>NC_067245.2:255305228-257805228 GCF_019359855.2 Lolium perenne | reverse complement strand
GTCAAAGATATCCCTCTCAAGCAACCCTGCAACCACAAAGCAAGAAGTCTCTTGTGTCCCCAACACACCTAATAGGTGCACTAGTTCGGCGAAGAGATAGTGAGATGCAACTAATATGGATGAGTATGAGTGGTAATAGCAATCTGAATAAAATATGGCAGCGAGTAAACATGCAACAAAACAGTAAACTAACGGAGATTCGATGCTTGGAAGCAAGGCCCAGGGATCCTGCTTTCACTAGTGGACACTCTCAACAATGATCACATAATAGAACCACTCTACACCCTCTTGTTGGATGATGAACACCACTAACTGCGTAGGATTACACGAACCCTCAATGCCGGAGTTAACAAGCTCCACAGTATTCGATATTCATGTTTAAATAACCTTAGAGTGCAAGATAGATCAACACAATTACACCGAGAACTAACATAGCATGCACACTGTCACCATCACACTATGAAGGAGGCATAGATCACATCAAAACTATCATAGCAATAGTCAACTTCATAATCTACAAGAGATCACAATCATAGCCTACGCCAAGTACTACACGATGCACACACTGTCACCATTACACCGTGGAGGAGGAATAAACTACTTTAATAACATCACTAGAGTAGCACATAGATGATATTCAACTAGATCACATAAAGAGAGAGATGAACCACATAGCTACAGCGGAGCCCTCAGCCCCGGGGGTGAATTACTCCCTCCTCATCATGGAGACAGCGATGGCGGTGAAGATGGCGGTGGAGACGGCGGTGGAGATGACTCCGGGGGCAATTCCCCGTCCCGGCAGGGTGCCGGAACAGAGACTTCTGTCCCCCGAATTGGAGTTTCGCGATGGCGGCAGCTCTGGATGGTTTTCTCTGGTTTCGTCGAACTTAATAGGGTTTTCGCGACGGAGACCTTAAGTAGGCGGAAAGGCAGCCTCGGAGGGGCCCTGGTGGGCCCACACAATAGGGGGGCGCGGCCCCCCCCTCTGGCCGCGCCAGGGTGGCGTGTGGGGCCCCCAGGGCTTCCCTCTGACGTCTCTCGGGTGTTCTGGAAGCTTCGTCCAATTATAAGACTCTGGGCGTTGATTTCGTCCAATTCCGAGAATATTTCCTTACTAGGATTTCTGAAACCAAAAACAGCAGAAAACAGGAACTGGCACTTCGGCATCTCGTCAATAGGTTAGTTCCGGAAAACGCATAAATATGACATATAATGTGTATAAAACATGTAGATATCATCAATAATGTGGCATGGAACATAAGAAATTATCGATACGTCGGAGACGTATCAGCATCCCCAAGCTTAGTTCCCGCTCGTCCCGAGTAGGTAAACGATAACAAAGATAATTTCTGGAGTGACATGCCATCATAACCTTGATCATACTATTGTAAGTATATGTAATGAATGCAGCGATCAAAACAATGGTAATGACATGAGTAAACAAATGAATCATAAAGCAAAGACTTTTCATGAATAGTACTTCAAGACAAGCATCAATAAGTCTTGCATAATAGTTAACTCATAAAGCAATAAATTCCTAGTAAAGGTATTGAAGCAACACAAAGGAAGATTAAGTTTCAGCGGTTGCTTTCAACTTGTAACATGCATATCTCATGGATATTGTCAATGTAAAGTAATATAACAAGTGCAATATGCAAGTATGTAGGAATCAATGCACAGTTCACACAAGTGTTTGCTTCTTGAGGTGGAGAGAGATAGGTGAACTGACTCAACATAAAAGTAAAAGAAAGGTCCTTCAAAGAGGAAAGCATCGATTGCTATATTTGTGCTAGAGCTTTTATTTTGAAAACATGAAACAATTTTGTCAACGGTAGTAATAAAGCATATGTATCATGTAAATTATATCTTACAAGTTGCAAGCCTCATGCATAGTATACTAATAGTGCCCGCACCTTGTCCTAATTAGCTTGGATCACCAGGATTATCATCGCAATACACATGTTTTAACCAAGTGTCACAAAGGGGTACCTCTATGCCGCCTGTACAAAGGTCTAAGGAGAAAGTTCGCATTGTATTTCTCGCTTTTGATTATTCTCAACTTAGACATCCATACCGGGACAACATAGACAATAGATAATGGACTCCTCTTTAATGCATAAGCATGTAGCAACAATTAATGTTCTCATATGAGATTAAGGATATTTGTCCAAAACTGAAACTTCCACCATGATTCATGGCTTTAGTTAGCGGCCCAATGTTCTTCTCTAACAATATGCATGCTCTAACCATTAAATGAGTGGTAAATCTCCCTTACTTTAGACAAGACGGACATGCATAGCAACTCACATGATATTCAACAAAGAGTTGATGGCGTCCCCAGGAGCATGGTTATCGCACAACAAGCAACTTAATAAGAGATAAAGTGCATAAGTACATATTCAATACCACAATAGTTTTTAAGGCTATTTTATCCCATGAGCTATATATTGCAAAGGCAAATGATGGAAATTTTAAAGGTAGCACTCAAGCAATTTACTTTTGGAATGGCAGAGAAATACCATGTAGTAGGTAGGTATGGTGGACACAAATGGCATAGTGGTTGGCTCAAGGATTTTGGATGCATGAGAAGTATTCCCTCTCGATACAAGGTTTAGGCTAGCAGGGTTATTTGAAACAAACACAAGGATGAACGGTGCAGCAAAACTCACATAAAAGACATATTATAAACATTATAAGACTCTACACCGTCTTCCTTGTTGTTCAAAACTCAATACTAGAAATTATCTAGACTTTAGAGAGACCAAATATGCAAACCAAATTTTAGCAAGCTCTATGTATTTCTTCATTAATGGGTGCAAAGTATATGATGCAATAGCTTAAACATGAGCACAACAATTGCCAAGTATCAAATTATTCAAGACATTTTAGAATTACTACATGTAGCATTTCCCGATTCCAACCATATAACAATTTAACGAAGAAGATTCAACCTTCGCCATGAATACTATGAGTAAAGCCTAAGGACATATTTGTCCATATGCAACAGCGGAGCGTGTCTCTCTCCCACACAATGAATGCTAGGATCTATTTTATTCAAACAAAAACAAAAACAAAAACAAACCGACGCTCCAAGCAAAGTACATAAGATGTGATGGAATAAAAATATAGTTTCAGGGGAGGAACCTGATAATGTTGTCGATGAAGAAGGGGATGCCTTGGGCATCCCCAAGCTTAGATGCTTGAGTCTTCTTAATATATGCAGGGGTGAACCACCGGGGCATCCCCAAGCTTAGAGCTTTCACTCTCCTTGATCATAGTGTATCATCTCCCTCTCTTGATCCTTGAAAACATCCTCCACACCAAACTCGAAACAACTCATTAGAGGGTTAGTGCACAATAAAAATTTATATGTTCAGAGGTGACATAATCATTCTTAACACTTCTGGACATTTCATAAAGCTACTAGACATTAATGGATCAAAGAAATTCATCCAACATAGCAAAAGAGGCAATGCGAAATAAAAGGCAGAATCTGTCAAAACAGAACAGTTCGTAAAGACGAATTTTAAAATGGCACCAGACTTGCTCAAATGAAAATTCCCAAATTGAATGAAAGTTGCGTACATATCTGAGGATCACTCACGTAAATTGGCATAATTTTCTGAGTTACCTAGAGAGAATTAGGCCCAGATTCGTTACAGCAAGAAATCTGTTTCTGCGCAGTAATCCAAATCTAGTATGAACCTTACTATCAAAGACTTTACTTGGCACAACAATGCAACAAAATTAAGATAAGGAGAGGTTGCTACAGTAGTAACAACTTCCAAGACACAAATACAAAATAAAAGTACTGTAACAAAATAAACACATGGGTTATCTCCCAAGAAGTTCTTTCTTTATAGCCATTAAGATGGGCTCAGCAGTTTTAATGATGCACTCGCAAGAAATAGTACTAGTTGAAGCAAAAGAGAGCATCAAGAGGCAAATTCAAAACAAATTTAAGTCTAACATGCTTCCTATGCATAGGAGTTTTGTAAATAAACAAGTTCATGAAGAAAAAAGTAACAAGCATAGGAAGATAGAACAAGTGTAGCTTCAAAAATTTCAGCATATAGAGAGGTGTTTTAGTAACATGAAAATTTCTACAACCATATTTTCCTCTCTCATAATAACTTTCAGTAGCAACATGAGCAAACTCAACAATATAACTATCACATAAATCATTCTTATCATGAGTCTCATGCATAAAATTATTACTCTCCACATAGGCATAATCAATTTTATTAGTTGTAGTGGGAGCAAATTCAACAAAGTAGCTATCATTATTATTCTCATCATCAAATATAGGAGGCATATTGTAATCATAATCAAATTTATCCTCCATAACAAGCGGTACTAAAAGACCAATATCATTATAATCATCATAAATAGGAGGCAAAGTATCATCAAAGTAAATTTTCTCCTCAATGCTTGGGGGACTAAAAATATCATGCTCATCAAAGCCAGCTTCCGCAAGCTTAGAATTTTCCATATCATTAGCAACAATGGTGTTCAAAGCGTTCATACTAATATGTTCCATAGGTTTTTTAATTTTCGCATCAAACCATCCATGTCTTAAATCAGGAAATAGAATAAGAAGCTCATTGTTGTCCATTATGCCTAACTAGTGTAAACAAGAAACAAAAAGATGCAATTGCAGGATCTAAAGGAAATAGCTTCGAGTACTTACAACGGCGAAAATAGCTTAGTAGCCGAGATCCGGAGTGTGAGTACCTTTTACCTTTCCTCCCCGGCAACGGCGCCAGAAAATAGCTTGATGTCTACGCACGCTTCTATTCTTATAGACAGTGTTGGGCCTCCAAGAGCAGAGGTTTGTAGAACAACAGCAAGTTTCCCTTAAGTGGATCACCCAAGGTTTATCGAACTCAGGGAGGAAGAGGTCAAATATATCCCTCTCAAGCAACCCTGCAACCACAAAGCAAGAAGTCTCTTGTGTCCCCAACACACCTAATAGGTGCACTAGTTCGGCGAAGAGATAGTGAGATGCAAGTAATATGGATGAGTATGAGTGGTAATAGCAATCTGAATAAAATATGGCAGCGAGTAAACATGCAACAAAACAGTAAACTAACGGAGATTCGATGCTTGGAAGCAAGGCCCAGGGATCCTGCTTTCACTAGTGGACACTCTCAACAATGATCACATAATAGAACCACTCTACACCCTCTTGTTGGATGATGAACACCACTAACTGTGTAGGATTACACGAACCCTCAATGCCGGAGTTAACAAGCTCCACAATATTCGATATTCATGTTTAAATAACCTTAGAGTGCAAGATAGATCAACACAATTACACCGAGAACTAACATAGCATGCACACTGTCACCATCACACTATGAAGGAGGCATAGATCACATCAAAACTATCATAGCAATAGTCAACTTCATAATCTACAAGAGATCACAATCATAGCCTACGCCAAGTACTACACGATGCACACACTGTCACCATTACACCGTGGAGGAGGAATAAACTACTTTAATAACATCACTAGATGTAATGTCCCAGGTTTAGAGACGATCGAGGGGTAGATTTTAGAAAGGGATGTGCATTGCATAGTAAATTCTGGGGAAATTTCGCGCTTTTAAACAAAAACTGCATCGAAGGGGAACAAGTTTCTCTCTCGACACCTTACAGGGTTAGGGTTTTGAGAGTGCGACAAACTTGTTTCTCACTTCACTAGTTTAGGGTTTTGAGATGAGAGAGGAGAGTTTGCTTGATTGAATTCCAAATGATATGACATGGTTGAATTCAAACCAAGGTTGAATTTGAATTTCAAATTTAAACATCATATGAATATCTCATAATTCAAAATTGAGGTAATTCATTAAACAAATATTAATAATCAAGAATATAAACATTACATTTATTCAGTAAAGCTCATTAAGGAAACTTTGAGCTTTATTAATAATCACACAAGATACATTGTCTTTACAACATCCAGAATTGAAATATCAAAATATTACAACACATTACAAGAATTGAATAAATAGAAAATAGAAAATGAAAATTACAAAGATACTGTAAATGGCTAAACTAAATAAGAAAATCTTCATGATTTTCTTGGACATCACTTGATTGAACTTCTTGATCATTTCCTTAAACCTGCATAGGAAGACAACAAAAACAAGAAAATAGGGATTATGCCAAGTGGTAAAACCACTTGGCAGGTTAGCAAATATGATCAAATTGAGAGGATAACTCAAACACTGCCGGGGTGTCAAGCCAAAGGACCAAGTCCCAACCTATGAAGCACACAGGCAGCTCACAGGGATAGCTGCATGTCTCACAACACACACAGACCAGGGGAGAGTCACCAAAGTGACCAGAGCCAAGCTGTCGACCAGGGAGAGTACAGCAGCAACATATATAACCTTTTCAGTGCTCAAACCCTAGTCATTTGCTCATCCATCGACAGGCTGAAGGGGTAAGTTACCAAGAACACCAAGAACAGCTTGAACAAGGGGAACAGCCAGTGCTGTTCCATTTGCTCAATCTCACCATTGAATCAAAACAAGATCACCCGGAGGAGCAGGGCAAGTAAATCAATCACAAGAGCAACCCAGAAGCAATCCTCTACTCCAACACACTATTTCTAGGAGCTGGAGTAAGGTACAAATATGATCATGAACAGACCAGATGGTTCTGTTCATAAAATTGCACAAGCATAATCTCCAGCACACCAAAAAGGGTAGATACCCTATGTTTGTGTCATCATCTGGCTGTAAAGCCATTTGGTGCAAGCAGATATGGGTAAAGACCACTAGGCAATCATCCTATGGGAACAGTAGTTATGCAAATCAGGGCATAATTAAAGGAATCCAGCAAGGGATGATGTCACAGCTAGCTTAGCCCACACACTTAACACCTACAGCTACCTGTGCCATCAGACTATAGACAATTCCTTGTCTATATTCTTTGTCAACATCAAAGGGCCACTGGAAGTCCAATACTGGATCAAGCCAGTGAGCAGTTGTTCCATTCCAGCAAGCAATCACCAACCATAGCAAGTTACAGAGAGGCAGGAGCAACCATTTCTAGCAGATCAAGCCTGCTAGGGTCACATCAGCTACCTAGCCACTTAAACAGATCACCAAAGCATCACATCATCACCCAGTAGGGTTCAGGATGAGCTAGGGTACCCAACCAGTGGTTGGCATCCCTTTAGCCTCATTATTCCATCCATGAGATCATTACTGCTAAACAGTTCACATCATGTGTTCATCTAATAAAGCCAGGAAACACAGATAAATGAAACAAGCTTAAGTAATCCAAGCATCGATTGATGCTTGAGCAAGCATCACCTGGCACCAAAGCACAAGATATGGTGTCACACAAATCAAAAACAAACACCAGAGAGGCACATACAAGAGATTAGCCAAAGAACAATCAAGCAGCTGATGATCATAGGATCATCAGAGCTTGACATGCTATGCAAATAATTGTCAGAGACACGTCTTGCATCCATTCATGGACAATATAAACCAAACAGCCACAGTTAAGCAACAATTGAATTACAGATAATTACATAAATCATTTTATGTTTGTATCCAGAAGCATATCAACAAGAAATTAATGTATATGGACCACAATGAAGCAAGGCAGAGCCTACCATGAGCCATCAATATTTAATCATCACACAAACAACACTGGTTCTTGCTAAACAGCAAGAATCACTCACAGTAGTGAACCAGGGGAGCCAGAGCATAAGCATAACACAAACAAGCAAGCCACAGCAGTGGTTAGGGATGCTCAATTGAGCATCTAGATAGATCATACCATGCATAACCACTAGGGTGAGCAGAGTCAGTAGACAAAGGAAGCATACGCCACAGTAGGGTGAGCACACGCGTTTAGACTAGGGCAAGTAGAGCAGCAAGACAAAGAATAGCGAATAGAAGAAGACAAAGAAGCACGCAAGCTTGCACAAACTAGCTAGACGGCGGCAGAGCATGGGCACGGCAGGCATCTCCACGGAATGGAGCAGCCGTGGCCAGAGCTAGAGGGGAGGAAGAAGAACAGGCACTGGGGGTGAGAGAAGGGTGGCGCACGTACCAGGGCGAGCAGGCAGGAGTCGAGGCCAGGGCGGCCACGGCGGCGCGCGCCGAGAGCTCGGCAGCACCTGGCCAAGCCAGGCCAGGCTCCGACAAGTGCCGCAGCAACCCGCACACCGCGGCGTGGTCCACAGCGGCGTCACCGCGCCAAAAACCCAGGGATCGGCAGGATCGCCGCGGATCCCATCAACCCTAGCCGCCGCATAGGTGGTCGGGGACGAGTGAACCAGGACGCAAGCGTTAGATCGACGCGGACCACCGTGTCCGCCGTCGAGAGGCGGTTCAGATCCACCTAATCTCGCCGGCGGCGATGGCCGGAACTGGCCGGGATAATCCGGCGAGGTGGGCGGCGACGCGGGATCGCCAGAGAGACGCGGGAGGGTTAGGGTTTGGTCGCGTGTGAGCGGAGAGAGGGAAGTGAGGCTGGTCGAGCCGGACCAGGCCGGTTGGTTCGACCAAACCCTCTGGGTTGCACCGACAGGTGGGCCCAGGGGCATTTTTGCCATTTCACAATTCTATTAAAATGCATAAACTTTAGAAAGGCACAATAATTATTTAACAGTTCTAAAAAAATAATTAAAAATATGAAAACCACTCAGAATAAAATTCTCTATCATAATAAAATATGAAATGGATTTTTTGGAGATAAACTTGAATAAGTTCAAATTTGATGAATTAATAATAATTTAAATCACACATATTATTTTCAATAATGAAAATAAGTCCATTAATGCATTTGGACTTCAAAACACCTTGACAACATTTCAAGGTAGTATTCTACTCTTAAACAAGTATCCCCAAATTATTCTTAGTATTAACCTCTTACATGAAATAATAACGATATCGGAAGGGGGGAACAAACCCTAAAAATGGAATCATGCATAATTGCTTCTTTAACCATTGCCCTTATCGGACAATGATGCTATTTTTCAGAACAAGAGGACAAGGGTCAGTCCATACCTTCCAACTGCAGAACTTTGCAGTGTTGTGCAAGTTCATCACTTGCTCATGTCATTTGAGTATTTCTATCAAATTACTTGCAAAGTATTATGGTTATCACTATTGCATAAAAATCAAAACCACTACTTTCATAACTATGAATATGACTATGTGGTGGGCAATGGAACCATGGATTGTGTTGATATGGTGGAGGTTCCATTGCACGGGCTTATATCCATCTAGGATTAAACAACAAATGTCGCCAGTGATTCTTGTGCCGTAATATCCGTGTTAACCATAAGATCCGGAGTGGGACGGAATAGTCAAAAGTGTTTCCACCTCTCGTTCATCAACGGATGCGCTTTACCGTAGACACTTGTATCTGTCAGGGCAAGCGGTGGGCTGGGGAAGCCTTAAGTCCCCACGGCATAGTCCGTAGACACTTGTCGCTCGAAGTGCAAGCGGTGGGCTGGGGAAGCCTAAAGTCCCCACGGTATTGCGGTCTATGATGGGTTGCAGCTACCGGCGAAGGAGTTTGGTTCGATCCCAAACTGTTGTCGTGGTCGGGGTCCATCCTTAAGTGGTATAAGAGGACCGACGAGGACCCAGGGTTGGGGTATGCAACAAAGGGTGGGTGTTCGAGGTAGCGGAGGAACATGATTGGCTAGACCTTATACCGGGCCTCACACCTAAGGAAGTGTGGACGGGAAAGCTGCCCGGTTGGCACCAAGGTTAAGATCTCTTATGGGTAAAGCAACACACCTCTGCAGAGTGTAAAGAACTGTGACTGTCACTCCTGTTCCGGGATTGAGGAACTGCGAACGCGGCCGGAAAGGAGCTCCATGAAGTTCTAGTAAACCGGTGAAGGCTGACGGACATAGCTCTTTGAAATAAAAGCAATCTCTTGAAGAAATGTTTATCAAAACTTGCATTGGTATTAGACTTTCTGGTCTAATATCGTAGCTAGTGCATTAAACACCTCTTATCTATAATGAACTTGTTGAGTACGCTCGTACTCATACCACTCTTAAACCCCATGCTTAGATTGTCTGAACCGTGCTGGAGGAGGAGGACTACGACAGCAATGATGGAGCCGAGATCATCGGCTACGAGGAACCAGACCTCTCAGGAGGTGTTGAAGGCGTAGACTACATCATAGTCTACGGATCCGGGGAGGCTTCCGGAGGAGAACAAGCCTAAAGATATCAGGAGGAGTAGTAGTCGCTGAGCAGCGCGAACTCTCACTATATAGCTGCTCGAATAAATCCATGTTTAGTTTAATGAGACAATGGTATTGTAAGTTAAGTTGGGTTCGCCTCGAACCCAGGAGTTATCCTCTTAGGACCCAAGAGGAGCTCCGAGACGACTTGTGTATGATGGTTGTAATAATATGTGAATGAGTTATGGACCTTGCTATGTTCTGTTGTACTACTCTGAGGGATGTAATATTTGCGGAATGGTACTTCGCGAATGTTATATCAACGACTGGCATACTACAACATGCGGTGGTATGCGGGGTCACCACGGTTGGTATCGTAGCAAAAGCTTTGACCTTAGGTTGGAACCTAGTAAATGGGACTAAACGTTAGGAGTCAAATAGGATTAGTAAAGAATTCTCTAAAAATATGGTGTATATTCAATTGAGAATACAACAATCATATCTTTTAGTGCGATAATTCTTTATTATCTCTATTATGATGCATTATTACTAATCTTATAATCTTTCTATTTCTACAGCCAACATGGCAAGTGCACGACCGGGAAGAAACGTGAAAGTTATGGATTCCACACTGAACGATTACCAAGGAGGACTTGCTGATATCCTACGAGCCATGTTGCTGGAGTTTGGGTGTGATCCCCAGATTCCAGTAAAGAAGTACATGTTCTATGATGGACCGGTGTTAGCCAAGTGCGTAGTAGGACTGCGACTTCCGAATCTTTGGGAATGAGCGTAGTCATGCCACCGGAGAAGCTAGGACAACCAACACAGCCTATCATATAGCTGTTATGAGAGCCATAACCGACATACGGGAACATAAGACAAAAGAGCTTATGGATTCCGAGTTCTCCCATATTCCTCATAATCAGGAGGAGGAAGATCCCTTGCTCAACCACTACAAATACGCCAAACGCAAACCCATAGCAGCGGCAAAATATATGGATAATAGCCGTAACTTCATATCATTACTCTTTCAGCTGAATCATCATCTGATAGGAGCTATTGATACGATGCTAGAGGAATTTACCGAACCCAAGGAGGAGAGTAGGGGGAAGGAACCTATGGAGAATGTAGTGCACACACCAGTTTATTCAGCTGGTGACTACATCAGCTTTGATCCACTTGCACGTGAACCTACACCTGCTACACCTGGGAACTACCTGAATAGTTCCTATGGGGGATACGAAGGCGGAGCGGAATCCGGAAACAACCAGCGTTCCGAAACTCCGATCGAGAACTCTAGGGGTTGGCGTTGGGGTAGTGATACTGGAACCCATAGTACTACTGAGTATTATGATGGAGAGATGAACGATGATGCAACAACCCAGAACCAGAACTATCCTAGTAATGAAGGAGTGGATGGAGGATATCCGACACAGGTTGAGTCGGGTATGGGTTTTGGTAACCCTTATGGTGGGGCTACAGGTGAGTACACCCGATGGGTGGACTATGATGCACTCAACGATCAGTTTGTGAACACTGATTTCTCCTTAGGGTCATCATCGGATTCGGACTACAAGCCAACGGGGAGACCTTATGTTCCAGGGTCTATCAGGAGGACGACACGTTCGACCGGATGGAAGCCTGGAATGTATCGGGAGTGAAGACCGATTAGAAGTCCACCAAGGGAGGCGTGGCTATAATACACAAGTACCACGTGTATTATAGTTTGTAATATTTGTATAAATTGTACATATACTTTAATAAGTGAGTTTGCATACTCACATCGACTTGAGTATTGTAATAAGACCACTTATGTATGTATATACAGGGTATATGTTTTGTATGATTTGGATTTGCTTCTTGATTTCCATTGCGTGACTAGTTCTGTGCACAAAGTTGAGCTCGGAAAACTTGCGCATGGAGTAATTATGAGTATCATCTTGTGTTGCAGAACTAGGGGGATTATGTCGGGAACGTTAGGAAACGAGACGGAAGCGCAGCGCATGGAGCGCGAAGCAAAGGAAAAGGAAGAGGCTGAGGGTGCAGCCAGAGATCAGTTTCCACCACCACCACCACCCATGACTCAGCAGAACTTTATCCAGTACATGCAACTGGCGGAAGAGAGGCAGCGTGTAACATTGGAGCTGCAGAACAAATTCCTTCAGGATCTGATGCAGCAGAATAGGGTGGAGAGACCTGAGAACCAGGGAGTCACATTAGCAGACTTCCAGAACACCAAGCCGATATCTTTCGCATACGCGCCCGAGCCGATGGATGCGGAAGATTGGTTGATGGATACTGAGCGCAAGCTCAACACTGTTGGATGCAATGACCAAGAGAAGGTCCGATATCCTACCCATCTGCTATGTGGACCTGCCGCATCATGGTGGGACAACATTGTAGCCGTGTATCCGGCAGGAAAGGTATTTACCTGGGAGGAGTTTGCAAGGAAGTTCAGGGAATCCAATGTCCCTGAAAGTATCGTGGAACTGAAGCGTCGAGAGTTCGAGAGTCTCGAGCAGAAGGATAAGGCAATCCTGACTTATGTCAGGGAGTTTTCAAAGCTGTCCCGGTATGCGGTTGAGGAAGTCAATACCGAGGACAAGAAGAAGAAGAGATTTCTGAGGGGGTTAAGTCCCCAGTTTAAGGTGCAGCTACGGATGATGAGAGCAACAGAATTCCAAGAGTTGGTGGATGCAGCCATCACTCTTGAAGATGACTTTAAACAACTGCAAGAAGAGAAGAGGAAGAAGGCCAAGTATGAGCCTAAGAGGTTTGTTAGTAACAAGCCCAATACCAGCTTGAGTTTCAAGCCACGGTATAACAACAACAACAACAACAACAACAGCAATCAGAGGAGGAACCAAGGATATCAGTCTGCAAATCAGATTATATGCCATTCCTGTGGTTTAAAAGGACATGTCATGAAGGATTGTAGGAAACCCAAGATCATATGCTTTGGGTGTCGTCAGGAGGGGCACATGCTGAAGGACTGCCCCAAGAAGAATAGTGGAGGAGGAGGAAATCGAGGAAACACCGGAGGGAATTGGAAGAATAAGAAGCCCTTCGGCAAGCTGAACTGTACCAGTCTGGAGGAGGTGGTCAACTCTGACCAGGCGGTGATAGGTACGCTCCAGATACTCACTCATCCTGGCAAAGTACTTTTTGATACTGGTGCAACTACATCATTCATTTCTCAACAATTCATCATCAAACATGGGATTAGTTGCACTAAGTTAGATACACCCATAACCATACTTTCTGCGGGGGGAACGATATTAGTAACCCATGCCAAACAAAAACAAGTTATTATGATCAATAAGTGCGCGTTTGACGCGGACCTGTTCATTTTACCGATGAAGGACATTGATGTCATTCTTGGTATGAACTGGTTAGAAGCTAATGGAGCATTGATCGACTGTGTAAACAAGACAGTGTCACTAAAAAGTCCCGATGGAAGTAGAATGATCTACCAAGGCGACAAACATACTCAGATTGAAGTGGAGCTACAGCTGAATAGCATGAAGGAAGTGAAGTTAGAAGATATACCTGTAGTAAATGAATTCCAGGATGTGTTTCCTGCAGAATTACCTGGTATGCCACCAGATAGGGAGATAGAATTCACTATCGACCTAATTCCAGGAACAGCTCCGATTGCTAAAGCACCATATAAAATGGGGCCTAAGGAATTGAAAGAACTCAAGGAACAACTGGATGACTTGGAACAGAAGGGATTCATTCAGGAGAGTGTTTCACCATGGGGATCACCTGTGATCTTCGTGGATAAAAGGGATGGAGGAAGAAGGATGTGCGGAGACTACAGAAATCTGAACAACGTCACAATCAAGAACAAGTATCCACTTCCAAGAATACAAGATCTATTTGATCAGGTTAGAGGAGCGGGAGTCTTTTCCAAGATTGATCTAAGATCGGGTTATCACCAGATAAAGATCAAGAAGGAGGACGTTCCGAAAACTGCCTTTGTCTCAAGGTATGGTCACCATGAATACCTTGTAGTACCTTTTGGACTAACCAATGCCCCAGCAATATTCATGAATCTCATGAATAAGATTTTCATGCCATATCTTGACAAGTTTGTCATCGTATTCATCGATGATATCTTGATATATTCCAAGAACAAGGCGGAACATGCCGAACATTTGAGGTTAGTGTTGCAAACACTAAGGGAACACCAACTTTATGCAAAACTCAGTAAGTGTGAATTTTGGCTAGATCAAGTGGAATTTCTTGGTCATGTCATTAGTAAAGATGGAATCGCTGTCAACCCGAGCAAGGTAGCAGCAGTTTTAGAATGGGAAGCACCCAAGACTGTCAAGGAAATCCGAGGATTCCTTGGAATGGCAGGATATTATCGGAGATTCATTGAAGGATTCTCTAAGATCGCAGGACCAATGACAAAGTTGCTAAGGAAGAACACACCATTCGTGTGGTCAGAGGAGTGTGAGAAGAGTTTTCAAACTACTGAAGGAGAAACTCACCACAAGCACCGGTGTTAGCAAGTTCCGGAAGTTGGCAAGGATTACACCGTGTACTGTGACGCATCCAAACATGGATTGGGTTGCGTACTCATGCAAGATCGGAAAGTGATATCCTATGGATCGAGGCAACTTAGACCTCATGAAGTGAACTATCCAACACATGACTTGGAATTAGCAGCGGTCGTATTCGCACTTAAAACATGGAGACATTTTCTCTATGGAGCTAAGTGTGAGCTCTACACAGACCATAAAAGCCTCAAATATTTCTTCACTCAGAAGGAACTCAATATGAGGCAGAAAAGATGGCTAGAATTGATCAAGGATTATGATCTAACAATCAATTACACACCAGGGAAGGCTAATGTAGTAGCAGACGCCCTGAGTAGGAAGAGTACCGGAGGAGTGGAACAAGAAATATCACCGGAGTTGAGGAAGGAAATAAGCCAAGCCCAAATACAACTTTGGGAGAAGGAAGCCCATGAAGGATTATCAGCGTTGCAAGTAGCCGATGAACTTAATGTTAACTTGAAGAATGAGATAATGATGGGTCAGTTGGACGATCCATTCATTGTAGAAGAGATGAGGAGAATAGATGAGGGAAGACCATCAGAATTTCACCGGGGAGAATCTGGATCTTTGTGGTTCCAGAAGAGGATTTGCGTTCCGGATATTGCTGAAATTAAGGAAGTAATACTCCGGGAAGCTCATCAGACCCCATATTCAATACATCCGGGAAGTACAAAGATGTACATGGATCTAAAGGAACTATTCTGGTGGAATAACATGAAGAGGGAGATAGCGCAATATGTGGCAGAATGCCATACCTGCCAGCAAGTGAAGGCTGAACATCAGAGTCCGGCAGGGAAGTTACAACCTCTACCTATTCCAGAGTGGAAATGGGAGGAGATAGGGATGGATTTCATCACCGGACTACCCATGACTAATAAAAAGAAGGACATGATATGGGTAATCGTGGACCGGTTGACGAAAAGTGCACATTTCTTAGCGGTAAACCAGCAGGATAAAGGAGAGAAACTTATCGATCTTTACATCAAAGAGATCGTAAGTAAGCATGGAGTGCCAAAGAAGATCGTATCGGATCGAGGATCCGTGTTCACATCAGCATTCTGGAAGCAACTTCACGAAGCTTTAGGATCCAAGTTGGATTATAGTACCGCGTATCACCCACAAACAGGCGGACAAACTGAGAGAACCAATCAGATCTTAGAAGATATGCTTAGGGCTTGTGCCCTAGACTTCGGAGGATCATGGGAGGAGCATCTACCTTTAGCAGAGTTTTCATACAACAATAGTTACCAAAGCAGCATCAAGATGGCACCATTTGAAGCTCTGTATGGGAGGAAGTGTAGATCACCAATATGTTGGTATGAAGCCGGAGCAAGCAAAGAGTTCAACCCTGATTATGTCAAGGAAAAACAACAAATCATTGACATTATCAGACAAAGCTCAAGATAGCCCGTAGTCGGCAAAAGAGTTACGCCGATCGTAAGAGAAGGACGTGGGAGCCACAAGTTGGAGACATGGTTTATCTTAAGGTAAGCCCGATGAAAGGACTCCAGAGGTTTGGAGTAAAAGGAAAGCTCAGTCCTAGATATATAGGACCTTTCAAGATACTGAGTCAGAATCGAGGTTTAGCCTTTGAGTTGGATCTACCGGGAAGGTTAGCTCAAGTTCATAACGTATTCCATGTGTCACAACTTCGGAAATGTTTGAAGACCCCAGATGAACCAATATCACATGAGGAGCTTGAGTTACAACCAGACCTGACGTACATCGAGAAGCCAGCCAAGATTCTCGAGGAGAGCTGGAAACAACTCAGAAACAAGGCAATCAAGTATTGCAAGATTCAATGGAAGCATCATCCCGAGAGGGAAGCCACCTGGGAAAAAGAGGAAGACCTAAGGAAAACATACCCCGAGCTGTTCAGGTATTCCAACCACAACTTCGGGACGAAGTTTTCTTTAAGGGGGAAAGGCTGTAATGTCCCAGGTTTAGAGACGATCGAGGGGTAGATTTTAGAAAGGGATGTGCATTGCATAGTAAATTCTGGGGAAATTTCGCGCTTTTAAACAAAAACTGCATCGAAGGGGAACAAGTTTCTCTCTCGACACCTTACAGGGTTAGGGTTTTGAGAGTGCGACAAACTTGTTTCTCACTTCACTAGTTTAGGGTTTTGAGATGAGAGAGGAGAGTTTGCTTGATTGAATTCCAAATGATATGACATGGTTGAATTCAAACCAAGGTTGAATTTGAATTTCAAATTTAAACATCATATGAATATCTCATAATTCAAAATTGAGGTAATTCATTAAACAAATATTAATAATCAAGAATATAAACATTACATTTATTCAGTAAAGCTCATTAAGGAAACTTTGAGCTTTATTAATAATCACACAAGATACATTGTCTTTACAACATCCAGAATTGAAATATCAAAATATTACAACACATTACAAGAATTGAATAAATAGAAAATAGAAAATGAAAATTACAAAGATACTGTAAATGGCTAAACTAAATAAGAAAATCTTCATGATTTTCTTGGACATCACTTGATTGAACTTCTTGATCATTTCCTTAAACCTGCATAGGAAGACAACAAAAACAAGAAAATAGGGATTATGCCAAGTGGTAAAACCACTTGGCAGGTTAGCAAATATGATCAAATTGAGAGGATAACTCAAACACTGCCGGGGTGTCAAGCCAAAGGACCAAGTCCCAACCTATGAAGCACACAGGCAGCTCACAGGGATAGCTGCATGTCTCACAACACACACAGACCAGGGGAGAGTCACCAAAGTGACCAGAGCCAAGCTGTCGACCAGGGAGAGTACAGCAGCAACATATATAACCTTTTCAGTGCTCAAACCCTAGTCATTTGCTCATCCATCGACAGGCTGAAGGGGTAAGTTACCAAGAACACCAAGAACAGCTTGAACAAGGGGAACAGCCAGTGCTGTTCCATTTGCTCAATCTCACCATTGAATCAAAACAAGATCACCAGGAGGAGCAGGGCAAGTAAATCAATCACAAGAGCAACCCAGAAGCAATCCTCTACTCCAACACACTATTTCTAGGAGCTGGAGTAAGGTACAAATATGATCATGAACAGACCAGATGGTTCTGTTCATAAAATTGCACAAGCATAATCTCCAGCACACCAAAAAGGGTAGATACCCTATGTTTGTGTCATCATCTGGCTGTAAAGCCATTTGGTGCAAGCAGATATGGGTAAAGACCACTAGGCAATCATCCTATGGGAACAGTAGTTATGCAAATCAGGGCATAATTAAAGGAATCCAGCAAGGGATGATGTCACAGCTAGCTTAGCCCACACACTTAACACCTACAGCTACCTGTGCCATCAGACTATAGACAATTCCTTGTCTATATTCTTTGTCAACATCAAAGGGCCACTGGAAGTCCAATACTGGATCAAGCCAGTGAGCAGTTGTTCCATTCCAGCAAGCAATCACCAACCATAGCAAGTTACAGAGAGGCAGGAGCAACCATTTCTAGCAGATCAAGCCTGCTAGGGTCACATCAGCTACCTAGCCACTTAAACAGATCACCAAAGCATCACATCATCACCCAGTAGGGTTCAGGATGAGCTAGGGTACCCAACCAGTGGTTGGCATCCCTTTAGCCTCATTATTCCATCCATGAGATCATTACTGCTAAACAGTTCACATCATGTGTTCATCTAATAAAGCCAGGAAACACAGATAAATGAAACAGTTAAGTAATCCAAGCATCAGTTGATGCTTGAGCAAGCATCACCTGGCACCAGCACAAGATATGGTGTCACACAAATCAAAAACAAACACCAGAGAGGCACATACAGTAGATTAGCCAGCAACAATCAAGCAGCTGATGATCATAGGATCATCAGAGCTTGACATGCTATGCAAATAATTGTCAGAGACACGTCTTGCATCCATTCATGAACAATATAAACCAAACAGCCACAGTTAAGCAACAATTGAATTACAGATAATTACATAAATCATTTTATGTTTGTATCCAGAAGCATATCAACAAGAAATTAATGTATATGGACCACAATGAAGCAAGGCAGAGCCTACCATGAGCCATCAATATTTAATCATCACACAAACAACACTGGTTCTTGCTAAACAGCAAGAATCACTCACAGTAGTGAACCAGGGGAGCCAGAGCATAAGCATAACACAAACAAGCAAGCCACAGCAGTGGTTAGGGATGCTCAATTGAGCATCTAGATAGATCATACCATGCATAACCACTAGGGTGAGCAGAGTCAGTAGACAAAGGAAGCATACGCCACAGTAGGGTGAGCACACGCGTTTAGACTAGGGCAAGTAGAGCAGCAGTACAGCAGCGCGAACAGCAGCAGCACAGCAGCACGCAAGCTTGCACAGCTAGCTAGACGGCGGCAGAGCATGGGCACGGCAGGCATCTCCACGGAATGGAGCAGCCGTGGCCAGAGCTAGAGGGGAGGAAGAAGAACAGGCACTGGGGGTGAGAGAAGGGTGGCGCACGTACCTGTGGCGAGCAGCAGGAGTCGAGGCCGTGGCGGCCACGGCGGCGCGCGCCGAGAGCTCGGCAGCACCTGGCCAAGCCAGGCCAGGCTCCGACAAGTGCCGCAGCAACCCGCACACCGCGGCGTGGTCCACGGCGGCGTCACCGCGCCAAAAACCCAGGGATCGGCAGGATCGCCGCGGATCCCATCAACCCTAGCCGCCGCAGAGGTGGTCGGGGACGAGTGAACCAGGACGCAAGCGTTAGATCGACGCGGACCACCGTGTCCGCCGTCGAGAGGCGGTTCAGATCCACCTAATCTCGCCGGCGGCGATGGCCGGAACTGGCCGGGATAATCCGGCGAGGTGGGCGGCGACGCGAGATCGCCAGAGAGACGCGGGAGGGTTAGGGTTTGGTCGCGTGTGAGCGGAGAGAGGGAAGTGAGGCTGGTCGAGCCAGACCAGGCCGGTCGGTTCGACCAAACCCTCTGGGTTGCACCGACAGGTGGGCCCAGGGGCATTTTTGCCATTTCACAATTCTATTAAAATGCATAAACTTTAGAAAGGCACAATAATTATTTAACAGTTCTAAAAAAATAATTAAAAATATGAAAACCACTCAGAATAAAATTCTCTATCATAATAAAATATGAAATGGATTTTTTGGAGATAAACTTGAATAAGTTCAAATTTGATGAATTAATAATAATTTAAATCACACATATTATTTTCAATAATGAAAATAAGTCCATTAATGCATTTGGACTTCAAAACACCTTGACAACATTTCAAGGTAGTATTCTACTCTTAAACAAGTATCCCCAAATTATTCTTAGTATTAACCTCTTACATGAAATAATAACGATATCGGAAGGGGGGAACAAACCCTAAAAATGGAATCATGCATAATTGCTTCTTTAACCATTGCCCTTATCGGACAATGATGCTATTTTTCAGAACAAGAGGACAAGGGTCAGTCCATACCTTCCAACCGCTAGAACTTTGCAGTGTTCAGGCAAGTTCATCACTTGCTCATGTCATTTGAGTATTTCTATCAAATTACTTGCAAAGTATTATGGTTATCACTATTGCATAAAAATCAAAACCACTACTTTCATAACTATGAATATGACTATGTGGTGGGCAATGGAACCATGGATTGTGTTGATATGGTGGAGGTTCCATTGCACGGGCTTATATCCATCTAGGATTAAACAACAAATGTCGCCAGTGATTCTTGTGCCGTAATATCCGTGTTAACCATAAGATCCGGAGTGGGACGGAATAGTCAAAAGTGTTTCCACCTCTCGTTCATCAACGGATGCGCTTTACCGTAGACACTTGTATCTGTCAGGGCAAGCGGTGGGCTGGGGAAGCCTTAAGTCCCCACGGCATAGTCCGTAGACACTTGTCGCTCGAAGTGCAAGCGGTGGGCTGGGGAAGCCTAAAGTCCCCACGGTATTGCGGTCTATGATGGGTTGCAGCTACCGGCGAAGGAGTTTGGTTCGATCCCAAACTGTTGTCGTGGTCGGGGTCCATCCTTAAGTGGTATAAGAGGACCGACGAGGACCCAGGGTCGGGGTATGCAACAAAGGGTGGGTGTTCGAGGTAGCGGAGGAACATGATTGGCTAGACCTTATACCGGGCCTCACACCTAAGGAAGTGTGGACGGGAAAGCTGCCCGGTTGGCACCAAGGTTAAGATCTCTTATGGGTAAAGCAACACACCTCTGCAGAGTGTAAAGAACTGTGACCTGTCACTCCCTGTTCCGGGATTGAGGAACTGCGAACGCGGCCGGAAAGGAGCTCCATGAAGTTCTAGTAAACCGGTGAAGGCTGGCGGACATAGCTCTTTGAAATAAAAGCAATCTCTTGAAGAAATGTTTATCAAAACTTGCATTGGTATTAGACTTTCTGGTCTAATATCGTAGCTAGTGCATTAAACACCTCTTATCTATAATGAACTTGTTGAGTACGCTCGTACTCATACCACTCTTAAACCCCATGCTTAGATTGTCTGAACCGTCTGGAGGAGGAGGACTACGACAGCAATGATGGAGCCGAGATCATCGGCTACGAGGAACCAGACCTCTCAGGAGGTGTTGAAGGCGTAGACTACATCATAGTCTACGGATCCGGGGAGGCTTCTGGAGGAGAACAAGCCTAAAGATATCAGGAGGAGTAGTAGTCGCCGAGCAGCGCGAACTCTCACTATATAGCTGCTCGAATAAATCCATGTTTAGTTTAATGAGACAATGGTATTGTAAGTTAAGTTGGGTTCGCCTCGAACCCAGGAGTTATCCTCTTAGGACCCAAGAGGAGCTCCGAGACGACTTGTGTATGATGGTTGTAATAATATGTGAATGAGTTATGGACCTTGCTATGTTCTGTTGTACTACTCTGAGGGATGTAATATTTGCGGAATGGTACTTCGCGAATGTTATATCAACGACTGGCATACTACAACATGCAGTGGTATGCAGGGTCACCACACTAGAGTAGCACATAGATGATATTCAACTAGATCACATAAAGAGAGAGATGAACCACATAGCTACAGCGGAGCCCTCAGCCCCGGGGGTGAATTACTCCCTCCTCATCATGGAGACAGCGATGGCGGTGAAGATGGCGGTGGAGACGGCGGTGGAGATGACTCCGGGGGCAATTCCCCGTCCCGGCAGGGTGCCGGAACAGAGACTTCTGTCCCCCGAATTGGAGTTTCGCGATGGCGGCGGCTCTGGATGGTTTTCTCTGGTTTCGTCGAACTTAATAGGGTTTTCGCGACGGAGACCTTAAGTATGCGGAAAGGCAGCCTCGGAGGGGCCCTGGTGGGCCCACACAATAGGGGGCGCGGCCCCCCCTCTGGCCGCGCCAGGGTGGCATGTGGGGCCCCCAGGGCTTCCCTCTGACATCTCTCGGGTGTTCTGGAAGCTTCGTCCAATTATAAGACTCTGGGCGTTGATTTCGTCCAATTCCGAGAATATTTCCTTACTAGGATTTCTGAAACCAAAAACAGCAGAAAACAGGAACTGGCACTTCGGCATCTTATCAATAGGTTAGTTCCGGAAAACGCATAAATATGACATATAATGTGTATAAAACATGTAGATATCATCAATAATGTGGCATGGAACATAAGAAATTATCGATACGTCGGAGACGTATCACACTCTCATAACGTAGGCCCAAATACGAGCAATTCAAGAGGAAATCGCGGGATTCTTTCTTACCGAGGTCATTACCCAAGGTGGAGAGCACTATGCGAAGGTCATAGATATGGAGGAACTCCGTAGAGGCTAATAGATTTAGTAAAGAGATCCGACTAGCTTTATATTGTAAATATGCATGCATTACGTGTACTGTTGACAATGTCTATATATATTCACGACGATTTTTTGTGGTTTCTTGAATGATATATATGCATTGCTGAAACTCTGCCGCGGCAGAGAAACGCCCTGTTTCTCTGCCGCGGCAGAGAAACGCTGCTACAGCCGAAACCTGTGCCGCGGCAGAGAAATAGCAATTCTCTGCCGCGGCAGAGAACCACAGGCCCGGTTCGTACCACGAACCGGGACCAAAGGCCATCCACCGTGAGCTTCCTGGCCACACCACGTGGCGCCGCCTTTAGGCCTTATTGGTCCCGGTTTGAAAACCGGGACTGAAGGCCCAAATGGACCGGGCCTATAGCCCCGTTTTCCACTAGTGCATTAAGAGAAACATCGAATAGTACAAAGCACCACAACAAAAAGTAAAATTACAACGATATCCTTGAGATGCCCATTGTCTTCAACCTCCAAACCGTGTCGACGGCTAGCTACCGCTGCCGCTCCTCCCTGAGCCGGCATGACGTTGCTAAATGCAGACGGGAAGTCGCCGAATGTGTCAAGAAGACCGCTTCCATTCCACAGACGAGTAAGAAGAAATAACCGCCGATGAAGCTACATGACAATTTGAAAACCCCCCCTCCCCAGCCCGAAGAGGTCCTTGAGAACCACACCACTCCCATAAGCTTCTCGACGTCACCGCCGAGATGGGGCTGAAGCTAGGGATTTTATTGGAGAAGGCGCCGCTGCCACCACCTGGGCGCGGCCCCACTATTCTTCACCTCAAAACCAGAAAACGGAGCCCTCTCGCCAACGGGGCCAAAATCCACCCCTCCTCCATGGGCCGAAGGTCACAAAATTGGGCAGATCGGCAACACCGACGAGAGGTGGCTGTGGAACCCTAGACGTCTCATGACCACCTCTCTCTCAGGAACGTACCTGTTCGGGGCTTAGTGTAAATCTATTTGACAACACTATGTAAAAACGAGGCTTGGAACGTAGTTCAGAAAATGGACTTCTAGCGTGCATGCTATACACTCTCATCCATTAATCCGCTATTCCCTTTGTTCCATAATTTTTATCGCAGGTTTGGATAAACCTTAGGACAAAATGTGTCTATATACATCAAAATCTGCGATAAGATTTTGGAAGGTAGGGAGTATTTTCTTTGTAAGCCTAAATTTTAGAAAGGGTATATATATTTTGTAGCACAATGAAACGTCATAATTCTCAATGAAACCCAGTAAAGCAACACTAAAGTGTTCTCTATTAGATAAGCTTATCAAATGTGTTGAAAACAAGTAAAAAATATGGTGAACACAAAAAGTTTTACAAACTTTCATCATGTTTCAAAACTTGATTTTAAATAGTTTTCAAATATATTTAATATTAGTCTTGTTCAGAAGATTACTTTACTAGGAACTCAGATATTCAAACAGTTTTTAAATCAGATATCTGATTCAAAATCTACAAAAGTTTAAATTTTAAAGAAGATAGTAAAATATGGAGGAAAGCTATGAAGGAGAAAAAGGGTGGGCCATGCGCGGCTATATCACGTCCAGGTAGAAAATTCACTCTCCTCATATTGGTACTCGATCTGTTTTAAATTATTTGTTGTTAATTTAGTCGCTCGACAACTAATGTGGAACAGAGAGAGTAGTTGAAGAAAATAGAAGATATGCCCATTTCAATCTGGACATGGGCGAGGACATTTGGGTTTATTGGTTAATGGGACATGCTTGATGAAATTACCCCATTAATTTGCTTATAATACGGGTTAAGGGACACATCTAGTCACGATCCCTCAAAAGTATATCTTCCACCGATATCATGCTGATTTGATAATTCCACAGAGAATAGTGGTCATGTCACATCTGCACTGCGTCCAATTTTCTTTGGGTCCTGTCACTAGTAGAAAACCTCTCATCCGTCTAAGCCATAAATACCGGTTCCCTTACGAACCGGTACTAAAGGGTGCATTAGTACCGGTTGCACTGCCCAGACCTTTAGTACCGGTTCGTAAGGAACTTTAATACCGGTTCGTGACACGAACCGGTACTAAAGGGTTGTCACGAACCGGTACTAAAGGGTAGACTTTTAGTACCGGTTCGTGACACGAACCGGTATTAAAGGTTTTTCTGCTTCCCCACGCAGCTCCACCCCCCCCCCACCCCCCCCCCCCCCCCCCCCGTGGATCGCCTTTTTTGACACTGTAAAATAGAAAAGAAAATGATAGAAAATTCAAAAAATAAAATGTTTTCAGATTCTTGTATGTTATGCAACCTACTATTAGGGAAAATTAACAAATTTAAATTTTCACTTTTTTTGCAAAAAAGTTTTGAAAAATGGTAAAACCGCAATAACTTTTGCATACGACGTCGAAAAAAAACGTATAATATATCAAAAAAATCCTGGGAAAAAGTTACATCCGATTTCACCTGGGTTTACCCGGTTAGCCAATTTTTAGATTCTCAAAATTCCAAATGAAAATATGAAAGCAGGAAGATTTTAGTTTTTTTTTCCAGAAATTTAGAATTTTATATATTTTATTTTTTTAAAATTAAAATATTAATTATAAGATTTTTTGAGTCCTAACATATTACTATTACTTTTATCAAATTATTTCAAGTTTTAGGTTTTGCAAAAAATATTAAATTTTTAAAAAATAATTAAAATTAATAAAAATTAAAAAAATTAATTTTATTTATTTATTCAACATTATTATTACATCATTACTTTTGTTTATTAAAAGAATTATTTGGAATTCAAACGATAAAAAGTGTGACATCGACCAACATGTTAATAGGATTGATATGATACTACTATCACATACATGCGCGCGAAGCACTTGGAAGTGGAACGGGATGGAACATGGAAGTTAAGCGTGCTAGTGCGAGAGTAGTGTGAGGATGGGTGACCGACCGGGAAGTTTGACTACGGTAAGTAATTTGACTAGAGATTAAGTGTAGTTAGAGACTAACGGGAATACTAGTAATTCTGAAAAAAATATAAAAAAAGGCCGTGAAAAAAAGGGTGTGAAAAATAATTAGAAAAAATGGAAAAAAAATTAAACGAAATAGGCTTTAATACCGGTTCGTGTTACGAACCGGTACCAAAGGTCTCCAGCCCCACGGGTTCCTCCGTGCCCACGTGGAGGCACCTTTAGTACCGGTTCGTAAGGAACCGGTACTAAAGGTGAGAGGCTTTTAGTACCGGATAATTAGTACCGGTTCCAAAACCGGTACCAAAGGCCCTTTGGAACCGGTACTAAAAGGGTGTTTTTCTACTAGTGTGTGGATTATGGGGCATGCATAACCTATTATGTTTACTTTCTTCTTAGCATTGCTGTTCATACTAAGGACTCTGGGCTAGTCCATACTTATATGTCGTCGGTTGCCTTTGATGTGTAGACCAGCACAAGAGCTAGAATATCACTAAATAATCAAACTCTATCCACTTTCTTTGCATTATGTAAACGGAACAGTAATAAGACGTCGTTGCTGCCAGTTCACTGCATGCTGAATTGTCAAACGTCAAATCATTCACGATCCCTATTTGTTTCGTAATCAATTAATAAGCAAAATGTGGATTTTCTGATGTGGCACTGTGAAGTGGTTAACAACATGTTAGAAACAAAAACAAGAAAATTAAAATATATTATCACAGATTAGGTTTAGTCCGTGAATTTGAGTACCTTATAAAATATGGAGCTTCATAAAAATAGCTTTTTTTTTTGAAACTAGGCAAGAGACTAGCTAGAATTCTTTTAAGGATGGTCTAAATGTATTCACAATTAAAATACAAGGTGATGGCAATTTTCACCTTAGTCTGTAGCCAAAACTTATGTCTGTAAGCTGGATACTAAGGGTAATTTTGTTTAAGTACATAGATTCATAGCGACTATACCAAAAGAAATCATGTCTGAGTTTGAAATTTTGGAATGTTTGAAGCTCCAAGTTTTTCCTTTTTTTACCTAGATTTTTCTTCCACATACAAAAAAACTGGATAGGTCATACCGAACTATTACCTTATTCTGTCAAAAAAAAAAAACTATTACCTTAAGGCACAAAGGTAGCTGTTACTCTAAAATTTTGTCATCATTTTTGAATGATTGTTATTGGACTTAATACAACCATATCCAGATCGCCTTAATATCAAACAAACAAGGGACGAAAGTAAAAGTTCTCTGGAAATACAAATAATGAATAATGAGAATGATGACCATAAAAAACAGTAGGCAGAACTCTTTATAGTAATTAGACATTTGAAATTTTCTGTAATTAACAAAACGATTGCACACATAACAATTGTGAAATTACAGTTTAAAAGCTCAGTCATCCAAGTAACTTCTACCTTGTATACGCAATGTAGTGTTTTAATATATTTGGCAACTGGGTAGATAGTATTGGTCACGTGTTTAGAATGATTATTAGGGTGAGAGCGCTTTCCGTTATTTGGTCGCTCTGACTATATTGAAATTGAAATGAGAACATTTTTAATGATAATCTTCTTTTCTTTCATGCAGGTTATCTATTGGTGCACCAGCTTGCTCCTTTCATGGTTATCTCTCCAATGTGTGGAGAAGCGAAAACTTTTTGCGAAGTGGATAGAGGGATAGTTTTATCTAACATGGATGGAAACATGATTTACGAAGTGGTCCTCCACCACCTTAGGCGATTTACAATTTGACTACTTGTTTTTTGCTTTTTTTTTTCTTTTTTTTTCTTTTTGGTGGACTTGTTTCGGTTGTGTGCATCTTAATTATGCATGCTAGGTGTGATGCTTAATAATTTCAAGTAATAAAACACTATTTATCGAAAAAAGTGGCATGGATGATTTTACAAACCTGTACCATAGGCAAATTGTACACGGCCCTAAGGAACTGTCACGAGTACACACCTGCCTTGATTATGTCCTCTGCTTGCCCTTCTACTAACTGTTAGGATTGATCTCCACCGCACCAGAGCCCAACGGCTCTGGCACGACCCCTTGACCTCGTTCGCGCCCTGATCGGGGGCGCCCAACCGCATCTGGTTGGTGGGCCCCTGTCGCCTGTGCTATATATACAGTGGTGGGGGCGGTGGCACAGATGACGAGGCTGACCGGAGTGCCACTCGCCCCACCAACACCCACCGATTAGGGTTTCGCACAGTGCCGACGGGAAGCTCCGCCGCCACTCCTCTTGTTCGACCTCACACCGTCGTCGTCGCCACCGCCACCATGTCTACTTCGACGGATTCGTCCTCCTTACAGGAGAAGGTAAACCTCACAGTACCAGTGCATTCTTTACAGACATAGTGCTACCCGGCTTTAGATCTACACCTAGATGATCCTAGAGAAATAACATTGGTATCAGAGCAGTACTAGTGCGTAGATCTCATGGTTTTTCGGGTAGAAAAGAAATCAAAAGCAAACCCTAGCATCCCTCCGACCAAAAGAAAAGTGTAACCGGCCGAGACCCTCAGGCTCGCCGGCAAAGTACTGCGCCGCCACTTGGCCGCGCCGCTCCTCTCGATCCCGATGCGCATCGGCATGCCGAGGCACCGGGAAGAAGTGCAACCTCTCTTGCTGCTCATGCTGCGAGACGGGGCAAAGAAAAGATCTTACCAGACCTTACCGTCGACGCAGCTGCTGCTGCCGTTCGTGGTGGCTGGCAAAGGGCACCGCCTCCGGTTATCTTGACGGCGGTGCGCTCACCCTCGGGTGAACGCACACACCAGCAAGAAAACCAGGGGGGCGCCACCGCCTGCCTCCGTTCCTTGGCCGCCGCGCCGGGATCTGGTGGAGGAGGATACAGAAAAGGGGAACTCATCCCCGGCCGAAACCTGGGAGAGGAGCTCGCCCGCGAGGACCTCGGGTGGGGAGGAAAAGAAAGAAAGAGGCCCCGACGGGCCGCCGCCGAGGTGGACTCGCCATCGCCGGCGTGGCTCCGGACATGGGCGCTCAAGGCCTGGTTCTCTCCGCCGCCGGTGAAGAGACAGAGAGAGGCTATGGGGGGAAATGAACATAGGGTTAGGGTTTGAGCAGTTGGGCGTGGTTTTTATACCAGCCGAAACGGGCGCCCGACCGTCGGATTCAATCCGACGGCCAGGAGCGTGCGGGCAGCCTCTCCGCGTGGGCTCAGCGTGCAGGCCGCGTGGGCGCCGTGTTGGGCCGCGGCGGCAGGCCGCGTCGAGTTCGACGGATGGGCCGCTGGCTCGGCAGCGTGGCGGGCGCGTCGAGCAGACCGCGTGTGCGCCGTGTTACCGCGTGCCGCACAGCGTGGGCGCCGCGTAGGCTGCGCGTCGCGCACCGCGTGGTGGGCCGCGGGCCGCGTGGACAGTAACAGTTACAACAGTTTTTTACTGTTTTATTATTTACAGAGGCGTTTTTAGGCATTTTTGGGTCATTATTTGGCCAAAATTTTGTCTAGTTTTTTCTGAATAAATAGGACCAACGAAATATTTGTTCAGAAATTAAAAAGTAAAAGAAATGCCTCTGAAAAGTTCAAAGTTTAAAGTTTAAAGTCACAGTTTCCGCTGCAAATAGTAAAAGTAGCATTTTTTAAAATGCAAAATGATAGTTAAAATTCAAAGTTAAATGAAAAAGTGGATATTGTGACAATTATGGTTCTGTTATTTTTTGACCAACGTTATTAATGACATGACCATGTTTTGTTGCAATGACATGTGCATTTATCTCTATTTCTGCCCAACGGTGATATAGTTTTATTTGCATAAACAATTGTATGTTCTAATTTTGACCAACGTTGGATTATTGCATGCAATTGTTGTTATGATCTCATTTCATTGTGGTTTAAAGGAGGGTACTACTTGATGAGATGCATCAAGGATGTTCCAACCCTCAGAGGTGACAACTACACTGAATGGAGAAAGAAGGTCGATTTGTGTTGAGGTGGACTGGGTTCCCACAGCCGGTCAGACCAAAAGATGATGCTGCATGGCAGAATAAAAAGTGGCTAAGTGCCTTTTATAAAGAATACAATTGAGAACGCTATTGCGGGCTCAATTGCAGAGTGTGCTTCCGTAAGGGAAGTATCTTGAAAGAATAAAGAGCCAGTTCACTGGTTCTTCAAAGATATGTGCGACCCAGCTGCTGTAGCAACTGGTGACAGAAAAGTACACATGGACAGGAAGGACATGGCAACTGTGCCATATGGTGTAATAATGCTTATGTGGGTGTTGTCTGTGTGTAATGTGAGTGAAAAAGTGTTGTCCGCGTTGGACAAAGAACAAAAGAAAAGAACAGATGAATCGTCGAAATATGGCATTATGGCTTAGGCCATATTTCGAGGGGGAGAATAGAAAGACTTGTTAAAAATGGTATTCTTCCTCCATTAGAATTCTCAGACATAGAACAGCGCATCGATTGCATCAAAGAAAAATTTGTAAAGCAAATTAAAAAGGGTGCAAATCGATGCACAACAGCACTAGAAATAATTCACACCGAGATATGTGGATCATTTCCTGTGAAAAGTGTGGATGGCTATGATTCGTTCATAACATTCAAGAATGATTACTCCCGATATGGTTATATTTATCCAATAAAAGAAAGAACAGAAGCGTTGGATAAATTTAACCATATTCAAAGCTGAAGTTGAAAATCAACATGATAAAAGAATAAAGATAGTCAGGTCTGATCGTGGAGGGGAGAACTACGGTCGACATACTCCATATGGCCAAGTCCCTGGACCTTTTTGCAAGGTTTCTACAGGAGACTGGAATAGTCGCCCAGTACTCGATGCCGGGCGAACCTCAGCAGAATGGGGTAGCTGAAAGGCGCAACCGTACCCTTATGGATATGGTGCGCAGTATGATGAGCTATTCCACCCTACCATTGGGATTGTGGATTGAGGCGTTAAAAACCGCTATTCGCATTCTAAATAGAGTACCAAGCAAATCGGTGCCCAAAACGCCGTATGAGCTATGGACATGGAGAGTGCCTTCTCTAAACCACCTGAAAGTGTGGGGGAGCCCTGCTGAGGCCAAAGTATTCAATCCAAATGTCGCAAAGTTAGATACCAAAACAGTCAGCTGCCATTTTATTGGTTATCCTGAAAAGTCAAAAGGTTATCGTTTCTACTGCCCAGAGAAATACACAAAGTTTGTGGAAACGAGACATGTTGTCTTCTTAGAGGACGAAATGATGAGGGGGAGCATGGTAGCTCGGAAAATTGATCTTGAGGAGAAGAGGGTGCAGGCACCTAATCCGATGACTCAGGAGCCATTTTTTGCGCTACCATGTGCACATGTACCGACGATCCCTGCGATTGTGGTGCAAGCGCCTGTTGTAACTCCACCCATGACAACGATGAGTGAAAATTCGGAACCTGTCCATCAGGAGCCGAATGAACCATTTGTTGAGCATGAAAGGGAGCAACAACAGCCACCTCTAGAGGCAAAAGGATTTACACAAAGAGAAGGGATAGATTACAATGAGACATTTTCTCCGGTCTTATGTAAGGATTCCTTCAGAATCATCATGGCACTAGTTGCACATTTTGATTTAGAGTTGCATCAAATGGATGTAAATATGACATTTCTAAACGGGGATTTAGAAGAAAATATCTACATGAAACAACCCAAGGGTTTTATCATGGAAGGCAAGGAAGAAATGGGATGCCGCCTAAAGAAATCCATTTATGGATTAAAGCAAGCCTCCAGACAGTGGTATATAAAGTTTAATGAAATAATTAAGAGATTTGGATTTAAAGAAAATATTGAGGACAATTGCGTTTATGCAAAGTTTAAAAGTGGGAAATATATTTTCCTAATCTTGTATGTGGATGATATTCTGCTTGCCAGCAGTGATGTTAGTCTATTGCAAGAGACAAAGAAGTTCTTGTCCTCAAATTTTGATATGAAAGATCTTGGTGAAGCGTCATATGTTTTGGGCATAGAAATTCACCGAGATAGAAACAATGGAGTATTAGGACTATCGCAAAAGGCTTATTTAGAAAAGGTTCTAAGTAAGTATAATATGCATAAGTGCAGTGCCACACCTGCCCCTATAGTCAAGGGCGACAGTTTTGGGAAACATCAAAGTCCCCAAAATCAATACGAGCTCGATCAAATGAAAGCGGTTCCATATGCTTCGGCTATTGGAAGCCTACAGTATGCACAAGTGTGCACTCGCCCTGACTTAGCATTTATCACCGGAGTACTCGGTAGATATCAAGAAAATCCAGGTTTTGAACACTGGAAAATGGTAAAAAAGGCATTGCGTTATGTGAAAGGCACAAAGAGTTACATGCTAACATACAGAAGATCTGATTCCCTAGAAATAAGAGGGTATTCAGATGCAGATTTTGCGGGGGATAAAGATGATAGAAAATCCACATCTGGATATGTATTCACCCTTGCAGGGGGAGCTATTTCGTGGAGAAGCTCCAAACCGACGATAGTTGCATCATCCACGATGTATGCAGAATTTATAGCATGTTATGAAGTCACGGGGCAGGCATTATGGTTAAAGAAATTTATACCCGACTTGAAAGTGGTAGATTGTATTGACAAACCACTAAAGATGTACTGCGACAATGAGCCTGCAGTATTTTATGCTCACAACAACAAGTCGAGTACAGCTACGAAACCGATTGAGGTTAAGTATTATGTTGTGAAACACAAGGTCCAGGATCAAACAATAAGTCTCGAGCATATAAGGACAAAAGATATGCGTGCGGATCCGCTAACGAAAGGCTTACCACCCAGCGTGTTCAAGGAGCACGTAGCCGGCATGGGTTTAAGGGAAAGTCTTACCTATCCTGGATCATAAGAGGCCCAAAAGTAAAAGAATTTGTTTCAAAACAGAGAAGTGTATTGTGGCTGTCTGATTCTATCGGCAATAGAGCTGTGACGATGAAACATGCCCTATAGACTGATCCAAAATGAAACGAACAAAGTGAAAGTATAAAGTTAAAAGAAAAGTTGAGATCAAGGGGGAGAATGTTAGGATTGATCTCCACCGCACCAGAGCCCAACGGCTCTGGCACGACCCCTTGACCTCGTTCGCGCCCTGATCGGGGGCGCCCAACCGCATCTGGTTGGTGGGCCCCTGTCGCCTGTGCTATATATACAGTGGTGGGGGCGGTGGCACAGATGACGAGGCTGACCGGAGTGCCACTCGCCCCACCAACACCCACCGATTAGGGTTTCGCACAGTGCCGACGGGAAGCTCCGCCGCCACTCCTCTTGTTCGACCTCACACCGTCATCGTCGCCACCGCCACCATGTCTACTTCGACGGATTCGTCCTCCTTACAGGAGAAGGTAAACCTCACAGTACCAGTGCATTCTTTACAGACATAGTGCTACCCGGCTTTAGATCTACACCTAGATGATCCTAGAGAAATAACACTAACAAGACAAATCTTGTTAATTAGACGAATGTTGTTGTTGATGTCGTATATAGAAGTTGATAAGTTACTTCTTGTTTAAGACATGTGCATGTCATCATTCATAAACATGTTGTGTGATTGGTTGAGCATTCTGTCTTCTACTCCACTACATTTCAAATAAACAAAGGTTTTGGATTTCTAGACCAGTTAGTAACCTTGCACTTCTTTTTGTGTGGAAACACAAGCTTAAGGAGATGTTTGTTGACGACTAATATTGCGATGACTAACATAAATTTCCACAAAAGTGTGGCAAATAAAATGGCGACCGCAATAATAGCAAGCATCCACAAGAAACGGATTATACGACATATGTACGATTAGGCTAATAAATTGTGCTACACCACAACTCTGACAATTAATTGCCAAAAACCAAATAGATGGCTAAAGAACCAAGGCACAACTGAAATTAAGCCTGGGTTAACATTAGAATACCTACAAAACACACTATAAATACTCCTTGTTTATGCGCTAACAAAAGCTTACACAAGGCTATATAATTATTACAGAACTTGCCTAAACAAAGAAAAATCAGTATGACAAAACAAATCTTCATACTGAGGCAAACATTGGTACGTGGGAACTCCCCCGCAAAAGACAGACACAAGGAGGCTGTTAAACATTATGCAATATTAATATGGTTCAGTACTTCAGTTAGCCCGGGGATCCCAGTTATATGCTCCTTGACTATTCCGAAAGAATTCGATACGTCGCATATGATTCTCCTTCCGTCTCTCACCAATTGACTAGCAGAGATAACACAGGGGCGATAACAATGTTAACTCGGTCCAATGAATTGCTAGCTGTTGAAGTATTGACTTGAGTTCTTAGGAATTTTAATGTTTACAACTACTATGGCGGATCAATTACAACAATAACAACGATTCTCTGTTTGGTATCACATTCGCCACACAGCATGGCGGAATCGTGTTTATTCGCCAGCCGCCACACACTTGGACGGTAGTTCCAGCCGTGTGCTTTGTTATCAGCATCAATCGATATTTTATTTCTAACTGCATGCATACTTAGGTAGAGGGTAAAGGCTCCCCTCTCCCCTCTCCCACGACCCGCGCCGCTCCCCCACGGCGGCCAGGCCGTGCCCTCTCCCCGGCCACCCCTTGGCCTCCTCTCTCGCTCTCCCATGTCGCCGTCGTCGGCGTGAGCCGCTGGGCCTTGCCTAGGCGGTGCCAACAGTGGTGGGGATGTCTCTACCCGTGGCTCTGTAGGGGGCGTGGGGACTTCGGCGGGTGGAGGTGCTCTTCGGCGGACGGCAGTCCGGCGCGACGGCGTGGAACCCGTGCGTCGGGTGGGCGGAGGCGCGGCCTTTGGCGGGGGAACAACGCAGGCGGGCGGCCATGGCAGGGCCTGCTCGGCCTAGATCTGGGCCCAATTTGGGGCCCGGATGGGCTGGGCGGGCGGCCTGCGTTTGGCGCGCCGGCGGTGCTCCCCGGAGGTGGAGAAGAAGCGGCGGTAGTGGCTGCGCGGCGGCGGTGCTCCGGATGGCCTGCTGCAGCTTGGCAGTGGGGACTTTGCGGACCTGTTTGGGCTGGCCGGGCCAGAGTGTGTCTGGTTTGACCTCGCTGCCATGTCCGGTCGGCTACCGCGAAGGCGGTGGAGGTAGTTCCCTCCCGCACGGCTGAGGTGCTGCTACCCCCTGACCCGGTTGTCTCTCGTCTCTACGTCTAGGCCCTGCTCCGGTGACCACAGCGAGATGGCGAGGATGGCTTCAAGACCGCGGTGGCATGTGCTGGTGGGCGGCAAGTTTGGTGGAGCACATCGAATCGTCCGGGTTTGTGGCTTTGGTGGGCGGGAGAAATCCTTGTCTGCATGTCCGACACTGACGCACTGACGCCTGCGGGTGTCGTCTTGCCTTCCTGAAGGGCGTCGGTTGTCCCTCCTCTCCAATCCCTTCCACATATCGTGGGAAACCCTAGTCCAGGCAGCAGTGGCGTAATCGTCACTTTCCTTGTTGAAGGTGTTGCTTGGTATGCGGCGCTTCGGCATGCTAGGAGTGTGGTGGAATTCTCCGGAGGGCGCAGCGGTTGCGAGTCATCTTCGTTCCTGTCGAGCTGCCGATGTCGGCATTGTTTTCTCCTTCCTTTCTCTTATGTTTCTTTTGAACTTGGTTGTACTGCGGCCCCAGCGTGTTTGTTGTATCGGTTGGTTGTTAATACAGCGCGAAAGCCTATTTCGAGGAGGTAGACGGCTGTGTCATGCTTATAGTATTAGTCAACTGAAACTGAACTGGCTCGTGGCTAATAATGTAGATCAACGTTCTTAAAAACCTTACCATGCCGAATAGTTGTAATATCATAGTGTTATGGACGGTTGTTAGTACGTAGTTCCTATACATCTACTTTGTCCTCTTCTTGAATTTTTTTTATTCCACTGGAAGCATGGTGAGCTATAGAATGATTACCATCATAATCACCAGTTCACCACCAATCGACTGCTACAAACTCGTAAACTTAACGACCTAAGCTGATCATGCAGGTCATGTACATAAGTAACTCTGAACTTCCCCTCGATCGAACAATGTAAGTGTAAGTGCTTAGTTCATTTTTGGATTTCTATTTTCGTACCCTCGGGTCCTTAGTTGTGCTCAGTTTTCCCCAGCTCTTTAGTTTTTCCTCAGTTTTCCTCAAGTCCTTGTTTGAAACGCGCAGAAGCAGCTCAGACGGCAGGATTCCCATTTAGTTGACCGTTCCGTGCTGACGTGTGGGGCCGCGTTGTGTGGGCCCGCGTCGCGTGGGGCTGGTAGAAAGGGACCGCGTGGGACAGGACGAGATAGCGTTTGGTTGCACGTGAGCAGGAGCTGGGTTTTGTCTCTCTCGGCCCAAATTGGCATTTTCCCTTTTAAGAGTACCCTTTCTGCCTCCTTCTCTCTGCCTTTTTTCACCTAATTAGTATCAAATCTAGAGAAGCTTGCATTTCTGTCTTTCTTCAATTATTATTTGTGCCTTTTGGTCCTCGTTGTTTGCCCAATATGGCAGCAAATCTAGTAGGGAACCCAATTTAGTACTCCATCTGGTCCATATGTATGTAGTTAAATCTAGAAGCAAATCTACAGGGAATGTACGATAAATTCACAAGGTCATATAGATAGATAATAGGGATCCCTCCCTAGATAATAAGCTGCATTCAGCAGCCAAACATAGTAGGGTTCGAGGTTCTTCACAGCACCATCATACTAACAACATAAAAACGAGGGATCCCTAGCTAACAACAAAGAGATCCCAACAACAAAATGGAGGAGGCAGCAGCAGCACACGTCCAGGACTCCGCCTACCCCATCTTCCTCTGCCTCCACTTGTTGCTCCCCTTGGGAGCCTTGGGCTTGAGCGGAGACATGCGCCCGGCGGAGATCTCCACCCGCTGGATGCTGCGGAGGTGCATGCCGAGCGCCATGTGCTTGGCGCGGAAGGAGTGGGGGTTCACCGACGCGCCGACCTTGGGGTTGGTGTTGCCGATGTTCTCGGCATGCGTGAGGACGCAGTTGAAGTCAGTGCCGCCGAGCCTCCTAGTGCAGAAGGGGCACCTGTAGACACCCTTGGCGAAGTAGGAGACGTACTGGCTGACCTGCAGCCTCCGCAGCACCTGGCGAGTCTTGATGTCATGGTGCTCGTCGTCGCTGCCGACGTCGCTGCCAGACAGCTGATCCATATCAAACGGGAACTATTAGTGAATGAGTTGCAACGATGACTAACGTGCATGATAACAAAGTTAGGAAAAACAGAGGCAGCCTCAGTTAGAGTGGACACGATTATATGTCTACAGGGACGGTGTAAGCGAACCAAAGCTCATGCACAACAGACTTGTACACAGAAATGGTTCGCTGAACCCTCCCTGTAAAAATCTGTGCCCACCGATTCATCATAGGCAAAGAAACAGATTCCAGATCTGAACTTGAACACATTACAAATTATTTGCAAAATTAAACGGTTGATATCTTTTGATTCGTGCATAAAATAACTGATTGAGATCCTATGATTACTTGCATAAATTAACTGATTGAGATCCCATTATTACTTGCATAAATTAACCGAACGGCCGAACCCCAAATCTTAAACGAAATCAAGGAGGGATCAAAGCAAAATGGAATAAAATCGGCGCAAATATTAGCCCAATACTCATCCATCCACAGATCCATCTACACCAGCAAAAATAGGGTTCAAAAAGGAATGGGGAACAAAAAAGGAAGCAAACCGTAGTTACCTCGTTCCATGGGTCCTCCATGGAGGTGTCGTAGGGGTTCGGGGGCGGGACGTACGACACCACCTCGTAGGGGTCCCATCCCGGCGGGATCTGAGCGCCACCGGCGGTAGCAGCCTCCGATGCACCGGCGGAGGAGGCGGCGACGTCCATTGAGGGGATGGCGGCGACGTCCGTTGAGGGGACGGCGTCGATGAGGGAGGTGTCGCGCTTGGAGCCGACGACGCCGTGGACGATGGGATTGGCATTCTCCTTGTCCATCTCGCCGGCAGAGGAGAGGGAGAGGGAGAGGGTTTTTTGCTTTGGAGAAGATGATGGGACGTGAGAGAGGCGGCGTTGCGTAGGCGAGTGAGAGTGACAGAGATAGTGGGAGGAGGCGTCTATAAAGGCAAGGGGTGGTTAATGCGACCCGCGTCCTACGCATCCACCGCTGCACGTCTGCATGTCTTGGACTTCTGCAATGCGACACGCGTCCACGATTGCACGTCTTCGACTTCTGCACCGCGACCGGCGTCTACGCGTCAACAATTGCACGTCTTCCATTTCTGCACCGCAACACGCGTCCTCGAGTCTAACCCTGGAAATTTAGATATACTCAGGTATAACCTCGAGTATTATACTAGCATTTTTTGTGTGCTCAGTTTTCCCCTTGAGTGCTAATACTGGCTATAGCAATATGCTCAGTTTTACCCTCAAGTAGCTGGTCAACAGACAGTCAACAAATGGGATTAACTAGTTAAATGAATCATTTAATGTGCAAAAAATTCCGAAAAATAGTGGCACATACTCATGGAGTCTTTACCACAAATTGCCAGTTCTCAAAACATAGATAAGTCATAGATAAATCAAGTTTTACCACAAATTGCCACTTCTCAAAGGCCTTCTCAAATCACCTAGTAGCTATGAAGGTGCATGGTTTTCCACAATAAGCCCTTCCCAAAACAGCTTTCCTCAAAACATACTTTGTCTAAATGAGGCCACAATTCTCACACTCATGTATATTTGTATTGCAAATAGTTTGAGATAGGCCAAGATGGGTTTCATTGTACAAAACACGCATTTTCCATTTTTTAAATCTCATATTTGAATCCCTTAGTCTGTTTATTACATAGGTGCCCTTGGTTTCTTGATACTACTCAGTTTTGCCCTCTCCCTCCACAAATTCTCTCACACGTGCAACATTGCCCTGATTGGTCTAGCCCATGTCACGCGGATCGTGCCCGCCGACCGTTGATCGTATGATCTAACGGGCAGGATAACCCCTCTCTCTCTCTGTCGGCCGTTACCTTCCACTCTCTAAGTATGCTAAAGGGCGGTTTTCTGTATTCATTTTCACGCGCTAAAAATTATAAACTCTTTTAGGCATTACTTTTCACGCAAAAAATGATAAACCATCACCGATTTGTTGTAGCCATTAATTTTCACGCAAAAAATGATAAACCATCACCGATTTGTTGTAGCCATTAATTTTCACGAAAAAAATGATAAACCATCACCGATTTGTTGTAGCCATTAATTTTCACGCAAAAAATGATAAACCATCACCGATTTGTTGTAGCCATTAATTTTCACGAAAAAAATGATAAACCATCACCGATTTGTTGTATCTATTACTTTTCACGCAAAAAATGATAAACCATCACCGATTTCTTGTAGCCATTACTATTCACGGTAAAAATGATAAACGAATCAATCTATCTCTGTATTTGAAGTTTGGAAGGGTTCACCATCTAGTTATGTTAACTTTCGAGGTTTTGACCTGAAAACAAATGGGTATTATAAAGGGAAATAAAAGTTCAAAAAAATGTAAAAACGAAACAATCTACCTATCTTTGTATAGAAGATCGTCTGTATGATTTTTGAGGTCATTTAGAGAAGGTAGAAAAAAATCCCTTTTGAGAAGGTCGAAAAAACCTAACTTGTTACAAAAGCTGGTTTCAGTGAGACCTAACCAAATTTGGCATACATTATGCCATATCTATAACAACAAGGAATATCTAAAAGGGAAAGTTTCACAAAATTTGAAATTTATGGCGAAAATGATGCCATACATGATGCTGTTTTTCGAGATTTTGACCTGAAAATCAATTGGTTATTATAAAGGGAAATAAAAAGTTCGAAAAATATAAAAACGAAACAATCTATCTATCTATGCATAGAAGATCAGCTGTATGAAATTTGAGGTCATTTAGAGAAGGTAGAATAAATCAACTTGTTAGAAAAGCTGGTTTCAGTGAGACGAAACGGCATGCGTTTAAGCAAATTGATTTTTTCGAACATCTCCAAATGACCCCAAATTTGCCATACATGATGCCATACGTGTAACAACAAGGAACCCTATCTAAAAAGTGTCAAAAAAGTTTGCCCAACCGTATAGCTCTATCAAAAAGAACCTCACCATGGCGCTAGTATAATTTTGGGCTTAGTTACAAACTTTCGGTACCTAACCTTCAACACGAAACTTGTTTCAAATCACTTTTGGCATACAAGAAACAAATCCCTCCTTGATTCGAGCACCACAGCCTCCAAACTTTGCCGATGCCGATATCGGCATGGTCAGAACGGCTATGGTCGCCGCCACTGCTAGGTCACCGTCGGGATGCACCCTCAATCCCGTCCCCTCATTCGATCACTGACACACCAGAGATACCGCCGAGGCCAATACCGAACGTACATGCTGATGCCAATGCCGAACATGCATCCACGCCGATGTGGGCACGGCCACGCCGCCCCGCTATGCTGGACGCCACCGCAAGGACTTTCCCTTCGCCACCACACTCTTCTAGCACCCATCTATACACGCCAGAAAGGAGAGACACTAGTTTTCTCTACAATGCTCGTGTTCGTGTCGGACACGGTCAGTCAAAGTTTTGAGGTAGTCATCGATGTCGTCGACAATTTCTTCTCTTCTATGCTTGGTTAAACGCGTCTAGTTCATATCTATCTAATGCGTCGGGTCTCGCCTCATGCAGTTCTTTGTGGATGTCGATCTCATCTCGGCACCCCGCAGGCCACCTCCTCCGTGCCATCGCTGTAGAGCTCCGTTTAAAAATCTATTCCTACCCGTGTATTGCCCCTTGTATCAGCGCCATGGCCCACTTGTCATTCGATATACCGAAGCCCCACTCGTGCGCGTTTTGGTCAGGGATACAACGATGCTTACGGTCAAACAAAGATGGATGGTCTGACGTGTCTTTGCGGGCTCTACGTGGCCCCACTAGTCAGAAGATAACGGTCACCCGTCGGGCAACCGGCCGTTACAGCATCTGTGATGGTTTCAGACAAGGTCTTGGGGAAAACTGAGGAAAAACTAAGGAGCTGGGGAAAACTGATCACAACTAAGGAACCGAGGGCACGAAAATAGAAATCCCTTTATTTTTCCAGAAAAGACGAAACAGGCGGACAGCTGCATCAATATCACCGGATATATTTATTCGTTGTTTAGTAGAATCCATGATGCATAGGAGTTACGTGTTATTTATGTTCCATCGATTTACATTTTTATATATCCACCCTCTGTGATCTGGCGGACTCCATCAATCTTAGGTTATTTCTCTCACGTAATTTCGCTTGCCCGTTCTACTTCTGTGGCAGAGTAAATGGGATTCGAACCCATGATACAATATTCTTGTACGTCGATTTAGAAAACCAATGCCTTAAGCCACTCAGCCAGACCTCCAAGTTGTTGATCGGAATTGGATGTGCCAGGTTGGTTGCCCGAAGATCCACTGTGTAAGCTATAGACCGCTGATACGTCTCCGACGTATCGATAATTTCTTATGTTCCATGCCACATTATTGATGATATCTACATATTTTATATACATTTTATGTCATATTCGTGCATTTTCTGAAACTAACCTATTAACAAGATGCCGAAGTGCCAGTTGCTGTTTTCTGCTGTTTTTGGTTTCAGAAATCCTAGTAAGGAAATATTCTCGGAATTGGACGAAATCAACGCCCAGGTTCCTATTTTGCCCGGAAGCATCCAGAACACACGAGAACCGCCAGAGAGGGGGCACAGGCCCACCAAACCCTAGGCCCGCGCGGCCAAGGGGGGGGGCGTGCCCCCCTATAGTGTCGGCGCCCCTTCGACCTTCTGACGCCGCCTCTTCGCCTATATAAAGCCCCTCGACCTAAAACCTCGAGACGAAAAAGCCATGGTACGAGAAACCTTCCAGAGCCGCCGCCATCGCGAAGCCAAGATCTGGGGGACAGGAGTCTCTGTTCCGGCACGCCGCCGGGACGGGGAAGTGCCCCCGGAAGGCTCCTCCATCGACACCACCGCCATCTTCATCAACGATGTTGTCTCCCATGAGGAGGGAGTAGTTCTCCATCGAGGCTCGGGGCTGTACCGGTAGCTATGTGGTTCATCTCTCTCCTATGTACTTCAATACAATAATCTCATGAGCTGCCTTACATGATTGAGATTCATATGATGATGCTTGTAATCTAGATGTCATTGTGCTAGTCAAGTGGGTTTTACTTATGTGATCTCCGGAGACTCCTTGTCCCACGTGTGTAAAGGTGACAGTGTGTGCACCGTGTGGGTCTCTTAGGCTATATTTCACAGAATACTTATTCACTGTTATGAATGGCATAGTGAAGTGCTTATTTATATCTCTTTATGATTGCAATGTGTTTTGTATCACAATTTATCTATGTGCTACTCTAGTGATGTTATTAAAGTAGTTTTATTCCTCCTGCACGGTGTAATGGTGACAGTGTGTGCATCCGTGTTAGTACTTGGCGTAGGCTATGATTATGATCTCTTGTAGATTATGAAGTTAACTATTGCTATGATGGTATTGATGTGATCTATTCCTCCTACATAGTGTGAAGGTGACAGTGTGCATGCTATGTTAGTACTTGGTTCAGTCGTATTGATCTTTCATGCACTCTAAGGTTATTTAAATATGAACATTGAATTGTGGAGCTTGTTAACTCTGGCATTGAGGGTTCGTGTAATCCTACGCAATGGTGTTCATCATCCAACAAGAGTGTAGAGTATGCATTTATCTATTCTGTTATGTGATCAATGTTGAGAGTGTCCACTAGTGAAAGTCTGATCCCTAGGCCTTATTCCTAAATACTGCTATCGCTGCTTGTTTCTTGTTTCTTTGCGTTACTACTGCTGCGTTACTACTGCTTGTTTACTGTCCTGGGCAAAGCACTTTTCTGGTGCCGTTGCCACTGCTCATATATATTCATACCACCTGCATCTCACTATCTCTTCGCCGAACTAGTGCACCTATTAGGTGTGTTGGGGACACAAGAGACTTCTTGCTTTGTGGTTGCAGGGTTGCATGAGAGGGATATCTTTGACCTCTTCCTCCCTGAGTTCGATAAACCTTGGGTGATCCACTTAAGGGAAACTTGCTGCTGTTCTACAAACCTCTGCTCTTGGAGGCCCAACACTGTCTACAGGAAAAGGAGGGGGCGTAGACATCAAGCTATTTTCTGGCGCCGTTGCCGGGGAGGAAAGGTAAAAGGCACTCATACTCCGGTTCCAGGTAACAGTACTTTTCTGGCTCCATTGTGTTTGTGCTCGAAGCTATTTCCTTTAGATCCTGCAATTGCATCTTTTTGTTTCTTGTTTACACTAGTTTGGCATAATGGACAACAGTGAGCTTCTTATTCTATTTCCTGATTTAAGACATGGATGGTTTGATGCGAAAATTAAAAAACCCATGGAACATATTAGTATGAACACTTTGAATACCATTGTTGCTAATGATATGGAAAATTCTAAGCTTGGGGAAGCTGGCTTTGATGAGCATGATATTTTTAGTCCCCCAAGCATTGAGGAGAAAATTTACTTTGATGATACTTTGCCTCCTATTTATGATGATTATAATGATAGTAGCCTTTTAGTACCACCTGTTATGGAGGATAAGTTTAATTATGACTATAATATGCCTCCTACACTTGATGAGAATAATAATGATAGCTACTTTGTTGAATTTGCTCCCACTACAACTAATAAAATTGATTATGCCTATGTGGAGAGTAATAATTTTATGCATGAGACTCATGATAAGAATGCTTTATGTGATATCTATATTGTTGAATTTGTTCATGACACTACTGAAAGTTATTATGAGAGAGGGAAACATGGTTGTATGCATCTTAATAATGTTAAGTTTCCCCTCTTTATGTTGAGAATTGTGAAGTTACTCTTGTTTTATCCTCTTATGCTTGTCACTTTGTTCTTCATGAATTCATTTGTGTACAAGATTCCTTTTCATAGGAAGCATGTTAGGCTTAAATTTGTTTTGAATTTGCCTCTTGATGCTCTCTTTTGCTTCAACTACTATTTCTTGCGAGTGCATCATTAAAACTGCTGAGCCCATCTTAATGGCTATAAAGAAAGAACTTCTTGGGAGATAACCCATGTGTTATTTTGCTACAGTACTTTGTTTTATATTTGTGTCTTGGAAGTTGTTTACTACTGTAGCAACCTCTCCTTATCTTATTTTATTGCATTGTTGTGCCAAGTAAAGTCTTTGATAGTAAAGTCAATACTAGATTTGGATTACTGCGCAGAAACAGATTTCTTGCTGTCACGAATTTCGACCTAATTCTCTGTAGGTAACTCAGAAAATTATGCCAATTTACGTGCGTGATCCTCAGATATGTACGCAACTTTCATTCAATTTGGGCATTTTCATCTGAGCAAGTCTGGTGCCCCAATAAAATTCGTCTTTACGGACTGTTCTGTTTTGACAGATTCTGCCTTTTATTTCGCATTGCTTCTTTTGCTATGTGGGATGGATTTCTTTGTTCCATTGACTTCCAGTAGCTTTGGGCAATGTCCAGAAGTGTTAAGAATGATTGTGTCACCTCTGAACATGTGAGTTTTTGATTGTGCACTAACCCTCTAATGAGTTGTTCTAAGTTTGGTGTGGAGGAAGTTTTCAAGGGTCAAGAGAGGAGGATGATATACTATGATCAAGAAGAGTGAAAAGTCTAAGCTTGGGGATGCCCCGGTGGTTCACCCCTGCATATTTCAAGAAGACTCAAGCGTCTAAGCTTGGGGATGCCCAAGGCATCCCCTTCTTCATCGACAAATTATCAGGTTCCTCCCCTGAAACTATATTTTTATTCGGTCACATCTTATGTACTTTACTTGGAGCGTCTGTGTGCTTTTGTTTTTGTTTTTGTTTGAATAAATGTTTGTGTGGGAGAGAGACACGCTCCGCTGGTTCGTATGAACACATGTGTTCTTAGCTTTTAGTATTCATGGCGAAGTTTCTTCTTCGTTAAATTGTTATATGGTTGGAATTGGAAAATGATACATGTAGTAATTGCTATAATGTCTTGGGTAATGTGATACTTGGCAATTGTTGTGCTCATGTTTAAGCTCTTGCATCATATACTTTGCACCTATTAATGAAGAAATACATAGAGCATGCTAAAATTTGGTTTGCATATTTGGTCTCTCTAAGGTCTAGATAATTTCTAGTATTGAGTTTGAACAACAAGGAAGACGGTGTAGAGTCTTATAATGTTTTCAATATGTCTTTTATGTGAGCTTTGCTGCACCGGTTCATCCTTGTGTTTGTTTCAAATAACCTTGCTAGCCTAAAACTTGTATCGAGAGGGAATACTTCTCATGCATCCAAATACTTGAGCCAACCACTATGCCATTTGTGTCCACCATACCTACCTACTACATGGTATTTCTCCGCCATTCCAAAGTAAATTGCTTGAGTGCTACCTTTAAATTTCCATTCTTCACCTTTACAATATATAGCTCATGGGACAAATAGCCTAAAAACTATTGTGGTATTGAATATGTACTTATGCACTTTATCTCTTATTAAGTTGCTCGTTGTGCGATAACCATGTTCCTGGGGACGCCATCAACTACTCTTTGTTGAATATCATGTGAGTTGCTATGCATGTTCGTCTTGTCTGAAGTAAGGGCGATCTACCACCTTATGGTTAGAGCATGCATATTGTTAGAGAAGAACATTGGGCCGCTAACTAAAGCCATGATCCATGGTGGAAGTTTTAGTTTTGGACATATATTCTCAATCTCAAATGAGAAAATTAATTGTTGCTACATGCTTATGCATAAAAGAGGAGTCCATTATCTGTTGTCTATGTTGTCCCGGTATGGATGTCTAAGTTGAGAATAATCAATAGCGAGAAATCCAATGCGAGCTTTCTCCTTAGACCTTTGTACAGGCGGCATAGAGGTACCCCTTTGTGACACTTGGTTAAAACATGTGCATTGCGATAATCCTGGTAGTCCAAGCTAATTAGGACAAGGTGCGGGCACTATTAGTATACTATGCATGAGGCTTGCAACTTGTAAGATATAATTTCCATGATACATATGCTTTATTACTACCGTTGACAAAATTGTTTCTTGTTTTCAAAATCAAAGCTCTAGCACAAATATAGCAATCGATGCTTTCCTCTTTGAAGGACCATTCTTTTACTTTTAATGTTGAGTCAGTTCACCTATCTCTCTCCATCTCAAGAAGCAAACACTTGTGTGAACTGTGCATTGATTCCTACATACTTGCATATTGCATTTGTTATATTACTCTATAATGACAATATCCATGAGATATACATGTTACAAGTTGAAAGCAACCGCTGAAACTTAATCTTCCTTTGTGTTGCTTCAATGCTTCTACTATGAATTATTGCTTTATGAGTTAACTCTTATGCAAGACTCATTGATGCTTGTCTTTAAGTACTATTCATGAAAAGTCTTTTCTATATGATTCAATTGTTTACTCATGTCATTTACATTGTTTTGATCGCTGCATTCATTACATATGCTTACAATAGTATGATCAAGTTTATGATGGCATGTCACTCCAGAAATTATCTTTGTTATCGTTTACCTGCTCGGGACGAGCAGGAACTAAGCTTGGGGATGCTGATACGTCTCCGACGTATCGATAATTTCTTATGTTCCATGCCACATTATTGATGATATCTACATGTTTTATATACATTTTATGTCATATTCGTGCATTTTCTGGAACTAACCTATTAACAAGATGCCGAAGTGCCAGTTGCTGTTTTCTGCTGTTTTTGGTTTCAGAAATCCTAGTAAGGAAATATTCTCGGAATTGGACGAAATCAACGCCCAGGTTCCTATTTTGCCCGGAAGCATCCAGAACACACGAGAACCGCCAGAGAGGGGGCACAGGCCCACCAAACCCTAGGCCGGCGCGGCCAAGGGGGGGCCGCGCCCCCTATAGTGTCGGCGCCCCTTCGACCTTCTGACGCCGCCTCTTCGCCTATATAAAGCCCCTCGACCTAAAACCTCGAGACGAAAAAGCCACGGTACGAGAAACCTTCCAGAGCCGCCGCCATCGCGAAGCCAAGATCTGGGGGACAGGAGTCTCTGTTCCGGCACGCCGCCGGGACGGGGAAGTGCCCCCAGAAGGCTCCTCCATCGACACCACCGCCATCTTCATCAACGCTGCTGTCTCCCATGAGGAGGGAGTAGTTCTCCATCGAGGCTCGGGGCTGTACCGGTAGCTATGTGGTTCATCTCTCTCCTATGTACTTCAATACAATAATCTCATGAGCTGCCTTACATGATTGAGATTCATATGATGATGCTTGTAATCTAGATGTCATTGTGCTAGTCAAGTGGGTTTTACTTATGTGATCTTCGGAGACTCCTTGTCCCACGTGTGTAAAGGTGACAGTGTGTGCACCGTGTGGGTCTCTTAGGCTATATTTCACAGAATACTTATTCACTGTTATGAATGGCATAGTGAAGTGCTTATTTATATCTCTTTATGATTGCAATGTGTTTTGTATCACAATTTATCTATGTGCTACTCTAGTGATGTTATTAAAGTAGTTTTATTCCTCCTGCACGGTGTAATGGTGACAGTGTGTGCATCCGTGTTAGTACTTGGCGTAGGCTATGATTATGATCTCTTGTAGATTATGAAGTTAACTATTGCTATGATGGTATTGATGTGATCTATTCCTCCTACATAGTGTGAAGGTGACAGTGTGCATGCTATGTTAGTACTTGGTTTAGTCGTATTGATCTTTCATGCACTCTAAGGTTATTTAAATATGAACATTGAATTGTGGAGCTTGTTAACTCCGGCATTGAGAGTTCGTGTAATCCTACGCAATGGTGTTCATCATCCAACAAGAGTGTAGAGTATGCATTTATCTATTCTGTTATGTGATCAATGTTGAGAGTGTCCACTAGTGAAAGTCTGATCCCTAGGCCTTGTTCCTAAATACTGCTATCGCTGCTTGTTTACTGTTTTACTGCGTTACTACTGCTGCGTTACTACTGCTTGTTTACTGTCCTGGGCAAAGCACTTTTCTGGTGCCGTTGCCACTGCTCATATATATTCATACCACCTGCATCTCACTATCTCTTCGCCGAACTAGTGCACCTATTAGGTGTGTTGGGGACACAAGAGACTTCTTGCTTTGTGGTTGCAGGGTTGCATGAGAGGGATATCTTTGACCTCTTCCTCCCTGAGTTCGATAAACCTTGGGTGATCCACTTAAGGGAAACTTGCTGCTGTTCTACAAACCTCTGCTCTTGGAGGCCCAACACTATCTACAGGAAAAGGAGGGGGCGTAGACATCAACCGCCATTTTTATTGCAATGTTTTCATCCGATGTGTTGCAAACCAAGGATCACGGGATCACAAAGGGTGGATATATAAGGTCCAGTCTGGACACGACGACATACTGATGCTTGATTCTGTCACGCCGTCGGGGGTGCCTAGGCCGTTGGTGGATGGGCTAGCTTCGCCCGCGCGCGGTTTATCTCCGAGGTGGAGGCTAGCCTCCAGACACCAATTCTTCGTGCTTCCGCTTGCCGGAAGCGTTGTGCGCTGCGACCCATCCTGCCTGACTTCAAGCCATGGCGGAGTGCCCGGGTGGCGCTGGATAGGCGTTGCGGTTCATCTGCACTCCAAAAGGCCCAGTGCAACCTTGCAAAAAAAGATGGGAATTGTGGAGGACGAGGGCAAAATTTCTGATCAGGACCTCCAGCGTTACCTTGATGCCTTCAATCGTGGATTGTCTAGTTCTGAAGTGGGTGTTGTGGCGCTTCTTTTTAGTATCCAAGTGGGTGGAGAGTCTCTGGACTCCTAGTTTTTTTTCTGAGATGGGGACTCCTAGTTTGGTGTGTGTGGTGTGGATTTGTAGGCCTTTCTTATGTCGTTACACCTTTCTATCTGTTTCTAGTGTGGAATGTCTGGGGACTCAATTCCCTTGCGAGGCGTGATCTTGCTAGACAGTTTGTGACTGACTCTAGTGCAGTCTTTGTAGCCCTTTCGGAATCTAAGCTTGATGTTGTTTCGGCTGATGATGTGATGGAAATATTTGGTCCCCGCTTTGACGGGTTTGCTTACTTGCCTGCTGTTGGTACCCGTGAAGGCATTCTTGTGGCTTGGCAATCTGACAAAATTGTGGCGTCGAATTGTTCTCTTACGGCGAACATGATCTCTTTGGAGATTTCGCCCTCTACTGGGGACAGGTGGTGGTTTACGACCATCTATGGGCAGTCGACTAACGCTGACAAGCTGCCGTTCCTGGAGGAGCTTAGGTCAGTGGCCCTTCTTTACTCGGGCCAGTGGGCCGTTGCGGGGGATTTCGACCTCATCCTTGATGAGCGCGATAAAAATCAGGGAAGTGTGAACCGTCGCCTCATGCGTCAGTTTCGGAAAATGATCAACGATCTCCTCCTCAAGGAGGCTACTCTTGTGGGTCGTTCCTTCACGTGGAGTAATGAGAGGGAGATTCCCACTTTGGAAAAAATTGATCGGCGGTTCTCCACTTTGGATTGGGAGCTTGCTCATCCCGACAACCTTCTCATTGCGCTTTCCTCTTCAATTTTGCACCACACACCGTTGCTCATGGCCACCACTTGCAACATCACAGTCAAGAAGCGGTTTCCAATTTGAAGCCTTCTGGAGAGGTGGAGATATGGTGGAATGCATGTGATGTGGAAAGTGGAGAGGCTGTCACAACTTCAGTAAACCCTCTTGTCATCCTCAATCGGAAGTTGAAGGCTATGGTGACAGGGCTTCGGAGATGGGGTGAGCGCTCGGTGGGAAACATTAAGCTCCAACTTGACACGGCCCAAGAGTCGAGGATGCTTTCTGCTCATGGTCTTGCCTCCTTGGAGTGCACCATCGCGAGATCTCGTTCCCGCCTTGTCTGGCTAAAAGAGGGGGACACAAATACTAAGTTTTTCACATACACGTGGCCCATCGATGGAAGAAAAATGCCATCTCGAGGCTAAGACATAACCAGATTATCACTTCGGACCAAGTGGAGATGGCACAGATTGCTTTTGATTTTTTTTGATATTCACCTTGGGACCGTGGACTCGCGCGAGCGACCAGTGGACTTTGGCAGTTGGACCTTCCTGTCCTTGATCTCTCTGATCTTGAGACTGCCTGGTCCGAGGACGAGGTGTGGAAGGTGATTAAAAGTATGCCGACTGATAAGGCTCCTGGACCCGCTGGTTTCTCGCTAAACTTCTACCACAAATGTTGGGCCATTATCAAAAAGGAGGTTGTGGATGCGCTTAATTGTCTATTCTCCTGTCGTGGTCGTGGATTCAACTCACTTAATCAAGCTTTGGTGGTTCTCCATTCCAAAAAGAATGAAGCCGTGGAGATGCGTGATTTTAGGCCTATTAGCCTTGTGCATAGCTTTGGGAAAATCTTTTCCAAGCTTTTGGCCTCGCGCCTCGCCCCCCGCATGCCGGACCTTGTGGAGATTAATCAAAGTGCGTTCATTCATGGAAGGTCAATCTTGGACAATTTCATGCTCGTCCAGAGTGCTATTCGGTCTCTCCACCACAAGAAAGCAACTTCTATCTTCCTTAAAATGGATCTTGCTAGGGCCTTTGACTCAGTGTCGTGGCCTTTCATTCTTGAGGTGTTGATGGCACGTGGCTTCGGGGAAAAGTGGTGTGCGTGGATTGTGGCTATCCTTTCCTCCTCCTGAGGGTTTGGAATCGTCGTGGCTTGCGTTAAGGAGACCCCTGTCTCCACTTCTGTTTTTCATTGTTATGGATGTTCTTGCTGTGTTGTTTAAGGAGGCGGATGACAGACGTATGTTTGACCCTTTGTCTGCATTTGGAGTGAAATTTTGCTTGTCTCTATTCGCGGATGATGTGGCATTGGTTACTAGGCCTCGGGAACATGAAATTTCCCTCTCTATGGAGATTTTCCGCCTCTTTGGTGATGCTTCAGGTCTTCGTGTCAACTATGCCAAGAGTGCAGCCACCCTGATCCGCTGTGGAAATCTTGATGTGGATCATATTCATTTGCTGCTCTCGTGTGAGGTGGTGGATTTTCCATCCACTTATTTGAGTCTACCGCTATCTACTTCTAAACTGCCAAAGGCCCACCTTCGGCCTTATATTGACAAATTGGCTAATAGGGTCCCCACGTGGAAGGATCCCTTCTTGACCTCCAAGGGAGATCGGTGTTGGTCAAGGTTGTGCTTGCGGCGATGTCTATATATATTATGATGGCTCTTGACTTACCCATGTGGATGATCAATGCTCTCGAGGGGCTCTGTCGTGGATTCCTTTGGTGTGCGAGACCATCGGCCAAAGGGGGGGCGTGGCCCCCTTGCCTTGTCCTTAGTTTGCACTCCCACAAGGTTTGGTGGATTGGGGATTCAGAACATTCATATGCTTAATGATGCCCTTCACATGAAATGGCTATGTGAAAGGACACAGATGTCGCCTAGAGGGGGGGGGGTGAATAGGCGATTTAAAACTTTTACGAGATGGGCTTAACAAATGCGGAATAAAACTAGCATTTACTTTGTCAAGCCCAAAGCCTATATACTATGGTTCACCTATGTGCACCAACAACTTATTCTAAGCAATGGTTCACCTATGTGCACCAACAACTTATGCTAAGCAATACAAGCAAGTATGTGATAGCAAGATATATAACTTCAAGCACGATGGCTATCACAAGGTAAAGTGCATAAGTAAAGAGCTCGGGTATAGAGATAACCGAGGCATGCGGGAGACGATGATTTATCCCGGAGTTCACACTCTTGCGAGTGCTAATCTCCGATGGAGAGGTGTGGTTGCTTAGTGCTCCCGAACGCCACAAGAGGCTCACCTTGAGGTGTGGTTGCTCGATGCACACCAACGCCACAAAGGCCTCACCCCAAGATGCGGTACTCACACCACACACCGAACGCCACGAAGGCGCCTCACCTAAATCTCCGGTGACCCTCGCCACAAAGGCCTAGGTCACGGTTCCACTAAGGGATTTCCTTCGAGGCGGAAACCGGGCCTTACACAAAGATTGGGACACACATCCACAACTTAATTGGAGGCTCCCAACAAATCGCCACAAAGGCCTAGAATCTGTCTAGGGTTCCAAGAACCCAAGAGTAACAACCTTCTTGCTTTCACCACCGCGAATCACCGTGGAGAACTCAAACCGATGCACCAAATGCAATGGCAAGAACACCACAAAGATGCTCAAGTCCTTCACTCTCAAATTCCAACAAAGCTACAAAAGCTATTGGGGGAATAAGAGAGGAAGAACAAATGAATTCACAAAGAACACCAAGATCAAGATCTAGAGAGTTCCACTCACAAAGAGATGGATTTGATTGGTACAAAAGTAGATCTAGATCTCCTCTCTCTTTTCCCTCAAATGGGGGCAAGAATCATGGAGGGATTGAGAGATAGTGCAAGCTTCCCTAGTTCAACAATGGAGGAGAGAGAGAGTGAGAGAAGCAACAGCCCAAGGAGGAAGAAGGGGGGTATTTATACCCCCCAAGAAAATCGAGCCGTTGGGCAAAACCAGGGCCGGATATTCCGGCCCAAGTTGGGGCCGGATAATCCCCCCCCCCCCCCCCGGATAATCCGGCCTCAGGGACAAAACCTGGTAAAAATCCGGCCAAATGTCCGGCCCCTATCCAGAGCTGCTTTTCTTCTGGTCCTTAGCCGATTTCGAGGGGGCCGGATATTTTGGAAATATCTGGCCCGGATAATCCGGCCCGGATAAATATCCGGCCCGGAAAATCCGGCCTAGCAAACTGTAGAAACACCAAAACTGAAACGGGCACAACTTTAGCATCCGGACTCCGATTTTGATGATCTTGGGCTTGTTTTGAAGCTAGGAACAAGCTCTACAAGATCATGCAGGAAACCATCATAGTCCAACAAGGGAGGATAGAAACAAATGATGAAAGGTTTGACCTATCTAAAAAAGACATACCGGTAAAACCTCCAATCTCGAAAATGCAACAAGTTGCCCGTGCAAAAACCATTCTTGATGAACTAGAGCTTGTCATGAGAATAAGCACAAGCTCTAAATCATCACATGGATAAGATCCAAATAATAACCAAGAAAGATGATGAACCAAACTCGAAAACGCAACAAGTGATCTATGCGAAATCCGTTTTCGATGAACTAGAGCTTGTCATGAGAATAAGCACAAGCTCTAAAACATCACATGGATAAGTTCCAAATAACAACCAAGAAAGATGATGCAAGGATGCAAAGGTTTGAGCTCTCTCCGAACGATACGATCGAGTTACTCACTCGAGAGCCCTCTTGATAGTACGGCAACTAAACTATAAACCGGTCTCCAACTACACTGTGAGACCGGTGAGAAAGAAACCCTATCAAGAGCAAACCTTATACTTGCGCATTCCACTTGAGCTTGATGACGACGATCTTGACCTCAACAAGATGGAACACCTTTCTTGCTTGTGCTTGCTTGACAAAGTCTTGTAGATTGCTCCCCCATAAACCACCATGGGAGAGCTTCTTCTTTGGCGCATCTTCACTTAAACATGACCACCATGTGGATTGCTCCCCCATAATCCACCATGGGAGAGCTTCTTCTTCGGCGCATCTTCACATATCCATGATCATCATATGGATGGCAAGACTCAAGCAAAGGATCTCTTCGAGATGGCTCATCTTGAACTTGCACTTCATTCTTCATTCTTCATCATGTTGATGTCTTGAAGTAACTTGAGGGCTCACTTCATCTTCATCTTCAAGACATACTTGACACTTGATATCCTTCATCAAATTCTTCTTATTGCAACCTAATACAAACATGTTGATGTCTTGAAGTAACTTGAGGGCTCACTTCATCTTCATCTTCAAGACATACTTGACACTTGATATCCTTCATCAAATTCTTCTTATTGCAACCTTGAAGCCAACATATGGTTCAAGAATTGCCTATGGACAACTCCTACAAATATAACTCAATGCAAACATTAGTCCATAGGGATTGTCATTAATTACCAAAACCACACATGGGGGCTCCATGCACTTTCAATCTCCCCCATTTTGGTAATTGATGACAATATCTTTGAGAGGGTTTATATAAGGAATTGAAGTAGCAAGCAAGTTGAATATATAGAGCAAACTCCCCCATAATATATGCATGTGTGAATGATCTTGACTTTCATTGCATATATTGGCATTCAAAGCCTAGTGGAGTTTCCTCTAAATATCCAACTATGCAAAGAAACAAGATGCAATGCAATAAAGGCACATGATTAAGCACAAAGCAAAGACATAACCAAATTCCCTTAAACCCTCCAAACTTCTCCCCCATTGGCACCAATTGCCGAAATGGGTGAAAAATTTAGAAGGCCAATATAGTGAGAGTTCCTCCATAGCGTGTGCATTTCTCATAATTTGAGTGGAATCAAATGCACATATCCAATGACGAATATTCGGAAGGAATCACACTATAGATAGGATCAAAGATTGCAAAAAGATAACAAAGTCAAGAAGCTTCAACATATGAAGCAAGCAACCAAATGAACCACAAGGAAGATACCAAAACAAAGATAGATATTATGGTAAGATCAAGAAGATTGCTTTAAATAATATGAGGAAGCTCCCCAAGGTTTGTGCACAAAACTAGACAATTTGCATTGGAGTATAAAGTGCACAAACATGGAATCATCACTCCCATAATATCATTCAAAAACAAAAGATACCAAGTGAATCAAACTCTAATGATCACCAAAAGATAGTGCTCTAAATCAAATGAGGAAGCTCCCCAAGGTACATGCATAAATTAAAATGTTGTATTTGAATACAATATGCATAACATGGAATCCTCACTTCCTCATTACCATTTAAAACACAAACATTTGCAATAGATCATAGATAGAAAAATAAGCTTAACACTTGCAACAAACAAATAGTTGAGCAACAAGTAAGAGGCACCATAATAAAAAGGCTCAACCAAGAGGATAGTGAAAGGCATGATAAAGCATATTATAAGACTATTACAAGGATGAACAAAAAGCATCATCATAGTCTTCAATGAATTATATTGCTTAGCATGTGTTGCGGTCAGAAACCCACCGGCGAGCAACGACGGGCAACACAGTAGAGCCGGGAGGCTCCCAGGACTGCGGCTGGCCCTGGTCCCTCGAGCGACGGCCCGCAAAGCCTCGGCACGCACGTCCGATGCTGGTGCAAGGGCGTGCCACCTGACCTATACCTGGTCAGGAAGGTGATGGATTTGCTTCGCTTAGTTTCCTGCATGGCATATACGTAAACATTAAATACGAGCCTCGATCGGCTCTCAGGTTGTCCTGTGAATCGGCTCAAGGAGCCGATCCACCCATGATTCGTATGAGGTCTACGATCACATGGTGGTCCTGCTTGATCAATATAAAGCTAAAACGACCTACGACGATTTAGGGTTTTCACCACATAATCGGAACATCCTACGCGTGATTGAGCCTGGCAGCCACGCACGGTGATAATAAACCAACCCTAGACAAGGCCTAAAAACCAACATGAAGTTGATCCCCGGAACATCTTATCTAGGGCCAGCAAACCACACCCTACGTGCTACTGGATCCTTCAACCCGTTTGCAAGGCCTAACTATGCAGATATTAAACTAATCCTTGAAGAACAAGGAGCAATCATAACAGATCGGATCTACTAAATAATGATCAAGCGAGGTGCCGCCCTTACACCTAAGATAAGTGTAAGGGCGGCTAGACGTCTAAGGGTTGCACGGACAAAAGCATGTGACACGATGAAACAATGCTAACCCTAACACATCTATGATAACTACGTTGCTCGCCATCAACAAGGCTTCAGCACGAGCAACGCATGAACAACGAATAAACGTATACTGCCTAGATCGCAAGATGCGATCTAGGCAGCATGGTGCTTACCTGGAAGAAACCCTCGAAACAAGGGGTTGGCGATGCGCCTAGATTGGTTTGTGATGAACGTGATTGTTGTCTTTCTCAATAACCCTAGATACATATTTATAGTCCGTAGACTTTCTAACGTGGGAATAATCCCAACCGTGTACGAGCCAAATTCTATCTAACCGACACGTATCCTACTATATTTACAAATACACGGGCAAACTAGCCCAAACTTTGTATACAAGGCCGATTCATGTATATCTTCCGTGTATATTCTTCAAGCCCATCTTAATCGAGGCCCACCTCTGATCCGGTCAAATTCTGGTGACAACACATGCCCCCCTGGTTTTGGAAATGTTAATTCCAAAATCACTCTGCTTTTTCTTCGTCGGGTCATGTCGTGGCAGAGTAGAACCGTCGCAGTATCCTTCATCATGATGCCTTGCCTTCTCAACTTCTCTGCAAGATTTGATAGCTTTAACATCACTTCCTCGGAAACCGTAGTGGCATTAAACCTCCACTATACCCCCCTTATTTAACTGCGCCGAACGGCTCGCCTCTTCATCCCCTTGTTCTGTTCCAACCATCGGCACCAAAAAACCCTCTTTCCCTGTAGCAATGTCTTCCTCTTCCTCCGTCTCATCAGGCCTCTCTTTCCAATCTTCTTCCTCGAGCGAGCAAGAGTGGGACTTTGACTACGTGCCAGATGGCCCGCCCGAGGCCCTCGTCGGGTCAGATGGTGACTTACCCCTGACCGATGGGGAGGACGACCTCCAGTTCCTCATCGAAGGGGAGCTGGAAAGCGAGAGCGAGGACGACCTCCACTCCTGGGCGAACTCCACCTCCTCCGACGAGGAGGAGGAAGAAGAAGAGGAGGAAGAAGAGGAAAAGGAGGGAGAGGAGGAGGATGACTCCTCCTCCTCCGCTGGGTATCCGCCGGCGAAGCGCTTCCACGCTTGGGCGGACAGCGAAGACGATGATGATGACGAGGAGGAAAAGGCTCCGGCCGAGGGCTGGGGCAGCAGCGACGAGGAACTCTCCGGAAGCAGCGCCAACGGCAGCTACGATGCCGACGACGAGGCCAGCGAGGATTAGTAGTGTAGGACTAGTAGTTCCTGAGCAATCGGCTCTTCTTTTGTTCTTCCTCCCTTGAGCAATCGGCTCTTCATTGTAAAAACCTTCTTATTACTGAAGAAGTGTTTCCAGTTAATTTTGCCGATAGTCAAAGTCAAACAATCCCCAAAAGAGCCGATGGCATCGCATCGGCCTCTACCATAAAACACGAGTAAGGCCAACCTAATTGCCCCTCCAAACGGTAACCTGTGACCTCCGTCTGAGAAAGCAAACTCAGATCCCCAAATCGCCGCCCAAGCAGCTCCACGAATCTCAGATCTCAACCGCACCGTCCCAACTCCACAGCGCATCAAATGGCGGGATCATCCAACGCCATCGCCATGGTCTCCGGTCTGAAGGTAATCCTCAACCGCCTCTTCGCCAGTCGAATCAATGTTATGATTAAACAGCAAACACCTGAATTAATGTCCTACTCCATTATTAATTTTAGGTTTCAGACATCCTGCTGCCGCATCCTTCTCTCCCAAATTCTATGTGTCTTGGCCCCCGTTCTTCCGAGAGTCCCGCTCACTTAATCTCATGCGAGGCCAATAGAATCCCCTTTGTGGACCAGAATCTAGATCTGACTTCCTGGGCCGACTGCCTGCGAGCCTGGCCTAATCCTCCTGAAGGTTGGGTGGCATGGTACAGTAGAGTGTCTAAAACCCATTACGCCACCTGGGAAACGATAGGGATAGCCGATGCTTTGTCATTATCATTGTCCCCTCTTGAAAAGAATGAGAACATTCTGAAAACCATCGGCTACTTTTTGTCTGATGCACTGAATTGCTTCATGTTCGGCCATGGCCCCATGACACCAACTCTGCTGGACGTGGCCATGATCACAGGCCTGGACATTGCATCTTCAAGCCCCTCTACCTTTAAGTTGCCAAAGGTCCCTTTCACCCTTTCCTCTAAAACAGAGTGTACAAGCTGGGGCGCCTACCTCAGGCGTTATATGAAAACCAAAGGCCCTGTGACAGAGAGAGAGCACACGGCCTTCTTAAACTTCTGGCTGGAGCACTTCATATTCTATGGTCCTTCACTCGCCCCAACCAAGAATTACCTTTCCCTGGCCTATGAACTCGCCAAAGGCACTCAACTTGGCCTTGGCAAACTGTTCCTTGGAGAGGTCTATCGATCACTTCAACTGATGTCTGTCAAATTGTTCTCCCAAAAGACAGTTAAAACAGGAGGCCCCTGGTGGTTTATTCAGTTATGGGCTCAGCTGTACTTTCAGAACCAGATCCCAAACTTCCCACCTTTGGCCACCTGCACCTTCCCAGATGCTAATGGGAAGGAGATCCGATGCACTAGCTATGGCCAAGCTCTGTATAGCCTCCCAGGCAGCAGGCTGATCCCTAAGGAAGCAGCAGAGTGGTTTAAGATTTTCTTCCAAGGCTTGGGCAACCCCCTGTTCTTTCCTTATACTGAATCGGAGAACTTTGAGAATCCAGTCTCCTTCCGGTTAGACAGCTTTGCCAATGACGCTAGCACCCGGCACTTGTACTCCATCATGATCCGTCCTTGCTTTCTCCCAGTTGGCATGAGTACCTCAAACAGGATCATCAAGCCTGGTTATGAGTCTTACCAACCGGTGGTAGTAGCCCGGCAGCTTGGTCTCGGGCAAGTGCCCCCACACTTCTTTCTCCACCACCTGACAGCAAGCAGAGCTGAACTGCCTGACATCCTTACTGGCCAAAGGTGCTATACCTTCTTTGACGCTCTGGCCATTCCAATTCCTCACAACCTCTGTTTCACCATCACTACCGATGGTTTCGAGACTTGGTGGTCCATGTGGAAGACCCACGCCTACAGAAGAGCTCTAGGACCGTTGCTGAAGCAACTTGATGCCGAATATGACGTTCCTGCACACCAGGTACCATTACATATAAATTTCTTGCAATGGCTCATGATGATTGTCTGTAACCTGGCTCTATCTCTTGGCAGCAACAAGATGGCCCAGAACCTACGCAAGCCGATGGCTCCCCCTTCAAATTCCTTCCACCAGCCCCGGTGGTTCTCTTCTGCCAGAGCTCGCCTCCCCTCAAGAAGGTCATAATGCAGAGCCAGCCGATTTCACCAAAATCGGCTCCCAAGGGTAAAGCATCCTCGGGGCCAGTTGCCCCCCGAGCCTCAATCCAGGCGAGGAAGGCAGTGAGGAAAGTAGCTGCCAGAAAGACCCTGAAGCGCAAAGCTCCTGCCCAAGAAAGCTTGCATGTAAGCTGACTCGTGCCTTGACTAAATTTATCCGTCCTCCCAGTCTTTTGCAACATGCTTGTACTTCTTTTTACAGACTTCCACCGAAGAGAACTCCAGCGGGGAGGCACAGTCCAGCCAAAGGGACTCGAACCCGGGCAACTCCGGGAAATCCACCACACAGAGTCAGACGGGCTCGCCAGCGTCGGCTTCTAGGAAAAGGTCTACTCCCGAGCCTGTTGCCCCTCAAGCTCCGATCAAAACAGGGTCACGCGTGAAGCGTCGATGCGTCAAAAGGGCTTGCAAAGACCCACGAGTTTCCTCGCCAAGCCAGGAGGTTTCAAATGTAATTACTTCACCAGTTCATATTTCATGCCGTCCCATTGCTACTTGGATCGGCTCACCGTTTCTTTTGCAGACTAATGAGACCTCTAGCGGGGATGTTGAAGAGGTACTGATGCCATCTTCCACGCTAGACCTAGCCACCTCGACGAGCGTGGCTGACCAAGTGGCTAACCTAGCCAAGTCCATGGAAAAGCCGATTATCACAACATCGGCTGCTCCTCCTACTTTGGGAGAGGTACACTCCACTCCCTTGGCTCTACCCTTTACTTTGTTGTATACTAAAACTGCTCTTGTTCGTCTGTCAGGGTTGTGATCTTTCAAGCTTGCTGACGTTCGATCCTGAATCCATCGAACCAGCTACTTCCAAGGCAGGTGAAGAGCCAAGTCCTAGCACGGTCCATGGTCCGCTCCAGCGTCTCAAGGCTTTGCTCTCCTCCTCAGTTGAGACCCTGGTTGAAAACCCCGAGGCAGTCAAGGGCATCCTCGAAGACATCCAGCCCCATCTCCCGGTGACACTGCAGGTGAAGCTTTGGCCAGCTGTGACTCTGTCGGTCTTCAGGTCAAGGGTGCAGTCGGCTCGTCAAAGAATTATCCTTCGTCACGCCCAGCTTCCGTTGAGAGCCGATATTGCAGACAAGTGTCAACGGCTCAACGAGAAAAAGGCTGCTTTAGACGTCAAAACTGACACTTCTGCCAATAGTGCCGAACTCGAGACCCTGCGTAAGGAACTGGAGAACCTTGAAGAGAGGGTCAGGGTGACCAAGCAGCTTATCCAAGACAAGGAAACCCTCATTGCTCGCTCTCAAGAGGAAGCAAAAGGCCTCACAGCCGATCTGAAGACCGATCTGGCTGAAATTCGTGCCCTGATCAGTCAACTGGTGACGGGCAAAGACGAGGATGACGAGGCTGAGATCGCCGAGGTGGATCGTATCCGTGCTGACGCCCTTCACGCCCTCAACGCGTTTCTTCAGTAGCCTCTCTGTGTAAACTGATAAATGTTTTGCTGAACTTGTACCTCTAGAGTCGATGGCTGTGCATCGGCTTTTTACATTCCGAAGTCGATGTCTTTGCATCGGCTGTACTTGTATACTATTTTTTTTTTGTTTTTTTACTGGCCGATTTTTCTCTCGGGCCCCAATATTTCACTGCCCATGTATCGCACATGTTCATCGCACATGTTCATCTGATTAGGTGCCCCCCGAGCCGAATCTGTCAGGTAACTGCAGATATCGGCTCTGTACTTGAACATCGGCTCCGTCAGGACCAATGTTGACTTCTTCCAGCTCATCAGCCGATGTAAACCCATACCCTAACTCATCAACGTATGGTAAGGATAATATGGGCCGATTGCTGGAATCGGCCTCCATTTTGATTGCAACCAGGATTTTTGGGAAGTGCCGGAGCCGATCGCGTGGAACGGCTTCCTCTTTGTCATTGTTATGAGAGCGGCTGCCCTCGTCTCTGTCCTTACCAGAGTGGTGTCCAGGTCCTACCATGTTGACGCTGAACGAGAAACCTGGCTGGCACCTCCCAGGGTAAGTGCACTCCACCATGTTAACGGCGGGGAAAGGGTGTGTGTCGACTTTCATGGCGTACTGGCTGAAAATTAGACGCCCTTGCTCTATCGCCATTTGGATCTGCTGACGCCACACCCTGCAGTCGTTGGTGGTATGGGTGAACGTGTTATGCCACTTGCAGTATGGCTTTCCGTTCAGCTCCTGTGCCGTGGGGATTTTGTGGCCTTCGGGTAACTTTAGCTGCTTCTCCTTAAGTAAGAGGTCGAAAATTTGCTCAGCTTTGGTTACGTCGAAGTCAGACCCTCTTGGAGGACCTTGTGGCTTAACCCACTTGCAGGACACGGGGCTTGTCCCCCGAGTCCATTCGGTCACTGCTACCTCTTGATCTCCCGCAGAGCCTTCACCTTCCTCCGCCTCAACCAGGACTACCGCACGCTTGAACTTGTCCTGGTACAACTCTGGGTGGCGCTGTTCATACAATGACAGTTTCTGAACCATATGCGCCAGTGAAGGGTAATCTGCTTGGGAAGCCAAATCCTTGATCGGCAATGCGAGACCCACCACCGCCAACTCAACTGCTTCTTTTTCAGTCAAACGAGCCGAATAGCATCGGTTCCTAACGGTCCTGAAGCGTTGGATGTATTCTGAAACTGTTTCTCCGCGCTTCTGTCGTACTTGTGCTAGATCGGCAATGCTAGCTTCGGAAGCCTCTGAGTGATACTGCATGTGGAACTGCTCTTCCAACTGCTTCCAAGTCCGAATTGAGTCTGGTGGCAGCGAAGTGTACCACCCGAAAGCCGATCCTGTGAGAGACTGTGCGAAGAACCTCACACGTAGTTCATCTAATCCTGAGATCGTGCCCAGCTGCGCCAAATATCGGCTCACATGCTCGATTGAACTGGAGCCATCTGACCCACTAAACTTGGAGAATTCAGGGAGCCGATATTTGGGTGGTAGTGGGATCAAATCGTACTCGTTGGGGTACGGCTTGGAATAGCCGATTGCCCTCCTTTTCGGTACCATGCCGAACTGGTCTCTCAAGATTGTACTGATCTGATCCGCGGTGCTGGCTGCAGGAGCCAAGCTCTGAAGATTCGCTGGAGTGGCGTACTTAGCCAGCCATGCTTGCTTCTCAGGCTCTGAGCTAGCTGCAGTAGTTGAGCTTTGGAGGTTTGTTGGAGTGGCATACTTAGCTAGCCACGTCTGCTTCTCAAGATCTGATCCAGAAGCTCCTCCTGCTGTTCCAGAAGTCCCTGCTATTGCAGTCTGGTTCGTGAGTGCCCAATTACTGCAATCTGGCACGTATGTGCACGTGTACCCGTGAGGGATCTCCTTAGGCGCCTCACCACCAATCTTGTAGACGACGAATGCCGGTGAACTCGGCACTTCTGGTGCTGCCAACGCGAACGGCAGCGGTGGTCGGGACTGGAGTGGTATCTCTCCTTGGTGAGTCCCTAGAGCAGGTCCTGACGGAGAGTACTGATGCCTCATGATTTCCTGGATCACCCGAAGGGCGACACGCTCCAAAGTGTTCACCAGGCTCTCAGAATGGCGGTGCAGCGAATGAGCTACCATGAAATTAATCTCCTGACGCAGAGACCTGGTGCGTTCTTCTGAAGGGGTAGACAGGTCCACTCCATCGAGCGCGCCTTCAGGTGAGAACCCTTTCCACCTAATGTCGTGTGAGCGGGTCCTCTGGAAAGAGCCGATGAGGTCGGCTTCGAGGATAGCTTTGACCTCGTCATACTTCTTCTTGAGCTCCTCAGTCAGATCTTCGTACGTGACTGGAGTACCTTCCGCCATCTCAGATGTAGATGGCGATGCAGTTGATGTCGAAGACCGTCCCACTGGGCGTGCCAGAATGTGTTGCGGTCAGAAACCCACCGGTGAGCAACGACGGGCAACACAGTAGTGCCGGGAGGCTCCCAGGACTGCGGCTGGCCCTGGTCCCTCGAGCGACGGCCCGCAAAGCCTCGGCACGCACGTCCAATGCTGGTGCAAGGGCGTGCCACCTGACCTATACCTGGTCAGGAAGGTGATGGATTTGCTTCGCTTAGTTTCCTGCATGGCATACACGTAAACATTAAATACGAGCCTCGATCGGCTCTCAGGTTGTCCTGTGAATCGGCTCAAGGAGCCGATCCACCCATGATTCGTATGAGGTCTACGATCACATGGTGGTCCTGCTTGATCAATATAAAGCTAAAACGACCTACGACGATTTAGGGTTTTCACCACATAATCGGAACATCCTACGCGTGATTGAGCCTGGCAGCCACGCACGGTGATAATAAACCAACCCTAGACAAGGCCTAAAAACCAACATGAAGTTGATCCCCGGAACATCTTATCTAGGGCCAGCAAACCACACCCTACGTGCTACTGGATCCTTCAACCCGTTTGCAAGGCCTAACTATGCAGATATTAAACTAATCCTTGAAGAACAAGGAGCAATCATAACAGATCGGATCTACTAAATAATGATCAAGCGAGGTGCCGCCCTTACACCTAAGATAAGTGTAAGGGCGGCTAGACGTCTAAGGGTTGCACGGACAAAAGCATGTGACACGATGAAACAATGCTAACCCTAACACATCTATGATAACTACGTTGCTCGCCATCAACAAGGCTTCAGCACGAGCAACGCATGAACAACGAATAAACGTATACTGCCTAGATCGCAAGATGCGATCTAGGCAGCATGGTGCTTACCTGGAAGAAACCCTCGAAACAAGGGGTTGGCGATGCGCCTAGATTGGTTTGTGATGAACGTGATTGTTGTCTTTCTCAATAACCCTAGATACATATTTATAGTCCGTAGACTTTCTAACGTGGGAATAATCCCAACCGTGTACGAGCCAAATTCTATCTAACCGACACGTATCCTACTATATTTACAAATACACGGGCAAACTAGCCCAAACTTTGTATACAAGGCCGATTCATGTATATCTTCCGTGTATATTGTTCAAGCCCATCTTAATCGCGGCCCACCTCTGATCCGGTCAAATTCTGGTGACAACAACATGACCAATCAACACTCAATAAATAAATAAGATATCAAAAGGAGATGTATCATCTCTTATATGTATAAGTTTCTCTAAGTGGGCAATATCACAAAGATATTTATCCACAAAGAAACATGCACACATAAAATAGATACGCAAGAAAAATAGTATGATATCCAAGATGAAGTCATGCAATATACCAATAAGAATTTTTGCTTAATAGCATGGCCAAAGGCTCAATTTTATCTTATTGTACATTCATGAACTTCAACCACAAACAACTAAAATACATCACAAATATCAACAAGGGATAGAAGATAGTTGGGATGCATTTGAGAAAGGCAACAAGTATCACAAACGGGGATACCAAAAGAAGTAACTAAATTTGCACTTTCATCTATATTGCACATGTGAGAGCCTTGAGGAATTGATATGCAACAAAATTGCTAGATAGACATAGTTGGGATGGATGAATCATGAGAATGATTTAAAATACTTCCCAACAAATGCACTCATCTCAAATTACTCACATTCACAATAAAGAGGTTTCATTAAGACTTTTGCAAGAAGCACATCATTTGCAAATCAAGAGATTCATGCCAAGATGCAACCATAAGGTTGGATACAAGAAAAGTATGCATGAGAAGATACTTGTTACCAAGATAGCATTGGTGTGGATGTAGTAGATATGTGTTCGTTGACCATCCTAGCTTCTTTCCAAGAGTGAGACAAGCATTCAATGCATATCCATTGTACCTAACACAAAGGTAAGTACAAAATGGTCCCCAAACTAATTGGATCCGAAGTAGTTAGACACACTACAACATATAGGACAAACTCCACAATTCTATGTGCATATAGATATGAAATTGAATTTCATGCACATCTTACCCAAATTAGGATTTGATGGAGTTTACCCTATATATTGGATCAAAGAAAGTAACACATGCCATAAGATATACATATATTAAATATGCATGCACAATACTTTCAAGAACCAAAGGAAGATACAATTTGGACAAAACACCAAATAAACCAAGAGACAATGGTTGTCCAAATTATATCAAAGAATCAAATCAACACAAGATTGACTCCAAAGACTTATCTCATTATAAGAAGCTAATTAAACCTAAACACAAAGGAATGAGATAACCAACTCCCAAGAGAGCAAGGTTCCAACAAATAAACCAAATCCTCGAAACTTTTTATGATGGCACAAAGTACCAAAAAGAAAATTTTATGTCTCCCAAAACCAAATTTTTGATAAAGATCAAGAGATGTTAAACATTCTAATAATATAGAAGAGCTCCCCCATGTTTGGTGCATTATCTAGGATTTTTTATATGAATACAAAATGCACAAAACTAGGATCATCACGCTACCTATATCTTCTAACAATGCTAAGAAAGTTTGAATAGACAACTTAGATCCATAAGATGCAAGGAAGACACATGGGAGTCAAAGCACAACAAATTCATGGCAATAAATAAGGCAATATAAATACAAGAGCCAATGTAGATATGATCAATAAATATCTACCTCATAATTGATTACCAATTGTCCTAGGACAAGAGGTATTAGGAAATATTTCCCGGTGGTAGTTTGTAAGTATACATAAGATCATATTTACAACGAACAAAGCATATGGTAAAAGATAAGAGTTAACCATCATACAAAGATAGTTTCTTGATAGCTTCATTTAGTCATACTAACATGCAAGGCAATTAATAGTATTCATACCAACATGCAAAGCAATTAATAGTATTCATACCAACATGCAAACAATTAATAGTATGACTTGAAGCACATGGTTTTCCAAAAATGTATTGAGGGACACGTTGTGAAAAACCATGCCAAGAAAAACTTTCACAAATAAGATCCACAAAGATATTAGCAATGAAGCCATTTAAGCAAATTGGAGCTTGTTTGAGCAAACATGCCACATAGGAGAGAGATAATTTACGGTATCAATTCTATGTGACACAACCTCAAATGTTCACATTTTCTAGGCTTGTAATATGCACAAAGCTTATTACTCCCCCATAATGTGATAAGGAATTTATTTTCACAAGAGGCAAATAAGATCCAAGTAGAGATATTAATGGACATTAGAATTTGAATTTCTCATGAAGATGACATACCACATAGCGACTAGATAATCTCGCAATATCAATTCTAAGTGATATTCCTCATGTACACACATTGTTTAGGATCATGAAATTCCCAAAGGAATATCACTCCCCCAAAATGGGATTGTCCATTAATCGCTCATAAGAGCCATATAAGATACAACAAGATGCAAAGAGGCTCCAACACAAACACAAATACATGGTGTGCAACCCAACATGCATTGACTTGACTTCTCAAGCAAAACTATTAGGAAGCACAACATATACAAACACATGTTAGGAACAAAACTAACACATGCAAAGGGGCGAGTAACTTTCAATATAAATGAGTTGAGAACATGTTACCGCAAGGAGGAACATTGGATATATGATAGTAGCAAGATAATCAAAAGACTTGGCTTGATATAATATAAATGATGAAGATCCCTTAATTTTTCATGATGTAGCCAAGTCTCCAATGCCCTCCAACAAGCACCTATTGATCAAGTTTTGGATTGTTGGTCCCCAACTAAGTTGGATCCTAAGAGGTTAGTCACAATAGGCTTGGCAACCCAAATGGTTCTTTTCTTGACACCACTTTGAGTACCAACAAATTTGGCAAATACATTGCCACCCTCATCCTTACGAAGAGAATAAACATCATCAATGGTGATAGAGTTGGATGAGGTACCAATAGTGCAAAAGGAGGAGATGTGGCCCTTCTCGCGGCATATGTAGCAAGTTCTTTTCTTCTCCTTCTTCTCACTAGATTTCTCCACAATGGGAGCATTGGCTTGATTCTTCTTGGGAAGTGACATTTCTTCAACTTGAGGTTGAATATGAGTTTGAGCTTGAGGCTGCTTCCCTTTTTGCTTCTTCTTCAAAGGGCAAGATCTAACATGATGCCCTTCAATTTTGCACTTGAAGCAAACAATCTTGGCCGGGTCTTTGACTTGTAATTGGCCCTTCTTAATCTTGTTGTTCTTGGACTTGATCTTGTTGTTGGAGTTGAATCCAAGTCCACTCTTGTCATTGGGGGATTGTTGCACACTTAACATCTTATCAAGTTTGCATTTCCCTTCATGACCCTTTACCAAGTCGTTCTTCAAAGAAGAGACTTGGGCCTTGAGCTCTTTGATTTCCTCTACATGGTTAGTAACAACACAAGTACTAGAGGAAGTAGAACCTTCATTGTTAGAGCAACAAGGCAAGGAAGATAATTCATCACAAGATTTAGCAATATTATGAGTGGATGAATTACTAGGACTAGCACATGGAAATATAACATTTTGAGTAGTAGTGCTAGTACCCACATGAGGCTCACAAGGTGTTGCCTTAGATATTGTAGCCTCATGAGCTAACTTTAGCCTATCATGAGAGGCTAGAAGATCCTCATGGGAGCTAGTAAGCTTTCCATGATTTTCTTCCAATTTCCCATAATTGCTAGTTAGCAAATCAAGTTGAGCCCTTAGCTCAACATTCTCCTTGAAGATAGATGCTTCACAAGAAGTAGAGTTAGTAGCACAAGCATCATCACAAGACATATTAAGAAGAGAGGGTAACATAGCATGCTCTTTTAAATATGAAGCTTTAAGTTGCTCATGCGACTCGGTGAGTTTGGTGAGCGCACTCTCAATAACCCTTGAGCCCTTTTTGAGTTGCTCAAAATCCTCAAGGAGTTTAGCATTAACAAACACAAGCTTATCATTTTTTAGCTTTAGTTCATTTGCCACCTCAAGAGCTCTATCATGGTTTTCCTTTTCTCTAGACAATTCTAGAGCAAAGGTTTCCTCAAGAGCTTCCTTGGTGGTTTGTTCTTCTTCAAGTTCATCCTTTAGAGATGCCACATCATTGGCATACTCTCGTTCAAGAGCACCCATTTTATCAATGGTGTTCTCATGCATCCATATAAGTTTTTGGCTCTCAATAGCGGTAGTCAAGATTTCAAAGAACTGAGTGCTAGCAATTTTATCTTTGCAAATAACCTTGAATACGCTCTTACCCTTATCGCGTAGAGAGACAACCCAATCCTCTTCTTCATATTCATCCTCATCCTTATCACCACGAGACATATTAGGTTCCATGGTAGGAGGTACCGTGGAACCCTTGGCCATAAGGCATATATGAGGACCGTGAGATAAAGATGAGGAGTTACTTGAGGCTCCTTTCAAGATCTTGTCTTGACCAATAGAATCTTTGGTTTCCTCTAGATTGTTAGACACACAACAACTAGAGGAAATAGAAGCATTTTTATCATGGCCACAAGACAATGCAAGCATATCATCATTAGATTTATTCAAGCAACTTACACATGATATGCAAGGACTATCAACACAAGCATGTAAATCATTTCTAGTGCTAGATGTGTTTGAGTCCGTAGATGAAACATTGCAATGAGATAGAGATGAAGAATCATCAATAGAAATCTCAATATCAACATTGCAATTTTCATCACCACTCACCATATCATTACCTTGTGTCTTGACACACTTTGGTGAAGTGGATGAAGATGAGAACTCATCACGGCCGGAAGTGGAAGCAATACAATCATCCTTAATAATATTGGACATGTCATATTTGTCTTGAAGCTTTGTCCATAATTCATGAGAGCTCCCAAAAGGCATGATTGACGAAGTAACTACATTGCTCACAACAATGGAAAACACATGAGAAGCAAGAGCATCGAGGCAAGAGTTTTTCTCCTCCTCAAGAGATAAATTTTGAGGATCCTTAGGAGAAGAAAAACCCATGTCAAGAAATCGCTCCATGTCCGGGGACATACGCCGCAAAATATTAAGCACATAAATTTTCCATAGATCATAATTTGTGCCATCAAATATAACCAAGTTATTGTGCGCTAATCCCCTAACCGACATCTTTACTCTCAAGGCGGTGAAGCCTAAGAATGAGAGACCTTGCTCTGATACCAATTGAAAGGACACAGATGTCGCCTAGAGGGGGGGGGGGGGGTGAATAGGCGATTTAAAACTTTTACGAGATAGGCTTAACAAATGCGGAATAAAACTAGCGTTTACTTTGTCAAGCCCAAAGCCTATATACTATGGTTCACCTATGTGCACCAACAACTTATTCTAAGCAATGGTTCACCTATGTGCACCAACAACTTATGCTAAGCAATACAAGCAAGTATGTGATAGCAAGATATATAACTTCAAGCACGATGGCTATCACAAGGTAAAGTGCATAAGTAAAGAGCTCGGGTATAGAGATAACCGAGGCACGCGGGAGACGATGATTTATCCCGGAGTTCACACTCTTGCGAGTGCTGATCTCCGGTGGAGAGGTGCAGTTGCTTAGTGCTCCCGAACGCCACAAGAGGCTCACCTTGAGGTGTGGTTGCTCGATGCACACCAACGCCACAAAGGCCTCACCCCAAGATGCGGTACTCACACCACACACCGAACGCCACGAAGGCGCCTCACCTAAATCTCCGGTAACCCTCGCCACAAAGTCCTAGGTCACGGTTCCACTAAGGGATTTCCTTCGAGGCGGAAACCTGGCCTTACACAAAGATTGGGGCACACATCCACAACTTAATTGGAGGCTCCCAACAAATCGCCACAAAGGCCTAGAATCCGTCTAGGGTTCCAAGAACCCAAGAGTAACAACCTTCTTGCTTTCACCACCATGAATCACCGTGGAGAACTCAAACCGATGCACCAAATGCAATGGCAAGAACACCACAAAGATGCTCAAGTCCTTCTCTCTCAAATTCCAACAAAGCTACAAAAGCTATTGGGGGAATAAGAGAGGAAGAACAAATGAATTCACAAAGAACACCAAGATCAAGATCTAGAGAGTTCCACTCACAAAGAGATGGATTTGATTGGTACAAAAGTAGATCTAGATCTCCTCTCTCTTTTCCCTCAAATGGGGGCAAGAATCATGGAGGGATTGAGAGATAGTGCAAGCTTCCCTAGTTCAACAATGGAGGAGAGAGAGAGTGAGAGAAGCAACAGCCCAAGGAGGAAGAAGGGGGTATTTATACCCCCCAAGAAAATCGAGCCGTTGGGCAAAACCAGGGCCGGATATTCCGGCCCAAGTTGGGGCCGGATAATCCGCCCCCCCCCCCCCCCCCGGATAATCCGGCCTCAGGGACAAAACCTGGTAAAAATCCGGCCAAATGTCCGGCCCCTATCCAGAGCTACTTTTCTTCTGGTCCTTAGCCGATTTCGAGGGGCCCGGATATTTTGGAAATATCCGGCCCGGATAATCCGGCCTAGCAAACTGCAGAAACACCAAAACTGAAACGGGCACAACTTTAGCATCCGGACTCCGATTTTGATGATCTCGGGCTTGTTTTGAAGCTAGGAACAAGCTCTACACGATCATGCAGGAAACCATCATAGTCCAACAAGGGAGGATAGAAACAAATGATGAAAGGTTTGACCTATCTAAAAAAGACATACCGGTAAAACCTCCAATCTCGAAAATGCAACAAGTTGCCCGTGCAAAAACCATTCTTGATGAACTAGAGCTTGTCATGAGAATAAGCACAAGCTCTAAATCATCAAATGGATAAGATCCAAATAATTACCAAGAAAGATGATGAACCAAACTCGAAAACGCAACAAGTGATCTATGCGAAATCCGTTTTCGATGAACTAGAGCTTGTCATGATAATAAGCACAAGCTCTAAAACATCACATGGATAAGGTCCAAATAACAACCAAGAAAGATGATGCAAGGATGCAAAGGTTTGAGCTCTCTTCGAACGATACGATCGAGTTACTCACTCGAGAGCCCTCTTGATAGTACGACAACTAAACTATAAACCGGTCTCCAACTACACTATGAGACCGGTGAGAAAGAAACCCTATCAAGAGCAAACCTTATACTTGCGCATTCCACTTGAGCTTGATGACGACGATCTTGACCTCAACAAGATGGAACGCCTTTCTTGCTTGTGCTTGCTTGACGAAGTCTTGTAGATTGCTCCCCCATAAACCACCATGGGAGAGCTTCTTCTTTGGCGCATCTTCACTTAACCATGACCACCATGTGGATTGCTCCCCCATAATCCACCATGGGAGAGCTTCTTCTTCGGCGCATCTTCACATATCCATGATCATCATATGGATGGCAAGACTCAAGCAAAGGATCTCTTCGAGATGGCTCATCTTGAACTTGCACTTCATTCTTCATTCTTCATCATGTTGATGTCTTGAAGTAACTTGAGGGCTCACTTCATCTTCATCTTCAAGACATACTTGATACTTGATATCCTTCATCAAATTCTTCTTATTGCAACCTAATACAAACATGTTGATGTCTTGAAGTAACTTGAGGGCTCACTTCATCTTCATCTTCAAGACATACTTGACACTTGATATCCTTCATCAAATTCTTCTTATTGCAACCTTGAAGCCAACATATGGTTCAAGAATTACCTATGGACAACTCCTACAAATATAACTCAATGCAAACATTAGTCCATAGGGATTGTCATTAATTACCAAAACCACACATGGGGGCTCTGTTGGAGATATGCCCAAGAGGCAATAATAAAGTGGTTATTATAATATCTTTGTGTTTATGATAAATGTTTATATACCATGCTATAATTGTATTAACCGAAACATTGATACATGTGTGTTATGTAAACAACAAGGAGTCCCTAGTAAGCCTCTTGTATAACTAGCTTGTTGATTAATAGATGATCATGGTTTCGTGATCATGAACATTGGATGTTATTAATAACAAGGTTATGTCATTAGTTGAATGATATAATGGACACACACCCAAATGAGCGTAGCATAAGATCAAGTCATCAAGTTCATTTGCTATAAGCTTTCAATACATAGTTGTCTTAATCCTTCGACCATGAGATCATGTAAATCACTTACACCGAAAGGGTACTTTGATTACATCAAACGTCATTGCGTAAATGGGTGACAATAAAGATGGGATTAAGTATTTGGAAAGTGTGAGTTGAGGCATATGGATCAACAGTGGGATTTGTCCATCCTGATGACGGATAGATATACTCTGGGCCCTCTCGGTGGAATGTCATCTGATTAGCTTGCAAGCATATGAATAGTTCATAAGAGATCACATACCACGGTACGAGTAAAGAGTACTTGTCGGTAACGAGGTTGAACAAGGTATGGAGATACCGATGATCAAACCTCGGACAAGTAAAATATCGCGAGACAAAGGGAATTGACATCGTATGTAAATGGTTCAATCGATCACTAAGTCATCGTTGAATATGTGGGAGCCATTATGGATCTCCAGATCCCGCTATTGGTTATTGCTCGGAGAGGAGTCTCGACCATGTCTGCATAGTTCGCGAACCGTAGGGTGACGCGCTTAAGGTTTGATGTCGCATAAGTAGATTTGAATATGGTATGGAGACAAAGTTTATTCGGAGTCTCGGATGTGATCCAGGATGTCACGAGGAGGTCCGGAATAGTCCGGAGAATAAGATTCATATAAGGGAAGTTGATTTCTGGGTTTTCGGAAATGTTCGGGATTGTTCCGGTATTGACTGGAAGGTTCTAGAAGGTTCCGGAAGGGTCCACCATGGGGCCCACGACCTAGGAGGCCCACCGTGGGCCGAGGGGATGCTCCCTGGCCTAATGGGCCAGGGGCACTTGGCCCCCAAGGCCCAGGCCGGCCAACCCCCTAGGGTTTCCCTGGGGGGGGATCAACTTGGGGGAGGGGAAAGCCCCTCTCCCCCCCTTGGCCGCCGCCCCCCTAACCCTAGATGGGAAATGGGGCCACCTTGGCCGGCTGCCCCCCTATATAAAGAGGGGAGGGGGTGGCCGGCCACACCCCCCATCAATTGCCTCCTCCTCTGGCCGCCTCTCCCTCCACCATACGCTGCTCCGGCTTAGGCGAAGCCCTGCAGTTTTTTCTTCCTCCACTACCACCACCACGCCATCGTGCTGCTGGAGTTTGGAGGAGATCTACCACACCTCCGCTGCCCGCTGGAACGGGAGAGGAAGGAGCTTCATCGACACCGTACGCGCGATCGAGTACGGAAGTGCTGCCGGATTGCAGCACCGGGGACGATCGTCTACACCAACAACGAGATTAATCTCGTAGGCTTTGGAATCTTCGAGGGTTAGTCTCATCTCCATCTCGTTGCTTCGATCTTGTAGATTAGATCTTGGGTGTTCCATAGATTAGATCTTGGATTTATTCGTCTTGCGGTAGGAAAATTTTTGTTTTCTATGCTACGAATCCCATCAGGCTCCATGCACTTTCACTATGGCTATGTCGAACCTTGTCTGATAGAGCGTGGACTTGTGACCAATTGCCTTGCGCGGCAAATGCTAGAGCCATCTTTCAGGCTTCGGTTATGCCGGTGCTTGGAAATGTAGTTTCCTGTCTCTTTTGGAAAGACCGTTGGATGAATAACAAAAGTGTGGATATGGTTGCTCCTCTCTTGCTTGATTTTGTGGACAAGCGCGCCCTGCGCACCCGTACTGTGGCGCATGGGCTGCTGGCACATGCTTGGTTGCATGAATTCTCGGCTGGTCTTTCGGTTCCGGTGTTGGTCCAATATCTCAATCTTTGGAACGAGCTCTCCAGTGTGCACTTGGTGGAGGACATGGCCGACTCGTTCATATGGATATGTACTACTTCGAAAGAGTTTTCCGTGAAGTTTGCATACTTGGCCTTTCTTGAGGGGCGTACTTTGTGGGCGTGGCACGAACCAATTTTGAAATGTAAGGCTCCTCTCAAATTCAAATTATTTGCGTGGAAAGTGGCGTGGAACCGTTGCTGGACGGGAGAACGGAGGCTTCGTTATGGCTTGACTAACGATGATTCTTGCACCTTGTGCTTGCGACGCTCAGAGACTATTGACCATCTTCTCCTCCAGTGTCCTTTCTCCCGAATCATCTGGTTCGAAGTCCCGAAGGGCTTGGGCCGCACCTCCCTTCTCCCGACCAATGTGGATGGCCTCCTCGAGTGGTGAGCCCGTGTGCTTGAGTCCTGGCCGACCAAGCTGAAGCCTCAAGCGCGCTCCCTCTTCTTGTTGGTTCTTAGGTCGATTTCGATTGAGCGAAACAATAGGATCTTCAAGAACAAATCTAGATCGGAGGCTCTTCTTCTCGACGCGATTGTCGAGGAAGCGGATAGGTGGAAACTTGTGGGGTTTTTTGTGAGGAGTTTCTTTTTCTTCTTTGGCCTTAGCCACGTGTGTTGTAAGTGTGGAGTTTGTATTTGGTACTTCCTCAAAGGCGTGCTTTCTCGCGCGTTCCAAAAAAAATGTCAATCAATGGAATAGAAATAACACGTAACCCACCAGAGTTCAAACCCCAGGTTTGACATCTGTGTGTCTCATAAAGGCGGAATATTCTTTCAGTAGGAGGCGACGTTCCCGTCGACAGCGAGGCGCCTGTGGTGACTTCGTCAATTTCAAGATCCAATCCACCGGCTCGGTATTCCGGAGGTGCTCATAGGGGTAGGGTGTGCGTGTGTGCGTTCATAGGGGTGAGTATATGCGCGTGTATGTGAGCGCCTGCGTTTGTACTGTGTTTCTCAAAAAAAAAAAAAACACGTAACTCCTACGCATCATGGATTCTATTAAACAGTGGTTAAATATATCCCGTGATGGGTAGTATCTTGATTTCGTGTGCAAAATCAATATGAGTTAGTGCGCACAAAGTTAAAGCACCATGTCTATTTTATCGGGTAAGTTGGGTCGCAAATTACAGAACTTGCTATGCAGAAATTTATCTTGTATATCCGCAGAGGTTACAAATCGTCATATCTTTGCGCTAAAATTTGCCATAAAAAGTTTGTAGCCACTAGCCAGCAACCATATTTATAACTGTTTTCCATATCCTTGTAACATATATTGATAGACTTTACTAAGCTTTCAAATACGAGCCAGTGCTCCTCCCCAAGTGAAGTTGAGAGCTTATATTTGGATTTATGTCCCTACCTCAAATTCGCCAAAATTCATATCTAGCCCATATATATTCGTCCTATTTGTATATATTGTATCTATACGCCACTTTAGAAAAAGGAAGGTCACGTGACCAGGTAACCATTTCAGTTACCTAACTACCATCTCACGTTGTGCGTGCGTGGTTTTAAAACCTACTGGATTTGTACACATCACCTGAAATCCGACGACGGTGTCGTCGAACAAAGAATCGCTATGTTGACAGGAATCCTGCTAATTAAGGGTGCTACACGCGCCGGTTGTCTCTGTCATCGCTGGTGATATCGTTGCTGCTCCAGATCCACCAGTTCATCGATGGAGGGTACCCTTGTACAAGACAACGTGGACCATACATGCCACTACAAGGATGTACATACATGTCAGATTTTTAAATTTTACGATCATGTCCCGCTTACGAAGTGGTATGGGAGAATCTCCACCGTTTTTGTTTTTTCATTGCCAGATTTTTGCGAGGGGAGCACCGGAGTAGAAGTGTTAAAATACAGGTCCGGATTTATATCGGCATAACATTTCCCCATGACCAAACAGCAAATACACACAGAAAGCGCCGACGAGAGAGCATGGAGCTGAAGCAGGAGAGGGCCATGTCTCCGGCAGGACCATCAGGCCATGCACCCCGTCGTCGTCGCAAGTGAGATCACAACTCCGCCGTGGAGAGAACACGAGCGCATCGATGTCGTCGTTAGCAAACAGCATGGGGGAATATCGCCAGGCCACAACAACACGCCCCTCAGCCATTGGGCCAGTTTGTTCTTTCCCTCGGCGCTAGTCCCGACCGTGGTTTTGTTTGCTAATTAAGGTAGTTGGGGAAGCTAAACTAAGCCATTGCCTGCTAACGTTTGACAAGAGCATTGCTCGAGCTTTTAACAATTGCATGACGTAGTAGAGGTCGACGAATTGATGGTGTAGAGTATTGCGTCCCTATGGCCATGCATGCATTTTTCTAACCGAGTCTCAGTATTAGTTGGGGATCAGGAACGGACCAATTGTTAACTTGACTAAACACTTGTCACTTTGTCTTTTGCTTAGCTACAGAACACCGCCCAATTATGCTCTTTTGCCAGTTCGTTGTCGAAGAAGAAAAGTCTTGCCCAATTATACGTGTCTTTTCAAAGTCTCCGGCTTAGCCAAGTACTACCTCCATTCCAATTATACGGTATGATTGTATGAAGAACAACGATAGACTCACTATCACAGTGGCATTATACTATACTACGGTGCCAATACTTGTCTGAAGTGGTTGCTGCCAACCCTTGAAAAAAGAAACAAATGTTGCCAAGTCACACGATGACCTTTGGGGGGCGGTGTTGCACTGTTGCGTGCTCGATATGTTTATTCCACTCGACCCGAGGACTAATGTTTGTCGAGCGAAGGACCGTTCAAGGAAGGAGCTTGAACAAGCTTCAAAGTTCCCGACAACACTTACTAATACTTTTGTCGGTTCGAAATGTGCATGACACGGGTACGTCGAGGAAGCTAGTGAATTACACCATATACTCTTTCAGTAATGAGCAATGGAAACAATTAGATGAGTGAAGGATTTACAAATTCTATTGGGTTCTTCTGACCCCGATAGTTATACTGCAGCCCCGCCACTGAAGTATGTGCTCTCCCACCTGTAGACGACAAAGCGACGGCGCGCTTGCACGAGGCCTAGGATCGTCCAGTCATCGTCCCTTCAAATCGTCAGCATTCATTCGAACTTTCTCTTGGTGTAGGGACACTGGATTAGTTTGGAAGCTTTCGTGTTCTGCACCCAAGCCAATAACTGGCTGTTTTTACCAACTATATATGCTGGTGTACTACACGTACTGTCTCGTTTCATCCTCTGTTATGTTAAGTGGACTGTAAAGCAGATGCTAGTCAATTGGTGGTGGTTGTCTTGGTGGTTTTCATACTTGTATACATGCATCAACCGACTGATCAGTAGGATGTTCTTTTCACTATCCATGCATAACGGGTATTAAGAGAGACAGATCAATATTTACGAGGTGGACTTGTGCCCCAATCTGTCTAACCCATCACACATCCATTTTATTTTGCAAAACACGGTACAGACGCAGAGCCATCACGGGTCCTTTTCCAAGGAGTGTGCCAATGCGTGCATGGGCACTATTTTTCACTTTACCTGTCATCATTCAGCAAGGGTATATCTAATTAATGTAATGTAAGGCGATATTTTCATATAAATGATCAAGAGGTATAAACTCACTTTTGTCACAAGCTATAATCGATCCGCATGTTATTGTTGAAATAAGCATATGAGAGAGAGAGAGAGAGAGAGAGAGAGAGAGAGAGAGAGAGAGAGAGAGAGAGAGAGAGAGAAGAAAAAATTGCATTCTTTTTCTTATTCTTGTGGACAGCCCACAGGTTTAAGGTCACTTGTAAGATTAAGATCAACTTTATTTTCCCCACAATTTATAAGATCGACCTTAAGCGTTTCGCCACATAGGCCCGGCCCTATGCATATGTTTTATTCTTATTCTTGTGGATAGCCCACAGGTTTAAGGTCACTTGTAAGATTAAGGTCAACTTTATTTTCCCCACAATTTAGAAGATCGACCTTAAGGGTTTTGTCCCATACGCCCGGTCCTATGCATATGTTTTATTCTTATTCTTGTGGATAGCCCACAGGTTTAAGGTCACTTGTAATATTAAGGTCAACTTTCTTTTCCCCACAAATTATAAGATCGACCTTAAGGGTTTCACCCCATAGGCCTGGCCTGTGGATATGTTAGTAGGTGCCCTGCACCACGTAGGCATATCGTGTGCACTATGCATATGAGGTTTATCAATGTATTAGGCGAGTGGTTGATATCCTTAGTGATAATAAATAATTTTGAAAAGAATTGCTAGCACTAGCACATCATACATATACCATGTAAGAAAATCGAATTCACATTCGATCTATTGAAGACGTAAAAAGCGCCAAATCTGTCAGCAAATAGTCCCAAGAACCAAACAAGGAAACCATCAATCACAATGGGGCATCTATACTACAAGTACTAGGATAAATATCGATCATCCCCACTTAATTTTGTGGTGGACTGAAAGTTAGAAATACTCCTAATTCAGCTATATGTTTTTACGATATGGACACAATATGTATGGATCCATTATATCATAAAAGTAATTATAGAATCAAATATAGCATGATAAAAAAATTGTATTGTTGATGAGCCCCATCTTAATTAGCTATATTAATAGTATTAAGTTCATCTTTTATCTTTCAGACGTGTGTCGGATTTTCAAATTCTTGACATGGTAAATATATATCTTAAAAAATTACATTAGGCTAACCAAGTTGCAAATACAAATTGCATTTTTAGCAAAAAAAAATTGCACTTCGTTAGGCGATGTTCTCACTTGCTCTGAATATCGGGTGCTCGAAGTTGCGTGTGATAGAGGCGCAACATATGAAAGGTTCCAGACATGGGCCATATCTGGCGTGGCCCATTAGTAGATACATTATTTTTCAAATCCAGAAATTCACATGTTATATTGTTATTTTCCTTACAAAATATATTTAAAAATTGAGTAAAAATGATCACAAAGTTAAAAAAATATGTGGTTTGAACAAAGCATACGAGGAAAATCTTCGTACGGTTCAAGTTAGTTTTTTGCTGGTCCAAGAAATTCATGCGAGCACAAATTACAACATAGTCCAAAATATTTGCTCACTGGGTCCAAAGAAATATTCCCTTATTACACAATAAAATATTCGTATAATTTAAAAAAATAGTGAGAAAATCTTAGGGAAAGAAAATAAAATAGGAAAAAAACAGGAACATGAAACTTTCTGTTTGATTTACTTTTTGTTTCTTGGTAGGCCGTCTTTTATTTTTGAGAGGATTGATACGTCCAATTTGCATCACTATTTTATATCATAATTTGCTGTTATTCATTGATATATTTCTTATTTGGAGATGATACTTATGTTATTTCATCTATTTTGCATGTTTCATGATTATTTGGGGATCGCGCACCGGAGCCAGGATTCTGCTGGAAAAAGCACCGTCAGATTGCAATATTTCGGAAGATCAACAGTTGACGGAAATTATATGAAAAATCCTATTTTTCCAGATGACGAAGGGAGCCAGAAGGGGGAGCTGAGGAGGGCCGCCATGGGCCCCCCTCACAGGCTGGCGCGGGCCCTGCCCTGGCCGCGCCGCCCTGTGAGGAGGGGGCCCACAGCCCCCTCTCGCCTCCTTTTCTTCGCGCACGCCTTCGTCCCGAAAACCTAAGCTCCAGGGGTACGTCGAAAAGAACCACAGCCGCCTCTGCGGGGCGGAGAACACCAGAGAGAAAAGAGCTCTCTGGCAGACTGAGATATGCCGGGGAAATTCCCTCCCGGAGGGGGAAATCGACGCCATCGTCACCGTCATCGAGCTGGACATCATCTCCATCACCATCACCATCATCTTCATCATCATCACCGCCGTCTCCACCGCTGCACCTCGTCACCGCTGTAACAATTTGGGTTTGATCTTGATTGTTTGATAGGGGAAACTCTCCCGGTGTTGATTTCTACTTGTTATTGATGCTATTGAGTGAAACCGTTGAACCAAGGTTTATGTTCAGATTGTTATTCATTATCATATCACCTCTGATCATGTTCCATATGATGTCTCGTGAGTAGTTCGTTTAGTTCTTGAGGACATGGGTGAAGTCTAAATGTTAGTAGTGAAGTATGGTTGAGTAATATTCAATGTTATGATATTTAAGTTGTGGTGTTATTCTTCTAGTGGTGTCGTGTGAACGTCGACTACACGACACTTCACCTTTATGGGCCTAGGGGAATGCATCTTGTTCTCGTTTTCCAATTGCGGGGTTGCCAGAGTGACAGAAACCTGAGCCCCCGTTGGTATATCGATGCAGGAGGGATAGCAGGATCTCAGAGTTTAAGGCTGTGGTTAGATTTATCTTAATTACTTTCTTGTAGTTGCGGATGCTTGCAATGGGTATAATCACAAGTATGTATTAGTCCTAGGAAGGGCGGTACATTAGCATAGGTTCACCCACACAACACTTATCAAAACAATGAAGATTAATTAGTCGTATGTAGCGAAAGCACTAGAGTAAAATCCCGTGTGTCCTCGAGAACGTTTGGTCATTATAAGTAAACAAACCGGCTTGTCCTTTGTGCTAAAAAGGATTGGGCCACTCGCTGCAATTATTACTCTCGCACTTTACTTACTCGTACTTTATTCATCTGTTACATCAAAACCCCCTGAATACTTGTCTGTGAGCATTTACAGTGAATCCTTCATCGAAACTGCTTGTCAACACCTTCTGCTCCTCGTTGGGATCGACATTCTTACTTATCGAAGATACTGCGATACACCCCCTATACTTGTGGGTCATCAAGACTATTTTCTGGCGCCGTTGCCGGGGAGTGAAGCGCTATTGGTAAGTGGAATTGGTAAGGGAAATTTCTACTGTTTGTGCTGATTTTATTTCTGCCTGCTGCTATAATTCATTATGGAGAGATCTTCTCTTGAGTGTTTATTTGGGAAATCTACTACTACTGCAAAGGTAGTGGAAGAGGCGCCAGGTAAGGAAGAAATACCATACAAAATATCTATGAAAATTATTGAACGTGTAGTGGATAACCGTTATACAGGGGATGGAACTGTCCACCCTGGAGATCATTTACTGTTCTTACATGAATTATGCGGTTTATTCAAGTGTGCAGGTATTGCTATGGATGAAGTGAGGAAGAAACTATTCTCTGTATCGCTGTCTGGTAAAGCGGCGCATTGGTATAAATTACTGGATAATGGGGATTCTCTTGAATGGAATGATATTGTGCCCCGGTTTTATTCTAAGTTCTATCCTCCAAGTGAGATTCACAAAGATCGGAATCGCATATATAATTTTTGGCCTCATGAAGGAGAGAGTATTGCCCAAGCGTGGGGGAGATTGAAGTCTTTAATGCTCAAATGCCCCATTCATGAGCTTCCTGGTAATATTATTATTTGATAATTTCTATGCAAGACTTTCTTTTCAAGACAAGACCTTGCTGGATATTTCTTGTTCTGGATCATTTACACGCAACAAGGAAGAGTTTAAAAGGGACCTTCTTAATCGGATCCAAGAAAATACTGAAGGATGGGAGAACGACAAGGATAGAGAATCAGGTATAAATTATGATTATAAATGCATTGAAGCTTTTATGGATACTGATAAATTTCGTAATATGAGTGCTACTTATGGTCTTGATTCTCAAGTTGCTGCAAATCTTTATAAAGCTTTTGCTTCTCATTATGAATTGCCTAAGAAGAATTTTGATAAGTATCATGAACCGTATAAAGATAAAATTGATTCATCTATAAATAAATGTGTTGTAGTTGAAACTGTTGATCATGTTATTCCTGAAGCTTATATTGAAAAAACTCCTTTCCCTGCTAAAATGAAGGAGTACTCTGTTATAAATAGTGCGGTTCATAAAAGTGAAAAGAAACCTATAGAACCTGAAGAACAAATAAAAGTTGAACCTGCTGTTGCAATTGTTAAAGATCTTGTGACTGAAAATGTAGAGGATGGTCATATTATTTTCTGTGAAGATGCTTCTAATATTGTTTCACATCCTAATAAGTCTAGGAAAGCTAGTGTTCCTATGGTTTCTGTTAGAATTGGTGATCATTGTTATTATGGTTTATGTGATATTGGTGCAAGTATTAGTGCTATTCCTTATGAGCTTTACACGGAGATTATGCACGAAATTGGTTCTTGTGAACTTGAAGATATTGATGTGGTTATTCGGCTGGCTAATAGAGAAACTATCTCTCCAATTGGTATTATTCGAGATATGGAAGTTTTATGTGGTAAGATTAAATATCCTGCTGACTTTTTGGTACTTGGTTCTGCTGCTAGTAAATATTGTCCTATCATCTTTGGTAGACCTTTTCTAAATACTTGTGGAGCTATTATAGATTGCAAGAAAGAGAAAATTTTGACTAAATTTGCTGGTGAATCTTATGAGTTTAACTTCTCTAAATTTACCAAAACCCCTTATAAAATTGATTCGCCTAATAGTGATTTTAAAGTTGAACAGTGTGCATCTATTGCTCTTGCTCCTAGTAATCCTTTGCATCAACATCTGGAGAATAGTGAGAGTGAAGTTTTTAGGGAAGAAAGAGGTGAACTTGATGAAATTTTCCTTCCTCAACCTATTCTTAAGCATGATTTACCGGTGGAAGATCTGGGTACAACACCACCACCAAAGGAAGATCCTGTCTTTGATTTAAAACCATTGCCAGATAATCTTAAATATGCTCATATTGATGATAAGAAAATATATCCTGTTATTATTAGTTCTAAGCTTTCAGAGTTTGAAGAAGAAAGGTTATTGGAAATACTGAAGAAACACTGAGGTGCTATTGGCTACACTCTTGATGACTTGAAGGGGATTTCTCCCTCTATTTGCCAACACGCCATTAATATGGAAGATGATGCGAAGCCTGTTGTTGAACCTCAGCGTCGTCTAATTCCTAAGATGAAGGATGTGGTAAGAAATGAGGTATTAAGACTCCTTGAAGCTGGTATTATATATCCTATTGCTGATAGTAGATGGGTTAGTCCTGTGCATTGTGTTCCTAAGAAAGGAGGAATGACTGTTGTGCCTAATGATAATGATGAGCTCATCCCTCAAAGAGTAGTTGTAGGTTATAGAATGTGCATTGATTATCGAAAAGTTAACAAGGTTACTAAGAAAGATCATTACTCTTTGCCTTTTATTGATCAAATGTTAGAAAGGTTATCTAAAAATACTCATTTTTGCTTTCTTGATGGTTATTCTGGATTTTCACAAATTGCTGTTAAAACTAAAGATCAAGAGAAAACCACTTTCACTTGTCCCTATGGAACTTATGCTTATAGGCGTATGCCTTTTGGTTTATGTAATGCTCCTGCTACTTTTCAAAGATGCATGTCTGTTATTTTTCATGGCTTTTGTGAGAGTATTGTAGAGGTATTCATGGACGATTTTTCCGTCTATGGAAATTCTTTTGATAATTGCTTGCGGAATCTTGATAAAGTTTTGCAGAGATGTGAAGAAACTAACCTTGTTCTTAATTGGGAGAAATGCCACTTTATGGTTAATGAAGGAATTGTATTGGGACATAAAATTTCCGAGAGAGGTATTGAAGTTGATAGAGCTAAAGTTGAAGCAATTGAGAAGATGCCCTATCCTAGGGATGTTAAAGGTATTCGTAGTGTTCTTGGTCATGCTGGGTTTTATAGGAGATTTATTAAAGATTTTTCTAAGATTTCAAAGCCTCTTACTAATCTTCTTCAAAAAGATGTACCTTTTGTTTTTGATGATGATTGTAAGGAAGCTTTTGAAACTCTAAAGAAAGCCTTAACAACTGCCCCTATAGTTGAACCTCCTGATTGGAATTTACCATTTGAAATTATGTGTGATGCTAGTGATTTTGCTGTAGGCGCTGTTCTTGGACAGCGAGTAGATAAAAAACTGAATGTTATTCATTATGCTAGTAAAACTCTTGATGCTGCTCAAAAAAATTATGCTACAACTGAAAAAGAATTGTTAGCTGTAGTCTTTGCTTGTGATAAGTTTAGATCTTATATTGTTGATTCAAAAGTTACAATTCATACTGATCATGCTGCAATTAGATATCTTATGACAAAGAAAGATGCTAAACCGAGACTTATTAGATGGGTACTTCTTTTGCAAGAATTTGATTTACATATTGTAGATAGGAAAGGTGCTGATAATCCTGTTGCTGATAATTTGTCTAGATTGGAAAATATTGCTTATGATCCTGTTCCTGTTAATGATAGTTTTCCAAATGAACAATTGGCTGTAATAAAGGTGAGCTCGCGAGACAGTCCTTGGTATGCTGATTATGCTAACTTTATTGTTTCCAAGTACTTGCCTCCAACCTTTTCAGCTCAGCAAAGGAGGAAATTCTTTTATGACTTGAGGCATTATTTTTGGGATGACCCACACTTATATAAAGAAGGAGTGGATGGTATTCTGCGAAGGTGTGTTCCCGAATATGAACAACAAGAGATATTGAGTAAATGTCATGGTAGTGCTTATGGAGGACATCACGCCGGAGATAGAACCGCGCAAAAGGTTCTACAATCAGGTTTTTATTGGCCAACTCTCTTCAAAGATGCAAGGAAGTTTATTTTATCTTGTGATGAATGTCAAAGGGTTGGTAATATCTCCAGACGCAATGAAATGCCTATGAATTATACTCTTGTTATTGAACCGTTTGATTGTTGGGGATTTGGCTTCATGGGACCTTTTCCCTCTTCAGAAGGTAACACTCATATACTTGTTGCTGTTGATTATGTTACTAAATGGGTGGAAGCCATACCTACAAAAAGTGCTGATGGTGAGACCTCTTTAAGAATGCTTTTAGATATTATTTTTCCTAGATTTGGAGTGCCTAGATATATTATGACAGATGGAGGTTCTCATTTTATTCATGGAGGTTTTAGAAAAACTCTTGCTAAATATGGTATTAATCATAGAATTGCTTCCGCTTATCATCCTCAAACTAGTGGGCAAGTAGAACTATCAAATAGAGAAATTAAATCTATCTTGCAAAAGACTGTTAATAAAACTAGAAAGAATTGGGCTAGTAAATTGAAGGAAGCACTATGGGCTTATAGAACTGCTTATAAAAACCCCATGGGAATGTCACCTTATAAAATGGTTTATGGAAAAGCTTGTCATTTACCTTTAGAACTAGAGCACAAAGTTTATTGGGCTGTTAGAGAACTAAATAAAGATCCTAAACTAGCCGGTAATAAGAGGTTGCTGCAATTAAGTTCTCTAGATGAATGGAGAAGTGAAGCTTATGAAAATGATAAACTCTTTAAAGAGAAAGTTAAGAAATGGCACGATAGAAGGATTATCAAAAGAGAGTTTAATATTGGGGATAAAGTCCTATTGTATTGGTCTCGTCTCAGATTCTTTGCAGGGAAATTACTCTCGAAATGGGAAGGACCATATGTTGTTGAGGAGGTGTATCGTTCAGGAGCAATTAAAATTAGTTCTCTCCAAGGCAATGCCACGCAACTGGTGAATGGACAAAGACTCAAGCATTATATCTCAGGTGATTCTTATAATGTAGATGTTGATGTTATTCGAGTGGAAACACCGAAGGCTTTCATCAAAAGTCAAATTGACAGTCCGCCAGAACTCGACTTTAAATAGGTAACAGTACAGGTAATAAAAAGTTCGCAATTTACTTTCCGAACAATGTTTTTGCTTTTTTTGGAAAATATGAAAAATTACGAGATCGAAACGGAGTGGAGGAGACGCACGAGGGCGTGCCCCCATAGGCCGGCGCGGGCCCCAGCCTGGCCGCGCCGCCCTATGAGGACACCGCCTCGTCGCCCCTCTCCGACTCTGGTTCGACCTGGTACTTTCCGTTTGTTGTGAATTTTTTTTCTATATAATCCCCCGGACCCCTGGAGGTCCGTATATCGTTTTCTCGACGTGTTTTGTTTCGAGCTGTTTCTGCCAGGATCTGTCTTTGATCTAGAAGCACCATGGTCTCCAACAACAAGGACAAGGAGCCTTCGGAGGAAGGTATTCAAGACCCCGAGTTGAAGGAAGAAGTCAAGGAGGATGAAGAGGAAGTCGAAGAAGTTCCGCGAGTACGCCCGCGCACCACCATTGCAAGCATCGGAGTGGTGTCAAACCCGTTCAACGCCAAGAAGAGTGCACGGATTAGCACCGGAGGAAGAGTTCCACGTCATCACCTAGCTCCAAAGACATCTTTTTCAGGCACTTACCATCCCTTCCGCAATCTGATCTACAATAATCAAATTGAAAGGACTCCCAAGGTAGCATTGCCTAGCAATTGGGATATAGATCGTTCTAACACTGCAGGAAGGACGAAGCCTGAAGCTGAAGGGTGGGGAAATAACTCCAAGAATTGGGACTCGCCGTCGGACATACTTCTTAATCGCGTCGAGCACAATTCGGAGATGATCCGCAACCTCATGTACAAGATTGATGAACTTCAGGAGCTTGTGGAGAAGCTTGTTGGGAATTCATCACCACCACCGCCAAAGGAGTAATTCATCATCGGTATTGGCATCCCCTTGGTTTGTTCCAAACTTGGGGGAGTGCCGCGGTATCACATCATCACTACCTTTTACTTTTTACTATCAAATATTGTCATATCATGAGTAGGGAAGTTATCATATAAAATGGGTTGCAGTATGGAAGTATCTCTCCTTTAGTTGGTTGTCTATGTATCCCTTGGTGTGAGTTATCGTTATGAAATATTAATGAGAAGTCTTATCATTTACATATTGCACACCTTATTTTAGTTTGCAATTTCTATTATATGATTGATCTTGATTTTAGTATTGGTACCACTTTGGGAGCATTGAGTAAATCTATTTGGTTTTGGCAAACTTAGCATTGGTCAATAGCAACAACACCTTGAGGTTTAAGTAGAAAAGAGAAATACATATAGTTGTTTCATTGTCTTCCTTTCTTGTTAGCTCATAGCTTATTGTTCTGAAGTTAAAATTGTTTGTGCTTGCAAGAAAGATGCATGATTATGTCTATCACATGTATATTTGTTTGTTTCCCTCAACTCTTATGCTTGCTAATTAACCTTGCTAGCCAAAGACCTGTACTGAGAGGGAATGCTTCTCGTGCATCCAAACCTGAACCCAAATTTATGCCATTTGTGTCCACCATATCTACCTACTGCATGGTATTTTCTGCCATTCCAAGTAAATACTTCATGTGCTACCTTTAAACAATTCAAAATTTATTACTTCTTATTTGTGTCAATGTTTTATAGCTCATGAGGAAGTATGTGGTGTTTTATCTTTCAGTCTTGTTAGGCAGCTTCCACTAATGGACTAGTGGCTTCATCCACTTATCCTATAATTTTGCAAAAAGAGCTGGCAACGGGGTTCCCAGCCCCAATTAATCAACTTTCAGTAATAATTCTCTTCACATGTTTTGCCCTGATTCATCAGTAAGCAACTTAATTTTGCAATAGACACTCCTCCATGGTATGAGATTGTTGGAAGGCACCCGAGGATTCGGTTAGCCATGGCTTGTGTAAGCAAAGGTTGGGGGGAGTGTCATCCTTAAATAAACTAAAGTACATGTGTAAACAAAAGAGAAGAGGGACGATCTACCTTGCTGGTAGAGATAACGTCCTTCATGGGAGCCGCTCTTTGGAGGTCTGTTTGGCAAGGGGGTTAGAGTACCCGCTACCAGTCGTTGACAACAACAAACACCTCTCAAAACTTTACTTTTATTCTCTTTATATGGTTTCAAAACTGAAGAAGCTCTAGCACATGATTTAATCCCTGCTTCCCTCTGCGAAGGGCCTGTCTTTTACTTTATGTTGAGTCAGTACACCTATTTCCCTCCATCTCAAGCAAGCATTTGAGTTGTTGTGATCAAACCATTATATTGTGATTTGCTTCATCATGTCTTTACTCTTCCTTGTTTAGTACAAGTTTTATCTGAATGAATATAGCTTTGAAAGTTATCAATGATCATTATGATTGAGTATGCAGGATGAGCTACATAAGCTTTAACGTGAAAGCGCTGCTCAATAGATAAGTATAATTTGTTAATTGTTCTCTGACCAAGAAGGAAGTTTGCCATCACCAACTATGATTTCTTATGCACCTTTATTTGTGATTATCTTATACTTGTTTCAAGTTGAATTATATGAGGAAGTTGTTTACTAGAATGTCTTGTGTGAATGAATATGATGCTTCTTGTCCGTATTTTATTTATCGACTCTTCACTCCATAAACATGTGGTCCTGTTTACCGAGTTCAGTTTCGCTTGGGGACAAGCGAAGTCTAAGCTTGGGGGGAGTTGATACGTCCAATTTGCATCACTATTTTATATCATAATTTGCTGTTATTCATTGATATATTTCATATTTGGAGATGATACTTATGTTATTTCATCTATTTTGCATGTTTCATGATTATTTGGGGATCGCGCACCGGAGCCAGGATTCTGCTAGAAAAAGCACCGTCAGATTGCAATATTTCGGAAGATCAACAGTTGACGGAAATTATATGAAAAATCCTATTTTTCCAGATAACGAAGGGAGCCAGAAGGGGGAGCTGAGGAGGGCCGCCATGGGCCCCCCTCACAGGCCGGCGCGGGCCCTTGATACGTCCCCGACGTATCCATAATTTCTGTCGTTCCATGCTTGTTTTATGACAATACTTACATGTTTTGCTTGCACTTTATGATGATTTCATGCGTTTTCCGGAACTAACCTATTAACAAGATGCCACAGTGCCAGTTCCTGTTTTCTGCTGTTTTTGGTTCCAGAAAGGCTGTTCGGGCAATATTCTTGGAATTGGACGAAATCAACGCCAAACCTCCTATTTTTCCCGGAAGGCTCCAGAACACCGAAGAAGAGTCGGAGAGGGGCCAGGGGGCCACCACACCACATGGCAGCGCGGGCCAGGCCCTGGCCGCGCCGGCCTAGGGTGTGGCGCCCCCAGGTGCCCCCCTGCGCCGCCTCTTCGCCTATAAAATCCCTTTCGACCTAAAAACGCAGTACCAATCGACGAAACTCCAGAAAGACTCCAGGGGCGCCGCCGCCATCGTGAAACTCCAACTCGGGGGACAGAACTCTGTTCCGGCACCCTGCCGGAACGGGGAAGTGCCCCCGGAAGCCATCTCCATCAACGCCACCGCCTCCGCCATGCTCCGTGAGTAGTTCCCCCATGGACTACGGGTTCTAGCAGTAGCTATGTCGGTATACTCTCCCCCATGTACTTCAATACAATGGTCTCATGAGCTGCCTTACATGATTGAGATTCATCTGATGTAATCGGTGTTGTGTTTGTTGGGATCCGATGGATGATACATTATGATTAGTCTATCTATAAAGTTTGTGAAGTTATTGTTGCTGCAATCTTGTTATTCTTAATGCTTGTCACTAGGGCCCGAGTGGCATGATCTTAGATTTGAGCTCTATATTGTTGCTTAGATTGTATCTACAAGTTGTATGCACATGTCACTGTCCGGAACCAAAGGCCCCGAAGTGACAGAAATCGGGACAACCGGAGGGGATGGTAGTGATGTGAGGATCACATGTTTTCATGGAGTGTTAATGCTTTGCTCCGGTACTCTATTAAAAGGAGTACCTTAATATCCAGTAGTTTCCCTTGAGGCCCGGCTGGTAGGACAAAAGATGTTGTGCAAGTTTCTCATTGCGAGCACGTACGACTATATACGGAAAACATGCCTACATGATTAATAATCTTGATATTCTTTCTTAATGCCTTTGATTCCTATCAATTGCCCAACTGTAATTTGTTCACCCAACACTTGTCACTTATTGGAGAGTTACCACTAGTGTAGATCGCTGGGAACCCCGGTCCATCTCTCATCATAATATACTTGTTCTACATGTCATTGGAAGTAGTATCAACTATCTTCTGGTGCCATCGCTCTCATATTGCTATTCACGCTGTCGTATTCTTGTTACTATTGCTCTCATATTACTGCTACTTTCACATCACCCCTGTTGCTAGTGCTTTTCCAGGTGCAGCTGAATTGACAACTCAGTTGTTAAGGCTTATAAGTATTCTTTACCTCCCCTTGTGTCGAATCAATAAATTTGGGTTTTACTACACTCGAAGACTATCGCGATCCCCTATACTTGTGGGTCATCAAGACTGTTTTCTGGCGCCGTTGCCGGGGAGGCATAGCTCTACTCATAAGTTCACCTGGGGAGTACACTCTACCTCTCTCTCTGTTTTATTTTATTTTGTTTTGCTTAGTTTACTTTTGCCTAGTTTATTTGTGCTTAGTTTATTTCTGTCTAGTATTAGTTTGCGTAGTTTACTTTTGCTTAGTTTATTTTTGTCTTGTTTTATTTGTCTCATATACCCAAAAATCCATAAAAATTTGAAAAACCAAAAAATTAAAAACTGTTGTTATGGGAGAACCAACAACCTACTTGGAGCTCATAGAATGTTATAATAATTATAGGAAATCAAGAGCTGGTGAAGTAATGAGTGCTATGATAGAAAAAGTGAATACAATTGCTAAAATCTTGCTTAAACGCCATGATATAAACTGTTGCTCTCAACAGGATACTAAACATCTTAAATTTCAATGTGGCTTTAGTGAGGAATTTTTAATTAAGAACTATAATCGGAATTGCTATATTCATTATGGGTTCGAAGAGGTAGAACAATTTGTCGTGTTTATGGGAGCCTCTGAGATCGAATCCTTCATGGTTGAGAATTATGAAACTTGTGTTGTTTGTAAGGACCTTAAAGATTATGTCTCTTCTATCCTTAATTGTTGCATAGAATGCTTCGGTAATAATCCTTATATCATTGATTATAAAGAGAGACTCATTAATGCACAAGAATGCACTCACAATTTGCAGGAACCTGTGGAAGAAGAAATTGATGAACCTAAAAGCTCATTGGATGAAAAAGAAGAGGAGAGTGACGAACAAAAGGGGGAAGAATGGATTAGCTACCCATGCCAACCTTCTAATGAGAGTAACTCTTTATCTCTTACATTATTTGATTGTCCTCCATGCTTACCGAGAGAGGTTGAATGTTATGTTCCTGTGGATTCTCTTGAAATATTACCTATGAGTAAAACTTGTGAGAATAATTATGCTACTGTTATTTATGATAATCCATGCTACTTTGATAAATCTTATGATAATGCTTTGTTTGTGCCTGATGTCGAAATGCATGGTACTAAAGAGTTTTGTTTAGCAAATGTTTATGATAAATCTCTAGATGATAGTCCTATGTTACTTGATAATATTAATTGTACTACTAATGAAAATGGGATTGGAGAATTCTTGACTTTATCTATGAGTCCCATATCTTTTGAGATTGATCAATCATCATGTTATATTATTGATAAAAGTGTGTTTGAAAGTTTTAATCCCACTATTCTTGAACTTGATAAAAATTATGAGTTTATGGATCATCAAAAGTATGCTGCATGTGATAGTTATATTGTTGAGTTTGTTCATGAAGCTACTGAAAATTATTATGAGAGAGGAAAATATGGTAGTAGAAATTTGCATGGTACTAAAACACCTCTCTATGTGCTTAAAATTTTGAAGCTACACTTGTTTTATCTTCGTATGCTTGTCACTTTGTTCTTCATGAATTTATTTGTGTATAAGATTCCTATGCATAGGAAGCATGTTAGACTTAAATGTGTTTTGGATTTGCCTCTTGATGCTCTCTTTTGCTTCAAATACTATTTCTTGCGAGTGCATCATTAAAACTGCTGAGCCCATCTTAATGGCTATAAAGAAAGCAACTTCTTGGGAGATAACCCATGTGTTATTTTGCTATAGTACTTTGTTTTATATTTGTGTCTTGGAAGTTGTTTACTACTGTAGCAACCTCTCCTTATCTTAGTTTTGTGTTTTGTTGTGCCAAGTGAAGCCTCTAATCGAAGGTTGATACTAGATTTGGATTTCTGCGCAGAAACAGATTTCTATCTGTCACGAATCTGGGCTGTTTCCTCTGTAGAAAAATCAGGAAAATATGCCAATTTACGTGCGTGTTCCTCAGATATGTACGCAACTTTCATTAGTTTTGAGTTTTCTGATTTGAGCAACGGAAGTATTTTATTAAAATTCGTCTTTACTGGCTGTTCTGTTTTGGCAGATTCTGTCTCTGTTTTTTGCATTGTCTCTTGTGGACTTTAAGCAAGACTTTCTAGACGTAGAGGGCTGTAGCTAATGTTTTATTGAGTTCTTGCAATGTGCCACTACAGGACCAAGGTGGATTCAAATTTTTTGAGTACTAACCCCTCTAATGAAGTTTATGAGAAGTTTGTTGTGAAGGAAGTTTTCAAGGGTCAAGAGAGGAGGATGATATATGATCAAGAAGAGTGAAAAGTCTAAGCTTGGAGATGCCCCCGTGGTTCATCCCTGCATATTTCAAGAAGACTCAAGCGTCTAAGCTTGGGGATGCCCAAGGCATCCCCTTCTTCATCAACTTATCAGGTTTCCTCCCCTGAAACTATATTTTTATTCAGTCACATCATATGTGCTTTACTTGGAGCGTCTGTTTGTTTTTGTTTTTGTTTGAATAAGATCGGATCCTAGCAATCCTTGTTTGGGAGAGAGACACGCTCCGCTTTTTCATATGAACACTTGTTCTTCGTTTTACTTTTAATGTTCACTGATAAAAGTTGGAAGCTACAATACTTATTGTTTGGTTGGAAACAGAAAATGCCTCATATTTTGTGGATAATTTGACACTTGGCAATTGTTTTGAGCTCTCAAGTAGATCATAAGTTTTTGCATGTAGTTTAAACCTATTAGTGGAGAACTACCGTAAAGCTTGTTAAAATTGGTTTGCATAATTGATCTCTCTTAAGGTCTAGATATTTTCTGGTAAAAGTGTTTGAGCAACAAGGAAGACAGTGTAGAGTATTATAATGCTTGCAATATGTTCTTATGTAAGTTTTGCTGTACCGGTTCATACTTTTGTTTGCTTCAAACAACCTTGCTAGCCTAAGCCTTGTATCGAGAGAGAATACTTCTCATGCATCCAAAATCCTTGAGCCAACCACTATGCCAATTGTGTCCACCATACCTACCTACTATGTGGTATTTCCTGCCATTCCAAAGTAAATTGCTTGAGTGCTACCTTTAAACAATTCAAAATGCTTCTCAATTTGTGTTAATGTTTTATAGCTCATGAGGAAGTATGTGGTGTTTAGCTTTCAACCTTGTCATTTACTTTTGACGGACTCTCATATGGACTAGTGGCACATCCGCTTATCCAATAATTTTGCAAAAAGAGCTGGCAATGGGATTCCCAGTCCCGAATTAATTAACTTAAATAGACACTCCTCCATGGTATGTGATTGTTGGACGGCACCCGAAGGATTCGGTTAGCCATGGCTTGTGTAAGCAAAGGTTGGGAGGAGTGTCATCATCATAATAAAAATAAAATAAAAAGGCACTCCTTCATGGTATGAGATTGTTGGCAGGCACCCGAGGATTCGGTTAGCCATGGTTTGTGTAAGAAAGGTTGGAAGGAGTGCCACATAAATATGCAAATAATTCATGGGAGCCGCTCTTGAAAGTCCGGTTGGCGAGGTAGTTAGTGTACCCATTACCATTCATTGATAACAACAAACACCTCTCAAAACTTTACTTTTATGCTCTCTTTATGTTTTCAAAACCAAAGCTCTAGCACAAATATAGCAATCGATGCTTTCCTCTTTGAAGGACCATTCTTTTACTTTATGTTGAGTCAGTATACCTATCTCCTTCCATCTTAGAAGCAAACACTTGTGTTAACTGTGCATTGATTCTTACATACCTGCATATTTGCATTCATCATATTACTTTATGTTGAAAATTATCCATGAGATATACATGTTGCAAGTTGAAAGCAACCGCTAAAACTTATATCTTCCTTTGTGTTGCTTCGATGCCTTTACTTTGAACTTATTGCTTTATGAGTTAACTCTTATGCAAGACTTTTGATGCTTGTCTTGAAAGTATTATTCATGAAAAGTTTTGCTATATGTTATCTATTTGTTAGCAACTATAGATCATTGCCTTGAGTCACTTCATTCATTTTATATGCTTTGTAATAGTATGATCAAGGTTATGTAAGTAGCATGTCACTACAGAAATTATTCTTTTTATCGTTTACCTGCTCGGGACGAGCAAGAACTAAGCTTGGGGATGCTGATACGTCCCCGACGTATCCATAATTTCTGTCGTTCCATGCTTGTTTTATGACAATACTTACATGTTTTGCTTGCACTTTATGATGATTTCATGCGTTTTCCGGAACTAACCTATTAACAAGATGCCACAGTGCCAGTTCCTGTTTTCTGCTGTTTTTGGTTCCAGAAAGGCTGTTCGGGCAATATTCTCGGAATTGGACGAAATCAACGCCAAACCTCCTATTTTTCCCGGAAGGCTCCAGAACACCGAAGAAGAGTCGGAGAGGGGCCAGGGGGCCACCACACCACATGGCGGCGTGGGCCAGGCCCTGGCCGCGCCGGCCTAGGGTGTGGCGCCCCCAGGTGCCCCCCTGCGCCGCCTCTTCGCCTATAAAATCCCTTTCGACCTAAAAACGCAGTACCAATCGACGAAACTCCAGAAAGACTCCAGGGGCGCCGCCGCCATCGCGAAACTCCAATTCGGGGGACAGAACTCTGTTCCGGCACCCTGCCGGAACGGGGAAGTGCCCCCGGAAGCCATCTCCATCAACGCCACCGCCTCCGCCATGCTCCGTGAGTAGTTCCCCCATGGACTACGGGTTCTAGCAGTAGCTATGTCGGTATACTCTCCCCCATGTACTTCAATACAATGGTCTCATGAGCTGCCTTACATGATTGAGATTCATCTGATGTAATCGGTGTTGTGTTTGTTGGGATCCGATGGATGATACATTATGATTAGTCTATCTATAAAGTTTGTGAAGTTATTGTTGCTGCAATCTTGTTATTCTTAATGCTTGTCACTAGGGCCCGAGTGGCATGATCTTAGATTTGAGCTCTATATTGTTGCTTAGATTGTATCTACAAGTTGTATGCACATGTCATTGTCCGGAACCAAAGGCCCCGAAGTGACAGAAATCGGGACAACCGGAGGGGATGGTAGTGATGTGAGGATCACATGTTTTCATGGAGTGTTAATGCTTTGCTCCGGTACTCTATTAAAAGGAGTACCTTAATATCCAGTAGTTTCCCTTGAGGCCCGGCTGCCACCGGCTGGTAGGACAAAAGATGTTGTGCAAGTTTCTCATTGCGAGCACGTACGACTATATACGGAAAACATGCCTACATGATTAATAATCTTGATATTCTTTCTTAATGCCTTTGATTCCTATCAATTGCCCAACTGTAATTTGTTCACCCAACACTTGTCACTTATTGGAGAGTTGCCACTAGTGTAGATCGCTGGGAACCCCGGTCCATCTCTCATCATAATATACTTGTTCTACATGTCATTGGAAGTAGTACCAACTATCTTCTGGTGCCATCGCTCTCATATTGCTATTACTGCTGCTGTGTTACTGTTACTATTGCTCTCATATTACTGCTACTTTCACATCACCCCTGTTGCTAGTGCTTTTCCAGGTGCAGCTGAATTGACAACTCAGTTGTTAAGGCTTATAAGTATTCTTTACCTCCCCTTGTGTCGAATCAATAAATTTGGGTTTTACTACCCTCGAAGACTATCGCGATCCCCTATACTTGTGGGTCATCAGCCCTGCCCTGGCCGCGCCGCCCTGTGAGGAGGGGGCCCACAGCCCCCTCTCGCCTCCTTTTCTTCGCGCACGCCTTCGTCCCGAAAACCTAAGCTCCAGGGGTACGTCGAAAAGAGCCACAGCCGCCTCTGCGGGGCGGAGAACACCTGAGAGAAAAGAGCTCTCCGGCAGGCTGAGATCTGCAGGGGAAATTCCCTCCTGGAGGGGGAAATTGACGCCATCGTCACCGTCATCGAGCTGGACATCATCTCCATCACCATCACCATCATCTTCATCATCATCACCGCCGTCTCCACCGCTGCACCTCGTCACCGCTGTAACAATTTGGGTTTGATCTTGATTGTTTGATAGGGGAAACTCTCCCGGTGTTGATTTCTACTTGTTATTGATGCTATTGAGTGAAACCGTTGAACCAAGGTTTATGTTCAGATTGTTATTCATTATCATATCACCTCTGATCATGTTCCATATGATGTCTCGTGAGTAGTTCGTTTAGTTCTTGAGGACATGGGTGAAGTCTAAATGTTAGTAGTGAAGTATGGTTGAGTAATATTCAATGTTATGATATTTAAGTTGTGGTGTTATTCTTCTAGTGGTGTCGTGTGAACGTCGACTACACGACACTTCACCTTTATGGGCCTAGGGGAATGCATCTTGTACTCGTTTGCCAATTGCGGGGTTGCCGGAGTGACAGAAACCTGAGCCCCCGTTGGTATATCGATGCAGGAGGGATAGCAGGATCTCAGAGTTTAAGGCTGTGGTTAGATTTATCTTAATTACTTTCTTGTAGTTGCGGATGCTTGCAAGGGGTATAATCACAAGTATGTATTAGTCCTAGGAAGGGCGGTACATTAGCATAGGTTCACCCACACAACACTTATCAAAACAATGAAGATTAATTAGCCGTATGTAGCGAAAGCACTAGACTAAAATCACGTGTGTCCTCGAGAACGTTTGGTCATTATAAGTAAACAAACCGGCTTGTCCTTTGTGCTAAAAAGGATTGGGCCACTCGCTGCAATTATTACTCTCGCACTTTACTTACTCTTACATCAAAACCCCCTGAATACTTATCTGTGAGCATTTACAGTGAATCCTTCATCGAAACTACTTGTCAACACCTTCTGCTCCTCGTTGGGATCGACATTCTTACTTATCGAAGATACTGCGATACACCCCCTATACTTGTGGGTCATAAAGGATCTTGGGCCTCCTCCCTGGCACCCGTGCGCTACCAGCACTTTGTTTCGCTGAAGGATCGACATGCATGATTTTTTTGGATGAGGACAAACTAGAACCACTAGCTAATGTGTGGCAGGCATGATTTTTTTTTTGAATTGCCATGTATGCAGTGTGTTGTTCACGAGTAAAAATCACGATTTAGTTTAAAATAAATAAAAACTTATCTGGGAAACACATGTCGTCGACTCGGGGAACAAAAATATTGGGTCCCAGGAACACATATCGTTGACTCGGGGAACAAGAATACCGCATCCGAAGAATACATATCCACTACTCATGGAACAAGACTAGTTCGTCCGAGGAACACATCTCGTCTACTCAGGGAACACGAATATGGCGTTCGGGAACAAGTCTCGTCTACTACGGGAACAACAATATTGTGTCTAAGGAACACATCCTGTCTACTCGGGGAACAAGAATACGTCATCCAAGCTAGGGACACATCTCGTCTATTTAGGGAATTAGATTAATGCGTCTGAGTAACACATCTCGTATATTCAGGGAACACGTATATTGCGTCCGGGGAAAATATCATCTACTAGGGAAAGAAGAATATTGTGTCTGAGGAACATATCTCTTCTACTCGGGGAACATGAATATCACATTCGAGGAGCAAATCTCATCTACTGATGGAACAAGACTAGTGTGTCCGAGTAACACATCGTGTCTACTCAGGGAACACATCACGTATACTCAGGAAACACATATCATCTACTCAGGGAACAATACTAGTGCGTCCAAGGAACACATCTCATCTACTTAGGGAAGAAGATTCGTGTGTCCGATGAACATATCTCGTCTACCCAATGAACACGGATATTGCATCCTAGAACAAGTCTTGTCTACTGGTGGAATAAGAATATTGTGTTCGAGAAACACATCTCGTCTACTCGGGGAACAAGAATAGTGCATCCAAGGAACACATCTGATCTACTCACGGAACACATCTGGTCTACTTAGGGAACAATACTAGTGCATTCGAGAAACACATCTTGCCTAGTCAGGGAACAAGACTAGTGCATCCGAGGAACACGTCTCGTGTAATCAGGGAACACAAATATTGGTTCCTGACCAGAACAAGTCTCGTCTACTGGGGAACAAGAATATATCATCCGAGGAACACATCTCGTCTAATTAGGGAACAAGACTAGTGTGTCCGAGGAACACATCTCGTCTACTCAGGGAACAATATAGTGCGTCAGAGGAACACATCTCGTCTATCGGGAAACAAGACTAGTGCATCCGAGGAACTCATCTCGTCAACATAGGGAACAAGAATATTGCGTCAAGGAATAAATCTCGTCATCACAGGGAACAAAAATTACGTCCGAGGAACACATCTCTTTTGTATAGAGAACGAGTATATTGCATGTCGGGAAAATATGTTATCTATTCAACGGGGAAAGAAACACTAATACAATGGAATAAAATCGTGTCGGTGAAACACATAGAAGGAAAAAAAAATATTATAGGCGGTGAGAATATAGGAAGAACAATATAATAGGCTAAATGGGAAAACATTGAAAAAACGAAAACATAAGGAACTAAACTAAAGAAATAAGAAAGAAAATAAATCCATTAAAAATATGTATATATGAAATTATAAATGCAGTTTTTAGATAAAAATAAATACATTTTTGTATAAAAATCATGCGAAAATTAGAAACATGACTTTAAAAAGTAACACAAGAAACTAAACTTAGATAGCGCTAGCTAATGAATTAGGTACTAGCAGGGATTTTATTTTACGTACGTGATTATCACGGTAAAAATGGTCGAACCATGTATGTACATATTTGCATGTATTGAAGTCAAGTCAAGAAGGACGTGATGCGCTGCTGCTACTTGATTACTGATACTAGATGACCCGTTGCGCTATCGCGCAAATGACAGAATTAAATTAGAAGTTAAACCATAAACTTTAGCTTATTATAGCATTAAGAAAAACTCGAGGGCAGCAAAGATTTATCAAGCAAAGTAACAGAACATATGCCAATTTTATACACATACATTCAACCATTTCTCTTACTCGGCAAATAGTAGTGGCGGCAGAGGTATTCTGGTAAAGATTAATTTAAACATAACGCTATATTCTTATTTAGATGTAAATAGGTTCGATCTTTTTATTTGCAAAGGTAGAGCTAGAGCCAACTAAGACTAATTTAAACATAATGCTATATTCTTATTTACATGTAAATAGGCTCGATCTTTTTATTTGCAAAGGCAGAGCTAGAGCCAACTGAGCCACAAATTTGGCACCACGCCACCACTATGATTACAGAAAGAACATTCATGCTAAAACAGAATTGCACGTAGAAAAACAATTCTTTCGGACAAATTCTTGGCATGTAAGGTGTCATTCTACCAGCAAAGATTCGTCCTGATTTCAGAATATTATTTTGGATAATTATAGCTATTAAAAAAAGTAAGTAACCAGAGCATATAAGTGCATAGTCCTACATGAGTGCAAGATATGCCAAAATGTCCGTGACGCAGATATTGATGTAATTGCAGTAATATTCAACTCACATTTGACAAAAAGGCATAAAGGTAGAGCAGTAGGCATGATAATAGGAGAAAAGAGGAAAAAAATATCTTGTGACATCCAATTGATGTGATATACAAATTGGATCTGCCTGAAGTACAATGACCAAATATGAGGTAAGTGTGCATAAAGTACTCCCTCCGTTCCTAAGCTCATAACTATCAAATGAGCAGCAAATGCTACAAATCTGTTTTTAAATAACCTTAGAAAAGTACATACATGCCATGAAAATTATTTTGCCTTGAAGCGAAGACAAATATTTCCGATGTGTGCCAAGGAAAGATAAACGTAAGTAGTTCAGTACCAATGTCAAGATAAATATTAGTTGTTTAGTACCAATGGAAGTAGTCTTAGCATTGTAGAGTGCATTCCCTGCTTAAGAATTGCTAAACTGTATTAAACAAATACGCGGATTGCATTTTTACTGAATAAATTCGTCAAATCTGTGGACATGAAAGCTTTACAAATATTGCAGGGTAGTATTCACAACACTGAACACCGTCTACTCAACAATATTAGGTTGGTCAAGGTGAACTAACATTTCCTATCCTTGGAGCAATACCCAGGAGTTAACACAGAGAAGAGCGATCCATTCAGGAAAAAATTATTGGGCTGCTCTGCTTGCAAAATGTGAGCAGTCACACTCACACATACTAACCGCACAGCCTAAAGCAACTGAATTGTCACGATTGGTCTTTGATTGGCTGGTAAATAGGGAAAAGAGGCTTTTTGAACAATAACCAAACGACCCAAGAGTTTCTGGTTTCACCAATGCCCTGCACTGGGCAGATCGACTCCCTCTGAAACCTGACATTTGTTTTGAAAATATAAGATAGATAACGATGTTGCTTACCATAAATTGTTGAGAACATGATATTTATTAACAACTACAGACACTGAACCAAAATGCTAGTAGGTTAGCATTCAGAGAAAGAATAACATGATTAAATTACAACAGAATGGGAGCATGCACCTTTTTTTAGGCGGAGAATTGGGGAAGGACATGCATCTTCCCTTGGCAAGAGCCTGACTCAAGTACATGAAAGATGTGTGTCAAACTTTCCATTTAAGTCCGCAAATTTCATAAGCACTTTTTTACTTTTGGACAACTGAGTGTCAATTGAGAAGCAACAACCTCTTGGTGCTTAAACCTAATGGAAGTATTTATGAGATAATCTTGTCAGTGTTGTAGAAATGATTTAACCAGAAACATGTAAGTGTTATCACAAGGAACATTCAGTATCACCTCTGCACCTTTTCCACAAAAGAGATTTGTGCTGCAACAGTCTATTGGAGAGCACAACAGGAAATAAGAGATGACAACTAATTCAATCGGTCATCAAACCTCTTAAGGGAGGAAGGAGCATGGGAAAGGGGAATATAAGCTAAGAAGCCGAACGTAAAATCACGCACCTGAACTCCAAGGCAGTGAGAACGGCTAGACAACCTCCTAGATCAGGAGACAAGAAAACTTCAGGGGCATCATGTCCTTCCGTAGCTAGACAGTTGAATATAGATATTGAGATCTGCAAGTAAACCAGTAACACGAACTTAGGTCCACTCTATCAGAGCAATACTCATGTCTGCTATATTTAACATAGCGTGTAAAATAGTATTCATCAGTTAGTTGTTTGGAAACATGATCAGTAGCTGGCAATTATAACATGTTTTGCCGCTCCATGTTGCATGTGGTAAACACCAGTACTAAACACATTTCTAAGATAATTCTAACCTTTTTTTTTGAATTTTTCCAGCCAAATGGCTAATATGTAAGCATTGCATGCAAATCCACATAGATAACCATTTCTTTTTGCAAAATATCCAATATAACTAAATCACCACTAATATCTACAACACTGCAAAGCAGTTTCAACTTTCTACAAATGACAAAATGTCAAAAAAATTGAAAAAAATATAGAACTGCAAAGCAGCCTAGAGTATCTGTCCAGCACCAACATAAGCACATCTACAGAAATACCCTGCAGTATAGAAAAGCAAGCATCTATTTTTTATGCAGAACCTTTGCCACACCAGTATTACTCAGGGAGCATGACCTGGCTAGGCTGACTCACTGAGCTGCAGCACATGTTGTTGTGTCACCCCAACCAACAGCATATCTTCTCGGAATGAATAGTGAATAAACTGTCACTGGAACAGATAGCAAAATACATAGTTCAATACTAAGAATTGGTTGTAAAGGGGAAACACAGGTTCCAGTAGTCTTTCAATTCAAGGATGATCCAACTGTGAATACCTCTGGTCGGCTAAACCAAAACTTGAACAATAGAATGAAACTTAAAAGGATTCCTTTGGATTACATATTGCTGAAGTATGTATATATCAAGAACGTGCAAAAAAACAAATACGGAAAGGGTAACAAATATAAGAAAATCTTCCCAAGAAACGACTCAGCAAGAACACATCCAGTGGGCAAATATAAAACTGATGTTCTCTACTCCATTGCTACAAAAACAACCTCCGGGGCACAGTGATAATGCGAGAACTTGATAAGTGACAAACTGAAATTTGAGGAGCACATGAATATTACAGATGCACATATTCCAAAAACAGAAATGCAACAGAGCTGGAAATAAAAGTGCAAGCTCAAAAAATCTGAATAAAATTCTAACGACTCACCTGAACTAATCCCTTGTGCAAAGAAAGGAAATAATCCACAACACCATGAGCATGCATGATCAAGAAACACATTTGTTGCAGTTTGGCCTAAATTAAAGCAGGAGTAGCAAATGGGTTTTCATCCAAAAAAAATAACTCCAGAGTGGGTTTGGTTAAACTGATGGCTGAGATATACGGAGAAGATCTGCAACAAAAGTATATGATATTAACATGGTTCATTAGTAAAGTGCCAGCATAACAGTGCATTTTTATTCAAATAGAATCTGCATGGATGAAGATTATTTTAATAAGATCAAAAGCGATAAACATTGAAACAAAGTGATTGGAAGGATACTCACAAATAACATGCTGAGATAACTCTGGCAGATGCTCTGGATGATCACCGTCGCGCCACCTTGCCCTAGTCAATCAGCCTTTAGCAGCTCTGAAAAAAGGGGAAACAGAGAAAATAAGGAGCATCATATCATGGATTCAGCAGTAAAAGAATTTATCAAAGATGAGCTATATATACAACAAACAGGCTGATAAGGATATATGTAATCTCTGTTGAATCAAAATCAGGTCAAACCTTCCTCATAACAACGGCCGACCTTGCTGGCTAAAGTGGCAGTGAAGAAGTCATGAAGGCGGAAGTCAATGGCATCGCTATTGACCGTGTCGCTGCCGGAGAAGAGGAATCATGGATGTGTCGAGGGCGTCGAAGAAGATGAGCATCTTGCAGAACACGTGCGGTATTCTCGCCTACCACTTCACAGCGTCGACATCCTCTCCTAGATTCAGAGGCATTTATGTTTACACACAAATCATATAGTAAATTTACGGCTGTAAATATCAGGTATAGATTCTATAATAAGCTTATCCTAAACTTAAAAGAGAAAGGTGGAAGATTGGAAGAGAACACTATAATTCCCATTGTCAAAATACAGCTCCCTGCTCGGCATCGCTCTCGAGTAGAATGATTGCAGTTAGTGAGTAAGTCATCACATTATTCAATCCCAAGGGACGAAAATTTTGACATACCTTCTGGATGGCTAGCACATCAATGTGGAGGAGATCCTGTAGAACTCGAACGACACCTCCAATGAGTTCACCAAGACCTGCTTCAATTGTTAAAACAAAGAGAGGAAATTAATCAAACGAGGTTGGATTAATTATATACCATAACTGGATGGGGAAAAGAGACGACCTCTGGTGTTTTAGAGTCGCAGCTTCTTGCAGTTGTAGCCATCGGTGTTTGAATCTACCACCACCCAAAGCCTAGATGCATAAAATAAAAATAAAGAGTAAATTAATGAGACAGGAATTAGAGGGAGGAGCTAACGCGAGAAAGTGTAACCAAAAGGGAGGAGAGAGACCATGATGTGTTCTCTAATGGGGGAGACGGGAACGAATCAGCAACCAACAAATATAAGCTTGCATCATATAAAGAGAAACAAAAGCAAGCTTGCATCATATATTAATGTCCATAGTGGCTGGAACGCTAAGCAATTGCAAGTCTGTGCATCACCTTCTCTCTTACAAGTTGAACGACAAACTGAAATCAGGTTATGTATATCCACTTTCTATATGCATGGACTATATTCTGTAAACCTGTGAGACCAATTGGCTTTTCTAATTCTGTAATATGGGCTAATCTTTTCCTTGAGAGATAATTGTACTCCAGCAAATAAACATTCATAATCAGTTGCAACATGTAGCTGCTTTCAACCTGGTGGAACTTTTGGGCAAGAATTTTCGGGTGACATGAACATTATTTACGGGTCTTAGTTGGTAAAGAACACAAGCCGATATTGTTATGATATATAAAGCAACGCAATGCACCCAGAGCCTGCACGAAAGCCCCAATATGTTAGTGATGATACTGTAAGAACTGAGTAATCGAAGACCGTGAATCTACTCAAATAAAAGAAAGAAGTAACATGATGTTATCATGTTAGTTTAGATATGGAAGACACTGAATACAAAGGCACAATGGTGTAAACATTGAGCGACTCCTGGAATATGTGTGTGGGCCATTTCTTGGACACGGTAATTTAAAAGGAGCACAATAAACACACAGATAATATTTACTGTGAAGTACTACAACCAAATTATTGTATCTATTGGTATGTACTGACACTCTTCTTTGATGACTAATAATGGTTAAGTTAGTAAACTATCCGTTATTTTCTTCAAATCCTTGATACGTGTTTTACACCTAATCCTGAAAACAAAGTATCTATATAACCACACAAGTCTACAGAAAAGGAACAACCAGGAGAGAAAAGGGCAACAAATTTTCCATGTCATCACAATATCCATACTACAACAATCAACATGATATCACATTTCCAATGAACATCATCTGAAATTAGGACCACATGCAAATGTTGGAAGCAAACCTATCAATTATACCTCCTGAACAATCTGGTATACAGAACACGATATCAGGTTTCCAGTGAAAATAATCTCTAATGAGGGCCACTTGCAAATGAGGGAAGCAGACATATCAATTATGTACCTACTGCAACAATCTAGAATATGTCACTCATCTAGCTGATGTATTACTAATTTGGCTCAGCCACCTCATTGACCTGGAAAAGCACAACCACATGGTCCAACATTGCTCGATGTATTCCCTTTCAGCCAACTAAATCCTGAAATGGTATTGAAAACCTTAAAAAATAGTTGTACCTATTACTTTTCATTGGAGAAACAACTTCTCTCCACATTATTGTTTTAGCACATCAAATATTTTACTGAAATAGTAGCTGCAAAGAGGAAAAATAAACTATTAGGAGCTCTATCTGAAAATACAAACTGTATTAGAACGAACATAACCCAATCTGATACACATCAAACTAACTCAAGAATTTCCTGAAGAAATATCCACTTGACCTAATGGCAACGAAAATATAAAGAAACCGTAAGTACCCCATGGATTCTTCTTATGCATGTGTAGAACTCACATGGCTTACATAGATCAAGCCTGGCCCAACCTCATTGGAATTCCATCGAACACACCATAGGCGTAGAGAAACAAAACTGCACAAACAAGAAAGAGAAGCTCTAGAGCATGGCACAAGGAGGCAAAAATCAGAGAAGAGGAGAAGAGTGTGTGTGCACCTGCTTAAACGTTCTGCACTGCCGCCCCTCTCCAGTACAACCGCTGCCTCCAGCAGAGCTCTCAGAGGAATCGCGCTTCTACCAGGCAACCGTCCTCAACCACCCGAGGCTGCCGTCACCCACCTGCTGCCGTCTCTAAACAAACGCCATCGTCCACCCGCTGTCGCCGCCTTGCTGCTCCCCCGTTTTGTGCTGCCGCTCCTCTGGCAGCTCGGCCGAGCCAGAGGATTGGGGGTTGGTGCCTTCTGGGTAGTTAGGAGAAGAACGAGCGTCGCCTCCGATGTGCGGCGGTGGATCCGCCATCGCCGCCGGTTGTGTCGACCGGTTCGGCCCGCTCGCCGCTCGGCGAGCGCGTCAAGGGTGCGGCCAAGCCATCTCGTCCTGCGAGGTCGTGGGTGCCTGGGAGGAGACATCCTCCTCAAGCCCCTCCTCCATCTTGCCCCACGCCGGCGCAGCGGAGCGACGCCGCCGCCTCTTCACGATCTGTGGACAGAGAGAGAAAGTGAGAAGGAGAGGGAAAAGGATGGCCACATGCTCCTCCACCTCTGTCCCACCGCTGTCCCTCGCTGGTTCTCTACCACCAGACCACCGCGCATCCTCCTCTCCCGAAGCATCCGCCGCCGTTGTACCCGCATACGCGGCCAGGAGGGCGAGATGGCGCGAGCTCGACCTCTGAGCCGGCCGACCGCCGCCTCAATCCACTCGCCGCCCGTGCCGCCGGCCTCCTCCGGGACGACGCTCTCGCCCGCGACTCACCCTCCGCGCCGCCGAGCTCGAAAACGGGAGAAAGGGGACGAGTAGGAGGTGGCCAGATATTTTTGGCAGATGGAGATCTAGGTTTTACCGCGAGGCACGAGGCGGCGGCACCCGTGCTGCTTCTCTCCAGCGCACGGAAGAGGAGTTGGCTGCTTCCTCTTACCGCTGGTCCCATACGAAAACGGGCCCAAGCATCATAGACTATGAACAAGCAGCGGTGGGGGAACAAAAACTTACCGCATCCAACGGCCAGTGTGGAAAGCGGGGTCGTGCCAGGTAGAACGAGTGAACGAGATTGATTTGCCCCTTTTGGTGGCCTGGTTGGCCGGGTAAGCTAGCAATATTTATAGGAAGAACTACTAGTATCGAACGAAAACGAAAACAAACCAAAAGAATCGGAACGAGAACCAGCCAGAAGGAATGGGCCAAGCCCATGAAGCCATCGCTTCAGCGAAGCGGGAACTAGCTAGCGCGCGCTAGCGAGTCCCTTTCGAAAGCCGTTAGCGATGGTTTATATGCATCGCTAATGGGAAATCGCTAATGGGCTGGGTCCATTAGTTCGGGACGAACGATACGCTGGTTTTAGACGAAAGCGACAACCTATTTTTAAAATTTTCTTCACATTTGAAATTTGCAAAAAGTTCAAAATTGAAAATTTTGTTCCATTTGAAATTTTCTTAGGTTCAAAATTTGCTCATATTTGAAATTTGCTCAAATTCAAAATTTTCTCAGGTTAAAATTTTCTCAAATCTGAAATTTGCTCAGATTCAAAAATTGCTCGGATTTGAAATTTGCTCGGATTCAAAAATTGCTCAGATTTGGAATTTGCTTACTTTGAAAAACCCACACAAAAACGAAGAAACGAAGAGAACCGGCAGAACCGAACCAAGGAGACTGAACTAGAAAAAAGAACAAACGAAAAAACCCAAAACATACTAGATGGGCCGTGGCCAGCCAGACGCATAACTGAAAAAACCGTGCGTGCGATGATTTGTACGCATAGCTAATTAGCGATGAATAGGATTTGCCGTCCCTTTGTCTCTCTCTCATGCCATCTTGTTGTGCCCTTTGGGCCAAAACTGATGGGCCTCCTGGACACAAGAAGAAATGAGATGGCATTCTGAAAAGACCTGAAAAATGCTTTTCTTTTTGGCACGAGGCAGTAGAATTAACGCGAGACGATCGAGATCACCGCCTTATCTCTCTCTTCCTAAAATAGGTTTTGCTTGACGAAGTCTGTGCGGCGCAGACCACGCCCGTCCCCTATGTTTGCTCCGGTTCCATCGTTCTTTGCCCCGTATCAATCGCTTCGGCGCTTCGTTTCTAGCTATTTACCTGTCGCCCGATCGGAGACGAAGAGCGATTGGAGAAACAGAGAGGTTACCACCTACGTGCGTGCTACCGGACAGGCGTCGCCGCCGCTACCACCATGTCTTTCACCGGCACGCAGGACAAGTGCACGGCGTGCGACAAGACGGTCCACTTCATCGACCTCCTCACGGCTGACGGCGTCATCTACCACAAGACCTGCTTCAAATGCAGCCACTGCAAGGGGATCCTCTCGGTACGTGCGTGCGTTCGATCTTCCATGAACAAACTTCAGACTAATGCATTGTAAAACTGTGTGCATTGTTGTGGCTTGCAGATGTGCAGCTATTCTTCCATGGACGGCGTCCTCTACTGCAAGACGCACTTCGAGCAGCTCTTCAAGGAGACAGGGAGCTTCTCCAAGAAGTTCACACCGGGTAATACAAATGCACCACCTGGTTGACGTCTTTAAGAATTTCAAATGTTGTTATAATCTGTGGATAAAGGGTAATCCTGAAAGATTTTGTGGCTTCACGCAGGTAACAGATCATGCGACAAGGAACTGGTACAGCTCAGCTCCACAAAACTGTTTTCATCAGCAAGGCTTATCTTGTTTAGCTTTTCCTTTTCTTTTCTAACGCCAGCTGTGCTAACTTGATAATTGTGTTTGCAATTGCAAATTGGAATGTCCCATACCTACAGTCAAGGGCCCCAAGCAAGCTATCTTCTATCTTCTCTGGCACTCAGGATAAATGCACAGCTTGCCAGAAAACAGTGTACCCACTTGAAAAGGTACAGAAATGCCGCGCTTCGTTTGTCATCATCGAAATTGATCAATCATATGTACTCCCTCTATCCCATAAAACATGTCTCAACCGTATCTAAATTTAGATGTACCTAGACTAAATAGTCTAGATACCTCCAAATTTGGACAAGCTTCAAACAAGTTTCATGGGACACAAGGAGTATAAAAATATATGAGATTATTTACTAAACATTATTATTTTTCTTAGTTCAAGAAATGAAATGAAATCACACTGCTCAACTCTAACAGTTGACCATGTTATTCAGATGACTTTGGAGGGCGAGGCGTACCACAAGGGCTGCTTCAAGTGCTCACACGGGGGTTGCATCCTAACCACCTCGTCTTACGCAGCGCTGAATGGCGTATTGTACTGCAAGATCCATTTCGGACAACTCTTCATGGAGAAAGGAAGCTACAGCCACATGAAAAAGAAGAGCAGCTCCCATGAGGTCTTGCCTGACCTGGTGGCTGAAGAGCAACCGGCGGCTCCCGAAGCACCGGCGCAAGATGGAGAATAGAGATGAAAAGTAGGAAAACACGAAGCTTATATACACAAGTATACAACACAGCCCGGAGTTCCTGTTTCTTACTTTTACATCGCTGTCTTTACCCCGTCTTATTTTTTGGTTCCCCCGAGAGCTTGGTTTGTCAAGCTGTAAGTATTGTACTAATATACTAATACCTTCCTTTCATATGAGACTAATGGCAACTGTGGCAATCAACTAGTAAGCCTCATGGGGAAAACTGTTATTTTGTAAGCAAAAATACTCCCAATTTGCTAAACCATATCTGCTCTATGATGGTCGTCTTGCTCAGTTAGAACTTAGAAGGACAACCAAGTTACTAATATATAGCTACCTTTTGTGTTTGATAATTTCAACAAAATCCTTAAGGAGAGGAAGTTTTCTAAGCAGAAGTACACCTACACCCTAACTTCTTTTGGGCACTTTTGGTGTACAATTGTTTTGAAGAAACATAAATTTATATTGATCTATGGAGTTTGAGATTAATAAGTTGTCTTATTTGAGAGTAAAAACATGAAACTAATGAATTTCATATTCACATATATTTGTTACCAGTTTTTTTTTTTGCAGGCCACAGACTATAAGCTCTTCATCTTGTGACATAGTATAATCCTGTACTGCACTCATTATTTTTGGTAGATTTTTTTTGAAAATTGAATTATGTGGTAGGTGTCATGGTGCTCACTCACAACTAGTTCAATCCTTACAACACAATACAGATGACCCACCACACCAAGTGAACAAAATTGTTATTTCTATAACATGCCTAGTAGTGTGTCGTGTTCATTAAGACAAGTGTTCTACGATTGCCCGATCTTACATAAAAAAGAAAACAAGATAGACACTCAAATATCATATGAACTGGTTAGGTCTTGTACATTTGAATGAACATGCTGATATCCAGAAATACACCGCAAGTGTTGCAGCATAATAAAAAAAATTATCCTCAAACTAGCTTTGGGTCTTCATTCGTACATGTTGATTGAGGTAGGGGAAGCTAGTTTATAAAGAGGTTGTAGAGGAAAACAAAATAGCATCTAGGCTTGGGACAAGACGTTTTGGCTCGTAGGTGTAGATACACTATTAGGAAAAGTAAAATTTAAATTTATTTCAAAATGTTAAAAGAATTCAAATAAAATTCCTCACCGTGCATCCGAACATCCTATGTTACCTCATGAAAGTTTTGCGGGAAAAAATATATTTTATGTGGCCTATGTAAAAAACACAAATAAATGTCTAGTAAAAAACTTTTTTAGAGCATCAGAAATTGTCTTTTTTGTACAGGCCATAGAAAATAATATTTTTCCGCGACACTTTGTGTGCAGGCAAAGAATATGTGGAAGTACACCCCAAATTTATTTTCGAAATTTTTAGACATTTTGAAATATGTTTTTTCAGTAATATACACCTATGAGCCAAAATGGATTTCCCCTAGGCTTGTGTGTGTCATGTCTTGCATCGTTGCAAAATTTCAGTTGTGCTACTTTTGTTGTTGGATACGATTTAAAATTTACTGCAATCAAACTGCTTAAATCATCACTAATACCTAAACTAGTAAAGGCTTATCAGTGGCGCACCGTTTTGGAATTCTGTGGCGCACGGAGGTGCGCCACTAAATCCATGCTACCAAAATATGAATTCCGTGGCGCACGGACCCATACGTCACAGAAAGTGACATTTCTGTGGGGCACCAGGCATGCATGCACCACAGCTGTGGTGCGCCACATTTATTTTTTGAATTTTAAAGAAAATGGCGGCCATAGATATGGGGCCGCCGGAATTTCGCCGAATATTTTTTTGAAATTTTCTGGAGGTCGCCGGAGGTGGGTGGGTGGATGGGGTGTGTGGAGTAGGAGGAGGAGGAGGAGGAGGAGGAGGTCGAGGAAGCCGGCCGTAAGTGGTGGGTGGCTGTGTGGATGAGGAGGAGGCCGGTCAAAGGGAGCCGCCGGAGGTGGGGGAAGAGGGGTCACCGGAGGAGGTCGCTGGAGGAGGAGGAGCTCGTCGGAGGAGGAGAAGGAGGAGGAGGAGGTCGCCGGGTGGTGGAGGAGGTCGGAGGTAGAGGAGATGAGGGAGGAGAAGGAGGGAAGGGAAAGTGGAGGAGAAGTGGAAGTGGAAGTGGAGGAGAAGGTGAAGTGGAGGAGAGTGGAGGAGGAGGAGAAAAGAGAGAGGGAATACGGCGTCGTCGGGTTTCAAATATAAAAAAAATTATGTGGCGCAAGTGCATTTGGTGCGCCACATAATTTTTTTCGAATTTTTTATTTTTGCAGGAAAAAATCTTGACTTTACCATAACTTTTTACTCTTTTCTAATTTTCAGATTATGTAAATTTTAGAATGGCCAAAGGTTGTTGAATTCAGATGTAGAATTTTCTCCCGGTCATTTTTATATATTATGCGTATTTTTATAACTTCGTATGCAACCAGAAAATTTATTTTAAAATTTCATGATTTTTTTTTTTTGCAAAATACATTGAAATTCATGTTTTCTAATTTTCCCTACAAGTGTACCACTTAATGTAAGTACACTTCAAAGAAATTTTTTTTAAGTTTTTATAATTTTTTGTGATTTTTTAAAATCTAAAAAGGCGATCCACTGGAGTGTGTGTGTGGGGGGGGTGCATGTACGGTTGGGAAAACTTCTGTGGCGCATGTAGCTCCATGCGCCACAGAAAGGCGACATTTCTGTGGCTGTTGCCTGCCAAAACCCACCGGCGAGCAGTGGTTAAGCAACACGAAGAGCCGGGAGACTCCCAAGACTGCTAAGTGGGCCCTGGTGCCTCGCGTCGTCCCGCAAAGTCCCAGCACACGTCCTGGCGGTTGCAAGGGCGTGCCACCTGACCTATACCTGATCAGGAAGGTGTTGGATTGCTTCAACTAGTCTCCTGCATGGTAGACACGTAAACATTAAATACGAGCCCGATCGGCTCTCAGGTTGCCCTGTGGATCGGCTCAAAGAGCCGATCGCACCATGGTTCACGTTGGATTTACGATGACATGGGGATCCTGCTTGATCAAAACAAAGCTAAACCAATCTACGACAGTTTAGGGTTTTCACCGCATAATCGGAACATCCTACGCGTAGTTGGGCCTAGCAGATACGAAAGATGATGGAAACTATCCCTAAAAGAGGCCTAAAAACCAACGTTAAGTCAATTCCCGGAACATCCCTTATAGCAACGGTAAAACAACACCTCACGCACTACCGGATCATCCAACCCCAGCATAAGGCCTAATCATGCAGATATTAAACTAATCCTTGAAACAAGGAGCAACTATAACAGATTGGATCTACTAAGTAACGAACAAGCAAGGTGCTGCCCTTATACCTGAATAGGTGTAAGGACAGCTAGATATCGAGGGACGGCATTGCTAAGCAAATATGCATAAGAAAAGCATCAATGAAAGCCCCAAAACATCTACGATAAATAGTGCTACTCGCCATCAACAACGCTTCAGCACGAGTAACACAAGGTAACGAATAAACGTATACTACCTAGATCGCAAGATGCGATCTAGGCAGCATGATGCTTACACGGAAGAAACCCTCGAAATAAGGGGTGGCGATGCGCCTGGTTTGTGTTTGTTGTGAACGTGATTGTCCTTTATTTCAGAAACCCTAGATACATATTTATAGTCAGTAGACTGTTTAACGTGGGCATAAACCCAACCGTGTACGAGCTAGACTCTGTTTCTTAATCCTAACCGACACTTACACTACTATTATTTACAGATACACGGGCACGCTGGCCCAAATTCTAGCCCCAAGGCCGATTCAGAAACTCCTCTTAGATATAAATCTTCCAAGCCCATCTTCATCTCGGCCCAACTCCAATGCGGTCAAATTCTGGCGATAACACATGCCCCCCTGGTTTTGGCAATAGTAATTCCAAAACCACTCTGTTTTTCCCTTTCTTCGTCGTGTCAAATCGGGGCAGAACAGAACCGCCACGGTATCCCTTCATCATGATACCTTGCCTTCTCAACTTCTCCGCATGATTTGACGGTTTTGGCACCACATCCTCGGGAACCGCTGCAGCATTGAATCATCTCCACTATATCGCCTCTATTTTAACCGCATCCTGCAGTTCACTTCTTCATCCCCTTCGCATTAGCACCCCAAAAGCCCTCCTCTGCCACCATGTCTTCTTCCTCCTCTGCCTTGTCGGGTCTTTCCTCCCAGTCCTCCCCCTCCCGCGAGCCGACGCCGGAGTGGGACCCGGAGGAGGCCCACGAGGCCTACATTCGCCGCGCCATAGAAGACGGGGACGAGTCCGATCCACGACTTCTCCGTGCAGTGCGAGGGACGACAAGTCCTCGACCGACGGGAAAAGTGACCTCCGCTTCCTTGCCGACGGGGAAACGGAGGAGGAGAGCGATGACGATCGCTTCTCCTGGGACGACTTCACCTCCTTCGAGGAGGAGGAGGAGGACGACACCTCCTCCAATGAGCCGCCGGCCAAGCGCTTCTGCCCCTGGCCGGGGAACCTCAGCGACTTCGACAGCGACGACGACGCTGACGAGGAGGACGAGGACAACGAGGGCCCTGCCGGCGGCCGCGGCAGCAGCGACGACGAGCCAGCCGGGAGTAGCGCCGACAGCGGCGACGACGGCGACGACGAGGGCAGCGACGGCCCATAGATAGGACCCTTAGCATAGGATCAGTAGTAATAGATGGGGCAATGTATCCCCTGGTACTTCCTTTTGAGAGCAATCAGCTCTTTATGTAAGGAATCCCGTTATCAATGAAGAATTTCCTTTAATTTGATTTTGCCGATTTCCTTTATGCTAATTTAGCCGATTTCCCCTCATACTGACTTTGCCGATTGTCAACTTGGTCAATGCTCAATGAGCCAATGGCAACGCATCGGTCCCTCACGATAAATTACGAGATAGGTCAATTTAGTCACCCCCTCAAACGGTAACCTGCAAACCTTGCTCAAATTCAGATCCCCAAATTTCTAATCGAACAGGTCCAGGACCGCGATCCTTGCGAACCCTAGATCTTGGACACGCAAATCCAAACTCCGCAGCGAACCCAATGGCGGAATCATCCAGCGCCAACGCCACGGTCTCTGGCCTGAAGGTAATCCTTAACCGCCCCAAGTCACCTGAGCGTAATGTTAGATTTAACGGCAAAACTCCTGAATCAATGCCTGGTCTCATCATTAATTTTAGGTTTCAGACATTCTTCTGCCGCATCCTTCTCTTCCAAATTCCCTTTGCCTTGGTCCCCGTTCCACCGAAAATCCATCCAATTTGATTTCCTACAAGGCCAATAGGATTCCCTTCGTGAACCAAAACCTGGATCTAACCTCCTGGGCCGACTGCTTACGAGCCTGGCCTAACCCTCCTGAGGACTGGGTTTCTTGGTACAATAGAGTAGCCAAAACTCACCAAGCCAAATGGGAAACCACAGGAATAGCCGATGCTCTGTCTTTGTCATTGTCTCCCCTTGAGAAACATGAAAATCTCCTGAAAACCATCGGCTACTTTTGGTCTGACGCGCTAAACTGCTTCATGTTTGGCCATGGCCCCATGACGCCAACCTTGCTGGACGTGGCCATGATCACTGGCCTAGACATTTCATCCCCCAGCCCCTCTGCTTTCATGCTGCCAAAGGTGCCATTCAAACTCTCCTCTAAGGAAGAGTGCACTAACTGGGGTGCCTATCTTAGACGCCACATGAAAACCAAGGGCCACTCAGAACCGAGAAAGAACACACGGCCTTCTTGAACTTCTGGTTGGAGCATTTCATATTCTGCGGTCCTTCCCTCGCTCCCACCAAGAACTATCTCTCTTTGGCCTATGAACTTGCCAAAGGCACCCAACTTGGCATTGGCAAGCTGTTTCTGGGAGAAGTCTATCGATACCTCCAACTGATGTCTGTCAAACTATTCTCCCAAAAGACAGTTAAAACGGGAGGCCTCTGGTGGTTTATTCAGTTATGGGCTCAACTGTACTTCCAGAACCACATCCCTAACTTTCCACCTTTGGTACCTGCACCTTTCCAAACACCAACGGGAAGCCAATCCGCTGTACCAGCTACGGCCAAGCCTTGTACAGTCTTCCAGGCAGCAAACTGAACCCTAAGGAAGCATCAGGATGGTTCAGAACTTTTTACCAGGGCTTGGATGACCCTCTCTTCTTTCCTTATCAGGAGTCTGAAAATTTTGAAAACCCAGTCTCCTTCAGGTTAGACAGCTTTGCTGATGACGACAGCACTCGGCAGTTATATTCCATCATGATCCGTCCCTGCTTCCTCCCAGTTGGCATGAGCACCTCAAACAGGATCATAAAACCTGGTTATGAATCTTACCAGCCGGTCGTAGTAGGCCGGCAATTCGGTCTTGGGCAGGTGTCTCCTCACCTCTTTCTCCACCATCTAAGCGAGAGCAGGGCTGACTTGCCTGATGTTATCACCAGTCAAAGATGTTACTCCTTTTTTGATGCTCTAGTCATCCCAATCCCTCACAATCTATCCTTCATCTCTTCGACTGATGACTTTGAGATCTGGTGGACAATGTGGAAGACCCATGCCTTCAGGAGATCCCTAGGACCGTTGCTGAAACAACTTGACGCTGAAGCTGATACTTCTGCAGAACAGGTACCACTTACTCGCAAATTTCCTTGCGATAGTTTCCAGTGATGCTTTATAACCCTGCTCTGTTTCTTTGCAGCAACAAGATGGCCCAGAGCCTGTCAATGATGATGGATCCCCCTTCAAATTCCTCCCACCAGCTCCAGTGTTCCTTTTCTGCAAGAACTCACCACCTTTTAAAAAGGTTGTGATGCAGAGCCAGCCGATTCCAATAAAATCGGCTCCCAAGAGTAAAGACTCTTCAGGGCCAGCTGCCCCCCGAGCCTCAGTCAGGGCGAGAACAGCAGTGAGAAAAGTAGCTGCCAGGAAAACTTTGAAGGGCAAAAACCCTGCGCCAGCTCCAGAAAGCTTATATGTAAGCTGTTCTATACCCCATCTTGTTCCATTCATCCTTCTAGGCTTTTATAGCATGTCAGTGTCCATTAATCCTGCTCTTGCAGACCTCTACTTGAGACAATACCAGCGAGGAGACGCAGTCCAGCCGACGAGGCTCAAGCTCGGGCACCTCTGAGGACACCACCACGCAAAAACAGCCAGATGTGCCACCATCGGCTTCCAAGAAAAGGTCAGCCCCTGAACCTGCTGCCCTTCAAGCTCCCATCAAAACAGGGCAAGGAAGCTTACGCACAAAGAGTCAATGCACCAAGAGGGCTCGGAAGGATCAGCAAACCCCTTCCTCGAACCAAGAAGCTTCAAATGTAACGGCTCTCCAACTCCTCCTAGCTTAGTTCTTGTGCTTTGCTGCCCAGATCGGCTCACCATATTTTTTGCAGACTGATGAAACTTCCAGTGGGGATGTCGAGGAAGTTCTGATGCCCTCCACAACTCTGGAGGTAACAACCTCTAAAGGTGACATCGACCAAGTTGCCACCTTGGCCAAACCCCAGGCAGAGACGCCACAGCCGATTGCTTCGTCATCGGCTGTTCCCATGGTCATAGGAGAGGTATGCTCCCTTTGTTGGGCTTGCCCTTACCCTGATCTGCAGACTTATGCTGCTTTTTGTTGTTTGTCAGGGCTGTGATCTCTCAGGCTTGCTGTCGTTCGACCCTGAATCTATCGAGCCGGCCCACTCCACGGCCACGTGATGAACCGAGCACCTGCGTGATCGCTGACTAACTGCATAGACTCAAAGCTGTGCTTTCTTGACCCATTGAGACATTAGTCGAAAACTGCGAGAGGTGAAGAACATTCTTGAAGAAATCCAGCCTCACGTCCCAGTGACGCTGCAGTTGAAGCTCTGGCCAGTCGTGACGTTGTCTGCCTTCAGGTCAAGGGTGCAGTTGGCTCGTCAGAGAATCGACTTACGCCACACCCAATTCCCGCTGAAAGCCGATATTGCAGACAAATGTCAACGGCTTAACGAGAAAAAGGCAGCTTTGGATGCCAAGACTGACACCTCTGTCAGCACTGCTGAGCTTGAGATCTTGCGAAAGGAGCTGAAGGATCTCGAAGAAAAGGTGCGGGTCACCAAAGAGCTCATCTGTGACAAGGAAGCTTCCATTGCTCGCTCCCAACGGGAAGCAGAAGGCCTCAAGGCTGAACTGAAAACTGACTTGGCAGAGATACGTGCCTTGAACAAGCAACTGGTGACAGGCAAGGATGATGACGACAAGGCCGAGATCGCAGAGGTGGATCACGTCCGTGCTGGTGCACTCCGCGCCTTAGAAACTTTCCTTCAGTAGGGCCTGCGCATGTGGCAGTTTGTGCTTGTAATTCTAGAGTCGATGGCTGTGCATCGGCTTTTTATTCTAGAGTCGATGGCTGTACATCGGCTGTTGCTTAAAAAATTTATATTTTTTCCGGCCGATCTACTTATGCATCGGCCCCGGTATTCCAATGTCCATCATCTTCGAGGAATATATCTTGAGCTGCTGGCCATTGACAGCCACTTCATACTTCGTAACCTCGTATCTTATCCGTTTAAGTGCCCCCCGAGCCGATTTTTCAAAGGGATTGAAGATATCGGCTCTTCAGGCATCCTTTCTTAGATCAATGCTGAACACAGGCAAAATGCATGTCGACGATAATTTTGGCCGATTGCTAGAATCGGCCTCCTTTTTCATCGCAATGCCCAATGAGGGTCTACAACTTCTTGGTTTCCTACTATGGCTACGTGACATGCTCGAGATGAGATTCGGGCTTTTTATTTTTTGGGGCCGATCGCAGGGATCGGCCTTGCCACGTACACCTACTGATTTAGATCTTGCTACTCTGTCAGGCCGGTGGATAAGACCAGCCTCACCCCGTTTTTTGAAGCTTCGATGCGTTCACAACCGTCCAAACTGATTCCAGAGAGCGGCTCTTGGTCGTTCGCATCCCAAATATTCATGGCAGCTAGTGAGATCTCGATTGAGTCATCTGCCTGAACAACCTCCACTTCATCTCCATCCCACTGTATGATGCATTGGTGCATTGTGGATGGGATGCAACAGTTAGCGTGAATCCAATCCCTTCCTAACAGGACAGCGTAATTGCTTTTGCTGTCGACAATGAAGAACGAGGTAGGTATGGTTTTTCGGCCTACGGTCAGATCTACATTCAGAACACCTTTTGCTTCTGATGCTTGGCCGTTGAAATCGCTTAACGTGACGTTGGTCTTGATCAGATTGTCATTGGAGTGTCCCAAACGTCGTAGCATGGAATACGGTATTATGTTGACTGCCACCCCCGTGTCAACCAACATCTTGCTGACAGGCTGCCCATCGATATAACCTTTTAGGTATAGAGCTTTCAAATGCCTGTAGCTCCTCTCTCGTGGCTTCTCAAAGATCACTGGCCGTGGACCGCAGTCAAATTGAGCCACCGATACTTCCTCGTCCTTTGGAGCACAAAATTCCGACGGGAGTATGAACACCATGTTTGTATCAGCCGATGCCTCTGCATCGGCTTTTGTCCGTTTAGGGCGCCACACTTTCTTTGGCGGGCGCATCTCTGTCTCCAGTGTTTGCTGAATTTTCACGGCCAGATCGGGCCGTGCCTTCCTCAACGTGTACAGGTACTGTGCTTCGGCTTCCTCCAGGTGTTGCAGGTAGATCCTCGTACTTGATCAGTTCGTCCGACATCTTGGCTGCCGATGTTGACGTGGTTGTTGTAGAAAGTGTCCCACCGGGCGTGCCAGAATGTGTTGCCTGCCAAAACCCACCGGCGAGCAGTGGTTAAGCAACACGAAGAGCCGGGAGACTCCCAAGACTGCTAAGTGGGCCCTGGTGCCTCGCGTCGTCCCGCAAAGTCCCAGCACACGTCCTGGCGGTTGCAAGGGCGTGCCACCTGACCTATACCTGATCAGGAAGGTGTTGGATTGCTTCAGCTAGTCTCCTGCATGGTAGACACGTAAACATTAAATACGAGCCCGATCGGCTCTCAGGTTGCCCTGTGGATCGGCTCAAAGAGCCGATCGCCCCATGGTTCACGTTGGATTTACGATGACATGGGGATCCTGCTTGATCAAAACAAAGCTAAACCAATCTACGACAGTTTAGGGTTTTCACCGCATAATCGGAACATCCTACGCGTAGTTGCGCCTAGCAGATACGAAAGATGATGGAAACTATCCCTAAAAGAGGCCTAAAAACCAACGTTAAGTCAATTCCCGGAACATCCCTTATAGGAACGGTAAAACAACACCTCACGCACTACCGGATCATCCAACCCCAGCATAAGGCCTAATCATGCAGATATTAAACTAATCCTTGAAACAAGGAGCAACTATAACAGATTGGATCTACTAAGTAACGAACAAGCAAGGTGCTGCCCTTACACCTGGGTGTAAGGACAGCTAGATATCGAGGGACGGCATTGCTAAGCAAATATGTATAAGAAAAGCATCAATGCAAGCCCCAAAACATCTACGATAAATAGTGCTACTCGCCATCAACAACGCTTCAGCACGAGTAACACAAGGTAACGAATAAACGTATACTGCCTAGATCGCAAGATGCGATCTAGGCAGCATGATGCTTACCCGGAAGAAACCCTCGAAATAAGGGGTAGCGATGCGCCTGGTTTGTGTTTGTTGTGAACGTGATTGTCCTTTATTTCAGAAACCCTAGATACATATTTATAGTCCGTAGACTGTTTAACGTGGGCATAAACCCAACCGTGTACGAGCTAGACTCTGTTTCTTAATCCTAACCGACACGTACACTACTATTATTTACAGATACACGGGCACGCTGGCCCAAATTCTAGCCCCAAGGCCGATTCAGAAACTCCTCTTAGATATAAATCTTCCAAGCCCATCTTCATCTCGGCCCAACTCCAATGCGGTCAAATTCTGGCGATAACAGTGGCGCATTCAGCTCCGTGCGCCACAGAAATATATGTAATTAGTCTGTCCAATAATTGGCTCAAACCCACGACATTTATGTGGCGCATGGAGACTTGGTGCACCACATAAATGTCAAATGTTTTTGCGCATAGAAAGTTAATTGGTGTGCCATAGAAATACCATTATTTAGTGGCGCACATGTCTGGGTGCACCACATATTTTTTTAGTGGTACATGGTTATTCGGTGCGCCACAAAAAAGCATTCCACCTATAGCTAGTTTCCTACTAGTGCTAGTGAAATCCCATAGAAACCTCTATGAGACCTCCCTAAAACCAAATGAGACCTCACTACCACCATGAAACACCAATCAAAAAATTCCAAATATTAGTCAAAATTCAGCAAACATCATCATTTGGGCAATTTGAAACCTCAAAGAGACATCATTGGAACTTTAGTGAGACATCTTTCAAATACCAGCTCAACCTTTGTGATACCTTGTTAATGCTATTTGAAGTTTTATGATGACATGATGTCCGAATTGTGCCTGTTTAAACCTTTGTGAATCCATGTTAAGATGCAAAATTTTGTGCTGACATGTCTTGTGATTATTGTACAAGCTATTGGGAGATTCAGAAAAAACAATAAGATTCTCTCTCTTTCTACTTGGCCGATGTCGACAAATATACCCATGTTCGTATGGATATTTCATATGTATGAAGATATGAAGACATGCATGTCTGTGTGCTAGAGAGAATCTTCTAGAATGCCAAAACCTATATCGTAAGTAGGAAGGCCTCAACACATGTGGGAAGAAATCATGTGAAGTTGGGAGATGACTAAGAGATATTTTCCTTAGTCTCGACAAGACACATGTATAAAAGACCTGGAGGCCAAACCAATCGGACATACGAGAAGCAACTATGAAGACATAAATACCATTGTAGCTCTAGACAGTTTACGTTTGAGCATGTAGCCACATATCTCCATTGTAATTTCCTTGATATTTGTAGACAAGTCAGTGACAAAAGGAAGTAGGGTTCTTAGCTGCATCGGTGGCCTAGACCTGGGTACAACGTGTCTTTCATCTTCTTGCGTACATACATGATCGATGCAAATCGTACATGCATCTACACTTGGCCATGGGGCAGGAGAGTAAGACTGCGTGGGGCATCCTATTTACAAGGCACAATGCATATGTATGAAAGGTTACTCAAATCTGTTGCAGCAAGACCGGCTAATATAGAAAGGTTGCTCCTCTATAGATTTGTGAGATGTTTTCCCACATCAAAGGATTAATTTATAAATATTTATAAGTTACACTTACTTTTAAGAAAGTTAGGAAGCCGGGTGCAACAGTGCTAGTTACTACTTGGTGGAAGGATGCCTTATGGTAAAAGGGTTTCCTATGGTTTACCACTTGATGGGAAACTTGGTGTAATGGTGTTCATGAATTTGGTATATTTGATTTAGCCAAGTATGGATTTGATGCTTCATTTGGCATGGGTCTCATTGACTTAGCTAAGTAGGGGATTTGATGTCTCACTTGGCATGAGATTCTTTTGCTTTGACCTTCCTTTGGCCTGTATTTGATTGCCATTTTCTATTTCTAATACTTTATATAGGGCTTGTTTCGGAGATATTTTAAAGAATCACACCAGAGAAGTTTCCGTAAATAAGTAAAACAATTATCTTATAACATTGAGCAATGTCAGTGTTTTTTTCCATAATACCTCCTAAGAGTCTAAGACACACTATATACCCTAGAATTTTCTACCTACACCTAAAATAGACAATCACATGCATGTTTGAAACGTCTATCAAGATATTGGTTAGATCGTACCTCTCAAGATATCTGAAAAGATACTAAGGACGATAAAGTGGATATGTAAACATAGATATAATTATAAGTTTCCAAAGTGGCACAAATTAGTCTATGAAAACATACATATTTTCTATGAGTGAGTGGAATTTTTGAATTATAGGTGTGTAATGGAGAATGCTTCAAAAGGAAAACAGAACATATATTTGAATAATATTTTTCAAACTTAGTTTAAGCTGATTCGCCATGGTGTATGTTGTACAATGAAAATAAAGCTTCTAAATATTTAACAAATATAATTTTCAATTTGTGTATATGTAATAGAAGTATTTGCTTCACGGCTATGTGAAAGAAAATGAGTTATAAATAAGTAAAAAGTTTAATATAAATAACAGTCATATACATCTTTGGTACCACAACTTGCACTAGATGTGCAGTTTAGTACCACAACTTGTAAAATGAGCACCCAAAGTACCACAAATTGCACCGAGCGAGCAAATAGGTCCACGACCAATCGAAAGCGGACATGTGGCATTGTGATTTTTGCAAAAATAACCTATATATTTTTCTCTCACAAATGAGAACTTGTTGGTTTCTTACGTGTGGGTCCCACCTGTCAGAATATAGAAACAATTAAAATAAAGTGGCGTTTTTGGTGGGTTTCGAACATGTGACTTAGAGCAGCTCAAAATGCATGCTTGCCACGGAGCTAGTTAACACTTAGATGAATTGTTTTCGGACTTAAATTTATTATACAACTTCTGGACGGCACAGGCATCATCAAACAGGCTTAAATACTTATTTAGAGGATACATTGTTCTAACTAACTAAGCTATTATACCTTCTCCAAACCCGTGAATAGCAATAACGTGAGCTACGTGCACTACGTGATAGGATTTTACCGTTGTGAAGACCAGTTGAACATACATCTGTTGCGTAGTCCGGAACACGGTGGCATCGTATGCGACGTAAGCGACGGCTTCAACGGTTACCGTCATGAGCCGGTAGAGAGCAGGAGAATAAGCGGGTGATGCACTACCTCTAGCCATGGGGCAAAGGAACAATGCACACTATAACGCCAGGAGGTAGGAAAATGATGTTGTGTTTAGAACTCCTTGCCACAAAGGAGCAACCTAGAACAAGGCGTGAATTGCGGACGCCGCCATGGCCACGATGTGGTGCAGGACTGGCACCATCGACCGCCACGATGTGGTGCCTGTTTAGCAGAGGAGCACGAGGAAGAGGAGGACAACAGAAATCCGCAGACATCACCGAGAGAAGCACCACGTCGAGTACCACGGAAACAACAATTGTCTTGCCGGAGGACAATCTAGGAGAAGGATTTACCCGATCGATCACCTGCGGGAATCAGTGTAAGCGTCCATGTCGTTGGTTGCATGCTACGACTATGAGAGGCTATGTATGTCCTTGCCTCGCCATATCGTCTCCTTCCGCATGTGCAGACTTAGCAGATGTCGTAGCTAAAATCGCCAAAGCAACTTGGATCTCAACCGGGAAAAATTACCTCATTATATTTAGGAGGCTATGTTCATGTGCAGTTTAGTACCACTACTTGCAAAAGGAGCACTTGAAATACCAAATTTTACGGAGAGAGACGATATGGCGCGAGAAATAATTAAAAACATTAGCGTGATCTGGGGTTTCAAACACACAACAAATGTACGTTCAACTGATCTTCACAACGGTAAAATCCTATCACGTATCTCACGTTATTGCTATTGGCGCGTTTGGAGAATGTATAATAGCTAAGTTAGTTAGAATGATATATCCTCTAAATAAGTATTTAAGCCTATTTGACGATGCATGTGCCGTCCAGAAGCTGTATAATAAATTTAAGTCCGAAAATAGATCATCTAAGTGTTAACTAGCTCCGTGGCAAGCAAGCATTTTAGGCTGCTCTAGGTCACAAGTTCAAAACCCACCAAAACCGCTACTTTATTTTAATTGTTTCTATGTTCTGATAGGTGGGATCCGCACGTAAGAAACCAACAAGTATTTGCGAGAGAAAAATATACATGGTGTTTTTTTTGCAAAAATCACAATGCCACATGTTCGTTTCCGATTTGTCATGGATCTATTTGCTCGCTCGGTGCAAGTTGTGGTACTCTGGGTGCTCGTTTTACAAGTTGCGGTACTAAACTACACATCTGGTGCAAGTTGTTGTACCAAAAACGTATATAACTCTATAAATAAACGAGCCCCTCCTAAACCATGCCTTGTACTCTAGGACCAATTCAAACATTTGTTGGTGGAGAAGCTAGGATAGAACCTCACAAATAAAATAATATGGTGTCATAAAAGGTATTGTGAAGAGGACTGGTGGTGTAAACATATCAGGATAAAAAATAGAGCAAGTCCAAATAGTTACATGCAATTGGCAAGCCTCATGGGGAAAACTTACTATTTTGTAATAATTTTTCATGTTGTTTAGAGGCTGCACTTTTGTCCTAGTTCTGTAGATGTTGTCATTGGATGGAGAATAAATAAATGTTTGCCTTGGATAGCTACATTTCTATATACGTTGTTCAAGTGTTTTTTTCTCGCTGTGTTTCTTATTTGATTTCAAAGTACTAATCTAACTTTTTTGAGCATAAATTAGCAATTTACTAGTAAAATGAAATGTATTTAGATCGTTAGATTCAATTAACATAAAACATGCTTTAAAATATCCATATGAATTTTAGATAATTTCAATGATAGCAACAAGTCTGATAGTCCTAAGAGACTCTTCGATGAGTGGATTTTCTAGCTCTCCAGGTTTAGTGATCCCATTTAAAAAAAATGAAAATCTTATTTACGAGCCTCATGTTTTTAACAAAAATTTTGGATGTTGCCCATGATGTGACCCACAAACATGTAAAATGTCAATTTAAAATACTTTGCATAGTGAGCTATACAAAAATGTCAAATCATGGATATGACAATATATATTTTCAAATCATCAATTTTATTAGATTTTTTAGTGTATTGAATCCCATAACACAGAGAATTTAGCTTTACATTTTGCATATTTGTAGGATACATCATTTTCTATGTCTAATTTTTTCCTTTTTTTGAAACTTCTAAATATAATTTTAATTTTTTTGAAAAGGATCATTAGAGCTCACGAGCCAAAGACACTTTCCGCTCTTCAACTCTCTACAATGTGTTTTTTACATCAAACAACCCATACATTCTTTCTGACAAACAATGGTCCAACAAAAAAACTAATATAGAAGTTTTTTTTGTCTTAATGACTTCAACAAAATCCAATGTTAACATATGAGAAGACATTCTAATTATTTTTAAAATTGGAGAAAACTTCCAACCAAAAGAACCTGCTGACAGATAACAAACTACTCCCCTCTTCCCAATAAATAAATCATATTACTTATTGTCTTTAGTCAAAGTTACTTCCTTCTAGAAATTGGAGTATATTTAGGTGGTTTAGATGTTCGTATTGTTTCCTATGCATTTGGTCTAACATTTACAAGTTTGGTTTAAGACAAAACAAATATGAGTAGCATATTGGAAATGAGGGGTAATGCCTAAGCTTCATTTTTTTTTTCATTTTAACCCAAAGCAAAAGGCTTTGCGTTCAAATGATGTGAGACTGCAGTTGAACTGATACTAACACAGATAACTGCAGTTTGATACTATGAGATACTACATCACCAAGCGAGTACCGTTGAAAGAGTTACACAAATGGTGCTACTTCGTCATGGTAGAAGAACACACCAGTGGGTCCCCCCACCGGTAAGAGGGACACCATGACAATGCTACCGGCACCTTCCTCCGCCGTCAGTTCTCCAGTGTCGTAGTTGATGTCAGTCATACAATAGCCAGGGTGCACGCTGTTGATGCGCAACGCGGGGAAATTCTTTGCCATAATACGAGTGTATCCGTTGATCAGGGCCTTGGACACTTTGTAGGCTAAGTACTCTGCATCGGCAGGCCATCCATGAGATTTCAGCTGGCCATTCTTGTAGTCATTCAGGAACAGTCTTGACATCTCATCTAGCCTCTGTATTGTCAGGTTTTCGACGTTGTTCAGTTCCAGCTTGACGTCCTCACCGCTGAAATACTGAAGCAAAAGAATCGGAGAGCAACAATTTTGAGAAAGTTTATGCCTGAAAAATGTTGGTAATAGTACTTGGCTGAAGATAAGTTTACCCTCAGTAATCCGTAGTTGGACGACACGTTGACAAGTCTTCCATCAGAGGAGGCCTGAAGGAGAGGGAGCAGTGCTTCCGTCACATATTTGGTGCCGAAGTAGTTTATTCTCAAGCATTCTTCGGCTTCCTCGTAAGTTTCCGTGGAGTGCTGTAGCAACCACTGGAGCCTCTCCGTTGCATTCTTGCCTGCAAGCTATTTGATGCATCCACATGGTCTAGTATGTTAGTTAAGCTTCAGAACAAAACTAAGAATAAGGAAAAGTACAGACCGTTTTTGTAACTTGGCTGACTTGGTTCACTTTATTTTTCGAGTTGAAGGAGCAGATAACTACTGTTAAGCTTTCTTCTAAAGAAGAAGAACAAAATGTTAAGTGCAAAGTCTTACAGGTCAATGGGCCTACCACATCCTGAAGGGGTGTCGTGGTGTCGATCTCTGCAGTTGCACCTATAGCACCTGCATTGTTGATCTGCAAAGCTTACAGGATTCAAAAATCCATATGATAAGCAACCAACAGAGACGGTACCCATGCTTAGTTAACAATATTGGAATATCCACAGGTTTTTGTTCAGGAAAACATTATTATCTATGGCCTCTGCATCTATATGACGCGTGAAAAAAAAATACCGTACCAGTATATCTAGCTTGCCGAACTTGTTCTCGATAAAACCAGCCAAACAGGCAGCGCTGGACGGATCACTCACATCCAAGTTGTGATACACCACATCGGAGAACCCCGACGCGTGAAGCGCGCGCGCTGCTTCGGTGCCCCTTTTCTCGTCCCTCGCCGTTAGGACGACGACAACCTCCTTGGAGGCCAGCTGCCTGCATACCTCGAGCCCGATTCCTTTGTTTCCTCCGGTCACAACAGCTATCCTGCACAAAGATCCAACTCTGAATACTGAACTGCGGGCACAGACAGAGTTGTATGGTTACCTTCTCTCAGAGGTGGCGCTCTTTTCCATTTTGAAGAGCTTCTGCTTCAACGCAAGAGCTTAGAGGGGAGATCCGGATGTGCGAATTGTCCTAGATCGATCATTAGCATTCGTCCGGATCGCAATTTATAATAAGGGAATGAGAGGCCCGGCGCTGTAAAAAAATGCAAGGTTGGCTCTAGTGTGTGAATTGCTTTCTCACTGTTTTACAAAGTATGCGATCCTTATCACACGGTGACAAAGCAAGGTAGGTATTAAATATTTCAACGTTGCATTCATCGGAGCCGGCTGAGTTTTTTAACAGTTGTATTGATTCAACTCACGGATTACAAGCATATTTATATGTGCTGATCTAGTACTTGCACAAATGCAACTCGGTGATCAAGACCTATCCTGCACGGACACACAGATCTACACGGAACCAAAAGTACGGGCACATGACGCCTTACCAGCGTCGGGACATTATTATTGCTAACACGGCCTATCTTACGATTATCGTTTATATCTTTACTATTATACGGGATGATGTGCACTTTGATATCAAACATTGGGGCAATTCTAACCGTTGATTATCCTCAAAAACTGTCATTCAACAACTGACTCATATGTATCGTTGATATCCTCACAGGTCCTTCCGCGCGGAGAGCACTCAGTAAAAGGGAAGATATAGTCTATTTTTAATAGGTAATCAAATCACGTCAATTACTGCAAACAGAATTTTAGTTCATTTGGAAAGCTATAAGGTCAATCACAAGCCCACTGCCTTTTCTTCCCGCGATCATTAAAAAAGGGTACACGTTCATCTTCCTTTTCCCCCGATAAACGCATTCTAAATCTCGCTCGATCCCTTCCTATCTCATGCTGCCACGGCATGAGATGTACATGGAATAGCCGTTCTCCTCCCCTCCTCCGACGAGCGCCACCTACGCTCCGCCTCCGGTCCCAGATGTTGCCGAGCTCGATTAGCAGATGGAAGCTGAAAAAAGAGCTATATATTTGATGCTGCAGTCCCCGCGCTCACTCGAGAAGGTCTAGGCGGCAACGTTAGGGTTTGCCTCCTCGATCAGTTCTGGCTTGACTTCTACGATTAATTTCAGTTGCTGGTCTAGATTGTAGAAGTCACGAACGAACATGACCAACAAGCCACTTATTGAATATTTTGAGTTTGGTCATCGTCTCAAAAAAAGAAGGATCAACTCATGGACGGCCATGGTGGGCGTAGCGTCAGCGACCCGCACAACTGCGAGGAGGAGCAACTCGTGGACGGACGATGCAAGCGCAACGTCCACGGATAGCGCCACAGTGAGGTGAAAGGACTCGTGCGGCTGCCTAGCATTCGCCCTGACGAGCGAGGCGCGACCGAAGGACCCGAGAGCGGCAAGGACTAGATGGAGCATCGGCTCCCTCGAGTCTGGCTGTGGAAGGCCACGGAGGACGCGGCTTTACCATCCCGTTCGGGGGCAAGCATAAGTAACTCGTAGTCTGCCACGGCGAGCACGGTGGCGATGAGGACTCCATCCCAGCAAGGCCGTTTTTCCCTCACTCGCCAACATAGAATTGGCCCCATGTTTGTTCACAACTGCGCCATCAAACTCATCTCCTCGATCCACCCATGATCGCCTCATTGCTCTCCAATCTCCCCTCCCCGATAAGATCGCCAATCTCGTGGAGTTGGCATTGGCACACTATCCAAGAGATTGGGGAGGTGGCATTGGCAATCTGGATTGAGGGAGCTTGGTGACCTGCTGCATTGAGGATGTGTGGAGCGGGCAACAGGGGCAAACGATCCACCATCTCCAACGTGATTTGATTGGTTCAATTTCTTTCACCTCCACGACTGGTATGACACATTCTTTCCAAGCCTATTTAGAAGATTGATCATCAATTTAAAGTTTCCTATATTCTTCCATCTGTCTTCAATGTGCATTTTTTTATGCAGGACAAAATGGTCAATTCATAGCCAAATATTTTCCTTAAAAAATCTCATAAGTCATAAACACAAATGTATGACAAGATCGCCTAGGAATATGAAAGTTGCAGGACATGTCTGAATTACTGATGTAAGTACATTCAGACTTTTTTGGATGATCCTAGGAATTTTAAATTAGGACATACTTAGCTTAATGTGTATAACTCGCACTATTTGACTGTAATTTGATGAAGTAATCATGAGGTCGACCTTTTGTGAGCTGTGTATTTGCCTGTTATTAGTTCAAATAATTGTGAGGTTGGCTGGTTTGTGAGCTCTCTATTTACCTGTAATTAGATGAAATAATTACGAGGTTGACCTCTTGCAAAAAATATTTAGTACCCTGCTAAATTATATCCTTTTTTGTATTTTTCGCACACTAATTGTTATGGAGGCAGAATGATACAAACGACTGCGATATCCACTTCATCCTTTTGGAAGTCCCAAAGTTGATGGGCGCCCTGTAATTTCTGTTAATTGTGCTTAATATTTATAACCATTTTTGTTTCTGAATTTGTCTTATCTGACATACCCATTGGTTTTGATGATTGTGGATTTATTTGTTTGGTTATATATCTGTTTAAGGTAATGAGTATCATTTGCTTCATGCAAGAGCGATGAAGCAAGATAAGGAAAAATATATCTTCATGGTCTTGGAGTAGGAAAGTGCTAGACCTTTTAGGTGACATCCTCTTTTGCGCGTACACATGCTCTTCTCCTTTGTTAAAAGCCAAAATAAGATGTCATCGTATGAAGTAAGGAGCTCCTTGTCTATGGTTTCAAGTACTTGCCAGACTGATTAACTGTCACATATTTTACTCTATTAAAAAGCACTGGTGACACTACATAAGTGTATGGCATACACCATAGTTCTTCATGGGTACATAGATTATGAAAAAATCTTAACATCAACAATTGGGAAAATTCGTTACAAACTGATGGTTGATTAATTTCTAATTTGCATAGTGGTTGTTTAATAATCCGTAGCTTTATGCTATACTGCCATGAACAAGGGTGTGGACTTTATGTGATGAAGACAAGGCTATGCCGCATTCGATTATGATGATGGAACATAAACTATACACGACCTACATCGCAGAATGAATGGAAATAGGTGAATATGTGATATTAATCATTCATGTTAGACAAGAGAAGTATTGTACCACCAACACAATAAGGGTGGAAATTTTGTAATGCATTTTTTTGTGTCTTGACAAATTAACTCATCATGGTACTGCTAATACCTCTACAAGAGTTATATTTAGATAAAAGGAAATGACACTTCCAAAAGGTCAATCATGTTCCCTTCGTGAATCATGCACATTTGGACAAACATGAAACATCACATAGTGCATATTACCCCAATTAATTTGTCACCATCTTATCTTAGAAAACATTGTTTGCGGATCCATCGACTTGAAGCACTTTCGGATGAGCTTGCGGCATCCAGACCCTGGTTGCTTAGATAACTTATCATGCCCACCTCGTAAGAGTCGGGTCATCAATGCCCTAAGGACATCTTCATTGCCCTTCTGTCTAATGCTAGAATTGATGGTTTGGCGCTATCAGGCTAATCTGGTGGCACCATGCATTGGAAATACCGAGCAAATAATAGATTGCTTGATCTTGTCTTGCATGGTACAAGAACAAGTATAAAATGGCCGCACCAACATTAAATTTTTCGTCCAAGAATTGAGAAATTTTCAATGATCACACAAATTCTTATACATGTTACATATGTTTTGTTAAATGCACATAGTTTAGTGTTATAATGGTAGAACTTTTGAACATGTTAAAGAAAAAATTGATAGTTTATATGAGTCTTCATCTCGATAATTTACTATTAACCCAAACCTTGTTGTTCATGTATCGTGTTAAACTTCATTATCAATACTCCCTCGCCTAGATATAAGGTGTATAGTTTTTGGCTCAGAAATTAAAGAATGCATTTGGAGGAAAAACTACATCAAGTTTGGGTGGAATTACCCCTAAACAATTGACATGAAAAATAGAGGAGTTTTCAAGATAGAAGGAAACACAACTAAATCCCTTAAAAAAATGTCCACACAAGTTGTGCAACGAAATAGACCTTATATTCTGATTTTTTTTTTCAAAAAACAATACACCTTACATCTAAGAAACGGACAAAGTATTAAATATCCTCCCAAAAACAAGACAATAATTGGTGCATATTTTCTAGATTCTATAAGCACATATTGTATGTACCAACACAAAGTGGATTAACAAGATATTGAAGAGAAAACACAAAGGATGTACAAAAGGAGAAGAAAAAATGGAGAAATTCATATGTACAAAGTTACGAACACAAAGTGGTCATCAAGAATTGTTTTCACTATGATTGCTATGTACAAAGTTGATTTATGGAAGCTTCGAAGAGTTTCATGGGAGTTGCACGCGAGTTATGTTTTGCCCATTTGAAAATCAATGTTTCACAGAGGTTTCACACACGGCATAAATCCATGTGGATAATGTTTTCTCTATGTGTCTATATTTTTGTGCATTTTATATTAGTTTTATATTAGTGTGCGATATTGTGTGGATGAAGTTTTTATATGAGACCGTGGCAACGCACGGGTATTCAACTAGTGTATTTATTATATGTGACTCGCTATTTTTTTCTTCATGTGGTTCTATCTTAGTTTCTCCACTAACAAAATATTTGGAATGGTCGTGCAATACAAGGCATCATTGAGCATGACGTAGGAGGAGCAGGTTTAAGTAAACTAGGAATGGAATTGCCGCTAAGGAATTATGTACCGGTGAAGAACTACTGCATATAATTACTATCCAGAAGTACAGTTGAGGTTGAAGATTTATATAAAAATTACCATGCATGCATGTGCGCCGTTAAAAAAATTACCGTCGTAGAAATATGCAACTTGAGAAGATTTCTACCAGGAAATTCCTTTTGAGAAAAATTTAGGTAGTTTTCCCGTTGCGGAAAACTAATACGAATTAGTTAGCGTGATAAATTAAAATTACCGCTCCAGAATTATAGTCTAGTGAAAAAATATTAGTGGGTACCAAAACTACTGTTGAATTCAAAAATTTAAAATAGGGTAAAATGGTCTGTTCCTGGGGTATTGTTCATGTGCGTGTGAAAGGTGCCCCGGAGGCATGAGGCTCTGTTTGTTTAGACTTCTACTTCTGCTTTTAGAGCTTTTAGAGTTTGAAAGTTGAAGCCCAAACAAACACTACAAAGTGGAAAAGCCCTTCGCTGAAGCGCGGAGGCAAAATGCACTACGAGGCTGAAAGCAGCGTCGGAGGTGTTTTTGCCTGCTTTCCGAGCTTTTCTTGCTCCCTGAGTTCTACTGGACCAAAATACCCACCTTCGTTTGGAGTAATTACAAGAAACCTGCCATTGTAATATACACCAAGATGGCCCGTGCAATCAGCCAACGCCCAACACCTCGGCCAATTTCCCCTTTCTCCGGTAGGCATGGCACAAGGGTAGCTCGGCTAGGTTATCTCTGCGTGGCGGCGTCCGCCCTAGGTCATCTCCACGCGTTGTTCCCGGCCTGCTGCCGTTGTATCCGCTCATGTCGCTGCTTTTTCCGGCGAATCAGGGCATCTCCAACGGGGCGACGCATTTGGGATGCCCAAATTGTCCGCGCGCATCCGTTTGCGTCGGCCCGTGGACGCCCAAATAGTTGCTAGGCACAAATTGTCCGTTTGCGTCGGGAGCAATCCAGCGGCCCGACGCATTTCTAAGTAGAATTGATATTTTGGAGATACTTCTTTGGTTAAAGTTTGCATGAATCCCTTCCTAAAATTGCTTCCACAGCTGCCTATGCAAAGTATCTCAACAAGTGTTTGATCAATCGTTGTCCCCATCTTCCATTAAGTAGAATTGATATTTTTAAAATTAAATATGTTCAAACAAATTAAACATACAAACTGCAAAAACATACAAAATTTTCAACTAGCTACTTCCTATTTGAAGGCTCCGCCTCGTCATCCTCACGGAAGCGTTTCATGCTCGTCACCTCCTCCGAAGAGGTACTGTCGGTCGACGCGTGGCTAACTTAGTAGCCGCATGCCTGTCAGCAGTACGCCGCCGATAATTTGTTGTGGCGTGTGTGACGAGGTGGTTCCTCGGCAATGCCCACCATGAGGGGCTTGGGTTTTAGAGAAAGGCGACGACTGAAGTTCCGGGAGCGAGGCGGTACACGACGTACCCAGGTTCACGTCCCCACGGTGGAGGATCGCTACGTCCTGCTAGCAATCCACTATATGAATATATGGGTACAGGGGGCCGCCATAGGCGGAGTTGTTGGATCTAGTCTAGTTCTAATCCGCGGGTTGCGGTGTCTAGGCGTGTCGCCTCTATGATTATGCTTCTGATTGTCCGTGTCTAAGGGGTTCCCCTGCTTGGCTTTATATATCAGCCAAGCTAGGCTTTACAAGAGTCCTAGTAGGATTCATATTGGAGTCTTCTTTCCTTGTAATCCAAGTTGAGGCGCGTGCAGGTCCAGCCTGTTGAGTCCTTGTGCTGGTCTAGCTTCATAGTTTGCACCGGGTATGGCAATGTCGAGTACCCGAAGGGTTATGCCCACGTCAGTAGCCTCCGAGTGTCTGGCCGAAGTGAAGCTTCGGGCAGGGACTAAAGTTGTCTTCGCCGAATGTCTTGATCATTTGTTGAATCTTGTGCTTGATGTAGAGTCGAAGTTGCTTTCTGTCGGGTGCGCGAAGCGCTCCCGATGGGAGTAGCCCCCGAGTCTATGGGCGGGTGCTTGCAGCCACGCATAGACTCAAGTTGTACTAGTCGAAGATCTTGATTGTTGATGCCGATGTCTTCAACTTTATTCTTCTTTGTTGGCGAGGTTGCCATATTTTTTATCGGGTGCGCGACCAGCGCTCCCGATGGGAGTAGCGCCCGAGCCTGTAGATAAATATGAAATAGTTATGTATTGGGCGTAAAAAATGCTAAGTCAAACACCGTAGACTTTTTCAAGTTCCGAGATCTTGATGCCGATGACTCTGATGATGCCATAGATAGAGGAGTTGATGATTCAGATGATATCCCAGAGGAGCCGATGATTGAGATGATGGCCCTGAGGAGACGATGATTGAGATGATGGCCCAGAGGAGCCGATGATTTGGATGATGGCCCAGAGGAGCCGATGATTCGGATGATACCCAGGAGAAGCCGATGATTCGGATGATGGCCCAGAGGAGCCGATAATTTGGATGATGTCCCAGAGGAGCCGATAATTTTATCGGGTGCGCGTCCAGCGCTCCCGATGGAAGTAGCCCCCAAGTCTGGGCACTGATGCTTGCAACCGTGAGTAGACTCAAGTCAAGCAACTCGATGTTTATAGTTTTCTTCAGGTGCCGTTGACACATTGTTGTATAATTCAAGGGGCAATCCTCAATGCACCTTTGAGCATCGTTGATGTCATTGTTTGTAAGTTTTTCGGTAGGTACATATATATGCACTTTTACCGTGTTAATGCCTGATACGTCTCCGACGTATCGATAATTTCTTGTGTTCCATGCCACATTATTGATGTTATCTACATGTTTTATGCACACTTTATGTCATATTCGCGCATTTTCTGGAACTAACCTATTAACAAAATGCCGAAGTGCCAGTTGCTGTTTTCTGCTGTTTTTGGTTTCAGAAATCCTAGTAACGAAATATTCTCGGAATTGGACGAAATCAACGCCCAGGGTCCTATTTTGCCACGAAGCTTCCAGAAGACCAAAGAGGAGACGAAGTGGGGCCACGAGGCGCCCAAACCCTAGGGCGGCGCGGCCTGCCCCTTGGCCGCACCGACCTGTGGTGTGGGGCCCTCGTGTGGCCCCCTGACTTGCCCTTCCGCCTACTTAAAGCCTGCATCGCGAAACCCCCAGTACCGAGAGCCACGATACGGAAAACCTTACTGAGACGCCGCCGCCGCCAATCCCATCTCGGGGGATTCAGGAGATCGCCTCCGGCACCCTGCCGGAGAGGGGAATCATCTCCCGGGGGACTCTACGCCGCCATGGTCGCCTCCGGAGTGATGTGTGAGTAGTCTACCCCTGGACTATGGGTCCATAGCAGTAGCTAGATGGTTGTCTTCTCCCCATTGTGCTTCATTGTCGGGTCTTGTGAGCTGCATAACATGATCAAGATCATCTATCTGTAATTCTATATGTTGCGTTTGTTGGGATCCGATGAATAGAGAATACTTGTTATGTTGATTATCAAAGTTATGTCTATGTGTTGTTTATGATCTTGCATGCTCTCCGTTACTAGTAGATGCTCTGGCCAAGTAGATGCTTGTAACTCCAAGAGGGAGTATTTATGCTCGATAGTGGGTTCATGTCTCCGTGAATCTGGGGAAGTGACAGAAATCTCTAAGATTATGGATGTGCTGTTGCCACTAGGGATAAAACATTGGTGCTATGTTCGAGGACGTAGTTACTAATTACATTACGCGCAATACTTAATGCAATTGTCTGTTGTTAGCAACTTAATACTGGAGGGGGTTCGGATGATAACCTGAAGGTGGACTTTTTAGGCATAGATGCATGCTGGATAGCGGTCTATGTACTTTGTCGTAATGCCCAATTAAATCTCACTATACTCATCATAATATGTATGTGCATGGTCATGCCCTCTTTATTTGTCAATTGCCCAACTGTAATTTGTTCACCCAACATGCTGTTTATCTTATGGGAGAGACACCTCTAGTGAACTGTGGACCCCGGTCCAATTCTCTATACTGAAATACAATCTACTGCAATACTGTTCTACTGTTCTCTGCAAACAATCATCATCCACACTATACATCTAATCCTTTGTTACAGCAAGCCGGTGAGATTGACAACCTCGCTGTTTCGTTGGGGCAAAGTACTTTGGTTGTGTTGTGCAGGTTCCACGTTGGCGCCGGAATCTCTGGTGTTGCGCCGCACTACATCCCGCCGCCATCAACCTTCAACGTGCTTCTTGGCTCCTACTGGTTCGATAAACCTTGGTTTCATACTGAGGGAAAACTTGCCGCTGTACGCATCACACCTTCCTCTTGGGGTTCCCAACGGACGCGTGCTGTACGCGTATCAATGCCGTTGGCAAATTTTGAAGGAGCAAATCTTAATTGCCCGTTTAAGCGTATGTGTATTCGTTGGTCAGCAAATTGTTTGAGTGATCAGCTCGTGTTGCAGGTCTTGCTAAACCCGTTGTATGTGCAACTTTGCTCTCAACCGATGTATGTTCTGCCGATGAGCCCGTTGTTCTTTGATATTTCCATAAGTAAAATATCGAACGTGGGTTGTTTTCGTATGTATTTCATGATCCCTGCTATCTGCGGCACTCTCTGAGGCATCTATAGCAAAGGAAAAGAGTAAGGTTCCCGTTGTTTCATGATCCCTGCTATCTGCGGCACTCTTGGAGCCATCTATAGCAAAGGAAAAGAGCAAGGTCCCGTTGTTTTATGATCCCTGCTATCTGCGGCACTCTTTGAGGCATCTATAGCAAAGGAAAAGAGCAAGGTCCCGTTGTTTTATGATCCCTGCTATCTGCGGCACTCTTTGAGACATCTATAGCAAGGGAAAAGAGCAAGGTCCCCGTTGTTTCATGATCCCTGCTATCTGCGGCACTCTTTGAGGCATCTATAGCAAAGGAAAAGAGTAAGGTCCCCGTTGATTTTGCATCATAGCACTCGTAATTTCAGAGGATTTTTTTAGAGTGCAATCTCTAGGCGTACTTTCCATCGAACCGATGTTCGTTGTAATATACGAACAAGGTTCCTGACGATGTAGTTCGGGTGTCCCGAATCACTGCAATTCTTCAAAACTTGAGTCTTCATATCTTCTTGGGTTCCAGCGAACCAGCGCTCCCGATGGGAGTAATAGTCTTCATATCTTCTTGGGTTCCAGCGAACCGGTGCTCCCGATGGGAGTAATAGTCTTCATATCTTCTTGGGTTCCGGCGTGGATTCCAGCGAACCAGCGCCCAGCGAACCGGCGCTTCCGATAGTCATAATAGTTGAAGATCTTCCGGGAGCTCCCGAGTAATTCCAGTATGAGGAGTACATCTTATAAGATGATATCCATTGATAACCATAGATGATGAAGCCATCGACCCGGGAATGCACCGGATCATTTATTTAAGATGATATCCATTAAATATTCCAGATGATGAGTCCATTGACCCGAGAGTGCTTCGGGAGAAGATATATCAGGGTTGAAGAGGATAAGTCCATCGAGTAATCATAGGTGATGAAGCCTTTGACCGATTCGGGGAAAATAAATCCACCAAGAGTACTGGAGGTAACGATGTAATGGCGCCTCCCCAATCATCGGGTGTGGCGAAAGGAAGAGGAACACTTAGTTCTGCAGGCGCAGTCGAAATAATTGCGCCATCCAAAATAATTCATGCGGCGGGCGCAGCCGAAATAATTCCGCCATCCAAGATAATTCATGCCGGCGGGCGCAGCCGAAATAATCCCGCCATCCAAGATAGTCCATGCGGTGGGCGCAGCCGAAATAATTCCGTGGCCAGAGATAATTCATGCCGGCGGGCGCAGCCGAAATAATCCCGCCATCCAAGATAGTCCATGCGGTGGGCGCAGCCGAAATAATTCCGCGGCCAGAGATAGCCCATGCGGCAGGCGCAGCCGAAATAATTCCGCGGACAGAAATAGTCCACGTGGCGCCTAGCTGACGCGGCCGATGAGGAGGACGCGGTTGACATAGCTGATTCGCTGCGGGTGAGCATCCGAATATATCAGGTCCGTAAGGTCGGGTCCAAGACAGGTAATCTCCAAGTGCAACCAGTGCGCGACGGCGGGGCGCAGTTGGCCGAACAGAGCAGTCGAAGATTATTCCCTATCTGCAGACACATTACAGCGCAAAAAACTGTGCACAAATAATAGTACTAGCCAAAAAATCTTTGGCTAAATTAAATTTTGCATGCAGTAATTAATTGAAATTATATCACCTGATATTTTTATATCGGATGGCGAATTTATGATGGCGAGGTTGAGCCGTGTTTGGTCGAAAGAAGTCGACGATCCGGACGGGTTAACGGAGTTGTCCGTACATTATCCGAGAGAACTCCGTCCCGAGAAATCATGATACTTCGGGTGTCCCTCGACGATTGCCGGGCGGACGGGTCGTGTGTATCCTCGATCATTGTTCTTCGTACTGAATTGAGCTCCTTTCATGCAATGCTTCTTCTTCCTGGAGACTATATCACGAGCGCTTTTTTTCTTGGACCATGATCCATGTGAAGTAGACTAATTCAAACACTGTTTTCTTTCCTTTGAACTTGGCCACGTAAATAGCAGATAGCCATGTCGCCAGTTGATGTTGGCCGATCGTAACTTCCACGATGCCGATTTTGACTGAGTGACAAGGTATCAACTTGTCAATGCCTATGGATTGTAGGCTAGGGTTTAGTTGGAAGTAGAGGGTAAGTAGATCTCGAAGGTTTCAGCCGAAAAGTACTCGACGATTATGAAAACTAGGGTTTGCAGACAATGATTCGATTGATTCTTCGTCCCTCGACTCCCCCTTTATATAGGAGGTGGAGCCGAGGGATTCGTGCTATACAAGTTTACAGAGTCCGGGACGGTTTCTAACTCATCCCGCCAGATTACAAATAACACTTCCTATTACAACTCTATCTTTTCCTTAAATACATCTTGGGCTCTCGAATCTTCTTATTCTTCGGGTAGTGGGCCTTCAGTAAACCCCGGGTACTATATTCGGCAGGCCCATTTGGGATGCCTATGTCAGTAGCCCCCGAGATTTTGCTTGAATTGTAGAGTCAGGGAAAATCTCCACTGTTTATTTTTACTCGAAAGCTTTAACTTTTTATATTTCTTCACATAAAATTCTATATTGTACAGGGATACTGGTAGTTGGGGCTAGTTCATCTGACGGATCAGGTACTAGTTAACTGCTCTAGTGGCAATCCGCAAAAACCTACTTCAAAATCACGTCCCCGGACATGATCTCGGGATACTGGTGTAAACGTCGACAGGTGCCGCTTAAGGTCTTACCATTCTGTCGAGTCCCAGTCAAATTTATCGGGTACCTAACGCGTCCGTTAGGATTTTTCTTCGTATCTGTTGATACGGATAAAAATAACGAGCGCAGTCTTTGGCGATGCCACGCCCAGCAGAACGGATCTGGGGTCTTATCTTCGCAAATTTGCGGCATTCAGAAATTGATCGCAACTTCGGCGTTCTGAGAATATATTGTCGAGTGCTTTTCCGGCTGTTGGAATGGCACATTTTATCGAGTCAAATATGACTTATATTGCTCTCCCGATGGGAGTATATGTAGAGTTAATTATAACTCGAAATATACTCTCTTACTTTTCTATTTTTCATTTGATAATTTCATCGGGCACGCGAACAGCGTTCCCGATGGGAGTAGCCCCCGAGGCTACAACCAAGAACTTGTGCTTGGTTGTAGGCTCAACATTTTAGTCCACCTTGTCGCTATATTGTCATTATTTCCCAATATGATCTCTTTCTTCTTCTTCTTTTTCTTTTTTTTTTTTTATCTCTCGGGTGCGCGAACAGCGCTCCCGATGGGAGTAGCCCCCGAGGCTACAGCCAAGGACTTGTGCTTGGTTGTAGGCTCCCGCAATTTCTATATTGCCATACTCGAAATTTTACTTTCTGTCGAAGTAGCCCCCGAGCATTTTGGGCAAAAACTTGTTTTTGATCAAAGGCTCCCGAAGTATTGAATAATTCTTCATGTCGCCAATCTTCTTTTATTTTTCTTGTCGACATGCTTCCCTTAATCAAATTTACTTCATCCTTCTCGAATAGTCGTGATTTTCCTGCCCTGTGGGTCCATTGCTTCCACCTCGTTGACACGTCGTGCAAGTGGGGGACACACGTCCTCCGCTTTTTCTGGCGCACGTACGGTAACGCCTATCTCAGTAAAAATACTTTTTTGCCCTTGTATCTAGAAGATCTATTCTCACCACACGATTTCTTCATCCAACGGCACACTACTTCACCCAATTCTTATATAAACCTTTCTTCAACCTCCGTTCATCCCCTCGCTTGCGCCGCTCATCTATTCCTCTTCGCAAAACTTCCCCTGCGCCCAACTCTCTCTGATCTTCCGCACGCTCATACATTGCTTTGCCCATTGCCGTTGATGCCACCGCGCGCGCGTCTGACTCGCCACAGCACTCCGGAATCCAAGATGGCCGCCGAGGATCTTGAGTGGGAGAGATCTAAAATCTCCAACCAAGACACCAACATGCTGAAGAGGCTCGGCCTCATGAAGAAGGAGGACGCCATCCGCTTTCCCAGCGAAGAAAGCTACCCCAAGCCTCCAATGGAGTATCGGGTTAGTTTTGTTGATCACCTGATCCGCGGCCTTTCGACCCCCATCCATGATTTCCTCCGCGGCCTTCTTTTCGTTTACGGGATTCAACTGCACCAGTTGACCCCTAATTCCATCCTTCACATTTCTATTTTCATCACGCTCTAAGAATGCTTCCTCGGAATCCATCCCAATTGGGCTCTGTGGAAACGCATTTTCTGCCTCCGCCGCAATGGCTCCCACAACGTCACTTATAACATAGGTGGCGTTGTTATCTGTGTTCGTACTGATGTCGACTATTTCGACGTCAAGTTTCCTGATTCTGTCCAAGGATGGCGCAAAAAGTGGCTCTACATTCACGAAGAAAGCGCCAACTCCGTTGAGCACAACATAATCCCTTTCGACGGAAGTGCCGAATTCAGCGCCGCCGTTCCTGGGATGCCGAAGCTTCCGAGGATGAGAAAAAGGCGACAGAGGCACTCATGTCTCGTATCCATCAGCTTCAAAACACTCGAGGCAAAGAACTGTCTGGCGTTCAAATTACTGCCTACTTCCTTAGGATTAGAGTGCAGCCTCTTCAGGCTCGCAAAAATCCCCTTTGGACGTATTCTGGTAAAAATGACGCCAACAGAATCTCCGGTGATCTTTCCACCAAGGACTTGGAGAAGTTGGTTCGAAGACTTTCTCGCCTAGGCAAGGACCCAATTCCTTCCTCTTGTCGCGTGAAACCGTACAGCTCCACCAATCCACTCCCCGAGGTATTTTGTCTTCCTGAGTTTTTATCCTGTTTCGCACTTTCTCTGCCTCTCATTGTATTGTCATCTCTTTAATTTTCCTTTTGTCGCTATTTTTACAGAACCATCCTACTATGACTTCCCTTCCTCCTCTTCCTGAGGGTGGAGAAGTCGAAGAACAGGCCATCGTTGCCGAAGATACTCAAGGTTCTTCTGTTCCTGAAAGTGAAGTCGCGGGTTCTCACAAATCTGCGGCTTCTCGTGACAAAGAAATTGAGTCTGAAGCCAGTGAATCGACGCAATCCCTTCCTCCTGCTGTTTCTCCAAGGAATAAAAGGAAAAGGAATGATGCCGAGGATTCTGGCACCTCTAAGGCTGAAGAAGTTGTTCCTTCTCATCCGAAGGCAGCTTATGATCCTTATGTTGAATCCCTCGTTAGCTCGTAAGTCGTCTTTATTTCTCCCTATTTTTGTACTCGAAATATTTATCTTGTCTTGCTTTTTTTTTATGCTGCCGATTTTTTGGTCAACAGTGATGAGGAAGAAGAAGTACCAACTACTGACGTGGCTCCTCGGACAAGCACGTCGCGTACTGTACTTGCCTCAGACACGCTAGTTGAAGGGGAAGAAACGTCGCCTCCTCAACAAAACGTCGTCACCACTACTCCACCGTCAAGCCCCCTTGCTCCTTCACCAAAAAGGATAAGGGTGGAAAAGATTGTTGAACCTGCCCCTCAGTTGGGCAGTTCGTCGACTCTGCTCCTAGATGATGTAAGTTTGTCGACATCTATATTTTCCTTATTTTGTTTTTTCACACCTTTTCTCTTTTTCATGCCGATGTTTCTCTTGCTGTGTTCACGTTGAACAGCCTATGATCAAGGATCTTCTCCGCATCGGTTCCCAATTTATTGGGTACCGTGAATATGCTAATAGAGCCGAAGGTAACGACTTTGATACTTGCTGTTTTTCCTTGATTTTTTACTCCTGTTGCTTGTCGCGATTTTTGATCTTTCTTCTCTCTCTTTTCCGTATCTCGACAGAGAAACTTGCAGAGGCCAACGAACGCGCCGACGCACTTGCTCGAAAACTTGAGCAAAGTGAGGCGGCCCGCAAGAAAGCCGACCTCGCTGCTAGCAAAGCCAAGACCGAAGCTGATGAAGCCAAGGCGAAAGCTGCTGGTGTCGAGGAATTGCAGAAAAAACTTGAGGATGCTACAACTGCCTTAGATGAGCACAAAGCTGCGCAAGCTTCTCGTGAAGAAGGAATCCTCAAGCGCCTGAAAACTCAGAGTCGCCGCACTTTCAGTAAGTTTGCTGATCCCTTCTATTTTTATGAGAATCGTTGTTTCTTGTCTTTTTACTAATGTTTTGTTTCCTTGACAGTCCAAACAAACCAGGATTTTGATCTGACGAATCCTGTCAATGACCCTGTCCTTGACGCACTTTCCTATCTGGAGCTTCATGGGTCCGAGATTCGTGAAGGTGTGTCGAATGCTAGCGCAGTATTGTCGGCGTTGTTCCCCTACTTCTTCCCGAAGAAAGAGGAGCCCGCGACTTTTCTCAACCTTGCCAAGATGTTCAATACGCCGGAAGACCTTGGACTGAAGATGCGCCAGGAGAATATGAAGGTTGCCGTTGAAAACACTGTCGCTTTGGTTGCTGAAAGTCGACAGACTATTGACTGGATGAAAGTTGGCGACACCGAGCAAATAGATCAATCAAGGTGGAAGTCGCTAATCAAGGCAGCCAAGCCCAACACGAAGAAGATCTTGGCTTATCTCGGGATTAAGCCAGCGTCGACTCCTAGCTCGTCAAGGCCGGAGGTCTAGTTGCATGCCTCTGTTTTTCTTTCTGTTTCTTTTGCTCTTGTCGCCAAAGTAATCATTTGGCGACACGTATTTCCTTAGCTCCACTGTAATGCCCTTGTAATTATTCCGAGAGATTAATGAAAAACTCTTATCTTTGCTTGTCGTTTGATGTTGTCCTGTTTAAATTTCAGTTGATATTTGATAACTATACTCCAACTTCCGCTCCTTCCAATGTTTCGCCTTCTTCTTCTCGCGCGAGGAGAGCTTTTGCTGATACTGCACCTGTCGACGATACCTTGTCGCAAGAACTGGACGAACTTCGACAACAACTTCAGTATGCGAAGAAGCAAACACTTATGATGATGGAGCAATCTCGTAAGTCATCTGAAGCCGAAAAAGTTGCTCTCCAGCAAGCTCGCGAGGCCGTGGCTGCTAAGGAAATTGCTGCTTCCGAGGCTGAAAAGGCGACTACTCGAGAAAATTTCATGCTCGAATTAATGAATGAAGCCAGTGCAGATATGTCGGGTATGCCTGTTTCATCCTCTGATATCTTTCATCTTCATGCTATTGTCTCTTAAAGGTTTCCACTTCTTTGTTTTGATAGGTGCCTTTATTGATGCTGCTTCCGAGGAAGAGAGGGTAAATGCTAGGACAAACCTCCTTGTTAATCTTTCCCTGGACCATGGTTCTTTGTTTTGGGCTACCCCAGAGAGGACCCGCCAAATTGTCAGATTTCAAGATCGCACCTCTCAAACTCGCGACTTCCTTGACTTCTGTACCAAGACCTTGTCCATGGTTTACAACTCCATGTTTCCTCGGAACGTCCAACCAAAAACTCTTCCTGAATTGATGGAAAGGTTCAAGGATGCTCGCAGTATCCATGATTTTGTCAAAGCTCAACTAGTAGCTGGCGCCAGATTTGCTCTTATCATGCTCCAGATCTGCCACTCGAATCTTAACCTTACCCAAGTTGTCGCGAAGGTTCACCAAAAGGTAAAACGTCGGAGAGTTGGTGTTGACAGGATTAACACGAAGGTTACGCCTATAGCCGAAGAAATGATTGAGGACCTTCTTCGGATGGACGCCGACTTTTTTGCCGATGGCCATTATGCCGATTTTCTTGGTGCTGCTCCTGAAGAAAACAGGGTTACTCTTGATGACATATTGAATCAAGACTAGTTATTTTCTTCTTGTAGATATTTCTTCTTTGTAATCCATGACTATATTGTAAAGCAATCATTATATTTTTCTGTTTGTCTAGCCCCCGAGTGTTTCGGTGACTCTTTACTGTATTTGTATATTTGCGAGGTTTTGAACCAAGGCATTTATATATTTATGGGGAATATGAGCCCCCGAGCTTTTTATTGAGTACTATTTTGTATTTTTATTGACTCACGAGGTATTTGAATACCAAGGCAAGGCTTTTACATTGTCGATGAACTATATTGAAATTCGTCGGAGCAAAGACTTTGATCATGTCGATAAAGAAGAAAAGTTATATTGTCACTATCTTTATTATATTGCAGCACCGCGAGCCCGCCTCATTAAAAACCTTCTCCGGCCCCACTCGGTGCCCCGAAAAAGGAAAAGAGTGCGTCTGAAAACTCGCGGGCGTTTCAGTACATTGAAGTTTTACAAGGACTATATTTCGACTCTAAGCGTAGAAACGCCTAAGTTGTGCCACGTTCCAGGGGTTTGGCTCCTCCACCCCTGTCTTCTTGTCCTTTATCCTGTATGCTCCTCCTCCGATTACTTCCGTAACAATGTAAGGGCCAAGCCATGGTGACTCGAGTTTTTCATGACTTTTTTGCGTGAGCCGAAGAACTAGGTCTCCCACCTGAAAAGATCTTGGCCGCAAACGTCGACTGTGGTAATTCTTCAAGTCCTGTTGATATTTGGTTACCCGAGATAATACTTCATCTCGAGCTTCATCAAGTGCGTCGACGTCGTCTTCTAGCGCTCTTCTCGATGTTTCTTCATCATATTCAGCGACACGTGGAGAGTTGTGCTCTATCTCGATTGGTAGTACTGCCTCTGCTCCGTGAACCAGGAAAAACGGAGTTTCCTGCGTTGCTGTGTTTGGTGTTGTTCGGATGCTCCACAACACGCTTGGTAGTTCTTCTGGCCAGGTATGTCGAGCTTTTTCCAGTGGTCCTAACAAGCGCTTCTTGATGCCATTGCGAGATGATGCCATTGGCTTTCTCGACTTGCCCATTGGTTTGAGGATGTGCAACCGACGCAAAGTTCAGCTTGATACCCACCTCTTCGCAATAATCTTTGAATTCATGGGATGTGAAGTTCCGCCGTTGTCTGTGACGATCTTTGTGGGGCACTCCAAATCTGAAGACGAGGCTTTTTACGAATTTTACTGCGGATGCTCCATCTGGTGAATTTATCGGCTTCGCTTCTATCCACTTTGTAAACTTATCGACAGCTACTAGCATGTACTCCTTTCCTCCTGGCCAGGATTTGTGTAACTTACCCACCATATCAAGTCCCCATTGAGCAAAGGGCCATGACAATGGTATTGGTGCTAGCTCTGCTGCTGGAGAGTGAGGTTTTGCGGCAAACCTTTGACACGCGTCGCAAGTTCTTACTATGTCCTTGGCGTCCTCGATTGCTGTCAACCTTGATGGAATCCTGCCCGAAAAACCTTGGCTGCGATAGCTCGACTACTTGCGTGGTGGCCACATATCCCTTCGTGTACATCCTTCAGAATTATTCTTCCTTCTTCGGGTGTGACGCACCTTTGCAAGACGCCTGAAATACTTCGCTTATACAATTCTCCCTTGACCACCGTGAAAGCTTTGGAGCGTCGAATTACTCGCCTTGCCTCAACTGGATCGTCGGGTATTTCTTTCCTTAGGATGTATGATATGTACGGCTGCATCCACGGTATCTGTATCACCATGACCAGGTCCTGATCTTCTTCGTCCTCTTGCTTTTCCTTGGTAGCCCCCGAGGGTTTCTTCTCCTTCTTTTTTGATTTTGTCGACTTAGTGGATCTCTCTGTTATCTCTTCCCAGAATACACCTGGCGGCACTGCAAGGCATTGCGATCCGATGTTTGCAAGAACGTCGGCTTCGTCGTTGCTCAATCTACTAATATGATTTACTTCGCATCCATCGAACAACTTCTCGAGCTCGTTGTACACCTCCTTGTATGCCATCATGCTATCATTGACTGCGTCACATTGGTTCATAACTTGCTGTGCTACCAACTGTGAGTCGCCAAAGATTTTTAGTCGAGTTGCACCGCAGGCTTTCGCCATCTTCATCCCGTGTATGAGAGCCTCATATTCTGCTTCATTGTTAGATGCGTTAGGGAACGTCATCCGAAGGATGTACTTCAACTTGTCGCCTTCAGGTGATATGAGTACTACTCCTGCGCCAGCCCCTTCTAGTCTCTTGGACCCATCAAAGTTCATGGTCCAGGTTCTCGATAAGTGGGGGGGTCCTGTGTTTTGCAACTCCATCCACTCTGCGATGAAGTCCGGCAGAACTTGCGACTTGATTGCTTTTCTTTTTTCATACGTGATGTCCCGAGGGGAAAGTTCTATTCCCCAAAGGGAGACACGACCCGTAGCTTCTGGGTTGTTCAATATATTTGACAAAGGAGCTTCATTGACCACTACGATCGGATGTGCCGAAAAATAGTGGCGCAATTTTTCGTCTTTGTCGTGAACACTCCATATGCTATCTTTTGGTACTGAGGATACCTTTGTTTTGAGGGCGATAAAACTTCGCTAACGAAGTATACTGGCCTCTGCACGCCGTGGAGTTTTCCTTCTTCTTCCCTTTCGACAACTAACACCGTGCTCACCACTTGGGGTGTGGCTGCGATATACAGCAGGAGAGGTTCCCTTTCTTTTGGTGCCACCAAAATTGGTGGTGTCGAAATTGTGCGCTTCAAATCCTCGAAAGCTCTGTCGGCTTCTTCGTTCCACTGGAATTTGTCTCCCTGTTTTATCAAAGCGTAGAACGGCAACGCTTTTTCTCCCAACCTCGCGACGAATCTGCTCAAAGCTGCGACTCGCCCAGTTAGCTGTTGTATTTCTTTCAACTTTGTTGGCTTCCTCATTGTTACGATAGCTTGTATTTTATCGGGGTTTGCTTCAATCCCTCTTGCTGAAACTAGGAACCCCAGAAGTTCCCCTGCTGGGACGCCGAAAGAACACTTCGTCGGGTTCAGTTTGAGGCAAAACTTATCAAGGTTGTCGAAGGTTTCCTTGAGATCCTCGATCAGCGTTGCCCCCTTTTTTGATGTTATGACGACATCATCAATGTATACTTGCACGTTCTTCCCAATCTGTGTCGCCAAACACTTCTGCATCATCCTCTGATATGTTGCTCCCGCATTTTTTAGACCAAAGGGCATTGTTCTGTAGCAAAACACGCCGTAAGGTGTAATAAACGCGGTCTTTACTTCATCTTCTTCTTTCAATCTGATCTGGTTATAACCAGAATATGCATCCAGGAAGGAAAGACGTTCACATCCAGTCGTGGAGTCGATAATTTGATCGATCCTCGGGAGGGGAAAGTGATCCTTTGGACAATGTTTATTGAGACACGTAAAGTCGACGCACATGCGAAGGACCTTAGTGTTTTTCTTCGGCACCAACACAGGATTTGCTATCCATGTGGCTTCTGTGAATATCTCTTTGATAAAACCAGCTTCTTGTAGTCGATTGATTTCTGACAGCATGGCTTTGCGGTTTGGTTCCGAAAAACGCCGCAAAGGTTGTTTGATTGGTCTCGCTAGTGGATCCAAGTTTAGGTGGTGCTCGGCAAGTTCCCTGGGTACTCCTGGCATGTCAGCTGGACACCATGCGAAGATTTTCCAGTGCTCACGGAGGAACTCGACGAGTGCGCTTTCCTATGCGATATCCATGTCGTTTGCGATAGATGTCGTCTTTTTTGGGTCTGTCGGGTGAATCTGCACCTCTTTTGAATTTTTCTCGGTACTGAAAGTTGATTCTTTGTTTGGCCTTCCAACGTCTGGCAGTACGTCGTAATCAGTCATGCTTTTTGACGCCAAGTACTCAGCTTGCATCCCGAAAGTTTCTGATAACCGGTGGAAATCCTTGTCGCACTTATCGGCTAAGGCAAAGCTTCCTTTGACTGTGATTGGTCCCTTTGGTCCAGGCATCCTCCACAACAAGTATGTATAATGTGGCACCGCCATAAATCTAGCATATGCTGGTCGTCCCAACAAAGCGTGATATTGCGACGGAAAATCCACGACTTCAAACTCGAGCCTCTCGATTCTATAATTTTCTCGGGTCCCAAACTGAACGTCGAGATTGATCTTTCCCAATGGATAACTTGGTTTCTCCGGTGTGATGCCGTGGAACCTTGTGTCTGTTGGTTTCAAGTTTGCTAAGGATATGTTCATCTTCCTCAATGTATCTGCATACATAAGGTTCAAGCTGCTGCCGCCGTCTATGAACACTCGAGAGACATCAAATCCCGCGATAACTGCTGGCAAAATAAGTGCTGACTGCCCTGGTCGAGGAACTTGCTGCGGATGATCTGCTATTGTGAAGCCGATATCTTGTCCTGACCAATTAAGGTACTCAACTGTTGGTGGAGGCATTTTCTCTGCCATAAACACCTGTCGTGAGATTACTTTCTGAGCTCTATTGGACGGCCTTCCCTTCTGAATCATCGACACTGCTCCATTGGAGTTAGGATCAACATAAGGTGGTGGTGCAGGTGCTGCCGCTATTCTGAGCTGATGCCGATTGTCGTCTGTAATCGCGGGAGGAGGCGGCAAGTGAATCTCGCTTCTGGGTTCTCGAGGATTTCTCTGTGCTGCCCGCGCATTAGCGTTCTCTGCATACCGCAACATTGCTTGAAAATTTCGACAGTCTTTCTGCAAGTGCCCTGACTGTCTTTTGCCGTTGCTGTCGAGGAAAAAGTGCATCTGGCACGGTCCGTTCATCATCTCTTCAGGGGACACGAAAGGTCTTGGGAACCTAGGCCCGCTATTTTGCCTGTTGCGTGAATCATCCCTGTTATCACCTCGCTGTTCACTGCTTCTCTGGTAATCATCTCTGTTGCTTCCTCCTGTATTTGTCCGAAAACCTGCCGAAATTTGTCCTGGAGCGTCGTAGTTCTGGTACGTCCGAGGAAATCTTCGCCTCGGTTGATAGTTTCGACCACGGTCCTCCTCTGGCGACCTGTGTCGTTTGTTGTGGACAGCGTCTTCTCCATCTGCCCATTTATTTGCTATCTCCATTAACGCGGATACTGTCTTTGGATTGGTCCTTCCCAAGTCCTCGACAAAATCTCCACGCCTGACTCCTGCGACAAACGCATCTATTGCTCTCTCGTCAGATATATTTTCTGCCGAGTTTTTGATGATATTCCACCTTTGGATGTACTTTCTCATTGGCTCATCTGGCTTTTGTCGACATGCTCTCAACTCCTCTAACGACGCGGGTTTTTTGCACGTAGATCTGAAGTTCTTGACGAACACGTCCTCGACACTTTCCCAGCTGTCGATGGATCCTGGAGCGAGTTTCTTTATCCACGATCGTGCGGCTCCACTCAAGTGCACCTGGATGCTTTGCATGGCTGTTGCCCTAGTTCCTCCTGTCAGCTTCACCGTCTCCAGATAGTCGACTAGCCAATCCTCTGGATCTTGAAGGCCGTCGAACTTCTTGAAATTATCGGGTAACTTGAATCCTGAGGGGACTCGAGTTTTTCGGACTCTCCTCGTGAAGCATGGTAAGCCGCACATATCTTCGTCGTTAAGTTCTGGGGATTGCCGATGATCCCTTCTGCTCTGCCGCGCTCTGTCGACTCTTGCTTGTGCTGCTGTGTCTCTTGCTCCACTTGGCCCTTCAGGTGCTGCCGCTGTTGCTGCTGCAGGTCGTGGACTATTTTGCCTTGCCGCTCCTTCGGGAGGCGTTGATACAAACGCTGTCCCCATAGCTCCAACTCCTGCTACCGCCATATTGTACAGTGTTTCCCTTGGATCACCTGGAGGTGGTTTAGATGCAAAGATAAAAGCATGTGTCGCCATATACCCAGCCTCTGGTGTCTTAGGGATGATGTTTCCTCTTGTATCTATCGACATAAAAGACATGTCGAGGTTTTGGACCAAGTGCTCTCTTTCTGCTTCGGGTATGTGTTGCAGCCTTGATCTTGCTCTGTTCCGCGCCTCCCTGTGGCTATCACCCGTAGTTCTAGATTGTCGACTTAAATCTGCCCTTCTCCTGCTGGATGCAGAAGCTGCCTCCTTCCTCCTGTTCAACTCAGCTGTCTGTTTTTCCAATTCCCTGGCAGCTCGTGCGAGCCTATATTGATATGCTTGCAATTCTTCTGGTGTGGCTGTGGTAGCCATTGGTTCTGTGCCGTTCATAGCTCTCGCAGCTCTGTCCCACGCTGCTTGTGAAAGTTGAACTCTATCTCGCGGCTCTGGCCCGACGTATTTGTTGCCCAGGCCTTGTCGCAGATTGGAGGGATCGACGTATGGATTTCCCAGACTGTCGAAAGCCTCAGATGTCTCCTCTTGATCTTCAATTGCGCAAATCTGATGATACTTTGTACTCAGATTTACGTTGGGTTTGGTGACATCATCGTTGAGATTGATGAAGACCTTGCCCACTGTCAGAGATTTGTCGATGAAGTCGTAACTGTCGACATCGCTTGAACCATCGCTTATATATGAGTCCGCAGATGACTCAAACGACATGTCGTTGAAGATCTTGGCGAGTTTCTCTCTTGCTCTGGTGCTGACGTAGCGTGTCGCCGAGGTTTCTTCTTCTCCTGACTCGATAGACGATGCATAGCTTGAAAAATCGGAATCGACCACCGACGATCCCGACGAAATCGGAATCTCGACACGATACGATCCTTCCTTCTCGACGCGAAAGTGAAACCTTCCGAACGTCATCTCCATGGGCTCCGCCAGATACGCATATGCATCCAAACGGGAGGGTGGGTGAGGAACAAAATCGACAAGACCAGCAGCGATCTGTTTACCTCAATCCATTGTGTTGCTTGCGGTTGACGATGTCGAAGATCTTGAGCGTGCCATCGAGATCAGCTCCTTACGCCTCTAGTCCCCACAGACGGCGCCAATTGACAAGGTATCAACTTGTCAATGCCTATGGATTGTAGGCTAGGGTTTAGTTGGAAGTAGAGGGTAAGTAGATCTCGAAGGTTTCAGCCGAAAAGTACTCGACGATTATGAAAAATAGGGTTTGCAGACAATGATTCGATTGATTCTTCGTCCCTCGACTCCCCCTTTATATAGGAGGTGGAGCCGAGGGATTCGTGCTATACAAGTTTACAGAGTCCGGGACGGTTTCTAACTCATCCCGCCAGATTACAAATAACACTTCCTATTACAACTCTATCTTTTCCTTAAATACATCTTGGGCTCTCGAATCTTCTTATTCTTCGGGTAGTGGGCCTTCAGTAAACCCCGGGTACTATATTCGGCAGGCCCATTTGGGATGCCTATGTCACTGAGCTTGACCGATCTTTGCTTAATTTAAGTCCTTGCAGCTCGCTCCTAGCGTCGGCTTCGGGTAAGAGCTTGCTCACCTAGCGGCCACGCGATTTCCAGCGGCAATTGACGCATGCAAAGCAATCGCTTCTTAACTGTGCTCTGATTCCGGGTAGCTTCTTTTCGCCGAACGGCCGCCAGGCGTAAGATCCGATCTAATCTTCCTGATCTCTACGTGATGTTTGAATCTTGTCGGAATAAATCTTCTGTTAAGATGATCTCTGAACGTTGTTGATGATGAGAAATCTCGCCCGGATGACAAAAACCAGTCGCCGCGTTTCCCACAGACGGCGCCAATTGACGAGGCGGTTCCTCGGCAATGCCCACCATGAGGGGCTTGGGTTTTAGAGAAAGGCGACGACTGAAGTTCCAGGAGCGAGGCGGTACACGACGTACCCAGGTTCACGTCCCCACGGTGGAGGATCGCTACGTCCTGCTAGCAATCCACTATATGAATATATGGGTACAGGGGGCCGCCATAGGCGGAGTTGTTGGATCTAGTCTAGTTCTAATCCGCGGGTTGCGGTGTCTAGGCGTGTCGCCTCTATGATTATGCTTCTGATTGTCCGTGTCTAAGGGGTGCCCCTGCTTGGCTTTATATATCAGCCAAGCTAGGGTTTACAAGAGTCCTAGTAGGATTCATATTGGAGTCTTCTTTCCTTGTAATCCAAGTTGAGGCGCGTGCAGGTCCAGCCTGTTGAGTCCTTGTGCTGGTCCAGCTTCATAGTTTGCACCGGGTATGGCAATGTCGAGTACCCGAAGGGTTATGCCCACGTCAGTGTGCTTTGTGGATCAGATCCTAATGCGAGCTCCCTGAAGATGTTTTCTATGTGGTAGCGATAGTTATAAGCATAAGACATCTTTGAGAAGCTCTGCCATAAGAACTTCACATGATCGATCGACGATATTCTTTGCTAAATTTTGTGTTTTGAGAAAGTGTGAGAGGGGGCAGTATATATATATAGCACCTAAATTTGTGCACATGCACTATGGTTATCCTCTCATACAGTGCAGCCAATGATACATCGTGCACACTCACAATGCTTTATGCCGTCCCGAGGAAAAGGAGACGATAGTGTGCTTGCCAAGTATATTGGCACCGTATACCAGTCGTGTGCCAAACATGGCCGCGCTACCACTATCTTCTTATCTATCGCATGCAGCTATCAGCGCCCGCAGCATAAAATTTATTGTCATCTACACAGGTGGTCCTCACTTACTAGTCGCGTGCCTTACCTGGTGGCGCGCTACCACTACGATCTTACTAGTCGCTTGCTCCTTTTTGACCCGCGGCAAAAAATAGCAGCCGCGTGTGCTGGCTAAATCCTGCTGCCATTAATGTTGCTCCTGTAGCCTTTTTCCTACTAGTGATTATTGAAACATAAAGATAGTCTTTTTATTGTTTTGTTCTAAAGAGGAACCATGAATAGGTGCATCTATATACACGAGAAAATACACCTATGGTGATTGATCCCAAGACCAATTAATAGCAAACAAAGGAATTTTTAAAACATCAAATCCAACCACCATTTAGATATAAGGTCCCTATTGTAATATCTTCGTTGATTAACCATAAATTAATACAACATCTTTAGTATTATATTCCAGTTGGTACGTCATTAAAAATGTTTGATGTCAAAGATTGGAGACATCTAGACCGTCCAATCTTATTAAACGTCTACAGCTTGCCATCCAGCCATCCGTTATATACTTACGAAAACAAACGACTACAGAAAGCAGTAAAACGTGTCCCGCTTGCCGTAGTCACAGGAATTGCCATACTTAATAGTCACGGGACCAATCAGAGCAGTATACTTCCCAAAATATTATAACATTAGCAATCATTCACGTGATTTGCCATAGTTAATCAAGCGAGCAATCAGAGGTGCCAAGTAAAGTAATCAGTCTCCAATTAAAACATGATCGCTTTGTATCGAAAATAATCGGACACGGGATCACGTTCAATTCAAAGCAAAAAATCTTTACTCGCCGTAAAAAAATATTTGACATCAAAACTTCAGAACAATAAAAACCGTTTGATCTTCCAGCATCTACTCCGCTTAACATCTAATAATCCACCAGCACCGTTGATCCTCATCGTCCCCTCCTCCGCGGGTTTTTTTTTGGAAAGCAAATTATGGATTCTCGCTGACCGAGGTTTCTGAGGGTGGTCTTCTTAGGAAAGCGATCATGGATTGACAATCAGGCTCCCGTGATTTTCATATAGAAGCCCTCGCCATCCAAATCAAAGCTAATCATGGGCCAGCAAAATCTCAAGCCATCAATTCTCATCTTACTCGCCAAAAACACGATGCACCTTGCCGATGAAAAAATCACCACCCCTTGGATCTCTTTCTCGCGACACAGCTACGTCGTGGCTCTAGCTCGCCTTTTCGAACGTCGCCCTGAAATCCTGTCCTTCCTTCCCCTTCCCATCTTTGATCTCGATACATCCGTGACCATGGCGGCACGCTATGTCGGGACTTGTCGATATCCGGACCTAGCGCGGCGACGACACCAGCTGGAGGGAAACAGAGACGTCATGAGGTAACCCATGCCCGTAGCAGCGGCGATGGGGATGTGGTGACCTAAAGTTGTGTGGTACCGACCAGGAAGTAGGAACGGGTATAAACGCATGGGGCTTCCATAGCCGTCTTCTCTCCATGACATGTAGCTCATTCTTGATACTCCTCCAGTCCTCCCACGAGTCAGCGGCCGGAGCCCACAAATTTCAAATTCCTCCAACTGTCGTCGCCTCTTTCTTCTCCGGGATGCGGTGGGCGGGTTAGAGTGTGCATGGTGGGCGGTGCTGCAGAGTCAGGAGACTACTAAGTGCGCCCACATCCTCGCTGCTGCCAACGCCACCAACGGAATCCAGGTACATAATTCGTTCTCTTGCAATACGTACGTTGTTCATTACTTTCGACTCCTCGTTCAGTTGATTCGTCCTTGGTCCGAAAGGATTTGGAATTGAAGAACCAGTAGGCTTGATCCATTGTTTGCATATGTGACAGCTACACTGTTAGTAGTAGTACAATACTGCTTGTTTCGGGCGATCAAAAAACCTTCAAGTTTCTTCTCCCAATGGATCAGGAGTTTAATTATGATTTAGAAAGCAGATTTGGTGCACCCGGGTGCCAGTGCTCCTGGTTTTTGTAATATTTAAAAATTGTATTTGTGTATTTCAGAATATCATAACTTTTATTCCATGAATATATGCACATGTTCTGAATACTCATGTAAATTTTTGGTAGAAATTAGGTTGTTTGTATTTTAAGCTAAGGAAAAATAACAAATTTGTAGGAATGGAAACTTTAGATTTTTGTCAGAAATTTGTCTTTTTCGTATATCTCAAAATACAATATATTTTCATCCGAAATTTACACAATACCTTTGGAATGTTTATATACACGTGCGCATTTAATTTCAGATTTTTTAAAATAACATAAATATGTTTTTCAAAGACTGGGAGCACTGGTGCTCATGTGTCAAAGAGACTGGTTTGTCTACTTTAGTAACTCATTGCACTGCTTTTCTTCCTAGCAGCTACAGACTCATTTTTATTCGATACTTGTCAACATTCAGTGTGTATGATCTTCTGAATTTTCATGTTCATTTTTATCACTTACTCCTTGTTTTTTCTCATCGCCTTGTATTTGGCATGCTGTTTTTTTCATAAAACATACTGAGAAGTCATTGGTAGTGTTTCGATGAGCCAGGAAAACCTTGAGCAAGGTTGGTCTGGATCCTTTACCTCAGTCAGGGAGGCAGCAGAGTTGCCGCCGGCTCCTGTCTCAGGCAAAGGGAAGTCCAAAACCTATTGAATTGGTACTATAATCCCGTAGCACACAAAGAACAAGTTGGTGTCAAGTTATCAGCAAACTCTGAAATTTTTGTATGTGGCATGTCCTGACTCATGACACGATCGTATGTCTATGTCACACAAACAGCAAGTCAGTTTTCAGTCGTCGGTCAAGTTCAGAAGAAATTATGTGTGTCATGTCCTGACCAACGATTAGTAATTTCATGTTGCCATTATTTCTTCACGTCAGTTAAGATGGCAAATTCATGTTCTGCTGCGTACACAGAGGTATTGATTTTGCTACTATTTAACCTCCATGGTTTTCAGTTTGACAGCCTTTTACTTTATATCTATAATGTATTTTCAACTGCATGGACAATCTGATTTGGCTGGGTCTTTTTCCAACCTGTTTCATCTTGGAATAAGGATGAGTTACCCGAGAGCAGTTTTCAGATAGTTTTGACACGTGATGTCCACTAAATGATTTTGATCATTTGTTGTATTTGTACGGGGATGTGTGCATGCTTCATGATGGATAAAATATGAGCCATCGTTTTTATGAATTCCACAAACTTAGCTGTTTAATGGAAGGGATCATTCCGGTATGCATGAAAGGCGCCTTATGTAAAGAAGATGTATTTAGTATAGGGTGTATGAGGGGTGGGTTGGAGGGTTTTTTGATACAAGATAATGTTATCAAGAATTAAGTTAATGATCGTTCATGTGCAGATTATTACCACCACCTGAATGCAATCAGTTTCCACCACCTGAATGCAATCAGTTTGCAAAAGTGAAATTATTACTTTCAATCTGTTGTGACAACACTAGCCCCCTCCCGAAAATCATAGGCTTCTGCCATATATAGGTTCTTCAACAACATGCGAAAGAAATCATTGAGCTGCTGCACAATGCATTGTCCTGTGTAGTCTCTAATTACCACACCTATCGCTTCTCTTCCAGAATCAACATCAAAGGCTGCATCAACATTTATCATCAGTTTTGCTTCCATCGGCTTTCTCCACCCTTCACTTTGCTTTGCATTCGATTTCTTCATTGCAATCATGTAATTTCTTGACATAATTATTATGTCTCCTTTCCAATCATATATGGAGGATGTATCTAGATGCATTTGTTGACTAGATATATCTGTATCTAGATAAACTTAAGTTAATTAATATGAATCGAATGGAGTAATTTATAGATTTTTTATATATAAATGAACGATTGTGTGCATTTTATATAACATGTGATAGGTATGATAGAAAAAGTTAAGCGACCGTAGCAACGCACGGGCATTCAACTAGTAAATCTCTAAGATTTGGGATTCAGTTTATGTCAAATTTCGGCTATCCCTCATCCTTCCAACATGTAAAATTACAACTCGTGGCAGCGTTGGAGATAGCCTCAGTTCGCGGAAGAATGACGACTCCGCTAACCCGCTGTGATCAGCACATGTTAAGCGGGGATAGTCTATTGGGCTGGACCCTCTATTGGGCCGGATCCGTTTACATTTTCCTATTTGAGGAGAAAAAATTGTCACCGGTATGTAAATACCGGCCATTTTTAAACTGTGGTATTTTTATCTTTTGCCATAATGAGTTTCTTTTGTTCATCTACAAAATAACTGAACATAACGGAGTGAGCAGCACAGTTGCTGCCGACCGCCGGTGAGGACGATGGGCTCGACCGACTAAGAGCATCTCTAGCAGATCCCCTATATCGGCTTGCAAACGCGGCGGTGGGCCGATATGGGCGCTTCGGCCGTTTTTTGGGCCAGACCAGACCCGTATCGGTGGTCTGGCCCGGAAAAAGTATCCAGGCCAGAGCCTAAATCGCCAAAACACTCGCATATATAGCGATCGGCGAGGTGGATGGGGGCCAAATCCCATCCGCTCCTCCGACTCCCGCCGATGTGAAATCGCCGCCCCTCCGGCGAGCAATCGACGCAGTAGAGTGTAGATCGAGCGTCCCCATTTCCCGCCGGCGACGATGGTGGCAGGGCGCGGGGACGGCCAGGTGGGCCGCGGCGGACGCTCCACTGAGTGCGGTGGGAGCTCCACTGCTCCTCCCGCCGGCGAGAAGACGGAGGCGGATGACATAGACATCCCCAATGGGCCTGCCGAAGATGGTACCCGGGGTTTACTGAAGGCCCACGACCCGAAGGATAAGAAGATTCGGAAGCCCAAGATTGTAGGATAACGTAGCATAGAAAACAAAAAATTTCCTACCGCGAACACGAAATCCAAGCAAAGATGCAATCTAGAAGACGGTAGCAACGAGGGGATTGTCGAGTCTCACCCTTGAAGAGATTCCAAAGCCTACAAGATGAGGCTCTTGTTGCTGCGGTAGACGTTCACTTGCCGCTTGCAAAAGCGCGTAGAAGATCTTGATCACGGCGCCACGAACGGGCAGCACCTCCGTACTCGGTCACTGATACGTCCAATTTGCATCACTATTTTATATCATAATTTGCTGTTATTCATTGATATATTTCATATTTGGAAATGATACTTATGTTATTTCATCTATTTTGCATGTTTCATGATTATTTGGGGATCGCGCACCGGAGCCAGGATTCTGCTGGAAAAAGCACCGTCAGAATGCAATATTTCGGAAAATCAACAGTTGACGGAAATTATACGAAAAATCCTATTTTTCCAGATGACGAAGGGAGCCAGAAGGGGGACCCGAGGGGACCCGAGGTGGGCCCACCTCATAGGCCGGCGCGGCCCAAGGCCTGGCCGCGCCGCTCTGTGAGGAGGGGGCCCACAGACCTCTCTCGCCTCCTTTTCTTCGCGTACGTCTTCGTCCCGAAAACCTAAGCTCCAGAGGGTACATCGCGAAGAGCCACAGCCGCCTCTGCGGAGCGGAGAACACCAGAGAGATAAGAGCTCTCCGGCGGGCAGGAATCCGCCCGGGAAATTCCCTCCCGGAGGGGGAAATCGACGCCATCGTCACCGTCATCGAGCTGGACATCATCTCCATCACCATCGTCATCATCTCCATCATCATCACCGCCATCTCCACCACTGCACCTTGTCACCGCTGTAACAATTCGGGTTGGATCTTGATTGTTTGATAGGGGAAACTCTCCCGGTGTTGATTTCTACTTGTTATTGATGCTATTGAGTGAAACCATTGAACCAAGGTTTATGTTCAGATTGTTATTCATCATCATATCAACTCTGATCATGTTCCATATGATGTTTCGTGAGTAGTTCGTTTAGTTCTTGAGGACATGGGTGAAGTCTAAATGTTAGTAGTGAATTATGGTTGAGTAATATTCAATGTTATGATATTTAAGTTGTGGTGTTATTCTTCTAGTGGTGTCGTGTGAACGTCGACTACACGACACTTCACCTTTATGGGCCTAGGGGAATGCATCTTGTACTCGTTTGCCAATTGCGGGGTTGCCGGAGTGACAGAAAGCTGAGCCCCCGTTGGTATATCGATGCAGGAGGGATAGCAGGATCTCAGAGTTTAAGGCTGTGGTTAGATTTATCTTAACCTTGTAGTTGCAGATGCTTGCAAGGGGTATAATCACAAGTATGTATTAGTCCTAGGAAGGGCGGTACATTAGCATAGGTTCAACCACACAACACTTATCAAAACAATGAATATTAATTAGCCGTATGTAGCGAAAGCACTAGACTAAATTCCCGTGTGTCCTCAAGAACGTTTGGTCATTATAAGTAAACAAACCGGCTTGTCCTTTGTGCTAAAAAGGATTGGGCCACTCGCTGCAATTATTACTCTCGCACTTTACTTACTCGTACTTTATTCATCTGTTACATCAAAACCCCCTGAATACTTGTCTGTGAGCATTTACAGTGAATCCTTCATCGAAACTGCTTGTCAACACCTTCTGCTCCTCGTTGGGATCGATATTCTTACTTATCGAAGATACTACGATACACCCCCTATACTTGTGGGTCATCAAGACTATTTTCTGGCACCATTGCCGGGGAGTGAAGCGCTATTGGTAAGTGGAATTGGTAAGGGAAATTTCTACTGTTTGTGCTGATTTTATTTCTGCCTGCTGCTATAATTCATTATGGAGAGATCTTCTCTTGAGTGTTTATTTGGGAAATCTACTACTACTGCAAAGGTAGTGGATGAGGCGCCAGGTAAGGAAGAAATACCATACAAAATACCTATGAAAATTATTGAACGTGTAGTGGGTAACCGTTATACAGGGGATGGAACTGTCCACCCTCGAGATCATTTACTGTTCTTACATGAATTATGCGGTTTATTCAAGTGTGCAGGTATTGCTATGGATGAAGTGAGGAAGAAACTATTCTCTATATCGCTGTCTGGTAAAGCGGCGCATTGGTATAAATTACTGGATAATGGGGATTCTCTTGAATGGAATGATATTGTGCCCCGGTTTTATTCTAAGTTCTATCCTCCAAGTGAGATTCACAAAGATCGGAACCGCATATATAATTTCTGGCCTCATGATGGAGAAAGTATTGCCCAAGCGTGGGGGAGATTGAAGTCTTTAATGCTCAAATGCCCCATTCATGAGCTTCCTGGTAATATTATTATTGATAATTTCTATGCAAGACTTTCTTTTCAAGACAAGACCTTGCTGGATACTTCTTGTTCTGGATGGGAGAACGACAAGGATAGAGAATCAGGTATAAATTATGATTATAAATGCATTGAAGCTTTTATGGATACTGATAAATTTCGTAATATGAGTGCTACTTATGGTCTTGATTCTCAAGTTGCTGCAAATCTTTATAAAGCTTTTGCCTCTCATTATGAATTGCCAAAGAAGAACTTTGATAAGTATCATGAACCGTATAAAGATAAAATTGATTCATCTATAAATAAATGTGTTGTAGTTGAAACTGTTGATCATGTTATTCCTGAAGCTTATATTGAAAAAACTCCTTTCCCTGCTAAAATGAAGGAGTACTCTGTTATAAATAGTGCGGTTCATAAAAGTGAAAAGAATCCTATAGAACCTGAAGAACAAATAAAAGTTGAACCTGCTGTTGCAATAATTAAAGATCTTGTGACTGAAAATGTGGAGGATGGTCATATTATTTTCTGTGAAGATGCCTCCAATATTGTTTCGCATCCTAATAAGTCTAGGAAAGCTAGTGTTCCTATGCTATCTGTTAGAATTGGTGATCATTGTTATTATGGTTTATGTGATATTGGTGCAAGTATTAGTGCTATTCCTTATGAGCTTTACATGGAGATTATGCACGAAATTGGTTCTTGTGAACTAGAAGATATTGATGTGGTTATTCGGCTGGCTAATAGAGAAACTATCTCTCCAATTGGTATTGTTCGAGATGTGGAAGTTCTATGTGGTAAGATTAAATATCCTGCTGACTTTTTGGTACTTGGTTCTGCTGCTAGTAAATATTGTCCTATCATTTTTGGTAGACCTTTTTTAAATACTTGTGGAGCTATTATAGATTGCAAGAAAGAGAAAATTTTGACTAAATTTGCTGGTGAATCTTATGAGTTTAACTTCTCTAAATTTACCAAAACTCCTTATAAAGCTGATTTGCCTAATAATGATTTTAAAGTTGAACAGTGTGCATCTATTGCTCTTGCTCCTAGTAATCCTTTGCAGCAACATTTGGAGAATAATGAGAGTGAAGCTTTTAGGGAAGAAAGAGATGAGCTTGATGAAATTTTCCTTCGTCAACATATTCTTAAGCATGATTTACCGGTGGAAGATCTGGGTAGAACACCACCACCAAAGGAAGATCCTGTCTTTGATTTAAAACCATTGCCTGATAATCTTAAATATGCTCATATTGATGATAAGAAAATATATCCTGTTATTATTAGTTCTAAGCTTTCAGAGTTTGAAGAAGAAAGGTTATTGCAAATACTGAAGAAACACCGAGGTGCTATTGGCTACACTCTTGATGACTTGAAGGGAATTTCTCCCTCTATTTGCCAACACGCCATTAATATGGAAGATGATGCGAAGCCTGTTGTTGAACCTCAGCATCGTCTAATTCCTAAGATGAAGGATGTGGTAAGGAATGAGGTATTAAGACTCCTTGAAGCTGGTATTATATATCCTATTGATGATAGTAGATGGGTTAGTCCTGTGCATTGTGTTCCTAAGAAAGGAGGAATGACTGTTGTGCCTAATGATAATGATGAGCTCATACCTCAAAGAGTAGTTGTAGGGTATAGAATGTGCATTGATTATCGAAAAGTTAATAAGGTTACTAAGAAAGATCATTACCCTTTACCATTTATTGATCAAATGTTAGAAAGGTTGTCTAAAAATACTCATTTTTGCTTTCTTGATGGTTATTCTGGGTTTTCACAAATTGTTGTTAAAACTAAAGATCAAGAGAAAACCACTTTCACTTGTCCCTATGGAACTTATGCTTATAGGCGTATGCCTTTTGGTTTATGTAATGCTCCTGCTACTTTTCAAAGATGCATGTCTGCTATTTTTCATGGCTTTTGCGAGAGTATTGTAGAGGTATTCATGGATGATTTTTCTGTCTATGGGAATTCTTTTGATAATTACTTGCGGAACATTGATAAAGTTTTGCAGAGATGCGAAGAAACTAACCTTGTTCTTAATTGGGAGAAATGCCACTTTATGGTTAATGAAGGAATTGTATTGGGACATAAAATTTCCGAGAGAGGTATTGAAGTTGATAGAGCTAAAGTTGAAGCCATTAAGAAGATGCCCTATCCTAGGGATGTTAAAGGTATTCGTAGTGTTCTTGGTCATGCTGGGTTTTATAGGAGGTTTATTAAAGACTTCTCCAAGATTTCAAAGCCTCTTACTAATCTTCTTCAAAAAGACGTACCTTTTGTTTTTGATGATGATTGTAAGGGAGCTTTCGAAACTCTAAAGAAAGCCTTAACAACTGCCCCTATAGTTGAACCTCCTGATTGGAACTTACCATTTGAAATTATGTGTGATGCTAGTGATTTTGCTGTAGGCGCTGTTTTTGGACAGCGAGTAGATAAAAAACTGAATGTTATTCATTATGCTAGTAAAACTCATGATGCTGCTCAAAGAAATTATGCTACTACTGAAAAGGAATTGTTAGCTGTAGTCTTTGCTTGTGATAAGTTTAGATCTTATATCGTTGATTCAAAAGTTACTATTCATACTGATCATGCTGCAATTAGATACCTTATGACAAAGAAAGATGCTAAGCCAAGGCTTATTAGATGGGTACTTCTTTTGCAAGAATTTGATCTGCATATTGTAGATAGGAAAGGTGCTGATAATCCTGTTGCTGATAATTTGTCTAGATTGGAAAATATTGCTTATGATCCTGTTCCTGTTAATGATAGTTTTCCAAATGAACAATTGGCTGTAATAAAGGTGAGTTCGCGAGACAGTCCTTGGTATGCTGATTATGCTAACTTTATTGTTTCCAAGTACTTGCCTCCAACCTTTTCAGCTCAGCAAAGGAGGAAATTCTTTTATGACTTGAGGCATTATTTTTGGGATGACCCACACTTATATAAAGAAGGAGTGGATGGTATTCTGCGAAGATGTGTTCCAGAATATGAGCAACAAGAGATATTGAGTAAATGTCATGGGAGTGCTTATGGAGGACATCACGCCGGAGATAGAACCGCGCAAAAGGTTCTACAATCAGGTTTTTATTGGCCAACTCTCTTCAAAGATGCAAGGAAGTTTATTTTATCTTGTGATGAATGTCAAAGGGTTGGTAATATCTCCAGACGCAATGAAATGCCTATGAATTATACTCTTGTTATTGAACCGTTTGATTGTTGGGGATTTGACTTCATGGGACCTTTTCCCTCTTCAGAAGGTAACACTCATATACTTGTTGCTGTTGATTATGTTACTAAATGGGTGGAAGCTATACCTACAAAAAGTGCTGATGGTGAGACCTCTTTAAGAATGCTTTTAGACATTATTTTTCCAAGATTTGGAGTTCCTAGATATATTATGACAGATGGAGGTTCTCATTTTATTCATGGTGGTTTTAGAAAAACTCTTGCTAAATATGGTATTAATCATAGAATTGCTTCCGCTTATCATCCTCAAACTAGTGGGCAAGTAGAACTATCAAATAGAGAAATTAAATCTATCTTGCAAAAGACTGTTAATAAAACTAGAAAGAATGGGGCTAGTAAATTGAAGGAAGCACTATGGGCTTATAGAACTGCTTATAAAAACCCCATGGGAATGTCACCTTATAAAATGGTTTATGGAAAAGCTTGTCATTTACCTTTAGAACTAGAGCACAAAGCTTATTGGGCTGTTAGAGAACTAAACAAAGATCCTAAACTAGTCGGTGATAAGAGGTTGTTGCAATTAAGTTCTCTAGATGAATGGAGAAGTGAAGCTTATGAAAATGCTAAACTCTTTAAAGAGAAAGTTAAGAAATGGCATGATAAAAGGATTATCAAAAGAGAGTTTAATATTGGGGATAAAGTCCTATTGTATCGGTCTCGTCTCAGATTCTTTGCAGGGAAATTACTCTCGAAATGGGAAGGACCATATGTTGTTGAGGAGGTGTATCGTTCAGGAGCAATTAAAATTAGTTCCCTCCAAGGCAATGCCACACAAGTGGTGAATGGACAAAGACTCAAGCATTATATCTCAGGTGATTCTTATAATGTAGATGTTGATGTTATTCAAGTGGAAACACCAGAGGCTTTCATCAAAGGTCAAATTGACAGCCCTCCAGAACTCGACTTTGAATAGGTAACAGTACAGGTAATAAAAATTTCGCGATTCACTTTCCGAACAATGTTTTTGCTGTTTTTGGAAAATATGAAAAATTACGAGATCGAAACGGAGTGGAGGAGGCGCACGAGGAGGTGCCCCCACAGGCCGGCGCGGGCCCCAGCCTGGCCGCGCCGCCCTGTGAGGAGGCCACCTCGTCGCCCCTTTCCGACTCTGGTTCGACCTGGTACTTTCCGTTTGTCATAAAAATTCCTGCTATATAATCCCCCGGACCCCTGGAGGTCCGTATATCGTTTTCTCGTCGCGTTTTGTTTCTAGCTGTTTTCTGCCAGGATTTGTTCTTGATCTAGAAGCATCATGGTCTCCAACAACAAAGACAAAGAGCCTATGGAGGAAGATATTCAAGATCCCGGGGGGAAAGAGGTGGACGAGAGCGTCAAGGAAGAAGATGAAGAAGAAGTGGAGGAAGACTCGCGCGCATACCCGCGTGCTACCATTGCAACCATCGAGATGGTGGAGAACCCTTTTAATGCAAAGAAGAGCGCAATAATTCGCACCGGAGGAAGACTTCCACGTCACTACCTAGCTCCAAAGACATCTTCTCCAAGCACTTATCACCCCTTCCGCAATCTAATTTACAATAATCAAATTGAAAGGACTCCCAAGGCATCATTGCCTAGCAATTGGGATATAGATCGTTCTAACACTGCAGGAAGGATGAAGCCTGAAACTGAAGAGTGGGGAAATAACTCCAAGAGTTGGGACTCGCCGTCGGACATACTTCTTAACCGCGTCGAGCATAATTCGGAGATGATCCGCAACCTCATGTACAAGATTGATGAGCTTCAGGAGCTTGTTGAGAAGCTTGTCAAGAATTCACCATCACCACCGAAGGAGTAATTCATCATCGGTATTGGCATCCCCTTGGTTTGTTCCAAGCTTGGGGGAGTGCCGCGGTATCACATCATCACTACCTTTTACTTTTTACTATCAAGTAGTGTCATATCATGAGTAGGGAAGTTATCATATAAGATGGGTTGCAGTGTGGAAGTATCTCTCCTTTAGTTGGTTGTCTATGTATCCCTTGGTGTGAGTTATCGTTATGAAATATTAATGAGAAGTCTTATCATTTACATATTGCACACCTTATTTTAGTTTGCAATTTCTATTATATGATTGATCTTGATTTTAGTATTGGTACCACTTTGGGAGCATTGAGTAAATCTATTTGGTTTTGGCAAACTTAGCATTGGTCAATAGCAACAACACCTTGAGGTTTAAGTAGAAAAGAGAAATATATATAGTTGTTTCATTGTCTTCCTTTCTTGTTAGCTCATAGCTTATTATTCTGAAGTTAAAATTGTTTGTGCTTACAAGAAAGATGCATGATTGTTTCTATCACATGTATATTCGTTTGTTTCCCTCAACTTTTGTGCTTGCTAATTAACCTTACTAGCCAAAGACCTGTATTGAGAGGGAATGCTTCTCGTGCATCCAAACCTCAACCCAAACCTATGCCATTTGTGTCCACCATATCTACCTACTACATGGTATTTCTCCGCCATTCCAAAGTAAATTGCTTGAGTGCTACCTTTAAAATTTCTATCCTTTACCTCTGCAATATATAGCTCATGGGACAAATAGCTTAAAAACTATCGTGGTGAAGAATATGTACTTATGTGTCTTATTTCTTAGTAAGTTGCTTGTTGAGCGGTAACCATGTTTTCTGGGGACGCCACCATCAACTCTTTTACCTTTGTTGAATATCATGTGAGTTGCTATGCATGTTCGTCTTGTCTGAAGTATGGGCGGTTTTCACAATCAAATGGTTTGAGTATGCATACTGTTAGAGAAGAACATTGGGCCGCTAACTAAAGCCATGATTCATGGTGGAAGTTTCAGTATGGACAGCTAATCCTCAATCTCTTATGAGAATAATAATTGTTGTTGAATGCTTATGCATTAAAGAGGAGTCCATTATCTGTTGTCTATGTTGTCCCGGTATGGATGTCTAAGTTGAGAATAATCAAAAGCGAGAAATCCAATGCGAGCTTTCTCCTTAGACCTTTGTACAGGCGGCATAGAGGTACCCCTTTGTGACACTTGGTTGAAACATATGCTATGCAATGATAATCTGTGTTAATCCAAGCTAATTAGGACAAGGTGCGAGCACTATTAGTATACTATGCATGAGGCTTGCAACTTATAAGATGTCTTATACATAACACATATGCTTTATTACTACCGTTGACAAAATTGTTTCTTGTTTTCAAAATGAAAAGCTCTAGCACAAAAATAGTAATCCATGCTTCCCTCTGCGAAGGGTCTGTCTCTTACTTTATGTTGAGTCAGTAAACCTATTCCCCTCCATCTTAAGCAAGCATTTGAGTTGTTGTGATCAAACCATTATATTGTGATTTACTTCATCATGTCTTTTACTCTTCCTTGTTTAGTACAAGTTTTATCTGAATGAATATAGCTTTGAAAGTTATCAATGATTACTATGATTGAGTATGCAAGTTTACCATAAGCTTTAATATGAAAGCGCTGCTCCATAGATAAGTATAATCTGTTAACTGTTCTCTGACCAAGAACAAAGTTTGCCATCACCAACTATGATTTCTTATGCACCTTTATTTGTGATTACCTTATACTTGTTTCAAGTTGAGTTATATGAGGAAGTTGTTCACTAGAATGTCTTGTGTGAATGAATATGATGCTTCTTGTCCGTATTTGATTTATCGACTCTTCACTCCATAAACATGTGGTCCTGTTTACCGAATTCAGTTTCGCTTGGGGACAAGCGAAGTCTAAGCTTGGGGGGAGTTGATACGTCCAATTTGCATCACTATTTTATATCATAATTTGCTGTTATTCATTGATATATTTCATATTTGGAAATGATACTTATGTTATTTCATCTATTTTGCATGTTTCATGATTATTTGGGGATCGCGCACCGGAGCCAGGATTCTGCTGGAAAAAGCACCGTCAGAATGCAATATTTCGGAAGATCAACAGTTGACGGAAATTATACGAAAAATCCTATTTTTCCAGATGACGAAGGGAGCCAGAAGGGGGAGCCGAGGGGACCCGAGGTGGGCCCACCTCATAGGCCGGCGCGGCCCAAGGCCTGGCCGCGCCGCCCTGTGAGGAGGGGGCCCACAGCCCTCTCTCGCCTCCTTTTCTTCGCGTACGTCTTCGTCCCAAAAACCTAAGCTCCAGAGGGTACATCGCGAAGAGCCACAACCGCCTCTGCGGGGCGGAGAACACCAGAGAGAAAAGAGCTCTCCGGCGGGCAGGAATCCGCCGGGGAAATTCCCTCCCGGAGGGGGAAATCGACGCCATCGTCACCGTCATCGAGCTGGACATCATCTCCATCATCATCACCGCCATCTCCACCGCTGCACCTCGTCACCGCTGTAACAATTCGGGTTGGATCTTGATAGTTTGATAGGGGAAACTCTCCCGGTGTTGATTTCTACTTGTTATTGATGCTATTGAGTGAAACCATTGAACCAAGGTTTATGTTCAGATTGTTATTCATCATCATATCACCTCTGATCATGTTCCATATGATGTTTCGTGAGTAGTTCGTTTAGTTCTTGAGGACATGGGTGAAGTCTAAATGTTAGTAGTGAATTATGGTTGAGTAATATTCAATGTTATGATATTTAAGTTGTGGTGTTATTCTTCTAGTGGTGTCGTGTGAACGTCGACTACACGACACTTCACCTTTATGGGCCTAGGGGAATGCATCTTGTACTCGTTTGCCAATTGCGGGGTTGCCGGAGTGACAGAAACCTGAGGCCCCGTTGGTATATCGATGCAGGAGGGATAGCAGGATCTCAGAGTTTAAGGCTGTGGTTAGATTTATCTTAATTACTTTCTTGTAGTTGCGGATATTTGCAAGGGGTATAATCACAAGTATGTATTAGTCCTAGGAAGGGCGGTACATTAGCATAGGTTCACCCACACAACACTTATCAAAACAATGAAGATTAATTAGCCGTATGTAGCGAAAGCACTAGACTAAATTCCCGTGTGTCCTCAAGAACGTTTGGTCATTATAAGTAAACAAACCGGCTTGTCCTTTGTGCTAAAAAGGATTGGGCCACTCGCTGCAATTATTACTCTCGCACTTTACTTACTCATACTTTATTCATCTGCTACATCAAAACCCCCTGAATACTTGTCTGTGAGCATTTACAGTGAATCCTTCATCGAAATTGCTTGTCAACACCTTCTGCTCCTCGTTGGGATCGACATTCTTACTTATCGAAGATACTACGATACACCCCCTATACTTGTGGGTTATCAGTCACACGTTCGGTTGTTGATGAAGACGACGTCCACCTCCCCGTTCCAGCGGGCAGCGGAAGTAGTAGCTCCTCTTGAATCCGACAGCATGACGGCGTGGTGTCGGTGGCGGTGGAGAATCCCGGCGGAGCTTCGCTAAGCGTGCGGGGAAGAAGGAGGAGTGGGGCGGCTAGGGTTTGGGGAGAGGGGGGCGCCGGCCATCTAGGGGTGCGGCCACCTTGTGGTCTTTGGGTGGCCGGCCCCCTCCCCTTGGCCCCTCATTATATAGGTGGAAGCCCCAAGTGTTGGACTACAAGTCTCCGAATAAGACCCGAACCCAAAACCTTCCATGTGATAGGGAAACCTACCCAAGGTGGGAATCCCACTTGGGGTGGGATTCCCCCCTTCCATGTGGGGGGGTGGCCGGCCCCCATAGGGGAGTCCACTTGGGACTCCTCCCCCTTAGGGTTGGCTGGCCATGGGAGGTGGAGTCCCTCCGGGACTCCGCCTTCCTTAGTGGTTTCTTCCGGACTTTTCTAGAACCTTCTAGAACCTTCCATAGAACCTTCCGGATCATTTTAAATCACATAAAATGACTTCCTATATATGAATCTTATTCTCCGGACCATTCCGGAACTCCTCGTGATGTCCGGGATCTCATCCGGGACTTCGAACAAATATTCGAACTCCATTCCATATTCAAGTTCTACCATTTCAACATCCAACTTTAAGTGTGTCACCCTACGGTTCGCGAACTATGCGGACATGGTTGAGTACTCACTCCGACCAATAACCAATAGCGGGATCTGGAGATCCATAATGGCTCCCACATATTCAACGATGACTTAGTGATCGAATGAACCATTCACATACGATACCAATTCCCTTTGTCACGCGATATTTTACTTGTCCGAGGTTTGATCATCGGTATCACTCTATACCTTGTTCAACCTCGTCTCCTGACAAGTACTCTTTACTCGTACCGTGGTATGTGGTCTCTTATGAACTTATTCATATGCTTGCAAGACATTAGACGACATTCCACCGAGAGGGCCCAGAGTATATCTATCCGTCATCGGGATGGACAAATCCCACTGTTGATCCATATGCCTCAACTCATACTTTCCGGATACTTAATCCCACCTTTATAACCACCCATTTACGCAGTGGCGTTTGATGTAATCAAAGTACCTTTCCGGCATAAGTGATTTACATGATCTCATGGTCATAAGGACTAGGTAACTATGTATTGAAAGCTTATAGCAAATAACTTAATGACGTGATCTTATGCTACGCTTAATTGGGTGTGTCCATTACATCATTCATATAATGATATAACCTTGTCATTAATAACATCCAATGTTCATGATTATGAAACTAATCATCTATTAATCAACAAGCTAGTTAAGAGGCTTACTAGGGACTCATTTGTTTGTTTACATAACACACATGTATCAATGTTTCGGTTAATACAATTATAGCATGGTATATAAACATTTATCATAAACATAAAGATATATAATAACCACTTTTATTATTACCTCTTGGGCATATCTCCAACAGTCTCCCACTTGCACTAGAGTCAATAATCTAGATTACATTGTAAGGTACCTAACACCCATGGCATTCTGGTGTTGGTCATGCTTTGCCCTAGGGAGAGCTTTAGTCAACGGATCTGCTACATTCAGATCAGTGTGTACTTTGCAAATCTTTACTTCTCCATCTTCGATGTACTCGCGAATCGAATGATAACGCAGCTTGATATGCTTCAGCCTCTTGTGTGACCTTGGTTCTTGTGCATTGGCGATGGCACCCATGTTGCCACAGTAGATGACTAATGGGTCCAATGCACTAGGAACCACACCGAGCTCTACAATGAACCTCTTCATCCATACCGCTTCTGATGAAGCCTCTGAAGCCGCTATGTACTCCGATTCCGTTGAGGATTTCGCCACCGTGCACTGCTTCGAGCTTGCCCAGCTTACTGCAGCACCATTCAATATAAACACGTACCCAGACTGTGACTTAGAGTCATCAGGATCAGTGTTCCAACTTGCATCGGTGTAACTTGTTACAACGAGCTCTTGGTCACCTCCATAACAAAGAAACATATCCTTAGTTCTTTTCATGTACTTCAGGATATTCTTGACCGCTGTCCAGTATTCCATTCCTGGATCACTTTGATATCTGCTAGTCAAACTAATAGCATGTGCTATATCCGGTCTTGTACATAGCATGGCATACATGATAGAGCCTACTGCCGAGGCATAGGGGATCTGACTCATCCTTTCTCTTTCTTCTGCCGTAGCCGGACCTTGAGTCTTACTCAAGACCTTGCCTAGTAACATAGGTAAGAATCCTTTCTTACTTTCGTCCATTCTACACTTCTTTAGAATCTTGTCCAGGTATGTACTCTGTGATAGCCCTATTAGACGTCTTGATCTATCTCTATAAATCTTGATGCCTAATATATATGATGCTTCACCAAGGTCTTTCATTGAAAAACTATTATTCAAATAACCTTTTACACTGCTTAATAGTTCTATATCATTCCCAATCAATAATATGTCATCTACATATAATATCAGGAACGCTACAGAGCTCCCACTCACTTTCTTGTAAATACAGGCCTCTCCATGACACTGTATAAACCCGAAGTCTTTGATCACCTTATCAAAGCATCGGTTCCAACTTCTCGATGCTTGCTTCAGTCCATAGATTGAACGCTGAAGCTTGCATACTTTGTCAGCATTTTTAGGATCGACAAAACCTTTGGGTTGTACCATATACAACTCTCCCTCAATGTCTCCATTAAGGAATGCCGTTTTGACATCCATCTGCCAAATCTCATAATCGAAAAATGCAGCTATTGCTAACAAAATCCTCACAGATTTTAGCTTCGCTACAGGTGAGAAAGTCTCATCGTAGTCAACACCTTGAATTTGTCGGAAACCCTTTGCGACAAGTCGAGCTTTATAGACAGTAATATTACCATCAGCATTTGTTTTTCTCTTGAAGATCCATTTATTCTCGACAGCCTTGCGGCTATCAGGTAAGTCTACCAAAGTCCATACTTTGTTATCATACATGGATCCCATTTCGGATTTCATGGCTTCTTGCCATTTGTTGGAATCTGGGCTCATCATCGCTTCTTCATACGTCGCAGGGTCTTCATCATTGTTGTCCACAATCATGACATTTAGACAAGGATCATACCAATCAGGAGTGGCACGTTCCCTTGTCGATCTGCGAGGTTCAGTAGCTATCTCATTTGAAGTTTCATGATCATTATCATTAGCTTCCTCTGTTGCCGGTGCAGGTGGTATAGGAACATCTTCCGGTACTGCGCTACTCTGATCAACGAGAAGAGATTCTTCAATCTCATCGAGTTCTACTTTTCTTCCAGTCACTTCTTTAGTGAGAAATTCTTTCTCAAGAAAGGTTCCGTTCTTCGCAACAAATATCTTGCCTTCGGATTTGTGATAGAAAGTGTACCCTATAGTTTCCTTAGGGTATCCTATGAAGACGCATTTCTCCGCTTTGGGTTCTAGTTTGTCCGGTTGTAACTTTTTTACATAGGCTTCACAACCCCAAACTTTAAGGAACGACAGCTTAGGTTTCTTATTAAACCATAATTCATACGGCGTCGTTTCAACGGATTTTGATGGTGCTCTATTTAAAGTGAATGCGGCTGTCTCTAATGCATAACTCCAAAATGATAACGGCAAATCAGTAAGAGACATCATAGAACGAACCATATCTAATAGAGTTCGATTACGACGTTCGGACACACCGTTTCGTTGTGGTGTTCCTGGCGGTGTCAATTGTGAAAGTATTCTGCATTTCTTTAAATGCATGCCAAACTCATAACTCAGATATTCACCTCCGCGATCAGATCGTAGAAATTTAATCTTCTTGTTACGTTGATTTTCTACTTCACTTTGGAATTCCTTAAACTTCTCAAAAGTTTCGGATTTATGTTTCATGAAATAGATATACCCATATCTACTCAGATCATCTGTGAAGGTTAGAATATAACGATAACCACCGCGCGATGCTACACTCATTGGTCCGCACACATCGGTATGTATGATTTCCAATAAGTCAGTAGCTCGCTCCATAATCCCAGAGAATGGAGTCTTAGTCATTTTTCCCATTAGACATGCTTCGCATCTATCAAGTGACTCAAAGTCAAGTGATTCAAGTAATCCATCGGTATGGAGTTTCTTCATGCGTTTCACTCCAATATGACCAAGACAACAATGCCACATATAAGTAGAATTATCATTCAGTTTAATTCTTTTAGCATCAATGTTATGTATATGTGTATCACTACTATCGAGATCTAACAGAAATAAGCCATTCTTTTCAGGTGCTCGACCATAAAAGATATTATTCATAAAAATAGAACAACCATTATTCTCAGACTTGAATGAATAACCGTCTTGCATTAAACAAGATCCAGATATAATGTTCATGCTCAACGCGGGTACAAAATAACAATTATTGAAGCTTAAAACTAATCCCGAAGGTAGATGTAGAGGAAGTGTGCCGACAGCGATCACATCGACTTTGGATCCATTTCCAACGCGCATGGTCACTTCATCCTTTAGTAGTCTTCGTTTATTCTTTAGTTCCTGTTTCGAGTTACAAATATGAGCAACCGAACCAGTATCAAATACCTAGGTACTAGTACGAGAACCAGTAAGATAAACATCTATAACATGTATATCATATATACCTTCTTTCTTCTTCTTGACAAGGCCGCTCTTCAGATCCGCCAAATACTTGGAGCAATTACGCTTCCAGTGTCCCTTCTCCTTGCAGTAATAGCACTCAAGATCGTGCTTAGGGCCAGTCTTAGGTTTCACAGGAGGCGTGGCAGCTTTCTTGCCACTCTTCTTGTTCTTGCCTTTAGACTTGCCCTGTTTCTTGAAACTGGTGGTCTTGTTGACCATCAACACTTGGTGCTCTTTCTTGATCTCAATCTCAGCAGATTTCAGCATGGAGAAGAGTTCAGGTAACTCTTTGTTCATGTTCTGCATATTGTAGTTCATCACAAAGTTCTTGTAACTAGGTGGCAGTGATTGAAGGACACGATTAATCCCGATCATTAGGAATCACTATTCCCAAGTCACTGAGTTTCTTCGCATGCCCGGTCATGGCGAGCATGTGCTCACTAACGGAGCTGCCTTCTTCCATCATGCAGCTGAAGAAGTGTTTCGATGCTTCATAGCATTCCACGGCCGCATGAGTCTCAAAGATAGTTTTCAACTCATTGACTAACTCATGTGGATCGTGGTGCTCAAAACGTTTTTGAAGATCGGCTTCCAGACTGCATAAGATGGCACACTGAACTTGAGAGTACCGAGTTTTCCGAGTTGCGTAAACATTCTTTACTTCATCGGTTTCAGTTTCTGCAGGAGGGTCACCTAGCGGTACATCAAGCACATATTGCAGATTTCCGCCATTGAGGAAGATCCTCACATGACGGAACCGATCCCGGTGAAGTTGCTACCATTGCTCTTAAGCTTTTCTTTCTCTAGGAACTGGTTAAAATTGATTGAGGACGCCATATCTACAACATATTTGCAATAGTTTAGACTAATGTTTATGACAAATTGAGTTCAAATTTTAATTCAACATAATTAAAAACTAGGTGAACTCCCACTCAAAACAATATCCCTCGCATTGTCTTAGTGATCACACGAACCAAATCCACCACACCAAGTCCGATCATCACGAGACAAGATGTAACTTCAATGGCGTACACTCAAAGTGTTCATCATATCAATCATATGATTCATGCTCTACCTTTCGGTATCACGTGTTCCGAGACCATGTCTGTACATGCTAGGCTCGTCAAGGCCACCTTAGTATCCGCATGTGCAAAACTGTCTTGCACCCGTTGTATGCACTTGTTGAATCTATCACACCCGATCATCACGAGATGCTTCGAAACGACAAGTCTTGGCAACGGTGCTACTAAGGATGAACACTTTATTATCTTGATATTTTAGTGAGAGGGATCATCTTATAATGCTACCGTCGCGATCTAAGCAAAATAAGATGCATAAAAGGATTAACATCACATGCAGTTCATATGTGATATGATATGGCCCATTTGTCTTTGCGCCTTTGATCTTCATCTCCAAAGCACGGACATGATCTCCATCATCAACGGGCATGATCTCCATCATCGTCGGCGAAGCACCAAGGTCAATGGCGCCGTCTTCATGATTGTCCTCCATGTAGCAACTATTACAACTACTTTGAAATACTACTCAACATGAAATTTAAAGACAACCATAAGGCTCCTGCCGGTTGCCACAATACAATAATGATCATCTCATACATAGTCATCATCACATTATGGCCATATCACATCACCAAACCCTGCAAAAACAAGTTAGACGTTCTCTAATTTGGTTTGCATATTTTACGTGGTTTAGGGTTTTCGAGTAAGATCCAATCTACCTACGAACATGAACCACAACGGTGATACTAGTGTTGTCAATAGAAGAGTAAATTGAATCTTCACTATAGTAGGAGAGATAGACACCCGCAAAGCCACTTATGCAATACAAGTTGCATGTCGAGCGTGGAGCAAATCTCATGAACGCGGTCATGTAAAGTTAGCCCGAGCCGCTTCATCCCACTATGCCACAAAGATGCAAAGTACTCAAACTAAAGATAACAAAAGCATCAACGCCCACAAAACCATTGTGTTCTACTCGTGCAACCATCTATGCATAGACACGGCTCTGATACCACTGTAGGATTACGTAGCATAGAAAACAAAAAATTTCCTACCACGAACACGAAATCCAAGCCAAGATGCAATCTAGAAGACGGTAGCAACGAGGGGATTGTCGAGTCTCACCCTTGAAGAGATTACAAAGCCTACAAGATGAGGCTCTTGTTGCTGCGGTAGACGTTCACTTGCCGCTTGCAAAAGCGCGTAGAAGATCTTGATCACGGCGCCACGAACGGGCAGCACCTCCGTACTCGGTCACACGTTCGGTTGTTGATGAAGACGACGTCCACCTCCCCGTTCCAGCGGGCAGCGGAAGTAGTAGCTCCTCTTGAATCCGACAGCACGACGGCGTGGTGTCGGTGGCGGTGGAGAATCCCGGCGGAGCTTCGCTAAGCGTGCGGGGAAGAAGGAGGAGTGGGGAGGCTAGGGTTTGGGGAGAGGGGGGCGCCGGCCATCTAGGGGTGCGGCCACCTTGTGGTCTTTGGGTGGCCGTCCCCCTCCCCTTGGCCCCTCATTATATAGGTGGAAGCCCCAAGTGTTGGACTACAAGTCTCCGAATAAGACCCGAACCCAAAACCTTCCATGTGATAGGGAAACCTACCCAAGGTGGGAATCCCACTCGGGGTGGGATTCCCCCCTTCCATGTGGGGGGGGGGGGGGGTGGCCGGCCCCCATAGGGGAGTCCACTTGGGACTCCTCCCCCTTAGGGTTGGCCGGCCATGGGAGGTGGAGTCCCTCCGGGACTCCGCCTTCCTTAGTGGTTTCTTCCGGACTTTTCTAGAACCTTCTAGAACCTTCCATAGAACCTTCCGGATCATTTTAAATCACATAAAATGACTTCCTATATATGAATCTTATTCTCCGGACCATTCTGGAACTCCTCGTGATGTCCGGGATCTCATCCGGGACTTCGAACAAATATTCGAACTCCATTCCATATTCAAGTTCTACCATTTCAACATCCAACTTTAAGTGTGTCACCCTACGGTTCGCGAACTATGCGGACATGGTTGAGTACTCACTCCGACCAATAACCAATAGCGGGATCTGGAGATCCATAATGGCTCCCACATATTCAACGATGACTTAGTGATCGAATGAACCATTCACATACGATACCAATTCCCTTTGTCACGCGATATTTTACTTGTCTGAGGTTTGATCATCGGTATCACTCTATACCTTGTTCAACCTCGTCTCCTGACAAGTACTCTTTACTCGTACCGTGGTATGTGGTCTCTTATGAACTTATTCATATGCTTGCAAGACATTAGACGACATTCCACCGAGAGGGCCCAGAGTATATCTATCCGTCATCGGGATGGACAAATCCCACTGTTGATCCATATGCCTCAACTCATACTTTCCGGATACTTAATCCCACCTTTATAACCACCCATTTACGCAGTGGCGTTTGATGTAATCAAAGTACCTTTCCGGCATAAGTGATTTACATGATCTCATGGTCATAAGGACTAGGTAACTATGTTTGAAAGCTTATAGCAAATAACTTAATGACGTGATCTTATGCTACGCTTAATTGGGTGTGTCCATTACATCATTCATATAATGATATAACCTTGTCATTAATAACATCCAATGTTCATGATTATGAAACTAATCATCTATTAATCAACAAGCTAGTTAAGAGGCTTACTAGGGACTCATTTGTTTGTTTACATAACACACATGTATCAATGTTTCGGTTAATACAATTATAGCATGGTATATAAACATTTATCATAAACATAAAGATATATAATAACCACTTTTATTATTACCTCTTGGGCATATCTCCAACAAAGGTACTATTAAGGAAAGCTAGAGTTGTATTAGGAAAGGATACTTGTAATCTTGCGGGACGGGTTAGAAACCCTCCCGGACTCTGTAAACTTGTGTATTACGAAACCCTCGGCTCCGCCTCCTATATAAGGGGGAGTCGAGGGACAAAGAAAGGATCGAATTTACTGTCAACACAACCCTAGCTTTATATTCGTCGAGTACTTTTCGGCTGAAACCTTCGAGATCTACTTGCCCTCTACATCCAACTAAACCCTAGTCTACAATCTGTAGGCATTGACAAGTTAATACCTTGTCAAGGCGAGAAGTACCTTGGTTGTCGTCGGTGACAATGGCCCGTTCTTCGACATCTCCACCTTCAGGAAGGGGAGGAAGAGGTGATGTAGTGTCATGGTTCTGCACAAAATAGAAATATATCGACATAGATTCATATCAGTAATAGCAATCCAAGAACTGGCAGTACCAAAGGAGAAAAAGAAGGAGTCCATAAATAAACATATGACAAAAATATATCACCTGAGGGAGTGTGTTGGTGGCGTTGTATGGCGTCACGCGGCAAGTTGAAGGAACGGTGTCTTTCTTGTTCAGCGACGATATTTTTCGGACAAGTTTCTCTAAGTCCTTGACTGATAAATCTGTCGACAAGCGATCTACATCTTCATTACCAGCATACATCCAAAGGGGATTTTTGCGGGCTTGCAGAGGCTGCACCCTGATCCTAAGGAAGTACGCCGTGATTTGGACACCCGACAATTCTTGTCCTTGGGTGTTTTGGAGTTGATGGATGCGCGCCATCAAGGCCTCTGTCGCCGTTTTTTCTTCGTCGGTAGCCTCTGCGTCCCAGGAACGACAGCGACAAATTTTCTCGGTAACATCAAAAGGAGGGATGTTGTCTTCAACAGAGCCATGATTCTCCTCATGAATGTACAACCACTTTTTGCGCCACCCTTGTACTGAGTCAGGGAATTTGACATCAAAGTACTCAACGTCGGGGCGGACGCAAATAACAATGCCACCAATGTTATAAGAAACATTGGCAGAGCCATTACGGCGACAGAAGAAAATGCGTTTCCATAGAGCCCAGTTAGGCTGGACTCCAAGGAAAGCTTCGCAAAGCGTGATGAAGATTGAGATATGGAGGATGGAATTGGGAGTAAGGTGGTGAAGTTGCAGTCCGTACATGAAAAGCAACCCCCGTAAGAAATTGTGAATGGGGGCAGAAAGACAACGGATGAGGTGGTCGACGAAACTGACCCGGTACTCCATTGGAGGGGTTGGATAGCTTTCTTCGCTGGGGAAGTGAAGCGCGTCTTGCTTCTAGCTGATCCCCAGTTTCTTCAGCAGGTTGATGTCTTGAGGAGAGATTTTGGATCTCTCCCACTCTGTGTTCCCCAGATCTTCGGTTGCCATCTTAGACTCGGGCATGCTGTGCCTGGTGAGTCTGCGCGGAGGCATCAGCAATGGCTCCGGAGGAAAGTGCGAGGCGTAGTTGAGCTCAAGAACTGTGGGGCGCAAGGGAGAGTTTTAGCAGAGGAGAGCAGAGGAGCAGCGCGAGCGAAAGTGTCCAAGGAGGAAGACGATGATCTTAAATAGAGGTGCGGCAAACGGACGCGCCGTTGGATGGAGAAAATGTGGGTTAGATGATGACACGTGGACAAGGGGTAAAATCGCAAATTCACTAAGAAGGGAACGAACGGGCGCTACAGTGCGTGCGCCAGGAAAAGTGGAGGACGTGTGTCCCCCACTTGCACGACGTGTCAACGTGGTAAGAAATTTGGGCCCACGAGACAGAGGGAGAGAAGTTCTCGCGTTTTCCTGATACAGTGATCGTGGCTATCATCAGCAATGATGTCACCTTGGCAAGCGAAAATCTCGGCTACGAAGGTTCGAAAAAATGGCGACAGCAGAAGATTGTTGATTATTTCGAGATCCTTTGATCAAATACAAGTTTTTGTCCAAAGGCTCGGGGGCTACTTTGGAAAAAAGAAAAAAATATACTATGACAACATAGAAAATGGCAAGAGCCTATGATCAAACGCAAGCATTTGTTCATAGCCTCGGGGGCTACTCCCATCGAGAGCGCTGGTCGCGCACCCGATAAATATAAAAAGTCCGAGAAAGACTGAAAATATATTGACATGAGGCAATAAAGTGTTGAGCCTACAACCAACCAAAAATCCTTGGCTGTAGCCTCGGGGGCTACTCCCATCGGGAACGCTGTTCGCGTGCCCGATGAAATTATAAAAAAAAAGAGAAAAAGAAGAGAATGAAAAAGGAAAAAGAAGAAGTGAGCATATTTCGAGTTATACAAATAACTCTACATATACTCCCATCGGGAAGGCAAAATAAGTCATACATTGACTCGATAAAATGTGCTATTCCAGCAGCCGAAAAAGCACTCGACAATATATTCTCAGAGCGCCAAAGTAGCGAACAAACTCTGAATGCCGCAAAACATTGCGAAGGTAAGACCCCAGATCCGTTCTGAGTGGCGTAGCGCCATCTCTGACGTCGGTTTGCTACTTTTTTCCGTATCAACAGATACGAAGAAAAGTCCTAACAGACGCGTTAGGTACCCGATAAAATATGACTGGGACTCGACAGAATGGTAAAACCTTAAGCGGCACCTGTCGGAGTTTACACCAGTATCCCGAGATCATGTCCAGGGACGTGATCTTGAAGTAGGTTTTTGCGGATTGCCACTAGAGCAGTTAACTATTACCTGATCTGTCAGATGAACTAGCCCCAACTACTATTATCCCTGTACAATATAGAATTGCATATTTAAAGGATATGTGATAAATTCGGCAGATGTATTGAACGAATATAAAGTTGGAGATTTTCCCTGACTCTGCGATTCAAGCAAAATCTTGGGGGCTACTGACATAGGCATCCCCAATGGGCCTGCCGAAGATGGTACCCGGGGTTTACTGAAGGCCCACGACCCGAAGGATAAGAAGATTCGGAAGCCCAAGATATTATTAAGGAAAGCTAGAGTTGTATTAGGAAAGGATACTTGTAATCTTGCGGGACGGGTTAGAAACCCTCCCGGACTCTGTAAACTTGTGTATTACGAAACCCTCGGCTCCGCCTCCTATCTAAGGGGGAGTCGAGGGACAAAGAAAGGATCGAATTTACTGTCAACACAACCCTAGCTTTATATTCGTTGAGTACTTTTCGGCTGAAACCTTAGAGATCTACTTGCCCTCTACATCCAACTAAACCCTAGTCTACAATCCGTAGGCATTGATAAGTTAATATCTTGTCAGCGGAGAAGGTGAAGTTGGACGCGGCGTGCATCCGCGGTAGCTACCGCTACCACAACTACGGCGTCGCCACCCCGCCCGCCTTCGCCAAGCGCTAGTCGGAGCGGTACCGCCGCGGATGCGCCGCCTCCTCTTCCGCGGCCTCGTCGTCCTCGGGGTCGAGCTCCCACCAGCGCCCGCAAACGGCGCTGGTGGAGAAGATGGAGGTCGAGCTGGAGCCGCCGCGCCTCCCTCACTTCGCCTCGGGCGACTACCTCGACGACAAGCAGCTCAAGCTCCTCCTCTCGCAGCTCGGCGTCAACGCGGGCCTCGCGTCGGGCGACTTCGTCGTGGAGCGGGAGCTCGACACCGCCGTCGGCCTCGTCCCGCGCTCCAGCCAGCATGACGCGGACAAGGCCGAGGAATGGAGGCACATCGCCGTCACCCAGGACCGCGTCTTCGTCGACCTCTTCAGCAACAAGGAGTGAGGAGCCGATGCGCCGCCGCCACGGCACATGGCTCAGGTGAGTATCCCGGAGCCGATTTTGTTGCAATGTAGTGTCGTGGGGGCGGATTATTTTATTTTTTTGATGTAATGTAGTGATGCAATGCAGTTGAATTTAGGATGAACTCCAAGCACGAACTGTCCGATCGAACTATTCATCTCTTGCTAGCGTTTTTTTTTTAATTTACAGTTTCATATGACGTATCTGAACTGCGTGCGTGATTTTTGAACCCCAAATCTATGTTGGGTATCTACGCGAATTTGAGGTTTGCGGTTTGCCGTATCCGCTAGAGATGCTCTAACGAGTAGAGATATTGTATTATATGGAGCAGTTGCTGAGGTCGGTGGTGGGTGTGCAAGAAAGCATTGACCCGTGAGGTCAAGTTCACACACGACGTGTATTGCGGGCATATGGCCAAATTAAGTGCTCCAGTAGATTAATCATGATTTGGCCTGTGCGAAGCACTAGTATAATCCTAACCAAGCAATCATCCATGCCAGTACACCTACCCTACTCACCCATGTCCGTCCATGGTTTAAAATGACGACTAAGAGCATCTCCAGCCGCGTCCCCCAAAGCGTCCCCCAAACCGCGCCGGATTGAGCGTTTGGGAGACGTGTTTTGTTCGTGCCGCGTTTAGGGGACGTCGCTCCCCAGCCGCGTCCCCCAAACGCCGCCCCCAAATATTTAAAATACTTTTTTTGGCATTTTTATTTCAATTTCCATAAACTAATACATAATTGGGTACGTGGTTTCCACAAATTAATAGATAGTTGAAACTGTGGTGGACACAAATATAAAATATTGCAAATAAACTAAACCTAACTAGGCCGGGCATCGGAGGTTTCATGTGTTGGCTGCTAAGAAAGAACACTCGAGGGCACACTGATATCTACGCACGCTTCTATTCCTGTAGACAGTGTTGGGCCTCCAAGAGCAGAGGTTTGTAGAACAGCAGCAAGTTTCACTTAAGTGAATCACCCAAAGTTTATCGAACTCAGGGAGGTAGAGGTCAGAGATATCCCTCTCAAGCAACCCAGCAATTACGATACAAGAAGTCTCTTGTGTCCCCAACACACCTAATACACTTGTCAGATGTATAGGTGCACTAGTTCGGCGAAGAGATAGTGAAATACAAGTAATATGGATGAATATGAGTGGTAATAGCAATCTGAAATAAAGATGGCAGCAAGCAAACATGTAACAGAACTTGTTGGAAACTGTGTTTCAATGCTTAGAAACAAGGCCTAGGGATCATACTTTCACTAGTGGACACTCTCAACAACGATCACATAAATAAATAAGTTCTCTTCTCTTATGCTACTTTCAAAGACTCTATTGTTGGATAACAAACACCATTCATTGTGTAGGGCTACGAGAGCACCCTCAAGCCGGAGTAAACAAGCTCCACAACGTTATAAAGGAATCACACAAGATGCAAACACTGTCACTGTCACACCATAGAGAGTAATTCCGGAGTTCATATAAAGTTACTCTAGAGTGCATAGTAATAGTTAACTTCGCAATCTACAAGAGATCACGATCATAACCTACGCCAAGTACTACATGATGCACACACTGTCCACATTACATCATGAAGGAGGAATAGACTACTTTAATAACATCACTAGAGTAGCACATAGATTAATAATGATACAAAGCTCATGATCACATAAAGATCACATGGGAGAGAGAGATAAACCACATAGCCATCGGTACAACCCTTAGCCTCGAGGGAGAACTACTCCCTCCTCATCATAGGAGACAGCAGCGGCGATGAAGATGGCGGTGGTGTCGATGGAGATGCCTTCCGGGGGCAATTCCCCGTCCCGGCGGCGTGCCGGAACAGAGACTTCTATCCCCCGAATCTTGGCTTCGCGATGGCGGCGGTTGCGTAACTTTTCTCGTCCCGTGGCTTATTCGTTTAGGATTTTCGCGACGGAGGCTTTATATAGGCGAAGAGGCGGAGTCGGAAGGGGTCTGGGGGTCCCACACACCAGGGGGGCGCCCCCCCCTCTGGCTGCGCCGCCATACTGTGTGGGGGCCCTGGGCCTCCCCTCTGGTCCCTCTCCGGTGTTCTGGAAGCTTCGTGGAAATATAAGATCATGGGCCTTGATTTTGTCCAATTCCGAGAATATTTCTTACTAGGATTTCTGAAACCAAAAACAGCAGAAAACAGGAACTGGCACTTCGGCATCTTGTTAATAGGTTAGTTTCGGAAAATGCATATAAATGATGTAAAGTGTGTATAAAACATATGTGTATCATCATAAAAGTAGCATGGAACATAAGAAATTATAGATACGTTGGAGACGTATCAGCATCCCCAAGCTTAGTTCCTACTCGCCCTCGAGTAGGTAAACGATAACAAGGATAATTTCTTAAGTGACATGCTACCAACATGATCTTGATCAATACTATTGTAAAGCATATGAGGTGAATGAAGTGATTCAAAGCAATGGTGAAGACAATGACTAAACAACTGAATCATATAGCAAAGACTTTTCATGAATAGTACTTTCAAGACAAGCATCAATAAGTCTTGCATAAGAGTTAACTCATAAAGCAATAAATTCAAAGTAAAAGGCATTGAAGCAACACAAAGGATGATTAAGTTTCAGCAATTGCTTTCAACTTGTAACATGTATATCTCATGGATAGTTGTCAACATAAAGCAATATAACGAGTGCAATAAGTAAACATGTAAGAATCAATGCACACAGTTGACACAAGTGTTTGCTTCTAAGATAGAAGGAAGTAGGTAAACTGACTCAACATAAAGTAAAAGAATGGCCCTTCGCAGAGGGAAGCATGGATTACTATTTTTGTGCTAGAGCTTTTATTTTGAAAACATAGAAACAATTTTGTCAACGGTAGCAATAATTCATATGCGTTATGTATAAGACATCCTATAAGTTGCAAGCCTCATGCATAGAATACCAATAGTGCTCGCACCTTGTCCTAATTAGCTTGGATTAACACAGATTATCATTGCATACATATGTTTCAACCAAGTGTCACAAAGGGGTACCTCTATGCCGCATGTACAGAGGTCTAAGGAGAAAGTTCGCATTGGATTTCTCGCTTTTGATTATTCTCAACTTAGACATCCATACCGGGACAACATAGACAACAGATAATGGACTCCTCTTTAATGCATAAACATTCAACAACAGATAATATTCTCATAAGAGATTGAGGATTTGTGTCCAAACTGAAACTTCCACCATGATTCATGGCTTTAGTTAGCGGACCAATGTTCTTCTCTAACAATATGCATACTCAAACCATTTGATCATGATAAATCACCCTTAATTCTGACAAGACGAACATGCATAGCAACTCACATGATATTCAACAAAGGTGTAAAAGTTGATGGCGTCCCCAGAAACATGGTTATCGCTCAACAAGCAACTTTATAAGAAATAAGATACATAGCAACATATTCAATACCACAATAGTTTTTAAGGCTATTTTCCCATGAGCTATATATTGCAAAGACAAAGAATAGAATTTAAAGGTAGCACTCAAGTAATGTACTTTGGAATGGCAGAAAAATACCATGTAGTAGGTAGGTATGGTGGACACAAATGGCATAGTTTTTGGCTCAAGGATTTGGATGCACGGGAAGTAATCCCTCTCAATACAAGGCTTTGGCTAGCAAGGTTGTTTGAAGCAAACTCAAGTATAAACCGGTACAGCAAAACTTACATAATAACATATTGCAAGCATTATAAGACTCTACACTGTCTTCCTTGTTGTTCAAACACCTTAATCAGAAAATATCTAGACTTAGAGAGACCAATCATGCAAACCAAATTTTAACAAGCTCTATGTAGTTCTTCATTAATAGATGCAAAGTACATGATGCAAGAGCTTAAACATGATCTATTTGAGCAAAACAATTGCCAAGTATCGAATTATTCAAGACATTATACCAATTACCACATGAAGCATTTTCTGTTTCGAACCATATAACAATGAACGAAGCAGTTTTCAACCTTCGCCTTGAACATTAAAAGTAAAGCAAAGAATACTAGTGTTCATATGAAAAAGCGGAGCGTGTCTCTCTCCCACACAAGTATGAATTTATTCAGAGAATGAAAATAACAAAATGAAAATAAAATCACACAGACGCTCCAAGTAAAGTATATAAGATGTGACGGAATAAAAATATAGTTTCACTAGAGGTGACCTGATAAGTTGTCGATGAAGAAGGGGATGCCTTGGGCATCCCCAAGCTTAGATGCTTGAGTCTTCTTGAAATATGCAGGGATGAACCACGGGGGCATCCCCAAGCTTAGACTTTTCACTCTTCTTGATCATAGTATATCATCCTCCTCTCTTGACCCTTGAAAACTTCCTCCACACCAAACTCAAAACAAACTCATTAGAGGGTTAATGCATAATAAAAAATTTACATGTTCAGAGGTAACACAATCATTCTTAACACTTCTGTACATTGCCCAAAGCTACTGAAAATTAATGGAACAAAGAAATCCATCAAACATAGCAAAATAGGCAATGCGAAATAAAAGGCAGAATCTGTCAAAACAGAACAGTCCGTAAAGACGAATTTTTCTGGGGCACTTAACTTGATCAGATGGAAAAGCTCAAATTGAATGAAAGTTGCGTACATATCTGAGGATCACGCACATAAATTGGCAGAATTTTTTGAGTTACCTACAGACGGGGCTGCTCAATTTCGTGACAGTAAGAAATCTGTTTCTGCGCAGTAATCCAAATCTAGTATCAACTCTACTATCAAAGAGTTTACTTGGCACAACAATGCAATAAAATAAAGATAAGGAGAGGTTGCTACAGTAGTAACAACTTCCAAGACACAACAAAATAGTAGCAAAAAAAACATGGGTTATCTCCCAAGAAGTGCTTTCTTTATAGCCATTAAGATGGGCTCAGTAATTTTAATGATGCTCGCACAAGAAATAAGAGTTGAAGCAAAAGAGAGCATCAAGAAGCAAATTCAAAACACATTTAAGCCTAACCCACTTCCTATGAAAAGGAATCTTGTAAATAAACAAGTTATTGAAGCATGAAGCTACTATCATAGAAAGACAAAGAAAGTGCAACTTCAAGATTCTCAACATAAAGAGGGGAAACTTAATATTATTAAGATGCATATAACCATGTTTCCCTCTCTCATAATAACTTTCAGTGGCATCATGAACAAACTCAACAATATAAGTATCACATAAAGTATTCTTATTCACATGCATAAAAGTATCATTACTCTCCACATAAGCATAATCAATTTTATTAGTAATAGTGGGAGTAAAACTACCATAACCATCATTGTAATCATCATAAATTGTAGGCATGGTATAATCATAATAACCTTTATTCTCCATAGTAGGTGGCACCAAAATACCACTATCATTATAATCATCATAAATAGGAGGTAAAGTATCATCAAATAAAATTTTCTCCTCAAAACTTGGGGGACTAAAAATATCATGCTCATCAAAACCAGCTTCCCCAAGCTTAGAATTTTCCATAGCATTAGCAACAATGGTATTCAAAGTATTCATACTAATAACATTCCCATTAGCACGCATATAAAGTTCCATAGGTTTTTTAATTCACTCTTCAAACACATCATGTCCTAATTCAAGATAAAGTTCATAAAGATCTCTCATTTTGTTGTTGTTTTCCATTAAGCCTAACTAGTGAAAACAAGAAACAAAAAGATATAATTGCAGGATCTAAAGGAAATATCTTCGAGCACTCACACACCGGCAACAGTGCTAGGAAATAGCTTAGTAGTCGGAGGTTGTGAATACCTTTTACCTTACCTCCCCGGCAACGGCGCCAGAAAATAGCTTGATATCTACGCACGCTTCTATTCCTATAGACAGTGTTGGGCCTCCAAGAGCAGATGTTTGTAGAACAGCAGCAAGTTTCCCTTAAGTGAATCACCCAAGGTTTATCGAACTCAGGGGGGTAGAGGTCAGAGATATCCCTCTCAAGCAACCCTGCAATTACGATACAAGAAGTCTCTTGTGTCCCCAACACACCTAATACACTTGTCAGATGTATAGGTGCACTAGTTCGGCGAAGAGATAGTGAAATACAAGTAATACGGATGAATATGAGTGGTAATAGCAATTTGAAATAAAGATGGCAGCAAGCAAACATGTAACATAACTTGTTGGAAACGGTGTTTCAATGCTTAGAAACAAGGCCTAGGGATCATACTTTCACTAGTGGACACTCTCAACAACGATCACATAAATAAATAAGTTCTCTTCTCTTATGCTACTTTCAAAGACTCTATTGTTGGATAACAAACACCATTCATTGTGTAGGGCTACGAGAGCACCCTCAAGCCGGAGTAAACAAACTCCACAACGTCATAAAGGAATCACACAAGATGCAAACACTTTCACTGTCACACCATAGAGAGTAATTCCGGAGTTCATATAAAGTAACTCTAAAGTGCATAGTAATAGTTAACTTCACAATCTACAAGAGATCACGATCATAACCTACGCCAAGTACTACATGATGCACACACTGTCCATATTACATCATGAAGGAGGAATAGACTACTTTAATAACATCACTAGAGTAGCACATAGATTAATAGTGATACAAAACTCATGATCACATAAAGATCACATGGGAGAGAGAGATGAACCACATAGCTACCGGTACAGCCCTTAGCCTCGAGGGAGAACTACTCCCTCCTCATCATAGGAGACAGCAGCGGCGATGAAGATGGCGGTGGTGTCGATGGAGATGCCTTCCGGGGGCAATTCCCCGTCCCGGCGGCGTGCCGGAACAGAGACTTCTGTCCCCCGAATCTTGGCTTCGCGATGGCGGCGGCTGCGTCACTTTTCTCGTCCCGTGGCTTATTCGTTTAGGGTTTTCGCGACGGAGGCTTTATATAGGCGAAGAGGCGGAGTCGGAAGGGGTCTGGGGGTCCCACACACCAGGGGGGCGCGCCCCCCCTCTGGCCGCGCCGCCATACTGTGTGGGGGCCCTGGGCCTCCCCTCTGGTCCCTCTCCGGTGTTCTGAAAACTTCGTGGAAATATAAGATCGTGGGTCTTGATTTCGTCCAATTCCGAGAATATTTCCTTACTAGGATTTCTGAAACCAAAAACAGCAGAAAACAGGAACTAGCACTTCGGCATCTTGTTAATAGGTTAGTTCCGGAAAATGCATATAAATGATGTAAAGTGTGTATAAAACATATGTGTATCATCATAAAAGTAGCATGGAACATAAGAAATTATAGATACGTTGGAGACGTATCACACACCTAGTCACCTAAACTGGAAAATCCAGCGGGAGGATGGTGCCCTTGTTGGTTCTACCGATGAGGCAAACAGGCAGAAACCTCCGTGCACGTATTCGCTGCGAAGAAACAACACTCAGTCGTCCTCCTCGTCGGTGCTGTCGTCGTGGGAGTCCCTGTCGCCGAGGTAGTCCCGGCGGCAGCGCCTCTCATCGAAGACCTTGACGCTCATGTCCCTGTTGCCGAAGTAGGAGAACACGAGGATGAAGCCGTCTTCGAGGCTGTGGTGGCGCGCGAACTTCTCCCAGCCGATGTTGAGGTACATCTTGCCGCGCGCGTCATAGATCGCGTCGACGATCCACCGGTAGTAGCCGCACGAATGCTCCCGCAGATGCATCTTGCGCGGGCGTACCCCGCCGACGTACTCGGCGAAGGAGTCCGGCAGCCTCTGGATGCCGCGCGGGTCGCCCTTGAGGACGAGGACGAACTCGAACAGCACGTCCGGCTCCACGTCCATCTCCGACGATGAAGACGACGGCGTGGGAGGCGACGACGAGCGTTCAGCTATGCCGCGGCCACGACCACGACCACAACCACGGCCGCGGCCGCGAGGTCGGCCTCCGCCTCTACCAGACATAGCGTCGAGTCTTGTTGAGAGATGGTGGCGGCTAGGGTTTGGGAGAGAGGCGCTAGGGTTTGTGTGTGAGAGGACCGATGAGAGGCGCCCCTTTTTATAGGCCGGAGGGAGGCGGATGAGCGGTGGCGCTCATTAACGCCGGCACGCAGAGCTAGGCGCGACGGGACGCATCGCTGCGCCCTCTGTGGAAACTGCACCGTCGCTGCGGAAACTGCACCGTCGCTGCGCGTCAATAACTTCCGTCGCGAGGTAGGCGACGATTAGGTTAAAATTAATTGTGCCGCTGACGGGTCGGCCCCGCCACTCCCCGCCTCGCTTTTCGTTGTGTCCGGCGTCCCCGGTGCGTCCCCTGTGGGATGAGGACGAGCTCGGGGCGCCGGACACCGTATCGGGGCGCGCCGGATAAAAATGGGCTTTGAGGCACGCGGCTGGACGCATTTTTGGTCCGGCGCGCTCCAAATCTCTTTGGGGGACGCTTTGGGGGCGGTTGGAGATGCTCTAATGGTCAAGCAGCCGGCCGGGCGAGCCTATAAATCTTGCAATTCGTCCCTCTTCAAGTCATCATTCATTCAACACACTCTTGCGCCATAAACACCATCGGTCGCCACACCCACCATGAGCCCAGTAAGATCGATGGGACGGCCGTTTTACTCGGATCTGAATGATCCAAAAGAAGAAGGGTTGATGGATCGGGTTGTGGGATTCTTAAAAAAACTTACTGAATCGGACGAGGAGAAAAAGAAGAAGGCGATACTTCGTGACGCCAACATCTGTAGGCGCTTCTCGCCTCCTAAGCAGTCCACCACGCCGTCGACATCGACATCGGCATGGACCTCTTTTGGGCGCCAGTACCAGACATCCAAGGGGCCCGAGAAAACCGCAAGTACAAAGGTTTGCGCTAGCTTCTTCCTCCTTTTCTTGATGTTCAGCTCCAGCACAAGTACTACTTGTCTAACTTTGTCTCTATCCTATATTATGCTGCGTGGACACAGCGCACCACGGGTCGATGCCCCAACGACAACGCCGAGCAACAATAAAATGAAAGCCAAAGATCGCAAGGCTCAGATATGATAAATCGAGTCAAGTTCTGCATCAATGTTTCTCAGTAAAGTTTACCGCCATTGGGCATGCATGCGTCTAGTCTACTAGTTAGGAGGCTATTCAGGTTACAATGTAACATTTTTACCGAGAAGAACTTCTACTCTTAAATTAGAGTTTGTGGTATAGAATTTTGTCCCATAAATTCAAGCCATCGGCAGGACACACTGAAATGTGATGAATACATGTAAGGTGTGTGTTTACACAATTTATTCCACCGGGTGCCCCCTAAGAGCATCTCCAGCCGCGTCCCCCAAATCGTCTCCCAAACCGCGCCGGATTGAGCGTTTGGGGGACGTGTTTTGTTCGTGCCGCCTTTGGGGGACGTCGCTCCCCAGCCGCGTCCCCCAAACGCCGCCCCAATCACGAATTCAAATTGATGCATTCAAAAGAGATCGTTCCCACCGAATCGTCGCGATCAGAGTACTAGGCGCGCGGTCATATTACAGACCATAGTGCATGCTAAATTAGAAGAAGGGGTTGGTTGTCGACGAGGTATCCTGAGTCGACGCAGGCCCATCGATCACGACGACCTCGTCGCGATCTGCCTGGTGCTGTGCATGCTCCGTCTGCTCCGCCGCCGTCGCATAGGCCGACGATGGTGTAGCAGTCGAAGACGCGTCAGCCGGCTCTTGCTCCGCGGTTGCTGCCGCTGCCGCTTCCTGGGCCGCCGCGTCGGCCGCAGCGTCGCCCGCCGCCATTTTGGCTTCGATGTCGTCGAGGATCTGGCCTTTGAACAAGTTGTGCGCCGCCCGCGTCCGTGGAGACATTCCCTCTGTCGACGCTCTCAGCAGGGACATGTCGTCCCTGCGTTTCTTCAGCTCCAACTTCTCCTCTTGTCTCTTGAGCAGCTCCGTCCACCTTTCGTCGGTCTTTTGGTCGCGGGAGAGAAAGGTCGAGGAGACGTCCGCGAGGCATTTCGTGATCGACGCCTGCGTCTTCTCAGACGACGCGGGGTCGGCCAAGGCGGCCTTGGCAGCCTTGTTGCCAGTAGGACGCCCTGCCGACGTTGCCAGCGGCGCGTCCAGAGCAATGGCGTCCTTCCCCTTGGACAGCGACTGGCGCGTCAACCGCCATTTCTCGTTCCCTTTGAGCTTGGTATAGCAATGCATCAGCGCGAACGACTTGTGACCTTCCGAGTTCCTAGCGTAAACCTCCATGGCCCTATCAAACTAGCCAAAGGAAGCGGAATCATTTCATCGAACACAATGTAGGCGCTACAGAGAATGGAAGAAAGAGTCATACCATTTCGGAGAGGTTGACGCCGCTCTCGGCTCTGGTCACTAAGTCGTGATGGTATCCATGGAAGGAGTTCACCGACGCCTGGATGATGGCCCATCGCGTCGACATTGCCTTTTGGCTCCTCTTCATTATCACTTTCTTGTAGTCGCTGTTGATGAGCTTGCGCTCATCGAACTCGGCCTTGATCCTCGCCTAATACTTCCCGTATTTTTGGTTGGCGCCGATGATGGAGTCATGGCTCACCGTCGCCCACGACTCGCACAGACAAAGATCCTCCAAAACCGTCCACTTGGGGCCTCGTGTGCCTGACGCCTTCTTCTTCTTTTTCTTCTTCACGCCGTCCGCGTCTACCTCCACGTGATCATCGTCGCCGGCACCCTCCTCGTCGTCCACGTCCTCCTCTTCGTTGTCCTCCTCGTCGTCCACGTCCTCCTCTTCATCGTCCTCCTCGCCCTCACTCCCACCCTCTTCCTCAGCACCCTCCGCACCCACGCCCTCGAATTCGAGCGGCCCCCTGCGGCCACTGAAAGGGTCGCCGTCCGCACCGGGTCCTGGCTCGCGCTGATCGTACGCCGGGGAGTAGAGGTTGTTGGGGTTGAAGCCGCCATGCGGCAGCGCATCCTGGTAGTGGGGCGACAAGTTAGGCGTCACGCACCCGGGAGTGCCGGAGGGGCCGTCGTTGTAGAAGGCGGAGGACGACGGAGAGAACACTCCCGGAACATACACCGGCACGTTCGTACTATATGGGCTTGCGTTGGTGGCGGCGAGACACCCGGCCATTAGGTGCTGGTGCTGGCGCGCCGCTACAGCCTTCTTCTCCTGCTCCGCCGCCCTCCGTCCTTTCCGCTCCGCCGTCGATAGCTTCCAGCGCAGACAGTCTTGCTGTCATTGATCGTCGGTCCATCCTTCCGGCTTCTTCTTCGGAGCCGGCGCCTTCCGCGGCTTCGCGGACGGCGCTTTCGCCCCTTGAGTCGCATTGCCCGGCGGCTTCTTGGCCATCTTTTTGGGGTCTATCGGCGGCGCCATGGAATGGGGAGAGGGTAGCGGCGGCGGGTGGACGGCGGGAGAGGGTTGCGGCGGCGAGTGGACGGCGGGAGGGAGAAACAAATCGGCGGGATAGGAGAACTGAATCGGCGGCGGGATATGTGTTGGGAGGCCAGAAATGCGCGGCGGGATAGGCGCGATATGGCGGGAGGGGCGGGATTTGGCGGGAATGGGAGATGATTTTTCACTGAGCCGCTGACGCGTCGGGCCCGCGTCGGCTCGCCTCGCTTTTCGTTGTGTCCGGCGTCCCCGGTGCGTCCCCTGTGGGACGGAGACGGGCTCGGGGCGCCGGACACCGTATCGGGCCACGTCGGACAAAAATGGGCTTTGGGGGACGCGGCTGGAACGCATTTTTTGTCCGGCGCGCCCCAAATCCCTTTGGGGGACGCGGCTGGAGATGCTCTAAATTCCAGTGTCAGACATGCAGTTTTTGATGCGCCGGCAGACATCACTAGTAGAAAACAAGGCTTTCGTCCGAAGACTCTACGAGGTTTAGTCTCAGTCGAATTACAAACCGGGACTAAATGGGTCGCATGAGTCCCGGTTCGAACAGCGCGGGCCGCGGCAACCCTCTAGTCCTGGTTCGTTTAGAGCCTCTTTAGTCCCGGTTGGTAAAGGCATGCCTTACCTAAGCTTGTGAGTCACATTTAGCTTTTTCCACTTCTTAGCACAACCGGTGTATGCATGTTGCTTTGCTCTCTCTTTTTTTTTTGAGGAACATACAGCAGGAGAGTCTCCTACTGCTCTTAAATTAAAAACTGGGTAAAGTTACAACATATTTACAAGGGCCTAAATTTAGGACCCCAAGGGCGAACTGAAAAAAGTTTACAGCCTAAGCTCTCTTACAAAAGAATCTATGTTTGATCTAAGATCTTGTTTGACCCTAGTTTTCAGCAACTCCAAATCCACATTAAATTGAGCAAGCCAACAATGAATGGAGACATCAATATTATCAAAGTGTTTTCTGTTTCTTTGTTTCCGAATATTCCAGGCACCCAAAATGACATATTCCAGGAAAAACAAACCTCTCCAAGCACTAGAAGCTGTAGCAATCCGATCACTGAAAGGAAAATCCATGTTCCAGCTGATACCCATAACATTCCAGCAGCTTTTACTGAAAGTGCAGCTAAAGAAAAGGTGATCACGGTCTTCTCGCTGCTGCAAACAAACCACACAGTTGGTGTTAGTTATTGGGCATTTCCTCCTGGCCAGCATATCACGTGTGTTCAGCCGATCCATCATCAACAACCACGCAAATACTTTATGTTTCATCTGGCATTTTGTCTTCCATATGAGAGGAATACATGGTAGCGGGATTAATTCTCTGAAGAAAAACTTATAAAAGTCTCGGGCCGCAAACTCTGATTTACCCCAAATATAAGACCACTTGTCAGGAACCTGCGGGTCTCTCTCTAGTGCAGCTACCACTTGGTTTAAGGTTTGTAGCTCTGCACTAGCTTCCATCGAAAGAGGCAGGAAGAAGTTACTGGCCGATCTGCTATCATCAATGTATTTTATGACTGCAGAATCTTCACATGAGGTGTAGGAAAAAAGATGCGGCAGCTGATCATGTAATGGTGTTTATCCGACCCACACATCTTTCCAAAGCAATACACTATCAGCTGCATTTACTGAACAAGTAGTAACTCCCCGGAAAATATCGAAGAGGCTAGATACATCTCGCTACCAAAAAGATCCACAAGGCTTTTTTGCATGAGGCACACAGTCTTGATAATATTTGAACCAAACTAGCATCACCCAAGGAATATCATGCTTATGAAAAAACTTGTGTAAATATTTCAACAATAGTGCTTGGTTCTGAACCTTTAAGTTGATGATTCCCAACCCTCCTTTTTTCTTTGGTTTACAAACCAAGTCCCAGGCAGCTAAGGAGTACGTTTTCTCTTCCATGTCCTCTGTTTTCCTCCACAGGCAATGTTTTCTGGCCCTGTCAATGAACTCAATGAGTTGTAGGGGGATTTTGAGGACACATAGGACATATATTAGCAAAGGAGTGAGTGCAGCATTTATGTATGTAACTCTGCCACCATATGTGAGCCAAATAGCCGTACTAGTCAGACGTCTTTCCACTCTATCAACTAACGGCATGAGCTCTGCAACTGTCGGCCTAGTAGTGCCCAGAGGTAGGCCCAAGTAGGTGAAGGGCATAGTACCAACCTGACAACCCAAAATCTGAGCTAAAGCTTGAGCATTCTCCATATCAATATTTATAGGCATGAGTTGGGACTTATGGTAGTTAATCTTGAGACCGGTAGCTTGAGCATAAGCATCCAAAATATGTTTCAGATAAAGAAGCTGGCTAGGATCAGCAGGGAGGACAACAATGGTGTCATCGGCATACTGAATCACAGGGAAGTCCTCGGAAGCTGGTTGTTCAATAGGTAGAGAAAGAAGACCTTCAGAGCATGCTGCATTAATCAGTGACTGGAGCAAATTAGATCCTGCAACAAATAGCAAAGGGGAGAGTGGGTCGCCTTGCCTCACACCCCTTCTACATCTAAATTCAGTTCCAGGCACACCATTGACAAGAACAGCTGAAGATCCTGATTTAAAGATCAAATCAATCCAGTTTATCCACCTATCATCAAAACCCATATGTTTGAGAATTTGCAGTATTGTCGAGTGCTCAATGGTGTCAAATGCTTTTGCAAAATCTAGCTTGATGATCACTATTTCTCTTCCAGAAGCTTTGCACTGGTGTAGATATTCAAAAGACCAGGCTAGGCAGTCCTGGATATTTCGTCCCTTTATGAACCCATATTGATTACGGTGTACAATTTTAAGAATCCACTTTTGTAATCTTTCTGCCAAGATTTTAGTGAGAACCTTCAGAACACAATTGAGTAGTGATATCGGCCTGTAGTCATTTACTGTTTCAGGAGACAACTTTTTTGGAAATAAGGTGATGAAAGAATTATTTAAGCATTCCAGAGTGATTTTTCCTTCCCAAAAATCTGAGCAAAGTTTGTAGAAATCTGGGGCAATAATATCCCAACATACTTTGCTCTCTCTTCTTATGCACAAGAGATGCTCGATGAAATGCCTAAGAGCATTTGCCACTTGAGTTCACATAAAACAAATACAATACGAAGTGTCCGAGCCACACTTAACCTTTCTCCTCTTTTTCCCTTCTCAATCAAGGTTAACAATTTTATCCTTTCATCCTTCATTGAAAAAATACATGTGTGCATATATACATCGCTTCACTATTCATGATGTTCTGTAATAGTTTTTAATAAACTTAATTATATAATGCAGATGAATCGGCAATGGATGTACAATGATCGACGCCATAACAAGTTCACCGCGGGACTGAATTTTTTTACCCGTGTGGCTGAGGAAAACAAACGGGGTGGTTTTATGTATTGTCCATGTGTTAACTGTAAGAATAAGATAGATTACTCTTCCTAGACATACCTTTACACCCACCTGATTCGGGCTGGTTTCATGCACAACTACAATTGTTAGACCAAGTACGGAGAAAGAGAGGTTATGATGGAATACAATGAAGAAGAAGAGGATGATGACAACTACCCCATATTCACTGAATGCGATGATACTGCAACGAGGGAAGCAGAAGATCAAGAGGCATCAGATGAGCCCGCTGATGATCTTGGTCGGGCCATTGCTGATGTAAAATGAGACTGTAAAACTGAAAAGGAAAGGTTGCAGTTTGAGCAGATGTTAGAGAATCAGAACAAAATGACATACCCAACTTGCGAAGATGGCCAGAAAAAGCTAGGTAGCACACTGGAATTGTTGTAATAGAAGGCGGAGAATAGCGTGACTGTCTCCGAATTTGAAAAGTTGCTGAAAATAATTAAGTAGCAGCTTCCAAGGGGCAATGAATTGTCCGCCAGTATGTATGAAGCGAAGAAGGTTGTCTACCTCTAGGATTTGACATGCAGAAGATACATGCATGCATTAATGACTGCATCCTCTACCGCGGTGAGTACGAGAATTTGGATACATGCCCGGTATGCACTGCATTGCGATATAAGATCAGACGACATGACCCTGGTGATGTTGAAGGCGAGGGCCCAGGAAGAGGGTTCCTGCCAAGGTTATGTGGTATGCTCCTATAATACCACGGTTGAAACATTTTTTTTAGAAATAAAGAGCATGCTAGGTTGTTGCGATGGCACAAAAATGACCGTAAGAAAGACGCGATGTTGAGACACCCCGCTGATGGGTCGCAGTGGAGAAAAATTGAGAGAGAGTTCCCGAACTTTGCAGATCACACAAGGAACTTAAGGCTTGGTCTAAGTACAGATGACATGAATCCTTTTGGAGAGCAAAACTACAGTCATAGCACTGGCCTGTAACTCTATGTATATATCCTCCTCGTTAATTGTGCATGAAGCGGAAGTTCATTATGATGTTAGTGCTCATTCAAGGTCCGAAGCAACCCGGCAACGATATTGATGTGTACCTAAAGCCATTAGTTAAAGAACTTATACAATTATGGCCGTAACATGTGTACGTGTGTGGGACGTAACAGGTGTACGCATGGGACTAGCACAAATAGGAGGAATTTGACCTACGAGCGTTGATGTTCGTAACCATGAATGATTAGAATACTCTTATTAACCTTTTAGGACAGACAAACAAGTGATACAATGCATGCACACACTGTTTAGATGAGACCTACAAGGGCAGTATTGGATGCGCCGGCAGACATCGGCATCGTTTTAGGGCCTGCTGCTCGGATGGCGCTCCCAAATGCACCCAGTTTTCTTAAACTTAGAGCATCTCCACCAGCGGCCCCTATAGCATTTGGGGAGGGGGGGGGGGGGATTCGGCTCACACTAGCGCGCTCCAAAAAGCACCGGCGCGTTTTCAAGCTCAATAGAAGCACCGACAACCCTGTGACGGCCCCTTCACAAAGGGTGCAGATCGGGCGCGCCAGCCGGAAGCACCACAGGTGGTTTTGCGGGTGGTGTCCCCTTGGCAGTGGCAGGAGGCGACATATCACATTAAAAACGACGTGTATTGGATGGTCGTCGGCATCAACCGAGGAGGTTCCGACGAGGAGGCGACTGGACACGCGGCGTCCACCCACCTCCCCATGCGCCTTGAATGCACGCCCGTCGCCGTCTTTAAAACCCCACCAACGTGCTGCTCTTCTCCCCCATCGTCCAACCCTAGCCGCCGCCAAGCTCTCAAACGCCTCGCGACACTCCCACCACCACAGACACCTCACCACTATAGGGCTTGGCACGAGTATGACTGAATGACTCCAACAGTCGAATCTGGCCATGTATCTTAATTTTCAGTTGAGCTTTGTACTTTAATTCCAATTCAATCATAATAATTTTTTTATTCCCGCCCATTGTTTTCCGCCCTTTTCCTCCCGTGCGCCGTCGTGGCGGGAAACTTTCTCATCATCAGCATCAGCCATGATGAAGCCACCAGCTCTGGGATAAAAGGGGTATATAAACTAAATTTAAACTAAAACAATCGACAACGATTTCATTGAAAATACAATTAAAATAGATAAACAACTAGTCTAGTCGATCTACTCATCGTCGGAGGTTGTCTCGGTCCAAATGTCATCCCACCGAGGGTCGTTGTCGGCCCAAGTTCTATTCGGGTTGTCGAGCTCGAACTCGGCGACGGCCCGACGGTGGCGTCTGTCGGACCTGCGTTGTGCCCTGAGGTCAGCGAAGAACGCGTCGGTGTTGTCGACGTTGTTGGGGAACTACGCCCTCCACTGGCGCATCAACTCCTCGTCGTGCTCGGCGATGGCGATCCGGCGCTGCACCTGGCGGTGGCGGCGACGGTCCTCGTCGTCGAAGAGGCACGGCGTCGGCGCGAGGAACTCCGTCTCCTCTAGCGATTCGACGTCTGGGAAGTTCATGTCGCGCCGTGGCCGCCGAAATCGCCACGCGGCCGCATCGTAAGCGCGCGCCGCCAGCTCCGGGGTGTTGTACGTGCCGACGGTGAGGCGGAAGCCACCGACGCGCATCTCGGCGTTGAACCTACCGTTCGGACGCGCTCGGACGCCATGGAAACCGGACGAGCCGCGACGGCGCGGCGGCATCCCAGAGATGAATGAGCGGAGGCGACGGCGACGTGTGGTTCCGCGCGCACGCGGCGCTTTATAGCACGCGAAGCGACGCGGAAACTTTGGCGACAGGTGGCGCGGGGAAGCGGCGGGGCATGGCACGTGGAAGCGGCGTCTACACGTCGCACGCCGGCGGCGGCGGGACGAAGCACGTGGAAGCGGAGGCGACACGTGGCACGAGGAAGGGACACGTGTGGCACGGCGGCGGCGGTGGCGGCGGTGGCACGTGGAAGGGGCGGCGACACGTGGCGCGGCAAAGCGGCGGGCATGGCACGTGGAAGCGGCGTCTACACGTCGCACGCCGGCGGGGCGAGGCACGTGGAAGCGGCGGCGACACGTGGCATGTGGAAGAGACACGTGTGGCACGGCGGCGGTGGCGGTGGACATGGCTTCAAATTCAAATTCATTAGTTATGTCAATTTATATTCAAATTCATATGTAAATTACACTTTTATTAGATACAGATTTTTTCTGAACATTTTGATGTATCATAGCCCTTTTTTTATTTAAAATAATACGGGAACGAAAACAATTTAAAAAATTGGCCTTTGGATCCGGTTTGTGCCACGAACCGGGACCAAAGGCCTATTTTGCGCGCGCAGCGAAAAACGCAGCGAAAATAGGCCTTCAGTCTCGGTTAGTGGCACAAACCGGGACCAAAGGGGGGCCTTTGGTCCCGGTTCATGCCACGAACCGGGACCAAAGGGGGTGCCCTATAACTGCTCCCCTCCGTCTCCGCGGAGATCAATCCCGCGGAGACAAATGAGCACGACACCGCCAGGCTGCCCAAACGTCGCGCCGTCGCTGTCGCCGTGCGCTGTCGTCGCTGCCGCCGTGCTCCGCCGCGTGCGCCACCGCCTCCTCCGCCGCCCCTCCTGCAGCCGCCCTCCTCTCCGTCCGCCACATCTCCCGGCCGCGCGCGCGCCCACATGCGTCTCCCGCCGCCGCCCGTCGCCGCGTGCGCCACTGCCTCTGCCCCCGCCACCGCGCCTCCTCCGCAGGTAAGGCACGCGCCCCTCCCTCTCCCTCTTCCGGCCGGCCGACCGGCCGGCCAAGTCCTTAATTTTTTGTTTTTATTTTTATTTTTTTGTTAGATTAATTAGTGTAGTGAATTAGTAGTATTGGTAAATTCGTTAGAAAAATAGTTAGAATTTTTTTGTTAGATTAGTGTAGTGAATTTAGTAGTAGTGCAAAATAGTTAGAAAAATAGTTAGTGTTATGTATGTTAGAAATTTTTGTATGTTAGAAAAAAGTAATATTTGTTAGATAAATTTTATTATTTAGAAATAGTTAGAAATAATTTGTTAGTTAGAAATAATATATTTGTATTAATGTTAGTTTAAATTGTTAGTTAGAATTGTTAGTGAAATTTGTTAGTGAGAAATAATTTTAGAAATAGTGGTTAAGTAAAAATAATGTTAGAGTTAGTATGTATATATAGTTATTTTATTTAGCACAATATCATGTTATTTTATTTAGCACAATATCATGTTTTTTTAGTTATTTTAGTACATATACGATTTAGTTTCGTAGCAACGATGCCGCGCCAGCCGCCGCGTCGTGGAGGGTCCATTCTGGAGCAGATGCTGTCGATGGGGGAGGTCCGGGACTGGGCTCCGCCGGAGTGGCACTGGGAGGTGTTATCTTCTGGGGCGCGCACCTTGGTGCGGAATCCGGGTGCCGTCGTCGACCCGGATAATCTCTGGTGGAGGTCGCGTGGGCCACGGTTGTTTCAGAGGGAGCCGGCCCTGTAGGAGGTGGTAACTCAGCGCATTATAGAGGAGGACGAGCACGTTCGCCATTACATGTATGCGTTAGACACCATGTATAGGACCGGATGATCAGTTACGCAGGAATCTCACATTAGCTATGACCTTGTTACTGTTCCGTGGCTTTGGGTGTTCGGCCGGCGCGGTTCAGCATCCGGCCAGCGCCGTTGACAGGTTCTAGTAGTGATCGATGTATTAGGGATAAATAAGATCTATGTATGCATGTAACTGCACTATCTGTTTTCAGCACTACATTATCGATCCTTAATTAATAACTATATATGTAACTCCAATTTCAGTTTTCTGCATTATCCTTAATTTGATCATATGATTGTTCCTATATATAACTTGCAAGTCGTTGTAGAAAGCATGGAGGGACACAGAGACGAATCCCAAGAAGAATTCATGGCTAACCTCATAGCCCACGGTACTCTGGATGATGGCGACGACGGTATTCCAGATGATGGCGGTGACAATGTCATCGCAACTTTTTTGAATGACTCCGGTGAGGGAGCGGAGAATATTGACCGAAGAGAAGATGGCTCCGATGAGAAAGAAGATCCTAATGGCTCCGGTGAGGAAGAAAATCATCATAATGGCTCCGGTGATGGAACCGTAGTTATCACCCATGTATATAAATTAAGCCGCTGCTGACTAGATGCATTAACTAATTAATTTATATTGACGATGAATTATTTCTTTTTTATCCCTCTGGATCGAGCACTTCTTCTGTAAAGTCGAAGATGCGAGGCCCGGCCAAAAAGTTGGACGACGGTGTTAGGCGCGACATCACCCATATCGATAAGAGTGGTAAACCGTTTGCTCCGGAGAAGCATGCAAAGTCATTTATAAATCAATGTGGAGTGCTTGATAGGGACTGCATCCCGATCACCGTTCGAGAATGGCACAAGCCGAAGGGACTAGAGCTGTCTACAGAGGAAGAAGCTCAAGGTCTTTATATCGATGATGTAGCCAAAAACAGCATTCTGACCAAGCTCATGGCACATTTTAACATAGTACCTCCAGAGGGGGATGCCGATGAAAAGGAAAAGATGGAGAAGGCAGTTGATGACCCACAAGTAGGGGTGTATCGTAGTACGTTCGATAAATAAGAGTGTCGAACCCAACGAGGAGCAGAAGGTGTTGACAAGCAGTTTCGATGAAGAATTCACTGTAAATGCTCACAAACAAGTATTCTTTTTTTTTGACATTTCACAAACAAACAAGTATTCAGGGGGTTTTAATATAGAAGATGAATAAAGTACAAGTAAGTAAAATGCGAGAGTAATAACTGCAGCGAGTGGCCCAATCCTTTTTAGCATAAAGGACAAGCCGGTTTGTTTACTTATAATGACCAAACGTTCTTGAGGACACACGGGAATTTAGTCTAGTGCTTTCGCTTCATATAGCTGATTAATCTTCATTGTTTTGATAAGTGTTGTGTGGGTGAACCTATGCTAATGCACCGCCCTTCCTAGGACTAATACATACTTGTGATTATACCCCTTGCAAGCATCCGCAAATACAAGAAAGTAATTAAGATAAATCTAACCACAGCCTTAAACTCTGAGATCCTGCTATCCCTCCTGCATCGATATACCAACGGGGGTTCAGGTTGCTGTCACTCCGGCAACCCCACAATTAGCAAACGAATACAAGATGCATTCCCCTAGGCCCATAAAGGTGAAGTATCATGTAGTCGACGTTCACATGACACCACTAGAAGAATAACACCACAACTTAAATATCAAACCATTGAATATTAATCAACATAGTTCACTACTAACATTTAGACTTCACCCATGTCCTCAAGAACTAAACGAACTACTCACGAGACATCATATGGAACATGATCAGAGGTGATATGATGATGAATAAAAATCTGAACATAAACCTTGGTTCAATGGTTTCACTCAATAGCATCAATAACAAGGAGTAATCAATACCGGGAGAGTTTCCCCTATCAAACAATCAAGATTCAACCCTAGATGTTACAGCGGTGATGAGGTGCAGTGATGTCTACGGGTGCTTCTATTCTTGTAGATAGTGTTGGACCTCCAAGAGCAGAGGTTTGTAGAACAGCAGCAAGTTTCCCTTAAGTGGATCACCCAAGGTTTATCGAACTCAGGGAGGAAGAGGTCAAGGATATCCCTCTCAAGCAACCCTGCAATCACGATACAAGAAGTCTCTTGTGTCCCCAACACACCTAATACACTTGTCAGATGTATAGGTGCACTAGTTCGGCGAAGAGATAGTGAAATACAAGTGGTATGAATGAATATGAGCAGTAGTAACGGCGCCAGAAAAGTGCTTGCTGGCGTGCAGTTGATGGTAGTAATATTGCAGGAAGTAAAGATGCAGTAAAACAGTAAACAAGCGATGATTGCAGTATTTGGAAACAAGGCCTAGGGATCATACTTTCACTAGTGGACACTCTCAACATTGATCACATAAATAAATAAGTTCTCTTCCTTTGTGCTACATATACTCTTGTTTGATAATGAACACCATTCGTTGTGTAGGGCTACAAGAGCACCTCAATGCCGGAGTTAACAAGCTCCACAACATTCGGCATTCATATTTAAGTAACCTTAGAGCATAATAGATCTTTGCAATTTAAACCGAGTACTAACAGAGCATACACACTGTCACCTTTACACTATGAAGGGGGAATAAACCACATCAATACTATCATAGTAATAATTAACTCCATAACCTACAAGAGATTATGATCATAACCTACGCCAAGTACTACACGATGCACACACTGTCACCATTACACCGTGAAGGAGGAATAGACTACTTTAATAACATCACAAGAGTAGCACATAGACTAATAGTGATACAAAGCTCATCATATGGATCTCAATCATGCAAAGCAATTCATGAGATCATTGTATTGGGGTACAGAGAGAGAGATTAACCACATAGCTACCGGTACAGCCCTTAGCCTCGATGGAGAACTACTCCCTCCTCATGGGAGACATCAGCGGTGATGAAAATGGCGGTGGTGTCGATGGAGGAGCCTTCCGGGGGCACTTCCCCGTCCCGGCGGCGTGCCGGAACAGAGACTCCTGTCCCCCAGATCTTGGCTTCGCGATGGCGGCGGCTATGGAAGGTTTCTCGTACCGTGGCTTTTCCGTATCGAAGATTTAGGTCAGGGACCTTTAAATAGGCGAAGAAGCGGAGTCGGAGGGCTGACGAGGCGACGACACAGTAGGGGGGCGCGGCCCACCCCCTGGCCGCGCCAGCCTATCATCTGGGGCCCACAGGGCCCTCCTCTGGCGGCTCTCGGGTGTTCTGGAATCTTCGTGTGATTCTAAGATGCTGGGCGTTGATTTCGTCCAATTCCGAGAATATTTCCTTACTAGGATTTCTGAAACCAAAAACAGCAGAAAACAGGAACTGGCACTTCGGGATCTCGTCAATAGGTTAGTTCCGGAAAACGGATCAAAACGATATAAAGTGTGAACAAAACATGTACGTATTGTCATAAAACTAGCATGGAACATAAGAAATTATAGATACGTTTGAGACGTATCAAGCATCCCCAAGCTTAGTTCCTACTCGCCCTCGAGTAGGTAAACGATAACAATGATAATTTCTTAAGTGACATGCTACCAACATAATCTTGATCAACATTATTGTAAAGCATATGAGATGAATGCAGCGATTCAAAGCAATAGTAAAGACAATGAATAAACAATTGAATCATATAGCAAAGACTTTTCATGAATAGTACTTTCAAGACAAGCATCAATAATTCTTGCATAAGAGTTAACTCGTAAAGCAATAGATTCAAAGTAAAAGGCATTGAAGCAACACAAAGGATGATTAAGTTTCAGCAATTGCTTTCAACTTGTAACATGTATATCTCATGGATAGTTGTCAACATAAAGCAATATAACAAGTGCAATAGGTAAACATGTAAGAATCAATGCACACAGTTGACACAAGTGTTTGCTTCTAAGATAGAAAGAAGTAGGTAAACTGACTCAATATAAAAGTAAAAGAAAGGCCCTTCGTAGAGGGAAGCAGTGATTAAATCATGTGCTAGAGCTTTTTAAGTTTTGAAATCATATAGAGAGCATAAAAGTAAAGTTTTGAGAGGTGTTTGTTGTTGTCAACGAATGGTAGCAGGTACTCTAACTACCTTATCAACCAGACTTTCAAGAGCGGCTCCCATGAAGGATGTTATCTCTACCAGCAAGGTAGATCATCCCTCTTCTCTTTTGTTTACACATGTACTTTAGTTTAGTTTTTATTTTTAATTTTTTAGATGACACTCCTCCCAACCTTTGCTTTCTCAAGCCATGGCTAACCGAATCCTCGGGTGCCTTCCAACATTTCACATACCATGGAGGAGTGTCTATTTGCAAAATTAAGTTGCTTACTGATGAATCAGAGCAAAACATGTGAAGAGAATTATTAATGCAAGTTAATTAATCGGGGCTGGGAACCCCATTGCCAGCTCTTTTTGCAAAATTATTGGATAAGCGGATGAAGCCACTAGTCCATTGTGAAAGTCTGTCAAAAGTAAATGACAAGATCGAAAGATAAAACACCACATACTTCTTCATGAGCTATAAAACATTGACACAAATAAGAGGTAATAGCTTTTGAATTGTTTAAAGGTAGCACATGAAGTATTTGCTTGGAATGGCAGAGAAATACCATGTGGTAGGTAGGTATGATGAACACAAATGGCATGGATTTTGGCTCAAGGATTTGGATGCATGAGAAGAATTTCTCTCAATACAAGGCTAGGCTAGCAAGGTTGTTTGAAGCAAACTCAAGATAAAACGGTGCAGCAAGACTCACATATGAACATATTGTAAGCATTATAAGACTTTACATCGTCTTCCTTGTTGTTCAAACACCTTAACCAGAAAATATCTAGACTCTAGAGAACAATCATGCAAACCAATTTTAACAAGCTCTATGTAGTTCTTCATTAATGGGAACAAAGTACATGATGCAAGATCTTAAACATGATCCATATGAGCACAACAATTGCCAAGTATCAAATTATTCAAGACATTATACCAATTACCACATGAAGCATTTCCTGTTTCCAACCATATAACAATCAACGATGTTTCAACCTTCGCCATGAACAATAAAAGTAAAGCTAAGAACACATGTGTTCATATGCAACAGCGGAGCGTGTCTCTCTCCCACACAAGCATGAATTTATTCAAACAAAACAAAAAACAAACAGACGCTCCAAGTAAAGTACATAAGATGTGACCGAATAAAAATATAGTTTCAAGAGAAGAAACCTGATAAATTGTTGATGAAGAAGGGGATGCCTTGGGCATCCCCAAGCTTAGACGCTTGGGTCTTCTTGAAATATGCAGGGATGAACCACGGGGGCATCCCCAAGCTTAGACTTTTCACTCTTCTTGATCATAGTATATCCTCCTCCTCTCTTGACCCTTGAAAACTTCCTCCACAACAAACTCAAAACAAACTCATTAGAGGGTTAGTGCATAATCAAAAATTCACATGTTCAGAGGTGACACAATCATTCTTAACACTTCTGGACATTGCCCAAAGCCACTGGAAGTCAATGGAACAAAGAAATCCATCCAACACAGCAAAAGAGGCAATGCGAAATAAAAGGCAGAATCTGTCAAGACAGAACAGTCCGTAAAGACGAATTTTACAGAGGCACTTAACTTGCTCAGATGAAAAAGCTCAAATTGAATGAAAGTTGCATACATATCTGAGGACCACGCACGTAAATTGGCAGATTTTTCTGAATTACCTACAGAGAATTCTGCCCAGATTCGTTACACACAGAAATCTGTTTCTGCGCAGTAATCCAAATCTAGTATCAACCTTGCTATCAAAGACTTTACTTGGCACAACAATGCAATAAAATAAAGATAAGGAGAGGTTGCTACAGTAGTAACAACTTCCAAGACACAACAAAACAGTAGCAAAATAAACACATGGGTTATCTCCCAAGAAGTTCTTTCTTTATAGCCATTAAGATGGGCTCAGCAATTTTAATGATGCTCACGCAAGAAATAAGAGTTGAAGCAAAAGAGAGCATCAAGAAACAAATTCAAAATAAATTTAAGTCTAACATGCTTCCTATGCATAGGAATCTTGTAAATAAACAAGTTCATGAAGAGCAAAGTAACAAGCATAGGAAGATAAAACCAGTGTAACTTCAAAAATTTCAGCATATAGAGAGGTGTTTTAGTAACATGAAATTTTCTACAACCATATTTTCCTCTCTCGTAATAACTTTTAGAGGCATCATGAACAAACTCAACAATATAAGTATCACATAAAGCATTCTTATTCACATGCATAAAAGTATCATTACTCTCCACATAAGCATAATCAATTTTATTAGTTGTAGTGGGAGCAAATTCAACAAAGTAGCTATCATTATTATTCTCATCATCAAATATAGGAGGCATATTGTAATCATAATTAAACTTATCCTCCATAGTAGGCGGCACCAAAATACCACTATCATTATAATCATCATATATGGGAGGCATATCATAATCAACATAAACTTTCTCCTCAATACCCGGAGGGCTAAAGAGATCATTTTCATCAAAACCGACCTCCCCAAGCTTAGAATTTTCTATATCATTAGCAACAATGGTGTTCAAAGAGTTCATACTAATATTACTACTAGAATGGAAATAAGGTTCCATAGGTTTTTTAATTCTCGCATTAAACCATTCATATCTTGACTCAGGAAATAGTTTAAAAAGCTCACAGACACTACAAGAAAAGTTCTGATAGACAACGTCTCAAAATCGTCCGCTAAGGGGTATTTTTCGTCGCCTATGGGCCTAACCCGACGATATGGGTTCTGTTGTGGAAACTGCGTCAGGCAAAGTCCTACGACGATTTTTTCGGTCCGTCGCGCTTGGGCGCCCTTCCGCCACGGAAAATCAGACCGTTGCCCAAGTGTTTCCGGGAGCCCGTTGACTGCTGACGTCATGCAAACTGACACGTGGCAGACGCCGTTAATCGGCGCACGGCGTTAACCGGCTGAAACCCCGTGGTAGATGGTAGGCCCACACGAGGCCTGCCACGTCTTAAGCGGGCCGGCCCATTAAGTTTGCGGGCCGGGCCAGCTGACTTAGTTTGACCGGTCAACTATATAGCTGGGCTGGTCCATTAGTTACGTGGGCCGGGCCTAACCTCTAAGGTTGACTGGTCAAAACATTAATGGGCCAGCCCACTAAGCATGTGGGTCGGGCCGAATGCACTCGTTTGACCGGTCAACCGGCAAAAGGGCCGGCCCAAAGACATGTGGGACCCACTTTCCTGTTATCGGGCCGGCCCATTTAACTAGTGGGGTCTACCTTAAAGCAACTGGGCCGGCCCAAGAAGTTATTGGGCCGGCCCAATTAGCATGTGGGTCCCACTTTCCTGCTATCGGGCCGGCCCATTTAGTACGTGGGGTCCACAATAGATCAAATGGGCTGGCCCAACAAGAAAGTGGGCCGGGCCAAAAACACAGGTGGGTCCCACTTTCCTGTTAAAGGGCCGGCCCATTTAGTATGTGGGGTCCACCATATAGCAAGTGGGCCGGGCCAAAACCACAGGTGGGTCCCACTTTCCAGTTAAAGGGCCGGCCCATTTAGTATGTGGGGTCCACCATATAGCAAATGGGCCGGCCCAACAAGATAGTGGGCCGGGCCAAAAGCACAGGTGGGTCCCACTTTCCTGTTAAAGGGCCGGCCCATTTAGTATGTGGGGTCCACCATATAGCAAGTGGGCCGGGCCAAAAACACAGGTGGGTCCCACTTTCCTGTTAAAGGGCCGGCCCATTTAGTATGTGGGGTCCACCATATAGCAAGTGGGCCGGCCCAACATGCTAGTGGGCCGGGCCAAAAACACAGGTGGGTCCCACTTTCCTGTTAAAGGGCCGGCCCATTTAGTATGTGGGGTCCACCATATAGCAAGTGGGCCGGCCCAACAAGATTGTGGGCCGGGCCAAAAACACAGGTGGGTCCCACTTTCCTGTTAAAGGGCCGGCCCATTTAGTATGTGGGGTCCACCATATAGCAAGTGGGCCGGCCCAACTAGTTAGTGGGCCGGCCCAGTAGTGGGTGGGGTCCACCTTAAAGCAAGTGGGCCGGCCCAATATGTAGTGGGCCAGCCCGTTTAGTTGCTGTTTATATGCCGGCATAATAGGCGCTTTAGGATTTTGCGGGCCGGCACATATGTGATTTCGCTTAATTGGGCAGTTTAAGGGATGGGAATTCGTGATTTAGATACCGAGAATATTTACACAAAGATTGATTTACGTCGGATAGCCTCACTTACCACAAGCACCAAAGAAAAAATGCGCGAAAGAACTATAAAAACTAACTAAATATTACATCAGCTGCAAGGCTTTGAAAAAATATTACAGAACCCAGATAAATTGAATGGTAATTAAACCTAGCAATACAATGAAGCGATCCGGCAATCTTTTAAGTTGTCCATGCAGCACCTATATCTGAAACAAAGACATTACAAGTTAAGACAGCAACAATGGAAAGGCAAAGACACTACAATATTGTTTGCCAAAGAATTTGGAACTCATCATTTCATCGTTATAACAAGATCATTGTAATGCGCACAATAAGCAAACAAAGAGTGCATGCCGCATACCAACAGCCAATATAACAGAGCATGTTAGAATGAAACAGCAGGTTTACTACTGTCGAGTCCCATGCAAACCAACATGTTCAGGGAGTACAAAATTGGCATGAACAACATAGTAGCAGGCTATAAATTTTGTAACAACGGCTGAGCAAGATGAAGTTATGATGGCTACATCTACAGAGCAGGGAATGTAAACCAAAAATAGAAGTTACGATGGCAAAAGCTAAAGAGGAGGGAATGTGAACCAACATGTGCCAAGTGCAATTACTTCATTTTGGCCGTGAACTAAATAATACTCCTGAACATATAGTGAAGGGGATGCAAATCAAGATGTTTTGGGATATAAACTTGTAATGAGCAACACATAGAGGATAGTTAATGCTGGAGCTTAGGATGGACCAGATACAGAATATAGTGGGATCACCTGTGAACTTGTATAAGAGGGAATGCAAACCAATATGTTCAGCATTCCATATGTGAGCGTCATGCCAAGTCAGAGAAAAGTCAATAATGCAGCTTTTGAAGAACAAGATGGCACGCAAAATTATTATCGAGTAGTATGACAAGTTTATTTGTACTACAGGCTAGATAGCAGAGTGATAGCATGCCAAACTAAGTCCTTACTTTGTTAGCTTACAATGAACTAGATACAAAACAATGGCATCACCTGTAGTACAGGGAATGCAAGCCAACATGTTCATGGAGTAAAAAATTGGCACAAACAACATAGTAGCAGGCCATAATTTTTGTAACAACAACTGAGCAAGATAAAGTTATGATGGCTAGATCTACAGAGCAGGGAATGTAAACCAAATATAGAAGTTATGATGCCAAAAGCTATAGAGCAGGGAATGCGAACCAACATGTGCAATTACTTAAAATTGGCCATGAACTAAATAATAGCAGGATGTTACTATAATACCTATAATTTTTGTAACAACGACTGAGCAAGATAGAAGTTATGATGGCTACATCTACAGAGCAGGGAATGCAAACCAAAATGTTCAATCGCTTAAAGTTAGCAATGAACTAGAAAATAGCAAGGTGTTACGGTCATAGCTAGGAATGAACTAAAAGATCTTCAGACAAACAAGCATCTGAACCCAGAACATGGCGCTAAAACAAGGGACTTACATTAGGAGAAGCACTCTGTGGGAGTCACGGCAGATCTTCCTGGGGTTGAAAGATCCGGTGATGAAGTACGCTACATGTGCTACTTGGGGTTGGAGAGACGGCCATTACACTTCATGGTTACTCATCTCATGTGCAAAAACGTAACGGCGCGTCGTTAGCACAAACAGGTTCCCCCAAGATTAAACAAGAACTTGCAGGCAAGCAATAGAAAAGCGACAGTAGAAGAGTTTAGATCATGCACGGCGCCGGTGAAGCAGATCCGGTTCATGCACAGCGGTGTCGGTGAGCAAGATCCGATGCGGTGGAAGACGGATCCGGCGAAGCGGCTCCGGTGGGGTGGACGATACCGCAGCTGAAGCGACTGCGGTAGACTGCTGGATGAGCATATGGTTTCGAGGTTCGGCGGGGATGATCCGGTCCGGTTGATGACGGCGTCGATGAAGCGGCTCCGGCAGGCAGCCGGATGACGAGGATCGCGAGGCCTCGGGTAGGCCAGGGAAGTCCGGCGGGATGTTCCGGTGCGGTGGTCGTGGAGGTGGGAGAGAGGGACTTGGGAAGTCTCAGAGGAGAGACTGAGGGAAATGAATTTTTTTGGGGAGGGTTTCCGGGCTAGGGAGGTGGTGATCTAAAAAATGACGGGCATACCCCCCAACCAACCGACTTTGCTGCCATCTCCACAGGGGTAGAATGGGAATTTGGAAGCGTGTGAAATTTTTGTATTTTATGGGCGGGAAGTTTTGCCGCTATGAGATTTTGAATTTGGCTATGGTCAAGTATAATGATAAAAAATTGTGACACCGTACTAGTACCTCTGTTCAAGGCCGAGTGCAAAATCAAATCATCATCACGTTGAATATAGGTCACTACCATGATCATGATCTATCTTCTGGACAGAGATCCAGTGCCCCCACGTTCACAGGGCACAACGTGACCTGAGGCTTCCCATCCACCATTCGTTTCAATCCAACGGCAAGGAAAGCAACAGCGTGACCCGATTAATTTCTGCTGAGCTGAAGAGCTGCTGTGTTCTCTCGAACCTGAAGAAATAGAGAAGGGAACAGAAGATGATTTCGGTTCCGAGCGCATCTGTCCGGGCCAAAAATGTGTCTGGTACAAACTCCAGCGGGACGACGCATAGTGACTGGGCCGTTCGCAGCGACGCAAACATGCCCAAATATGCGTCTCGGATCCGTCGCGCGGACGCTGCGTGGACGCGTAAAGTGTCCGCTCGCGTCTGGCGAACGTTTCATCGGGCCCGCTTGGCAGTGACCCAGCGTCGATGCGTCTTCTCAGCGGCGCCGCTTCGGCTGTCTGCGGTCGCGTAAAATGGCGATGCCTCGGGTGGCACGCGTTGTCACCTAACTCTGCGAATGGCGATGCCACGCGTGCAGCGGCCGTCGCGTGCCTCCGATCTATATAAACAGGAGCGTACGCATATCATCTCCTCCCACACTAAACCCTAGCCACTGTCGCTCAACCTCCTACTGGGTTTTGTATAGAACTAGAACGCATAATTTAATCTCAAGTTTGATGTGCCCTGTGAACGTGCGGGCACTGGATCTATGTCCCTATCTTCTTAATCCCATTCAAAAATGCGTTTGAAATATTTCAGGATTGGTGGGAGATTTTGCCGCCCAACTGCGATTAAATTAAACCACGCGTTCGACAATTCAAACTTGAGACCAAGGCTATGATACTATTTAAGTTCGAACTGATTGAAAAAGGCTATGCAATTAATTTATATAACATCCACAGGAACAACTACCAAGTTGATCCCAACCGCAGATAAATGCATCCACCAACAAAAGTAGGAACGGTGCCTTATTCTAAGGAAACATTTCGCAAGACCAATGTACTCACTATGTAGTGTTCATCTCCAATTATCTATGGCATTTTCTAAGTGTTTGGGAGATTATAACGAACTTGATTGGCCTCGTGCAGTAGGGCATCACATGCTTCTAATCTCGATCTCAACATGTCAACTTTTGTTCTTAGCATAGCTGTTGCAACTCGTTCTGCTTGGAGTTGTTCCTCCAAAACTTGAGCAGAGAAAGACTTGGACTTGGGCTTCAAAACCCAGCATTTCGTAGGAAAGAGATATCTTTATCTTTCCCATGTTTTGCCATCTCGAATTTCATATTAGCATGACAAGTTTTGAGTTGTGTAAAAAGAAAAGTTATTACAGAGAAAAATGCAGATGGTAGATTTAATGTGTACGAACTACTTTTAATCATACAAGTTGGCATGCCTGACTATAATAAGGACCATCTATCTTGCTAGCAGGCATAATTATTAAGGTATTATTAATGGGCTACCATGTTCGTAGTCTTCGAAGAAATAGCCTTTATTGCATTACGAGCAGAAAACAGTTCACACGTGCGCTCAGATTCAAATTTTCAGCATGCAGCCGATTTATGGTTTAATTGAAGTACACATCAGGATATTATTTCACACAAAATACAGCAGCCACATGGAACATATCTAATTTTAGTACAACAACAAAATTTGCAATTATTACAGACCACGAAATTTTGAGCAGTAATTAATTACAGCATTGGCATCAGCAGTCCACTTGACTGAACAACAGAATCAAAGTTTATTTAGACACCTTCAATTCCCAGACACATCACAACTGGCTTACCATGACAAGTGCATAGGAGATTCTTTAGAACATTTTCTGTCAAAGTTTGCCTATTTTTCAATTCATGTATCTCTTGGCGTGTGTTGGCAATTATTTCATCAACATCTTTGTTTTCCCGCCCAAATATATCAACTGCCTCTTGGAGTGCATCCCCCAAATCTCTTTGTGCCGGATTAAGTTGAGCAATAGATACCATGGGCCTATGCGAGCAATATGCACTCTCACTGCTGCTTTGTGAAACATCAATACTTGAGGCATTGGCCCTTGCTTCTGGCTTTGTAGATTTATTTGAAGCCTGAAATTTAGATAAAACAAGTTACAACATCATATGATGCAATAAAAGACCTCCAATTTCAAGAGCATCATTGAGCTGATATAACATAGCAAGCAATCCAAAATAGAGCCTCGTACATCTATTTCTTCTGGAACGGTTGGTGTACTGGACTCAGTGGACCAATGAGAGCACGTGCCACTGTCACTGTTGCTCTGTGAAATGACCGCAACACTTGATAAATGGGTTGTCCCTACTGACATTACAGCTTTGTTTGCAGGCTGAAACTAAGACAAAACAAGTTAAAATGCAATACAATACACGGCAAACAAACAACACTGTTGACATAATTTTGAAAGAACCATGGGCTGATATAACAAAGAAACCAGTTAAGCCACATGCCTCTTAGAATAAACCAAACTAGATCATGGCGATGATGTATACAATGAACCAAGCAACTAGACATCATGTGCCCAATAACGAAGCCAGGTCACTGCACAGAAGAAATCTAGCAAATAGCCAAATACAGTCAAAACATGTGCATGTTGGATTGGATACAATTAGGAAAATAATGTATGATTGATTTAAGCATGACTCAGATAGTGCCTTCGACAACGTAGAAGGTCAATGCAACAATTAATTGTATGGCTTGTATGAAGTGCCATAACATTTAAATTAAGCATAACGAGGCATTGCTTAATCTGAGAACTGAGTGCTAGCTCAGTGGCAAGGCTTGCGAGTGCACAGCCAGCCCACCCGGGTTCGAGTACCAACGGGACCGAATTAAACACGAATGTCAGTACAAGTAGTGGCAATAGAAATGCAAAATCCATAACAGGGCCAATGACAACATTCACTTGCCAACAAAATCTAAGGCTTTAGCTTTCATATACCCTCAAAATTTAAAATAGTGTAATCCCCCAAAAGGGTATCATGGTATCATTTAATCTCAGCCATCTCACCCCTAATACCAAACATGTATCATTTAATCTCAGCCGTTCTTTTGTTTTACTCAAGAAAACATTTTTTTTTGGGAGTTTATAGAAGCACAAGCCATCGTCTACATTGGCACTGTGTTATGAAAAATATCATCTTCATCGTACATGGTTATGTGAAGATATTGATATATAATTCTATGCTAGGAAAACAAATAGCAATTACTATGTTACAAGAACCATCTTCAAGCTCGAAGATACGAAGTTCATTGGTTCACCAACCAAGGCTGATAAAATATTATATATTAATTTAGTACTAATATTTCGTATTTACTCATATTAAGGTCTAACTTTTTTCCCCATGACAAACCAGTTTTGATATAAAATCTAACGGTGGCCATGTGTGGGTCACATAAAAAGTATTGAGGTAGTAAATTTATACATAGATATTGGATAATGTATTTTAAATTTCAAAAAAATGGTAGAAATATATAAATTAGATAGTCTTGCCGTGCAATATGCATGCCGCAAAAGGTAAGATAGATCCTTCAAAATTCTCGACTCTAATCACAAAAATATACATAATCCTAATGGGGTGTCCATGAAAAAGTTTTGTCACTTTCGTATTAGGGTATACTTCTATTTCATACTGACTAAAAAACTTAATTGTAATGAACTCACATATTACTCCTTCCATTACTTCTTTTAGGGTGTATTAGTTTTTCAAAAGCCAAACTTTAGGCTTTGTGACTAATTTTAGCAAAAAATAATAATTATCAACATCAAATAAAATATGGAAATATATTTTAAAAGTATATATGTCGTGACGTGCAAAGCACGTGCTACTTACTAGTAGATTACTAGAAAATGAATGAAGCAATTGAACATGGAGCGTATTATATAAACAGCCAAATCATTTGAATATGGATATACCACATCATGTCAATGGGACTCAGAAAAACAAAGCTAGACATTTAAACAAGTAATATAACTATTTTTTTCACAATGTTTCAAGTAGAATAGGAAGCTAGGTTAGGAATAAAGCAATCATGTTTCAAGTAGAATAGGAAGCTAGGTTAGGAATAAAGCAATCATGTTTCAAGTAGAATAGGGAGCTAGGTTAGGAGTAAAGCAATAAAAAAACACGAAGTGCATCATTTCAGCTAGGATCATTTCTATCAAACTTCATGCACTAGCCATGGAACAACAGGCAAACTCAATGAAGCAATGTGCAAAAAATTAACATAATAGAATTTTAGGACTTGTTTAACATAGCCAAATCATGTAACTTATACCTGTGCATGCCGGATGCCAGATGGGTCAAAGGCAGTGTGCAATGTTCCATATGGTCATTGTTTATATTTTATTAGATTCCATTAGGCAACTTAGGTAGTGCAACATACAGAAAATGATGCAATTGAACTACGCACGGGAGGTAAATTAACATTCCAAAAAAAAACAGGGAACTTACGTGAGCTTTTTTTTGAGTCACACGGACCTCATCAGGTACTTGGGCAGAAGAACCTGGTGCCACACTGTTTCTCCTCTGCATGAAGGAGAGGCCAATTGTAAACAGAAACAGGATCCAAGATATAGAAGTTTGCATTAAGCAATATACAAAAAACAGCAGGTACTTACATGATTATAGGCGAGCTTTACTCTACGTTTCTGAGTGTAAGATGTGCCTGCTGCACGTGTAATAACAACAAACAGTTACGACTCAAGGATTTGCTATAATTAAATTGACACCAAACAGTAGTAGAAGCATTATGACGTGCATAGACATGTAATACAGGATCGCAGAAAGATATCAAACATGATGTAACTAGAGCAGTAGCCTACAGCCAAATAGTGAGAAATTGTAATCGTGTCAATGGTGGACTTGTATAGCCTACCCCAACTTGTTTGGGAATAAAGGCTTTGTTGTTGTTGTTGTTGTCAATCGTGGACATGTAGAGCATTCAACGACTCATGATTGGTGGCTCATATTTTGTAGAGTTTCAGCGAATGGGTGGGTTAGGTCACTCAGACCACCACACTCTGTATTTATATCATCTGAGTTAGGGTTACAATACCACTGGACATGGGCCTCTATGGGCCTCACACTGGATACAATATTACTACAGCGCTACTACTAAACTCACTCATGGTCCAACACACCCCCTCAATATGATCATGGGTAAACAACCATGGCCATCTTGCAACAACATGACACATATGACAACTACGAGTAATGAACTTTCAGCATAACTCCTAGGATACATGACAGCATTGCACTTTCCATCATCTTGTCATCTCGATTCATCTCTTCATCAGCAGCGAAGACATCCAGCTTCAACCATCTGGGATACGCACAACTCCTAACCATACACGTCCTCAACAACCCCGGCTGCCTCACCACACAAGTTCCGTAGAACCATCCACACTCGCCTCAATGTCCTCAGCCTCTCTTCTCCACTCTGCCCGGCCACTAACCTCTTCCGTCTCTCCCACAAACCCCCAGCCAACTCCTGCCTCAACCATCCACTCCTCAAGCACCCATGCCTATCCCCCGGTCAGGCCTCAACCAGTCCCACCTCAGGCACGCATGCCTTTCCCCTTGACATATCCACAACCATCACCATCACCACTAAACCGCAGCCTCATCAACTCCATCACGACTCAACCGCAGCCTCATCAACTCCATCACAACATATCCTCACAACCTCACATCTCCATTTTCTCCTCACTTCCACTCGGATGGCGCCTCGTCTGCGCGCCTGATGTCTACGCCCCCTCCTTTTCCTGTAGACAGTGTTGGGCCTCCAAGAGCAGAGGTTTGTAGAACAGCAGCAAGTTTTCCCTTAAGTGGATCACCCAAGGTTTATCGAACTCAGGGAGGAAGAGGTCAAAGATATCCCTCTCATGCAACCCTGCAACCACAAAGCAAGAAGTCTCTTGTGTCCCCAACACACCTAATAGGTGCACTAGTTCGGCGAAGAGATAGTGAAATACAGGTGGTATAAATAAGTAGTAGCAACGGCACCAGAAAAGTGCTTTGCCCAGGACAGTAAACAAGCAGTAGTAACACAGCAGTAGTAACGCAGCAGTAGTAACGCAGAAAACAGTAAACAAGCAGCGATAGCAGTATTTAGGAACAAGGCCTAGGGATCATTCTTTCACTAGTGGACACTCTCAACATTGATCACATAACAGAATAGATAAATGCATACTCTACACTCTCTTGTTGGATGATGAACACATTGCGTAGGATTACACGAACCCTCAATGCCGGAGTTAACAAGCTCCACAATTCAATGTTCATATTTAAATAACCTTAGAGTGTAAGATAGATCAATACAACTAAACCAAGTACTAACGTAGCATGCACACTGTCACCTTCATGCTAAGAAAGGAGGCATAGATCACATCAATACTATCATAGCAATAGTTAACTTCATAATCTACAAGAGATCATAATCATAGCCTACGCCAAGTACTAACACGGATGCACACACTGTCACCATTACACCGTGCAGGAGGAATAAAACTACTTTAATAACATCACTAGAGTAGCACATAGATAAATTGTGATACAAAACACATTGCAATCATAAAGAGATATAAATAAGCACTTCACTATGCCATTCATAACAGTGAATAAGTATTCTGTGAAATATAGTCTAAGAGACCCACACGGTGCACACACTGTCACCTTTACACACGTGGGACAAGGAGTCTCCGGAGATCACATAAGTAAAATTCACTTGACTAGCATAACGACATCTAGATTACAAGCATCATCATATGAATCTCAATCATGTAAGGCAGCTCATGAGATTATTGTATTGAAGTACATAGGAGAGAGATGAACCACATAGCTACCGGTACAGCCCCGAGCCTCGATGGAGAACTACTCCCTCCTCATGGGAGACAGCAGCGTTGATGAAGATGGCGGTGGTGTCGATGGAGGAGCCTTCCGGGGGCACTTCCCCGTTCCGGCGGCGTGCCGGAACAGAGACTCCTGTCCCCCAGATCTTGGCTTCGCGATGGCGGCGGCTCTGGAAGGTTTCTGTGGGTTTCGTTGAACGTATCAGGGTTTTCGCGACGGAGGCTTTAAATAGGCGGAAGAGGCGGCGTCAGAAGGTCGAAGGGGCGACGACACTATAGGGCGGCGTGGCCAGGGCCTGGGCCGCGCCGGCCTATGGTCTGGGGGCCCAGTGCCCCCCCTCTGGTCCTTCTCGTGTGTTCTGGATGCTTCCGGGGAAAATAGGAACCTGGGCGTTGGTTTCGTCCGATTCCGAGAATATTTCTTTACTAGGATTTCTGAAACCAAAAACAGCAGAAAACAACAACTGGCACTTCGGCATCTTGTTAATAGGTTAGTTCCAGAAAATGCACGAATATGACATAAAGTGTGCATAAAACATGTAGATAACATCAATAATGTGGCATGGAACATAAGAAATTATCGATACGTCGGAGACGTATCAGCATCCCCAAGCTTAGTTTCTGCTCATCCCGAGCAGGTAAACGATAACAAAGATAATTTCTGGAGTGACATGCCATCATAACCTTGATCATACTATTTGTAAGCATATGTAGTGAATGCAGCGATCAAAACAATGTTAATGACATGAGTAAACAATTGAATCATAAAGCAAAGACTTTTCATGAATAGTACTTAAAGACAAGCATCAATAAGTCTTGCATAAGAGTTAGCTCGTAAAGCAATAATTCAAAGTAAAAGCATTGAAGCAACACAAAGGAAGATTAAGTTTCAGCGGTTGCTTTCAACTTGTAACACGTATATCTAATGGATATTGTCAACATAGAGTAATATAATAAGTGCAATATGCAAGTATGTAGGAATCAATGCACAGTTCACGCAAGTGTTTGCTTCTTGAGATGGAGAGAAATAGGTGAACTGACTCAACATAAAAGTAAAAGAAAGGTCCTTCAAAGAGGAAAGCATCGATTGCTATATTTGTGCTAGAGCTTTTATTTTGAAAACATGAAACAATTTTGTCAACGGTAGTAATAAAGCATATGTATCATGTAAATTATATCTTACAAGTTGCAAGCCTCATGCATAGTATACTAATAGTGCCCGCACCTTGTCCTAATTAGCTTGGACTACCGGATCATCGCAATACACATGTTTTAACCAAGTGTCACAATGGGGTACCTCCATGCCGCCTGTACAAAGGTCTAAGGAGAAAGCTCGCATTGGATTTCTCGCTATTGATTATTCTCAACTTAGACATCCATACCGGGACAACATAGACAACCGATAATGGACTCCTCTTTTATGCATAAGCATGTAACAACAATTAATAATTTTCTCATATGAGATTGAGGATATATGTCCAAAACTGAAACTTCCACCATGAATCATGGCTTTAGTTAGCGGCCCAATGTTCTTCTCTAACAATATGCATGCTTAACCATAAGGTGGTAGATCTCTCTTACTTCAGACAAGACGAACATGCATAGCAACTCACATGATATTCAACAAAGAATAGTTGATGGCGTCCCCAGAAACATGGTTATCGCACAACAAGCAACTTAATAAGAGATAAAGTGCATAAGTACATATTCAATACCACAATAGTTTTTAAGCTATTTGTCCCATGAGCTATATATTGCAAAGGTGAGTGATGGAATTTTAAAGGTAGCACTCAAGCAATTTACTTTGGAATGGCGGAGAAATACCATGTAGTAGGTAGGTATGGTGGACACAAATGGCATAGTGGTTGGCTCAAGTATTTTGGATGCATGAGAGGTATTCCCTCTCGATACAAGGCTTAGGCTAGCAAGGTTGTTTGAAACAAACACAAGGATGAACCGGTGCAGCAAAACTCACATAAAAGACATATTGCAAACATTATAAGACTCTACACCGTCTTCCTTGTTGTTCAAACTCAATACTAGGAATTATCTAGACCTTAGAGAAACCAAATATGCAAACCAAATTTTAGCATGCTCTATGTATTTCTTCATTAATGGGTGCAAAGTATATGATGCAAGAGCTTAAACATGAGCATAACAATTGCCAAGTATCACATTACCCAAGACATTATAGCAAATTACTACATGTATCATTTTCCAATTCCAACCATATAACAATTTAACGAAGAAGAAACTTCGCCATGAATACTAAAAGCTAAGAACACATGTGTTCATATGAACCAGCGGAGCGTGTCTCTCTCCCACACAACCATTTATTCAAACAAAAACAAAAACAAAAGCACACAGACGCTCCAAGTAAAGCACATAAGATGTGACCGAATAAAAATATAGTTTCAAGAGAAGGAACCTGATAATTTGTCGATGAAGAAGGGGATGCCTTGGGCATCCCCAAGCTTAGATGCTTGAGTCTTCTTGAAATATGCAGGGGTGAACCACCGGGGCATCCCCAAGCTTAGAGCTTTCACTCTTCTTGATCATAGTATATCATCCTCTTCTCTTGACCCTTGAAAACTTCCTTCACACCAAACTTCTCATAAACTTCATTAAAGGGGTTAGTACATAATCAAAAACTCCCATGTTCAGAGGTGACACAATCATTCTTAACACTTCTGGACATTGCTCAAAGCTACTGGAAGGTAATGGAACAAAGAAATCCACCCAACACAGCGAAAGACGCAATGCGAAATAAAAGGCAGAATCTATCAAAACAGAACAGTCCGTAAAGACGAATTTTTAATAAATACTTCCATTGCTCAGATCAGAAAACTCAAAACTAATGAAAGTTGCGCACATATCTGAGGAACACGCACGTAAATTGGCATATTTTTCTGATTTTTCTACAGAGAAAACAGCCCAGATTCGTGACAGATAGAAATCTGTTTCTGCGCAGAAATCCAAATCTTGTATCAACCTTCGATTAGAGGCTTCACTTGGCACAACAAAACACAAAACTAAGATAAGGAGAGGTTGCTACAGTAGTAAACAACTTCCAAGACACAAATATAAAACAAAGTACTGTAGCAAAATAACACATGGGTTATCTCCCAAGAAGTTCTTTCTTTATAGCCATTAAGATGGGCTCAGCAGTTTTAATGATGCACTCATAAGAAATAGTAGTTGAAGCGAAAGAGAGCATCAAGAAGCAAGTTCAAAACAAATTTAAACCTAACATGCTTCCTATGCATAGGAATCTTGTAAATAAACAAATTCATGAAGCATAATGCAACAAGCATAGAAAGATAAAACAAGTGTAGCTTGAAAAATTTTAGCACATAGACAGGTGTTTTAGTAACATGAAAATTTCTACAACCATATTTTCCTCTCTCATAATAACTTTCAGTAGCAACATTAGCAAACTCAACAATATAACTATCACATAAAGCATTCTTATCATGAGTCTCATGCATAAAATTATTACTCTCCACATAAGCATAATCAATTTTATTAGTAATAGTGGGAGCAAATTCAACAAAGTAGCTATCATTATTATTCTCATCAAGTGTTGGAGGCATAGTATAATCACAACAAAATTTACTCTCCATAGTAGGTGGCACCAAAAGACCACTATCATTATAATCATCATATATGGGAGGCAAAGTATCATCAAAGAAAATTTTCTCCTCAATGCTTGGGGGACTAAAAAGATCATGAAAACCAGCTTCCCCAAGCTTAGAACTTTCTATATCATTATCAACAATGGTGTTCAAAGCGTTCATACTAATATTACTACCAGCATGCAAATAAGATTCCATAGGTTTTTTAATTTTCGCATCAAACAATCCATGTTTTAAATCAGGAAATAGCATAAGAAGCTCATTCTTGTCCATTATGCCAAACTAGTGTAAACAAGAAACAAAAAGTTGCAATTGCAGAATCTAAAGGAAATAGCTTCGAGTACTTACAACGGCGAAAATAGCTTAGTAGCCGAGATCCGGAGTGTGAGTACCTTTTACCTTTCCTCCCCGGCAACGGCGCCAGAAAATAGCTTGATGTCTACGCCCCCTCCTTTTCCTGTAGACAGTGTTGGGCCTCCAAGAGCAGAGGTTTGTAGAACAGCAGCAAGTTTTCCCTTAAGTGGATCACCCAAGGTTTATCGAACTCAGGGAGGAAGAGGTCAAAGATATCCCTCTCATGCAACCCTGCAACCACAAAGCAAGAAGTCTCTTGTATCCCCAACACACCTAATAGGTGCACTAGTTCGGCGAAGAGATAGTGAAATATGGGTGGTATAAATAAGTAGTAGCAACGGCACCAGAAAAGTGCTTTGCCCAGGACAGTAAACAAGCAGTAGTAACACAGCAGTAGTAACGCAGCAGTAGTAACGCAGCAGTAGTAACGCAGTAAAATAGTAAACAAGCAGCGATAGCAGTATTTAGGAACAAGGCCTAGGGATCATTCTTTCACTAGTGGACACTCTCAACATTGATCACATAACAGAATAGATAAATGCATACTCTACACTCTCTTGTTGGATGATGAACACATTGCATAGGATTACACGAACCCTCAATGCCGGAGTTAACAAGCTCCACAATTCAATGTTCATATTTAAATAACCTTAGAGTGTAAGATAGATCAATACAACTAAACCAAGTACTAACGTAGCATGCACACTGTCACCTTCATGCTAAGAAAGGAGGCATAGATCACATCAATACTATCATAGCAATAGTTAACTTCATAATCTACAAGAGATCATAATCATAGCCTACGCCAAGTACTAACACGGATGCACACACTGTCACCATTACACCGTGCAGGAGGAATAAAACTACTTTAATAACATCACTAGAGTAGCACATAGATAAATTGTGATACAAAACACATTGCAATCATAAAGAGATATAAATAAGCACTTCACTATGCCATTCATAACAGTGAATAAGTATTCTGTGAAATATAGCCTAAGAGACCCACACGGTGCACACACTGTCACCTTTACACACGTGGGACAAGGAGTCTCCGGAGATCACATAAGTAAAATTCACTTGACTAGCATAACGACATCTAGATTACAAGCATCATCATATGAATCTCAATCATGTAAGGCAGCTCATGAGATTATTGTATTGAAGTACATAGGAGAGAGATGAACCACATAGCTACCGGTACAGCCCCGAGCCTCGATGGAGAACTACTCCCTCCTCATGGGAGACAGCAGCATTGATGAAGATGGCGGTGGTGTCGATGGAGGAGCCTTCCAGGGGCACTTCCCCGTTCCGGCGGCGTGCCGGAACAGAGACTCCTGTCCCCCAGATCTTGGCTTCGCGATGGCGGCGGCTCTGGAAGGTTTCTGTGGGTTTCGTCGAACGTATCAGGGTTTTCGCGACGGAGGCTTTAAATAGGCGGAAGAGGCGGCGTCAGAAGGTCGAAGGGGTGACGACACTATAGGGCGGCGCGGCCAGGGCCTGGGCCGCGCCGGCCTATGGTCTGGGGGCCCAGTGCCCCCCCTCTGGTCCTTCTCGTGTGTTCTGGATGCTTCCGGGCAAAATAGGATTTCTGAAACCAAAAACAGCAGAAAACAACAACTGGCACTTCGGCATCTTGTTAATAGGTTAGTTCCAGAAAATGCACGAATATGACATAAAGTGTGCATAAAACATGTAGATAACATCAATAATGTGGCATGGAACATAAGAAATTATCGATACGTCGGAGACGTATCAGCATCCCCAAGCTTAGTTTCTGCTCATCCCGAGCAGGTAAACGATAACAAAGATAATTTCTGGAGTGACATGCCATCATAACCTTGATCATACTATTTGTAAGCATATGTAGTGAATGCAGCGATCAAAACAATGTTAATGACATGAGTAAACAATTGAATCATAAAGCAAAGACTTTTCATGAATAGTACTTAAAGACAAGCATCAATAAGTCTTGCATAAGAGTTAGCTCGTAAAGCAATAATTCAAAGTAAAAGCATTGAAGCAACACAAAGGAAGATTAAGTTTCAGCGGTTGCTTTCAACTTGTAACACGTATATCTAATGGATATTGTCAACATAGAGTAATATAATAAGTGCAATATGCAAGTATGTAGGAATCAATGCACAGTTCACGCAAGTGTTTGCTTCTTGAGATGGAGAGAAATAGGTGAACTGACTCAACATAAAAGTAAAAGAAAGGTCCTTCAAAGAGGAAAGCATCGATTGCTATATTTGTGCTAGAGCTTTTATTTTGAAAACATGAAACAATTTTGTCAACGGTAGTAATAAAGCATATGTATCATGTAAATTATATCTTACAAGTTGCAAGCCTCATGCATAGTATACTAATAGTGCCCGCACCTTGTCCTAATTAGCTTGGACTACCGGATCATCGCAATACACATGTTTTAACCAAGTGTCACAATGGGGTACCTCCATGCCGCCTGTACAAAGGTCTAAGGAGAAAGCTCGCATTGGATTTCTCGCTATTGATTATTCTCAACTTAGACATCCATACCGGGACAACATAGACAACCGATAATGGACTCCTCTTTTATGCATAAGCATGTAACAACAATTAATAATTTTCTCATATGAGATTGAGGATATATGTCCAAAACTGAAACTTCCACCATGAATCATGGCTTTAGTTAGCGGCCCAATGTTCTTCTCTAACAATATGCATGCTTAACCATAAGGTGGTAGATCTCTCTTACTTCAGACAAGACGAACATGCATAGCAACTCACATGATATTCAACAAAGAATAGTTGATGGCGTCCCCAGAAACATGGTTATCGCACAACAAGCAACTTAATAAGAGATAAAGTGCATAAGTACATATTCAATACCACAATAGTTTTTAAGCTATTTGTCCCATGAGCTATATATTGCAAAGGTGAGTGATGGAATTTTAAAGGTAGCACTCAAGCAATTTACTTTGGAATGGCGGAGAAATACCATGTAGTAGGTAGGTATGGTGGACACAAATGGCATAGTGGTTGGCTCAAGTATTTTGGATGCATGAGAGGTATTCCCTCTCGATACAAGGCTTAGGCTAGCAAGGTTGTTTGAAACAAACACAAGGATGAACCGGTGCAGCAAAACTCACATAAAAGACATATTGCAAACATTATAAAACTCTACACCGTCTTCCTTGTTGTTCAAACTCAATACTAGAAATTATCTAGACCTTAGAGAAACCAAATATGCAAACCAAATTTTAGCATGCTCTATGTATTTCTTCATTAATGGGTGCAAAGTATATGATGCAAGAGCTTAAACATGAGATTATTGTATTGAAGTACATAGGAGAGAGATGAACCACATAGCTACCGGTACAGCCCCGAGCCTCGATGTAGAACTACTCCCTCCTCATGGGAGACAGCAGCATTGATGAAGATGGCGGTGGTGTCGATGGAGGAGCCTTCCGGGGGCACTTCCCCGTTCCGGCGGCGTGCCGGAACAGAGACTCCTGTCCCCCAGATCTTGGCTTCGCGATGGCGGCGGCTCTGGAAGGTTTCTGTGGGTTTCGTCGAACGTATCAGGGTTTTCGCGACGGAGGCTTTAAATAGGCGGAAGAGGCGGCGTCAGAAGGTCGAAGGGGCGACGACACTATAGGGCGGCGCGGCCAGGGCCTGGGCCGCGCCGGCCTATGGTCTGGGGGCCCAGTGCCCCCCCTCTGGTCCTTCTCGTGTGTTCTGGATGCTTCCGGGCAAAATAGGAACCTGGGCGTTGATTTCATCCGATTCCGAGAATATTTCTTTACTAGGATTTCTGAAACCAAAAATAGCAGAAAACAGCAACTGGCACTTCGGCATCTTGTTAATAGGTTAGTTCCAGAAAATGCACGAATATGACATAAAGTGTGCATAAAACATGTAGATAACATCAATAATGTGGCATGGAACATAAGAAATTATCGATACGTCGGAGACGTATCAGCGCCCTGGCCAACCTGGCAGACCGCACCTGGCCACATCGACCGGCTCGCGCTGGTCAACGTCTAGCACCAACCTCCGGCTCCGCCCTGCGCTCAAAGGCTCGGCCCACTCCGCATGCCTCCAACATCTCCCCCTCGCACGGATCCAGATTTCTCTGCCACAGATTCACTTCCTCTTCTCTCCTTTCTAAACCAAAACGATCTTGACCCTCTTCTTTGTCCCCGCGCGAGCAGCCGCCGATCTCACACAACTCACATCGCTGTGTGTGATAGCCGCAACCCACGCAGAGCACCTGATGCGGCCTCCCGCCGCCTGGATTTCTACATCTCAACGGTGGTTTTTGTGGTCAAAGGAAGAACTTGTATGGTACTGTTTGGGGCGGCTAGCACTAGCAGGAAGGAAACCTAGGCTCTGATACCATGTAGAGTTTCAGAAAATGGGTGGGTTAGGTCACGGAAAAAAATACTTATGCGTCGTGTTTAAATCTAAAGGATGAGGTGGTTACCAACGAAAGCACTTGTAAGTTAAAAATATACTAGCACGAATTCAGAAATACAGTCAGCGCAATACTCCTAACAGAACAAAACGTGCAGGGATGTCTGGTTACCTATTTCTGGGCGGCGTTTAGACGTGTTCCGCGTTCTTACGGGTGACGTGGAGGTCGGCGAGGGGACTGCTGTTGCGGTGGGTGCCGGGGAAGCAGATCTTGGGGGGTCGGAGAAGGACATGCTGGGCGGTCGATGAAGTGTTCAGCGCGCCGGCCGAAGTAGAAGGTCGGTGAAGCAGATGATGTGCAGTGCACGAGGACGTCGGTGTCGGCGAAGCTGGTCAGGTGCGGTGGTCGATAGAGTCGGCGAACGAGATACGGTGCGGTGGACGCCGGAGTAGGTGCGGATCAAGCGGATAGGGCAACCTCGAGGTTTGAAGCCATGGCAGCTTGAACGGCGAAGTGCGGCGGTGATTTTCCGGTGCGGCGGCCGTGAAGGTGGGAGGTAGGTAAGAGGAGCGGTTTCTCTGAGGGCTTGCGGGCGAAACTAGGGCGAAGCTGGGCGATAGAGGAGAAAAAGGGAATTTCGCAGTCCTTCTTTTGAGGGAAAAAAATATTCGCAGATCTGAAACTTTGCGGCGCGAGATATTTGGGCGTTGGCGGGGAATTTTACCGCTCGATGAGATTAAATTTTGCCTGCAGTAGGTAATAATAATAAAAAATAGTAGGCCCTACTAGTAGTACTGTAAGTCTGTTCAGGAATCCAAGGGGGTCGAGGTAGAGGAATCCATTATGTGAATCCACATTTCAAAGTGTCAAAAAATTCTAAACTAAAATTTTACATGTATATCTAGACATTTTATGTTGGTACATAAGTTTTTTTTTAAAAAATATGTGGCTCCTGTAAAAAAGATAAATTTTGATGCTGTAACATGACTACGTACAGTACAGTTTTTGCCTTTTTTGTACACACCACACAAAATGTTGTTTTTCCACGAAAACTTATGAACGAACATAGGATGTCACAATGTATACCAAAAAAATTATGTCAGATTTTTTTAACATTTATATAATTGTTTTTTTATTATTTTCAATAATGGGTGCATATGCACGCGTGTGCCAAAACGCCACCTCCACGGGCTAGGAGTTTCTAAACTTCTTATGGCACATCAAATAAAATGTTGTTCAATCAATAATAATAATGTTCTTTTGATTGTTACTCCCTTCGACCATTAATAAAGTCCACATCGGTTTCGTGTCAAACTTTGACTCGAGATTTAGGTACCCACATGATAGTGCTAGTATCATAGCTAGTATCATACACATTGGTCCCACAAAACTGCTGATGTGGCAGCTAATTAAGTAGGAGAGAGGAGATTAGTGTAACATAGGTAGATATTGTATCATAGCGCAAACAACGAGATACATGCTTAGGGTTAGGGGTAGATACATGATTTTTCTGGTTTGAATATGTCTAGACCTTATATATCAACTTAATTGAATGCTTACTATATAACATAAGAATACCTTGTTTTTATTTTAATTTTTAATTTTTATACGGATTTGAATCTTGGTCAAATCCTAGGTTTCACAAGATTTTAATAAGTTTAAAACATGAATATGAAAAAGTAAGCATGCATGTATGCTTCTTAATTAATCACTTCAAAATGAAGCTCTTGGGAGGGTTTTTGAAATTTCCATGTTTGAAACCAAAAACCACATATCATCATGCTTGACTTCATGAGACAGAGTTTAGGGTTAGGGGGTAGATACAAGATTTCTCTGGTTTGAATATGTCTAGACCTTGTATATCAACTTAATTGAATGCTTACTATATGACATAAGAAGACTATGTTCCTTGGTTTTTCATATTTTTTTAAAAAATTATGCCCATTTGAATCTTGGTCAAATCCTAGGTTTGACCATGATTTAAACAAGTTTAAAACATGAATATTAAAAATTAAGCATCTATCCTTCTTAGTCCCTTCAAAATGAAGCTTTTGGGAGGGTTTTTAAAATTTCCATCTTTGAAATCAAAAACAACATATCTTCATATGCTTGACTTCATGAGACAGAGTTTAGGGTTAGGGGGTAGATACATGATTTTTCTGGTTTGAATATGTCTAGACCTTATTTATCAACTTAATTGAATGCTTACTATATAACATAAGAAGACATTTTTTTAAATTTTTGATACCATTTGAATCTTGGTCAAATCTTATGTTTCACCAAGATTTGAATAAGTTTAAAACATGAATATGAAAAAGTAAGCATGCATGTATGCTTCTTAATTAATCACTTCAAAATGAAGCTCTTGGGAGGGTTTTTGAAATTTCCATGTTTGAAACCAAAAACCACATATCTTCATGCTTGACTTCATGAGACAGAGTTTAGGGTTAGGGGATAGATACATGATTTCTCTGGTTTGAATATATCTAGACCTTTTTTCTCAACTTAATTGAATGCTTACTATATGAAAAATTAAGCATATATCCTTCTTAGTCACTCCAAAATGTAGCCCTTGGGAGGGTTTTTGAAATTTCCATGTTTGAAACCAAAAACCACTTCTCTTCATGCATGCTTGACTTCATAAGACAGAGTTTAGGGTTAGGGGTAGATACATGATTTTCCTGGTTTGAATATGTCTAGACCTTGTTTATCAACTTAATTGAATGCTTACTATATAACATAAGAAGACCTTGTTTTTTTTGAATTTTTATACCCATTTGAATCTTGGTCAAATCCTTGGTTTCACCAAGATTTGAATAAGTTTAAAACATGAATATGAAAAAGTAAGCATGTATGCTTCTTAGTCACTTTAAAATGAAGCTCTTGGGAGGGTTTTTGAAATTTCCATGTTCGAAACCAAAAACCACATATCTTCATGCTTGACTTCATGAAACAAAGTTTAGGGTTAGGTGGTAGATACATGATTTTTCTTGTTTGAATATGTCTAGACCTTGTTTATCATCTTAATTAAATGCTTACTATATGACATAAGAAGACCTTGGTTTTTCATTTTTTTTTTGATTTTTTTTTGATTTTTTAGGCCCATTTGAATCTTGGTCAAATCCTTGGTTTGACCAAGATTTGAACAAGTTTAAATCATGAATATGAAAAATTAAGCATCTATCCTTCTTAGTCACTCCAAAATTTAGCTCTTGGGAGGGTTTTTTAAATATCCATGTTTGAAACCAAAAACCAATTCTCTTAATGCATGCTTGACTTCATAAGACAGAGTTTAGGGTTAGGGGTAGATATATACATGATTTTTTCTGGTTTGAATATGTCTAGACCTTGTTTATCAACTTTAATGCTTACTATATGACATAAGAATGCTATGTGCTTTGGTTTTTTATTTTTCTATTTTTTTTGAATTTTATACCCATATATTTGAATCTTTGTGAAATCCTAGCTAGGTTTGACCAGGATTTAAACAAATTTAGAACATGAAAATGAAAAGGGAAGCTTGAATCCTTCTTAGTCACTCTAAAATGAAGTTGTTGGGAGGTTCTTGAAATTTCCATGTTTGAAACCCAAAACCACAGGATGCATGAAGAGAAGTGGTTTTTGGTTTCAAACATGGAAATTTCAAAAACCCTCCCAAGAGCTACGTACATTTTGGAGTGACTAAGAAGGATAGATTCTTAATTTTCATATTCATGATTTAAACTTGTTTAAACCATGGTCAAACCTAGGATTTGACCAAGATTCAAATGGGCATAATTTAAAAAAAAATCAAATAAAGAAAAACCAAGGCACGTAGTCTTCTTATGTCATATAGTAAGCATTCAATTAAGTTGATAAACAAGGTCTAGACATATCCAAACCAGGAAAATCATGTATCTACCCCCTAACCCTAGCTAAACTTCGTCTTATGAAGTCAAGCATGCATGCAGAGTATTGTTTTTTGGTTTCAAACGTTTAGGCCAAAAGCCCCTTTTCAAATATTTCAAACTTATTCAAATTTGGTTCAAATTTGAAAGACATAGTGCATACATTTTCACACATACTGCACTAGATGCTAACCCTATAGTTTGAGGACATTTGGATGAGGTCGAAAAAATTCTTGGATTAGAATCGTGTTGTTCGAACCCCGTAGTTTGATTTTTTTAACCTTGATCTGTAGAACTGGGCAAAACCCTAGTTTAACCTATTTAATTATAGATTCGTATATCGATTTTTGTACAGTACCTTTTTATTATTACTATGCAGCACATGTGTGTTTGCCCGTCGAGTGAAACTCGGAGGAAGAGGGATCGCTCGGAAGGAGAGAAGAAGGGAGAGCATTATGGTGTCTCCCCTTTTTCGGGTGATCATGTTGACTGTTGTGCAGGGTTTGTCAGTGAGCAGGAGGTGCGAGCGAGCGAGCGAGTCGAGCGAGGCCGAGAATGAGAGAGATTTGTTTTTTTTTGTGAGAGGGACAACCGAAGGATCCTGAAAATGAAAAGGCAAGCATGCATGGATCTTTTTGAAACCAAAAACCACTTCTCTCTCATTCATGCATGCTTGCCTTCATAAGACAGAGTTTAGGGTTAGGGGTAGATATATACATGATTTTATGGTTTGAATATGTTTAGACCTTGTTTATCAACTTGAATGCTTACTATATATATGACATAAGAATGCTATGTCCTTTGTTTTTTCATTCTTTTGTTTTTTCCTGAATTTCTATGCCCATTTGAATCTTTTGGTCAAATCCTAGGTTTGACCAAGATTTAAACAAGCATAAATCCTAGGTTTCATTTTTCTGATCTTTTTTTAAAAAATCTTCCCATTTGAATCTTGGTCAAATCCTAGGTTGTTTGACCATGATTTAAACAAGTTTAAAACACGAATATGAAAAATTAAGCATCTATCCTTCTTAAGTCACTTTAAAATGTAACTCTTGGGAGGGTTTTTGAAATTTTCATGTTTGAAACCAAAAACCACTTCTCTTCATGCTTGACTTTCATAAAATCGACCGAGATTAGGGTTAGGGGGTAGATGAATGATTTGTCTGGTTTGAATATGTCCAAACATTGTTTATCAACTTTAATGCTTACTATATGACATACGTGTATCTCTAGATCGCAAATTTAACTAATGTAACACAAAATATATACAACAAAATATATATCATTAGAAAAACTCAGATGTTATACTATTTAATGGTATAATTTTTATAGCATAAATATTATATTATATTAGTTAAATTAACGATATTGGGATACGCGTAGGCCTTGTAAACCGGGACGGAGGGAGTACCCAGCTATAACTCCTCTTTCCTCTCTATCCCATCGTCTTCTCCCCTCGTTGCTAACTGCACAGATTGATTTCTCTTCTCGTCTTCTTCCCAAGGACCGTTGGAAAATGGAGATAAAAAGCTGCAGCACGTGGAGTTCCGTCGGGCCATCGCCGGAAATAACACTCACAAGGAATGGAGGGAGAGAGAGATGGCGATTTAGAGTTCCATGTCCATGAGAAAGTTCCATCGTGGGTATGGGTGGAAGCTCTCGATGCAGACATGCAGACCTGGATCCAATCCTTCGGCGACGGCGGCCATGTCATGGTGGATCAGTTGGTTGTGCCGCCTGCGATGGAGATGGTGGTGCCGCCCGCGATGGACACGGTCATGGCCGTCGTCGACGACGTTGTGCCTGCCGTCAACAACGAAGAAAAAGAAGAGGCTCAGGGCGTCATGCGTGAAGGCGAGGGGGCGGTGCTCGTCGTCCAGGCAGAGCAGGCGGAGCTCGACCATGGCGAGGGCGCGCAGGTGGTTGCTGTCGTGCATGCTGCAGCCGCCGAGAATGCTAAGGAGAAGTATGAGAGCAAGTACAATAAGTCCTAGTCAGCTGGCTACAACGCCAGCGACATCGAGTTGCAGAGGGTCTTCGCTGTAATTTCAATCTTGTTTGGGTGCCTTTCTGTAATTTTTGTCCTTTAATATCATCAGTGGTTTCCCGCAAAAAAAAAGCTGGCTACAAGGATTAAAATAATATATTGGTGTCTAGTTCGAGGAGAGAGAAGCGGAGAGAGAGTGTAAGAGCGGAAATTCAATTCGGCTCCCGGGTGCGTATGCTCTCTCTGCCCAAAAATCATATTTCAAAATGTCGAAAAATTTGGACACAAAATTCTACATGTACATCTCCATAATATACGAGCGTTCGTCAAGTTTCATTAAAAACCGATATTTTGTGTGGTCTATATAAAAAAGCGAAAGTTTATCTTGTGAAAAGCATTATTTTTGGCACTGAAATTTGTCTTTTTTACACACGTCACATGATAAGTCGATTTTTTATGAAACGACTTTGTGAGCACGTAGCATGTGAAGATGTACGTGCAAACTTTTAGTTTCAATAAGAAAACTACGTATGTGCTTTGGTTTTTCATTTTTCTGTTTTTTTTTTGAATTTTCCGCCCATTTGAATCTCTGTCAAATCCTAGGTTGGACCAAGATTTAAACAAGTTTAACACGTGAAAACGAAAAGGTAAGCATGGATCCTTCTTAGTCACTCCAAAATGTACCAATTGATAGATGTGTTAACTTTCCTTCATGGAAAAAATAATGTCATGTAAATGAGTTAACTTGGATTTCCTACCCTTGAATCCATAGGAAACTTTGTTCTAATGCACTATAATAATCAACCGAGTTTTTACACCAACAGGTCTGTCACTTACGTGTGGTGCCCATTCGTGAGGTCCCACACTTCAGTGAGCACAAGTCACGTGCAATAGGCACGCAAACTCCCAGCCATTTTCTTTGTCAAGAGAAGACGCATCAGGATGCGTATTGGAAGTCTCTGGGTCCTTCAGGATCCTTCAGTTGTCCATCTCACAAAAAAAACAAATCTCTCTCATTCTCGGCCTCGCTTGACTCGCTCGCTCGCTCGTACCTCCTGCTCACTGACAAACCCTGCACAACAATCAACATCATCACCCGAAAAAGGGGAGACACCATAATGCTCTCCCTCCTCCTTCTCTCCTTCCGAGTGATCCCTCTTCCTCCGAGTTTCACTCGACGGGCAAACACATATGTGCTCCATAGTAGAGTAATAATAAAAAGGTACTTACGTAGAAAAATCGACCTACGAATCTATAATTAAATAGGTTAAACTAGGGTTTTGCCCAGTACTACAGATCAAGGTTCAAAAAAATTCAACTACGGGGTTCGAACAACCCCATTTCTAATCAAAGAATTTTTTCGACGTCATCCAAATGGCCTCAAACTATAGCATGGGCGGATCCAGACTATAGCCAAGGGGGGCAGCCGCCCCCACTCAATTTTCTGAAACCTTGTAATATGTTAAGCTAAAGGCTGGTTTGCCCGCACTTAGAAATGATATTTGCATCACTTATCATATGTTTGCCCATTTGAATCTAGTCAAATCCTAGATTTGACCAAGATAATTTAAACAAGTTTAAAACATGATAATGAAAAGGGAAGCTTGTATCCTTCTTAGTCACTCTAAAATGAAGTTTGGGGAGGTTTTTGAAATTTCCATGCTTGAAACCAATAACCACTTCTCTTCATGCTTGACTTCATAAGACAAAGTTTAGGGTTAGGGGGTAGATACATGATTTTTCTGGTTTGAATATGTCTAGACCTTATTTATAACTTAATTGAATGCCTACTATATAACATAAGAAGACCTTTTTTGTTTTTTTTTTAATTTTTATACCCATTTGAATCTTGGTCAAATCCTAGGTTTCTCCAAGATTTGAATAAGTTTAAAACATGAATACGAAAAAGTAAGAATGCATGTATGCTTCTTAATTAATCACTTCGAAATGAAGCTCTTGGGAGGGTTTTTGAAATTTCCATGTTTGAAACCAAAAACCACATATCTTCATGCGCTTGACTTCATGAGACTGAGTTTAGGGTTAGGGGGTAGATACATGATTTCTCTGGTTTGAATATGTCTAGACCTTGTTTATCAACTTAATTGAATGCTTACTATATGACATAAAAAGACTATGTTCCTTGATTTTTCATTTTTTTAAATTTTGCCCATTTGAATCTTGGTCAAATCCTAGGTTTGACCATGATTTAACAAGTTTAAAACATGAATATGAAAAATTAAGCATGTATCCTTCATAGTCACTCCAAAATGAAGCTCGATCTTGAGAGGGTTTTTGAAATTTCCATGTTTGAAACCAAAAAACCACGTACTTCTCTTCATGCTAGACTTCATAAGACCGAGTTTGGGGTTAGGGGTAGCTTGATACATAAATTTTCTGGTTTGAATATGTCTAGACATTGTTTATCAACTTAATTGAATGCTTACTAGATGACATAAGATGACTATGTGCATTGGTTTTTCCTTTTTTTGAATTTTTATGCCCATTTGAATCTTGGTCAAATCCTAGGTTTGACCATGATTTAATCAAGTTTAAAACATGAATATGAAAAATTAAGCATCTATCCTTCTTACTCACTCCAATATGTAGCTCTTGGGAGGGTTTTTGAAATTTCCATGCTTGAAAACCAAAAACCACTTCTCTTCATGCATGCTTGACTTCATAAGACATAGTTTAGGGTTAGGGGTAGATACATGATTTTCCTGCTAGTTTGAATATGTCTAGACCTTGTTTATCAATTTAATTGAATGCTTACTATATGACATGAGCAGACCTAGCTTGGTTTTAAATTTTTTATACCCATTTGAATCTTCGTCAAATCCTAGATTTGTTGACCAAGATTTGAACAAGTTTAAAACATGAATATGAAAAAGTAAGCATGTATGCGTCTTAATTAGTCACTCCAAAATGAAGCTCTTGGGAGGGTTTTTGAAATTTCCATGTTTGAAACCAAAAAACCACTTCTCTTCATGCTTGACTTCATAAGACAGAGTTTAGGGTTAGGGGTAGATACATGATTTTCTGGTTTGAATATGTCTAGACCTTGTTTATCAACTTAATTGAATGCTTACTATATGACATAAGAAGACTATGTGCCTTGGTTTTTTCTTGTATTTTGATTTATTTTGAATTTTTATGCACATTTGAATCTTGGTCAAATCCTAGGTTTGACCATGATTTAAACAAGTTTTAAACATGAATATGAAAAATTAAGCATCTATCAATCTTAGTCACTCCAAAATGTAGATCTTGGGAGGGTTTTTGAAATTTCCATGTTTGAAACCAAAAACCACATATCTTCATGCGCTTGACTTCATGAGACAGAGTTTAGGGTTAGGGGGTAGATACATGATTTCTCTGGTTTGAATATGTCTAGACCTTGTTTATCAACTTAATTGAATGCTTACTATATGACATAAGAAGACTACGTGACTTGTGCTCACTGAAGTGTGGGACCTCACGCATGGGAACCACACGTAAGTGACAGACTTGTTGCTCTAATAACTCGGGTGATCATTATACTGTATTAGTACATAGTTTCCTATGGATCCTTGTTAGTCACTCCAAAATGAAGCTCTTTGGGAGGGTTTTTGAAATTTCCATGTTTGAAACCCAAAACAACTTCTCTTCATGATTGACTTCATAAGACAGAGTTTAGGGTTAGGGGTAGATCCATGATTTGTCTGGTTTGAATACGTCTAGACCTTGTTTATCAACTTTAATGCTTACTATATGACATAAGAAGACTATGTGCTTTGGTTTTTCATTTTTCTGATTTTTATTTTTATTTTTGATGCCCATTTGAATCTTGGCCAGATCCTAGGTTTGACCAAGATTTAAACAAGTTTAAAACATGAAAATGAAAAGGGAAGCATTTATCCTTCTTAGTCACTCTAAATGAAGTTTTTGGGAGGTTTTTGAAATTTCCATGTTTGAAACCCAAAACCACTTCTCTTCATGCTTGACTTCATAAGACATAGTTTAGGGTTAGGGGTAGATACATGATTTGTATGGTTTGAGTATGTATAGACCTTGTTTATCAACTTGAATGCTTACTATATGACATAAGAAAACTACGTATGTGCTTTGGTTTTTCATTTTTCTGTTTTTTTTGAATTTTCCGCCCATTTGAATCTCTGTCAAATCCTAGGTTGGACCAAGATTTTAACAAGTTTAACACGTGAAAACGAAAAGGTAAGCATGGATCCTTCTTAGTCACTCCAAAATGTACCAATTGATAGATGTGTTACCTTTGCTTCATGGAAAAAATAATGTCATGTAAATGAGTTAACTTGGATTTCCTACCCTTGAATCCATAGGAAACTTTGCTCTAATGCACTATAATAATCAACCGAGTTTTTACACCAACAGGTCTGTCACTTACGTGTGGTGCCCATGCGTGAGGTCCCACACTTCAGTGAGCACAAGTCACGTGCAATAGGTATGCAAACTCCCAGCCATTTTCTTTGTCAAGAGAAGACGCATCAGGATGCGTATTGGAAGTCTCCGGGTCCTTCAGGATCCTTCGGTTGTCCCTCTCAAAAAAAAACAAATCTCTCTCATTCTCGGCCTCGCTCGACTCGCTCGCTCGCTCGCTCGCACCTCCTGCTCACTGACAAACCCTGCACAACAGTCAACATCATCACCCGAAAAAGGGGAGACACCATAATGCTCCCCCTCCTCCTTCTCTCCTTTCGAGTGATCCCTCTTCCTCCGAGTTTCACTCGACGGGCAAACACATATGTGCTCCATAGTAGAGTAATAATAAAAAGGTGCAGTACTTACGTAGAAAAATCGACCTATGAATCTATAATTAAATAGGTTAAACTAGGGTTTTGCCCAGTACTACAGATCAAGGTTCAAAAAAATTCAACTACGGGGTTCGAACAACCCCATTTCTAATCAAAGAATTTTTTTGACGTCATCCAAATGGCCTCAAACTATAGCATGGGCGGATCCAGACTATAGCCAAGGGGGCAGCCGCCCCCACTCAATTTTCTGAAACCTTGTAATATGTTAAGCTAAAGGCTGGTTTGCCCGCACTTAGAAATGATATTTGCATCACTTATCATATGTTTACCCATTTGAATCTTGTCAAATCCTAGATTTGACCAAGATAATTTAAACAAGTTTAAAACATGAAAATGAAAAGGGAAGCTTGTATCCTTCTTAGTCACTCTAAAATGAAGTTTGGGGAGGTTTTTGAAATTTCCATGCTTGAAACCAAAAACCACTTCTCTTCATGCTTGACTTCATAAGACAAAGTTTAGGGTTAGGGGGTAGATACATGATTTTTCTGGTTTGAATATGTCTAGACCTTATTTATAACTTAATTGAATGCCTACTATATAACATAAGAAGACCTTTTTTGTTTTTTTTGAATTTTTATACCCATTTGAATCTTGGTCAAATCCTAGGTTTCACCAAGATTTGAATAAGTTTAAAACATGAATATGAAAAAGTAAGCATGCATGTATGCTTCTTAATTAATCACTTCGAAATGAAGCTCTTGGGAGGGTTTTTGAAATTTCCATGTTTGAAACCAAAAACCACATATCTTCATGCGCTTGACTTCATGAGACTGAGTTTAGGGTTAGGGGGTAGATACATGATTTCTCTGGTTTGAATATGTCTAGACCTTGTTTATCAACTTAATTGAATGCTTACTATATGACATAAAAAGACTATGTGCCTTGATTTTTCATTTTTTTAAATTTTGCCCATTTGAATCTTGGTCAAATCCTAGGTTTGACCATGATTTAAACAAATTAAGCATGTATCCTTCGTAGTCACCCCAAAATGAAGCTCTTGAGAGGGTTTTTGAAATTTCCATGTTTGAAACCAAAAAACCGCGTACTTCTCTTCATGCTAAACTTCATAAGACAGAGTTTGGGGTTAGGGGTAGCTTGATACATGATTTTTCTCGTTTGAATATGTCTAGACCGTACCTTGTTTATCAACTTAATTGAATGCTTACTATATATATGACATAAGAAGACTATATGCATTGGTTTTTCATTTTATTGTTTTTTTTTATTTTATGCCCATTTGAATCTTGGTCAAATCCTAGGTTTGACCCTGATTTAAACAAGTTGAAAACATGAATATGAATAATTAAGCATATATCCTTCTTAGTCACTCCAAAATGAAGCTCTTTGGGAGGGTTTTTGAAATTTCCATGTTTGAAACCAAAAACCACATATCTTCATGCGCTTGACTTCATGAGACGAGTTTAGGGTTAGGGGTAGATACATGATTTCTCTGGTTTGAATATGTTTAGACCTTGTTTATCAACTTAATTGAATGCTTACTATATGACATAAGAAGACTATGTGCCTTGGTTTTTCATTTTTTTTAATTATGCCCACTTGAATCTTGGTCAAATCCTAGGTTTGACCATGATTTAAACAAGTTTAAAACATGAATATGAAAAATTAAGCATGTATCCTTCGTAGTCACTCCAAAATGAAGCTCTTGAGAGTTTTTTTCAAATTTTCATGTTTGAAACCAAAAAACCACGTACTTCACTTCATGCTTGTCTTCATAAGACAGAGTTTGGGGTTAGGGGTAGCTTGTTGATACATGATTTTTCTGGTTTGAATATGTCTAGACTTTGTTTATCAACTTAATTGAATGCTTACTAGATGACATAAGATGACTATGTGCATTGGTTTTTCATTTTATTGTTTTATTTTTATTTTTTATGCCCATTTGAATCTTGGTCAAATCCTAGGTTTGACCATGATTTAATCAAGTTTAAAACATGAATATGAACAATTAAGCATCTATCCTTCTTAGTCACTCCAATATGTAGCTCTTGGGAGGGTTTTTGAAATTTCCATGCTTGAAAACCAAAAACCACTTCTCTTCATGCATGCTTGACTTCATAAGACAAAGTTTAGGGTTAGGGGGTAGATACATGATTTTTCTGCTAGTTTGAATATGTCTAGACCTTGTTTATCAATTTAATTGAATGCTCACTATATGACATGAGCAGACCTTGGTTTTAATTTTTTTATACCCATTTGAATCTTCGTCAAATCCTAGGTTTGTTGACCAAGATTTGAACAAGTTTAAAACATGAATAATATGAAAAGGTAAGCATGTATGCTTCTTAATTAGTCACTCCAAAATGAAGCTCTTGGGAGGGTTTTTGAAATTTCCATGATTGAAACCAAAAACCACTTCTCTTCATGCTTGACTTCATAAGTCATGGTTTAGGGATATATAGGGGGTAGATACATGATCTTTCTGTTTTGAATATGTCTAGAGCTTGTTTATCAACTTAATTGAATGCTTACTATGTGACATAAGAAGACTATGTGCCTTGATTTTTCATTTTTTTTTAAATTATGCCCATTTGAATCTTGGTCAAATCCTACGTTTGACCATGATTTAAACAAGTTTAAAACATGAATATGAATGTATCCTTCATAGTCACTCCAAAATGAAGCTCGATCTTGAGAGGGTTTTTGAAATTTCCATGTTTGAAACCAAAAAACCACGTACTTCTCTTCATGCTAGACTTCATAAGACAGAGTTTGGGGTTATGGGTAGCTTGATACATGATTTTTCTCATTTGAATATGCCTAGACCTTGTTTATCAACTTAATTGAATGCTTACTATATATATGACATAAGAAGACTATGTGCATTGGTTTTTCATTTTATTGTTTTTTTTTAATTTTATGCCCATTTGAATCTTGGTCAAATCCTAGGTTTGACCATGATTTAAACAAGTTGAAAACATGAATATGAAAAATTAAGCATATATCCTTCGTAGTCACTCCAAAATGAAGCTCTTGGGAGTGTTTTTGAAATTTCCATGTTTGAAACCAAAAACCACATATCTTCATGCTTGACTTCATGAGACAGAGTTTAGGGTTAGGGGGGGTAGATACATGATTTTCTGGTTTGAATATGTCTAGACCTTGTTTATCAACTTAATTGAATGCTTACTATATGACATAAGAAGACTATGTGCCTTGGTTTTTTCCTGTATTTTGATTTATTTTGAATTTTATGCACATTTGAATCTTGGTCAAATCCTAGGTTTGACCATGATTTAAACAAGTTTAAAACACGAATATGAAAAATTAAGCATATATCCTTCTTAGTCACTCCAAAATGTAGATCTTGGTAGGGTTTTTGAAATTTCCATGTTTGAAACCAAAAACCACTTCTCTTCGTGCATGCTTGACTTCATAAGACAGAGTTTAGGGTTAGGGGTAGCTAGATACATGATTTTTCTGGTTTGAATATGTCTAGACCTTGTTTATCAACTTAATTGAATGCTTACTATATGACATAAGAAGACTATGTGCCTTGGTTTTTTCCTGTATTTTGATTTATTTTGAATTTTATGCACATTTGAATCTTGGTCAAATCCTAGGTTTGACCATGATTTAAACAAGTTTAAAACATGAATATGAAAAATTAAGCATATATCCTTCTTAGTCACTCCAAAATGTAGATCTTGGTAGGGTTTTTGAAATTTCCATGTTTGAAACCAAAAACCACTTCTCTTCATGCATGCTTGACTTCATAAGACAGAGTTTAGGGTTAGGGGTAGCTAGATACATGATTTTTCTGGTTTGAATATGTCTAGACCTTGTTTATCAACTTAATTGAATGCTTACTATATGACATAAGAAGACTATGTGCCTTGGTTTTTTCCTGTATTTTGATTTATTTTGAATTTTATGCACATTTGAATCTTGGTCATATCCTAGGTTTGACCATGATTTAAACAAGTTTAAAACATGAATATGAAAAATTAAGCATATATCCTTCTTAGTCACTCCAAAATGTAGATCTTGGTAGGGTTTTTGAAATTTCCATGTTTGAAACCAAAAACCACTTCTCTTCATGCATGCTTGACTTCATAAGACAGAGTTTAGGGTTAGGGGTAGCTAGATACATGATTTTTCTGGTTTGAATATGTCTAGACCTTGTTTATCAACTTAATTGAATGCTTACTATATGACATAAGAAGACTATGTGCCTTGGTTTTTCATTTTTTTAAAATTATGCCCATTTGAATCTTGGTCAAATCCTACGTTTGACCATGATTTAAACAAGTTTAAAACATGAATATGAAAATTAAGCATGTATCCTTCGTAGTCACTCCAAAATGAAGCTCTTGAGAGGTTTTTTGAAATTTCCATGTTTGAAACCAAAAAACCACGTACTTTTCTTCATGCTTGACTTCATAAGACAGAGTTTGGGGTTATGGGTAGCTTCATACATGATTTTTCTCGTTTGAATATGTCTAGACCTTGTTTATCAACTTAATTGAATGCTTACTATATGACATAAGAATACTATGTGCCTTGGTTTTTCATTTATTTTGATTTATTTTGAATTTTTATGCCCATTTGAATCTTGGTCAAATCCTAGGTTTGACCATGATTTAAACAAGTTCAAAATATAAATATGAAAAATTAAGCATCTATCCTTCTTAGTCACTCCAAAATGTAGCTCTTGGGAGGGTTTTTGAAATTTCCATGTTTGAAACCAAAAACCACATCTCTTCATGCTTGACTTCATAAGTCAGAGTTTAGGGATAGGGGGTAGATACATGATTTTTCTGGTTGAATATGTCTAAACCTTGTTTATCAACTTGAATGCTTACTATATGACATACGATGACTATTTGCTAACAGAGGGAGCAAGCACTCCAGCTATGAAAAGTACCAAACGATGCATACCAAAATGATTTTTTAGAGGAATACTAGTTCGGATTATATAATTTTATATTAGCAGGCCAAAATCGAACCCCGTAGTTGGATTTTCAGAAATTGATCCATAGTACTGGGCAAAACCCTAGTTTAGCTTATTTAATAATAGATTCGTAGGTCGATTTTTTTACGTTATTATTATTATTACTAGGCAGCACATGTGTTTGCCCGTCCAGTGAAACTCTTTCATTTCATTTTTCTTTTCCGCAAGGTCGGGAGTCGGAGGAAGAGGGATCACACGGGAGGAGACGAAGGGAGAGCAGTCACGGGGCCCCACTTATTTATGGTGTCTATCCTTTTTCTGGTGATGTTGACTGTTGTGCAGGGTTGTCAGTGCGCAGCGCAGGGGGGTGCGAGCGAGCGAGAAAGGCCGAGAATGAGAGAGATGTTTTTTTTAGAGGGACAGCCGAACGATCCTGAAGGACCCAGATTTCCAATACGCATCAGAGCGCAGTTCTGACGGGGACACAAAATATGGAGGAAATGACGTCTAAATCCCTAAGATTTACATGGTAGACCCCAGGCTGAAAGCAAGAAATGCGATCGGGTCCTTAACAGCCACCGTCCGGATTGATCCTCGTCGCAGCCGGGGACGAACCACTTGGCGCGACCAAATCACCATGGCTACAGAGCCTGCACACCATGGCCTACGAGCTGAGCTAGAAACGACCTGCCAAAACCGGCAGCCAACGGAGGTGGATAATTGGAGAGAGAGAGATAGAGAGAGAGAGAGAGAGTTGATGCCTCTCTCTTGACAAAGAAGATGGCTGGGAGTTTGCCTACCTAGTGTACGTGACTTGTGCTCACTGAAGTGTGGGACCTCACGCATGGGAACCACACGTAAGTGACAGACTTGTTGCTCTAATAACTTGGGTGATTATTATACTGTATTAGTACATAGTTTCCTATGGATCCTTCTTAGTCACTCCTAAATGAAGCTCTTGAGAGGGTTTTGAAATTTCCATGTTTGAAACCAAAAACCACTTCTCTTCAGGCTTGACTTCACAAGACAGAGTTTAGGGTTATGGGGTAGATACATGATTTTTCTGGTTTGAGTATGTCTAGACCTTGTTTATCAACTTGAATGCTTACTATATGACAGAGGAAGACTATGTGCTTTGGTTTTTCATTTTTTGATTTTTTTTGAATTTTTATACCAATTTGAATCTTGGTCAAACCTATGGTTCAACCAAGATTTAAACAAGTTAAAAACATGAGTATGAAAAACTAAGCCTCTAACCATTTTAGTCGCACCAAAATGAAGCTCTTGGGAGGGTTTTTGAAATTTCCATGTTTGAAACCAAAAATCACTTCTCTTCATATGCTTGACTTCATAAGACAGAGTTTAGGGTTAGGGGGTAGATACATGATTTTTCTGGTTTGAATATGTCTAGACCTTGTTTATCAACTTAATTGAATGCTTACTATATGACATAAGAAGACTATGTGCATTGGTTTTTCATTTTATTATTTTTTTTGAATTTTATGCCCATCTGAATCTTGGTCAAATCCTAGGTTTGACCATGATTTAAACAAGTTTAAAACATGAATATGAAAAATTAAGCATCTATCCTTCTTAGTCATTGCAAAATGTAGCTCTTGAGAGGGTTTTTGAAATTTCCATGTTTGAAACCAAAAACCACTTCTCTTCATGCTTGACTTCATAAGACAGAGTTTAGGGTTAGGGGGTAGATACATGATTTTCTGGTTTGAATATGTCTAGACCTTGTTTATCAACTTAATTGAATGCTTACTATATGACATAAGAAGACTATGTGCCTTGGTTTTTTCCTGTATTTTGATTTATTTTGAATTTTTATGCACATTTGAATCTTGGTCAAATCCTAGGTTTGACCATGATTTAAACAAGTTTAAAACATGAATATGAAAAATTATGCATCTATCAATCTTAGTCACTCCAAAATGTAGATCTTGGGAGGGTTTTTGAAATTTCCATGTTTGAAACCAAAAACCACATATCTTCATGCGCTTGACTTCATGAGACAGAGTTTAGGGTTAGGGGGTAGATACATGATTTCTCTGGTTTGAATATGTCTAGACCTTGTTTATCAACTTAATTGAATGCTTACTATATGACATAAGAAGACAATGTGCCTTGATTTTTCATTTTTTTTAAATTTTGCCCATTTGAATCTTGGTCAAATCCTAGGTTTGACCATGATTTAACAAGTTTAAAACATGAATATGAAAAATTAAGCATGTATCCTTCGTAGTCACTCCAAAATGAAGCTCGATCTTGAGAGGGTTTTTGAAATTTCCATGTTTGAAACCAAAAAACCACGTACTTCTCTTCATGCTAGACTTCATAAGACCGAGTTTGGGGTTAGGGGTAGCTTGATACATAAATTTTCTGGTTTGAATATATGTCTAGACATTGTTTATCAACTTAATTGAATGCTTACTAGATGACATAAGATGACTATGTGCATTGGTTTTTCCCTTTTTTTGAATTTTTATGCCCATTTGAATCTTGGTCAAATCCTAGGTTTGACCATGATTTAATCAAGTTTAAAACATGAATATGAAAAATTAAGCATCTATCCTTCTTACTCACTCCAATATGTAGCTCTTGGGAGGGTTTTTGAAATTTCCATGCTTGAAAACCAAAAACCACTTCTCTTCATGCATGCTTGACTTCATAAGACATAGTTTAGGGTTAGGGGTAGATACATGATTTTCCTGCTAGTTTGAATATGTCTAGACCTTGTTTATCAATTTAATTGAATGCTTAATTACTATATGACATGAGCAGACCTACCTTGGTTTTAATTTTTTTTATACCCATTTGAATCTTCGTCAAATCCTAGGTTTGTTGACCAAGATTTGAACAAGTTTAAAACATGAATATGAAAAAGTAAGCATGTATGCGTCTTAATTAGTCACTCCAAAATGAAGCTCTTGGGAGGGTTTTTGAAATTTCCATGTTTGAAACCAAAAACCACTTCTTCTCTTCATGCTTGACTTCATAAGTCAGGGTTTAGGGATATATAGGGGGTAGATACATGATTTTTCTGGTTTGATATGTCTAGACCTTGTTTATCAACTTAATTGAATGCTTACTATATGACATAAGAAGACTACGTGACTTGTGCTCACTGAAGTGTGGGACCTCACGCATGGGAACCACACGTAAGTGACAGAACTTGTTGCTCTAATAACTCGGGTGATCATTATCTTGTATTAGTACATAGTTTCCTATGGATACTTATTAGTAACTCCAAAATGAAGCTCTTTGGGAGGGTTTTTGAAATTTCCATGTTTGAAACCCAAAACAACTTCTCTTCATGCTTGACTTCATAAGACAGAGTTTAGGGTTAGGGTAGATCCATGATTTGTCTGGTTTGAATACGTCTAGACCTTGTTTATCAACTTTAATGCTTACTATATGACATAAGAAGACTATGTGCTTTGGTTTTTCATTTTTCTGATTTTTTTTTATTTTTGATGCCCATTTGAATCTTGGCCAGATCCTAGGTTTGACCATGATTTAAACAAGTTTAAAACATGAAAATGAAAAGGGAAGCATTTATCCTTCTTAGTCACTCTAAATGAAGTTTTTGGGAGGTTTTTGAAATTTCCATGTTTGAAACCCAAAACCACTTCTCTTCATGCTTGACTTCATAAGACATAGTTTAGGGTTAGGGGTAGATACATGATTTGTATGGTTTGAGTATGTATAGACCTTGTTTATCAACTTGAATGCTTACTATATGACATAAGAAAACTACGTATGTGCTTTGGTTTTTCATTTTTCTGTTTTTTTTTTAATTTTCCGCCCATTTGAATCTCTATCAAATCCTAGGTTGGACCAAGATTTAAACAAGTTTAACACGTGAAAATGAAAAGGTAAGCATGGATCCTTCTTAGTCACTCCAAAATGTACCAATTGATAGATGTGTTAACTTTGCTTCATGGAAAAAATAATGTCATGTAAATGAGTTAACTTGGATTTCCTACCCTTGAATCCATAGGAAACTTTGCTCTAATGCACTATAATAATCAACCGAGTTTTTACACCAACAGGTCTGTCACTTACGTGTGGTGCCCATGCGTGAGGTCCCACACTTCAGTGAGCACAAGTCACGTGCAGTAGGTACGCAAACTCCCAGCCATTTTCTTTGTCAAGAGAAGACGCATCAGGATACGTATTGGAAGTCTCTGGGTCCTTCAGGATCCTTCGGTTGTCCCTCTCACAAAAAAAACAAATCTCTCTCATTCTTGGCCTCGCTCTACTCGCTCGCTCGCTCGCTCTCTCGCACCTCCTGCTCACTGACAAACCTTGCACAACAGTCAACATCATCACCCGAAAAAGGGGAGACACCATAATGCTCCCCCTCCTCCTTCTCTCCTTCCGAGTGATCCCTCTTCCTCCGAGTTTCACTCGACGGGCAAACACATATGTACTCCATAGTAGAGTAATAATAAAAAGGTACAGTACTTACGTAGAAAAATTGACCTACGAATCTATAATTAAATAGGTTAAACTAGGGTTTTGCCCAGTACTACAGATCAAGGTTCAAAAAAATTCAACTACGGGGGTTCGAACAACCCCATTTCTAATCAAAGAATTTTTTCGACGTCATCCAAATGGCCTCAAACTATAGCATGGGCAGATCCAGACTATAGCCAAGGGGGGCAGCCGCCCCCACTCAATTTTCTGAAACCTTGTAATATGTTAAGCTAAAGGCTGGTTTGCCCGCACTTAGAAATGATATTTGCATCACTTATCATATGTTTACCCATTTGAATCTTGTCAAATCCTAGATTTGACCAAGATAATTTAAACAAGTTTAAAACATGAAAATGAAAAGGGAAGCTTGTATCCTTCTTAGTCACTCTAAAATGAAGTTTGGGGAGGTTTTTGAAATTTCCATGCTTGAAACCAAAAACCACTTCTCTTCATGCTTGACTTCATAAGACAAAGTTTAGGGTTAGGGGGTAGATACATGATTTTTCTGGTTTGAATATGTCTAGACCTTATTTATAACTTAATTGAATTCCTACTATATAACATAAGAAGACCTTTTTTGTTTTTTTTGAATTTTTATACCCATTTGAATCTTGGTCAAATCCTAGGTTTCACCAAGATTTGAATAAGTTTAAAACATGAATATGAAAAAGTAAGCATGCATGTATGCTTCTTAATTAATCACTTCGAAATGAAGCTCTTGGGAGGGTTTTTGAAATTTCCATGTTTGAAACCAAAAACCACATATCTTCATGCGCTTGACTTCATGAGACTGAGTTTAGGGTTAGGGGGTAGATACATGATTTCTCTGGTTTGAATATGTCTAGACCTTGTTTATCAACTTAATTGAATGATTACTATATGACATAAAAAGACTATGTGCCTTGATTTTTCATTTTTTAAATTTTGCCCATTTGAATCTTGGTCAAATCCTAGGTTTGACCATGATTTAAACAAATTAAGCATGTATCCTTCGTAGTCACTCCAAAATGAAGCTCTTGAGAGGGATTTTGAAATTTCCATGTTTGAAACCAAAAAACCGTGTACTTCTCTTCATGCTAAACTTCATAAGACAGAGTTTGGGGTTAGGGGTAGCTTGATACATGATTTTTCTCGTTTGAATATGTCTAGACCGTACCTTGTTTATCAACTTAATTGAATGCTTACTATATATATGACATAAGAAGACTATATGCATTGGTTTTTCATTTTATTGTTTTTTTTTAATTTTATGCCCATTTGAATCTTGGTCAAATCCTAGGTTTGACCCTGATTTAAACAAGTTGAAAACATGAATATGAATAATTAAGCATATATCCTTCTTAGTCACTCCAAAATGAAGCTCTTTGGGAGGGTTTTTGAAATTTCCATGTTTGAAACCAAAAACCACATATCTTCATGCGCTTGACTTCATGAGACAGAGTTTAGGGTTAGGGGTAGATACATGATTTCTCTGGTTTGAATATGTTTAGACCTTGTTTATCAACTTAATTGAATGCTTACTATATGACATAAGAAGACTATGTGCCTTGGTTTTTATTTTTTTTTAATTATGCCCACTTGAATCTTGGTCAAATCCTAGGTTTGACCATGATTTAAACAAGTTTAAAACATGAATATGAAAAATTAAGCATGTATCCTTCGTAGTCACTCCAAAATGAAGCTCTTGAGAGGTTTTTTCAAATTTTCATGTTTGAAACCAAAAAACCACGTACTTCACTTCATGCTTGTCTTCATAAGACAGAGTTTGGGGTTAGGGGTAGCTTGTTGATACATGATTTTTCTGGTTTGAATATGTCTAGACTTTGTTTTTGAACTTAATTGAATGCTTACTAGATGACATAAGATGACTATGTGCATTGGTTTTTCATTTTATTGTTTTATTTTTATTTTTTATGCCCATTTGAATCTTGGTCAAATCCTAGGTTTGACCATGATTTAATCAAGTTTAAAACATGAATATGAACAATTAAGCATCTATCCTTCTTAGTCACTACAATATGTAGCTCTTGGGAGGGTTTTTGAAATTTCCATGCTTGAAAACCAAAAACCACTTCTCTTCATGCATGCTTGACTTCATAAGACAAAGTTTAGGGTTAGGGGGTAGATACATGATTTTTCTGCTAATCTGAACATGTCTAGACCTTGTTTATCAATTTAATTGAATGCTCACTATATGACATGAGCAGACCTTGGTTTTAATTTTTTTATACCCATTTGAATCTTCGTCAAATCCTAGGTTTGTTGACCAAGATTTGAAGAAGTTTAAAACATGAATAATATGAAAAGGTAAGCATGTATGCTTCTTAATTAGTCACTCCAAAATGAAGCTCTTGGGAGGGTTTTTGAAATTTCCATGATTGAAACCAAAAACCACTTCTCTTCATGCTTGACTTCATAAGTCATGGTTTAGGGATATATAGGGGGTAGATACATGATCTTTCTGGTTTGAATATGTCTAGAGCTTGTTTATCAACTTAATTGAATGCTTACTATATGACATAAGAAGACTATGTGCCTGGATTTTTCATTTTTTTTAAATTATGCCCATTTGAATCTTGGTCAAATCCTACGTTTGACCATGATTTAAACAAGTTTAAAACATGAATATGAAAATTAAGCATGTATCCTTCGTAGTCACTCCAAAATGAAGCTCGATCTTGAGAGGGTTTTTGAAATTTCCATGTTTGAAACCAAAAAACCACGTACTTCTCTTCATGCTAGACTTCATAAGACAGAGTTTGGGGTTATGGGTAGCTTGATACATGATTTTTCTCATTTGAATATGTCTAGACCTTGTTTATCAACTTAATTGAATGCTTACTATATATATGACATAAGAAGACTATGTGCATTGGTTTTTCATTTTATTGTTTTTTTTTAATTTTATGCCCATTTGAATCTTGGTCAAATCCTAGGTTTGACCATGATTTAAACAAGTTGAAAACATGAATATGAAAAATTAAGCATATATCCTTCGTAGTCACTCCAAAATGAAGCTCTTGGGAGGGTTTTTGAAATTTCCATGTTGGAAACCAAAAACCACATATCTTCATGCTTGACTTCATGAGACAGAGTTTAGGGTTAGGGGGGTAGATACATGATTTTCTGGTTTGAATATGTCTAGACCTTGTTTATCAACTTAATTGAATGCTTACTATATGACATAAGAAGACTATGTGCCTTGGTTTTTTCCTGTATTTTGATTTATTTTGAATTTTATGCACATTTGAATCTTGGTCAAATCCTAGGTTTGACCATGATTTAAACAAGTTTAAAACATGAATATGAAAAATTAAGCATATATCCTTCTTAGTCACTCCAAAATGTAGATCTTGGTAGGGTTTTTGAAATTTCCATCTTTGAAACCAAAAACCACTTCTCTTCATGCATGCTTGACTTCATAAGACAGAGTTTAGGGTTAGGGGTAGCTAGATACATGATTTTTCTGGTTTGAATATGTCTAGACCTTGTTTATCAACTTAATTGAATGCTTACTATATGACATAAGAAGACTATGTGCCTTGGTTTTTCATTTTTTTAAATTATGCCCATTTGAATCTTGGTCAAATCCTACGTTTGACCATGATTTAAACAAGTTTAAAACATGAATATGAAAATTAAGCATGTATCCTTCGTAGTCACTCCAAAATGAAGCTCTTGAGAGGGTTTTTGAAATTTCCATGTTTGAAACCAAAAAACCACGTACTTCTCTTCATGCTTGACTTCATAAGACAAAGTTTGGGGTTATGGGTAGCTTGATACATGATTTTTCTCGGTTGAATATGTCTAGACCTTGTTTATCAACTTAATTGAATGCTTACTATATGACATAAGAAGACTATGTGCCTTGGTTTTTTCCTGTATTTTGATTTATTTTGAATTTTTATGCACATTTGAATCTTGGTCAAATCCTAGGTTTGACCATGATTTAAACAAGTTTAAAACATGAATATGAAAAATTATGCATCTATCAATCTTAGTCACTCCAAAATGTAGATCTTGGGAGGGTTTTTGAAATTTCCATGTTTGAAACCAAAAACCACATATCTTCATGCGCTTGACTTCATGAGACAGAGTTTAGGGTTAGGGGGTAGATACATGATTTCTCTGGTTTGAATATGTCTAGACCTTGTTTATCAACTTAATTGAATGCTTACTATATGACATAAGAAGACAATGTGCCTTGATTTTTCATTTTTTTTAAATTTTGCCCATTTGAATCTTGGTCAAATCCTAGGTTTGACCATGATTTAACAAGTTTAAAACATGAATATGAAAAATTAAGCATGTATCCTTCGTAGTCACTCCAAAATGAAGCTCGATCTTGAGAGGGTTTTTGAAATTTCCATGTTTGAAACCAAAAAACCACGTACTTCTCTTCATGCTAGACTTCATAAGACCGAGTTTGGGGTTAGGGGTAGCTTGATACATAAATTTTCTGGTTTGAATATATGTCTAGACATTGTTTATCAACTTAATTGAATGCTTACTAGATGACATAAGATGACTATGTGCATTGGTTTTTTCCTTTTTTTGAATTTTTATGCCCATTTGAATCTTGGTCAAATCCTAGGTTTGACCATGATTTAATCAAGTTTAAAACATGAATATGAAAAATTAAGCATCTATCCTTCTTACTCACTCCAATATGTAGCTCTTGGGAGGGTTTTTGAAATTTCCATGCTTGAAAACCAAAAACCACTTCTCTTCATGCATGCTTGACTTCATAAGACATAGTTTAGGGTTAGGGGGTAGATACATGATTTTCCTGCTAGTTTGAATATGTCTAGACCTTGTTTATCAATTTAATTGAATGCTTAATTACTATATGACATGAGCAGACCTACCTTGGTTTTAATTTTTTTTATACCCATTTGAATCTTCGTCAAATCCTAGGTTTGTTGACCAAGATTTGAACAAGTTTAAAACATGAATATGAAAAAGTAAGCATGTATGCGTCTTAATTAGTCACTCCAAAATGAAGCTCTTGGGAGGGTTTTTGAAATTTCCATGTTTGAAACCAAAAACCACTTCTTCTCTTCATGCTTGACTTCATAAGTCAGGGTTTAGGGATATATAGGGGTAGATACATGATTTTTCTGGTTTGATATGTCTAGACCTTGTTTATCAACTTAATTGAATGCTTACTATATGACATAAGAAGACTACGTGACTTGTGCTCACTGAAGTGTGGGACCTCACGCATGGGAACCACACGTAAGTGACAGACTTGTTGCTCTAATAACTCGGGTGATCATTATACTGTATTAGTACATAGTTTCCTATGGATCCTTCTTAGTCACTCCAAAATGAAGCTCTTTGGGAGGGTTTTTGAAATTTCCATGTTTGAAACCCAAAACAACTTCTCTTCATGCTTGACTTCATAAGACAGAGTTTAGGGTTAGGGGTAGATCCATGATTTGTCTGGTTTGAATACGTCTAGACCTTGTTTATCAACTTTAATGCTTACTATATGACATAAGAAGACTATGTGCTTTGGTTTTTCATTTTTCTGATTTTTTTTTATTTTTGATGCCCATTTGAATCTTGGCCAGATCCTAGGTTTGACCATGATTTAAACAAGTTTAAAACATGAAAATGAAAAGGGAAGCATTTATCCTTCTTAGTCACTCTAAATGAAGTTTTTGGGAGGTTTTTGAAATTTCCATGTTTGAAACCCAAAACCACTTCTCTTCATGCTTGACTTCATAAGACATAGTTTAGGGTTAGGGGTAGATACATGATTTGTATGGTTTGAGTATGTATAGACCTTGTTTATCAACTTGAATGCTTACTATATGACATAAGAAAACTACGTATGTGCTTTGGTTTTTCATTTTTCTGTTTTTTTTTTAATTTTCCGCCCATTTGAATCTCTATCAAATCCTAGGTTGGACCAAGATTTAAACAAGTTTAACACGTGAAAATGAAAAGGTAAGCATGGATCCTTCTTAGTCACTCCAAAATGTACCAATTGATAGATGTGTTAACTTTGCTTCATGGAAAAAATAATGTCATGTAAATGAGTTAACTTGGATTTCCTACCCTTGAATCCATAGGAAACTTTGCTCTAATGCACTATAATAATCAACCGAGTTTTTACACCAACAGGTCTGTCACTTACGTGTGGTGCCCATGCGTGAGGTCCCACACTTCAGTGAGCACAAGTCACGTGCAGTAGGTACGCAAACTCCCAGCCATTTTCTTTGTCAAGAGAAGACGCATCAGGATACGTATTGGAAGTCTCTGGGTCCTTCAGGATCCTTCGGTTGTCCCTCTCACAAAAAAAACAAATCTCTCTCATTCTTGGCCTCGCTCTACTCGCTCGCTCGCTCGCTCTCTCGCACCTCCTGCTCACTGACAAACCTTGCACAACAGTCAACATCATCACCCGAAAAAGGGGAGACACCATAATGCTCCCCCTCCTCCTTCTCTCCTTCCGAGTGATCCCTCTTCCTCCGAGTTTCACTCGACGGGCAAACACATATGTACTCCATAGTAGAGTAATAATAAAAAGGTACAGTACTTACGTAGAAAAATTGACCTACGAATCTATAATTAAATAGGTTAAACTAGGGTTTTGCCCAGTACTACAGATCAAGGTTCAAAAAAATTCAACTACGGGGGTTCGAACAACCCCATTTCTAATCAAAGAATTTTTTCGACGTCATCCAAATGGCCTCAAACTATAGCATGGGCAGATCCAGACTATAGCCAAGGGGGGCAGCCGCCCCCACTCAATTTTCTGAAACCTTGTAATATGTTAAGCTAAAGGCTGGTTTGCCCGCACTTAGAAATGATATTTGCATCACTTATCATATGTTTACCCATTTGAATCTTGTCAAATCCTAGATTTGACCAAGATAATTTAAACAAGTTTAAAACATGAAAATGAAAAGGGAAGCTTGTATCCTTCTTAGTCACTCTAAAATGAAGTTTGGGGAGGTTTTTGAAATTTCCATGCTTGAAACCAAAAACCACTTCTCTTCATGCTTGACTTCATAAGACAAAGTTTAGGGTTAGGGGGTAGATACATGATTTTTCTGGTTTGAATATGTCTAGACCTTATTTATAACTTAATTGAATTCCTACTATATAACATAAGAAGACCTTTTTTGTTTTTTTTGAATTTTTATACCCATTTGAATCTTGGTCAAATCCTAGGTTTCACCAAGATTTGAATAAGTTTAAAACATGAATATGAAAAAGTAAGCATGCATGTATGCTTCTTAATTAATCACTTCGAAATGAAGCTCTTGGGAGGGTTTTTGAAATTTCCATGTTTGAAACCAAAAACCACATATCTTCATGCGCTTGACTTCATGAGACTGAGTTTAGGGTTAGGGGTAGATACATGATTTCTCTGGTTTGAATATGTCTAGACCTTGTTTATCAACTTAATTGAATGATTACTATATGACATAAAAAGACTATGTGCCTTGATTTTTCATTTTTTAAATTTTGCCCATTTGAATCTTGGTCAAATCCTAGGTTTGACCATGATTTAAACAAATTAAGCATGTATCCTTCGTAGTCACTCCAAAATGAAGCTCTTGAGAGGGATTTTGAAATTTCCATGTTTGAAACCAAAAAACCGTGTACTTCTCTTCATGCTAAACTTCATAAGACAGAGTTTGGGGTTAGGGGTAGCTTGATACATGATTTTTCTCGTTTGAATATGTCTAGACCGTACCTTGTTTATCAACTTAATTGAATGCTTACTATATATATGACATAAGAAGACTATATGCATTGGTTTTTCATTTTATTGTTTTTTTTTAATTTTATGCCCATTTGAATCTTGGTCAAATCCTAGGTTTGACCCTGATTTAAACAAGTTGAAAACATGAATATGAATAATTAAGCATATATCCTTCTTAGTCACTCCAAAATGAAGCTCTTTGGGAGGGTTTTTGAAATTTCCATGTTTGAAACCAAAAACCACATATCTTCATGCGCTTGACTTCATGAGACAGAGTTTAGGGTTAGGGGTAGATACATGATTTCTCTGGTTTGAATATGTTTAGACCTTGTTTATCAACTTAATTGAATGCTTACTATATGACATAAGAAGACTATGTGCCTTGGTTTTTATTTTTTTTTAATTATGCCCACTTGAATCTTGGTCAAATCCTAGGTTTGACCATGATTTAAACAAGTTTAAAACATGAATATGAAAAATTAAGCATGTATCCTTCGTAGTCACTCCAAAATGAAGCTCTTGAGAGGTTTTTTCAAATTTTCATGTTTGAAACCAAAAAACCACGTACTTCACTTCATGCTTGTCTTCATAAGACAGAGTTTGGGGTTAGGGGTAGCTTGTTGATACATGATTTTTCTGGTTTGAATATGTCTAGACTTTGTTTTTGAACTTAATTGAATGCTTACTAGATGACATAAGATGACTATGTGCATTGGTTTTTCATTTTATTGTTTTATTTTTATTTTTTATGCCCATTTGAATCTTGGTCAAATCCTAGGTTTGACCATGATTTAATCAAGTTTAAAACATGAATATGAACAATTAAGCATCTATCCTTCTTAGTCACTACAATATGTAGCTCTTGGGAGGGTTTTTGAAATTTCCATGCTTGAAAACCAAAAACCACTTCTCTTCATGCATGCTTGACTTCATAAGACAAAGTTTAGGGTTAGGGGGTAGATACATGATTTTTCTGCTAATCTGAACATGTCTAGACCTTGTTTATCAATTTAATTGAATGCTCACTATATGACATGAGCAGACCTTGGTTTTAATTTTTTTTATACCCATTTGAATCTTCGTCAAATCCTAGGTTTGTTGACCAAGATTTGAAGAAGTTTAAAACATGAATAATATGAAAAGGTAAGCATGTATGCTTCTTAATTAGTCACTCCAAAATGAAGCTCTTGGGAGGGTTTTTGAAATTTCCATGATTGAAACCAAAAACCACTTCTCTTCATGCTTGACTTCATAAGTCATGGTTTAGGGATATATAGGGGGTAGATACATGATCTTTCTGGTTTGAATATGTCTAGAGCTTGTTTATCAACTTAATTGAATGCTTACTATATGACATAAGAAGACTATGTGCCTGGATTTTTCATTTTTTTTAAATTATGCCCATTTGAATCTTGGTCAAATCCTACGTTTGACCATGATTTAAACAAGTTTAAAACATGAATATGAAAATTAAGCATGTATCCTTCGTAGTCACTCCAAAATGAAGCTCGATCTTGAGAGGGTTTTTGAAATTTCCATGTTTGAAACCAAAAAACCACGTACTTCTCTTCATGCTAGACTTCATAAGACAGAGTTTGGGGTTATGGGTAGCTTGATACATGATTTTTCTCATTTGAATATGTCTAGACCTTGTTTATCAACTTAATTGAATGCTTACTATATATATGACATAAGAAGACTATGTGCATTGGTTTTTCATTTTATTGTTTTTTTTTAATTTTATGCCCATTTGAATCTTGGTCAAATCCTAGGTTTGACCATGATTTAAACAAGTTGAAAACATGAATATGAAAAATTAAGCATATATCCTTCGTAGTCACTCCAAAATGAAGCTCTTGGGAGGGTTTTTGAAATTTCCATGTTGGAAACCAAAAACCACATATCTTCATGCTTGACTTCATGAGACAGAGTTTAGGGTTAGGGGGGTAGATACATGATTTTCTGGTTTGAATATGTCTAGACCTTGTTTATCAACTTAATTGAATGCTTACTATATGACATAAGAAGACTATGTGCCTTGGTTTTTTCCTGTATTTTGATTTATTTTGAATTTTATGCACATTTGAATCTTGGTCAAATCCTAGGTTTGACCATGATTTAAACAAGTTTAAAACATGAATATGAAAAATTAAGCATATATCCTTCTTAGTCACTCCAAAATGTAGATCTTGGTAGGGTTTTTGAAATTTCCATCTTTGAAACCAAAAACCACTTCTCTTCATGCATGCTTGACTTCATAAGACAGAGTTTAGGGTTAGGGGTAGCTAGATACATGATTTTTCTGGTTTGAATATGTCTAGACCTTGTTTATCAACTTAATTGAATGCTTACTATATGACATAAGAAGACTATGTGCCTTGGTTTTTCATTTTTTTTAAATTATGCCCATTTGAATCTTGGTCAAATCCTACGTTTGACCATGATTTAAACAAGTTTAAAACATGAATATGAAAATTAAGCATGTATCCTTCGTAGTCACTCCAAAATGAAGCTTTTGGGAGGTTTTTTCAATTTCCATGTTTGAAACCCAAAACCACACTTCTCTGCTTCATGCTTGACTTCATAAGACAAAGTTTGGGGTTATGGGTAGCTTGATACATGATTTTTCTCGTTTGAATATGTCTAGACCTTGTTTATCAACTTAATTGAATGCTTACTATATGACATAAGAATACTATGTGCCTTGGTTTTTCATTTATTTTGAATTTTTATGCCCATTTGAATCTTGGTCAAATCCTAGGTTTGACCATGATTTAAACAAGTTCAAAATATAAATATGAAAAATTAAGCATCTATCCTTCTTAGTCACTCCAAAATGTAGCTCTTGGGAGGGTTTTTGAAATTTCCATGTTTGAAACCAAAAACCACATCTCTTCATGCTTGACTTCATAAGTCAGAGTTTAGGGATAGGGGGTAGATACATGATTTTTCTGGTTGAATATGTCTAAACCTTGTTTATCAACTTGAATGCTTACTATATGACATACGAAGACTATTTGCTAACAGAGGGAGCAAGCACTCCAGCTATGAAAAGTACCAAACGATGCATACCAAAATGATTTTTTAGAGGAATACTAGTTCGGATTATATAATTTTATATTAGCAGGACAAAATCGAACCCCGTAGTTGGATTTTTAGAAATTGATCCGTAGTACTGGGCAAAACCCTAGTTTAGCTTATTTAATAATATATTCGTAGGTCGATTTTTTTACGTTATTATTATTATTACTAGGCAGCACATGTGTTTGCCCGTCCAGTGAAACTCTTTCATTTCATTTTTCTTTTCCGCAAGGTCGGGAGTCGGAGGAAGAGGGATCACACGGGAGGAGACGAAGGGAGAGCAGTCACGGGGCCCCACTTATTTATGGTGTCTATCCTTTTTCTGGTGATGTTGACTGTTGTGCAGGGTTGTCAGTGCGCAGCGCAGGGGGGTGCGAGCGAGCGAGAAAGGCCGAGAATGAGAGAGATATTTTTTTAGAGGGACAGCCGAACGATCCTGAAGGACCCAGATTTCCAATACGCATCAGAGCGCAGTTTACAGCAGGACACAAAATATGGAGGAAATTACGTCTAAATCCCTAAGATTTACATGGTAGACCCCAGGCTGAAAGCAAGAAATGCGATCGGGTCCTTAACAGCCACCGTCCGGATTGATCCTCGTCGCAGCTGGGACGAACCACTTGGCGCGACCAAATCGCCATGGCTACAGAGCCTGCACACCATGGCCTACGAGCTGAGCTAGAAACGACCTGCCAAAACCGGCAGCCAACGGAGGTGGATAATTGGAGAGAGAGAGAGAGAGAGAGAGTTGATGCCTCTCTCTTGACAAAGAAGATGGCTGGGAGTTTGCCTACCTAGCGTACGTGACTTGTGCTCACTGAAGTGTGGGACCTCACGCATGGGAACCACACGTAAGTGACAGACTTGTTGCTCTAATAACTCGGGTGATTATTATACTGTATTAGTACATAGTTTCCTATGGATCCTTCTTAGTCACTCCTAAATGAAGCTCTTGAGAGGGTTTTTGAAATTTCCATGTTTGAAACCAAAAACCACTTCTCTTTATGCTTGACTTCACAAGACAGAGTTTAGGGTTATGGGGTAGATACATGATTTTTCTGGTTTGAGTATGTCTAGACCTTGTTTATCAACTTGAATGCTTACTATATGACAGAGGAAGACTATGTGCTTTGGTTTTTCATTTTTTGATTTTTTTGAATTTTTATACCAATTTGAATCTTGGTCAAACCTATGGTTCAACCAAGATTTAAACAAGTTAAAAACATGAGTATGAAAAACTAAGCCTCTAACCATTTTAGTCGCACCAAAATGAAGCTCTTGGGAGGGTTTTTGAAATTTCCATGTTTGAAACCAAAAATCACTTCTCTTCATATGCTTGACTTCATAAGACAGAGTTTAGGGTTAGCGGGTAGATACATGATTTTTCTGGTTTGAATATTTCTAGACCTTGTTTATCAACTTAATTGAATGCTTACTATATGACATAAGAAGACTATGTGCATTGGTTTTTCATTTTTTTTTTTGAATTTTATGCCCATCTAAATCTTGGTCAAATCCTAGGTTTGACCATGATTTAAACAAGTTTAAAACATGAATATGAAAAATTAAGCATCTATCCTTCTTAGTCACTTTAAAATGTAGCTCTTGAGAGGGTTTTTGAAATTTCCATGTTTGAAACCAAAAACCACTTCTCTTCATGCTTGACTTCATAAGACAGAGTTTAGGGTTAGGGGGTAGATACATGATTTTTCTGGTTTGAATATGTCTAGACCTTGTTTATCAACTTAATTGAATGCTTACTATATGACATAAGAAGACTATGTGCATTGGTTTTTCATTTTATTATTTTTTTGAATTTTATGCCCATCTGAATCTTGGTCAAATCCTAGGTTTGACCATGATTTAAACAAGTTTAAAACATGAATATGAAAAATTAAGCATCTATCCTTCTTAGTCACTGCAAAATGTAGCTCTTGAGAGGGTTTTTGAAATTTCCATGTTTGAAACCAAAAACCACTTCTCTTCATGCTTGACTTCATAAGACAGAGTTTAGGGTTAGCGGGTAGATACATGATTTTCTGGTTTGAATATGTCTAGACCTTGTTTATCAACTTAATTGAATGCTTACTATATGACATAAGAAGACTATGTGCCTTTGTTTTTTCCTGTATTTTGATTTATTTTGAATTTTTATGCACATTTGAATCTTGGTCAAATCCTAGGTTTGTTAGGGGTACTTCTCTTCATGCTAAACTTCATAAGACAGAGTTTGGGGTTAGGGGTAGCTTGATACATGATTTTTCTCGTTTGAGTATGTCTAGACCTTGTTTATCAACTTAATTGAATGCTTACTATATATATGACATCAGAAGACTATATGCATTGGTTTTTCATTTTATTGTTTTTTTTAATTTTATGCCCATTTGAATCTTGGTCAAATCCTAGGTTTGACCCTGATTTAAACAAGTTGAAAACATGAATATGAAAAATTAAGCATATATCCTTCCTAGTCACTCCAAAATGAAGCTCTTTGGGAGGGTTTTTGAAATTTCCATGTTTGAAACCAAAAACCACATATCTTCATGCGCTTGACTTCATGAGACAGAGTTTAGGGTTAGGGGTAAATACATGATTTCTCTGGTTTGAATATGTTTAGACCTTGTTTATCAACTTAATTGAATGCTTACTATATGACAAAAGAAGACTATGTGCCTTGGTTTTTCATTTTTTTAATTATGCCCATTTGAATCTTGGTCAAATCCTAGGTTTGACCATGATTTAAACAAGTTTAAAACATGAATATGAAAAATTAAGCATGTATCCTTCGTAGTCGTCACTCCAAAATGAAGCTCGATCTTGAGAGGGTTTTTGAAATTTCCATGTTTGAAACCAAAAAACCACGTACTTCTCTTCATGCTAGACTTCATAAGACAGAGTTTGGGGTTAGGGGTAGCTTGATACATAAATTTTCTGGTTTGAATATGTCTAGACATTGTTTATCAACTTAATTGAATGCTTACTAGATGACATAAGATGACTATGTGCATTGGTTTTTTCCTTTTTTTTAAATTTTTATGCCCATTTGAATCTTGGTCAAATCCTAGGTTTGACCATGATTTAATCAAGTTTAAAACATGAATATGAAAAATTAAGCATCTATCCTTCTTACTCACTCCAATATGTAGCTCTTGGGAGGGTTTTTGAAATTTCCATGCTGAAAACCAAAAACCACTTCTCTTCATGCATGCTTGACTTCATAAGACATAGTTTAGGGTTAGGGGGTAGATACATGATTTTCCTGCTAGTTTGAATATGTCTAGACCTTGTTTATCAATTTAATTGAATGTTCACTATATGACATGAGCAGACCTTGGTTTTAATTTTTTATACCCATTTGATTCTTCGTCAAATCCTAGGTTTGTTGACCTAGATTTGAACAAGTTTAAAACATGAATATGAAAAGGTAAGCATGTATGCTTCTTAATTAGTCACTCCAAAATGAAGCTCTTGGGAGGGTTTTTGAAATTTCCATGATTGAAACGAAAAACCACTTCTCTTCATGCTTGACTTCATAAGTCAGGGTTTAGGGATATATAGGGGGTAGATACATGATTTTTCTTGTTTGAATATGTCTAGAGCTTGTTTATCAACTTAATTGAATGCTTACTATATGACGTAAGAACACTATGTGCCTTGATTTTTCATTTTTTTTAATTATGCCCATTTGAATCTTGGTCAAATCCTAGGTTTGACCAAGATTTAAACAAGATTAAAACATGAAAATGAAAAATTAAGCCTTGATCCTTCTTATTCACTCCAAAATGAAGCTTTTGGGAGGGTTTTTGAAATATCCAGGTTTGAAACCCAAAACCACTTCTCTTCATGCATAGTTTAGGGTTAGGGGTAGATACATGAATTTTTGGTTTATAGTAAGCATTCAAGTTGATAAACAAGGTCTAGACATATTCAAACCAGAAAAATCTTGTATTACCCCCTAAGGCTAAACTCTGTCATATATATGAAGTCAAGCATATAAGAGGAATGGTTTTGGGTTTCAAACATGGAAAATTCAAAACCCTCCCAAAAGCTTCATTTTTGGAGTGAATAAGAAGGATCCAGGCTTACTTTTTCATTTTTATGTTACTGACTTGTTTAATTCTTGGTCAAACCTAGGATTTGACCAAGATTCAAATGGGCATAAAAATTCAATAAAGAATTCAAAAAATGAAAAACCAAAGCACATAAGCTTCTTAAGTTATAGTAAGCATTCATGTTGATCAACGGAGTCTAGACATATTTAAACAATAAAAATCATGTATATACCCCAAACCCTAAACTCTGTCTAATGAAGTCAAGCACGAAGAGAAGTGATTTCCGGTTTAATTTTTTATTTCTTTTTTTTGAATTTTTATGCCCATTTGAATCTTGGTCAAATCCTAGCAGGTTTGACCAATATTTAAACAAGTTTAAAACATGAAAATGAAAAGTAAGTATGGATCCTTCTTATTCACTCCAAAATGAAGCTTTTGGGAGGGTTTTTTTTAATTTTCCAAGTTCGAAACCCAAAATGACATCTCTTCGTGCTTTACTTCATAAGACAAAGTTTAGGGGTAGGGGGTAGATACATGATTTTTCTGGTTTGAATATGTCTAGGCCTTGTTTATCAACTTGAATGCTTATTATATGACATCAAAAGACTAAGTGCTTGGTTTTTTTTTGAATTTGTTATGCCCATTTGAATCTTGGTCAAATCCTAGGTTTGACCAAGATTTAAACCAGTTTAAAACATGAAAATGAAAAGTAAGCCTGGATTCTTCTTAGTCACTCCAAAATGAAGCTTTTGGGAGGTTTATTAAATTTCCATGTTTGAAACCCAAAACCACTTCTCTTAATGCTTGACTTCATAAGACAGAGTTTAGGGTTAGGGGCCAAGTATATACATGATTTTTCTTGTTTAAATATGTCTAGACTTTGTTTATCAACTTGAATGCTCACTATATGACATCAAAAGACTATGTGTTTGGTTTTGATTTTTTTGAATTTGTTATGTCCATTTGAATCTTGGTCAAATCCTAGGTTTGACCAAGATTTAAACCAGTTTAAAACATGAAAATGAAAAGGTAAGCCTGGATTCTTCTTAGTCACTCCAAAATGAAGCTTTTGGGAGTTTTTTTAATTTCCAATGTTTGAAACCCAAAACCACTTTTCTTCATGCTTGACTTCATAAGACATAGTTTAGGGTTAGGGGGTATATACATGATTTTTCTGGTTTGAATATGTCTAGACTTCGTTGATCAACTTTAATGCTTACTATATGACATAAGAAGCTTATGTGCTTTTTTTTTCGAATTTTTATGCCCATTTGAATCCTGGTCAAATCCTTTGTTTGACCAAGATTTAAACAAGTTAAAACATGAAAATGAAAAAGTAAGCCTGGCTCCTTCTTAGTCATGAAAATGAGTTAACTTGGCTTTCCAACCCTTGAATCCATAGGAAACTTTGTACTAATGCAGTATAATAATCACCCGAGTTTTTACACCAACAGGTCTGTCACTTACGTGTGGTGCCCATGCGTGAGGTCCCAAACTTCAGTGAGCACAAGTCACATGCGCTAGGCAGGCAAAATCCCCGATCAATCCGGGCGGTGGCTGTTAAGGCCCCGATTGCATTTCTTGCTTTCAGACTGGGGTCTACCATGTAAAAGTTTGTTCCTTTTGGATGCATCACTCGTATTTGCAAGTTTTTTGGGGGTCCCGCAAATTCAGGGTAGCATCATGCCCCCCTTCCCACGCCAACACAAACAGAGTTGAACACAACCTAATTAAGCAAGGTTCAACACAGACATAGTTCAACAACCTCTAATTAAGCTAATAGGTTCACCACAAACGCTGGTGAGCAGCAAACATAAACAGAGTTCAACAAAAGATGCTGCTTTTGAAGCAGTAGGAGAGACAAACATGCACAACAGTTGCGGAGTATATTTACCATCTTCTTCCTGTCGCCTCCTCCCGGTCCCGCTTCTTCTGCTTCTTGCTGCCCATACCTTTAATCTTTGGTGGCTTGGGCTTGGGAGGAGGCACACGACCGGTCTCGATAGCTTGGTTCAATTTCTTCCTTAGGAATAGCCCATAGGCCATGTGGTTGGCTATGAAGCCGGATCGGTTAACAGTTTCCCCAACTTTGAGACAGCCGGACCCACCGGCTTCGGCATGCTGCAGGACGCTTCGAAAGTCAACCTTTATGCTCTTTGTGCAGAAGGGGCAGCTGTTCCTGGCACCAGTCCATGGTTCACTCCAATACTTGTCGAACTTCCCCACCTTAAGCTTGTTGAGAGTGGCCCTGGCCTTCCTATGACACGACTCGACATCGGTGTCAACCTCATCAGTAGCAACCTGATACATGCCAAATAAACAGGTGACGCAAATATGTAGCAGTTGCAACTAATAATGAATATGAATCTAAAAAGATTCTGACGCTAATTCAAAACCCTATAGCACAAAAAAAAGAGGGAGAGACCATAGAGCAAATCGATACAGGGCTATGTTGAATAAGGGAGAGAGGTGAATCGGATGTGAAGCAAATATGTAGCAGTTGCAACTAATACTGAATATGAATCTAAAAAGATTCTAACGCTAATTCAAAACGCTATAGCGCAAAAAAAGAGGGAGAGACCATAGCGCAAATTGATACAGGGCTATGTTGGATAAGGGAGAGAGGTGAATCGGAACATACTTCCTCCCCCTCGTCGACGATATTCTCGTCGAAGGTCGGCGGCGGCGGTTCAAAGATGAGTTCAACCTCGTCCTCGTCATCTAGGAGATGCTTCCCAAGAGAGTGGACCCATCTACCAACAGCATCAGATGCCGATGAGCGACCGATGGCCCGACCTTCGGCAATGGCCTCCGTTTCGTCTTTCGCATCCGCTGCGGCGATGATCGCTGCCGTTGCGGCCATGCGTGCTGCGGTCGCGGCTCTGGACGCCTCCTCTGCAGCTAAGGCTGATGTCTACTTCCCCCTCCTTTTCCTGTAGACAGTGTTGGGCCTCCAAGAGCAGAGGTTTGTAGAACAGCAGCAAGTTTTCCCTTAAGTGGATCACCCAAGGTTTATCGAACTCAGGGAGGAAGAGGTCAAAGATATCCCTCTCATGCAACCCTGCAACCACAAAGCAAGAAGTCTCTTGTGTCCCCAACACACCTAATAGGTGCACTAGTTCGGCGAAGAGATAGTGAAATACAGGTGGTATGAATATATATGAGCAGTAGCAACGGTGCCAGAAAATAGCTTGCTGGCGTGTAGTTGATGGTGGTAGTATTGCAGCAGTAGTAACACAGTGAAACAGTAAACAAGCAGTAGTAACGCAGCAGTATTTAGGAACAAGGCCTAGGGATTAGACTTTCACTAGTGGACACTCTCAACATTGATCACATAACAGAATAGATAAATGCATACTCTACACTATTGTTGGATGATGAACACATTGCGTAGGATTACACGAACCCTCAATGCCGGAGTTAACAAGCTCCACAATTCAATGTTCATATTTAAATAACCTTAGAGTGTAAGATAGATCAATTCGACTAAACCAAGTACCAACATAGCATGCACACTGTCACCTTCATTCTTATGTAGGAGGAATAGATCACATCAATACTATCATAGCAATAGTTAACTTCGCAATCTACAAGAGATCATGATCATAGCATAAACCAAGTACTAACACGGATGCACACACTGTCACCATTACACCGTGTAGGAGGAATAAAACTACTTTAATAACATTGCTAGAGTAGCACATAGATAAATTGTGATACAAACACATTGCAATCATAAAGAGATATAAATAAGCACCTCACTATGCCATTCAACAGTGAATAAGTATTCTGTGAAATATAGCCTAAGAGACCCACACGGTGCACACACTGTCACCTTTACACACGTGGGACAAGGAGTCTCCGGAGATCACATAAGTAAAATTCACTTGACTAGCATAACAACATCTAGATTACAAGCATCATCATATGAATCTCAATCATGTAAGGCAGCTCATGAGATTATTGTATTGAAGCACATAGGAGAGAGATGAACCACATAGCTACCGGTACAGCCCCGAGCCTCGATGGAGAACTACTCCCTCCTCATGGGAGCAGCAGCGGTGATGAAGATGGCGGTGGAGATGGCAGCGGTGTCGATGGAGAAGCCTTCCGGGGGCACTTCCCCGTTCCGGCGGCGTGCGAACAGAGACTCTGTCCCCCGGATCTTGGCGTCGCGGTGGCGGCGGCTCTGGAAGGTTTCTGTGGGTTTCGTCGAACGTATCAGGGTTTTCGCGACGGAGGCTTTAAATAGGCGAAGAGGCGGCGCAGGAGGGTCGAAGGGGTGCCCACACCATAGGGTGGCGCGGGCCCCCCCTGGCCGCGCCGGCCTAGGGTTTGGTGGGCCTGTGCCCCCTCCCTGGTGGCTCTCGGGTGTTCTGGATGCTTCTGGGCAAAATAGGAACCTGGGCGTTGATTTCGTCCAATTCCGAGAATATTTCGTTACTAGGATTTCTGAAACCAAAAACAGCAGAAAACGAGGCGGCACTTCGGCATCTTGTTAATAGGTTAGTTCCGTAAAATGCACGAATATGACATAAAGTGTGCATAAAACATGTAGATAACATCAATAATGTGGCATGGAACATAAGAAATTATCGATACGTCGGAGACGTATCAGCATCCCCAAGCTTAGTTCTGCTCGTCCCGAGCAGGTAAAATGATAACAAAGATAATTTCTGGAGTGACATGCCATCATAACTTTGATCATACTATTTGTAAAGCATATGTAGTGAATGCAGCGATCAAAACAATGTATATGACATGAGTAAACAACTGAATCATAAAGCAAAGACTTTTCATGAATAGTACTTCAAGACAAGCATCAATAAGTCTTGCATAAGAGTTAACTCATAAAGCAATAATTCAAAGTAAAAGCATTGAAGCAACACAAAGGAAGATGAAGTTTCAGCGGTTGCTTTCAACTTGTAACATGTATATCTCATAGATATTGTCAACATAGAGTAATATAATAAGTGCAATATGCAAGTATGTAGGAATCAATGCACAGTTCACACAAGTGTTTGCTTCTTGAGGTGGAGAGAAATAGGTGAACTGACTCAACAATAAAAGTAAAAGAATGGTCCTCCATAGAGGAAAAGCATCGATTGCTATATTTGTGCTAGAGCTTTGATTTTGAAAACATATAGAGAGCATAAAAGTAAAGTTTTGAGAGGTGTATGTTGTTGTCAACGAATGGTAGCGGGTACTCTAACCCCCTTGCCAGACAAACCTTCAAAGAGCGGCTCCCATTTTATTTTATTTTGGGTGGCACTCCTTCCAACCTTTCTTTCACAAACCATGGCTAACCGAATCCTCGGGTGCCTGCCAACAATCTCATACCATGAAGGAGTGCCTTTTTATTTTAGTTTTATTATGATGACACTCCTCCCAACCTTTGCTTACACAAGCCATGGCTAACCGAATCTTCGGGTGCCGTCCAACAATCACATACCATGGAGGAGTGTCTATTTTTGTTAATTAATTTGGGACTGGGAATCCCATTGCCAGCTCTTTTTGCAAAATTATTGGATAAGCGGATGAAGCCACTAGTCCATTGGTGAAAGTTGCCCAACAAGATTGAAAGATAAACACCACATACTTCCTCATGAGCTATAAAACATTGACACAAATCAGAGGTGATAAATTTTGAATTGTTTAAAGGTAGCACTCAAGCAATTTACTTTGGAATGGCAGGAAATACCATGTAGTAGGTAGGTATGGTGGACACAAATGGCATAGTGTTGTTTGGCTCAAGGATTTGGATGCATGAGAAGTATTCCCTCTCGATACAAGGTTTAGGCTAGCAAGGCTATTTGAAACAAACACAAGGATGAACCGGTGCAGCAAAACTCACATAAAAGACATATTGTAAACATTATAAGAATCTACACCGTCTTCCTTGTTGTTCAAACTCAATACTAGAAATTATCTAGACCTTAGAGAGACCAATTATGCAAACCAAATTTTAGCAAGCTCTATGTATTTCTTCATTAATAGGTGCAAAGTATATGATGCAAGAGCTTAAACATGAGCACAACAATTGCCAAGTATCACATTACCCAAGACATTATAGCAATTACTACATGTATCATTTTCCAATTCCAACCATATAACAATTTAACGAAGAAGAAACTTCGCCATGAAAATTAAAAGCTAAGAACACATGTGTTCATACGAACCAGCGGAGCGTATCTCTCTCCCACACAAGGATTTATTCAACAAAAACAAAAACAAGAAACATACTGACGCTCCAAGAAAAGCACATAAGATGTGACCGAATAAAAATATAGTTTCAAGAGAAGGAACCTGATAATTTGTCGATGAAGAAGGGATGCCTTGGGCATCCCCAAGCTTAGACGCTTGAGTCTTCTTGATATATGCAGGGGTGAACCACCGGGGCATCCCCAAGCTTAGAGCTTTCACTCTTCTTGATCATAGTATATCATCCTCCTCTCTTGACCCTTGAAAACTTCCTTCACACCAAACTTCTCATAAACTTCATTAGAGGGGTTAGTACATAATCAAAAACTCACATGTTCAGAGGTGACACAATCATTCTTAACACTTCTGGACATTGCTCAAAGCTACTGGAAGGTAATGGAACAAAGAAATCCACCCAACACAGCGAAAGAAGCAATGCGAAATAAAAGGCAGAATCTGTCAAAACAGAACAGTCCGTAAAGACGAATTTTTAATAAATATTTCCGTTGCTCAGATCAGAAAACTCAAAACTAATGAAAGTTGCGTACGTATCTTAGGAACACACACGTAAATTGGCATATTTTTCTGATTTTTCTACAGAGAAAACAGCCCAGATTCGTGACAGATAGAAATCTGTTTCTGCGCAGAAATCCAAATCTAGTATCAACCTTCGATTAGAGGCTTCACTTGGCACAACAAAATATAAAACTAAGATAAGGAGAGGTTGCTACAGTATTAAACAACTTCCAAGACACAAATATAAAACAAAGTACTGTAGCAAAATAACACATGGGTTATCTCCCAAGAAGTTCTTTCTTTATAGCCATTAAGATGGGCTCAGCAGTTTTAATGATGCACTCGCAAGAAATAGTATTTGAAGCAAAAGAGAGCATCAATAAGCAAATACAAAACATATTTAAGCCTAACATGCTTCCTATGCAAAGGAATCTTGTAAATAAACAAGTTCATGAAGAGCAAAGTAACAAGCATAGGAAGATAAAAAAAGTGTAGCTTGAAAAATTTCAGCACATAGAGAGGTGTTTTAGTAACATGAAAATTTCTACAACCATATTTTCCTCTCTCATAATAACTTTCAGTAGCAACATGAGCAAACTCAACAATATAACTATCACATAAAGCATTCTTATCATGAGTCTCATGCATAAAATTATTACTCTCCACATAAGCATAATCAATTTTATTAGTACTAGTGGGAGCAAATTCAACAAAGTAGCTATCATTATTATTCTCATCATCAAATATAGGAGGCATATTGTAATCATAATCAAATTTACTCTCCATAGTAGGTGGTACCAAAAGACCACTATCATTATAATCATCATATATGGGAGGCAAAGTATCATCAAAGAAAATTTTCTCCTCAATGCTTGGGGGACTAAAAAGATCATGAAAACCAGTTTCCCCAAGCTTAGAACTTTCTATATCATTATCAACAATGGTGTTCAAAGCGTTCATACTAATATTACTACCAGCATGCAAATAAGATTCCATAGGTTTTTTAATTTTCGCATCAAACAATCCATGTTTTAAATCAGGAAATAGCATAAGAAGCTCATTTTTGTCCATTATGCCAAACTAGTGTAAACAAGAAACAAAATGATGCAATTGCAGGATCTAAAGGAAATAGCTTTGAGTACTTACAACGGCGGAAAATAGCTTGGTAGCCGAGGTCCGGAGTGTGAGTACCTTTTACCTTTCCTCCCCGGCAACGGCGCCAGAAAATAGCTTGATGTCTAGTTCCCCCTCCTTTTCCTGTAGACAGTGTTGGGCCTCCAAGAGCAGAGGTTTGTAGAATAGCAGCAAGTTTTCCCTTAAGTGGATCACCCAAGGTTTATCGAACTCAGGGAGGAAGAGGTCAAAGATATCCCTCTCATGCAACCCTGCAACCACAAAGCAAGAAGTATCTTGTGTCCCCAACACACCTAATAGGTGCACTAGTTCGGCGAAGAGATAGTGAAATACAGGTGGTATGAATATATATGAGCAGTAGCAACGGTGCCAGGAAAATAGCTTGTCTTTGGCGTGTAGTTGATGGTGGTAGTATTGCAGCAGTAGTAACACAGTGAAACAGTAAACAAGCAGTAGTAACGCAGCAGTATTTAGGAACAAGGCCTAGGGATTAGACTTTCACTAGTGGACACTCTCAACATTGATCACATAACAGAATAGATAAATGCATACTCTAAACTATTGTTGGATGATGAACACATTGCGTAGGATTACACGAACCCTCAATGCCGGAGTTAACAAGCTCCACAATTCAATGTTCATATTTAAATAACCTTAGAGTGTAAGATAGATCAATTCGACTAAACCAAGTACTAACATAGCATGCACACTGTCACCTTCATGCTTATGTAGGAGGAATAGATCACATCAATACTATCATAGCAATAGTTAACTTCGCAATCTACAAGAGATCATGATCATAGCATAAACCAAGTACTAACACGGATGCACACACTGTCACCATTACACCGTGTAGGAGGAATAAAACTACTTTAATAACATTGCTAGAGTAGCACATAGATAAATTGTGATACAAACACATTACAATCATAAAGAGATATAAATAAGCACCTCACTATGCCATTCAACAGTGAATAAGTATTCTGTGAAATATAGCCTAAGATACCCACACGGTGCACACACTGTCACCTTTACACACGTGGGACAAGGAGTCTCCGGAGATCACATAAGTAAAATTCACTTGACTAGCATAACGACATCTAGATTACAAGCATCATCATATGAATCTCAATCATGTAAGGCAGCTCATGAGATTATTGTATTGAAGCACATAGGAGAGAGATGAACCACATAGCTACCGGTACAGCCCCGAGCCTCGATGGAGAACTACTCCCTCCTCATGGGAGCAGCAGCGGTGATGAAGATGGCGGTGGAGATGGCAGCGGTGTCGATGGAGAAGCCTTCCGGGGGCACTTCCCCGTTCCGGCGGCGTGCCAGAACAGAGACTCCTGTCCCCCAGATCTTGGCGTCGCGGTGGCGGCGGCTCTGGAAGGTTTCTGTGGGTTTCGTCGAACGTATCAGGGTTTTCGCGACGGAGGCTTTAAATAGGCGAAGAGGCGGCGCAGGAGGGTAGAAGGGGTGCCCACACCATAGGGTGGCGCGGGCCCCCCCTGGCCGCGCCGGCCTAGGGTTTGGTGGGCCTGTGCCCCCTCCCTGGTGGCTCTCGGGTGTTCTGGATGCTTCCGGGCAAAATAGGAACCTGGGCGTTGATTTCGTCCAATTCCGAGAATATTTCGTTACTAGGATTTCTGAAACCAAAAACAGCAGAAAACAGGAACTGGCACTTCGGCATCTTGTTAATAGGTTAGTTCCAGAAAATGCATGAATATGACATAAAGTGTGCATAAAACATGTAGATAACATCAATAATGTGGCATGGAACATAAAAAATTATCGATACGTCGGAGACGTATCAAAGGCCAGCCGCGCGGCTTTCTCTTTCGCTGCGTTGACGACGTCGGTTGGGCTCTCCATCGGTGGAATGGGATGGGGAAGTGAAGAGAGGTTTTTTTCCTAGTCCGTGGAGAGAGGGAGAAGTGTGGACGTGAAATGGATAACTGACGATATTTCAAGATTTGGGAGACATAGCACGAACGGGCAGATGACAGCGTGTGGGTGCATTACCTCATACTGCCTCTGTCCTAGAAAGAGCGTACGTGTGGGTTTTCAAGGCATATTAAGGATTTTATTACTATTACATTGGGAGACTGTCATCGACCATCACTTTCCTCTTCAACTTTTCCACCTCCAATGAGCTAAATGCATGTAGTAAATAAGAAAACCATATTATGCTAAATACTACTACATCCATCCCAAAGCGTAAGGCTTATATTATTTTTAGAAGCTCAAACTATGTCAAGGTAAACTAAGATTTTACCAAAAATCATTATCATGCAAAATACAAAATTAATATCAATACATAGACAATGATTTTTTTTTTGGTATGGTATCTACAAAATATTATATTAGTTGATAGATTGTTCTAAATTTTCGTCAACCTTTAGTTGCTTTGACTCTTAAAAAAAGACTTAAGCTTTGTGATGGAGGTAGTACGTACTAGTCGTGAAGAAACTATATCCCTCGTGATGAGAAATAAATATTTTTTACTACCACTCTTTTGTGGACAAATTTTGAAGTGCATTGCAAAACGAGAAGTACACTCTTTTATGGACAAATTTTAACTCTACACCCATTATTTTAGGATGGAGGGAGTATAGCCCAACTTGTTTTTTTTCTTCTGGGCACTACACTGCTTTTTCCCTGTGCAATGCTAGGTTCTACCCTTTTTCTCATTGTAATGGTCACTTTAAGTCAATTTTTCCCACACACATTTATTTTGTACTTCTCTACAGTGTTGACCGTGCTACTACTATTTGTGTTAGTGCGCCAAAAACAAAATGTTATTTTCTAAGTGCCAAATTAATCTAGGGCGTTGGTTGTGAACCGGTGAACAAAAAAGAGATAGCCCAAAAGAGGAACACACCAAGGTACAAAAACTAGCATATATGCATGTTTCTATGTACATATATATGACCCTGGGTTTGTAGATAAAAAACATTCATATATGCGCTTACTATTAATATACATAAGTTTATGCTGATTCTCTTGGTTTAGGTATATATATGGTTAGGCATCATTACTAATTCAGAAAAAACAAAAATGTAACCCTTCAAGTGAAGTCATTTTAAGTGACCTAACAACTAAAATTCATATATAGGATTTGTATAGGAATTATGTAGGATTTAGATCACATGTGAATTTTCCCCACACTAGTTGTTTGATTCATAGGAACATGCAAATCCTATAAGAATAAAACATTAGGTCATACCTCATGGAAAATTTCCTTTGGCACAATCAAACACAACTCATCTTCCTATATGATTCAACTAGCCATTAAATCTCAATCCTATGTTTTTCATATTTCTATGGTTTTCCCATCCTATGAATCAAAGGAGCCTTAGGGCTTATATCTTTTTTAGAAAGGCAAACTATGTTAAGATTGGCTAAGTTTTACGAAAAACCTTTGACATGCAAAATACAAAGTTGAGTCATTTCGTTTGAATCGGAGGGAGTACATTTGACGTTATGGTACTATTTGACAGCTGCTTGGCACTGTATTTTTTTCGAACCAAACTTCCCCCTTCATGAAGCTTTTATTTTGGGATAGAGCTTCAGTGACTTGATACATCCATATATCTAGACAAAGTTGAGTCAATTCATTTGAATCAGAGGGAGTACATTTGACTATATGGGTACTGTTTGACAACTGCTTGGCACTGTCTTCTTTTTTGAACCAAATTGCCCCCTTCACGATGCTTTTATTTTGGGATCTGCTTGGCACTGTCTTCTTTTTTGAACCAAATTGCCCCCTTCACGAAGCTTTTATTTTGGGATAGAGCTTCACTGACTTGATACTTCCAAGTCTCACAGTGACTTGGTGCCACCATCCACCATCCATCTCAGATCCAATGTATGCGATCGACTTAGAATTTAAACTAAATAATTATTATAATTGCTCAGAAACATTTCAAGAACTTCCAGTTAATCGTGCATATTTCGATTTATATTTTGGTGAAGTTTCATTCGATTTGAATCAAAGGTTTGTGAGCAAATATATACTATTTAGTTTAAACTAGTGCTCGTATACGTAAAAAGCTCTTTAATCACAAGCTAGTCGTCCGAGTGGGATGAAATATTCATAGATTTTAGAACAAGGCATCTACATTTTACTGGATTTTTTTCATAATTTTCTGAATAATTTTTGTTTTTAGGTTCGAAATAAGAGATAGTTTGGAACGTTGGATCTCAAATGGTTGGTAGATGGTGGCACCAAGTCACAATGAGATTTGGAGACTTCAAGTCACTGCAGCTCTGTCCTTTTATTTTGACAAACTGCAGAGCCGCTGGTGCATCTATGGTTGCGTACGGCCGACGCCGATTCTTAGCAAGGAAGTTCTTCCTATAAGTAGTAGTATCCATACTCCACTCCAAGGCATGTATAAAAAAAGAACCCATCCCGTTCTCGTTTTCCCGATCACTCTTCTCTGAAGATGGAGGAGGCCCTCTTCTTGTGCCCCCTCTGCCTGCTGCCCTTCAAACCCCCCATATCCAAGGTCGCTCCCTTCTGATTTCATTCTTAGGTTCACCTGTGAGAAATGTCAATGACAACTGATGCCCCGTACGTTGTTCCGTGTAGTGCAAGGGCGGTCATATGGGCTGTCGGCACTGCGTCGGCGAGCTTGCGCCGAACCCGTGCAAGAAGTGCGAGCAGCCGGCGAGGTTGCCGCCGTCGAATCGATCTGGGGCAAGATTGCCGCCGTCGAATCGATCTGGGGCAATGGTCAAGTGCGTCGGTTGCCAGAGCTTGGTCGCCTCCACGGAGTCCTACAAGCACTATATCGCATGCCCGCATGGTCCGTGCGGCTGCACAGAGGCCATCAATACCGGCAGCAGCTTCACCGGCCCGCCGCAGGAGCTCCTGGTACACCTCCAAGCATCTCACTCCATCCCAGTGTTTACGTTCCAGTATGGCATACCCGCCTGGTGCATAGTTCGTGTTCCGGTACAACCGCGGGGACACCTGTTCATCGGCAGTGGGGAAGAAGACGGTAGCGTGTTCGCCATCACCGTTGGCGCGCTCGGCCCGACCACCATTGTGTCCTGTGTGTGCATCAGGTCGGCCGCGTGCTTGTTTCTGATGTACAAGGCGCAGCTGCTGGTGATTGGTCCGCCGGCGCCGGCGACGGCTGGGACCAGTGACCTCTCGACGGACACCTTGATGGCGGTAATCGAGCCGACGAGCTCCCCGACGCCTAGCTCGATCATGTTGCAGCAGCTCACTTCTTTCCTGGCGGTGCCGCCCGTTCTGTGGCGTAATGGAGGGCAGCGTGTGTTGCCTATCTGCGTTTGCATCAACAAGAAGGTTATACAATAATCTTCGTTTATTCATACTACAATGTAGTTACTCGAAGATCAGAGGTAGTAGTTTAGTTCGAAGTAGGGTTCGTTCGGATGTATTTTGGACTTGTATAGTAGTACTACTACTCCAGAACTATTAGCTAGCTAGTTGGAGTGCTAGAATGCAGCTCGGAGTATTAGTATTTTGGTAGTACTATATATATGTGACTGCAAGTTCAAACTAAAATGGAGTATTTCTTGCTAATGTTGTTCTCTTGGAGTCATCATTTTTTTCTGAACGTGTTAACTATGCTATATTGTCTAAGGATTCGTTTAGTTTGCTTGAATTCATATTTCGTCTCTTCCTAATTTGGCAAAACTGCACTGTCATGGGCATTCTTACAAGGTCGCTGAAGTTTCGAAGTTTCTTAATGTATATTGCGTAGGGTGTACCCCCTTAACATGGATCTGTTGCATTTTTGGGTTGTATTTTTTTTGGCAATTTTCAGGACCATAAAATAGCACGCCTTCAGTTGAAATTTGAATTACTTTTCGAAAAGTCGCCGATACTAGCATGGAGTAGTAAAGTTTTTTTGTACTCCCTCGGTCCCACCAAAAGTGTCTCACCTTTGTTAAAATTTAGATGGATAGATGTATTTTTTTTACAAAGTTGAGACAACTTTGGTGGGACGGAGCCACGGAGTCCTAGTTGATGGCGAGAAGGTTGATGCCTTGCTAGGTTGGTGTACGTTGCAAAAAGAACAAGGTTGGTGTGTATTTGTTTTATTTGTTCACCATAATACTAACATGGCCATCGATTTGATTAGACAACACAAGCCTGGGATGTTTCACTTATTTATTGTAGGAAGCACGATTAATGGACTGTAATGATGGAGCTACTCCTATAGTCCGTCTGCTCCTACTCGGGTGTCGGGTCACAGTCACACTCTCCTCTTTTTTTGAACACATTCACACTCTCCTCTTTTTTTGAACACATTCACACTCTCCTCGAAACTGCAGTAGGCAGTATATGCATAAGAGGAGGAGCGTCTCGGTTCACCTCCGTCGTCTATCCCCACTCCGCCCAGCTTCCATAGCACGCGCCTGCGTCTCCGCCATGGCGCTTTCGCATCCTATCCAGCAGTGCCCAGTTTGAGAGCATCTGTTGTCCAACTCAAACCCCCACCTGCCGCCATTGATCGCCATCTCTCTCCCAAAGTTCGAATCAGTAAATCTCCCAAGAAAATACCAACCCCATTGTACCACCTGCCTCATTGCAATGGCGAAATTGAGCAGGGTATGTGGATCTGGGCTGTTTCACAAGGTGTTTACGGAAGGCCCCCTTGAAGTGCTCATCAGCCAATGCGACGCCATCACCGCCGCGTCCCTAGTCGGTTCCTCCAAAAGTATTCTTCAGTCAGCCAAATACAGTGCCACTCTGCCTGCTTCTCAGCCTTTTGGCCTTTCGTGTGTTCTCTGTTGTGACCCGGCGGATAAACCATGGGTGTTCAAGGAGGATTTGCTGGTGCACAGCAAGTGCAAACTAGTGCCACTGGACAGGTTCTCCTATGATGGACTAATGCCACACGGTAAGGATGAGGAGCGGGCAGGCGCCAATGGAGATTGGATCACCATGGTTGGCCCCGAAGGCAAGTGGAACCTCCTCAATGTCTACACTCATCGGAAGATTAAGCTTCCATCTTTGAGGAAGAAGTTGGAAACCACACGCAATCCACTTATATTCGAGTATCAGCGTTCTGCTATTCAACTGCAGAAGATAGCTATTTGCCAAGTTCCTACAGCTGCTAGGGGGTATAAAGATTTCTCCCTTGTCGCAATCTTCGACTTTGCAATTGCCTACCTCCATGGCGAATATCCTCGTACATGGATATTTCTTGAAAACCAGTTTCAGTACGGTGCCATATACTGCGATGCAATTATACATAACGGACTTGTGTTCGCCGTTACTGAGCTTGGAAATGTTTATGCATGGGATCCTAATCAATTTGGTAACATTTCCTCCCTATCTTTTTTATATACGTAACTTATATAGTATTTCACCGCTTATTTGTTGAACTGTCTTGGCATCTTTTGGCTTAAAGGAATTCCATAGGCGCACACCATAACCCTCTTGTGGTATGGACATATATAGAATTTAACATCTATAGGAATTTTAGTATGGTCTAATGTGCATGTTGTTCCGTAGGAAAAATGCCCCCTAGTAATTAAGTTTCTTTATTATTACTCCCTAGAAAATTTAAGGTAGAGTAGAAATAGAATCAATAAAGGTGCCATGCAATATTGATAAAGACTTTCATTTGTTTATATTCCCCCGGTTCTAGAGAATAAGGAGTACTATATTCAAACCATCTAAAATTTGGACCAATATTTTGGGGAACATGTTTTAAATCCACATGAAGTTTTACCAAGATGTTCGAAATATATTTCAAACCATCTTATGTTCGACCATGATTTTATAAAGTACTAGTATTGGCATCCCAATATCAAATCAATATCACTAGTAGATAAATCATGAAATATATTTTCATGTGACGTGCTCTTTCCTTTTTCAAGGTCCTATAGTGCTCCCTACTCCATTCATTCCGTGGACGGCTGGATTTGATGGCTATGATGATTTTGACTCTAATAGTCGTACGTGGTGGCTGGCAAGATCTCAAGATCGTTCTAGACTTCTCCTGGTCTATGCACGTGGCGTAATGGATTTTGACGCTGACGGTGCTCCAACTTATTATTATGATAGTACCCCTTCTGTCCATTGCGGTCGCACTGTTCACAGCTATTCGGGGTATACCTGCATTGTATTCTCGAATGACACTAGTCGGTTACTTCCAGCCAACCCGTGGGAAAGGGTTACTAATTTTGGAGACTATTCTATGTTCCTTGGGTAGAACTATCCGATTTTCATGCCAGTGGGTGGTGCAACATTTCCCCCAGGATATTTGACAAGAAGAAACTGCATCTACACCACGCCTCAGGCCATTGGCTCTCAGTTTGACACATCACATCAAGAAATTTTCCGCTTCAGTCTAAATGGCGAAGACCACCAAAGCATCTCTTTCTCAAGCAGCGGTCCAGGGGCCAACTGGCATACGGGATTTTGGTTCATCCCAAGCTACACCAACGCGCTGGACTGGAACAAAGACAATCAGAGTTAGGGATATTTATGTAATAGTAGGATCATACTACTAGCTAGCTCAGTTGGTCTTGACTCCTATTTAACTATTTATAGCTAATGGACTTAGGTGATTAACTGATGCTATTTGCATGAACCCAGGTGCTTCTTTTAATTTGATCAAATACGGTCTATACACATGCATGGTTGTTTGGCTGTTTCAGTGTCCCTAGAGGCATACATATATACTGTTATTTAGCAATCTTTATTACAGTACAAAGGTCTTAACCTCATGGTTCACAGAAAGTATAAACGTAGATCAACCATCTAAACATAGAAGACATTCTAGTGTATGATTCTTACATATACACATCAACATCCTATCAGAAAATCTTAATGTGAATTGTACTGGCTGTAGAAACCCGTGCATCATTCTCTAGCCGGTTGCACCCAAAAAGCAAATCGTGGTACTTCATAGTTGACTGTATGTAGGACAACATACAGATCCAATGCGAAGCCATGGGTATCACCTGCATGACAGAACCATATTTCACATGGTTGGAGGTACTCCATATGGCATTTAAAATCATTCCTTGTCCTTCATATGGCCCTAAAAATAGTACAGTTGGATTTGTGGGTTTTAATTTTTTATTAACACACTCAATTGATTGCCCAAACATTGATTAATAATATTATTAAGGGGTGTGATGTTGAAAGCCATAAGAACAATGTGCCAAACAATCTTTGCTAGCGGACGGTAAATGTATACCCATCAGAAATAATCAGCAGACGTGCATGTTTCTTTGGTCAGAATAACTGCTGCACCATCTTAAAAGTAAATGGCATGACCATTTATTTGATTTGATAGCGTGCAGCTAGATGGCGTACATTACTATCTCTACTTCCTTGGGTCGCCCAAATCTGGAGTACTAAAAGCAAATCCTGGTGATTCATTTGACAAGACAACACAGATGCGTCCAAATTTCTCCGCCCATATTATTATAGTAATATACGAAATCTGGAGTGCGTTGCCTCGTTGCCTTCCAAGAGAAGCTGCATTCCTTGCCAAAAAAGAGAGAGAGAGAGGCTGTATTTATAACTACCTCACCGGCCGCCACTAGTACAAACCATCACTCCCTCTCCACCTCCACCTCCACCTCTTCCCTAGTAGCTCCACCTCCATATCGGCGACGGACCACAATCGCGCGGCTTCAACTTCCTCTTCGACGGCGGCGGCGACAGAGGCGTGAGGCACCTTCTCCGCGGCGCATCACTCATCCTTGTCCCGCGGCAACAATGGCTGTATGTGAAATCACCATACCCCTGTGTATGGTAGAGATGATGATGTGCGGATAAAATTTTATTGGCGGTTGCTCATTCTTGTTTGAATATTTGGTGTAGATTCACATCTAGGGCAGGGTGTCAAGCGGGGTGGGTAGCGGGCTAGCTAGTTTCAGAGCGAGTGCTTTAAATCTGCTCTAATCTCAACCACTATTTGCTCTAATTTTCTGCTTTGCGGGACGATTCGCGGACGCCGCTTGCAACCCTAATCTAGGGTATTGATCCTAGTTTAGTAGACTACTAGGATTTACATGCCAATTTGTTTTTAGACTAGATCCGGATATTTGTCAATACTACTACGTACTTCTTCCGTTCGTATTTAATTGACTCTAGTTGAAAGCATCGACAGTTCATTTTCTTCTCTCCCTCGCGTCGACTAATTAAAACCGAACAGAGGGAGTATTAGGAATCCATGTGCATTCGTACTACCAGTAAGGTATTGCGTTGTTGCAGAGGCTCAGTGTAATCAATATCTTTCGATATTAATATACTCACTTTATCAAAAAATAAATTAGTAATCCATGTTCAAACTTGCTAGTTTGATCGACGTTTGATGATGATTTGTGAGGCCATGTATGGGCCTAGTTTGTTTTGCCTGGTGGTCAGTAGGCTGATGATTTATTTTTTTGCTTGGTCGATCTGTGGTCGTTCCATGGCCACTGCTGATTAAGCATTACTAGAATCAACAATTTTTTGCTTGTCTGTTGATTGGAACTGTATGCACTCTTCTGAAGAGCACCATCGCACGATGATTAGTCTTAATGGAGATGCAGATGTCGATCAAGAGGGAGAAACATATCTTGATCATGCATTTCTCACGAGATTACTTGGTGATTGGAAGTAGAATCCACAATTTGTTGTTGCAAACTTCTCAACATATGCATATATTCAATGAATTGGCTTTATGTGATCAATAGTACTTCTTATTGCAGATGGATGGAGGGGAAAGAGCGAAAAAATCGATACTTAGTGAGATGACTTCTCATTCTGTGACTTCTGATATCCCAGATGACAAGGTAAATATATAGAACGACGATTCGTAGGTGATAAAAGCAGAATCCACAATTTGTCGTGCAAACTTCTCAACATATGCATATATTTGATTAATTAGTTTTATGTGATCAATAGTATTACTTATTCCAGATGGACGTAGGGGAAGGAACAAAAAAGCGGATGCTATGTGAAATGACTTCTAAATCTGTGTGTTCTGATATCCCAGATGACAAGGTAAACATATGGACCGACGCTTATTTTGCCGCTGCCCCTGTTAGATGGCTAGATGCTCTGGTCTAATTTCTGTTCATGTGCTTATTATTGCAGAAACATAGAGTTGAAGAAAACTCTATATTGTCTGATGACAAAGGTGAAATGGCATGCCAGTCTTTTAAACCTCCGACGCCACCTTGTTTACTGTCTATGGAGACTGATGCAGCTGGACCTGGTACTGATGAGCCTATACCTCGCATCATCGTGCCGCATGAAGAAGGTTGTGGATTGGGTTTACCCCTACTGTAGAAACTGGTGGTGCAGCTGGAGCTGCTAGTGTAGAGCCTCTAGTGAACGGTGTCGTGCCACGGGAATTCTCTCGAATCGGAGCAAAACGTTTTACCTATTGTCAAGACCGATTTAACTGGTGGCCGATCTTTGGAGTTGCTGCGATGATCATGCACCCGAAGGAGGTTTTGTATTGGTAGAACCCGTCATGACTATGCCCACTGATCTTGGGGGTGGTGGACCTGGAGCTGGTAGGGTAGAGCCTCTAGCGAAAGGTGTCGTGCCACGAGAATCCTCTGAAGTGGATATTGGTGGTTTACCCTTTGTAGAGACTGGTGGTCTACCTGGAGCTGGTATTGTAGAGATTTCAGCAAACGGTGCTGTCCCACCCGACTCCTATGAACTGGAGCATGTACCTGATGTGCCTTCTGTAGAACTGGCCTTTTGTAAGTAGTGGTGATGATTCCACTGAATCTGATCAAGAAGGATCTGCATCTCTAGGACAAGATGTCACTGTCATTCACTGAACTCGAGCTGAAGTCAGCAACGGTAGCTTATATAGCACGGACTGTCCTTCAAGCTCTAAAGATCCAGTTGGGTGGTTCACAGGACCAGCTACTCCAAGCCATTGTCACTACAAAAGACCAGCCAGCATGCTTCGTCATCTCTTGCATACTGTTTGACAAGCTGAAGCACTGCAACTGGCGCATTGTTCAATCCCATCAGCATGGAGAGAGGAGCTATGTTTATGTCAAGATGATTCATGCTGATTTGGTAAGGTTCCATGATAAGATGTATGGGTGGGGTGAGGCAAGAGCCACATTTTGCAGCATTCACACAGTCTTCGCTCTTGAGCCAGACCCCATGGATGCTTACCCAGTGGTGCAGCTGTCCTGACTTGATATATGTTTTATGATCAGTTTGCTGCTATCGTGGAACTGTGATGTGGAGCTACCTTTCTTATGGTTTCTAGGCTTTTGGTTTCAACATGTATTATGGAGCTTACCTTAGGACTTTTGCATGCGTTTGGCTGTTGACCTATAATGTTTGTGGTTGGTTGTCTAATCTACTTGGCACAATCACATTGCAAAGGCAAATGTTCCTTTTCTCTTTAATTGTTATTATGACTTATGTGTTATAACCAGGCAAGAATATGCAATCTTGGTTCTCTGACCGATATATATGTACATACAACTTTTGTTCACATAATAACACTTACACGGGAAAAGAGTAGCTTTCTCTGTTGGACAAACACCAAACCACAAAAGGGTAACAACACAATATCCAAACTAGGTACGGCACGTGTTGAGCATACATGACTTTTGGCGTAAAATCACGTTGACCAACACTAGCAGCATCTTGTTCTTTGCAAGGTGCTATGCTTATCAGTCTAATCCCAATACACAACCTACTTCAGGTGGCACGATGATGTCAGGTGCAGGTTCACCAGTACCAACTCTCTTGCATCAGTCTCCATTGAAGGTACGCCACTGCTGCAGTAGACACCATTAGCAATGCAACCTGAAGGTGTTCTTATCCTCATATCAGGATCACATAATACAGGTGTCAAGCTTCATGCACTAGCCAACACAATCAAAAGTCCGAACTAGGATCGCTAGGAAAAAAAACATGAAGATCCTTTTTTCGAATCCCACGCTGAACATCTTTTTCACTAATTAGGTAAGCTCCTGCTGACAAACATATTACAGCAACTCCAGCAGTGGCTCTATATTTTGGCGCTGTGGGCTGATGCTGCGCATGGAGCCGGCAATAGCTTCACCGGAAGCTGCAAACTGTGGCGGCCAAATGCAGGGCTGAAACAGCGTATTTTCAGAGGTGCTATAATGCAGCGCCAAAAACAGAATATAATGAAAAATAGAGTGCAGTAAAACAGAAGATCAAATAAAGACTAGAAATAGACATAAAATAGGAGAAAATTAGCTTGATAGATACTCCGTAGTTCATATTTTTACAAAGTAGTGCGATAAAACTAAACTAAAACTCGACATCTGACGAGTCAGGTGTCGTGCCCGACACCGGATCCGACGAGAAGAGGTCAATCCAACGGGGGTCGTCCTCACCAATGGTGGTCGGCCCGGCGAGCTGCGCTTCGATGAAGGCCCGCTTCGTCGCCTTCTCCACCCTCCGTCGTGCGCGGTCCTCCTTCTGCGCAGCCCGCCTCGTAGCCTTCTCCGCCCTCCATCTGCGGAAGTGCTCGTTCTCGGCGGCTACGTCCTCGGGGAAGCGGGCCGCCCACTCGCGTGCCGCGCGCTCGTCCCGCTCGGCAATGCGCAAACGGCGCTCCGTCTCGCGGCGGCGGCGCTGTTCCTCCTGTCTAACGATGTACGGCGGCGGCGCGAGATCCTCGGCCTGCTGGCGCGTCCACACGTCATGGAAATTCATCGACGATCGCGGGCGCCCGAGCCGCCACGCCACGGTGTCGTACGCGCGCGCGGCCTCGTGTGCGGTCTCGTAGCTGCCGAGGCCGATGCGCTCGCCGCCGTCACGTATCTCCGCGTAATACGTACCTTTGGGGCACGCGCGGACGCCGCGGTACCCCGTGCCCAAGACGCGGCAGTACCGCGAGCTCGACGCGAGATGAGGCATGGCGGCGGCGGCAGAAGCGGAGCCGCGGCGGCGATATTAGGCGCAGATGGGCAAATTTCAGCAACCCGTGTCCATCTTTTTTTTTGGCAGGATTACGCCATGTACCACCTTCCAATTAGAAAATAGTACTGTTCAGCCTTCCCCTGCTGGGCCCAATATTTCACTTTGGGTTGCCAACGGCCATCTACATGGTAATTTCTATCGGCCTACTTGCTCCGGCTGTCGAAGCCCAATAACTACAAATGGGCCGTTCTGCTCATGCAATTTCGGCCCTTTTCTAATGAAACACAGATCCTATGAATAGCAAAAAAAAACGCGGAGATTCTACATAAAAGTTGTTTTTATTTATTTTGAATTATTGGGTTCCAATTTTTGAAACTGCTCATGCCCAATATGAAAATCCTTGATCGCTCCATACCCACATGGATAACGGTATTTTTAATAATTCATAAAGTGGATTTGAAATTTAAAACATATCCTAATAATTCCTTGATTTAATCTATCAACTTGCAAGATCTTGGAGCCAAAGAGCTTGTATTAGTCTGCGAAAATAATACTGATAAACCTGTCGTTAACAAGAAATGAAGGTTTATCGTTCAGAGAGGATGCCATGTGGGACCCATGAGACAGTAGCGTCCTCAATGTTTCAAAGAAAAAGGCAAGTAGCCCGAAAATAGGGGTAAAAAATAAATCCTACAAAGGAAACATTTATAGTTCATAGAGGCTGACATGTGGGACCGATCTTGCAGTGCATCCTCATCATTTCGAAGTCGGCGAGGATCGAAGAAAAAGGCAAATAGCCAGAAATTAGGGGTAAAAAATAAATCCAAAAAGGAAACTTTTATTCTTAATAGAGGATGACATGTGGGACCGACCTGCCAGCAGCGTCCTCATCGTTTCAAAGGCCGCAGGGGATCAAAAGAAAAAGGCAAATAGCCAGAAATTAGGGGTAAAAAATAAATCCAACAAAGGAAAGGTTTATTGTTCATAGAGGCTGACATGTGGGACCCATGAGCCAGCGGCGACCTCAATTTCAAAGGCGGCATATGATCGAAAAGAAAAAGACAAGTTAGCAAAAATCAGTGGGTAAAAAAAATCTAAGAAATGAAACTTTATTGTACAGTCCCATGAGCCAGCACCTTACTCAACGTTTCAGTGGCGGCATAAGATAGAAAGAAAAAGGAAAGTGACCAAATATCAGGAGCAAAAAATAATCCAAGAAAAGAAACTTTTATTGTACATAGAGGATGACATATGGGTCCCACTTATACAAGCTCTTTCGCTCCAAGATCTTCCAAGTTGATTGTACATAGAGGATGACATGTGGGCCCCTTGTGTCAGCAGCTTACTCAACGTTTCCAAGGCGGTAGGGGATCAAAAGAAAAAGGAAGTAGCCAGAAATTAGCGGTCAAAAATAACTCCAAGGAAGGGAACTTTTATTGTTCATAGAGTATGACATGCGGGACCCATGCGCTAGCAGCTTCCTCAACGTTTCAAAGGGGGCATGAGATCGAAAGAAAAAGACAAGTGACCAAATATCAGGAGCCAAAAATAATCCAAGAAAAGAAACTTTATTGTACATAAAAGATGACATGCGGGTCCCATTTTGCAGCAGCGGTGTCAACGTTTCAAATGCGGCTTGAGATCAAAAGAAAAAGAGTAGCCAGAAATTAGGGGTAAAAAAAAACTCCCAGAAAAGAAAGTTGATTGTACATAGAGGATGGCATGCGGGTCCCATGACCCAGCACCTTACTTAACGTTTCAGAGGCGGCATGAGATCGAAAGAAAAAGGAAAGAGACCAAATACCAGGAGCAAAAAATAATCCAAGAAAAAGAAACTTTTATTGTACATAGAGGATGACATATGGGTCCCACTTATACAAGCTCTTCCGCCCCAAGATCTTGCAAGTTGATTGTACATAGAGGATGACATGCGGGCCCCTTGTGTCAGCAGCTTAATCAACGTTTCCAAGGCGGCAGGGGATCAAAAGAAAAAGGAAACAGCCAAAAATAAGAGGGTGAAAAAAATCCAAGAAAAGAAACTTTTAAAGTATCGAGGATGACATGTGGGTCCCATGAGCTAGCAGCTTCCTCAACGTTTCAGAGGCTGCATGAGATCGAAAGAAAAAGGCAAGTGACCAAAAATAAGGGGGTAAAAAAAATTCAAGAAAAGAGACTTGATTGTACATAGAGGATGACATGCGGGTCCCACCAGTCAGCAGCTTACTAACATTTCCAAGGCGGCAGGGGATGAAAAGAAAAAGGAAATAGCCAAAGATCAGAGGGTGAAAAAAATCCAAGAAAAGAAACTTTTGTAGTACATAGAGGATGACATGCGGGTCCCATGGGCCAGCAGGTTCCTCAACGTTTTCAAGGGCGGCATGAGATCGAAAGAAAAAGGCAAGTGACGAAAAATCAGAGGGTGAAAAATAATCCAATAAAAGAAACTTTTATTGTACATAGAGGATGACATGTTGTCCCAACGTTTCAAATGCGGCTTGAGATCAAAAGAAAAAGAAAGTAGCCAGAAATTAGGGGGTAAAAAAAACTCCAAGAAAAGAAAATTGATTGTACATAGAGGATGACATGCGGGTCCCACGAGTTAGCAGCTTACTCAACGTTTCCAAGGCGGCAGGGGATCAAAAGAAAAAGGAAATAGCCAAAAATCAGAGAGTGAAAAAAAACCTAGAAAATAAACTTTTGTAGTACATAGAGGATGACATGCGGGTCCCATGAGCCAGTAGGTTCCTCAACGTTTCAAACGTGGCATGAGATCGAAAGAAAAAGGCAAGTGACCAAATATCAGGAGCCAAAAATAATCCAAGAAAAGAAACTTGATTGTACATAGAGGATGACATGCGGGTCCCATTGTGCGGCAGTGGTCCCAACGTTTCAAATACGGCTTGAGATCAAAAGAAAATGAAAGTAGCCAGAAATTAGGGGGTCAAAAAAAACTCCAAGAAAGGAAAGCTTTATCGTTCATACAGGCTGACATGTGGGACCTATGAGCCAGCAGCTTACTAAACGTTTCAAAGGCGGCAGGGGATCAAAAGAAAAAGGAAATAGCCAAAAATCAGAGGGTGAAAAAAATCCAAGAAATCAAACTTTTATTGTACATAGAGGATGACATGCGGGTCCCATGAGCCAGTAGATTCCTCAACGTTTCAAACGTGGCATGAGATCGAAAGAAAAAGGCAAGTGACCAAATATCAGGAGCCAAAAATAATCCAAGAAAAGAAACTTTATTGTACATAGAGGATGACATGCGGGTCCCATTTTGCAGCAGCGGTGTCAACGTTTCCAAGGCGGCACAGGACCAAAAGAAAAATGAAGTAGCCAGAAATCAGGGGGTGAAAAAAATCCAAGAAAAGAAAGATTTCAATTGGGCTGCATCTGGACATCTGGGCCTTCAAACTATCCTTCTGGGCCTTTTGACTCGTACAATTTCAGCCCACTCCAGAACATGAAAGTTCGGATTTTTCTCAAAAAAAAAAACAGGAAAGTCCTATGCTTCGCCAAAACAAAAAAACAAGGAGATTCAAGATATAAGTTGTAAAAATAAAGATTTAATTTATCCGTTTGCAATAGCTAAGAGCGAAATACACTGTTTATTGTCTGCAAAATAATCAAGATATCACATGTTTCTTGTACGGGGAGGCTGACATCAGGGACCCATGAGCCAGCTGCGTCATCAACGTTTCAAAGGCGGCAGGGGATCGAAAATAAAAAAAAACCAAAAATCAGTTGGTAAAAAAATCCAAGAAAAGAAAACATTTATCGTTCTGAGAGGATGACATGCGGGACCGATGAGGCAGCAGCATCCTCAACGTTTCCAAGGCGGCAGGGGATCAAAGAAAAAAAGGAAATAGCCAGAAATTAATTAGGGGTAAAAAATAAATCCACCAAAGGAAACTTTTATTGTTCATAGAGGATGACATGTGGGACCGACCTGCCAACAGCGTCCTCATCGTTTCAAAGGGGGCAGGGGATCAAAAGAAAAAGGCAAATAGCCAGAAATTAGGGGTCAAAAATAACTCCAAGAAACGAAACTTCTATTGTTCGTAGAGGATGACATGCGGGACCCATGAGCCAGCAGCTTACTCAACGTTTCAAAGGCGGCATGAGATCGAAAGAAAAAGGCAAGTGACCAAATATGAGGTGCCAAAAATAATCCAAGATTTATTGTACATAGAGGATGACATGCGGGTCCCATTTTGCAGCAGCGGTCACAATGTTTGAAATGCGGCTTGAGATCAAAAGAAAATGAAATTAGCTAGAAATTAGGGGGTAAAAAAAATCCAAGAAAAGAAAGTTGATGGACATAGAGGATGACATGCGGGTCCCATGATCCAGCAGCTTAGTCAACGTTTCAAAGGGGGCAGGGGATCAAAAGAAAAAGGCAAATAGCCAAAAATCAGAGTGTGAAAAAAAAATCCAAGAAAATAAACTTTTATAGCACATAGAGGATGACATGCGGGTCCCATGAGCCAGCAGGTTCCTCAACGTTTCAAACGTGGCATGAGATCGAAAGAAAAAGGCAAGTGACGAAATATCAGGAGCCAAAAATAATTCAAGGAAACTTGATTGTACATAGAGGATGACATGCGGTCCCATGAGTAAGCAGCTTACTCAACGTTTCCAAGGCGGCAGGGCATTAAAAGAAAAAGGAAATAGACAAAAATCAGAGAGTGAAAAAAATCATAGAAAATAAACTTTTATAGCACATAGAGGACGACATGCGGGTCCCATGAGCCAGCAGGTTCCTCAAAGTTTCAAACGTGGCATGAGATCGAAAGAAAAAAATGCAAGTGACCAAATATCAGGAGCCAAAAATAATCCAAGAAAAGAAAGTTTTATAGTACATAGAGGATGACATGCAGGTCCCATTTAGCAGCAGCTGTATCACCGTTTGAGAGGCAGCAGGGGATCGAAAGAAAAAGTCAAGTGACCAAATATGAGGTGCCAAAAATAATCCAAGAAAAGAAAGTTTTATAGTACATAGAGGATGACATGCGGGTCCCATTTAGCAGCAGCGGTCTCACTGTTTGAGAGGCAGCAGGGGATCGAAAGAAAAAGTCAAGTGCCCAAATATCAGGAGCCAAAAATAATTCAAGAAAAGAAAGTTTTATAGTCCATAGAGGATGACATTCGGGTCCCATTTAGCAGCAGCGGTATCACCGTTTGAGAGGCGGCAGGAGATCGAAAGAAAAAGGCAAGTGACCAAATATGAGGTGCCAAAAAAATCCAAGAAAAGAAAGTTTTATAGTACATAGAGGATGACATGCGGGTCCCATTTAGCAGCAGCGGTATCACTGTTTGAGAGGCAGCAGGGGATCGAAAGAAAAAGTCAAGTACCAAATATGAGGTGCCAAAAAAATCCAAGAAAAGAAAGTTTTATAGTACATAGAGGATGACATGCGGGTCCCATTTAGCAGCAGCGGTATCACCGTTTGAGAGGCGGCAGGGGATCGAAAGAAAAAGGCAAGTGACCAAATATGAGGTGCCAAAAATAACTCCAAGAAAAGAAAGTTGATAGCTCATAGAGGATGACATGCGGGTCCCATTTAGCTGCAGCGGTCTCACTGTTTGAGAGGCGGCAGGGGATCGAAAGAAAAAGGCAAGTGACCAAATATCAGGAGCCAAAAATAATTCAAGAAAAGAAAGTTTTATAGTCCATAGAGGATGACATGCGGGTCCCATTTAGCAGCAGCGGTATCACCGTTTGAGAGGCGGCAGGGGATCGAAAGAAAAAGGCAAGTGACCAAATATGAGGTGCCAAAAAAAATCCAAGAAAAGAAAGTTTTATAGTACATAGAGGATGACATGCGGGTCCCATTTAGCAGCAGCGGTATCACCGTTTGAGAGGCGGCAGGGGATCGAAAGAAAAAGGCAAGTGACCAAATATGAGGTGCCAAAAAAAATCCAAGAAAAGAAAGTTTTATAGTACATAGAGGATGACATGCGGGTCCCATTTAGCAGCAGCGGTATCACCGTTTGAGAGGCAACAGGGGATCAAAAGAAAAAGGCAAGTGACCAAATATGAGGTGCCAAAAAAAACTCCAAGAAAAGAAAGTTGATTGCTCATAGAGGATGACATGCGGGTCCCATTTAGCTGCAGCGGTCTCAACGTTTCCAAGGCGGCAAGGGATCAAAAGAAAAAGGAAGTAGCCAGAAATCAGGGGGTCAAAAAAATCCAAGAAAAGAAAGAAATTTGGTTCATGGAGGATGACAAGCGGGACCCATGATCCTGCATCGTAAACGGCTCGATCGGAGAGCGTTGAACGAGATGGCGCGATCGAGAAAAAAAACAATGCTAGAGAGGCTGCCATCTGGGCCCTACATCCCTGGGCGGTGCGGATTTGCGTTGACTCGGTCGGCGAACCCGAGAATTCGCGATGCACCACGTCCCGGACCACCATACGCGACGTTTTGGCCGCTTTCGTCGGGCTAGGTGGCCTCAAAAACGATAAAAAAAAAGTTTTGACATGAACCACGGAGGGACCAAAAATCGTTGGCCATGGTGCACCAGCAACCACGGCGCGACTTCAACTTCGTCGGCCATGGCAACTTTTCTTGTAGTGAGATGTTTTCCATTATGCCTTACTAGTGTTTAACAAGAAACAAAAAGATGCAATTGCAGGATCTAAAGGAAATAGCTTCGAGCACTTACACAACGGCAACAGAAAAGTACTTAGTTACCTGGGACCGGAGTGTGAGTGCCTTTTACCTTTCCTCCCCGGCAACGGCGCCAGAAAAGTGCTTGATGTCTACGGGTGCTTCTATTCTTGTAGACAGTGTTGGGCCTCCAAGAGCAGAGGTTTGTAGAACAGCAGCAAGTTTCCCTTAAGTGGATCACCCAAGGTTTATCGAACTCAGGGAGGAAGAGGTCAAGGATATCCCTCTCAAGCAACCCTGCAATCACGATACAAGAAGTCTCTTGTGTCCCCAACACACCTAATACACTTGTCAGATGTATAGGTGCACTAGTTCGGCGAAGAGATAGTGAAATACAAGTGGTATGAATGAATATGAGCAGTAGTAATGCGCTTGAGAAAAGTGCTTGCTGGCGTGCAGTTGATGGTAGTAATATTGCAGGAAGTAAAGATGCAGTAAAACAGTAAACAAGCGATGATTGCAGTATTTGGAAACAAGGCCTAGGGATCATACTTTCACTAGTGGACACTCTCAACATTGATCACATAAATAAATAAGTTCTCTTCCTTTGTGCTACATATACTCTTGTTTGATAATGAACACTATTCGTTGTGTAGGGCTACAAGAGCACCTCAATGCCGGAGTTAACAAGCTCCACAACATTCGGCATTCATATTTAAGTAACCTTAGAGCATAATAGATCTTTGCAATTTAAACCAAGTACTAACATAGCATACACACTGTCACCTTTACACTATGAAGGGGGAATAAACCACATCAATACTATCATAGTAATAATTAACTCCATAACCTACAAGAGATTATGATCATAACCTACACCAAGTACTACACGATGCACACACTGTCACCATTACACCGTGAAGGAGGAATAGACTACTTTAATAACATCACAAGAGTAGCACATAGACTAATAGTGATACAAAGCTCATCATATGGATCTCAATCATGCAAAGCAATTCATGAGATCATTGTATTGGGGTACAGAGAGAGAGATTAACCACATAGCTACCGGTACAGCCCTTAGCCTCGATGGAGAACTACTCCCTCCTCATGGGAGACAGCAGCGGTGATGAAGATGGCGGTGGTGTCGATGGAGGAGCCTTCCGGGGGCACTTCCCCGTCCCGGCGGCGTGCCGGAATAGAGACTCCTGTCCCCCAGATCTTGGCTTCGCGATGGCGGCGGCTCTGGAAGGTTTCTCGTACCGTGGCTTTTCCGTATCGAAGATTTAGGTCAGGGACCTTTAAATAGGCGAAGAGGCGGAGTCGGAGGGCTGACGAGGCGATGACACAGTAGGGGGGCGCGGCCCACCCCCTGGCCGCGCCAGCCTATCATCTGGGGCCCACAGGGCCCTCCTCTGGCGGCTCTCGGGTGTTCTGGAAGCTTCGTGTGATTCTAAGATGCTGGGCGTTGATTTCGTCCAATTCCGAGAATATTTCCTTACTAGGATTTCTAAAACCAAAAACAGCAGAAAACAGGAACTGGCACTTCGGCATCTCGTCAATAGGTTAGTTCCGGAAAACGCATCAAAACGATATAAAGTGTGAACAAAACATGTAGGTATTGTCATAAAACTAGCATGGAACATAAGAAATTATAGATACGTTTGAGACGTATCATGCAGCGGTGGAGATGGCGGTGTCGATGGTGGAGATGATGGTGATGATGATCCCAATGAAGTCCAGCTCGATGACGATGACGATAGCGTCGATTTCCCCCTCCGGGAGGGAATTTCCCCGACGGATTCCTGCCCGCCGGAGAGCTCTTTTCTCTCTGGTGTTTTCCGCCCCGCAGAGGCGGCTGTGTCTCTTCGCGATTACGCCCTGGAGCTTAGGTTTTCGGGGCGAAGAAGTACGTGAAGGAGAGGCGGCCGAAGGGGGATGTGGGCCCCCTCCCCACAAGGCGGCGCGGCCAGGCCAGGGCCCACGCCGGCCTATGGGGGGCCCATGGCGACCCTCCTCGGCTCCTCCTTTTGGCTGGCTCATTCTTTTGGAAAAATAAGATCTTCGGTGTAATTTCCGTCAATTGTTGATCTCCAGAAATATTGCATTCTGACGGTGCTTTTTCCAGCAGAATCCTGACTCCGGTGAATGATCCTCCAATAATCATGAAACATGCAAAATAGATGAAATAACATAAGTATCATCTCTAAATATGAAATATATCAATGAATAACAGTAAATTATGATATAAAATAGTGATGCAAAATGGAGGTATCAACTCCCCCAAGCTTAGACTTCGCTTGTCCCCAAGCGAAACTGAACTCAGTAAACAAGACCACATGTTTATGGAGTGAAGAGTCGATAAATAAAATATGGACAAGAAGCATCATATTAATTCACACAAGACATTCTAGTGAACAACTTCCCAATATGATTCAACTTGAAACAAGTAAAAGGAAATCACAAATAAAGGTGCATAGGAAATCATAATTGGTGATGGCAAACTTCGTTCTTGGTCAAAGAACAGTTAACAGATTGTACTTATTTATCGAGCAGCGCTCTTATATTAAAGCTTATAGCAAAACTTGCATACTCAATCATAATAATCTCCTCATAATCATTGATAACCTTCAAAGCTATATTCATTCAGATAAAACTTGTACTAAACAAGGAAGAATAAAAGGCATGATTAAATAAATCACAATATAGATGGTTGGATCACAACAACTCAATTGCTTGCTTAAGATGGAGGGAAATAGGTTTACTGACTCAACATGAAAGTAAAAGATAGGCCCTTCGTAGAGGGAAGCAGGGATTAAATCATGTGCTAGAGCTTTTCAAGTTTTGAAATCATATAGAGAGCATAAAAGTAAAGTTTTGAGAGGTGTTTGTTGTTGTCAACGAATGGTAGTGGGCACTCTAACCCCCTTGCCAAATAGACTTCCAAAGAGCGGCTCCCATGAAGGACGTTATCTCTACCAGCAAGGTAAATCATCCCACTTCTCTTTTGTTTACACATGTACTTTAGTTTATTTAAGGATGACACTCCTCCCAACCTTTGCTTTCTCAAGCCATGGCTAACCGAATCCTCGGGTGCCTTCCAACATTTCACATACCATGGAGGAGTGTCTATTGCAAAATTAAGTTGCTTACTGATGAATCAGAGCAAAACATGTGAAGAGGATTATTAATGAGAGTTAATTAATTGGGGCTGGGAACCCCGTTGCCAGCTCTTTTTGCAAAATTATAGGATAAGTGGATGAAGCCACTAGTCCATTAGTGAAAGCTGCCCAACAAGATTGAAAGATGAAACACCACATACTTCCTCATGAGGTATAAAACATTGACACAAATAAGGGATAATAACTTTTGAATTGTTTAAAGGTAGCACATGAAATATTTACTTGGAGTGGCGCAAAATACCACATAGTAGGTAGTTATGGTGGACACTGATGGCATAGGTTTGGTTTAAAGGTTTGGATGCACGAGAAGCATTCCCTCTCAGTACAGGTATTTGGCTAGCAAGGTTGATTAGCAAGTATAAGAGTTGAGGGAAACAAACAAATATACATGTGATAGAACCAATCATGCATCTTCCTTGTAAGCACAAACAATTTTAACTTCAGAATACTAAGCTCATAGCTAACAAGAAAGAAAGATAATGAAACAACATATCTACATGTATTTTCTCTTTTCTACTTAAACTCAAAGTGTTGTTACTATTGACCAATGCTAAGTTTGCCAAAACCGAATAGATTTACTCAATGCTCCCAAAGTGATACCAATACTAACAACAAGATCAATCACATAATAGTGATTGCAAACTAAAATAAGATGTGCAATATGTAAATGATAAAACTTCTCATTAATATTCCATAACGATAACTCACACCAAGGGATACATAGATAACTAACTAAAGAGAGATACTTCCACACTGCAAACTATCTTATATGATAACTTCCCTACTCATGATATGACACTACTTGATAGTAAAAAGGTAAAAGATAGTGATGATGTGATACCGCGGCACTCCCCCAAGCTTGGAACAAATTAACCAAGGGGATGCCAATACCAATGATGAATTACTCCTTCGGCGGTGGTGAATTCTTCCCATCATCAGACTTCCAAGGAAGGGGCTCTCCATCAACAAACGACATCTTGGTCTCCGGAATCCTGAAACTAGCATCATAACTTATGTGTTTAAACCTGTTTTCATACTCACAATTTTGATTCTGAACATCATAGAGTTGAGCTTGGAGTTTGTTGGTAGTGTCGTGAAGCGAGAAAATATCGTCCCACAACTTTGCAGTCTCCATCTTGTGTCCATCAATAAGTTCAGACACAATTCTGTGGAAGATGTCCACTTCACGCTCAGCCATCTTCTTGTAGTTGAAGACCTCTTGTTCTAATTTCTCCATCTTGTCCTCCAAACTTCCTTCTCCTTTAGGACCCCGGACATCTTCAATCTGTAACTCTCCATCTACGAGCAGCAATTCCTTGGGGTGCATCTTCAGCTCGTTCATGTACGGGTTGACGACGTCCTCAAAGAAGTTGTCCTTTGGAGTTCCCAACGAAGACATGCTGGCTCTAGATCCGAAGCAGATCCTGGCAGAAAACAGCTCGAAACAAAATGCGACGAGAAAACGATATACGGACCTCCAGGGGTCAGGCGGATTATATAGCAAAAAATTTCACGACAGAAGGAAAGTACCAGGTCGAACCAGAGTTGGAGAGGGACTCCGAGTCGCAGTCCTCATAGGGCGGCCTGGCCAGGCTGGGGCCCGCGTCGGCCTATGGGGGCACGCCCTCGTGCGTCTCCTCCTCTCCGTTTCGATCTCGTAATTTTTCATATTTTCCGAAAATAGCAAAAACATTGTTCAGAAAGTTAAACGTGGACTTTTTATTACCAGAACTGTTACCTATTCAAAGTCGAACTCTGCAGAACTGTCAATTTGACCTTTGATGAAAGCTTCCGGAGTCACCACTTGGATAACATCAACATCTTCATTATAAGAATCTCCAGAAATATAGTGCTTGAGCCTTTGTCCATTCACTACTTGTGTGGCATCACCTTGCAGAGAACTAATTTTAATTGCCCCTGAACGATACACCTCCACAATGACATATGGTCCTTCCCATTTTGAGAGCAATTTCCCTGCAAAAAATCTGAGACGAGACTGATACAATAGGACTTTATCCCCAACATTAAATTCTCTTTTGATAATTCTTCTATCATGCCATTTCTTAACTTTCTCTTTAAAGAGTTTAGCATTTTCATATGCTTCACTTCTCCATTCATCTAAAGAACTCAATTGTAGCAATCTCTTCTTACCGGCAAGTTTAGGATCTTTATTTAGTTCTCTTACAGCCCAATAAGCTTTGTGCTCTAGTTCTAAAGGTAAATGATAAGCTTTCCCATAAACCATTTTATAAGGTGACATACCCATGGGATTTTTATAAGCAGTTCTATAAGCCCATAGTGCTTCCTTTAATTTACTAGCCCAGTTCTTTCTAGATTTATTAACAGTCTTTTGCAAGATAGATTTAATCTCTCTATTTGATAATTCTACTTGCCCGCTAGTTTGAGGATGATAAGCGGAAGCAATCCTATGATTAATACCATACTTAGCAAGATTTTTTCTAAAACTACCATGAATAAAATGAGAACCTCCATTAGTCATAAGATATCTAGGAACTCCAAATCTAGGAAAAATAATATCTAAAAGAATTCTTAAAGAGGTCTCGCCATCAGCACTTTTTGTGGGTATGTCTTCCACCCATTTAGTAACATAATCAACAGCGACAAGTATATGAGTGTTACCTTCTGAAGAAGGGAAAGGACCCATGAAGTCAAATCCCCAACAATCGAATGGTTCAATAACAAGAGTATAATTCATAGGCATTTCATTGCGTCTGGAGATATTACCAACCCTTTGACATTCATCACAAGATAAAATAAACTTTCTTGCATCTTTGAAGAGAGTTGGCCAATAGAAACCTGATTGTAGAACTTTTTGCGCAGTTCTATCTCCGGCGTGATGTCCTCCATAAGCACTACCATGACACTTACTTAATATCTCTTGTTGTTCATATTCGGGAACACATCTTCGCATAATACCATCCACTCCTTCTTTATATAAGTGTGGGTCATCCCAAAAATAATGCCTCAAGTCATAAAAGAATTTCCTCCTTTGTTGAGCTGAAAAGGTTGGAGGCAAGTACTTGGAAACAATAAAGTTAGCATAATCAGCATACCAAGGACTATCTCGCGAGCTCACCTTTATTACAGCCAATTGTTCATTTGGAAAACTATCATTAACAGGAACAAGATCATAAGCAATATTTTCCAATCTAGATAAGTTATCAGCAATAGGATTATCAGCACCTTTCCTATCTATAATATGTAAATCAAATTCTTGCAAAAGAAGTACCCATCTAATAAGCCTAGGCTTAGCATCTTTCTTTTCCATAAGGTACCTAATTGCAGCATGATCAGTATGAATTGTGACTTTTGAATCAACAATATAGGATCTAAACTTGTCACAAGCAAACACTACAGCTAATAATTCTTTTTCAGTTGTAGCATAATTTCTTTGAGCAGCATCAAAAGTTTTGCTAGCATAATGAATAACATTTAATTTTTTATCTACTCGCTATCCAAGAACAGCGCCTACAGCAAAATCACTAGCATCACACAAAATTTCAAAAGGTAAATTCCAATCAGGAGGTTCAACTACAGGAGCAGTTGTTAAGGCTTTCTTTAGAGTTTCAAAAGCTTCCTTACAATCATCATCAAAAACAAAAGGTACATCTTTTTGAAGAATATTAGTAAGAGGCTTTGAAATCTTGGAGAAATCTTTAATAAATCTCTTATAAAACCCAACATGACCAAGAACACTACGAATACCTTTAACATCCCTCGGATAGGGCATCTTCTCAATTGCTTCAACTTTAGCTCTATCAACTTCAATACCTCTTTCGGAAATTTTATGTCCCAATACAATTCCTTCATTAACCATAAAGTGGCATTTCTCCCAATTAAGAACAAGGTTAGTTTCTTCGCATCTCTGCAAAACTTTATCAAGGTTTCGCAAGCAATTATCAAAAGAATTCCCATAGACAGAAAAATCATCCATGAGTACCTCTACAATATTCTCACAAAAGCCATGAAATATAGCAGACATGCATCTTTGAAAAGTAGCAGGAGCATTACATAAACCAAAAGGCATACGCCTATAAGCATAAGTTCCATAGGGACAAGTGAAAGTGGTTTTCTCTTGATCTTTGGTTTTAACAGCAATTTGTGAGAACCCAGAATAACCATCAAGAAAGCAAAAATGAGTATTTTTAGACAACCTTTCTAACATTTGATCAATAAAGGGTAAAGGGTAATGATCTTTCTTAGTAACCTTATTAACTTTTCGATAATAAATGCACATTCTATACCCTACAACTACTCTTTGAGGGATGAGCTCATCATTATCATTAGGCACAACAGTCATTCCTCCTTTCTTAGGAACACAATGCACAAGACTGACCCATCTACTATCAGCAATAGGATATATAATTCCAGCTTCAAGAAGTTTTAATACCTCATTTCTTACCACATCCTTCATCTTAGGAATTAAACAACACTGATGTTCAACAACAGGCTTTGCATCATCTTCCATATTGATGGCATGTTGGCAAATAGCGGGAGAAATCCCCTTTAAATCATCAAGAGTATAGCCAATAGCTCCTTGGTGTTTCTTCAATATTTCCAATAACCTTTCTTCCTCAAATTCTGAAAGCTTAGAACTAATAATAACAGGATATATTTTCTTATCATCAATATGAGCATACTTAAGATTATCAGGAAACGGTTTTAAATCAAAAATAGGATCTTCCTTTGGTGGTGGTGTTGTACCTAAATCTTCAACCGGCAAGTCATGTTTAAGAATAGGTTGACGAAGGAAAATTTCATCAAGCTCATTCCTGTCTTCCCTAAAGACTTCACTCTCACTATCCTCCAAATGTTGCTGCAAAGGATTATTAGGTGCAAGAGCAATAGACGCTCACTGTTCAACTCTAAAATCATTATTAGGCAAATCAGCTTTATAAGGAGTTTTGGCAAATTTAGAGAAATTAAACTCATAAGATTCACCAGCAAATTTAGTCACAATTTTTTCCTTCTTGCAATCTATAACAGCTCCACAAGTATTTAGAAAAGGTCTACCAAAAATAATAGGACAAGTCTTACTAGCAGCAGAACCAAGTACCAGAAAGTCAGCAGGATATTTAATCTTACCACATAGAACTTCCACATCTCGAACAATACCAATAGGAGAGATAGTTTCTCTATTAGCTAGCCGAATAACCACATCAATATCTTCAAGTTCACAAGAACCAATTTCATGCATGATTTCCGTATAAAGCTCATAAGGTATGGCACTAATACTTGCACCAATGTCGCATAAACCATAATAACAATGATCACCAATTCTAAAAGAAAGCATAGGAACACTGGCTTTCCTAGACTTATTAGGATGCGAAACAATATTAGAAGCATCTTCACAGAAAATAATATGACCATCTTCTACATTTTCAGTCACAAGATCCTTAACTATTGCAATAGCAGGTTCAACCTTTATTTGTTCTTCAGGTTCTATAGGTTTCTTTGCACTTTTATTAATCGCACTAGTTATAACAGAATACTCCTTCATTTTAACAGGGAAAGGAGTTTTTTCAATATAAGCTTCAGGAAGAATATGATCAACAGTTTCAATTACAGCACATTTATTTATAGATGAATCAGTTTTATCTTTGTACGGTTCATGATACTTATCAAAATTCTTCCTAGGCAATTCAAAATGAGAGGCAAAAGCTTTATAAAAATTTGCAACAACTTGAGAGTCAAGACCATAAGCAGCACTCACATTATGAAATTTATCAGTATCCATAAAAGTTTCAATGCATTCATAATCATAATTTATACCTGACTCTCTATCTTTGTCGTTCTCCCATCCTTCAGTATTCTCCTGAATCTGATCAAGAATGTCCCTTTTAAACTCTTCTTTGTTGCGTGTAAATGATCCAGAACAAGTAGTATCCAGCAAGGTTTTATCTTGAAAAGAAAGTCTTGCATAGAAATTATCAATGATGATATTACCAGGAAGCTCATGAATGGGGCATTTGAGCATTAAAGACTTCAATCTCCCCCATGCTTGGGCAATACTCTCTCCATCATGAGGCCAGAAATTATATATGCGGTTTCGGTCTTTGTGAATTTCACTTGGAGGATAGAATTTAGAATAAAATAGAGGCACAATATCCTTCCAATCAAGAGAGTCACCATTCTTCAGCAATTTATACCAATGCGCTGCTTTACCAGACTACGATATGGAGAATAGTTTCTTCCTAACTTCATCCATAGCAATACCTGCACACTTGAATAACCCGCATAATTCATGTAAAAACAGTAAATGATCTCCAGGATGGACTGTTCCATCCCTTTCATAGCGGTTATCCACAACACGTTCAATAATTTTCATAGGTATTTTGTATGGAACCTCTTTCTCACCTGGCGCCTCATCCACTACCTTTGCAGTAGTAGTAGATTTTCCAAATAGGAATTCAAGAGAAGATCTCTCCATAATGAATTATAGCAGCAGGCAGAAATAAAATCAGCACGTACAGTAAAGGTTTCCCTTACCAATTCCACTTACCAATAGCGCTTCACTCCCCGGCAACGGCACCAGAAAATAGTCTTGATGACCCACAAGTATAGGGGGTGTATCGTAGTACTTTCGATAAATAAGAGTGTCGAACCCAACGAGGAGCAGAAGGTGTTGACAAGCAGTTTCGATGAAGGATTCACTGTAAATGCTCACAAACAAGTATTCAGGGGGTTTTAATATAGCAGATGAATAAAGTACAATTAAGTAAAATGCGAGAGTAATAACTGCAGCGAGTCCTTTTTAGCACAAACGACAAGCCGGTTTGTTTACTTATAATGACCAAACGTTCTTGAGGACACACGGGAATTTAGTCTAGTGCTTTCGCTTCATATAGCTGATTAATCTTCATTGTTTTGATAAGTGTTGTGTGGGTGAACCTATGCTAATGCACCGCCCTTCCTAGGACTAATACATACTTGTGATTATACCCCTTGCAAGCATCCGCAAATACAAGAAAGTAATTAAGATAAATCTAACCACAGCCTTAAACTCTGAGATCCTGCTATCCCTCCTGCATCGATATACCAACGGGGTTCAGTTCTTTGTCACTCCGGCAACCCCACAATTAGCAAACGAATACAAGATGCATTCCCCTAGGCCCATAAAGGTGAAGTATCATGTAGTCAACGTTCACATGACACCACTAGAAGAATAACACCACAACTTAAATATCAAACCATTGAATATTAATCAACATAGTTCACTACTAACATTTAGACTTCACCCATGTCCTCAAGAACTAAAAGAACTACTCACGAGACATCAAATGGAACATGATCAGAGGTGATATGATGATGAATAACAATCTGAACATAAACCTTGGTTCAATGGTTTCACTCAATAGCATCAATAACAAGGAGTAATCAATACCGGGAGAGTTTCCCCTATCAAACAATCAAGATTCAACCCTAGATGTTACAGCTGTGACGAGGTGCAGCGGTGGAGATGGCGGTGTTGATGGTGGAGATGATGGTGATGATGATCCCAATGAAGTCCAGCTCGATGACGATGTCGATAGCATCGATTTCCCCCTCCGGGAGGGAATTTCCCCGGCGGATTCCTGCCCGCCGGAGAGCTCTTTTCTCTCTGGTGTTTTCCGCCCCGCAGAGGCGGCTGTGTCTCTTCGCGATTATGCCCTGGAGCTTAGGTTTTCGGGGCGAAGAAGTACGCGAAGGAGAGGCGGCCGAAGGGGGCTGTGGGCCTGATGTCTACGCACGCTTCTATTCCTGTAGACAGTGTTGGGCCTCCAAGAGCAGAGGTTTGTAGAACAGCAGCAAGTTTCCCTTAAGTGGATCACCCAAGGTTTATCGAACTCAGGGAGGAAGAGGTCAAAGATATCCCTCTCAAGCAACCCTGCAATCACGATACAAGAAGTCTCTTGTGTCCCCAACACACCTAATACACTTGTCAGATGTATAGGTGCACTAGTTCGGCGAAGAGATAGTGAAATACAAGTAGTATGGATGTATATGAGTGGTAATAGCAATCTGAATAAAATATGGCAGTGAGTAAACATGCAACAGAACAGTAAATAAACGGAGATTCGATGTTTGGAAACATGGCCTAGGGATCATACTTTCACTAGTGGACACTCTCAACATTGATCACATAATAAAACCACTCTACACTCTCTTGTTGGATGATAAACACCATTAATTGTGTAGGGCTACAAGAGCACCTCAATGCCGGAGTTAACAAGCTCCACAACATTCGATGTTCATATTTAAATAACCTTAGAGTGCATAATAGATCCTTGCAATTATACCAAGTACTAACATAGCATGCACACTGTCACCATCACACTATGAAAGGAGGAATAGATCGCATCAATACTATCATATTAATAGTTAACTCCATAATCTACAAGAGATTACAATCATAACCTACGCCAAGAACTACATGATGCACACACTGTCACCATTACATCATGAAGGAGGAATAGAGTACTTTAATAACATCACCAGAGTAACTAGATCACAAAGAGAGAGATGAACCACATAGCTACGGCAGAGCCCTCAGCCTCGGGGGAGAATTACTCCCTCCTCATCATGGAGACAGCGATGGCGGTGAAGATGGCGGTGGAGATGGCGGTGGAGATGCCGTCCGGGGGCACTTCCCCGTCCCGGCAGGGTGCCGGAAAAGAGACTTTTGTCCCCCGAATTGGAGTTTCGCGATGGCGGTGGCTCTGGAAGGTTTCTCGTACCGTGGTTTTTCCGTATCGAAGATTTAGGTCAGGGAGGCTTATATAGGCGAAGAGTCGGAGTCGGAGGGCTTCTGGGGGCTCCACACACCAGGGGGGCGCCCCCCTGGGCCGCGCCGGCCACCTGTGTGGTGGGCCTGTGGCTCTCCTCTGGCCCCTCTCCGGTGTTCTGGAAGCTTCGTGCAATTATAAGATGTTGGGCGTTGATTTCTTCCAATTCCGAGAATATTTCCTTACTAGGATTTCTGAAACCAAAAACAGCAGAAAACAGGAACTGGCACTTCGGCATCTCGTCAATAGGTTAGTTCCAGAAAATGCATCAAAACGATATAAAGTGTGAACAAAACATGTAGGAATTGTCATAAAACTAGCATGGAACATCAGAAATTATAGATACGTTTGAGACGTATCAAGCATCCCCAAGCTTAGTTCCTACTCGCCCTCGAGTAGGTAAACGATAACAAGAATAATTTCTTAAGTGACATGCTAGCAACATGATCTTGATCAATACTATTGTAAAGCATATGAAGTGAATGAAGTGATAGTAAAGATAATGACTAACAACTAAATCATATAGCAAAGAATTTTCATGAATAGTACTTTCAAGACAAGCATCAATAAGTCTTGCATAAGAGTTAACTCATAAAGCAATCGATTCAAAGTAGAAGGCATTGAAGCAACACAAAGGATGATTAAGTTTCAGCAATTGCTTTCAACTTGTAACATGTATATCTCATGGATAGTTGTCAACATAAAGCAATATAACAAGTGCAATAGGTAAACATGTAAGAATCAATGCACACAGTTGACACAAGTGTTTGCTTCTAAGATAGAAAGAAGTAGGTAAACTGACTCAACATAAAGTAAAAGAAAGGCCCTTCGCAGAGGGAAGCATGGATTACTATTTTTGTGCTAGAGCTTTTCATTTTGAAAACATAGAAGCAATTTTGTCAATGGTAGTAATAAAGCATATGCGTTATGTATAAGATATCCTATAAGTTGCAAGCCTCATGCATAGATTACCAATAGTGCTCGCACCTTGTCCTAATTAGCTTGGATTAACATGGATTATCATTGCATACATATGTTTCAACCAAGTGTCACAAAGGGGTACCTCTATGCACTTTGTCTGAGAGGTCTAAGGAGAAAGTTCGCATTGGATTTCTCGCTTTTGATTATTCTCAACTTAGACATCCATACCGGGACAACATAGACAACAGATAATGGACTCCTCTTTTAATGCTTAAGCATTCAACAACAGATAATATTCTCATAAGAGATTGAGGATTTGTGTCCAAACTGAAACTTCCACCATGATTCATGGCTTTAGTTAGCGGCCCAATGTTCTTCTCTAACAATATGCATACTCAAACCATTTGATCATGAAAATCGCCCTTACTTCAGACAAGACGAACATGCATAGCAACTCACATGATATTCAACAAAGGTAAAAGTTGATGGCGTCCCTAGAAACATGGTTACCGCTCAACAAGCAACTTATTAAGAAATAAGATACATAAGTACATATTCTTCACCCCAATAGTTTTTAAGGCTATTTTCCCATGAGCTATGTATTGTAAAGGCAAAGAATAGAATTTTAAAGTTAGCACTCAAGTAATTTACTTTGGAATGGCAGAGAAATACCATGTGGTAGGTAGGTATGGTGGACACAAATGGCGTAGTTTTTGGCTCAAGGATTTGGATGCACGAGAAGAATTCCTCTCAATACAAGGCTAGGCTGGCAAGGTTGTTTGAAGAAAACTCAAGTATAAAATGGTGCAGCAAGACTCACATATGAACATATTGTAAGCATTATAAGACTTTACATCGTCTTCCTTGTTGTTCAAACACCTTAACCAAAAAATATCTAGACTCTAGAGACCAATCATGCAAACCAGATTTTAACAAGCTCTATGTAGTTCTTCATTAATAGGTGCAAAGTACATGATGCAAGAGCTTAAACATGATCTATATGAGCACAACAATTGCCAAGTATCAAATTATTCAAGACATTATACCAATTGCCACATGAAGCATTTTCTGTTTCCAACCAAATAACAATGAACGAAACAGTTTCAACCTTCGCCATGAACATTAAGAGTAAAGCTAAGAACACATGTGTTCATACGCAACAGCGGAGCGTGTCTCTCTCCCACACAAGCATGAATTTATTCAAACAAAACAAAAACAAACAGACGCTCCAAGTAAAGTACATAAGATCTGACCGAATAAAAATATAGTTTCAATAGAAGAAACCTGATAAGTTGTCGATGAAGAAGGGGATGCCTTGGGCATCCCCAAGCTTAGATGCTTGAGTCTTCTTGAAATATGCAGGGATGAACCACGGGGGTATCCCCAAGCTTAGACTTTTCACTCTTCTTGATCATAGTATATCATCCTCCTCTCTTGACCCTTGAAAACTTCCTCCACACCAAACTCGAAACAAACTCATTAGAGGGTTAGTGCATAATCAAAAATTCACATGTTCAGAGGTTACATAATCATTCTTAACACTTCTGGACATTGCCCAAAGCTACTGGAAGTCAATGGAATAAAGAAATCCATCCAACACAGCAAAAGAGGCAATGCGAAATAAAAGGCAGAATCTGTCAAAACAGAACAGTCCGTAAAGACGAATTTTTTAGAGGCACTGGACTTTCTCAAATGAAAATGCTCAAATTGAATGAAAGTTGCGTACATATCTGAGGATCACGCACGTAAATTGGAAGATTTTTCTGAGTTACCTACAGAGAACCCTGCCCAAATTCGTGACAGACAGAAATCTGTTTCTGCGCAGTAATCCAAATCTAGTATGAACCTTGCTATCAAAGACTTTACTTGGCACAACAATGCAATAAAATAAAGATAAGGAGAGGTTGCTACAGTAGTAACAACTTCTAAGACACAACAAAACAGTAGAAAAATAAAAACATGGGTTATCTCCCAAGAAGTTCTTTCTTTATAGCCATTAAGATGGGCTCAGTAATTTTAATGATGCTCGTGCAAGAAATAAGAGTTGAAGAAAAAGAGAGCATCAAGAAGCAAATTCAAAACACATTTAAGCCTAACCCACTTCCTATGAAAGGGAATCTTGTACACAAATAAATTCATGAATAACAAAGTGACAAGCATAAGAAGGCAATACAAGCGCAACTTCAAAATTCTCAACATAAAGAGGGGAAACTTAATATTATTAAGATGCATATAACCACGTTTCCCTCTCTCATAATAACTTTCAGTAGCATCATGAACAAGTTCAACAATATAACTATCACATGAAACATTCTTATCATGATCTATATGCATAAAATTATTACTCTCCACATAAGAATAATCAATTTTATTAGTTGTAGTGGGAGCAAATTCAACAAAGTAGCTATCATTATTATTCTCATCAAGTGTAGGAGGCATAGTATAATCATAATAAAATTTACTCTCCATAGTAGGCGGCACAAAAAGACCACTATCATTATAATCATCATAAATAGGAGGCAAAATATCATCAAAGAAAATTTTCTCCTCAATGCTTGGGGGACTAAAAATGTCATGCTCATCAAAACCAGCTTCCCCAAGCTTAGAATTTTCCATATCATTAGCAACAATGGTGTTCAAAGCGTTCATAGTAATATCATTGCTACTAGCATGCAAATAAGGTTCCATAGGTTTTTTAATTTTCGCATCAAACAATTCTAACTTAGGAAAAAGGTTAAAAAGTTCACCAATTTTTTTGTTGTTTTCCATTATGCCTAACTAGTGAAAATAAAACAAGAAACAAAAAGATGCAATTGCAGGATCTAAAGGAAATAGCTTCGAGCACTCACACACCGGCAACAGTGCTAGGAAATAGCTTAGTAGTCGGAGGATGTGAATACCTTTTACCTTACCTCCCCGGCAACGGCGCCAGAAAAGTGCTTGATGTCTACGCACGCTTCTATTCCTGTAGACAGTGTTGGGCCTCCAAGAGCAGAGGTTTATAGAACAGCAGCAAGTTTCCCTTAAGTGGATCACCCAAGGTTTATCGAACTCAGGGAGGAAGAGGTCAAAGATATCCCTCTCAAGCAACCCTGCAATCACGATACAAGAAGTCTCTTGTGTCCCCAACACACCTAATACACTTGTCAGATGAATAGGTGCACTAGTTCGGCGAAGAGATAGTGAAATACAAGTAGTATGGATGTATATGAGTGGTAATAGCAATCTGAATAAAATATGGCAGCGAGTAAACATGCAACAGAACAGTAAATAAACGGAGATTCGATGTTTGGAAACAAGGCCTAGGGATCATACTTTCACTAGTGGACATTCTCAACATTGATCACATAATAAAACCACTCTACACTCTCTTGTTGGATGATAAACACCATTAATTGTGTAGGGCTACAAGAGCACCTCAATGCCGGAGTTAACAAGCTCCACAACATTCGATGTTCATATTTAAATAACCTTAGAGTGCATAATAGATCATTTCAATTATACCAAGTACTAACATAGCATGCACACTGTCACCATCACACTATGAAAGGAGGAATAGATCGCATCAATACTATCATAGTAATAGTTAACTCCATAATCTACAAGAGATTACAATCATAACCTACGCCAAGAACTACATGATGCACACACTGTCACCATTACATCATGAAGGAGGAATAGAGTACTTTAATAACATCACCAGAGTAACTAGATCACAAAGAGAGAGATGAACCACATAGCTACGGCAGAGCCCTCAGCCTCGGGGGAGAATTACTCCCTCCTCATCATGGAGACAGCGATGGCGGTGAAGATGGCGGTGGAGATGGCGGTGGAGATGCCTTTGTTGGAGATATGCCCAAGAGGCAATAATAAAAGTGGTTATTATATATCTTTATGTTTATGATAAATGTTTATATACCATGCTATAATTGTATTAACCGAAACAATGATACATGTGTGTTATGTAAACAACAATGAGTCCCTAGTAAGCCTCTTAAACTAGCTTGTTGATTAATAGATGATTAGTTTCATAATCATGAACATTGGATGTTATTAATAACAAGGTTATATCATTGTATGAATGATGTAATGGACACACCCAATTAAGCGTAGCATAAGATCACGTTATTAAGTTATTTGCTATAAGCTTTCGATACATAGTTACCTAGTCCTTATGACCATGAGATCATGTAAATCACTTATACCGGAAAGGTACTTTGATTACATCAAATGCCACTGCGTAAATGGGTGGTTATAAAGGTGGGATTAAGTATCCGGAAAGTATGAGTTGAGGCATATGGATCAACAGTGGGATTTGTCCATCCCGATGACGGATAGATATACTCTGGGCCCTCTCGGTGGAATGTCGTCTAATGTCTTGCAAGCATATGAATAAGTTCATAAGAGACCACATACCACGGTACGAGTAAAGAGTACTTGTCAGGAGACGAGGTTGAACAAGGTATAGAGTGATACCGATGATCAAACCTCGGACAAGTAAAATATCGCGTGACAAAGGGAATTGGTATCGTATGTGAATGGTTCATTCGATCACTAAGTCATCGTTGAATATGTGGGAGCCATTATGGATCTCCAGATCCCGCTATTGGTTATTGGTCGGAGAGAGATCTCAACCATGTCTACATAGTTCACGAACCGTAGGGTAACACACTTAAGGTTTGATGTTGTAATAGTAGAACTTGAATATGGAATGGAGTTCGAAGTCCCGGATGGGATCCCGGACATCACGAGGAGTTCCGGAATGGTCCGGAGAATAAGATTCATATATAGGAAGTCATTTTATAAGTTTGAAAATGATCCGGTGCATTTATGGAAGGTTCTAGAAAAGTCCGGAAGAAATCACTTTGGAAGGCGGAGTCCCGGAGGGACTCCACCACCATGGCCGCCAACCCTAGAGGGTGGAGTCCCAGGTGGACTCCACCAAAGGTGGCCGGCCACCCCCTCCCAAGGAAAGGTGGGAATCCCACCTCAAGTGGGAATCCCACCTTGGGTAGGTTTCATGTCATATGGAAGGTTTTGGTTTGGGGTCTTATTCGAAGACTTGTAGCCCAACTCTTGGGTGTTCCACCTATATAATGAGGAGCAAGGGGAGGGGGCCGGACACACCAAAGCCATTGTGGCCTCACCCCTCATAGTGGCCGGCCACCTTCCCCTCTCCCAAACCCTAGCCGCCCCCTCTCCTCCACCTCTCCCGCAACGCTTAGCGAAGCTCCGCCGGAGTTCTCCATCGCCACCGCCACCACGCCGTCGTGCTGCCGGATTCAAGGAGGAGCTACTACTTCCGCTGCCCGCTGGAACGGGGAGAAGGACGTCGTCTTCATCAACACCGAACATGTGACCGAGTACGGAGGTGCTGCCCGATCGTGGCGTCGTGATCAAGATCTTCTACGCGCTTTTGCAAGCGGCAAGTGATTGTCTACCGCAGCAACAAGAGCCTCATCTTGTAGGCTTTGGAAATCTTCAAGGGTGAGTCTCGATGATCTCCTCGTTGCTCCCGTCTTCTAGATTGCATCTTGGCTTGGATTGCGTTCTCGCGTTAGGAAATTTTTTGTTTTCTATGCAACGAATCCCTACAGTGGTATCAGAGCCGTGTCTATGCATAGATGGTTGCACGAGTAGAACACAATGGTTTTGTGGGCGTTGATGCTTATGTTGTCTTTAGTTTGAGTACTTTGCATCTTTGTGGCATAGTGGGATGAAGCGGCTCGGGCTAACTTTACATGACCGCGTTCATGAGATTTGCTCCACGCTCGACATGCAACTTGTATTGCATAAGTGGCTTTGCGGGTGTCTGTCTCTCCTACTATAGTGAAGATTCAATTTACTCTTCTATTGACAACACTAGTATCACCGTTGTGGTTCATGTTCGTAGGTAGATTGGATCTCACTCGAAAACCCTAAACCACGTAAAATATGCAAACCAAATTAGAGAACGTCTAACTTGTTTTTGCAGGGTTTGGTGATGTGATATGGCCATAATGTGATGATGACTATGTATGAGATGATCATTATTGTATTGTGGCAACCGGCAGGAGCCTTATGGTTGTCTTTAAATTTCATGTTGAGTAGTATTTCAAAGTAGTTGTAATAGTTGCTACATGGAGGACAATCATGAAGACGGCGCCATTGACCTTGGTGCTTTGCCGACGATGATGGATATCATGCCCGTTGATGATGAAGATCATGTCCGTGCTTTGGAGATGAAGATCAAAGGCGCAAAGACAAAAGGGCCATATCATATCACATATGAACTGCATGTGATGTTAATCCTTTATGCATCTTATTTTGCTTAGATCACGACGGTAGCATTATAAGATGATCCCTCTCACTAAAATATCAAGATAATAAAGTGTTCATCCTTAGTAGCACCGTTGCCAAGACTTGTCGTTTCGAAGCATCTCGTGATGATCGGGTGTGATAGACTCAACAAGTGCATACAACGGGTGCAAGCCAGTTTTGCACATGCGGATACTAAGGTGGCCTTGACGAGCCTAGCATGTACAGACATGGTCTCGGAACACGTGATACCGAAAGGTAGAGCATGAATCATATGATTGATATGATGAACACTTTGAATGTTCGCCATTGAAATTACATCTTGTCTCGTGATGATCGGACTTGGTGTGGTGGATTTGGTTCGTGTGATCACTAAGACAATGCGAGGGATATTGTTTTGAGTGGGAGTTCACCTAGTTTTTAATTATGTTGAATTAAAATTTGAACTCAATTTGTCATAAACATTAGTCTAAACTATTGCAAATATATGTTGTAGATATGGCGTCCCCAATCAATTTTAACCAGTTCCTAGAGAAAGAAAAGCTTAAGAGCAACGGTAGCAACTTCACCAACTAGTTCCGTCATGTGAGGATCTTCCTCAATGGCGGAAATCTGCAATATGTGCTTGATGCACCGCTAGGTGACCCTCAAACTGAAACCGATGAAGTAAAGAATGTTTACGAGACTCGGAAAACTCGGTACTCTCAAGTTCAGTGTGCCATCCTGTGCAGTCTGGAAGCCGATCTTCAAAAATGTTTTGAGCACCATGATCCACATGAGTTAATCAATGAGTTGAAAACTATCTTTGAAACTCATGCGGCCGTGGAATGCTATGAAGCATCGAAACAATTCTTCAGTTGCATGATGGAAGAAGGCAGCTCCGTTAGTGAGCACATGCTCGCCATGACCGGGCATGCGAAGAAACTCAGTGATTTGGGAATAGTGATTCCTAACCGACTGGGGATTAATCGTGTCCTTCAATCACTGCCACCTAGTTACAAGAACTTTGTGATGAACTACAATATGCAGAACATGAACAAAGAGTTACCTGAACTCTTCTCCATGCTGAAATCTGCTGAGATTGAGATCAAGAAAGAGCACCAAGTGTTGATGGTCAACAAGACCACCAGTTTCAAGAAACAGGGCAAGTCTAAGGGAAAATTCAAGAAGGGTGGCAAGAAAGCTGCCACGCCTCCTGTGAAACCTAAGACTGGCCCTAAGCCTGATGCTGAGTGTTATTACTGCAAGGAGAAGGGACACTGGAAGCGTAATTGCTCCAAGTATTTGGCGGATCTGAAGAGCGGCCTTGTCAAGAAGAAGAAAGAAGGTATATCTGATATACATGTTATAGACGTTTATCTTACTGGTTCTCGCACTAGTACCTGGGTATTTGATACTGGTTCGGTTGCTCATATTTGTAACTCGAAATAGGAACTAAAGAATAAACGAAGACTACTAAAGGATGAAGTGACGATGCGCGGTGGAAATGGATCCAAAGTCGATGTGATCACTGTCGGTACACTTCCTCTACATCTACCTTCGGGATTAGTTTTAAGCCTCAATAATTGTTATTTTGTACCCGCGTTGAGCATGAACATTATATCTGGATCTTGTTTAATGCAAGACAGTTATTCATTCAAGTCTGAGAATAATGGTTGTTCTATTTTTATGAATAATATCTTTTATGGTCGAGCACCTGAAAAGAATGGCTTATTTCTATTAGATCTCGATAGTAGTGATACACATATACATAACATTGATGCTAAGCGAATTAAATTAAATGATAATTCTCCTTATATGTGGCAATGTCGTCTTGGTCATATTGGAGTGAAACGCATGAAGAAACTCCATACCGATGGATTACTTGAATCACTTGACTTTGAGTCACTTGATAGATGCGAAGCATGTCTAATGGAAAAAATGACTAAGACTCCATTCACTGGTATTATGGAGCGAGCTACTGACTTATTGGAAATCATACATACCGATGTGTGCGGACCAATGAGTGTAGCATCGCGCGGTGGTTATCGTTATGTTCTAACCTTCACAGATGATCTGAGTAGATATGGGTATATCTATTTCATGAAACATAAATCCGAAACTTTTGAGAAGTTTAAGGAATTCCAAAGTGAAGTAGAAAATCAACGTAACAAGAAGATTAAATTTCTACGATCTGATCGCGGAGGTGAATATCTGAGTTATGAGTTTGGCATGCATTTAAATAAATGCGGAATACTTTCACAATTGACACCGCCGGGAACACCTCAACGAAACGGTGTGTCCGAACGTCGTAATCGAACTCTCTTAGATATGGTTCGTTCTATGATGTCTCTTACTGATTTGCCGTTATCTTTTTGGAGTTATGCATTAGAGACAGCCGCATTCACTTTAAATAGAGCACCATCAAAATCCGTTGAAACGACACCGTATGAATTATGGTTTAATAAGAAACCTAAGCTGTCGTTCCTAAAAGTTTGGGGTTGCGAAGCCTATGTAAAAAAGTTACAACCGGACAAGCTAGAACCCAAAGCGGAGAAATGCGTCTTCATAGGATACCCTAAGGAAACTATAGGGTATACTTTCTATCACAGATCCGAAGGCAAGATTTTTGTTGCTAAGAACGGAACCTTTCTTGAGAAAGAATTTCTCACTAAAGAAGTGACTGGAAGAAAATTAGAACTCGATGAGATTGATGAATCTTCACTCATTGATCATAGTAGCGCAGTACCGGAAGATGTTCCTGTGCCGCCTACACCGTCAACAGAGGAAGCTAATGATGATGATCATGAAACTTCAAACGAGATAGCTACTGAACCTCGCAGATCGACAAGGGAACGTGCCACTCCTGATTGGTATGATCCTTGTCTAAATGTCATGATTGTGGACAACAATGATGAAGACCCTGTGACGTATGAAGAAGCGATGATGAGCCCAGATTCCAACAAATGGCAAGAAGCCATGAAATCCGAAATGGGATCCATGTATGATAACAAAGTGTGGACTTTGGTAGACTTACCTGATAGCCGCAAGGCTATCGAGAATAAATGGATCTTCAAAAGAAAAACAGATGCTGATGGTAATATTACTGTCTATAAAGCTCGACTTGTCGCAAAGGGTTTCTGACAAATTCAAGGTGTTGACTACGATGAGACTTTCTCACCTGTAGCGAAGCTAAAATCTGTGAGGATTTTGTTAGCAATAGCTGCATTTTTCGATTATGAGATTTGGAAGATGGATGTCAAAACGGCGTTCCTTAATGGAGACATTGAGGAAGAGTTGTATATGGTACAACCCAAAGGTTTAGTCGATCCTAAAAATGCTTACAAAGTATGGAAACTTCAGCGTTCAATTTATGGACTGAAGCAAGCATCAAGAAGTTGGAACCGACGCTTTGATAAGGTGATCAAAGACTTCGGGTTTATACAGTGTCATGGAGAGGCCTGTATTTACAAGAAAGTGAGTGGGAGCTCTGTAGCATTCCTGATATTATATGTAGATGACATATTATTAATTGGGAATGATATAGAACTATTAAGCAGTGTAAAGGGTTATTTGAATAATAGTTTTTCAATGAAAGACCTTGGTGAAGCATCGTATATATTAGGCATCAAGATTTATAGAGATAGATCAAGACGTCTAATAGGGCTATCACAAAGTACATACCTGGACAAGATTCTAAAGAAGTTTAGAATGGACGAAAGTAAGAAAGGATTCTTACCTATGTTACCAGGCAAGGTCTTGAGTAAGACTCAAGGTCCGGCTACGGCAGAAGAAAGAGAAAGGATCAGTCAGATCCCCTATGCTTCGGCAGTAGGCTCTATCATGTATGCCATTCTATGTACTAGACCGGATATAGCACATGCTGTTAGTTTGACTAGCAGATATCAAAGTGATCCAGGAATTGAACACTGGACAGCGGTCAAGAATATCCTGAAGTACTTGAAAAGAACTAAGGATATGTTTCTTTGTTATGGAGGTGACCAAGAGCTCGTCGTAACAAGTTACACCGATGCAAGTTGGAACACTGATCCTGATGACTCTAAGTCACAGTCTGGGTACGTGTTTATATTGAATGGTGCTGCAGTAAGCTGGGCAAGCTCGAAGCAGTGCACGGTGGTGAAGTCATCAACAGAATCGGAGTACATAGCGGCTTCACAGGCTTCATCAGAAGCGGTATGGATGAAGAGGTTCATTGTAGAGCTCGGTGTGGTTCCTAGTGCATTGGACCCATTAGTCATCTACTGTGACAACATGGGTGCCATCGCCAATGCACAAGAACCAAGGTCACACAAGAGGCTGAAGCATATCAAGCTGCGTTATCATTCGATTCGCGAGTACATCGAAGATGGAGAAGTAAAGATTTGCAAAGTACACACTGATCTGAATGTAGCAGATCCGTTGACTAAAGCTCTCCCTAGGGCAAAGCATGACCAACACCAGAATGCCATGGGTGTTAGGTACCTTACAATGTAATCTAGATTATTGACTCTAGTGCAAGTGGGAGACTGTTGGAGATATGCCCAAGAGGCAATAATAAAAGTGGTTATTATATATCTTTATGTTTATGATAAATGTTTATATACCATGCTATAATTGTATTAACCGAAACATTGATACATGTGTGTTATGTAAACAACAATGAGTCCCTAGTAAGCCTCTTAAACTAGCTTGTTGATTAATAGATGATTAGTTTCATAATCATGAACATTGGATGTTATTAATAACAAGGTTATATCATTGTATGAATGATGTAATGGACACACCCAATTAAGCGTAGCATAAGATCACGTCATTAAGTTATTTGCTATAAGCTTTCGATACATAGTTACCTAGTCCTTATGACCATGAGATCATGTAAATCACTTATACCGGAAAGGTACTTTGATTACATCAAACGCCACTGCGTAAATGGGTGGTTATAAAGGTGGGATTAAGTATCCGGAAAGTATGAGTTGAGGCATATGGATCAACAGTGGGATTTGTCCATCCCGATGACAGATAGATATACTCTGGGCCCTCTCGGTGGAATGTCGTCTAATGTCTTGCAAGCATATGAATAAGTTCATAAGGGACCACATACCACGGTACGAGTAAAGAGTACTTGTCAGGAGACGAGGTTGAACAAGGTATAGAGTGATACCGATGATCAAACCTCGGACAAGTAAAATATCGCGTGACAAAGGGAATTGGTATCGTATGTGAATGGTTCATTCAATCACTAAGTCATCATTGAATATGTGGGAGCCATTATGGATCTCCAGATCCCGATATTGGTTATTGGTCGGAGAGAGATCTCAACCATGTCTACATAGTTCACGAACCGTAGGGTGACACACTTAAGGTTTGATGTTGTAATAGTAGAACTTGAATATGGAATGGAGTTCGAAGTATTGTTCGAAGTCCCGGATGGGATCCCGGACATCACGAGGAGTTCCGGAATGGTCCGGAGAATAAGATTCATATATAGGAAGTCATTTTATAAGTTTGAAAATGATCCGGTGCATTTATGGAAGGTTCTAGAAGGTTCTAGAAAAGTCCGGAAGAAATCACTTTGGAAGGTGGAGTCCCGGAGGGACTCCACCACCATGGCCGGCCAACCCTAGAGGGTGGAGTCCCAGGTGGACTCCACCAAAGGTGGCCGGCCACCCCCTCCCAAGGAAAGGTGGGAATCCCACCTTGGGTAGGTTTCATGTCATATGGAAGGTTTTGGTTTGGGGTCTTATTCGAAGACTTGTAGACCAACTCTTGGGTGTTCCACCTATATAATGAGGAGCAAGGGGAGGGGGCCGGACACACCAAAGCCATTGTGGCCGCACCCCTCATAGTGGCCGGCCACTTCCCCCTCTCCCATACCCTAGCCGCCCCCTCTCCTCCACCTCTCCCGCAACGCTTAGCGAAGCTCCGCCGGAGTTCTCCATCGCCACCGCCACCACGCCGTCGTGCTTCCGGATTCAAGGAGGAGCTACTACTTCCGCTGCCCACTGGAACGGGGAGAAGGACGTCGTCTTCATCAACACCGAACGTGTGACCGAGTACGGAGGTGCTGCCCGATCGTGGCGCCGTGATCAAGATCTTCTACGCGCTTTTGCAAGCGGCAAGTGATCGTCTACCGCAGCAACAAGAGCCTCATCTTGTAGGCTTTGTAAATCTTCAAGGGTGAGTCTCGATGATCTCCTCGTTGCTCCCGTCTTCTAGATTGCATCTTGGCTTAGATTGCGTTCTCGCGGTAGGAAAATTTTTGTTTTCTATGCAACGAATCCGTACAGCCTTCCAGGGGCACTTCCCCATCCCGGCAGGGTGCCGGATGATACGTCCCAAACGTATCTATAATTTCTTATGTTCCATGCTACTTTTATGATGATACTCACATGTTTTATACACATTATATGTCATTATTATGCATTTTCCGGCACTAACCTATTGACGAGATGCCGAAGTGCCAGTTGATGTTTTCTGCTGTTTTTGGTTTCAGAAATCCTAGTAAGGAAATATTCTCGGAATTGGACGAAATCAACGCCCAGGGTCCTATTCTTCCACAAAGCTTCCAGAAGTCCGAAGAGGAAACGAAGTGGGGCCACGAGGTGGCGACACACTAGGGCGGCGCGGCCCAAGCCCTGGCCGCGCCGGCCTGTTGTGTGGGGCCCTCGTGTGGCCCCCTGACCTGCCCTTCCGCCTACTTAAAGTCTTCGTCGCGAAACCCCCAGTACCGAGAGCCACGATACGGAAAACCTTCCAGAGACGCCGCCGCCAATCCCATCTCGAGGGATTCAGGAGATCGCCTCCGGCACCCTGCCGGAGAGGGGAATCATCTCCCGGAGGTCTCTTCATCGCCATGATCGCCTCCGGATCGATGTGTGAGTAGTCCACCCCTGGACTATGGGTCCATAGCAGTAGCTAGATGGTTGTCTTCTCCTCATTGTGCTATCATGTTAGATCTTGTGAGCTGCCTATCATGATCAAGATCATCTATTTGTAATGCTGCATGTTGTGTTTGTTGGGATCCGATGAATATTGAATACTATGTCAAGTTGATTATCAATCTATCATATATGTTATTTATGTTCTTGCATGCTCTCCATTGCTAGTAGAGGCTCTGGCCAAGTTGATACTTGTGACTCCAAGAGGGAGTATTTATGCTCGATAGTGGGTTCATGTCTCCATTAAATGCAGGACGGTGACGAGGAAAGTTCTAAGGTTGTGGATGTGTTGTTGCCACTAGGGATAAAACATCGATGCTTTGTCTAAGGATATTTGTGTTGATTACATTACGCACCATACTTAATGCAATTGTCTGTTGTTTACAACTTAATACCGGAAGGGGTTCGGATGATAACCTGAAAGTGGACTTTTTAGGCATAGATGCATGCTGGATAGCGGTCTATGTACTTTGTCGTAATGCCCTGATTGAATCTCATAGTACTCATCATGATATATGTATGTGCATTGTTATGCCTTCTTTATTTGTCAATTGCCCAACTGTAATTTGTTCACCCAACATCTGTTTATCTTATGGGAGAGACACCACTAGTGATATGTGGACCCCGGTCCTATTCTTTACATCTGAAATACAATCTACTGCAATTGTTCTTTACTGTTCTTCGCAAACAATCATCATCATCCACACTATACATCTAATCCTTTGTTTACAGCAAGCCGGTGAGATTGACAACCTCACTGTTACGTTGGGGCAAAGTTCTGTAATTGTGTTGTGCAGGTTCCACGTTGGCACCGGAATCCCTGGTGTTGCGCCGCACTACACTCCGCCGCCATCAACCTTCAAGGTGCTTCTTGGCTCCTACTGGTTCGATAAACCTTGGTTTCTTTCTGAGGGAAAACTTGCTACTGTACGCATCACACCTTCCTCTTGGGGTTCCCAACGGACGTGTGTTTCACGCGCAATCACCGGAACAGAGACTTCTGTCCCCCGAATTGGAGTTTCGCGATGGCGGCGGCTCTGGAAGGTTTCTCGTACCGTGGCTTTTCCGTATCGAAGATTTAGGTCAGGGAGGCTTATATAGGCGAAGAGTCGGAGTCGGAGGGCTTCTGGGGGCTCCACACACCAGGGGGGCGCGCCCCCCCTGGGCCGCGCCGGCCACCTGTGTGGTGGGCCTGTGGCTCTCCTCTGGCCCCTCTCCGGTGTTCTGGAAGCTTCGTGCAATTATAAGATGCTGGGCGTTGATTTCGTCCAATTCCGACAATATTTCCTTACTAGGATTTCTGAAACCAAAAACAGCAGAAAATAGGAACTAGCACTTCGGCATCTCGTCAATAGGTTAGTTCCAGAAAATGCATCAAAACGATATAAAGTGTGAACAAAACATGTAGGTATTGTCATAAAACTAGCATGGAACATAAGAAATTATAGATACGTTTGAGATGTATCAAGCATCCCCAAGCTTAGTTCCTACTCGCTCTCGAGTAGGTAAACGATAACAAGAATAATTTCTTAAGTGACATGCTACCAACATGATCTTGATCAATACTATTGTAAAGCATATGAAGTGAATGAAGTGATAGTAAAGATAATGACTAAACAACTGAATCATATAGCAAAGACTTTTCATGAATAGTACTTTCAAGACAAGCATCAATAAGTCTTGCATAAGAGTTAACTCATAAAGCAATAGATTCAAAGTAGAAGGCATTGAAGCAACACAAAGGATGATTAAGTTTCAGCAATTGCTTTCAACTTGTAACATGTATATCTCATGGATAGTTGTAAACATAAAGCAATATAACAAGTGCAATAGGTAAACATGTAAGAATCATGCACACAGTTGACACAAGTGTTTGCTTCTAAGATAGAAAGAAGTAGGTAAACTGACTCAACATAAAGTAAAAGAAAGGCCCTTCGCAGAGGGAAGCATGGATTACTATTTTTGTGCTAGAGCTTTTCATTTTGAAAACATAGAAGCAATTTTGTCAACGGTAGTAATAAAGCATATGCGTTATGTATAAGATATCCTATAAGTTGCAAGCCTCATGCATAGATTACCAATAGTGCTCGCACCTTGTCCTAATTATCTTGGATTAACATGGATTATCATTGCATACATATGTTTCAACCAAGTGTCACAAAGGGGTACCTCTATGCCGCCTGTACAGAGGTCTAAGGAGAAAGTTCGCATTGGATTTCTCGCTTTTGATTATTCTCAACTTAGACATCCATACCGGGACAACATAGACAACAGATAATGGACTCCTCTTTTAATGCTTAAGCATTCAACAACAGATAATATTCTCATAAGAGATTGAGGATTTGTATCCAAACTGAAACTTCCACCATGATTCATGGCTTTAGTTAGCGGCCCAATGTTCTTCTCTAACAATATGCATACTCAAACCATTTGATCATGAAAATTGCCCTTACTTCAGACAAGACGAACATGCATAGCAACTCACATGATATTCAACAAAGGTAAAAGTTGATGGCGTCCCCAGAAACATGGTTACCGCTCAACAAGCAACTTATTAAGAAATAAGATACATAAGTACATATTCTTCACCACAATAGTTTTTAAGGCTATTTTCCCATGAGCTATGTATTGTAAAGGCAAAGAATAGAATTTTAAAGGTAGCACTCAAGTAATTTACTTTGGAATGGCAGAGAAATACCATGTGGTAGGTAGGTATGGTGGACATAAATGGCATAGTTTTTGGCTCAAGGATTTGGATGCACGAGAAGAATTCATCTCAATACAAGGCTAGGCTGGCAAGGTTGTTTGAAGAAAACTCAAGTATAAAACGGTGCAGCAAGACTCACATATGAACATATTGTAAGCATTATAAGACTTTACATCGTCTTCCTTGTTGTTCAAACACCTTAACCAGAAAATATCTAGACTCTAGAGACCAATCATGCAAACCAGATTTTAACAAGCTCTATGTAGTTCTTCATTAATAGGTGCAAAGTACATGATGCAAGAGCTTAAACATGATCTATATGAGCACAACAATTTCCAAGTATCAAATTATTCAAGACATTATACCAATTGCCACATGAAGCATTTTCTGTTTCCAACCAAATAACAATGAACGAAACAGTTTCAACCTTCGCCATGAATATTAAGAGTAAAGCTAAGAACACATGTGTGCATACGCAACAGCGGAGCGTGTCTCTCTCCCACACAAGCATGAATTTATTCAAACAAAACAAAAACAAATAGACGCTCCAAGTAAAGTACATAAGATGTGACCGAATAAAAATATAGTTTCAATAGAAGAAACCTTATAAGTTGTCGATGAAGAAGGGGATGCCTTGGGCATCCCCAACTTAGATGCTTGAGTCTTCTTGAAATATGCAGGGATGAACCACGGGGGCATCCCCAAGCTTAGACTTTTCACTGTTCTTGATCATAGTATATCATCCTCCTCTCTTGACCCTTGAAAACTTCCTCCACACCAAACTCGAAACAAACTCATTAGAGGGTTAGTGCATAATCAAAAATTCACATGTTCAGAGGTGACATAATCATTCTTAACACTTCTGGACATTGCCCAAAGCTACTGGAAGTCAATGGAATAAAGAAATCCATCCAACACAGCAAAAGAGGCAATGCGAAATAAAAGGCAGAATCTGTCAAAACAGAACAGTCCGTAAAGACGAATTTTTTAGAGCCACTGGACTTGCTCAGATGAAAATGCTCAAATTGAATGAAAGTTGCGTACATATCTGAGGATCACGCACGTAAATTGGTAGATTTTTCTGAGTTACCTACAGAGAACCCTGCCCAAATTCGTGACAGACAGAAATCTGTTTCTGCGCAGTAATCCAAATCTAGTATGAACCTTGCTATCAAAGACTTTACTTGGCACAACAATGCAATAAAATAAAGATAAGGAGAGGTTGCTACAGTAGTAAAAACTTCTAAGACACAACAAAACAGTAGCAAAATAAAAACATGGGTTATCTCCCAAGAAGTTCTTTCTTTATAGCCATTAAGATGGGCTCAGCAATTTTAATGATGCTCGCGCAAGAAATAAGAGTTGAAGCAAAAGAGAGCATCAAGAAGCAAATTCAAAACACATTTAAGCCTAACCCACTTCCTATGAAAGGGAATCTTGTACACAAATAAATTCATGAAGAACAAAGTGATAAGCATAAGAAGGCAATACAAGCGCAACTTCAAAATTCTCAACATAATAAGGGGAAACTTAATATTATTAAGATGCATATAACCATGTTTCCCTCTCTTATAATAACTTTCAGTAGCATCATGAACAAGTTCAACAATATAACTATCACATGAAACATTCTTATCATGAGCTATATGCATAAAATTATTACTCTCCACATAAGAATAATCAATTTTATTAGTTGTAGTGGGAGCAAATTCAACAAAGTAGCTATCATTATTATTCTCATCAAGTGTAGGAGGCATAGTACAATCATAATAAAATTTACTCTCCATAGTAGGCGGCACCAAAAGACCACTATCATTATAATCATCATAAATAGGAGGCAAAGTATCATCAAAGAAAATTTTCTCCTCAATGCTTGGGGGACTAAAAATGTCATGCTCATCAAAACCAGCTTCCCCAAGCTTAGAATTTTCCATATCATTAGCAACAATGGTGTTCAAAGCGTTCATACTAATATCATTGCTACTAGCATGCAAATAAGGTTCCATAGATTTTTTAATTTTCGCATCAAACAATTCTAACTTATGAAAAAGATTAAAAAGTTCACCAAATTTTTTGTTGTTTTCCATTATGCCTAACTAGTTAAAATAAAACAAGAAACAAAAAGATGCAATTGCAGGATCTAAAGGAAATAGCTTCGAGCACTCACACACTGGCAACAGTGCTAGGAAATAGCTTAGTAGTCGGAGGATGTGAATACCTTTTACCTTACCTCCCCGGCAACGGCGCCAGAAAAGTGCTTGATGTCTACGCACGCTTCTATTCCTGTAGACAGTGTTGGGCCTCCAAGAGCAGAGGTTTGTAGAACAGCAGCAAGTTTCCCTTAAGTGGATCACCCAAGGTTTATCGAACTTAGGGAGGAAGAGGTCAAAGATATCCCTCTCAAGCAACCCTGCAATCACGATACAAGAAGTCTCTTGTGTCCCCAACACACCTAATACACTTGTCAGATGTATAGGTGCACTAGTTCGGCGAAGAGATAGTGAAATACAAGTAGTATGGATGTATATGAGTGGTAATAGCAATCTGAATAAAATATGGCAGAGAGTAAACATGCAACAGAACAGTAAATAAACGGAGATTCGATGTTTGGAAACAAGGCCTAGGGATCATACTTTCACTAGTGGACACTCTCAACATTGATCACATAATAAAACCAATCTACACTCTCTTGTTGGATGATAAACACCATTAATTGTGTAGGGCTACAAGAGCACCTCAATGCCGGAGTTAACAAGCTCCACAACATTCGATGTTCATATTTAAATAACCTTAGAGTGCATAATAGATCATTGCAATTATACCAAGTACTAACATAGCATGCACACTGTCACCATCACACTAAGGAGGAATAGATCGCATCAATACTATCATAGTAATAGTTAACTCCATAATCTACAAGAGATTACAATCATAACCTACGCCAAGAACTACATGATGCACACACTGTCACCATTACATCATGAAGGAGGAATAGAGTACTTTAATAACATCACCAGAGTAACTAGATCACAAAGAGAGAGATGAACCACATAGCTACGGCAGAGCCCTCAGCCTCGGGGGATAATTACTCCCTCCTCATCATGGAGACAGCGATGGAGGTGAAGATGGCGGTGGAGATGGCGGTGGAGATGCCTTCCGGGGGCACTTCCCCGTCCCGGCAGGGTGCCAGAACAGAGACTTCTTTCCCCCGAATTGGTGTTTCGCGATGGCGGTGGCTCTGGAAGGTTTCTCGTACCGTGGCTTTTGAGACGTTTGAGACGTATCAGGGCCCCCTCCCCACAAGGCGGCGCGGCCAGGCCAGGGCCCGCGCCGGCCTATGGGGGGCCATGGCGGCCCTCCTCGGCTCCTCCTTTTGGCTATCTCATTCTTCTGGAAGAATAAGATCTTCGGTGTAATTTCCGTCAATTGTTGATCTCCAGAAATATTGCATTCTGACGGTGCTTTTTCCAGCAGAATCCTGACTCCGGTGAATGATCCTCCAATAATCATGAAACATGCAAAATTGATGAAATAACATAAGTATCATCTCTAAATATGAAATATATCAATGAATAACAGTAAATTATGATATAAAAATAGTGATGCAAAATGGACGTATCAGCAGTCCGTGACTTTGCTTTGAAGAAGATGGCCGAACTATTCAGGAACCACAAGAAAAGATTGCGCGGCCTTATCAAGTAAGATAAGACTCCAGACAGTGAGAAGGTAAAAAATCACTGGGACGAATTCGTGAAGTACAACACGGAGTCAGAAGAATTTAAGAAAAGGTCGGCAACAAATAAGGCAAATGCTGCGTTGAAGAAATATCACCAAGTTATGGGTCCAGGTGGATACAGGGCTAACCGTCCTAAGTGGCAGGCAGCTGAGGCGGAACTGACCAGGAAAGGGATCAGATTAGGGACACACGGTTGGACCGAACGGTCGAAGAAGTGGTTCTACGGGATTGGGGGAAAGTTGGATCCAGAAACAGGGAAGTTTATCTATAAGAAAGCTCATCTGAAGCACCCCATTGAAGCCCTGGAAAAAGCACATAAGGATGTGGAGGAGGGGAGGTTCCAGCCCGAAAGAGAGAACGATGAGCTGACACGCGCCCTTGGGAACAAAGAACACGGCGGACGAACACGGGGTACAGAAGGCTCCGTTCCGTGGAAGTATGGCTTTCCTGCGGAAAGGAAGAGATTTCCTGATAAAAGCCATGAGAGGAGAAAGGCAAGGGAAACATACCGCATAGCGTCCTTAGAGGATTCTATGAGCACCATGAAAGCCCAATTTGCCCTAGTAACCCAAGTACTTACATCCCAGATGGCTCATGGGCAGCATGTAGATCCTGCATTGCTCGATGCTATCGTCCCGCTGCAATCTCAACACCGGAAAAGCAGTGTGGCTTCCACTCAGCAGGATAATGATGATGATGACCAGGTGGCCGTCCTTGTGAGATGTATGTTAAATGTTTCAACCTATCCTTCAAGGCGGCGGTCGGCATTCTCTTACATACAAGGACTTACCATTGTCGTCCGGTCCAAGACGACTTTGCTGTTGTGATGGTGGATGAAGTGATGAGAGATTATGAGCAATTGGTCCTTGAGCAACCTGCATGTGAAGATGGGGAAATCAAAGAACTGGGAGAAGCCCGTAGAACCACCGTGCAATGGCGGAAGGAGAACATTGTGTTTCCAGGTGCGAAGCCACCAAGTAGGCCACCTCCGCCGCCGCCAGCGCAGTCTCCTCCGCGTGATCATTCTACTCTGTGCGATGATGATTCCCCTGTGCATGAGCAGTCTCCTCAGGCTTCATCGTCTCCTCCGCGTGAGAATACTCCGCCGTCGCCTCCTCCTCGTTAGGAGACTCCGCCGCCTCCACCTAAGCAAAAGAGGAAGCTAACCGCGGCACCTCCTACAGCTCCGAAGAGATCATCAACTCTGATGAGGGCACAGACTCCAGAGTTGTTACCACATGAGCAGACTGATGAGCAAAAGGCGTTTCTTGCGCCGATGAAGATGTTTATTCCACCGCATACAGTGAAGCACTTTGCCGAGATGAGACTAAAGAAAGCTGAGTTGGCATGTGATTACGACCGCTCTCTTGGACAGTCCTCTAGAGCAAGAAAAGAGAGAAAAATTGCCTAGCTTGGGCAACAGGGTAATCAGTCGGTACCCCACTTCATCGTGCATTCCTATGATGATCCAGAGACGGCATCGATGATCGAACGGGAAGCTAGAGGTCATGGAGCAGATGTTCAGTACCAAGATTACTTTCCTACGGCTGAAGTCGTCGGCAACAAGTATAGATACGGATATGATCTCATCAAACCTGGCCAGCTCGCGCGTCTAGGGACTCAGATGCGTAGGTTGCATGAATGGTACTTGCAAGCCTATCGAAGGAGTGATCACTACCTCGCGGTGCATCTTAAAGATGAGCATTACTTCCGGGGGCGGGAGGAGATAAACCTTGAGTTAGAAGAACTGTTTCAGTTATTCAATCAAGACGCCCTCGACAAATCTGTCATCAGTTGCTACTGCATGTAAGTGATTTATTTATGTAATTAAGTCTGTAGCTCAGCTCATTCATTTGCACTAACAATTATCCTCACTATATTCTTTGTGTACGCTATATATTAATTATGCAGAATGAAGAAGCTCGAATGTAAAAGAGGCAAGCTCCATGACATCGGGTTCATTGACCCAAACACAGTTCATGAAGTTACGGTTCGACAGTATCCCAAGGACACAGAGGACAACATGCTACTTTTTTAGTGAAGCAAGCAAACAAAGAGTATATATTCTTTCCCTACAACTTCAAGTGAGTATTATAACATACATTATGCTTGTGCACCTTCCACGTTATTCTCGTAATCATTGAGCTATGCTTGTGCAAATTCCACTTTATTCTCCTAATCATTGATCTTAAGAAAGGAGTCGTACTTATCATGGACTCGAAACGTAAAGAACATGCGGAATGGGCGAACATGGCTGCCATCCTCCAGAGGTAATTTCAATCAATTTCGTATCGGCATCTTCATCTGTTCTAATTTGACGATATCATCAACTAATCAATAACTCATTTACTCATTTTTTTTTCTTTGCCGGGCAGGACTTGGAAACGGTTCATAAATACTGTTCCGGATAAATGAAAACCGAAGCTTACATTTAAAGATTACTCTGTAAGTAGTACTATATATGTAGCTATGTCCGTGAATCTCTTTGATATTTTCTTTCAATATGATGCTTGACCACACTCATGTACGATATTTCACAATTAATCTTATTACCATCAATTGTATTGAGTTCCATTTATATATATTGATCTCCTTTTTTTTAATATAGATGATACGTCTGCCGGACACTCTCATAACGGAGGATCGCATACGAGCAATTCAAGAGGAACTCGAGGGATTCTTTCTTAACGAGGCCATTGCCCCAAATGGAGAGTACTATCGGAAGTTCGTAGATCTTGATCGCCTTCGTAGTCGTTAGGCATATATGAAATAGATTTAGTAAAGATGTCCGACTTTATATTGTAAATATGCATGCATTACGTGTACTGTTGACGATGTCTATATATTCATGACGATGTTTTGTGATTTCTTGAATGATATATGCATTGCTGAAACTCTGCCGCGGTAGAGAAACGCTGCTCCACCCTAAACATGTGCCGCAGCAGAGAAGCGGCAATTTTCTGCCGCGGCAGAGACCCTCCAGTCCCGGTTCGTACCACGAACCGGGACCAAAGGTCCTCCACCGCGAGCACCCTGGCCGCACCACGTGGCGGGGCTTTTGGACCCGGTGCATATTTAAACCGGGACTAAAGGGGTGACCTTTTAGTCCCGCCTTGTTGGTCCCGGTTTGCAAACCGGGACTGATGGCCCAAACGAACTAGGTCTGAAACCCCATTTTCCACTAGTGTCATGTCGCGTCGAGAAGATCAACGTGAGTACTCGCAACTAATTGGAAGATGTACGTGTGTCGGACGATTGCATTTTGTAGTAGTGTTCTCAACAAGTGAGACCGGTGACGCTAGCAGACTTCGTTCTTGGCGGTGCTCCTTCAACTCTGTTTCTCAGTATCTGGGGGAAAATCTAGGTCCGACCTTTGTTAGTTGTACCTGGCAATAGTCGCTCCCTAGTAATTTCCGTGTTGAAAGCAAAGTTTGCAGATTGTACATTCTCGAGGGTGAAAACCTAGGAAGTTACATTGGACTTTAGATCGGACGACGATGGTTGCACTTAGAAAAGTCATTTTGGAGAAGCTCTTTCGGACTCAAGCTTCCGTCACCACTAGTTGTGTTATTGGTGTTGCGAGCCTCTGATTTGGAGTGGTAATTGTTTTTTCTAATTTTCTTTTATTTTTAGGTGTGCATCGTTGTTGTCTAGACTTGCTCTAATCATTCTGTTGTTGCCTTGATATCATGTTGGTATTAATATATTTCCTTTTTCAAGAAAATACTGTTGCGGTCAAAACCCACCGGCGGGCAGCGACGGGCAACACAGTAGAGCCGGGAACAACCTAGGGCTTCGGCTGGCCCTGGTCCCTCCGAGCGACGGCCCGCAAAGCCTCTGGTACACACGTCCGATGCTGATGCAAGGGCGTGCCACCTGACCTATACCTGGTCAGGAAGGTGATGGAGATGCCTCGCTTAGTTTCCTGCATGGCATACACGTAAACATTAAATACGAGCCTCGATCGGCTCTCAGGTTATCCTGTGAATCGGCTCAGGGAGCCGATCCACCCATGATTCGTACGAGGTGCACGAATATATGGTGGTCCTGCTTGATCAAGATAAAGCTAATGCGATCTACGACGATATAGGGTTTTCACCGCATAATCGGATCATCCTACTCACGATTGGGCCTCGCGGCCACGCACGGTGATCGTAAGCCGATCCTAGATAGGGCCTAAAAACCAACACGAGGTTGATTGATGGCGTGTAACTCACACGTTCGTTGGGAACCCCAAGAGGAAGGTATGATGCGCACAGCAGCAAGTTTTCCCTCAGAAAGAAACCAAGGTTTATCGAACCAGGAGGAGCCAAGAAGCACGTTGAAGGTTGATGGCCGCGGGATGTAGTGCGGCACAACACCAGGGATTCCGGCGCCAACGTGGAACCTGCACAACACAACCAAAGTACTTTGCCCCAACGAAACAGTGAGGTTGTCAATCTCACCGGCTTGCTGTAACAAAGGATTAACCGTATTGTGTGGAAGATGATTGTTTGCAGAAAACAGTAGAACAAGTATTGCAGTAGATTGTATTTCAGTAAAGAGAATTGGACCGGGGTCCACAGTTCACTAGAGGTGTCTCTCCCATAAGACAAACAGCGTGTTGGGTGAACAAATTACAGTTGGGCAATTGACAAATAAAGAGAGCATGACCATGCACATACATATCATGATGAGTATAGTGAGATTTAATTGGGCATTACGACAAAGTACATAGACCGCCATCCAACTGCATCTATGCCTAAAAAGTCCACCTTTAGGTTATCATCCGAACCCCCTCCAGTATTAAGTTGCAAAGCAACAGACAATTGCATTAAGTATGGTGCGTAATGTAATCAACAACTACATCCTTAGACATAGCATCAATGTTTTATCCCTAGTGGCAACAGCACAACACAACCTTAGAACTTTCTCACATTGTCCCGGTGTCAATGCAGGCATGAACCCACTATCGAGCATAAGTACTCCCTCTTGGAGTTACAAGCATCTACTTGGCCAGAGCATCTACTAGTAACGGAAAGCATGCAAGATCATAAACAACACGTAGATATAACTTTGATAATCAACATAACAAGTATTCTCTATTCATCGGATCCCAACAAACGCAACATATAGAATTACAGATAGATGATCTTGATCATGTTAGGCAGCTCACAAGATCCAACAATGATAGCACAATGGGGAGAAGACAACCATCTAGCTACTGCTATGGACCCATAGTCCAGGGGTAGACTACTCACACATCACACCGGAGGCGACCATGGCGGCGTAGAGTCCTCCGGGAGATGATTCCCCTCTCCGGCAGGGTGCCGGAGGCGATCTCCTGGATCCCCCGAGATGGGATCGGCGTTGGCGGCGTCTCTGGAAGGTTTTCCGTATCGTGGCTCTCGGTACTGGGGGTTTCGTCACGGAGGCTTTAAGTAGGCGGAAGGGTAGGTCAAGAGGCGGCGCGAGGGGCCCAGACCATAGGGCCACGCGGCCAGGGCAGGGGCCGCGCCGCCCTATGCTCTGGCTGCCTCGTGGCCCCTCTTCGTTTCGTCTTCGGACTTCTGGAAGCTTCGTGGAAAAATAGGCCCCTGGGCTTTGATGTCATCCAATTCCGAGAATATTTCCTTACTAGGATTTCTGAAACCAAAACAGCAGAAAACAAAGAATCGGCACTTCGGCATCTTGTTAATAGGTTAGTTCCAGAAAATGCACGAATATGACATAAAGTGTGCACAAAACATGTAGATAACATCAATAATGTGGCATGGAACATAAGAAATTATCGATACGTCGGAGACGTATCAGCATCCCCAAGCTTAGTTCTGCTCGTCCCGAGCAGGGAAAACGATAACACAGATAATTTCTGGAGTGACATGCCATCATAATCTTGATCATACTATTTGTAAAGCATATGTAGTGAATGCAGCGATCAAAACAATGTATATGACATGAGTAAACAAGTGAATCATAAAGCAAAGACTTTTCATGAATAGCACTTCAAGACAAGCATCAATTAAGTCTTGCATAAGAGTTAACTCATAAAGCAATAATTCAAAGTAAAAGCATTGAAGCAACACAAAAGAAGATTAAGTTTCAGCGGTTGCTTTCAACTTGTAACATGTATATCTCATGGATATTGTCAACATAGAGTAATATAATAAGTGCAATAAGCAAATATGTAGGAATCAATGCACAGTTCACACAAGTGTTTGCTTCTTGAGGTGGAGAGAAATAGGTGAACTAACTCAACATTGAAAGTAAAAGAATGGTCCTCCATAGAGGAAAAGCATCGATTGCTATATTTGTGCTAGAGCTTTGATTTTGAAAACATGAAACAATTTTGTCAACGGTAGTAATAAAGCATATGCATCATGTAAATTATATCTTATAAGTTGCAAGCCTCATGCATAGTATACTAATAGTGCCCGCACCTTGTTCTAATTAGCTTGGACTACCGGATCATCACAATGCACATGTTTTTACCAAGTGTCACAAAGGGGTACCTCTATGCCGCCTGTACAAAGGTCTAAGGAGAAAGCTCGCATTGGATTTCTCGCTATTGATTATTCTTCAACTTAGACATCCATACCGGGACAACATAGACAACAGATAATGGACTCCTCTTTTATGCATAAGCATGTAACAACAATTAATAATTTTCTCATTTGAGATTGAGGATATATGTCCAAAACTGAAACTTCCACCATGGATCATGGCTTTAGTTAGCGGCCCAATGTTCTTCTCTAACATTATGCATGCTTAACCATAAGGTGGTAGATCTCTCTTACTTCAGACAAGACGGACATGCATAGCAACTCACATGAAATTCAACAATGAATAGTTGATGGCGTCCCCAGTGAACATGGTTATCGCACAACAAGCAACTTAATAAGAGATAAAGTGCATAATTACATATTCAATACCACAATAGTTTTTAAGCTATTTGTCCCATGAGCTATATATTGCAAAGGTGAATGATGGAATTTTAAAGGTAGCACTCAAGCAATTTACTTTGGAATGGCGGAAAATACCATGTAGTAGGTAGGTATGGTGGACACAAATGGCATAGTGGTTGGCTCAAGTATTTTGGATGCATGAGAAGTATTCCCTCTCGATACAAGGTTTAGGCTAGCAAGGCTTATTTGAAACAAACACAAGGATGAACCGGTGCAGCAAAACTCACATAAAAGACATATTGAAAACATTATAAGACTCTACACCGTCTTCCTTGTTGTTCAAACTCAATACTAGAAATTATCTAGACCTTAGAGAAACCAAATATGCAAACCAAATTTTAGCATGCTCTATGTATTTCTTCATTAATGGGTGCAAAGCATATGATGCAAGAGCTTAATCATGAGCACAACAATTGCCAAGTATCACATTACCCAAGACATTTATAGCAATTACTACATGTATCATTTTCCAATTCCAACCATATAACAATTTAACGAAGGAAAAACTTCGCCATGAATACTATGAGTAGAAACCAAGGACATACTTGTCCATATGCTACAGCGGAGCGTGTCTCTCTCCCATAAAGTGAATGCTAGGATCCATTTTATTCAAACAAAACAAAAACAAAAACAAACCGACGCTCCAAGAAAAAGCACATAAGATGTGATGGAATAAAAATATAGTTTCAGGGGAGGAACCTGATAATGTTGTCGATGAAGAAGGGGATGCCTTGGGCATCCCCAAGCTTAGACACTTGAGTCTTCTTAATATATGCAGGGGTGAACCACCGGGGCATCCCCAAGCTTAGAGCTTTCACTCTCCTTGATCATGTTGCATCATACTCCTCTCTTGATCCTTGAAAACTTCCTCCACACCAAACTCGAAACAACTCATTAGACGGTTAGTGCACAATAAAAATTAACATATTCAGAGGTGACACAATCATTCTTAACACTTCTGGACATTGCATAATGCTACTGGACATTAGTGGATCAAAGAAATTCATCCAACATAGCAAAAGAGGCAATGCGAAATAAAAGGCAGAATCTGTCAAAACAGAACAGTTCGTATTGACGAATTTTAAAATGGCACCAGACTTGCTCAAATGAAAATGCTAAAATTGAATGAAAGTTGCGTACATATCTGAGGATCATGCACGTAAATTGGCTTAATTTTCTGAGCTACCTACAGGGAGGTGGACCCAGATTCGTGACAGCAAAGAAATCTGGAACTGCGCAGTAATCCAAATCTAGTACTTACTTTTCTATCAACGGCTTAACTTGGCACAACAAAACACAAAACTAAGATAAGGAGAGGTTGCTACAGTAGTAAACAACTTCGAAGACACAAGATAAAAACAAAGTACTGTAGGTAAAAACATGGGTTGTCTCCCACAAGCGCTTTTCTTTAACGCCTTTCAGCTAGGCGCAGAAAGTGTGTATCAAGTATTATCAAGAGATGAAGTGTTCTCAGCGGGGTGTGAATTGTTCTCAACTATGCATATTATCTTTTCTATGTGAGTTTCAGAGGCTCCCTTTTCATTAGTCTTGGGCTTGCTACTCTCATCAAACAAATCTTCAGGAACAATCCAATCAAAATTCTTTTCTAGTGCCTCACACATTCCCAAGAGCTTGCAAGGTATTGATGTTTTAATATCCCCCTCATAATTAACTTTATTAGTGTACTTTTGTCTATCCTTTTCCATCTTCTCAAGGGTACTGGCAAAGTTGGTATAAGAACCTAGCATATTATATTTAGTGAAAACTTTTCTAGCTTCTCTCGCTATTCCCCCAAATTCTTTAAGAAGGGTTTCTAATACAAAATCTTTCTTTTCTCCTTCTTCCATATCACTGAGTGTAAGAAACATATGTTGAATCACAGGATTAAGATTAACACATCTAGCTTCTAATGCGTGTACTGAAGAAGCAACAGCAATTTCATAAGTGGGGGCAAGTTCTACCAAGTGTCTATCTTCAAAATCTTCGACCGTACTAATATGAGTGAAAAAATCTTCTATATTGTCTTTCCCAAGGATAGACCCTCGACCTACCGGTACATCTTTAAGCACAAACTTAGGAGGAAACATGATGAAATAAGTAAAGTAAATGCAAGTAACTAATTTTTTTGTGTTTTCGATATAGCAAACAAGATAGCAAATAAAGTAAAACTAGCAACTAATTTTTTTTGTATTTTGATTTAGTGCAGCAAACAAAGTAGTAAATAAAACTAAGCAAGACAAAAACAAAGTAAAGAGATTGAGAAGTGGAGACTCCCCTTGCAGCGTGTCTTGATCTCCCCGGCAACGGCGCCAGAAAAAGAGCTTGATGGCGTGTAACTCACACGTTCGTTGGGAACCCCAAGAGGAAGGTATGATGCGCACAGCAGCAAGTTTTCCCTCAGAAAGAAACCAAGGTTTATCGAACCAGGAGGAGCCAAGAAGCACGTTGAAGGTTGATGGCGGCGGGATGTAGTGCGGCGCAACACCAGGGATTCCGGCGCCAACGTGGAACCTGCACAACACAACCAAAGTACTTTGCCCCAACGAAACAGTGAGGTTGTCAATCTCACCGGCTTGCTGTAACAAAGGATTAACCGTATTGTGTGGAAGATGATTGTTTGCAGAAAAACAGTAGAACAAGTATTGCGGTAGATTGTATTTCAAGAAAGAGAATTGGACCGGGGTCCACAGTTCACTAGAGGTGTCTCTCCCATAAGACAAACAGCATGTTGGGTGAACAAATTACAGTTGGGCAATTGACAAATAAAGAGAGCATGACCATGCACATACATATCATGATGAGTATAGTGAGATTTAATTGGGCATTACGACAAAGTACATAGACCGCCATCCAACTGCATCTATGCCTAAAAAGTCCACCTTCAGGTTATCATCCGAACCCCCTCCAGTATTAAGTTGCAAAGCAACAGACAATTGCATTAAGTATGGTGCGTAATGTAATCAACAACTACATCCTTAGACATAGCATCAATGTTTTATCCCTAGTGGCAACAGCACAACACAACCTTAGAACTTTCTCACATTGTCCCAGTGTCTATGCAGGCATGAACCCACTATCGAGCATAAGTACTCCCTCTTGGAGTTACAAGCATCTACTTGGCCAGAGCATCTACTAGTAACGGAAAGCATGCAAGATCATAAACAACACGTAGATATAACTTTGATAATCAACATAACAAGTATTCTCTATTCATCGGATCCCAACAAACGCAACATATAGAATTACAGATAGATGATCTTGATCATGTTAGGCAGCTCACAAGATCCAACAATGATAGCACAATGGGGAGAAGACAACCATCTAGCTACTGCTATGGACCCATAGTCCAGGGGTAGACTACTCACACATCACACCGGAGGCGACCATGGCAGCGTAGAGTCCTCCGGGAGATGATTCCCCTCTCCGGCAGGGTGCCGGAGGCGATCTCCTAGATCCCCCGAGATGGGATCGGCGTTGGCGGCGTCTCTGGAAGGTTTTCCGTATCGTGGCTCTCGGTACTGGGGGTTTCGTCACGGAGGCTTTAAGTAGGCGGAAGGGTAGGTCAAGAGGCGGCGCGAGGGGCCCAGACCATAGGGCCGCGCGGCCAGGGCAGGGGCCGCGCCGCCCTATGCTCTGGCTGCCTCGTGGCCCCTCTTCGTTTCGTCTTTGGACTTCTGGAAGCTTCGTGGAAAAATAGGCCCCTGGGCTTTGATTTCGTCCAATTCCGAGAATATTTCCTTACTAGGATTTCTGAAACCAAAAACAGCAGAAAACAACAACTGGCACTTCGGCATCTTGTTAATAGGTTAGTTCCAGAAAATGCACGAATATGACATAAAGTGTGCATAAAACATGTAGATAACATCAATAATGTGGCATGGAACATAAGAAATTATCGATACGTCGGAGACGTATCATTGATCCCCGGAACATCCTGCCTAGGACTAGCAAACGACACCCTACGTGCCGCTGGATCCTCCAACCCTTTGTAAGGCCTAACTATTGCAGATATTAAACTAATCCTTGTAGAACAAGGAGCAACCGTAACGGATCGGATCTACTAAATAATGATCAAGCCGTGCCGCCCCCTACACCTAAGATAGGTGTAAGGGCGGCTAGATATGCAAGGGTTGCACTACGATAGCATGTTATACGAAGAACTATGCTAACCCTAACACATCTATGATAACTACGTTGCTCGCCATCAAAAAGGCTTCAGAACGAGCAACGCATGAACAACATGAAGCTTCTGCTGCCTAGATCGCAAGATGCGATCTAGGCAGCATGATGCTTACCGGTAGAAACCCTCGAGATGAAGGAGTTGGCGATGCGCCGAGATTGATTGGTTGGTTGAACGTTGGTTGTTGTTTATTCCATAAACCCTAGATACATATTTATAGTCCAGGGGACTTTCTAATTTAGGCGTGCACCTAACCGTGCACGGGTGAAACTCTATCTAAGATGCGATCTACTATATTACAGATACATGGGCAATCTAGCCCAACTTCGCATATAAGGCCGATTCACGTATTTCTTCAGTATATAATCTTAAAACCCATCTTGATCGCGGCCCACCTCTGACTTGGTCAAATTCCGGTGATAACACATGCCCCCCTGGTTTTGGAATTGATAATTCCAAAATCACTCTGTTTTTTCTTCGTCGGGTCATGTCATGGCAGAGCAGAACCGTCGCAGCATTCTTCATCATGATACCCTGTCTTCTCAACTTTTCCGCGTGATTTGACCGTTGTCTTTGGGCACCACCTCCTCGGAAACTGCTGTGGCATTGAATTTCTACTATAGCCCCTTTATTTAACCGCTCTGAGCAGTTTGCCACTTCATCACCTTGCTCTGTTCTGGCCATCGGCTCCCAAAAAACCCCCAATCTCCCATAGCCATGTCTTCCTCTTCTTCCTCATCGGTCTTCTCTGACTCCACCTCATCCCGCGAGCCGACGCCGGAGTGGGGCTCGTTGGCGGCGCACGACATTCTCGCCCCAACAACGTGGGACAAAGAGGAACACGATTCCTCCATCTGGTCTGAGGATGACAAATCCCTGACCGACAGAGAGGGCGACCTCCAATTCCTCGTCGAGGGGGAAGAGGAGGCGGAGAGCGAGGACGACTGCTTCTCCTGGGATGATTTCACTTCCTCCGAGGAAGAGGCGGAGGAGGAGGACGACGACGACGACTCCCTCGAAGGTTACCCACCAGCGAAGCGCCTCCGCACCTGGTGGGACGACGACAGCAATGACGACGATGAGGAAGATGAAGCTCCCGTAGAAGGCTACGGAAGCTCTGATGAGGAGCCTCTCAGCAGCTGCGCCGGAGGCAGCGACGAGGGCAGCAACGGCCCCTAGATTAGGGACCAGTAGTAGTAGTTGGCTTTTGCCCTTTTCCTTCCCTGAGCAATCGGCTCTTTCTTTGTAAGAAATCCCCTTATTAATGAAGAAAATATCCTTTAATTAACTTCGCTTCCTTGTCAACCTTGCCGATTGTTGAATGGAGTTGTCGTACAGAGAGCCGATAGCGAAACATTGGCTCGTACGGTGATCTGAGGCCAAACTGTTGCCTAAACGCACAGTCCAACAGGCCTCAGTAGGCCTAATTCTCGTCCAAACCATCAGATTGAACTCCTCAGCAACCATTAGGAGATTCGTCTCACATATCATGATTTCTGGTCTGAACCGATTCCGTTAACTTGCTAATTTGAGCTTATTCCTCTAGAGTCGATATCAGTGTATCGGCTTTGTTATTCTGAAGTCGATGCCCGTGCATCGGCTGCATTTGCATACTGTTATCTCCATACGTTTTCTCAAGTCGATGTCTGCGCATCGGCTGTGATTTTTTTTTACTGGCCGATTTTAAATCGGCCCTCATAGCTTACTGCCCGTCATCCCACATGCTTGGGAAATACTTCTTGAGGTGTTGACCATTGACAGCTACTGGGAACTTCTCGCCGTCCAACTCTTCCAACATGTATGCATTGCCCTTCAAGGCCTGGACAACTTTGTATGGACCGTGCCAGTTAGGAGACCATTTGCCATATGCCTTGTCCCTGGTTCCTAATGGCAACACAGCTTCCCATACTAGATCACCAACTTGAAACTCCTTTGGTCTAACCTTTTTATTGTAGGCACGAGCCACCCTGGCTTTGTTCTCCTTAATCTTCTCCAACGACCAAAGCCTAAGCTCTGTTGCATCCTCAATAGTGTCACTCATCAAGGCTGCATATTCTTCAGTTGTCAGATCATTCTGAAACGTGACACGTCTTGATCCAGCCGTAATTTCCCAAGGCAATACAGCTTCCTGTCCATAGACAAGCTGATACGGTGAAGTCTTTATAGCTCCATGGCACGACATGCGGTAGGCCCATAACGCTTCTGACAACTTCTCATGCCAATCCCTAGGATTCTCGTCAATTTTCCTCTTGATTAGCTTGATTAGACTCTGATTGGACGCTTCAGCTTGCCCATTAGCTTGAGCATAGTACGGAGATGATCGGATCAGTTTAATCCCCATGTCATCGCAGAACTTCCTGAACTCTTTAGAAACAAAGACCGAACCTCCATTGGTCGTGATAGTTTGGGGAATCCCGAACCTATGAATGACGTGTTCTTTCACAAATTTGATCACATCTTCTGATTTCACCTTTTTCATAGGGACGGCTTCCACCCACTTGGTGAAGTAATCTGTGATAACCAAAATCCATTCATGTTTTTTGCTCGACGCCGGATGGATTTTGCCGATCATATCCATGCCCCACCCCCGAAATGGCCAAGGCTTGATGATAGGGTTCATCGCTGATGCTGGTACCATCTGAATCTTCCCGAACATCTGGCACGCTTGGCACCCCTTGTAATAATTGAAGCAATCTTCAAGCATGGTGGGCCAATAAAACCCTGATCGCCTGATTAACCACTTCATCTTATGAGCCGACTGATGAGTTCCACAGGCGCCATCATGCACCTCATGTAAGAGCCGATTAGACTCAGTTGGCCCCAGGCACTTGAGTAGTAACCCTTCCAACGTCCTGTAAAACATATCGTCTCCTATGAGGACATACTTCATGGCTTTGTACCTTATCTGGCACGCCCGGTGGGACAAGCTTCGACATCAACCACCTCGCCATCTACGTCTGAGATGGCGGACGGCACTCCAGTCACGTACGAGGATCTGACCGACGAGCTCAAGAAGAAGTATGACGAGATCAAAGTCATCCTCGAAGCCGACCTCATCGGCTCTTTCCACAGAACCCGTTCACATGGCATCAGGTGGAAGGGGTTCTCGCCTAATGGTGCACTCGATGGGATAGACCTCTCTGCCCCGTTGGAAGAATGCACCAGGTCCCTGCGGCAGGAGATCAACTACTTGGTGGCTCACTCGCTACACCGTCACTCTGAGAACCTGGTAAACACGTTGGAGCGTGTCGCTCTTCGCGTGATCCAGGAGATCATGAGGCACCAGTACTCGCCATCAGGACCAGCTCTCGGGACGCATCAAGGAGAGTTGCCACTCCAGTCCCGTCCACCGCTGCCATTTGCGTTGGCAGCACCAGAAGTGCCGACTTCACCGGCATTCGTCGTCTACAAGATCGGTGGTGACCCTAGCGACTACCAGTTCTTGCATGAGGCGCCTAAGGAGATCCCTCACGGGTACACGTGCACGTATGTGCCAGATTGCGGTAACTGGGCGCTCACAAACCAGGCCACAACATCAGGGACTTCTGGGAAAACAGGAGGGACGTCAGCGACAGATCTTGAGAAGCAGACGTGGCTAACTAAGTACGCCACCCCGACGAACCTCCAGAGCTCAGCTCCTGCAGTTGGCTCAGAGCTGGAGAAGCAAACATGGCTGGCTAAGTACGCCACCCCGGTGAATCTTCAGAGTTCAACTCCTGCAGCCAGCACAGCGGATCAGATCAGCACCATACTGAGAGACCGGTTCGGCATGGTGCCGAAAAGGAGGGCAATCGGCTATTCCAAGCCGTACCCTGACGACTACGAATTGATCCCGCTACCACCTAAATATCGGCTCCCTGATTTCTCCAAATTCAGTGGATCAGATGGTTCCAGCTCCATCGAGCATGTGGGCCGATATTTGGCACAGCTAGGAACGGCCTCAGTGTCGGATTCTCTACGCGTGAGGTTCTTCTCACAGTCCCTCACGGGATCGGCTTTCGGGTGGTACACCTCGTTGCCACCAGACTCGATCCGGACTTGGAAGCAGGTGGAAGAACAGTTCCATATGCAGTACCACTCGAAGGCTTCCGAGTCCGGCCTTGCCGATCTAGCACAAATACGTCGAAGCGTGGAGAAGCGTGACGAGAATACATCCGGCGCTTCAGGAATCTTAGGAACCGATGTTATTCGGTTCGTGTGACTGAAAAGGAAGCGATCGAGTTGGCGATAGCGGGCCTTGCAACACCGCTCAAGGACATGGCCTCCCAAGCGTACTACCCCTCACCGGCGCACATGGTTCGAAAGCGTCGGCATATGAACAGCGCCACCCGGACTGTGCAGACAAATTCAAGCATGCGGTAGTCCTGGTCGAGGCGAGGAAGGAAGACGAAGTTTCTGCGGGCGATCAAGAGGTAGCGGTGGCTGAATGGACTCGGGGGAACCCCGTGTCCTGCAAATGGGTAAAGCCACCAGGCCCGCCAGGGGGTTTGATTTTGACGTGACCAAAACTGAGCAAATCTTCGACCTCCTGCTCAAGGAGAAGCAGTTGACGATTCCCGAAGGTCTCAAATTCCCCACGGTACAAGAGCTGAACAGAAAGCCATACTGCAAATGGCATAACTCGCTCTCCCATGCCACCAACGACTGCAGGGTGTGGCGTCAGCACATCCAATCGGCGATAGAAAAAGGACGTCTGATTTTCAACCGACGCCATGAAGGTCGACACCCAACCCTTCCCCGCCGTTAACATGGTGGAATGCACTTACCACGAAGGTTGCCAGCCAGGATCCTCGTTCGGCATCAACATGGTAGGACCTGGGCACCACTCGGCAAGGATGGAGACGAGGCGGTTGCTCTCGCAGCAAGGACACGGAGGAGGCCGCTCCACGCGATCGGCTCCGTCAGGATGGCAAGCGCTACTTCACAGAGGGAGAAGTGAACAACATAAGATATCAGCGACCCCTCTCGGATCACCTCCTCAACAAGTATGTGAGTCAGTATGACCGACGCCGACGATCCAGTGATGAAGATGAAAGAGATCGTACGGCTAGAGAAGCCGAAGACATCGTCGGCATGATCGCGATGAGGAGGAGTACGAGCGCCGTGCCAAGGAAAAGACAAGGGAGCAAGACAACGAGGACGAGCCTTTGGGACTGTCCCTTCTTCGGTCTTTGGGATTCAGAATGAGCCGATTGCCCACAATCGGCAATTGCCCAGAATGCAACCAAAAGAAGAAGGAGGCAGCCAACGTGTCCGTGTTCAAGCTCTTAGGGCCTCTCCCGCCACAAAGCAAACGCGCTGAGTCCCCTCGATGGGAAGATCTCGAGGATTCAGAAGACGAGGGACAAGAAGAAGAAGACAGGTACCACCGGCCAAGGTGGTGCCCTGATGGACTCAGCCGTTCCCAAAAGCGCAGGGTTCAGCGATTGCGCGGCCTGGAGGAAGCCGAAAGGTTATACTTGCATACGCTAAGGAAGGCACGACCTGATCTGGCTGTGAAAGTTCAGCGAACCATGGACGAAGAGGGTCGTCCACGGAAAATGGAGTGGCGTCCCAAGCAAAGGAAAGCCGATGATGAAACATCGGCTGGCACAAACATGGTGTTCATCCTCCCTTCGGAGTTCAGTGCTCCAGGATTAAACGAGGCACCTGTGGCACAACTTGACTGCGGCCCACGGCCGGTTATCTTTGAGAAGCCACGAGAAAGAAGCTACAGACATCTGAAGGCCCTGTACTTGCGAGGTTATATCGATGGGAGGCCGGTAAATAAGATGTTGGTGGACACCGGAGCGGCAGTCAACATCATGCCGTACTCTATGCTACGTCGGCTGGGACGCTCTAGCTCAGATCTAATCAAGACCAACGTGACATTGAGCGATTTTAACGGCCAAGCGTCTGATGCACAAGGTGTTCTGAACGTGGATCTGACCGTAGGAAGGAAAACTATCCCTACAACGTTCTTCATCGTCGATAGCACGAGCACTTATGCTGTTCTGCTAGGAAGGGATTGGATCCACGCCAACTGCTGCATTCCCTCCACGATGCACCAATGCATAATACAGTGGGATGGAGATGAGGTAGAGGTCGTCCAGGCCGATGACTCAGCCGAAATTTCAACGGCTGGCATGAACGCATGGGAAGCAGAAGGCCAAGAACCCCTCTCAGGTATCAATTTGGACGACTGCGAGCGCATCGATGTGACGAAGGGAAGGGTTAAGCTGGTTTTATCCACTGGCCTGACCGAGTAGCAAGAACGAACCGATGAGCAAACGGGGTGAGGCTGATCCTTGTGATCGGCCCCAAAAATTATGAAGGGGCATTACAGAACCGTCAGTCAGCGCTTCAATCGATATGGAGGCCGATTCCAGCAACCGGCCAAAATTATCTTCACCACATGTTCTGCTTGTGTTCAACATCGATCTACTGGGCAGTGGTCACGTAGGCAGATGAAGGTCAACACGAATCCTCGCAGAGCCGACGTGCAAGTACAGTGCCCTAGCTAACCACAAAGCCGATATCAGCAGTCACCTGGCAGATTCGGCTCGGGGGGCATATAGTCAGTTGAACATGTGCAGATAAACATGTGTAAACATGTGTGCAGTGAAACATTATGGGCCGATTAGGAAAAATCGGCCAGTAAAAAAAAAAATTCATAACTTACAGCCGATGCAAGGGCATCGACTTTAGAATTAAGAAGCGAAGCCGATGTGCAGCCATCGACTCTAGTACAGTTACACAAGACCAAGACCTACTGGCTATGTGCTCAAGGTTCACATTTTCGCCAAGATGGTTTTCAGTTTGGTGTTTCATTTACAACATCGGCGTTCAGTGGAAGAAAGCTGATCAATGACCTGTGCATCCTCGCCGGTATTCTCGCCTTGATTAAGGCTCGGGGGGCAGCTAACTTGGTAGATGTTCTGTTTGGGAGCCGATTGGAGTCGCATCGACTGACCCTGCATCGTGATCTTCTCTGAAAGCAGTTCAGGTGTTGCAAAAGAAAACTGCTAAAGCTACGAAGAGGAACCGGAAAAGGAGGCCGTCGGCTTTACAGGTTTTGGACCGACCTGTTGCTGCAAGAAAAGGAAAGGGACTGGATTCTCAAAATAGTCGATGAGTCATCGGCTAAGGGATTGCGAAAAATTATGGTCAGATATCAAATCGCAGCTTGAATTTGAGAAGTGCTTGACTGGCGGTCTAATCGACATTTGAGTCCGGCTTCACGGGCGTCCAAAGGAAAAGGAATCCGATACGTTGCTATCGGTCTTGGTATGACAAGCGGAAGGAGTGAAATTGGATTAATTGAAAGAACAATTTTCATTAATTCAAAGGAGCGGCTTTACAAGAAAGAGTCGATGGCTCTCAAAAGAGGGATCTGGTGCCTAGTGCACTGCTACTACTAGTCCTACTCTACTAGTCGTCGCTGTCCTCATCGTCGCCGTCGTCGATGTCGTCGGCGCTGCTCCCAGGAAGCTCTGCGTCGCTGCTACCCCAGCCCTTGGCCGGAGCTTCGTCTTCCTCGTCATCATCATCATCCTCGCTGTCCGCCCAGGAGCGGAAGCGCTTGGTCGGCGGATACCCAATGGAGGAGGAGGATTCATCCTCCTCCTCTTCCTCCTCGTCTTCATCATCGTCTTCGCTGTCTGCCCAAGCGCGGAATCGCTTGGCCGGCAGAAGCTTAGCGGGGGAAGAGGGGCCGCCCTCCTCTTTTTCTTCCTCTTCCTCTACTTCTTTCCCCTTCCCGTCGGGGGAGGTGGGTTTCGCCCAGGGATGGAGGTCGTCTTCACTTTCGCTTATCAGCTCCCCATCGATGAGGAACTTGAGGTCCTCTTCCCCATCGGTCAGAGGCAGGTCGCCCTCTGGCACGTGATCGGAGTTCCACTCCGGCTCGCTTGAAGAGAAGGATTGGAGGGAGAGGCCGGAGGAGACAGAGGAAGAGGAAGACATCGCTACAGGAGAAGAGGGTTTCTTGGTGCCGATAGCTGGAGCAGAGGAAGGGGATGAAGTGGGCTAATCAATCGGCATGGTTAAATAATGGGAAATCTGGTGGAAATTTAATGCTATTGCAGTTTCCGAGGAGGTGATGCTAAAGCTATCGAATTTTGCAGAGAAGTCGAAAAGACAGGGCATCATGATGAAGGATGCTGCAACAGGTCTGCTCTGCCAAGACATGACCCTTCGAAGGAAAAATAGAGTGGTTTTGGAATTATCATTGCCAAAACCAGGGGGGCATGTGTTATCACCAGATTTTGGCCAAATCAGGAAGTGGGCCGTAAGGGAGATGGGCTTGGAAGGTTACACGTGAAAGATCTCTGAAGCGGCCTTGCACGAAGAGTTTGGGCTGGATTGCCCGTGTATCTTTAATTATGGTAGATTGTATCTTAGATTAAAAGTTAGAGTTTGTATCGTGCACGGTGGGGATTATTCCCACGTTAGAAAGTCCCCTGGACTATAAATATGTATCTAGGGTTTATGGAATAAACAACAACCAACGTTCAACCAACCAATCAATCTCGGCGCATCGCCAACTCCTTCGTCTCGAGGGTTTCTACCGGTAAGCATCATGCTGCCTAGATCGCATCTTGCGATCTAGGCAGCAGAAGCTTTATGTTGTTCATGCGTTGCTCGTTCTGAAGCCTTTTTGATGGCGAGCAACGTAGTTATCATAGATGTGTTAGGGTTAGCATAGTCCTTCGTATAACATGCTATCGTAGTGCAACCCTTGCATATCTAGCCGCCCTTACACCTATCTTAGGTGTAGGGGCGGCACCCCGCTTGATCATTATTTAGTAGATCCGATCCGTTATGGTTGCTCCTTGTTCTACAAGGATTAGTTTAATATCTGCAATAGTTAGGCCTTACAAAGGGTTGGAGGATCCAGCGGCACGTAGGGTGTCGTTTGCTAGTCCTAGACAGGATGTTCCGGGGATCAACCTCGTGTTGGTTTTTAGGCCCTGTCTAGGATCGGCTTACGATCACCGTGCGTGGCATGAGCCCAATCGTGAGTAGGATGATCCGATTATGCGGTGAAAACCCTATATCATCGTAGATCGCATTAGCTTTATCTTGATCAAGCAGGACCACCATATATTCGTGCACCTCGTACGAATCATGGGTGGATCGGCTCCTTGAGCCGATTCACAGGATAACCTGAGAGCCGATCGAGGCTCGTATTTAATGTTTACGTGTATGCCATGCAGGAAACTAAGCGAGGCATCTCCATCACCTTCACGACCAGGTATAGGTCAGGTGGCACGCCTGCATCAGCATCGGACGTGTGCACCGGAGGCTTTGCGGGCCGTCGCTCGGAGGGACTGGGCCAGCCGAAGCCCTAGGTTGTTCCGGCTCTCTTGTGTTGCCCGTCGCTGCCCGCCGGTGGGTTTTGACCGCAACACAGAATGTGTTGCGGTCAAAACCCACCGGCGGGCAGCGACGGGCAACACAGTAGAGCCGGGAACAACCTATTGTGTTGCGGTCAAAACCCACCGGCGGGCAGCGACGGGCAACACAGTAGAGCCGGGAACAACCTAGGGCTTCGGCTGGCCCTGGTCCCTCCGAGCGACGGCCCGCAAAGCCTCTGGTACACACGTCCGACTGTGTTGCGGTCAAAACCCACCGGCGGGCAGCGACGGGCAACACAGTAGAGCCGGGAACAACCTAGGGCTTCGGCTGGCCCTGGTCCCTCCGAGCGACGGCCCGCAAAGCCTCTGGTACACACGTCCGATGCTGATGCAAGGGCGTGCCACCTGACCTATACCTGGTCAGGAAGGTGATGGAGATGCCTCGCTTAGTTTCCTGCATGGCATACACGTAAACATTAAATACGAGCCTCGATCGGCTCTCAGGTTATCCTGTGAATCGGCTCAGGGAGCCGATCCACCCATGATTCGTACGAGGTGCACGAATATATGGTGGTCCTGCTTGATCAAGATAAAGCTAATGCGATCTACGACGATATAGGGTTTTCACCGCATAATCGGATCATCCTACTCACGATTGGGCCTCGCGGCCACGCACGGTGATCGTAAGCCGATCCTAGATAGGGCCTAAAGACCAACACGAGGTTGATCCCCGGAACATCCTGCCTAGGACTAGCAAACGACACCCTACGTGCCGCTGGATCCTCCAACCCTTTGTAAGGCCTAACTATTGCAGATATTAAACTAATCCTTGAAGAACAAGGAGCAACCGTAACGGAATGGATCTACTAAATAATGATCAAGCGGGGTGCCGCCCCCACACCTAAGATAGGTGTGAGGGCGGCTAGATATGCAAGGGTTGCACTACGATAGCATATGATACGAAGAACAATGCTAACCCTAACATATCTAAGATAACTACGTTGCTCGCCATCAAAAAGGCTTCAGTACGAGCAACGCATGAACAACATAAAGCTTCTGCTGCCTAGATCGCAAGATGCGATCTAGGCAGCATGATGCTTACCGGTAGAAACCCTCGAGACGAAGGAGTTGGCGATGCGCCGAGATTGATTTGTTGGTTGAACGTTGGTTGTTGTTTATTTCATAAACCCTAGATACATATTTATAGTCCAGGGGACTTTCTAACGTGGGAATAATCCCAACCGTGCACGAGGCCAATTCTACCTAAAACGACACGTAATCTACTATGTTACAGATACACGGGCCAACTAGCCCATATTTTGCATATAAAGGCCGATCCACATATTTCTTCCATGTATATTCTTCAAATCCATCTTGATCGCGGCCCACCTCTGACTCGGTCAAATTCTGGTGATAACACATGCCCCCCTGGTTTTGGAATTGGTAATTCCAAAATCACTCTGCTTTTCCTTCATTGGGTCATGTCGTGGCAGAACCGTTGCAGTATCCGTCATCATGATGCCTTGCCTTCTCAACTTCTCCGCGTGACCTGGCAGTTTTTTTTTTTCTTTTAGGCACCACTTCCTCGGAAACTGCTGTGGCATTGAATTTCCACCATATCCCCTTTTATTTAACCGCTCCGCACAGTTTATCTCCGCATCTTCTTCGCATTAGCACTCCAAAAGCCCTCCTGCGCCACCATGTCTTCTTCCTCCTCTGCTTCATCGGATCTTTCCACCCAGTCCCCTTCCTCTCGCGAGCCGACGCCGGAACCGAACCCGGCGGAGGTCCATGCAGCCAACACCCGCCGCGCCATTGAGGCCGGGGAGGAGTCTAGCCATGACTTCTCCATCTGGTCGGAGGACGACAAGTCCCTGACCGACGGGGAAAGCGACCTCCGCTTCCTCGCCGGCGGGGAAACGGAGGAGGAGAGCGACGATGATCGCTTCTCCTGCGACTTCACCTCTCCCGAGGAGGAGGAGGAGGAAGAAGAGGAGGAGGAGGAGGACGACACCTCCTCCGACGAGCCGCCGGCCAAGCGGTTCTGCCCCTGGCCGGGGAACCTCAGCGACTTCGACAGCGACGACGATGACGCTGACGAAGAGGACGAGGACAATGAGGGCCCGGTCGGCGGCCATTGGAGCGACGACAAGGCCGCCGGGAGCAGCGCCGACAGCGGCGACGACGGCGACGACGAGGGCAGCGACGGCCCGTAGATAGGACCTCCTGTATAGGACCAGTAGCAGTAGATGGGGCAATGTATCCCCTAGTACTTCCTTTTGAGAGCAATCAGCTCTTTATGTAAGAAATCTATCAATAAAGAACTTTTCCCAATTTGATCTTGCCGATTTCCTTTGAGCTTAATTTAGCCGATTTCTTCTCATACTGATCTTGCCGATTTGTCCCCTTTGCCAATGCGTAATGAGCCGATAGCAACGCATCGGTCCTTTAAAATTCATCCTTCCATTCTTCAACTGATGATTTTGAAATCTGGTGGATAATGTAGAGTCTTCCGGGAAGCCTTTGAATTCTTCCAACCAAACTTAATGATCTTCTTTAAACACTCATCATTTTGTGAAGAAGGTCGCGACGAAAGATCAGCCGATGGTACCCCAATCGGCTCCTGAACAGAGCGTCTACCGGGCCTGCTGCCCCCCGAGCCTTACTCGGGGCGAGAATGTCAGAGAGGATGCACCAAAGCCGATCACCTTTCTTCCTTAAAAAGCCGATATACCCCTTCTGTCAACACTGCTGAACTAGTACCAAGGGTTGAAAATCCTCGACAAGAAGGTTCAGGAACCCGGATCGGCTCAAAGCAGCTGAAGAAGTTCTCATTGTTTTACTCCCGCGAAGAAGCAGAGGGCCCCACAGCTGAACTGGATTTGGTGGAGATCTAGTAAACCTCGTATAATTGCACTAGAGTCGATGGCTGCGCATCGGCTTCGTTTCTTAGTTCTAAAGTCGATGCCCTTGCATCGGCTGTAAAATTTTTTTTTTTTTACTGGCCGATTTCTTCCTATCGGCCCCAATATTTCACTGCAGACATGTTCTCCTGCACATGTTCACATGTTCATCGTGTTTAGGTGCCCCCCGAGCCAAATCTGTCAGGTGACTGCAGATATCGGCTTTGTGGTTAGCCAAGGCACTGTACTTGCACGTCGGCTCCGTGAGGATTCGTGCTGACTTTCATCCGCCGACGTGGCCGCTGCCCAGTAGATCGATGTTGAACACAAGCAGAACATGTGGTGAAGATAATTTTGGCCGATTGCTGGAATCGGCCTCCATATCGATTGAAGCGCTGACTGAAGGTTCTGTAATGCCCCTTCATAATTTTTGGGGCCGATCACAAGGATCAGCCTCGCCCCGTTTGCTCATCGGTTTGTTCTTGCTACTCGGTCAGGCCAGTGGATAAAACCAGCTTAACCCTTCCCTTCGTCACGTCGATGCGCTCGCAGTCGTCCAAATTGATACCTGAGAGGGGTTCTTGGCCTTCTGCTTCCCATGCGTTCATGCCAGCCGTTGAAATTTCGGCTGAGTCATCGGCCTGGACGACCTCTACCTCATCTCCATCCCACTGTATTATGCATTGGTGCATCGTGGAGGGAATGCAGCAGTTGGCGTGGATCCAATCCCTTCCTAGCAGAACAGCATAAGTGCTCGTGCTATCGATGATGAAGAACGTTGTAGGGATAGTTTTCCTTCCTACGGTCAGATCCACGTTCAGAACACCTTGTGCGTCAGACGCTTGGCCGTTGAAATCGCTCAATGTCACGTTGGTCTTGATTAGATCTGAGCTAGAGCGTCCCAGCCGACGTAGCATAGAGTACGGCATGATGTTGACTGCCGCTCCGGTGTCCACCAGCATCTTATTTACCGGCCTCCCATCGATATAACCTCGCAAGTACAGGGCCTTCAGATGTCTGTAGCTTCTTTCTCGTGGCTTCTCAAAGATAACCGGCCGTGGGCCGCAGTCAAGTTGTGCCACAGGTGCCTCGTTTAATCCTGGAGCACTGAACTCCGAAGGGAGGATGAACACCATGTTTGTGCCAGCCGATGTTTCATCATCGGCTTTCCTTTGCTTGGGACGCCACTCCATTTTCCGTGGACGACCCTCTTCGTCCAGGGTTCGCTGAACTTTCACAGCCAGATCAGGTCGTGCCTTCCTTAGCGTATGCAAGTATAACCTTTCGGCTTCCTCCAGGCCGCGCAATCGCTGAACCCTGCGCTTTTGGGAATGGCTGAGTCCATCAGGGCACCACCTTGGCCGGTGGTACCTGTCTTCTTCTTCTTGTCCCTCGTCTTCTGAATCCTCGAGATCTTCCCATCGAGGGGACTCAGCACGTTTGCTTTGTGGCGGGAGAGGCCCTAAGCGCTTGAACACGGACACGTTGGCTGCCTCCTTCTTCTTTTGGTTGCATTCTGGGCAATTGCCGATTGTGGGCAATCGGCTCATTCCTGAATCCCAGCAGTGTCTGAAGAAGGGACAGTCCCAGTGCCTGTCCTCGTTGTCTTGCTCCCTTGTCTTTTCCTTGGCACGGCGCTCGTACTCCTCCTCATCGCGATCATGCCGACGATGTCTTCTGGCTTCTCTAGCCAGACGATCTCTTTCATCTTCATCACTGGATCGTCGGCGTCGGTCATACTGACTCACATACTTGTTGAGGAGGTGATCAGAGAGGGGTCGCTGATATCTTATGTTCTTCACTTCTCCCTCTGTGATGTAGCGCTTGCCATCATGACGGAGCCGATCGCGTGGAGCGGCCTCCTCTGTGTCCTTGCTGCGAGAGCAACTGCCCTCGTCTCCATCCTTGCCAGAGTGGTGCCCAGGTCCTACCATGTTGATGCTGAACGAGGATCCTGGCTGGCAACCTTCAGGGTAAGTGCATTCCACCATGTTAACGGCGGGGAAGGGTTGGGTGTCGACCTTCATGGCGTACTGGTTGAAAATCAGACGTCCTTTTTCTATCGCCAATTGGATGTGCTGACGCCACACCCTGCAGTCGTTGGTGGCATGGGAGAGCGAGTTATGCCATTTGCAGTATGGCTTTCCGTTCAGCTCTTGTACCGTGGGGAATTTGAGACCTTCGGGAATCGTCAACTGCTTCTCCTTGAGCAGGAGGTCGAAGATTTGCTCAGTTTTGGTCACGTCAAAATCAAACCCCCTGGGCGGGCCTGGTGGCTTTACCCATTTGCAGGACACGGGGTTCCCCCCCGAGTCCATTCAGCCACTGCTACCTCTTGATCTCCCGCAGAAACTTCGTCTTCCTCTGCCTCGACCAGGACTACTGCACGCTTGAATTTGTCCTGGTACAGGTCCGGGTGGCGCTGTTCATGTGCCGACAGTTTCTGAACCATGTGCGCTAGTGAGGGGTAGTCTGCTTGGGAGGCCATGTCCTTGAGCGGTGTTGCAAGGCCCGCTACTGCCAACTCGACTGCTTCCTTTTCAGTCACACAAACCGAATAACATCGGTTCCTAAGATTCCTGAAGCGCTGGATGTATTCTGTCACAGTTTCTCCACGCTTCTGACGTATTTGTGCTAGATCGGCAAGGCCAGACTCGGAAGCCTTCGAGTGGTACTCGCATATGGAACTGTTCTTCCAACTGCTTCCAAGTCCGGATCGAGTCTGGTGGCAACGAGGTGTACCACCCGAAAGCCGATCCCGTGAGGGACTGTGAGAAGAACCTCACGCGTAGAGAATCCGACACTGAGGCCGTTCCTAGCTGTGCCAAATATCGGCCCACATTCTCGATGGAGCTGGAACCACCTGATCCACTGAATTTGGAGAAATCAGGGAGCCGATATTTAGGTGGTAGCGGGATCAATTCGTAGTCGTCAGGGTACGGCTTGGAATAGCCGATTGCCCTCCTTTTCGGCACCATGCCGAACTGGTCTCTCAGTATGGTGCCGATCTGATCATTTGTGCTGGCTGCAGGAGTTGAACTCGAAGATTCGCCGGGGTGGCGTACTTAGCCAGCCATGTTTGCTTCTCCAGCTCGAGCCAAGCTGCAGGAGCTGAGCTGCAGTGGTTCGTCGGGGTGGCGTACTTAGTTAGCCACGTGCGCTTCTCAAGATACGCCGACGTCCCTCCTGTTTTCCCAGAAGTCCCTAATGTTGTGGCCTGGTTTGTGAGCGCCCGATTACACGCAATCGCACATACGTGCACGTGTACCCGTGAGGGATCTCCTTAGGCGCCTCATGCAAGAACTGGTAGTCGCTAGGGTCACCACCGATCTTGTAGACGACGAATGCGGTGAAGTCGGCACTGCGGTGCTGCCAACGCAAATGGCAGCGGTGGACGGGGCCCGGAGTGGCAACTCTCCTTGATGCGTCCGCAGAGCTGGTCCTGACGGCGAGTACTGGTGCCTCATGATCTCCTGGATCACGCGAAGAGCGACACGCTCCAACGTGTTTACCAGGTTCTCAGAGTGGCGGTGTAGCGAGTGAGCCACCAAGTAGTTAATCTCCTGCCGCAGGGACCTGGCGCGTTCTTCCGACGGGGCAGAGAGGTCTATCCCATCGAGTGCACCATTAGGCGAGAACCCCTTCCACCTGATGCCATGTGAACGGGTTCTGTGGAAAGAGCCGATGAGGTCGGCTTCGAGGATGACTTTGATCTCGTCATACTTCTTCTTGAGCTCATCGGTCAGATCCTCGTACGTGACTGGAGTGCCGTCCGCCATCTCAGACGTAGATGGCGAGGTGGTTGATGTCGAAGCTTGTCCCACCAGGCGTGCCAGAATGTGTTGCGGTCAAAACCCACCGGCGGGCAGCGACGGGCAACACAGTAGAGCCGGGAACAACCTAGGGCTTCGGCTGGCCCTGGTCCCTCCGAGCGACGGCCCGCAAAGCCTGCAGTACACACGTCCGATGCTGATGCAAGGGCGTGCCACCTGACCTATACCTGGTCAGGAAGGTGATGGAGATGCCTCGCTTAGTTTCCTGCATGGCATACACGTAAACATTAAATACGAGCCTCGATCGGCTCTCAGGTTATCCTGTGAATCGGCTCAGGGAGCCGATCCACCCATGATTCGTACGAGGTGCACGAATATATGGTGGTCCTGCTTGATCAAGATAAAGCTAATGCGATCTACGACGATATAGGGTTTTCACCGCATAATCGGATCATCCTACTCACGATTGGGCCTCGCGGCCACGCACGGTGATCGTAAGCCGATCCTAGATAGGGCCTAAAAACCAACACGAGGTTGATCCCCGGAACATCCTGCCTAGGACTAGCAAACGACACCCTACGTGCCGCTGGATCCTCCAACCCTTTGTAAGGCCTAACTATTGCAGATATTAAACTAATCCTTGAAGAACAAGGAGCAACCGTAACGGATCGGATCTACTAAATAATGATCAAGCGGGGTGCAGCCCACACCTAAGATAGGTGTGAGCGGCTAGATATGCAAGGGTTGCACTACGATAGCATATGATACGAAGAACAATGCTAACCCTAACATATCTAAGATAACTACGTTGCTCGCCATCAAAAAGGCTTCGATCGAGCAACGCATGAACAACATAAAGCCTGCTGCCTAGATCGCAAGATGCGATCTAGGCAGCATGATACTTACCGGTAGAAACCCTCGAGACGAAGGAGTTGGCGATGCGCCGAGATTGATTTGTTGGTTGAACGTTGGTTGTTGTTTATTTCATAAACCCTAGATACATATTTATAGTCCAGGGGACTTTCTAACATGGGAATAATCCCAACCGTGCACGAGGCCAATTCTACCTAAAACGACACGTAATCTACTATGTTACAGATACACGGGCCAACTAGCCCATATTTTGCATATAAAGGCCGATCCACATATTTCTTCCATGTAGATTCTTCAAATCCATCTTGATCGCGGCCCACCTCTGACTCGACCGTCAGAGGTGGGCCGCGATCAAGATGGATTTGAAGAATCTACATGGAAGAAATATGTGGATCGGCCTTTATATGCAAAATATGGGCTAGTTGGCCCGTGTATCTGTAACATAGTAGATTACGTGTCGTTTTAGGTAGAATTGGCCTCGTGCACGGTTGGGATTATTCCCACGTTAGAAAGTCCCCTGGACTATAAATATGTATCTAGGGTTTATGAAATAAACAACAACCAACGTTCAACCAACCAATCAATCTCGGCGCATCGCCAACTCCTTCGTCTCGAGGGTTTCTACCGGTAAGCATCATGCTGCCTAGATCGCATCTTGCGATCTAGGCAGCGTCAGCTTCCTGTTGTTCATGCGTTGCTCGTTCTGAAGCCTTTTTGATGGCGAGCAACGTAGTTATCATAGATGTGTTAGGGTTAGCATAGTTCTTCGTATAACATGCTATCGTAGTGCAACCCTTGCATATCTAGCCGCCCTTATACCTATCTTAGGTGAAGGCGGCACCCGCTTGATCATTATTTAGTAGATCCGATCCGTTACGGTTGCTCCTTGTTCTACAAGGATTAGTTTAATATCTACAATAGTTAGGCCTTACAAAGGGTTGGAGGATCCAGCGGCACTTAGGGTGTCGTTTGCTAGTCCTAGGCAGGATGTTCCGGGGATCAACCTCGTGTTGGTTTTTAGGCCCTATCTAGGATCGGCTTACGATCACCGTGCGTGGCCGCGAGGCCCAATCGTGAGTAGGATGATCCGATTATGCGGTGAAAACCCTATATCGTCGTAGATCGCATTAGCTTTACCTTGATCAAGCAGGACCACCATATATTCGTGCACCTCGTACGAATCATGGGTGGATCGGCTCCCTGAGCCGATTCACAGGATAACCTGAGAGCCGATCGAGGCTCGTATTTAATGTTTACGTGTATGCCATGCAGGAAACTAAGCGAGGCATCTCCATCACCTTCCGACCAGGTATAGGTCAGGTGGCACGCCCTTGCATCAAGATCGGACGTGTGTGTACTGCAGGCTTTGCGGGCCGTCGCTCGGAGGGACCAGGGCCAGCCGAAGCCCTAGGTTGTTCCCGGCTCTACTGTGTTGCCCGTCGCTGCCCGCCGGTGGGTTTTGACCGCAACACATTCTGGCACGCCCGGTGGGACAAGCTTCGACATCAACCACCTCGCCATCTACGTCTGAGATGGCGGACGGCACTCCAGTCACGTACGAGGATCTGACCGACGAGCTCAAGAAGAAGTATGACGAGATCAAAGTCATCCTCGAAGCCGACCTCATCGGCTCTTTCCACAGAACCCGTTCACATGGCATCAGGTGGAAGGGGTTCTCGCCTAATGGTGCACTTGATGGGATAGACCTCTCTGCCCCGTCGGAAGAACGCACCAGGTCCCCGCGGCAGAGATCAACTACTTGGTGGCTCACTCGCCTACACCGCCACTCGAGAACCTGGTAAACACGTTGGAGCGTGTCGCCTTCGCGTGATCCAGGAGATCATGAGGCACCGCACTCGCCGTCAGGACCAGCTCTCGGGACGCATCAAGGAGAGTTGCCACTCCAGTCCCGTCCACCGCTGCCATTTGCGTTGGCAGCACCAGAAGTGCGGACTTCACCGGCATTCATCGTCTACAAGATCGGTGGTGACCCTAGCGACTACCAGTTCTTGCATGAGGCGCCTAAGGAGATCCCTCACGGGTACACGTGCACGTATGTGCCAGATTGCGGTAACTGGGCGCTCACAAACTAGGCCACAACATCAGGGACTTCTGGGAAAACAGGAGGGACGTCGCCGATGCATCTTGAGAAGCGACGTGGCCAACTAAGTACGCCACCCCGACGAACCTCCAGAGCTCAGCTCCTGCAGTTGGCTCAGAGCTGGAGAAGCAAACATGGCTGGCTAAGTACGCCACCCCGGCGAATCTTCAGAGTTCAACTCTTGCAGCCAGCACAGCGGATCAGATCAGCACCATACTGAGAGACCAGTTCGGCATGGTGCCGAAAAGGAGGGCAATCGGCTGTTCCAAGCCGTACCCTGACGACTACGAATTGATCCCGCTACCACCTAAATATCGGCTCCCTGATTTCTCCAAATTCAGTAGATTCAGATGGTACCAGCATCAGCGATGAACCCTATCATCAAGCCTTGGCCGTTTCGGGGGTGGGGCATGGATATGATCGGCAAAATCCATCCGGCGTCGAGCAAAAAACATGAATGGATTTTGGTTATCACAGATTACTTCACCAAGTGGGTGGAAGCCGTCCCTATGAAAAAGGTGAAATCAGAAGATGTGATCAAATTTGTGAAAGAACACGTCATTCATAGGTTCGGGATTCCCCAAACTATCACGACCGATGGAGGTTCGGTCTTTGTTTCTAAAGAGTTCAGGAAGTTCTGCGATGACATGGGGATTAAACTGATCCGCTCATCTCCGTACTATGCTCAAGCTAATGGGCAAGCTGAAGCGTCCAATCAGAGTCTAATCAAGCTAATCAAGAGGAAAATTGACGAGAATCCTAGGGATTGGCATGAGAAGTTGTCAGAAGCATTATGGGCCTACCGCATGTCGTGCCATGGAGCTATAAAGACTTCGCCGTATCAGCTTGTCTATGGACAGGAAGCTGTATTGCCTTGGGAAATTACGGCTGGATCAAGACGTGTCACGTTTCAGAATGATCTGACAACTGAAGAATATGCAGCCTTGATGAGTGACACTATTGAGGACGCAACAGAGCTTAGGCTTTGGTCGTTGGAGAAGATTAAGGAGAACAAAGCCAGGGTGGCTCGTGCCTACAATAAAAAGGTTAGACCAAAGGAGTTTCAAGTTGGTGATCTAGTATGGGAAGCTGTGTTGCCATTAGGAACCAGGGACAAGGCATATGACAAATGGTCTCCTAATTGGCACGGTCCGTACAAAGTTGTCCAGGCCTTGAAGGGCAATGCATACATGTTGGAAGAGTTGGACGGCGAGAAGTTCCCAGTAGCTGTCAATGGTCAACACCTCAAGAAGTATTTCCCAAGCATGTGGGATGACGGGCAGTAAGCTATGAGGGCCGATTTAAAATCGGCCAGTAAAAAAAAATCACAGCCGATGCGCAGACATCGACTTGAGAAAACGTATGGAGATAACAGTATGCAAATGCAGCCGATGCACGGGCATCGACTTCAGAATAACAAAGCCGATACACTGATATCGACTCTAGAGGAATAAGCTCAAATTAGCAAGTTAACGGAATCGGTTCAGACCAGAAATCATGATATGTGAGACGAATCTCCTAATGGTTGCTGAGGAGTTCAATCTGATGGTTTGGACGAGAATTAGGCCTACTGAGGCCTGTTGGACTGTGCGTTTAGGCAACAGTTTGGCCTCAGATCACCGTACGAGCCGATGTTTCGCTATCGGCTCTCTGTATGACAACTCCATTCAACAATCGGCAAGGTTGACAAGGAAGCGAAGTTAATTAAAGGATATTTTCTTCATTAATAAGGGGATTTCTTACAAAGAAAGAGCCGATTGCTCAGGGAAGGAAAAGGGCAAAAGCCAACTACTACTACTGGTCCCTAATCTAGGGGCCGTTGCTGCCCTCGTCGCTGCCTCCGGCGCAGCTGCTGAGAGGCTCCTCATCAGAGCTTCCGTAGCCTTCTACGGGAGCTTCATCTTCCTCATCGTCGTCATCGCTGTCGTCGTCCCACCAGGTGCGGAGGCGCTTCGCTGGTGGGTAACCTTCGAGGGAGTCGTCGTCGTCCTCCTCCTCCTCCGCCTCTTCCTCGGAGGAAGTGAAATCATCCCAGGAGAAGCAGTCGTCCTCGCTCTCCGCCTCCTCTTCCCCCTCGACGAGGAATTGGAGGTCGCCCTCTCCGTCGGTCAGGGATTTGTCATCCTCAGACCAGATGGAGGAATCGTGTTCCTCTTTGTCCCACGTCGTTGGGGCGAGAATGTCGTGCGCCGCCAATGAGCCCCACTCCGGCGTCGGCTCGCGGGATGAGGAGGAGTCAGAGAAGACCGATGAGGAAGAAGCGGAAGACATGGCTATGGGAGATTGGGGGTTTTTTGGGAGCCGATGGCCAGAACAGAGCAAGGTGATGAAGTGGCAAACTACTCAGAGCGGTTAAATAAAGGGGCTATAGTAGAAATTCAATGCCACAGCAGTTTCCGAGGAGGTGGTGCCCAAAGACAACGGTCAAATCACGCGGAAAAGTTGAGAAGACAGGGTATCATGATGAAGAATGCTGCGACGGTTCTGCTCTGCCATGACATGACCCGACGAAGAAAAAACAGAGTGATTTTGGAATTATCAATTCCAAAACCAGGGGGGCATGTGTTATCACCGGAATTTGACCAAGTCAGAGGTGGGCCGCGATCAAGATGGGTTTTAAGATTATATACTGAAGAAATACGTGAATCGGCCTTATATGCGAAGTTGGGCTAGATTGCCCATGTATCTGTAATATAGTAGATCGCATCTTAGATAGAGTTTCACCCGTGCACGGTTAGGTGCACGCCTAAATTAGAAAGTCCCCTGGACTATAAATATGTATCTAGGGTTTATGGAATAAACAACAACCAACGTTCAACCAACAAATCAATCTCGGCGCATCGCCAACTCCTTCGTCTCGAGGGTTTCTACCGGTAAGCATCATGCTGCCTAGATCGCATCTTGCGATCTAGGCAGCAGAAGCTTTATGTTGTTCATGCGTTGCTCGTACTGAAGCCTTTTTGATGGCGAGCAACGTAGTTATCTTAGATATGTTAGGGTTAGCATTGTTCTTCGTATCATATGCTATCGTAGTGCAACCCTTGCATATCTAGCCGCCCTCACACCTATCTTAGGTGTGGGGGCGGCACCCCGCTTGATCATTATTTAGTAGATCCGATCCGTTACGGTTGCTCCTTGTTCTTCAAGGATTAGTTTAATATCTGCAATAGTTAGGCCTTACAAAGGGTTGGAGGATCCAGCGGCACGTAGGGTGTCGTTTGCTAGTCCTAGGCAGGATGTTCCGGGGATCAACCTCGTGTTGGTTTTTAGGCCCTATCTAGGATCGGCTTACGATCACCGTGCGTGGCCGCGAGGCCCAATCGTGAGTAGGATGATCCGATTATGCGGTGAAAACCCTATATCGTCGTAGATCGCATTAGCTTTATCTTGATCAAGCAGGACCACCATATATTCGTGCACCTCGTACGAATCATGGGTGGATCGGCTCCCTGAGCCGATTCACAGGATAACCTGAGAGCCGATCGAGGCTCGTATTTAATGTTTACGTGTATGCCATGCAGGAAACTAAGCGAGGCATCTCCATCACCTTCCTGACCAGGTATAGGTCAGGTGGCACGCCCTTGCATCAGCATCGGACGTGTGTACCAGAGGCTTTGCGGGCCGTCGCTCGGAGGGACCAGGGCCAACCGAAGCCCTAGGTTGTTCCCGGCTCTACTGTGTTGCCTGTCGCTGCCCGCCGGTGGGTTTTGACCGCAACACATTCTGGCACGCCCGGTGGGACAAGCTTCGACATCAACCACCTCGCCATCTACATCTGTATCGGCTAATCACTTCCTCGTGCAGACCGAAGAAACTTCTAGCGGAGATGTTGAGGAGGTACCGATGCCGTCCGCCACCCTGGACCTAGCCACCTCGACGATCGCGGCTGCCCAAGTGGCTGACCCATCCAAGTCCACAGAAAAGCCGATCGCCACTACATCGGCTGTTCCTCCTACCCTGGGAGAGGTATGCCCCTCCTCCTTGGCTCCATCAATTTCTTCATTGCATGCTAAACTCACTTTGTTTACCCTATCAGGGTTGTGATCTCTCGAGCTTGCTGATGTTCGATCCAGAATCCATCGAACCAACTTCTTCCAAGGCAAGTGGAGAGCCGAGTCCTAGTACGGTCCATGGTCCACTCCAGCGTCTCAAAGACTTGCTTTCTTCCTCAACTGAGACCCTGATTGAAAATTCCGAGGAAGTCAAAGGCATCCTCGAGGATATCCAGCCCCATCTCCCTATGACACTGCAAGTGAAGCTCTGGCCCGCTGTTACCCTGTCGGTCTTTAAGTCAAGGGTGCAATCGGCTTGACAAAGGATTACTCTTCGCCACACCCAGCTTCCACTGAGAGCCGATATTGCCGAAAAGTGTCGACGGCTCAACGAGAAGAAGGCTGCTCTGGACGCCAAGACGGACACTTCTGCCAATCGTGCCGACCTCGAGGCCCTGCGCAAGGAGCTGGAGAGCCTTGAAGAGAGGGTCAGGGTGACCAAGCAGCTCATCCAAGACAAGGAAGCTCTTATTGCCCGTTCTCAAGATGAAGCAAAAGGCCTCACAGCCGATCTGAAGACCGATCTGGCTGAAATTCGTACCCTGAGCAGCCAGCTGGTGACGGGTAAAGACGAGGACGACGAGGCTGAGATCGCTGAGGTAGATCGCATCCGAGTTGACGCCCTTCACGCCCTCGACGCGTTTCTTCAGTAGGGCCCCCAGAGACAAATGTTTCGTTGAACTTGAGAAGTACCGATGCATCTACTTCGGCTGTACTTGCTACATTTTTTTTACTAGCCGATTTTCCATTGGCTCCTAATATTTCATTGCCTATGCGTTTGTCTGCCTGATCATGTGCCCCCCGAGCCGAATCTGTCAGGTCACTGCAGATATCGGTTCTGCGGTTATCGGTAGGATAATTCCTGAACATCGGCTCTGCAGTCAGGACCAATGCTGATTTCCCTGGACTTGCCAGCCGATGTAACCCCCATACTCCAGTCTTCCGTCACCCGCTAGATCGACGCTGAATGCAGGCGAAGCGTATGGCAAAGATAATACGGGGCAGCTGCTGAATTAGCCCCTATCTTGGTTGTATGGCTCAAAAGAGGCTTACATCTCGTCGTGTCAGCCGATGTCTCAGCACCGGCTTTCCTTCGTTTGGGGCGCCATACTCTCCTTTTATGGTCGACCCTCGTGCGTGACTGGCGTGCCGTCCGCCATCTCAGACGTAGATGGCAAGGTGGTTGATGTCGAAGCTTGTCCCACCGGGCGTGCCAGAATGTGTTGCGGTCAAAACCCACCGGCGGGCAGCGACGGGCAACACAGTAGAGCCGGGAACAACCTAGGGCTTCGGCTGGCCCTGGTCCCTCCGAGCGACGGCCCGCAAAGCCTCTGGTACACACGTCCGATGCTGATGCAAGGGCGTGCCACCTGACCTATACCTGGTCAGGAAGGTGATGGAGATGCCTCGCTTAGTTTCCTGCATGGCATACACGTAAACATTAAATACGAGCCTCGATCGGCTCTCAGGTTATCCTGTGAATCGGCTCAGGGAGCCGATCCACCCATGATTCGTACGAGGTGCACGAATATATGGTGGTCCTGCTTGATCAAGATAAAGCTAATGCGATCTACGACGATATAGGGTTTTCACCGCATAATCGGATCATCCTACTCACGATTGGGCCTCGCGGCCACGCACGGTGATCGTAAGCCGATCCTAGATAGGGCCTAAAAACCAACACGAGGTTGATCCCCGGAACATCCTGCCTAGGACTAGAAAACGACACCCTACGTGCCGCTGGATCCTCCAACCCTTTGTAAGGCCTAACTATTGCAGATATTAAACTAATCCTTGTAGAACAAGGAGCAACCGTAACGGATCGGATCTACTAAATAATGATCAAGCTGTGTCGCCCCTACACCTAAGATAGGTGTAAGGGCGGCTAGATATGCAAGGGTTGCACTACGATAGCATGTTATACGAAGAACTATGCTAACCCTAACACATCTATGATAACTACGTTGCTCGCCATCAAAAAGGCTTCAGAACGAGCAACGCATGAACAACATGAAGCTTCTGCTGCCTAGATCGCAAGATGCGATCTAGGCAGCATGATGCTTACCGGTAGAAACCCTCGAGACGAAGGAGTTGGCGATGCGCCGAGATTGATTGGTTGGTTGAACGTTGGTTGTTGTTTATTCCATAAACCCTAGATACATATTTATAGTCCAGGGGACTTTCTAATTTAGGCGTGCACCTAACCGTGCACGGGTAAAACTCCATCTAAGATACGATCTACTAAATTACAAATATATAGGCAATCTAGCCCATTTTGCATCTAAGGCCGATCCACGTATTTCTTCCGTATATAACCTTTAAGCTCATCCCGATCGCGGCCCACCTCTGACTCGGTCAAATTCTGGTGATAACACATGCCCCCCTGGTTTTGGAATTGATAATTCCAAAATCACTCTGTTTTTTCTCGTCAGGTCATGTTGTAGCAGAGCAGAACCGTCGCAGCATTCTTCATCATAATGCCCTATCCTCTCAACTTTTCTGAAAAATTTGATAGCTTCAGCACTACTTCCTTGGAAACTGCAAAGGCATTAAATCCCCATCAGGCTCCTCCTTATTTAACTGTGCCGACTGACTCGCTTTTCATTCCCCTCCTTGGGTCTTGCTATCGGCACCAAAAAACCCTCTTCCCCTGTAGCAATGTCTTCTTCTTCATCCATCTCCTCTGGCCTCTCTTTCCAATCTTCTTCCTTGAGCGAGCCGATGTCGGAGTCCGAGTGGGATTTTGACTTCCTGTCAGATGGCGACATGCCCCTGACTGATGAGGATGGCAACCTCCAGTTCCTCAGGGAAGGGGAACTGAAGAGCGAAAGCGAGGATGACCTCCACTCATGGAGGAACTCCACTTCCTCTGATAATGGGGAGGAAGAGGAGGACGAGGAGGTAAAAGAAGAAGAAGCAGAAGACAATTCCTCTTCCTCCGCTGGGTACCCGCCGGCGAAGCGCCTCCGTGCTTGGGCAGTCAGTGAAGACGATGATGACGACGAGAAGGAAGAAGCTCCGGTCGAAGGTTGGGGCAGCGGCGATGAGGAGTTCTCCGGAAGTAGCGTCGGCGGCAGCTACGATGCCGACGACGAGGGCGGCGAGGATTAGTGACATAGGATCCGTAGTATGCGAGCAATCGGCTCTTCTTTTGTCCCTCTTTCCTTGAGCAATCGGCTCTTCATTGTAAAAACTCTCCTTTATTAATGAAGAAGTATTTCCAGTCAACTTTTTCGCCGATCGTCAAAGTCAAATAATCTCCGAAAAGAGCCGATGGCATCGCACCGGTCTCTATCATAAAAACACGAGTAAGGTCGACCTAGCCGCCCCTCCAAACGGTAACTTGCAACCTCCATCTGAGAAAGCAAACTCAGATCCCCAAATCGCCGCCTGAGCAGTTCCAACTCAAGACCGACTACATCACAGATCTCAACCGCGCCGCCCCCAACTCCTTCAACGCATCCCATGGCGGAATCATCCAATACCGACGCCACGGCTTCTGGTCTGAAGGTAATCCTCAACCTCCTCTCGCCATTCGACTTGACATGGGATTAATGGCAAACACCTGGATTAATGTTCCATTCCGCTATTAATTTAGGTTTTAGACATTCTTCTGCCACATCCTTCTCTCGCAAATTCGATGTGCCTCGGTCCTCATTCTTCCGAGAGCCCCGCCCTGTTAATTTCGTGCGAAGCTAACAGAATCCCCTTCGTGAGTCAGAACCTAGATCTGACTTCCTGGGCCGGCTGCTTGCGAGCCTGGCCTAATCCTCCTGAGGGTTGGGTGGCATGGTACAATAGAGTATCCAAAACCCATTATGCCACTTGGGAAACCATAGGGATAGCCGATGCCTTGTCATTATCATTGTCTCCTCTTGAGAAGAATGAGAACATCCTGAAAACCATTGGCTACTTCTGGTCTGATGCACTGAACTGCTTCATGTTTGGTCATGGCCCTATGACACCGACCCTGCTGGATGTGGCCATGATCACAGGCCTAGACATTGCATCCCCCAGCCCTTCTGCATTCAAACTGCCAAAAGTCCCTTTCACTCTTTCCTCTAAAAAAGAGTGTACCAGTTGGGGCGCCTATCTCAATCGTTATATGAAAAACAAAGGCCCCGTGACAGAGAGGGAACACACAGCCTTCCTGAACTTCTGGCTGGAGCACTTCATATTCTGTGGCCCATCACTTGCCCCTACCAAGAATTACCTCTCCCTGGCCTATGAACTTGCTAAAGGCACCCAACTCGGCCTAGGCAAACTGTTTCTTGGAGAGGTCTATCGATCCCTTCAACTGATGTCTGTCAAACTGTTCTCTCAAAAGACAGTCAAAACTGGCGGCCCCTGGTGGTTTATTCAGTTGTGGGCCCAACTATACTTCCAAAACCAAATCCCAGACTTCCCACCGCTGACCACCTGCACCTTTCCAGATGTTAATGGAAAGGAAATTCGATGCACCAGCTATGGCCAAGCCCTGTATGGTCTCCCAGGCAGCAGGCTGATCCCTAAGGAAGCAGCAGGGTGGTTTAAGATTTTCTTCCAAGGTTTGGACAACCCCCTGTTCCACCCTTATACTGAATCGGCAAATTTTGAAAACCCAGTCTCTTTCCGATTGGATGACTTTGCCGATGACGCCAGCACCCAGCATTTGTACTCCATCATGATTCGTCCTTGCTTCCTCCCTGTTGGCATGAGTACCTCAAACCGGATCATCAAGCCCGGTTATGAGTGTTATCAACCGGTAGTAGCAGCCCGACAGCTTGGTCTCGGACAGGTGCCTCCACACTTCTTCTTGCATCACCTGACAGCAAGTAGAGCTGAACTGCCTGACATCCTTACTGCTCAAAGGTGTTATACCTTCTTTGACGCTTTGGCCATTCCAATTCCCCACGACCTCCGTTTCTCCTTCACTACCGACGGTTTCGAAACTTGGTGGTCCATGTGGAAGACCCACGTTTTCAGGAGGGCTCTAGGACCGTTGCTGAGAGAACTTGATGCCGAGTATGACATCCCTGCAGACCAGGTACCATCACTTAAACATTTCTTGTAACAGCATTATGGTGATTGTTTGTGACCTGACTCCATCTCCTGTCAGCAACAAGATGGTCCGGCTCCCACACAAGCCGACGGTTCCCCTTTCGAATTCCTTCCTCCGGCACCAGTGGTTCTCTTCTGCCAGAGCTCGCCACCCCTGAAGAAAGTCATAATGCAGAGTCAGCCGATTTCACCGAAATCGGCTCCCAAAAGTAAAGCATCTCCGGGGCCAGTTGCCCCCCGAGCCTCGACTCAGGCGAGGACGGCAGTGAGGAAGGTGGCTGCCAGGAAAACCCTGAAGCGTAAAGCTCCTGCACAAGAAAGCTTGCGTGTAAGTTGGTTCAGACCCTATCCACATTTATCCACTTTCCAAATCCTTTACAATACGCTCGTATTCTTTCCTACAGACTTCCATCGAAGAAACCTCCAGCGGGGCCGAAGAATCCAGTCAGGGGGACTCGAGCTCGGGCAATTCCGAGAGGTCTACCACCCAAAGCCAGACGGCTTCACCAGCGCCGGCTTCTAAGAAAAGTTCGATCCCTGAACCTCCTGCTCCCCAAGCCCCGACCAGATCGGGGTCACGCACGAAGCGCCGCTGCGTCAAAAGGGCTCGTAAGAACCCACGAGCCTCTTCATCAAGCCAGGAGGTCTCAAATGTAATTATCTCCCTGGTCACACTTCATGCTAACCCGTTGTCATTTGGATCGGCTAATCACTTCCTCCTGCAGACCGAAGAAACTTCTAGCGGAGATGTTGAGGAGGTACCGATGCCGTCCGCCACCCTGGACCTAGCCACCTCGACGATCGCGGCTGCCCAAGTGGCTGACCCATCCAAGTCCACAGAAAAGCCGATCGTCACTACATCGGCTGTTCCTCCTACCCTGGGAGAGGTATGCCCCTCCTCCTTGGCTCCATCAATTTCTTCATTGCATGCTAAACTCACTTTGTTTGCCCTATCAGGGTTGTGATCTCTCGAGCTTGCTGACGTTCGATCCAGAATCCATCGAACTAACTTCTTCCAAGGCAAGTGGAGAGCCGAGTCCTAGTACGGTCCATGGTCCACTCCAGCGTCTCAAAGACTTGCTTTCTTCCTCAACTGAGACCCTGATTGAAAATTCCGAGGAAGTCAAAGGCATCCTCGAGGATATCCAGCCCCATCTCCCTATGACACTGCAAGTGAAGCTCTGGCCCGCTGTTACCCTGTCGGTCTTTAAGTCAAGGGTGCAATCGGCTCGACAAAGGATTACTCTTCGCCACACCCAGCTTCCACTGAGAGCCGATATTGCCGAAAAGTGTCGACGGCTCAACGAGAAGAAGGCTGCTCTGGACGCCAAGACGGACACTTCTGCCAATCGTGCCGACCTCGAGGCCCTGCGCAAGGAGCTGGAGAGCCTTGAAGAGAGGGTCAGGGTGACCAAGCAGCTCATCCAAGACAAGGAAGCTCTTATTGCCCGTTCTCAAGATGAAGCAAAAGGCCTCACAGCCGATCTGAAGACCGATCTGGCTGAAATTCGTACCCTGAGCAGCCAGCTGGTGACGGGTAAAGACGAGGACGACGAGGCTGAGATCGCTGAGGTAGATCGCATCCGAGTTGACGCCCTTCACGTCCTCGACGCGTTTCTTCAGTAGGGCCCCCAGAGACAAATGTTTCGTTGAACTTGAGAAGTACCGATGCATCTACTTCGGCTGTACTTGCTACATTTTTTTTACTAGCCGATTTTCCATTGGCTCCTAATATTTCATTGCCTATGCGTCTGTCTGCCTGATCATGTGCCCCCCGAGCCGAATCTGTCAGGTCACTGCAGATATCGGTTCTGCGGTTATCGGTAGGATTATTCCTGAACATCGGCTCTGCAGTCAGGACCAATGCTGATTTCCCTGGACTTGCCAGCCGATGTAACCCCCATACTCCAGTCTTCCGTCACCCGCTAGATCGACGCTGAATGCAGGCGAAGCGTATGGCAAAGATAATAAGGGGCAGCTGCTGAATTAGCCCCTATCTTGGTTGTATGGCTCAAAAGAGGCTTACATCTCGTCGTGTCAGCCGATGTCTCATCACCGGCTTTCCTTCGTTTGGGGCGCCATACTCTCCTTTTATGGTCGACCCTCGTGCGTGACTGGCGTGCCGTCCGCCATCTCAGACGTAGATGGCGAGGTGGTTGATGTCGAAGCTTGTCCCACCGGCGGTCAAAACCCACCGGCGGGCAGCGACGGGCAACACAGTAGAGCCGGGAACAACCTAGGGCTTCGGCTGGCCCTGGTCCCTCCGAGCGACGGCCCGCAAAGCCTCTGGTACACACGTCCGATGCTGATGCAAGGGCGTGCCACCTGACCTATACCTGGTCAGGAAGGTGATGGAGATGCCTCGCTTAGTTTCCTGCATGGCATACACGTAAACATTAAATACGAGCCTCGATCGGCTCTCAGGTTATCCTGTGAATCGGCTCAGGGAGCCGATCCACCCATGATTCGTACGAGGTGCACGAATATATGGTGGTCCTGCTTGATCAAGATAAAGCTAATGCGATCTACGACGATATAGGGTTTTCACCGCATAATCGGATCATCCTACTCACGATTGGGCCTCGCGGCCACGCACGGTGATCGTAAGCCGATCCTAGATAGGGCCTAAAAACCAACACGAGGTTGATCCCCGGAACATCCTGCCTAGGACTAGCAAACGACACCCTACGTGCCGCTGGATCCTCCAACCCTTTGTAAGGCCTAACTATTGCAGATATTAAACTAATCCTTGTAGAACAAGGAGCAACCGTAACGGATCGGATCTACTAAATAATGATCAAGCGGGGTGCCGCCCCTACACCTAAGATAGGTGTAAGGGCGGCTAGATATGCAAGGGTTGCACTACGATAGCATGTTATACGAAGAACTATGCTAACCCTAACACATCTATGATAACTACGTTGCTCGCCATCAAAAAGGCTTCAGAACGAGCAACGCATGAACAACATGAAGCTTCTGCTGCCTAGATCGCAAGATGCGATCTAGGCAGCATGATGCTTACCGGTAGAAACCCTCGAGACGAAGGAGTTGGCGATGCGCCGAGATTGATTGGTTGGTTGAACGTTGGTTGTTGTTTATTCCATAAACCCTAGATACATATTTATAGTCCAGGGGACTTTCTAATTTAGGCGTGCACCTAACCGTGCACGGGTAAAACTCCATCTAAGATACGATCTACTAAATTACAAATATATAGGCAATCTAGCCCATTTTGCATATAAGGCCGATCCACGTATTTCTTCCGTATATAACCTTTAAGCTCATCCCGATCGCGGCCCACCTCTGACTCGGTCAAATTCTGGTGATCAACATCAACCCATAATCACTGCACACAAAAAAGTAGAACACATGATCATCGCCATCTCACACATGATCCTCTGACTTGGTCAAATTCCGGTGATAACAAATACAAAGATGTAATTTAAATAGAGAGATAGAATAGAGTTACCCAAAAAAGTAGAACACATGATCATCCTCAATAATATCTTTATTTTTTAGACCACACATGTTAAAGCGTTACAATTATGCCATGGCAGGTAGCACATCTTTGTACTTTATTTTTGAAATGACGCACACAACCATTTTTATTATAGTATGTAGCAAATCTGATATGACGAACAAAAAGATCAACTCGAAGCCACCATCCTACAAAACTGATCAAGGGGCTAGCTATGATCGGGGCCATGTTGTATGACCTCACACCTATACGCATCATCTAAAGTAGGAGGCCTCACAAGGCCGCATAAAGGCAAGCTCGGAGCACAACCGATCCAGCGGTGCGCACTCTCAGAAGTCACCGTTGCCATCTCCTGGGAACCCATATTCAGGACATGGATCAACGCATTGACCTTACCAGGTTTGTTGTCGATGCCACCATGATGCCAGAAAATGCCACCACCATGTGCCCATCCATCATCGAGACCCAGTTACACCACATGCCGAGACCCGTTGTCGTTGATGCGTTAGATGCCACATCGCTCCACCTCCTGACGCCTCCACGAAGCATCTGCTCCAAAAATGATACCCTCAGGAAAGATACCGAAACCGTAGTATCACTATTTTCTGATCCGGGAGTCCCATATGTAGGGTTTCCGCGGGAACATCCCGGGCGAGGATACAATGACTACAAAATAGATGCATTCATCAAGGTAACAACGCGTAAACAACACCATAGCCGGAGTTCAGAGCTTTGTTTTCACCGGCAGCCACGCCACTCCAACTCCTACCTGGATGGATCGCCGGCTAGTCGCGCAGATAAGTTCCACGCTAGCCCCCAACCGCGCCGACGTATGACAAGATGTATTGCAGAAGACGAACATGAGCGTGTGCCCAGACCAACAACCCGCTGCCTCCGCGCGTGATAGTGACCGGAGGGCAAGGCTACGTACAGCCGCCTAACCAAGGGCTCTTCATTGGCCACCGCGCTCAGATCCCTCCTTTGACCCCTCCTTTGACGTTGCCTCGTCAGCCCCAAGGAAGTGACCGCCACATCCTTCTCTCCCCAACACCTTCGGCACAGGGGTTGGCGCCACCATGCCCAATGCCGGCTGCATGAATGATCGTCGGGGTGTTCTTTTGGAGGCTACTCAGGCTAGGATTAGGACCCCTTGCACCGGAAACCCCGAATGGAACCTGGCAACGCGCGAGGATGAAAACTCATCCAAAGAGAGAGCGGCACGTGTTTGTCTACGTACATATTTCCATCTGTATACGTTATGTATTTCCATCAGTATATTAATAGATGGAGCCCACTTGACCGCATAATAACTAGACACAGGGCCACCCATCCGTGGCGTGTCATTTCTCTCCACTATCCCCGCATCTTGATCCAGAAAAGTCGCGACGCTGCAGCGGCGTGAAGGCAAGACGATCTGCCGGCCGGAGTGCTCGCGGCGTGCTTGTGGATGGACGAGGCAAGGTCGACAGCGCTGAGCTCGTGGAGCACTCTGGTGCCGAACAACAGCTCGATCTCCCCAGAGAAGCTCGCCGCCGACACAGCCGTGGCCTCCTGCTCGTGCTGTCCGGCGGCTGTTCGGCGGTGTGGGCTAGCTCGGGCGGAGGAGTAGGATTTCCTGGCCGAGCTAACTCGGGTGGGCGAGGGCTCTGGCGGGGCGCAGTCGCGCATCGGCCTCATCGACGAGAGCCACCGGAGGAAGACGCCGCGCGCCCTCGAGCTCACCGGCACGCGCGACCTCGACCTCGAGCTCGGGTGGCGGAGGCTTTCGGCGGGACGCAGCGAACGTCAAGGTGAGCCGCAGCCCGTCGACCAACGAGGAAGCAACTTGATTTGGGATTAAGTTTCTCTCTTGTTCCGAATCTCGTCTGATCCACAAAATAGTTTGTTGGATTTGGGGATTATTTTGTTAGGTGAGGTTGCAAATATGGAATTGATTCTGGTTGAGGTTCCTTCTTGTTGCTTTCTTAAATCCTTTCCGTTTGATCTCGTGAACTTGAATTCATCTATTTTTCTAGATAGTTCTGAAATATCGATTGTAAAGCCACTATGGATTGTAATTAAAAATTATGAAGTATTTGATGGAAACAATGCAGAGTTGTGGATTGTGGCTTACGGTTTGCGTGTAACATTCTCATGCTTGGATTTGTGGCTTCTGTTTGCATCTAATTAGCTATCAGCAACTTAGCAAGTGTTTTACGAACTCTGAAAATCAAGGTATCTCATTGTGAAGAAGCAGCACATATTCATTTATCTGTAGATTAGCAACATTTTTTTACTACTTTCATTTTCAGTTGGTCTTAGTTTAACTTTTTGGAGTTATAATTAGTCTAACTTCTTTTGAATGCTCGAATGCTTCGATCTCGAAAAATGATGTCATTTCACAATCTCTTGTTTACATGTGTAAGGTGCTAATTGTGCTGCTTTTATTGTCATAACATGGAACCATTAGTACAAAATACTTGATTTGAATTAGTACAAAATCACATTGTTATAACAGGGAACCATTAGCACCATTAGTACAAAAATGATCATTTTTATTAGTCCAAACTAATTTTATTAACCTTTTGCACCATTTTATAAAAAAAGTGTGTTTAAGATTTTGTATTTCAACCTAATCATTTTGACCATCTCCGTCATTTTTTAATCATCGTAGCTGCCAACAAATCTTTCCATATACTAAAACATAATGCATTATTATTGTTATAATGGGGAGAGCCATTAGTACAAAATGATTTTTTCGAATCAGTACAAAATGAAAATTACGTATTTAATATTTAGTATTAAATATGGAACTCTCTTGGTTGCTCGAGGTAGGGGAAGATCTACAGTACAGGGCTGGGTGCTGATGGGGAGCTGGTGGTCAAGCGAGTGCACACCGGCGCGGGCAATTAAGTGGCATGGTACAGCATAGGGGCGGAGCGCCTATCTACCCTCCACCATGCGAATAAATGTTGATAACTGCTCGTCCAGTATCGTTCGCGCAGACCCGTGTATAAAGCTGAGTATGTGACAGACAGAAATAAAAGTCAGGGGCGTATTCACCAGGCGCTATATTAGCTCCTAATCTCGCGGCACCAACAGACGATGGCGATTTCGATCTCGCGCGTTGCCAGGTTTCAATCGTCCGGGTCGCCCCTTGCACCGCCTTGGGAAAGCGATGCGAAGAGCGAGCCTCAGTTCAGGCATGCTCGTTCATTTTATAACTATCCTAGTATAATTCTTCTCTAGCATTGCACATTTTTACATGTCTTCTCGTATTCTTAATTCCAAGAAGTGTCACAAGACAAAGATACACAAAACAATACATTTTTCAGTAAATAATCTATCTTTATCTATACCTAATAATAATGGAAGAAGTGTTTCCGTCGTTTGGTTTGGTTTGATACATCAGAAAAACTACCTCTAAAATTAACACAAATTACCTACCACACCACCGGTAAGTTATACCGTCGCCACCGGTAAGTTATATCGTGTGGTGTTTTTTCTTCTGGCTGAGCGGATCGGAGCTAACCCTTCCTAGGTCGTGACCAAACTCAGTACGTACGGATTAGAAAAGAGATCGGTGCATACTCCAATTCCAACACGAGACTTATTTTTAGACGGAAGGCTCAAAATAATTTCGGCTTTAAATTAATGAAGCCATCAACCGGCTACAATAGTTACAATACACACGCGCCAAACACAAACTGAAAACAAACGACAAAAGACAACACAGAAAGAACGCTACTAAGCGTCCGGTTGAGCGAGCCTTGTCTTTTGTTGCACCGGAGCAAGCGCGTCCTTATCCACGCCAACAAACCTCCGACGCACCAAAGCAGCAACCCGTGGGAGACACGACGACGGGCCAGCAGCCGAGCAGAGCTTGATGATCCAAAGGAGGGGGGGATCTTGCGGCGACGCCTTCAAGAAAGTGCATGGCGCGCGAGTGCGTCATCATCGTCGGCAGAGACCGAGGTTCTGCAAAGCTTTCACCCAGACCCTGGACCACCAACTCCCCCCCCCCCCCCCCCAAGCTCGGGCTAGGTCCAGACCAGCAACACAACATCTTCCAATGGCATTGTGATAAGCACACCGGCCAAAACTACGACCAGACGCCGACCTAGCAAATACCCCCAAGACACTAGGCGGGTCGTTAGCTACCGAAGCAAGACCGTGTATAAGCAGCCATGCCAATAAGGTGAGAGGGATGGGACACCAACGAGAGATCAAAGGGTAATACACAAGACACTACACGAGAAGCTTGCCCGAAGCGGGACCACCAAGGGGAACAAATTGAGGTGGAGGGATGGTATCCATCATTTCGAAACAGGGGATCATCATCGGGATGCCTTCAACAAGGGAACGACACCTGAAATGTGACGCCATCATTGGCAATGGCGAGGCCATGCATAGATTTCTCTAAGATCCCACCGGGACAAAGATCTGGTCGCCGTCGCGAGGCCGTAGAGCGAACAGATCAGAGCTCGCTGCCGCAACTCCAAACTAAGCCACACTAAGACCTAGCGCCAACTAGAGTCTACCGCAGGAAGAACGCAAATGCAAAACCTACACTAGAACGATCTTGAAGGTTGGAGGGAGAGACCACAACCACGAAAGCAGCTGTAGCCCAGGACATGCTGCCAACCACGGCAAGCACACGCTGGCCCAGGGACCCTACCCTAAGAGAGCCAGCCATCATCGGAAACGCCCAACCAAAGATGGAGGGGCACCGACGCACACGGGCGAAGAAGTCGTCGGATCTATACCTAACAGACCAAGCACGGACACGGGGGAACAATGGAGGCACGGTGTTGGAGGGTTTCCAAACGCATGCGCAAAAACGCACCCATAGACCACCCAGATCCCGACCGGGACCGCGCGGCCAAGATCTGGCCGCCAAACACCTGAGCCCCCACCATTGACGGTGGCCACGCCACCACCACGTCCGAGGCCCGCATCGCCCGCCTCGGCAGGATGGTCAACTGGCAGGGCCCTGCCAGGCCCAGATCTGGGCCCACAAGCCTAGATCTGGCCAAACCCGAGCCGCCAGCAGCAGGCACCGGCGACCAACCGACGCGCGAGGTGCCACACCGCCAGAATAGGCGACCGTAGAAGAGAGCTGCGCCAACCAGGGACCACCACGCCGCGCCACCGTGTGGGCGAAACCCGCCTCGACGAGTTTGCCCGACGCGCGGGAGCGTCCAGAGATGCGCGTCGATGCGCCACCGCGACCGGAAGGCCGGCCAGAGCACGGCTCGAGGTGCAGCGGCCGAAGCAGCACCGCCGGACTTCGTCGCCGCCAGGTCAGGAACTGCCCCGTCGGTCCTCCTCGCGCGTAGGGAAGAGCAGATCCGCTGCCGCTGGCACCGCCCAGGCTTTGCCCGGTGGCTCTCGCCGGCGGCCGCGGCGGGGGAGGGTGGGGGAGGGGGTTGCGGGCTGGAGAAGGGGTGGGGCGCCCGGCCGCCTCGGGGGGGGGGGGGGGAGGGGACGGGAGGGGGCAGCGGGGAGCAGGGAACGGGACTTATAACTAATCGCGCACATAAAAAGACCAGCCTAAATAATCTGTCAGTTTAGAAGCTCTATCGATATAGGCTTCCGTATTGACCTGTACGAACGTGTTATTTACGGGAAAACGCTTTGGATCAGCGCACCGATATCTCACAAAAAATCGGTCGTTGACTACCACCGACTGAAGATGGCACCTACCCCGTCGAGCGTGCCGCCCGAGCTCCACCCCCATGGTGCGTGATACGTCTCCAACGTATCTATAATTTCTGAGGTTCCATGCTAGTTTTATGACAATACCTACATGTTTTGCTCACACTTTATAATGTTTTTATGCATTTTCCGGCACTAACCTATTAACAAGATGCCAAAGTGTCAGTTCCTGTTTTCTGCTGTTTTTGGTTCCAGAAAGGCTATTCGGGCAATATTCTCGAAATTCGACGAAACAAAGACCAAATATCTTATTTTCCCCGGAAGGTTCCAGAACACCGAAGGAGAGTCGGAGGCGGGCAGTGATACGTCTCAAACGTATCTATAATTTCTTATGTTCCATGCTAGTTTTATGACAATACCTACATGTTTTGTTCACACTTTATATCGTTTTGATGCGTTTTCCAGAACTAACCTATTGACGAGATGCCGAAGTGCCAGTTCCTGTTTTCTGCTGTTTTTGGTTTCAGAAATCCTAGTAAGGAAATATTCTCGGAATTGGACGAAATCAACGCCCAACATCTTAGAATTCCACGAAGCTTCCAGAACACCCGAGAGCCGCCAGAGGGGAGCCCTGGGGGGCCCACACATGTGGCCGACGCGGCCCAGGCCCTAGCCGCCCCCCCTACTATGTGGAGCCTCCGTACCCCCTCCGACTCTGCCTCTTCGCCTATTTAAAGCTCCCTGGCCTAAATCTTCGAGACGGAAAAGCCACGGTACGAGAAAACTTCCAGAGCCGCCGCCATCGCGAAGCCAAGATCTGGGGGACAGGAGTCTCTGTTCCGGCACGCCGCCGGGACGGGGAAGTGCCCCCAGAAGGCTTCTCCATCGACACCACCGCCATCTTCATCACCGCTGCTGTCTCCCATGAGGAGGGAGTAGTTCTCCATCGAGGCTAATGGCTGTACCGGTAGCTATGTGGTTAATCTCTCTCCTATGTACTTCAATACAATGACTCATGAGCTGCCTTACATGATTGAGATTCATATGAGCTTTGTATCACTATTAGTCTATGTGCTACTCTTGTGATGTTATTAAAGTAGTCTATTCCTCCTTCACAGTGTAATGGTGACAGTGTGTGCATCGTGTAGTACTTGGCGTAGGTTATGATCATAATCTCTTGTAGGTTATGGAGTTAATTATTACTATGATAGTATTGATGTGATTTATTCCCCCTTCATAGTGTAAAGGTGACAGTGTGTATGCTATATTAGTACTCGGTTTAAATTGCAAAGATCTATTATGCTCTAAGGTTACTTAAATATGAATGCCGAATGTTGTGGAGCTTGTTAACTCTGGCTTGAGGGAGCTCTTGTAGCCCTACACAACGAATGGTGTTCATTATCAAACAAGAGTATATGTAGCACAAAGGAAGAGAACTTATTTATTTATGTGATCAATGTTGAGAGTGTCCACTAGTGAAAGTATGATCCCTAGGCCTTGTTTCCAAATACTGCGATCATCGCTTGTTTACTGTTTTACTGCATCTTTACTTCCTGCAATATTACTACCATCAACTGCACGCCAGCAAGCACTTTTCTGGCGCCGTTACTACTGCTCATATTCATTCATACCACTTGTATTTCACTATCTCTTCGCCGAACTAGTGCACCTATACATCTGACAAGTGTATTAGGTGTGTTGGGGACACAAGAGACGTCTTGTATCGTGATTGCAGGGTTGCTTGAGAGGGATATCGTTGACCTCTTCCTCCCTGAGTTCAATAAACCTTGGGTGATCCACTTAAGGGAAACTTGCTGCTGTTCTACAAACCTCTGCTCTTGGAGGCCCAACACTGTCTACAAGAATAGAAGCACCCGTAGACATCAAGCACTTTTCTGGCACCGTTGCCGGGGAGGAAAGGTAAAAGGCACTCATACTCCGGTCCCAGGTAATAAGTACTTTTCTGTTGCCGTTGTGTGTGTGCTCGAAGCTATTTCCTTTAGATCCTGCAATTGCATCTTTTTGTTTCTTGTTAAACACTAGTAAGGCATAATGGAAAACATCTGTGAGCTTTTTAAACTATTTCCTGAGTCAAGACATGAATGGTTTAATTCGAAAATTAAAAAACCTATGGAACCTTATTTGCATGCTAGTAGTAATATTAGTATGAACGCTTTGAACACCATTGTTGATAATGATATAGAAAATTCTAAGCTTGGGGAGGCTGGTTTTGATGAAAATGATCTCTTTAGCCCTCCGGGTATTGAGGAGAAAGTTTATGTTGATTATGATATGCCTCCCATATATGATGATTATAATGATAGTGGTCTTTTGGTGCCGCCTACTATGGAGAGTAAATTTTATTATGATTATACTATGCCTCCTACACTTGATGAGAATAATAATGATAGCTACTTTGTTGAATTTGCTCCCACTACAACTAATAAAATTGATTATGCTTATGTAGAGAGTAATAATTTTATGCATATAGCTCATGATAAGAATGTTTTATTTGATAGTTATATTGTTGAGTTTGTTCATGATGCCACTGAAAGTTATTATGAGAGAGGAAAATATTGTTGTAGAAGTTTTCATGTTACTAAAACACCTCTCTATATGCTGAAAATCTTGAAGTTGTGCTTGTCTATTTTTTCTATGCTTGTTGCATTATGCTTCATGAATTTGTTTATTTACAAGATTCCTTTTCATAGGAAGTGGGTTAGGCTTAAATGTGTTTTGAATTTGCTTCTTTATGCTCTCTTTTGCTTCAACTCTTATTTCTTGCGCGATCATCATTAAAATTGCTGAGCCCATCTTAATGGCTATAAAGAAAGAACTTCTTGGGAGATAACCCATGTGTTTATTTTACTACAGTACTTTTGTTTTATATTTGAGTCTTGGAAGTTGTTACTACTGTAGCAACCTCTCCTTATCTTTATTTTATTGCATTGTTGTGCCAAGTAAAGTCTTTGATAGTAATGTTGATACTAGATTTGGATTACTGCGCAGAAACAGATTTCTTGCTGTCACGAATTTGGGCAGGGTTCTCTGTAGGTAACTCAAAAAAATCTGTCAATTTACGTGCGTGATCCTCAGATATGTACGCAACTTTCATTCAATTTGAGCATTTTCATCTGAGCAAGTCCAGTGCCTCTAAAACATTCGTCTTTACGGACTGTTCTGTTTTGACAGATTCTGCCTTTTATTTCGCATTGCCTCTTTTACTGTGTTGGATGGATTTCTTTGTTCCATTCACTTCCAGTAGCTTTGGGCAATGTCCAGAAGTGTTAAGAATGATTGTGTTACCTCTGAACATGTGAATTTTTGATTATGCACTAACCCTCTAATAAGTTTGTTTCGAGTTTGGTGTGGAGGAAGTTTTCAATGATCAAGAGAGGAGGATGATATACTATGATCAAGAAGAGTGAAGAGTCTAAGCTTGGAGATGCACCCGTGGTTCATCCCTGCATATTTCAAGAAGACTCAAGCATCTAAGCTTGGGGATGCCCAAGGCATCCCCTTCTTCATCGACAACTTATCAGGTCACCTCTAGTGAAACTATATTTTTATTCAGTCACATCTTATGTACTTTATTTGGAGCGTCTGTTTGTTTTTATTTTCGTTTTGTTATTTTCATTCTCTGAATAAATTCATGCTTGTGTGGGTGAGAGACACGCTCCGCTGTTGCGTATGAACACATGTGTTCTTAGCTTTACTCTTAATGTTCATGGCGAAGGTTGAAACTGCTTCGTTCATTGTTATATGGTTGGAAACAGAAAATGCTTCATGTGGTAATTGGTATAATGTCTTGAATAATTTGATACTTGGAAATTGTTGTGCTCATATGGATCATGTTTAAGCTCTTGCATCATGTACTTTGTACCCATTAATGAAGAACTACATAGAGCTTGTTAAAATTTGGTTTGCATGATTGTTCTCTAGAGTCTAGATATTTTCTGGTTAAGGTGTTTGAACAACAAGGAAGACGATGTAAAGTCTTATAATGCTTACAATATGTTCATATGTGAGCTTTGCTGCACCTTTTACACTTGAGTTTGCTTCAAACAACCTTGCTAGCCTAGCCTTGTATTGAGAGGAATTCTTCTCGTGCATCCAAATCCTTGAGCCAAAAACTATGCCATTTGTGTCCACCATACCTACCGACCACATGGTATTTCTCTGCCATTCCAAAGTATATTACTTGAGTGCTACCTTTAAACTTCTATTCTTCGCCTTTACAATATATAGCTCATGGTAAAAGTAGCCTTAAAAACTATTGTGGTGAAGAATATGTATTTATGTGTCTTATTTCTTAATAAGTTGCTTGTTGAGCGGTAACCATGTTTCTCGGGACGCCATCAACTCTTTTACCTTTGTTGAATATCATGTGAGTTGCTATGCATGTTCGTCTTGTCTGAAGTAATGACGATTTTCATGATCAAATGGTTTGAGTATGCATATTGTTAGAGAAGAACATTGGGCCGCTAACTAAAGCCATGATTCATGGTGGAAGTTTCAGTTTGGACAATTAAACCTCAATCTCTTATGAGAAAATTAACTGTTGTTGAATGCTTATGCATTAAAGAGGAGTCCATTATCTGTTGTCTATGTTGTCCCGGTATGGATGTCTAAGTTGAGAATAATCAAAAGCGAGAAATCCAATGCGAGCTTTCTCCTTAGACCTTTGTACAGGCGGCATAGAGGTACCCCTTTGTGACACTTGGTTGAAACATATGCTACGCAATGATAATCCGTGTTAATCCAAGCTAATTAGGACAAGGTGCGAGCACTATTAGTATACTATGCATGAGGCTTGCAACTTATAGGATATCTTATACATAACACATATGCTTTATTACTACCGTTGACAAAATTGTTTCTATGTTTTCAAAATGAAAAGCTCTAGCACAAATATAGTAATCCATGCTTCCCTCTGCGAAGGGCCATTCTTTTACTTTATGTTGAGTCAGTTTACCCACTTCTTTCTATCTTAGAAGCAAACACTTGTGCCAACTGTGTGCATTGATTCTTACATGTTTACCTATTGCACTTGTTATATTACTTTGTGTTGACAATTATCCATGAGATATATTACCCTACCCTAAGAGAGCCAGCCATCATCGGAAACGCCCAACCAAAGATGGAGGGGCACCGACGCACACGGGCGAAGAAGTCGTCGGATCTATACCTAACAGACCAAGCACGGACACGGGGGAACAATGGAGGCACGGTGTTGGAGGGTTTCCAAACGCATGCGCAAAAACGCACCCATAGACCACCCAGATCCCGACCGGGACCGCGCGGCCCAGATCTGGCCGCCAAACACCTGAGCCCACACCATTGACGGTGGCCACGCCACCGCCACGTCCGAGGCCCGCATCGCCCGCCTCGGCAGGATGGTCAACTGGCAGGGCCCTGCCAGGCCCAGATCTGGGCCCACAAGCCTAGATCTGGCCAAACCCGAGCCGCCAGCAGCAGGCACCGGCGACCAACCGACGCGCGAGGTGCCACACCGCCAGAATAGGCGACCGTAGAAGAGAGCTGCGCCGACCAGGGACCACCACGCCGCGCCGCCGTGTGGGCGAAACCCGCCCCGACGAGTTTGCCCGACGCGCGGGAGCGTCCAGAGATGCGCGCCGATGCGCCACCGCGACCGGAAGGCCGGCCAGAGCATGGCTCGAGGTGCAGCAGCCGAAGCAGCACCGCCAGACTTCGTCGCCGCCAGGTCGGGAACCGCCCCGTCGGTCCTCCTCGCGCGTAGGGAAGAGCAGATCCGCTGCCGCTGGCACCGCCCAGGCTTTGCCGGCGGCCGCGGCGGGGGAGGGTGGGGGAGGGGGTTGCGGGCTAGAGAAGGGGTGGGGCGCCCGGCCGCCTCGGGGGGGGGGGGGGGGGACGGGAGGGGGGAGCGGGGAGCAGGGAACGGGACTTATAACTAATCGCGCACATAAAAAGACCAGCCTAAATAATCTGTCAGTTTAGAAGCTCTATCGATATAGGCTTCCGTATTGACCTGTACGAACGTGTTATTTACGGGAAAACGCTTTGGATCAGCCCACCAATATCTCACAAAAAATCGGTCGTTGACTACCACCGACTGAAGATGGCACCTACCCCGTCGAGCGTGCCGCCCGAGCTCCACCCCCATGGTGCGTGATACGTCTCCAACATATCTATAATTTCTGAGGTTCCATGCTAGTTTTATTACAATACCTACATGTTTTGCTCACACTTTATAATGTTTTTATGCATTTTCCGGCACTAACCTACTAACAAGATACCAAAGTGCCAGTTCCTGTTTTCTGCTGTTTTTGGTTCCAGAAAGGCTATTCGGGCAATATTCTCGGAATTCGACGAAACAAAGACCAAATATCTTATTTCCCCCGGAAGGTTCCACAACACGAAAGGAGAGTCGGAGGCGGGCAGTGATACGTCTCAAACGTATCTATAATTTCTTATGTTACATGCTAGTTTTATGACAATACCTACATGTTTTGTTCACACTTTATATCGTTTTGATGCGTTTTCCGGAACTAACCTATTGACGAGATGCCGAAGTGCCAGTTCCTGTTTTCTGCTGTTTTTGGTTTCAGAAATCCTAGTAAGGAAATATTCTCGGAATTGGACGAAATCAACGCCCAGCATCTTAGAATTCCACGAAGCTTCCAGAACACCCGAGAGCCGCTAGAGGGGAGCACTGGGGGGCCCACACATGTGGCCGGCGCGGCCCAGGCCCTGGCCGCGCCCCCATACTGTGTGGAGCCTCCGTACCCCCTCTGACTCCGCCTCTTCGCCTATTTAAAGCTCCCTGACCTAAATCTTCGGGACGGAAAAGCCACGGTACGAGAAACCTTCCAGAGCCGCCGCCATCGCGAAGCCAGGATCTGGGGGACAGGAGTCTCTGTTCCGGCACGCCGCCGGGACGGGGAAGTGCCCCCGGAAGGCTTCTCCATCGACACCACCGCCATCTTCATCACCGCTGCTGTCTCCCATGAGGAGGGAGTAGTTCTCCATCGAGGCTAAGGGCTGTACCGGTAGCTATGTGGTTAATTTCTCTCCTATGTACTTCAATACAATGATCTCATGAGCTGCCTTACATGATTGAGATTCATATGAGCTTTGTATCACTATTAGTCTATGTGTTACTCTTGTGATGTTATTAAAGTAGTCTATTCCTCCTTCACAGAGTAATGGTGACAGTGTGTGCATCGTGTAGTACTTGGCGTAGGTTATGATCATAATCTCTTGTAGGTTATGGAGTTAATTATTACTATGATAGTATTGATGTGATTTATTCCCCCTTCATAGTGTAAAGGTGACAGTGTGTATGCTATGATAGTACTCGGTTTAAATTGCAAAGATCTATTATGCTCTAAGGTTACTTAAATATGAATGCCGAATGTTGTGGAGCTTGTTAACTCTGGCTTGAGGGAGCTCTTGTAGCCCTACACAACGAATGGTGTTCATTATCAAACAAGAGTATATGTAGTACAAAGGAAGAGAACTTATTTATTTATGTGATCAATGTTGAGAGTGTCCACTAGTGAAAGTATGATCCCTAGGCCTTGTTTCCAAATACTGCAATCATCGCTTGCTTACTGTTTTACTGCATCTTTACTTCCTGCAATATTACTACCATCAACTGCACGCCAGCAAGCACTTTTCTGGCGCCGTTACTACTGCTCATATTCATTCATACCACTTGTATTTCACTATCTCTTCGCCGAACTAATGCACCTATACATCTGACAAGTGTATTAGGTGTGTTGGGGACACAAGAAACGTCTTGTATCGTGATTGCAGGGTTGTTTGAGAGGGATATCTTTGACCTCTTCCTCCCTGAGTTCGATAAACCTTGGGTGATCCACTTAAGGGAAACTTGCTGCTGTTCTACAAACCTCTGCTCTTGGAGGCCCAACACTGTCTACAAGAATAGAAGCACCCGTAGACATCAGGCAGCAGGGGGGGCCCACACCATATGGCGGCGCGGGTGCCCCCCTGGCCGCGCCAGCCTATAGGAAGGGGGCCCCGTGGCCCCTCTGACTCCGCCTCTTCGCCTATAAAGTCCCTCGCGACCTAAAACCTCGATACCAATTGACGAAACTCCAGAAAGACTATAGGGGCGCCGCCGCCATCGCGAAACTCCGTTTCGGGGGACAGAATCTCTGTTCCGGCACGCCGCTAGGACGGGGAAGTGCCCCCGGAAGTCATTTCCATCGACGCCACCGCCTCCATCATGCTCCGTGAGTAGTTCCCCCATGGACTACGGGTTCTAGCTGTAGCTAGTTGGTACTCTCTCTCCCATGTACTTCAATACAATGATCTCATGAGCTGCCTTACATGATTGAGATCCATCTGATGTAATCGGTGTTGTGTTTGTTGGGATCCGATGGATTGTTACATTATGATTAGTCTATCTATATAAGTTTGTGAAGTTATTGTTGCTGCAATCTTGTTGTGTTTAATGCTTGTCACTAGTGCACGAGTGGCATGATCTTAGATTTAAGCTCTATAATTATTGCTTAGATTGTATCTACAAGTTGTTTGCACATGTCTATGTCCGGAACCAGAGGCCCCAGAGTGACGGCAACTGGGATAACTGGAGGGGAAGGCGTAGGTATGAGGATCACATGTTTTCACCAAGTGTTAATGCTTTGCTCCGGTGCTCTATTAAAAGGAGTACCTTAATCGCCAGTAGATTCCCTTGAGGCCCGGCTGCCACCGGCTGGTAGGACAAAAGATGTTATGCAAGTTTCTCATTGCGAGCATGTATGACTATATATGAAAAACATGCCTACATGATTAATAATCTTGATGTTCTGTCTTAATGCTATTTCAATCCTATCAATTGCTCAACTGTAATTTGTTCACCCAACACTTGTTACTTGTTATTTGAGAGTTACTACTAGTGTAGATAGCTGGGAACCCCGGTCCATCTCTTATCATCATATACTCGTTCTATATGTCATTGGAAGTAGTATCAACTATTTTCTGGTGCCATTGCCTCTATGTTATTCATATCGCTGTCGTGTTATCACTATTGCTCTCATATTGTTTCTTTGTCACATCACATCACCCCTAAGCATTAGTGCTTTTCCAGGTGCAGCTGAATTGACAACTCAGTTGTTAACGCTTATAAGTATTCTTTACCTCCCCTTGTGTCGAATCAATAAATTTGGGTTTTACTTCCCTCGAAGACTGTTGCGATCCCCTATACTTGTGGGTTATCAAGACTATTTTCTGGCGCCATTGCCGGGGATCGAAAGAAAAGCTACACCACAGAGAATTGCCTCCCACGGCAAAAAGCTATTTTCTGGCGCCGTTGCCGGGGAGGCATAGCTCTACTCATCAGTTCACCTGGGGAGTACACTCTACCTCTCTCTCTGTTTTTATTTTATTTTATTTTATTTTGCTTAGTTTACTTTTGTCTAGTTTATTTGTGCTTAGTTTATTTCTGTCTAGTATTGTTTTGCTTAGTTTACTTTTGTCTAGTTTCTTTTTGTCTTGTTTTATTTTTTCTTATATACCCAAAAATCCATAAAAATTTGAAAAACCGAAAAATTAAAAACTGTTGTTATGGGAGAACCCACAACCTATTTGGAGCTTATTGAAATATATATGAATTATAGAGAATCAAGAACGGGTAAAGTCATGAGTGTTGTGATAGAAAAATTGAATACAATTGCTAAAATCTTGCTTAAACGCCATGATATAAACTGTTGCTCTAAACAGGATACTAAACATCTGAAATTCCAATGTGGCTTTAGTGAAGAAGTTTTAATTAAGAACTATAATTGGAATAGCTATATTCATTTTGGGTTCGAAGAGGTAGAATAATTTGTCTTATTTATGGGAGCTTTTGAGATCGAATCCTTCATGTCTAAAAATTATGAAACTTGTATTGCTTGTAAGAACCTTAAAGATTATGTCTCTTCTATCCTTAATTTTTGCATAGAAGGTTACAGTGATAATCCTTATATCATTGATTATAAAGAGAGACTCATTAATGCACAAGAATGCACTCACAATTTGCAGGAACCTGTGAAAGAAGAAATTGATGAACCTGAAAGCTCATTGGATGAAAAAGAGGAGGAAATTGATGAACCTGAAAGCTCATTGGATGAAAAAGAGGAGGAGAGTGATGAACAAAAGGAGGAAGAATGGATTAGCTACCCATGCCAACCTTCTAATGAGAGTAACTCTTTATCTCTTACACTATTTGATTGTCCTCCATGCTTACCAAAGGAGGATGAATGTTATGTTCCTGTGGATTCTCTTGCAATATTCCCTATGAGTAAAACTTGTGAGAATAATTATGCTACTGTTATCTATGATAATCCATGCTATTTTGATAAATCTTATGATAATGCTTTGTCTGTGCCTGATATCGAAATGCCTGGTACTAAAGAGTTTTGCTTAGCAAATGTTTATGATAAAGCTCTAGATGATGGTCCCATGTTACTTGATAATATTAATTATACTACTAATGAAAATGGGATTGGAGAAGTCTTGACTTTATCTAGGAGTCCTATATCTTCTGAGATTGATCAATCATCTTGTTATATTATTGATAAAAGTGGGTTTGAAAGTTTTAATCCCATTATTTTTGAGCTTGATAAAAATTATGTGATTGTAGATCATGAATAGCATGTTGTATGTGATAGTTATAATGTTGAGTTTATTCATGAAGCTACTAAAAATTATTATGAGAGAGGAAAATATGGTTGTAGAAATTTGCATGGTATTAAAACACCTCTCTATATGCTGAAAATTTTGAAGTTACTCTTGTTTTATCTTGCTATGCTTGTCACTTTGTTCTTCATGAATTTATTTGTGTACAAGATTCCTATGCATAGGAAGTGGGTTAGACTTTAATGTGTTTTTAACTTGCTTTTTGATGCTCTCTTTTGCTTCAACTCTCATCCTTATGTGAGCATCATTAAAATTGCTGAGCCCATCTTAATGGCTATAAAGAAAGCACTTCTTGGGAGATAACCCATGTCTTTATTTTGCTACTATTTTGTTGTGTCTTGGAAGTTGTTACTACTGTAGCAACCTCTCCTTATCTTTATTTTATTGCATTGTTGTGCCAAGTTAAGTCTCTAATAGAAGGTTGATGCTAGATTTGGATTTCTGCGCAGAAACAGATTTCTATCTGTCACGAATTTGAGTAGGTATCTCTGTAGGAAACTCAGAAAAATCTACCAATTTTCATGCGTGTTCCTCAGATATGTAAGCAGCTTTCATTAGTTTTGAGTTTGCTGATTTGAGCAACGTAAGTACCTCTTAAAAATTCTGTCTCTGTTTTTTGCATTGTCTCTTGTGAACTTTAAGTAAGGCTTTCTAGACGTGGAGAGCTGTAGCTAATGTTTTATTGAGTTCTTGCAATGTGTCACTACAGGACTAAAGTGGATTAAAGTTTTTTGAGTACTAACCCCTCTAATGAAGTTTATGAGAAGTTTGGTGTGACAGAAGTTTTCAAGGGTCAAGAGAGGAGGATGATATATGATCAAGAAGAGTGAAAAGTCTAAGCTTGGGGATGCCCCCGTGGTTCATCCCTGCATATTTCAAGAAGACTCAAGCGTCTAAGCTTGGGGATGCCCAAGGCATCCCCTTCTTCATCAACAACTTATCAGGTCACTTCTAGTGAAACTATATTTTTATTCAGTCACATCATATGTTCTTTACTTGGAGCGTCTGTTTGTTTTTATTTTTGTTTGTGTTTGAATAAATTCGGATCCTAGCAATCCTTGTATGGGAGAGATACACGCTCTGCTTTTTCATATGAACACTAGTGTTCTTTGTTTTATTTTTAATGTTCATGGCGGAGTTGAAAACCGTTGCACTTATCGATATTTGGTTGGAAACAGAAAATGCCTCATATTGTCTTGAATAATTTGATACTTGGCAATTGTTTTGAGCTCTCAAGTAGATCATGTTTAAGCTCTTGCATCATGTAGTTTAAACCTATTAGTGGAGAACTACCGTAGAGCTTGTTGAAATTTGGTTTGCGTGATTGGTCTCTCTAAGGTCTAGATATTTTCTGGTAAAAGTGTTTGAGCAACAAGGAAGACAGTGTAGAGTCTTATAATGCTTGCAATTTGTTCTTATGTAAGTTTTGCTGTACCGGTTCATACTTGTGTTTGCTTCAAACAACCTTGCTAGCCAAAGCCTTGTACTGAGAGGGAATGCTTCTCGTGCATCCAAAACCTTGAGCCAAAACCTATGCCATTTGTATCCACCATATCTACCTACTATGTGGTATTTCCTGCCATTTCAAGCAAATACTTCATGTGTTACTTTTAAATAATTCAAAAGCTATTATCTCTTATTTGTGTCAATGTTTTATAGCTCATGAGGAAGTATGTGGTGTTTATCTTTCGATCTTGTCATTTACTTCTGACAGACTTTCATCGATGGACTAGTGGCTCATCCGCTTATCCAATAATTTTGCAAAAAGAGCTGGCAACGGGGTTCCCAGCCCCAATTAATTACAACTTTCACTAATAATTCTCTTCACATGTTTTGCCCTGATCTATCAGTAAGCAACTTAATTTTGCAAATAGACACTCCTCCATGGTATGCGAATGTTGGAAGGCACCCGAGGATTCGGTTAGCCATGGCTTGTGTAAGCAAAAGGTTGGGAGGAGTGTCATCCATAAATAAAACTAAAATACATGTGTAAACAAAAGAGAAGAGGGATGATCTACCTTGCTGGTAGAGATAACGTCCTTCATGGGAGCCGCTCTTGAAAGTCTGGTTGATAAGGTAGTTAGAGTACCCGCTACCATTCGTTGACAACAACAAACACCTCTCAAAACTTTACTTTTATGCTCTCTTTATGATTTCAAAACTTAAAAAGCTCTAGCACATGATTTAATCCCTGCTTCCCTCTACGAAGGGCCTTTCTTTTACTTTATGTTGAGTCAGTTTACCTACTTCTTTCCATCTTAGAAGCAAACACTCGTGTCAACTGTGCATTGATTCTTACATGCTTACTTATTGCACTTATTATATTACTTTGTGTTGACAAATATCCATGAGGTATGCATGTTGAAGTTGAAAGCAATTGCTGAAACTTAAATCTTCCTCTGTGTTACTTCAAACCTCTTATTAAGAATTTATTGCTTTATGAGTTAACTCTTATGCAAGACTTTTGGATGCTTGTCTTGAAAGTACTATTCATGAAAAGTTTTGCTATATGTTATTTATTTGTTAGCAAACTATAGATCGTTGCCTTGAGTCACTTCTTTCATCTCATATGCTTTACAATAGTATGATCAAGATTATGTAAGTAGCATGTCACTACAGAAATTATTCTTTTTATCGTTTACCTACTCGAGGGCGAGTAGGAACTAAGCTTGGGGATGCTTGATACGTCTCCAACGTATCTATAATTTCTGAGGTTCCATGCTAGTTTTATGACAATACCTACATGTTTTGCTCACACTTTATAATGTTTTTATGCATTTTCTGACACTAACCTATTAACAAGATGCCAAAGTGCCAGTTCCTGTTTTCTGCTGTTTTTTGTTCCAGAAAGGCTGTTCGGGCAATATTCTCGGAATTCGACGAAACAAAGACCAAATATCTTATTTTCCCCGAAAGGTTCCAGAACACCGAAGGAGAGTCGGAGGCGGGCAGCAGGGGGCCCACACCATATGGCGGCGCGGGTGGCCCCCTGGCCGCGCCAGCCTATGGGGAGGGGGCCCCGTGGCCCCTCCGACTCCGCCTCTTCGCCTATAAAGTCCCTCGCGACCTAAAACCTCGATACCAATTGACGAAACTCCAGAAAGACTCCAGGAGCGCCGCCGCCATTGTGAAACTCCGTTTCGGGGGACAGAATCTCTGTTCCGGCACGCCGCCGGGACGGGGAAGTGCCCCCGGAAGTCATCTCCATCGACGCCACCGCCTCCATCATGCTCCGTGAGTAGTTCCCCCATGGACTACGGGTTCTAGCTGTAGCTAGTTGGTACTCTCTCTCCCATGTACTTCAATACAATGATCTCATGAGCTGCCTTACATGATTGAGATCCATCTGATGTAATCGGTGTTGTGTTTGTTGGGATCCGATGGATTGTTACATTATGATTAGTCTATCTATATAAGTTTGTGAAGTTATTGTTGCTGCAATCTTGTTGTGTTTAATGCTTGTCACTAGTGCACGAGTGGCATGATCTTAGATTTAAGCTCTATAATTATTGCTTAGATTGTATCTACAAGTTGTTTGCACATGTCTATGTCCGGAACCCGAGGCCCCAGAGTGACGGCAACTGGGATAACTGGAGGGGAAGGCGTAGGTATGAGGATCACATGTTTTCACCAAGTGTTAATGCTTTGCTCCGGTGCTCTATTAAAAGGAGTACCTTAATCGCCAGTAGATTCTCTTGAGGCCCGGCTACCACCGGCTGGTAGGACAAAAGATGTTATGCAAGTTTCTCATTGCGAGCACGTATGACTATATATGGAAAACATGCCTACATGATTAATAATCTTGATGTTCTGTCTTAATGCTATTTCAATCCTATCAATTGCCCAACTGTAATTTGTTCACCCAACACTTGTTACTTGTTATTTGAGAGTTACCACTAGTGTAGATAGCTGGGAACCCCGGTCCATCTCTTATCATCATATACTCGTTCTATATGTCATTGGAAGTAGTATCAACTATTTTCTGGTGTCATTGCCTCTGTGTTACTGTTACTGCTGATGTGCTACTGTTACTATTGCTCTCATATTACTGCTGCTTTCACATCACCCCTGTTACTAGTGCTTTTCCAGGTGCAGTTGAATTGACAACTCAGTTGTTAAGGCTTATAAGTATTCTTTACCTCCCCTTGTGTCGAATAAATAAATTTAGGTTTTACTTCCCTCGAAGACTGTTGCGATCCCCTATACTTGTGGGTTATCAGTGCGCGCCTTCGCAGCTCCTCCCAAACGAGCACGCCGCCTTGCTCGTCCCCCGGCGAGCCTCACGCCTTCTCCTCCCCCGGGAGCCACTGTTCCTCCCCCAGCGAGTGCACCGCCCGGCTAGCATGCCGCCTCTGCTTCTCCCCGGCGAGCGGCCCCTGCTCCCCCCGGCGAGCGACGCCCGGCGAACCTCACGCCCTTCTCCTCCCGCGGGAGCCCCTGCTCCTCCCGGCGAGCGGCCCCTGCTCCTCCCGGCGAGCCTCACGCCCTTCTCCTCCCGCGGGAGCCCCTGTTCCTCCCCCGGTGAGTGCGCCGCCCGGCGAGCATGCCGCCTCTGCCTCTCCCCGGCGAGCAGCCTCTGCTCCTCCCGGTGAGCGGCCCCTGCTCCCCCCGGCGAGCGACCCCCGGTGAGTGTTGTCAACGACGGAGATGCCGCCGGCGTAGGAGATATCAGAGGAGAGGAAATGGCCAAGGTGGTGTGGGGATGCGGATACGGTATTTTTTATTGTTTTGTTGTTAATTATTTATTGTAAATATATTGGTGATTTGTTGTAAATATAGTTTTGACATGGGAATTGTTGTTGTCCTATTAAAACTGTTGCCAACTATTTGCTGTAAATGCCTAAATTATTTATTGTTTTTTGTTATTAACTATTGTTGTAAACATGTTACTGATTTGTTGTAAAGATACTTCTTGCATGGAAAACTGAATATTATTGTAAACACCCAAATAATAAAAGTTGTTTTTATTGTTAATTATTATTGTAAATATATTGATAGCTTGTTGTAAATGTAAGTACGGTACATATAATGATTAGTGCTGAAATTGGTGTTCCTTGTTCGAATCATTGTTAATATTGTTGTAAACATCAACTTTTTGGTTTTTTTGTTAATATATTGATGCTTTGTTGTAAATATATTTTTGACATGTGAATTTTTTAGTGTTGGACTATTGTTGTCAACGCCCAAATTTTTTATTGATTTTTATTGTTAATTATTGTTGTAAATATATTGGTGATTTGTTGTACAGATACTTTTTATTGTAATAGTATGTTTTTTGTAAATATATTGGTGAATTTTTTAAATTTTATTGATGATTTTTGTTGTAACCAAATCTGTTGTAAAATATTGCTCTTTAAACTTTTCTGTAACAATACTTTTGTAAAATATTACGTCAATTATATTGTAATAGTATATTTTTTTGTACACTGGAGAGAGGATTTTTGTTGCAATATTCTTCACATTAGGGTTGCTCTGTCGTTTTAAAGTAGAGTATCTGCGGGTTGATTTCCAGAAAAGGGAGGGTGGTAAATGTAAAACTACATTTAAACTAATTCTGGACATCGGATCTCGATCCTCGGACGGCGCGGAAACGACCGATTTTAGAGTATCTTCAGTCGCGTTCACCAAAGCGTCCTCCAAACAAAAAAAAAACGTCCTAGTCGCGTGCCCCAAAGGCCGCTTCGGTCCGGATGTGCCCCAAATATTGTCCGGCGTCTCTAGTCCATCCCCTATGTATAGAGGCTCTATCAAGGACGCCGAACACGATTTTTACACTTGCTTTTTTGTTTGGAGGTCGCGTTTGAGAGACGTGGCTGCAAAAGGGACCTCCTCCAAACGTTAATTTCGTCCGGACGCCGAATTGAGCGTTCGCCTTATTTGCGTGCCTTTGATTCCGCGATGATGCGGCTTCCGCTGAATGGGCGCCGCCATGCTCGTGGAAGCGCAAACAGCAGCGGGACCGACCGACCGAACGTTGTAGGCACCGCAGGGACGCATCGGGCTCGCGGCCTCATCAGTCGCGGAAGAATAGACGTGAACGCCATAGGCAGGGCGAGAGCGGGGCCACGCCTGGCAAGCTCTACCTCGTCGGAAATCGGAGATCCGGCGATTTCCCGACCGTCTTCTACAGTGACGGTGTTCCGATCTTGAGAGGACTATATTAAGTGGTTAACGTGCAGGGTTCAGGGGTGTTTATGGTCATTGATGGAAACTTTAGATGGATCATATAGAAGGCGTGGGTCAACCTTGATTTCTCCTGTTGTCAGAGATGGAGTACTAGACATTGTTGGTAATCTCTTCTTGATCTGCTTCAGCACTTCAGGCTATGGGTTGTGATTACTAGGATTCAGGAGAATAGTCAAGACACATTTGCGCGTCATAGGTGAACGTCAAGCTCCTATGCGCATAATCCAGCAACAAGAAGAGTAAGGAACGTTTTCGTCTTGCTAATTCCATCTGGAAGAGCTGGGTATCTATGATTTGTAAAGTTTTCGTCTTACTTTCTAGCTTGCTCTCAAGTACAGGATACGTATCTCACTGCAGGGTTCGCAGGGGCCAAGCAACAATCTCGTCATGTTTTGTCTATCTTCAGAAGGATGATACAACGGTCACCTGCTTGGCTGCTTGTTCAATCCGTATTCTCACGACAAGTCTGGATACAATGCTTGGACAGTGGCATATATTCTAAACTGCAACTCCACAGGATCCGGATGAAGGGGTTTAATTCTTTTGTCAAGCTAACTTGCTGAAGCCTTTGGAAGCAATATGTTAATGCTCGATGTCTTTTGGTGAAAATCATCAATTATTTTCTGAAGCTAGGCTACTCCCGTAAAATCATCAATGGAGTAGGAGATATCATTTTACAGGACAAAGTGCTCTTTGTTGCACCGGGTGCACATCCGGAGGAAAATCGTCAATGGAGTATCATTTACCATGAGCTTCAGCAATTGGTACTTGGGCACATGTGCCATTTTAACACTCACATTGCTCTAAAATTTAGCAATTGGCGTTTGATTTTTCTATATTACATTTGAATTCATGCCATTATTTGTTCTATTAACTTTGGTCAATTATTATTTGTGCTATCAGCTCTAGCTGATCCACCTACTTCTTAAATGAGTTTACTTTTCATTTACTTCTATCAAGAAGATTTGCGTGCTCTTAATGGTGTAAAAAAGTTCTATCTTTTTGAACCGTAAAATCTAATTTCGAACACTTTTGAACACTTAGTGTGACAAGAATAGCAGCATACCCGTAAAACTCACCATTGCATATGAATGCATGTCCACCCGGTGCAACGCACGGACACTTTTACTAGTTATATATAATAAAGATACATAGTATACATTGAATCGGATAAACTTAAATAAACACATATATATCATAGTGATGTCATAAAGAGTACACCATAGTAGTACTTGATAAATAATTATTTGTATTTTTTCCATGTCTTCACACGAAAGACGCCTGCGGTCCCTCGTGGAAGTACGCGCCGGTCGGCCCATCTTCCGGCAACAGCACTACGCTGGTGATGTTGCGGGCGCCCTCCTCCGGTGTGAGGATCCCTGAGTTCCTCGTGATGTCTGTCCTCACGTAGCCCGGGTGTGCGCAGTTGATACGTAGCTCGGGGTGCCTCTTTGCCAGGATCCTTGAGTAGGCATTGATGGCAGCTTTGGCCACCTTGTACGCCGAGAACTCGGCCGGCCACCCTCGCGCATCCACCGCGCCGGCCTCGAAGTCTTTCAGGAACATGTCCAGCAGCTCGTCCAGCCTCTCCTCTGTCAGGTTGTCGATGTTGTTCAGCTCATTCTTCAGGTCCTCGCTCCTGAATAGCTGCGGGCGCAATGGAAAATCGTAATCCGGAATTTATGATCTCTTGTAGTTGGGGGCCGTGAGACTTATTTTAGTGTGATGTATGGTACTTACTCTTAGCAATCCGAAGTTAGAAGAGACATTGACGATCCTTCCATCCGACGAGGATTGGAGCAGGGGCAGGAGAGCTTCTGTAACCCGCTTTGTGCCGTAGTAGTTGGTTTGCACGCCCTGCTTTGCCTTCTCGTGCGTCTCTCGGCAGGTGCTCCACATCCATACCGTTCTCTGGTGAGCATCCATGCCATCGAACTGTCGCACGAATACACACGGAGAGGAATGAAAAATGTTCAGTCTTCTTTCCTCTTGCCACAAGCCAACCAATGAAAAAGTAATACTACATGTTGAAATCTACCGTTTCGCCACCGGGCATGACACCATATACTGGATCAATCACATGCTCAATCCCGTCAGTCGCGGCGTTATTCACCTGCGAATCGGAGTGGGCCGAGATCTCAATACAAAAATCATACTGTAGTACTCCTCTATATATTATTTGCGAGGAAAACGTTGGGTAGCGCGATTCTAAAGCGATCCTCCGTGGTACTAGGAGATAGCGACAGATAGACTGTTCAAAAGAGGAAAAACATACCAGGATGTCAAGCTTCCCAAAATGGCTCTTCAGGAAATCGGACAGCCGAGCGACGCTGGAAGCATCCGTGATGTCCAGCTGATGAAATATGACATCTGAGTGCCCCAGCTGCTTGATCTGCTCCACCGCCGCCGTTCCCCTCGTCTCGTCCCTTGCTGTCAGAACGACCGTGATGCCGCTGGCCGCCAGTTGCTTGCACACCTCTAGCCCGATCCCTTTGCTCCCGCCGGTGACCACAGCGATCCTGGCAACGGCAATCGAAAAACATGGTGATACCGGCGTTGAAGTTCAGACTATTCAGCAAGAAAAACATGGTGATCCAAAAAGGTATGTACCTTGTGTTGGAGGACATCGGAATGGTTCCTTCCATCGTCAAACTTGCATGCAGTTCCAGCTCACAGATCGAGCCTTCAAATCAGAGTCGAGTTTCAAGTAGATTACCGGGATCCAAAAATTTCAGCTCGCAGAGATCAGATCAAACACCGATCGGTGGAAGGAGTCTGCGAGCGCTGCGGAGCTGGAGGGTGTGTGGTCGGGCGGTGGAGCTGCGGTCACCTTTTGTAGAGTGATGAGAAGAGATGAGACGCGGAGGCGATTGCGGATATACAAGTAAAATAAAGATCCACGACAAAGCGGCGCCGCGTCGTCTTTATGCACGACAATCACGAGGCAGCATCGTCGACAAGTAAAATAACGGAAATAATTTACGCATCTTGCTGCGCTGGCTGTGCCAAAACATATCGCCAACTGATTCGTTTTTCATTACAATCAGATTACCGCTATCAGTTGAAGCTTCACGACGATTCTTATGCAGCTACGTGGAATCGATAACTACAATCAAGTACTACCCGCAAGCAAACTGCATCAAGGGGAAAGCTCCAGCTGATCCTATGCAGGCACAGTCTAAGAAGAAAGAAGCCCATCTAGAACATGTGAAGCGATGGACGTTGCCTCCTGAAGGTTGGGTGAAGCTGAATGTGGACGGATCATTTGATGCTGATTCAAAGACGGGCGGCGCAGGCATGGTTCTGAGGGACGATGGAGGTGCTATCATTTTCTCCGCTTACCGACACCTGATGACTTGCTCGTCTCCCCTCGAGGCAGAGCTAGCAGCATGTATGGAGGGATGCGCCTTAGCTCGTCAATGGAGCACTCTGCCATGCATTATCGAGATGGACTGTTTAGAAGGTGTCTCTCGTATCAAGTCTGAAACTGGAGATCGTTCAGACGTTACTTTCTTGCTGAAGGAGATAAAGCGTCTCATGCATGACGGCGTAGGGTTTAAGGTAGAGCATATTAGGCGGGAGCAGAACTTTGTTAGCCATGCTCTCGCCGCTATAGGCCGCTCGGAAGCTAGAACAGCTGTTTGGCTAAATTCGGGGCCTCAAGATATACCTAAACTCTGTATTGAGGATTGTAACCCATGTATTTGATTAATACAATACCCATTCGCAAAAAAAAAAAGTGTCCATCTCTTTTATTTTTCTTTGCCAAAAAGTCTCAATCTAAGCACGTAACAATCACAAATTACCATTTATCATAAAAAATGTTAGATTCCATCATTCTGTCTCAAGCTAAACCGTGAGTAAAACTGCCCCATAATAAAGGGTGTCTCAAAGGCTGAATCGACTGAGACTTAACTCAGTCAAATTACATCTGTGTGTTTTAATACGGGTCTAAACAAAGTGCAAACAACAACAAATATGAATCTTCAAAAAGAAATAAAATATAATGGTACAGCGCGTGACCGCAGGGGCGGATCTGCTTGGAGTGACCCTGATGCACATGTATCAGTGTAAGAAATTTGTTTACTATTACTTATAAGCTCAATGGGAGGCAGTGCATCAGGTTAGGCAGCAAAACGTGCATCAGCAAGGCAGAAATACAAGTAGAAAAGGCTTCAAACTTAGCTGTGCATCAGGGAGATGTTCTCTCCAGCTCCGCCCCTAGCGTGACCGAGACATAAGATACGTCTCAGCTAGGTGAAATTTAGCAATTCTGATAAATAAAGCAATAGTAGGTGGATGGGCTCGGATACTCCTGTTCTCGGGTTACAAACCGGTCAAAGAAAATGGTATTTATAAGTCTTAGGATATTTTGAGATAAATCATGCACGAGCATATAGCTTTGATACTTATCATGTGTACCATATTTCAAGGAAAATGCGTATGTATGTGGCCTCCAAAATCAAAGAGAGATATGTTATTTTGGGAGTTGTTTTATGGTACCCTTAAATGAGTAGCAGCCATTCATTTTAATCCACCCAAAGGCCTACAACAATTCATACTACTGCTAAAAACATGAGAGGTATGATTCATACCACTAACAAATTTCGGCGCCCCACCTAAAAAGGCCGTGGACGGGCCTGGCCCAAAATCCGAAGAGAGTCCAAATACGGGCTGTCAAACGTTCAAGATTATTACTCTTTCTGACGACATGATCAATGCCCTCTTAGTTGCGGTTAGGTGTGAGTTTATAGCAATCGAGTTTTAGCCAATTTTTAGCGGAACTGATTAGACAAACTTTTGTTACTAATCAGCTTAAGAAAACTATGTTTGGGTTAGTCGCTCGCGACGCTTATGATTCTTTGTCTGCAAGTCTGCCACACCTGGACGCTGGCCGTCCAGGCTTCATTAGAGCAGCCTTAGCGCCCGTGTGCTCGACCACTGACGTGCAATCGGAGCTTCAGGCTCGGGCTGTCGCTGCTCTGCGGCCAGTCCGACGCGGTGAGCCCTGGCGCCCGGTCAGAAGAGGTCGTCCAGCACCGGCAACAGCAGCAGGAAATTCGAGCTGCAGATCGATGATCTTTTAGTGTTTCGACAAGGGGCCGAGCTGAGCGCCTTCTTCGCGTCCATGGGCGACGGCCGGTGCCGTCCTCAGATGGTGGTGGCGGGTACCTGTTGGACATCAGCGGATTCATCGCGCTGATGGTCGAGAGAGTAGAGTGCAGCCCACCAGGGTTTTTTTTGAACTAATTCTCCACCAAGGTTGTTGAGAAGCGAACGGGAAGAAGAAAAAAATATTTACGATCGTAGGGCTCTATGGTGCACCGCCGCAGGACTCTGCTCAAACTCGACATGTCGAACATCTCGATTGGACACGACCCCCCTCCCCCGTCCCTACCGGGTGCGCGTACACGCGGCCGTGGCGTCGTGTGAATGTCAGGTCGATTGCGGTCATCCCACCTTTTTTTGTAACTGCAACTTACGGATGTTGGGCTTGGGCCTAATCTCGTCGTTTAATCTAAGCCGAATGTAATTCATACCACTCCCTCTACCATGAGAGGTAAAAGGTACCGTAAAAGGTGCCTATTTTGGACGGTGAAATCCCGGAACTTGAATGGGTCGTTGTGTACTTTTTTTTTACGTAAGTTAAATACATTCGATTTTAAGTTTCAAACTTGGCAAACACATACCTACCTACATTCTCTATATGCAAAATTTTGTTTCCTATTTTTCTGACTTTATTTAGCATTTATTTTGATTCTAAAGTTAATATGGGATCATGAGTACCCATGTTCCAAATAATCCGGCTCTGTGATAATGGCTAATCTACAAGTATCCGTCATGGCTTCGATTGATCCACCACACGTGTCATACATTTTGTGTCCGTTAAGGCAAACCCTAATGAATAAAACCCCAGTACCGTAAGAGTGTCAGGAAATTCCAGTGAAAGTAAGATAGGAAGTCCCATAAACACTGCATGAGGTGCCCAGATCAGCGGCACTGAAACTGCTTATAATTCTACAGAAATTGTCGGCAATTAGATTTGGAGATTGCAGCTAATTTTGGAGAAAGTGCTGAAGCATCTGTAGCGATCTTCCTTCTCTGAGGTAAGCCATCCACCTCCTCCTTATTTCCCGACTGTCAGATAGTAGTTGTCTAGATCTTTTTCTCAAAACTCTTAGCTTATAAAAACGTTGCTTCCCTCAAGTAACTTAGAAATAAAGAATGATAGTTAGGAACAAACGTATACTCACAAAAACATACCAGCCCGAACTTTCAAAACTTAGTTCAAAATCTTCACGTCTACATGAAGCACCAACTCCGCATATGCTAGACGAAGCGTCAAATCCACACCAACAGGAAGCATCAATGAACAAAAAGTTCATCCACACTAACAACAAGCGTAACACATGGAAGATTGTATCCTAGTGGAAGCCTCAAAGTGGGTGTCAACTCTACACCAATGCAAAGCGTCACGACTCACGAATGAAGTGTCAACTCCAAACCAACGAGAAGTATCAACCCTGCACCAACATGAAAGTCAATGCAAGGAGTGTCAACTGTCACCAACGAGAAGCGTCAATGCATGGAGCACGAACCTCACATCTACCTCAAAGTTGTGTCTCGCTTCCAGGGTCGACTCGCATCTCATCTTCTGTTATTTCTAATCCATCTCTATTGATTAAGTAAACGGCAATACACAAAATCCAAAAACTGGAATGAACAAAGATGAAAAATAAAAAATAAAAATGATTTTGCATTTTGTACTAGATATCTTTTTTTTTTTGAAGGAACACTACTGTATTCCATTAAACAGATAAACTGGCCAACTCGCCAGCACAAAGTTCAGTTACAAAATGTGGAAGTTCTGCAATCCATACATTTTGGTTGCTATCCTCTAACATAGCACCCTGATTTGCTAGTACATGAGCTACATTGTTACAAGTTCTTTTACATACTAATAATTTTACATCATCATAAGCCAAGCCTAGAAGGGATTTTATTTCTTTGAAAAGGGGTCCTATTTGTGATAGATCATAGTCCTGAGTTGTGACTGCTTTCTTCAGCTCCGTTGCATCCATTTCTAATTGCACTTTGTTGCATCCCATTTGAGAAGTAATTTTTATTGCCTGCAGCATAGCAAAAGCTTCAGCATGTAGGGCTGATTGTATTCCTATACTGTGACCTTCCCCAGCTGCTACTGGAAAGCCACATTCGTTTCTAACGATAAAGCCCCAGCCTCCTGTATTTGTATTTTTGTGGAAAGCCCCATCTATATTTATTTTGACATAATTATGCAAGGGTAGTTTCCATTTACCTGGCTTTGTTTTCTTGCTTGACGGCTTCTCTTGGATCAGTTTCCTATAATCCATTGTGTGGATCATTACTGAAGAAACTGTTTGTTGAAGAGGTCTGATTTTATCTCCGGCATTTGCTTTATTCCTTTCATTCCACCACAGCCATAATGCACAGCATATTGTTAACTTCTTTTCCTCCTGTAAACTGAAAACTGTTTCCAGCACTGAAATTTGATCTCTGCACTTCTTTAGTTCTTCCCTTACATCTTCAAGTTGAAGCTGCCTCCATAATTGTTTCACCAATTTACATTTGAGGAAAATGTGGCCTCCGTCTTCATCAAATCTGAAACATAGTGGACATCTTGTGTCTACATCCATCCCTCTTCTTCTCTGATTCATACGCAATGGAAGAGTGTTAGTGGCTAACCTCCATAAGAAGTGTAAGATTTTACTAGGAAGTGGAAGTGACCACAATTTCTTCCATATTAAGGCCTTGTTCTCTTTATCACTTTGAGATGACCCTGGGTTGCCGTGGATAGAATCTTGAGCTTCCATTTCCCTTGCTACTCTGTATGCTGATTTTGCTGAGAATACCCCTTTTTTGTCGTAATGCCATGCTGGGAAATCTTCAAACTCGTTGAAAACTGGAATTTGGAGTATAGCTTGTACATCCTCTTTCTCAAATGTTTGGTTCAACATTTGTATATCCCATGTGCCTGTAAGTGGATTTATGAGCTCCTCTACTTTGGTGATTAGATTCTTCCTTTTCCTAGATATTACTCTCCTTGTTATGCCTCTTGGTATCCAAGGATCCCGCCAGATGTTTATTTTTGTGCCATTCCCCACTCTCCATATTATGCCTTTATTAAGTAAGTCCACTCCTTTCAGTATACTCCTCCAAGTATATGACATACCTTTTCTTGGTTTTGCTTGGAGTATCTTCCCATCTGGAAAATATTTTGCTGCTAGAACTTTTGTGCATAATGCCTCCGGATTATTGAGCAGTCTCCATGCTTGCCTTGCAAGCATAGCTAAGTTAAAATGATGTATATTTCTGAATCCCAAACCACCACAATTTTTGGGTAGAGTCATCCTTTCCCAGCTAACCCAATGCATGCCATTTTCTTTTTCTACCTGGCTCCACCAATACCTGCATATCATGGAGCTCAATTGATCACAAAAACTTTTGGTTAAATCAAAACATGCCATTGCATAGACTGGCACTGCTTGTGCTACTGCTTTAATTAGGATTTCCTTGCCAGCTATGGAAAGTAACTTCTCCTTCCATCCTTGTATGCATTTCCAGATTTTTTCTTTTAGATATGCAAATGTTTTAATTTTAGATTTTCCAATATAGACAGGTAAGCCTAAGTACCTTCCTGAGTGTCCTTCTTTGTTCATACTTAAGATGGCCTTTACCCTGTTCTTGTTCTGTTCCTTTGTATTTTTGCTGAATAAAACGGAGGACTTGTCTCTATTAATCATCTGGCCCGAACATTTCTCATAGGTGTCTAGGATCCTTTTGACTTCTTTTGCATTTGCTTCATTGGCTTCAATAAGTAAAAGGGAGTCATCAGCAAATAGTAAGTGATTAACACTGGGAGCATTATTGCAGATTTTAATACCTCTCAATCTTCCTTTTTGTTCCGCTTGATGAAGCATTGCTAAAAAACCTTCTGCGCATATAAGGAAAAGGTAGGGGGAGAGAGGGTCTCCTTGCCTCAACCCTCTTTGTGGTACTATAACTTCAGTTGATTCATTGTTGACTCTGATTTGGTATTTCACTGTAGAGACACATTTCATAATTAGATTAATCCAACTTCGTCTGAAACCTAGTTTGTTTAACATACCTTCTAGGAAATTCCACTCAATTCGATCATACGCCTTGCTCATATCAAGTTTAAGTGCAGCATATCCTGTGCTTCCACTTATTTTATTCTGCAAAAAAACAACTTCACACGAAAGAAGCCTGCACGCCCTCATAGAAGAACGTACCGGTTGGCCCGTCTTTCAGCAGAAGCGCTACAATGATGATGTTATGTGTGCCCTCTTCTGCTATCAGGAGCCCTGAGTTCAGCAGGTACCCCAAAGCACCCCTGATAGAAAATATAGGGGAGAGAGAGGAAAAAGAGGCCTCCAGCAGCTCGTCTAGAGAGGCCCCGGGCAATCCGCTTCCCCTACCAGACCCACTCCCCCCCCCCCCTACACATCGGGACGATGGATGCATCCCCAATATGTCCTCATGTCACCACATGCTTAACAAAGTACTTCTCTGCCCTTCTTCCTTCTTTGATTTCGCTCAAAATCGAGCGCGTATTCAAGCTCCAGATAATCATGGTTTGGAGCCATGGTGGGGAGATCTCGGGGTGGTGCTGCCATGGTGGCAAGAGGAGGGGATGAGCGGCCGGGAGTGGAAAGCCTTGGTGGGAGAGGAGATGAGCTCGGCCGGTGGCTGCGGTAGGCAGAAGCGCGCGTGGATGGGCAGAACAAGCCAGAGAGAGAGGTCTGTACTAGTGGGTTTGATTCTTGTACTCAATTTTAGAAAGAGGATGGGAAATTCAATTAGGCTTCCAGGTGTGTATGCTCCCACTACCAAAAAATCATATTTCAAAGTATCGAAATTTTTTGATAAAAAATTACATGTACATCTCCATAATATATGTGCGTTCGCTAAGTTTCACAAAAATCTAATTTTTTTATGGTCTGTGTAAAAAAAGAAAACTTATCTTGCAAAAGCATTATTTTTAGCACTGAGTTTTTTTTTACACATGTCACATGATAAGTCAATTTTTTATGAAACGACTTTGTAAGCGTGTAGCACATGAAGATGCAAATGCAAACTTTTTGTTTCAATTTTTAAAATATAAAATATGTGTAAGATGCATTTTAAAATAGAGGAAGCATATGCTCCCATATTTCAAAACACCACTCCCAGAGGGGATTTGGTATTTTGCTATAATAAGCTCAAATTAGCTACTGCTGGCTATTGGATTGCTTTCCAAATTGCTATTGCTTGCAATGAGGAGGCACTAATTTATTGTTTCGCAATTTTGCTAGCTGAAACACATTGTTAAAATAGTGGTAAGTGTTGGATAAGGGAGAGGATATAGGGCTGCTGCTGGAGAATGACGGGAAATAATCCTTTTATGGGAGGCCCCTACATAGAGACATAGGGGGGAAAAATATAAGGGCCCGCTCTTAACATGTAACTCCGAGTGCTTCTTCGCCATGATCCTCGAGTACGCATTAAGCGCAGCCTTGGCCACCTTGTATGCCGAGAACTCGGCCGGCCATCCTCGCACATCCACTGTGCCGGCCTCGAAGTCTTTGAGAACATGTCCAGCAGCTCATCTAGCCTCTCCTCGTCAGGCTGTCAGTGTCGTTCAACTCCTGCTTCAGCTCCTCGATCATTTCTAAATAACTGTGACGAGGAAAGAAAATCTTGTTGTGGATTTGGGTTTTCTTTTTTTCTTCTTTGTGATGAGGAAGTTATTCTAGTGTTTGATCTATAATGCTTAGTTGGAGGAGGCATTGACGATTCTTTCGTCTGACAGTTTGGTACGTCTCTCGGCTAGTGGTCCGTATCAATCCAATTTTCTGAGAAGCATCCATGCCATCAAACTGTTGCATGAACACACATACAGGAATCTAATATGGTCAGCATCTACAAAATTCTTTTCACAAGCCAAACATTGAAAACTACATGTTCAAGTTTTACCGTTTCACCAGTGGGTATATGCTCTAACCCAGCAGTCCCGGCATTATTTACCTGTGAATCAGACTTGTTATTATCCCCTTCTCATGCCAAGATCCAATTGAAAATAGTAATTTTACTCAGAAGAAAAAAAAAGTCTAGTGTTGCATTTCTAAAGGAAACTATCTGTGGTAGATACTATCTCCATCCCAAATGTTAAGACTTATACTATTTTTAGAAAGTCAAACTATGTTAAGTTTGATTAAATTTTTATCGAAAACTATTAACTTGCAAAATACAAAATTAATATCATTAAATAGATAATAAAATATATTTTTATAATATCTATAAAATATTATATTTGTTGATAGGTTGTATATTTATTAACGTAGTTTAACTTTAAAAAAAGCTTTAAGCTTTGGGATGGAGGTAATACTAGATAGCCAGAAATTCGCTTTATATCTTGGACGATGTGGTGGAGCACCTTTCTTCTTGAAGTTCAAAAGCTGTACTAGTTTAAAATTTCAATAAAATCCTTGGCGTTGACAATAGTGTATTCCACCAAAGTGCACAATCCTGCCTAACTAAATACCTTGCATTTGCGGTCACATTAAAAAGATAAATATGACTGATTTGGGGCGTTCTGACATCATTGTTTACATTTAGGATTTTTTCCGATGTTTAAAAACTTTGAAGTGCTTTGTATTCTTTTATTTTAAAAAATTGCTCCACGTCGGCCGTCCTCCAAACCATAGTCTATAGCGACAGATAGAACGATCAAAGGAGGAAAAGCTTACCAGAATGTCTCCCGAAACGGGTCTTGAGGAAATCTGCCAGCCGAGCAATTAATGCTGGACGCATCCGTGATGTCTAGCTGATGAAAAATTACATCTGTGTGACCAAGCTGCTTGGTCGATTTTGACAAAATTAACCTAAATCTGGAAAGATCTCACAAAATAACCTGGTTTCGAAAAAAATTCACAAAATAACATTTTGCTCGGCTCCGCACAAGATGGAGCAATGCTCAGTAGCACGGCTCCGTCCCATGTGGAGCCAAGCTGAGAAGCACGGTGCCGTTGCAGGTGGAGCCAAACTCAATAGCACGGCTCCGTCTAGGGTGGAGCTAAGCTCATAAGCACAACACCGTCCCAGGCGGAGCCAAACTCAGTAGCATGGCTCCGTTCCCGGTGGAGCCAAGATCAGTAGCACGGCTCCGTCCTAGGTGGAGCCAAGGTCCTTAGCCGTTTTCTAACAACAATTGAGAGTGGTTCATGCACCTAGTGATGACCAAGTTTATTGAGCCCAACATCGAGGTTTGCATCATCTCGGACCAACACCAAGGGATACTCAAGATAGTTATTTTCTATTTTGCGCATGTTTCCATTTAAATGGTTATGTGTGCAAAATTGTCACCGGCAGGCGCTTAAACCCCTGCTGCGACAAAAACTCGCCCTACAACCTAACCTTGTCAGAGAAGACTTTGAGTCACTGATGCGCGTGAAACTCGTCAGAAGTAAGGCGCTCTGCTGGCAGTAATTATTAGGCGCATGTGAGAAATTTTGTCGTGCCTTCGGATACTCTCCGAGTTATTATACGGTCGGTTGGTTAATAAGCGTCGCCCTCAGTCCGTTCTGATTTTCTAGACAGTCTGGACATTTTTCGGTTCGAGGTTGTGAGCTACAACCTGATGCTTGTTGGTACTAGATCGCACCCAGGAACCCAAACTATTGAGGAAGCACATTGCAAAGAGAAGTAGACTAATATAGCAAGGATAGATGATAAAATCTATGACAAGTTATACTTCATGATAAAAAAAACATGTCAAGCTTCTGAGGAAGCACATTGCAAAGATAAATAGAATAATATGGCAAGGATAGATGACGAAATCTATAACAAGTTATACGTCATGATAAAAAAAACATCTCAAGCTGCCGAGGAAGCACATTGCAAAGATAAATAGAATATATACCAAGAATGGATAACAAAATCTATGCCAAATTATATTTCATGATTAAAAAAAAAAGCTCAAGCTGTTGAGGAAGCATATTGCAATGATAAATAGAATATATATCAAGGATAGATGAAAAAATCTATGAAAAGTTATATTTCATTATAAAGGTAGTTTATATGTTAACAAACTGATAAAAACCTATAAAACACATATATCCGAAGGTACGAACCACACCGAGATCGCACTCTATGTTGACGTGCACCCCGGTTCAAAAGAGTAATGTCAAGGAACAATTAATAACAAATTGAGAAGAATACAGACTTGCTATGGTACATCTTCTAATTTTGCACACATAACCAACTAATTGAAAATTAACATAAAATAGAAAATAATTGTGTTGAGTCTCTTTTGGTGACGCTCAGAGATGATGCAAACCTCTCCGCTGGGCTAAATAACCTTGGTCCTCGTTAGTTGCATGAACCATGTACTCCCAATTATTATTGGAAAACGGCTAAGAACCTTGGCTCCACCTCAGATGGAGCCGTGCTACTAAGCTTGGCTCCGCCTGAGACGGATCTGTGCTACTGAGCTTGGCTCCGCCAGGGACGGCGTTGTACTTCTGACCATGGCTCCACCCGGAATGGAGCCATGCTATTGAGTTTGGCTCCACCTAGAACAGAGACGTGCTATTGAGTTTGGCTCTATCTGGTGCGGAGCCAAGCAAAAGGTTATTTTGTGAAATCTTTTCGGGACGAGGTTATTTTATGAGAACTTTCCACATTTAGGTTAATTTTGGCAAAAACGACAGCTTCTTGATCTGCTCGACAGCCGCGGTTCCCCTCATCTCTTCCCTTGCTGTCAGAACGACCGTGATGCTGCTGCCGGCGAGTTGCTTGCACACCTCTAGCCCCATCCTTTATTTCCACCGGTGACCACGGCTTGCAAGGGCAATCGAGCACTGCATATTAGATATAAAAGTTCGTAGAACCAACCATCATAATAGAGCTGTAAGAGCATTTCAGTCGCGTCCTCAAAACATCCTTTAAAGGAATTTGGCGCACGTTGGATATTTTTTCGTTTCCATCCAGCGTGGAAAACCCCTTACAACACAGAAGGGAAAAAAACCACAGGCGTCAACCAGCAAAATTTCACTATATCGGGGAGTGTTTACATGGTTGAAAGACACATCGAGGGATAGTTTTATCTAACATGGATGGCAACAAGATTTACGAAGTGGTCCTCCACCACCTTAGGCGATTTACAATTTGACTACTTGTATCTTGCGTTTTTCTTTTTTTCTTTTTGCTGGACTTGTTTCGGTTGTGTGCATCTTAATTATGAATGCCAGGTGTGATGCTTGTTATAAAAGAGACAAGCAAATAACGAAGAACGATAAAGGTAAACGCAACGGAGACACAAGATTTAACGTGGAAAACCCCTTCCAACACAGAAGGGGAAAAAACCACGGGCGCCAGCCAGCAAAACTTCACTGTATTGGAAAGTGTTTACAAATGCCGTGGGTTATCTTATAATCTGATAAACCCTAGCCGGCGGCTTACAATATGTATATATAGGCGATGCCAACGATCCGTACCGTACCGAGGGGGGCTGCCGCCCCCCGCACCCCCCCCTTCGCAGGCATCCCTGTAGGGCACGACGTATGGGCTAACTTCAGACTCCGCTACGCTTCGGCCCAAGCCTACCCGACGACGGGTCTCGCTCCGCTCGTCAGAAGTTAGCCTCCCTTTAGTATATGAATTTGGATCAAAATATAACAAACTCCACCTTGAGACAAATTCCATCTTGTAGCATGAACTTCAACAATCTCCTGAACAACAAAGAAAAAAAACACTTCCTGGCGCCAACAGCTACTTGGGCTAAATAGTTATACCAACCAAGCTTGAGCAAAGCTCAAACTTGGAAACAGGAACTGACTTTGTCATCATATCCGCAAGATTATCATGAGTACTTATCTTGCATACCTTCACTTTACCTTGAGCAACAATGTCGCGCACATAATGGTATTTTATATCAATATGCTTTGTCCTCTCATGGAACATTCGATCTTTAATAAGGTATATTGCACTTTGATTGTCAGAAAACAAGTTAATGCAAGAATCATCTCCACAAAGCTCAGCATACAAACCTTTCAACCAAACAGACTCTTTGCAAGCTTCACTAATTGTTATATATTCTGCTTCGGTCGTAGATTGGGCAATAACAGATTGTAACGTTGCCTTCCAACTCACAGCACATCCACCAATAGTGAACACATAACCTGTGAGAGATCTTCTCTTATCCAAATCGGCAGCAAAATCTGAATCCACATAGCCTACGAGTCCCTCATCGGTCTTGCCAAACTTCAAGCAAGTTTTGGATGTGCCACGAAGGTACCTGAAAATCCACTGAACAGCTTTCCAATGTTCTTTACCAGAATTAGCCATGTATCGACTGACCAAACTCATAGCATATGACAAATCAGGGCGAGAACAGACCATGACATACATCAAGGAACCAACATCACTAGAATATGGAACTCGTGACATGTAATCAATATCTTCATCAGTACTAGGACATTGCAATGCTGACAATTTAAAGTGAGGAGCCATAGGTGTACTAACAGACTTTGCATCATGCATATTAAAACGATGAAGAACTTTCTGAATGTAATTTTGCTGACTAAGAAATAACACACTAGATTTTCTGTCTCTTGTAATTTCCATACCTAGTATTTTCTTAGCAGCATCAAGATCCTTCGTCTCAAACTCACTACTTAATTGTGACTTTAAAGTAGTGATCTCTTTCTTGCTTTTGGCAGCAATCAACATATCATCAACATATAACATCAAGTATATAGGTGATCCATTAACAAACTTGATATAAACACAACTATCATACTGAGATCTCTTAAACTCATGTGCAAGCATAAATGAATCAAACTTTTTATACCATTGTCTTGGAGACTGTTTCAGACCATAAAGAGGCCTCTTCAACTTGCAAACAAGATCCTCTTTCTCAGGCATAATAAAACCTGCAGGCTGGTCCATGTATATCTCCTCCTTAAGCTCACCATGCAGAAAAGCAGTCTTTACATCTAGCTGCTCAAGCTCAAGATCATGCATAGCCACAATATCAAAGAATGCACGAATGGAACTATGCTTCACAACCGGAGAGAAAACATCATTGTAATCAATACCTGGAATTTGGCTGAAACCTTTTGCTACTAACCTTGCCTTAAACCTCGGAGGCTCATTAGGAGACAAATGTTCCTTTCTTTTAAATATCCACTTACAGCGGACAACCTTCTTTTGTTTAGGCAAGGGCACAACATCCCATGTGCCATTCTTGTCAAGCGATTGCATCTCCTCTTGCATAGCAGAAATCCACTTCATGCGGTCAACGGATGCAACAGCCTCAGCATATGTAGCAGGTTCAGTATCATGTTCCACCTGTTCAGCACAACTCAAAACATGATGAATAAGATTATATTCTTCAATTAAACGAGGACGTGGACCTTTGTTACGCCTTGGTCTATCAGCAGCAATGGAACTATTTTTTTGCTGCAAAACATGTGGTGAGTGCTGAACAACAATATTATCATTTTTAGCAACTTCATTTTCTTTCTCCTCCACGTGCTCCACCTCCACGCTAATCCTCTCTGGCTCATCATCAGAAACATCAGAAAAATTAGTAGCATCAGAAACATATGTAGATGAATTCTTATCAAACATGACACCCTCATTAAAAACAACATTCCTGCTATGCAAGACTTTCTTAGTTTCAGGATTCCACAACCTGTATGCCTTAACTCCTGAACCATAACCAAGAAACACGAACTTGACAACTCTAGGCTCTAACTTTTCATTATCAACATGAGCATAAGCAGTGCAACCGAAAACTCTCAACTGTGAATAATCAGCAGGTGAACCAGACCATACCTCAATAGGAGTTTTCTTATCAAGCGGAATGCAAGGTGACATGTTTATCAAGTAACAGGCGGTGGAGGCTGCTTCAGCCCAAAAACATCTATGCATATCAGCATTGGACAACATGCAATGAGCCTTGGAGATGATGGTTATGTTCATCCTCTCTGCCACACCATTCTGATGAGGAGTATATGGAATGGTGTGGTGCCTGACAATGCCTTCATCGCTGCAATAATCATTGAAAACAGTAGAACAAAACTCCATGCCATTGTCAGTATGAAACAATTTAACTTTATTTTCTGTTTGCTTCTCTACCATAACTTTCCACTTTCTAAAAGCATCAAACACATCAGATTTATGTTTCAGAAAGAAATGCCACACTTTTCTAGAGTAATCATCTATGATAGTAAGTATGTAATTTGCACCACCAAGAGAAGTCTTGCGGGAAGGTCCCCACACATCAGCATGCACATACACTACAAGAAAAGTTGCCATGGCCGACGAAGTTGAAGTCGCGCCGTGGTTGCTGGTGTACCATGGCCGACGATTTTGGGTCTGTCCGTTGTGCATGTCAAAACGTTTTTTTTTTCTCGTTTTTGAGGCCACCTAGCCCGACGAAAACAGCCAAAACGTTGCGTATGGTGCCCCGGGACGTGGTGCATCTCGAATTCTCGGGTTCGCCAGCCGAGTCAACGCAAATCCGCACCGCCGAGGGATGTAGGGCCCAGATGGCAGCCTCTCTGGCATTGTTTTTTTTCTCGATCGCGCCATATCGTTCAACGCTCTCCGATCGAGCCGTTTACGATGCAGGATCATGGGTCCCGCATGTCATCCTCTATGAACCAAAATTCTTTCTATTCTTGGATTTTTTTTGACCCCCTGATTTCTGGCTACTTCCTTTTTCTTTTGATCCCTTGCCGCCTTGGAAACGTTGACACCGCTGCTGCTAATTGGGACCCGCATGTCATCCTCTATGAGCAATCAACTTTCTTTTCTTGGAGTTTTTTTTGGCACCTCAAATTTGGTCACTTGCCTTTTTCTTTCGATCCCCTGCCGCCTCTCAAACGGTGATACCGCTGCTGCTAAATGGGACCCGCATGTCATCCTCTATGTACTATAAAACTTTCTTTTCTTGGATTTTTTTGGCACCTCATATTTGGTCACTTACCTTTTTCTTTCGATCCCCTGCCGCCTCTCAAACGGTGAGACCGCTGCTGCTAAATGGGACCCGCATGTCATCCTCTATGTACTATAAAACTTTCTTTTCTAGGATTTTTTTTGGAACCTCATATTTGGTCACTTGCCTTTTTCTTTCGATCCCGTGCAGCCTCTCAAACGGTGATACCGCTGCTGCTAAATGGGACCCGCATGTCATCCTCTATGTACAATCAAGTTTCTTTTCTTGAATTATTTTTGGCTCCTGATATTTGGTCACTTGCATTTTTTTTCGATCTCATGCCACGTTGAGGACCCTGCAGGCTCATGGGACCCGCATGTCATCCTCTATGTACAATAAAATTTCTTTTCTTGGATTATTTTTGGCTCCTGATATTTGGTCACTTTCCTTTTTCTTTCGATCCCGTGCAGCCTCTCAAACGGTGATACCGCTGCTGCTAAATGGGACCCGCATGTCATCCTCTATGTACACTCAAGTTTCTTTTCTAGAATTATTTTTGGCTCCTGATATTTGGTCACTTGCCTTTTTCTTTCGATCTCATGCCACGTTTGAAACGTTGAGAAACCTGCTGGCTCATGGGACCCGCATGTCATCCTCTATGTGCTATAAAAGTTTATTTTCTTGGGTTTTTTTCACCCTCTGATTTTTGGCTATTTCCTTTTTCTTTTGATCCCCTGCCGCCTTGGAAACGTTGAGTAAGCTGCTGACTCATGGGACCCACTGATACGCGTACAACACGCGTCCGTTGGGAACCCCAAGAGGAAGGTGTGATGCGTACAGCGGCAAGTTTTCCCTCAGTATGAAACCAAGGTTTATCGAACCAGTAGGAGCCAAGAAGCACGTTGAAGGTTGATGGCGGCGGGATGTAGTGCGGCGCAACACCAGAGATTCCGGCGCCAACGTGGAACCTGCACAACACAACCAAAGTACTTTGCCCCAACGAAACAGCGAGGTTGTCAATCTCACCGGCTTGCTGTAACAAAGGATTAGATATATAGTGTGGATGATGATTGTTTGCAGAAAACAGTAGAGCAGTATTGCAGTAGATTGTATTTCAGTATAGAGAATTGGACCGGGGTCCACAGTTCACTAGAGGTGTCTCTCCCATAAGATAAACAGCATGTTGGGTGAACAAATTGCAGTTGGGCAATTGACAAATAAAGAGGGCATGACCATGCACATACATATTATGATGAGTATAGTGAGATTTAATTGGGCATTACGACAAAGTACATAGACCGCTATCCAGCATGCATCTATGCCTAAAAAGTCCACCTTCAGGTTATCATCCGAACCCCCTCCAGTATTAAGTTGCTAACAATAGACAATTGCATTAAGTATTGCGCGTAATGTAATCAGTAACTACATCCTTGAACATAGCACCAATGTTTTATCCCTAGTGGCAACAGCACATCCATAATCTTAGAGATTTCTATCACTTCCCCAGATTCACGGAGACATGAACCCACTATCGAGCATAAATACTCCCTCTTGGAGTTACAAGCATCTACTTGGCCAGAGCATCTACTAGTAACGGAGAGCATGCAAGATCATAAACAACACATAGACATAACTTTGATAATCAACATAACAAGTATTCTCTATTCATCGGATCCCAACAAACGCAACATATAGCATTACAGATAGATGATCTTGATCATGTTAGGCAGCTCACAAGATCCGACAATTAAGCACAATGGGGAGAAGACAACCATCTAGCTACTGCTATGGACCCATAGTCCAGGGGTAGACTACTCACACATCACTCCGGAGGCGACCATGGCGGCGTAGAGTCCTCCGGGAGATGATTCCCCTCTCCGGCAGGGTGCCGGAGGCGATCTCCTGAATCCCCCGAGATGGGATTGGCGGCGGCGGCGTCTCTGGAAGGTTTTCCGTATCGTGGCTCTCGGTCCTGGGGGTTTCGCGACGGAGGCTTTAAGTAGGCGGAAGGGCAGGTCAGGAGGCGGCACGAGGGCCCCACACCACAGGTCGGCGCGGCCAGGGCTTGGGCCGCGCCGCCCTATGGTTTGGCCGCCTCGTGGCCCCACTTCGTCTCCTCTTCGGTCTTCTGGAAGCTTCGTGGCAAAATAGGACCCTGGGCGTTGATTTCGTCCAATTCCGAGAATATTTCGTTACTAGGATTTCTGAAACCAAAAACAGAAACAAGAATCGGCTCTTCGGCATCTTGTTAATAGGTTAGTTCCAGAAAATGCACGAATATGACATAAAGTGTGCATAAAACATGTAGATAACATCAATAATGTGGCATGGAACACAAGAAATTATCGATACGTCGGAGACGTATCAGCATCCCCAAGCTTAGTTCTGCTCGTCCCGAGCAGGTAAAACGATAACAAAGATAATTTCTGGAGTGACATGCCATCATAACCTTGATCATACTATTTGTAAAGCATATGTAGTGAATGCAGCGATCAAAACAATGTATATGACATGAGTAAACAAGTGAATCATAAAGCAAAGACTTTTCATGAATAGTACTTCAAGACAAGCATCAATAAGTCTTGCATAAGAGTTAACTCATAAAGCAATAATTCAAAGTAAAGGTATTGAAGCAACACAAAGGAAGATTAAGTTTCAGCGGTTGCTTTCAACTTGTAACATGTATATCTCATGGATATTGTCAACATAGAGTAATATAATAAGTGCAATATGCAAGTATGTAGGAATCAATGCACAGTTCACACAAGTGTTTGCTTCTTGAGGTGGAGAGAAATAGGTGAACTGACTCAACAATGAAAGTAAAAGAATGGTCCTCCATAGAGGAAAAGCATCGATTGCTATATTTGTGCTAGAGCTTTGATTTTGAAAACATGAAACAATTTTGTCAACGGTTGTAATAAAGCATATGTATCATGTAAATTATATCTTAAAAGTTGCAAGCCTCATGCATAGTATACTAATAGTGCCCGCACCTTGTCCTAATTAGCTTGGACTACCGGATCATCGCAATGCACATGTTTTAACCAAGTGTCACAAAGGGGTACCTCCATGCCGCCTGTACAAAGGTCTAAGGAGAAAGCTCGCATTGGATATCTCGCTATTGATTATTCTCAACTTAGACATCCATACCGGGACAACATAGACAACAGATAATGGACTCCTCTTTTATGCATAAGCATGTAACAACAATTAATAATTTTCTCATATGAGATTGAGGATATTGTCCAAAACTGAAACTTCCACCATGGATCATGGCTTTAGTTAGCGGCCCAATGTTCTTCTCTAACAATATGCATGCTTAACCATAAGGTGGTAGATCTCCCTTACTTCAGACAAGACGAACATGCATAGCAACTCACATGAATTTCAACAAAGAGTAGTTGATGGCGTCCCCAGTGAACATGGTTATCGCACAACAAGCAACTTAATAAGAGATAAAGTGCATAAGTACATATTCAATACCACAATAGTTTTTAAGCTATTTTTCCCATGAGCTATATATATTGTAAAGGTGAATGATGGAATTTTAAAGATAGCACTCAAGCAATTTACTTTGGAATGGCGGAGAAATACCATGTAGTAGGTAGGTATGGTGGACACAAATGGCATAGTGGTTGGCTCAAGGATTTTGGATGCATGAGAAGTATTCCCTCTCGATACAAGGTTTAGGCTAGCAAGGCTATTTGAAACAAACACAAGGATGAACCGGTGCAGCAAAACTCACATAAAAGACATATTGTAAACATTATAAGACTCTACACCGTCTTCCTTGTTGTTCAAACTCAATACTAGAAATTATCTAGACCTTAGAGAGACCAAATATGCAAACCAAATTTTAGCATGCTCTATGTATTTCTTCATTAATGGGTGCAAAGTATATGATGCAAGAGCTTAAACATGAGCACAACAATTTCCAAGTATCACATTACCCAAGACATTTATAGCAATTACTACATGTATCATTTTCCAATTCCAACCATATAACAATTTAACGAAGAAGAAACTTCGCCATGAATACTATGAGTAGAGCCTAAGGACATACTTGTCCATATGCTACAGCGGAGCGTGTCTCTCTCCCATACAGTGAATGCTAGGATCCATTTTATTCAAACAAAACAAAAACAAAAACAAACCGACGCTCCAAGAAAAGCACATAAGATGTGATGGAATAAAAATATAGTTTCAGGGGAGGAACCTGATAATGTTGTCGATGAAGAAGGGGATGCCTTGGGCATCCCCAAGCTTAGACGCTTGGGTCTTCTTAGAATATGCAGGGGTGAACCACCGGGGCATCCCCAAGCTTAGAGCTTTCACTCTCCTTGATCATATTGCATCATACTCCTCTCTTGATCCTTGAAAACTTTCTCCACACCAAACTTAGAACAACTCATTAGAGGGTTAGTGGACAATAAAAATTGACATGTTCAGAGGTGACATAATCATTCATAACACTTCTGGACATTGCATAAAGCTACTGGACATTCATGGATCAAAGAAATTCATCCAACATAGCAAAAGAGGCAATGCGAAATAAAAGGCAGAATCTGTCAAAACAGAACAGTTCGTATTGACGAATTTTATCGAGGCACCAGACTTGCTCAAATGAAAATGCTCAAATTTAATGAAAGTTGCGTACATATCTGAGGATCACTCGCGTAAATTGGCATAATTTTCTGAGTTAACTACAGAGAAAACAGCCCAGATTCGTGACAGCAAAGAAATCTGTTTCTGCGCAGTAATCCAAATCTAGTATGAACTTTACTATCAACGACTTTACTTGGCACAACAAAACACTAAACTAAGATAAGGAGAGGTTGCTACAGTAGTAAACAACTTCCAAGACACAAAATAAAAACAAAGTACTGTAGTAAAAACCATGGGTTGTCTCCCATAAGCGCTTTTCTTTAACGCCTTTCAGCTAGGCGCAGAAAGTGTGTATCAAGTATTATCAAGAGATGGTGTGTCAACCTTACCTTGGGCTTTACCCTTACCTTTCTTATTGTTTTTCTTTCCCTTTGATTTAGGAAATATATGATTTCCCCCCGGTGTAGAGGTGAATTCCAGGGTGCCTTCTCCCACATCAATGACTGCTCCCAATAGTTTCAGCAGGGATCTTCCGAGTGTGATTTTTCCTGTCCCTACACATTCAATAACAAGATAATCAATGGATATTGTTCTTCCAAGAATGGTTGTATGCACACCTGCGGCTATTCCCTTAGGAATTATAACAGAGTTATCAATGAGAGTTATTTCTTCTCCTCCTTCATCGACTCCCCAAAGTTTCAAAGATTTATAAATGCTCTCAGGTATAAGGCAAAATTCAGACATAATATCATAGTTGGCACGAAGAGTTCGATCACCGATAACAATTTTAACAGTAGGATCCCATAATGAACGTTTAGAGTTCACTAAAACTTGTTCAAGACGATTACGAACATGGCAATAGTTGTCATCCAAGCGAGATGTACTTATCTCGAGATTGTTTAATCTATTATAAATGCTAGTGAGGGCTGAATCAAAGTTATTAGCTGAATCATGTGATGCAACCAACTTCTTTATGGCATTAAAAGCTTGATCCCCATTGCAATGAAGGAAATCTCCTCCCACTAAAGCATCCAAAGCATATCTATAGCGAATCATAAGATCAAAATAAAAATTACTAAGGAGCAAACTTAGAGTCATTTGAGGTTCAGTTTTACGATAAGAAGTAAAAATTCTAGACCAAGCATCCTTAAAACTCTCCTCATCCCCTTGTTTAAAAGTGAAGACTAATTCTTCAGGCGAAGAAGTAACAGGTTCAGAGCTAGACATGGTAACAAAAGTAACTAATTTTTTTGTATTTTTAATGTAGAGTGCAAGACAGTAAATAAAGCAAACTAGATAAGGTAAATGCAAGTAACTAATTTTTTTGTGTTTTTGATATAGCAAACAAGATAGCAAATAAAGTAAAACTAGCAACTAATTTTTTTGTATTTTGATTTAGTGCAGCAAACAAAGTAGTAAATAAAACTAAGCAAGACAAAAACAAAGTAAAGAGATTGGGAAGTGGAGACTCCCCTTGCAGCGTGTCTTGATCTCCCCGGCAACGGCGCCAGAAAAAGAGCTTGATACGCGTACAACACGCGTCCGTTGGGAACCCCAAGAGGAAGGTGTGATGCGTACAGCGGCAAGTTTTCCCTCAGTATGAAACCAAGGTTTATCGAACCAGTAGGAGCCAAGAAGCACGTTGAAGGTTGATGGCGGCGGGATGTAGTGCGGCGCAACACCAGAGATTCCGGCGCCAACGTGGAACCTGCACAACACAACCAAAGTACTTTGCCCCAATGAAACAGCGAGGTTGTCAATCTCACCGGCTTGCTGTAACAAAGGATTAGATGTATAGTGTGGATGATGATTGTTTGCAGAAAACAGTAGAGCAGTATTGCAGTAGATTGTATTTCAGTATAGAGAATTGGACCGGGGTCCACAGTTCACTAGAGGTGTCTCTCCCATAAGATAAACAGCATGTTGGGTGAACAAATTACAGTTGGGCAATTGCCAAATAAAGAGCGCATGACTATGCACATACAGATTATGATGAGTATAGGGAGATTTAATTGGGCATTACGACAACGTACATAGACCGCTATCCAAAGATGCATCTATGCCTAAAAAGTCCACCTTCGAGTTATCATCCGAACCCTTCCAGTATTAAGTTGCTAACAACAGACAATTGCATTAAGTATTGCGCGTAATGTAATCAGTAACTACATCCTTGAACATAGCACCAATGTTTTATCCCTAGTGGCAACAGCACATCCATAATCTTAGAGATTTCTGTCACTTTCCCAGATTCACGGAGACATGAACCCACTATCAAGCATAAATACTCCCTCTTGGAGTTACAAGCATCTACTTGGCCAGAGCATCTACTAGTAACGGAGAGCATGCAAGATCATAAACAACACATAGACATAACTTTGATAATCAACATAACAAGTATTCTCTATTCATCGGATCCCAACAAACGCAACATATAGAATTACAGATAGATGATCTTGATCATGTTAGGCAGCTCACAAGATCCGACAATTAAGCACAATGGGGAGAAGACAACCATCTAGCTACTGCTATGGACCCATAGTCCAGGGGTAGACTACTCACACATCACTCCGGAGGCGACCATGGCGGCGTAGAGTCCTCCGGGAGATGATTCCCCTCTCCGGCAGGGTGCCGGAGGCGATCTCCTGATTCCCCCGAGATGGGATTGGCGGCGGCGGCGTCTCTGGAAGGTTTTCCATATCGTGGCTCTCGGTCCTGGGGGTTTCGCGACGGAGGCTTTAAGTAGGCGGAAGGGCAGGTCAGGAGGCGGCACGAGGGCCCCACACCACAGGTCGGCGCGGCCAGGGCTTGGGCCGCGCCGCCCTATGGTTTGGCCGCCTCGTGGCCCCACTTCGTCTCCTTTTCGGTCTTCTGGAAGCTTCGTGGCAAAATAGGACCCTGGGCGTTGATTTCGTCCAATTCCGAGAATATTTCGTTACTAGGATTTCTGAAACCAAAAACAGCAGAAACAAAGAATCGGCTCTTCAAAGATCTTGTTAATAGGTTAGTTCCAGAAAATGCACGAATATGACATAAAGTGTGCATAAAACATGTAGATAACATCAATAATGTGCCATGGAACACAAGAAATTATCGATACGTCGGAGACGTATCACCCACATGTCATCCTCTATGTACAATCAACTTTCTTTTTCTTTTGATCTCAAGCAGCATTTGAAACGTTGAGACCGCTGCTGCTAATTGGGACCCGTATGTCATCCTCTATGTACAATAAAGTTTTTTTCTTGGATTATCTTTGGCTCCTGATATTTTGTCACTTGCCTTTTTCTGTCGATCTCATGCCGCCTTTGAAACGTTGAGTAAGCTGCTGGCTCATGGGTCCCGCATGTCATCCTCTACGAACAATAAAAGTTTCCTTTCTTGGAGTTATTTTTGACCCCTAATTTCTGGCTATTTGCCTTTTTCTTTTGATATCCTGCCCCCTTTGAAACGATGACGACGCAGCTGGCAGGTCGATCCCACATGTCATCCTCTGTGAACAATAAAAGTTTCCTTTGATGGATTTATTTTGAACCCCTAATTAATTTCGGGATATTTCCTTTTTTCCTTTGATCCCCTGCCGCCTTGGAATCGTTGAGGATGCTGCTGCCTCATGGGTCCCGCATGTCATCCTCTCAGAACGGTAAATGTTTCTTTTCTTGGATTTTGTTGACCAAACGATTTTTGGCTTATTTTTTCTTTCGATCTCCTGCAGCCTTTAAAACGTTCGTGGCGCCGCCGGCTCACGGGTCCCACATGTCAACCTCTATGAACAATAAACACCGAGGATCTTTGCTTGCCTCATGGGTCCCGCATGTCATCCTCTCAGAACGAAAATGTTTCTTTTCTTGTATTTTTTACCAACAGATTTTTGGTTTATTTTTTCTTTCCATCCCCTGCCGCCTTTAAAATGTTGACGACGCTGCTGGCTCATGGGTCCCCGATGTCAGCCTCCCCGTACAAGAAACATGTGATATCTTGATTATTTTGCAGACAATAAACATTGTATTTCGCTCTGAGCTATTGCAAACGGATAAATTAAATCTTTATTTTTACATAAACAAACTTATATGTTGAATCTCCTTGTTTTGTGTTTTTGCGAAGCATAGGACTTTCCTGTTTTTTTTAGAAAAATCCGAACTTTCCTGTTTTGGAGTGGGCTAAAATTGTACGAGTCAAAAGGCCCAGCCGGATAGTTTGAAGGCCCAGATGTACCGATGCAGCCCAATTGAAATATTTCTTTTCTTGGATTTTTTTTCACCCCCTGATTTCTGGCTACTTCATTTTTCTTTTGGTCCTGTGCCGCCTTGGAAATGTTGAGACCGCTGCTGCAAAATGGGACTCGCATGTCATCCTCTATGTACAATAAAATTTCTTTTCTTGGATTATTTTTGGCTCCTGATATTTGGTCACTTGCCTTTTTCTTTCAATCTCATGCCGACTTTGAAATGTTGAGGAAGCTGCTGGCTCATGGGTCCCGCATGTCATCCTCTATGAATAATAAAAGTTTCCTTTGTTGGATTTATTTTTTACCCCTAATTTCTGGTCATTTGCCTTTTTCTTTTGATCCCCTGCCCCCTTTGAAACCATGACGACGCAGCTGGCAGGTCGGTCCCACATGTCATCCTCTATGAACAATAAAGGTTTCCTTTGATAGATTTATTTTTTACCCTAATTAATTTCTGGCTATTTCCTATTTTTTATTTTGATCCCCTCCCACCTTGGAATAGTTGAGGATGCTGCTGCCTCATGGGTCCCGCATGTCATCCTCTCAGAAAGGTAAAGTTTCATTTCTTGGATTTTGTTTACCAACTGATTTTTGCCTTTTTTTTTGTTTCGATCTCCTGCCGCCGTTAAAACGTTGACGACGCTGCTGGCTCATGGGTCCCCAATGTCAGCCTCCCCGTACTGCAAATCCTCTTTCTGCAAAGGTTGTATTTCTAGCTAGATAGCTAAGGTGGATTCGAATCTGCCATGGTTCAGGCAGCTCAGGTAAGCCTTCTTGCACTGATTAATGGAACTAGTGTATAGCAAGGTCAAGACATGTGGCTTGGTGTAATGAATCTATTTGAATCATGTTGTGGATTCAATCTGATAGTTCTCTAACAGGTCAGCCAAAATAGAAATTAAGTTTTTTTCTAAAACGGAAATGCAAATTAAGATGAACACAAACATTAGTTATCATAATAGCTGATCATACATACATACTTGCTAAGAGCAAAAGCTTGCCAGAGTTTTACCACCCATACAATTAATTAGCAGTTCAGATAAGATAACCTTATATAAGTATAACTACAAATGCATTTGCTAAGGGCTCATGGGACAATAGAACTAGACAACCGCAAACTTGATGACCAGCATGTCACAGCGGCATCGAAAGATCTTGACCTTCAACTTTGATCCAATGCGAAGTTTGGCACCGTCAATGAACTTTTTCCACCTGGAAGTAACAGCCAAGCGGCCATCTGTGGGACTGACGGAGTACCGTCCCTCCACGGTGAGACCTTCACTCTCCATGACGAGGGAAATCTTGCCCCTTCGGCCAGCATTGAGATCCTTGGCGATACTTTTAGGCAATTTCTGATTCAAAGCAAGAGATACCAACAAAAATTAGTCAATGGCACCAATGCACTGAAGACTGAACCATGTGAGACTTTGAGCAGAGAAGACATCAAGATAAGAGCAGTTATGCTGTCATATACTCACGAACATAGCCTTCAGATGCGTCCTGGTCACCACACGGGTAGCCACAACAATGAGCTGAGACCTCGGTGATCTGGCTGGGGCAGGTGCAGGAGCCTGGGCTGGTACACGAGCTGGTGCTGATGCAGGAGACTGCTGGGCAGGTACAATAAACGGTGCCTCTAGAGGAACCGGTGCTGATGCAGGAGACTGTTGGGCAGGTGCAGTAAACGGTGCAGCTAGAGGAACCAGTGATGATGCAGGAGCCTGCTGGGCAGGTGTAGTATATGGGGCCTCTACAGGAACCAATGCTGATGTAGGGGCCTGCTGGGTAGATGCAATAAACGGTGCTGGTACAGGAACCGGTGCTGATGCAGGAGAGTGAGAAGCCGGTGCCGGTGCTGGTGTGGGTGCCCTTTGTGACATCCGCTCCTGTTCCATCAGGGGATCTGCAGCTTTGATCATGTTAAACCCAGCAAGCTAGAACAGAGGGAATGGTTTAGAACAACTGCTCAGAATGCAGTAATCAAAGGATATGAGTACAAAAAAGTTACATATTATATATTTGGAAGTGTCTCCAACTCTGTAAGCAGTTACGTATATCTGCCCGTTTGAGTTTCTGATCCTCAGCTCGTCGCCCTTCTTCAGACCGTAGTCAAAAGCAAACTTTCTCCAATCATGTCCATACAAATATGTGATGGCCTGCGTCTTGTAGACATATACCTCATAGACCGTGTAGGTGTGATATGTCTCCGACGTATCGATAATTTCTTATGTTCCATGCCACATTATTGATGATACCGACATGTTTTGTTCACATTTTATGTCATATTTATGCGTTTTCCGGAACTAACCTATTGACGAGATGCCGAAAGGCCAGATGCTGTTTTCTGCTGTTTTTGGTTTCAGAAATCCTAGTAAGGAAATATTTTCGGAATCGGACGAAATCAACACCGAAAGTCTTAGAATTCCCGGAAGCTTCCGGAACACCGAAGGAGAGTCGGAGGCGGGCAGCAGGGGGCCCACACCATAAGGCGGCGTGGGTGGCCCCCTGGCCGCACAGCCTATGGTGTGGGGGCCCCAGCCGCCTCCTTGCGCCGCCTCTCCGCCTATATATTCGTCCCTGACCTAAAAACATCGACGAGTTCGACGGAAACAGAGAAAACCATCCAGAGCCGCAGCCATCGCGAAAGTCCAATTCGGGGAACAGAAGTCGCTGTTCCGGCACCCTGCCGGGACGGGGAATTGCCCCCGGAGCCATCTCCACCGCCGTCTTCACCGCCATCTTCACCGCCATCGCTGCCTCCATGATGAGGAGGGAGTAATCCACCCCCGAGGCTGAGGGCTCCGCTGTAGCTATGTGGTTCATCTCTCTCCCATGTACCTCAATACAATAATCTCATGAGCTGTTTTACATGATTGAGATTCATATGAGTTTTGTATCACTATTCATCTATGTGCTACTCTAGTGATGTTATTAAAGTAGTTTTATTCCTCCTGCACGGTGTAATGGTGATAGTGTGTGCATCCGTGTTAGTACTTGGCGTAGGCTATGATTATGATCTCTTGTAGATTATGAAGTTAACTATTGCTATGATAGTATTGATGTGATCTATTCCTCCTTTCTTAGCATGAAGGTGACAGTGTGCATGCTATGTTAGTACTTGGTTTAGTCTTATTGATCTTTCATGCACTCTAAGGTTATTTAAATATGAACATTGAATTGTGGAGCTTGTTAACTCCGGCATTGAGGGTTCGTGTAATCCTACGCAATGTGTTCATCATCCAACAAGAGTGTAGAGTATGCATTTATTTATTCTGTTATGTGATCAATGTTGAGAGTGTCCACTAGTGAAAGTCTAATCCCTAGGCCTTGTTCCTAAATACTGCTATCGCTGCTTGTTTACTGTTTTACTGCGTTACTACTGCTGCATTACTACTGCTTGTTTACTGTCCTGGGCAAAGCACTTTTCTGGTGCCGTTGCTACTGCTCATATATATTCATACCACCTGTATTTCACTATCTCTTCGCCGAACTAGTGCACCTATTAGGTGTGTTGGGGACACAAGAGACTTCTTGCTTTGTGGTTGCAGGGTTGCATGAGAGGGATATCTTTGACCTCTTCCTCCCTGAGTTCGATAAACCTTGGGTGATCCACTTAAGGGAAAACTTGCTGCTGTTCTACAAACCTCTGCTCTTGGAGGCCCAACACTGTCTACAGGAAAAGGAGGGGGCGTAGACATCAAGCTATTTTCTGGCGCCGTTGTCGGGGAGGAAAGGTAAAAGGTACTCACACTCCGGATCTCGGCTACTAAGCTATTTTCCGGCGCCGTTGTAAGTACTCGAAGCTATTTCCTTTAGATTCTGCAATTGCATCTTTTTGTTTCTTGTTTTTATTTTCACTAGTTAGGCATAATGGAAAACAACAAAAAAATTGGTGAGCTTTTTAATCTTTTTCCTGATTTAGAATTGTTTGATGCGAAAATTAAAAAACCTATGGAACCTTATTTGCATGCTAGTAGCGATGTTATTAGTATGAATGCAATTACTGCTAATACTATGGATAAGTCTAAGCTTGGGGAAGCTAGTTTATATAAAAATAATCTTTTTTGCTCCTCAGCTTTGGAAGAAATATTTTGCTCTGATAATGCTTTATCTCCCATATGCGATAACTCTAATGATGCTTCTGATATTTTAAATCCACCTGCTGAAAGTATTCCGTATAAAATACCTATGAAAATCATTGAACGTGTTATGGACAACCACTATAAAGGGGATGGAACTGTCCATCCTAGAGATCATTTACTGTTTTTGCACGAATTATGCGGGTTATTCAAGTGTGCAGGTATCTCTATGGATGAAGTGAGGAAGAAGCTATTCTCTGTTTATTTATGCAGTAAAGCGGCGCATTGGTATAAATTGTTGGAGAATAGACATTCTCTTGGTTGGGAGGAAATTGCATCTCTCTTTTATTCTAAATTTTATCCTCCTCATGAAGTGCATATTGATAGGAATTATATTTATAACTTTTATCCTCGTGATGGAGAGAGTATTTCTCAAGCGTGGGGGAGACTGAAGTCACTAATGCTCAAATGTCCCATTCATGAGCTCCCCCGTAATGTTATTGTTAACAATTTTTATGCAAGGCTTTCAGGACAACACAAGGACTATCTGGACGCGTGTTCGGAGGGATCTTTCACAAGCAAGGAGGTTGAAGCTAGGTGGGATCTTCTTGATCGGATTAAGGAGAACGCTGAAGGATGGGAGAACAATGAAGGTAAAGAGTCAGGTATAAATTATGATTATGAATGCATTGAAGCTTTTATGAATACCGATAAATTTCGAAATATGAGTGCTACTTATGGTCTTGACTCTCAAGTTGCTGCAAATCTTTATAAAGCCTTTGCTTCTCATTTTGAATTTCCTAAAAAGAATATTGATAAGTATCATGAACCTTTTAAAGAGGCTTGCATGAAGAATGAAATTGTTGTTAATTATTGCAATAAGCATGCTCAAACTCCTAAGAATGCTATTTCCTTTAAGCATGTTAATTTTTGTGGAATACATAGACCTTGTGGAATTAATCAAATCAAAGATGAATATTGTATCCATCATGCTAATGAAAAAACTAGAAAGTGGCTTAGGGCTCTAGATGATCTTGGTAAAAAAGTTTGTGCCCTCTATCCTTTTATTTGTGAAGTTTGCCATGAAGTGGGTCATTTTAATTTTCAATGCTCCTCCAATGATAATTTGAACCCAATGAGTGCTGCAAATTTGTATTGTGATGGTGAAATTACTCCTAATCAGCATGATGAACTTACTTTATTTTTGGGGTGTGAAGAACTGTCGAGAAAAATCTCTTTGTTACATATGAGTGATCTTGATATTGATGATGTCCTGCATGGGTGTTTTTCTTATTGCATTGATAATAGCCATACAAATACTTACATACAAAATATTTTAGAAGATGACACCTTGCCAAAATATGATAGGACCGTGTGTTTTCAACTAATTAATGAAAAGGAGGGATCCTCCCAAGTTTCTTCTATTGTTTCTGAAAGTAAATCAGGTTATGCGGACAAGCTACCCTTCAAGCCTCTTCCTCCTAAAGAAGGGAACGAGGAGAAGGAAGAGAAGAAGAAGAAGAAGGGAACGAAGAAGAAGAAGAAGAAGAAGGAGAATAAAAAGAAAGAGGTAACGGCGTATCCCCGCGTGAATGAGATAACGCTAGGTAACCGTAAGTATGTTGCTCCTAATGATTATTGTGATAATGAATCTGAATACGATGATCTTCCTATGCCCTTTACATACATTAGCAATCATGATTTGAATGAGCACACTACTTTTGATATTGCAAATCTCTGGGAAACTAATTCTGAAAATGATAATGATAATAATTGCCATAGTGTCAGTGCTATCCATGCTTCCTCCCATAATGATATAGAAAGCTCTAAGCTTGGGGAAGAGGTGTTTGAAAATCCTTTTGCTACTGATCATTATGTGTTTGATACATCTCCTTCTAATAACAACGATGGTATGGTCATAGATAAACCGACTGTGAAAGATAACTATTCTATTTCTTATGATGACACTGTGCCTCCGATCTTTGATGATTATTATAAAGAATGCTATGATATAGGTTATAACTACCCTTATGAAACTTGTCATAGTCATGATTGGATTACCAAAAACAATTCTTTTAATATGCAACTTGTTTACCATGTTCAAATTCTTGATAATAATCTTGCTCCAATTACTATTAATGAGAATAACTCTTCTTATGCCAAAATTAATGATACTTCTATGCATATGAACCATGATAAGAATGTTTTAAGTGATGGGTATATTGTGGATTTCATCAATGATGCTACTGAAAGTTATTACGAGAGAGAGAAATATGGTTATATGCATCTTAATAATATTAAGTTTCCCCTCTTTATGTTGAGAATCTTGAATTTACTCGTGTTCTATCCTCTTATGCTTGTCACTTTGTTCTTCATGAATTCATTTGTGTACAAGATTCCTCTTCATAGGAAGCATGTTAGACTTAAATTTGTTTTGAATTTGCCTCTTGAAGCTCTCTTTTGCTTCGAATACTATTTCCTGCGAGTGGATCATTAAAACCGCTGAGCCAATCTTAATGGCTATAAAGAAAGAACTTCTTGGGAGATAACCCATGTGTTATTTTGCTACAGTACTTTATTTTATATTTGTGTCTTGGAAGTTGTTTACTACTGTAGCAACCTCTCCTTATCTTAGTTTTGTGTTTTGTTGTGCCAAGTAAAGTCGTTGATAGTAAGGTTCATACTAGATTTGGATTACTGCGCAGAAACAGATTTCTTTGCTGTCACGAATCTGGGCAAAATTCTCTGTAGGTAACTCAGAAAATTATGCCAATTTACGTGCGTGATCCTCAGATATGTACGCAACTTTCATTCAATTTGAGCATTTTCATTTGAGCAAGTCTGGTGCCTCGATAAAATTCGTCAATACGAACTGTTCTGTTTTGACAGATTCTGCCTTTTATTTCGCATTGCTTCTTTTGCTATGTGGGATGGATTTCTTTGTTCCATTAACTTCCAGTAGCTTTGGGCAATGTCCAGAAGTGTTAAGAATGATTGTGTCACCTCTGAACATGTGAGTTTTTGATTATGCACTAACCCTCTAATGAGTTTGTTTCGAGTTTGGTGTGGAGGAAGTTTTCAAGGGTCAAGAGAGGAGGATGATACAATATGATCAAGGAGAGTGAAAGCTCTAAGCTTGGGGATGCCCCGGTGGTTCATCCCTGCATATTCCAAGAAGACTCAAGCAACTAAGCTTGGGGATGCCTTGGGCATCCCCTTCTTCATCGACAAATTATCAGGTTCCTTCTCTTGAAACTATATTTTTATTCGGTCACATCTTATGTACTTTACTTGGAGCGTCTGTTTGTTTTCGTTTTTGTTTTTGTTTGAATAAATGCTTGTGTGGGAGAGAGACACGCTCCACTGGTTCATATGAACACATGTGTTCTTAGCTTTTAATGTTCATGGCGAAGGTTGAAACTGCTTTGTTAAATTGTTATATGGTTGGAATCGGAAAATGATACATGTAGTAAATTGCTACAATGTCTTGGATAATGTGATACTTGGCAATTGTTGTGCTCATGTTTAAGCTCTTGCATCATATGCTTTGCACCCATTAATGAAGAAATACATAGAGCATGCTAAAATTTGGTTTGCATATTTGGTCTCTCTAAGGTCTAGACAATTTCTAGTATTGAGTTTTGAACAACAAGGAAGACGGTGTAGAGTCTTATAATGTTTTCAATATGTCTTTTATGTGAGTTTTGCTGCACCGCTTCATCCTTGTGTTTGTTTCAAATAACCTTGCTAGCCTAAACCTTGTATCGAGAGGGAATACTTCTCATGCATCCAAAATACTTGAGCCAACCACTATGCCATTTGTGTCCACCATACCTACCTACTACATGGTATTTCTCCGCCATTCCAAAGTAAATTGCTTGAGTGCTACCTTTAAATTTCCATTCTTCACCTTTATAATATATAGCTCATGGGACAAATAGCCTAAAAACTATTGTGGTATTGAATATGTACTTATGCACTTTATCTCTTATTAAGTTGCTCGTTGTGCGATAACCATGTTCACTGGGGACGCCATCAACTACTCTTTGTTGAATTTCATGTGAGTTGCTATGCATGTTCGTCTTGTCTGAAAGTAAGAGCGATCTACCACCTTATGGTTAAGCATGCATATTGTTAGAGAAGAACATTGGGCCGCTAACTAAAGCCATGATTCATGGTGGAAGTTTCAGTTTTGGACATATATCCTCAATCTCATATGAGAATAATAATTGTTGCCACATGCTTATGCATTAAAGAGGAGTCCATTATCTGTTGTCCATGTTGTCCCGGTATGGATGTCTAAGTTGAGAATACTCAAAAGCGAGAAATCCAAAATGCGAGCTTTCTCCTTAGACCTTTGTACAGGCGGCATGGAGGTACCCCATTGTGACACTTGGTTAAAACATGTGTATTGCGATGATCCGGTAGTCTAAGCTAATTAGGACAAGGTGCGGGCACTATTAGTATACTATGCATGAGGCTTGCAACTTGTAGGATATAATTTACATAACACATATGCTTTATTACTACCGTTGACAAAATTGTTTCTTGTTTTCAAATTCAAAGCTCTAGCACAAATATAGCAATCGATGCTTTTCCTCTATGGAGGACCATTATTTTTACTTTTATGTTGAGTCAGTTCACCTATTTCTCTCCACCTCAAGAAGCAAACACTTGTGTGAACTGTGCATTGATTCCTACATACTTGCATATTGCACTTATTATATTACTCTATGTTGACAATATCCATGAGATATACATGTTACAAGTTGAAAGCAACCGCTGAAACTTCATCTTCCTTTGTGTTGCTTCAATACCTTTACTTTGAATTATTGCTTTATGAGTTAACTCTTATGCAAGACTTATTGATGCTTGTCTTGAAAGTACTATTCATGAAAAGTCTTTGCTATATGGTTCATTTGTTTACTCATGTCATTACCATTGTTTTGATCGCTGCATTCATTACATATGCTTACAATATTATGATCAAGGTTATGATGGCATGTCACTCCAGAAATTATCTTTGTTTATCGTTTACCTGCTCGGGACGAGCAGGAACTAAGCTTGGGGATGCTGATACGTCTCCGACGTATCGATAATTTCTTATGTTCCATGCCACATTATTGATGATACCGACATGTTTTGTTCACATTTTATGTCATATTTATGCGTTTTCCGGAACTAACCTATTGACGAGATGCCGAAAGGCCAGTTGCTGTTTTCTGCTGTTTTTGGTTTCTGAAATCCTAGTAAGGAAATATTTTCGGAATCGGACGAAATCAACACCGAAAGTCTTAGAATTCCCGGAAGCTTCCGGAACACCGAAGGAGAGTCGGAGGCGGGCAGCAGGGGGCCCACACCATAAGGCGGCGCGGGTGGCCCCCTGGCCGCGCCAGCCTATGGTGTGGGGGCCCCAGCCGCCTCCTTGCGCCGCCTCTCCGCCTATATATTCGTCCCTGACCTAAAAACATCGACGAGTTCGACGGAAACAGAGAAAACCATCCAGAGCCGCCGCCATCGCGAAAGTCCAATTCGGGGGACAGAAGTCGCTGTTCCGGCACCCTGCCGGGACGGGGAATTGCCCCCGGAGCCATCTCCACCGCCGTCTTCACCGCCATCTTCACCGCCATCGCTGTCTCCATGATGAGGAGGGAGTAATCCACCCCCGAGGCTGAGGGCTCCGCTGTAGCTATGTGGTTCATCTCTCTCCCATGTACCTCAATACAATAATCTCATGAGCTGTTTTACATGATTGAGATTCATATGAGTTTTGTATCACTATTCATCTATGTGCTACTCTAGTGATGTTATTAAAGTAGTTTTATTCCTCCTGCACGTTGTAATGGTGACAGTGTGTGCATCCGTGTTAGTACTTGGCGTAGGCTATGATTATGATCTCTTGTAGATTATGAAGTTAACTATTGCTATGATAGTATTGATGTGATCTATTCCTCCTTTCTTAGCATGAAGGTGACAGTGTGCATGCTATGTTAGTACTTGGTTTAGTCTTATTGATCTTTCATGCACTCTAAGGTTATTTAAATATGAACATTGAATTGTGGAGCTTGTTAGAGCATCTCCACTCGTCTCCCCGACGAGGCCCCCGGCGAGCGTTTTTTCCATCCGGACGGCGTAATTCTGCCCAGTCGCGCCCCCAGTTCCTCGTTTTCGTCCGGATTTGGGCCTAAATTCATCCGGCGATCCCACGCCATCCCCGGCCCCCCGGGGAGCGCTCGGGGAGTCCGGACGAAAGGAAAGCGCGGGAAACACCGAGGGAACTTCCCGCGCGTCTGGTGGCCCCAACTTGTCGGCGAGAGAAACCGATCGTCGTCCTCATCGCATCGTCTTCCGCGCGCTGTAAAAGCCTGCCGCCGGTCTGCATTCGCCGGCCACGCGGCGAGTTAATGTCATCGTCTTCCGCGCACGCATCGTCTTCCGCGCGCACTAAAGGCTGCCGCCGGTCAGCTCGCCGCGGACGCGTCGCATTCCACGCGTCATTAATCACCCGCGCCATCCGCGCCTATATACGCCGGTCCGCTCGCCGCGAGGCGTACCCCGTGCTCCACTCTCCCTCCACTCTTCCTCTACTCTCCCGATGGCGTTCTACGACGACGACGGCGCAGCCAACAACGGCTTCCCCCGCCGGTCGCTCCACGCGTGGGAGGGGCACCTCCTCCACCAGGCGGGGTACCCCTGCCCGCCGGACACGAGGCCTCCCGGCGGCGGGTGGCGGCTTAGTGCTGGCGGCGTACCAATCCCGCCGCCGCCTCGGGGCCACGCCCTCGACGTCGCCATCGAGGAGGCGCGGATGACCTTGACGGACGAGGAACGCGCCGAGCCACGCCACCACCCCGACAACTACACGGCGTGGAACTCGTACTTCCTGCGGCAGTGGGAGCGGGAGCTCGCCTCCTACGACGGCCCACCACCTCCGCCTCCGCGCAACAACGCCGCGGGCCGCCGACGTTGGTGGAGCGCGCCGGAAAGGACGCTGGCGAACGTCCTCGCGCACATCGAGGGCAGAAACTTCCCGGTGCTCACGATGCCCCCTCCATCGAGGGCATCGGCGAGCCGCCGCCGGGGAAACGTCTGGCAGCCACGGCGCATGGCTGCCAGTTCGTCGTCTTTCGGATCGGCGCCGAGGTCATCCTTCGCGCCGGTGAAGAGGGAGGAGGCGACGTCGCCTTCGACGCCGGTGCGCGTCAAGAAGGAGCCAGCGTCTCCGCCGCCGACCAGAGGGCGCAGCAGCGGCGCCCTCGTCATCCGCGACCAACCCTCCCAGCCAGGGCGGAAGAGGAAGGCGCCGAAAAAGGAGGACGCCGCGGCCGCCGCCGCAAACAGGCTCGCCGAGGAGGAGGCGAAGCGCGCGGAGGACGCCGCCGTGGCGGAGGCGATCGCCAGGTCTCTCAACGACCTGGTGCCCGCCGACAACGCCCTCCCCGAGGACGCCGCCCTTGCGTGGTCCAGGCAAGACTGGGAGCGCGAGGAGGAGGAGCAGCAGCGGCGGCTGCTGGACCTGGCCGCCGCACGCCGACTCGCCGTCCGCGCCTCCCGCGTCGCTCCAACCGCCGCCGCCGAAGACGCCGCGCGCTACCGCCGTCCTGCGACGCCTCCATCCGGCGTCGTTGTCCCCGTCGTCGACCTCGAGTCCTCGGACGTCGAATGGTACAAGCCATCCCCGGGGTGGGGAGACGCCGGCCAGGGCAGCAGCCGCCAGGCCGCGCCGCCGAGGGCGCCGAAGGTCGAGGACGACAGCTCCGACGACGGCGGCGACGACTACACGGTGTTCTACCGCCGTTTGGGCATGTAGAGCGCCGTGTTTTAGAATTAGCATTTGAATTCCCCTAGCCGAATTCGAAATATAGTCGAATTCGGCCTCTATGTATGAACTCCGCCCGTTTTAGTCTAAATATCATTAAATTTAGTCTATATTCGCCCGAATTTAGCCGAAGTTTATCAAGTTTCCGTTTTTCAAACTCGCACCGTCGTCTTCGCCTGGGCACGCGGCTGGGAAACTAGTCCTCCCCACGCCAAATCTTCCTCCAATCTGGACAAAAATTTCGCCGGATTTGGGCGTGGGGAGGGCCAACGAGTGGGGATGCTCTTAACTCCGGCATTGAGGGTTCGTGTAATCCTACGCAATGTGTTCATCATCCAACAAGAGTGTAGAGTATGCATTTATTTATTCTGTTATGTGATCAATGTTGAGAGTGTCCACTAGTGAAAGTCTAATCCCTAGGCCTTGTTCCTAAATACTGCTATCGCTGCTTGTTTACTGTTTTACTGCGTTACTACTGCTGCGTTACTACTGCTTGTTTACTATCCTGGGCAAAGCACTTTTCTGGTGCCGTTGCTACTGCTCATATATATTCATACCACCTGTATTTCACTATCTCTTCGCCGAACTAGTGCACCTATTAGGTGTGTTGGGGACACAAGAGACTTCTTGCTTTGTGGTTGCAGGGTTGCATGAGAGGGATATCTTTGACCTCTTCCTCCCTGAGTTCGATAAACCTTGGGTGATCCACTTAAGGGAAAACTTGCTGCTGTTCTACAAACCTCTGCTCTTGGAGGCCCAACACTGTCTACAGGAAAAGGAGGGGGCGTAGACATCAAGGTGTTCATCAATTTGCCATTGCCATGCATAGTGAAAGACCCTTCATGCGGACACATCTGGTTAATCATTGGACGAAGTTCACAAGGTACAGTCTGCAGGTGAAAATTGATACTAATGTAAGAAGCAGGAAGACTAAAAACAAGACTTCACTATATGCCAATTCATGCTAAACCACTGAGAATACATACCTGTAACTCTGTGAAGGAGTTATTAGAAAGGTAGATAGAGCCATAGGAGGTGTTATATGCGGGGTATGTACATGGCCCGCCATATTCCCGCAAGCTCGGCATCGGGATGGTGAAGGAAACATGGGAGGTACTACTGGTGCGTAGCGCTGAATGTAAGTGGAAGAATTAGGTTGTGTAAAGTGCATAGTTCAGAGCAATGCAAATGTTGACAAGCAAGTGCATAACACTATGTTACAAACTGAACAGTCAAAATTTAGTGTATGATGAATATAAGCATGCTAATTTGGCGTTTCCGAATTCCAAGAAGCGATGAAACGAGCCGGTGATACTATCAGAAATAAATCATGGCATGTATATGGGGCTTAAGAAAATATACCCGAACCCTTGGATGGTTACGGCCCGGCTGGTCCTTGGACTTGAGCTTATATAAGCATCCAGAAGGTGGGGCTGACAGTAACTTGGTGGCAGCCTCTGCAGATGCCTCATCAGCAGCAGTTGCAATCCTTTTGACCAATGAAGGCTTAGCAGTTTCAGTCTGCATATGAAAATTGATGAGCAACAGACATCAGAAGTGATATATAAAATGAATCTATGAGACACTGATGCATATAGTGCTGGATGTAAGTGGAAGAATAGGGTTGTGTGTGTTTCTGAACTATTGGTAAGCATAATTAGACAAAGCCGGCAATAAACAGACAAATCAAATCATGTATGAGGATTAAGAAAATATACATGCTTAAAAAGGATACCACCCAGCTGGCCCGTGGCCTTGTGCTTGAGGAGGTTTTCGAAGATGGTGGCGGCACCATCATCTTCACAAACAGCCTCATCGGGATCATTTTTTATCCATTTGAGTAGAGGCACAAGCTTCATCCTGCATATGAATAGCAATAGAACTCATCATTGATATTTAATAAATCTATGAGATGGACTGATGCAAAAAGTGCGGGATGTAAGTGGAAGAATAGGGTTGTGCATAGACAACAGTTGACAACAATGCAAATGATTACAAAAGAAGCCAACGGAACTCAACAGTTTATATATCGGATGAGACAGATGAAAAGTGAAAAATTAGTGTATGATGATTGTAAGCAAACGCAGTGTTTCTGAACTTTTGGTAAGCATTAGGCAAAGCCAACAGTAATTAAACAGATAATAATAAAATCATGTATGTGGATTAAGAAAATATACCAGATTCATTAAAAGGTCACCACCCAGCTGGCCCATGGCCTCGTGCTTGTAGAGGTTTTCGGATGATGGTGCCGACACCATCGTCCTCACAGCAGCCTCATCAGCCTCATTTTGCATCCACTTGAGTAAAGGCGCAGCAGTTTCAGCCTGCATAAGAATGGGAACAGATCTCAGCAGTGATATTGAATGACTCGAGACAGTGATGCATATAGTGCTGGATGTAAGTGGAAGGGTATGGCTGTATATGGACAACAGTTCACAACAATGCAAGGGTGTGTTCGGTTCTGAAACAGCGTGGAATGGAATGGAATGGTTCCATTTCAGAGGAATGGAATGGTTACATTTTTTCGGTTGGGAAAAATGGAGAGCGGAACAGATCAAGGTTAAACTAATCATTTGCCTCAAAATTGTAATTACCAATTGCAAATGACATTTAATCTCAAAATCGTAATTAACAACGCCTAATGGTGCTCTTTTAATCTAAAAATCGTAATTAACATCATTTTTTGTTGGGTTAGGGGAACTGGAGAGTAGATGAACATTATTGTATGATGATTGTAAGCAAACGAATTTGGTGTTTCTAAACTTTTGGCTTCGAGATCTTATGGGCTTCAACTATAGCCTACCCCAACTTGTTTGGGACTGAAAGGCTTGGTTGTTGTTGTTGTAAACTTTTGGCAAGCATTAGAAAAAAACCGACAATAAACAGACAAATATCAAGGCATGTTTTGTGGATTAAGAAAATATACCATATTCATTAAAAGATCACCACCCTGCGGGCGCGTGGCCTTGTGCTTGTAGAGGCATTTAGAAGATGGGGGCGGCATCAACATACTGGCAGCCTGATCAGCCGCAGTTTTGATCTTCCTTTTGAGTAAAGGACCTAAAGTTTCAGTCTGCATATGAATAGCAAAACAAAAGGCAGACCTCAGCAGTGATATTGAATTACTGTATGAGATAGACTGATGCATATAGTAGATGCTCTTAGCCTTTTGCACCATGAACACTAGCTATGGACAGACAAAAAAAACTACTCCAGTTGACTCAGCTTTGTCTAGGTACCTCCATCCCAAAGCTTAAGGCTTATTTATTTTTGAGAAATCAAAACAAGTAAAGTTTGACCAAAATTTTAGAACATTCTATCAACAAATATAATATTGTGTAGATACCGTAGGAAAATATATTTCACAACCTATTTAATGATATTAATTTTGTATTTTGCATATTAATGATTTTTGGTAAAAGCTTAGTCAAACATGGTATAGTTTGACTTTCTAAAAATAATATAATCCCCAAGCTTTGGGATGGAGGTAGTAGTATCTAGAGCTAAAAACACATCTAGATACATCCGTATCTACAGATAGTTGAGTCAATTAATTTGGATCTGAGGGAGTCGCAGTTTCAGACTACATCATGGTACGTGGGTTAAAACAAAGTACCGCTCGGCGGTCCCTACCCAGCTCGGCAGTGGCATTTCGCTTCTTGTGCTGCAGATCGGGCCATGCTCCTGCAGCAGGTGGGGCGCTATTCTCGTTCCCCATAGCCTCAGCACGAAACCTGGAGGTACCAACCTGATACAGAGAATATAGAGCATGGTGTCACAGAGGCTTTATGCACAAACAGCTGAAGACATGTGCTACTTTAAGCATCTTCTAGAATAGGAACAGATTGAGGATGCAGACAGACAGAGTGGATAAGCAAACGGAGTACCTGCTTTGCGGGGCTGGGGACGCAGCTCAGGCTCAGCCAACTGCCCACATGCGTGGTGGCCTTACGCTCCATTGCCCCCCCACCACCACCGAGGTATTTCCTTTCCTGTACAAGCTGACAAAAGATACATTGAGGATCTGCAGAAACTACAAAGGTTGCAAATGTCGACAAATAAAGGAAGAACACCCCAATCCAAGCAAAGGTAGCCCCCGCCCCCCAACCCCATCAATCACTCCCAGCGCGAGGGTGACCAGAAAGACACCCCTTCGCCCAGAATAGGAAATAGTAGATGCGCAAGATATCGAGGTGAGGAAAAAAGAACCGATCTCGAGAAAGGAAAGAGCATTACTAGTACTACCTAATCCGCTTGGTCTAGATGCAGCTTGCCCCTCCAAGCTGGATGCCTGGACGGTGGAGGCGAAAGGAGGGGATCGAGCTAGCGGCTTGCATCCGTCGGCTGTCGGCACTCGATCGGGAGAGACAAAGGGGGCTACATAAAGGGGAGGGGTAACATATTTTATTACACAGTGAACTTACTGATGTGACTAGTCATTACATGTCTCACTGAAACTGGGGCCCATAGTGTGGCACCCCAAATTCACTTGAACCTGCACGGCGGGACGCATTGGCGCGTCAAGAAAACCCCCGAATTGTAGCGGGGAAATGAAACATTTCACAAAAATTTGAAATTCAAGCACACTGCCACGCGCCAAGCACGCGGGCTGTTCCTTCCTCTTCCTCAGTTCCTCCTCCCCTATCCGAAAAAACCCCAAATCGCAAGCTCAAATAACAACAAAAAAAAACCAAATCCCCTGGCCGCCATGCATGTCCTCGTTAACCCGCTGGAGATCGTTCCCGGACGAGGCGGACCCCCCGCCCTGAGATCCCGAGTTCGTCCGTTCCGTCCACCTCGAGGCACTACGTGCTGTCTCGCAGCGGCGGCTTGAGGGCGCTGCAGAGGAAGTTCCGCCGGAAAGTGCTCATGGCAACCGTGCAAGCTCACCGGCGTGCTGTATCCCGAGAGGAACTGGTCAAAGCTTTGCTATTCGCAAAAAAAAAGCGGGCCAAGATCTGGTCAAAGCTTCGTCGATGGCTTGCCGCGAGAGGCTTGGAGTCCAGAGTCAATAAACTAGCTGCTGGAGGACTTGGGCGGTTTACACCGATTCATATTAACTGACTCAAGTTTGTTAGTCTAGTTAACAAATGCATCTAGATACATCCATATCTAGACAAAATTGAGTCAATTAATATGAATCAGAGGGGAGTGCCTGAAAGTGTTTCATGCTACCAATTAATGCGCTGGCAGGACTGGCTGTAGAAGTAATTGTGCTACTACTCATACGATGAACTGATTGTGTGGGTGTCAAATTTTGCAACGCGATCATCCACTGAATGCTTAATTATAGTTCTAGCGCCAAAGGCGTACAAATCATAACAAAGATAGTACATACTACAGCACCAGAACATAAGAGTACGAATCATAAAGTAGCTCAACATTTTGCATCAGGGCTAGGTGGTCCTGAGACTACCGGGACGCCCCTGATGATCTCCGGGCGTGCATCCGCTTCAACGCAAAGCTGTGTACTCGGTCCACGGCCTCCTTCTGTAGGCTGGATAATCTCAGGTGCAGGACCTTCGTCTATGAAAGGCTCGTCATCAGTACCATCCACAGGTGCATCAGGGCTGGGTGGTCTTGAGACTACCCGGACGCCACTGATGATCTCTGGGCGTGCATCCACTTCAACGCAAAGCTGTGTACTCGGTCCACGGCCTCCTTCTGTAGGCTGGATAATCTCAGGTGCAGGACCTTCGTCTATGAAAGGCCCGTCATCAGCACCATCCACAGGTGCATCAAACTGAGATTCATCTTCAAATCTCCCATCAAACTGAGAGACCTCTTCAACTCTATGCTTCTGCAATTAGTACATCAACAGATTAGACAAACATCTAAGGGATGCAACCTGAACAAATGCCGTTTTACATATTTACCTTCTCATCCTGGCACAGCACATGTCCCAGAGCTGAAACCCGGTTCCTGAAGCAAGCGCTTTTTCTCTCCTTCCCGTCCATCCATCTGCAACAAGTTAAATTTGAGTACAGAACTTGCACAGCAATGCAAACTATTGATCGAAGCAGCGCAGCATCAATATAAATAATTAACTACATATGCCAGCACACATACAGTGTGAGCAAGATCTGCTTCTCCCGCTGAAGGATCATTATGTGGTTCACCATGATAAACCCACCTAACATATGTGCGGTCCATCCCAAAAATGTGTAAATGATCTTCCACTACACGGTGAGGCCTCTTCTCACCATTCATACATGTGCAGCGTGGGCAATACACGTCCAGGTCGTGACCTTCATGAGCTCTAATAAACCCCATAAAGGGTTGAACACCATTTATATATGAAGGGGAACATAAGTGTCCATGCAGTATCCAAGTTCTGTCCATCTGTTTAATTATGAGATACAATGGTTGGTGATTAATTTAAGGCGAAGTAGGAAATGTATATCCATCGAGTACAAAACTATACTAGTACATGATTATGCATTTCAGCAATCATGTCGAGTACAAAACAAAAAATGCCCATCGACATTTTAGCAAACAGATCGTGTACAAATCTCTACCATGGCATTTCAGCAAATTAACGGATCGAGTGCAGAACTGACTCTATATGCCCACGCAAATGAACAAATTGATCGAGGACAAATCGAGCGGAAAACTATAAAGTGCCAATTAGTTCGAGCATACTGATGATTTTTTTAGCAGCATCAAGAAAATATAAATCGTTAGGCCGTCTTGCCCGATGCATGATTGAGCCAGAGATAGCAACCCTACCGTGGATCAACTTGACCGCCGGTGCGTCTCGAGAAGAACGACGGGGAGGGGAAGCTTCTTCTTCGCACGGACGGGACGGGGAGGGGAAACTCTGGAATTATCCTTTAAATATGCTCTACTTCCTGTGAAAATCGGGGTGTGGAGGCATGTTGAGCTGTTTTATTTGTACCTTCTTCATCAAAACTCCCATTTTATGCACTTTGGATGGAAAGAAATCATTTGTACATAAATTTTGACAACGCCATTTGCAAACATTAATTGTTTTACATGCCAAGATGCACCCATCCACCAAATATGGGGCAAAAGTTTATCACAATCTAGATATATATGTATAATTAGTGAGGGACTCCTTTTGATTTTGTGCAATTTCCACTAATTAGCTAGAGAGAAGGGGTCAGTTAATTAGGCCATGTTAGGGGCTATGTGTTTTAGATTAGGGTTGTGTGGATTCAAATACAACTTCTATATTTGTGTGCTATGATTAATCAAAACTAGACCGATCGACTGCGCACACATTATTAGAGGCACATGCCTTTGCGCACAAAGTGCATGTGTGTGTTGTTGGCCACCAACGAGAGAGCGGCGAGAGAGCGATTGAAATCTCCAAATTAAACACATATATAAGCATACATGGTTAGGCCATGCATGCATATTTATTATATATATTGTGAGGCAAATAAATTAAAGTACATATGTATATATATAAGTGTGTTTCTTGGCCACCAACGATATATAGATCGAGAGAGAGAGATTGAAATATATATATCCCCAAGAATATCTTCAAACATGTATTGAAATATATGCACGAATGATATGCAAGGTATGCTATGCGCACATGCACACTAATTATATATATTATGAGACAACTTAATCAAATATGTTTTCATTGGAGATCGAGAACTTGTCAAAAATCAAGTTAATTAATTTATCAGTGCTAATTAGTTAATTGGTCGCCTACTTGATGAGCAATTAAGTGTCGTTGGCCTATATATATATATGTGTAGGGTTTAATTAGGGTTTAGGGTTAGCTAGCTAGGGTTTTAGGGTTAGGGTTTACGGTCTAGGGTTTAGGGTCTAGGGTTTAGGGTTTAGTGTTTATGGTGTTTAGGGTGTACATTTAGGGTTTATGGTCTAGGGTTTAGGGTCTAGTGTTTAGGGTGTTTAGGGTGTACGTTTAGGGTATAATTAGGGATTAGGGATTAGGGTTTTAGGGTTTAAGGTTTAGGGATCAACGATCGAGTGCACACACACATTATTAGAGGCACCCGCGCCTTTGCGCATAAAGTGCATCCGTATATATATAAGTGTGTTTCTTTGCCACCAACGATATATGGATCGAGATAACAGAGAGATTTAAATATATATATATATATCCCCAAGAATATGTTCAAAAATATATTGAAATATATGCACGAATCAAGTTAATTAATTTATCAGCGCTAATTAGTTGGTCGCCTGCTTGATGCGCAATTAAGTGTCGTTGGCCTATATATGTAGGGTTTAGGGTTTAGGGTTAGCTAGGGGTTAGGGTTAGGGTTAGGGTTTAGGGTTTAGGGTTTAGGGTTTAGTGTTTAGGGTTTAGGGTTTAGGGCTTTTAGGGGGTGTATGTTTAGGGTATAATTAGGGATTAGGGATTAGGGTTTTAGGGTTTAAGATTTAGGGATCATCGATCGAGTGCACACACACATTATTAGAGAGGCACCCGCGCCTTTGCGCATAAAGTGCATGCGTATATATAAGTGTGTTTTTTGGCCACCAACGATATATATATAGATCGAGAGAGAAATAGATTGAACTATATATATTTATCCCCAAGAATATGTTCAGATATATATTGAAATATATGCACGAATGATATGTGCAAGGTATGCCATGCGCCCATGCACACTAATTATATATATATTATGAGGCAACTTGATCAAATGTGTTTTCATTCGAGAGAACTTATCAAGATTCAAGTTAATTAATTTATCAGCGCTAATTAGTTGGTCGCTGGCTTGATGCGCAATTAAGTGTCGTTGGCCTATATATATATATGTAGGGTTTAATTAGGGTTTAGGGTTTAGGATTAGCTAGCTAGGGTTTTAGGGTTAGGGTTAGGGTTAAGGTTAATTAATTAGGGTTTAGGGTCTAGGGTTTAGGGTTTAGGGTTTAGGGTTTGGGGTTTGGGGTTTAGTGTTTAGGATTTAGGGTCTAGGGTTAGGGTTTAGGGTTTAGGGTGTAGGGTTTAGGGTTTAGGGTGTATGTTTAGGGTATAATTAGGGATTAGGGATTAGGGTTTTAGGGTTTAAGGTTTAGGGATCATCGATCGAGTGCACACACACATTATTAGAGGCACCCGCGCCTTTGCGCATAAAGTGCATGCGTATATATATAAGTGTGTTTTTTGGCCACCAACGATATATATATAGATCGAGAGAGAAAGATTGAAATATATATATTTATCCCAAAGAAATATGTTCAGATATATATTGAAATATATGCACAAATGATATGTGCAAGGTACGTATGCCATGCGCGCATGCACACTAATTGTATATATATTATGAGGCAACTTAATCAAATGTGTTTTCATTCGAGAGAACTTGTCAAGATTCAAGTTAAATAATTTATCAGCGCGCTAGCTAATTAGTTGGTCGCCTGCTTGAGGCGCAATTAATTAAGTGTCGTTGGCCTATATATATATATGTATGGTTTAATTAGGGTTTAGGGTTTAGGGTTAGCTAGCTAGGGTTTTAGGGTTAGGGTTAAGGTTAATTAATTAGGGTTTAGGGCCTAGGGTTTAGGGTTTAGCAGGGTTTAGGGTTGGGGTTTAGGGTCAGGGTTTAGGGTTTAGGGTTTAGGGTGTAGTGTCTAGGGTTTAGGGTCTAGGGGTTTAGGGTTTAGTGTTTAGGTTGTTAATTTAGGGTGTACGTTTAGGGTATAATTAGGGATTAGGGATTAGGGTTTTAGGGTTTAAGGTTTAGGGATCATCGATCGAGTGCACACACACATTATTAGAGGCACCCGCGCCTTTGAGCATAAAGTGCATGCGTATATATAAGTGTGTTTTTTGGCCACCTACGATATATATATAGATCGAGAGAGAAAGATTGAAATATATATATTTATCCCCAAGAATATGTTCAGATATATATTGAAATATATGCACGAATGATCATATGTGCAAGGTATGCCATGCGCGCATGCACACTAATTGTATATATATTATGAGGCAACTTAATCAAATGTGTTTTCATTCGAGAGAACTTGTCAAGATTCAACAAGTTAATTAATTTATTAGCGCTAATTAGTTTGTTGCCTGGTTGATGCGCAATTTAGTGTCGTTGGCCTATATATATATGTAGGGTTTAATTAGGGTTTAGGGTTTAGGATTAGCTAGCTAGGGTTTTAGGGTTAGGGTTAGGGTTAAGGTTAATTAATTAGGGTTTAGGGTCTAGGGTTTAGGGTTTAGGGTTTGGGGTTTGGGGTTTAGTGTTTAATTAGGGTTTAGGGTCTAGGGTTAGGGTTTAGGGTTTAGGGTTTAGGGTGTAGTGTTTAGGGTTTAGGGTCTAGTGTTTAGGGTGTACGTTTAGGGTATAATTAGGGATTAGGGTTTTAGGGTTTAAGGTTTAGGGATCATCGATCGAGTGCACACACACATTATTAGAGGCACCCGCGCCTTTGCGCATAAAGTGCATGCGTATATATAAGTGTTTTTTTTGGCCACCAACGATATATATATAGATCGAGAGAGAAAGATTGAAATATATATATTTATCCCCAAGAATATGTTCAGATATATATTGAAATATATGCACGAATGATATGTGCAAGGTATGCCATGCGCGCATGCACACTAATTGTATATATATTATGAGGCAACTTAATCAAATGTGTTTTCATTCGAGAGAACTTGTCAAGATTCAACAAGTTAATTAATTTATTAGCGCTAATTAGTTGGTCGCCTGCTTGATGCGCAATTTAGTGTCGTTGGCCTATATATATATATATATATATAGGGTTTAATTAGGGTTTAGGGTTTAGGATTAGCTAGCTAGGGTTTTAGGGTTAGGGTTAGGGTTAAGGTTAATTAATTAGGGTTTAGGGTCTAGGGTTTAGGGTTTAGGGTTTGGGGTTTGGGGTTTGGGGTTTAGTGTTTAATTAGGGTTTAGGGTCTAGGGTTAGGGTTTAGGGTTTAGGGTGTAGTGTTTAGGGTTTAGGGTCTAGGGTTTAGGGTTTAGTGTTTAGGGTGTTTAGGGTGTACGTTTAGGGTATAATTAGGGATTAGGGATTAGGGTTTTAGGGTTTAAGGTTTAGGGATCATCGATCGAGTGCACACACACATTATTAGAGGCACCCGCGCCTTTGCGCATAAAGTGCATGCGTATATATATAAGTGTGTTTTTTGGCCACCAACGATATATATATCGGGAGATAGAGATTGAAATCCCCAAGAATATGTTCAAATATACGCACACACATGAATTATTAGAGGCACCCGCGCCTTTGCGCATAAAGTGCATGCATATGTGTGTTGTTCTGGCCACCAACGATAGATCAAGAGAGATAGATAGATTGAAATCCCCAAGAATTAGAGGACCCCTTGCACAAGTGTTGGCCATCTATATATAATATGAATCCCAATAATGTTCATACATGATAGGGCATATGTGTGAAGCAATTTTTTTCGAGAACTTGTAAAGATTCAAATTTATCAGTGCTAATGGAAACTAGTGCACATTAGAGGACCCCCTCTTACACGTGTTGGCCATCTATGTATAGTTTGAATCCAAATAATGTTCATACATGATAGGCTATATGTGAATCAATTTTTTCTTCCAAGAACTTGTCAAGATTCAAATTTATCGGTGCTAATGGAAACTAGTGCGCACTAGACGAGCCCCTTGCGCAAGTGCTGGCCATTACATATAGTTTAAAACTCAAGAATGTTCATACATGATAGGCCATATGTGCAAAGGAATTTTTTTCCGTGAACTTGTCAAAATTCAAGTTTATCGGTGCAAATGGAAACTAGTCCAAAAAATTACATAGAGGTCCAAGAGAACTAGACAATAACTAATAGGACCTGCAACTTTACAAAAAGGACCCCAAAACATATAGAAGAAAATCAATCGAGTCCTTCTGGACCGCACATCAGATCTCTGCTCCGCATCCTTTCCAGCAACTCCGTCGCCGGGGACGCACCACTTGGGATGGTGTCGCCGGTAGTCGCCAGGACGAAGGAGAAGAAGGGCCTCAGCAACGGCACATTGGCTCTGAGAAGGGCCGCTGAAAGGCCAAGATGTTCACGGGCAAGACGGATGACGCCGTCGTATGCCCCGAGCTTGTGAACGTTAGCAGCTTGACTTCCCCATTGACCAGATCTGAAGCACTGACCAAAGCAAGCCTCACCGTTAGCGCCATCACCTTGATGGCACCAGATCGGGGTTTGGCCGGCAAGATCCGCCAGATTCACCGTAGGCCAGATCTGAAGCCGATGACGAGATCCCCGACTCCATTGCGCCATTCTGCTCATGGGAAACACTGGATCTAAGCTTACAACAACATGAACTACCTCGGATCCAAATTAACTGACTCAACTTTGCTTATCTAAATATGGATGTATCCACACATGTTTTTACTCGAGATACATACACGTCTAAGGAAAGTTGAATCAATTAATTTAGTTCGGAGGGTGTACGACATACAGAGAGAAGTCGGCCTCGTCACCGGCCGGCGAGGCTGCCGGAGAGAAGGGGGAGAGGAGCCAGGGGAGTGGGAGAGACTCGAGAGAGAAATACAAGAGGAAGAAATGAGAGCTCCCTGGGGAAGAACATTATTTTTGTCGTTCTGATCGTAGCTTGAAACTGAAAATTTCGGCCGCGCGCCAAATCATCCCGCCGCATGCATTCGAAAATCCCGTGACCAGTTTTACCCTTGTAACCCTGGTCCGGAAGCTACAACCCACCGACCATGGAGGGCTCATTCGGTAACAATGAAATATCTTGCCTAGATCCCGAACCCTCCCCACAGGCCCACACCCACCCACCAACCATTCGCCCCATTAGCTAAAAAATACTCTCACACGCCAAAGCTCTGACTCTCTATAGTACTAGATCTGCTTCGCCGCTGGCATACTCCTCCACAGCGTAGCCTTGATCGTGTTGGCTGTCCACCCACCTGATCCGCTCCCCCGCCGCCCTCGCCACCGACGGATCTGCTTCACCGCCGACCTCGCCACCGACGGATCTGCTTCACCGCCGACCTCATCCACAACGTAGCAATCAACGCCTTTCCTGTCGACGCACCGGATCCTCTCCAATGGAACCGTGTCTACTTCACCGCGCCCCCCCTCCACAGAAGCCGATCTATTCCACCGACTACCTCGGCGCAGCGGCTGTATCAACTTCACCGAATCCCTTGCCAGCCAACCAGATCTGCTTCACTAACGCCCGCTTCTACTGAAACAGGGTCGACTCATCGTCTCCCGCGTTCGCCGCCGCTGGAATGCAAGTTGCCGCCCCCGTCCACCCCGCCGCAGCTTGGTTAGTACGCTGGCCCGTTAGATCGCGGTGTTTCTTTAGCCATGTTTTGTGTAGTTATTTGCAGATCTCATATGCCATTAAATTTCTTGATGTGTTACTTCGCATGAAGTTCATTTAAATATTGTACAGTACCAAAGCATTATCCGGTCGCTACCATCCTGTTCATTCTACTGACACCTGTGTGCATCCACATATTTATAGGGGACCCATTCATTTGCTGCCAACTGTTTTTGTACTGCATGCTATTCCTTTTATAGTCATGCTATGGGCATTTCCAATCTGGTTGTTCTTATACCACGTCATTAGCTCACCGCTAGCCGCTAGCTGTTTTCTCGTGTCTGCTATTCTTTTACTGCTTTTATAATCATGCTATGTGCATTTCCAATCTGCTTGCTCTTATACCTCGTCTTTAGCTTATAGCTATTTTTTTCCATGAATGCTCTTGTCGCACAGCTTGTATAGTTATTGTTGCGTGCATGTCTGGTCTTTGTATTATCGTAGACTAACTTGTCAATGTTATTTTTCCTAGGGATTGATCATGCGAACCACTTATTAGAATATCCAACATTAACAGCGGGGACGCTAGGGAAGGTTGGAATCTGAGTTCTTGGTTGGTAACTTTGGCAGTTTACTTCCGTTATTATCTATAACCTATATGCATTGGTACTTATGCAAGAGATAAACACTTGGAACCCTGCCATAGCAATGCCATCCATGCTTTACTATGTTTCTGCCTATTTGATATGCTTGTCTTGGAGCAACTGCGAAGGTGATTTGAACCTGACATTTGGTCATTCTTAATGCCAGTTTACTTTATGTGGAAAACCTTGGCATTACCCTACTCTAAATCTGAATGTCTGAAATTCGTATCTCATGCAAAGCAACATCTAGTTAGTTTTAATCTGATATCTGGTAAATATTGGCTTATTCATTTGGCAGCTCAAGTTTTTTGTTATTTGAAACCAGCTGACTTGGTCTTAAATGTGATATCTAAACACAGATTAAGGACAATGGAGCAGGAGGATTAGCATTTCACTTGATGGCTGAACCTAAAATGACAGGCATGTCGACCACGACAAGTGCACGCAAGAGAAGGACCTGCAGCGAGCCGCATGTTACGCTACATGTTGTTATCTGATCTCTACATTGCGTAATACATGTTTGAATAGTTAATTGTTGTAACTATTTTTGCAATATTACCAGAATGCAGTTTTAGTGAAGCAGTCATCATTAGAAGATAGTCGCCAAAGCGACCCTGTGCAATATTATGATGTAAGTCTGCTTAGTACAAGTTCCATACATTGTCTTATTTATGCAACTTGTTATTATCTTATATCTACATTGCATAATAAATGTTTGAATAGTTCACTGTTGTAACTATGTTTGTAATATTACTAGAATGCAGTTGTAATGAAGAAGTCCTTAGTAGAAGATAGAGCGCAAAAAAGGTTCCGGCGTGAGCCTATGCAACGATATAATGTAAGTCTGCGCTTAGTACTTGTGACTATCTCATATCGACAATGCTTAATACATGTTTGCATAGTTCATCGTTTAACTCTTTTTGCATTATTATCAGAATGCAGTTCTGATGAAGCAATCTTCATTAGAAGAGAGGCCCACAAAAAGTTCCGATCTTTGTTCTGATGCATCCTCTCATAGCCGTCAACCTAGACCATTCTTTTCATCAGACAGTGAACATCTCAAGGCTGTACTTTATAAAAGACATGGTATTGCTGCTTTAAGGTCTGTAGCTGATATGTTGACCAAGAGTACACAAGATTCAATCAAGGCGATTGCCAAATGTCAACGTGTTATTGATGATGCTAATAGAAGTCCTCAATGATTCTATGTAATTTTTTTATTTGGGCACATTAATTGCCTTCTAATTTTCCTAGTCATTTGTGTATGTAATTGTGTGTATCATTGATATCAGATTTTAGGCTCATGAAATTTAATGCAAGTTGACTAGTCAAACAACCAGGGCCCTATAACAGATTGGGCCAGCCCATTAACAGTAGTGTGGGACCCACTTTCATTTTGGGCCGGCTCACTTACTTACTGGGCCGGCCCGTTAACAGGAAAGTGGGACCCACCTGTGCTTTTGGCCTGGCCCACTGTCTTGTTGGGCCGGCCCACTTGCTACACGATGGACCCCACATACTAAATGGGCCGGCCCTTTAAGAGGAAAGTGGGACCCACCTGCGTTTTTGGCCCGGCCCACTAGCGTGTTGGGCCGGCCCACTTGCTATATGGTGGACCCCACATACTAAATGGGCTGGCCCTTTAACTGGAAAGTGGGACCCACCTGTGCTTTTGGCCTGGCACACTAGCTTGTTGGGCCGGCCCACTTGCTATATGGTGGACCCCACATACTAAATGGGCCGGCCCTTTAACTGGAAAGTGGGACCCACCTGTGTTTTTGGCCCGGCCCACTATCTTGTTGGGCCGGCCCACTTGCTATATGGTGGACCCCACATACTAAATGGGCTGGCCCATTAACAGGAAAGTGGGATCCACCTGTGCTTTTGGCCCGGCCCACTGGCTTGGTGGGCCGGCCCATTTGATCTAATGTGGACCCCACGCACTAAATGGGCCGGCCTGATTAGCAGGAAAGTGGGACCCACGTGCTAATTGGGCCGGCCCAATAACTTCTTGGGCCGGCCCACTTGTTTTAAGGTGGACCCCACTTGGTAAATGGGCCGGCCCGATAACATGAAAGTGGGTCCCACATGTTTTGTGGGCCGGCCCTTTTGCCTGTTGACCGGTCAAACGAGTGCATTCGGCCCGGCCCACATGCTTAGTGGGCCGGCCCATTAATGTTTTGACCAGTCAACCTTAGAGGTTAGGCCCGACCCACGTAACTAATGGACCAACCCAGCTATATAGTTGACCGGTCAAACTAAGTCAGCTGGCCCGGCCCGCAAACTTAATGGGCTGGCCCGCTTAAGACGTGGCAGGCCTCGTGTGGGCCTACCATCTACCACGGGGTTTCAGCGGTTAACACCGTTAACTGCTAGTTAACGGTGTCTGTCACGTGTCATTTTGCATGACGCCAGCAGTCAACGGGCTCCCGGAAACACTTCTGCAACGGTCCGATTTTCCGTGGCGGAAGGGCACCCAAGCGCGACGGACCGAAAAAATTATCGTAGGACTTTGCCTGACGCAGTTTCGACAACAGAACCCATATCGTCGGGTTAGGCCCATAGGCGACGAAAAATACCCCTTAGCGGACGATTTTGAGACGTTGTCTATCAGAACTTTTCTTGTAGTGATAATCTAGAATCCCTTTAGTGGTATGAACAGAAGCATTGAATTTAACTCTTTTATGCTTACCAAAAATGCAGTGCTCACAGAACTCAAACTTACTCAAATTGCAGCCATCTAGCAGGTCTCTCATGTGCAATTCTGTCATGCCATGTTCACTCATATGTCCAAGACGCATATGCCACAAATTAGTTTTACCAGGTTCATCGGGAATAACAGCAGCCACAATACCAAGGAAAAAAATAGCGCGCTATAACAAAATAGTGTGGGTCTAAAAAATACGCTATTAGCATGCTATAGCGTGCTATTAACGCGAATAGCGCGTTATAGCGCCGAAATAGCGTAGCGTCGGCTCTCCAGATATGCTATAGCGTGCTATTAGCGTTGGAATAGCGCACTATTTTTTTCCATGAGCAATACCAGACAAAGTGCTACCTCTAAGAACATATAACTTTCCAGAATTCATATCACCTATCATGTGAACGAGAGAACATTTTTTATACCTTCAGAACTCTGCGAGAACCGGAGTGTTTGTACCCATCCACATCAAGGGTACTGAGAGAGATCAGATTTCTGGCCATGCCAGATATGTGTATCACATCTGTCAGAGTGCGTGTCATGCCATCATGCATCTTGATCTGAATGGAGCCAATACCCACGATCTCACGTGGGTTGTTATCTCCCATACGCACAACATCTCCACTCTGCACAAAGTCATAAAAACTAAACCAGTCTTTGTTACAGCAAATATGAAACGAACATGCTGAATCAAGGATCCACTCATCATTACCAGAAACACAACCATCAAACACAACTAGGCAATCGCCATCAGAATTATCACTGGAAACAATAGCAGCCTTACCATCACCCTCAGATTTGTTTTTCGGTTGGTAAGTACCATTTTTTTCTCTTTGTTCTGCAACTTCCAGCAATCATCAATATTGTGGCTAGTTTTCTTACAATACTTGCAGAAGTTAACATCTCGTCCCTTGGACTTTGAGCGACCTCTGTCGGTCTTGCTCTTATCTCTGTTGTAGTTGTTGTTTCTGTTCTCGGCTCTGCCTCGGACCTGCAGTGCTTTTGTCTTAGATGACAAACCCTCTGCATGCACCATAAATTTCATGTTTTTCTTCTGCTGGAGCGCCTCATAAACTTCGGCAAGGGTTAGTTCATCACGGCTGTATAACAAGGTGTCTCGAAAATTCGCAAAAGAAATAGGCAACGAGACTAACAGTATAAGAGCGAGATCCTCATCATCATATTTTACCTCCATGGATAGCAAATCAGAAACGATCTCTCTAAAGATCGATAGGTGATTCATCATTGACACACCTTCTTGCATCTTTTGCAAGAATAACTTCATCTTCACGTACATCTTACTGGTTAGATCTTTGGACGTGCAGATCGATTCCAGTTTCAACCACAGCGCCGCTGCGGATTTCTTAGTTAGCACTTCCTGCAAGATATTGTTGGATAGATGAAGCTGAATTAATGAAAAAACCTTACGGTCTTTCCTCTTTTCATAGTCGGTCCAGGTCTTGGCATCTTTCTTGCCAAATCCATCAAGAGCTTCATCCATATCAGAAGATTGGGTAAGGATCGCCCTCATCTTCACTTGCCACAGAGAAAATCTCGTAGTATAATCTAGCTGCGGTAGATCGAACTTCAAGGAAGACATATCGCAAAACCCTAGATTGAAACACGGGCTCTGATACCACTTGTTATAAAAGCGACAAGCAAATAAAGAACGGTAAATGCAAATGCAGCGGAGACACGCGATTTAACGTGGTAAACCCCTTCCAACACAGAAGGGGAAAAAACCACGGACGCTAGCTAGCAAAACTTCACTATATCGGGAAGTATTTACAAACGTCGTGGGTTATCTTATAATCTGATAAATACTAGCCGGCGGCTTACAGGATGTATATATAGGCGGTCCAAGCCTACCCGGCGACGGGCCTCGCTCCGCTCGTCAGAAGTTAGCCTCCCTTTAGCATATGAATTTGGATCACAATATAACAAAATTATAGTTAATCGCCCCAGCATTACTGTGCCATTCCACCTCATCCAACGGAATCGGTCGGACCGGTCGGTTCCGAATATTAAGGAAATATTCCATTTTCTAGCAGGGGCGGAGCCAGGATTTAAGCATAGGGGGGGCGAAGCGGATGATGATCGTCCTTTAAGTATAGTACTATGGAAATTTCGATTGTTAAAAAAAAGCATACTATTGTATGTTTGGCTTATAATAGTGTAAATATGTCATCATTTATTTAGATACAACCAAACCAACACATTTTTATCAACAAAAGCTAATTTTTGTATGTTGAAACATAGTTTTTTTTTCACGAATTGTTTAAACAGCGTTCTGTTACCAAGGATTTTACCTATATTTGGCATGAAGCCAGATTCAAGCTCGAAAAAGTAACATGCTGTAGGGGTCAGGGTCATGTAGTGAGTCAAATTCAGTCACCCCAGTAACTGAAAGATGCATCAAGCTATACTATATTATTGATCGACAGGGAAACAACTTGTTAAAATACTAGGCTGCAATCAATCAATACAAATGCAAGTTTCGTGGTACCTTCAGATTTGTGTTTTGGGGGAACAGATACAGTGATGTACTGTGATTACTCCATGGCACGGCACGGCACGCCGAAAATCTGCATCGCGGCATGATCAGGATAAACGGCATCCCTGTTTAGCACGGCGACGATGCGGTGATGCCCTTGCGGCGGCGTATGGTGACTGGCATAGCGGAAAACGGCAGGAGGCGTGGATTCTAGTTTTTATTTTGACCAGTTTGTATCGATCTAGGTTACAGCGAATAAGTGGACGAAGTCATGATTCACCACAACGTCATATGGGCTCTTGTAAGCTTGGGCTGATTACACATTCACGATCATTCACACGTATATGACTAGTACACGTTAGTATACGTATACGCAGAAAATATTGAGGGGGGCCGACGGTTGGGGGGGGGGGGGGGTCTCGCCCCTGCTGCCCCCCTGGCTCCGCCCCTGTTTTCTAGAACCATTCAATTCCACTCCAACCCAAAAAAGAACGCAAGAATAAGTTCTGGGAACGGAACATCCCAGAACCGAACACACCCCACTACAAGAGAATTGGTATGTAGAGACACAATTTTGGTCCATTAGAGACACTTAAATTGCTCTTACATAGTTATAGAGGCACTTTCCATATTGTCTCAAAACTGTCACTACGGGCGGTGTCTCTATGTGGTAAGGACAATAGTAATAATGTCTTTACATTCTAGAAGACATAAAAGAGGCATTGTATTGTGTCTCTAGAGTAAATAAATGTAAAGAAACCATGTGAAAAGCAATACTCGAACTCATGACCTTAGTGATTAAGACTAATTCCATTAACCATCTCACCCTTTCACAAGTATATGTTGATACTTGGAACGAATTTGTAATTAGTATTGCCCACCATGACCCAAACATAGAACAAATGTCTCTAGAGAACATGCAAAATGCCTCAAACATTGCCTCAAGATAAAAATTAAAGACATAGAACGAAGTGTCTCACGGATTGCTTCTTGAGAACTTATCTGTGACACTTTGGAGTGTCTCATAAGTTGTCTATAGAATGAAAATTGCAACCCCTTACAAAAATATCTCAACTAACGTCCCTACATATGAGACTATTTCTAAAGTGTCTCAGAAAGTGCCACTACAACATGCAAAGTGTCTTAATGTGATTTTTAAAGAGGCAAAGTAGGAAGTGTCTCTAGTAAAATGTCTCTATGGAAGGTTTTTCTTGTAGTGCCCTTATCAAGCCCTTCAGTAGGAGTCTCAAGTTTGAAATGAAAGACTCGAGTGCTTTACAGCTTTTGTACGAAGAGAGGTACGGTGTGGAACGAAAGGGGCTACAAGTACTAGGAGAATGATCAATGCGGGCCCAGAACACAACAATCACGAGGCTGCATGAGGCCCAGAACCAGCAGAATATTCACGGTATACGTCGCACACTAGCGCGCTGGTTGCATGTAGGCACAAAAACACTACTATCTCAAAGCCTCCTACTAGACACGTCAGTCAAAAATACCTTTCGTCATAGGAAATGTCAAATTCCAACAACTTCCAACAACCTTCTCGATCCCAAAAGCTAGCAGGCATGCATACCATCCATCCCAAGAAATATCAAAGCTCAGAGGTTATTGTTTTTAGAAGCTAGTGAGTAATTCTCGGTTGACTAAGTATCTGACCTTTTGTCTTTTTCTCTGCAAAATATTTCCACAAACCAAACACCTAAAATTCTATGTATGAATGTTCAGTCTCTAATCTTGAGATGTTACTGTCTCTCCTCCTTAAACCGAACTTCGTTCCAAAATTCAAACTCTCTCGCATTTTAGAATATAGAACTGACTTGAAGAGATCACGACCTTTCTTAAACTCCGTTGTAATATCAATAGGTATTAATTGGGTGTACCCCGTGTCTAGACTTTTCCTTAAATCCATTTTTGTGTGAATGACTAATTACTACCTTCATCAATCCTATGATTTCTTCCACCACGATGAACTTGCCGTCTTATTTTTCGAAGGTCCACTAATCCAAATATCTTCTTCTGCTTATAGGTTCTATTAATCATCATGGTAAAGTTTTCTCTATGTTTTCATAGGTTCTCGACCTTAAGGAACTTTTGCATATATTTGCTTTCCATTTTTTTAATAATGGTACTTAGTAAGTATTTCATAGCATGCCTGGTGTACTTTGGCATGCCTTATTAGATACTTACTAAGTACTTTGCCTGATGGATTTTTTAATATATTTGGTTTATTTTCCAAGAATATATTAGACTCATTTAATCCATCAAATCATGGATTCTTCTCCATCTCTTTAGGTGTACTTTGGTACTTATTAGATTCCATGATGAAAATTCTCCGTTATTTTCATATTAGTATTTTGTTTTTATATGTTAAACTGTTCTAAAAAAAAATTGCCTTCAGCTTTATTGAGTTTGGTTGTTCTCTGGATATTTCCTTCATCCAATTTCTTCACCTTTGACTTATTTAAGTTCTCTTACTTTCGAGCAATTGTTATTACTCCTCTGCTTAAGTTAAAGTCTAACTTTTGCTTCCTCAAGGTATAAACCTCCACTTTCGGTCTGGCATTCTTCTGACAATACTATTTTCTTAGAAATGGGGTTTCCTAGCATGTGCATCAATCGATGCACACAGCCATTTTATTAAGAAATCCATCCGCAAAGTATTCTTATGACAATACTATATAGGTACTTCCAAACAACCTAATGAAAATAAGGCCTAACTTCTTCCTCCCAATATTGAAGCTCGATTTTTTTAATTCAGTATCTACTCTTTTTCTTGGAGTTTTCTAATGATCTTCAAACTCCTTGTATTCTAGCCATTGCACTACATGGTTCGAATATTCGTCTTAGTATATTCTACTCTTCCTCTTAGTCTGGCTTATGGCTTATATTGTTTTGAGGGCCCACGATTTTTTTTGCGGTGTACCCACGCAATTATGAATATTCAATGTAAATCCTCATCTAAAACAACCAGTGTAGCTACCACAAAACCAGTTAAGGCAGTGGCGTCGTAAGCTGCGGTCGAGCCGCGGCGAGGGTAGGCATCTCTCAGACGAACGACGCCTCCTCACCCTTGTCGAAGTACAAGCCGGTCGGCGAACCCTCCGGCAGCAGCGCCACCTTCACCACGTTACGCGCGCCCTCCTCGGGCGTCAGGATACCCGAGCCCATGGTTATGTCGGTCCTGACGTAGCCTGGATGCACGCAGTTGACACGGAGCTCCGGGTGCCTCTTTGCCAAGATCCTCGAGTACGCGTTCATGGCGGCTTTGGCCATCTTATACGCTGCGAGAACGGTGGGCCACCCCTGCGCCTCCGACGTCCCGGCCTCAAAATCCTCGAGGAACTTGTCCAGCAGCTCGTCTATTCTCTGCTCCGTCAGGTTGTCGATGTCGTTCAGCTCCTGCCTCACCTCCTCGTTCTTGATAAACTGCACGTACACATGGATCAAAAGAAAAACTGTTACTATAAAAGTAGGATATGGGGGAAATTTTGGTGCATCACTATATAGCATGACTGGTACATCGGAACTTGCCGTTAGCAGTCCAGCATCAGAGGAGACATTCACTAATCTCCCGTCGGAGGAAGATTGCAGGAGAGGCAGCAGGGCTTCGATTACATGCTTGGTGCCGTAGTAGTCTGTCTTCACACCTTCCTTTGAGCCGTCGACGGTCTCGTTGATGTTTGTGAACATCCATTCGAGTCTCTGGTGGAAATCTAGGCCACTGAACTGTTGTATGTAAGGTCAGATAAACATGTTCAGTTTCGGGTGTCCGAAAAAATTCAGTGCAGAGTCGCGTGGATTCGCAACATCGGATCAGCTAGCGGATTCAGCTCACATCTACAGGAGGAGGAATGAAAAAAAAAACACGTCATCTCACCTTTTCCTCATTGGTATCGAGTTCTTGGAGGTACTCAACCCCACCAATTGCGGCATTATTCACCTGCAAATTAACAGAGAATATACATCAATCACCGGCCGGTTCCCCAAAGCCTTTGCATGCAGTTGTACAGAGGGAAACGAAAAACTTTCCAGAATATCTAGCTTCCCGAAACGGGTCTTCAAGAAATCGGCCAATCCAGCAATGCTCGAAGCGTTTGTGATGTCCAGCTGATGGAAGACGACACCACTGATCCCCAGCCCCTTGAGCTTCTCCACGGCCGCCGTGCCCCTCGTCTCGTCCCGGGCCGTCAAAACCACCGTGACGCCGCCGCTGGCTAGTTGCCTGCACACCTCGAAACCGATCCCTTTGTTCCCGCCGGTGACGACGGCAATCCTAGCGAACGCAACACATCAGAGCAGTACATATACTGAATAATGATAAAAGTATACTACAGGCCAACTTTAGCGAGGATACACGGCGGCGTCAGTGCATAGTCGTACCTCGTGTTTGGGGGGCCGGAGTTGGCTCCTTCCATGAGCTGGGTGAAAAACCACGAGCACGAAGAAGACGATGGGAGATGTGGCTTTCCTCAGAACCAGATACGTTTATGTAACTGCTCCGGTGATTACCTCGGTTCGCCTTTGTCTACTTGTGGTGGTGGTTGTCCGGCACAGCATAATAATGGACATCATGCCACAAACGCCACATACACTTCGTTTTACCCCCGACGAATGGTGGACCTATGTGTGATGGCGATTTCGCGGAGGCGCCGTGGCAGAATCGTGCACTTGAAATTTTGCTACGAGTGATCCGCACATTTTTGGTGATTCATATCATTCATGTTCATATCACACGTGAGTCCAGATTTTTAAACGGAAAATAGTACTACGTACATCAAATCCATTTATATCAAATGAGTGCATCCTAGTTTTTAAAGCCAAATGATGAAGTTTGACCAAACTAATTTAACAAATATATTAGCATCTATAATATCAAATCAGTATACTAGAATCTTCATGAAATATACTTTTATATTATATGTATTTGACGTTGTAGATGTTGTTATATTTTTTCCACACACTCTTCAATCTTTAAATCGGTTGACCTTTGAATTAATAAACTAATTTGTCACTACATTTAGGCAAAGAGGGAGTATATAACCTTGATAACTATTTTCGTACATGTGTGTTTGTATAAATTGTAGATATTGCACAATGAAACAACATGACCAATTATATCACACCACCTTTAAATATGGTCAACATGTTGATAATCGAATTTTGATTGATTTACTACGGTATGAGGCTTGAAATTCAATTGCCACAAAATAAGATATTTTGTTTCCCATTCGCCTTTGGAAGTGCTACTAGCGTAGGGTGGCCTGGCCAGCTGAGCCTCTCTAAATTAGTTGACACTACTAGGAAAACGTATATAGGTTGAGAAATTACTGCCGGCACACCCCTTTTTCATTGCGCCGGTGGCAAGTGCTGCCGGCGCACCTACATGTCGCCGCGCCGGCGATGATGCCTCACTGCTGGCGCACCAGCAAGAAAAGCGCGCCGGCGCTAAGATGAGGCCGTGCCTCCCCCCCACCCCCCCCCCCCCCCCCCACCCATCCGGGCCAGGTCCAGGAAGTATTGCTGGCGCACTGGTCTAGGGGCGCGCCGGTGGAATTTAGCTATTGCCGGCGCGTCGCAATACTTCCTGGGCCTGGTCCGCAGCAGCTTTAGCCGGGTCGGCATAATACTGCCGGCGCACCCACGCCCTGGTGCGCAGGCAATAACCTAAGCAATTATTTCTGCACAACAACCACTCCCCCCACTACCATTACTCCACTCCTCCACACAAACCCGAGCCTTCTCCCAACCCAGCTCATTTTTGCCCATTTCTACCCCCAATTTGGCCAATTTGACCAAACAAAATCATATTTTTTTAGCAAATCTTCCCTTCCTACATGCATCTCCCACATCCCCCTATGTAGATCTAGATCTACTATCCCGCATTGACCGCTCAATCTAGATCTAGATCTAGAAAGTCGGCTTCCATACGCCGTGGTCGCGGCGCGACGTCTCGATCTTGTCGACAAATATATCAAACAAATAGGTGATTAATAAACAAATTGAGGAATGAAATCGACGTATATTGGACATTTAAAGCAAAGCTCGTGTGTGGCATATATATATGTTGTGTTTGTGCTTGTCTGTGTTGGCGTTGAAAATGAGTTGCCAACGTTACGCCGAAATGTTAATTCGTTAAGTTTCCGTTTCGGCACATTTCTGGCGCTCCTATGTCCTACCGTGTAGTAAGGTCATGCCGAAATTTTCCGTATAAACTACCGACAGATGGATGGTTCTAATCAATTATATAATCTTACCGTGCAGGCGATAATGGTTATCAAGATGAGTGAAAGCGTCGTGATGAGATATTTGAAACACGTGATCATCGACATGTATGAAAATAACCGCACGGAGGTATTGTGTCTGTGCCGAATATGCAAACTACGGAAATGGTTTGACCCCTATTTAGGCAAATTGCAGGGGCACCTGCTCACTAATGATTTCATGCATGGACACACTCAATGGATGGGTGATGATGGCGCGGAGCTCGATCGGGCGACGGCAGCAGGTGGTAATGGTCGGCAAGAAGGAGGGCATCATGATATTGATGATGATGAAGAGTTTGTCGCACATGACGATGCAGATCAGTATCATGATGAACAAAATGTTGAAGACGCGAACAATAACCTTGACGACGACGAAGAGGTGCCGCTAGTTTCAGTTGTGCGGGACCCTCATCTTCAAGATCTGCTTCTCAAAAAGATGAAAGGCGCCAAGCGGAAATCAAAGCTTGAGCAACTGGACACAGACTCGAATACTCCGTTGTACGACTCAGGTCGCGGGTTGGAGGAGTCCCGCTTGAGAGTAGCGCTCGATGTGCTGCAGATGAAGGCGAAACACGGATGGACTGACACAAGCGTCGACGACATTCTGGAATACGTGAAAGATCTCCTTCCTGCCGGGAACACGTGTCCTGGTAGTCTAGCCGATGCCAAGAGAATCACGTGCCCTCTTGACTTACTCCACGAAATGTATCACGCCTGCATCAACGACTGTATCATGTATCGCAAGGAGCACGTGGACAAGACCAAATGTCATGTGTGTGACGCTGAACGGTACAAGAAAAGGAAGAAGAAAGCTCCTCGAAAAGTTGTGTGGTACTTCCCGCTCGCCCCCCCCCCCCCCCCCGGCTGCAACGGTTCAACGTTGATCGCAAGGAAGCAAAGCTCATGCGCTGGCACGCTGAAAGAAAGGAGGCATTGCTGAATGATGTAGAGCGGATTGAACACCCAGTGCTGACACACCCTTCGGATGCAAGCCAGTGGAAAGCATTAGACAATGAATTCGGAAGTTTCGGGGCAGATCCCAGAAACATCAGGTTGGGTGCGAGCACAGACGGATTCAATCTGTTCGGAAACCAGGGCAGCACACATAGCACATGGCCCGTGTTTGTATGGATCTACCACCTCCCGCCCTGGCTTTGCATGAAGAGGAAGTACATACAGATGAGTATGCTAATTCGAGGGCCGACACAGCCAGGAAACGATATCAACATGTATCTCGAACTATTAAAGGAGGAGCTTGAAACGTTGTGGGCGGAGGAAGGGGTAGATACATTGGATGTCATCGCGGAAGAATATTTCCCTTTGAGAGACGCGTTGATCATGACGGTGCAGGACTACCTCGCATACGGTTATATTTCGTGCCAGGTGTGCCATGGACACAAGGCATGTGTCAGGTGCATGGAAGAGACGGCGTTTTTGCAGCTTGGTAAGGATCCCGGCTCTTCGAAAACCGTTTAAATGGGGCATCGAAGGTGGCTACACAAGACTGATCCGTGGAGAAAGCGTGGAGATCTATTCGATGGTACAGATGAACCCCGAGGACCTCTACGTAAGAGGAGCGGCGAAGAGATCGATACATTAGTAAAAGGTTGGAAGGAGTGCCCTGCGCCGGGAAAGATTCGTCAAAAGCCCGGAGAGAAGAAGAAGAAAAAGGCAACGACGCCGCTCATTGGTTTATGGAAAAGGAGGTCCGTGGTTTGGGACTTTCCGTACTGGAAAATTCTCGATACACCTCACTGCCTTGATGTCATGCATATCACAAAGAACGTGTGCGAGAGCTTGCTTGGCACTCTTCCCAACATGCCGGACCGGACCAAAGATGGGCCGAAAGCAAGACACGACCTGAAAGTTTTGGGCATCAGGGAAGAGCTTCGGATCCCATCGACCCAAGACGGACAGTCGGAGGAGGAGACGGACGGCGGTCAGAAGCGCTAAAGGAATAAGCAGCCAGACTATTACTGCCCCCCCCCCCCTCTTGCTTCACATTTAGTCCGGCTGAGGTCGATCAATTTTTCAATTGCCTTCTAGGAGTCAGAGTGCCCTTGGTTACTTCGGGCTAATAAGCAGATACATGGACCCCAAGAAACGAAACTTCAGCGGCATGAAGTCTCATGATTGTCACGTGATGATGACGCAGATTCTTCCGGTTGGAATCCGTGGTATAATGGATGACCATGTCCGTGCAACACTGACTGGGCTCTGTAACTTCTTCGACGTCATAACTCGGAAGTCGATAAGCGTGAAGAAACTCGCAAGGCTCCAGGAAGAGATCGTGGTGATCCTATGTGAGCTTGAGATGTACTTCCTGCCTGCATTATTTGACGTGATGGTCCATCTGTTGGTCCATATCATGGATGATATCACCAATCTAGGGCCGGCATTCCTACACAACAGGATGCCGTTTGAAAGAATGAATGGGGTCATTAAATGATACGTTCGTAACAGGTCACATCCGGATGGAAGCATCGTCCAGGGCTGGCTCGCCGAAGAATGCATCTCTTTCTACACGAATTATCTAGACATCGAGGACCCTGTTGGTTTGCCTCAAAACAAGCACCTCCGCAGGTTCGAGGGAGTATGCCACAAAAATGGAAGGAAGGAACTGCACGTGCACATGTCTAGTCGGACTTCCGACTTTGATAGGGCCAACTTAGTAGCACTACACCACATTTACTTGATCGATCCTTGGTTGAAAGAGCACAAAACCATGATAGAGAACAGTGGCAAGCCGATGATGACGGAAGCAGAAATATTCATAGAGCACAACTCCTCTTTCGCACGCTGGTTCAAAGACCACATTGATGCTAATCCCCCACCAATGGATTCTGACGAGGATAAACTAGTATTGGCCTTGTCACATGGCCCCGTTTCCAACATCATGACTTACCAAGCGTATGATATCAACGGGTACACATTCTACATGAAACAAAAAGACAAGAACAGCGTTTACCAGAACTCAGGGGTAACGATGGATTCCTAGACGGTTGACGTGAAAACTAGATACTACAGAAGGATCGAGGAAATCTGGGAGCTTACCTACGCTGGGGAGAAAGTGCCGATGTTCCGTATCAGATGGGCTAAGAGCGTCACAGAAGAAGACCGGTATTTCACCACCATGTTTCTACCAGAAGCCAACAAATCAAAGTCCACGAACGCCACCGGGCAGAATGAGCCATGGGTATTGGCAGAGCACGTGCACCAATGCTTTTTCATAACCGACCCATCTAGGCCTAGCCGTGTTATCGTGAGGAGAGGCAAGAGGAACATCGTCGGAATGGATGGAGTCGCCAACGAGGAAGACTTCGAAGGACAGGTCGGAGACCCAATGATGAAAGAATCCGAGGACGAAGACACAACATACACCACAAGAAGAAGCAGGACCACGCTACCGAGGTCAGGTGGACCCTTCAAAATAAAAAGTCACGACACGGGGCTAAATTAATCAACGACGAGCAAGAAAAGTAAGAAGAAAGTGAAACACACTTCTCGATCGATGATGTACAACTTTATTTACAATGTATAACTCATATTTTGTGTAATACATAACTCATATGGTGTTGGCCAACATTTTATGTATAACTAATATTAATTGTGTTGGTCAATATTATATGCATGTATATAACTCATATTATTTGTAATGCATAAATCATATTGCTTGGTTATTATCTTGAAAAGGGAAGGAAATAAAATAGTATAGGATTTGTGGGAAAAGAAAAGAAACATAAAAGAAAGTGAAAATAAATAAAGAAATGAAGAAAAATAAAACAAAAAAAAGAAAAGGAAATGGCCAGCCAGGGCTGGGGGACAAGTCCCAGGTATGGTCGGGCCCATCTTATTGTCGGTGCACCACCTGCTTGGTCGCCGGGGGTATAGTTGTTCCCGGCGAACCAGACAGGTGGTGCACTGGCAATAAGGAGGGTCCAGTGAAAGATCGAGATGTCGCCTAGAGGGGGGTGAATAGGCAATTAAAAACTCTTACGGATTTGTCTTGTAATAATGCGGAATTAAACTATCGTTTAGTTTACAAGCACAAACCCTAAATATGCTAAGCTCAACTAAGTGTAACAATAGCACCTAGAGCTAAGCAAGATAGGCACGAGATATATGTAGCACAAGTGATAGCAAGATATATGTACTTCAAGCATGATGGCTATCACAAGGAAAGAGAGCTCGGGTATAGAAATAACCGAGGCACGCGGAGACGAGGATGTATTCCCGTGTTCCCTTCCTTTGCAAGAAGGTACGTCACGTTTGGAGGAGTGGAGGTCCCACGAAGGATTCCCCGCGCCACGAAGGCTTGCTGCGCGTAGTTGACGTATGTCTTTCCGTTCAACACGCGTCCGTTAGGAACCCCAAGAGGAAGGTGTGATGCGTACAGCAGCAAGTTTCCCTCAGTAAGAAACCAAGGTTTATCGAACCAGTAGGAGCCAAGAAGCACGTTGAAGGTTGATGGCGGCGAGATGTAGTGCGGCGCAACACCAGGGATTCCGGCGCCAACGTGGAACCTGCACAACACAACCAAAGTACTTTGCCCCAACGAAATAGTGAGGTTGTCAATCTCACCGGCTTGTTGTAACAAAGGATTAGATGTATAGTGTGGATGATGATTGTTTGCAGAATACAGTAGAACAAGTATTGCAGTAGATTGTATTCGATGTAAAGAATGGACCGGGGTCTACAGTTCACTAGAGGTGTCTCTCCCATAAGATAAATAGCATGTTGGGTGAACAAATTATAGTTGGGCAATTGACAAATAGAGAGGGCATGACCATGCACATACATGATATGATGAGTATAGTGAGATTTAATTGGGCATTACGACAAAGTACATAGACCGCTATCCAGCATGCATCTATGCCTAAAAAGTCCACCTTCAGGTTATCATCCGAACCCCTTCCAGTATTAAGTTGCAAACAACAGACAATTGCATTAAGTATGGTGCGTAATGTAATCAATAACTACATCCTCGGACATAGCATCAATGTTTTATCCCTAGTGGCAACAGCACATCCACAACCTTAGAACTTTTTGTCACTGTCCCAGATTTAATGGAGGCATGAACCCACTATCGAGCATAAATACTCCCTCTTGGAGTTAAGAGTAAAAACTTGGCCAGAGCCTCTACTAATAACGGAGAGCATGCAAGATCATAAACAACACATAGATATAAATTGATAATCAACATAACATAGTATTCTCTATCCATCGGATCCCAACAAACACAACATATAGCATTACAGATAGATGATCTTGATCATGTTAGGCAGCTCACAAGACCCGACAATGAAGCACATAAGGAGAAGACGACCATCTAGCTACTGCTATGGACCCATAGTCCAGGGGTGAACTACTCACTCATCACTCCGGAGGCGACCATGGCGGTGAAGAGTCCTCCGGGAGATGATTCCCCTCTCCGGCAGGGTGCCGGAGGCGATCTCGTGAATCCCCCGAGATGGGATTGGCGGCGGCGGCGTCTCTGGAAGGTTTTCCGTATCGTGGCTCTCGGTACTGGGGGTTTCGCGACGAAGACTATATGTAGGCGGAAGGGCAGGTCAGGAGGCGTCACGGGGCACCACACAACAGGGCCACGCGGGCCCCCCTTGGGCCGCGCCGCCCTACTGTGGCGGCGCCCCGTGGCCCCACTTCGTCTTCTCTTCGGTCTTCTGGAAGCTTCGTGGCAAAATAGGACCCTGGGCGTTGATTTCGTCCAATTCCGAGAATATTTCCTTACTAGGATTTCTGAAACCAAAAACAGCAGAAAACAGCAACTGGCTCTTCGGCATCTCGTTAATAGGTTAGTGCCGGAAAATGCATAAATATGACATAAAGTATGCATAAAACATGTAGATATCATCAATAATGTGGCATGGAACATAAGAAATTATCGATACGTCGGAGACGTATCAAGGCTCACCCTATTCTCCGAACCACACCCACGAAGGATAATGGCCCTTTCCTTATGGTTAGCTTTTCCTCCGCTCCGGAGATGGCAAGCTCCACAACCACTTCACAAGCTCCACGAAGGAGAAGCCCGGGCCTCTTCACAATCTTCTTGAAGAGATCACCGGAGCACCAACCGCCAAGCCAACTAGGAGGTCTCCCTCCAAGAGTAACAAGCTCACGGTCTCTCACTCGAACTAATCGTGGTGGAGAGCTCAACACTATGCAATGATGCAAAGCAAGAACACTAGAGGTGTTCAAGTCCTTCACACTCAAATCCCACCCAAACAACAAATGCTAGGATGAGATTGGAGAGGAAGAACAATAGGGAAAGTCAACAAAAGACTCCAAGATCTAGATCCCAAGAGTTCCCCTCACTTAGAAAAGAAATGGATTGGTGGAAGTGTAGATCTAGATCTCCTCTCTTAGATCCCTCAAGAATGAGCAAGAATCATGGGGGAAGACAAGAGAGAGAGCAGGTTCTTCAAATGCAACAATGGAGGAGAGAGAATAGGAAGAACTAACTCAGCCCAAGGTGGAAGAAGGGCTATTTGTATCCCAAGAGCAAATATAACCGTTGGGGAAAGGTTGGGCTGAGTCAACCGTCGAGGAGGCCGGTCAACCGGGCCTGGGGCCGGGCTGTCCGGTCCAGGGCCCAGTCAGACCGGGCCACAAACCGGACCAGCCGGTCCAAACCGGTCGGTAGGCCGGACCCCGACCGGGGTCACTCTGTGTCGTCCAGGAGGTCATCCGGTTGGCGTCCGGTTGGCGCCCGGTTGACCGGTTGGCATGCCGGGCCAGCCGGTTGGGAGGCCGGCTGACCGGAGCTAGTCCGGTGCACTGTTGGCGCCCGGTTGGCGCCCGGTTGACCGGTCGGCACGCCGGGCAGGCCGGTTGGGAGGCCGGCTGACCGGGCGGCAGACCGGAACCGGCTGGCGCATGGGCCGGTCCGACCGGGTCCCTGACCGGGTGAGCAGGAAAACATGTTTATACAAAAACTGTGATAACTAATGCTCCCGAACTCCGATTGACATGAAACCAATTTTGTTGGAAATATGGAGACTCCTCACAGAACATTTTAGATGATTTTAGAGAGGGAGTCTCCCACCGTCAAGAAACGGTGAAGACGTCCAAACTCGAAAACGCAATAGAAGATGCATGCGGATTCCGTTTTCGATGAACTTGGGCTTGTTGTAAAGCTAGCAACAAGCTCAAGAACCTCACACAGAGAAACACCAAGAAGCAATAAGGATATGCAAAGTATGCAAAGGATTGAGCTCCCTAAGACGATGTGATCAAGTTACCCAACCGAAAGCCCCTCTTGATAGTGCGGCTATCTATCCTATAATCCGGTCTCCCAACATCCACCTTGAGACCGGTAAAAGGAAAACCTAGCAAGGCCATACCTTTGCCTTGCGCATCCTGCTTGATCTTGATGATAACTCTTCAAGCTTCACTCAAGCCGGAATGCCTTACTTGACCAATGTTGCTTCTTGAAGACTCACAAATGCTCCCCCATACACTATGATGGGAAAGCTCCATTGATGCACATCTTCACATGACCATTATCACCAAATGGACGGCAAGCTTCAAGCATGTGATCCACTTGAGATGCTCATCTTGAACTTGCCCAACTCAACCTTGTATCTTCTCATACTCACTTAAGATAGAGCATGGCTAATATTGAGTTCCACATAAGAACTCCATCTTCATTTCATCTTCTTGATCATATCACATATGTATCTTTAAATCGATGATCTTGATGCCAATACGCAAGGTGTATCTTTATCTTCATGGCATCCATACTTGAATCCAACACATGGAATACAAGAAGTACCTATGGAATATTCCTTCATATAAACTCAATGAAAACATTAGTCCATAGGAGTTGTCATTAATTACCAAAACCACACATAGGGGCAATGTACCCTTACAATCTCCCCCATTTTGGTAATTGATGACAATCACAATAAGAGGGTTTATATAATGAATATTAGAAACAAGTACGCAACTTATCCGAGAATAAATTGTATACAAGAGGTTGTATTTGATATGGTCAAGTAACACAAAGCTACTAGCCCATATCAAAACCGGCTCTACTCACACAACTACAACAAATGTAAGGGATGTGAGTAGAACCAATATATATAGAGAAAACTCTCCCACAATGTATGCACGTGTGATGAACATGAATTCATTGCATACATTGTCAAGATTAACCTTTGGGATAGTTTCCACTATATATATACAACCATGCAAGACATATAAATATGGAATGCATGAGAGGCAAAACACTTAAGCACAAACCAAACTTAAGTAATAAAAACCATTCCCTTAAACCCTCTAAACTTCTCCCCCATTGGCATCGAGTGCCAAAATGGGTGAAAATTTTAGAAAGCCAATATAATGTGAGTTCCTCCCCAAGGTGTGCACTTCTCATAATTTGAGTGGAATCAAATGCACATATCCAATGATGAATATTTGAAGGAAGTCAAACTATATTGAGGATCAAGGATTGCATAAAGATAACATGGTGAAGTGAGCTTCAACAAATAATGCAAGCAATCAAAGATCCAATTGGATAAACAAAGATATCAAGATAAGAGAGATATAGTGCTCTAAAAATAAGAAAGCTCCCCAAGGTTCGTGCACGATTTATAATGTTTGCATTTGAATACAATATGCACAAACATGGAATCCTCACTCCCTATATATCATTTAGAACACAACTAAGATAAAGAGAATATGCTTATCAAGAACAACTTTAGTCCAACAATTACGAGATATGAGTGCATGAAGAAAATAAATAAACGAAGCACTCATAAATCTTCTTTACCAACCCACTAAAAACAAAGGGGTAAAAGATGGTCGGCAAAGAACAAGGATATCAAGGTGATGGATTAACGCTCTTATGTATATGTGTTTCTAAAGTGGACAAAGTGATCCATAAAGAAACATGCACACACAAGAGGTTAACAAAATAGATAAGACAAGATATCCAAGATGAAGTCATAAAATATACCAAAGGATGTTTGCTTAAGAAGCATATATAGCCTATGGCTCCAATTTTCACTTATGGTATATGAATGAACTTCAACCAAGTTAAATCTCAAAAACATCACAACTAACAATAAGGGAAGTAAAGCTAGTTGGAAAGTTTTGAGAAAGGCAACAAGTATCACAAATACGGATTTATTTCACAATTTCATCAATATTGCACACAAGAGCTCTTTGAGGAATTGATATGCAATAAATTGCTAGATGGCATATTTGTGATAGGTGAATCATAAATATGATATATATATAACCTATCATATGCATCTTCTCAAATTACTAAAATGTTCAATAAGAAGTTTTACTTTAATTTTTTTAAGAACCGCAATATTTTCGAAATAAATAATTTCATGCCAATATACAACCTACAAGAGGTTGGATGCTATATGAGAGTGCATGAATAAGATACTTGTTACCGAGATAGCAATGGCATGATGTAGTAGATAAGATTTCATCGATCATCCTGGCTTGACTCCAATTATCATATGGTGACAACACCTTCCTTATAGATGAGACAAGCCTCCATTGCATCTCCAATGTACCTAAAACAACATTCAAGTACATCTTGGTCCCCAAACTCATTGGGTCCAACATGGTTAGACTAACCACAATATATAGGACACACTCCATATAAATATGTGCATATTTAGATGAAATTTGAATTTCATGCACATCTTAGCCATTTAGGATTTGATGGAGTATATCCTATATAATGGATCAAAGAAAGAAAGCATGCTACAAGTATAAGCAAATTACATATAAGCATGCACCAAAACTTTTAAAGATCCAAGAAAGGTATACTTTGGACAAAAGCACCAAAAGAATTGAATAAGGCATAAAGGGGTCACAAAACAAATTTGTTGTCCAAATTATATCAAAGGAGCAAATCACAAAAGATTTGTTCAACTAAGTTCAACAAATGAACTAAGAAGAAACCATTGAGCATAGAGGATGAAATAAAGCAAACATGCTCAAAGATTTATCTCATTCAAGATAATAAAATATGTAAGAATGAATGAGATAGCAAACTCCCCAAAAGAGCAAGGTTCGAACAAATAAACCAAACCCTCACTTTTCACAATGGCACAATGTACCATAAAGAAAAGGTATGTATTCCAAAACAAACACTTGATATGAATCAAGAGGATTTATCAAAAGATTTTTCAAAATGACAAGGAAGACATATGGGAGCAACAAAGATTTCTTGGAAATAAAATAAGGAAGTAAGAAGCAATCCAAGGTGAGGTGATCCATAGATTCAACCACATACAAGGTTATCAATTGTCAAAGACAATGAGTATATTGGAAATAATTTCCGGTGGTGTATTGACAATGATAGTAAGGATCATCTTCACAATAAAAGGCATAGGATAAGTATATAGAATTAAGCACTATGCACGGATGAAGATTCTTGATAGCTTCAACTAGTCAAACAATCATGCACGGCAATGATTAGAATAACTTGAAGCAAACGGTGTCCCAAATAAGATATAGAGATATGTATTTGAGGAAAAACCGCACCAAGAATTTCTTACTAAAACAAGAACCCATAAGATGAGTAATAAAATTTTTTTTAATAAGAATGGAGCTTGTTTGAGCAAACATGCCACCTAGGAGCAAGATAATTAAGAGCATCAACTCTAAGTGGCATAACCTCATATGTTCACATTTCCTAGGTTTGTGATATGTACAAAACATATTACTCCCCCATAATGTGATAAAATATTTCTTCTTAATCAAGAGGTAATTAAAATCCGACTAGAGATGATTAATGGACATTTAGAATTTGAATTTCTCATGAGTATGACACACCACATAGTGACTAGATAATCTTGCAATATCAATACTAAGTGGTGGTTCACATGTACACACATTTTAAAGAAAGAGAGATGCACAATGCATATCACTCCCCCAAAATGGGATGTTCCATTAATCACTCAAAGAGAGCCAAATAAGATATCATCAAGATGCATTAGGCTCAAAACAATACACAAGTATATGATGAGTCAAACAAACATACTTGAATACACAAGATAGGTAAGTAAGACACAACACATACACACAAGTATTTGGTACAAAACCAAACATGCAAAGGGGCAAGTAACTTACAATAAATATGATGAGTTGAAGTATAAGTTACCGCAAAGAGGAACAACATTGGATATAAGATATAGATGATAATCCATACGACTTGGCTTGGTCAAAATATAATATATGAAGATCCCTTAATTCTTCATGAAGTAGCCAAGTCTCCAATGCCCTCCACCTACACCTATTGATCAAGTTTGAGCTTGTTGGTCCCCAACCAAGTTGGGTCCTAAGAGGTTAGTCACAATAGGCTTGGCAACCCAAATGGTTCTTTTCTCGAAACCACTTTGAGTTCCAACAAACTTGGCAAACACATTGCCATCCTTATCCTTCCCTAGAGAATAATCATCATCAACAATTATAGGGTTAGATAAGGTACCACCTAAGCAAGAATAAGCAAAGTGCCCCTTCTCACGACATAAGTAGCAAGTGTTCCCCTTTTTCTTCTTTATTGATTTCTTCTCTTGGGGAACAATATCTTGATTCTTCTTGGGAAATGGCCTATCTTCAACTTGAGGTTGAGCTTGAGCTTGACCTTGACTTTGTGGCCGTTTCCCTTGTTGTTTCTCACTTAAGTGCTTCTTCTTCTTCAATGGGCATGATCTAACATGGTGCCCTTCAACTTTGCACTTGAAGCAAACAATCTTGGCCGAATCATTGACTTTGTCTTGGCCCTTCTTCTTGTTGCTCTTGCTCTTGGACTTTTTCTTGTTATTGGAGTTGAATCCAAGTCCACTCTTGTCATTGGGGGATTGTTGCACACTTATCATCTTGTCAAGTGCGGATTTCCCTTCATGACGCTTTTCCAAGTCTTTCTTCAAAGAAAGGACTTGGGCCTCGAGCTCTTTGATTTCCTCTACATGGTTAGTAAAAATACAAGTACTAGAGGAAGTAGAAGCTTCATTGTTAGAGCAACAAGGCAAAGAAAGTAATCCAACACAAGATGTGTCACTAGTTTGACTAGATGGATTACAAGGACTAGCACATGGCAATATAGCATTTGTAGTAGAGATTGTGCTAATGTCCACATGAGGCTCACAAGATGTTACCTTAGTGATACTAGCCTCATGATCTAACTTTAGCCCATCATAGGAAATTAGAAGGTCATCATGAGAGCCCGAGAGCTTTTTATGACTTTCTTCCAATTCCCTATAATTGCTAGTTAGCAACTCAAGTTGAGCCCTTAACTCAACATTCTCCTTTAAGATAGATGCTTCACAAGAAGTAGAGTTAGTAGCACAAGCATCATCAATAGATTTTTCATTTTCAAGCTCATAGGATTCAATTTTTTTTGTAAGCATAAAATTAGTATGCTTCTCATCTTTTAGCTCATGCTTGAGGAGAGTGAATCTCATTTCCCCATTTTCAACATGGGACTCCAACTCCACTATGGTTTCCCTATATTTATTCAAGGTATCCATAGAGTGTTCGAGATTAGCACGAGCTACTTTATTACCATGAAGAGAAGCATATACCGTTGCCATATTATGCACCAAGGTATTATATTCTTCATCATTATCATCATCATCACTCTCATCATTAGAGGAAGTGTTAGGAGTCAAAGTAGGAGATACCTTTGATCCATTTGCCATAAGGCACATGTGCATACCGGAGGATGAAGATGAAGAAATTCTTGAATCCTCATTTGAAAACATGTCTTGATCCATAGAGTGTTCGGTTTCCTCTACATTGTTAGTCAACAAACAACTAGAGGAAATAGAAGCATTTTGATTATGGGAGCAAGACAAGGTAAGCATATCATCATGAGATCTATGTAAGCAATTTACACATGATATGCAAGGAAGCATTGCAATGGGATAGAGATGAAGAATCATCACTCTTGAGCACAATATCAACATTGCAATTTTCCTCACCACTCACCATATCATTACCTCTTGTCTTGCTACACGTTGGTGAAGTGGAAGAAGATGATAACTCATCACGACCGGAGGTGGAAGCAACTTGGAGCTCTTCATGATGTGAAGGGGAAGAGAACTCCTCGGAGTCACCATCGACCAATTGAGAAGTGAATCCACCAAACATTTCCTTAAGCTTGATCCACATCTCATGAGATGATTTTCGCTTTATATATATCAAGAACCTACGAAAATCGGGTCTCAAGGACAATAAAAGCTCATTAGATACTTGAGCTTCAAGATGTAAGTTTTTCTCATCCTCTAAAGATAGATTTTGAGAATCCATCGGAGGAGAAAAACCGACATCTAGAAATTGCTCTATATGTGGACACAAGGTCCGAAGATTACAAAGTAAGCAATTTCGCCACAAAAGATAATTTGTGCCATTAAAGACAATTGTGTCAATGTGCACTATACTAGCCGACATCTTTACTCTCAAGGTGGTGAAGCCTTAAACAAGGAGAGACCTTGCTCTGACACCAATTGAAAGATCGAGATGTCGCCTAGAGGGGGGTGAATAGGCAATTAAAAACTCTTACGGATTTGTCTTGTAATAATGCGGAATTAAACTATCGTTTAGTTTACAAGCACAAACCCTAAATATGCTAAGCTCAACTAAGTGTAACAATAGCAACTAGAGCTAAGCAAGATAGGCACAAGATATATGTAGCACAAGTGATAGCAAGATATATGTACTTCAAGCATGATGGCTATCACAAGGAAAGAGAGCTCGGGTATAGAAATAACCGAGGCACACGGAGACGAGGATGTATTCCCGTGTTCCCTTCCTTTGCAAGAAGGTACGTCACGTTTGGAGGAGTGGAGGTCCCACGAAGGATTCCCCGCGCCACGAAGGCTCGCCCTATTCTCCGAACCACACCCATGAAGGATAATGGCCCTTTCCTTATGGTTAGCTTTTCCTCCGCTCCGGAGATGGCAAGCTCCACAACCACTTCACAAGCTCCACGAAGGAGAAGCCCGGGCCTCTTCACAATCTTCTTGAAGAGATCACCGGAGCACCAACCGCCAAGCCAACTAGGAGGTCTCCCTCCAAGAGTAACAAGCTCACGGTCTCTCACTCGAACTAATCGTGGTGGCGAGCTCAACACTATGCAATGATGCAAAGCAAGAACACTAGAGGTGTTCAAGTCCTTCACACTCAAATCCCACCCAAACAACAAATGCTAGGATGAGATTGGAGAGGAAGAACAATAGGGAAAGTCAACAAAAGACTCCAAGATCTAGATCCCAAGAGTTCCCCTCACTTAGAAAAGAAATGGATTGGTGGAAGTGTAGATCTAGATCTCCTCTCTTAGATCCCTCAAGAATGAGCAAGAATCATGGGGGGAGACAAGAGAGAGAGCAAGTTCTTCAAATGCAACAATGGAGGAGAGAGAATAGGAAGAACTAACTCAGACCAAGGTGGAAGAAGGGCTATTTATAGCCCAAGAGCAAATATAACCGTTGGGGAAAGGTTGGGCTGAGTCAACCGTCGAGGAGGCCGGTCAACCGGGCCTGGGGCCGGGCTGTCCGTTCCAGGGCCCGGTCAGAACGGGCCACAAACCGGACCAGCCGGTCCAAACCGGTCGGTAGGCCGGACCCCGACCGGGGTCACTCTGTGTCGTCCAGGAGGTCATCCGGTTGGCGTCCGGTTGGCGCCCGGTTGACCGGTCGGCACGCCGGGCCAGCCGGTTGGGAGGCCGGCTGACCGGAGCTAGTCCGGTGCACTGTTGGCGCCCGGTTGGCGCCCGGTTGACCGGTCGGCACGCCGGGCAGGCCGGTTGGGAGGCCGGCTGACCGGGCGGCAGACGGAACCGGCCGGCGCATGGGCGGTCCGACCGGGTCCCTGGCCAGGGTGAGCAGGAAAACATGTTTATACAAAAACTGTGATAACTAATGCTCCCGAACTCCGATTGACATGAAACCAATTTTGTTGGAAATATGGAGACTCCTCACAGAACATTTTAGATGATTTTAGAGAGGGAGTCTCCCACCGTCAAGAAACGGTGAAGACGTCCAAACTCGAAAACGCAATAGAAGATGCATGCAGATTCCGTTTTCGATGAACTTGGGCTTGTTGTAAAGCTAGCAACAAGCTCAAGAACCTCACACAGAGAAACACCAAGAAGCAATAAGGATATGCAAAGGGTTGAGCTCCCTAAGACGATGTGATCAAGTTACCCAACCGAAAGCCCCTCTTGATAGTGCGGCTATCTATCCTATAATCCGGTCTCCCAACATCCACCTTGAGACCGGTAAAAGGAAAACCTAGCAAGGCCATACCTTTGCCTTGCGCATCCTGCTTGATCTTGATGATAACTCTTTAAGCTTCACTCAAGCCGGAATGCCTTACTTGACCAATGTTGCTTCTTGAAGACTCACAAATGCTCCCCCATACACTATGATGGGAAAGCTCCATTGATGCACATCTTCACATGACCATTATCACCAAATGGACGGCAAGCTTCAAGCATGTGATCCACTTGAGATGCTCATCTTGAACTTGCCCAACTCAACCTTGTATCTTCTCATACTCACTTAAGATAGAGCATGGCTAATATTGAGTTCCACATAAGAACTCCATCTTCATTTCATCTTCTTGATCATATCACATATGTATCTTTAAATCGATGATCTTGATACCAATACGCAAGGTGTATCTTTATCTTCATGGCATCCATACTTGAATCCAACACATGGAATACAAGAAGTACCTATGGAATATTCCTTCATATAAACTCAATGAAAACATTAGTCCATAGGAGTTGTCATTAATTACCGAAACCACACATAGGGGCAATGTACCCTTACATCCAGCTATACTACAGACTTCATTGCCAACGGTAGAATATGAGGAGTATCCGATACTAACCGCACGCGCGACTCCTTCTTCCCCATTCCCAAATCCAACGAACCCTAGCACCCTCTGTCGCGCCACCGCCGCACCCGAGCCGCCGAGAGGAGGAGAGCCACAGAGAGGAGCAGACGCCGGCCACCATCGCCGCGGAGGAGAAGTTGATATATATTCCGGCCCGATCGACTTGTCACTTTTATTTAGTTGTATGGATGTGCATGTGAACCTGCGTCTATAATTACATTTACTTTGCTATATATTTATAGATTATGGCGTGTTTACCTTAATCATTATTTGTGTTTACTCGACCCCTTACTTGCCTCGTATTTGGAGTTCGCCGATGATTAGAATGTTCGGTCACTCGTACACTCGGGGGTGGAGCCAGTGAGCCTTGGTGTGATGGCCGCAAATATCAATCTATTGTGCATCCTACCTAGCCTCACTGATTCCATCCCTGGATGTTAATATTTGTTTCGACCGACAAAGTATGAGGCGTGCTATTTAATTCGTACTACTTGTCTTTTATTTGAGTTGGCACTTCTTAATTGCATTGGCCGATGATTAAAATGTTTGGTCACTTGTACACTCTGGGGTGGGGCCATCGAGCCTTGGTGTGATGGCCACAAATATCAATCTATTGTGCATCCTTCCTAGCCTCGCTGACCCCATCCCTAAATGTTAATATTTATTTCGACCAACAAAGTATGAGGCACATGCTATTTAGTTCACACAATTTGTCTCTTATTTGAGTTGGCACTTGTTAATTGCATTGGTACTAACGTTTTATTTGTCTTGTGCATAGAGATGTCGACGACATATGTCGTGTACAAGGGGAGGGTTTCTGGAGTCTACGACGACTAGGAGGACTGTCGGAGATAGGTGCACTGCTTCAGCGGCAACAGCTACAAGGGATACCCTACTAGGGTGGAGGCGGAAGGAAGATACGCGTGTTATCTAGCGGGAGAGGTGAGGGACATGAGGAGGAACCGGATGAAGACCATGGCCTTCGTGATGATGCTCATCGTGACCATGGTCATGTTCTATGTGATTGTAGTTTAGGTTAGTAGCCACATTGTGAGGTGTATGACGACAATGGTGACGACTATGTACCAAGACTTCTAACTTTGTGAAACTTCATCGTTCGGTGTTGCATATGCACATGTCTTGTATGAATCAACATTTCGAAAAGAGACTTGTGTAAGAGCAAAATTCACACCCCAAGTTTTGTGTGTTTGATGACAACACTTGAGTAATCTCACCGTGTGCCTTGAGTATCATTGTTAGATTTGCAAGTACACGGTGACCTCGCCGGACGCGTCAAGATCGGAAGACTGAAGCGTAGTTGATAGGTTTTCTGGTTTTGTGTGTGTTTAGCGAGGTAACAAAGTTGGAGAGAAAAAGGGAAGAAAACCAGATTTAGCTAGGCTGGTACTACCGGTACCTGTAGCGGTAGTACCGCTACCCCTATAGGTACCGCCGTCGGTACCGCTCTGAGTCTGCGCTAATTCGCCCTCCAGAAACACGCGGCGGTACCCCTGCAGTACCTGGAGCGGTAGTACCGCTGACGAGCGGTAGTACCGCTCAAGGTACCGCTTAGGTACCGTAACCGAGTTACGGTCGTACCGCCACAGTACCGCCACAGTACCGCTACGGATCCGATGGTCTGGACCCTATTGCAGTACCTCGAGCGGTACCTCGTGCGGTAGTACCGCTCTGCGTCCTTTGACCAGATCTGGATCGAATTTGAACTCAGAGCGGTAGTACCGCTTACCCCAAAGCGGTAGTACCGCTTAGGCCAAATCTGGACATAACAGTTGGATTTGGAGGAGCCTATTTAAGGGCCCCTTCTTCCCCAACACGATTTTATCTCTTCCCCTTCTCTCTCCTCCATTGTTGCTGAGCTTAATCCTTGAGGATCTCCTTCCCCATCCAACCAATCTTGCCCAAACTTTGAGGATAGGTGGAGGAGACCCCGATCTATAGTTCTACCAAGAGAGATTTGACAAATACTAGCTATTCCTTAGTGGATCTTGGTGGTAGGGTTCCTTTGGTGGATCTTGGAGAAGAGTTCCTTTGGTGGAGCATTGGAGAGTTCCTTTGGTGGAGCATTGGAGAGTTCCTTTGGTGGAGCATTGGAAGAGTTCCTATGGTGGAGCATTGGTGATGAGTTCCTATGGTGGAGCATTGGATGTGTGCAGCTATGGAGTCTTGCTTGGTGATGTACTAGATCCATAGGGTGTTGGGAGCATCCTTGTGTGTGGAGCTCGCCCCAACCTTGTGAAGGAATCACCGCCTCGACCGGTGCCTTAGTGGAAGAGGGAGAGCACCTCCGTGGAGCTCTCTCGAGGAAGAGGGTGAGGCCTTCCTTCGTGGTGTGGCCGCCTAGTCTCTTGTGTGAGACTAGCACCTCCTCGACGCAGACGTACTTCCTTTAGTGGAAGGAACTGCGGGAAACAAACCTCGACTCGCCTCGTGCCCCCCCGGTTGTCTCGCTCCTTACTCTCGTTATCTTGTTGATTCCTTTACTTGTTGCACTCGTCCAATATTCATTGTAGGATCACCCCCATTGCTAAAAGTCACACCTTTACCTTCCGTTGCATAAAACTTGAAAAAGACTAAAACTTGCCGTAGCGCCATTCACCCCCCCCTCTTGTTCGCTACGATCCATTCAAGTGGTATCAGAGCAAGGTTTTCTTGCTCGGGCTTTACCGCCTAAGAAATGGCCGAACAAGAGGCGGGTAAGAATGGGTCACCTTCCCTTGTGCCACCCGCTCCATCATCGCCCATCGGTTCCACGACGGCTACGTTGGATGACCTCAAGAAATTGGAGTCATCCATCGTTGCCCAAATGAAGGCGATGATGATGGAGTTGGTTGTACAAAAACCAAACCCTCCACCAAATGCAAGTGCCGAGGATCCGCCACCAAAAGCTAACACCCTTCCTCTTGTTGATTTTGTCGCGGAAGTGACAAAAGATTCACAAAAGGAAGGGGTTGGGGATACCGGCACTTCAACAAAAGGGAAGGATGATGACACACCGGTTGTGGAACGTCAAGGGGGTTATCATGCGGTGCCACCACCAAATGATTACACCATCAACGTTCCGATACCGATGCCGCATATCTTGTCGCATGGTTCACCACCGTTACTCGAGTCAAACAACTTTGAGAATTGGCAATTCTTAATGCGTTCTCATGTGCGCAGCGCTTCTACCGAGCTTTGGCGTATCATTGAGGAGGGCTATTCACCACGAGATCCCAAGAAATTGACAAGAAGATATGTGGTGGATGACCAACTCAACGCCACCGCCATCAACATGATTCATATGGCCATCACCCCCAAGGACCGCGCTCATATCCGCTCGCTCAAGACCGCCAAAGAAGCATGGGACAAACTTGAGAAGCTCTTCCTCGGCAATGCAAGCATCCAAAGCTCTCGTTTTGATGAAGTGAACAACATGGCCTACAATTTCGTCATGATTGAAGGAGAGATCCCCGAAGAAATGTATCGACGCCTCATCGCTCTTGCCGTACAAATGCAAGATCTTGGAGCAACGTTCGTGGATGACCATTGGATCAAGCGCAAGTTCTACAACGCTCTCCTCCCTTATGAGGAAGTGAAGTTGACGGCCATCCGCCAAAACGCTTCCTTCCGTGCTATGACATCCGATGAAGTCCTTAGCGAGGTCATCGCTTTGGACATCTCCAAGAAGAATGCGGAGGATCTTGTTGCTCGCGCCCACAACTCCCGCAAGCCCAACCTTGCATTGAAGATGAAGGTGCATGAAGCTAGTGAAAGTGATGAGGATCCCGTTGAGTGGGGTTCGGATGATCTCAAGCTCAACTACCATGAGCACATGGCTCTCGCCGCCAAGAAGTTTTGGGATGGAAATATGTCCCGAAACACAAGACCAAGAAGATCACGTGATTCTCCAAGAAGACTCTCCAAGAGCCCAAGAGAAGGGACAAAGGGAAGAACATGCTACAATTGCGGTGACAAGAATCATTTTGTCGCGGATTGTATGTTTGAGAGAAGAGAAGATCATGGTGGAAGGCTTATCCCAAAGGATAGGTACAAGCCACTCTCCAAAGGATTCTCCAAGTTCTCCCCAAGGTCCGATGACGACAAGGTCTCCTCCAACAAGAAGCCTAAAGCCTTCATCATTCGAGAAGAGTACTCCTCCGATGAAGATGGAGAGCATGAGGACAAACGCTCCAACAAGGAAGGAGAGGGAGTGGCCGCCATCGCCATTTCCACTCCCTCTACCTCCCTCTTCGACTCTCCAAATGAGAACCTCGCCACCAACAATGCACGGTGCCTCATGGCAAAGGTATCCACGGAGGTAAAATCCCCTTCCAAACCATCATCTTCGACTAATGCCTCATATATTGATGATGCCACTAGTCTCACCGTTAAACGTGAGATTATGGGTTTGGATTCCTTGGATTCTTTTCTCACTAACATGAAGGGGGACACCAAGATTCATGTTGGGGCTCTCTTAGCCCAACTTGGTGCGGCACAAGATCTTATCGAGAAGAGGGAGAAGTTGGAAAGGGAAGCAGCCTTTGAGCTTGCCAATCTCAAGGAGGAGCTTGATGATGAACGAAATCTTCGCATGTCTCTTGAAGCTAGTGTCATTGTTCTTGAAGACAAGAATGAAGCTATTGCTTCACGTCTCACCAAGGATCGAGACCATGCTCTTGAGTTGGTTGGTGACCTCAAGAAGAAGATGCTCTTGCTCGAGGAAGCCAACAAAGCAAAAGACGATGAAGACCCCGATTCTTCCCATTATGAGCTTGTGGATCAAGTTACTTCCTTGAGGAGGCACAATGCTCTCCTCTTGGAAGTCAATGCTCTTCAAGAAGAAGCCTTGGATGAGTACTATCGCTTGTTCAAAGAGAAGACCTCATGTTGCAACCATGAAGAAGAAATTGCCGCTCTTGAGATCACCAAGGCCAAGTTATTGAGTTTGAGTAGCAAGCAAGAAGAGTCGTTAGTGGAATGTCTCCGCATGAGCAAGGAGAAGGATACATGTTGTGATCATGAGGAGCAAATAGCCGCCTTGAAGAGAAGGGAAGCCAAGCTCATGGAGATCAACTCCATGCAAGAAGAAACCTTGAAGGACTACTTTCCTTTGAGCAAGGACCGTGCATGTTGCACTCATGAAAGTGACATTGCCAAGATGGAAAATGACAAGCGCTTGCTCATGAAGTTGAACGCTTTCCAAGAAGAAGCTTTGATGGAACACTTCCGGGTGAACAAGGCAAAGGAGGTCCAAGTGTTTGACATTTGCCATCCACACCCGGAGCATGAAGATGAAGTCAATCGCTTGAAGGCCAAGGTTGATAGACTCCAAGTTCAAGCCAAGTACTTGGAAGGAATCAGTGAAGCAAAAGATGGAGCCAAAGAGGGCTCGTGCAATGAAGGAGGAGTGGCTACCAAGCCAAAGAGAAAGAGGAAGAGGAGGACCAAGAAGAAGATGAACAAGAAGAACATGGAGACCAACCGTGAAGGGAGCAATGCTAGCTCAAGAAAGGATGGAGTGCCCAACTCTGCCTCGACGGGTTTCGCCGACTCTAACAAACCTTCTCATGTTCTTTTTGTTGATTACTATGGACATATTCGTGCTCGCTTTATTGGTCCTCAAAAGGACAATGTTGATTGGACTATTTGGGTTCCCAAACCCCTTGTTACTAACATGCTAGGACCCATTGAAAAATGGGTACCTAAATCCAAGACTTGATTCCTTGTAGGACTATGCTTCCGGTGGCGCTAAATGGGTGGTTGATAGTGGAGCCACAAGTCATATGACCGGAAGCAAGGATATTGTTGTCGACCTCGCGCCTTCTCTCTCCACCGTTTCATATGGCGACAACACGTGTTCTAAGGTATTGGGTGTTGGCAAGGTGGTGGTAACACCCGACATCTCACTTGTGAATGTCCTCCTTGTCGAGACCCTTGGTTACAACTTACTCTTCGTTCATCAAATTGCTCGTATGGGACTATGCACATTCTTTGATGAACATATGGTGGTCCTCTTGTGGAGCAAGACACTCAATGTAGCTTTTGTTGGATATGTAGAGAACGGTTTGTATGTTGTTGATTTCTCCGGAAAGACAACGTCTTCCGCTCTTTTCCTATTCGCCAAAGGTGACAAGGGTTGGTTATGGCATCGCCGACTAGCCCATGTCAACATGAGGACTTCGCAAAGTCTCCACAAGGGTGGACACATTCTCGGACTAAAAGAAGATGTCTCTTTTTGCAAGGATCGTGTTTGTAGGGCTTGCGTACAAGGAAAAATGCATGGAGCTCCTCACAAGGCCAAGACTATCATCTCTACCACAAGATGCTTGGAGCTCCTACATGTTGATCTCTTTGGTCCACCATCTCATGAAAGTCTTGGAGGAAAGAAGTATTGCCTCGTCATCGTTGATGACAATTCACGCTATTGTTGGGTATTCTTCTTCAAGTACAAGAGTGAGACTCAACGGACCATGATGGAGTTTGCCAACCAAGTTCAACGCAAGTACGACAACAAGATTCTCGCAATAAGGAGCGACAATGGAACAGAGTTCAAGAACTACACATTGGATGACTTTCTCGGCGAGGAAGGAATCGAACACCAATACTCCACGCCATATACTCCCCAACAAAATGGGGTCGCCGAAAGGAATAATCGAACCTTGATCGAAGCTGCTCGAACCATGACGATGGAATACAAGTCCAACTACAATTTTTGGGCGGAAGCTATCTCTACCGCTTGCCATGCTACTAATCGCCTCTACTTTCGCAAAGGTCTTGAGAAGACACCATATGATATCCTCACCGGCAACAAGCCTAATGTGTCATACTTCAAGGTCTTCGGATGCAAATGCTACATACTTGTCAAGGACACGCGCCTATCCAAGTTTGATTCAAGAGCTCAAGAAGGGATTTTCGTTGGCTATGCTACGGATTCTCACGCCTATAGAGTCTTCAACAAGTCAAGTGGACGTGTTGTAGAATCTTGTGATGTGACGTTCGATGAAGATGATAGGTCTTTGGAGGAGCGAAGTGCTTCTTGTGAGAAAGGAGATGCAATTCCCCCGGATACCATAGGAAGGATGGGTGTTGGCATTCGCCTACCTCAAACGCTACCTTCTATGAGTACCGGGGAAGGACCAAGTTCCACCCAAGTGGAGCCATCTACACCACAAGGCCAAGCTTCTTCCGTTGATCTAACAAATGCAAGTCAACCTCTACAACAACCTCAAGTTCAACCACAACTTCAAGATCAACCTCGACATCTACAACAACAATCAAGTCCAAGTTCACCTCAACAAGCTCAAGAACAACATACACCGCAAGCTCGTCTACCTCAACACCCAACATCAAGTGACCAAGGTCAAGCTTCAAGTTCTTCTCCGAGTGGTTCGGGGACAATCTTCATGGACAATGATATTCCCTATACCCCCGAGCCGTCCGGATCTCATGACAAAGTTGCCTCTTTCAATGATAATGGAGGTCAAGGCGAGGACCTAAACCGTGACGAAGGCCATGAGGACTCACAAGAACCATCTCCTCAAGCCGACACTCGCCGTGAAGATCCTACTACAAGACACTTGCGTCTCAAGTCTCATTCCTTGCAAAACATCATTGGTGATCTAAAGAGAAATGTCACCACTCGGAGGCAACTTGCAAACTTTTGTGCGCACCATGCCTTTGTCTCTAGGGTGGAACCACTCAAAGTTGATGATGCCCTCAAATATCCCGATTGGTTGAATGCAATGCAAGAGGAACTCAACAACTTCAAGAGGAATGATGTATGGACTCTCATGAAGCGACCGATCATTGCTGCAATGTTATCGGCACCAAGTGGATCTTCAAGAACAAGCAATATGAAAGTGGCACGGTCATCCGCAACAAAGCAAGATTGGTGGGACAAGGCTATTCTCAAGTCGAAGGCGTGGACTTTGGTGAAACCTTTGCACCCGTTGCAAGGCTCGAGTCCATCCGTATCCTTTTGGCCTTTGCCTCACATCATGTCTTTAAGTTGCAACAAATGGATGTTAAGAGTGCTTTTCTTAATGGTCCTCTACATGAGGAAGTATATGTGAAGCAACCCCCGGGGTTCGAGGACCCCCATTTCCCGGACCATGTCTTCAAGCTCAAAAAGGCCCTATACGGTCTCAAACAAGCTCCTAGAGCTTGGTATGAGCATCTCAAGGAGTTGCTTGAAGACCGTGGTTTCAAAGTGGGGAAAATCGATCCCACTCTTTTTACTAAGAAGGTCAATGGGGAGTTTTTCGTATGCCAACTCTATGTAGATGACATCATATTTGGCTATACTAAAACAAAATTCAATGATGAGTTTGCTATGTTGATGACAAATAGGTTTGAGATGTCAATGATGGGTGAACTCAAGTACTTTCTTGGGTTCGAGATCAAACAAATGCGACAAGGCACCTTCATCAATCGAGCAAAGTACCTCCAAGACATGCTCAATCGCTTTGATATGAAGGATGCCAAGGGGATCAGAACTCCGATGCAACTCAAGTGTCAACTCACTCTTGACGAGGGCGGCAAGGCGGTGGATACCAAGCTCTACCGTTCGATGATAGGTTCGCTTCTCTACCTTTGTGCCTCTCGCCCGGATATCATGTTAAGTGTTGGTATGTGTGCACGGTTTCAAGCAAGTCCGAAGGAAAGCCACCTTGTGGCGGTCAAGAGGATCTTTCAATATTTAGTTGATACCCCACACTTCGGACTATGGTACCCAAGGGACACGGACTTTGCATTGGTTGGTTTCACCGACTCCGATTGGGCGGGCGACAAGATTGACAGGAAGTCTACCTCCAGAGCATGTCACTTTCTTGGGAGATCTTTGGTGTGTTGGTCCTCGAAGAAGCAAAATTGTGTCTCCGTCTCCACCGTGGAAGCCGAGTATATTGCCATGACAAGTAGTTGTGCTCAAATCTTATGGATGAGGCAAACCTTGCGAGATTATGGACTCGAGTATAGCAAGGTGCCTCTTTTGTGTGACAATGAGAGCGCAATCAAGATCGCCTACAATCCGGTTCTTCATGGCAAGACGAAGCACATTGAGATACGGAACCACTTCATCCGGGACCACATTGCTCGCGGAGATATTGTACTATCCTATATTAGCACCAAGGAGCAATTGGCGGACATCTTCACGAAGCCCTTGGATGAGAAGCGCTTTATTGAGTTGAGGCATGAACTAAATATCATTGATCCATCGAACTTTGCTTGACCGTCGTGCGCACATACCAATCTTACCATCATATCTAGATGAAAGGCACGCATGGACATAGGGGGAGTGCGGTTTAAATCCATTGAGCTATCACTCCCCCCATAATGCATAAAGAAATCCAAAACATTTGCTATTTGTCAATTAAGTGACTTATGAGCTTCATGTTGAGTTGTAGTCCGTGAGTCCTAGATACATCTACGCGACCTCACAACTACTATACTCTTACACGGTGGCTTCGGCCACCAACACCCCCTCCTTGAAGGTTTTTTGGTTCTTCTTGACCTTGTTTTGTCTTTCTTCTTTGCTTTCTTCTTCGTGTTTTAAGAACCTCTATCAAGCTTGTTTTCTCGTGATTTTTGCAAGCTTGGTTTTATGTTCTTTTTTTCTCCATCTCTCTAGTTTTGTTACCCTCCTTTTTGGTGTTCCGATGCCAAAGGGGGAGAAGTTCCTAGGTGGATGGAGACCTTTGTTGTTTGTAGCCGTTTGGTCCTAGTTGCTTATCTTGTCTTATGGCTACATCAACAACCCTATGGAGGCATCTTATTGTGAGTTTGGGTATTCTCAAGGCTATGGTATGATAACTTCACCCAAATCTCCGTATATGATCTTATGTTGCCTCCATATTGTGCATATGCCTCTTGAACATGTCATCTATCTATGTTGCATATGTGCTTGGTTTGTAAAACCTAGGGGGAGTGATGTCTCTATAACATGTGTATTTGTATTCAAATACATATTCATGATATGCACATGTGTAGGGGGAGCTCCGTCGAGTTTTTGCAAATCTAATGTTCTCATCATAATATCATATGTTATTGTCTACTCTTCTGTTGTCATCAAACACCAAAAAGGGGGAGATTGTAAGAGCAAAATTCACACCCCAAGTTTTGTGTGTTTGATGACAACACTTGAGTAATCTCACCGTGTGCCTTGAGTATCATTGTTAGATTTGCAAGTACACGGTGACCTCGCCGGACGCGTCAAGATCGGAAGACTGAAGCGTAGTTGATAGGTTTTCTGGTTTTGTGTGTGTTTAGCGAGGTAACAAAGTTGGAGAGAAAAAGGGAAGAAAACCAGATTTAGCTAGGCTGGTACTACCGGTACCTGTAGCGGTAGTACCGCTACCCCTATAGGTACCGCCGTCGGTACCGCTCTGAGTCTGCGCTAATTCGCCCTCCAGAAACACGCGGCGGTACCCCTGCAGTACCTGGAGCGGTAGTACCGCTCACGAGCGGTAGTACCGCTCAAGGTACCGCTTAGGTACCGTAACCGAGTTACGGTCGTACCGCCCTGGTACCGCTCTGGATCCAGTAAGGTCTGGACCCTATTGCAGTACCTCGAGCGGTACCTCGTGCGGTAGTATCGCTCTGCGTCCTTTGACCAGATCTGGATCGAATTTGAACTCAGAGCGGTAGTACCGCTTACCCCAAAGCGGTAGTACCGCTTAGGCCAAATCTGGACATAACGGTTGGATTTGGAGGAGCCTATTTAAGGGCCCCTTCTTCCCCAACACGATTTTATCTCTTCCCCTTCTCTCTCCTCCATTGTTGCTGAGCTTAATCCTTGAGGATCTCCTTTCCCATCCAACCAATCTTGCCCAAACTTTGAGGATAGGTGGAGGAGACCCCGATCTATAGTTCTACCAAGAGAGATTTCACAAATACTACCTATTCCTTAGTGGATCTTGGTGGTAGGGTTCCTTTGGTGGATCTTGGAGAAGAGTTCCTTTGGTGGAGCATTGGAGAGTTCCTTTGGTGGAGCATTGGTGATGAGTTCCTATGGTAGAGCATTGGATGTGTGCAGCTATGGAGTCTAGCTTGGTGATGTACTAGATCCATAGGGTGTTGGGAGCATCCTTGTGTGTGGAGCTCGCCCCAACCTTGTGAAGGAATCACCGCCTCGACCGGTGCCTTAGTGGAAGAGGGAGAGCACATCCGTGGAGCTCTCTCGAGGAAGAGGGTGAGGCCTTCCTTCGTGGTGTGGCCGCCTAGTCTCTTGTGTGAGACTAGCACCTCCTCAACGCAGATGTACTTCCTTTAGTGGAAGGAACTGCGGGAAACAAACCTCGACTCGCCTCGCGCCCCCCCGGTTGTCTCGCTCCTTACTCTCGTTATCTTGTTGATTCCTTTACTTGTTGCACTCGTCCGATATTCATTGTAGGATCACCCCCATTGCTAAAAGTCACACCTTTACCTTTCGTTGCATAAAACTTGAAAAAGACTAAAACTTGCCGTAGCGCCATTCACCCCCCCCCCCCCCTCTTGTTCACTACGATCCATTCAACTTGTGTATTTGTGTATTGATACCGAAATGAGACTTGGCTCTCTATGTGCTTCTCATATTGCATGTACTGCTGTATAAATATCTATTGTATTGGATGATATAAATATGTATTGTAATATGCTGGAAAATTTGAAATTTCAGATTATACCGCCGGCGCACATCCACCCCCTTCTGTCGGCGCACAGCGACGCGCCACTGCTGACATCACCTACTGCTGGCGCAGCTCGACGTGCGCTAGCGCTACACCTCATTGCCGGCGAACAGGAAGTAGTGCACCGGCAATAACTGAGCTACCGCCGGTGCACAGGCAGGTGCGCCGGCAATAGCCAGTTATCACCGACCTATTCGCACCGGCGGGCTCTGGTGCACCGGCAGAAGGCCAAATTGGTGCGACGGTGGTAAGGGTTTTCCTAGTAGTGTGACAACTTTGATGACTCGACAATAAATATTAGGTATTTCTATTTTCGTGCCCTCAGGTCCTTAGTTGTACTCAGTTTTCCTCAGCTCCTTAGTTTTTCATCAGTTTTCCCCAAGTCCTTGTCTGAAACCCGCAGAAGGAGCTCGGATGGAAGGAATCCGTTAAGTTGACCATTCCGTGCTGACGAGTGGGGTCGTGTCGTTTGTGGCTTGTGGGGCCGCGTCGTGTGGGGCTGGTAGGAAGGGACCGCGTGGGACAGGACATGATTAGATGGTCAAGATCATCTGGATCTGCCGCTCTAGCTTTTTTAATAGTAGTAGAGATAGGTAGAACTATCCGGACAAATGTTCTCCCCTTTACCATATAGATTGAATGATCCATGCAATCCTATTAATGGTTTGTTGATGTGGAAGAGGAAAAAGGTACAACTGACTTCTCCGTCTCATTCCAGATCTTATGGTTAACACGATATTTACGACGCAAGAATCACTAAACGACAGTTGTTGTTAATCCTATGTGAATACATAACCTAGTTGCAATGGAACCTCCTACATAACTCAAAACATCGTTCCATTGCCCACCACATAGTTATATTCATAATTCTAAAAGTAATACTTTGCTTTTGAATGCAGGAATGATACAAATATTACTTTGCAATGGATTTGGTAAATATAATTAAATGGCATGAGAAAGTGATAAACTTGACTTTCTTGACTGCAAGATTATGCTGTCAAAAGGTTAAGATGATATAACTCCAAATTATGAAATAGCATCATCATCTCGTAATAATAATATTTAAAGAACTAGCAAAGATGATATAATGCATAGTATGAGATGTAATCGTTCTAAGCGTAACCTAACCCTGATGGTTTAGGTTTAGTGAGTTGTAATGATTTCTTTAGAGTATGATGCACTTTCAGAGTGGTTTCAACAAGGTTATTATTAGGGTCTGGTTAACTTGATATCATAAACAAGTGGTGTGATACATCATACTTGGTACAATCTTAGCATGTAAAAAACAATTGTTAGTTTAAAGTCGTATATGACATTATTGATGATTACTTGTTACTTACTTCAAACAAATAACTATTGAAGAACATGTTTTAGTGAACAAGAAGTACTTTCAAACAAGGGCTTTTGGTTTCCAGGGTTTACTATGTCTTTTCATTTGATTCACTAAGTAATACTTAGTTCCTAAACAAAAGATGGTTCATAACCCTCCAATACTTGGAGGGTTTAGTTGAGTATGAACACATAAAGTGAATTACTACATAGGTTGCTATCATGGTTGACTACAATGGTGAGATGCCAATAGTTGGTAATTAGGGCTCATGACATGCAATTAACAAATTAGGTTTTACCGCTACTTAATCATATAAGGTCATTTAAAATGAATACATGACATGACAATCTCATTTGCAATAGGGTCTTGTATAACTCTAGTATGGTATGCATTTCTCTTGTTATCAAAGATCTATGATTATTTATTAAGACAATAGGATTACGTGTTAAATGTTCCTAGGGTTTTAAGGTTTCACATAAAATTATAGAATTAGGGTTTTATTCATAATAGAATTAGTCTTTCCTATTTGTGATACAATTTTAAGGTAATAACTTGTTGAGTAAAGTTGAAGTTAAGAAACAACTTTTAATACAAGTGAATAAGGATTTAACATTTTTATTATTTTTATCATTCTATAAGATAAATACAATTTAGGGGTTTAAATACCAATAGTGATGATATTGAGGTTAATATGATCAAATAAAATTACGGTTAGTGTTTTCTTCATTTACTAAATGATTATTACTTATTTCAGAAATTTTACTAATTATTTGATTTTTCTTTTAATTTAGGATGAAAGAAAAGGTCTTAAACAATAAGTACTAAATAATTAAATTTTCATTTTTATTTATTTTTCTAGATTATATTGTTAATGGATATAATTTATTTTCTGAACATTTTGATACCTTATTTGTATTTTTGTCATTTAAAATGGATTTGATATGAAAATTTTAAGTTTGAGCAATTTTCTGGAATTTAAATTTAAATGAAAATACTATTCGTACCGATTCAAACTCTAGCTCTAGTCGCTGACCAGTGGGACCTAGGGCCATGCCATCTTCCATGCATGAAATAACCTGGTGAAACATGTCGTGGGATCCCACCTGCCACGGCGGCCAAGCGATGACGGCGCCACTGTTCTAGGGCTCCCGGGACGCGCTAAGAGATGCTATTGAACCCCCCACAACAAGATGAGCATTGTGGTGGTGTCGCTTTTATTGAAGAACCACCGGAATTAGCTCTGTTACCTTAAGAAAGTTCTTCATCGTTTTAATATGTATGAGGCAAAGTTTGTCTGTACTTCTATTGCTCCTCACTTCAAATCGTAATCATTGCAATGTCCTAGTAATGATCAAGATATTGAGTACATGTCGCGAGTTTCATATTCTAGTGATGTTGGTTCCTTGATTTATGTCATGGTTTGTTCATGTCCTGATTTGTCACATGATGTGAGTTTTGTCAATCGATACATGGCTAATTCTGGTAAAAAAACATTGTAAAAATGTTCAGTATATTTTTGAGTACCTTCATGGTACATTCAAAGCTTGCTTTAAGTTTGGCAAGCTCGGTGAGGGACTCGCTGGTTATGTAAATTCATATTTTACTGTCGATTTAGATAAGAGGAGGTCTCTCACAGGTTATGTGTTCACTATTGGTGGATGTGTTATGAGGTCGAAGGTAACATTACAACCTATTGTCGCCTAATCTACAACCAAAGAAGGATACGTGGCTATTGTTGTAGCTTTCAAATAGTTTGTTTGGTTGAAAGGTTTGTATGTTGAACTTTGTGCAGATAATTCTTGTATTAATAAACTTTATGACAATCAAAGTGGCATATACCTTACTAACGATCAAATGTTCCATGAGAGAACGAAGTATATTAATGCCAAGTACCATTATGTTTGTGACATTATTGCACAAGTTAACTGAAGGTTTGCAAGATTAGTACTCATGATAATCCTGCTGATATGATGACAAAGTCATATGATATTAAGTTTGAGTTTTGCTCGAGCTTGGTTGGTATAACTGCTTAGCCAAGTGGTTGTTGGCGCCATCATGTGCTTTCTTTGTTATTCGGGAGATTGTTGAAGTTCTTACTACAAGAAGGAATTTTTCAAAAGGTGAAGTTTATTATATTGTGATCCAAATTCATAAGAAGGCTAACTTCTAACGAGTTAAGTAAGACCCGTTGCTGGTAGGCTTGAGCCGAAGCGGATCGGAGTCTTAAGTTAGCCCACAACGTGCTCAACGGGGACGCCTAGGGGGTGTGGTTTATACTTCTTGTAAGCTATCGACTAGGGCTTATCGTTTATAAGGTAACCCAGGAAGTTTGTAAGCACTTTCCGATATAGTGAAGTTTTCTTGGCTGACGACCGCGGTTTTTATCTATCTTTGTTGAAAAGGTTTTTTCACGTTAAAATCTTGTGTTCCCTGCGTATGTTCTTGTTCGTTTTTCGTTATTTCTTTGTCGTATTTATAATATTTATAACAAAGGAAACGATACCTTCCAATTCTATCGAAAACTGAAAGGAAGGTAACGAAGCTTCACACTGATAATGGGATGTAATTTTGTTCAAACGAGTTTGAATTAGATTCGATATCGAAGATTTGCTTGAACAACATATCAACCTATTTCGGTGTGTGCATAGGTGGTTACCATGTTTATATTGAGGTATCCGTATTCAATAGTTCAGGGTGCCAACCACGGTGATTCGAAGTTCCGGGTTGAATATCTTCATTTTCCTGTTCGACCCCCGCGTCGCCCTCCTCTGGCGACACGGGGGAACCCTAGCCGCCACCGCCCCTTGCGGCCTCCCACCACCCTCCCCCGCTTCGCCGCCACCGGAGGGGCCATCGGCTAAGCCGTGCGTGCCCCAGGGAAGGTGGCGGCGGCGGGGCTCCTTTCTTCTCCCGGCGCTCGGGAAGTTCTTCGGCCGGCGCGTTTTGCCTTCTGCAGCGGGCGGGCGCGGTCGATGCGGGCCGCTGGCGGCGGTTTGCTGCGTGTGCTGGTCTGGCTGGGCTCGGCCGCGAGGACGGCGTCTGGAGGTTCGAGGTGGCGTGCTGCTGCAGAAGACGGTGGCGCGGGCGGTGGTCGGCGGCGCGGCAGCCGACGCCTTGGGCGGGCCCCGATCTGGGCCTGCTAGGGCCGTGCGGGCCACGACCGCTTTGGGCGCTGTGGCGACGCGGTGCTGGCCATGGCCCTGGGCCGGGAGGGCTGCGCGGCGGCGGCTTTGGGTTGGCCTCGAGGTTGCTGCGAGAGGACAGGGTGTCGCCAGCGTGTGGAGGCCAGGGCGGGCGCGGCATGTCCCTGGGAGGAGGAGCTGGGTGAGGGGCGCGACTGGACGGCGGCCTCGGAATCCTCGGTGGAGAGACGGCTGCGGTGGCCACGTGGGCGGCGTGGCGGTCGGATCTGGGAGTTCTTGTCTGCGGGCTTCAGTGTTCGTCTTCGGGCCCCGTGTTGGTGTTGGTCGGCGTCCCCTCTATGTGGCGTTCCGGCGGCGCCCACGGTGTTCTTCGGCGATGCTCCGTTGGCTACAGGCGCGTTGCTCCGGAGATCGCGTTCCGGCGGATGCAGGTGGTGGTTTGTGCCAGTCCTCTTTTGGGCGGGCGCAAGTTTCTTGGGACTCTTCGCTGGGCGAAAGCTTTGTCTTGGCGGCCGGCCAGGACCGACGACGGTGACGCCCGTGGGCGCCGCTTCCTTCTCGAAGGCTTCGTCGAAGCTGGTGTCTCTTGATCTCCGCCTGGGCTCTCCGGGGAAACCCTAGATCCCTTTTGGGATCGGGCGAGGGCGGCGCTCTTGTGTCGCTTTGCCTCTTGGGGCCTCGCTTTGGACGTCCACTGGTCAGAGGGGTTTGTGGAGTGTTTTGGCGGTTCGGTGGAGGCGGGTTCGTCTTCGGCTAGGTGGGACGCGGCCTCAGGGTCGGTGTGGTAGTTGGAGCAGTGGCTCCGGTCTTTTCGCCTCCGCCTGTTGCGTTGAGGTGTGGTGTCGACCTGGTTGGTCGTCGACCCGTGTGGAGCGCAGCCTCGGGGCTGGCGTGTGGTGTCGTGTTGTAACGGTTTTCGGCCAATTTTCCTCAAACGGGCCAACTCTTTTCTTCTATATCAATGAAATGCAAAGCTTTTGCCTCGTTTCAAAAAAAAAGTTCCGGGTTGAAATTTAAGGTTTGAAATGGGCATGTATTGTGTTTGTTCTAGAAAATCTGAAACAATCATTATTGTTATCTCAAACAAGCAGTATAGCTACCACAAAACTAGCCAAGGCGGTGCCACAGTAAGCGGCGGTTGAGGTGCGGCCGACGGTGGGTATCTCACAGGAACGACGACTCCTCACCCTCGGCAAAGTACACGCCGGTCGGCCCGCCGTCCGGTAGTAGCGCCACCTTCACCACGTTACGTGCTCCCTCCTCGGGCATCAGGACACCCGATCTCATGTTCATGTCGGTCTTGACGAAGCCTGGGTGCGCGCAGTTGATGCAGAGCTCTGGGCGCCTCTTCGCCAATATCCTCGAGTAGGCGTTCATGGCGACCTTGGCCATCTTGTATGCCGCCAACCCGATCGGCCACCCGTGCACCTCCAACGCGCCGGCCTCGAAATCCATGAGGAACTTTTCCAGCAGCTCGTCCAGCCTCTTCTCCGTCAGGGAGTCGATGTCGTTCAGCTCGTGCCTCACATCATCATTGTTGATAACCTGCATACATGGATTGATAATCTCTTTTAAAAATATGGTTTTCAGAATTTGTGGCATTATATTACAGCATGATTGGTGAACAGAGCTTGCCGTTAGCAGTCCATAATTGGAGGAGACATTCACTATTCTTCCGTCAGAGGAAGATTGCAGTAGAGGCAGCAGTGCCTCGATTACATGCTTGGTGCCATAGTAGTTTGTCTGCACGGCTTCCTTTGCAGCGTCGACGGTCTCGCAGACATTTTTCATTATCATTTCGAGTCTTTGGTGCGAATCCAGGGCACTGAACTGTTGTATGTATGGACAGATAAACATGTTGAGTTTGGTCTGTCCGAAAAGATATCAGGAGATTGGGATCGGCAAGAACGAAGAAAATGTCACCTCACCTTTTCCTCGTCGGTATCGAAAGCTTGGACGTATTCCGCACCACCAACTGAGGCATTGTTCACCTACAGGTACAGATTAACAGAGTACATCTATCCATCACCGGGTGGATCAAATTAACCACGGATTCATCTAGCATGAGTACAAAGGGAAATGAAATACTTGCCAGAATATCTAGCTTCCCGAAACGGGTCTTCAAGAAATTGGCCAATCCAGCAATGCTCGAAGCGTCTGAGACATCTAGCTGATGGAAGACGACCTTGAAGAGCCCCAGCCCTTTGAGTTTATCCACGGCCGCCGTGCCCCTCGTCTCGTCCCGGGCCGTCAAAACAACTGTGACGCCGTCGCTGGCTAGTTGTCTGCACACCTCGAAACCGATCCCTTTGTTCCCGCCGGTGACGACGGCAATCCTAGCAACCGCAACAGATCAGAACAGTACACATGCTGATACAAGTATACTACAGTCCAAATTTTAGCAAGGATACACGGCTGCGTCAATATGCATAGGCGTACCTCGTGTTTGGAGGGCTGGAGATAGCTCCCTCCATGAGGGTGAAAGACCACGAGCTCGAACAAGACGATGGCAGATGTGGCTTTGCTTAGGACCAGATACGTTTATGGGAGGAAGGAGAAAAACAAACTGTTCTGGTGATACCTCGGTTCGCCTTTGTCTCCTTGTGGTGGTGGTTGCCTGGCAGAGGAGTGATATAATGGACATCATGCCCACAAGCAAGCACCATAAGTACATGTGGTCACCTCAGGACGCCGCGTTAGGTATGTGGGCTTAGAGCGTCGCCGTACCTAAACCGTTCTCCAAAGGGATTTGGGACGTGCCGGATAAAAAAACGTTTGCAGCCGCGTCCCCAAATCTGCTTTTTGTCCGGCGAGGTCCGATACGATGTCCAGCGCTCCGAGCCCGTCCCACCCCATAGGGGACGCTCCGGGCAAGCCGAACACAACGAAAAACGAGGCGGGGAGTGGCGGGGCAGACGCGTCAGCGGCTCATTCAAGTTTGGACCTAACCGTCGCCTATCTCGCGGCGAAAGTTATTCGCGCGTAGTAACACACGACCGAAGCGTAGCAGCTTTGCCTTAATGGTGACAGAGGGGCAGGCGAGACGTCTCGTCGGTGCTGAGCAACCTCCACGCGTCGTCGGCGTTCGCACGCCATCGCGCGTTCCCGCGCTTTCTTCCCCCCGCTTCTCGCCTCTTCCCGCACTTTCTTCCCGACGCCGGTATCTATAAAATCCCCCTCCCCCTGCTCAATGGCAGCCACCACAACCGCCGGCACCCCTTTCTCCGCCACAAGCATAGCCCTCGTCGCTCGAACACCACTGCACAATAATGAACCGCCCCGGTGATGGCCAGTTCCCTCCACCGTCGTCTCCTCCACCACCTCCACCACCGGATTCGCAGTTCGACATCACCGCCGCCACCCAGGAAGAGCGGTGCCGGCGCGGGGCGGAGCTTTGGCGTGTAGAGCGGCGGCAACGGCGGGAGGCAATCGAGCAGCGGGGCCGTCAGCAGCGTGAGGCAGCGGCGGCAGCAACGGGAGACCCCGCAACTGAGGAGAACGCGCCGTGGGAGGAGGAGGCGCTGGCGGACACCATTGCGGCCTTCGACGCTGCCACGAAAGAAGAGGCGCGGCGGCGCCGGACGAAGGAGATTGGCCAGCGGTGCTGTGATGAGCGTCGGCGCCAGCGCGACGAGCGGGAGGCGTGATACGTCTCCAACGTATCTATAATTTCTGATGTTCCATGCTTGTTTTATGACAATACCTACATGTTTTATACATACTTTATGTCATATTTATGCATTTTCCGGAACTAACCTATTGACGAGATGCCGAAGTGCCAGTTCCTGTTTTCTGCTGTTTTTGGTTTCAGAAATCCTAGTAAGGAAATATTCTCGGAATTGGACGAAATCAACGCCCAGCATCCTATAATTGGACGAAGCTTCCAGAACACCCGAGAGCCACCAGAGGGGAGCCCTGGGGGGGGCCACACGCCAGCCTGGCGCAGCCAGAGGGGGGGCCGCGCCCCCCTATTGTGTCACCACCTCGTCAGCCTTCCGACTCCGCCTCTTCGCCTATTTAAAGGTCCCTGACCTAAATCTTCGAGACGGAAAAGCCACGGCATGAGAAACCTTCCAGAGCCGCCGCCATCGCGAAGCCAAGATCTGGGGGACATGAGTCTCTGTTCCGGCATGCCGTCGGGACGGGGAAGTGCCCCCGGAAGGCTTCTCCATCGACACCACCGCCATCTTCATCACCGCTGCTGTCTCCCATGAGGAGGGATTAGTTCTCCATCGAGGCTAAGGGGCTGTACCGGTAGCTATGTGGTTAATCTCTCTCCCTATGTACTTCAATACAATAATCTCATGAGCTGCCTTGCATGATTGAGATTCATATGATGATGCTTGTAATCTAGATGTTGTTATGCTATTCAAGTAGATTATACTTATGTGATCTCCGGAGACTCCTTGTCCCACGTGTGTAAAGGTGACAGTGTGTGCACCGTGTGGGTCTCTTAGGCTATATTTCACAGAATACTTATTCACTGTTATGAATAGCATAGTGAAGTGCTTATTTATATCCCTTTATGATTGCAATGTGCTTTGTATCACTATTAATCTATGTGCTACTCTAGTGATGTTATTAAAGTACTTTATTCCTCCTCCATGATGTAATGGTGACAGTGTGTGCATCATGTAGTACTTGGAGTAGTTTATGATTATGATCTCTTGTAGATTATGAAGTTAACTATTACTATGATGGTATTGATGTGATCTATTCCTCCTTTCATAGTATGAAGGTGACAGTGTGCATGCTATGTTAGTACTTGGTATAGTTGTGTTGATCTATCATGCACTCTAAGGTTATTTAAACATGAATATCGAATATTGTGGAGCTTGTTAACTCCGGCATTGAGGGTGCTTGTAGCCCTACACAATTAGTGGTGTTCATCATCCAACAAGAGAGTGTAGAGTATAGCATTTATCTATTTATTCTGTTATGTGATCAATGTTGAGAGTGTCCACTAGTGAAAGTATGATCCCTAGGCCTTGTTTCCAAATACTGCAATCATCGCTTGTTTACTGTTTTACTACATCTCTACTGCCTGCGACATTACCACCATCAACCACACGCCAGTTGTAGCATCAAGCTATTTTCTGGTGCCGTTACTACTGCTCATATATATTCATACTACCTGTATTTCACTATCTCTTCGCTGAACTAGTGCACCTATACATCTGAAAAGTGTATTAGGTGTGTTGGGGACACAAGAGACTTCTTTCTTTGTGGTTGCAGGGTTGCATGAGAGGGATATCTTTGACATCTTCCTCCCTGAGTTCGATAAACCATCAAGCTATTTTTTGGCGCCGTTGCCGGGGAACGAAGGAAAGCTACACCATTTCCTCCCTCGTCAACCACGCGCCAGTCCTGGACAGCATCAAGTATTTTCCGGTGCCGTTGCCGGGGAGGAAAGGTAAAAGGTACTCACACTCCGGATCTCGGCTACTAAGCTATTTTCCGGCGCTGTTGTAAGTGCTCGAAGCTATTTCCTTTAGATTCTGCAATTGCATCTTTTTGTTTCTTGTTAAACACTAGTAAGGCATAATGGAAAGCAACAGTGAGCTTTTAAAACTATTTCCTGAGCTAAGACATGGATGGTTTGATGCGAAAATTAAAAAACCCATGGAACATATTAGTATGAACACTTTGAACACCATTGTTGCTAATGATATGGAAAATTCTAAGCTTGGGGAAGCTGGTTTTGATGAGCATGATCTTTTTACTCCCCCAAGCATTGAGGAGAAAATTTACTTTGATGATACTTTGCCTCCTATTTATGATGATTATAATGATAGTAGTCTTTTGGTGCCGCCTATTATGGAGGATAAATTTGATTATGATTACAATATGCCTACTATATTTGATGATGAGAATAATAATGATAGCTACTTTGTTGAATTTGCTCCCACTACAACTAATAAAATTGATTATGCTTATGTGGGTAGCAATAATTTTATGCATGAGACTCATGATAAGAATGATTTATGTGATAGTTATATTGTTGAGTTTGCTCATGATGCTACTGGATATTATTATGAGAGAGGAGAATATGGTTGTAGAAGTTTTCATGTTACTAAAACACCTCTCTATATGCTTAAAATTTTGAAGTTGAGCTTGTCTAGTTTTCCTATGCTTATTGCATTATGCCTACATAATTTGTTTATTTACAAGATTCCTTTTCATAGGAAGCATGTTAGGCTTAAATTTGTTTTGAATTTGCCTCTTGATGCTCTCTTTTGCTTTAAATACTATTTCTTGCGAGTGCATCATTAAAACTGTTGAGCCCATCTTAATGGCTATAAAGAAAGCACTTCTTGGGAGATAACCCATGTGTTTATTTTACTACAGTAATTTTGTTTTTATATTTGTGTCTTGGAAGTTGTTACTACTGTAGCAACCTCTCCTTATCTTTATTTTATTGCATTGTTGTGCCAAGTAAAGTCTTTGATAGCAAGGTTGATACTAGATTTGGATTACTGCACAGAAACAGATTTCTTGTCTATCACGAATTTGGGCAGGGTTCTCTGTAGGTAACTCAGAAAAATCTGCCAATTTTTGTGTGTGATCCTCAGATATGTACGCAACTTTCATTCAATTTGAGCATTTTCATCTGAGCAAGTCTGGTGCACCTATAAAATTCGTCTTTACGGACTGTTCTGTTTTGATAGATTCTACCTTTTATTTCGCATTGCCTCTTTTGCTATGTTGGATGGATTTCTTTGTTCCATTGACTTCCAGTAGCTTTGAGCAATGTCCAGAAGTGTTAAGAATGATTGTGTCACCTCTGAACATGTGAATTTTTGATTATGCACTAACCCTCTAATGAGTTTGTTTTGAGTTTGGTGTGGAGGAAGTTTTCAAGGGTCAAGAGAGGAGGATGATACAATATGATCAAGAAGAGTGAAAATTCTAAGCTTGGGGATGCCCCGGTGGTTCATCCCTGCATATTTCAAGAAGACTCAAGCATCTAATCTTGGGGATGCCCAAGGCATCCCCTTCTTCACCGACAACATTATCAGGTTCCTCTAGTGAAACTATATTTTTATTCCATCACATCTTATGTGCTTTACTTGGAGCGTCTGTGTGCTTTTATTTTCGTTTTTGTTATTTTCATTCTCTGAATAAATGCTTGTGTGGGAGAGAGATACGCTCCGCTGGTTCGTATGAACACATGTGTTCTTAGCTTTTAATGTTCATGGCGAAGGTTGAAACTTCTTCGTTAATTGTTATATGGTTGGAAACGGGAAATGCTACATGTGGTAATTGGTATGATGTCTTGAATAACTTGATACTTGGCAATTGTTGTGCTCATATAGATTATGTTTAAGCTCTTGCATCATATACCTTGCACCTATTAGTGAAGAAATACATAGAGCCTGCTAAAATTTGGTTTGCATGATTGGTCTCTCTAAGGTCTAGATATTTTCTGGTAAAGGTGTTTGAACAACAAGGAAGACAATGTAGAGTCTTATAATGCTTGCAATATGTTCTTATGTAAGTTTTGCTGTACTGGTTTATACTTGTGTTTGCTTCAAACAACCTTGCTAGCCTAAGCCTTGTATTGAGAGGGATTACTTCTCATGCATCCAAAATCCTTGAGCCAAACACTATACCACTTGTGTCCACCATATCTACCTACTACATGGTATTTCTCTGCCATTCCAAAGTAAATTGCTTGAGTGCTACCTTTAAATTTCCATTCTTTGTCTTTGCAATATATAGCTCATGGGACAAATAGCCTAAAAACTATTGTGGTATTGAATATGTACTTATGCATCTTATCTCTTATAAGTTGCTTGTTGAGCGATAACCATGTTCCTGGGGACGCTATCAACTACCCTTTGTTGAATATCATGTGAGTTGCTATGCATGTTCGTCTTGTCTGAAGTAAGGGCGATTTACCTTGAGTTGAATGGTTTGAGCATGCATATTGTTAGAGAAGAACATTGGGCCGCTAACTAAAGCCATGATCCATGGTGGAAGTTTCAGTTTTGGACAACAATCCTCAATCTCTTATGAGAATATTATTTGTTGCTAAATGCTTATGCATTAAAGAGGAGTCCATTATCTGTTGTCTATGTTGTCCCGGTATGGATGTCTAAGTTGAGAATAATCAAAAGCGAGAAATCCAATGCGAGCTTTCTCCTTAGACCTTTGTACAGGCGGCATAGAGGTACCCCTTTGTGATACTTGGTTAAAACATATGTATTGCGATGATAATCCAGGTAATCCGAGCTAATTAGGACAAGGTGCGGGCACTATTGGTAATCTATGCATGAGGCTTGCAACTTGTAGGATATAATTTACATAATACATATGCTTTATTACTACCGTTGACAAAATTGTTTCTTGTTTTCAAAATAAAAGCTCTAGCACAAATATAGCAATCAATGCTTCCCTCTGCGAAGGGCCTTTCTTCTACTTTTATGTTGAGTCAGTTTACCCATTTCTCTCTATCTTAGAAGCAAACACTTGTGTTAACTGTGCATTGATTCTTACATGCTTGCTTATTGCACTTGTTATATTGCTTTGTATTGACAACTATCCATGAGATATACATGTTACAAGTTGAAAGCAACCGCTGAAACTTAATCTTCCTTTGTGTTGTTCCAATGCCTTTACTTTGAATCTATTGCTTCATGAGTTAACTCTTATGCAAGACTTATTGATGCTTGTCAACACCCGGATTTTTAAGTCCGAATGCCTATTATGTCATACATCGCAATCCCAGGAATATTGTTGTTGCGAGGCATAATAGTTAAGTATCACAGTCATCATTCATTACAAACCATAAGTCTTGCAAATTGGAATCACATGATCCATATTACACGAATAGTTGATCTTTTGATCAACGAACACACACAAGTTCATAGTTCAACATAGCGGAAGCGTAAGATACAAGGACTCTCTAGTCCACAGGCCAACGCTTGACGTCGGAAGGCGCTTAGTTGTCGTAGGCGTCCTGCTGGTCATCTCCTTGGTCATCTTCATACTCTGGCCATTTGAATAGCCAGGGACAAAGCCGTGAGTACGTTGAGTACTCGCAAACTAATACTAATGTAAGAGCTAGACATTCTAGTGTGGTTTGCTAAGCTCTAGTTTATTTGCATAAAGCTAGTTTTAGTTCACAAAGTTTGAGAAAAGCTTATTCAAGTGCTAACTAACTCAGGTGGGAACATTAGTGTCATTCCCACCATTCAAAAGGTGATTTCAATTCAATTCACCACAAGTCATTTCACCATCCTCCTTTTCAACATCATTTTCAAAGATATGACATCGGAAACTGTATGGCCTTTCCAACCGTCCGTAACCGTGGACGCGGCTATTCGAATAGGTTTACACTCTGCAGAGGTTGCACACTTGTGCCACAACATTTGATTTCATCCGTCGGGATTTCCCCGAATCATCGTAACACAGTACGCGGATCATCAACCATACCCTTTCACTTACGAATCCTAGTATGAGCACCTCTCCCCATGAGCTTGGCCTCCCAGTGAAGACAGACAGTCAGCCTGGGAACTGCACAGGGCTTGGGCCGGACATTCACCTCATTTCGCATCATATCATATCGTTTCTTTTGTTGTAGAGGCAGCTTTCGGCATAACCCCGATGATGCTTGTTTAGAGGGAGCCCATACTAAGACGCATAAACTTCCAGTTAAGCCCTACCCATAATCAGGTATTGTGGGGGTACTTAATAATTGGAAAGGTATCGCATTCAAACCAACATCATTGTTTTATCAAAAATCACCATCTTCTCTTGTTCCTATTCACCTTCAAAAATCATTCAATGGAATGCATCTTCATTCCAAGGTTTCCAAAAATCCTCCAAAATCACATTGTTCCCATCTAGAGTAGTCAAGTTTTAATTCATTAGCACTAGCTCTAATTCATGAGGGGTGCTAACTTGCTTTGATTGGAGAAGACTAACTCACTACTCTAGTAAACAACTTGTACTTTGACCAAAGTTAACTATAAAAGTAACTCATTTAGAAAACCAGTAAAAACTTGTAAAGTAAAAAACTTGGGGTGGGTTCATATAAGAAAAGGTAAGAAACATGGTGCCTTTCCCCAAGGGGCTTTGCACTTTGCAAGAATATTAGCTTGCCTTGGTAGTTCTCAAACTGTTCCTCCTCCTCCTCTCGGTAGCAACCTTCTTCTTCGGCGTACTCTCCGGTGCTACCGTCTAAATTTAAATACGAGTATAATTACTCACTAATTCAATGGCTATTCCATACATCACATAGAACACACAAACTACTCTATGCACACAAGTAAATAAACTAGGGTGCATGGGTTGTGAGGTTTAAATAGAATTCACTTCTTTGTATTCCATATGTAAATGATAGTTTCCATAGGATTCTTGAGAAATAATTTCCTCTCATTGAAATCTTCTTAAGATTTAATTTCTCAAACAATCATGGATGAACTCATATTGACCTAAGTCCAATGTTCATCATCATCATTTGAGAAAATGATTTAAATGAGGTGGATCACCTCATACTATTTAAATAACACTACATTTGATTTAAATCTCAAGTAATTCATATAAGAGAGTTTGGGACTAGGGGTCCAAACATCACATGAATCCATGTGAGACAAGTTTAAATGAAGTGTAACACTCCACATAATTTAACTTTAATAGTTTTGGACAATATCAACTAGTTAAACTAGCCATATCATCCATTCATTAAACCATGGCATGATCATGCAAAGTGACCACACCATTTTATTGCATAAACAATTAGTGTAAGTCAAATGTGAGCTATTAGAGTTGGAATTAACTTAATATCTATTTTGGTTGATTTTTAAGAATTATTTGAATAGGAAAAAGTCCCTGTCTTGTTATTTTCATCACATTAATTCTACAAAGAAACTGGACATGAGGCCCATGGCATTGGCTAGAGAATTTCAGTGGCTTTCTAACAATATAAAATTCACTAAATTTGGTTTAGCCAATTTGAAAATATTGAAATTCAAAGTTTGGGCAGTATTGAAATTCATTTGAATTAATTAAACTCTGTTTGAATTAAAAAGGCCGGCGGGAAACTAACTGGGCCGAAACGGTTTGAAAAATGGAGAAACGGCCCAGCAACGCATCCAGTGCGCGCGGGCCTGCTGACAGGGTGGGGGCCACCCGTCAGTCTCTCTTAAAACCCGAAACGGTAAGTTTTAACGTGGGACGTAGGATTAGACTGAGATCGGACGGCGCTGGTGCGTCGTCTTCTCCGGCGAGAGGCAGAGAGGTTGGCGGCGAGGGTAGGGGGTCGGAGAGCTTACGGCGGCTCCAGCAAGGTATGGCAGTGTGCGCGAGGTAGATGTGGACGACGGCGAAGCACGGTGGTAGCGATGGCGGAGCTCGAGGTGGCCTGGATCAATGGCGATTTCTCCAGGGCTTCCGCGGCTCCGATCTTGCAATTGGCCTTGCTCCGGCGACGATCGAGGTGGCTAACGGTGCGAGGCGAAGTGGTGAAGGGTGGGGAGTGAGGTGGTGTGCTCAGTTGCTTCCAGGGAACTCTCTATTTATAGGATTGAGCCAGGGTTGCGGGGCAGGGTGGTGGTCGACATGCTCGCGGCGTCTCCGGCGAGCGGTCGAGCTAGGCGAGGTGGTGGCAGTGTTCTATGGTTCCTGGCGAAGCGAACGGTGGCGACAGCTTGGTCGGGCGGCGTCTGGATTGGTCGCGTTGCTTCCACGACGGCCGCGGCGTTTACGGGAACAGGTCGTCATCTCCGGCGCCGGCGGTCACGGGTCTGGGCTGGGCGCGTGTCTGGCGGCGTCGCGGTGTCACTGCGGTGCTCAACGCGTTGCAAGCGGGGCCAGAGCGAGTGCGAGGCGGTGGAACGGCGCGTGGCCAGTGGCGTCCATGCGCGACGCGAGCGGCATCCCGGGCTGATCTTGGCGCGCGATCTCCGGCGATGGTTGGCGTTGAGCTCGACCGTGGCTTGGCTAGGGTGGTGTAGGAGTGTGCGGTGGCGAGTGTGGGCACCAGGGCCAGGTTTGGCGATGAAGGAGAGGAGGGGTGGCTCGGCATGGTGGCGCCATGGCCGGCATGCCATGTCCATGTGAGCTAGCCACTCCTCATTAGGGTTACTATGTGCCATTTATGGTTAGAGGGAACCAGGGGACAAATTGGGGTAGGTTAGGGTAGATTTGTTGGAGTAGATCACTATTTGCTATAGTGTGTAAATAGTGTTCAATTTTGGAATTTACAAAATTGTCCAAATTTGAATTAATTCAAAAGGTGAAAGTTTTTGAAATGTGAGTGTTGGTATTAGTTGCAAATGACCAGAGGTGATTGGGGGTGGTGGTGGAAAAAGTAGAATTCAAGAATTGCAAAAATTGACAAGTGTGAGATTGTTCCACTTGTTAAAATGTTGCAACTTTGGATGAGCATAGCTATTGATCAAAGATTAATTTGGCAGGGTGATCTTCATCAAAGTTGTTCACCTTGATGTTGACTTTGAAATGGTGCAAAGAGTTAGCAAGAATTGGTTTGGGAAAATTGAATTGCAGGGGCTCAAAGTGGTGATCAGACTATAAATTTCAGTTTTGACCATTATCATATGTGAGTGGGAATTGTGTTTGAATTTCATTTGAATTGTGAAACTTTGGTTCCAAAAGTTGTAATAAGTGTTTAATAACATTATTCAACTAATGGTGAAGACCAAATAGGTCTAGGGTCAAAATTTATAAAAATGCCATAGGGCATATGTTAGGGTTTTTAGGGTTTTTCAAATTATGGAATTTCTTCCTCTTTGTTTTATGTGGTTGGTGATCTTCCTATGATCACACTAGGGTTTTAGAGCATAGCAAAAACAAGTAAAAGCAATCATCATGGCATATCACTCAAATGCACAAGTCCTATGCATGGTACTATATGCAAATAGAAAAGTTTTTGTTGGTTTGAAAATTTGCTTTCTGGAATTCTCTAACTTTCTTTTTATTGAAATTTGGGGTGTTACAAACCCTTCCCCCTTGCAAAAGATCTCGTCCCGAGATCGAAAAGAAAGTTAGGTACTAAAGAGATCTGGGTATTCCTTCTTCATGAAGTCTTCGCGTTCCCAGGTGGCTTCATCCTCGGTATGATTGCTCCATTGGATCTTCAGAAACTTGATGCTTCGGGTGCGGGTGGTTCGGTAAGCTTCTTCCAAGATGCGAATCGGCACTTCGCGGTAAGTCAGATCCTTGTTGATATCCACCGATCTGTGATCGATGTTCTTGAACACTTCAGTCTTCTCAGGGACTTCAAGGCACTTCCGGAGAAGTGAGATGTGAAACACGTTGTGCACAGCCGACATTTCTTCAGGTAACTCCAGTTGATAAGATACTTCACCTCGGCGGCTAAGGACTTGGAACGGTCCGACATAGCGGGGTGCAAGCTTTCCTTTCAGTTGGAACCTTTGCATTCCTTTCAAGGGGGATACTTTGAGATAGACGAAGTCTCCGATCTCAAAGGTCATCTCCCGACGTCTCTTGTCGGCGTAGCTCTTCTGTCTGGATTGCGCAGTCTTGAGATACTCGCGGATCTTGTGGACTTTCTCTTCGGCTTCTCGAAGAACATCTGGGCCGAAAACTTGGCTTTCTCCGACTTCTGACCAGTTCAGGGGGGTACGGCACTTCCTTCCGTACAGGGCTTCAAATGGGGCCATCTGTAGGCTGGCTTGGTAACTATTGTTGTAAGAGAATTCTGCGTAAGGTAGGCAGTCTTCCCACTTGGATCCGTATTCCAGTACGCATGCTCTAAGCATGTCTTCCAGTATCTGGTTTACTCTCTCAGTCTGTCCGTCGGTCTGAGGGTGATAGGCGGTGCTGAAATTTAGGCGAGTGCCTAGTCCTTCATGCACTTTCTGCCAGAACCTTGAGGTGAACTGTGATCCTCTATCTGACACTATCGATTTGGGGGTTCCGTGCAGAGCGACTATTCTGGAGATGTAAAGTTCAGCTAAGTTTGGGCCTTGATAGGTGGTTTTGACGGCGATGAAATGGGCTACTTTGGTCAGTCTACCGAGCACTACCCATATTGAATCATTGCCTTTGCTAGATTTGGGCAGTCCGGTGATCAAGTCCATTCCTACGGAGTCCCATTTCCATTCCGGAATCTGGAGGGGTTGTAACAGTCCGGCGGGTCGTTGGTGTTCTGCCTTGACTCTCTGACAGATGTCACACTTAGCGATATAGCTACCGATCTCTCTCTTCATTCCGTGCCACCAAAATTGTTCCTTCAGGTCCTGGTACATCTTGGTACCTCCGGGGTGGATTGAATAAAGGGTGTCATGGGCTTCTTGCAGAATGACTTGTTTCAAGTCAGAGTCCGATGGTACGCAGAGACGTTCTTTGTACCAAAGAATTCCGGCTTCGTCTACGGTGAATCCGGGGGCTTTTCCTGCGGCTATCTGTTTCTTGATTCCGTCAATGCTAGCGTTGTCTTTCTGGGCTTCCTTGATCTGACCAACCAATGTAGGTTGCAGTTCTATGCTGGCTAGGAATCCCTCACTAACAAGCTCAAGTCTGAACTGTTCAAACTCTTGGTGCAAGCTGGGCTGTTCGGTTGCGAGCATGGAGTTCAACTGGCACGGCAGTCGACTCAAAGCATCCGCTACCACGTTGGCCTTGCCGGGGTGGTAGTGAATCTCCATGTCGTAATCCTTGATCAGTTCGATCCATCGGCGTTGTCTCATGTTCAACTCTTTCTGGGTGAATATGTACTTGAGGCTTTTGTGGTCGGAGTAGATCTCGCATCGATTACCCATGAGGTAATGACGCCAAACTTTCAGGGCTAAGACCACGGCTGCAAGTTCGAGGTCGTGGGTTGGGTAGTTCTGTTCATGTTGCTTGAGTTGTCTTGAAAGGTAGGATACAACCTTGCCTTCTTGCATAAGCACGCATCCAAGTCCAGTCTTGGAGGCGTCGCAATATACGTCAAAGGGCTTTGCGATATCTGGCATGATCAGAATTGGGGCTGTTGTCAACCTACTCTTGAGCTGTTGAAAGCTCTCTTCACATTTGTCAGTCCACTCAAACTTTCTGTCCTTTTTCAGCAGTTGGGTCATTGGTCGAGCGATGCTTGAAAAACCTTCGACAAATCTGCGGTAATATCCGGCTAATCCAAGAAAAGCGCGGACCTCGGTTTGTGTGGTTGGGGCTTTCCATTCCATAACAGTTTTGATTTTGGCGGGATCAACGGCAATTCCTCCTGCGGACAAGATGTGTCCCAGGAATCCAACTTCTTCCAGCCAAAACTCGCACTTGCTAAACTTGGCATACAACTTGTGCTGTCTAAGGGTTTCTAGAACAATCTCCAAATGCTGTTCATGTTCCTCTTCGGACTTGGAGTAGACGAGGATGTCGTCGATGAACACAACGACAAACTTGTCCAAAAAGTTCATAAAGATCTTATTCATGAGATTCATGAAATAAGCGGGGGCATTGGTCAGTCCAAACGACATGACGTTGTACTCATACAACCCATATCTGGTGGTAAAGGCAGTTTTTGGAATGTCGGTGGCTCGGATCTTCAGTTGGTGGTATCCAGTTCTAAGATCAATCTTGGAGAAAACTCGGGATCCGGTGAGTTGGTCGAACAAGTCTTCTATCTTGGGTAAGGGGTATTTGTTTTTGATGGTGACATCGTTAAGCTTACGATAATCCGTGCATAAACGATTTGCACCATCTTTCTTGTCGACAAACAAGACGGGGGATCTCCAGGGGGATGCACTTGGTCTAATCAAACCTTTGGCTAACATGTCGTCTATTTGCTTCTTCAGTTCCACGAGCTCGGTTGCGTTCATGCTGTAGGCTCTCTGGGCGATGGGTCCGGTTCCGGGGATTAACTCGATGATAAACTCGATATCCCGATCCGGGGGCATACCGGGTAGATCATCCGGAAACACATCAGGGTAGCGACACACGACCCTGATTTGATCCAGAGTTGGCTTGGATACACTTTGGTTGCAGGTAAATTTTCTGGGTAGTTTTTCAGAGACGTGCTCAACTACGATACCGGTGTTGCTAGTCATGGTTATGGCTTTCTTGGCACAGTCTATCAATCCATTGTGCTTGGACATCCAGTCCATTCCTAGGACAACTTCCAAACCTTTGGTCCCAAGTATGATTAGATTTGCAAAGAAATCTACATCATGGATTTTGATTGGCACATTTTTACAAAATTTTCTGGCTTTGGTGGTTGATCCGGGAATTTGAACTATCATAACATGCTTCAAACTGAGGGGTTGAATTTTACTTGTTGATGCAAAGTCTTCGGTGACAAAGGAATGAGATGCTCCAGAATCAAACAACACTCTAGCAGGGATGTGGTTGACAGAAAACATACCCAGCACAACATCTGGTGCTTCCTGGGCTTCTTCGGCGTTCATGTGGTAGAGGCGGCCGTTGCGGTTGTTGGGGTTGTTGGGGACGAACTTCTTGCCGGTGGAGACACGGCGTTGCTGCTGAGCAGGTGCAGCGGTGTTGCTGGCGAGCTTGGCAAGATGCTTGGGACACTCGTTGGAGTAGTGCCCCACTACACCACACTCATAACAAGTGATGGTGCTCTTGTCCTGCTTGTTCGCAACGGGAACGGCATTGCTTCCGGTTCTGGGAGTGGTGTTGGTGTTGGTGTTGTTGTTGTTAGGGGCTCGGGGTGGAGCGCGGTTGTAGTTGTTGTTGTTGTTGTAGCCTCCTGGCTTGGAGTTTCCTCCACTCCGGTTCTGATAACCGGGGCGAGAGTTCTGCATCTGTGGCTTGTGGTTTCTCGGAGGGAAACCTCCGCTTGAGCTAGGGCGAAACTTCTGGGGGTGGCTTGATCCACTCTGATTCGCCATGCGGCGCTTGCGGTTCTCATTGGCTTGGTTTAACTTGCCCTCCATCTGGATGGCGGAGTCCACAAGGGCTTCGAGGTCGGCGAAGGGGATGTTGACGAGGACAGTCTGCATCTCATCATGCAGTCCGTTCAGGAATCTCTCCTTCCTCTTCTCAACGGTGTCGGTCTCATCAGGGGCATACCTTGACAAGGTGAGAAACTTGTCGCGGTATTCAACCACCGTCATGCGACCTTGTTTCAGCTCACGGAATTCATCCCTCATCTTCTTGATAAGACCCGGGGGTACATGGTACTTGCTGAACTTGAGTTTGAAATCCTCCCAAGTCATGAATTGACCTCCGTTCATGGCACGGGTGCTTGTCCACCAAGCGCGGGCTGGTCCAGCGAGATAGTGAGTGGCGAACAACACCTTCTCGTTGGCTTCCACTCCGGCTACCTCAAGATTGTTCTCCATAGTCTGGAGCCAATCGTCGGCGTCGAGGGGCTCCTCGGTCTTGCTAAACACCGGAGGGTTGGTGTTTTGGAAGTTCTTGAGCTTGGATCCGGGGTGGTCATGATTTCCATGGCCTTGGTTGGCGATGTTCTGCAAGGCGATGAGGTTGGCTTGGCGCTCGGCTCTTTCGGTTTCCCGGTCTGCAAGCATGGTTTGCAGAAGTTGCAGCATCGCGTCGTTGGTGCGATTCGGAGGGGCCATCTGAAGATGTAGAAGATTATGAGATAAGAGGGAACATTCTATGGTTCATTTTGGTTAAGTTTGAAAAACATTTGAAAACTTGTAATATTTTCATGACAACATAACATTCATTCATTCATGCAACACATAGTACAAACTACACACATACTCCAATGGTTTTAAGAACCATTCTCATGCTACGATACAAAGGACGGGATACAACTCACACCTACTATAAGTGAACTAGTGCAACTACTCCTCATCATCAACATCGATCGGGACGTAGTCGTCGGGTCCTGCCTCCAGGAACTCATAGTCCTCCTCCTCCTCGGTATTCTCGTCCTCCTCAAAGACGTTGTCATCGCTCAGAAAGGCGTCTCCTCCCTGAATGTTGATGCCTCCATCGTCATCCTCCAGCTGACGAATCTGATCCTCCTGGGCCTTGACAGTGGCCTCAAGTGACGCGATCCGGGCGCGAAGGCGGCGAATCGTAGCGTCCTTCTTGGCACGCTGCTGGCGAAGGCTCCTGCGGTCGTTGTTGAGTAGCTTGATCGCCTCACCCTGCTCGGTGATGTGAGCATGGGTCTGGTTCGCGTAAGCGCGAGTGGCGTCGAGGTCCCTCTGAGTCTGGTAGAGCATGAAGTCCAGGTGCTCAGCATGGTGCCTCAACTCCGGGTGCGGCTGCAGCTCCATGGGCACTCCCGCAGCATCACGCCTCACAAGGTGGGCGTAGCGAGAGGCAAGGATGCGCACCACGTTCTGTCCACAGAGGCGCGCAAGTGCCTCCTGTAGGCCACGTGCGAGTCCGTCGAGCCAGTTGCTCTCGCGGAAGGAGAAGAGGATCCTCCCCGAAGTGGGAGGCTCCATCTTGCCCCTCAAGTCGGCAGTGATCACCCACTGCAACTCTCCTCCGGGCGTGTCGTCCAGCTGAACCCCGTGAAACTCGGGGTGTGGGCGCCCAAGGAAGTCAGAGACGGCGTTGAGGTCGTGCTCAAAGATCAAGCTTCCTCCGTTCCCAAGCTGATAAAACTTGGTGTTGATGGGTTCATTCGGCTCCATCTGAAAGAGAATTGGATGAGTAAGTTAGAGAGTGCAAAGTGTGGCAAAATTTTAAGTTGATTTAAATAAGATAGAACGTGATTCATCAAATTTTGGCAAAGTCTCAAAGACAAGAGTGTAGTAAATTTTCACAAATAATTTCTTTCATTTGATTTCAAAGTTAAGGTTTTCAGAACGCCCATTCTAACTAAGGTCTTCTAAGGTCAAACAATGGCTCTGATACCAACTTGTCAACACCCGGATTTTTAAGTCCGAATGCCTATTATGTCATACATCGCAATCCCAGGAATATTGTTGTTGCGAGGCATAATAGTTAAGTATCACAGTCATCATTCATTACAAACCATAAGTCTTGCAAATTGGAATCACATGATCCATATTACATGAATAGTTGATCTTTTGATCAACGAACACACACAAGTTCATAGTTCAACATAGCGGAAGCGTAAGATACAAGGACTCTCTAGTCCACAGGCCAACGCTTGACATCGGAAGGCGCTTAGTTGTCGTAGGCGTCCTGCTGGTCATCTCCTTGGTCATCTTCATACTCTGGCCATTTGAATAGCCAGGGACAAAGCCGTGAGTACGTTGAGTACTCGCAAACTAATACTAATGTAAGAGCTAGACATTCTAGTGTGGTTTGCTAAGCTCTAGTTTATTTGCATAAAGCTAGTTTTAGTTCACAAAGTTTGAGAAAAGCTTATTCAAGTGGTAACTAACTCAGGTGGGAACATTAGTGTCATTCCCACCATTCAAAAGGTGATTTCAATTCAATTCACCACAAGTCATTTCACCATCCTCCTTTTCAACATCATTTTCAAAGATATGACATCGGAAACTGTATGGCCTTTCCAACCGTCCGTAACCGTGGACGCGGCTATTCGAATAGGTTTACACTCTGCAGAGGTTGCACACTTGTGCCACAACATTTGATTTCATCCATCGGGATTTCCCCGAATCATCGTAACACAGTACGCGGATCATCAACCATAACCTTTCACTTACGAATCCTAGTATGAGCACCTCTCCCCATGAGCTTGGCCTCCCAGTGAAGACAGACAGTCAGCCTGGGAACTGCACAGGGCTTGGGCCGGACATTCACCTCATTTCGCATCATATCATATCGTTTCTTTTGTTGTAGAGGCAGCTTTCGGCATAACCCCGATGACGCTTGTTTAGAGGGAGCCCATACTAAGACGCATAAACTTCCAGTTAAGCCCTACCCATAATCAGGTATTGTGGGGGTACTTAATAATTGGAAAGGTATCGCATTCAAACCAACATCATTGTTTTATCAAAAATCACCATCTTCTCTTGTTCCTATTCACCTTCAAAAATCATTCAATGGAATGCATCTTCATTCCAAGGTTTCCAAAAATCCTCCAAAATCACATTGTTCCCATCTAGAGTAGTCAAGTTTTAATTCATTAGCACTAGCTCTAATTCATGAGGGGTGCTAACTTGCTTTGATTGGAGAAGACTAACTCACTACTCTAGTAAACAACTTGTACTTTGACCAAAGTTAACTATAAAAGTAACTCATTTAGAAAACCAGTAAAAACTTGTAAAGTAAAAACTTGGGGTGGGTTCATATAAGAAAAGATAAGAAACATGGTGCCTTGCCCCAAGGGGCTTTGCACTTTGCAAGAATATTAGCTTGCCTTGGTAGTTCTCAAACTGTTCCACCTCCTCCTCTCGGTAGCAACCTTCTTCTTCGGCGTACTCTCCGGTGCTACCGTCTAAATTTAAATACGAGTATAATTACTCACTAATTCAATGGCTATTCCATACATCACATAGAACACACAAACTACTCTATGCACACAAGTAAATAAACTAGGGTGCATGGGTTGTGAGGTTTAAATAGAATTCACTTCTTTGTATTCCATATGTAAATGATAGTTTCCATAGGATTCTTGAGAAATAATTTCCTCTCATTGAAATCTTCTTAAGATTTAATTTCTCAAACAATCATGGATGAACTCATATTGACCTAAGTCCAATGTTCATCATCATCATTTGAGAAAATGATTTAAATGAGGTGGATCACCTCATACTATTTAAATAACACTACATTTGATTTAAATCTCAAGTAATTCATATAAGAGAGTTTGGGACCAGGGGTCCAAACATCACATGAATCCATGTGAGACAAGTTTAAATGAAGTGTAACACTCCACATAATTTAACTTTAATAGTTTTGGACAATATCAACTAGTTAAACTAGCCATATCATCCATTCATTAAACCATGGCATGATCATGCAAAGTGACCACACCATTTTATTGCATAAACAATTAGTGTAAGTCAAATGTGAGCTATTAGAGTTGGAATTAACTTAATATTATTTTGGTTGCATAAACAATGGCGATTTCTCCAGGGCTTCCGCGGCTCCGATCTTGCAATTGGCCTTGCTCCGGCGACGATCGAGGTGGCTAACGGTGCGAGGCGAAGTGGTGAAGGGTGGGGAGTGAGGTGGTGTGCTCAGTTGCTTCCAGGGAACTCTCTATTTATAGGATTGAGCCAGGGTTGCGGGGCAGGGTGGTGGTCGACATGCTCGCGGCGTCTCCGGCGAGCGGTCGAGCTAGGCGAGGTGGTGGCAGTGTTCTATGGTTCCTGGCGAAGCGAACGGTGGCGACAGCTTGGTCGGGCGGCGTCTGGATTGGTCGCGTTGCTTCCACGACGGCCGCGGCGTTTACGGGAACAGGTCGTCATCTCCGGCGCCGGCGGTCACGGGTCTGGGCTGGGCGCGTGTCTGGCGGCGTCGCGGTGTCACTGCGGTGCTCAACGCGTTGCAAGCGGGGCCAGAGCGAGTGCGAGGCGGTGGAACGGCGCGTGGCCAGTGGCGTCCATGCGCGACGCGAGCGGCATCCCGGGCTGATCTTGGCGCGCGATCTCCGGCGATGGTTGGCGTTGAGCTCGACCGTGGCTTGGCTAGGGTGGTGTAGGAGTGTGCGGTGGCGAGTGTGGGCACCAGGGCCAGGTTTGGCGATGAAGGAGAGGAGGGGTGGCTCGGCATGGTGGCGCCATGGCCGGCATGCCATGTCCATGTGAGCTAGCCACTCCTCATTAGGGTTACTATGTGCCATTTATGGTTAGAGGGAACCAGGGGACAAATTGGGGTAGGTTAGGGTAGATTTGTTGGAGTAGATCACTATTTGCTATAGTGTGTAAATAGTGTTCAATTTTGGAATTTACAAAATTGTCCAAATTTGAATTAATTCAAAAGGTGAAAGTTTTTGAAATGTGAGTGTTGGTATTAGTTGCAAATGACCAGAGGTGATTGGGGGTGGTGGTGGAAAAAGTAGAATTCAAGAATTGCAAAAATTGACAAGTGTGAGATTGTTCCACTTGTTAAAATGTTGCAACTTTGGATGAGCATAGCTATTGATCAAAGATTAATTTGGCAGGGTGATCTTCATCAAAGTTGTTCACCTTGATGTTGACTTTGAAATGGTGCAAAGAGTTAGCAAGAATTGGTTTGGGAAAATTGAATTGCAGGGGCTCAAAGTGGTGATCAGACTATAAATTTCAGTTTTGACCATTATCATATGTGAGTGGGAATTGTGTTTGAATTTCATTTGAATTGTGAAACTTTGGTTCCAAAAGTTGTAATAAGTGTTTAATAACATTATTCAACTAATGGTGAAGACCAAATAGGTCTAGGGTCAAAATTTATAAAAATGCCATAGGGCATATGTTAGGGTTTTTAGGGTTTTTCAAATTATGGAATTTCTTCCTCTTTGTTTTATGTGGTTGGTGATCTTCCTATGATCACACTAGGGTTTTAGAGCATAGCAAAAACAAGTAAAAGCAATCATCATGGCATATCACTCAAATGCACAAGTCCTATGCATGGTACTATATGCAAATAGAAAAGTTTTTGTTGGTTTGAAAATTTGCTTTCTGGAATTCTCTAACTTTCTTTTTATTGAAATTTGGGGTGTTACACTTGTCTTGAAAGTACTATTCATGAAAAGTCTTTGCTATATGATTCAGTTGTTTAATCATTGTCTTTATCATTGCTTTGAATCGCTGCATTCATCTCATATACTTTGCAATAGTATGATCAAGATTATGTTGGTAGCATGTCACTTCAGAAATTATCTTTTATCGTTTACCTACTCGAGCACGAGTAGGAACTAAGCTTGGGGATGCTGATACGTCTCCAACGTATCTATAATTTCTGATGTTCCATGCTTGTTTTATGACAATACCTACATGTTTTATACATACTTTATGTCATATTTATGCATTTTCCGGAACTAACCTATTGACGAGATGCCGAAGTGCCAGTTCCTGTTTTCTGCTGTTTTTGGTTTTAGAAATCCTAGTAAGGAAATATTCTCGGAATTGGACGAAATCAACGCCCAGCATCTTATAATTGGACGAAGCTTCCAGAACACCCGAGAGCCACCAGAGGGGAGCCCTGGGGGCCCCACACGCCAGCCTGGCGCGGCCAGAGGGGGGGCCGTGCCCCCCTATTGTGTCACCGCCTCGTCAGCCTTCCGACTCCGCCTCTTCGCCTATTTAAAGGTCCCTGACCTAAATCTTCGAGACGGAAAAGCCACGGCATGAGAAACCTTCCAGAGCCGCCGCCATCGCGAAGCCAAGATCTGGGGGACATGAGTCTCTGTTCCGGCACGCCGCCGGGACGGGGAAGTGCCCCCGGAAGGCTTCTCCATCGACACCACCGCCATCTTCATCACCGCTGCTGTCTCCCATGAGGAGGGAGTAGTTCTCCATCGAGGCTAAGGGGCTGTACCGGTAGCTATGTGGTTAATCCCTCTCCCTATGTACTTCAATACAATAATCTCATGAGCTGCCTTACATGATTGAGATTCATATGATGATGCTTGTAATCTAGATGTCGTTATGCTATTCAAGTGGATTTTACTTATGTGATCTCTGGAGACTCCTTGTCCCACGTGTGTAAAGGTGACAGTGTGTGCACCGTGTGGGTCTCTTAGGCTATATTTCACAGAATACTTATTCACTGTTATGAATAGCATAGTGAAGTGCTTATTTATATCCCTTTATGATTGCAATGTGCTTTCTATCACTATTAATCTATGTGCTACTCTAGTGATGTTATTAAAGTACTCTATTCCTCCTCCATGATGTAATGGTGACAATGTGTGCATCATGTAGTACTTGGCATAGTTTATGATTATGATCTCTTGTAGATATGAAGTTAACTATTACTATGATGGTATTGATGTGATCTATTCCTCCTTTCATAGTATGAAGGTGACAGTGTGCATGCTATGTTAGTACTCGGTATAGTTGTGTTGATCTATCATGCACTCTAAGGTTATTTAAACATGAATATCGAATATTTTGGAGCTTGTTAACTCCGGCATTGAGGGTTCTTGTAGCCCTACACAATTAGTGGTGTTCATCATCCAACAAGAGAGTGTAGAGTATAGCATTTATCTATTTATTCTGTTATGTGATCAATGTTGAGAGTGTCCACTAGTGAAAGTATGATCCCTAGGCCTTGTTTCCAAATACTGCAATCATCGCTTGTTTACTGTTTTACTGCATCTCTACTGCCTGCAACATTACCACCATCAACCACACGCCAGTTGTAGCATCAAGCTATTTTCTGGTACCGTTACTACTGCTCATATATATTCATACCACTTGTATTTCACTATCTCTTCGCCTAACTAGTGCACCTATACATCTGACAAGTGTATTAGGTGTGTTGGGGACACAAGAGACTTCTTGCTTTGTGGTTGCAGGGTTGCATGAGAGGGATATCTTTGACCTCTTCCTCCCTGAGTTCGATAAACCTTGGGTGATCCACTTAAGGGAAAACTTGCTGCTGTTCTACAAACCTCTGCTCTTGGAGGCCCAACACTGTCTACAGGAAAAGAAGCGTGCGTAGACATCAAGCTATTTTCTGGTGCCGTTGCCGGGGAACGAAGGAAAGCTACACCATTTCCTCCCTCGTCAACCACGCGCCAGTCCTGGACAGCATCAAGGCGCAGTACCATGAACGGCGGGAGGCGATGGAATGCCAGCAGCAGCTGGAGGTGGAGGAGCGTCAACAGCGGGAGGCGGCGCTGGCGGCAACGGAGGCGGCCTGGGGGAGGCGGGCGGATGCGTTGGCGGCGAAGGTCGACGCGTTGGCGGCGCGCCTAGAGGCGCGAATGAAGGAGGAGGAGGAGGCCGAGGCGGAAGAGGAGGCGGAGCAGGACGACAACGATGACGACGAGTTTGAGTGGTCTGACAACGATGGGCCGCACCCGGACGAGATGGCCGATCAGCAACGCGCGCTCGTCGAGTCCTTCGAGTCGGAGAAGAAGCTCCAGGACGCCGCCCGTTCCCGCGAAGAGGCGCAGATTCGCCGCGCCGTCGAGCTCTCCCTCCAGGCAGCGCATCAGGGGAGGGCCGGCGACGACGCGCTGCTGGAGCAGTGGCGTCTGGCCACTGCCCTACGCATGGAGAGGCGGCGCGCGCAGAAGGACCTGCGGCGGAGAAGAGGCGACGAAGGGGCAGGACCGTCGAATGCACCGCCGGGCGGTCAGTAGGCTAGGGTTAGATGAAATCTAACCGTTTTCATTCAAACTTTGTAATATATCATCAAATTTGAGTGAAAACCTTTAATTTCGTGCACTAATATTCATTTGGGGAGGACGTTTGGGGGACGCGACTGGGGAGCGACGTCCCCCAAATGCTCAATCCAGCGTCGTCCGAGGGACGGTTTGGGAAACGCGACTGGAGATGCTCTTAGTTTTGCGTCTCGGCGATAGGGAGATGAAAAGTATTGGACGTTCCATACAAGCTCTGAGCTAAAAAAAAGTAACTTTATTTGATGGGTTACATATAGTGGTACACAAGTGTCATTTTTTTGTTAATTCTAGCCTCATCTATATAGCAACATGGGATCACCCATCACATATCTCCACATCGGCGATCACGAAGTCACACACCACCATGACACCGCCGTTCACGCTGGTCACAAGCATCACCACGTCGTCGATCACGAAGCCGAACACCACCATGACACCACCGTTCACGCCCATCACAAGCATCACCATGTCGTCAACCATGAAGCTGAATACCACCATGACACCCCCGGTCACAAGCATCACCACGTCGCCAACCACGAAGACGAACATCACCTTGATATCGCCGTTCACGCCCGTCACAAACAACAGCATGTCACCGACCACAAAGCTGAATACCACCATGACACTGCCGGTCACGCCGGTCACAAGCATCACCACGTCGCCGACCATAAAGATGAACATCACCATGCCGCCACCGACGACGAGGATGGCCACCACCATGGATTATCATCTCTCACTTCTCACCTATTATCACCACGTTGTCGTCCATGAAGATGGCAAGTAATAAGTTGAGCAAGAGTACTCCAAAATAAACCTCACACATGCGCACAAATTACAGTATACTAGCGATTTATTTATCGATCTGTCTATGTCCACTCAAATAAAAACCATACAACACGAGTGTCGAGGGTACTTCTCGGCAATGCCCTCCGTTTGGGGCTTAGGGTAGATGGAATCTTGTAGACTGACACGAGACATCGGTTATCAAACAAGCGGGGAAAGTGATTTACCCAAGTTCGGGGCCCTCGATAAGGTAAAACCCTTACGTCCTGCCTGTCTGATCTTGATTATGAAAATATCGGGTTACAATGGGGTGCCGAAGGTTTCGGCTGTGATCTCGTCGTGAGGCTAAGTTCTATGGAGACCTAGCTCCAGACTTATGGTGGCTAAGATTACTAAGATTGCGTGTGTCCCTCGGCTGCCCCTCTCCTGGCCCTTATATAGGGAGCCAGATCTCGAGAGATCTACCCGGGTACGACTAGGTTACAAAGGACCCTAGTTCTAGACTTTCCTTGTATTCTTCGTCTCTTCATCTTGTTCTTCAAGGAATCTTCTTCGGCACCGACGTAGTAGTCCACCTTGCCATCGAGTGCCTTCATGGGCCTCCAGTTGGGCCATACAGGATAGGGCAACAACAGTTACCCGAAGGGTAATGCCCACGTCAGTAGCCCCCGATTGTCTAGCCGAAGATATTTTGGGTAGAGACTAAAACATGCCTCCATCGAATGTTCTTCTCTCTTGAAAAATCTTGTCCTTCTTGTAATAGCATCATCTCCTTTCATCGGGTGCGCGTCCAGCGCTATCTGGGAGTAGCCCCCGAGTCTAAGTACGGATGCTTGCAACCGTGCATAGACTCAAGTTGAACCACTTGAATATTTTCTTCTGCCGAAGCTTTTTATAGATCTTTATAAATCATCTGATATATTTATATCAGGGCTTCAATTTTTCAAGTAAAGTTTAATGCATAAAGGATATCGAATAACGTGCCCAGCTTTGCTGGTTAACTGCCGATGGCAAAACAACGTTACTCTACACAGAATCAAGTCCCCGGGCATGATCCTGGAGTGCAAAAAAGTTTGCCGGGTGCGCAATCGGCGCTCCCGGTGGGAGTAGCCCCCAAGTCTGGGCACGGGTGCTTGCAACTGGGTGCAGGCTCGAGCCAAACGATTCGATCTTTTCTTCGAGTCTAAATTTATCGGGTGCGCGTCCAGCGCTCCCGATGGGAGTAGCCCCCGAGTCTAGGTGCGGATGTTTGCAACCGTGCGTAGACTCAAGTCAGCCCATCCGATAGTTTTGAGTTTTCTTCGAATACTCCAAGCGGACTTTACGATGTCACTGATGACGTAATTACTGTTGTAGTTCTTACTGACAGGACGTGACCTGACGGGCCCATCCTACTCCTGCGCGGTTCTGTTTAAGAAATGGCCACTACTTGCGTGCAGTTACCAAGGCGACTCCTCAGTTTCTGCGATCGATGATGAGAAGAAATCTCCTTAATAAATTAGAAACAACGACACGTGCCCGCTCAATCCTCAGCCTTCCTTTTACTTTATAATCTCTCAGGGTAAGCTCTCCCCTTTCCGCACTTCATCCTCGCACCCTTTCTTCCTCATTCATCCTTTTTGCTTACAAGCACTGCGCCGCCACCGCCGTTTCCAGATCTTCCTCAGATCTCACAATGGTGAAAAAGAAGAACCCCACTCCCGCCACCAGTGCCGTGAGCAGTGGTGCCGCTGCCAAGACTCCTCCAAACCCGAGGAGAAGCGCGTCTGATGCTTCTCCCCCAGCTCCGGCGCCGCTAGTGCCATCAAGCTCCACGGCTGGGCCTATCCCCGGCGATTGGCTGGTTTCCACCACTATAAAGCGTGATGAGAAGAGGGCCCATAGCCTCGGGGTAATTTCTTCCGACGAGGGGAACGTTATTCTTCCAGGTGCGACTTCACGGCCCAATCCCCCTGCCGGTTTTACTGTGATGTTCTTATCCTTCTTGTACCGAGGTATTTCGCTCTCTGCTCACAAATTTCTTCATCACCTCCTTCGAGTGTATGAGATTCAACAATGGAATTGACTCCCAACTCAATCCTTCATCTTTCCATTTTTATTACCCTCTGCGAAGCGTTCTTGGGCATTGAGCCCCACTTTGGTTTGTGGAAGAAGATTTTCTTCGTGAAAAGATCCAACTGCAGTGGTGGGACCTTCGTCATTGGCGGAGTTGGGTGATACGTCCAATTTGCATCACTATTTTATATCATAATTTGCTGTTATTCATTGATATATTTTATATTTGGAGATGATAATTATGTTATTTCATCTATTTTGCATGTTTCATGATTATTGGAGGATCGCGCACTGGAGTCAGGATTCTGCTGGAAAAAGCGCCATCAGAATGCAATATTTCGGAAGATCAACAATTGACGGAATTTATATGAAAAATCCTATTTTTCCAGAAGACGAAGGGAGCCAGAAGGGGCAGCCGAGGAGGGCCGCCATGGGCCCACCTCATAGGCCGGCGCGGGCCCTGCCCTGGCCGCGCCGCCCTGTGAGGAGGGGGCCCACAGCCCCCTCTGGCCTCCTCTCCTTCGCGTATTTCTTCGTCCCGAAAACCTAAGCTCCAAGGACACAGTCGCGAAGAGTCACAGCCGCCTCTGCGGGGCGGAGAACACCAGAGAGAAAAGAGCTCTCCGACAGGCTGAGATCCGCCGGGGAAATTCCCTCCCGGAGGGGGAAATCGACGCCATCGTCACCGTCATCGAGCTGGACATCATCTCCATCACCATCGTCATCATCTACATCATCATCACCGCCGTCTCCACCGCTGCACATCGTCACCGTCGTAACAATTCGGGTTGGATCTTGTTGGCGTCCGAAACCCACCGGCGAGCAACGACGGGCAACACGAAGAGCCGGGAGGCTCCCAGAACTGCGGCTGGCCCTGGTCCCTCGAGCGACGGCCCGCAAAGCTCCGGCACGCACGTCCGATGCTGGTGCAAGGGCATGCCACCTGACCTATACCTAGTCAGGAAGGTGATGGATTGCTTCGCTTAGTTTCCTGCATGGCATACACGTAAACATTAAATACGAGCCTCGATCGGCTCTCAGGTTGTCCTGTGAATCGGCTCAAGGAGCCGATCCACCCATGATTCATATGAGGTCTACGATCACATTGTGGTCCTGCTTGATCAGTATAAAGCTAAAACGACCTACGACGATTTAGGGTTTTCACCGCATAATCGGAACATCCTACACGTGATTGAGCCTGGCAGCCACGCAAGATGATAATAAACCAGCCCTAGATAAGGCCTAAAAACCAACAGGGAGTTGATTCCCGGAACATTCTTATCTAGGGCTAGCAAACTACACCCTACGTGCTACTGGATCCTTCAACCCGTTTGCAAGGCCTAACTAATGCAGATATTACACTAATCCTTGAAGAACAAGGAGCAATCATAACAGATCGGATCTACTAAACACGGATCAAGCAAGGTGCCGCCCTTACACCTAAGATAGGTGTAAAGGAGGCTAGACGTCTAGGGATAGCATGGAGCAAAGCATATATCGTGGTAAAGCAATGCTAACCCTAATACATCTATGATAACTATGTTGCTCGCCATCAACAAGGCTTCAGCACGAGCAACGCATGAACAACGAATAAACGTATACTGCCTAGATCGCAAGATGCGATCTAGGCAGCATGATGCTTACCCGGAAGAAACCCTCGAAACAAGGTGTTGGCGATGCGCCTAGATTGGTTTGTTGTGAACGTGATTGTTGTTTTTCTCAATAACCCTAGATATATATTTATAGTACGTAGACTTTCTAACGTGGGAATAATCCCAAAAGTGCACGAGCCAAATTCTATCTAACCGACACGTATCCTACTATATTTACAGATACACGGGCAAACTAGCCCAAACTTCGTGTACAAGGCCGATTCATGTATATCTTCCGTGTATATTCTTCAAGCCCACCTTAATCACGGCCCACCTCTGATCCGGTCAAATTCTGGTGATAACACATGCCCCCCTGGTTTTGGAAATGATAATTCCAAAACCACTCTGCTTTTTCTTCGTCGGGTCATGTTGTGGCAGAGCAGAACCGTCGCAGTATCCTTCATCATGATGCCTTGCCTTCTCAACTTCTCCGCGTGACCTGGCAGTTTTTTTTTCTTTTGGGCACCACTTCCTCGGAAACTGCTGTGGCATTGAATCTCCACTATATCTCCCTTTTATTTAACCGCTTCGAACAGTTCGCCACTTCATCCCCTTGCTCTGCTCTGGCCATCGGCACCAAGAAACCCCAATCTCAGTAGCAATGTCTTTTCCTCCTCTTCCTCCTCCGCCTCGTCGGATCTCTCCTCCCAGTCCTTCTCCTCTTCGTCCTCCTCCACCTCATCGAATCTTTCCTCCCAATCTTCTTCATCTCATGAGGCGACGCCAGAGTGGGGCTCGCTGGCGGCGCACGACATCCTCGCCTCAACGGAGTGGGACAACGAGGACCACGAGCCCTTCGCCTGGTCCGAGGACGACAAGTCCTTGACCAGCGGCGAGGATGACCTCCAGTTCCTTGCCGACGGGGAACTGGAAGCGACGAGTGAGGACGACTCGTTCTCCTGGGACGGCTACACTTCCTCCGAGGAGGAGGAAGAAGAAGATGATGACGACTCCCTCGAGGACTATCCGCCGGCGAAGCGCTTCCGCGCCGGATCGGATGACGACGACGACGACGAGGAGGAGGAAGCTCCCATAGAGGGCTATGGGAGCAGCGACGAGGAGCCCGCCGGCAGCAGCGCCGACGAGAGCTCCGACGACGAGGGCAGCGACGGCCCGTAGGGTAGCGTCTACTAGTAGTAGATTGGTCAATAGACCTTTCTTTTGTTCTTCCTCCTTTGAGCAATCGGCTCTTTCTTTGTAAGAAATCTCCCTTATTAATGAAGAAAATATTCCTCTATTGATTTTGTTTTCTCGTCCAATTTGCCGATTGTCAAACGAAGTCAACGCTCAAAGAGCCGATGGCAAGGCATTGGCTTTTACTCAAAAACGCAATTTAAGGCCACAACAGGTCCAATCCGTGTCCACGCTACCCTCAAATTTCAAACGCACAGATCCAACTCCTCAGCAAATCCAGTGGGAGAATTATCTCAAATGCCATGGACCCTGGCCCGACCTGATCTGTTAACCTGCTCAACTGAGCTTGTTCCTCTAGAGTTGATGAACATGCATCGGCTTTTCATTATTCTAAAGTCGATGTCCGTGCATCGGCTGTACTGGTATCCATATTTCTCAAGTCGATGTCTGTGCATCGGCTGTGATTTGCATATAAATTTTTTTTACTGGCCGATTTTATACATCGGCCCCCATGTTTCACTGTCCATCATCCCACATGCTTGGGAAATATTTCTTGAGGTGTTGACCATTGACGGCTACTAGGAATTTAACACCGTCCAGCTGCTCGAGCATGATGCATTGCCCTTCAATACCTGATCGACTTTGTACGGACCGTGCCAATTAGGAGACCATTTGCCATATGCTTTATCCTTAGTTCCTAATGGCAACACGGCTTCCCATACTAGATCACCAACCTGAAACTCCTTTGGTCTCACCTTCTTATTGTATGCACGAGCTACTCTGGCTTTATTTTCTTTAATCTTCTCCAACGACCAAAGTCTAAGTTCTGTTGCATCCTCAATGGTATCACTCATCAGGGCTGCATATTCTTCAGCTGTTAGATCATTTTGAAACGTGACACGTCTCGATCCAGCCGAAATTTCCCAAGGTAATACGGCTTCCTGCCCATAGACAAGCTGGTATGGCGAAGTTTTTATAGCTCCATGGCATGACATGCGGTAGGCCCACAAAGCTTCTGACAACGTTTCATGCCAAACCCTAGGGTTCTCGTCAATTTTCCTCTTGATCAGCTTGATCAGGCTCTGATTGGACGCTTCAGCTTGCCCATTGGCTTGAGTGTAATATGGAGATGATCGGATCAGCTTAATTCCCATGTCATCGCAGAACTTTCTGAATTCCTTAGAAATGAAGACCGAACCTCCATCGGTCGTGATGGTTTGGGGAATCCCGAACCTATGAATGACGTGTTCTTTCACAAACTTGATCACATCTTCTGATTTTACCTTCTTCATAGGGACGGCCTCCACCCATTTGGTGAAGTAATCTGTAATGGCCAGGATCCACTCGTGGCCTTTGCTCGACGCAGGATGGATTTTGCCGATCATATCCATGCCCCAACCTCGAAATGGCCAAGGCTTGATGATGGGGTTCATTGCTGATGCGGGTACCATCTGAATCTTCCCGAACATCTGACACGCTTGGCATCCCTTGTAGTACTTGAAGCAGTCCTCAAGCATGGTGGGCCAATAAAACCCTGATCGCCTGATCAGCCACTTCATCTTATGAGCCGATTGGTGAGTTCCACAGGCGCCTTCATGCACCTCATGTAAGAGCCGATTAGACTCGCTTGGTCCCGAGCATTTGAGTAGTAACCCTTCCAACGTCCTGTAGAACATGTCATCTCCTATAAGGACATATTTCATGGCCTTGTACCTTATCCGTTTAGGTGCCCCCCGAGCCGAATCCTTCAAGTAATTGAAGATATCGGCTCTCCAGTCATCCTGTTCCAGGAACTGCACCTGAACTTCTGACCCGTCTGGTATGTCCTTGTATCCTGACGCCATCTGTGCGAGATCATTGGCGTCGGTATTCTGAGATCTTGGGACCCAATTGAAGTTGATGTACCGAAAATGTGTCATCAGCTCACGACATTCCATCCAATATGGGAAGAGTGACTCACTCTCGCACTTGTATTCGTCCGTGAGCTGGGAGATCACCAACTTCGAGTCTCCAAAAAGCTCCACCGCCTCTGCCCCGGCTTCCAAAAGCAACTCCATTCCCTTGCGCACTGCCTCATACTCAGCGACATTGTTGGTGCAAGGGGTAGATAGCCTGATAGAGAAGGAATATGTTGCCCCCCGAGGCGACACGAGCAGAATGCCGATGCCACAACCATCGTCACAAGCCGATCCATCGAAGAACATAGCCCATGCACGCACAGATAGTGCTGCTATATTAGTATTGATCCGTTCAGCTATGAGATCGGCCAACGCTTGTCCCTTGACTGCTTTCGCAGGCTGATACCGGAGATCGAATTCCGATAACGCAAACATCCACTTACCAAGTCGGCCTTTCAAAACAGGAGCCGACAGCATGTGCTTGACAACGTCTAACTTGCATATGACGATGATTTCTGCCGTCAAAAGGATATGATGAAGCTTGGTGCAGGTGAAGAATAGGCAGAGGCATAACTTCTCGACCTCAGGATACCTTGTCTCTGCATCCAACATCCTTCTGCTGAGGTAGAAAACGACCTTTTCAACACCCTCATAGAGTTGCACCACTACTGAAGCGATGGACGTGTCAGCTACCGATAAGTAGATATAGAACGGCCTGTCTTGCTGAGGTGGAACTAGCACAGGCGGCGTTGTTAGATACCGCTTAATCTCGTCAAACGCCTGCTGCTGTTCTGCCCCCCAGTGAAACTCGTCATCAGATTTGATCTTCACCAACGCCATGAACGGCTCGATTCGTCCTGACAGATTAGAGATGAACCGTCGGACGAAGTTGATCTTGCCGATAAGACGTTGGAGCTCCTTCTTCGTGGTAGGCGGCTGCATGGTACATACTGCCTCCTGACTTTTCAGGCCGATCTCAATTCCTCGTTCATGAACCAGAAAACCTAGGAACTGACCGGCCATCACACCAAAGGCACACTTCTTTGGATTCATTCTCAGTCCGAATTTCCGAGTCCGGTCTAGGATGCGTCGCAAATCATCCAAGTGTCCTTCCATGGAGACAGACTTGACCACCACGTCATCGATGTAGATTTCCACCAACTTGCCGATCAGATCATGAAAAATATAATTCATGGCTCGTTGGTACGTTGCACCGGCATTCTTCAACCCAAAAGTCATGACCACATATTCAGACAAGCCCACTGATCCTGGTACTCAGAATGCAGTCTTGTGTACATCTTCTGGAGCCATGAAAATCTGGTTGTAGCCGGCGTTGCCATCCATGAAACTCAACATCTTGTGACCAGCAGCTGCATTGATCAATGTTTCTGCCACAGGCATTGGATATTCATCCTTTGGAGTGGCTCTGTTGAGATCTCGGAAATCTATGGCCACACGCCATCGGCCGTCCTTCTTCTCTACAGGTACGATACTGGAGATCCATTCAGCATACCTGCATGGCCTGATGAATCCGGCGGCCAACATCTTCTCGATCTCTTTCTTGACTTCTTCCAGAATTTCGGCCTTCATCTGACGTGCTCGTTGTTGGAATGGCCGAAATCCCTTCTTGAGAGGGAGCCGATGCTCAATGATGCTCCTGTCTAAACCAGGCATCTCCGTGTAATCCCATGCAAAGCAATCTGGGTATTCCTTTAACAGGGCTATCATCTGGCTCCTGAGATGTGGATCTAACTTTTTGCTGATGAAAGTTGGTCGTGGCTTATCCCCAGGACCAATGTCGACTTCTTCTAGCTCATCAGCCGATGTAAACCCATACCCTAGCTTTCCGTCACCTGTTAGATCGACACTGAACACAGGCAAGACGTATGGCAAGGATAATATGGGCCGATTGCTGGAATCGGCCCCCATTTTGATGGCATTGCTCAATGAAGGTTTACATCTTGGTCTTGCTTTACTATGACTACGTGACATGCTTGAGACAAGATTATCACTTTTTATTTTTTGGGGCCGATCGCAAGGATCGGCCTCGCCACATATGTCCATAGCCTTTACTCTTGTTACACGGTCAGGCCGGTGGATAAGACCAGCCTCACCCCGTTTTTTGTCACGTCGATGCGCTCGCAGTCGTCCAAAGTGATGCCGGAGAGTGGCTCTTGGCCTGTCGTCTCCCAAACGTTCATGCCAGCCGTTGAGATCTCGGCTGAGTCATCTGCGTGGACGACCTCGACTTCATCTCCATCCCACTGTATTAAGCATTGGTGCATCGTGGATGGAATGCAACAGTTGGCGTGGATCCAATCTCTCCCTAGCAGGACAGCATAGGTGCTCTTGCTATCGACAATGAAGAATGTCGTAGGGATGGTTTTCCTCCCCACGGTCAGATCCACATTCAGAACACCTTGTGCTTCTGATGCTTGGCCGTTGAAATCGCTCAGTGTGACGTTGGTCTTGATCAGATCCGAGCTAGAGCGTCCCAAACGACGTAGCATGGAGTATGGCATGATGTTGACTGCCGCTCCGGTGTCCACCAGCATCTTGTTGACAGGCTGCCCATTGATATAACCTCGTAAGTACAGGGCCTTCAGGTGTCTGTAGCTTCTTTCTCGTGGCTTCTCAAAAATAACCGGCCGTGGGCCGCAGTCAAGTTGTGCCACAGATGCCTCTTCTGTTCCGGGAGCACAAAACTCTGCTGGCAGGATGAACACCATGTTTGTGCCAGCCGATGTCTCATCATCGGCTTTCCTTTGTTTGGGGCGCCACTCTTTCTTTTGTGGTCGACCCTCTTCGTCCAGAGTTCGCTGAATTTTCGTGGCTAGATCAGGCCGCGCCTTCCTTAACGTGTGCAGGTATAACCTTTCGGCTTCCTCCAAGCCACGTAGTCGCTGAACCCTACGCTTTTGGGAACGGCTAAGTCCATCAGGGCACCACCTTGGCTGGTGGTACTTATCTTCTTCTTCTTCATCGTCGTCTTCCAACTCCTCGAGATCTTCCACCCGAGAGGACTCAGCTTGCTTGTTCCGAGATAGGAGAGGTCCTAGACGCTTGAACACTGACACGTCTCCTGTGCTCTTCTTCTTCTGTCTACATTCTGGGCAGTTGCCGATTGTGGGCAATCGGCTCATTCCTGAATCCCAGCAGTGCTTGAAGAAGGGACAGTCCCAGTGCCTGTCCACGTCGTCCTGCTCTCTTGACTTCTCCTTGGCATGGCGCTCATATCTTTCCTCGTCTCGATCATGCCGACGATGTCTCCTGGTGTCCCTGCTAGCCAGACGATCTCTTTCGTCATCGTCGTTGTATCGTCGGCGTTGGTCGTACTGACTCACATATTTGTTGAGGAGGTGATCAGAGAGAGGTCGTTGATATCGCACATTCTTCACTTCTCCCTCTGTGATGTAGCGCTTGCCATCGTTTCGGAGCCGATCGCGTGGAGCGGCTTCCTCCTTGTCCTTGCCACGAGAGCGGGTGCCCTCGTCTCTGTCCTTACCAGAGTGGTTCCTAGGCCCGACCATGTTAATGCTGAACGAGAAACCTGGCTGGCACCTCCCAGGGTAAGTGCACTCCACCAAGTTAACGGCGGGGAAGGGGTGCGTGTCGACTTTCATGGCGTACTGGCTGAAGATTAGACGCCCTTGCTCTATCGCCATTTGGATCTGCTGACGCCACACCCTGCAGTCGTTGGTGGTATGGGTGAACGTGTTATGCCATTTGCAGTATGGCTTTCCGTTCAACTCCTGTGCCGTGGGGATTTTGAGGCCTTCGGGTAACTTTAGCTGCTTCTCCTTGAGTAAGAGGTCAAAAATTTGCTCAGCTTTGGTCACGTCGAAGTCAAACCCTCTTGGAGGACCTTGTGGCTTAACCCACTTGCAGGACACGGGGCTTGCCCCCCCGAGTCCATTCAGCCACTGCTACCTCTTGATCTCCCGCAGAACCTTCATCTTCCTCTGTCTCAACCAGGACTACCGCACGCTTGAATTTGTCCTAGTACAACTCTGGGTGGCGCTGTTCATATAATGACAGTTTCTGAACCATATGCGCCAGTGAAGGGTAATCTGCTTGGGAAGCCATATCCTTGATCGGCGATGCGAGACCCACCACCGCCAACTCGACTGCTTCTTTTTTAGTCAAACGAGCCGAATAGCATTGGTTCCTAATGGTCCTGAAGCGCTGGATGTATTCTGACACTGTTTCTCCGTGCTTCTGTCGTACTTGTGCTAGATCGGCAATGCCAGCCTCGGAAGCCTCTGAATGATACTGCATGTGGAACTGCTCTTCCATCTGCTTCCAAGTCCGGATTGAATCTGGTGGCAGCGAGGTGTACCACCCGAAAGCCGATCCTGTGAGGGACTGTGCGAAGAACCTCACGCGTAGTGCATCTGCCGCTGAGATCGTGCCCAGCTGCGCCAAATATCGGCTCACATGCTCGATTGAACTGGAGCCATCTGACCCACTAAACTTGGAGAATTCAGGGAGCCGATATTTGGGTGGTAACGGGATCAAATCGTACTCGTTGGGGTACGGCTTGGAATAGCCGATTGCCCTCCTTTTCGGCACCATGCCGAACTGGTCTCTCAAGATTGTACTAATCTGATCTGCGGTGCTAGCTGCAGGAGTCGAGCTCTGAAGATTCGCTGGAGTGGCATACTTAGCTAGCCACGCTTGCTTCTCAAGATCTGAGCTAGCTGCAGGAGTTGAGCTTTGGAGATTTGTTGGAGTGACATACTTAGTTAGCCACGTCTGCTTCTCAAGATCTGATCCAGAAGCCCCTCCTGCTATTCCAGAAACCCCTGCTGTTGCAGTCTGGTTCGTGAGTGCCCAGTTACTGCAGTCTGGCACGTATGTGCACGTGTATCCGTGAGGGATCTACTTAGGCGCCTCATACAAGAACTGGTAATCACTAGGGTCACCACCGATCTTGTAGACGATGAATGCCGGTGAACTCGGCACTTCTGGTGCTGCCAGTGCAAACGGCAGCGGTGGTCGGGTCTGGAGTGGTATCTCTCCTTGGTGAGTCCCTAGAGCATGTCCTGTCGGAGAGTACTGGTGCCTCATGATTTCCTGGATCACCCGAAGCGCGACACGCTCCAAAGCGTTCACTAGGCTCTCAGAATGGCGGTGTAGCGAATGAGCTACCATGTGATTAACCTCCTGACGAAGAGACCTGGTGCGTTCTTCTGAAGGGGTAGACAGGTCCACTCCATCGAGCGCGCCTTCAGGTGAGAACCCTTTCCACCTGATGCCGTGTGAGCGGGTCCTTTGGAAAGAGCCGACGAGGTCGGCTTCGAAGATAGCTTTGACATCGTCATACTTCTTCTTGAGCTCCTCAGTCAGATCTTCGTACGTAACTGGAGGACCTTCCGCCATCTCAGATGCAGATGGCGATGCCGTTGATGCCGTTGATGTCGAAGACCGTCCCACCGGGCGTGCCAGAATGTGTTGGCGTCCGAAACCCACCGGCGAGCAACGACGGGCAACACGATGAGCCGGGGGGCTCCCAGAACTGCGGCTGGCCCTGGTCCCTCGAGCGACGGCCCGCAAAGCTCCGGCACGCACGTCCGATGCTGGTGCAAGGGCGTGCCACCTGACCTATACCTGGTCAGGAAGGTGATGGATTGCTTCGCTTAGTTTCCTGCATGGCATACACGTAAACATTAAATACGAGCCTCGATCGGCTCTCAGGTTGTCCTGTGAATCGGCTCAAGGAGCCGATCCACCCATGATTCGTATGAGGTCTACGATCACATGGTGGTCCTGCTTGATCAGTATAAAGCTAAAACGACCTACGACGATTTAGGGTTTTCACCGCATAATCGGAACATCCTACACGTGATTGAGCCTGGCAGCCTGGCAAGATGATAATAAACCAGCCCTAGATAAGGCCTAAAAACCAACACAGAGTTGATTCCCGGAACATTCTTATCTAGGGCTAGCAAACTACACCCTACGTGCTACTGGATCCTTCAACCCGTTTGCAAGGCCTAACTAATGCAGATATTAAACTAATCCTTGAAGAACAAGGAGCAATCATAACAGATCGGATCTACTAAACACGGATCAAGCAAGGTGCCGCCCTTACACCTAAGATAGGTGTAAAGGCGGCTAGACGTCTAGGGATAGCATGGAGCAAAGCATATATCGTGGTAAAGCAATGCTAACCCTAATACATCTATGATAACTACGTTGCTCGCCATCAACAAGGCTTCAGCACGAGTAACGCATGAACAATGAATAAACGTATACTGCCTAGATCGCAAGATGCGATCTAGGCAGCATGATGCTTACCCGGAAGAAACCCTCGAAACAAGGGGTTGGCGATGCGCCTAGATTGGTTTGTTGTGAACATGATTGTTGTTTTTCTCAATAACCCTAGATACATATTTATAGTCCGTAGACTTTCTAACGTGGGAATAATCCCAACCGTGCACGAGCCAAATTCTATCTAACCGACACGTATCCTACTATATTTACAGATACACGGGCAAACTAGCCCAAACTTCGTGTACAAGGCCGATTCATGTATATCTTCCGTGTATATTCTTCAAGCCCACCTTAATCACGGCCCACCTCTGATCCGGTCAAATTCTGGTGATAACAGATCTTGATTGTTTGATAGGGGAAACTCTCCCGGTGTTGATTTCTACTTGTTATTGATGCTATTGAGTGAAACCGTTGAACCAAGGTTTATGTTCAGATTGTTATTCATCATCATATCACCTCTGATCATGTTCCATATGATGTCTCGTGAGTAGTTCGTTTAGTTCTTGAGGACATGGGTGAAGTCTAAATGTTAGTAGTGAAGTATGGTTGAGTAATATTCAATGTTATGATATTTAAGTTGTGGTGTTATTCTTCTAGTGGTGTCATGTGAACGTCGACTACATGACACTTCACCTTTATGGGCCTAGGGGAATGCATCTTGTATTCGTTTGCCAATTGCGGGGTTGCCGGAGTGACAGAAACCTGAACCCCCGTTGGTATATCGATGCAGGAGGGATAGCAGGATCTCAGAGTTTAAGGCTGTGGTTAGATTTATCTTAATTACTTTCTTGTAGTTGCGGATACTTGCAAGGGGTATAATCACAAGTATGTATTAGTCCTAGGAAGGGTGGTACATTAGCATAGGTTCACCCACACAACACTTATCAAAACAATGAAGATTAATTAGCCGTATGTAGCGAAAGCACTAGACTAAAATCCCGTGTGACCTCGAGAACGTTTGGTCATTATAAGTAAACAAACCGGCTTGTCCTTTGTGCTAAAAAGGATTGGGCCACTCGCTGCAATTATTACTCTCGCACTTTACTTACTCGTACTTTATTCATCTGCTACATCAAAACCCCCTGAATACTTGTCTGTGAGCATTTACAGTGAATCCTTCATCGAAGCTGCTTGTCAACACCTTCTGCTCCTCGTTGGGATCGACATTCTTACTTATCGAAAATACTACGATACACCCCCTATACTTGTGGGTCATCAAGACTATTTTCTGGCGCCGTTGCCGGGGAGTGAAGCGCTATTGGTAAGTGGAATTGGTAAGGGAAACTTTTACTGTTTGTGCTGATTTTATTTCTGCCTGCTGCTATAATTCAATATGGAGAGATCTTCTCTTGAATTTTTATTTGGAAAATCTACTACTACTGCAAAGGTAGTGGATGAGGCGCCAGGTGAGGAAGAAATACCATACAAAATACCTATGAAAATTATTGAACGTGTTGTGGATAACCGCTATACAGGGGATGGAACTGTCCATCCTGGAGATCATTTACTGTTCTTGCATGAATTATGCGGTTTATTCAAGTGTGCAGGTATTGCTATGGATGAAGTGAGGAAGAAACTATTCTCTATATCGCTGTCTGGTAAAGCGGCGCATTGGTATAAATTACTGGATAATGGGGATTCTCTTGAATGGAATGATATTGTGCCCCGGTTTTATTCTAAGTTCTATCCACCAAGTGAAATTCTGTTATCACCAGAATTTGACCGAGTTAGAGGTGGGCCGCGATCAAGATGGGCTTGAAGAATATACATGAATCGGCCTTATATGCAAAGTTTGGGCTAGTTTGCCCGTGTATCTGTAATATAGTAGGATACGTGTCGGTTAGTTAGAGTTTGGCTCGTGCACGGTGGGGATTATTCCCACGTTAGAAAGTCTACGGACTATAAATATGTATCTAGGGTTTATGAAATAAACAACAACCACGTTCACCACAAACCAATCTAGGCGCATCGCCAACTCCCTTGTCTCGAGGGTTTCTTCCGGGTAAGCATCATGTTGCCTAGATCGCATCTTGCGATCTAGGCAGTACAAGTTTATTCGCTGTTCATGCGTTGCTCGTACTGAAGCCTTTTTGATGGCGAGCAACGTAGTTATCTTAGATGTGTTAGGGTTAGCATTGTTCATCGTATCATATGCTATCGTCGTGCAACCCTTAGACATCTAGCCGCCCTTACGCCTATCTTAGGTGTAAGGGCGGCACCCCGCTTGATCATTATTTAGTAGATCCGATCCGTTATGGTTACTCCTTGTTCTTCAAGGATTAGTTTAATATCTGCATAGTTAGGCCTTACAAACGGGTTGAAGGATCCAGTGGCGCGTAGGGTGTAGTTTGCTAGCCCTAGACAGGATGTTCCGGGGATCAACCTCGTGTTGGTTTTTAGGCCTTGCCTAGGGTTGGTTTACGAACACCGTGCGTGGCCGCGAGGCTCAATCACGAGTAGGATGTTCCGATTATGTGGTGAAAACCCTAAATCGTAGTAGATCGTTTTAGCTTTATTTTGATCAAGCAGGACCACCATATATTCGTACACCTCGTGCGAATCATGGGTGGATCGGCTCTTTGAGCCGATTCACAGGACAACCTGAGAGCCGATCGAGGCTCATATTTAATGTTTACGTGTATGCCATGCAGGAAACTAAGCGAGGCATCTCCATCACCTTCCTGACCAGGTATAGGTCAGGTGGCACGCCCTTGCACCAGCATCGGACGTGCGTGCCGAGTCTTTGCGGGCCGTCGCTCGGAGGGACCAGGGCCAGCCGCAGTCCTGGGAGCCTCCCGGCTCTACTGTGTTGCCCGTCGCTGCTCGCCGGTGGGTTTCTGACCGCAACACATTCTGGCACGCCCGGTGGATCCTGTCTAGGGCTAGCAAACTACACCCTACGCGCCACTGGATCCTTCAACCCGTTTGTAAGGCCTAACTATGCAGATATTAAACTAATCCTTGAAGAACAAGGAGCAACCATAACGGATCGGATCTACTAAATAATGATCAAGCGGGGTGCCGCCCTTACACCTAAGATAGGCGTAAGGGCGGCTAGATGTCTAAGGGTTGCACGACGATAGCATATGATACGATGAACAATGCTAACCCTAACACATCTAAGATAACTACGTTGCTCGCCATCAAAAAGACTTCAGTACGAGCAACGCATGAACAGCGAATAAACTTGTACTGCCTAGATCGCAAGATGCGATCTAGGCAGCATGATGCTTACCCGGAAGAAACCCTCGAGACAAGGGAGTTGGCGAGCAGACGTTCAAATACAGTGCCTTGGCTAACTACAGAGCCGATATCCGCAGTTACCTGGCAGATTCGGCTCGGGGGGCACCTAATCAGATGAACATGTGCAGTGAAATATTGGGGGCCGATAGAAAATCGGCCAGTAAAAAAAAAATTCTCATGGTATACAGCCGATGCAAGGACATCGACTTTAGAGCTAAGAAACAAAGCCGATGCACAGCCATCGACCAGGTCGGTTTTCAGTTCAGCCTCATGGCCAACCTCCAACCTTTTACTCTTTAAGCCGTTGGTGTTTCGTCTGCAATATCGGCTTTCAAAGGAAGAAAAGGTGATCGGCTCCGGTGTATCTACCGTCGGCCTGGCTAAGTTGGCCACTTTCTCAGCTACGCTCGTAGGAATGACTAGGACCTCTGCATGGTGGCTGTCTCAATTGCCTGAGTTCAAGGCCCTTTGTTTGATCTGTGCATCCTCACCAATATTCTCGCCTTGACTGAGGCTCGGGGGGCAGCTGGCCCAGTAGATGCTCTGTTTTAGAAGCCGATTGGGGTGTCATCGGCTGATCCTGCGTCGCAACCTTCTTCAAAAATGGTGAGTTCTTGCAGAAGAGGATCACTGGACCTGGTGGGAGGAATTTAAAGGCTCTCTTGGAGACTCCACATTATCCACCAGATTTCAAAGTCATCAGTTGAAGAATTGAAGGATGGATTGTGAAGAACCGATGCGTTGCTATCGGCTCATCGAGCATTGGCTAAGTGAACAATCGGCGAAGTCAGTATGAAGGGGAATCGGCTAAATTAGCTTAAAGGAAATCGGCAAAATCAAATTGGGGGAAATTCTTCATTGATAAACAGGATTTCTTACATGAAGAGCTGATTGCTCTCAAAAGGAAGTACTAGGGGATACATTGCCCCATCTACTACTACTGATCCTATGCTAATGGTCCTATCTACGGGCCGTCGCTGCCCTCGTCGTCGCCGTCGTCGCCGCTGTCGGCGCTACTCCCGGCGGGCTCGTCATCGCTGCTGTAGCGGCCGCCGACAGGACCCTCGTTGTCCTCATCCTCCTCGTCAGCGTCGTCGTCGTCGCTGTCGAAGTCGCTGAGGTTCCCCGGCCAGGGACAGAAGCGCTTGGCCGGCGGTTCGTCGGAGGAGGTGTCGTCCTCCTCCTCCTTCTCCTCCTCCTCCTCGGGGGAGGTGAAGTCGTCGCAGGAGAAGCGATCGTCATCGCTCTCCTCTTCTGTTTCCCCGTCGGCGAGGAAGCGGAGGTCGCTTTCCCCGTCGGTCGAGGACTTGTCGTCCTCAGACCAGACGGAGAAGTAGTGACTAGACTCCTCCCCGCCTTCGATGGCGCGGCGGATGTTGGCCGCGTGGGCCTCCTCCGGGTTCCACTCCGGCGTCGACTCGCGGGAGGAGGAGGATTGGGTGGAAAGATCCGATGAGGCAGAGGAGGAAGAAGACATGGTGGCGCAGGAGGGCTTTTGGGAGTGCTAATGCGAAGGGGATGAAGAAGCAAACTGTTTGGAGCGGTTAAATAAAAGGGGATATAGTGGAAATTCAATGCCACAGCAGTTTCCGAGGAAGTGGTGCCCAACAAAAAAAAAACTGCCAGGTCACGCGGAGAAGTTGAGAAGGCAGGGCATCATGATGAAGGATGCTGCGACGGTTCTGCTCTGCCACGACATGACCCGACGAACAAAAAGCAGAGTGATTTTGGAATTATCAATTCCAAAACCAGGGGGGCATGTGTTATCACCAGAATTTGACCGAGTTAGAGGTGGGCCGCGATCAAGATGGGCTTGAAGAATATACATGGAAGAATATACATGAATCGGCCTTATATGCAAAGTTTGGGCTAGTTTGCCCGTGTATCTGTAATATAGTAGGATACGTGTCGGTTAGTTAGAGTTTGGCTCGTGCACGGTGGGGATTATTCCCACGTTAGAAAGTCTACGGACTATAAATATGTATCTAGGGTTTATGAAATAAACAACAACCACGTTCACCACAAACCAATCTAGGCGCATCGCCAACTCCCTTGTCTCGAGGGTTTCTTCCGGGTAAGCATCATGCTGCCTAGATCGCATCTTGCGATCTAGGCAGTACAAGTTTATTCGCTGTTCATGCGTTGCTCGTACTGAAGCCTTTTTGATGGCGAGCAACGTAGTTATCTTAGATGTGTTAGGGTTAGCATTGTTCATCGTATCATATGCTATCGTCGTGCAACCCTTAGACATCTAGCCGCCCTTACGCCTATCTTAGGTGTAAGGGCGGCACCCCGCTTGATCATTATTTAGTAGATCCGATCCGTTATGGTTACTCCTTGTTCTTCAAGGATTAGTTTAATATCTGCATAGTTAGGCCTTACAAACGGGTTGAAGGATCCAGTGGCGCGTAGGGTGTAGTTTGCTAGCCCTAGACAGGATGTTCCGGGGATCAACCTCGTGTTGGTTTTTAGGCCTTGCCTAGGGTCGGTTTACGAACACCGTGCGTGGCCGCGAGGCTCAATCACGAGTAGGATGTTCCGATTATGTGGTGAAAACCCTAAATCGTAGTAGATCGTTTTAGCTTTATTTTGATCAAGCAGGACCACCATATATTCGTACACCTCGTGCGAATCATGGGTGGATCGGCTCTTTGAGCCGATTCACAGGACAACCTGAGAGCCGATCGAGGCTCGTATTTAATGTTTACGTGTATGCCATGCAGGAAACTAAGCGAGGCATCTCCATCACCTTCCTGACTAGGTATAGGTCAGGTGGCACGCCCTTGCACCAGCATCGGACGTGCGTGCCGAGTCTTTGCGGGCCGTCGCTCGGAGGGACCAGGGCCAGCCGCATCCTGGGAGCCTCCCGGCTCTACTGTGTTGCCCGTCGCTGCTCGCCGGTGGGTTTCTGACCGCAACACATTCACAAGGATCGGAACCGCATATATAATTTTTGGCCTCATGATGGAGAGAGTATTGCCCAAGCGTAGGGGAGATTGAAGTCTTTAATGCTCAAATGCCCCATTCATGAGCTTCCTGGTAATGTTATTATTGATAATTTCTATGCAAGACTTTCTTTTCAAGACAAGACCTTGCTGGATACTTCTTGTTTTGGATCATTTACACGCAACAAAGAAGAGTTTAAAAGGGACCTTCTTAATCGGATCCAGGAAAATACTGAAGGATGGGAGAACGATAAGGATAGAGAATCAGGTATAAATTATGATTATAAATGCATTGAAGCTTTTATGGATACTGATAAATTTCGTAATATGAGTGCTACTTATGGTCTTGATTCTCAAGTTGCTGCAAATCTTTATAAAGCTTTTGCCTCTCATTATGAATTGCCTAAGAAGAATTTTGATAAGTATCATGATCCATATAAAGATAAAATTGATTCATCTATAAATAAATGTGTTGTAGTTGAAACTGTTGATCATGTTATTCCTGAAGCTTATATTGAAAAAACTCCTTTTCCTGCTAAAATGAAGGAGTACTCTATTATAAATAGTGCGGTTAATAAAAGTGAAAAGAAACCTATAGAACCTGAAGAACAAATAAAGGTTGAACCTGCTGTTGCAATAGTTAAAGATCTTGTGACTGAAAATGTGGAGGATGGTCATATTATTTTCTGTGAAGATGCCTCTAATATTGTTTCACATCCTAATAAGTCCAAGAAAACAAGTGTTCATATGTTATCTGTTAGAATTGGTGATCATTGTTATTATGGTTTATGTGATATTGGTGCAAGTATTAGTGCTATTCCTTATGAGCTTTACACGGAGATTATGCACGAAATTGGTTCTTGTGAACTTGAAGATATTGATGTGGTTATTCGGCTGGCTAATAGAGAAACTATCTCTCCAATTGATATTGTTCGAGATGTGGAAGTTCTATGTGGTAAGATTAAATATCCTGCTGACTTTTTGGTACTTGGTTCTGCTGCTAGTAAGTATTGTCCTATCATTTTTGGTAGACCTTTTCTAAATACTTGTGGAGCTGTTATAGATTGCAAGAAAGAGAAAATTTTGACTAAATTTGCTGGTGAATCTTATGAGTTTAACTTCTCTAAATTTGCCAAAACTCGTTATAAAGATGATTCGCCTAATAATGATTTTAGAGTTGAACAGTGTGCATCTATTGCTCTTGCTCCTAATAATCCTTTGCAGCAACATTTGGAGAATAGTGAGAGTGAAGTTTTTAGGGAAGAAAGAAATGAGCTTGATGAAATTTTCCTTCGTCAACCTATTCTTAAGCATGATTTACCGGTAGAAGATCTGGGTACGACACCACCACCAAAGGAAGATCATGTCTTTGATTGAAAACCATTGCCTGATAATCTTAAATATGCTCATATTGATGATAAGAAAATATATCATGTTATTATTAGTTCTAAGCTTTCAGAGTTTGAAGAAGAAAGGTTATTGGAAATACTGAAGAAACACCGAGGAGCTATTGGCTATACTCTTGATGACTTGAAGGGGATTTCTCCCTCTATTTGCCAACATGCCATTAATATGGAAGATGATGCGAAGCCTGTTGTTGAACATCAGCGTCGTCTAATTCCTAAGATGAAGGATGTGGTAAGAAATGAGGTATTAAGACTCCTTGAAGCTGGTATTATATACCCTATTGCTGATAGTAGATGGGTTAGTCCTGTGCATTGTGTTCCTAAGAAAGGAGGAATGACTGTTGTGCCTAATGATAATGATGAGCTCATACCTCAAAGAGTAGTTGTAGGGTATAGAATGTGCATTGATTATCGAAAAGTTAATAAGGTTACTAAGAAAGATCATTACCCTTTGCCTTTTATTGATCAAATGTTAGAAAGGTTATCTAAAAATACTCATTTTTGCTTTCTTGATGGTTATTCTGGGTTTTCACAAATTGCTGTTAAAACTAAGGATCAAGAGAAAACCACTTTCACTTGTCCCTATGGAACTTATGCTTATAGACGTATGCCTTTTGGTTTATGTAATGCTCCTGCTACTTTTCAAAAATGCATGTCTGCTATTTTTCATGGTTTTTGCGAAAGTATTGTAGAGGTATTCATGGACGATTTTTCCGTCTATGGGAATTCTTTTGATAATTGCTTGCGGAACCTTGATAAAGTTTTGCAGAGATGTGAAGAAACTAACCTTGTTCTTAATTGGGAGAAATGCCACTTTATGGTTAATGAAGGAATTGTATTGGGACATAAAATTTTCGAGAGAGGTATTGAAGTTGATAGAGCTAAAGTTGAAGCAATTGAGAAGATGCCCTATCCTAGGGATGTTAAAGGTATTCGTAGTGTTCTTGGTCATGCTGGGTTTTATAGGAGGTTTATTAAAGACTTTTCCAAGATTTCAAAGCCTCTTACTAATCTTCTTCAAAAAGATGTACCTTTTGTTTTTGATGATGATTGTAAGGAAGCTTTTGAAACTCTAAAGAAAGCCTTAACAACTGCTCCTATAGTTGAACCTCCTGATTGGAACTTACCTTTTGAAATTATGTGTGATGCTAGTGATTTTGCTGTAGGCGCTGTTCTTGGACAGCGAGTAAACAAAAAATTGAATGTTATTCATTATGCTAGTAAAACCCTTGATGCTGCTCAAAGAAATTATGCTACTACTGAAAAAGAATTGTTAGCTGTAGTCTTTGCTTGTGATAAGTTTAGATCCTATATTGTTAATTCAAAAGTTACTATTCATACTGATCATGCTGCAATTAGATACCTTATGCAAAAGAAAGATGCTAAGCCAAGGCTTATTAGATGGGTACTTCTATTGCAAGAATTTGATTTACACATTGTAGATAGGAAAGGTGCTGATAATCCTGTTGCTGATAATTTGTCTAGATTGGAAAATATTGCTTATGATTCTGTTCCTGTTAATGATAGTTTTCCAAATGAACAATTGGCTGTAATAAAGGTATGCTGATTATGCTAACTTTATTTTTTCCAAGTACTTGCCTCCAACCTTTTCAGCCCAGCAAAGGAGGAAATTCTTTTATGATTTGAGGCATTATTTCTGGGATGACCCACACTTATATAAAGAAGGAGTGGATGGTATTCTGCGAAGATGTGTTCCCGAATATGAACAACAAGAGATATTGAGTAAATGTCATGGTAGTGCTTATGGAGGACATCACGCCGGATATAGAACCGCGCAAAAGGTTCTACAATCAGGTTTTTATTGGCCAACTCTTTTCAAAGATGCAAGAAAGTTTATTTTATCTTGCGATGAATGTCAAAGGGTTGGTAATATCTCCAGACGCAATGAAATGCCTATGAATTATACTCTTGTTATTGAACTGTTTGATTGTTGGGGATTTGACTTCATGGGACCTTTTCCCTCTTCAGAAGGTAACACTCATATACTTGTTGCTGTTGATTATGTTACTAAATGGGTGGAAGCCATACCTACAAAAAGTGTTGATGGTGAGACCTCTTTAAGAATGCTTTTAGATATTATTTTTCCTCGATTTGGAGTTCCTAGATATATTATGACTGATGGAGGTTCTCATTTTATTCATGGTGGTTTTAGAAAAACTCTTGCTAAATATGGTATTAATCATAGAATTGCTTCCGCTTATCATCCTCAAACTAGTGGGCAAGTAGAATTATCAAATAGAGAAATTAAATCTATCTTGCAAAAGACTGTTAATAAAACTAGAAAGAATTGGGCTAGCAAATTGAAGGAAGCACTATGGGCTTATAGAACTGCTTATAAAAATCCCATGGGAATATCACCTTATAAAATGGTCTATGGAAAAGCTTGTCATTTACCTTTAGAACTAGAGCACAAAGCTTATTGGGCTGTAAGAGAACTAAATAAAGATCCTAAACTAGCCGGTAAGAAGAGGTTGCTACAATTGAGTTCTCTAGATGAATGGAGAAGTGAAGCTTATGAAAATGCTAAACTCTTTAAAGAGAAAGTTAAAAAATGGCATGATAGAAGGATTATCAAAAGAGAATTTAATATTGGGGATAAAGTCCTATTGTATCGGTCTCGTCTCAGACTCTTTGCAGGGAAATTACTCTCGAAATGGGAAGGACCATATGTCGTTGAGGAGGTGTATCGTTCACGAGCAATTAAAATTAGCTCTCTCCAAGGCAACGCCACACAAGTGGTGAATGGACAAAGACTCAAGCATTATATCTCAGGTGATTCTTATAATGTAGATGTTGATGTTATTCGAGTGGAAACACCGGAGGCTTTCATCAAAGGTCAAATTGACAGTCCGCCAGAACTCGACTTTGAATAGGTAACAGTACAGGTAATAAAAAGTTCGCGATTTACTTTCCGAACAATGTTTTTGCTGATTTTGGAAAATATGAAAAATTACGAGATCGAAACGGAGTGGAGGAGACGCACGAGGGCGTGCCCTCATAGGCCGGCGCGGGCCCCAGCCTGGCCGCGCCGCCCTATGAGGTGGCCACCTCGTCGCCCCTCTCCGACTCTGGTTCGACCTGGTACTTTCCTTATGACATAAAAATTCCTGCTTTATAATCCCCCGGACCCCTGGAGGTCCGTATATCATTTTCTCGACGTGTTTTGTTTCGAGCTGTTTCTGCCAGGATCTATTTTCAATCTAGGAGCACCATGGCCTCCAACAACAAGGGCAAGGGGCTTTCGGAGCAAGAAGTGAAGAGGGTGTCATCAAAACAAGAGCAACAAGCCGTTGGGAGTAAGCAAATCTTGGTGGGATCTGTTGACACTCGACGTTCTTTCTCTCATAACTTGCAGGGACCCTTACCACCTGCTCTTAGCCTCGACTCTTTCCCTGTGTTGGAAGAAGCTCTACGGGCTACCGATGAGTTTTGTGATCAATACCGTGCTCTAAGAAGAGAAGTGGAGATACTTCAAGAGGAGAATTACCGACTCCATAGAATGCTGGAATATTACTCGATTCCCATCACAAGGCCACCACCGCCAACTTCGGATAACAATGAATCTCTTCGAGTCTTAGTGCAGAATTGCCAAACTGAGAAACTAAAGCTGTAGGAGATCTGTAAGAAGCGCGGGAGGAATTCATCACCACCATCGCCGAAGGAGTAATTCATCATCGGTATTGGCATCCCCTTGGTTTGTTCCAAGCTTGGGGGAGTGCCGCGGTATCACATCATCACTATCTTTTACTTTTTACTATCAAGTAGTGTCATATCATGAGTAGGGAAGTTATCATATAAGATGGGTTGCAGTGTGGAAGTATCTCTTCTTTAGTTGGTTGTCTATGTATCCCTTGGTGTGAGTTATCGTTATGGAATATTAATGAGAAGTCTTATCATTTACATATTTCACATCTTATTTTAGTTTGCAATCTCTATTATATGATTGATCTTGTTATTAGTATTGGTATCACTTTGGGAGCATTGAATAAATCTATTTGGTTTTGGCAAACTTAGCATTGGTCAATAATAATAACACTTTGAGGTTTAAGTAGAAAAAAAGAAATACATGTAGTTGTTTTATTGTCTTCTTTTCTTGTTAGCTCATAGCTTATTATTCTGAAGTTAAAATTGTTTGTGCTTACAAGGAAAATGCATGATTGTTTCTATCACATGTATATTTGTTTGTTTCCCTCAACTCTTGTGCTTGCTAATTAACCTTGCTAGCCAAATACCTGTACTGAGAAGGAATGCTTCTCGTGCATCCAAACTTTAACCCAAACCTATGCCATTTGTGTCCACCATAACTACCTACTATATGGTATTTCCTGCCATTCCAAGTAAATACTTCGTGTGCTACCTTTAAACAATTCAAATTTTACTATCTCTTATTTGTGTCAATGTTTTATAGCTCATGAGGAAGTATGTGGTGTTTTATCTTTCAATCTTGTTGGGCAACTTTCACCAATGGACTAGTGGCTTCATCCACTTATCCAATAATTTTGCAAAAAGAGCTGGCAATGGGGTTCCCAGTCCCAAATTAATTAACTTTCATAATTTTACAAATAGACACTCCTCCATGGTATGTGATTGTTGGAAGGCACCCGAGGATTCGGTTAGCCATGGCTTGAGAAAGCAAAGGAGGGGAGGAGTGTCATCTAAATAAAACTAAAATAAAAGGCACTCCTTCATGGTATGAGATTGTTGGCAGGCACCCGAGGATTCGGTTAGCCGTGATTTGTGAAAGCAAAGGTTGGAAGGAGTGCCAACCTAAAATAAAACTTTATGGGAGCCGCTCTTCGAGAGTTTATCTGGCAAGGGGGTTAGAGTACCCGCTACCAGTCGTTGACAACAACAAACACCTCTCAAAATGTTACTTTTACTCTCTTTATATGATTTCAAAACTAAAAGAAAGCTCCAGCACATGATTTAATCCCTGCTTCCCTCTGCGAAGGGCCTGTCTTTTACATTATGTTGAGTCAGTAAACCTATTTCCCTCCATCTGAAGCAAGCATTTGAGTTGTTGTGATCAAACCATTTATATTGTGATTTACTTCATCATGTCTTTTACACTTCCTTGCTTAATACAAGTTTTATCCGAATGAATATAGCTTTGAAAGTTACCAATGATTATGAGGAGATTATTATGATTGAGTATGTAAGTTGTGCCATATAAACTTTAACATGAGAGCGCTGCTCGATAGATAAGTATAACCTGTTAATTGTTCTCTGACCAAGAACGAAGTTTGCCATTACCAATTATGATTCTTTATGCACCTTTATTCGTGATTACCTTATACTTGTTTCAAGTTGAATTATATGAGGAAGTTGTTTACTAGAATGTCTTGTGTGAATGAATATGATGCTTCTTGTCCATATTTTATTTATCGACTCGTCACACCATAAACATGTGGTCCTGTTTACCGAGTTCAGTTTCGCTTGGGGACAAGCGAAGTCTAAGCTTGGGGGGAGTTGATACGTCCAATTTGCATCACTATTTTATATCATAATTTGCTATTATTCATTGATATATTTTATATTTGGAGATGATACTTATGTTATTTCATCTATTTGGCATGTTTCATGATTATTGGAGGATCGCGCACTGGAGTCAGGATTCTGCTAGAAAAAGCGCCGTCAGAATGCAATATTTCGGAAGATCAACAATTGAGGGAATTTATATGAAAAATCCTATTTTTCCAGAAGACGAAGGGAGCCAGAAGGGGGAGCCGAGGAGGGCCGCCATGGGCCCACCTCATAGGCCGGCGCGGGCCCTGCCCTGGCCGCCCCGCCCTGTGAGGAGGGGGCCCACAGCCCCCTCTGGCCTCCTCTCCTTCGCGTATTTCTTCGTCTCGAAAACCTAAGCTCCGGGGACACAGTCGCGAAGAGTCACAGCCGCCTCTGCGGGGCGGAGAACACCAGAGAGAAAAGAGCTCTCCGGCAGGCTGAGATCCGCCGGGGAAATTCCCTCCCGGAGGGGGAAATCGACGCCATCGTCACCGTCATCGATCTGGACATCATCTCCATCACCATCGTCATCATCTACATCATCATCACCGCCGTCTCCACCGCTGCACATCATCACCGCCGTAACAATTCGGTTTGGATCTTGATTGTTTGATAGGGGAAACTCTCCCGGTGTTGATTTCTACTTGTTATTGATGCTATTGAGTGAAACCGTTGAACCAAGGTTTATGTTCAGATTGTTATTCATCATCATATCACCTCTGATCATGTTCCATATGATGTCTCGTGAGTAGTTCGTTTAGTTCTTGAGGACATGGGTGAAGTCTAAATGTTAGTAGTGAAGTAGGTTGAGTAATATTCAATGTTATGATATTTAAGTTGTGGTGTTATTCTTCTAGTGGTGTCATGTGAACGTCGACTACATGACACTTCACCTTTATGGGCCTAGGGGAATGCATCTTGTATTCGTTTGCCAATTGCGGGGTTGCCGGAGTGACAGAAACCTGAACCCCCGTTGGTATATCGATGCAGGAGGGATAGCAGGATCTTAGAGTTTAAGGTTGTGGTTAGATTTATCTTAATTACTTTCTTATAGTTGCGGATGCTTGCAAGGGGTATAATCACAAGTATGTATTAGTCCTAGGAAGGGAGGTACATTAGCATAGGTTCACCCACACAACACTTATCAAAACAATGAAGATTAATTAGCCGTATGTAGCGAAAGCACTAGACTAAAATTCCGTGTGTCCTCGAGAACGTTTGGTCATTATAAGTAAACAAACCGGCTTGTCCTTTGTGCTAAAAAGGATTGGGCCACTCGCTGCAATTGTTACTCTCGCACTTTACTTACTCGTACTTTATTCATCTGCTACATCAAAACCCCCTGAATACTTGTCTGTGAGCATTTACAGTGAATCCTTCATCGAAGCTGCTTGTCAACACCTTCTGCTCCTCGTTGGGATCGACATTCTTACTTATCGAAAATACTACGATACACCCCCTATACTTGTGGGTCATCATTGGGTTTTTTGTTCGTAAAGAAGTTAAGTACTTCAACTTCCCAGTGAACGAGTCTATGCAAGGTTGGAGGCTGAAGTGGTTTTATATTATAGATTCACCAACAGCCGACTTCCAGCTCCCCCAATTCTCCGACGTTCTAGAAGCCAAGCCCAAGAAGTCTTGGAAAACTATCCTCTCACTCGATGAAAAACTAGCATTTGATAGGTTATTCGATAGATTCCTTCGGATCAAGGAGTCTGATGGCCAAACCATGATAGGTACCGAGGTAGCCGTTGTGTCCTTAAAATGTCGAGTTCAGCCAATCATGTCTAGGGACCATCCGATGTGGTTGTATCGGGTCCCAAGGATGAGACCAGAGTAAATATCGATGAGTTATCCGAGAAGGAGCTGCTTGATGAAGTCCGGCGCCTTACTCTCTTTAGCCAGGAAGATTCAATCCCAATTATACCTTCCCAACCGCCATTCGATGCTGATCATCTACCAGCCGAGGTAAATTTTTCCCTTCGTGTCCTCATTGTCATGTTTCTCTTGATCACTTTAATTGCCATTATTCTCACTTTTTTACTTCGACAGATCCCTATAACTCCCGAACGTTTGCAAGACCTGCCGAACGATACTTCTGAGAGAAGGGATTCCTCAGCCCATGTGGGGTCCCATACTGACAGAAATGCAAGCCCAAAAGATGAACATGATGATCCGATGAATCCTGAAGCTTTTTTCATCAATCCTCAATCCTTTGCCGATGATATAAGTGATACAGCAGGGTCAATGCATGATGACGACGTTGATCGTGCTGCCTTTGTTGATGCAGTTGCGGAGAAGGTCGAGGCGCTGCCCTTGAAGAGATCATCCGGTGGCTTTGCCGATGAAGATGATCTTTACGATTTGTAAGTCCTCGCCTCTTTTTTCCAGGATCGGGTTCTGATGGCCATTCGTACTTGATTCTAACTTTGCCAGTTTATCACTCTTGTAGTGAAGAGGGTTTCATCGAGCCCCCGCCCAAGAAGGCCAAGTCTTGTACCAACATGCTGAATCCAGCAGCCTCCGAGGCTTCGACTCCTGCTGCAGCCCCTATGGCTCAAATTTTGACAGCTTCTTCCCTTTCCAAAGGGAAGGAAGTTTCTTTGACTGCCGCAGTTACAACCTCTCCTCCAGGGAAACCTGTAAGCCTTCCATGTTTTAATGATTTGTCCATTTGTGGTAACTCTTGAGTGGGTCTTGATCAGATTATAAGTTCTCTGACAATCATTTTTCTTTATCTCCTAAGGATTTGCGATCTGTTCTCTCCTCTCTGGAGACCTTCGCCTCCCAATATACTTCTCTGGAAGTTGACAAAGCCCGGCTGCAAAAGGAGGTCGAGTCTTCTTCTTCGAAGTTGGAGGGTGCGATAAAAATAGCTGCCGAGGCTCGCCAAGAGGTTGATTCCTTAAAGGGTGAACTCGAGGGGCTGAAGAGGAGGCTGAAGGACGAAGAAACATCCAGGCTTGCTACTGAAGCTCGGATGATCGAAAAGGATGATCTTCTTCGCCAGTCTGCTTTGGCCTTGCTCAGTAATTCCCTTCTGGCCTTTTTCGATTTTTTGCTTTATTGATCCAACTTCTAGTTAGTGAACTCCTCCTATGTCGCTCTTTGCAGAGGCTGCCGACATCCTTGCTGAAGTTCTGGACAAACTCCCGAACAATTCTCCGACAAACATCACTGACCCTCGAGTCCCACAAGCTTGTTCAGGACCTTCTTCAGAAGGGTAAGGGAGCCATGGCGAGGATGCATTCGATGATCTTCCCCAAGATTGACTAAAACAAGACCTTGGGGCAGCTGGTAGATGCTTTTGCCATCAACACGAAGGAGGTTATCGAGGTATTCAAACGTACTTCGCGCACATACGGTGCCCTCCTAGCTTTTCAGCTTATGATGGGTCATGGTTTCAAAGCCAATATTGAAGAGATGTCCAAAGAACTGCCGAAAGATCAAGATGAGCGATTCGTTGACTTGGGTGCCTTTAAGACCTCAGCGCTTAAGTGTGCTCGCCAGCTTATTGAGCTGGTCTCGGCAAAGAAATCATCCATTGGTCCAAGCTTGTCAAACCAAACCCAAGCCCCTTAATTTGAGTGTTGTAATCTTGCTCAGTTGAAACAATTTCCCGTCATAAGACTTTTGTGATTGTAACAAATTCTGTACTGGCAATGTTGCCAGTATTTTCTTACTATAACACTTTTATTTGCATCCTCCCGATGGGAGTAAATTCCAGTGTTGAATCCATGTAATCCATCATGCCTTTTAATAACTTTCTGCAGGTTTTCCCTGTGCCTTCGTTTACCGATGACTCTTCGGGTGCTTGTTCTGAGAATGATCGACTCCAGCGCATGAAGGATCAAATTTCTCAGATGGAAAAGGATATGCGCAGTACTTATGCCTTGGATGCTATTATCAAGAAGAAGAACGAACTTGCGGTTGACGCAGAACGCTATGCTCTGGCTGAGTTGCACACAGCCACAGAAAGTTTGAATTGTAAGCGCCCTTTTCTTCTTGCTCCTTATTTTCCATGAAAGTCTTCTTCTCATCTTCCTTCGTTTCTCTTTCTAGTTATAGCTATGAACCCAGCTGAAGAAAACAAGCGGATTCACGAGCGCGTGAATGCATTGGCTCAACTATCATCTTTGCATGAGGTTTTCTGGAAAGTTCAATCGAACGCTTCCATTGTCGCGAAGTTCCAAGATCGGGTCCAGCAGGTCCACCGTTTCTTCGACAAGTGCTATAAAGGACTGAGAATAATCTGGAAGACGATGTTCCCTTTGAACGCGGTCCCTCCCACGTTGTTGACTTTAATGTCATAATTCAGTAACGCCAAGAAGATCCGAAGCTTGGTTCGAGCACAACTTATCGCAGGAGCTAAAACTGCATTCGCCCTTGTTCTTGCATGTCATCCTTCAGCGGACTTGTTGGCAATTGCCAATGTTGTAGGTGAATTAGGGCCGCTTTACCCGAAGGTGGACCTTGCCGCCGCCATCGTTATTGAAAGGCTTGAAGGAACCTCAACGGCAGCCGAAGAAATAGAGGTTCCACAAGAATCTTCCAAAGATATGCCCCTATTGTAAGTAGAAGGCCTTGATACTTGCTGTATCTGAATGTTCGGATGATTATGGTTAGATGATACGTCGCAAACGTATCTATAATTTTTGATATTCCATGCTTGTTTTACACCAATTACTATATGTTTTAAGGGACTAACCTATTAATAGTTGCAAAAGTGCACAAGTTCTTGGTTTCAACTTTGTTGTGCAGGAAATAGGCAAATATGGAAGGAAATAGCTTATTATGGTGAAATCTGGAATTTTCCGGAATCTGTCCCTGCTGAACACTTTTCAAAGATCGCTTCGAAACTCCATCAAAACGACGTCCAATGGAAAAGTCTTAAATTACAAAGTTGTAGAGAATTTCAAACCGAACAATTTGGACATCTTATTCGTCCAGAACGGACAACGGATGCATCTGGCAGAGCAGAATTACTGCAGAGGTTCGTGCAGTCTCGGGACTCCGAAAGTTGGTGACGTATTTGACACAAACTCTTTCCATACCTGGATATTTCGGCTCAGCCACGAGTTATGAGGCTCATGAAGGACAGATGGGAGTCCTAGGAAGGTTTTAGAGGTGCCCAAGAGCCCTTGGATCAAAGGGGCATCCATCCCATGGCCTAGATTGCATCTCCAACACTATATATTGATGGGAAACCCTATTTTTGGAGGCCCCCAAGCATTGTCACGAAAATCCTCCTCCTTGGCAGCAGCCAAGGAGGGGGAAACACTCATCTACACCAGCACCAACTCAAGGAAGAAGAAGGCTAAGGGGCGGCGCTCCCCCATGATGCCGGCGGCGGGGAAGGAGTCCCCCGCGCCGCCGCCGCCGGCCACGCCTCCGCCTCCCGGTGCTCCTCGCTGAGCCCTCCAGCGTCTTCACCGCCATCTCCATCATCAACTCCTCATTGTATTCAGTGGTCCATCCTCTCACAAACCTCTGTGCCGCCCTATGTAAACATGGTGTTTGATGCTATAAGTTATAATCCTATGATCTATGTCATGTTGCCATAGTTTATTTGTTCATTGATTGATTGGTTGTTTCCCTTTGGTTCATTAGAGTTGTATGTTGATATGTTACCGTCCTTGGTGCCCATTATATTTGTGCGCGCATGGATCAAGCACCATAGGGTTGGTAGTACTTGTATACTAGAAGGGGGAAGTTCTGCCGGAGTGACAAAAACCTAAGGACGCGAACCGGATAGTTGCATGTATGGGAGTAAGAGGACCATTTACTTAAGGCTATGGTTGGGGAAACCTTAATGCTTGCTAGTATTTACGGATGTTTGCTAGCAAGTCAATCATATAGTACTTGTAATCCCGGAGGGAGAGCATGTATATTTAGCCTCTCCTACATAGAAAGCTGCATCGAAGACATTGAACCCAAGACCTTCACTAATTGATCTTGGACAAAGCCACCACTATTACCACCGCCTTTCCACACTCATGGTACTATTAGTTTAGTTTGTTTTATTGCTGCAGCACTAACATTTATTCCGTGTATTTTATTGTTCTGCAAAGTCACCTCTCATACCCATTATCGCTCTAGTTTTATTTCCTAGATATTGCAAACGCTTAGTGTGCGTAGAGTTGTATCAGTGGTTGATAGAACTTGAGAGAATGTTTATCCTACCTTTAGCTCCTCGTTGGGTTCGACACTCTTACTTATCGAAAAGGCTACACACGATCCCCTATACTTGTGGGACATCAAGACCTTTTCTGGCGCCGTTGCCGGGGAGTCATAGCGTAGGTGAATATTTTCGTGTGCACTTGTTTGCTTTATCTCTAAGTAGTTTTACTTCATTACCTAGTTGTTCTCTATCTCTTGTATGGATAGGGAATGCGAATTACAAAAAAAAATTGTTGTACTTCTTATATAAAAAAATAAAAAAATATTTTCAGAAAAGAAAAGTGATTGGAAAGATGAGTAATGGTGAAGTGGGGGTCGACCTTGAACACTTGTGTTCATGCCTGCGAAACCAAAACAATTCTTTCCATGGAAGCTTTTCATTAAAAACTTGTAAATAGTGTATATAGTGTACATATCCCGCTGTAAATAGAATGTATAGATAACCCCTAGTTTGTTATGCAAGTTTGTCACTATGCTGCCTAGAAAACAGATTTCATGTGCTCCACTGTAGAAAATTTTGAAAATCACCAGAACGTGATCTTGATCTGAAATTTCTTGAGTGCATAGTAGTGCTTGCTATCTAACTTTCGTTAGTTCTGACTTTTCTGATTTGAGGTACGTAGAAAGATCTAATAATTCAATCTTTACGGACTGATTCTGTTGAGACAGATTTTATGTGCTGTGCTGCAAAAATTCGTGTAAAAATCTCAGTATGGCATTTTGATCCGAAATTTTTTTTGTGCATAGACCTGAGGTTATGATCTGTCTTTCATTAATCATGAATTTTTCGATTTAAGCTACGTAACTATCTCATTGAGTGACATCTTTACAGAGTGTTCAGTTTTGACAGATTTCTATTCTCTTTGTTTAAATATTGTACTTAGGATTCAAAAGTTTCCTTCGTTTTCGACGTACGATTGAAATAATAAGAAACCTCAGTATTATAGTGGCTAAATATTTGATAGATTTTATAGAAATTAGGGATACTTGAACACTTGTGGATTTTATTTAATGAGTACTAATCTACTAATGAGTTTTGTGAAGCTTTATGTGGATGTAGTTTTTAAGTTCCAATCAATATGGTGATATGAGATGAGCAAGAGGATGCAAGAACTCAAGCTTGGGGATGTGTAGATGAATCCCAAGAGAATATTCAAGAAGATGCAAATATCTAAGCTTGGGGATGCCCAAGGCATCCCCCTATCCATCAACCAACATGAGGTTGTCTCCTTCAAACTCAATATTACCCATCCACATGTAAGCATTGTATATAGTTGCTTTTATTATCTTTGGTTTTATCCTATTTAGTTTTATTAGGTTCTTTATTTGGTTCTTGTTTCTTTGTCATTTTCACTTATAATTGGAAAACAACAACAAAAAAAGGGGGTTTGAGAGCTCCATCAAATGGCTATAAAGAAAGAGCTTTATGGGAGACAACCCAATATGTTTATATTTCTGTTATTTACTGCTTTGTTGAGTCTTGGAAGTCATTACTACTGTAATGACCTCCCCTTATCATGTTTGTTTTGTTTTTGTGCCAAAAAATTGCATCTAATGGTAAGAAAGTGGTATTTGGGAGATTTGCAATCTTGTTTACTGTTTCTGGTTTGTCACGAGAAAACTCGCCAAAAATCACCAGAATGTAAGTTTGAGCTGCCAATTTACGAGCATCTTCCCCAGGTATTTATCTAACTTTCATTAGTTCAGAGCTTTTCGAGTTACGCAGCGTAACTATTTTTCAAAAATCAATTTTTACGAACTGTTCTGTTTTGACAGATTTTTGCACTATTTTGCATTTGCATCTTTTTGCCCACCTTTTTGAATTCTCTTGATCAAAGAACCTTCTTGAAGTCGTGCTACAGTAGCTAATGCTTATTAAAATTCTTTTCATATGTCATACTGAACTTTGTAGATTTGATTAATATTATCATTGAACTAACGCTGCTAATGAGATTTGTGATGAGTTTTGTATGAAGGAAGTTTTCAAGTGTAGGAAAGAAGAATGATGAGATGAGATGAAGAATGGACAAAAGCTCAAGCTTGGGGATGCCATGTCACCCCAAGATATATTCAAGAAGTACAAGCGTCAAAGTTTGGGGATGCCCAAGGCATCCCCTTCTTCATCAATAAAAATATCAGGTCATGTTTCTGTTCACTATATTTTTATTGCTTCATATACTATGCGTTATTCTTGGAGCGTCTTTATTTTCTGTTGTGTATTTTATTTTCAATAAAGTAGGCACCATCATACCATGTTTGTTTGGGAGAGAGACACGCTCCATTTTAATTGTATGAACGCTCTAGTTTTCACTCTTATTGTTCAACGAGCGTTTTATTTTTGCTAGTACTGCGTTTAGCTCTGGTTTTTCACTCCTATTTTGTTCAGAGCTTGTTAGTATGCTTCAGTTATATATGATTAGCTCTCTGATCTTTAATGAATATTATAAATAAGAGTTGTTTCAAATAAGTTGATTGGTGTTGGATACGAGTAAAAAGGTTTCATATTAATAGTGATGCAAATGGAAGATCTCCTCTGATATTTCAATTGGGTTGAATTGATCATTTAGTTTAGACTTTTAATATCACCATATGCTTTAATTAATAAGTTTTGTCGCTATGCATGATTATGACCATTATTGCTCTCTTAGTTGGTCGCTATCTTTATTTTTGCTAGCCTTCATTCTGTACTGAGTATGATCTCTACTCGTGCATCCTACCACCAAAAACCAAAATATGCCAAAAGTGTCCACCATACCTACCTATATGTGGTATTTCACCGCCACTCCAAGTAAATTTACATGTGCTACCTTTAAAACCTTCAAAATAATTCCTTGTTTTTGATATACATAGCTCATGGGAAAGTAGCCTAAAAAAATATTGTGGTGAGGAATATGTCACTTATGTATCTTAGTTCTTATAAGCTGCTTGTTGTGTGGCAACCATGCTGACATGGGGACACCATCATCATATTTTTGATAAATATCATGTGAGTTACTATGCATGTCTGTCTTGTCTGAAGTAAAGGAGATAACCATGATAAAAGGTTAGAGTATGCATATTGTTAGAGAAGAACATTGGGCCGCTAACCAAAGCCATGTTTACATGGTGGAAGTTTCAGCATGGACATTAAAACCTCAAAAATCTCTTATGAGAAATTTATGTTGCCAAAATCTCTAAGCTTAAAGAGGAGTCCATTTGTCTGTTGTCCATGTTGTCCCGGTATGGATGTCTAAGTTGAGAATAATCAAAAGCGAGAAATCCAATGCGAACTTTCTCCTTAGACCTTTGTACAGGTGGCATGGCGGTACCCCTTTGTGAAACTTGGTTGAAACATATGTAATGCGATGATAATCCATGGAAATCTGAGCTAATTAGGACAAGGTGCGGGCACTATTAGTATTCGATGCATGAGGCTTGCAACTTATAGGAAGTTTTATACATAACCTATATTACTTATTGCTACCGTTGACACAATTGCCTCTCTTAAAGTTTTATATCTCTATGTTTTCAAAATAAAAAGCTCTAGCACATGTTTAATCTTTGCTTCCCTCTGCGAAGGGCCACTCTTTTACTTTTATGTTGAGTCTTCATCTTCTAAGTTATATGCACCGTCTTATGAGGGCATAGTTGTCATTCTTAGTTCTATGTGCATGGTCCCAAAATTATTATTGATCGAATCATGAATGTGTTATTAATTGTTCTTAAATTATTTGTATCTAGTCATCCTTTGAACTTTGAAGGTGCATGTCACCTCAAAAATTATTTTTTTTATCACTTACCTACTCGAGGACGAGCAGGAGTTAAGCTTGGGGATGTTGATACGTCGCAAACGTATCTATAATTTTTGATGTTCCATGCTTGTTTTACACCAATTACTATATGTTTTAAAGGACTAACCTATTAATAGTTGCAAAAGTGCACAAGTTCTTGGTTTCAACTTTGTTGTGCAGGAAATAGGCAAATATGGAAGGAAATAGCTTATTATGGTGAAATCTGGAATTTTCCGGAATCTGTCCCTGCTGAACACTTTTCAAAGATCGCTTCGAAACTCCATCAAAACGACGTCCAATGGAAAAGTCGTAAACTACAAAGTTGTACAGAATTTCAAACCGAACAATTTGGACATCTTATTCGTCCAGAAAGTACAACGGATGCATCCGGCAGAGCAGAATTACTGCGGAGGTTCGTGCAGTCTCGGGACTCCGAAAGTTGGTGACGTATTTGACACAAACTCTTTCCATACCTGGATATTTCGGCCCAGCCACGAGTTGTGAGGCTCATGAAGGACAGATGGGAGTCCCAGGTTCTAGAGGTGCCCAAGAGCCCTTGGATCAAAGGGGTATCCATCCCATGGCCTAGATTGCATCTCCAACACTATATATTGATGGGAAACCCTATTTTTGGAGGCCCCCAAGTATTGTCACGAAAATCCTCCTCCTTGGCAGGGGGAAACACTCATCTACACCAGCACCAACTCAAGGAAGAAGAAGGCTAAGGGGCGGCGCTCCCCCATGATGCCGATGGCGGGGAAGGAGTCCCCCGCGCCGCCGCCGCCCACGCCTCCGCCTCCCGGCGCTCCTCGCTGAGCCCTCCAACGTCTTCACCGCCATCTCCATCACCAACTCCTCATTGTATTCAGTGGTCCATCCTCTCACAAACCTCTGTACCGCCCTATGTAAACATGATGTTTGATGCTATAAGTTATAATCCTATGATCTATGTTATGTTGCCATAGTTTATTTGTTCTTTGATTGATTGGTTGTTCCCTTTGGTTCATTAGAGATGTATGTTGATATGTTACCGTCCTTGGTGCCCATTATATTTGTGCGCGCATGGATCAAGCACCATAGGGTTGGTAGTACTTGTATACTAGAAGGGGGAAGTTCTGCCGGAGTGACAGAAACCTAAGGACGCGAACCAGATAGTTGCATGTATGGGAGTAAGAGGACCATTTACTTAAGGCTATGGTTGGGGAAACCTTAATGCTTGCTAGTATTTACGGATGTTTGCTAGCAAGCCAATCATATAGTACTTGTAATCCCGGAGGGAGAGCATGTATATTTAGCCTCTCCTACATAGAAAGCTGCATCGAAGACATTGAACCCAAGACCTTCACTAATTGATCTTGGACAAAGCCACCACTATTACCACCGCCTTTCCACACTCATGGTACTATTAGTTTAGTTTGTTTTATTGCTGCAGCACTAACATTTATTCCGTGTATTTTATTGTTCTGCAAAGTCACCTCTCATACCCATTATCGCTCTAGTTTTATTTCCTAGATATTGCAAACGCTTAGTGTGCGTAGAGTTGTATCAGTGGTTGATAGAACTTGAGAGAATGTTTATCCTACCTTTAGCTCCTCGTTGGGTTCGACACTCTTACTTATCGAAAAGGCTACACACGATCCCCTATACTTGTGGGACATCATTAGACTATTTTATCGGCAGGTGTATATACATGTACCTCTTCTGTGGTAATGCCGTTGGCAAATTTTGAAGGAGTAAATCTTAATTACTCATCTCTACATCTGTATTATGATGTATACATATGTTTGTCGGTAGCAAATTATTTGAGTGATCAGGTCATGTTGCGGGTCTTGCTAAACCCGTTGTATGTGCAACTTTGCTTTCAACCGATGCATGACTTGACAGCAACTCCCGAATAGATCGGTGCAACTAGATCTGCCGATGACTCCGTCGCTCTTTGATACTTCTGTAGTTTAAAGTATCGAGCGTGGGTCATTTTCGTACGTGTTTCATCATCCTTGCTATCTGCGGCACTCTTTGAGGCATCTATAGCGAAGGAGAAGAGCAAGGCCCCCGTCGATTTTGCATCATAGTACTCGTAATTTCAGAGGCTTTTTTAGAGTGCAATCTCTGGGCGTATTTTCCATTAAACTGATGTTCGTTGTAATATACAAACAAAGTTCCTGACGATGTAGTTCGGGTGTCCCAAATTACTGCAATTCTTCAAGAAAACAAAACTTGAGTCTTCATTAATAATATAAGAGAAAAACTAGAGGGCAAAGAAAGAGCCCTGCTGAAAAGAGAAAAAACTAAATATAATGATATCCATCCTTTTAAGCAAGAGGAGGGTTCTTATCTTCGAGCTTGTCTGGAGTGCCAGTGGCTTTGGAAGCATCACTGGTTTCATCAGGGGTCCTTGCGGCGATTGCCGGAGTTTTGTCTTCTTCTATAATGGTCTTACCGCCAGCTGGCGAGGTTTTCACTGTCGAAGCTTCCAGGGCAAGGTCGGCTGGCTTCTTCTTCATTTTCTTGATGTGTTCATCTTCCTTACTATCGAGTGCTGACGATTTTGATGGGAAGTCTTGATACGTCCAAAACGTATCTACTTTCCCGAACACTTTTGCTATTGTTTTGCCTCTAATTTGTGTATTTTGGATACAACTAACACAGACTAACGCTGTTTTCAGCAGAATTGCCCTGGTGTCTTATTTTTGTGTAGAAAATCAACTTTCAGGAAAATCCCTGGAAATAATTGCAATGGGCCTATTTTCACAGAAGACCTACGGAGCCAGAAGACGAGACGGAGAGGGGCCATGAGGTGCGCACACCACATGGCGGCGCGGTGGGCCCCTGGGCCGCGTTGCCATATGGGGACGCCGCCTCGGCCAGCCCCCGACGCTCCCTCTGGACTACTTAAAGCCCTTGACCTAAAAACGCACGGGGTTCGACCAATTTGCCAGAAGACATCCAAAACTCCACCGCCATCGAAAACTCTATTTCGGGATCAGAAACTCCGTTCTGTCACCCTGCCGGGACGGGGAATTGGAGGAGATCATCGCCATCATCGCCACTGACGCCTCTCCATCAACCATCCATGCTTCCCCCATCCATGTGTGAGTAAATCCTCGCTGTAGGCTGAAGGGGATGGTAGGGATTGGATGAGATTGTTCATGTAATAGCCATAAGATTGTTAGGGCATGGTGCCTAGTATCCGTTGTTGGTACTTTTATGATATTGTTGCAACTTGTTATGCTTATTGCTTGTCACTAGGGCCCGAGTGCCATGATTTCAGATCTGAACATGTTATTGATTCATGATGATATTCATTGTTTTATGATCTTACCTACAAGTTGTATACACATATTGCTATCCGGAACCCGAGGCCCCAAAGTGCCAGAAATTGGGACAACCGGAGGGGAAGGCTGTGATATGAGGATCACATGTGTTCACGGAGTGTTAATGCTTTGCTCCTGTACTCTATTAAAAGGAGTACCTTAATTACCAGCAGTTTCCCTAGAGGCCCGGCTGCCACCGGCTGGTAGGACAAAAGATGTTGTGCAAGTTTCTCATTGCGAGCATGTACGACTATATACGAAACACATGCCTATGGTTATTTAGTACTTGGATACTGTTTTATTATTATCTGCAAATGCCTTGTCTTGATTATTACATGATTTATCTTATCCATGCAGCGCCCGTTCATCCATCCCTATGCCTACAATATTTGAATCTTGTTGTTTACTATAATCACTAATGCTGTCTTTATTACACTGCTGCTTATATTTCACTACCGCTAGTGCTATAAACTGTGCTACTGATAAACTCTTGCGAGCAAGTCTGTTTTTAGGTGCAGCTGAATTGACAACTCCGCAGTTAAGGCTTACAAATATTCTTTGGCTCCCCTTGTGTCGAATCAATAAATTGGGTTTTACTTCCCTCGAAGACTGTTGCGATCCCCTATACTTGTGGGTCATCAAGACTATTTTCTGGCGCCGTTGCCGGGGAGCATAGCTTTATTTGCAAGTTCACCTGAATTGATATTGTTCGCTGCAAATCCTCCATCATGGGTAAACCTCGCGATGCTAAAGTCGCCATATTACCATCCACTACAAGAAAAGGTACAACTCTGAGTACCTCTGCTGCTCTTGATTCACCATCTGTGATAAGTCAACTTGTTTCACCACCACAAGCTTCACATGTTGGTACTTCTGCTGAATCTGAAAATTGCTTTGATAATTTTGGCGATGCTTCTACTGTGCTTGATGATAGTGGTTCATTAGGTCCTTTTCTAGATGCTACAATTGCTAGGTCTAGACAAATTGAAAATACTGAAATTCTAATGAAAATACTGTTACACCTATTAATTCACCTGAGTCTGAACACCCTAGTGATGATCCTGAGGAAGATTATGTGGAACTTGATGATGATTTTATTGATAAATGTAATGCTACTACTGGTGCAAGTAACATTAAAAAGCTTCTTGCACAACATGCTATTAGATATAAACTGTCTCCTGATCCTAAATTTGCCACATCTCCTATAAACATGAAGGATAAGGATTATGTCATTTAATGAAAGTCTAGTAGTTCATGATCTCTCATGTTTAGCTTCAATTATTAATAATGAGTAGCATGTCATAAATATTTGCTTGCATTGTTTTATTCATAGATAGGTATGACATTGTGGTATCCTCCTCTGAATAATTCATTTGAATTGACTTGGCACATGCTCACGCATGCATATGACTGAAAAACAAAAGTCAATTAAGCCTCGATGATTTACTTTGCTTCAGAGTTCTTGTATCACTTTATGCCTCCGTTAATTTTATTTTGTCGCAAGCATGATTATGACGGTAATTGCTCTCTTGATTGTCGCTTCCCAGTCTATTGCTAGCCTTCACTTGTACTGAGCGGGAATGCTGCTCGTGCTTCCAAACCCCTGAAAACCAAGTTATTCCAAAGTGTCCACCATAAATACCTATGCATGGCATTTCAAACCATTCCAAGTAAATTTTCATGTGCTACCTTTAAAACTTTCAAAGTACTTCTCAATTTGTGTCAATGTTTTATAGCTCATGAGGAAGTATGTGGTACTTTATCTTTTAACCTTGTCATTTACTCCTGATATACTTTCACCAATGGACTAGTGGCACATCCGCTTATCCAATAATTTTGCAAAAAGAGCTGGTAACGGGGTGCCTAGCCCCAATTAATTAACTTTCATTAATAATTCTCTTCACATGTTTTGCCCTAATTTATCAGTAAGCAACTTAATTTGCAAATAGACACTCCTCCATGGTATGTGAATGTTGGAAGGCACCCGAGGATTCGGTTAGCCATGGCTTGTGTAAGCAAAGGTTGGGAGGAGTGTCATCCATAATGAAACTAAAATACATGTGTAAACAAAAGAGAAGAGGGATGATTTACCTTGTTGGTAGAGATAACGTTCTTCATGGGAGCCGCTCTTGAAAGTCTGGTTGACAAGGTAGTTAGAGTGCCCACTACCATTCGTTGACAACAACAAACACCTCTCAAAACAATTTTACTTCTATTTTAAAAATGAAAAGCTCTAGCACATGTTAATCCCTGCTTCCCTCTACGAAGGGTCAATCTTTTACTTTTATGTTGAGTCATCATCCTTTCTTTGAGCACCTTCTTGAGAGCATAATTGTCATTCTTAGTGTAATATGTTTGTCCCAGAATATGGTTAACTATGGTATAACTTTGATGCTTTTATCTTTGATAATCTTTACTTCTAGTCTTTCCATGAAATTCAGAGGTGCCTGGGCATTTATGTTTTGCTGTACAAATACTGGCAAGCGAGATACCACTTTATCACATCTTTGTATGAGCATTGCAATCCTGCTGATAGATATGTTTCATGATGCTTATTATTAGTTTATTGGTATCTTTTTCATGATTGACATAACTATTAGATGACTTTATTTGCATTTATCTTATCATGAATTGCCTAAGTACTCGTCCATATAATTAGAATATTTACATCATATGAGCAATTGTGTTCGTGAAAGTTCTTTTATCGCACTCAGTTGTTAACTGAATTGCTTGAGGACAAGCAATAAGATAAGCTTGGGGGGAGTTGATACGTCCAAAACGTATCTACTTTCCCGAACACTTTTGCTATTGTTTTGCCTCTAATTTGTGTATTTTGGATACAACTAACACGGACTAATGCTGTTTTCGGCATAATTGCCCTGGTGTCTTATTTTTGTGCAGAAAATCAACTTTCAGGAAAATCCCCGGAAATAATTGCAATGGGCCTATTTTCACAGAAGACCTACGGAGCCAGAAGACGAGACGGGGGGGGCCACGAGGTGCGCACACCACATGGCAGCGCGGTGGGCCCATGGGCTGCGCCGCCATATGGGGACGCCGCCTCGGCCAGCCCCCGACGCTCCCCTCTGGACTACTTAAAGCCCTTGACCTAAAAATGCACGGGGGTTCGACCAATTTGCCAAAAGACATCCAGAACTCCGCCGCCATCTAAAACTCTATTTCGGGATCAGAAACTCCATTCTGGCACCCTGCCGGGACAGGGAATTGGAGGAGATCATCGCCACCGACGCCTCTCCATCAACCATCCATGCTTCCCCCATCCATGTGTGAGTAAATCCCCGCTGTAGGCTGAAGGGGATGGTAGGGATTGGATGAGATTGTTGATGTAATAGCCATAAGATTGTTAGGGCATGGTGCCTAGTATCCGTTGTTGGTACTTTTATGATATTGTTGCAACTTGTTATGCTTAATGCTTGTCACTGGGGCCCGAGTGCCATGATTTCAGATCTGAACATGTTATTGATTCATGATGATATTCATTGTTTTATGATCTTACATGCAAGTTGTATACACATATTGCTGTCCGGAACCCGAGGCCCCAAAGTGACAGAAATTGGGACAACCGGAGGGGAAGGCTGTGATATGAGGATCACATGTGTTCACGGAGTGTTAATGCTTTGCTCCGGTACTCTATTAAAAGGAGTACCTTAATTACCAGTAGTTTCCCTAGAGGCCCGGCAGCCACCGGCTGGTAGGACAAAAGATGTTGTGCAAGTTTCTCATTGCGAGCACGTACGACTATATATGGAACACATGCCTATGGTTATTTAGTACTTGGATATTGTTTTATTATTATCTGCAAATGCCTTGTCTTGATTATTACATGAGAGTTATCTTATCCATGCAGCGCCCGTTCATCCATCCCTATGCCTACACTATTTTAATCATGTGTTTACTATAATCACTAATGTTGTCTTTATTACACTGCTGCTTATATTTCACTACTGCTACTGCTATAAAACTGTTGCTACTGATAAACTCTTGCGAGCAAGTCTATTTCCAAGTGCAGCTGAATTGACAACTCCGCTGTTAAGGCTTACAAATATTCTTTGGCTCCACTTGTGTCGAATCAATAAATTGGGTTTTACTTTCCTCGAAGACTCTTGCGATCCCCTATACTTGTGGGTCATCAAGTCTTCAGTTTCCTGTTTTAGCCCGAACTTCGCAGCAATTCTCTGAAACTCGCGATCACAATTATATGAGCGTGAAAAACTTCCATAGACTGTGATGTTTGTTCCGTTGTTCCCAGGCATTTTCAGCTTGAGGTACGCGTAATGCGGCACAACCATGAACTTGGCATAAGCTGATCTTCTGAGTATAGAGTGGTACTGTGATTCCCAGTTTACTACTTCAAACTCGATCTTTTCCTTCCTGAAGTTGTCGGGTTTTCCAAAGACAATGTTCAAGTAAAGTTTGCCAAGAGAGTACGCCGGTAAGGTGGGGAGAATCCCGTGGAAACAGGCATCTGTTTCTTCGAGCATTCTCATCGTAATTCTCATGCTTTTGATCATGTCGAGGAATATCAGGTTTAATCCGCTTCCACCGTCCATGAAAACTTTGCTCATCTTAAACCTCCGATCTGCGCCTCAACTACCAAGGCAGCATGCCGTGGCTTTGGAATTGTCATCGGGTGATCCGCTCTGCTGAACATGATGCTCTTAGATGACCAGTCGATATATTCAGGGATATTAGCCATAATGCTTTCTGCCAGGTTGATTTCTTGGGTGAGCTTCTTCATCTCCCTTTTCGAAACACCGGTTCTGCAAATCATACTCATTTGTCCACGTGGCGGCGGAAAGGACTCGTTAGGGTTGTGGGGCTGAACTTGCTGGACCTAGTGCTGGGGTGGAGGTGGAGGTGGGTTTGGTTGCTGCTGCTGCTGGATGAGCTTCTGCATCTCAATGAACTGCCGACATTCCTTGAGCAAGTGACTCAACTTTTTCTTGTCGTCTTTAGGGTTGATGTACGCATGCAGGTAGCAAGGGACGTTTATCTGCTCAGCAAAGGGTAGCTCGGGGGTCCTCGGAGGTCGTGGTTTGTAGCTGCCACGGTTCCCAGAGTTACTCCGATTGCCGTCATGCCGATCGTCTCGCCTATCATCATACCGATCATCTTGTCGATCGGAATATCATGCGGCTACCAAGTTGTTATCATCGTAACTGCGGTCTTTCCTTTTCTTTCGACGATCCATTCGACCACCCGAATCATGCCTCGGCTGATCGTCATCTTCGTCGTCACTACGTTGTCGAGGCCTTCACACGTTGTCTTCGCCATCAGCCCAGCTGTTGGCAATTTCCATTAACTTGGTTATGGTCTTTGGCTTCTTGCGCCCAAGTTCCTCTATGTAGGTTTCACGTCGGATGCCATCGCTAAAGGCATCGATTGCTCTGTCGACGGAAACAACTTCGGCGGCGTTCAGGAGTTTAGTGAACTCCCGATGTATGCACGCATCGACTCCTTTGGCTTCTGTTGGCAATCCCGTAATTCGTCGATTCCAACAGGCCTCTTGTATGTTGCTTGGAAGTTTGCGACGAAAGCGTCGACCAGATCATCCCATGATTTGATGGAACCCTTCGGCAGGCCTCTCAACCAGGCCCGTGTTGAATACTTCAGGTAGAGTTGCAAGCATTGCATTGCTGCTATCTGATTTCCTTTGTGTAGGATCACAGTCTGCAAGTAATCATCTATCCACGACCTCGGCTCCTGCTGCCCATCATACTTGGCGGCGTCAGTAGGGGTAGGTTTGAATTTTTTGGGTGCCATTGTCTCACGGATCTTGTAGCTTAAACAATCAGCTCCCCTCAACTCGCCATCGTACTCCTGGCTTTCTTCTGAGGCGTCGCTATCGTACTCCGATCCCTTGCGGCTCGCCGGCCGTCGCCTAGCTTTGTCGATTCTACTCTGGGTGATTTCGTCTCGGGCGTCCCTTGAACGATGCTTCGAGCCGCTGGCTTGGAGCGTGGACTTTTCCTTTCGTGGAACCAGATTGTCTCCCAAGATTGCGAGGCTTTCCAGGGCACCCCGATGAGCTTGATCCATAGAACCTTCGGGTCGTTGGTTGATGAGATACGCTGCGAGGTTGGCAGTTGCTCCCTCAACGGTTTTTTGCCTTAACATACCCGCAGTGTCCGTAGTCATGAAGGACTTGGATAGGTTTGGCGTTATTTCTCTAGCATCGTCTTCCGAAAGTCTTGATAGCCTTGATCGGTGCCTCCCTACACCTTCGTTGTTTCGGCTGTGATCTCGTCGTGGGGCTAAGTTCTATGGAGACCTAGCTCTGGACTTATGGTGGCTAAGATTACTAAGATTGCGTGTGTCCCTCGGCAGCCCCCCTCATGGCCCTTATATAGGGAGCCAGGTCTCGAGAAATCTATCCGGGTACGACTAGGTTACAAAGGACCCTAGTTCTAGACTTTCCTTGTATTCTTCGTCTCTTCATCTTGTTCTTCAAGAAATCTTCTTCGGCACCGACGTAGTAGTCCACCTTGCCATCGAGTGCCTTCTTGGGCCTCCAGTTGGGCCGTACAGGATAGGGCAACAACAGTTACCCGAAGGGTAATGCCCACGTCAACGAGAGTCATGTGAAATGGTGAAGTGAACCTACTCCTCAAGGAAAATTTCTAATGGTTTAGGGTGTGCGACGAATTTGACAGAATTTGCTCAAAACTTCCTACACGCAATTTATGATTTAAGACTGCGAAACTCAAAACCAATTGTCGGAATTGATTCATATCATCGACAAGCATATTTTTCTTATACAACTTATTTTGATTCGGAATATGGTTATGTTGATTAGAAGAGAGGGGGTGTGGAGTAGTTTAAGGAAGAGTGAGCTTAAGTTGGTCCACGTGCAAAGTTGCATAGCTAGAGGCCACGAGAGAGAAAAACACGTTAGGCCCGCAGGAAACGTCCGATTTGACTGTACCTTCCGGGCTAGGCAAAACGCTGGTTTAAGAACCGTGCGATGCAACAATGCAGAGGAGCCCAGTAAATCAAATGCCCCAAATGAACCGTGCGATGCAACAACACGGAGGAGCCCATGAAACCAAAAGGCCCAAAAATTGTTCCCCTGATGTGAGCCAAGGGGAGCCCGGGATACCAAACACACCCCTCGTTTTACCCCCGACAACTAGTGTACCTATGTGAGATGGCAGAATTGTGTACTTCAAAATTCCTCTAGCCCCGATATATTAATATAGAAATCACACGATACAACCACGAGTCTCAAATGAAAGAAAACGCTGGGGCAGAAGCGCACACATGCCCAAAATAAGAAAAGAAAACGAAAATGAAGAAAGAGGCGGATTGACTAAATGAAGGTGACCCAAAACCGCCGCATCCTCCGGAGAAGTACCACCACGCTACAAACACCGGATCTTCGCATACGAAGCAGCACAAAGCGACCACGCTGCTGCCCACACCAGATGGTCCTAGGGTTTCCCCTAGCACACAGAGGGAAATTGACGAAAGGTAGCCACGACGCCCTCCAAGAAGGAATGCATGGTGCCACCCGCAGGCGGCACTGCGTCTATGTCGCACGAGCTGACAAGGATTCCTCCCGAGAAACCCTGTCAACAACCCTCGGGCGATCCGTCACACCGGAGCCCTGAAAGGACTCGGCCTCGCCACCACCAAACTTTCCACCCACGAACATGTGTCACTACGGTCACAAAGCCACCATCATCGTCTCACCGCGATAGACGTCACGAGGCCTGCAATATAGAGACGAAAAGTAGCTCGAAAATAGGGTCAACGGTACCACGGCCGTGCGGGAGGGAACTACCTCCACCGCCAAGGTGGTAATCAACCGGACGAAGCCGCCGTCACACAAGTCCATGTTAGGTCCGGCCGAGCCTAGCAGGCTCGTAAAGCCTCCATGGAGGCAAACCAGTCCTAAGAGGGCCCGGCCAGGCGTAAATCAGGCCCGTGAAGACTGTCGCCACGCTGCAACAGGCTGAACGCCGGTGCCACAAACCCCGCCAAAAGCCACCTCGTCTCTACCTGCAGAGTAGAAGGCAAGGCAGACCCGCCGCCCCTGACCCACGACCCAGATCAAGCACAAAGGGGCCCAGATCTGGGCCGAGCGGGCTTAGCCGGTGTCGTCCTGCGCCGCCCCGCAGCCCCCAACCGCGCCGTCGCATCGCCACCGAGCCTTTGCCGCCCTGGATGCACCGCCGTCAGCACAAGAGCACGTGCGCCTCACGCCTCGCCCACGGGTAGAGACATGTGTGTCGCTGCCGGCACCACACGGGCTTTGCCTGGTAGCCTACGCTGACGGTAGTGGTGGGGAAAGAGGAGGAGTGTGCGGCCTGTGTGCTAGGGTTGGGAGGAATCGCCCGCCGCCGCCGCGGGCACAAAGCGTTTTTCTTTTTAAGGTGTTCCGTGTACTTGAAAATTGCTACGAGTGTGTAGGATAACGTTGCATAGAAAACAAAAATTTTCCTACCGCGAACACGAAATCCAAGCCAAGATGCAATCTAGAAGACGGTAGCAACGAGGGGATTATCGAGTCTCACCCTTGAAGAGATTCCAAAGCCTACAAGAGGAGGCTCTTGTTGCTGCGGTAGACGTTCACTTGCCACTTGCAAAAGCGCGTAGAAGATCTTGATCACGATCGGTTCCGGCGCCACGAACGGGCAGCACCTCCGTACTCGGTCACACGTTCGGTTGTTGATGAAGACGACGTCCACCTCCCCGTTCCAGCGGGCAGCGGAAGTAGTATCTCCTCTTGAATCCGACAGCACGACGGCGTGGTGTCGGTGGTGGTGGAGAAATCCGGCGGAGCTTCGCTTAAGCGTGCGGGATGTGGTGGAGGAGAGAGACCGCTAGGGTTTGGGGAGAGAGGGGGAGGCTAGGGCGCCGGCCAAGGGCAGCCCTAGGTGGTGCGGCCAAGAGTGGGCAGCCCCCTCCCTCTCCTCCTCATTATATAGGTGGAAATCCCCAAGTGTTGGTATCCAAGTCTTCGAATAAGACCCCAACAATGAAACCTCCCATATGTAGGGAAACCTACCCAAGGTGGGAATCACACTTGGGGTGGGATTCCCCCCTTCCATGAGGGGGGTTGGCCGGCCACCCTAGAGGAGTCCACCTTGGACTCCTCACCTTTAGGGTTGGCTGGTCATGCAAGGTGGAGTCCCTCCGGGACTCTACTTTCCATGATGATTTCTTCTGGATTTTTCTAGAACCTTCTAGAACCTGCCATAAATGCACCGGATCATTTCCAAACTTGGAATATGACTTCCTATATATGAATCTTATTCTCCGGACCATTCCGGAACTCCTCGTGATGTCCGGGATCTCATCCGGGACTCCGAACAAATATTCGAACTCCATTCCATATTCAAGTTCTACCATTTCAACATCCAACTTTAAGTGTGTCACCCTACGGTTCGTGAACTATGCGGACATGGTTGAGTACTCACTCCGACCAATAACAAATAGCGGGATCTGGAGATCCATAATGGCTCCCACATATTCAACGATGACTTTAGTGATCGAATGAACCATTCACATACGATACCAATTCCCTTTGTCACGCGATATTTTACTTGTCCGAGGTTTGATCATCGGTATCACTCTATACCTTGTTCAACCTCGTCTCCTGACAAGTACTCTTTACTCGTACCGTGGTATGTGGTCTCTTATGAACTCATTCATATGCTTGCAAGACATTAGACGACATTCCACCGAGAGGGCCCAGAGTATATCTATCCGTCATCGGGATGGACAAATCCCACTGTTGATCCATATGCCTCAACTCATACTTTCCGGATACTTAATCCCACCTTTATAACCACCCATTTACGCAGTGGCGTTTGATGTAATCAAAGTACCTTTCCGGTATAAGTGATTTACATGATCTCATGGTCATAAGGACTAGGTAACTATGTATCGAAAGCTTATAGCAAATAACTTAATGACGAGATCTTATGCTACGCTTAATTGGGTGTGTCCATTACATCATTCATATAATGATATAACCTTGTTATTAATAACATCCAATGTTCATGATTATGAAACTAATCATCCATTAATCAACAAGCTAGTTTAAGAGGCATACTAGGGACTTCTTTGTTGTCTACATATCACACATGTACTAATGTTTCGGTTAATACAATTATAGCATGGTATGTAAACATTATCATAAACATAAAGATATAAATAATAACCACTTTTATTATTGCCTCTAGGGCATATCTCCTTCAGTCTCCCACTTGCACTAGAGTCAATAATCTAGTTTACATTTGTAAAGATATAACACCTTGGCCTTCCGGTGTTTTATCATGTATTGCTCACGGGAGAGGTTTTTAGTCAACGGATCTGACACGCTTAGAAACGTATGTATTTTGTAATTCATTTGCGTCTCAACGCATCACTCATTTCCAAATGAGTTGGCATTAAATATGTTTGATCTTCTGGTGGAACCTTAATTCCATTTATGCGAAATATGTCACTAATATTGTCACACACAATATAGCTTCAAAATTCTGACTCTGTCGGAACTACACCAAGTTCTCAAAGAACCTCTTGACTTTAACATCCTTTGTCATTTGTCAAAACAATGACATATTCTGCCTTCTTTTGTAGAATCCGTCACAATATTTAGAACTCTTCTAAATCTAGCATAGACAACTTCTAGCTCATTGTGCTACCTTTTAAACAACACTTAGTCTAATTTGAGATTGAAATTATATTTTATATGTGACAAAACCAATATCGGTGTAACACTTTACAGCGATTTGTTTGTCATTTCTTCATACAAAAATATATATATATCCTTAGTTCTTCTAAAGTACTCAAGGATATTCTTACTGTCGTCCAATGATCATTATATGAATCATTCTGGTATATGCTCATAACACTTTATAGCACATGATATCTGATTGTGTACATATTATTCGTGATCTATAATCACTCATGTGTTTTTACTCATTGAGTGTCAGATACATTCAAGTCTTGTTAAACCTTCACATGACAAGAACATTTTCTTAATATTTCTATATTGAACTACTTCAATATCTATCATATGTACTTTGACTTAAACTTATTTATGTGTTTCAATCTATCTTCATAGATCTTGACACTAAATTTGTTTCAGTCCATATCCTTTCATTGAAGTTAATTTCTCAATGAAACTTTTAATCAAGTATATAATTACATCATTTATAACCAACTATATGTCATCTACATAAGTATTATAAATATGTCTCAGCGCTCCCACTTAATTTCTTGCAAACGCAAGCCTCTTCATCGTCTCTGATGAAATCAAAAACTCTTTGACTATTTCATCTGGTGAAGATTCCAACTCCGCGATACTCACTTCATCCAATTGAAGTTCGTATACCTATCTAGTATTCTACAGACTAGCAAAACAATTGGTTGTATCTTATATACTCCTTTAATACACACTTCTGTTAAGTAGTGTATTTTGCCATCCTACTAGCATATCTCATAAAAGAAATATGTAGTGATTACTAGAATAATCCACATAGACTATAAGCATTGCTACGGAAGATCTAATCTTATCATAGTCAACTCTTTGAACTTTGTCGTAAACGACTTTTCGACAAGTCAAGCTTCTTCAAGGATATTCCATCCAAGTCCATCAATTTTATAGATCCATTTACTTTCAAAAAGTTTTTATCTATCTTGGATTTCATGGCATATAGCCATTTTAACAGAGTCAGGGCCCATCATAACTTCTTTGTTTATAGTTGGTTTATCATTGTTCAAAATCAATCCTTTGTCCACAAATCATTTATTTGATCACAAAGTAAACCATACCTACAAGGTTCAATATGTACTTCGATCTTCATGGCTAAAACACTTTGTAGTCATGGGAGCCATGATCGTTGTGGCCGCTTCCGAAACCAATTCCGATGCTGCGCTACTCTGATCATTATGCCCAGGTTCATAAACCTTATCAAATTATATAGTCCTCCCACTCAAATACTTCACTAGAAACAATTTCTCGGAAATAAGAAACATTGACAAACACTTTTGTCTTTGTCTCGTGGGAAGAATTCCCAACTAAATCTTTGGGATAACCAACAAAGACATTCATCCGATTTTGGTTGTAAACTCTTAGACCAAAATTTAAAGAAAAGACTATTAGGGTTTATACCCATACCATAACTTGTATGGTGTCATTTCAATGGATCATGATGATGCTCTATTCATTGTAAAAGCGGTAGTCACTAAAGCATAATCCACAAAAATATAATGGCGTCATAATATTTTATCTCATCATTGATCCAACAAGGTTTGGATACATCTCTTGGATACTTCATCATCACTATGATACTCCAATAAATGTGAGTTGTAGAACAATTTCATAACTCTCTTAGATGTTCGCTAAAACTCGTAATTCAAATGTTTCCACCATGATCCAATCATAGATATTTGACTTTTCTATTACGATGATTTCCACTTCATGCTGAAACTTATTTGAATTCATTCAAATGTTTCAAACTTCTTCCTTATTGAATATATCCACATATATACTCAATTCATTGTTGAAAGTTTTCATGAAGTAGAAGAATCTCCCGCACACAACTATGCTCAGTGAACCACATACATCATTATGTATTTTTCCACTAAGTTTGTTGCCCGTTCAACTCTTGGCCTATGAACGGTATTTTAATCATTCTCTTTAGAAAAAGATTTGCAAGCGCCAAATGATTCAAAAATCAAATGACTCCAAAAATCCATTTGCATGGAGTTCCTTCATGCGTTCCTTTCTAACATGACCTAAATGGCGGTTCCACAAATAAGTGGAATTCAAATCATTTGCCTTATGGCATTTTAGCGTCAGTATTATGTGTGTGTGTTTCACCATTAAGATTTATAATAACTTATCCATCACACATGGAGTAATGTCATAATTTGAACAACTCATTGTTTTCATTTGACCAGAGCAAAATAACAATTATTAAGTTCTTTATTATAAATTCTAAGGGCTAGATAGAATGCCAACGACGAACATAATAACAGTTTATTTTGTTCCAGACGTGTATTCCTATCATATTCCTTGTCAGTCACTTAGGCCATTGTATTCTTGTATTGCGTTGTTTTGTATGACACTTCATACCAACCAATGTAGTACTAATACCCAAGAATTTTATAGTGTGACTTAACTAGGAATACAACCATAACATGTATATCATTTATATACACCTGAGCTAGACCTTCTAGTCTTTTCTTTTCTTTTTGCCAAAATATCTTTTGCAGTTTCTCTTTTAGCTTTCCACATTATTCAGAGAAACACTTTAACATTATTAACTTCTAGATTTGTTGGTCAAATACCAATAACCTTGAGGTTCTTACTTTAAGTTTGATCATCATATGACAAGTGTTTCAGATTTCACTATTAGTAACTTTGTAATATGATGAACAATTTCACTCATAATTTTATCCATTATATCATGACGACTTTCCGAGACCATGTCTGTACATGCTAGGCTCGTAAAGTTTTAACCTTGGTATTCGCATGTGCAAATCTGGCTTGCACCCGTTGTATGCACACGTAGAATCTATCACACCCGATCATCACGTGATGCTTCGAAACGACGAGTCTTAGCAACGGTGCATACTAAGGATGATAACTTCATGGATATGCGAATATTATTAGTGCCCCAATAGTTGGAGGATTGTGACGCCTGGCGTCTTCAACCTTCATACATTCCCATAAAACTTATGAGTTTATGTAGTCTCACCAAATTATATTCTATCATCTTGCAATAAGGTCTTAGATATCACATATATCTCATACCTTGGTTATTTCTGAAAACTAAATTTTCAGCTCCTTACTTTTCAAACAGATTTGAACTTCAAGTTTCAAGGAGACAAGATAACTTTAGGCACTTAATTGAAACCATAGCTCTTTGAATCAACAATGTGAGGTTTACTAAAAGTTTGCAATATGACTTAATCAATTCTTGATTCATTAACAATACGGTACCAATCCGTAAAGTTTCTTATCAGATTTTAACAGTATTTCTATCTCAATTACAAGACTAACGCATGGTAGAAAAACGGATGCCAATACTACAAAATTAATTCAAAATACTACTCAGACTATGTTTAAGTTAATTAGTTCATGTTTTAATCTAATTACTAATGAACTCCCACTTAATACAACATCCCTCATAGTTGTTAAGTGGTACACGATCCAAATCCACTACACCAAAACCGATCATCACGTGAGATGATGTAGCTTCAATGGTGAACATCAACATGTTGATCATATCATCCATATGACTCGTGTTCAACCTTTCGGTTTCCGTTGTCCCGAGGCCATGTCTGTACATGCTAGGCTCGTCAAGCAAACCCAAGTATTCCGCGTGTGCAACATGGCTTACACCCGTTGTATGTGAACGTTGAGTCTATCACATCCGATCATCACGAGATGCTTCGAAACGACGAACTGTGCAACGGTGCATACGAGGGGAGAACACTTTATTATCTTGATATTAATGTGAGGGATCATCTTATAATGCTACCGTCGCGATCTAAGCAAAATAAGATGCATAAAGGATTAACATCACATGCAGTTCATATGTGATATGATATGGCCCTTTTGTCTTTGCGCCTTTGATCTTCATCTCCAAAGCACGGACATGATCTCCATCATCAACGGGCATGATCTCCATCATCGTCGGCGTAGCGTCAAGGTTCATGGCGCCGTCTTCATGGTTGTTCACCTCATGTAGCAACTATTACAACTACTTTGAAATACTACTCAACATGAAATTTAAAGACAACCATAAGGCTCCTGCCGATTGCCACAATACAATAATGATCATCTCATACATATTCATCATCACATTATGGCCATATCACATCACCAAACCCTGCAAAAACAAGTTAGACGTCTCTAATTTGGTTTGCATATTTTACGTGGTTTAGGGTTTTCGAGAGAGATCTAATCTACCTACGAACATGAACCACAACGGTGATACTAATGTTGTCAATAGAAGAGTAAATTGAATCTTCACTATAGTAGGAGAGACAGACACCCGCAAAGCCTCTTATGCAATACAAGTTGCATGTCGAACGAGGAACAAGTCTCATGAACGCGGTCATGTAAAGTTAGTCCGAGCCGCTTCATCCCACTATGCCACAAAGATGCAAAGTACTCAAACTAAAGATAACAAGAGCATCAACGCCCACAAAACCATTGTGTTCTACTCGTGCAACCATCTATGCATAGACACGGCTCTGATACCACTGTAGGATAACGTTGCATAGAAAACAAAAATTTTCCTACCGCGAACACGAAATCCAAGCCAAGATGCAATCTAGAAGACGGTAGCAACGAGGGGATTATCGAGTCTCACCCTTGAAGAGATTCCAAAGCCTACAAGAGGAGGCTCTTGTTGCTGCGGTAGACGTTCACTTGCCACTTGCAAAAGCGCGTAGAAGATCTTGATCACGATCGGTTCCGGCGCCACGAACGGGCAGCACCTCCGTACTCGGTCACACGTTCGGTTGTTGATGAAGACGACGTCCACCTCCCCGTTCCAGCGGGCAGCGGAAGTAGTATCTCCTCTTGAATCCGACAGCACGACGGCGTGGTGTCGGTGGTGGTGGAGAAATCCGGCGGAGCTTCGCTTAAGCGTGCGGGATGTGGTGGAGGAGAGAGACCGCTAGGGTTTGGGGAGAGAGGGGGAGGCTAGGGCGCCGGCCAAGGGCAGCCCTAGGTGGTGCGGCCAAGAGTGGGCAGCCCCCTCCCTCTCCTCCTCATTATATAGGTGGAAATCCCCAAGTGTTGGTATCCAAGTCTTCGAATAAGACCCCAACAATGAAACCTCCCATATGTAGGGAAACCTACCCAAGGTGGGAATCACACTTGGGGTGGGATTCCCCCCTTCCATGAGGGGGGTTGGCCGGCCACCCTAGAGGAGTCCACCTTGGACTCCTCACCTTTAGGGTTGGCTGGTCATGCAAGGTGGAGTCCCTCCGGGACTCTACTTTCCATGATGATTTCTTCTGGATTTTTCTAGAACCTTCTAGAACCTGCCATAAATGCACCGGATCATTTCCAAACTTGGAATATGACTTCCTATATATGAATCTTATTCTCCGGACCATTCCGGAACTCCTCGTGATGTCCGGGATCTCATCCGGGACTCCGAACAAATATTCGAACTCCATTCCATATTCAAGTTCTACCATTTCAACATCCAACTTTAAGTGTGTCACCCTACGGTTCGTGAACTATGCGGACATGGTTGAGTACTCACTCCGACCAATAACCAATAGCGGGATCTGGAGATCCATAATGGCTCCCACATATTCAACGATGACTTTAGTGATCGAATGAACCATTCACATACGATACCAATTCCCTTTGTCACGCGATATTTTACTTGTCCGAGGTTTGATCATCGGTATCACTCTATACCTTGTTCAACCTCGTCTCCTGACAAGTACTCTTTACTCGTACCGTGGTATGTGGTCTCTTATGAACTCATTCATATGCTTGCAAGACATTAGACGACATTCCACCGAGAGGGCCCAGAGTATATCTATCCGTCATCGGGATGGACAAATCCCACTGTTGATCCATATGCCTCAACTCATACTTTCCGGATACTTAATCCCACCTTTATAACCACCCATTTACGCAGTGGCGTTTGATGTAATCAAAGTACCTTTCCGGTATAAGTGATTTACATGATCTCATGGTCATAAGGACTAGGTAACTATGTATCGAAAGCTTATAGCAAATAACTTAATGACGAGATCTTATGCTACGCTTAATTGGGTGTGTCCATTACATCATTCATATAATGATATAACCTTGTTATTAATAACATCCAATGTTCATGATTATGAAACTAATCATCCATTAATCAACAAGCTAGTTTAAGAGGCATACTAGGGACTTCTTTGTTGTCTACATATCACACATGTACTAATGTTTCGGTTAATACAATTATAGCATGGTATGTAAACATTATCATAAACATAAAGATATAAATAATAACCACTTTTATTATTGCCTCTAGGGCATATCTCCTTCAGAGTGATCCTCACATTTGTGGTGATTCATACCATTCATATTGATATCATGTCAGTTAAGATTTTTACACGGCAAATTGTACTACTACGTCAAGTCCATTTCTATCAAAAAGAGTGCATCGGGAGTTTTTTAAGCCAATCACAAAGTTTGACCGAATAATTTTAAAAAAATTAATAGAATCTTCACTAAATATACTTCCATATTATATGTTTTGACGATGCGAAAAGTCATATTGGATCCTGGGCACCAGTGCTCTTGACAGATTAAAAAATTCGAAAATTATATTTATATGTTTAAAAAATTTATGTAACAAAATTCTAAAAGTAACTAATGATGTACCCCACTAACCTATAAAATCTCAATTTCAAATGTTTTGTTTTTTGACCTATACAAAAATGACAAAATCTGTTTTCTTTTTGTAGATTTGAATCACTATACTCAGATCTATGCATTTGTTATTTTTGTGCAGCCTAAAATACACATTATTTTCAGTTGAAAATTTACACGACTGTGGGATACAATATCGACTACATCATGATTTATTTTCAGATTTTTAGGAAGCTTAGAAATATGTTTTTTAATTTATTTTTCGAAGTGAGATCACTGGTGCTCATGTGCACCAAATCTCTGACGATGTAGATGATGTTATATTTTAATACATACATCTTCAATCTTTAAATCGTTTGACTTTTGATAAAACAAATATACACTACATTTTGGCAAAGTTGGAGTATATAACCTTGATAACTATGTTCATACACGTATGCTTGTATAAGTTGTAGATATTGCACAACGAAAAAACATGACCAATTGTATCACACCATCTTTAAATATGGTCAATATGTTGATAATCGAATTTTGATAGATTTAATTCTATGCTCTCAGGCTTAAAAATAAATTTTCACAAAATAAGATCTTTTGTTTCCCCTTCACTTTTGGAAGCGCCAGTAGCATACGGCGACTGAACCAGCTGAGCCCCTCTGAATTAGTTGACGGTTTCGATGACTCGGCGGTGAATATTAAGGAAAGGAGAGCGAGGGGAATTATGTAGCATGCGGGTGTCCATGGAGGTCGTTCTGGAGCTGAGGTGGATGAGAACTGCTGGTCGTGAAGATGAGGAAGGAGTTGGAGGGCCAGACGGAGCTGGAGGGAGCCACCCGGTGAGGCTGTCTTACCAATGATCAAGCGTGGTTGGGGTTTCTAGATGTGACGATTAGGATGTTTTGCGCCACATATTCGGTGGAGGAATAGGTGGTCGTGTCGACGCGAGGCTCGGCAACACGAGAAGTGGCCGGAGTTGGCTGGAATCTGACAGACCTACTAGCTTGCTTCTAGTTTAGTGGCTCGGTCAAACGGTGTCAAGACTTTGTGCCAACTCATCAATCATTGCGGGTCCCATTAGTTAGAAACTGTGTTAACTTGCGTTTACTATGAAAACAGTGCTTTCTGCAACCGTGTCAGTCAAAACCGATGGCAATTTGCCAAAAAAAACTGGTGGCTTTTTTGTCACAATGTCATAAATTGTGGTAGTTTTTGCAATTGTTTAATTTAAAAATAGGTGCAGCATTGACCTTAAGCTATTGATCAAGCATTTTGAACGAACTTTGTAAATGGTGCAACATCCACCTTAAGCTATTGATCAAGCATTTTGAGAGCACTTTGTAAATTGTGTTGCATAAACTAATAATATATCCCTCCTTTTAGTAGGCCATGCATGTAGCTTGAAAGTATGGTCTCCATGAGGTCACGATTTGGAACGACCGCACTCAAGTTTTCTAGAGATGGTTTCAAAGGTCTTTTCCGGTAATCCAATGCTCATTACCTTTTCTGTGGTGGTTTCTATCTCACGCAAGAACAACAAAGTGAAGGGTATATACGACAAACACTAGGGCGCCTTTTGTTTTCAATTCAACTCCTAAAAGCTTAGTACTTAACTGGAAGGTCCAAAATTATCGTGTTACATTGTAAAGAACAGCTTGCGTTCAAGAATCAGAATCTAGTAGCACGTCGGCGAGTGAGCGGCCAGGACGAGGAGACCGAACAAAGGGGGCCTAATCGGCTTTCTGGATGTATTCCTCAAAAACTAGGTAACCTAGTAAACCTAAAAGAATTGTACCTTCACAGAAATGATCTCACTGGTTCCATCCCATGTACGTTTGGAAATCTTACAAAACTTAGTATCTTCTACCTATATGAGAATCAATTCTCCGGATATCTTCCTAGAGAACTAGGCTACCTTGTCAATCTAGAATATTTAAAGGTATCCGGTAACAAACTCATTGGTTACATCCCCAATAGCTTTGGAATATCACAAAGTTCGCTATCTTCCATCTGTGGGGTAACCAACTTTCCGGGCATATTCCTCGAGAACTAGGTCACTTAGTGAATTAAGAAGAGCTAGATCTTAGCTAAAACAAATTGTTGGGCCCCATCCTCAATACCATTGGAAACTTGACTAAGCTCATTGGCTTGTACCTCGACTGTAATCAATTCCGGGCATGTTCCCCGAGAACTTGGCACCCTAATGGATCTCGAATATGTGCAACTCGATGCTAACAATCTCTCTGATCCCTTGCCACCTGATTTGTGAATTGGAGGCCGGTTATTAATATTAACTGCATATGACAACAATTTGAATGGACTGCTGCCATCAAATTTGGTATAGTGCAGAAGCATAGTTAGAGTACGCCTAGAAAGGAATCAAATAGAAGGAGATATTTCTGATATGGGAGTTCATCCAAATATTCTCTATATGGATATGTGCTTCAATAAACTATTTGGAAAAATATCTTCTCGAAATTGGAGCACTTTTCAGCCTAGAGTTGTTGGACTTGTCATCAAATAAACTAAGTGGTCTGGTACATGCATCAATTGGGAATTGTTTAAAGCTTCGCTCACTTAATTTGAGCAGAAATAATTTCAAAGGAAACATCCCTAGTATGATAGGGGTCTTGCACAACTTACAGTGCATGTTGGATTTAAGTGATAATTCATTTACCGGGAATACCAAGCCAACTTAGTGGTCATCTTAATGGATCCATCCCACGATCATTTCAGAGTATGGAAAGTTTGATATCCATTTATGTATGTTTTCAATGAGTTGGAAGGACCAGTTCGAGAGAGTAAGCTTTTTCAAGGATCTCCAGTCAAGTGGTTCGTGCATAACAAAATGCTATGTGGTGTAGTGAAAGGATTTCCCATTTGTAGTAGTGCAACACAAAGTGGAGACAAAAGGAAAGGATACAAAAAAAAAAAAAAACTTGGCCTCCTCTGCCTATCCAAAACAGAAAATTTCGCTTTAGGGAAGTCAATCTTAATGCAGGATAGTTGTTCAAATATAGAAATTATAATTTGCATGTTCATGCATCGCCATTTTGTTAGGTTAGATATTGTTGGTCAGTGTTTGATACATCTATATTATCCTTACAAGAATATTATAGATACATCCAAAAATAATGAAATATTAGTTCATCTCCCCTCTATCTTAGTAAGTGTGAAACTATTTGCAGAAGTGTTGATATCATTTTGTATTTTCTCCATTTGAGCGCTTGATCTCACAAAGTAGGCAGGGCGCTTAGGGGCTGGGAGGGTGGTGCTTCCATTCTCTAGGATGAACAAAACAGATGCCATGGGCGGCCTATCATCTGGATTCTCCTGGACACACAAGAGTGCAACATGGATGCAAAGCAAAACTTCATGTGGGGGACAAATATACATAATAGATGAGTCTGGTAATTCATTAGTCTTCTGCTCGCTCCACATACTCCATGCCTGAAACAATATAACATCATATTGGATTCATTATATTTTCCAAATAAAAGTATGATTTGGTATTTAAATCACTTTAGAAATGAAACTTGAGAAAATTGCGTGTGTACTCACGTAGACTGTGAGGCTAGGGAAGCCCATGGTTTGACTATTGGAACTTCTCCTTATACCTGTTACCACTTCCAGTAGTAACACGCCAAAGCTATAAACGTCTGACTTAGTAGAGAAGGTACCTTCCATTGCATACTCAGGAGCCATGTAGCCACTAGATGAACATTTCAATTGTATGAGTCGTTAAGTGGGAGTTAAATTTATGAAAAAAGTTAATGTGAGTTTTTTGAAAGGATACTCACTACGTTCCAACTATGCGTTGGGTATTTGCATTTTGCTGGTTATCACCGAAGATCCTTGCCATACCAAAATCTGCTATCTTGGGTTTCATCTCTGAATCTAGCAAAACATTTCCAGCTTTGAGATCCCTATGAATTACAATCAGTCTTGAATCTTGGTGGAGGTAAAGAAGTCCCCTTGCAACCCCTTTGATTATATTAAACCGTGTTTCCCAATCCAACAACAGTTTCCTTGAATCATCTGTAGATATAAGGAGTTGTAAGCAACAAAAAAAGAAATGTTTTACTTGTTTGATGGAATGTGTTGTGTTACCAATATTTACCAAAAAGGGTAGCATCTAAGCTATTGTTTGGCAGATACTCATAAATCAACAAGTTTTCATCTCCCTCCCAACAACACCCAAGAAGTCGAACCAAGTTTCGATGCTGCAATTTTGCAATTAATATCACTTCATTCTTAAATTCCTTTATTCCTTGTTGAGAATCCTTACTGAGTCTTTTGATAGCAACTTCTTGACCACCTAACATTACCTAGAGAAATGAATGGTAAAACAGTGGTTCAAATTTAGCGCATGAACTACTCCATTATAATAAATTCGGAATGGATAATGGTAAATTAATGAACGAGTAATGTACCTTATAAACTTTGCCAAAGCCTCCCTGTCCAATCTTACATGTTTCAGAGAAATTGTCTGTTGCTTGGGCAATTTCCTCAAATTTTGCAAATTGCAATTCATGATCATGGGGAGTGTTTCCTTCCCCAAGTTCGTAAGAGGTACTCAGCCTATCTAGTGTTGCATTTTTATGTTTTCTCCATTTTTTGTTTTTTTCCTGCTCCCAAAATGTTATTATCATTTCTTCTGTAATAGACACAATATAGAAGGTATACATAAAAATTAAAAGGCTTCATAAGATCCCCATGTCAAGGTGAAAAACCTTCCCACCAACGTGGAATCTTGCGGAAGATCAACATGTATGTTATGCCAAGAGTACTCCTATTGCTGAGGAACCTCTATCTACCTAGCACCATTAGATCACTAAGGCTGAAATTTATCTATGTGGTTTGCATTCAAACTCCCTTGCGAATTTCAATCCAGGACCATTGTCTAGACTAATATTAAAAAAAATCACTCCTCTTCAGAGGCCTACACCCCCACAGAAATTCTCTAGGTGAGAACGTCCCTTGGACCACGGGTTTGATACAAGAACAGAGTCTAAGCTCTTTAATAGTGGTATATGCTACTGATGTTTAACGACTAGAACAATTGATGTCTGTTTACTCTTTCCCTCATGAACTAGAAAAACAAGGAGAAATTATCCCAAAAACAAGTCCTTTCAAATAGGACATACCTAACAAAATGTCGATGACTTGACCTATAAGGTGAACTTGACATGCTAGAAAAAAATTATCCATCCTATCCTCCCCTCTAAAGTCTAACCCCCTATCCCCTTTCCTGCCACACACGTGTGCACACACACAATCCGATGCAGCTATATGATCTTCTTTTCTAGAGCCCGTCGACATTGGGTTTGGGTATGATTTCTCTAGCATGTGGACTTCCATATTATTTACTAGTAGTTTGTTCCTTGTCATTACATTGCATTCCCAGCATGCTGATTTCTAATACTCCCATCTTATTTGCTCGTAAATTGCCCGGAAATACTTTTGTACCTCAGGGGTTATTTCCTCTAGTTTTTCTAGCCCAAGTATACTGCATAGCAGCGCTCGAATTGTAATTAAGCTCAGCTAATCAAACTGCGTGAATGGACACCGAATGTACCTCTGAATTTTATCCACGTGAGGGAAATGCATATGAGTACCAGAACAACGCTTCCTATAACTGGTAGCGCAATCCTCACTGCACTGCTATTTGCCCTTTTACCTGTGCAATGCATATATAGCATAAAAATGAGAGCAAACTGTTGAAGAAGTTCAGCGAGGAACTGGTAGAGAGGGAGAGATTTGGTACCTTGTGCTGCATCCAGGCCTGCAAGTCGGAGGTAGAGCCTGTCACTGGCATACTCAGGCCCCGCGGCAAACTTTCCGGTGTCAAGCAACTCCCCGGTCCACACCAAGCATCTCGTCACTTCTCCTCCGGTCCTGCTGCTGCTGAGGTTGGTGTACGCATATGCCACGCAGGAGCAGCTGCGGCTGCACTCCGCCGTGCAGTCCTCGAGTGTACTTATGTCTGTGCCGACGAGCACGAACCGGTCTGGGGTCTTCATCCCCGGCAAGGCCACGAAACCGTCGCCACACCCTCGAAGCAGCTCCTTCCGTCGGCACCCTGCTGAGAAACTACCGGCCGTCCATCCTTCTATGCTAGTTGGCTCGAAGCCGTCCAAGCACTTGCACGTCGGGATTGGCACCGTCTCGTCACAGTAACCGTATGGACCGCAGTAACTATAGAGGTTGCATCTGAGAGACGGCCACTTCGCTGCCACTGTCCATGCCGATGACTTGTCACTCCAGACCTGGACCTGGATCTCGCCATAGTAGGTCAGAATGTACCTGGTGCGTGGCGCTCCATCCGAGACGTTGTAGGTGAGGTACATCTCCTCCTTGTTGTCAATGATAGTTTGGTAGAGGATGAGCTCCGTGCTGGTGTTCACCGCGAGGTAGTCGCTCCTTACCGGGTACCCCGTCCATGGGGCGCTGCGGGCCACCAGCTGCTCCCCGTCCCAAAGTAATAGCTGGAGAGCCGTGACCGAGTCGACGCCGTAGGAGAAGCGCCCCGGCGAAGGGTCGCCAGGGCCCTTCCAGGATACGAGGCGCTCGTCGTTACTGCCGGGCATGTTGTACTTGAGACGGAGCTTCATACCAGGGAGGAACGTGTCGGTGTGGTGGTCGAAGCTCTGCCACAGCGTGGTGCCACTCAATGACCGGATGACGAGATTGCCTGTCTTCAGAAGTACCGCCGTCGAGGAAGACGAGCCCGAGGTAGATTTCATGTTGGCTGTCGTCCAAAGTACACGACCACCGTCATTGCCATCTGACACAACAAGATCGGAGGTGTTGGTCAAGGAGAGCATCGGTGCAGCGCTGCTGCTGGCTGGGGATTCTCGATTTGCGACCCACACCACGGTATGTTCCGGGATGTCCTTGTACCATATGCCCAGGTACAACCTATCCGGTGTGGAGTTGGAAGGGTTGAAGAAACCCAAAGCGAAGACACCGCCGTCGGAGACGATGGTGGCGCCAGGTAAGAGCGGCTTGCCAGGGACAAGCCGGTCGTCGGACACGATCATCGGCAGGATGATCAGAAGGCTTAGCACTGCGGTGCAGCGGGCAGGAAAGGGCATATTCATGGATCGATCAGCTCAAACTCTCTTCACTAACTAGCTAGGCTATAAGTCGATCGAGCTCTGGTCTACAGTCAAGAAACCTGCTTTGACCATGAAGATGACTCGTTCCACGCACTAGCAGCCACCATAAATGTTCCATCGCGGCCACAGCTGATTGAACAATGTAAAGTCTTCGAATTCTGGTATATTGCCTTTGTATTCGCTGAGAATGGCATTACAGCTGTCCACGGAAGAGTGGAGCTGCAATGCTACCATCACTGCGACTAGTCAGACTAGTGACTGAAACATTAAGCTATGTACGTGACTAGGGAGTTCAGCATTAAACTAGTCTGAACTAGAACACGAATGTACCAGCAAAAAACAACAATAATCCTACACTTACGGGCTGGGTTTACGGAAACTTTCTTACGGGCAAAGGTGGAGGCGTGTGATTGGAATTTGCATGCGGCAGTTGCTCTGACGAAATTTCCCAATCCAATTCGTGATTGACACATCAGTCCGTAGGATTCTGTGCGTAGGAATCAGCCCGTAACTGTAGCATTGCTCAAAAAACAATGTGTATCCATCCTAGTTTCTCCATGTCATTATGTTTTGTTTCCAATTTATCTATCTCGTCTTGTAACAGCTTACCATGTTAACTGACCAAGCATGCATCTATCTTAGCTGAGTACAGTATCCATTTTCATGCCTGGAAAATGAATAACTGAACACTGAAAACTGCCACTACTTCTGCAGGAACTGCTGGCAAATAGATTTGGAAGCAAAGAAAAATGTTGCATTTCATGGTGTCAGGAATAGTAATAGTTGGCACTTTTTTCAAAATTGCTGACACTTTTGCTTAGAGGCTCTTTTTAAACTGACTCTATTTTAATTTTGAGGCACTTTTTTCTAAAATGCCCTCTATTTCAGTTTGAGCCAGTTATCATAAGTGGCTCTATTTTCATTTTTGGGCACTTTTCTGAAATGCTTTTAATTACATTTTGAGGCATTGCTGAAACGTGCCGAAAATTACAAATAGTGAAGTGTTGGGCACGGCGTTGATGGAGGGGACGAGGGAGTTGTAGTCACCGTCTAGACCATTTATGATATAATCCTTCAGTTCATCATCATCGACCTTCTTTCCCGCGTCAGCAACTTCAAAGGTAAAGCCCTTCAAATTTGCGATGAATTTTTCTGCAGTCATGTCTTCCTTCTTTCTGTTTGCAAGTGCACCACACGGGGTGGTGACCCAGGCCTTCGACTGTGTGGACTAGACGTCGGTGAGAGCACCCCACACATCGGTGAAATGCTCGAGCCATAACACCTAGGCAAGCACATCTTCGGTCGGGGAATTGGCAAGATATCCCATGACCAGCTGATCTCTAGAGATTCAAGTGTAATAGGCTGGATTCGGCACACCGATCTTTTTCTTGTTGTCATCTTCTACCTCTAGTTCTCCAGGTGGTGCAAGGTCGTAATATTCGAGAAGTACCATGACACGATCGCCATGGAAGGCAGGCAGAACCTGCGCCTTCCAATAGAGAAAGTTATCACTTGTCAGTTTTGCCACCGGTGGAGCACCAAGGGTGGCCGCTAGGGGTGTCGTTGACAAATATGTCGCCATGGATTGTTGGGAGGGAAGGGTTGGGGTCTTCTAGTGTTGTATCGGTTGGAGAGATCGATTGAGGCTTTTAGGGTTTTGTAATCCCTGGCGGCTAGAAGGAGAGAAGATGGCTCTTGATACCATGTTAGTGGAAGGGACCGATGCCCTATTAGGGGCTCGTGGTACGTATTATATAGATGGGAAAAGCCCCCATCATGGCATGATACACGGGAGTACGTATACAGGGGATTACTACTCCATACCGTATCTGTATAATACAAGTATGTCTAACAAGTATCAGCAAATGTAAGCAGAGTTAGAAACTTCAACTATCAGCAAATGTAATGCTCAACAATTTATGAACTATTATATACGATTTGATTCAAGAATTTTGATCATTGGTTCATAAAATTTAAGAATTTGATTCCCCATAAAAGAAGCTCATTGGTCACTGGCTATGATAAAAACAATCATGAGATCGTTGAAATCGCCGGTTGCATTTTCGTGGGTGAGGGTAATATAAGCTACAAAACTCAAAACCTATAGGGAGTGATGTTTTTGGGTAGAGGGAGCATATGCACTCGGGAGCCAAACTGAATTTCTGTAGACTATGTGACTAATAGACATTGATCACATCCACAATATAGCTGCAGCTAAGGAAACAATTCCCTCATATGGAACTACATTCTTAGACCTTAAATATTCTTAACTAGAACAAAATGAATATAAACTTTGGGGCTTCAGGAAGATAGATAGAAATTCACAAGCAAACATCATACCAGAGAAAGTAATTGTTATTACAAAAATGAATAGTTTGGACAGTGGAAATTATCTAAAGCTTCAAAATAATCTTCAGAGATAACTAGTCTGGACTCTAGAGCAATGATAACTCACCTTGCATGATTCCCATCAGCTCCCTCTTGCTGAACATTTTCTTCAAATATTCTTGATTTCTGCATTAAGACACAATTTTTTTTAGAGGGAGATCCACAATGGACCTGTTTTTTATGAAAGCACCACAGTTCACAATACACTGGATTAAGGCACAGTTCATCCAGTAGGCACAGAAAAAGAAAGAAAGATCATTGACAGACTAAAACGAACTGCATTAAGGCACAGTAGATTGAACCACAAGCAAATTAGCAGACGATGTTCAGAACAAGCATGTATCCATTCCCTGAATTAGTATTACGAAACTGAATGAAACTTCTAACTCCATCTCCATACTGTACACTAAAGCCGAGAACAGTGAAGATATTGTGACTTTCAATCATTTTGGAACGGAAAGAATAGATCACACCCTAACAAGTACCACAACAATGCAACATAACTGTGGGATCTCAAACTAGCAAGCAACAGTCTCAGATACAAACCATCCACCGCAGCGACAGTGAGTGAGTGGCAGACGATCAAGCTGGATCGTCAGCCATACGGACGGTCCACACACGGCAGCTAGCTCACAGGAACGACGCCTCCTCGCCCTTGGAGAAGTATGCGCCGGTCGGCCCGTCGTCCGGCAGCAGTGCCACCTTCACCACGTTGCGAGCGCCCTCCTCTGGCGTCAGCACCCCCGACCTCATGCTCATGTCCGTCTTGACGAAGCCTGGGTGCACGCAGTTGACGCGCACTGCCGGGTGCCTCCTCGCCAAGATCCTGGAGTACGCGTTCATGGCGGCCTTGGCCACTTTGTAGGCCGAGAACTTCGTAGGCCACCCTTGCGGCCCCAAAACGCCAGCCTCGAAGTCCTTGAGGAACTTATTCAGCATTTCGTCCAGCCTCTCCACGGTCAGACTATCGATGTCGTTCAGCTCCTGCCTCACCTCCTCGCTACTGATATGCTGCATTGCTCGATTTGAAATCCCTTATGTATGGTAGTATTGCCTTTTTTTCCATTTCTAAAAAGAAAAAGAAAAAAGGACTCAAACGTTTACCTTTAGCAGCCCATAATCAGAGGAGACGTTCACTATTCTACCGTCAGAGGAAGATTGCAGCAGAGGCAGCAGGGCTTCGGTTACATGCTTCGTGCCATAGTAGTTCGTCTGCACGCTCTTCTTTGCAGCACCTATGGGCTCCTGGGCGTTCTTCATCATCCATTCAACTCTCTGGTGGAAATCCAGGCCACCAAACTGTTGTATGCACCGACAAGTAAACTTGTTCAGTTTATTTGACCAAGCAATCTGAGAACAAATTAAGCCCCCCAGGTTCTTACAATGATTCGTAACATTCGATCAGCTTTGACTTTGATGTAACTTTCAGTTTATCAATGACCTTTGTTTGTGTTTATTTCAGGTCCAACGTGGCCTCACCTTTTCCTCGTTGGTATCGAGCCCTTGATCGTACTCAACCCCACCAACTGCGGCATTATTCACCTGCAGGTTAACATAGTACAACTACCTATCAGCAGTGCCTAAAACCTTCGATGCACATCTCAACAAAAAAAAAAACATCTATGCAGCTAGCAGCTGGAGCACAAAATGAAACGAAAGACTTGCCAGAATGTCTAGCTTGCCAAAACTGCTCTTCAGAAAGTCAGCCAGTGTAGAAATACTCGAAGCGTCGATGATCTCTAGCTCATGGAAGAAGATGCCGGTGACCCCTAGCCCTTTGAGCTTCTCGACAGCCTCCCTGCCCCTCGTTTCATCTCGGGCCGTCAGAACGACCATCACGCCGCCATTTGCCAGTTGCCGGCACACCTCGAAACCGATCCCCTTATTCCCACCGGTGACGACGGCAACCCTAGCAAAGTAGCAATGGCAACGATCGATCATGGCAGTACATACATACATTCAAGGTTCATTCTAGCAAAGGCAGCGTCAAGAGGAAGAGCAAAGCATTCGTGGGCAAACCTCGTGTTTGACGGGCTGGAGATGGCTCCCTCCATGATGTGAAAAACCTCGAGCTCCAACAACAGGATCACAGAGATCGATGGGTTGGTCACAATCAGATACGGGGAGGAAGAGAGCAAGAGATTTATAACCAACTCGGTCATATCTTGGTCGTCTTTGTGGTGCTGGTTGTCCTCGTCCGGCACAGATATCAATATCATGACAGCACCCACACGTGCCTGTGCGTGTTGCCGCCTCGTTGGACTGTGCCCATACCCAGATAGACAACTGATCGAACAATTCAAATGCCAATTTGACGAAGGGATCGAACAATTCAAATGCCAATTTGATGAAGGCGTTGCAGATCGAAATGGCAGCGGTACAGAGCAGAGCGTGGGTGCTCTGTCCTGCGAACATGGTATAAATATCATCTCAATATAACCAGTGACACCATGCCGGAGCATATCCTACTCCATTGCAATAATTTCAAAAGATTCCATGCAGAAAGCAGAGGAGCTCAGAAGTTCTACCAGTTCATCTTCGGCATCAGCATGACGATTAATTGAGGGCACACATCAAACTGCATCATTTTATTGACAGCTATTACAGGATAACTCATTTTGTCTCATATTCTGAAAGTAAGACCGGCAGAAACTTTATTTGTATGGCAAGATCACACATAAGACGCCTCGCCGTTCCTGTCAAAATAAGCACCAGTAGGACCATCGTCAGGCAAGAGAGCAACCTTCACAGGGTTGCTAGCACCCTCCTCAGGTGTCAATATTCCCATGTGCATTGACATGTCAGTCTTGACATAACCGGGTGTCAGACAGTTGATACGCATCGTAGGGTACTTCTTGGCAAGGATCCTTGTGTACGCATTGAGGGCAGCTTTGGCAACTTTGTAGGCCGATGAACCACCCGTTGGCCACCCATGTGCCTCTATTAAGTTGGCCTTGAAATCTTCTAGGAACAAATCTAACAGCTCATTCAGTCTCTTTTCAGTAAGGTTGTCAATGTCATCAAATTCCTTCTTCAGTTCTTCGCTGTTGAAGTTCTGCTCAAGAAAGCAACACATATTAAACAAAAAAGAACCAGTGCATTCCCCTAGTTTTCTGTAATTTGAGCCGCAATGCTTTCTGACGGGAGAAAAATAACGTGTGACGAGGATCAACGATGCGGGTTGGAACAATAGGAACATTCAAGTATCACACAATCACAGAATATTTGAACTCATGTCATAATTATTTTGAATTAACACTAAGTCGATGTAGGAAGACCATATCACTACAAAATGTGATAAGATGCTCTCCTATAGTACATGCAATGCAATCACACCCTTACTGCCTCTGAGTAAACAAGTTAAACTGGAAAAAATATCATGTACGCAAACAGAGATGCCTTATTTCTCTGAAAAGGAAGAAATCCCTTATCCAGAAAAGCTCTTTAGTAGAAACATAATAATATCACTGGAAAAGCATATTCCAACGATACACAGATACTTCCAAGAAACTCAACAAAATGAAAAGATAAAAAGCGCTGTAGCAGAAATATTTTGGCATCAGTAATGTTAAATGTAATTCGTGAAACTGATATATCATGTCGAGTTGCTGAGTGGTCAGCAATACTTACTCTTAGCAGTGCAAAGCCTGATGAGACATTGACAATTCTTCCACAGGAGGATAACTGAAGAAGAGGAAGTAGTGCCTCTGTGACAAGCTTTGCCCCATAGTAGTTTGTTCGCATACATTCCTTTGCTTCCTCGTATGTCTCTTTTGAATTTTCTTTCATCCATTGAACTCTCTGATCAACATCCATGCTTTCAACCTATCCATGCATGGACAGGTTAAATGTTACACAACTTTTATCGCAAAAAAAAAAAATGTTACACAACTTATCAGAGATAGCCAACCCCATCCTAGTTCATTCGCTTGACAAAAATTTCAATTAGTGAATACAAAGTAAACGACTAATTAAACTAGAAGTAAGTGAGGTTGCACGATCCACTTGTACAGCCCCTAATTATTTACCTAGTTTTTTCAGAAACATATTCGTTGCTTCCTTATGTGATATGGACAGGAAAAAAATTCTAAGATTTAACGCATAATTGACTATAGAAACATGGTAGCTGCAAAGCACAATTTCAGGATTGTCAACTTTGATCAACAATTTCTACAATCCAAACTTATATGTTCAGTCTGTATTACAACATGAGTACGATGTGTTTTGTAATGCTAAACTATGCTCCAGTAGATACAAGAAGTAATGATGTTTATATCAATATTGCGGTTGATGAATGATTTCTACAATCCAAATTTGAAACTTCTAGGTTCATCTACTATCATAGCATCAGCATGATGTGTTTTCTCATGCTAAACTACGATCCAGTTGTTACAAAAAATGATGATCTTATATGTCCATGCTACGGTTCATTGATAACAACAAACAGCTAAAGAAAGATGAAAATATTACTATTATTTTGATGAGTTTGCCTAAATCTGAAACAAAGTTATATATTAACTACTGACAAACTGCAAATTCGTGAACAGAAATGTTTCACATTGGTTACCTGTTCTTTAACTTTGGCAACCAAAGCTGGATCTCGATCAACGCCTGAAATGCCTGCATTGTTTATCTACAAATAACATAAATCACTTTATCGTGGTTATGAATTAAAAGAATAAAGAAAAACCACTTCTATACTAACCCCAGGGAGAAGTCAATAATCGAAACAGCATAGTTTATGAGTATTAACAACATAACACGTTTACAAGAGCTGTAAAAACATCATCACAACTTTAACTAGTACAAGCCTGGAAAAGTTATTCAAAAGGAGCTCCTATGACAATTTTACATTTCAATACAACAATGCACCAAGTATAATTTATTCATATTTATATATAATTCTACTAATTTGAACTTTACGCCTAGGAGTCTGAATAAAATGCACGGTTCTCTGTCGACCTCAGTGGAACAGTATGAATGCCAGCTTGCCCGAGCCCAAATCTGCTACTGCTAGGCCCTCGATTCAAAGCGTAAAGGAGGGGTATGTATATACCAGGATATCGAGCTTCCCGAATTGATTCTTGAGGAAATCGGCCAGCCGGCCGACGCTGGCAGGGTCTGTGACATCCAACTGATGGAAGACAACATCGGATTGGCCGCCACCGCCGGAGCGCCTGACGCCCTCGACCGCCTCCAGCCCCCTCGCATCGTTCCTCGCCGTCAGAACGACCCTGAGCCCCCTGGACGCGAGCTGCTTGCACGTCTCCAGCCCGACCCCTTTGTTCCCTCCGGTAACCACAGCGATCCTAAATTACACATATCGGCGCGACAAAGGTTCCAGTAAATTTTCTGCGAAAGGCGGCCGGAAAGGGGAGAGAAGGAGCGATCGAACCTCTTGCTCGACGGATTTGAGGCGGCCGCCGGCTCCATATTTCCCGTCCGGCTCGCCGCGGCTGGTCGAGGATGGGTGTGTGAGCTCTGGACTCTGCAGGCTTGGAGTTGGAGAAGATGATTCATCGTCCACTTTCCCTTTGTTCTGACGAAAAAGCTTTTGTGATGGGCCTGGTAAGTAAGGCATGGCCCGTGATCCATGACATTTGGGCCAAACGGCCTGATCCAGCTACTAAGGGCATTTCCAACGCGGCGACCCATCCCGCGCATGCGCGTCCGGAACCGGACAAAAACGCGGCCAGCGCGCAGACCCATCCCAAAAACGGATGGCCGCGGCGTCCGGGACGACCCAAACCTGGCCTAAATCTGGGACGAGTTTGCGTGGACGCGGATGCCGATGGCTGGTCGCTCGCGTCCTCCCCTCCCAAAACCTAGAGATGGCCGATGGCTGGTCGCTCGATGTATGTCTCCCAAAACACACCCACTCCACTCCACTCCCAAAACCTAGAGATGGCCGACGAAGCAACTGCCGCCGCCACCGCCACCATCGGAGACGAGGCCCAGCTCGCGTCCGTTGTCGCTCCTCCCGTGGAGGCGGCTCCAGTCCTGGACGCTCCGGTGGTCGTGGAGCCCGGGCTTCCCACGAAGAAGGCGAAGCCCGAGCTCACCGCGGAGCAGAGGGCGATGGAGACCAAGAAGCGGGGCGACCAGCGCAGGGCGCTGTGACAACGGAAGAAGGAGGTTGCTGCCGCCAAGGAGCGGGTTCTGGCAGCGGAGTGATACACGTACAGCACGCGTCCGTTGGGAACCCCAAGAGGAAGGTGTGATGCGTACAGCGGCAAGTTTTCCCTCAGTATGAAACCAAGGTTTATCAAACCACTAGGAGCCAAGAAGCACGTTGAAGGTTGATGGCGGCGAGATGTAGTGCGGCGCAACACCAGGGATTCCGGCGCCAACGTGGAACCTGCACAACACAACCAAAGTACTTTGCCCCAACGAAACAGTGAGGTTGTCAATCTCACCGGCTTGTTGTAACAAAGGATTAGATGTATAGTGTGGATGATGATTGTTTGCAGAGAACAAGAGAACAAACGATTCTGAGATTGTATTTCAGATGTAAGGAATAGGACCGGGGTCCACAGTTCACTAGAGGTGTCTCTCCCATAAGATAAATAGCATGTTGGGTGAACAAATTACAGTTGGGCAATTGACAAATAGAGAGGGCATGACCATGCACATACATGATATGATGAGTATTGTGAGATTTAATTGGGCATTACGACAAAATACATAGACCGCTATCCAGCATGCATCTATGACTAAAAAGTCCACCTTCAGGTTATCATCCGAACCCCTTCCAGTATTAAGTTGAAAACAACAGACAATTGCATTAAGTATGGTGCGTAATGTAATCAATAACTACATCCTCGGACATAGCATCAATGTTTTATCCCTAGTGGCAACAGCACATCCATAACCTTAGAGGTTTCTGTCACTCCCAGTTCACGGAGACATGAACCCACTATCGAGCATAAATACCCCCTCTTGGAGTTACTAGCAAAAACTTGGCCAGAGCCTCTACTAATAACGGAGAGCATGCAAGATCATAAACAACACATAGACATAAATTGATAATCAACATAACATAGTATTCTCTATTCATCGGATCCCAACAAACACAACATATAGCATTACAGATAGATGATCTTGATCATGTTCGGCAGCTCACAAGATCCGACAATGAAGCATAATGCGGAGAAGACAACCATCTAGCTACTGCTATGGACCCATAGTCCAGGGGTAGACTACTCACTCATCACTCCGGAGGCGACCATGGCGGTGTAGAGTCCTCCGGGAGATGATTCCCCTCTCCGGCAGGGTGCCGAAGGCGATCTCCTGAATCCCCCGAGATGGGATTGGCGGCGGCGTCTCTGGAAGGTTTTTCGTATCGTGGCTCTCGGTACTGGGGGTTTCGCGACGAAGGCTATTTGTAGGTGGAAGGGCAGGTCAAGGGGCGTCACGAGGGGCCCACACCATAGGGTGGCGCGGCCAGGGCTTGGGCCGCGTCGCCCTATCATCTGGCCGCCTCGTGGCCCACTTCGTTAGCTCTCCGGTCTTCTGGAAGCTTCGTGTGAAAATAGGCCCCTGGGCGTTGATTTCGTCCAATTCCGAGAATATTTCCTTACTAGGATTTCTGAAACAAAAAAAAAACAGCAGAAAACAGCAACTGGCTCTTCGGCATCTCGTCAATAGGTTAGTTCCAGAAAATGCATAAATATGGCATAAAGTATGCATAAAACATGTAGATATCATCAATAATGTGGCATGGAACATAAGAAATTATCGATACGTCGGAGACGTATCAGCATCCCCAAGCTTAGTTTCTGCTCGTCCCGAGCAGGTAAACGATAACAAAGATAATTTCTGGAGTGACATGCCATCATAACCTTGATCATACTATTGTAAGCATATGTAATGAATGCAGCGATCAAAACAATGTAAATGACATGAGTAAACAACTGAATCATAAAGCAAAGACTTTTCATGAATAGTACTTCAAGACAAGCATCAATAAGTCTTGCATAAGAGTTAACTCATAAAGCAATAATTCATAGTAGAGGTATTGAAGCAACACAAAGGAAGATGAAGTTTCACCGGTTGCTTTCAACTTGTAACATGTATATCTCATGGATATTGTCAATGTAAAGTAATATAACAAGTGCAATATGCAAGTATGTAGGAATCAATGCACAGTTCACACAAGTGTTTGCTTCTTGAGGTGGAGAGAGATAGGTGAACTGACTCAACAATAAAAGTAAAAGAATGGTCCTTCAAAGAGGAAAGCATCGATTGCTATATTTGTGCTAGAGCTTTGATTTTGAAAACAAGAAACAATTTTGTCAACGGTAGTAATAAAGCATATGTGTTATGTAAATTATATCTTACAAGTTGCAAGCCTCATGCATAGTATACTAATAGTGCCCGCACCTTGTCCTAATTAGCTCGGATTACCTGGATTATCATCGCAATGCACATGTTTTAACCAAGTATCACAAAGGGGTACCTCTATGCCGCCTGTACAAAGGTCTAAGGAGAAAGCTCGCATCGGATTTCTCGCTATTGATTATTCTCAACTTAGACATCCATACCGGGACAACATAGACAACAGATAATGGACTCCTCTTATATGCATAAGCATGTAGCAACAATTAATTTTCTCATATGAGATTGAGGATTTGTCCAAAACTGAAACTTCCACCATGGATCATGGCTTTAGTTAGCGGTCCAATGTTCTTCTCTAACATTATGCAATGCTCTAACCATTTTGGTGGTAAATCTCCCTTACTTCAGACAAGACGAACATGCATAGCAACTCACATGATATTCAACAAAGAGTAGTTGATGGCGTCCCCAGGAACATGGTTATCGCACAACAAGCAACTTAATAAGAGATAAAGTGCATAAGTACATATTCAATACCACAATAATTTTTAGGCTATTTGTCCCATGAGCTATGTATTGTAGAGGTAGAGGATAGAAATTTTAAAGGTAGCACTCAAGCAATTTACTTTGGAATGGCGGAGAAATACCATGTAGTAGGTAGGTATGGTGGACACAAATGGCATAGTGGTTGGCTCAAGGATTTGGATGCATGAGAAGTATTCCCTCTCGATACAAGGTTTAGGCTAGCAAGGCTATTTGAAACAAACACAAGGATGAAGCGGTGCAGCAAAACTCACATAAAAGACATATTGTAAACATTATAAGACTCTACACCGTCTTCCTTGTTGTTCAAACTCAATACTAGAAATTATCTAGACCTTAGAGAGACCAATTATGCAAACCAAATTTTAGCATGCTCTATGTATTTTTTCATTAATAGGTGCAAAGTATATGATGCAAGAGCTTAAACATGAGCACAACAATTGCCAAGTATCACATTATCCAAGACATTATAGCAAATTACTACATGTATCATTTTCCAATTCCAACCATATAACAATTTAACGAAGAAGAAACTTCGCCATGAATACTATGAGTAAAGCCTAAGGACATATTTGTCCATATGCAACAGCGGAGCGTGTCTCTCTCCCACACAATGAATGCTAGGATCCATTTTATTCAAACAAAACAAAAACAAAAACAAACCGACGCTCCAAGCAAAGCACATAAGATGTGATGGAATAAAAATATAGTTTCAGGGGAGGAACCTGATAATGTTGTCGATGAAGAAGGGGATGCCTTGGGCATCCCCAAGCTTAGACGCTTGAGTCTTCTTGATATATGCAGGGGTGAACCACCGGGGCATCCCCAAGCTTAGAGCTTTCACTCTCCTTGATCATGTTGTATCATCTCCCTCTCTTGATCCTTGAAAACTTCCTCCACACCAAACTCAAAACAACTCATTAGAGATTTAGTGCACAATCAAAATATACATGTTCAGAGGTGACATAATCATTCTTAACACTTCTGGACATTGCACAAAGCTACTGAAAGTTAATGGAATCGAAATATCCATCGAACATATCAAAACAGGCAATGCGAAATAAAAGGCAGAATCTGTCAAAACAGAACAGTTCGTAAAGACGAATTTTATTGAGGCACCAGACTTGCTCAAATGAAAATTCCCAAATTTAATGAAAGTTGCGTACATATCTGAGGATCACTCACGTAAATTGGCATAATTTTCTGAGTTACCTACAGAGAATTTGGCCCAGATTCGTGACAGCAAAGAAATCTGTTTCTGCGCAGTAATCCAAATCTAGTATGAACCTTACTATCAACGACTTTACTTGGCACAACAATGCACAAAACTAAGATAAGGAGAGGTTGCTACAGTAGTAAACAACTTCCAAGACACAAAATAAAATAAAGGTACTGTAGTAAAAACATGGGTTGTGTCCCATAAGCGCTTTTCTTTAACGCCTTTCAGCTAGGCGCAGAAAGTGTGTATCAAGTATTATCAAGAGACGAAGTGTCAACATCATAATTTTCACAATTTGTCCCATTGGGTATCTTAGATGCTCCCTTATCTATAGTGGTTTTAAGAGCTTTATCAATTTTAGGCCTATAATAGCTTTTTGTTTTAGGCCCCTTAGAGACATACATGAACTTTTGCTCCTTACCCACATAAGCTTTCTCTCTAAATTTTATAGATGAAAATGTTGAACCCAATGTTCCCATAGCTTCTTCAAGTTCGCTAATCCTTTGGGTTTGATTATCATGAATAGCACAAGATTCTAAGATGGCAATTTTCTCATTAATTCCACCTAGAGATTTATCAAGTTTATCAATGCTATCAAGTAATGCTCCCAAAGTAGTATCAATACTTGGAAGGTTTTGTTCTATGGTTTCCAACTTTCTCATGACATCTTCAAGAGAGGTTTCAATTTTAACTTCATTAACAGGTGGTATTCCAAATAAACTCTCAATAATGCAACTAGCTTCTAAGGCAGGAGTACTTAGGAAGTTACCTCCCGCGAGACAATCAAGAACATACCTATTCCAGCTAGAGATACCAACATAAAAATTCCTAAGTAAGATAGTGGTGGAGTGTTTCTTAGTGCACCTATTATGGGCATCACTAATTCTATACCAAGCATCTCTTAAACATTCTCCCCCTTGTTGCTTAAACGAACGAACTTCAACTTCAGGATTACTCATTTTAGCAATAGTAAATAAAGCAAACTAGACAAAGTAAATGCTAGTAACTAATTTTTTTGTGTTTTTGATATAGAGTGCAAGACAGTAAATAAAGTAAAGCTAGCAACTAATTTTTTTGTGTTTTGTTTTAGTGCAGCAAACAAAGTAGTAAATAAAATAAGCAAGACAAAACAAAGTAAAGAGATTGCGATGTGGAGACTCCCCTTGCAGCGTGTCTTGATCTCCCCGGCAACGGCGCCAGAAAAAGAGCTTGATACGCGTACAACACGCGTCCGTTGGGAACCCCAAGAGGAAGGTGTGATGCGTACAGCGGCAAGTTTTCCCTCAGTATGAAACCAAGGTTTATCGAACCAGTAGGAGCCAAGAAGCACGTTGAAGGTTGATGGCGGCGAGATGTAGTGCGGCGCAACACCAGGGATTCCGGCGCCAACGTGGAACCTGCACAACACAACCAAAGTACTTTGCCCCAACGAAACAGTGAGGTTGTCAATCTCACCGGCTTGCTGTAACAAAGGATTAGATGTATAGTGTGGATGATGATTGTTTGCAGAGAACAGTAGAACAGTTGCAGTAGATTGTATTTCAGATGTAAGGAATAGGACCGGGGTCCACAGTTCACTAGAGGTGTCTCTCCCATAAGATAAATAGCATGTTGGGTGAACAAATTACAGTTGGGAAATTGACAAATAGAGAGGGCATGACCATGCACATACATGATATGATGAGTATTGTGAGATTTAATTGGGCATTACGACAAAATACATAGACCGCTATCCAGCATGCATCTATGCCTAAAAAGTCCACCTTCAGGTTATCATCCGAACCCCTTCCAGTATTAAGTTGAAAACAACAGACAATTGCATTAAGTATGGTGCGTAATGTAATCAATAACTACATTCTCGGACATAGCATCAATGTTTTATCCCTAGTGGCAACAGCACATCCATAACCTTAGAGGTTTCTGTCACTCCCCCAGATTCACGGAGACATGAACCCACTATCGAGCATAAATACCCCCTCTTGGAGTTACTAGCAAAAACTTGGCCAGAGCCTCTACTAATAACGGAGAGCATGCAAGATCATAAACAACACATAGACATAAATTGATAATCAACATAACATAGTATTCTCTATTTATCGGATCCCAACAAACACAACATATAGCATTACAGATAGATGATCTTGATCATGTTCGGCAGCTCACAAGATCCGACAATGAAGCATAATGAGGAGAAGACAACCATCTAGCTACTGCTATGGACCCATAGTCCAGGGGTAGACTACTCACTCATCACTCCGGAGGCGACCATGGCGGTGTAGAGTCCTCCGGGAGATGATTCCCCTCTCCGGCAGGGTGCCGGAGGCGATCTCCTGAATCCCCCGAGATGGGATTGGCGGCGGCGTCTCTGGAAGGTTTTCCGTATCGTGGCTCTCGGTACTGGGGGTTTCGCGATGAAGGCTATTTGTAGGCGGAAGGGCAGGTCAAGGGGCGTCACGAGGGGCCCACACCATAGGGTGGCGCGGCCAGGGCTTGGGCCGCGCCGCCCTATCATCTGGCCGCCTCGTGGCCCCACTTCGTTAGCTCTCCGGTCTTCTGGAAGCTTCGTGTGAAAATAGGCCCCTGGGCGTTGATTTCGTCCAATTCCGAGAATATTTCCTTACTAGGATTTCTGAAACAAAAAAAACAGCAGAAAATAGCAACTGGCTCTTCGGCATCTCGTCAATAGGTTAGTTCCAGAAAATGCATAAATATGACATAAAGTATGCATAAAACATGTAGATATCATCAATAATGTGGCATGGAACATAAGAAATTATCGATACGTCGGAGACGTATCACGGAGCAGCTCCTCCAGCTCCAAATGCAGGTGAAGGCGAATGTGATGCAAGAGCAGGCCATGCTCTTTTACGGCCACGCAACGCTCGCTTAGCACATGATCATCCCGGGCGCCGGTACTGCCTTGGGGGGGGGGAGCTCGGCCTCGTCCGTGACCCGGCCCCTTCCTCCAAGGTCAACAACGTACCCCGCTGACTGCCCTGTTGGGGTGCACGCCCGGCGCGCAGAAATTGGGGGCGCAGTCGGGGCGCTACGCGTACCCGTCACGGGATGGGTCACCGGAGGTGGGCGAGTCCATGATGGGGTCGTCGCCTTCGTCCATTGACCTCAACCATGCGTCGGCGAACTCCAAAGCCCCCAAGCACCTGGGAGAAGCAGCGATGGCCGATGCACGCAACCTGCTCGATGATTTGTCGGCCGAGCGCGCGCCGCCACCGATGCAGGCACCATCCACCGTGCAGGCCCCTCTGTCTTACCCGCAGACAGTGTCGACCACCTTGCCCTATGCTTCGACCGAGCAGGCTTTCCAGCCACCTCCCATTGACACGCAGGAGGACACCACTGCCTATCCCGGTAGCATGAACATCGAGCAGGAGCCATTGTTCGCTGAGGAGCTCACACAAGCCGCAACTGGACAAGCTCGAGGTCGTCGGGTTAGCAAAATAACCACCAACTACACGGTGCAGGAGGACAAGGTGCTCGTCGATGGATGGTTGACCATTGGGCAAGATGCATTGACAGGTGCCGAGTAGAAGGGGACCGCATTCTGGCACCGTATCTATGAATACTTCCATGAACATCGCAAATACGGACTGGAGGCATTTGAGAGCGACCGCAGTGAGATATCCCTCCAAAAGAGGTGGGGAGCAATTCAAACGGAATGCAACAAGTTCCAGGCGGCGTATGATCACGTGAAGCGGATCCCCGTTAGCGGCATGGGCATGAAGGACTTGGTATGATTCTTAACCTCAACTTGTTCATTCGGTGTTTGCACATACGTTTATCGTTGTTGTCTCGCTTTGCTCTAGGTGTGGCAAGCTTTGGAATGGTACAAATCTAACAATGAGCAAAAGACCTTTGCCTTCCCTCATTGTTGGAAGGAACTCCATGGAAACCCCAAGTTCCAGCAGGGGTACGAGGGGTACATGGCGACCTTGACTGGCAAGAAGCCCGCCAAAGATGCCACGGTCATTGACCTTGATGGTGGGCAGCCTTGCGGTAGCTCCGCTTCTCGTGCAAGTCGTCCACGCGGTCACAAGGCAACCAAAGCTAACATGAAGCATGATGCTTCGTCCATGCTATTGTTTGGCACTTTGAAGGAGATGAATGCGGACAGAGAGGTGTCCACGGACAAGAGGGATGAGAGGAGGCGTCAGGAGAAAGAAGAGGACAGGAAGAACTACTTCGATGTCCAAAAGAAGAAGTTTGAGATTGAAGAGGTCAAGGCCAAGACCAAAGCTAGAGAAATTGAGCTCAAAGAGAGAGAAGTTGAGCTCATAGCAATGGCAAGGGCCAAAGAGGTGGAGTTGAAGGCAAAGAAAATTGAGCTCGAACGGCAAGCAGAGGACACCCTGATCATGAACGCCGACTTAACCACCATGAGCGAGAAGAAGAGAGCTTGGTTCGAGAAGAGGCATAAGAAGATCCTAGAGCGCCCAAATTGAGTTGACAATCTCAATTTCTAATTTTTATATTTGTTGAAACTATGACACATTTCGTTTCTTCATCATGCAATATTTTATTTGATATTATTTTATTCTATTTGATATTATTCTATATTTGTTAGATATTATTCTATATTTTTTAGATATTATTTATAAGTATGTGTGGCGAGATGGCCTATTTCTTTGGGAAATAGGCCAAATGGCCAAATGGGTGCCCGCTGTCCAAACGGACGCGGGGCGCTGTCCAGGTGTCCGCGTGGCCACCCAAACGGACCAAAACGGACGGCCCAACGCGTCCGTTTGGGTCGCCGCGTTGGACATGCCCTAAGAGCATCTCCAAGCCGTCTCCCCACGAGGCCCCAGGACGCATTTTTTCATTCAGATGGACGAAAATAGCCCAGCCGCGCCCCGACTCCTCGTTTTCCCCCAGATTTGGCCTTTCATTCATCCGGGGAGCCTAGGCCATCCCCGGCTTCCCGAGGTCCGGTCGGGGACTCCGGACGAAACAAAAGCGCGCGAAACGTCTAGGGCCCGCGTTGTCAGCGACAGAACTGGTTGTTTCCTCCATTAATTTTGTTTTCCCTCCAAAATGTGCCGCATAGAACCATTTTCCCCGCCGAATCGGAGGAGCTACCGCCATTCTTCCCCACAGTTGCAGCTCCTCCTCTTCCCTTCCACCACCATGCCGCCGAAGAACCTCGCCACCGCGGGTGCCAGAACAGAGGCCACCGGGCATGACAAACATGGAGTGGGCGGCGGATCAGGAGCGGCGGCGGAACGAAACTCGCGGTAGGGCGGAGAGGGAGAAGAAGTGTAACGCGAAGAGGGTGGCGGCGACGACGGCGGACGAACAGGCGAGGTTGATCTACATTAACTTCAGCCAGCCGCGCGTCGGCCAATTCCCCGGACTGTAATAACCCAGAACATAGGAACAACGAAGGGTAGATTTAGAAATGGGATGTGCATTTCATCGCAAAACGGGGGAAATTTTCGCGCCTTATTGCAACTAAACCTAAGAGGGATCGAGGTTCTCTCTCATTTTGCACTTAGGGTTAGGCAATGTGAGTTAGGGAAATTTCGACATGATCTCTTTTGTAACTTGTTACTTTGGGGAATGTTTGCATTTGATAAGTGTTATACAATTAACTATAAACATCACACCATATAAACATTGAATTTAGAATTCAAACACAAGATATAAAATTCAAATCACTTTGAATTTCAAAGTGAATATCAAATAATATTTCATCAAGAATATAAACATTATATAATACAAAGCTCATAAACCAAAACTTGAGCTTTATTGATCATCAACACAGAATACATAGTCTTTACAATATTTTTGATACAAGAATTGATGTATAATAATAAACAGAAATGAAAAAGGAAAATTACAAGATTTTCCTAAACTAAAACCTAGACTAAATGCTTGAAGGACATCTTCTGGTCATACTCAACTTCAAAACCTGCAAAACAAATCACAAGTGCTAGACAGGATATTAAGTGTTAGAAATTCAGTTTGGACAGAGTGAAAAACATCACAGAAATTCAGTTTGGACAGTGAACACTGTCACTGCACACTTGTGCTTGTCCAAAACCTGGACAGCACAGGATAGGATCAGACAGACCAAACCTGAGCAGCCACAGAGGGCTCAAGTTTCACCATAGCAAGGCTGTTGCTAGGCAAGCAACAGCAAGGCAAGGCAAAGGATGAGTCATAAAGTAAATGAGCCTGTGTGTCATGGCCAGGGATGAAGTAGAGGCCATATAAATAGCACACAAACCCTAGAACCATGTCAGTCGACCACATTTGCAAATCATCAGGTAAGGGTGAAGCAAGAACAAGCACAGTTCATCCAGTTCATAACCAAGAACAGAAACCAACACAACCAAATTAGCCACCAGGAATCATGGTGACCTGAGAAGATCAACCAGAGATTGGAGGTGAAGGGCTGAGTATAGAAACCCCAAGTCTGCATCAACCAAATATTTCACACTAGGAGCTGGAACAAGGTATACCAAATACCTGGACAGATCCAATGGATCTGATCCATCACATATGCATGAAATAAGCATGGGATGAGCAGATGCTCATATGGGTAGATCATCACTTGGTTTTCACCAAGGATTACTGCCAGTCAAAAGCTACTAAAAATAGAAACCATCTAGGTACAGATCTTGTACACAGAAACTAGCACACATGCACAGATGCACACCATAGCCAGATCACATGCACAGATAGCACCAGTAGATGAATTGCAAGGATTAGCAGCTAAGACTACACAGTAAATCCTAAGCTATGAACCATCAGTAAACCCTAGATTTTCATCAGGCAAGCATATTAGCATTCATCTCAAGGATGATTCCCAAATATGCAAGCAAAGGTTGAGTAGCCACCAGATCCAACTATTTTGGTGAGCAACCAATCAGGAGCAAGGCCACTGAGGTCACATCACACTTAGCATCAACTAAAATGAAGCCAACATAGCACATCATTATCCAAGAATGGATTCAGATTCAATTGCTTGCCAGATAATCATGAACAGCTAAGTCATTTACAAGCAAATCATTTAAATCATTACTGCATAAGCAGTTCATCATAATTTAATTAATACAAGCATGAATTTATCACAGATCCATGCTTAGCACTGACAGTAGCACACTATTAAGCAACACAATTTACTCACTGCACCATAACCACTGGAGCAAGTCCAGTAGCTTAAGTAAGCAACAGCATAGTGATGCTTGAGCATCAGTATCACAAAGGAAATTTAATCACTTAGCCACAGTATTAATCAGTAAGCCATTACTGACATTGAATTGATCAAATGGATCAATTGCAGCAAGCCAAGCTACACAGGGAAGTTAGCCAACAAGCAAGGAATGATCCAATGGATCATTGGCTTGCATAGATAGCACTGAAGCAGATCATAGGCACCACTGGCACACACACAAGTGTCACTGATGCATCACAAATACACCTAGACAAGCAAGCATGATATACCAGTAAGCACAAGCAAGTCATAACCAAGCATAGCATGGCATAGTTAGCTTTTGAGCAAGCACAGTAGAGCATGGCAAGTATAGAGCATGCTAGGAGCAGCAGACAAGCAAGCACAGCATGAATAGCAAGCAAAGCAGCATGTGCCAGTACCAGTAAATGGTAATTGGGTCATGAGTGACATAGGCATCCCAAATGGGCCTACCGAAGATAGTACCCGGGGTTTACTGAAGGCCCAATACCCGAAGAATAAGAAGATTCGGGAGCCCAAGATATATTAAGGAAAGTTAGAGTTGTAATAGGAAGTGTTATTTGTAATCTGGCGGGATGAGTTAGAAACCGTCCCGGACTCTGTAACTTGTACAAAACGAAGCCCTCGGCTCCGCCTCCTATATAAAGGGGGAGTCGAGGGACGAAGAGATCATCGAATCATTGTTACAAACCCTAGTTTTCATAATCGTCGAGTACTTTTCGGCTGAAACCTTCGAGATCTACTTGCCCTCTACTTCTAACTAAACCCTAGCCTACAATCCATAGGCATTGACAAGTTGATACCTTGCAGTAAACAGAAGCACAGCAAAATTGCGCAGTAATAGCATGGCTCTGCGTGATCACAGGATCACCAGAGAGCAACAGAGCATGAGGAGGAAGAAGAACAGTGGCAAGGGAGGCGCACAGAAGAGAAGGAGGAGATGCAACACTTACTTGCGCCTGGAAGCAGAAGCTAGGGCATGGCGAGGCAGTGCTAGCGCGGCCCTAACAGCTGCGAGTCCAGGGTAGGCGCCGACGTTACGCCGGCGAACCCAAACACGAACCCAGCACCACCGTAGCAGAAGCACCTGAGGCGACGGCACGAGTACTGCGAGCAGCACCCGCGCCAGGTCAACCCAGGAGCACACCCATCGTCGGCGAGGACGAGCGCTCGCCGGAGTTCGTCGAGGCGAATCTCCGCGAGATCCAGAACGGAGGCAATTCGCCAGGAGAGGGAGAGAAGGGGAAAACTACGCGGACAGATCGATAGATCTGCACGCGGTGGTTCTAGTTCGGTAGGTGGCTACGGCGGAGGAGCACGGCGATGGCCGGAGCGAGGCGGCGGCCATGGCGGCGACGCCATCGCCAGAGCGTCGCGAGAGGTTAGGGTTAGAGGTGGACGAGAGAGAGAGAGGGCCGAGTGAGTGAGAGCGGTGGGCCGTTCAGCGCCACCGAGCCGCTATGGGGCAAGCCTTAGTGGGCTGTCCCATGGGCTTAGGTCATTGGGCTGGGCCCAATAAGGTCCAGGGGGTATTTTAGTCTTTTAACATTTAATAAAAAGCCAGAACTTTACCAAATTTTAATAAATCAAATACAACTCTAAAAATCCATTAAAAATTGGATTAATGAATGAAAAATAAATCTTAACAAGAATAAAATATGAATGGAATTTATGAAACAAATTCAAAATTATGAATTTTAAGAATTTAAATAATAACTTGGAATTTAAAATTATTATTTCCTTGTAATTAAAATTCAAGGAAAAATCTCAAATAAGTTCAAATACTTATTTTCAAACATTTCAAAATGAAATTCTAATATTCCAAGTCATTTCTATTGAAAAGGGTATTTTTCCAAGAAAAATACTATATTCCTTTTTATTCCAAAAACTATAGAGGTAACTCAATAATTTCAAATTATTTTTGGAATGATTAAGGAAATCATCAAGTAAAATAGTTTTACTTTGAATTGTGTACTTTGTGTGAATTACAATGATTTATACTTTTAAATCAATTGTAAATTACTGTCGAAGACGTAAATCTTAAACGCAACCCTAAATTGATATAACTCAGTAGGTAAAGGGATCCAACATAAAATAATACATCCATGATTGCATTATTTGGATTTTATAACATTGTCCTTACCGGACAATGATGCTTCTTACAGAACCCGAGGTCCAGGTTCCATCAACTGCATTGAACTGCACTATCTCGCAGTCCACAGGCAAGTTCACCCTTGCTCATGTCAACTTGAGTATTTTCTACTACTTTAATGCAAAGCTATATACTTATCATTCCTGCATCGCAAATGAAATGTTACTTTCCAACTATGAATATGACTATGTGGCTGGCAATGGAACCATGGTATGTGTTGATATGGTGGAGGTTCCATTGCAATGGGTTATATCACCCTAGGATTAATTACCAATGCCGTCCAGTGATTCTAGCGCCGTACAAATCGCGTTGACCATGAGATCTATAATGGCTCTGGGGAAGCCAGCCGTATCTTTTCCCTTCTGCACGCCAACGGATTGGTAGAGCCGGTGGGGTGTTGGAGGCACTTCCGCAATAGGTTGGGATATCCTTTTAAATCCCCATCCATTAGTGATGATAAGCTCTACCATCTATGAAGGATTGTCCGGAGTACACCGTGAGTAAAGCCGTATTATCGGGGGAAGTCTACTGGGGGTGTACGGTTGGACAAAAGGGTGGGTTTGCAGTCGCGGAGAAGGCGGTGTGGGCTTGGATCTTTATACCTGGCCTCACACCAAAGGAAGTGTGAACGGGGGCAAGTCCCCGCGGATGGCAAAAGGGTGAGATCTCTTGTGGGAAAAGTAACGCACCTCTGCAGAGTGTATCAAATTGTGGTTGTCACTCCTTGTTCCGGGAAGGGAACTGCGAACGGCAGAAAGGAACTCCACGAAGTTCTAGTCAACCTGTGAAGACTGACGGGCATAGTTTTCATAATAAAAGCAACCTTTTGAAGAAATGATTGCAAAACATGCATTGACCTGCGATTTCCTGATCAATGGTCATAGCTAGTGCATCAAACACCTTTTTATTCTTTTAGAACTTGCTGAGTACCCCTGTACTCACTTTCTTTCGACACCCTTGCTAGACTGTGATCCGGAGGTGGAGGCCATCAACGATGGAGCACCAGAAGGAAGTTACGAGCTGGTCTACGAAGAACCTGATCTTACCGGCGGAGTGGAATGCGTAGACTATGGGATAGTCTACGGACCAGATGACACGGAGGTGGAGGAGTAGTGACATACCCTAGCATCATAGAGCCGAGCAACGTAGAACTTACCTAAATAAGTTGTTGAGCTCTCTTTATATTTGTTATGAGTTGTAATCGTACTTAAGTAGTATCTTAGGGTGTTCTCATAGGACCTGTGAGAATACCAACTTGTTAAGACAATGTCTGTAATAAAGTATGGAGTGTTATGACCTGCAATGTTTCTGTTGTACCACTCTGAGGGATATGGCAAATTGTGAAGAAGTCCCTTCGCAAAGATCATATCAACGACTTGTATACTACAACATGCAGTGGTATGCTGGGTCACCGCAGCTGGTATCAGAGCAAATGTTGCGACCTTAGGTTGGAAAAACCTAGTATATGGAAGAAACCTGTAGGAGTCTAGTAGAAATAGTAAAGGATTCTCTAGAAATATGGTGATTATTCACTTGAGAATAGCAAAACCATATATTTTAGTGCGATAATTCTTTATTATAGCTATTATGATGCATTATCACTACTAATATTCTGTTTTTGTATACAGCCATAATGGCGAACACTTTTCCTAAGAGGACTTTGAGGAAGGTTGAGGGATGGCTTGGTGATTATGATGGACCAATAACAGCTCTCCTGTGTGGGATGCTGAAGGAACTTCATTGTGATCCACGGATACCTGTTATCAAGTATACCTACTATGATGGGGAAATCCTAGCCAAGTGCAGAGTATCGGTCCAACTACCGGAAAAACTGCTGATGAGTCGTATAATGCCATACGGAGAAGCCAAAACTATCACCACAGCCTACCACATGGGCCTATTCAAGGCAATCCTTGAGATAAGACAAAGATAAGTCGGTAGAACTGCTATGTTCGTAGTTTTCTCATATACCTCATGCCGAGGAAGATGAGGATCCCACTCTAAATCATTTGGTGTTAGCACACAGAAGTCCTGAAGCTGCAGCACAGCACATGGATAGCTGTAAGTATTTATTGACCACGATGTACCTTTTACACATGAAGATGAGAGGTGAGATTGACCACATGCTAGCTGAGTTCACGGACCCTGATAAAGTCCAAACTCGGATGCGTGATTTGAGGGCACAACCACAACATACTACACCTTTCTTTAGCCTAGACAGCTATGTAGATTTGAGTGACCAGTTATCCCATAAAGATCCACTCACACCCAACTTTGTTCCACATTATCCACATGTGTCAGCATCATATGAGTCTGGATATGGGGGAGATGATTCCAGGAACCTAAACTGCTCGGAGTCACCAATTGAGAATTTGACTGGTTGGCGTTTCGGGGAACCATTTGGAGATGAAGGAGAACCCATCACTTATGAGTCAGAGGATGAAGGAGGCGCGGTTAACCAGAATGTTAACCAAAGCTTTGGGCAGGAAGAGAAAGACACCAACTCCATTTCTTTAGATTTGGAGATGGGGTTACCCAAAACATCCCAGTACGTCGTAGGTGAGAGTTCTGGAACTAAGAAAAAGAAAAAGAAGAAGATGAGGGGTCAAGTGAATAGGAATCCTCCATGGATGACAGGAGAAGATGAGCTGTATCCCACTGGGGATATATATGAGTCTTTGTCTAGTTACTTTGGCATGACAGATCTCTGTCTCGGCACTTCGTCCGATTCAGACTACATACCTACGGGAAGAACCTTCATTCCGGACGGTGTTCGGAGGACAAACCGCTGTACCGGATGGACCCCAGGGATGTACGCGGAGGCGAGCTATGATGACGAGGAGTAGAGCTCCGAGGAAGAATAAAGTAATCTAGGTGGTATTGTAATAGAGCGTATTTTAAATTCCCGTTGGCTTGGGCTTTGAGCCAAATAAGTGGTTTATATGTACCACATGTAATATAAGTTTGTGAGTGTGTTATGTATTATACAAAGTATATGCATAATAAATGTTTGTTTTGTATTTGCTTCTTGATTTCATTGTGTGACTAGTTCTGGGCATTGAGTTGAGCTCAGAAAGCATTTGCATGGTGTAATTATGAGTAATCGCTCTTTGTTACAGGACTAGGGGAAAATGGCGTTAGTAGAAACCGAAGAGGCTCGCAGAGAGCGGGAAGCAAGAGAAAAAGAGGAGGCAGATGCAGCAGCTAGAGCAGAGAATGCACCACCACCACCACACCCAATGATGCACCCGGACTTCCAACAAAGATATGAGGTCAATGGAGGAAGATAGGAGGCGTTACCAGGAAAGCCAGAGCAAGAACATGCAAGATTTCTTTACCCACGTCATCAATGATAGGGGTAATGAAGGCAAGGGAGTAACTCTATCGGACTTCCAAAATGCAAGACCAGTACCATTTACATCAGCTCCAGAACCAATGGACGCTGAAGATTGGCTTATGGATACGGAAAGGAAGCTGAAGACCGTTGGTTGCAACGATGAGGAGAAGATCAGATATACCACTTATCTGTTGTCAGGACCAGCAGCGTCATGGTGGGAGAACCTTGTAGCAAGACACCCTCCGATAAGGTGTTCACACGGGAGGAGTTCAAGAAGAAGTTTCGGGAAGCTCATGTTCCGGACAGCGTGGTGGAGCTGAAGAAGAGGGAGTTTGACGAACTACGACGAATCGCACCCATTATGCAATATGTTCGGGATTTCAACAGGTTATCCAGGTATGCACCTGAGGATGTAGATACAGAGGAGAAGAGGAAGAAGCGGTTCATGAAAGGCATGAATCCATACATGAAGATGCAACTAAGGTTGGCACGGACTGCCGAATTCCAGGAACTGATTGACTCGGCAATCACTTTCGAGGATGATTACCGGCAAGTCCAAGAGGATAGGAGGAAGAGGGCTCGTATCGAGCCAAGGAAGTACCCAATCGCAAACCAACACCCGATCAGTAGTTTCAAACCCCGATACCGAGCCTACTACTGGTAATCAATACAACCGGGGAGGTCGTAGTCGAATCCAATCAACCAAATCATCTCGCAACAATTGTGGCCTCGAGGGGTCATTTGCGTAAAGATTGTCGAAACCCGTAATCATCTGTTATGGTTGTGGGAAGGAAGGACACATTAAGCCGGATTGTCCAAACAAGGCGTCCTGGAGCGTACAGAGCTCTGGAGGACGAGGTGGAAACAACAACAACAACCGCAACAACAACAACAACAACAACCGCAACTACAACAACAACAACAAGAGGGGAAAGCCTTATGGAAAGCTGAATTGCACATCTTTGGAACAAGCGGAAGAGTCGGATCAAACAGTCTTAGGTACGCTAAGCATTCTTACTCATCCTGGCAAAGTATTATTTGATACTGGAGCAACCACATCGTTTCTTGCATTGGAGTTTGTGGAAAAATTCGGGCTTAGATGTTCTAAGTTAGAAACCCCTATAACTGTTCTATCCGCGGGGGGGACGATCTTAGTAACCCACGTGAAAGAAGCACAAGTCCTAACCATATGTGACTGTGTGTATTTCGCGGACCTATTCATCATACCCATGAAGGACATATCAGTCATCCTAGGTATGGATTGGTTGACAGAAAATGGAGCGGTGATTAACTGTGGAGACAAAACAAGATTCACTTCGCAACTCCATCGGAGGTCGAATAGTGTTCCAAGGAGATAAGTACAAGAGTTGGAGATCGGATTGGAACTAAATAGCCTGAAGGAGGTGAGAATTGAAGATATTCCTGTAGTGAATGAGTTTAAGGATGTATTTCCTAAAGAACTACCGGGAATGCCACCCGATAGAGAGATAGAATTCACAATCGATCCGATTCCGGGCACAAGACCAATAGCACAACCACCATATAAGATGGGGCCAAAGGAATTAGTGGAACTGAAAGCTCAGATTGATGAGTTAGAACAAAACGGATTCATTCAAGAAAGTGTATCACCATGGGGTACACCAGTTATTTTTGTGGATAAAAGAGATGGAGGAAAGAGAATGTGTGGAGATTACAGAAATTTGAACAATGTAACTATCAAGAACAAGTATCCTTTACCTAGAATTCAAGACCTTTTTGATCAAGTTCAAGGAGCGGGAGTCTTCTCAAAGATAGATTTAAGGTCAGGATACCATCAAATCAAGATCAAGAAGGAGGATGTACCAAAAACAGCGTTCGTATCAAGGTATGGACACCATGAATACTTGGTTGTACCATTTGGACTAACAAATGCACCAGCAATTTTCATGAATTTGATGAACAAGATATTCATGAAGTACTTGGACAAGTTTGTGATAGTGTTCATAGATGATATTCTAATCTATTCCAAAGATAAAGAAGAACATGCCAAGCATTTGAAGATAGTTCTGCAAACTTTGAGGGAACATCAGCTATATGCAAAGTTTAGCAAGTGCAAATTTTGGTTGGATAGTGTTGAGTTTCTTGGACATGTCATAACCAAAGAAGGCATAGCGGTGAATCCAAGCAAGGTTCAGTCCGTATTGGAATGGAAATCACCTAAAAATGCTAAGGAGATATGAGGATTTCTTGGTATGGCAGGCTATTATCGGAGATTCATAGAGGGATTTTCGAAGATTGCAGGACCAATGACCAAGTTACTCAAAAAAAATACTCCATTTGTGTGGACTGATGAGTGTGAAGCCAGCTTCCAAACACTCAAAGATAAGTTAACCACAGCACCAGTGTTAGCAGTTCCTGAACCTGGAAAGGATTACACGGTGTATTGTGATGCTTCCAAGAATGGACTTGGATGTGTTCTTATGCAAGATCGGAAGGTAATAGCTTATGGATCAAGACAGCTTGAAACCCCATGAACACAACTACCCAAGTACATGATCTAGAGTTAGCGGCGATTGTGTATGCTCGAAGAGTTGGAGACAATTTCTATATGGATCCAAGTGTGAGTTATACACCGATCACAAAAGTTTGAAATATTTCTTCACTCAGAAGGAATTAAACATGAGACAGAAGAGATGGTTAGAGTTGATTAAGGATTACGACCTTAAGATCAACTATACACCAGGCAAGGCTAATGTAGTAGCAGATGCCCTAAGTAGGAAGAGTACGGAGAATCAACCTACGGAATGGGAGATTCCAAAGGAACTTCGGAAAGAGCTAGAGGAGGCTCAGATTTTGTTTATTCAAGGTGATGATAAGGGAAGTATAGCAACCATGAGGATTATGGATGAGATGTATTCAGATTTGAAATATGAGATTATCCGGAAGCAAGCGGATGATTTGTTCATACAAGAGGAAATCAAGAGGATTGGTGAAGGAAGACCATCGGAATTCCATCTAGGGGATTTTGATTCATTATACTTCCGAGAAAAGGATCTGTGTACCGTATGATCCGTAAGTGAAGTCAATCATATTAAAGGAAGCACATGAAACCCTTTATTCCATACATCCAGGAAGTACTAAGATGTATATGGATTTGAAGGAGATGTTACTGTGGAACAACATGAAAAGAGAAATAGCACAATATGTCTCGGAATGTCATACATGTCAACGAGTGAAGGCGTAACATCGTAGTCATGCGGGATTACTCAAACCACTAGAGATACCGGAGTGGAAATGGGATGAAATCGGAATGGATTTTATTCTTGGTCTACCAATGACTAGTAAGAAGAAGGATATGATATGGGTAATAGTGGACAAGGCTTACCAAGAGTGCTCATTTCATAGCCGTAAACACAAAGGATACTGCAGAAAAGCTTGTGGATATATATGTGAAAGAGATTGTGAGTAAGCATGGAGTACCAAAGAAGATAGTTTCGTATAGAGGTTCAATTTTCACATCAGCATTCCGGAAACGACTACAAGAAGCTTTGGGATCCAAATTGGATTTCAAGACAAAGATATAATCCACAAACCGGAGGACAAACCGAAAGAACCAATCAGATACTTGAGGACATGCTTAGAGCCTGTGCTCTCGAACTTTGGAGGCTCATGGGAGGACCATTTACCTCTAGCGGAGTTCTCATATAACAACAAGCTTATCGTAGTAGCATCCAGATGGCACCGTACGAAGCATTGTACGGAAGAAAGTGTCGATCACCAATTTGTTGGTTTGAAACCGGAGAAAACAAGGAGTTTACACCGGACTACATCAATGAGAGACAAGACGTCATCGAGGTGATCCGGGATAGACTCAAAATAGCTCAGAGTTGTCAGAAGAGTTATGCCGACTTAAAGAGAAGAGATTGGGAACCGAAAGTGGGAGACATGGTTTATTTAAAGGTTAGCCCAATGAAAGGACTTAAGAGGTTCGGAGTGAAAGGAAAGTTAAGTCCTCGATATATTGGACCATTTAAGATACTCATCAGAATCGAGGAACAGCTTTTGAGTTGGAGTTACCCACAACTAAGTCAAGTTCATAATGTGTTTCATGTTTCACAACTCGTAAAGTGTTTGAAGGCACCGGATGATCCCATCACATATGAAGAAATAGAATTGCAATCTGACCTAACTTATGTGGAAAGACCGGAAAAGATCTTAGAAGTACAATGGAAGAAGTTAAGAAACAGAGCAATCAAATACCGCAAAGTTCAATGGCAACATCATCCCGAGCGAGAAGCAACTTGGGAGACGGAAGAAGAATTAAGGAAGTCTTACCCCGAGATGTTCAGTACCAATCTTAACTTCGGGACGAAGTTTCGTTAAGGGGAGAGGCTGTAATAACCCGAACATAGGAACAACGAAGGGTAGATTTAGAAATGGGATGTGCATTTCATCGCAAAACGGGGGAAATTTTCGCGCCTTATTGCAACTAAACCTAAGAGGGATCGAGGTTCTCTCTCATTTTGCACTTAGGGTTAGGCAATGTGAGTTAGGGAAATTTCGACATGATCTCTTTTGTAACTTGTTACTTTGGGGAATGTTTGCATTTGATAAGTGTTAAACAATTAACTATAAACATCACACCATATAAACATTGAATTTAGAATTCAAACACAAGATATAAAATTCAAATCACTTTGAATTTCAAAGTGAATATCAAATAATATTTCATCAAGAATATAAACATTATATAATACAAAGCTCATAAACCAAAACTTGAGCTTTATTGATCATCAACACAGAATACATAGTCTTTACAATATTTTTGATACAAGAATTGATGTATAATAATAAACAGAAATGAAAAAGGAAAATTACAAGATTTTCCTAAACTAAAACCTAGACTAAATGCTTGAAGGACATCTTCTGGTCATACTCAACTTCAAAACCTGCAAAACAAATCACAAGTGCTAGACAGGATATTAAGTGTTAGAAATTCAGTTTGGACAGAGTGAAAAACATCACAGAAATTCAGTTTGGACAGTGAACATCACACGCACACTTGTGCTTGTCCAAAACACGGACAAAGACAGATAGGATCGTGCGAGACCAAAACCTGAGCAGCCACGGAGGGCTCAAGTTTCACCATAGCAAGGCTGTTGCTAGGCAAGCAACAGACAAGGCAAGGCAAAGGATGAGTCATAAAGTAAATGAGCACATGTGTCATGGCCAGGGATGAAGTAGAGGCCATATAAATAGCACACAAACCCTAGAACCATGTCGATCGACCACATTTGCAAATCATCGTAAGGGTGAAGCAAGAACAAGCACAGTTCATCCAGTTCATAACCAAGAACGAGAAACCAACACAACCAACTTAGCCACCAGGAATCATGGTGACACGAGAAGATCAACCAGAGATTGGAGGTGAAGGGCTGATACTGAAACCCCAAGTCTGCATCAACCAAATATTTCACACTAGGAGAGCTGGAACAAGGTATACCAAATACCGGACAGATCCAATGGATCCGATCCATCACATATGCATGAAATAACCATGGGATGAGCAGATGCTCATATGGGTAGATCATCACTTGGTTTTCACCAAGGATTCTTGCCACCAAAAGCTACTAAAAATAGAAAGCATCTAGGTACGGATCTTGTACACGTAAACTAGCACACATGCACGGATGCACACCATAGCCGGATCACATGCACGAGATAGCACCGATAGATGAATTGCAAGGATTAGCAGCTAAGACTACACAAAGAAATCCTAAGCTATGAACCATCGATAAACCCTAGATTTTCATCGAGCAAGCATATTAGCATTCATCTCAAGGATGATTCCCAAATATGCAAGCAAAGGTTGAGTAGCCACCAGATCCAACTATTTTGGTGAGCAACCAATCAGAGCAAGGCCACCGAGGTCACATCACACTTAGCATCAACTAAAATGAAGCCAAACATAGCACATCATTATCCAGGAATGGATTCAGATTCAATTGCTTGCCGTATAATCATGAACAGCTAAGTCATTTGCAAGCAAATAATTTAAATCATTACCGCATAAGCAGTTCATCATAATTTAATTAATACAAGCATGAATTTATCACAGATCCATGCTTAGCACTCGATAATAGCACACTATTAAGCAACACAATTTACTCATCGCACCATAACCACTGAGCAAGTCCAAATAGCTTAAGTAAGCAACGGCATAGTGATGCTTGAGCATCGATATCACAAAGGAAATTGAATCACTTAGCCACGTATTAATCGGTAAGCCATTACCGACATTGAATTGATCAAATGGATGAATTGCAGCAAGCCAAGCTACACAGAAGTTAGCCAACAAGCAAGGAATGATCCAATGGATCATTGGCTTGCATAGATAGCACCTTGAAGCGAGATCACGAGCACCACTGGCACACACACAAGTGTCACTGATGCATCACAAATACACCTAGACAAGCAAGCATGATATACCAGTAAGCACAAGCAAGTCATAACCAAGCATAGCATGGCATAGTTAGCTTTTGAGCAAGCACAGTAGAGCATGGCAAGTACAGAGCATGCTAGGAGCAGCAGAGAAGCAAGCACATCATGAATAGCAAGCAAAGCAGCATGTGCCAGTACCAGTAAATGGTAATTGGGTCATGAGCTTGCGATGAAAACGAAGCACGGGGAAAATTGCGCGATAATAGCATGGCTCTGCGTGATCACGGGATCACCAGAGAGCAACAGAGCATGAGGAGGAAGAAGAACGGTGGCAAGGGAGGCGCACGAGAGAAGGAGGAGATGCAACACTTACTTGCGCACAGGCGAAGCTAGGGCATGGCGAGGCGGTGCTCGCGCGGCCCTAACGGCTGCGAGTCCGGGGGTAGGCGCCGACATTACACCGGCGAACCCAAACACGAACCCAAAGACCACCGTAGCGAGAAGCACCTGAGGCGACGGCACGAGTACTGCGAGCAGCACCCGCGCCAGGTCAACCCAGGAGCACACCCATCGTCGGCGAGGACGAGCGCTCGCCGGAGTTCGTCGAGGCGAATCTCCGCGAGATCCAGAACGGAGGCGATTCGCCAGGAGAGGAAGAGAAGGGGAAAACTACGCGGACAGATCGATAGATCTGCACGCGGCGGTTCTAGTTCGGTAGGTGGCTATGGCGGAGGAGCACGGCGATGGCCGGAGCGAGGCGGCGGCCATGGCGGCGACGCCATCGCCAGAGCGTCGCGAGAGGTTAGGGTTAGAGGTGGACGAGAGAGAGAGAGAGGGCCGAGTGAGTGAGAGCGGTGGGCCGTTCAGTGCCACCGAGCCGCTATGGGGCAAGCCTTAGTGGGCTGTCCCATGGGCTTAGGTCATTGGGCTGGGCCCAATAAGGTCCAGGGGGTATTTTAGTCTTTTAACATTTAATAAAAAGCCAGAACTTTACCAAATTTTAATAAATCAAATACAACTCTAAAAATCCATAAAAAATTGGATTAATGAATGAAAAATAAATCTTAACAAGAATAAAATATGAATGGAATTTATGAAACAAATTCAAAATTATGAATTTTAAGAATTTAAATAATAAATTGGAATTTAAATTTATTATTTCCTTGTAATTAAAATTCAAGGAAAAATCTCAAATAAGTTCAAATACTTATTTTCAAACATTTCAAAATGAAATTCTAATATTCCAAGTCATTTCTATTGAAAAGGGTATTTTTCCAAGAAAAATACTATATTCCTTTTTATTCCAAAAACTATAGAGGTAACTCAATAATTTCAAATTATTTTTGGAATGATTAAGGAAATCATCAAGTAAAATAGTTTTACTTTGAATTGTGTACTTTGTGTGAATTACAATGATTTATACTTTTAAATCAATTGTAAATTACTGTCGAAGACATAATTCTTAAACGCAACCCAAAATTGATATAACTCAGCGGGGTAAAGGGATCCAACATAAAATAATACATCCATGATTGCATTATTTGGATTTTATAACATTGTCCTTACCGGACAATGATGCTTCTTACAGAACCCGAGGTCCAGGTTGCATCAACTGCATTGAACTGCACTATCTCGCAGTCCACAGGCAAGTTCACCCTTGCTCATGTCAGCTTGAGTATTTTCTACTACTTTAATGCAAAGCTATATACTTATCATTCCTGCATCGCAAATGAAATGTTACTTTCCAACTATGAATATGACTATGTGGCTGGCAATGGAACCATGGTATGTGTTGATATGGTGGAGGTTCCATTGCAATGGGTTATATCACCCTAGGATTAATTACCAATGCCGTCCAGTGATTCTAGCGCCGTACAAATCGCGTTGACCATGAGATCTATAATGGCTCTGGGGAAGCCAGCCGTATCTTTTCCCTTCTGCACGCCAACGGATTGGTAGAGCCGGTGGGGTGTTGGAGGCACTTCCGCAATAGGTTGGGATATCCTTTTAAATCCCCATCCATTAGTGATGATAAGCTCTACCATCTATGAAGGATTGTCCGGAGTACACCGTGAGTAAAGCCGTATTATCGGGGGAAGTCTACTGGGGGTGTACGGTTGGACAAAAGGGTGGGTTTGCAGTCGCGGAGAAGGCGGTGTGGGCTTGGATCTTTATACCTGGCCTCACACCAAAGGAAGTGTGAACGGGGGCAAGTCCCTGCGGATGGAAATAAGGGTGAGATCTCTTGTGGGAAAAGTAACGCACCTCTGCAGAGTGTATCAAATTGTGGCTGTCACTCCTTGTTCCGGGAAGGGAACTGCGAACGTGGCAGGAAAGGAACTCCACGAAGTTCTAGTCAACCTGTGAAGACTGACGGGCATAGTTTTCATAATAAAAGCAACCTTTTGAAGAAATGATTGCAAAACATGCATTGACCTGCGATTTCCTGATCAATGGTCGTAGCTAGTGCATCAAACACCTTTTTATTCTTTTAGAACTTGCTGAGTACCCCTGTACTCACTTTCTTTCGACACCCTTGCTAGACTGTGATCCGGAGGTGGAGGCCATCAACGATGGAGCACCAGAAGGAAGTTACGAGCTGGTCTATGAAGAACCTGATCTTACCGGCGGAGTGGAAGGCGTAGACTATGGGATAGTCTACTGACCAGATGACACGGAGGTGGAGGAGTAGTGACATACCCTAACATCATAGAGCCGAGCAACGTAGAACTTACCTAAATAAGTTGTTGAGCTCTCTTTATATTTGTTATGAGTTGTAATCGTACTTAAGTAGTATCTTAGGGTGTTCTCATAGGACCTGTGAGAATACCAACTTGTTAAGACAATGTCTGTAATAAAGTATGGAGTGTTATGACCTGCAATGTTTCTGTTGTACCACTCTGAGGGATATGGCAAATTGTGAAGAAGTCCCTTCGCAAAGATCATATCAACGACTTGTATACTACAACATGCAGTGGTATGCTGGGTCACCGCACGGACCATGGCTGACCCAAGGTATGATCGGCACTCCTTCCGCCTTCTCACAGGCGTCGCCGGCCACGGCCTTGTTTCAGGACACCTACGCCGTCGGCATGGCGGGGTTTACGCCGTCACCAACGGCGTACGACGGTGCGATGTACGTGGGCATCTCGCCTGCCCTGCGACGTGGGTCGCTCTCCTTCTCCAACCCCGGGATGCTGCCGCCGAATGAGCGTGTGATGCACGAGATGATCACGTCGGGCTTCATGGCCTCCGCGTCGAGCCCGGGATTCTTCACACAATAGGAGGCAAGGGCGACGAAAGCCATCGCATCGCGGGGCAGCGTGGACCTCGACCAGGACGATCAGATCGACAACACGCAAGACGTCGACGAAGAAGATGAACAGACCTACATCGACGAAGAGGAAGCGCCCGCGCCTGAACCCATGGAGGCGCCGTCCAAGGGAAGAAGAAAAGGAATAAGAACTCGCCGCCAGCCGAGCCGTGGATCAAATGGATGGGCAAAGAAGAGGAGTGCCTCGCCGAAGCTTGGAAAACCGTTTCCATGAACGACATCACCGGCGCGAATCAGAACTTCGAGACGTACTGGCAGCGCGTCAAGGTGGCGTTCGACGAGCGCAAACTCGTTGATCCATACTTCAACAAGACGGTGATGGTACGCGGCGACAAGGCAATGGGCACCTATTGGGGGATCATTTAGGCGGCGTGCAGCAAGTGGCACGGCGTACAGGAGGAGATCAAAAGTCGCCCTGTGAGCGGCGAGGACTTTGAAGCCAAGGTATGCTCACTCGTCGTGGCTCCTCCGTCGACTCTACATCGCCCGAGTTTTAATCTTGAATCGTCGGCCTGTTTTTGCAGATGCGGCGGGCACTCGACATGTACGCGGACGACAACGACGGCTAGATGTTCAAGTACCTCAACGTGTTCGCCCACATCGAGGAGTGCGATAAGTGGAAGGAGGTGCGCAAGAATCTCACCAAGGGCGAGCAGTACAACCCCGACGTTCCAGCCCCAGCCTCATCGGTGGGCCGCCCTGAGCTCGGCCAGAAGAAGTTGAAAGAGCAGAAGAAGGCCGGCCATCCAGTTGACATGTTGGAGGCGTCCTTAGACAAGTGTTGGGAGGACGCGAGGGCGCACACCGCCGGGAGGGACGACAAGAACGACGTGCGGTCGAAGGAGATGCTCGCCAACCAGGGCGTCCGGATTGCCTTGCTCAAGGAAACCTCCGCGGTGAAGAAGAGGAACACCGACATGGCGTTCCTGATCAGCGGCAACGACGCCAACATGGACGAGGAGACGAGGGCTTGGTACGACGCCCATCGCCAAGAAATCCTCCTGCCACCGTCGGTTGCTTCGTCCACCACTTCAACATAAACTCCCGCCATTGCGACAACTGCAGATGTCGATGCTTCGCCGCCTGATGCCGCGCCAGATGAGGCTCAAGACGGGATCGCGATGAGCCTGTAATCGTCTAGTTTCTGTTTCGATCGTCGGAATGTGGCTGATCTGATCGCCGGACTTTGGCGATTCTTTTGTAGCGGGAAGAAGATTTTTTGAAACTATCGCCGCTGAGGGGCGACTGCTGGGGGTGCGACTGGGAAAATGTTGCCCCCACGCCCTTTTTACATCCAATCCGACGTTTTTTATATCCGGATTTTCGCCCAGGGACTCAAACGGGTGGAGATGCTCTAAGAACCGGGTTACGATCGGAAGAGAAATGGGAGAGGCCGAACCACTTGGGCAGGTTGAGCTTGGAGGGTTCCTCTCGGTGGCGGACAGTGGAAATTGTCCCATGCATGTAGTTAGGGGTGTAAATGGATCGGATCGGATCGATTGCTCATACCATATCCTTTACCGCATATTTTTTATTGGATTCAAATCAGAGCGATATTGACCGGTTTCACATTCGAATGCGGATATACCAGGCCGCGGATTCGAATCGGAAACGGGACTGACTCGGACTGGAAATAAAAATAGTCAGGTATATGCTTTCACCAGTAGATTATAATTTTTGCAAATCTTGAGAGGGATTTATACTTTTAATTTTGTGTAGTTAAGAAAAAGAGACACAATGTATGGAAGAACTCAAACATTGGTAGATATAGAGCTAACCATGCTCGTGAAATGAATTAGGTAACTCAATAACTATTAACCTTGTGAGATTGGCATTGGCTTTTGACTGAAAAATTGGATTATCCGGTTTCAAACATTCAAATTATCCTAATTAAATTTCAGATAATCCATATACGCATGCTATTTGCTATACCATATCATATACCGTATTTGGAGCACCACTTCGAAATCGGATATCCTTATTCGCCGGATTCTTTAAAATCAGATATGGAGACCTTAAAATGGATTCGGGGCCGATTTCAACGCGGAAATTATTCTATCCATTTACACCTATGCATGTAGTTGCCATCGGATTCATATTATTTCTTGCTTTACGGTTCGTGCTAGCAAATATCATTAAGTTTCATCAAGTTTTAGAAATAGCAGATACAGTGATAGGCAAAAACGTAGTGGTTTCGTGCACGGGACTGAGTCATTTCTCCTCGGTAGTGCCATCATTCTCTCAGAGTAATTGACCTTTTGTTTACTTAGTGGGATTGGTTTAAGAATGTCCAGTACACACAAAAGAGTCACGGATAACTACGGTGTTCCTTATACCAACTTGGTGCTGGAGAGAGAGGATACGGAGACAGTGGCCTTTGAGAACTGCTAACATTCCTTTCATTATGCGAGACACGATTGTTTAACACGGCCACCAACCACATGCTGAGGTAGGATTGTTTAACATGGCTAACGCTCTCTCTGCGTGCTACATGTAGATTATCATCGATCGAGACCTTTGCAAGTTGCAACATGCATTGTAGACTGTACCAATCCACTCACTTGCTTGCGAGATACGTACTAAACATACATTTACTGAATTACTGACAGCAAAGCCTGCTCGATCACGTTTCCCTTGCCAGCTGAATTTCGGCCTTGTATTCAGGGTCATCTACCCACGGCTGCCAGTCAACATTTTCACTTGTGTACACATTGCTATCAGCATTGCCATGGGTGAGGGCATCTCCAGCGGCGCGACGCAAACGGACGCTCAGCGACCGTTTTCGTCCGCCGTGATCGGAAATGCGTCTGGGGCCTGTTCCAGCGGGGCGACGCAAAGTGACCGGGCCGTCCGTGGAGACGCAAACCTGGCCCAAATATGCGACAGGTTTGCGTCTCCGCGGACGCTCGGCGGTCGCGCGGAGCGTCCTCCATTTCTTACCCGGTCCCGCATGTCAGGGACAGCGAAATCGACCGCTTCGATTTGCTTCTTTTTCCCCTTCTTTGCTGCCCTAGTGCGTCGCCACCACCCCAACCCCATCCGCCGCCGTTCGGCCGCAGTAGCCGCCGCCGGCTGCGTTCTTGCCGCGCGGGAGAGCAGGAGCATACTCGGGCTTGGCTCCGCCGCGTACCTGCCGGCTGTTTTCGGGCGAAACGCTCCCGGTTGCGCCTCCCTTCCAGGAAAGATGTGGACCGCGGATTTGGTGTGCTCCAAGCTCGGTGGGCAATTGTCCGTCACCCGGCAAGAACATGGTCGCTGAAGACCATGCATGAGGTGATGACATGCTGCGTGATCATGCACAACATGATCATTGAGAACGAGCGTCCTGATGGCCGCAATGAGAACCAATGGGATTTCCAAGGTGAGCTAGTTGCGCCACTTCCTGGAGCTTCATCTTAGCAGGACTATCTACATAGGAATGTAGAAGTCACTGACGAGAACGTCTCCAAACAGCTGCAAACGGATCTGATTGAACATCAGTAGACATTGGCTGGCCATGAAGATCATGCCTAGAGAAATACTATCTTATTTTCATATCGACTTTTAAAAAATTAAATGTAATAACTATGACTTTGTTGATTTCCTTATTTTGTTGTTTCGAAACTTCGTAAATTGATGCAAACGCGGAAATGTGTCGGCCCGCTGGAGCCACCCCTAGGTGCAAACGGACGCGCGGACAAAAACGGTCTGTCCAGCGTCCATCGCGCGACGCAAACGAACATTTCGGCATCGCGCCGCTGGAAATGCCCTGACAAATTTTCATGATCACTTGAGACAGCCTCCGAGTAAATCCTAGTTTTAACATCATAACTTCAAGAAAGGGTCCATCGACACGGTCATAGGGTCTCATCATGTCAAGCTGAACCTTCTTCCCCTTCTTTCGCTTCATAGAATGAATGCTTTTGTAAGCCACTAAGGCATTATCATTTATTAGACGTTCAGGTACAAAGAAACTTTATTCTTGGCTGATTGTATCTTCTAACACTTGTCTCATTTTGTTTGCGAATGCCTTTGTACTTATCTTATATGGAGCATTTCATAAAGAGATCGGTGTATACTACAGTATTTAATTGGTTGAGGGACAAGAGTGATAGCCGTATCACTCAATTTGTTCGGCATGTCTCCCCCATTAAGAAATCCAAGAATGCCTGACACAATCATTGCCTAGAAGGTCCCAATACCGCTCATAGAAACTAACAGTGAAACTATCCACTCCATGGGATTTCGACGGATGCATTTGAAAGAGAGCTTTTTCAACTTTGTTATTGTGAAGTCCTCTTCATGAAAGCTTATGTCCTCTTGCGAAATCTTTTCGCCAACAAGGTTCAAGAGGGCCTGATAATTCAAAATAGCTTCAGATGTATACAATTTAGATTAAACTTTTTGAATATCATTGATATCATCAACATTAGCACAACGAGAGCCATCTTCCCTTTGAATAGAAGTTATTGCATTAATCATCTTTTATTGTGATGCATAAACATGGAAATAAGCCGTGTTGCAATCACCAGGTTTTAGCTAATTAACCTTGGACCTTTGCTTAATCCATATTTCTTCCTGTAAGAGTACCCCATTGATTCTCTCCATCATTTTATTTTCCTCCGTTGATGGGCCGCGGCCCACTAAGATTTTAAGAACACGCTTGATATACCTCCGAGTGCATGGGAGGGATTGATGCAGCACCTCTCAATATGGAAGTATGGGGTATCGAACCACATGGGCAAGAACATAAAGCAACATATTCTTTCAATCTAGAGTGTCACAATTCTAGTCAGGGGCGGAGCTAGGAAACTTTCTTAGAGGGGGGCAAGGATGTGCCAAACGGGGCAAAAATATTTGCTAAGTGGGGGCAAATCACCATTTAGCTATACATATTACAAAGAGACTAAAAACTGAGTGGGGGCAGCTGCCCCCTTGGCTAACACATTGGATCCGCCCATGATTCTAGTTATGTATGCACTAAACATATTGAACATGCAAAGGGTGTTGGTTTGTTTTCAAGTTCTAAAGCAACAAAGTAAAGGTTGCAAGGTTCTTACAAATGTCCAAATTCTCTATAGTCTAAGAGGCAGGGCCGGTCCTGAGTTTTCCGGGACCCGGGGCGAAACCGTATTCGAGGGCCCCGAAGTGTACATTCTTAGATACAAATTCTTTCAGTGATGGTGGTAGCAAAATCAATATTCGAGGACCCCGAAATGTACAAGAATCAGTAATATTGGTATAAAGCACTAGCTTAATAGATTTTAAAAGAAAATCAGCGATGTTGGTATGAATATCAATTGCATCCTATAATTCCTTACCGCTTAGTAACCGGAAATGAGCGCAAAGGTACAAAGCTACTAGCCTAGGCCGAACGTGGAACTTACAAATCCCAATAATACAAACCTAAATAATGCAGTACAATCAGTCTATTATTAATGATCTTGTTGAAAGAAAGAATACTCAATTTCAATCGCATGTATGTTTCTTTATAAATTAACTATCACTAGATCATCATGGAAAAATTAGGGCATAGGCTAGAGAATTACATTACATACCTTTTCTCAGTTCTCTGCAATCACGCAGTTCGTTGTGGCCGCCAATCTGGTCTTCTCTCAGGCCTCGTCTAGCGCCGTGGGACAATCATGGTCTGGCGGCCCTATGTTGTTTGGAACTGGCCAAAGAAATCAGAGATCTCGATGATTATGAATAGAGAGCGGGCGGGTGCAGGGACTACGGTCTACCCGAGATTTACCGTCAGCCCCCGCCTAGGCCACGATCAGCTAACCCCTCTCCACTTCACATGGGCTGATCTGTATGGTTCTCCGATTGTGTATAGAAATTTGGACCAGCCAAACTAGTGGAGTATACATAACACAAGTATATCTGGTATCTGAGGGCCCCTTACTTTTCTGGGCCCAGGGCGGCCGCCCCTCCCGCCCTGCCCCAGGGCCGGCCCTGCTAAGAGGACAAGACAAGGTTTTACTTCCTAGTTAACAAAGGATCTAGATTCATGGGTTCAGTCAATCTATCTCTCTCAACAATCATGGTGATCGTGTTATGGATAATAAAGTTCACAGATTGTCATGCTTTCATGGTAACCTCTATATGGGCAACATGTAGTTTTGAGTAGAGAAATACCAAAATGGTGTTGTCATGCATACCAGTATTGTCACTTGGCCCAAGTAGACGTTCTTATTTATCCTAGGTGTGCGTATACCAAAGGGAATTAATTTCGATTTTCTTTGTCACAAAGTGCGATTGTTGCTGCCTGTCGGCTACACCCTCCAAATGCACACATCTACATATATGACACTCCTTTATATAAAAACAAACATACAGTAAGAGAATTATGTGTATGCCCCCTCTGCAAATGGTGGCCCTCTTTACTTTCTTTTATCATCTCGAGCTCTAAGAAAAGGTCCTCCAATGTAGATCACCTTTCTCATCTCTCTGCGACGGTGTTGGACATTGGGAATCAGTCGTCCAAGCAGACGACACTAGAAGCACAAATATGAAATAAAATCATACTGAATTGCATACCATAATATCTTGCTCAATTTAGTATTTTGGTACATCTAATTTTTTTTTGCGAAATTGGTACATCTAAATTTGAATAAATGTTTTCTGGAATGGAACGTGAAAGTACATTTCGGACCACCTTTGCATGTGCAGTGAATAGGAAAACAGCGGGCGTCGCAGCAGTCCAGTAGGCCCATGCCCGTTCTGTGCTAGGTACGAAATACTAGCTAGATGCATCTCATTAAGAAACAAGGACAGCCGTCGTGGCCATCCTTTTTAGCCGTGGGTACCTAATCGTCTTGGTGCTGTCGCGCACGCTGGATCCAATCCAACCCGAGCCGCCTTCCGTGAGACCGTGACAAAGTGCCGTCGGCGACTCGGCGTGCCGGTGGGCGGTGGGCCGGTGGTAGCTCGACGATAACATACAATAGATATTACGCACTCATCCACCGCGAGATAAGAAAGTCCAAAATCCCCATTCCCAAAGCCAAACACCAGTTTGTTCGCATCTCCATTGCTGACGTGCAGCATGGCACTGGAACCGGACGTCGCGCTGATGTTTGTGATGACTTCAGAAACATCGCACTCACTGGTTACAGTTTACACGAGCATCAATCTAATCATCCAGTACTAGGTTCAACTAGTAAGCAGTGTCACTAGTGCTCTGTATCACGCTACGTACTACACGAGAAAACGTACAGGTGTACAGTACAGAGAAATCGTCGTCTGATACGTTACTACGTTTCGCCTTGTTTGTTTATTATTCACCTTCCGCCGGAGAGGCCGGAGACGGCGGACACGTCGCCGGAGACGGGGCTGGCGTCGGTGCTGACCGTTGAAGGGAAGGACACGGCGAAGGAGTCGAACCCGTCGTTCTGCATGAGCGCGAGCGTGGTGTAGCTGAAGAAGGTCGGCACCACCTCCGGCATGGCCACCTCGCCCTCCAGGTACTGCGTCACCTGCCGCATCCCGGGCCGGGCGTCGGGCAGCGGGTGCGCGCACATGAGCCCCAGCTTGATGGCCATCCTTGCCTCGTCGGCGTCGTACTTGCCGCACAGGCGCGGGTCCACGGCGTCGAGCGCCGCGCGCCGCCGCTCGTGCTCCTGCACCCAGTCCAGCAGCACGTTCTGGTCGTCCGCCGCGAAGCTGCCCAGCGGGCGCCGCCCGCAGGTCACCTCCAGCACGAACACGCCGAAGGCGAACACGTCCGTCACCGGCGTCGCCTTGCCGGTGCGCACCAGCTCGGGGGCCAGGTACCCCATGGTGCCCACCACGTGCGTCGTCTGCGGGTCCACGCCGTGGTCGTACAGCCGCGCCAGCCCGAAGTCCCCCAGCCGGCCGTTCATGTCGGCGTCGAGCAGCACGTTGCTGGCCTTGATGTCGCGGTGGATGACGATCTTGTCCCAGTCCTCGTGGAGGTACAGCAGGCCCGACGCGACGCCGCGGATGATCTGGAACCGCTGCGCCCAGTCCAGCACCGGCCGGGTCCTGTCGTGCAGGTACTTGTCGAGGCTGCCGTTGGGCATGCAGTCGTACACCAGCAGCAGCTCCCCCTGCCGCCGGCAGTACCCGAGCAGCTGCACCAGGTTCCGGTGCCGGAGGTGGCCCAGGCTCACCACCTCCGCGATGAACTCCTTCATCCCCTGCTTCGAGTCGTGCGACACCCGCTTCACCGCGATCTCGAGGTTGTTCTTCGGGAGCACGCCCTTGTACACCCTGCCGAACCCGCCGGTGCCGAGCAGCTGCCGGTTCCTGAACCCCTTGGTGGCCTTGTACAGCTCCCTGTACGAGAAGCGGTGCGGGCCGTACTCCACCTCCCAGTCCTCGCGCACCTCCGCGTACCGCACCCGGGTGCGCACGTACAGGAAGAAGGCGACGGCCAGCGCGAGCACGAACGCCGCCGTGGCGATCGGGAGCACGATCTCCAGCACCTTGGACCGGGGCTTCGGCCCGAACCGCGGCAGCGCGGGCAGCTTCGAGATATCTAACGGCGGGGCGGCGCCGCCGTTCACCGCGAAGCTCCAGCCGAGGACGTAGTGGCGCGTGAAGATGACGCCCGTGGCCGCCGAGAACCCGACGTACGCCGTGTCGGTGACCACCGCAGACAGGTTGACCGGCGCGGAGATGAGCGGCCTCTTCGGCCTGGGCACGTCGAGCGGCGCCATTGTGACGTCGAGCCGGGTGGTGGCGCCGTCGTAGTCGACCCACACCTGCATGGGCCGGCGGCTGATGAGGCTGAGGTTCTGGAACACCCCGGTGGCGTCGTCGTAGTACCCGGCCGAGTGGTTCTGCACGGACCGCAGGCTGTTGAGGTCCACGCCCACGTGGTTGCTGTTCATGTCCTGGAACTCCGGGTTGAGCATGGTGTCCAGCTCCACCGCGAAGATGTTGTTGCCGGGCTTGCCGTTGTCGGTGACGTTGAGGATGCCCAGGTACTGCCCGGCGTTGAAGGTGGAGAGCCTGGTGCTGGGCGCGATCACGAAGGCCATGCCGTTGTCGCTCAGCACGGTGAAGTTGGAGACGATGGCGAAGACGAAGGCCGCCGAGAAGGACTGCACGGTGCCGTTGCCGTTGCGCATGCGGACCGGCGTCGGGTGGAACGCGTGCCCCGCCGCCTGGCTCGTGCCGTTGCTGAGCGCCAGGAGGCCGTTCGGGGCCACGGCGGCCAGGCCGTCCAGGGCGAGGTTGGCGCCGGAGAAGCCGTTGTAGGTGAACTGGTCGTCGGCGGCCAGCACCGCGCCATGGTCAGCGGTGCCGAGGAGGAAGAGCAAGAGGAGGATTGGGAGAAGGAGGAAGCGAAGAGAAGCCATCTCGCTCGTTCGGCACGAGCGTGCGTTGCTTGCGGTGTCCGCTGCGCCTCCGTCTCGTCTCTTGTGCAAGTAACTGAAGCCTGTGGTGGTTTGTACTAGTGTGTTTGTGGAGTACACAATTGTGTCGTGTGAACGATACGATCCTGATTTCGCGATGGTGCGACGCATTGACTGGAACGGCGAGTCTTCGTTCTAAATCGGCTGCATGAGTGCGGATCAAGGTGGGTGGAGAGACAAACAATGATGGAACGATGCACCAGCTATGTTTGGGCCATACACCTGGCCCCTCGTACGACTTGAGGGAGTCAAAGTCCAAAAGGAATTCAGACAAAACTATCTAATCTAAATCTTAGGTGGGCGATGACATTATGATAGGATCACAGGAGCGAGTGGTTAAGTGTCAGAGTGCCACACTGTGTCACACCCTGGCAATGGCAGATCGGCATTAGGCAGCTGCTATCTGGGACTATCTGCGATGAAATTGAGGTTGCTGCGATGTTTTGACTTTGTCTGCTGCTCATTTTCTTAAGGTTAAGTTAAGGTTTCGCAGAGGGTCAGTTAAGGTTTCGCAGAAATGGAGACCTTCAACATCGAAGCAGATAGCTACACATCTCTTTGGTGTCGCCGTGCAGCGATCTGGTCGGGAGGTGGTTTTTAAACATAAGGCTGGAGAAGAGCCCAACTTTAAATTAATAAAGTCTTCAACCGGTTAGGATACAATGGTGGTGATTACACAAACTTGAACAAGGTAAAAGAAAGAGGCATAGGGGGAGGGTTACCTCACCAGCCCTTCAAGAAGGAGAACGGCGAGCCAAGAATTTCACTCGGCAACTCCCCACAGAACTCGCACGAACGCAGAACGGGCAGTCCGAGGACCAACCATGCCGTATCTGGCGCAGAGAGACCGGACAGTGGAGACCCCAACGAACAGACGAAGAAAGCGCCGGAGCACTACCACGCCGCAACCAGCCTTCCGCCGACTCCTCACCGTCCACACGGCCAAGAAGACCGGCCAGCACCAGCGAACGCCACCCGCCTTCCGGTCGACATCGCCACCCACCGTCCAGGGCCGCCGCCCCAGCGTCCAAACTCCGCCCGCCGAAGATCTGAGGGAACCCGGAGGACAACCGAGCAAGGGATCCGCGTCCGTGAGCGCTCGACAGCCAGCAACATCACCACGATCTTGGAAGAGGCCAGAGCGGCACCTGCAGCCCCATGGCTGCCTGAGGTACCAGACTGGGGACTTGATGGGCTCGGCCGGGCCTGGGGCCCCTGCCCCGGCCCGAGCGCAAGGCGGTCGCCCTGGTCGCGCTGCCGCGAGGCGGTCACCCTGGTCGCGCTGCCCGTTCGGCTCCACTTGCAGGGCGTTGCGCCGCCGCCGGACCGCCATGGCGCCGTGGCCACCCACCCTTGCGCCGCGCTGCCCGCCTCCATCAGACCGCAGCAGGCTGAGCTCGCGCCGCCCGCCGTAGTAGAAGCTTCCGCGGAAGCCGCCGCCGCCCCGAGCACGCACAGCCCGCAGAGCCGCCACGCCGTCGTCGAACGGCCGCGCCGCCACGCCCCCTGCTCAGCGCCGCGCCTCCAAGCACCGATGCCGCCCGCACCGCCATCACCGCGAGGAGGGGAGAAAACGCCCCGCCGCCGTCGACCGAGCTTCGCCCGGTGGCGCCTCCTGGCGGTGGCGAGGCAGGAGAGGAGGAGGACGGGGTTGGCGGCGGCGAACTAGGTTTCACCCTGGGACTCGCGGGAGCCCAGGACGAAACGTTTCCCTTTCGTTTAGCGGTATCGGCTATGGTCGGGGAGGTGGTGGAGGCCTTCTCCTAGCAGTGGCATGACCGGCGGTGGAAGTACAACACCGGGAGGTAGTGGAAACTCTAGATCGACGTTGAAATGCAGAAGTATCGTTTTATTACCTCGTTGTTGGCTGTGGTGACCCTGCATACCACTGCATGTTGTAGTATGCCAGTCGTTGATATAACATTCACGAAGTACCAATCCGCAAATATTACATCCCTCAGAGTAGTACAACAGAACATAGTAGGTCCATAACTCATTCACTTATTATTACAAGCAACATGTACATATCATCTCGGAGCTCGTCTTGGGTCCTAAGAGGGATACTCCTGGGTTCGAGGCGAACCCAACTTAACTTACAATATAAAAGTCTTACTAGGTTATACATTTTATTCTCCTCGAGCAACTAAGTACTAAGAGTTCGTACTGCTCGGATACTACTACTACTCGATAGGTCTAAGCTTGCTCTCCTCCGGAACCCTCCCCGGTTCCGTAGACTATGAGGTAGTCTACTCCTTCGATACCTCCGGAGAGGTCTGGTTCTTCATAGCCGATGACTTCGGCTCCTTCAGGGTCGTCGTTGTCCTCCTCCAGTCGATTCAGACAGTCTAAGCAGGGGATTTAGAGTGGTATGAGTACGAGCGTACTCAACAAGTTCATTATAGAAAAGAGGTGTTTATTGCACTAGCTACGGTATTAGACTAGAAAGTCTAATACCAATGCAGGTTTTCATAATCATTTCTTCAAAAGGTTGCTTTTATTCAGAAGAACTATGTCCATCAGCCTTCACCGGTTTACCAGAACTTCATGGAGTTCCTTTCCGGCAGCGTTCACAGTTCCAAAACCCGGAACAGGGAGTGATAGGTCACGATTCATTACACTCTGCAGAGGTGTGTTGCTTTACCCATAAGAGATCTTAACCTTGGTGCCAACCGGGCAGCTTTCCCGTCCACACTTTCTTCGGTGTGAGGCCCGGTATAAGGTCATAGCCAATCATATTCCTCCGCTACCTCGCGCACCCACCCTTTGTTGCATGCCCCAACCCTGGGTCCTCGCCGGTCCTCTTATACCAATTAAGGATGGACCCCGGCCACGACGACAGTCTGGGATCAAACCAAACTCCTTCGCCGGTAGATGCAACCCCTCATAGACCGCAATACCGTGGGGAACTTAAGGCTTCCCCAGCCTACCGCTTGCTCCTTGGGCGACAAGTGTCTACGGACAATGTTGTGGGGACTTAAGGCTTCCCCAGCCTACCGCTTGCCCCCTTGGATTACAAGTGTCTACGGTAAAGCGCATCCGTTGATGTACAAGAGGTGGAAATACAATTGACTATTCCGTCCCACTCCAGATCTTATGGTTAACACGGGTATTACGGCACAAGAAAATCACTGGACGACATTTGTTGTTTAATCTATGGATATAAACCCTTGCAATGGAACCTCCACCATATCAACACAATCCATGGTTCCATTGCCCACCATTTAGTCATATTCATAGTTATGAAAATAGTGGTTTTGCTTTTTATGCAATAGTGATAAATATAGTACTTTGCAAGTAATTTGGTAAAAATACTCAAATGACATGAGCAAGTGATGAACTTGCCTGAACACTGCAAAGTGTTTCAGTTGGATGGTGTGGACTGACCCTTGTCCTCTGTTGCTGAAAAATAGCATCATTGTCCGATAAGGGCAATGGTTAAAGAAGCAATTATGCATGCTTTCCATTTTTTTGGGTTTGTTCCCCCCTTCCGGTGTTTTATTATTTTGTGTGAGAGGTTAATACTAAGAACAATTTACGGATACTCTGTTTAGGGTAAAATACAACCTTGAAATGTTGTCAAGGTGTTTTTAAAGTCCCAAAGCATTTATGGACTTATTTTTATTATTGAAAATATAAGGTGTGATTTAATTGATTATTTTAATCATTAAATTTAGACTTAATCTTGTTTGTCTCCAAAAATTCTATTTCATGTTTTATTATGATAGAGAATTTTATGCTGAGTAGTTTTCATATTTTTTTAGAGCCATATTTATTTTATAAAATTCAAAGAAAATCTCACTTAAATTGGTATTTTGGAAATGTCCAAAATACCCCTCGGGCCCACTTGTCAGGCCGCCGAGCTGGTTAGGTTGGATCAGCCCACTGGGCTCGGTCCAACCGACCCAGTCGCATCGTCTTCCTCCCTCACTCTCTAACCCTAATCCCCTTCGGGCTCCGGCGACCAAAATCGCCTCCGTGATAACCCACAAGTATAGGGGATCGCAACAGTCTTCGAGGGAAGTAAAACCCAAATTTATTGATTCGACACAAGGGGAGGTAAAGAATACTTATAAGCCTTAACAACTGAGTTGTCAATTCAGCTGCACCTGGAAAAGCACTAGTAACAGGGGTGATGTGAAAGCAGCAGTAGTATGAGAGCAGTAGTAACAGTAACACAGCAGCAGTAGCAGTAATATGAGGGCAATGGCACCAGAAAATAGTTGATACTACTTCCAATGTCATGTAGAAACGAGTATATGATGATGAAAGATGGACCGGGGTTCCCAGCTATCTACACTAGTGGTAACTCTCCAATAACAAGTGTTGGGTGAACAAATTACAGTTGGTCAATTGATAGGATTGAAATAGCATTAAGACAGAACATCAAGATTATTAATCATGTAGGCATGTTTTCCATATATAGTCATACGTGCTCGCAATGAGAAACTTGTACAACATCTTTTGTCCTACCAGCCGGTGGCAGCCGGGCCTCTAGGAATCTACTGGAAATTAAGGTACTCCTTTTAATAGAGCACCGGAGCAAAGCATTAACACTCCGTGAAAACATGTGATCCTCATATCTAAGCCTTCCCCTCCAGTTGTCCCAATTTCTGTCACTTTGGGGCATTTGGTTCCGGACATAGACATGTGCATACAACTTGTAGATACAATCTAAGCAATAAGTATAGAGCTTAAATCTAAGATCATGCCACTCGGGCCCTAGTGACAAGCATTAAACACAACAAGATTGCAGCAACAATAACTTCATAAACTTTATAGATAGACTAATCATAATGTAACAATCCATCGGATCCCAACAAACACAACACCGATTACATCAGATGAATCTCAATCATGTAAGGCAGCTCATGAGATCATTGTATTGAAGTACATGGGGGAGAGAATACCAACTAGCTACAGCTAGAACCCGTAGTCCATGGGGGAACTACTCACGGAGCATGATGGAGGCGGTGGCGTTGATGGAGATGGCTTCCGGGGGCACTTCCCCGTCCCGGCAGGGTGCCGGAACAGAGACTTCTGTCCCCCGAAACGGAGTTTCGCGATGGCGGCGGCGCCCCTGGAGTCTTTCTGGAGTTTCGTCAATCGGTTAGTTCCGGAAAACGCATAATAATGACATAAAGTGTGAACAAAACATGTAGGTATTGTCATAAAACAAGCATGGAACATAAGAAATTATAGATACGTTTGAGACGTATCACTCCGCCATCGCCGCTTTAATTCCTCCGCCTCCGGCCGTCGCCGGCGACGAGGTGGTGCGGATTGATGTCTACGCCCCCTCCTTTTCCTGTAGACAGTGTTGGGCCTCCAAGAGCAGAGGTTTGTAGAACAGCAGCAAGTTTCCCTTAAGTGGATCACCCAAGGTTTATCGAACTCAGGGAGGAAGAGGTCAAAGATATCCCTCTCATGCAACCCTGCAACCACAAAGCAAGAAGTCTCTTGTGTCCCCAACACACCTAATAGGTGCACTAGTTCGGCGAAGAGATAGTGAAATACAGGTGGTATGAATAAGTAGTAGCAACGGCACCAGAAAAGTGCTTTGCCCAGGACAGTAAACAAGCAGTAGTAACGCAGCAGTAGTAAAACAGTAAACAAGCAGCGATAGCAGTATCTAGGAACAAGGCCTAGGGATTACACTTTCAGTAGTGGACACTCTCAACATTGATCACATAACAGAATAGATAAATGCATACTCTACACCCTTTTGTTGGATGATGAACACCATTGCGTAGGATTACACGAACCCTCAATGCCGGAGTTAACAAGCTCCACAATTCAATGTTCATATTTAAATAACCTTAGAGTGTAAGATAGATCAACACAACTAAACCAAGTACTAACGTAGCATGCACACTGTCACCTTCACGCTACGAAAGGAGGCATAGATCACATCAATACTATCATAGCAATAGTTAACTTCATAATCTACAAGAGATCATAATCATAGCCTACGCCAAGTACTAACACGGATGCACACACTGTCACCATTACACCGTGCAGGAGGAATAAAACTACTTTAATAACATCACTAGAGTAGCACATAGATAAATTGTGATACAAAACACATTGCAATCATAAAGAGATATAAATAAGCACTTCACTATGCCATTCATAACAGTGAATAAGTATTCTGTGAAATATAGCCTAAGAGACCCACACGGTGCACACACTGTCACCTTTACACACGTGGGACAAGGAGTCTCCGGAGATCACATAAGTAAAATTCACTTGACTAGCATAACGACATCTAGATTACAAGCATCATCATATGAATCTCAATCATCTAAGGCAGCTCATGAGATTATTGTATTGAAGTACATAGGAGAGAGATGAACCACATAGCTACCGGTACAGCCCCGAGCCTCGATGGAGAACTACTCCCTCCTCATGGGAGACAGCAGCGTTGATGAAGATGGCGGTGGTGTCGATGGAGAAGCCTTCCGGGGGCACTTCCCCGTCCCGGCGGCGTGCCGGAACAGAGACTCCTGTCCCCCAGATCTTGGCTTCGCGATGGCGGCGGCTCTGGAAGGTTTCCTCTGGTTTCATCGAACGTGGTAGGGTTTTTGCAACGGAGACTTTAAGTAGGCAGAAGGGCAAGGTCGGTGGACTTCTGGGGGGCCCACACACCAGGGCGGCGCGACCCCCCTCTGGCCGCGCCGGGCACACGTCTGGTGGCCCTGTGGCCCCCCTCTGACCTCTCTCGGGTGTTCTGGAAGCTTCGTGTGAAAATAGGATGCTGGGCGTTGATTTCGTCCGATTCCGAGAATATTTCCTTACTAGGATTTCTGAAACCAAAAACAGCAGAAAACAGGAACTGGCACTGCGGCATCTCGTCAATAGGTTAGTTCCAGAAAATGCATAAATATGACATAAAGTATGCATAAAACATGTAGATATCATCAATAATGTGGCATGAAACATAAGAAATTATCGATACGTCGGAGACGTATCAGCATCCCCAAGCTTAGTTCCTGCTCGTCCCGAGCAGGTAAACGATAACAAAGATAATTTCTGGAGTGACATGCCATCATAACCTTGATCATAATATTGTAAGCATATGTAATGAATGCAGCGATCAAAACAATGGTAATGACATGAGTAAACAACTGAATCATAAAGCAAAGACTTTTCATGAATAGTACTTAAAGACAAGCACCAATAAGTCTTGCATAAGAGTTAACTCATAAAGCAATAATTCAAAGTAGAGGCATTGAAGCAACACAAAGGAAGATGAAGTTTCAGCGGTTGCTTTCAACTTATAACATGTATATCTCATGGATAGTTGTCAATGCAAAGCAATATAACAAATGCAATATGCAAGTATGTAGGAATCAATGCACAGTTCACACAAGTGTTTGCTTCTTGAGGTGGAGAGAGATAGGTGAACTGACTCAACATAAAAGTAAAAGAAAGGTCCTTCAAAGAGGAAAGCATCGATTGCTATATTTGTGCTAGAGCTTTGATTTTGAAAACAAGAAACAATTTTGTCAACGGTAGTAATAAAGCATATGTATCATGTAAATTATATCTTACAAGTTGCAAGCCTCATGCATAGTATACTAATAGTGCCCGCACCTTGTCCTAATTAGCTTGGACTACCGGGATCATCGCAATGCACATGTTTTAACCAAGTATCACAAAGGGGTACCTCTATGCCGCCTGTACAAAGGTCTAAGGAGAAAGCTCGCATTGGATTTCTCGCTATTGATTATTCTCAACTTAGACATCCATACCGGGACAACATAGACAACAGATAATGGACTCCTGTTTTATGCATAAGCATGTAGCAACAATTATTTTTCTCATTTGAGATTGAGGATATATGTCCAAAACTGAAACTTCCACCATGGATCATGGCTTTAGTTAGCGGCCCAATGTTCTTCTCTAACAATATGCATGCTCCAACCATAAGGTGGTAGATCGCTCTTACTTCAGACAAGACGAACATGCATAGCAACTCACATGAAATTCAACAAAAGGTAGTTGATGGCGTCCCCAGGAACATGGTTATCGCACAACAAGCAACTTAATAAGAGATAAAGTGCATAAGTACATATTCAATACCACAATAGTTTTTAGGCTATTTGTCCCATGAGCTATATATTGTAAAGGTGAAGAATGGAAATTTAAAGGTAGCACTCAAGCAATTTACTTTGGAATGGCAGAGAAATACCATGTAGTAGGTAGGTATGGTGGACACAAATGGCATAGTGTTTGGCTCAAGTATTTTGGATGCATGAGAAGTATTCCCTCTCGATACAAGGCTTAGGCTAGCAAGGTTGTTTGAAGCAAACACAAGCATAAACTAGTACATCAAAACTTACATAAAAGACATATTACAAGCATTATAAGACTATACATCGTCTTCCTTGTTGTTCAAACACCTCTCTAGAAAATATCTAGACTCTAGAGAAACCACTCATGCAAACCAAATTTTAACAAGCTCTATGTATTTCTTCACTAATAGGTGCAAAGTATATGATGCAAGAGCTTAAACAAGAGCACAACAATTGCCAAGTATCAAATTATCCAAGACATTCTACCAATTACTACATGTAGCATTTTTCGTTTCCAACCATATAATAATTAACGAAGCAGTTTCAACCTTCGCCATGAAAATTAAAAGCTAAGAACACATGTGTTCATACGAACCAGCGGAGTGTGTCTCTCTCCCACACAAGCATTTATTCAAACAAAAACAAAAACAAAAGCACACAGACGCTCCAAGTAAAGTACATAAGATGTGACCGAATAAAAATATAGTTTCAAGAGAAGGAACCTGATAATTTGTCGATGAAGAAGGGGATGCCTTGGGCATCCCCAAGCTTAGACGCTTGAGTCTTCTTGAAATATGCAGGGGTGAACCACCGGGGCATCCCCAAGCTTATACTTTTCACTCTTCTTGATCGTAGTATATCATCCTCCTCTCTTGACCCTTGAAAACTTCCTTCACACCAAACTCGAAACAAACTCATTAGAGGGTTAGTGCACAATCAAAATATACATGTTCAGAGGTGACATAATCATTCTTAACACTTCTGGACATTGCACAAAGCTACTGAAAGTCAATGGAATCGAAATATCCATCGAACATAACAAAACTGGCAATGCGAAATAAAAGGCAGAATCTGTCAAAAACAGAACAGTTCGTATTGACGAATTTTATTGGGGCACCAGACTTGCTCAAATGAAAATGCTCAAATTTAATGAAAGTTGCGTACATATCTGAGGATCACTCACGTAAATTGGCTTAATTTTCTGAGTTACCTACAGAGAATTTAGCCCAGATTCGTGACAGCAAAGAAATCTGTTTCTGCGCAGTAATCCAAATCTAGTATGAACTTTTCTATCAACGACTTTACTTGGCACAACAAAACACAAAACTAAGATAAGGAGAGGTTGCTACAGTAGTAAACAACTTCCAAGACACAAATATAAAACAAAGTACTGTAGCAAAATAATACATGGGTTATCTCCCAAGAAGTTCTTTCTTTATAGCCATTAAGATGGGCTCAGCAGTTTTGGTGATGCACCCGCAAGAAATAGTATTTGAAGCAAAAGAGAGCTTCAAGAGGCAAATTCAAAACATATTTAAGCCTAACATGCTTCCTATGCAGAGGAATCTTGTACACAAATGAATTCATGAAGAACAAAGTGACAAGCATAAGAGGATAAAACACGAGTAACTTCAAGATTCTCAACATAAAGAGGGGAAACTTAATATTATTAAGATGCATATAACCATATTTCCCTCTCTCATAATAACTTTCAGTAGCATCATTGATGAAATCCACAATATACCCATCACTTAAAACATTCTTATCATGGTTCATATGCATAGAAGTATCATTAATTTTGGCATAAGGAGAGTTCTTTTCATTAATAGTAATTGGAGCAGGATTATTATCAAGAATTTGAACATGGTAAACAAGTTGCATATTAAGGGAATTGTTTTTGGTAACCCGATCATGACTATGACAAGTTTCATAAGGATAGTTAGAACCTATATTATCTGTGTCCACACCATCATTGTTATTAGAAGGAGATGTATCAAGAACATAATGACCAGTAGCTAAAGGATTTTCAAACACCTCTTCCCCAAGCTTAGAGCTTTCTATATCATTATGGGAGGAAGCATGGATAGCACTGATACTATGGCAATTATTAACATCATCATTTTCAGAATTAGTTTCCCAGAGATTTGCAATATCAAAAGTAGTGTGCTCATTCAAATCATGATTGCTAATGTATGTAAAGGGCATAGGAAGATCATCGTATTCAGATTCATTATCACAATAATCGTTAGGAGCAACATACTTATGGTGACCTATCGTTATCTCATATACGCGGGGATATGTTGTTACCTCTTTCTTTTTATTCCCCTTATTCTTCTTCTTCTTCTTCGTTCCCTTCTTCTTCTTATCCTTCTCCTTTTCCTCGTTCCCTTCTTCAGGAGGGAGAGGCTTGATGAGAGGCTTCTCCACATAACCTGCTTTATTTCCAGAAACAATAGAAGAAACTTGGGAGGATTCCTCCTTTTCATTAATAAGTTTGAAACACACAGCGGTCCTATCATATTTTGGCAAGGTGTCATCTTCTAAAATATTTTGTATGTAAGTATTTGTATGGCAATTATCAATGCAATAAGAAAAACACCCATGCAGGACATCATCAACATCAAGATCGTTAATATCTAACAAAGAAATTTTTCTTGATAACTCTTCACACCACAAAAATAAAGTAAGTTCATCATGCTGATTAGGAGTAATTTCATCATCACAATACAAATTTGCAGCACTCATGGGATTCAAATTATCATTGGAGGAGCATTGAAAATTAAAATGACCCACTCTATGGCAAAGTTCACAAATAAAAGGATATAGGACACAAACTTTTTTACCAAGATCATCTAGCGCCCTAGACCACTTTCTAGTTTTTTCATTAGTATGATGGATACAATATTCATCTTCGATTTGATTAATTCCACAAGGTCTATGCATTTCACAAAAATTAACATGCTTATAGGAAATAGCATTCTTAAGAGTTTGAGCATGTTTATTGCAATCATTAACAACAATTTCATCCTTCATACAAGCCTCTTTAAAAGGTTCATGATACTTATCAAAATTCTTCCTAGGCAATTCAAAATGAGAGGCAAAAGCTTTATAAAGATTCACAGCAACTTGAGAGTCAAGACCATAGGTAGCACTCATATTTCGAAATTTACCAGTATCCATAAAAGTTTCAATGCATTCATAATCATAGTTTATACCTGATTCTTTACCTTTGTCGTTCTCCCAATCTTCAGCGTTCTCCTGAATCCGATTAAGAAGGTCCCATTTAAACTCTTCTTTATTGCGCGTGAATGATCCAGAACAAGCAGTATCCAGCAAGGTTTTATCTTGAAAAGAAAGTCTTGCATAGAAATTATCAATGATGATATTACCAGGAAGCTCATGATTGGGGCATTTGAGCATTAAAGACTTCAATCTCTCCCATGCTTGGGCAATACTCTCTCCATCATGAGGCCAGAAATTATATATTCGGTTTCGATCTTTGTGAATTTCACTTGGAGGATAGAATTTAGAATAAAATAGAGGCACAATATCCTTCCAATCAAGAGAATGCTCATCCTTCAGCAGTTTATACCAATGCGCCACTTTACCAGACAACGACACAGAGAATAATTTCTTCTTCACTTCATCCATAGAGATACCTGCACACTTGGATAACCCGCATAATTCATGCAAAAAGAGTAAATGATCTCCAGGATGGACAGTTCCATCCCCTTCATAGCGGTTATCCACAACACGTTCAATAATTTTCATAGGGATTTTATATGGAATACTTTCAGTAGGTGCATTTAAAATATCACAAGCATCATTAGAGTTATTGCATATGGGAGATAAAGTATTATCAGAGTAAATTTTCTCCCCTAAAGATGGGAAGCTAAAAAGATCACAAAAACTAGCTTCCCCAAGCTTAGACTTCTCCATAGCATTAGCAGTAATTGCATTCATACTAATAACATCGTGAAGGAGATATGCCCTAGAGGCAATAATAAAGTGGTTATTATTTATATCTTTATGTTTATGATAAATGTTTATATATCATGCTAGAATTGTATTAACCGAAACATTAGTACATGTGTGATATGTAGACAAACAAGAAGTCCCTAGTATGCCTCTTAAACTAGCTTGTTGATTAATGGATGATTAGTTTTATAATCATAAACATTGGATGTTATTAATAACAAGGTTATGTCATTATATGAATGATGTAATGGACACACCCAATTAAGCGTAGCATAAGATCTCGTCATTAAGTTATTTGCTATAAGCTTTCGATACATAGTTACCTAGTCCTTATGACCATGAGATCATGTAAATCACTTATACCGGAAAGGTACTTTGATTACACCAAACACCACTGCGTAAATGGGTGGCTATAAAGGTGGGATTAAGTATCCGGAAAGTATGAGTTGAGGCATATGGATCAACAGTGGGATTTGTCCATCCCAATGACGGATAGATATACTCTGGGCCCTCCCGGTGGAATGTCGTCTAATGTCTTGCAAGCATATGAATGAGTTCATAAGAGACCACATACCACGATTTAGTAAAGAGTACTTGTCAGGAGACGAGGTTGAACAAGGTATAGAGTGATACCGAAGATCAAACCTCGGACAAGTAAAATATCGCGAGACAAAGGGAATTGGTATTTTATGTAAATGGTTCATTCGATCACTAAAGTCATCGTTGAATATGTGGGAGCCATTATGGATCTCCAGATCCCGCTATTGGTTATTGGTCGGAGTGAGTACTCAACCATGTCCGCATAGTTCACGAACCGTAGGGTGACACACTTAAAGTTGGATGTTGAAATGGTAGTACTTGAATATGGAATGGAGTTCGAATATTTGTTCGGAGTCCCGGATGAGATCCCGAACATCACGAGGAGTTCCGGAATGGTCCGGAGAATAAGATTCATATATAGGATGTCATTTTATGTGAATTAAAATGTCGCGGAAGGTTCTATGGAAGGTTCTAGAAGGTTCTAGAAAAGTCCGGAAGAAACCACCAAGGAAGGTGGAGTCCACATGGGACTCCACCTCCATGGCCGGCCAAGCCTAGTGGGGGAGGAGTCCCAAGTGGACTCCCCCTTAGGGGGGCCGGCCACCCCCCCACATGGGAGGTGGAACTCCCACCTTTCGTGGGAGTCCTAGTTGGGCTAGGTTTCCCCCTCTTATGGAAGGTTTTTGGTTGTCTTATTCGAAGACTTGGACACCAACACTTGGGGATCCACCTATATAATGAGGGGCCAAGGGAGGGGGCCGGCCACCCCAAGACCACAAGCTGGCCGCCCCCCTGAAGTGGCCGGCCACCCCCTCCCAAACCCTAGCCGCCCCCTCTCCTCCATATAGACCGCGTAGCTTAGCGAAGCTCCGCCGGACTTCTCCACCGCCACCGACACCACGCCGTCGTGCTGTCGGATTCAAGAGGAGCTACTACTTCCGCTGCCCGCTGGAACGGGAGGTGGACGTCGTCTTCATCAACAACCGAACGTGTGACCGAGTACGGAGGTGCTGCCCGTTCGTGGCGCCGGAACCGATCGTGATCAAGATCTTCTACGCGCTTTTGCAAGCGGCAAGTGATCGTCTACCGCAGCAACAAGAGCCTCATCTTGTAGGCTTTGGAATCTCTTCAAGGGTGAGACTCGATACCCCCTCGTTGCTACCGTCTTCTAGATTGCATCTTGGCTTGGATTGCGTGTTCGCCGTAGGAATTTTTTTTTTGTTTTCTATGCAACGTTATCCTACAGTGGTATCAGAGCCGTGTCTATGCATAGATGGTTGCACGAGTAGAACACAATGGTTTGTGGGCGTTGATGCTCTTGTTATCTTTAGTTTGAGTACTTTGCATCTTTGTGGCATAGTGGGATGAAGCGGCTCGGACTAACTTTACATGACCGCGTTCATGAGACTTGTTCCTCGTTCGACATGCAACTTGTATTGCATAAGAGGCTTTGCGGGTGTCTGTCTCTCCTACTATAGTAAAGATTCAATTTACTCTTCTATTGAAAACATTAGTATCAACGTTGTGGTTCATGTTCGTAGGTAGATTAGATCTCTCTCGAAAACCCTATACCACGTAAAATATGCAAACCAAATTAGAGACGTCTAACTTGTTTTTGCAGGGTTTGGTGATGTGATATGGCCATAATGTGATGATGAATATGTATGAGATGATCATTATTGTATTGTGGCAACCGGCAGGAGCCTTATGGTTGTCTTTAAATTTCATGTTGAGTAGTATTTCAAAGTAGTTGTAATAGTTGCTACATGGAGGACAATCATGAAGACGGCGTCATTGACCTTGACGCTACGCCAACGATGATGGAGATCATGCCCGAAGATGATGGAGATCATGTCCGTGCTTTGGAGATGAAGATCAAAGGCGCAAAGACAAAAGGGCCATATCATATCACATATGAACTGCATGTGATGTTAATCCTTTTATGCATCTTATTTTGCTTAGATCGCGACGGTAGCATTATAAGATGATCCCTCACTAAAATCTCAAGATAATAAAGTGTTCATCCTTAGTAGCACCGTTGCCAAGACTTGTCGTTTCGAAGCATCTCGTGATGATCGGGTGTGATAGAATCAACAAGTGCATACAACGGGTGCAAGACAGTTTTGCACATGCGGATACTAAGGTGGCCTTGACGAGCCTAGCATGTACAGACATGGTCTCGGAACACGTGATACCGAAAGGTAGAGCATGAATCATATGGTTGATATGATGAACACTTTGAGTGTTCGCCATTGAAGTCACACCTTTTCTCGTGATGATCGGGTCTAGGTGCGGTGGATTTGGTTCGTGTGATCACTAAGACAATGCGAGGGATATTGTTTTGAGTGGGAGTTCACCTAGATTTTTAATTATGATGAATTAAAATTTGAACTCTATTTATCATAAACTTAGTCTAAACTATTGCAAATATATGTTGTAGAGATGGCGTCCCCAATCAATTTTAATCAGTTCCTAGAGAAAGAGAAACTTAGGAGCAACGGTAGCAACTTCACCGACTGGTTCCGTCATGTGAGGATCTTCCTCTCTGGCGGAAATCTGCAATTTGTGCTTGATGCACCGCTAGGTGACCCTCCTGCAGAAGTTGAAACCGATGAAGTAAAAGCTGTTTACGCGACTCGGAAAACTCGGTACTCTCAAGTTCAGTGTGCCATCCTGTGCAGCCTGGAATCCGATCTTCAAAAACGTTTTGAGCACCATGATCCTCATGAGTTGATGAATGAGCTGAAAGCTATATTCGAGACTCATGCGGCAGTGGAATGCTATGAAGCATCGAAACATTTCTTCAGCTGTATGATGGAAGAAGGCAGCTCCGTTAGTGAGCACATGCTCGCCATGACCGGGCATGCGAAGAAACTCAGTGACTTGGGAATAGTGATTCCTAATAGACTGGGGATTAATCGTGTCCTTCAATCACTGCCACCAAGTTACAAGAACTTTGTGATGAACTACAATATGCAGAACATGAACAAGGAGTTACCTGAACTCTTTGGCATGCTAAAAGCTGCTGAGATTGAGATCAAGAAAGAGCACCAAGTGTTGATGGTCAACAAGACCACCAGTTTCAAGAAACAGGGCAAGTCTAAGGGAAAATTCAAGAAGGGTGGCAAGAAAGCTGCCACGCCTCCTATGAAACCTAAGAACGGCCCTAAGCACGATCTTGAGTGCTATTACTGCAAGGAGAAGGGACACTGGAAGCGTAATTGCTCCAAGTATCTGGCTGATCTGAAGAGCGGCCTTGTCAAGAAGAAGAAAGAAGGTATATCTGATATACATGTTATAGATGTTTATCTCACTGGTTCTCGTTCTAGTACCTGGGTATTTGATACTGGTTCGGTTGCTCATATCTGTAACTCGAAATAGGAACTAAAGAATAAACGAAGACTACTGAAAGATGAAGTGACGATGCGCGTTGGAAATGGATCCAAAGTCGATGTGATCGCTGTCGGCACACTTCCTCTACATCTACCTTCGGGATTAGTTTTAAGCCTAAATAATTGTTATTTTGTACCCGCGTTGAGCATGAACATTATATCTGGATCTTGTTTAATGCAAGACGGTTATTCATTTAAGTCTGAGAATAATGGTTGTTCTATTTTTATGAATAATATCTTTTATGGTCGAGCACCACAAAAGAATGGCTTATTTCTGTTAGATCTCGATAGTAGTGATACGCATATACATAACATTGATGCTAAGCGAATTAAATTGAATGATAATTCTACTTATATGTGGCACTGTCGTCTTGGTCATATTGGAGTGAAACGCATGAAGAAACTCCATACTGATGGATTACTTGAATCACTTGACTTTGAGTCACTTGATAGATGTGAAGCATGTCTAATGGGAAAAATGACAAAGACTCCATTTTCTGGTATGATGGAGCGAGCTACTGACTTATTGGAAATCATACATACCGATGTATGTGGACCAATGAGCGTAGCATCGCGCGGTGGTTATCGTTATGTTCTAACCTTCACAGATGATCTGAGTAGATATGGGTATATCTATTTCATGAAACATAAATCCGAAACTTTTGAGAAGTTTAAGGAATTTCAAAGTGAAGTAGAAAATCAACGTAACAAGAAGATCAAATTTCTACGATCTGATCGTGGAGGTGAATATCTCGAGTTATGAGTTTGGCATGCATTTAAAGAAATGCGGAATACTTTCACAATTGACACCGCCGGGAACACCTCAACGAAACGGTGTGTCCGAACGTCGTAATCGAACTCTCTTAGATATGGTTCGTAGTATGATGTCTCTTACTGATTTGCCGTTATCATTTTGGAGTTATGCATTAGAGACAGCCGCATTCACTTTAAATAGAGCACCATCAAAATCCGTAGAAACGACACCGTATGAATTATGGTTTAATAAGAAACCTAAGTCATCGTTCTGAAAGTTTGGGGTTGCGAAGCCTATGTAAAGAAGTTACAACCGGACAAGCTAGAACCCAAAGCGGAGAAATGCGTCTTCATAGGATACCCTAAGGAAACTATAGGGTATACTTTCTATCACAAATCCGAAGGCAAAATCTTTGTTGCTAAGAACGGAACCTTTCTTGAGAAAGAATTTCTCACTAAAGAAGTGACTGGAAGAAAAGTAGAACTTCGATGAGATTGATGAATCTATACTCGTTGATCGAGTAGCGCGATCTAGGAAGTTGTACTGTACCGCCTACACCGGCAACGAGAGGAAGCTAATGATAATGATCATGAAACTTCGAACGAGGAAACTACTGAACCTCGCAGATCGACAAGGGAACGTGCCACTCCTGATTGGTATGATCCTTGTCTAAATGTCATGATTGTAGATAACAATGATGAGGACCCTGCGACGTATGAAGAAGCGATGATGAGCCCAGATTCCAACAAATGGCAAGAAGCCATGAAATCCGAAATGGGATCCATGTATGATAACAAAGTATGGACTTTGGTAGACTTACCTGATAGCCGAAAGGCTGTCGAAAATAATTGGATCTTCAAGAGAAAAACAGATGCTGATGGTAATATTACTGTCTATAAAGCTCGACTTGTCGCAAAGGGTTTCCGACAAATTCAAGGAGTTGACTACGATGAGACATTCTCACCTGTAGCGAAGCTAAAATCTGTGAGGATTTTGTTAGCAATAGCTGCATTTTTCGATTATGAGATTTGGCAGATGGATGTCAAAACGGCGTTCCTTAATGGAGACATTGAGGAAGAGTTGTATATGGTACAACCCAAAGGTTTTGTCGATCCTAAAAATGCTGACAAAGTATGCAAACTTCAGCGTTCAATCTATGGACTGAAGCAAGCATCAAGAAGTTGGAACCGACGCTTTGATAAGGTGATCAAAGACTTCGGGTTTATACAGTGTCATGGAGAGGCCCTGTATTTACAAGAAAGTGAGTGGGAGCTCGTAGCATTCCTGATATTATATGTAGATGACATATTATTGATCGGGAATGATATAGAACTATTAAGCAGTGTTAAAGGTTATTTGAATAATAGTTTTTCAATGAAAGACCTTGGTGAAGCATCATATATATTAGGCATCAAGATTTATAGAGATAGATCAAGACGCCTAATAGGGCTATCACAGTACATATCTGGACAAGATTCTAAAGAAGTTTAGAATGGACGAAAGTAAGAAAGGGTTCTTACCTATGTTACTGTGCAAGGTATTGAGTAAGACTCAAGGACCGGCTACGGCAGAAGAAAGAGAAAGGATGAGTAATATCCCCTATGCCTCGCGATGGGATCTATCATGTATGCCATGCTATGTACTAGACCGGATATAGCACATGCGTTAGTTTGACTAGCAGATATCAAAGTGATCCAGAATGGAACACTGGACAGCGGTCAAGAATATCCTGAAGTACTTGAAAAGAACTAAGGATATGTTTCTTTGTTATGGAGGTGACCAAGAGCTCGTTGTAAACGGTTACACCGATGCAAGTTGGAACACTGATCCTGATGACTCTAAGTCACAATCTGGGTACGTGTTTATATTGAATGGTGCTGCAATAAGCTGGGCAAGCTCGAAGCAGTGCACGGTGGCGAAGTCTTCAACAGAATCAGAGTACATAGCGGCTTCAGAGGCTTCATCAGAAGCGGTATGGATGAAGAGGTTCATTGTAGAGCTCGGTGTGGTTCCTAGTGCATTGGACCCATTAATCATTTACTGTGATAACATGGGTGCCATCGCCAATGCACAAGAGCCAAGGTCACACAAGAGGCTGAAGCATATCAAGCTGCGTTACCACTCGATTCGCGAGTACATCGAAGATGGAGAAGTAAAGATTTGCAAAGTACACACTGATCTGAATGTAGCAGATCCGTTGACTAAAGCTCTCCCTAGGGCAAAGCATGACCAACACCAGAATGCCATGGGTGTTAGGTATATTACGATGTAATCTAGATTATTGACTCTAGTGCAAGTGGGAGACTGAAGGAGATATGCCCTAGAGGCAATAATAAAGTGGTTATTATTTATATCTTTATGTTTATGATAAATGTTTATATATCATGCTAGAATTGTATTAACCGAAACATTAGTACATGTGTGATATGTAGACAAACAAGAAGTCCCTAGTATGCCTCTTAAACTAGCTTGTTGATTAATGGATGATTAGTTTCATAATCATAAACATTGGATGTTATTAATAACAAGGTTATGTCATTATATGAATGATGTAATGGACACACCCAATTAAGCGTAGCATAAGATCTCGTCATTAAGTTATTTGCTATAAGCTTTCGATACATAGTTACCTAGTCCTTATGACCATGAGATCATGTAAATCACTTATACCGGAAAGGTACTTTGATTACACCAAACACCACTGCGTAAATGGGTGGCTATAAAGGTGGGATTAAGTATCCGGAAAGTATGAGTTGAGGCATATGGATCAACAGTGGGATTTGTCCATCCCAATGACGGATAGATATACTCTGGGCCCTCTCGGTGGAATGTCATCTAATGTCTTGCAAGCATATGAATGAGTTCATAAGAGACCACATACCACGGTACGAGTAAAGAGTACTTGTCAGGAGACGAGGTTGAACAAGGTATAGAGTGATACCGAAGATCAAACCTCGGACAAGTAAAATATCGCGAGACAAAGGGAATTGGTATTTTATGTAGATGGTTCATTCGATCACTAAAGTCATCGTTGAATATGTGGGAGCCATTATGGATCTCCAGATCCCGCTATTGGTTATTGGTCGGAGTGAGTACTCAACCATGTCCGCATAGTTCACGAACCGTAGGGTGACACACTTAAAGTTGGATGTTGAAATGGTAGTACTTGAATATGGAATGGAGTTCGAATATTTGTTCGGAGTCCCGGATGAGATCCCGAACATCACGAGGAGTTCCGAAATGGTCCGGAGAATAAGATTCATATATAGGATGTCATTTTATGTGAATTAAAATGTCGCGGAAGGTTCTATGGAAGGTTCTAGAAGGTTCTAGAAAAGTCCGGAAGAAACCACCAAGGAAGGTGGAGTCCACATGGGACTCCACCTCCATGGCCGGCCAAGCCTAGTGGGGGAGGAGTCCCAAGTGGACTCCCCCGTAGGGGGGCCGGCCACCCCCCCACATGGGAGGTGGAACTCCCACCTTTGGTGGGAGTCCTAGTTGGGCTAGGTTTCCCCCTCTTATGGAAGGTTTTTGGTTCGGGTCTTATTCGAAGACTTGGACACCAACACTTGGGGATCCACCTATATAATGAGGGGCCAAGGGAGGGGGCCGGCCACCCCAAGACCACAAGCTGGCCGCCCCCCTTGAAGTGGCCGGCCACCCCCTCCCAAACCCTAGCCGCCCCCTCTCCTCCATATAGCCCGCGTAGCTTAGCGAAGCTCCGCCGGACTTCTCCACCGCCACCGACACCACGCCGTCGTGCTGTCGGATTCAAGAGGAGCTACTACTTCCGCTGCCCGCTGGAACGGGAGGTGGACGTCGTCTTCATCAACAACCGAACGTGTGACCGAGTACGGAGGTGCTGCCCGTTCGTGGTGCCGGAACCGATCGTGATCAAGATCTTCTACGCGCTTTTGCAAGCGGCAAGTGATCGTCTACCGCAGCAACAAGAGCCTCATCTTGTAGGCTTTGGAATCTCTTCAAGGGTGAGACTCGATACCCCCTCGTTGCTACCGTCTTCTAGATTGCATCTTGGCTTGGATTGCGTGTTCGCCGTAGGAATTTTTTTTTTGTTTTCTATGCAACGTTATCCTACACATCGCTACTAGCATGCAAATAAGGTTCCATAGGTTTTTTAATTTTCGCATCAAACAATTCTAAATCAGGAAAAAGATTAAAAAGCTCACCAATTTTTTTGTTGTTTTCCATTATGCCTAACTAGTGAAAATAAAAACAAGAAACAAAAAGATGCAATTGCAGAATCTAAAGGAGATAGCTTCGAGTACTCACACACCGGCAACAGTGCTAGGAAATAGCTTAGTAGTCGGAGGATGTGAATACCTTTTACCTTACCTCCCCGGCAACGGCGCCAGAAAATAGCTTGATGTCTACGCCCCCTCCTTTTCCTGTAGACAGTGTTGGGCCTCCAAGAGCAGAGGTTTGTAGAACAGCAGCAAGTTTCCCTTAAGTGGATCACCCAAGGTTTATCGAACTCAGGGAGGAAGAGGTCAAAGATATCCCTCTCATGCAACCCTGCAACCACAAAGCAAGAAGTCTCTTGTGTCCCCAACACACCTAATAGGTGCACTAGTTCGGCGAAGAGATAGTGAAATACAGGTGGTATGAATAAGTAGTAGCAACGGCACCAGAAAAGTGCTTTGCCCAGGACAGTAAACAAGCAGTAGTAACGCAGCAGTAGTAAAACAGTAAACAAGCAGCGATAGCAGTATCTAGGAACAAGGCCTAGGGATTACACTTTCACTAGTGGACACTCTCAACATTGATCACATAACAGAATAGATAAATGCATACTCTACACCCTTTTGTTGGATGATGAACACCATTGCGTAGGATTACACGAACCCTCAATGCCGGAGTTAACAAGCTCCACAATTCAATGTTCATATTTAAATAACCTTAGAGTGTAAGATAGATCAACACAACTAAACCAAGTACTAACGTAGCATGCACACTGTCACCTTCACGCTACGAAAGGAGGCATAGATCACATCAATACTATCATAGCAATAGTTAACTTCATAATCTACAAGAGATCATAATCATAGCCTACGCCAAGTACTAACACGGATGCACACACTGTCACCATTACACCGTGCAGGAGGAATAAAACTACTTTAATAACATCACTAGAGTAGCACATAGATAAATTGTGATACAAAACACATTGCAATCATAAAGAGACATAAATAAGCACTTCACTATGCCATTCATAACTGTGAATAAGTATTCTGTGAAATATAGTCTAAGAGACCCACACGGTGCACACACTGTCACCTTTACACACGTGGGACAAGGAGTCTCCGGAGATCACATAAGTAAAATTCACTTGACTAGCATAACGACATCTAGATTACAAGCATCATCATATGAATCTCAATCATGTAAGGCAGCTCATGAGATTATTGTATTGAAATACATAGGAGAGAGATGAACCACATAGCTACCGGTACAGCCCCGAGCCTCGATGGAGAACTACTCCCTCCTCATGGGAGACAGCAGCGTTGATGAAGATGGCGGTGGTGTCGATGGAGAAGCCTTCCGGGGGCACTTCCCTGTCCCGGCGGCGTGCCGGAACAGAGACTCCTGTCCCCCAGATCTTGGCTTCGCGATGGCGGCGGCTCTGGAAGGTTTCCTCTGGTTTCGTCGAACGTGGTAGGGTTTTTGCAACGGAGACTTTAAGTAGGCGGAAGGGCAAGGTCGGTGGACTTCTGGGGGGCCCACACACCAGGGCGGCGCGGCCCCCCCTCTGGCCGCGCCGGGCACACGTCTGGTGGCCCTGTGGCCCCCCTCTGACCTCTCTCGGGTGTTCTGGAAGCTTCGTGTGAAAATAGGATGCTGGGCGTTGATTTCGTCCGATTCCGAGAATATTTCCTTACTAGGATTTCTGAAACCAAAAACAGCAGAAAACAGGAACTGGCACTGCGGCATCTCGTCAATAGGTTAGTTCCAGAAAATGCATAAATATGACATAAAGTATGCATAAAACATGTAGATATCATCAATAATGTGGCATGGAACATAAGAAATTATCGATACGTCGGAGACGTATCACGGATCTGGATCGCCTCTCGACGGCGAACCTGATGGTCCGCGTCGATCTGACGCTTGCGTCGCCGTTCGCTTGCCATCGACCCTCCAGTGCGCCAGGCCTTCGGCGTCCGCCACCGCCGTGCGTTGGAGAGGTCGTGGCCCTTCTTCCTGGCGCTCCCCAGGCGCGTGGTGCAGCGCTGGGGTGCTGTGGTGGTCGCCAGGGCTTGGCTTGGCCAGGCCTGGTGCCACCATACTCTGGCATGCGCCGCCGTGGCCGCCATGACCGCGTCGGCCATCTCCTCCCCGGTATGTGCTTCTCCTTCTTTTTTCTACCTGTTCTACTTCTTCTCCTCCTCCTCCTCTTCGTCTAGCTTGGCCACTGGCCTGCTTCTCCTCGTAGAGATGTTGGCCGTGCCGATGTGCTGCAGCTGCTACGCCTTGCTAGCTGTGTATACGCGTATCTTCTTTGTCTTTGCTTGTCTTTCTTTGTCTTTCGCTACGCTGCTTGTCTTCTTTGTGCTACTTTCTTGTGTTGTTCTTCTCTAGCACCTGCTGTTCTAGCTTATGAGCTTTTGTTCATAAGCATACTGTGATGCTTTGTTTAATTATCTTGACTCATGTTGTTGCTCTGTATCTATGCCTCTCCTGTGTATGCAATGGCTTGCTTCTGGCTTGATCATGCTGTGATGATCCTTGCCTTTGGCAAGTGCCAGTGCTCCTGATGTGCTATTATCTGTGCTCTAATTCATGGACATGCTCAATTGAACCTATCTGCTGCATTAACAGCTCCATCCCTTGATGGAGTGCTTCTGGATACAATCATAATTCATTGATTTGATTAACTGTGGAGCAATTATTGACTATATGTGGCTATTTCATTGACTGGTTCCTGCTCTGCTGCTCAGTGATGCTCTAGCATGCACTGGCATGCTCTAGCAAGCTTCTGATGATCACATGATCATCAGTTGCTTGTAAATGATGCTGTTTCATAACTGTGCCTCACTATTGCTCACTCTGTGTTGTGTGTGCATCACACAGGCTTGGCCTGGTGTGTGATGGTGCTTGCTTAAGCATCAGCTAATGCTTGCAATGATCCATTGGATCATCTGCAAGGCTCTGGTGCATCTATTGCTTGTGTATTTCATTTATCTGTGTTGACTTGCTTGGCTGAATGGATAAATGATGTGAACTGCTTGCAGTTATGATCATCTTTTTAATTATGACAGGCTAGATGGATGCTAACCCTTGGTTGTGTACCCTAGTCCATCATTTGAACCCTTCTGGTGATGATAACTGTGCAAGGCTTGTGATTTGGGGCTGTTTCAGTGGTTGAGGTGGCCTCAACAGCAATTCTTGCTGTTCAGGAAGCTCCCACCCCTGTTGGCTGGCTGTGGCTTGATGAATGCATCACTGGACAATCCCTTGTTGGATTTCCAGTGAGCTTTACTGTTGACAAACAAAAATAGGCACAGGTTGCCTATCTGTCTGATGGTATTACTAGCTGTAGGTGCTAGGTGATTTGGGCTAGGCTAGCTGTGAATCCATCCTTTGCCGGATTTCCTTAGTTGTGCCACTGATTTGACATAACTAGTGTTCCCTTGGATGATTTCCTATTGGCCTCTCCCCTCTTTTCTTGCACCAAATGGCTAGTAGCCAAGTGATGATACAAATAGGGTTTCTACCCTCTTTTGCTTCTGTGACATATGCACATGCTTAATTATGAGGAAAACCATGGTTTGCTCATGTTTATCTGGTATACCTCACTCCAGCTCCTAGAAATTTGGTGTTGGTGTAGAGGTTTGCTTCTGATTGATGACTTAAGCTTGCCCTGCTCCTCCTGGCTAGCTTGAGCTTGCTCTACTCCATCTTGTGCTTGTTCACAGTTGACAGTTCTTGGTGAAACTGTCCCTGGATGATTTCTGGTGGTTTGCTGTTCTTCCTGTTCTAAGTGTTCTTGTGTTCTTGATGCACTTACCCAGCTCCTTGTGTCGATGGACTGGTTAGGGTTTACTGTGGAGGCTTTTATCTGTCTGGCCCCTTTCTTCTCTGGTCGACAGCACTGCCTGGCAATACTTGGTGACTCACTGGCTGTGTGAGTTGCTGTTGTGCATGCACACTAGCTGTGTGAGCAGCTAGTGTGTGTGTGTACCTGGTGCTTGGGACTTGGGCTGTGAGAGGATCAGCTCGACAGCTTGTGGTCATATCCTCTCCAATAACCAATTTTCTTGCTAACCTGCCAAGTGGCAATGCCACTTGGCATAACTTGTGTTTTGCTTTGTTTGTGTGCAGGGAACTCGGAGATGATCAAGATGAAGTGCAAGATCATCTTGATCCAAGATTTTATGAAGAGCAACTTGTAGTTTAGGATGGATTATTTCATTGTAATTTTCTTTCTTTTTCTTTTTCCATTTTGTCAATTCTTGTAATGTGTTGTAATATTTTATATTTCAAATCTAAATATTGTAAAGACAATGTATCTTGTGTGATTATCAATCAAGCTCCAATTTTCTCTAATGAGCTTTACTTAATATTTGTATTGTTCATATTCTTTATTATTTAATATTTGTTTGAAGAATTACCTCAATATTGAATTATGAGATATTCATATGGTGTTTGAATTTGAAATTCAAATGTAACTTGTGTTTGAATTCAATCATGCAACTTAAGTTGTAATGCAATAACTCTCCTCTCTTCTCAAAACCCTAGTTTAGTTAGGTGAGAAGCAAGTTTGTCGCACTCTCGAAACCCTAACCCTGTAAGGTGTCGAGAGAGAAACTCGTCCCCCTTTGATGCAGTTTTGTTTTAAAAGCGCGAAATTTCCCCAGAATTTACGATGCAATGCACATCTCTTTCTAAAATCTACCCCTCGATCGACTCTAAACCTGGGACATTACAGCCTTTCCCCCTTAAAGAAAACTTCGTCCCGAAGTTATGGTTGTAATACCTGAACAGTTCGGGGTATGTTTTCCTCAGGTCTTCTTCCTTTTCCCAGGTGGCTTCCCTCTCGGGGTGATGCTTCCATTGAATCTTGCAATACTTAATGGCTCGATTCCTGAGTTGTTTCCAGTTCTCCTCGAGAATCTTAGCTGGCTTCTCGATGTAGGTCAAGTCTGGTTGTAACTCGAGCTCATCATGTGATACTGGCTCATCTGGGGTCTTTAAACACTTCCTGAGTTGAGATACATGGAATACATTATGTACCTGAGCTAACCTTCCCGGTAGATCCAATTCAAAGGCAACCCTCGGTTCTGACTCAGTATCTTGAAAGGTCCGATGTATCTAGGGCTAAGCTTCCCCTTTACTCCAAATCTCTGAAGACCTTTCATCGGACTTACCTTAAGGTACACCATGTCTCCAACTTTTGGCTCCCATGTTCTTCTCTTTTGATCGACATAACTCTTTTATCTACTTTGAGCTATTTTAAGCCTATCTCTTATAATGTCAATGATCTGCTGCTTTTCTTGGACGTAATCAGGGTTGAATTCCTTGCTTGATCCTGCCTCATACCAACATATCGGTGATCTACACTTCCTTCTATACAGAGCTTCAAATGGTGCCATCTTGATGCTGCTTTGATAGCTATTATTGTATGAAAACTCTGCTAGTGGTAAGTGCTCCTCCCATGATCCTCCGAAGTCTAGGGCACATGCCCTAAGCATATCTTCCAATATTTGGTTTGTTCTCTCTGTTTGTCCACCTGTCTGAGGATGATAGGCGGTGCTATAGTCTAACTTGGATCCTAAAGCTTCATGTAGTTGCTTCCAAAATGCTGATGTGAACACGGATCCTCGATCTGACACAATCTTCTTGGGCACTCCATGTTTACTCACGATTTCTTTGATGTAAAGATCGATGAGTTTCTCTCCTTTATCCTGCTGGTTTACTGCTAGGAAGTGTGCACTCTTCGTCAACCGGTCCACGATTACCCATATCATGTCCTTCTTTTTATTAGTCATGGGTAGTCCGGTGATGAAATCCATTCCTATCTCCTCCCATTTCCATTCTGGGATTGGTAAAGGTTGCAACTTTCCTGCCGGACTTTGATGTTCAGCCTTCACCCTTTGACATGTATGGCATTCCGCCACGTATTGTGCTATCTCTCTTTTCATGTTATTCCACCAGAATAATTCCTTGAGATCCATGTACATCTTTGTACTTCCTGGATGTATAGAGTATGGGGTTTGATGTGCTTCCCGGAGTATAACTTCCTTGATCTCATCAATATCCGGAACGCAAATCCTTTTATGGAACCATAATGATCCCAACTCTCCTCGGTGAAATTCTGATGGTCTTCCCTCATCAATCCTTCTCATCTCCTCCACGAGGAATGGATCATCCAATTGACCCATGATTATCTCATTCTTTAAGTTCACACTAAGTTCATCGGCTACTTGTAATGCCGACAGTCCTTCATGAGCTTCGTTCTCCCAAAGTTGTATCTGGGGTTGGCTTATTTCTTTCTTCAACTCCGGTGCCATTTCTTGTTCAACTACTCCAGTGCTCTTCCTGCTCAAGGCATCTGCTACAACATTAGCCTTTCTTGGAGTGTAATTGATGGTCAGGTCATAATCCTTGATTAGCTCCAGCCATCTTTTCTGTCTCATATTGAGTTCCTTCTGAGTGAAGAAGTACTTGAGACTCTTATGATCGGTATAGAGATCACACTTGGCTCCATAGAGAAAATGTCTCCAAGTTTTAAGTGCAAATACGACCGCTGCTAACTCTAGATCATGTGTTGGGTAGTTCACTTCATGAGGTCTGAGTTGCCTAGATCCATATGATATTACTTTTCGATCTTGCATGAGTACGCAACCCAATCCATGTTTGGATGCGTCACAGTACACGGTGTAATCCTTGCCAACTTCCGGAACTGCTAACACCGGTGTTGTGGTGAGTTTCTCCTTCAGAGTCTGAAAACTCTTCTCACACTCATCAGACCACACGAATGGTGTGTTCTTCCTTAACAGCTTGGTCATTGGTCCTGCTATCTTAGAGAATCCTTCAATGAATCTTCGATAGTATCCTGCCATTCCTAAGAATCCTCGGATTTCTTTGACAGTCTTTGGTGCTTCCCATTCTAAAACTGCTGCTACTTTGTTAGAAACAAAGGTAATACACTTGCTAAGGTGTTAGAAACATCTCCACCGAATGTGGAGTTCATAAGAAGTCTCATTGGCCCTCGGCAAGCATCTTGGCATGCATTGTTACAGCGTTTGGATTCAATCCACTTGACACATGGACCTGATGTATTTTGTTGGAATCTTACTGAGAATGACTTATTCTCGGTGGCCTCCTTGTATAATGTTTTAATCCAACCTGATGTTCTAGTTGATAACAATAAGAAAATTTGGAAGATGAAGATACCGGTGAAGATTAAAGTGTTTGTGTGGTATCTGCGTCGAGGTGTAATTCTTACCAAAGATAACCTTGTTAAACGCAATTGGCAGGGGAGTAAAACGTGTGTCTTTTGTCACCAAGACGATACTATAGAACACATTTTCTTTCAGTGCAAATTTGCTAGATCTATATGGTCATCCATCCAAATAGGTTCTACCTTATAACCACCACGTAGCGACGTAGCGTTGCGAATATATTTGGCAATTAGCTCAATGATGTGGATCCTAGGTTTAAGCTACTTATTAGGATAGAAGCGATTGCAGTTATTTGGTCGCTTTGGCTATGTAGAAATGATAAGGTGTTTAATAATAAAAATGCTTCCCATATGTTAGTTATTTACCAGTGCACGGCTACGCTCCATTTGTGGTCGCCTCTACAATGTGTGGAGTATCGAGATCTCTTTATGGTGGTGTGTACACGGTTGTAGGATACGACGAGGGATATTTTTCTCAACATGGATGACAACGTGATCTACGTATTGGCCCTCCCGCACCTTAGCTCTTTTATGTTTTTTTACTGAACACTACTCTAGTGTCTCTTTTGTATTGGGTTATAACTTGTGGAACTTGTTGTTTGGAATATATGTGTGCATCCTAGCTATGCAGATGCCGGCTGTATTGCTTAAACTAAAGTAATAAAGAATGCATTATGAAAGAAATAAGACAAACCGGTAAAACTATCAACCTCTAAAATGCAACAAGTTTTTCATGCAAAAGCTGTTTTCGATGAACTAGAGCTTGTCGTGAGAATAAGCACAACAAGATCTAAAACATCACATGGATTAGAACCAAATAACGACCAAGAAAGATGATCCCATCGATGCAAAGGTTTGAGCTCTCTCCGAACGGATACGATAAAATTATTCACTTGAGAGCCCCTCTTGATAGTACAACTATATATCCAAAACCCGGTCTCGCAAATAACACCACAATGATCTTGATGCCAATACTCAAGGTAAATCTTTATCTCCATGGCATCTATATTTGAACCCAACACATGGACTACAAGCATTAACTATGGAAAATCCCTTGTTATAAAACTCAATGAAAAAAAATAGTTCATAGTGATTGTCATTAATTACCAAAACCACACGAAGGGGGAATGTACCCTTACAGAGGTGTCTCGATCATGTCCACAGATACTCGAACCCATAGGGTCACACACTTAACGCTCAACATCGCTAGAATAAAAATGCGATATTAGTTACAATGGGTCTAAAGATTTTTCAGAGTCTCAAATGGTATCAAGGATATCACGATGAGCTTGGGAATGGTCCGGAGAATAAGTTTCATGTAAGGGAAAGCAATTGTAGGGTTTAGTAAATGTTTTGGGTTTTTTGTGGTATCGTATCGGGAAGGTTCTAAAATGTCCCGCAGAGGGGTCACTAGTGGAGCCCACACCACCCGAAGGGCCAACATGGACTAAGTGGGAGTGCCCATGTCTACATGGGCCTCGACACCTTCCCCACAAGGCCCATGCGGCCAACCCAAGGGGCACCAACTTGTGGTGGGTGGGGGAAGGGGAGGAAACTTCCCCCCATTTGGCCGCCGTCCCTATGTCTTGGAGGGGCAAGCTGGCCACACACCCCTGTCCCTATGCAAGGTGAGGGGGCGCAGGGGACACGGGCATCTAAACCCTAGCCGGCCACCTCCACATGATGTCTCTCATCCCTACTCCTCTCCTTTGCGTAGGCGAAGTCCTGTTCGCGGGATCCTCCATCATAGACACCACCGCAGTCGCCATTGGTTGTAGATCCCATTCATCTTGCACCAGCAGGTTTCGTCAACTGGCTTGTACTAGCAGTCCTTTTCTTCTCCGGCTGTGTGCATCCTAGCTATGCAAAAGATAAAACTGACGTTGATCGTTGACAGGCCGCTGACCGTGTTGTGTCCGCGGCGACACAATTGCAGACCATATTTGGGCCGTGATAAAATTGAGGTTGCTGCGATTGTTTTGACTTCTTCTCCTGCTCATTTTCTTAGCATTTCTTATCACTCATGTCAGGGTCAGTTAAGGTTTCGCAGAAATGGAGCCCTTGAACGGCAGATATAGTCAAAAGAAATGGCGTATTTAAAACCTGGAAGCAGATAGCTACAGATCTGTTGGGTGGCATGTACCGCAGGGACGGGATTTCGTGGATCTTCAACCACCGGAGAAAATGGGTTCAGTGGATCGGTCAAACGAGTGAAGGACAAGCCCTGCACAGCGCCCACCGAGGTGAGGCGAGGAAGGTTCCTACGAACACGCCGCAGAGGAGCCCCACGGCCTGCGTGCGCCGGCGCCGGCGTGACGCCGGTACGGCGGTTGGCCAACTCTAGTTATTATTGCGGCGACTTGCGTGCACCCGGTCGCGTCCTTCTCGACGATGAAATGGGTTTGGTCTTGCCCGTGGCGAAACGGAAAACGGGTGCCGGAATCGTTGACGCTGTGACGCCGTGCTGACCTCTGACCCTTGTTCTTGTTCAGGATGGGCAGCGGCTGAGGGGCAAGGACAAGGCCAAGAGACGCGTCAGCTGATCGGCATCACGCCTGGCACAAGACGCGTCCACACATGTGCCGTCGCTATACCAAAGACGACCAAATTGGTGTCAGTGACCTGACCCATCACACGATCATTTTTCGTATTCATTTACGTCGTATCGCTGGAGATATGCACTCAAATTGGAATTTAACTTTGCTCCTCTCGCTCTCAACGGCGGCCTCACCACCCCACCACGATCTATCTTACATCTGGTCAACTTCACACTACTTTTAAGGTTAATCCAGCCACACGCGCGCGCACACACAAAATAATGGACAGGATATGTTAATTAGACACTGGGAGGAGTAGCACTGACGCTATAGAGGCCAGCCACGCCACTCGGCGATCGCTTCAATTCACCACTGCGCATCAACTTCAGAGTCCGATGCTGCTCCCCAACCAAACCATGGCGCCGCTCCTTATCCTGCTCCTCTTCCTCTGCCTCGGCAGCCTCCGCCCGACGGCGTCGGCGGACGAGCAGTTCAGCTTCAACGGCTTCACGAACGCGAACCTCACCCTGGACGGCATGGCGACGGTGACCCCGAACGGGCTGCTCCAGCTGAGCAACGCCACCAGCCAGCTCAAGGGCCACGCCTTCTTCCCAGCCCCGCTCCAGTTCCACAACGGCACGGCCGCCATGCGCTCCTTCTCCACGGCCTTCGTCATCGGCATCATCGGCGCCTACGAGCAGCTCAGCAGCCACGGCATGGCCTTCGTCGTCTCCAAGACCACCAACTTCACCGCCGCGCTCCCCGGCCAGTTCCTCGGCCTCGTCGGCTCCGCCAACAACGGCAACGCCTCCAACCACCTCTTCGCCGTCGAGTTCGACACCATCCTCAACTCCGAGTTCGACGACATGAGCGGCAACCACGTCGGCATCGACGTCAACGGCCTCCACTCCGTCGCCGCCGACAACGCCGGCTACTACGACGGCGCAACGGGCGCGTTCAGGAACATGAGCCTGGTGGACCGCAAGCCCATGCAGGTGTGGGTGGACTTCGACGGCCGGACCATGCAGGTCAACGTCACCATGGCGCCGCTGCAGGTACCCCGACCAAACAAGCCCCTGCTCTCCACCACCGTCAACCTCTCCTCCGTCATCGACGGCACCGCCTACGTCGGCTTCTCCTCCTCCAGCGGCATCCTCTTCTGCCGCCACTACGTGCTCGGCTGGAGCTTCAGGATGGACGGCGCCGCCCCGCCCCTCAACGTCTCCTCGCTGCCCGCCATGCCGGTCACGTTCCCCAAGCCGCGGTCCAAGACGCTGGAGGTCGTGCTGCCGATCGCGTCCGCGCTGCTCGTCTTCGCGGCGGCCGCCGCGGCGTTCGTGCTCATGCGCAGGCGGCGCATGTTCGCGGAGCTCAAGGAGGACTGGGAGACCACGTACGGCCCGCACAGGTTCTCCTACAAGGACCTCTTCCACGCCACCGACGGCTTCAGCGACGCGCGGCTGCTGGGCATCGGCGGCTTCGGCAGGGTGTACCGCGGCTCGCTCCCCAAGTCCAAGTCCGCGGAGATCGCCGTGAAGAAGGTGGCCCACGGGTCCAGGCAGGGGATGCGGGAGTTCGTGGCCGAGGTGGTCACCATCGGCCGCCTCCGCCACCGCAACCTCGTGCAGCTGCTCGGCTACTGCCGCCGCAAGGGCGAGCTCCTCCTCGTCTACGACTACATGCCCAACGGCAGCCTCGACAAGCACCTCTACGACCAGCACAAGCTCGCCCTGGGCTGGGGGCAGAGGTTCCGGATCATCAAGGGCGTCGCCTCCGGGATGCTGTACCTCCACGAGGACTGGGAGAAGGTGGTGCTGCACCGCGACATCAAGGCCAGCAACGTGCTGCTCGACGCCGACATGAACGCCCGCCTCGGCGACTTCGGCCTGGCCCGGCTCTACGACCACGGCACCGACCCGCACACCACGCACGTCGTCGGCACCATGGGGTACCTGGCGCCGGAGCTCGGCCATACCGGCAAGGCCTCCAAGGCGTCCGACGTCTTCGCGTTCGGGGCGTTCATGCTCGAGGTGGCGTGCGGCCGGAAGCCCGTGGTGCAGGACGCGCGCGACAACCACCTGGTGCTGGTGGACTGGGTGCTCGACCAGTGGCGCGCCGGCAAGGTCACCGCCGCCGTCGACCCGCGCCTCGGCGGCGACTTCGTGGAGCACGAGGCGAGCCTGGTGCTCAGGCTGGGCCTGCTCTGCTCGCACCCGCTGCCCGGCGCGCGGCCCACCACCAGGCAGGTCGCGCAGTACCTGGACGGCGACCTCAAGTTGCCGGAGCTGTCGCCCACGTACCAGAGCTTCAACATGCTGGCGCTCATGCAGGACCAGGGCTTCGACCCCTATGTCATGTCCTACCCGATGACATCCATCACCGCCGGCACCATGTCTCAGATGTCCGACCTCTCCGGAGGAAGATGAGCCGCCCTTGTCCCGTGTCTAATTAATTAGTCTCTTGTTATATGGTGTGTATTCAGAACTGGGTGCGTCTTTTGTGTAGCGTGGATCGATAAATCTGAATGTGAAGTGATGCGCACGCGTGTTCATTATAGTTAGCAGATGTCAAGATGAGAGATAACAGACCAAAATGGAGATTTGGGCTTTTCATCTTTTTTTTTTATATCGGATGTCCCCGAAGGGACGGGCTTTTGATCTGAAACTGCCCTCTCCCCGGTTTTGTCAGGCATGTACAATGCTGATGAATTAGCCAGCTATATAGGTAATTTTATAGTGATGTGCAGGAAAGAGACTGAAAAGAGATTGAGATATTCGGTAAAGTTCTAAACCAATGTACATGTTCTAACATCCCAACCTTGTTTATCTAAATAAAGGAATGATCATGTGCATTTCATGCATTTAGTTTGCATTTGAGCAAAATTTGCATCTCCATTTTTGAATTTTGCAAATCCCTCTCTATTTCTTTCTCATTCAAATCTTGCAAGTTTTAAATACTAAGCAACATGGTTTTGTTGTTTCTCAATAAGGCCATGTGTGTTTAGAAATATCACTGAAAAATTTGAGTTCAAACAAAATTCAAAACAGTTTGAATTTGCAATTTGAAAAGAGAAATAAAAACCAGAAATGGAAAAAAAGGAGAAACCCTTCTCTCTCCCTAACCTGGGCGCAGCCCATCTCCTTTTCCCCTTCTCTTCTCTCTGGCTCGGCCCAACACAGCCCAGCAAGCAATCAAAACAGCCCAGAATTACCCCTAGGGGGTTATTTGCAAAACGGCCGGGTCATCCCCTTCCTCCATTCACGGAAGCAGCTCGCTGTCGAGCTCCCGTCGATGGCCTCGCGTGGAGACGACCGCCGCCGCCCCCGGCGGCCTACAAGTACCCCTGCCGCCGCCGTGAAGAAACCCTAGCCCCGCCACTTCTTCCCCTCCCCCGTTTCCTTTCACGCGCGCAGGAGGCGAAGCCCCGGCGGACAGTAGCCGACCCCCCCACCCCCCCCCGCCGCCATTCCTTACCTCCCCAACCTCCGGCGACCCTTCCACGGGCTCCGCCATCGTCTCCTCGTCCACCTCCTCCACGCACGCGAGCAGGGAGGCCCCGAATCGCCCGAATCGAGCACGCCGGCCACATACAGTAGCCGGAGCTCGCCGCCGATTCCGACCTCGCCGGAGCACGCCGTCACCTCCATCGGCGTCAGGGTGAGCCGTTGCATCCCCCTGTGCCCTCGCCTCGCTCTCTCGCCCTCCCTAGCACCTCCGCCACGCGCCACCTGCCCCGGCCGCCGTCGGGCTTCGTCTCCGGCGAAGCTCCGGCGACCAATAGTCGGCCGCGCCGCCACCAAATGGCCCAGCGCGTCGCCCCGAGTCGTTCCCCCACCCGCACGCCTCCTATCGGCCCCCAAATCGCCGGATTGAATTGCCACCGGAGCTCAATTGCGAGCTCATGGCCAGCTGACATCAGCATGACGTCATGCCGACACCATATTCCCTTTTTTATATTTTCTATATTTTTCTGTTATTAATTTCTGTATTTCTTTAAATAGGAAATAATATGACATGTGGGTCCCCTGTTCAGAATTTTAATAATTTCATAAATGTTTAGAAAAGAATAAAATTATGACATGTGGGTCCAACTTTTATTATTTTTATATAATTTTCAGAAATTGTTTTAAAATGAATTAAACTTTGGAAATTCATAACTAATTCATTTTAAATCAGAAAAATATAAAATTATATATCAAAATAATCAGAAAAATAAATCCTAGTTGTTTATCCATGTTTCATACATGCTTGAACCAATTAAACATCAAGCCTTAGTAGAAACCCTAATTCGACCCCTCTCATATGTCGGGATCGATGCCGAACCCCCTTTAAATTCCGTCGATGCACCTAGGGTTTAACCCAACCCCTTTAATATGACATGTCATCATATTGTATGTGCATTGCATTGTACCTTGTCTTGATCGTGCTATTCCTTTCCGGTGTTTGGTTCTTCACGATAGGGACCGAACGCGAGCCTGAGATCAACGCCACCGAAGAGCAGCACCAGAACAACGAGGGACAAGGCAAGCCCCAACCTGGTTCATATATGGTTTCAAAATGCTTTTACTTATGGTTCTTACATACTGCATCCGCTTCAAATATGTTTTATCGGCAGTGGTAGATATCCTATGTGTGCATATTCTATCTTTGTAGCCCAAAGTTCCTGATCCACCGCTCCCAGCAAAACTAGGTTGAGCTTTGTTTGCATCGCTAGAGCCATATATATAATATGCTTAGCCATGCTTAGCTGTTGAAGTCTGGTCCATCCGGTTGATGAATCAGAGCTACGAATGAACCTAGTTTGACAGGATGACGTGGTAAGATCAGTGATGATGTTAATAAACATGCTAAAGGCTTGGATGGGCCGCCACATGGGGATGTGGTGATTTGACTCGTTCTCGCCGATACTAGGACCTGAGTTCTTGCCTCTGGAACCAAGACTGAGCGTACAACCACACGGGGCCCATGGGAACCCCTTGGCCCGAACTTACCTAGCTTACCCATGAGTCAATTAGTTTGCGAGTTCCATTTGCCATACGCATGGGGGAAAGGTGGAAAAGGTTTTCAAAGTGCATCATACAGGGCGTGGCCGGGGTGAAGGATGCTGGAGGCATTGAACTGGATCCCCTGCGCACAATGACCGGGACCGCCTCGGAGAATGGCTACCTACGATGACGGAGCTCCCCAGTTAGTTTGACTCATGGAATAGGCGAAGTAAGGGAAAGGTTTTGGTCGACCACCCTCTGCCGGCACACCAAGGAAGTGTGCTAACGTTCTGGCATTAAGAGTCGGTCGGCGCGTGTGGGTAAAGTTGTACACCCCTGCAGGGTAAATCTTTTCGAAAAGCCATGTCCACGGTTAAGGATGACTTGGGAAAGGACGTGATGATCATAGACAACTTGAACCTCATCGTAAAACTTGATATCTATGTGTGAATAAGGATACCTTCTCAGGGTGTCGAGGGGTGATCCTAGGTAACAGGTTCAGGTGATGATGAAGATTCAGTGGATTCAACATGATGATATTAGAGCTAGAGTTGATATCGCTCTCTTACCCCTTTTGAAAATGGTCTGAATAGACGAGCTTCTGCTCCCTCCTGTTTACAAAGGAAAACTGGCTTTCCGCAAAATAAGCTCCACATAAAGCCTCGCACACCCGCTTTGCTAACAGGTTGTACTAAGTCTTGCTGAGTCCCTGTACTCAGCCTTGCATGCTTTGTTTCAGACGAAGTTCTTCCAACTGATGGTGGCTTCTACCTTGATGTCGACGAGTAGTTCGGAGTTCCTCAGGCGGCAGCCTGAGACTTATTGGCTGGGACGTCGCCTTATGTTATGGCCTCTTAGGCCCTTTGCAGTCTTGTTATCTAGATAACATAATTTGCTTTCCGTTGCTTGTTGATTTGTGGTCAGTGACCTCTGCGTGTAATAAATTTGGATCTTAACTCTGCTAAGAGTTGTAATATATTTGCTTTCAGTCGTAGAGTCACTGTTGTGTTACCGATTCTCACCTTGTAGGCCCTAGAGATCTAGGTTAGGCTTATGCCAGATGTGATATCTGGGTTTGTCTAGCCTACGACCCCCGGGGTCCCCACAGGTCTTGGTATCAGAGCAGGACTGCCTATAGGAAACCCTTTCGACTGGTCGATGTTGAGTCTAGTAGTTGTGAAAACTATTTGAAACCTAAAAGTATTTGCAAAAATATCTGAATAGGATTCTTTTTACTCCTTATCTGGTGTCACTCTAATGCTGAGTCATCTTACCTTGCTTTGATTGAAAAAGGTTTACCTCTACCCTGTTATCTCCAAACTTATAGGATCTACGGGTTTGGGTTGTTTTCTCTAAAAAGTACTCCGTACTTGGTTGCTTAGCTCAGTGTTCCTAAAGTTATCTCAGTTGATATGAATCTTGTTCCTTCCATTCAGTGAATGTTATCATTCCGTTGAATCCTTTCCAAGGAATCTATTTCTCATGGTCTTTGTCTTTCTTTTCAGGATGGCTGGTCGTGGTCGTAACCGACGTGGACAAAACAATGCTGAACCGGAACTACCGCCACCTCCCACAATGGCGCAGGTTCTTAACAACATTGAGACCAACCGCCTGAGGAATGAACAACTCCTCGAGCGTGTAGCTCAAAACACAGAACGTCGTCCCGACAACTGTGTCACACTTGGGGACTTCATCCGTGCACTGCCTCCTGTCTTCACCCACCCCAAGGAGCCTCTTGATGCTGATGATTGGCTTCGCACCATCGAGCGCAAGTTCAACGCTCTTCATGTTCCACCAGGTGAACGCGTGAACTTTGCCACCTACCAGTTAGAGGGTGCCGCTCGTTCTTGGTGGGAAGGTTTTCTGGCTCTTCAAGCGCCAGGACATGATGTTACCTGGGAGGAGTTCGTCACAGCTTTCCGTGCAACCTATATCCCAAAGACTGTCATGGACATCAAAAGGAGGGAATTCCTGGACTTTTCTCAGGGGAAGCTGGATGTGGAGACATATGGACGTGAGTTCACTCAGCTGTCTCGCTATGCACCCCGTGATGTGGTTGATGATGCTCATAAGCAAGATCTGTTCCGCAAGGGACTTAACCCTGAGCTTCGCTATGAGATGCTGCCTTTCACCTTCCAGTCATTCCAAGATCTGCATAACCGTGCTCTTCTGATGGAAAACGGAAGGAAGGATATGGAAAAATCCAAGAAGCGTGAAGAAGGTGATTCTCGTGCGTCTTCCTCTCACAACAAGAAGCGTCGAGTCTGGATCCCTTACAGTGCTGTACCTCGTGCTCCCTATGCACCAAGGTCTTCTGGCAGTAACTCTAAGCCACCCTTTGGTGGTTCAAGCTATCGTCCTGCCATGGGTACTGTGCCTAGTGGTGCTTGCTACTCTTGTGGTCAGCCTGGCCACTACTCAAAGGAGTGCCCCCAGAAGCCTGCTGGTCGTGGATATTCTCAGCCCAAGAAGGATGACAAATATTCCTCTGGCCGTGCCCGTCTTACCCATGTCTCTGCTGATGATGCTGAAGAGGTTCCAAGCGTCCTAATGGGTACGCTCTATATAAACTCAATCCTAGCTACAGTTCTGTTTGATTCCGGAGCATCGCATACATTCATATCTCAAGAGTTTGCAAGAAAGCATGATATACCCTTTGAGACAATGCCCTCCCCTCTAGAGATCACAACTCCCGGGTCTCGTTGGCAAACCATTTGGATTACCCGTGAGGTCATAATCAGTATAGGGCCAGTGTGGTTCCCCACCTCTCTCATTGCCCTCAAGTCAACTGACATTGATGTCATCTTGGGCATGGATTGGCTAGTAAAGCATAAGGCTGTCATTGATTGCGCAGCTAGGTCTGTTGTACTAACCAATCTTTCCGGCGAAAGTGTTCTATACTGGGCTCCATCCGCAATACCTCCATCGGCAAGGTTTACCCCTGAAGCCGAGTTGTATGCCGTTAAAGCCCTACCTAAACCAGAAATCTCCGATGTCTGGGTGGTCCGTGACTTTCCAGATGTCTTCCCTGAAGAGTTACCTGGCATGCCACCTGATCGAAGTGTGGACTTTGTCATTGAGTTGGTTCCCGGAACTGCTCCTGTTTCCCGGAGACCATATCGTATGCCTCTGGAAGAGTTGGTTGAACTGAAGAAGCAGTTAGAGGAATTAGAGGAGAAGAACTTCATACAACCCAGTACTTCTTCCTGGGGTTGCCCTGCCCTCTTTGTCAAGAAGAGAGATACCAACATTCCGCGGCTGGTTGTTGATTACCGCCCGCTCAACGCAATGACAATCAAGAACAAATACCCTCTTCCTATAATCAATGACCTTTTTGATCAGTTGTCCGGTGCCACAGTCTTCTCAAAGATGGATTTGAGATCAGGGTACCATCAAATCAAAATCCGCAAGGAGGACATTCCAAAGACAGCGTTCACAACTCGTTATGGTCTTTACGAGTACACTGTCATGTCCTTTGGCCTCACAAATGCTCCAGCCACTTTTATGCGGCTCATGAACTCTGTTTTCATGGAGTATCTTGACAAGTTCGTCGTGGTCTACATCGATGATATTCTGATCTACTCCAAAACCGAAGATGAACATGAGGAACATCTCCGTATGGTGCTAACCAAACTTCGTGAGCACCGTCTCTACGCCAAATTCTCCAAATGTGAGTTCTGGTTAAAAGAGCTCATATTCCTTGGTCATGTTATCTCTGAAAAAGGTGTTGCAGTCATTCCAGATAAAGTTCAAGCCGTTCTTGACTGGAAGACACCTAAGTCAGCTAAGGAGATTCGAAGTTTTCTCGGTCTGGCGGGTTATTACCGCCGATTCATTGAAAATTTCTCCAAGATTGCTAAGCCAATGACCGATCTTCTCAAGAAAGACAAGAAGTTCGAATGGTCAGAAAAGGCTGAAGAGAGTTTCCAGGTTTTGAAAACCAAGCTGACTACTGCTCCTGTGCTCGTCCTTCCGGACACAAGCAAAGACTTCGTTGTCTATTGCGATGCCTCTCTACAAGGGCTCGGATGTGTGTTGATGCAAGATGGCCATGTGGTGGCCTATGCCTCTCGACAGTTGAAACCACATGAGCTCAATTATCCTACTCATGATCTCGAGCTTGCAGCTGTGATCCATGCTCTTAAGCAATGGCGACCTTACCTTTATGGTAATCGTTGCGAGTTGTACTCAGATCATCAAAGTCTGAAGTATCTTTTCACCCAGCCGGATCTGAATATCAGACAGAGAAGATGGCTAGAAGTCATAAAAGATTATGACTTGGGTCTCAACTATAAACCCGGCAAAGCCAATGTCGTTGCTGATGCGCTAAGTCGGAAGTCCTATTGCAACAATCTGATGGTTAAGCAAGCGCAACCTTATCTCTATGAGGAACTTGCAAAACTCAACCTTGAGATTGTTCCTAGTGGATACCTTGCTAATCTTGAGGTGAAGCCCTCTCTTGAAGACCAGATCAATAAGGCTCAGAAGCAAGATTCTGGCATTACCGAGATCAAGAAGAACATTGCTAGCGGAGTTGCTAAATGTTTCTCCATTGATGATCAAGGTACCGTTTATTTTGGTAAGCGTCTAGTCGTGCCGGATAAATCGGATCTCAAAGAGTTAATCCTTAAAGAAGCTCATGAATCACCACTCTCCATCCATCCTGGTAGTACCAAGATGTATCGGGATCTTCGCCAAAGATTCTGGTGGTCCGGGATGAAGCAAGAGATCGCTAAGTTTGTTGCTGAATGCGACGTCTGTCGTCGCGTAAAAGCTGAACATCAAAGACCTGCTGGCACTCTGCAACCTCTATCAATTCCAGAGTGGAAATGGGATGAAATTGGCATGGATTTCATTACCGGTCTCCCCAAGACCAAAAATGGAAAAGATGCTATATGGGTAGTGGTTGACCGTCTATCCAAGGTTGCTCATTTCCTTCCTATTCGGGAAGATATTCGTGCTAATCAACTGGCCGATCTATACAAGTCCCAGATAGTCACTCTTCATGGTGTTCCCAAGAAGATCATCTCTGATCGTGGAAGCTTGTTTACTTCCAAATTTTGGGAAAGTTTTCAGAAAGCTATGGGAACTCGTCTTTCCTTCAGCACTGCCTATCATCCTCAAACCGGTGGTCAAACCGAAAGAGTGAATCAAATTCTTGAAGACATGCTCAGGGCATGTGTTATATCCTTCGGTAAAGATTGGGAAAAGTGCCTTCCATTTGCCGAGTTCACCTATAACAACAGCTTCCAATCTAGCCTGGGCATGGCACCTTTTGAAGCTTTGTATGGCAGAAGGTGTAGAACTCCTTTGAACTGGTCCGAAACTGGAGAAAGAAAGTTCTTTGGACCAGATATAATCAATGAAGCAGAAGATCAAGTTCACATCATTCGCGAGCGTCTGAAAACTGCTCAGTCTCGTCAAAAGAGCTACTATGATCGCCATCATGAAGAAGTGAAGTATGAAATTGGTGATCAAGCTTATCTTCGAGTCACTCCTCTCAAGGGTGTCCGTCGCTTCGGTATCAAAGGCAAACTAGCACCTCGCTATGTTGGTCCTTTCCGCGTTCTTTCCAAGCGTGGTAATGTTTCCTACAAGTTGGAGTTACCTTCCAATTTTCCTGAAGTTCATGATGTCTTCCATGTGTCCCAACTCAAGCGTTGCTTCAAAGATCCTATCCGTGGTGTTGATCATGAGACTCTTGACCTTCAAGAGGATCTAACTTATCGAGAACATCCTGTTCGTATCCTTGATGAAGCCGAGCATAAAACTCAACGTCAGAGCATCAAGTTCCTGAAAGTTCAGTGGTCCAATCATTCCGAGCAAGAAGCAACTTGGGAACGAGAAGATCGTTTATGATCTGAGTACCCTTCCTTCTTTTCTAAAATCTAGGAATCTCGATGACGAGATTCTTGTAAGGGGGGTAGAGTTGTAACATCCCAGCCTTGTTTATCTAAATAAAGGAATGATCATGTGCATTTCATGCATTTAGTTTGCATTTGAGCAAAATTTGCATCTCCATTTTTGAATTTTGCAAATCCCTCTCTATTTCTTTCTCATTCAAATCTTGCAAGTTTTAAATACTAAGCAACATGGTTTTGTTGTTTCTCAATAAGGCCATGTGTGTTTAGAAATATCACTGAAAAATTTGAGCTCAAACAAAATTCAAAACAGTTTGAATTTGCAATTTGAAAAGAGAAATAAAAACCAGAAATGGAAAAAAAAGGAGAAACCCTTCTCTCTCCCTAACCTGGACGCAGCCCATCTCCTTTTCCCCTTCTCTTATCTCTGGCTCGGCCCAACACAGCCCAGCAAGCAATCAAAACAGCCCAGAATTACCCCTAGGGGGTGTAAGGGTATTTTACCCTTATCCATTATTTTGGTAACTATGACACCGTGCTAGTGTATTTGGTCTAATACATGTCTACAAGATGATTCTCAGGTATTAGCCAAAGAGGTTTAATGGTGTAACAATGGAACAAGATGGCAATGGGAGACCCCCCACTTCGACGAAAAATCAACAAGGTTTTCCCAGTGCCTGGCCGGTCCCAGACCCGGTCAGACCGGCCCTGGCACCGGACGGCCCGGCGGCAACCGGATCCAGCGCCTGTGCCATCCGGGCAGAATCCAGTAAAGGCTGGGCGTTCACCCGGTCAGCGTCCGGTCGCCAGCCCGGTTTGGACCGGCCCATCCGGTCCAGGACCCGGTTGGACCGGGTTACAGACCGACCATCCCCGGCGTCCAACCGGAGTTTGCACTTGTGCCATCCGGGCATGATCCAGTAAGCTCAGAAGCTCGTCCGGTCAAGACCCGGTCCCAGCTCCGGTTGAAACCGGCCGACCCGGTCGCAGACCCGGTCGGACCGGCCTGTGCGCCGGCCAGTCCGGCGCCAAATCCGGTCGACCGGGTTCCTCGAGGAAATTGATGATGTGGCAAGTTGCAATGGCCAGATTTCGAAGAACACTATAAAAACCCCTTCTCCTACCTTGGAAGGGGTAGGCAACACACTACAACCTGTTCTTGAGCTCTCTCTCTCTTACTCCATTATTAGAAACACCAAAAGCCTCCGATCTCCCTCCTCCTCCACCCAAACTCAAATCCCTCCGGGGAATCACTAGAGGAGGACCCGATCTACTGTTCTACCAAGCCAAATCGCATTCCCCCTTGTATTCATCGAGAAGCTTGCTTCCTAGGGTTCCTTGGAAACCCTAGGTGGGCAAGAGGAGTCCGGAAGCATCCGGGTTGTGGATTCGCTCCGGGCAAGATTGTGAAGGTTTGGAGGCTACCTCAAAGTCTACCACAAGTGAGTGAGCTATTCCTTCGTGGGATAGGCTCCGGAGAATAGGGTGAGCCTTCGTGGCGTGGGGAATTGATACGTCTCCGACGTATCGATAATTTCTTATGTTCCATGCCACATTATTGATGATATCTACATGTTTTATGCACACTTTATGTCATATTCGTGCATTTTCTGGAACTAACCTATTAACAAGATGCCGAAGTGCCGATTCTGTTTTCTACTTGTTTTTGGTTTCAGAAATCCTAGTAACGAAATATTCTCGGAATTGGACGAAATCAACGCCCAGGGTCCTATTTTGCCACGAAGCTTCCAGAAGACCGAAGAGGAGACGAAGTGGGGCCACGAGGCGCCCACACCCTAGGGCGGCGCGGCCAGGGCTTGGGCCGTGCCGACCTGTAGTGTGGGGCCCTCGTGTGGCCCCCTGACCTGCCCTTCCGCCTACTTAAAGCCTCCGTCGCGAAACCCCCCAGTACCGAGAGCCACGATACGGAAAACCTTCCAGAGACGCCGCCGCCGCCAATCCCATCTCGGGGGATTCAGGAGATCGCCTCCGGCACCCTGCCGGAGAGGGGAATCATCTCCCGGAGGACTCTACGCCGCCATGGTCGCCTCCGGAGTGATGTGTGAGTAGTCTACCCCTGGACTATGGGTCCATAGCAGTAGCTAGATGGTTGTCTTCTCCCCATTGTGCTTAATTGTCGGATCTTGTGAGCTGCCTAACATGATCAAGATCATCTATCTGTAATTCTATATGTTGCGTTTGTTGGGATCCGATGAATAGAGAATACTTGTTATGTTGATTATCAAAGTTATGTCTATGTGTTGTTTATGATCTTGCATGCTCTCCGTTACTAGTAGATGCTCTGGCCAAGTAGATGCTTGTAACTCCAAGAGGGAGTATTTATGATCGATAGTGGGTTCATGTCTCCGTGAATCTGGGGAAGTGACAGAAATCTCTAAGATTATGGATGTGCTGTTGCCACTAGGGATAAAACATTAGTGCTATGTTCGAGGATATAGTCACTGATTACATTACGCGCAATACTTAATGCAATTGTCTGTTGTTAGCAACTTAATACTGGAGGGGGTTCGGATGATAACCTGAAGGTGGACTTTTTAGGCATAGATGCAAGCTGGATAGCGGTCTATGTACTTTGTCGTAATGCCCAATTAAATCTCACAATACTCATCATAATATGTATGTGCATGGTCATGCCCTCTTTATTTGTCAATTGCCCAACTGTAATTTGTTCACCCAACATGCTGTTTATCTTATGGGAGAGACACCACTAGTGAACTGTGGACCCCGGTCCAATTCTCTATACTGAAATACAATCTACTGCAATACTATTTTACTGTTTTCTGCAAACAATCATCATCCACACTATACATCTAATCCTTTGTTACAGCAAGCCGGTGAGATTGACAACCTCACTGTTTCGTTGGGGCAAAGTACTTTGGTTGTGTTGTGCAGGTTCCACGTTGGCGCCGGAATCCCTGGTGTTGCGCCGCACTACATCCCGCCGCCATCAACCTTCAACGTGCTTCTTGGCTCCTACTGGTTCGATAAACCTTGGTTTCATACTGAGGGAAAACTTGCCGCTGTACGCATCACACCTTCCTCTTGGGGTTCCCAACGGACGCGTGCTGAACGCGTATCAGGAATCCTTCGTGGGACCTCCACCCCTCCAAACGTGACGTACCTTGTTGCAAAGCAAGGGAACACGGGAATACATCCTCGTCTCCGCTTGCTATCGGTTATCTCTAACCGAACTCCTTACTTGTGATTTAAACTTCCTGAGAGAGCCTTCGTGCTCGAGATAGTTGTATCTTCATATAGGTTGCTTCACCTAGTTTGCATTAGGCTCACCTTTATATTCCGCAAAGCCTAATATTGCAAAGAAAGGATTAAAATCTGTAGAAACCTATTAACCCCCCCCCCCTCTAGGTTTACCATCTCTATACTTTCAATTGGTATCAGAGCCTGGACTCTTATTAAGGGCTTCACCGCCTTAAGAGTGAGATGGAAAAACTATTCGAGGGTCTAGATGAAAACTCTAACCTTTCAGTTAAAGAGATGAAATCTAGATTCTTGGCATATGATGCCGAGAAGAAGAAAAAGGAGGATGAGCTACAAAGCCAAATGGCAGAGATGTCTACCATGCTTAAGAACTTGACTAGTGGGCCTCCTAGTACGGCTTCAGCCTCACTAGGGAGCTATCGCGAAGTCAACCATGACTATCCCAAAAACACTTCACCCATGCCTCATATAAACCATAGTGGGAATGTTCCCCATTTTGATGGAACTCACTTTCCTTTTTGGAAATCTTCTATGGAATCTCATATTCGCAGCTGCAGCGTGGAGTTGTGGGAGATCATTGTTCATGGATACCGGGAGCCACAAGATCCCATTCGGTTGACCTCCACCGAATTCTACAACCGTCAACTCAACGCCTCCGCCCGTGACAAGATTAGGAGTGGCATCAACCGCAAGCTCCTTGATCAAGTCAATGACATAGAGTCCGCTAAAGAGTTGTGGGATCGAATTGTATTACTCCAAGAGGGAACCGATTTGATCCAATCCGCTCTTTATGAGACCGCAAAGCAAGAGGCTCATCAATTCATGATTCGAGAAGGAGAGTCCGTGGCCGATGCTTATGCAAGACTCGGTGCTCTTAGAGTAAGGGTCAAGGGACTCGGTGTTGAGAAGTACAATGACGGCTTCGAGATGAATGAAGCATTCATAAAGTCCAAGGTCATTGCTATGATTGCCGTCAAACAAGAAGACACCAACCTTGCACTCAACTTGCAAATCATGATCAAGAGTGCCGACCTCAACTCCGATGATCTAGTCTCCTATGTGGCCGCCAATGAAAACATGGCCAAAGCGGGAAAGAGGCTCATGGCAATGAACCGTGTTGATGAAGCCTCACACAACCATGAAGCGCCACACAACCTTGCTCTCAAAGCTAGGGCCGATCATGAAAGCAAGGAAGACTATGAGATTGAAGAAGAGGAAGAGATGACTTCAACTAGTGACATGGCTACCGACTTTGCTTTCTTTGCCAAGAAGTACAAGGCTAAGTTCCCTATGCTCCTCAATGACAAGAAGAAGAAGAGAACTTGCTACAATTGTGATGAAGATAGCCACTTTGCAAATGAGTGCCCTTATGAGAAAAGGGTGGACAAGCCAAGATTCATCAAAGGGGTCAAGCCAAGATTGAAGCCAAACCCAATCAATGATCGATACAAGAAGAACAAGGGAAGAGCCTTTGTTGGGGCCGAGTACTTGTCCGATGATGAAGAGGAAGATGAGGAGAAGGAGGCCGGGGTGGCCGGTTTGGCTTTCTCTAAGCCCGGGTCACTCTTCACATATGACTACTCCAAGGACTACTCCACGGAGAATGATGTTGGATCCTCCTTCATGGCAAGGATAACTCAAGATGATGACTCTGATGACTCCACCTCATCTACAACCATTGGCTCTTGTCTTATGGCAAGGGAAACCAAGGTAATGGAACCTCCACCTTCCCTATCTAGTGTTCTTGATGATGAGAACGAAAATCAAGATGAATTAATTGTGCTTAAGGAACTCTATGATGTTAGATGCACCCTTCATGGTGAAGCTCTTGTCAAGTTTGATTTCTTGATGGACTCACTCAAAGAAAAGGATGAGTCCATTGAGGAATTAGAATATCATTTGAATGAGAAGGAACGGAGATTCAATCTCCTAAGACAAGAGCTAAAAACCGAAAGGTGCATATCTCAAGGCCTTAAGCAACAAATTGAAACTTATGAACTTGATAAAGTTAAGGACCTAGAAACTATTGATAGGGCTCAATTATTGACCCAAGAGCTCAATGCCTCAAAGGAGGAGCTTGAAGTTGCTCATGCTTCTCTCACTAGGGATCTTGACCACCTTGAAAGAGCTAACAAGCTTGTCAAGGATGAGCTCCAGAAACTTGGAGAGAACCATGATCTACTTCAAGAATCCTACAAAAAGGCTCTTGGATCAATGAAGGATCCCATTGATGTTGAAAAGTTTGCTTGTTCCTCCACTTCCTTTACTAGTGAGCATGCTAAACTTGTTGAGGAACATGTTCGTTTACAAGAGGAACTTTCTTTTCATGTTGAGACCAATGCATATCTTGAGTCCTTGGTGACCAAATATGGTCTTGACTATCATCCTAATGAATCTTCTTGTGAGCAAGCATCTATTCTTGAGGAAAATGTTAGGCTAACAAAGGAACTTGCAAAGTTCACCACCGCCAAGAAAAAGATGGGATTGGATGACCTCTTGAGTAAGCAAAGGTCAAACAATCAAAAGTATGGACTTGGATATGCTCCCAAGTCCCACAAGAAGAACAACTACAAGAAGGAGAAACCCGCTCAAGATAAGAACAAGAAGGTCACTAACAATGGCAAAGCCTCAAAGGGCAAAGCCACTAGTGGTGACCGCACGGGGCCAAACGATCACTATGCATTATTTGTTGATTATTATGGTGATGTCTATGCTAACTATGTTGGCCCTCCTAATGGCTATGCTTATAGAGAGTACTCAATTTGGGTACCAAAAGATATTGTTGCCATTGCAAAGGAACCCATTAATCGATGGGTTCCTAAATCCTCTACTTGATTTTGTAGGGGTATTCCTCCGGTGGTCCAAAATGGGTGTTTGATAGTGGATGCACCAATCATATGACCGGAGGAAAAGGTGTGCTTGATCAATTCATTGAAGATATCAACAAGAAGTCAAGCATCACCTTTGGTGACAACTCAAAGGGAAAGGTACTTGGGTATGTCAAGGTAGAAATCTCTAAGGACTTGTGCCTTGAGACGGTTATGCTTGTTGAACACCTTGGCTATAACTTACTTTCTATATATCATCTTGCCGATGCCGGTTACAATTCATATTTCACTAAATATTATGTGCAAGTCTTTAGGAGTGACAATCTCAAATTGGTCCTTGTTGGATATGTGGAGAACAACCTTTACGTGGTTGACCTCTCGAAAGAGAGCCCCTCCTTCTCCACATGTTTAATGGCGTCCAAGCATGACGAAGGTTGGTTGTGGCATCGCCGCCTTGGTCATGTTGACATGAGGAATCTTAAACAACTCCTAAAGGGTGAGCATATTGTGGGACTAACCGGCATTTCTTTTGAGAAAGATCGTGTTTGTAGTGCATGTGTAGCCGGAAAGCAACTCAAGAAGAAGCATCCCATCAAGAGTATTGTTACCACATCTAGGCCTTTGGAGCTCCTTCATTTGGATCTCTTTGGGCCATCACATTATGATACTCTTGGTGGGAGCAAGTATGGACTTGTCATTGTTGATGATTACTCAAGATACTCTTGGGTCTTTCTCCTTAAGTCTAAGGACGAGACCCATAGAGAGTTCATCACCTTCGCCAAGAAAGCTTAACGTACGTATGAATCCGAGATCAAGGCAATTAGGACCGACAATGGCACCGAGTTCAAGAACTACACTATGCAAGAGTTTGTTGATGATGAGGGCATCAAGCATGAGTTTTCGGCGCCATACACCCCTCAACAAAACGGTGTTGTTGAAAGGAAGAACCGGACTATCATTGAGATGGCAAGAACCATGTTGAGTGAATTCAACTCACCCCACAACTTTTGGGGAGAAGCCATCTCTACGGCCGTCCACTACTCCAACCGGCTCTTCCTCCGTCCCCTCCACAACAAAACCCCATACGAGCTCCTTACCGGTAACAAGCCTAACGTCATGTACATTCGTGTTTTTGGATGCAAATGTCTTGTTAAAAACAACAAAGGAAAGCTCGGTAAATTTGAAACTAGAACCATAGAGGGTATATTTGTTGGATATGCGGAGAACTCTCACGCCTATAGATACTACAACCGGTCCACCGGGACTATTGAAGTATCTTGTGACGTGGTGTTCTTGGAGGATAATGGCTCCCAAGTGGAGCAAGTTGTTCCATGTGTTGCAGGTAATGATGATGATCCATCTAGTGCCATCAAGCATATGGGCATTGGACACATCCGGCCCATGGAGGTTCATAATGATGATCAAGATGATGGAGTAGATGTTTCAAGCACGCCACAAGTGGAGCCTAGCTCAACTCAAGTCGAACCATCAAGTGCAACTCAAGAACCATCCTCTACTCAAGATGAGTCACAATCCGAAGAACAAGAAGAAGATCCTCATTCCACGGAGCAAGACCATGATGATGATCAAGAAACATCCTCAACTAATGATCAAGCTCAAGTGGTTCCTCATGATCAAGTACTAGCAAGAGATGAATTCATTGATCATGAAGGGACCGTTCGGAAGATCAAGGCCGCTACAAGGGCAAGTGACATGAAAGTGGATCAAGTCCTTGGTAGCATCTCAAGAGGAGTGGTAACTCGTAGACACCATGCATTACTTATCACTTATTGTCAACATCATGCTTTTGTGTCTAGTTTTGAACCACTTAAGGTACATGAAGCCTTGGTCGATCCGGATTGGGTAATTGCCATGCAAGAAGAATTGGAGTGTTTCACTCGTAATGAAGTATGGTCTCTAGTTGAGAGACCCAAGGATCATCGCATCAATGTCATTGGGACCAAATGGGTATTCAAGAACAAGCAAGATGAGAATGGCATTGTCATACGAAACAAAGCAAGGTTAGTGGCGCAAGGGTTTGCCCAAATAGAAGGTATGGATTTTGAGGATACCTTTGCGCCGGTAGCCCGTCTTGAAGCTATTAGTCTTTTGCTTGCATTTGCATCTTTCCACAATTTCAAATTATATCAAATGGATGTGAAAAGTGCATTTTTGAATGGTCCCCTAAAAGAAACCGCATATGTGGCTCAACCCCCGGGTTTCGAAGACCCATGTCGACCCAACCACGTGTATTTACTCCATAAGGCACTCTACGGTCTCAAGCAAGCTCCACGTGTTTGGTATGAGTTCCTTAGGGATTTCTTACTACATGATGGGTTTTGCATGGGTACGGTCGATTCCACCCTTCTCACCAAGCGGGTTAAAGGGGGTGGCCTCTTTATATGTCAAATATATGTTGATGATATTATCTTTGGTGGAACTAACCCCAATCATAACAAAGCTTTTGAGCTATTGATGACTAGGAAATTTGAGATGTCCATGATGGGAGAGTTGAAGTTCTTTCTAGGCTTCCAAGTGAGGCAACTTGCAAAAGGCACCTTCATCTCTCAAGAAAAGTATGTGAGGGACATGCTCAAGAAATTCAACATGACCAATGCAAGTCCAATGAAGACACCCATGCCCGTCAAGGGGCAACTTGGTTCATGTGACGGTGAGAAGGATGTGGACATAAAGGTATACCGCTCCATGATAGGATCCTTGCTCTACCTTTGTGCCTCTAGGCTGGATATCATGCTAAGTGTAGGGATGTGTGCTCGTTTTCAATCCGCTCCCAAGGAGAGCCATTTAGTGGCGGTCAAACGGATTCTAAGATACTTGTTCTCACTCCTACTCTCGGGCTATGGTATCCAAAGGGGTCAACCTTTGAACTCATTGGCTATTCGGATTCCGATTGGGCCGGTGATAAGGTTGATCGGAAGTCTACCTCCGGGGCTTGCCAATTTATTGGCCGGTCATTGGTGAGTTGGTCATCCAAGAAACAAAACTCCACCGCCCTATCCACCGCCGAAGCCGAATACATATCCGCGGCATCTTGTTGCACTCAATTGTTATGGATGAAGCAAACCTTGAAAGACTATGGTGTGTCTCTTGGTACGGTGCCTCTTCTTTGTGACAATGAAAGTGCAATAAAGATCGCCAACAACCCGGTTCAACATTGTCGCACCAAACATATTGACATTCGCCATCACTTCCTACGTGATCATGTTGCCAATAAGGATATTGATCTCACTCATGTGGGAACAACCTACCAATTGGCGGATATTTTCACTAAGCCTTTGGATGAAGCCCGCTTTGTTAACTTGAGAGGAGAACTTGGTATTCTTGATCCTAAAAACTTGGATTGATTAACTTCTTGCACTATATTCTTGCATTTATCTTGCTATCTAGCTTAGAGGCATAGCACATATGGGGATAGTCATCCTACCATGTCTTGGTACGATGCATACCTATGTGTGCAACATAAATAGACCCAATGTCATTATATGGACCCAAGCATGTCTTTTCGCGGTCTCATGACATTTGCGCTTTCACATAGGGGGAGTAATCCTCCGCCCCTCATTGAGCCTTTATTACAACTTGATTTGACTATATAAGGCCAAATGATCTTATTGCAAACATCATTTCCAAATGACTTATGATTCTTGATATACACTTCGAATCATGCCCATTGTTGCTATTCACATCTTGTTTGGATTTTCTCTCCAATGGGTATGCCTAGAGAACTTTGTGTTTCCAACCCCATGTCTATGCTCATCTCATCATAATCTATCTATCTATATGTACATGTCATCATATGAGCACTCACACACATTTACACAAAGATTAGGGGAAAAACGAGGCAAAATGATACAATTTTGGGCAAACTGACTTCGGCCGGTCACTGGCCCGGTCGGACCGGCCTGTGCGCCGGGACGTCCGGTCTCTGTCCCGGTCGACCGGACCAGCAACCGGTCGTGCGGCTGTTATGTCTTGGAGGAGGATACCCCTTGGGGGTCTTCTTCCTCATTATCCCCCACCTCCAAAACTTCCATGGCCGCCGCCTTCTCCATCTCCACCACAGCCTAGGCCCTTCCCACCACTAGTTTCTCCTCAAACTACACCAAACCGTAGATCGGGATCTCTCAAGCTTCTTCACCAAAGGATTTGGTCCTTCTCCAGCTCGTTTGGGAGATCTTGGGGATTTGGCCCTCAAGCCCTCTTCACGTGTTCTTCTTGCTCACTTGGGCAAAAAGGACAATGTCTTCGTGTAAATCTCCCTTTCATTCCCTATCCTTCTTGCTTTCCCTCTCCCATTGTCACATGTTGAGGAAATTTGAGAAAAGTTAGGGTTAGGGTTAGGGTTTGTAAGTCCTCATGCCATCTAGAGTGTCTCACACCCCTATGCACATTATTCACTCCCTTGGTATATCCTATGTTCAAGCTTGTGAGTTATTGCATGATTTTGTGGTCGAATTTCTGGGCAACCATCACAAGTCAGCAGCACCCGGTCTCAGACCCGGTCGACCGGCCTCTCAACCGGCCGTTCCGGCGTGCCGCCCGGTCAACCGGATTTTCAACCGGCTCGTCCGGTCTGATATCCGGTCCGATCGGGTCGTGCGCCGGCCCGCCCAGTTCTTCGCACAAAGTCATCGAAACACTTGGATATATGCTATGTTTCTTATACTGATGACATGTACACTTACCCCATTGCTCTCCTCGCTCTATATTGCTTATTCACAGGAGATTGGAGCGGTGAGGACCGTGACACCACTGCCAAGAGAGGGAGGCATGCCGGGCACCCACCACGATGTACTAGCGGTCGTGTGCCTACTGATGGTACCTCCTCTGGCCGAACCAAGTCGGTTCCCAACAGGAAGAGAGATAAGCATGCAGCACAGGAAGAAGATGAGATCTTGCCAACATATAATGTTGGCGATGTACAAGTTGGGGCATGGAGAAGACTTAGAGAGTCCAATCCCTATCGCTTTGCGGAACCCACCTACACAGGGGGAGATGGGTTTTTCTGGACTAATACACAGCAAAGGATGTGGGAAGAGTACTATGACACCCAAGATCACATGAAGACTGGTACCTTTGTTATGCCCAAGGCCATCAAGAATGTTCTTGCACTGCATGAAGACACCACGTTTCGCTTTGCGGTTGAGACCTTGAAGCGGATGGGGTTGTATGAGCTTATGTGCCTGGTGCCCACTGATGGGTGCTACTGTCCAATCTTGGTGAGGCAGTTTCATTGCACAGTCTTTTTCCATGATGATGCAGCTCGGACTATGACTTGGATGACTGGCAAACAGAAATACACTTGCAACTATCTTGATTTCTGTGAAGCCCTGGGGTTTGGTGGAGGTCGTGCTCGTGGTTTCAAGATATACTCTCAGCAGAAGTTTGCCAAGGGAGACATTGCCTTTTGCTATCCGTCGAATCCCACGGCTGGACCTCCCACTATTTCTGGCATGTACTACTCCTACCTGCTACTTGCCAAGCTCTTCTGTGAGACCCTCATCAGCAAGTCCGGCGATACAAGTGAATGCTGTGGCTATCATCTGAACTTGATGTACTACTGCCATCCCGAGTACCGGAAACTCATTGATGGGTGTGATTTCCTCTACTGTGAGCTGCGGCGATGTGTTCGCGAATGGATGACACCTAACTATGCTCAATATGTCCAGCTGCTCATCAACAGGGTTGTGCCAGCACCTCTCAATACTCAAGGTGAAAGGGTTAGGATGGAAGCCTTCATGATTCCTATCCAAGGTGACAGACCAGATGTACCTGAGATGATGCCCTATGAGCGCCGGTCCAAGGAACGCCATGACCATGCTAGCTCCAGCTCCTCTAGCCGCCCACAGCATGGTGTCTCTCGGTTCTTCTCAAGCTTATGGCAGATGTGCAAAAATACCAATGATGTTGCACACCAAAGCCTTGCCATGACCCAAGAGACGAGGAGGCGCCAAAATGAGTTCATGTCTGCTAGGAATGCCCTCGTTCCTCCTCCTGGTCCTGAGTTGGAGCCCGTACATGCACCTAACTGGGAGATGCCTCTTCTCTCTGATCAGATGTTCCAGAACTTTGACCCCTCCTTGTACACCTTTGGCGGTCCTCCTCCTAGGCCTGCTCGTGTCCCTACTGATGATGATGCTGACGAGGAAGAAGGCGGTACTGATTCGCGTGATGATGGCGAGAGCTCATACTCCGTTGGGCATGAGATCTTTTGATGGGTGCGCTAGCATCTCTCCTCTTTTCTTCGCCTTTTTGGTGTTCCGATGCCAAAGGGGAGAAGAGAGTAGAGTCTAGGATTCACGGGGTGTTGCTTTGGATGTCACAAGCCATGGGTGTTGCTTTATTTGATTCTTATATGGCTTGTGCTTCCTTGCTTTTATCGTTTCAAGAACCATTTGCTATTTTTAAGTAATTCGTGTATGGACATGTACCTATATGCTTAAACTCTATTATATGTGCTACTCTATGTTAGGATGATTATGTGTGTTATGCTTATGTATCTTGATATGCACATCTCCATACCATGCTTGTTTCCTAAAGATATTGGGGGAGCTTCTCATGTTCCACAAAGGTTGCACTTTGCATTCAAACGCAAATTCTCCAAGTGCACACCTTATGGGGGAGCCGTCTCAATATCTTATATGGAATCAAGGTTTAAAGCTTATCATAATATCTTTATGTGACTCTAGCTCGATTTGTCATCGTATACCAAAAAGGGGGAGATTGTAAGGGTATTTTACCCTTATCCATTATTTTGGTAACTATGACACCGTGCTAGTGTATTTGGTCTAATACATGTCTACAAGATGATTCTCAGGTATTAGCCAAAGAGGTTTAATGGTGTAACAATGGAACAAGATGGCAATGGGAGACCCCCCACTTCGACGAAAAATCAACAAGGTTTTCCCAGTGCCTGGCCGGTCCCAGACCCGGTCAGACCGGCCCTGGCACCGGACGGCCCGGCGGCAACCGGATCCAGCGCCTGTGCCATCCGGGCAGAATCCAGTAAAGGCTGGGCGTTCACCCGGTCAGCGTCCGGTCGCCAGCCCGGTTTGGACCGGCCCATCCGGTCCAGGACCCGGTTGGACCGGGTTACAGACCGACCATCCCCGGCGCCCAACCGGAGTTTGCACTTGTGCCATCCGGGCATGATCCGATAGCTCGAGAAGCTCGTCCGGTCAAGACCCGGTCCCAGCTCCGGTTGAAACCGGCCGACCCGGTCGCAGACCCGGTCGGACCGGCCTGTGCGCCGGCCAGTCCGGCGCCAAATCCGGTCGACCGGGTTCCTCGAGGAAATTGATGATGTGGCAAGTTGCAACGGCCAGATTTCAAAGAACACTATAAAAACCCCTTCTCCTACCTTGGAAGGGGTAGGCAACACACTACAAGCTGTTCTTGAGCTCTCTCTCTTACTCCATTATTAGAAACACCAAAAGCCTCCGATCTCCCTCCTCCTCCACCCAAACTCAAATCCCTCCGGGGAATCACTAGAGGATGACCCGATCTATTGTTCTACCAAGCCAAATCTCATTCCCCCTTGTATTCATCGAGAAGCTTGCTTCCTAGGGTTCCTTGGAAACCCTAGGTGGGCAAGAGGAGTCCGGAAGCATCCGGGTTGTGGATTCGCTCCGGGCAAGATTGTGAAGGTTTGGAGGCTACCTCAAAGTCTACCACAAGTGAGTGAGCTATTCCTTCGTGGGATAGGCTCCGGAGAATAGGGTGAGCCTTCGTGGCGTGGGGAATCCTTCGTGGGACCTCCACCCCTCCAAACGTGATGTACCTTGTTGCAAAGCAAGGGAACACGGGAATACATCCTCGTCTCCGCGTGCTATCGGTTATCTCTAACCGAACTCCTTACTTGTGATTTAAACTGCCTCAGAGAGCCTTCGTGCTCGAGATAGTTGTATCTTCATATAGGTTGCTTCACCTAGTTTGCATTAGGCTCACCTTTATATTCCGCAAAGCCTAATATTGCAAAGAAAGGATTAAAATCTGTAGAAACCTATTCACCCCCCTCTAGGTTTACCATCTCTATACTTTCAGGGGGTTATTTGCAAAACGGCCGGGTCATCCCCTTCCTCCATTCACGGAAGCAGCTCGCTGTCGAGCTCCCGTCGATGGCCTCGCGTGGAGATGACCGGCGGCCTACAAGTACCCCTGCCACCGCCGTGAAGAAACCCTAGCCCCGCCACTTCTTCCCCTCCCACGTTTCCTTTCACGCGCGCAGGAGGCGAAGCCCCGGCGGACAGTAGCCGACGCCCCCCCCCCCCCCCCCGCCGTTCCTTGCCTCCCCAACCTCCGGCGACCCTTCCACGGGCTCCGCCATCGTCTCCTCGTCCTCCTCCTCCACGCACGCGAGCAGGGAGGCCCCGAATCGCCCGAATCGAGCACGCCGGCCACATACAGTAGCCGGAGCTCGCCGCCGATTCCGACCTCGCCGGAGCACGCCGTCACCTCCATCGGCGTCAGGGTGAGCCGCTGCATCCCCCTGTGCCCTCGCCTCGCTCTCTCGCCCTCCCTAGCACCTCCGCCACGCGCCACCTGCCCCGGCCGCCGTCGGGCTTCGTCTCCGGCGAAGCTCCGGCGACCAATAGCCGGCCTCGCCGCCACCAAATGGCCCAGCGCGTCGCCCCGAGTCGTTCCCCCACCCGCACGCCTCCTATCGGCCCCCAAATCGCCAGATTGAATTGCCACCGGAGCTCAATTGCGAGCTCATGGCCAGCTGACGTCAGCATGACGTCATGCCGACGCCATATTCCCTTTTTTATATTTTCTATATTTTCTGTTATTAATTTCTGTATTTCTTTAAATAGGAAATAATATGACATGTGGGTCCCCTGTTCAAAATTTTAATAATTTCATAAATGTTTAGAAAAGAATAAAATTATGACATGTGGGTCCAACTTTTATTATTTTTATATAATTTTCAGAAATTGTTTTAAAATGAATTAAACTTTGGAAATTCATAATTAATTCATTTTAAATCAGAAAAATATAAAATTATATATCAAAATAATCAGAAAAATAAATCCTAGTTGTTTATCCATGTTTCATACATGCTTGAACCAATTAAACATCAATCCTTAGTAGAAACCCTAATTCGACCCCTCTCATATGTCGGGATCGATGCCGAACCCCCTTTAAATTCCGTCGATGCACCTAGGGTTTAACCCAACCCCTTTAATATGACATGCCATCATATTGTATGTGCATTGCATTGTACCTTGTCTTGATCGTGCTATTCCTTTCCGGTGTTTGGTTCTTCATGATAGGGACCGAACGCGAGCCTGAGATCAACGCCACCGAAGAGCAGCACCAGAACAACGAGGGACAAGGCAAGCCCTAACCTGGTTCATATATGGTTTCAAAATGCTTTTACTTATGGTTCTTACATATTGCATCCGCTTCAAATATGTTTTATTGGCAGTGGTAGATATCCTATGTGTGCATATTCCATCTTTGTAGCCCAAAGTTCCTGATCCACCGCTCCCAGCAAAACTAGGTTGAGCTTTGTTTGCATCGCTAGAGCCATATATATAATATGCTTAGCCATGCTTAGCTGTTGAAGTCTGGTCCATCCGGTTGATGAATCAGAGCTACGAATGAACCTAGTTTGACAGGATGACGTGGTAAGATCAGTGATGATGTTAATAAACATGCTAAAGGCTTGGATGGGCCGCCACATGGGGATGTGGTGATTTGACTCGTTCTCGCCGATACTAGGACCTGAGTTCTTGCCTTTGGAACCAAGACTGAGCGTACAACCACACAGGGCCCATGGGAACCCCTTGGCCCGAACTTACCTAGCTTACCCATGAGTCAATTAGTTTGCGAGTTCCATTTGCCATACGCATGGGGGAAAGGTGGAAAAGGTTTTCAAAGTGCATCATACAGGGCGTGGCCGGGGTGAAGGATGCTGGAGGCATTGAACTGGATCCCCTGCGCACAATGACAGGGACCGCCTCGGAGAATGGCTACCTACGATGACGGAGCTCCCCAGTTAGTTTGACTCATGGAATAGGCGAAGTAAGGGAAAGGTTTTGGTTGACCACCCTCTGCCGGCACACCAAGGAAGTGTGCTAACGTTCTGGCATTAAGAGTCGGTCGGCGCGTGTGGGTAAAGTTGTACACCCCTGCAGGGTAAATCTTTTCGAAAAGCCGTGTCCACGGTTAAGGATGACTTGGGAAAGGACGTGATGATCATAGACAACTTGAACCTCATCGTAAAACTTGATATCTATGTGTGAATAAGGATACCTTCTCAGGGTGTCGAGGGGTGATCCTAGGTAACAGGTTCAGGTGATGATGAAGATTCGGTGGATTCAACATGATGATATTAGAGCTAGAGTTGATATCGCTCTCTTACCCCTTTTGAAAATGGTCTGAATAGACGAGCTTCTGCTCCCTCCTGTTTACAAAGGAAAACTGGCTTTCCGCAAAATAAGCTCCACATAAAGCCTCGCACACCCGCTTTGCTAACAGGTTGTACTAAGTCTTGCTGAGTCCCTGTACTCAGCCTTGCATGCTTTGTTTCAGACGAAGTTCTTCCAACTGATGGTGGCTTCTACCTTGACGTCGACGAGTAGTTCGGAGTTCCTCAGGCGGCAGCCTGAGACTTATGGGCTGGGACGTCGCCTTATGTTATGGCCTCTTAGGCCCTTTGCAGTCTTGTTATCTAGATAACATAATTTGCTTTCCGTTGCTTGTTGATTTGTGGTCAGTGACCTCTGCGTGTAATAAATTTGGATCTTAACTCTGCTAAGAGTTGTAATATATTTGCTTTCAGTCGTAGAGTCACTGTTGTGTTACCGATTCTCACTCTGTAGGCCCTAGAGATCTAGGTTAGGCTTGCCAGATGTGATATCTGGATTTGTCTAGCCTACGACCCCCCGGGGTCCCCACACATGTCCTGAACTATTACAGTCTTAACAGTTTCTAAATGTAAACCAGTGGGTGATCTTCTCCAAATTTATATAAGGGGCATGTACAATGGTAGGAAAGGCAATTCTCTTAGTAATCCACATCATCCAGAGAAGACGATTAGCAACGTATCATCTCTTATTGCCATCATTTGCAATAAATGAGAATTAGTTATTTTTAGTAGGAAATTGTGTGGCTAAAAAAAGACAAGTAGTACAATAGAAAAAATGGTCTTCTCTTATTTCGTAAGAGATTAAGAAAAGACTAACGTCACCCCATTGTATATGCCCACCCCATTGTATATGCCCAGAGCAGAAAGCATAATCAGAGGTTATTATAACTTTGCGGGTTTTATCACCATTTATCTCATTTTTCTAACAGTTCTTGTACATGGAATTGTCACCAAAAGCTGAAAAGGCTTACATTTCGAAACATGGTAATACTAGGTTATTTGCCATGCTCAAAGTAGTTTACCACCCACATTCGTTCCAAGTGTATAAACATATTTTTGTTTAGAACTATAGTGAACATCTTTTTGTGGCGTAATGGTTTACCAGAAATTCTAATAAGCTTGGTGAAAATGTGGCTCAATGACATTGATTTGGGCGTCTAGAAGGCGGCAACCAAAAGCAGTAATATAATTCACAAGTCCTTTCGAAAGAGATGCCATAGTGATTTATCTCTGATGTCAAGGGTGATGCAGGACTCTGTGCTTCCAGAATCTGAAACACAAGAGGCAGTTTCGAGCCCCACCCTTGGTGCTATCAGAGGGTACAGTCGTACAGAGAAGGGCAACAGCAATCATCTGGCCAATAACTGTTATGGAGCATACAATATAGTGCTAGCATGGGATTAAATCAACAAATAAAATCCAGCCCGGGGCCGTACATAATTACAAATAATAGCCCATGATTGCATGAATCTCACATGATGGGAAAGCATGCAAAAAACAGGACTGGGGAATATTACTACCATAGGTAAAAACATGAAAGTATTTCAAACAGGTTCGGGCATAAAAATTCTCTTACAACTAAGAAACACATGGATTAAGGTGTACTTGAACTTTCCAACTTACATGATTTCCAGAATTACATGACAGCCTTTCCATGATCCGAGTCAGCATTAGAGCTAAAACATATAAGCTTATAGAAATGGTGTTAATTAATTTCAAGCATGGATTCTATCTTTTGCCATTAGCAGAAAATAATACAGCATCTCAAAATGCTTCAAGGTTCCTATCAGTCTAAATCAACAATCTTTTCTCAAGCAAATTCTATAAGACCACGTTGCAAAACTGTAACCAGCCTATGAATCTTCAGTTGATCTTGATTCGATACTAAGATGGCACAGTGCAAAAGCCAAAACTTGCACACCTCGTATTGTTTGGTGATATGATGAATTTGTCCGAAACTCGTTAAAAACCCTCCAGAAAACACAAGCCGAGACAGGGGTCCAAGCAGAAGCTGTCAAAAAACATGAAATTCAAAAAAAATTAAGAATGAAAAAACACCATAATAATTTAAGGAACCGATAGGACTTATGAAACACTGCATGCCAAATAAAGAGCAAGGGACATTGATCAAATCTGGAGCTAAAATACCAAACTTCTAGTCACCTTTTGGGATAAGGGTTTTATCCCTTGTGACAGGGGTCAAGGTCTACGATCCCAATGTCAGCTCATGAGTCATGGAAACTAATGTTTATCGATTTATTGGCAAGCCTTACTGTCAGTAATGAAGCAATTTTAGCAACGTGGACAGTTCACATCCAAGATTCAATGTATTGCTGCAAATGAGGTTATCTAACACCACCTTCATATATTCTATAAAGACTGTCTAAGTTTGCATGGTCCAGGAAACCACAGCACGCATGGACAAATACGGCCGCACACACAAACGTGCACAGCAATTGCAACTTAAAATCATGTATTCGATCCCACTTACTCAAATCCAATGTATATGCCATACATAGTGGCAAATACCAGTAGGCAGTTACAACATCAATGGAAGAAAACCATACAAATGAAACTGGGAAAGTATAAGTTTTGAAATCCTGATTACTAAACATGAATTTCTTGAGCAAATTATCAAGCTTGCGGGAGAGACTTAAATGACAACATGGAATTACATAACTGAATTAGGTCCACCAAAAACATTCATTCACTCCTTATGACGAATTGCTAACTTGAACTGATGTACTATATGAAATAGATACCTTGGTCACATGAGATGAGATGTCAGAAAAATCCTGTGTTGTTCATTTCCAACTTGATACAACAAAATTGTAGTAATCCTCTTCATTGTAAAGTCTCCTGGAAACGTGAGAAGAGTAAGTGTTTTATAGTTGCCAATTAAGGAATAAACGTAATACAAATGATGAAGATTAGAAGACACACAACATTGCAAAATCTTGTAGGTTTCAACTCCTTACTGATTCATTGGAAATATATCATACTCCCTCCGCTCCTAGATATGAGCAATATAGTTTTCTGAGAAAAATTCCAGAATATATGGTGTACGTTTTTCTTATCTATGCAAAGTCCTCTATTAGCTCATGTTAATTGTCTAGGGTTAATCCCACCCAAACATGGTGTAATTTTTCCTCAATGTGGTTCTTTAATTTTCAAGCCAAAAACAATATGGCTTATATCTAGGAATGGATGGAGTAGTATAATAAAATCAACTAATCTATCTCCAGTTGGACAAAGCCTCTGGGGATATCAGATGAACTCTCAACTGGCAATATTATTAGTACAAAGAAGCCTCTCCATCTATACTTCATAGATCGAACTTTGCTAAAAAACACTATTGTCTCTCTGAAGCCAAATATTCCAGTAAGGTTGCAATTGATATCCCTTGAAAAAATGTTATAATGTAAACTAATTGTCACCTGAAAGTACATCTAAATCAAAATCTAGTAATATTTTGCGTGATCAAATGACATGAATGACGGCGAATTAAGTCTGTTCCAAGAGGATCACGACCATAAATTTGGGCAGTATTATCCATGGGTAACATAGAAGGACAATGCATATCCACATGAGGTGTTACATGAGCTCATGACTTGCAAAAGAAAACAAATGGGAACTTGGCTTCACTTACGCTACATCTGCTGATGAACCACACTTTATCACACCTTTCCCTTCAGCAAATTCAAGGTTAGTATAGTGCGTAATTATTTCTCTCAACGTTGTCTTTGTGCTCTTCACATCATTGTCCCACAAAATAGTCTGCTCAAAAGAACAAAAATGTAAAGATACCGGTCCGACAAGTAAAACATGATAATTACTTTCTATGATGGGAGCAATAATTAAATACCTTTCTGACATACTCTCTTTTGTAATCCTCCCAAGGTATTTTGCCTTTGGCACTGAAAACAGAGGCATTCCACAAGGCACCTCTAGCAGCCATTACAGATGTGGCACCTAGTAGTTCAAGTAACCAAAACACAAACCCACTGTTAAAAACACCCAATATGCTGGTGCACTCCAACTCACCAAGTAGGTTTGTGGGTTTTCAAGAAACTCGGATTATGCGTGCTTGTTTGTGAATGAATAATTTAAATTTTCATAAACTTGGATGTATATAGCCATTTGGTGTTTGAAAAGATAAAAGCACTATGGAATTCTCAGTACAAGTTTTTTTTTTTCTTTTGGCTAGGAGTAAAGTAAGTGCAGTACTGATAACTGGCAAGCGAAGAAACCAAGAGCAATGAGAGTGAATCAGGCAGCCATTTATGTATTTCGCTTTCATGTACTCTACCGTGTAGTAAAGAAATAATAAGAGCATAAAAATGAATCAAACATACAAACCTGTAGCATCTTTGATTCTCTTAAAATCTTCGTACTCAAATACATCTCCATTAGCTATAACTGGAATTGACAGTGCCGACACAACATCAGCTATCTCATCCCATTTAGCCGGATCTTTTGGCCTGTCTTTGATCGTTCTGCATTTTTTTAAGGCAAACCATGAAACTAATTACTTATAAAACGATCATAGGACCCATGAAAAATGGATAATATATGCACAAACTCATATTTCATTTCATTATTGTAATAATCAAACCGGATGAATTACAAAGTATGATAGTTAATGCAAAGCTCGGACGTTGGAAAAAACACACCACTGGGAAAATATTCGGAGCATGTCCTGAACTTTTGACGTATCTAAGTTGTACAAATTTGGATATTACCAATTCTAATAAACCGCACTGTAGTGCATACGGATATAATTTTTGCCAGGGTTTGCAACCTTAGGTGTTAAATTTAGTTGGCGCCATTAAAAAGTATGGATGGTAAATTGTGCATTTTCAAGCAAGCTAAGACTCAGAAGTACAATTGTATAGGTGCTTACCTTCCATGGACAGCCAGAGCTGGAACACCAGTTTTCTCAATCCGGCGAGCCAACTCCACAGTGTCCTCACGTTTGCTCAGAAGACGGATTTTACATGTCACTGGTGTGTTCAAGTTCCTCCGCAATGTGGTCAAAATCTAAATGGAATAATTACAGGATATGGAAGCACAGTAAAGTACAGGATATGCAAGTAAGAGAACAGATAGGACCATGTAGGCACATACGTCATGTATAAGCTCAGGTTTGGTGAGTAATGCAGCACCCATTCCTCCACTGATAGAAAAAGCCTTTGGACAACCCATGTTGATATCTATAGCAGCAACATCGTTACACCTGGTGAGGATGAAAACTATGATTATAGAGAAGATGCAAACCAACATATGTTTACAAAGCTAATACATGACTTGATCAAATGATCATACCAAACAATTTAGTTAGTGCCCTTCTTTTCCCCAATAACAGAGTGCACTTCAAGTTATTTGCTGTTAAAAGAAGTCAGGAATGAGGGCTTACACAATCTCAGCAGCTTTAAGTGCTCTCACGGCATCTGATGTGCCCATTTGGAAGACAACCCTGTCCCTTTCTTGTGGGCATGTTCGAAAAACCACGCTACCAGTCCCTTTCTCCACAAAATCAGTAGTCCCGAGAGATTCTGACCAATGATGAACATCATAATTAGAATGAATGAGACCATACCACACAAATTTTGACAGCATAGGCAACAAATAAACAAAATTCGGTGGCATTAAGTTGTCCTTAAATTATACACTTTTACATTGAGTTGTCCTTAAATGTACTCCTTTTATCTTCGATACAAAAAAAAAACATCCAAGAATCGTCTGAAATAAATGCTTGCAGTCACCAACTTCAAATGCAAAGCCACAGTTTATGAGCAGAGCATAACCATCAATGTGGCAGACATAGTTGTGAGACCATAATAAACTGTCAAACATAAATTGAACTACAGTACCATTTGTTACACGTTGACAGTGCACAAACTTATGATCGATTATTTCTTCTCCATATGTAATATCAGCACCATATTCAGCTGCCAGTAGCCTAAGAGGCAGAGCGCCCTGCAAAATTCATTGACAGAGTAAGGTAGATACAGCATACAACTATGCAAGGATGCAGAGGGAAATCCTATACAGCTGTGTGATAAGAATTCAAGGATATTGTCTAGAAATAACTGCGAATAGTGTACGATGACTACTATGTATTCAGTAATCCAGCATCAGATAACCAAAGAACCATACAAAGAGCTATATCAGTTCCTCGATAGGGATATCGTGCTGTTTATTCAATTCCTACATAAAGATAAAAAAAAATTATCGCACGTGCTATGATTCCTCAGTCCTGCATCCTAGAAACCCTAATTTCCAACAGGATATCTCCCAGGCTTCGTTCTGAGTAACACTGCAATCGCCCACACAGCAACGCGCAGAGAAAACGAGCTACTCATTCACCCCGCGCGCACTAAAGCTTCCGAGGCTAGATTCAAGTTAAACTCTAGGCCCCGGTGCTCCGGGAACTGAAACTCGATTCCTACGCTCCCAGCTGCTGTGAATCAAGGTGTGAGGGTTTGGAGTAGTTATTACCGCGCGGACCATGGGCGCGAGCACCAGCTTGTTGCGGTACTCCATCTCTTGCCTCCCGCCGCCTCGTCTTCGCGGCTGCTGCTGCTGCGCCTCCCCGGAAATTCTGGAGGACGAGGGTCCTCCGGTCCGAGCGCCGCACTGAAGAAAAGGCGACGCTGGCGGCGACCCCGCTGTTCCGTGCGCGCTGCGTCGTCTCCTCTGAGTCCAGACCGGATCCTGTCGCAGTGGGTCGGGACGCTGGAAGGCCCAATTCTTCGTGTTCTTATCTGGGTTGGGCTGGGGGACTATAAGCAAGTCTTCGTTTTTTATGGGCCGCGCTGAGCGATTCAGCCGGCTGCCGGCAGCCGTCGTCTCATCTGTTTTTATATTAAAACCCTCAAAAAAAATCTGTTTTTATATTAAACTCTCAAAAAAATCTGTTTTTATATTACCCTAAAAAATTATAGAAAAAAAATCGCGCGTTTTTGTTTTTGCGAATCGAAGAAAAAAGATTTTAAAAAATCTCGCGTTCAGTCGATGTAACATTCTTATCCAACATTTTCTAGAATATCCCTGTGCAAAATTTTAAGCACGTTCTTTAGCAAAAAATCTCGGTAATGCTGGACTTACGGAATCCTGCTTACGGAAGACCCTTACGGACAGACGTGGAGAAAATTGATTGGTGTACTTCGCTAGCCCTCCTTGATTTTAGGCGCGTGACCCCTCCGGCTGATTACCACGTGTTTCCGTAAGCTTATTTCCGTAGAAAATATCCGTAGATGTAGCATTACTCAAAAAATCTTTAGTGAGGACATGATAAAAGAAAAACCATATTTGGAGCAGTCTTGTGACTGGGTAACCATTTTTATGTATAACTTTTGCTTTTTCTTTGACACGTAAATACCACTTCTAAGGTAGGTGTGTGACACATAGAACTGGGTGCTCGGTTTATTGGGTTAAACCGTTTTCTGCGACAAGTAGGGCCTGCTGTCAAATCCTATGTGCCAAAGACAAATAACTTGCTCCCGCCAAACTAAATCAACTTCAAGCCGTACTCCCCTTCTCCCCGTGTGTGCACCACCCGGGGTTATGTTGCAGCTCCGTTGGCGAAGATCTGCTGACGGCTTTCCCGGAAATCTGTATCGCACACGTTGCCACGCGACGACATGGTTGGTCATCGGCGCCAAGGATTAGCAGGGCAGCGACATCGACTGCGATGGCGCCGAGGCGAGCCGAATTTGAAGACAACGACAGTGAGGCATCGACGGCGGCTTCAGACGCCGACGAAGGACTTCTAGGAGAGCTTTAGGGCTGTTCCCCAACCACCATCGATGGAACACCCCGCGGTTGCGCACCCGGTGCGAGCGCGACGAGCACGGCCACCAGCGCCAGAACATTGTGTGACTGCGCCCCTACAAACAGGGGAGGTATCTGTGACAATGACCCTCGGCCATACTCCTTCCAGTGGTGTCGCGATCAATGCGGTGGGGGTGGGGCAAGGGCATTTCCGACTGAGCTCTCATGTATCCCATGGTGGAACCGGCCCTTACATCGCGACATCAATCGACCCACACCGAGACATCATACATCGCGGATGCCGACAACCCAATGCCTTCCCATCCCCAGCATCGGCAGCCCCACAGCTAGCCTTCCTCTCTCCTGCTCGCTTAGCTCGCATGCATGTGGAGGCCGGCGGGAGCACGCGGCCTCGACCCAAGGTGGCGAGCCCGGCACGGCCAAGAGCATGTGTGGCGCTACTCGGCCCGTAGGGAAGCAGCGACTCCAGGAGAGGCTAGATTGGCGGGGCAAAGATCCTCCCCGGATCATTCAGGGATGGAACCAATGAAGAAGAAGATTGAAAATCATATCTCTTTGGTATTTTCTAAAATGGTCCTCGAGTATATACATGAATTTGATATAAGTCCCTAGGTTTTCTAATTCAGCCTCCCCTCTGTTTATATTTGCGAAGTTGACCTGATAGGTGGGCCTAAATATTCAGAAAATGGTTTAAGCATGGAATCATTGTTATGTGTGACACACCTGCCCCAAAAGTATTGCCTCCGTTGACAAAAGTATGTCTCAACTTTATCAAAATAAGGATGTATCCAGACGTGTTTTAGTGTGTAGATACATACAAATATAAACAAAGTTGAGACATCCTTTTCTGAATGTAGGGAGTAGTATTTATGTGCCAAAAGGCAAAAGTGAGACCTCTTGTCATTTTCTCCCATTTAGTTGCAACAAAGCATAAAAAGGTGGGTCACCATTGGCAAAGAAAAAATGTCCCACATCTAACATCAGAGAAACACGTTAAAGCAGTTGATAAACCCATTTATAGCATACACTAATAAATCATCGCACCATTTTACTTGTGGGTCAAAAACGGTAGTCATTTGCCACATGTAAAACACCCTATGCAACATAAAAATGATGTAAAAACTAACAACCATCACCCTGAGCTCATTGGCGATGAATGCCTCACAGGAGAGTTGTTGGCACTAGATCCGGTGTGGTGACCCGGCATATCACTGCATGGTGTAGTATGCAAGTCTGATATAACACCAATGAAACACCGTTCCACTAGTATTATATCGCTCAAAGTGGTACAACAGAAACATATGCGGGTCCAAGGCATGCCTATAGAATTACAATATTGACTCTATTACATAAGATCATCATAGCCTCCTACTTTACAATGAGGTAAAGCTCCAAATAAACTCCAGAAGAACGACTCGTAGTCTAGTCTTATCACGAACTCTATTTGTAGAGTATTTAACTAGCTTTAGAGGCTAAGAATAGATTCTAGCTAAGTAGGAGCTAGGTTTAGGAAGCTAGTTCCCTTCTATGGCTAAACTAGGTGTTTTCCTTGTTGGATGTGGTATCTGACTCCTCTGACAATGTCCTGTCTCTTGAAGTAGTTGTTGACTCCTCGGCCTTCGAGTTGCACTGTAGATCCTCCTTCGATGCCTCCAAATCTAAGCAGGGGATTTATGAGTGGGATGAGTACGAGCGTACTCAACAAGTTCATTATAGGAAAAAGGTGTTTAATGCACTAGCTACAGCATTAGACCAGAAAGTCTAATACCAATGCAGGTTTTCATAACTATTTCTTCAAAAGGTTGCTTTTATTCATAAGAACTATGTCCGTCAGCCTTCACCGGTTTACTAGAACTTCATGGAGCTCCTTTCCGGCAGCGTTCGCAGTTCCATATCCCGGAACAGGGAGTGACAGGTCACGATTCATTACACTCTGCTGAGGTGTGTTGCTTTACCCATAAGAGATCTTAACCTTGGTGCCAACCGGGCGCGCAACCCGTCCACACTTCCTTTGGTGTGAGGCCCGGTATAAGGTCATAGCCAATCATATTCCTGCGCTACCTCGCACACCCACCCTTTGTTGCAATTCCGACCTTGGGTCCTCGCCGGTCAGCGTATCCAAAGGATACCATCCGACCTCGACTATTACCAGGTCACAACCATGGTCCTTCGCCGGTCGTTGCAACCCCTCATAGACCGTAATACCGTGGGGACTTTATTGGGACCCCCACCCTACAACCTGCTCCTCGGGCGACAAGTGTACTACGGTCTCTACCGTGGGGACTTAAGGCTTCCCCAGCCTACTGCTTGCCCCCTTGGAATACAAGTATCTACGGTAAAGCGCATCCATTGATGTACAAGAGGTGGAAATACAATTTACTATTCCGTCCCACTCCAGATCTTGTGGTTAACACGGGTATTACGGCACAAGAATCACTGGACGACATTTGTTGTTAATCCTAGATGGATATAAACCCTTGCAATGGAACCTCCACCATATCAACACAATCCATGGTTCCATTGCCCACCACATAGTCATATTCATAGTTATGAAAATAGTGGTTTTGCTTTTTTATGCAATAGTGATAAACATAGTACTTTGCAAGTAATTTGGTAAAAATACTCAAATGACATGAGCAAGCGATGAACTTGCCTTTCTTGGCTGCAAGATTATGCAGACAAGGTCTTCGATACGCAATAACTCCAAATTCTGAAATAGCATCATCGTCCGGTAAGGACGATGTTTAAAAGATTGGCAAGGATGCAATAATGCATAAGTATGAGATGCAATCGTTCTAAGCGTGACCTAACCTCGATGATTTAGGATTGGGTGAGTTGTACAAATTTCTTTAAGGTGTGTTGCACCTTTAGAATGGTTCTCAAACAAGGTTCTTATTAGATTTTGGTTATATTGATATCATAAACAAGTGATATAAGACATCATAACAAGCATACACACAAAGAAATGGTGATTGCATAACAAGTCAAGAGTAGTTGTCAGTTTTAAGTTCTACATGACATGGTTGATGATTACTTATATTATACTTCAAAAGAATAACTCCTGAAGAACAGGTTAATTAAGAAATAATATGTAGTTTCAACAAGAACTACTAAAATTAGGTGACATGGGCTTCTAGGGTTTTACTAATGGTTTATTTAGTTTTCTAATAGGAACTAGTTGGGTTCTTTAAGTTGAATGGGTTTATATGTAGCAAGTATTGGTAGGGTTATTACCATGGTTTCTCCTATACATCATATCAAAGGATGGTTATTAAGATGGTTCCATAGGTTTGCTATTAGGGTTTACTATGGCTTCACATTTGCTTTACTAAATAATCTCTAATGGTTCCTAAACTAAGTGGCTTATCATTTTCTAAGTAGGGTTTAGTTGGATAGGAGCATGTGATGTGCATTACTACACAAGACTGGTGTTAGGGTTGATCACCATGGTTCTACTAGGTAATGATGATTAAAGTTGATTTCAATGATGTGATACTAAGAATGGTGATCAAGGGTGTTAACATGTGACTAACAAGCTAGGGTTTATATCTAGGTGGCAGTAATGGATCATATAAGTATTGATAAAAAATAAAGACATGAAATGATAATCTCATGTGAATTGGTTTTATGTTAGTGGATCATTGATGGCGTGTAACTCACACGTTCGTTGGGAACCCCAAGAGGAAGGTATGATGCGCACATCAGCAAGTTTTCCCTCAGAAAGAAACCAAGGTTTATCGAACCAGGAGGAGCCAAGAAGCACGTTGAAGGTTGATGGCGGCGGGATGTAGTGCGGCGCAACACCAGGGATTCCGGCGCCAACGTGAAACCTGCACAACACAACCAAAGTACTTTGCCCCAACGAAACAGTGAGGTTGTCAATCTCACCGGCTTGCTGTAACAAAGGATTAACCGTATTGTGTGGAAGATGATTGTTTGCAGAAAACAGTAGAACAGTATTGCAGTAGATTGTATTTCAGTATAGAGAATTGGACCGGGGTCCACAGTTCACTAGAGGTGTCTCTCCCATAAGATAAACAGCATGTTGGGTGAACAAATTACAGTTGGGCAATCTATACCTAATAATAAAGGAGCTAAGGTTTCTGCCAAAATTTTCGTCCAACTTTTCATTGGACAGTTTTACCCTCCCACCAAATCGTATAATACACAGTTTTGCCATGGTACCGGTTGGAAATCTAGAAAAAATCAGATCAAATTGCTCGGATGAACTCGTCGCGGAAGCTGGATGTGGCGACAGCGGCTCCTAACACGGGCGATCTACAGGGAGCACGAGAGAGACCGCTACGAGCTCCACTGCGGCCGCATGATTGATTCCTCCAGCGACCAAATCGAGCTCCACCGCCAACAAATCGACCGCCCCGCAACAGAAGGGACCTCCATCGGGTTCAGATCGAGGCTCCCATAGAACAGATCGACCAGCTGGGAGCTCAGAATCGAGCTCCACCGCCAACAAATCGACCGCCCCGCAACAGAAGGGACCTCCATCGGGTTCAGATCGAGGCTCCCATAGAACAGATCGACCAGCTGGGAGCTCAGCAAATATGGAGCGCAAGAATTGAACGCTGCCTGTGGGCCAGGATTAAAGGGAGGAAATTAAACGAAGGAAAGGATCCCGTCCGGTGAATTTTCGAAAGGAGAGAATTAAAGAAAAACGGATTATAGGAGGAAATTGCAAGCTGATGGCATGAGGACTAATTTGGGAAAAGGAGTTTCTGCCCGGAGATCCCGGCGTGACCGTGGTGGCAGGAGAGGAATGGGCGAGGATGCATCGGAGGAGGCAGCTTATGCGGCCATCTTCTGTCGGAGTGTATTGGCTGGCGGGGGGATCGATCCTCCGGTTGCGTGCGTGCTGGTGCGCCTTTGGCGGCGTAAGCTGAGAGATAGAGGAGATGAGATGATTTGGGGGATTGGGGGGAGCTCGGCTGGGCTTTGGGCTGGCTTGCCGGTTGGATTTCTGGTCCTTCTTTTCTGGTTTTTTTAAATTATTTTTCCTAAAATCAGAAAGTAAATTTTACCTCACTAATATCTGATTAGGAACGAAAGTAACTTGCCCATGCTCATTCGTTTGGTTCGTTCAATTATCCTTTACGCGTGCACTTCATGTTAGTTTGCTACATCATGCCTCAAATCGTGCTTCCACCAGGGGAGGGCATAAGGTAGGGGAGCATGGTAGCTAGGAGAGAGATCGTGGCTATGGTGGAGAGAAAAATAAAATCTGAAGGGAAGAGATCCTGTCTACGGTGTGTGGAGATGGTGCGGAGAGGAATAAGCAAAAAGTAAGGCTAAGAGGGAGAGATCAGTAGATTATACTCAAATGAAAATATATTAAAATTTACAGCAAAGTATAAAAATAGTAGATTAAATATTAATAAATCTAAGTTAATAATAAATGATTAGATTAATTAAAAATATAATAAAAATTAAAGTTGAAAATAATATTACATCAAACTCTAAATTGTCTAAATTAATTTAAAAAAGGAGTATCTCTACCGCGCCCCAATTTAATAAACTCGAAGGGCAGCCTCATATCCTTCTATGTTGCTTTTCCTTCTGTCGGCCAGTCGTGGAGGCGGGGGGGGGGGGGGAGAGAAAGGCAGCACGGTCGTGCGTCGATCTGGAGGTGTGGAAGGAGATGGAGTAGGCTTTGCGGGACAATCTCCTTATCAAGCGCGACCATCGACCTTTTGGTCGTCTACATGTTGTCTTCATCCTCTCGGTCGGCTGTGGTAGCAAGGGTGAGGACGACGTTGGTCTGGATCTTACAAATGGCAGAGGGATCCCCGAGTCCCTGAAAACTGTGAATCCCGCACTGAATCCCAAACGACGGCCAGCGGTCACCGCTATCTTAGGTCACAGGCTTGGCCCAGTTGTGCTCAAGTATGGTCAACTCAAGTTGGTTTGTTTGACATGCGAGGTTCTTCGTCCGCACTGGCGCGGTGGAGTCTACTGTCTCCGATGCCCCAAGTGGTTTTGCCCCACGACCTTTGGAACGACTGCACCAAGCGGCAGATCACAAGGATTCGATCGTGTTTCGCGGGCCGACGCGATTTCCATTGTGGTGCAATTCTTAAAAATCAAGGACATGTGTACATATTCGTGATCCGCTTAGGACCTTTCTACTCCCTCTGTTCCATTCTATAGTGCCTATTCTTTTTTGGCACGGAAATTAGCGCAAGAGTATTTTGTACACAAGACCCCTAGCTGAACGATTTGAGATCAATGTAAAATTTGGGAAATCCATATCTTCCTAACTTACCATAACAATTTTGGGAGCTGAACGGGGAGGGGGTAATTGAAAAAAAAGCTAAGCTAAAACCTTATATTCTGAAACAAATACCAAAAAACTATAGGCACTATAGAAAGGAACGGGAGGAGTATTAAATTGTACCATCCACCTTTATGCTTGTTTTTAATGAAGTCTTACGATTAGTCCCACCCTACCCCTTGCACCTAGCCACACCGGTTTATATACTTTGGTAAATTGGTCGAAGTATCATCAAGCCGATCAGGAAATCACCCAACCAGCAGCATCATTGTTTGACTTGATGAGGATATCGTTGATTTCTCTCCTGGGAAAAAGGGAAAGCATTTTTATACCGAAAGGGGGGCTAGCCACAGGGGCTGATGCGCGGATCCAGGCGTTGTTGGGCTGGCGATGACAAGGCAGAGGGACTCCGGGTCTGTTTGAAGAACTGCAGGGGTTTTCCAGAAAACCTAGAGCACAAGGGATCGCGGGTTGAAGAATCAAAAGATGTAGGGGGGCGAGTTTTTTTCTTCCGGTGCAACGCACGGGCACTTTTGCTAGTTGACAAATAAAGAGGGCATGACCATGCACATACATATTATGATGAGTATAGTGAGATTTAATTGGGCATTACGACAAAGTACATAGACCGCTATCCAGCATGCATCTGTGCCTAAAAAGTCCACCTTCAGGTTATCATCCGAACCCCCTCCAGTATTAAGTTGCTAACAACAGACAATTGCATTAAGTATTGCGCGTAATGTAATCAGTGACTATATCCTTGAACATAGCACTAATGTTTTATCCCTAGTGGCAACAGCACATCCACAACCTTAGAACTTTCTGTCACTGTCCCAGATATCAATGGAGGCATGAACCCACTATCGAGCATAAATACTCCCTCTTGGAGTTACAAGCATCTACTTGGCCAGAGCATCTACTAGTAACGGAGAGCATGCAAGATCATAAACAACACATAGACATAACTTTGATAATCAACATAACAAGTATTCTCTATTCATCGGATCCCAACAAACGCAACATATAGAATTACAGATAGATGATCTTGATCATGTTAGGCAGCTCACAAGATCCGACAATGAAGCACAATGGGGAGAAGACAACCATCTAGCTACTGCTATGGACCCATAGTCCAGGGGTAGACTACTCACACATCACTCCGGAGGCGACCATGGCGGCGTAGAGTCCTCCGGGAGATGAATCCCCTCTCCGGCAGGGTGCCGGAGGCGATCTCCTGAATCCCCCGAGATGGGATCGGCGGCGGCGGCGTCTCTGGAAGGTTTTCCGTATCGTGGCTCTCGGTACTGGGGGTTTCGCGACGGAGGCTTTAAGTAGGCGGAAGGGCAGGTCAGGAGGCGGCACGAGGGGCCCACACCACAGGGCCGCGCGGCCAAGGAGGGGGGGCGCGCCGCCCTAGGGTGTGGCCCCACTTCGTCTCCTCTTCGGTCTTCTGGAAGCTTCGTGGCGAAATAGGACCCTGGGCGTTGATTTCGTCCAATTCCGAGAATATTTCCTTACTAGGATTTCTGAAACCAAAAACAGCAGAAAAAGACATCGGCACTTCGGCATCTTGTTAATAGGTTAGTTCCAGAAAATGCACGAATATGACATAAAGTGTGCATAAAACATGTAGATAACATCAATAATGTGGCATGGAACATAAGAAATTATCGATACGTCGGAGACGTATCAGCATCCCCAAGCTTAGTTCTGCTCGTCCCGAGCAGGTAAAACGATAACACAGATAATTTCTGGAGATACTATTTGTAAAGCATATGTAGTGAATGCAGCGATCAAAACAATGTATATGACATGAGTAAACAAGTGAATCATAAAGCAAAGACTTTTCATGAATAGCACTTCAAGACAAGCATCAATAAGTCTTGCATAAGTGTTAACTCATAAAGCAATAATTCAAAGTAAAGGTATTGAAGCAACACAAAGGAAGATTAAGTTTCAGCGGTTGCTTTCAACTTGTAACATGTATATCTCATGGATATTGTCAACATAGAGTAATATAATAAGTGCAATAAGCAAGTATGTAAGAATCAATGCACAGTTCACACAAGTGTTTGCTTCTTGAGGTGGAGAGAGATAGGTGAACTGACTCAACAATGAAAGTAAAAGAATGGTCCTCCATAGAGGAAAAGCATCGATTGCTATATTTGTGCTAGAGCTTTGATTTTGAAAACATGAAACAATTTTGTCAACGGTAGTAATAAAGCATATGTATCATGTAAATTATATCTTACAAGTTGTAAGCCTCATGCATAGTATACTAATAGTGCCCGCACCTTGTCCTAATTAGCTTGGACTACCGGATCATCACAATGCACATGTTTTAACCAAGTGTCACAAAGGGGTACCTCTATGCCGCCTGTACAAAGGTCTAAGGAGAAAGCTCGCATTGGATTTCTCGCTATTGATTATTCTCAACTTAGACATCCATACCGGGACAACATAGACAACAGATAATGGACTCCTCTTTTATGCATAAGCATGTAACAACAATTAATAATTCTCTCATATGAGATTGAGGATATATGTCCAAAACTGAAACTTCCACCATGGATCATGGATTTAGTTAGCGGCCCAATGTTCTTCTCTAACAATATGCATGCTTAACCATAAGGTGGTAGATCGCTCTTACTTCAGACAAGACGAACATGCATAGCAACTCACATGAAATTCAACAAAGAGTAGTTGATGGCGTCCCCAGTGAACATGGTTATCGCACAACAAGCAACTTAATAAGAGATAAAGTGCATAATTACATATTCAATACCACAATAGTTTTTAAGCTATTTGTCCCATGAGCTATATATTGCAAAGGTGAATGATGGAATTTTAATGGTAGCACTCAAGCAATTTACTTTGGGATGGCGGAAAATACCATGTAGTAGGTAGGTATGGTGGACACAAATGGCATAGTGGTTGGCTCAAGTATTTTGGATGCATGAGAAGTATTCCCTCTCGATACAAGGTTTAGGCTAGCAAGGCTATTTGAAACAAACACAAGGATGAACCGGTGCAGCAAAACTCACATAAAAGACATATTGAAAACATTATACCACTCTACACCGTCTTCCTTGTTGTTCAAACTCAATACTAGATATTATCTAGACCTTAGAGAAACCAAATATGCAAACCAAATTTTAGCATGCTCTATGTATTTCTTCATTAATGGGTGCAAAGTATATGATGCAAGAGCTTAAACATGAGCACAACAATTGCCAAGTATCACATTACCCAAGACATTATAGCAATTACTACATGTATCATTTTCCAATTCCAACCATATAACAATTTAACGAAGAAGAAACTTCGCCATGAATACTATGAGTAGAAACTAAGGACATACTTGTCCATATGCTACAGCGGAGCGTGTCTCTCTCCCATAAAGTGAATGCTAGGATCCATTTTATTCAAACAAAACAAAAAACAAAAACAAACCGACGCTCCAAAAAAAGCACATAAGATGTGATGGAATAAAAATATAGTTTCAGGGGAGGAACCTGATAATGTTATCGATGAAGAAGGGGATGCCTTGGGCATCCCCAAGCTTAGACGCTTGAGTCTTCTTAGAATATGCAGGGGTGAACCACCGGGGCATCCCCAAGCTTAGAGCTTTTCACTCTCCTTGATCATGTTGCATCATACTCCTCTCTTGATCCTTGAAAACTTCCTCCACACTAAACTTAGAACAACTCATTAGAGGGTTAGCGACAATAAAAATTAACATGTTCAGAGGTGACACAATCATTCTTAACACTTCTGGACATTGCATAAAGCTACTGGACATTAATGGATTAAAGAAATTCATCCAACATAGCAAAAGAGGCAATGCGAAATAAAAGGCAGAATCTGTCAAAACAGAACAGTTCGTATTGACGAATTTTATCGAGGCACCAGACTTGCTCAAATGAAAATGCTCAAATTTAATGAAAGTTGCGTACATATCTGAGGATCACTCACGTAAATTGGCGTAATTTTCTGAGTTATCTACAGAGAAAACAGCCCAGATTCGTGACAGCAAAGAAATCTGTTTCTGCGCAGTAATCCAAATCTAGTATGAACTTTTCTATCAACGACTTTACTTGGCACAACAAAACACTAAACTAAGATAAGGAGAGGTTGCTACAGTAGTAAACAACTTCCAAGACACAAAATAAAAACAAAGTACTGTAGGTAAAAACATGGGTTGTCTCCCATAAGCGCTTTTCTTTAACGCCTTTCAGCTAGGCGCAGAAAGTGTGTATCAAGTATTATCAAGAGACGAAGTGTCAACATCATAATTTGTTCTAATAATAGAATCAAAAGGTAACTTCATTCTCTTTCTAGGGAAGTGTTCCATACCTTTCTTAAGAGGAAATTGATATTTTATATTACCTTCCTTCATATCAATGATAGCACCAACAGTTCGAAGAAAAGGTCTTCCCAATATAATGGGACAAGATGCATTGCATTCAATATCCAAGACAACAAAATCAACGGGGACAAGGTTATTGTTAACGGTAATGCGAACATTATCAACTTTCCCCAAAGGTTTCTTTGTAGAATGATCAGCAAGATTAACATCCAAATAACAATTTTTCAGCGGTGGCAAGTCAAGCATATTATAAATTTTCTTAGGCATAACAGAAATACTTGCACCAAGGTCACATAAAGCATTACAATCAAAATCTTTAACCTTCATCTTAATGATGGGCTCCCAACCATCCTCTAGCTTTTTAGGAATAGAGGCTTCGCGCTCTAGTTTCTCTTCTCTAGCTTTTATGAGAGCATTTGTAATATATTGCGTGAAAGCCAAAATTATAGCACTAGCATTAGGACTTTTAGCAAGTTTTTGTAAGAACTTTATAACTTCAGAGATGTGGCAATCATCAAAATTCAAACCATTATAATCTAAAGCAATGGGATCATCATCCCCAATGTTGGAAAAAAATTCAGCAGTTTTATCACAGCGATTTAAGCGATTTTAGCAGTTTCGGGCAGTTTTTCGCGCTTTGCATTAGAAGTGGAAACATTGCTAACACCAATTCTTTTATTATTAATAGTAGGAGGTGCAGCAACATGTGTAGCATTAGCATTACTAGTGGTGGTAATAGTCCAAACTTTAGCTACATTTTTCTCTTTAGCTAGTTTTTCATTTTCTTCTCTATCCCACCTAGCACGCAGTTCGGCCATTAATCTTATATTCTCATTAATTCTAACTTGGATGGCATTTGCTGTAGTAACAATTTTATTTTCAATATCCCTACTAGGCATAACTTTCGATTTCGAAAGATCAACATCAGCAGCAAGACTATCGACTTTAGAAGCAAGTATATCAATTTTCCCAAGCTTTTCTTCAACAGATTTGTTAAAAGCAGTTTGTGTACTAATAAATTCTTTAAGCATGGCTTCAAGTCCAGGGGGTGTGTTCCTATTATTGTTGTAAGAATTCCCATAAGAATTACCATAGCCGTTGCCATTATTATAAGGATATGGCCTATAGTTGTTACTAGAATTGTTCCGGTAAGCATTGTTGCTGAAATTATTATTTTTAATGAAGTTCACATCAACATGTTCTTCTTGTGCAACCAATGAAGCTAATGGAACATTATTAGGATCAATATTAGTCCTATCATTCACAAGCATAGACATAATAGCATCAATCTTATCACTCAAGGAAGAGGTTTCTTCGACAGAATTTACCTTCTTACCTTGTGGAGCTCTTTCCGTGTGCCATTCAGAGTAGTTGATCATCATATTATCAAGAAGCTTTGTTGCTTCACCAAGAGTGATGGACATAAAGGTACCTCCAGCAGCTGAATCTAATAAATTCCGCGAAGAAAAATTTAGTCCTGCATCGAAGGTTTGGATGATCATCCAAGTAGTCAGTCCATGGGTTGGGCAATTTTTAACCAGAGATTTCATTCTTTCCCATGCTTGTGCAACATGTTCAGTATCTAATTGTTTAAAATTCATTATGCTACTCCTCAAAGATATAATTTTAGCAGGGGGATAATATCTACCAATAAAAGCATCCTTGCATTTAGTCCATGAATCAATACTATTCTTAGGCAGAGATAGCAACCAATCTTTAGCTCTTCCTCTTAATGAGAAAGGGAACAATTTTAGTTTAATAATATCACCATCTACATCTTTATATTTTTGCATTTCACATAGTTCAACAAAATTATTAAGATGGGCAGCAGCATCATCAGAACTAACACCAGAAAATTGCTCTCGCATAACAAGATTCAGTAAAGCAGGTTTAATTTCAAAGAATTCTGCTGTAGTAGCAGGTGGAGCAATAGGTGTGCATAAGAAATCATTATTATTTGTGGTTGTGAAGTCACACAACTTAGTATTTTCAGGGTTGGCCATTTTAGCAGTAATAAATAAAGCAAACTAGATAAAGTAAATGCAAGTAACTAATTTTTTTGTGTTTTTGATATAGCAAACAAGATAGCAAATAAAGTAAAACTAGCAACTAATTTTTTTGTATTTTGATTTAGTGCAGCAAACAAAGTAGTAAATAAAACTAAGCAAGACAAAAACAAAGTAAAGAGATTGGGATGTGGAGACTCCCTTGCAGCGTGTCTTGATCTCCCCGGCAACGGCGCCAGAAAAAGAGCTTGATGGCGTGTAACTCACACGTTCGTTGGGAACCCCAAGAGGAAGGTATGATGCGCACAGCAGCAAGTTTTCCCTCAGAAAGAAACCAAGGTTTATCGAACCAGGAGGAGCCAAGAAGCACGTTGAAGGTTGATGGCGACGGGATGTAGTGCGGCGCAACACCAGGGATTCCGGCGCCAACGTGGAACCTGCACAACACAACCAAAGTACTTTGCCCCAACGAAACAGTGAGGTTGTCAATCTCACCGGCTTGCTGTAACAAAGGATTAACCGTATTGTGTGGAAGATGATTGTTTGCGTAAAACAGTAGAACAAGATTGGCAAGAGATTGTATTTCAGTATAGAGAATTGGACCGGGGTCCACAGTTCACTAGAGGTGTCTCTCCCATAAGATAAACAGCATGTTGGGTGAACAAATTACAGTTGGGCAATTGACAAATAAAGAGGGCATGACCATGCACATACATATTATGATGAGTATAGTGAGATTTAATTGGGCATTACGACAAAGTACATAGACCGCTATCCAGCATGCATCTGTGCCTAAAAAGTCCACCTTCAGGTTATCATCCGAACCCCCTCCAGTATTAAGTTGCTAACAACAGACAATTGCATTAAGTATTGCGCATAATGTAATCAGTGACTATATCCTTGAACATAGCACTAATGTTTTATCCCTAGTGGCAACAGCACATCCACAACCTTAGAACTTTCTGTCACTGTCCCAGATATCAATGGAGGCATGAACCCACTATCGAGCATAAATACTCCCTCTTGGAGTTACAAGCATCTACTTGGCCAGAGCATCTACTAGTAACGGAGAGCATGCAAGATCATAAACAACACATAGACATAACTTTGATAATCAACATAACAAGTATTCTCTATTCATCGGATCCCAACAAACGCAACATATAGAATTACAGATAGATGATCTTGATCATGTTAGGCAGCTCACAAGATCCGACAATGAAGCACAATGGGGAGAAGACAACCATCTAGCTACTGCTATGGACCCATAGTCCAGGGGTAGACTACTCACACATCACTCCGGAGGCGACCATGGCGGCGTAGAGTCCTCCGGGAGATGAATCCCCTCTCCGGCAGGGTGCCGGAGGCGATCTCCTGAATCCCCCGAGATGGGATCGGCGGCGGCGGCGTCTCTGGAAGGTTTTCCGTATCGTGGCTCTCGGTACTGGGGGTTTTGCGACGGAGGCTTTAAGTAGGCGGAAGGGCAGGTCAGGAGGCGGCACGAGGGGCCCACACCACAGGGCCGCGCGGCCAAGGGGGGGGCGCGCTGCCCTAGGGTGTGGCCACCTCGTGGCCCCACTTTGTCTCCTCTTCGGTCTTCTGGAAGCTTCGTGGCGAAATAGGACCCTGGGCGTTGATTTCGTCCAATTCCGAGAATATTTCCTTACTAGGATTTCTGAAACCAAAAACAGCAGAAAACAGCAACTGGCACTTCGGCATCTTGTTAATAGGTTAGTTCCAGAAAATGCACGAATATGACATAAAGTGTGCATAAAACATGTAGATAACATCAATAATGTGGCATGGAACATAAGAAATTATCGATACGTCGGAGACGTATCAATCATGAGCATGAATTCATTGGTTTCTTATTAGGGTTCTATATGTAAACTAAATCTCCCATGATCACATGTTATAAACCCCTTGACATAGGCATCCCAAATGGGCCTGCCGAAGATAGTACCCGGGGTTTACTGAAGGCCCAATATCCGAAGAATAAGAAGATTCGGGAGCCCAAGATGTATTAAGGAAAGTTAGAATTGTAATAGGAAGTGTTATTTGTAAATCTGGCGGGATGAGTTAGAAACCGTCCCGGACTCTGTAACTTGTACAAAATGAAATCCTCGGCTCCACCTCCTATATAAAGGGGGAGTCGAGGGACGAAGAGGCAATCGAATCATTGTTACAAACCCTAGTTTTCATAATCGTCGAGTACTTTTCGGCTGAAACCTTCGAGATCTACTTGCCCTCTACTTCCAACTAAACCCTAGCCTACAATCCATAGGCATTGACAAGTTGATACCTTGTCACCCCTAGGGTTTTAGGGTTGAAAACCATTTAGGGTTTTCACATAAAATAATAAGGTTAAGGTCTTTACTCATGTTAGAACTAGGGTTTCCAAGTTGTGATATAATTCTTAAAGTAATAATTGGTAACAAAGTTGAAATTATTAATCACTTTGATATAACAATAATAATGGATTTATCATTGTATTATAAAGAAAATATGATAAATACTAGTAGGGTTTTGGGTTTTAATTAATAATTGAAGTAATGATCAATTAGGATTTTCATAGGATTAGACATAACCATTTAGAAATATTTTTTGTTTTATATGGCATATTAATGTGAAGTAATATTTAATATTTTATTTATGTGAAGAATTGAAACAAGAAATTATATGCTTAGTTTTTAGGTTTTAATTGTTTAAGATTTAAAATTACTCTTTTTAAAATTTAGAGGAAACTCCAAATTATTGTTCCTTTAGTTTTAAATTATTTGTTATATATTATTATAGAGGTAATTTTCTGTTACTCACTTTTATTTATTTATTGTTATTCAATTAATTTTTAAATGACAAAATCTTATAGGAAAGGAATAAAGAAGAAAGGGGAAAAATATTGGACCAAATGCCCCAATGGTTTGGCCCAAGGCCTGGTCAACCAGGTCCGGCCCAACCTGGTCGGGTTAGGTCGAGTGGACCGAGCCCGTTTGGCCACCGACCCCCAGCACTCTTCTCCCCTCTCTCGTTCCTCTCTGTTCCTCTCGCACCTGCCAGGCGACCATGGCTCCACCGCGCCGCCTCTCACTCCTGCCCGACTATGGTCCTCCCCGACACCGGCGTGATGGAGATATAGACCACCTCGTCGTGCTCTACCCTTCTCTCCAAATCGATTTGATTTTCCCCACCCCTTTCTCTGGATCCCGACCCCTGGAACCCTAGGTGGTCACCGACCAGTCCGGCCGCCGTCGCCACCACTTCGGCTGGTTCCAGGCGTCCCTGCTACACCTCGACTTCCCGCACATAACCTTCATCGGCATCATCCTCTTCATGCCTGATACATCTCCAACGTATCCATAATTTCTGATGTTCCATGCTTGTTTTATGACAATACTTACATGTTTTGTTTGCACTTTATGATGATTTCATGCATTTTCCGGAACTAACCTATTAACAAGATGCCACAGTGCCAGTTCCTGTTTTCTGTTGTTTTTGGTTCCAGAAAGGCTGTTCGGGCAATATTCTCGGAATTCGACGAAACGAAGACCAAACATCATAATTCACCGAGACGGACCAGGACACCGAAGGGGAGTCAGAGGGGAGGCCTGGGGCCCCCACACCATAGGGCCGTGCGGGCCAGCCCCTGGCCGCGCCGGCCTATGGGGAGGGCACCCTGTTGCCCCTCCTGCGCCGCCTCTTCGCCTATATAAGCCCTTTTGACCTAAAAACACGAGACCAATTGACGAAACTCCAGAAAGACTCCAGGGGCGCCGCCGCCATCGCGAAACTCCAATTCGGGGGACAGAAGTCTCTGTTCTGGCACCCTGCCGGGACGGGGAAGTGCCCCCGGAAGCCATCTCCATCGACGCCACCGCCTCCATCATGCTCTGTGAGTAGTTCCCCCATGGACTACGGGTTCTAGCAGTAGCTAGTTGGTATTCTCTCCTCCATGTACTTCAATACAATGATCTCATGAGCTGCCTTACATGATTGAGATCCATCTGATGTAATCGGTGTTGTGTTTGTTGGGATCCGATGGATGATACATTATGATTAGTCTATCTATAAAGTTTGTGAAGTTATTGTTGCTGCAATCTTGTTATGCTTAATGCTTGTCACTAGGGCCCGAGTGGCATGATCTTAGATTTAAGCTCTATACTTATTGCTTAGATTGTATCTACAAGTTGTATGCACATGTCACTATCCGGAACCAAAGGCCCCGAAGTGACAGAAATCGGGACAACCAGAGGGGATGGCGGTGATGTGAGGATCACATGTTTTCACCAAGTGTTAATGCTTTGCTCCGGTACTTTATTAAAAGGAGTACCTTAATATCCAGTAGATTCCCTTGAGGCCCGGCTGCCACCGGCTGGTAGGAGAAAAGATGTTGTGCAAGTTTCTCATTGCGAGCACGTACGACTATATATGGAAAACATGCCTACATGATTAATAATCTTGATGTTCTGTCTTAATGCTTTGAATCCTATCAATTGCCCAACTGTAATTTGTTCACCCAACATTTGTTACTTGTTATTGGAGAGTTACCACTAGTGTAGATCGCTGGGAACCCCGGTCCATCTCTCATCATCATATACTCATTCTATATATCATTGGAAGTAGTATCAACTATTTTCTGGTGCCATCGCCTCTGTGTTATTGCTACTGCTGCTGTGCTACTGTTACTATTGCTCTCATATTACTGCTGCTTTCACATCACCCCTGTTACTAGTGCTTTTCCAGGTGCAGCTGAATTGACAACTCAGTTGTTAAGGCTTATAAGTATTCTTTACCTCCCCTTGTGTCGAATCAATAAATTTGGGTTTTACTTCCCTCGAAGACTGCTGCGATCCCCTATACTTGTGGGTTATCAAGACAGTTTTCTGGCGCCGTTGCCGGGGAGGCATAGCTCTACTCATAAGTTCACCTGGGGATTACACTCTACCTCTCTCTCTGTTTTTATTTTATTTTGTTTTGTTTTGCTTTGTTTACTTTTGTTTAGTTTATTTGTGCTTAGTTTATTTCTGTCTAGTTTTATTTTGCTTAGTTTCTTTTTGTCTTGTTTTATTTTTCTCATATACCCAAAAATCCATAAAAATTTGAAAAACCAAAAAATTAAAAAACTGCTGTTATGGGAGAACCCACAACCTACTTGGAGCTTATAGAATATTATAATAATTATAGAGAATCAAGAACTGGTAAAGTAATGAGTGCTATGATAGAAAAATTGAATACAATTGCTAAAATTTTGCTTAAACGCCATGATATAAATTGTTGCTCTAAAGAGGATACTAAACATCTTAAATTTCAATGTGGCTTTAGTGAAGAAGTTTTAATTAAGAACTATAATTGGAATAACTATATTCATCTTGGGTTCGAAGAGGTAGAACAATTTGTCATATTTATGGGAGCCTCTGAGATAGAATCCTTCATGGCTAAAAATTATGAAACTTGTGTTGTTTGTAAGGACCTTAAAGATTATGTCTCTTCTATCCTTAATTTTTGCATAGAAAGCTACAGTGATAATCCTTATATCATTGATTATAAAGAGAGACTCATTAATGCACAAGAATGCACTCACAATTTGCAGGAACCTGTGGAAGAAGAAATTGATGAACCTGAAAGCTCATTGGATGAAAAAGAGGAGGAGATTGATGAACCTGAAAGCTCATTGGATGAAAAAGAAGAGGAGAGTAATGAACAAAAGGAGGAAGAATGGATTATTTACCCATGCCAACCTTCTAATGAGAGTAACTCTTTATCTCTTACACTATTTGATTGTCCTCCATGCTTACCAAAGGAGGTTGAATGTTATGTTCCTGTGGATTCTCTTGAAATAGTACCTATGAGTAAAACTTGTGAGAATAATTATGCTACTGTTATCTATGATAATCCATGCTACTTTGATAAATCTTATGATAATGCTTTGTTTGTGCCTGATGTCTAAATGCATGATACTAAAGAATTTTACTTAGCAAATGTTTATGATAAAGCTCTAGATGATGGTCCTATGTTACTTGATAATATTAATTGTACTATTAATGAAAATGGGATTGGAGAAATCTTGACTTTATGTAGGAGTCCCATATCTCTTGAGATTGATCAATCATCATGTTATATTATTGATAAAAGTGTGTTTGAGAGTTTTAATCCCACTATTTTTGAGCTTGATAAAAATTATGTGTTTATGGATCATGAGAAACATGCTTTATGTGATAGTTATATTGTTGAGTATGTTCATGAAGCTACTGAAAATTATTATGAGAGAGGAAAATATGCTTGTAGAAATTTGCATGGTACTAAAACACCTCTCTATATGCTGAAACTTTTGAAGTTACTCCTGTTTTATCTTCTTATGCTTGTCACTTTGTTCTTCATGAATTTATTTGTGTACAAGATTCCTATGCATAGGAAGTGGGTTAGACTTAAATGTGTTTTGAATTTGCTTTTTGATGCTCTCTTTTGCTTCAACTCTTATTTCTTGCGAGTGCATCATTAAAATTGCTGAGCCCATCTGAAAGGCTATAAAGAAAGAACTTCTTGGGAGATAACCCATGTGTTTATTTTGCTACTGTTTTGTTGTGTTTTGGAAGTTGTTACTACTGTAGCAACCTCTCCTTATCTTTATTTTATTGCAATGTTGTGCCAAGTGAAGACTCTAATCGAAGGTTGATACTAGATTTGGATTTCTGCGCAGAAACAGATTTCTATCTGTCACGAATCTAGGCTGTTTTCTCTGTAGGTAACTCAGAAAAATCTGCCAATTTACGTGCGTGTTCCTCAGATATGTACGCAACTTTCATTAGTTTTGAGTTTTCTGATTTGAGCAACGTAAGTACCTCTTTAAAATTCGTCTTTACTGGCTGTTCTGTTTTGGCAGATTATGTCTCTGTTTTTTGCATTGTCTCTTGTGGACTTTAAGCAAGGCTTTCTAGACGTGGAGAGCTGTAGCTAATGTTTTATTGAGTTCTTGCAATGTGTCACTACAGGACCAAGGTGGATTCAAGTTTTTTTGAGTACTAACCCCTCTAATGAAGTTTATGAGAAGTTTGGTGTGAAGGAAGTTTTCAAGGGTCAAGAGAGGAGGATGATATATGATCAAGAAGAGTGAAAAGTCTAAGCTTGGGGATGCCCCCGTGGTTCATCCCTGCATATTTCAAGAAGACTCAAGCGTCTAAGCTTGGGAATGCCCAAGGCATCCCCTTCTTCATCAACAATTTATCAGGTTTCTTCTATTGAAACTATATTTTTATTCGGTCACATCTTATGTGCTTTACTTGGAGCGTCTGTGTGCTTTTATTTTGTTTGTGTTTGAATAAGATCGGATCCTAGCAATCCTTGTTTGGGAGAGAGACACGCTCCGCTTTTTCATATGAACACTTGTTCTTCGTTTTACTTTTAATGTTCAATGGTAAAAGTTGGAAGCTACAATACTTATGGTTATTTGGTTGGAAACAGAAAATGCCTCATATTGTCTTGAATAATTTGATACTTGGCAATTGTTTTGAGCTCTCAAGTAGATCATGATTAAGTTCTTGCATCATGTAGTTCAAACCTATTAGTGGAGAACTACCGTAGAGCTTGTTGAAATTGGTTTGCATGATTGGTCTCTCTTAAGGTATAGATATTTTTTGGTAAAAGTGTTTGAGCAACAAGGAAGACAGTGTAGAGTATTATAATGCTTGCAATATGTTCTTATGTAAGTTTTGCTGTACCGGTTCATACTTGTGTTTGCTTCAAATAGCCTTGCTAGCCTAAGCCTTGTATCGAGAGGGAATACTTCTCATGCATCCAAAATCCTTGAGCCAACCACTATGCCATTTGTGTCCACCATACCTACCTACTACATGGTATTTCTCCGCCATTCCAAAGTAAATTGCTTGAGTGCTACCTTTAAACAATTCAAAATGCTCCTCAATTTGTGTTAATGTTTTATAGCTCATGAGGAAGTATGTGGTGTTTATCTTTCAATCTTGTTGGGCAACTTTCACAAATGGACTAGTGGCTTCATCCGCTTATCCAATAATTTTGCAAAAAGAGCTGGCAATGGGATTCCCAGTCCCAAATTAATTAACCAAAATAGACACTCCTCCATGGTATGTGATTGTTGGACGGGACTCGAAGGATTCGGTTAGCCATGGCTTGAGAAAGCAAAGGTGGGGAGGAGTGTCATCATAATAAAACTAAAATAAAAGGGCACTCCTTCATGGTATGAGATTGTTGGCAGGCACCCGAGGATTCGGTTAGACATGGTTTGTGAAAGAAAGGTTGGAAGGAGTGCCACCCAAAAATAAAATAAAATGGGAGCCGCTCTTTGAAGGTTTGTCTGGCAAGGGGGTTAGAGTGCCCACTACCATTCGTTGACAACAACAAACACCTCTCAAAACTTTACTTTTATGCTCTCTTTATTTTTTCAAAACCAAAGCTCTAGCACAAATATAGCAATCAATGCTTCCCTCTGCGAAAGGCCTTTCTTCTACTTTATGTTGAGTCAGTTTACCTACTTCCTTCCATCTTAGAAGCAAACAATTGTGTTAAATGTGCATTGATTCTTACATACTTGCTTATTTGCATTCATCATATTACTTTATGTTGACAATTATCCATGAGATATGCATGTTGAAAGTTGAAAGCAACTGCTGAAACTTAAATCTTCCTTTGTGTTGCTTCGATGCCTTTACTTTTAATTTATTGCTTTATGAGTTAACTCTTGTGCAAGACTTTTTGATGCTTGTTGATACGTCTCCGACGTATCGATAATTTGTTATGTTCCATGCCACATTATTGATGATATCTACATGTTTTATGCATACTTTATGTCATATTTATGCATTTTCCGGCACTAACCTATTAACGAAATGCCGAAGAGCCAGTTGTTGTTTTCTGCTGTTTTTGGTTTCAGAAATCCTAGTAAGGAAATATTCTCGGAATTGGACAAAATCAACGCCCAGGGGCCTATTTTGCCACGAAGCTTCCAGAAGACCGAAGAGAAGACGAAGTGGGGCCACGAGGCGGCGCCACACTAGGGCGGCGCGGCCCAGGTGCTGGCCGCGCGGCCCTAGCGTGTGGGCCCCTCGTGACTCTCCCGACTCTGCCCTTCCGCCTACATATAGTCTTCGTCACGAAACCCCCAGTACCGAGAGCCACGATACGGAAAACCTTCTAGAGACGCCGCCGCGCCAATCCCATCTCGGGGGATTCAGGAGATCGCCTCCGGCACCCTGCCGGAGAGGGGATTCATCTCCCGGAGGACTCTACACCGCCATGGTCGCCTCCGGAGTGATGAGTGAGTAGTTCACCCCTGGACTATGGGTCCATAGCAGTAGCTAGATGGTTGTCTTCTCCTCATTATGCTTCATTGTCGGATCTTGTGAGCTGCCTAACATGATCAAGATCATCTATCTGTAATGCTATATGTTGTGTTTGTTGGGATCCGATGGATAGAGAATACTATGTTATGTTGATTATCAATCTATTATCTATGTGTTGTTTATGATCTTGCATGCTCTCCGTTATTAGTAGAGGCTCTGGCCAAGTTTTTACTCTTAACTCCAAGAGGGAGTATTTATGCTCGATAGTGGGTTCATGCCTCCATTAAATCTGGGACAGTGACAGAAAGTTCTAAGGTTGTGGATGTGCTGTTGCCACTAGGGATAAAACATTGATGCTATGTCCGAGGATGTAGTTATTGATTACATTACGCACCATACTTAATGCAATTGTCTGTTGTTTGCAACTTAATACTGGAAGGGGTTCGGATGATAACCTGAAGGTGGACTTTTTAGGCATAGATGCATGCTGGATAGCGGTCTATGTACTTTGTCGTAATGCCCAATTAAATCTCACAATACTCATCATATCATGTATGTGCATTGTCATGCCCTCTCTATTTGTCAATTGCCCAACTGTAATTTGTTCACCCAACATGCTATTTATCTTATGGGAGAGACACCTCTTGTGAACTGTGGACCCCGGTCCATTCTTTTAATCGAATACAATCTACTGCAATACTTGTTCTACTGTTTTCTGCAAACAATCATCATCCACACTATACATCTAATCCTTTGTTACAGCAAGCCGGTGAGATTGACAACCTCACTGTTTCATTGGGGCAAAGTACTTTGGTTGTGTTGTGCAGGTTCCACGTTGGCGCCGGAATCCCTGGTGTTGCGCCGCACTACATCTCGCCGCCATCAACCTTCAACGTGCTTCTTGGCTCCTACTGGTTCGATAAACCTTGGTTTCTTACTGAGGGAAAACTTGTCGCTGTACGCATCACACCTTCCTCTTGGGGTTCCCAACGGTCGCGTGCTGTACGCGTATCAAGACTGTTTTCTGGCGCCGTTGCCGGGGAGATCAAGACACGCTGCAAGGGGAGTCTCCACAATCGAATCTCTTTACTTTGTTTTTGTCTTGCTTTACTTTATTTACTATTTTGTTTGCTGCACTATATTAAAACACAAAAAAAATTAGTTGCTAGTTTTACTTTATTTGCTATCTTGTTTGCTATATCAAAAACACAAAAAAATTAGTTACTTGCATTTTATTTAGTTACTTGCATCTTACTTTTGTTACCATGTCTAGTTCTGCACTTGTTACTTCTTCACCTGAAGAATTAGTCTTCACTTTTAAACAAGGGGATGAGGAGAGTTTTAAAGATGCTTGGTCCAGAATTTTTACTTCTTATCGTAAAGCTGAACCTCAAATGACTCTAAGTTTGCTTCTTAGTAACTTTTATTTTGGTTTTATGATTCGCTATAGATATGCCTTGGATGCTTTAGTGGGAGGAGATTTCCTTCATTGCAATGGGGATCAAGCTTTTAATGCCATAAAGAAGTTGGTTGCATCACATGATTCAGCTAATAACTTTGATTCAGCCCTTATTAGCATTTATAATAGATTAAACACTCTTGAGACAAGTGCATCTCGCTTGAATGACAACTATCGCTATGTTCGTAACCGTCTTGAACAAGTTTTAGTGAACTCTGAACCTTCATTATGGGATCCTACTGTTAAAATTGTTATCGGTGATCAAACTCTTCATGCCAATTGTGATATTATGTCTGAATTTTGCCTTGTGCCTAAGAGTATTCATGAATCTTTGAAACTTTGGGGATTCGTAGAAGGGGGAGAAGGAATAACTCTTATTGATAACTCTGTTATAATCCCTAAGGGAATAGCCGCAGGTGTGCATACAACCATTCTTGGAAGAACAATATCCATTGATTATCTTGTTATTGAATGTGTAGGAACAGGACAAATCACACTCGGAAGATCCCTGCTGAAACTATTGGGAACAGTCATAGATATGGGAGAAGGCACCCTGAAATTCACCTCTATACCAGGGGTAAGACATATATTCCCTAAATCAAAGGGTAAGAAAAAGAACAAGAAAGGTAAGGGCAAAGCCCAAGGTAATGTTGATACACCATCTCTTGATAATACTTGATACACACTTTCTGCGCCTAGCTGAAAGGCGTTAAAGAAAAGCGCTTATGGGAGACAACCCATGTTTTTACTACAGTACCTTTATTTTATATTTGAGTCTTGGAAGTTGTTACTACTGTAGCAACCTCTCCTTATCTTAGTTTTGTGCATTGTTGTGCCAAGTAAAGTCGTTGATAGTAAGGTTCATACTAGATTTGGATTACTGCGCAGAAACAGATTTCTTTGCTGTCACGAATCTGGGCAAAATTCTCTGTAGGTAACTCAGAAACTTATGCCAATTTACGTGAGTGATCCTCAGATATGTACGCAACTTTCATTAAATTTGAGCATTTTCATTTGAGCAAGTCTGGTGCCTCTTAGAAATTCGTCTTTACGAACTGTTCTGTTTTGACAGATTCTGCCTTTTATTTCGCATTGCCTGTTTTGCTATGCTTGATGGATTTTTTGATTCCATTAACTTTCAGTAGCTTTGTGCAATGTCCAGAAGTGTTAATAATGATTGTGTCACCTCTGAACATGTAAATTTTGATTGTGCACTAACCCTCTAATGAGTTGTTTTGAGTTTGGTGTGGAGGAAGTTTTCAAGGATCAAGAGAGGGAGATGATACAATATGATCAAGGAGAGTGAAAGCTCTAAGCTTGGGGATTCCCTGGTGGTTCACCCCTGCATATATCAAGAAGACTCAAGCGTCTAAGCTTGGGGATGCCCAAGGCATCCCCTTCTTCATCGACAAAATTATCAGGTTCCTCTAGTGAAACTATATTTTTATTCCATCACATCTTATGTACTTTGCTTGGAGCGTCGGCTTGTTTTTGTTTTTGTTTTGTTTGAATAAAATGGATCCTAGTATTCATTGTGTGGGAGAGAGACACGCTCCACTGTTGCATATGGACAAATATGTCCTTAGGCTTTACTCATAATATTCATGGCGAAAGTTTCTTCTTTGTTAAATTGTTATATGGTTGGAAACGGAAAATGATACATGTAGTAATTGCTAAAATGTCTTGGATAATGTGATACTTGGCAATTGTTGTGCTCATGTTTAAGCTCTTGCATCATATACTTTGCACCTATTAATGAAGAAATACATAGAGCTTGCTAAAATTTGGTTTGCATAATTGGTCTCTCTAAGGTCTAGATAATTTCTAGTATTGAGTTTGAACAACAAGGAAGACGGTGTAGAGTCTTATAATGTTTACAATATGTCTTTTATGTGAGTTTTGCTGCACCGCTTCATCCTTGTGTTTGTTTCAAATAAACCTTGCTAGCCTAAGCCTTGTATCGAGAGGGAATACTTCTCATGCATCCAAAATCCTTGAGCCAACCACTATGCCATTTGTGTCCACCACACCTACCTACTACATGGTATTTCTCCGCCATTCCAAAGTAAATTGCTTGAGTGCTACCTTTAAATTTCTATCCTCTACCTTTGCAATATATAGCTCATGGGACAAATAGCCTAAAAACTATTGTGGTATTGAATATGTACTTATGCACTTTATCTCTTATTAAGTTGCTTGTTGTGCGATAACCATGTTCCTGGGGACGCCATCAACTACTCTTTGTTGAATATCATGTGAGTTGCTATGCATGTCCGTCTTGTCTGAAGTAAGGGAGATTTACCGCTAAAATGGTTAGAGCTTGCATAATGTTAGAGAAGAACATTGGGCCGCTAACTAAAGCCATGATCCATGGTGGAAGTTTCAGTTTTGGACAAATATCCTCAATCTCATATGAGAAAATTAATTGTTGCTACATGCTTATGCATAAAAGAGGAGTCCATTATCTGTTGTCTATGTTGTCCCGGTATGGATGTCTAAGTTGAGAATAATCAATAGCGAGAAATCCAATGCGAGCTTTCTCCTTAGACCTTTGTACAGGCGGCATAGAGGTACCCCTTTGTGACACTTGGTTAGAACATGTGCATTGCGATGATAATCCAGGTAATCCGAGCTAATTAGGACAAGGTGCGGGCACTATTAGTATACTATGCATGAGGCTTGCAACTTGTAAGATATAATTTACATAACACATATGCTTTATTACTACCGTTGACAAAATTGTTTCTTGTTTTCAAAATCAAAGCTCTAGCACAAATACAGCAATCAATGCTTCCCTCTGCGAAGGGCCATTCTTTTACTTTTATGTTGAGTCAGTTCACCTATTTCTCTCCATCTTAAGAAGCAAACACTTGTGTGAACTGTGCATTGATTCCTACACAGTTGCATATTGCATTTGTTATATTACTCTATGTTGACAATATCCATGAGATATACATGTTACAAGTTGAAAGCAACCGCTGAAACTTAATCTTCCTTTATGTTGCTTCAATACCTCTACTATGAATTATTGCTTTATGAGTTAACTCTTATGCAAGACTTATTAATGCTTGTCTTGAAGTACTATTCATGAAAAGTCTCTGCTTTATGATTCATTTGTTTACTCATGTCATTTACATTGTTTTGATCGCTGCATTCATTACATATGCTTACAATAGTATGATCAAGGTTATGATGGCATGTCACTCCAGAAATTATCTTTGTTATCGTTTACCTGCTCGGGACGAGCACAAACTAAGCTTGGGGATGCTAATACGTCTCCGACGTATCGATAATTTCTTATGTTCCATGCCACATTATTGATGATATCTACATGTTTTATGCATACTTTATGTCATATTTATGCATTTTCTGGCACTAACCTATTAACGAAATGCCGAAGAGCCAATTGTTATTTTCTGCTATTTTTGGTTTCAGAAATCCTAGTAAGGAAATATTCTCGGAATTGGACGAAATCAATGCCCAGGGGCCTATTTTGCCACGAAGCTTCCAGAAGACCGAAGAGAAGACGAAGTGGGGCCACGAGGCGGCACCACACTAGGGCGGCGCGGCCCAGGTGCTGGCCGCGCGGCCCTAGCGTGTGGGCCCCTCGTGACTCTCCCGACTCTGCCCTTCCGCCTACATATAGTCTTCATCGCGAAACCCCCAGTACCGAGAGCCACGATACGGAAAACCTTCCAGAGACACCGCCGCCGCCAATCCCATCTCGGGGGATTCAGGAGATCGCCTCCGGCACCCTGCCGGAGAGGGGATTCATCTCCCGGAGGACTCTACACCGCCATGGTCGCCTCCGGAGTGATGAGTGAGTAGTTCACCCCTGGACTATGGGTCCATAGCAGTAGCTAGATGGTTGTCTTCTCCTCATTATGCTTCATTGTCGGATCTTGTGAGCTGCCTAACATGATCAAGATCATCTATCTGTAATGCTATATGTTGTGTTTGTTGGGATCCGATGGATAGAGAATACTATGTTATGTTGATTATCAATCTATTATCTATGTGTTGTTTATGATCTTGCATGCTCTCCGTTATTAGTAGAGGCTCTGGCCAAGTTTTTACTCTTAACTCCAAGAGGGAGTATTTATGCTCGATAGTGGGTTCATGCCTCCATTAAATCTGGGACAGTGACAGAAAGTTCTAAGGTTGTGGATGTGCTGTTGCCACTAGGGATAAAACATTGATGCTATGTTCGAGGATGTAGTTATTGATTACATTACGCACCATACTTAATGCAATTGTCTGTTGTTTGCAACTTAATACTGGAAGGGGTTCGGATGATAACCTGAAGGTGGACTTTTTAGGCATAGATGCATGCTGGATAGCGGTCTATGTACTTTGTCGTAATGCCCAATTAAATCTCACAATACTCATCATATCATGTATGTGCATTGTCATGCCCTCTCTATTTGTCAATTGCCCAACTGTAATTTGTTCACCTAACATGCTATTTATCTTATGGGAGAGACACCTCTAGTGAACTGTGGACCCCGGTCCATTCTTTTAATCGAATACAATCTACTGCAATACTTGTTCTACTGTTTTCTGCAAACAATCATCATCCACACTATACATCTAGTCCTTTGTTACAGCAAGCCGGTGAGATTGACAACCTCACTGTTTCGTTGGGGCAAAGTACTTTGGTTGTGTTGTGCAGGTTCCACGTTGGCGCCGGAATCCCTGGTGTTGCGCCGCACTACATCTCGCCGCCATCAACCTTCAACATGCTTCTTGGCTCCTACTGGTTCGATAAACCTTGGTTTCTTACTGAGGGAAAACTTGCCGCTGTACGTATCACACCTTCCTCTTGGGGTTCCCAACGGTCGCGTGCTGTACGCGTATCACTTGTCTTGAAAGTACTATTCATGAAAAGTTTTCCTATATGTTATCTATTTGTTAGCAACTATAGATCATTGCCTTGAGTCACTTCATTCATTTCATATGCTTTGTAATAGTATGATCAAGGTTATGTAAATAGCATGTCACTACAGAAATTATTCTTTTTATCGTTTACCTACTCGAGGACGAGTAGGAACTAAGCTTGGGGATGCTGATACGTCTCCAATGTATCCATAATTTCTGATGTTCCATGCTTGTTTTATGACAATACTTACATGTTTTGCTTGCACTTTATGATGATTTCATGCATTTTCCGGAACTAACCTATTAACAAGATGCCACAGTGCCAGTTCCTGTTTTCTGCTGTTTTTGGTTCCAGAAAGGCTGTTCGGGCAATATTCTCGGAATTCGACGAAACGAAGACCAAACATCATAATTCACCGAGACGGACCAGGACACCGAAGGGGAGTCAGAGGGGAGGCCTGGGCCCCCCACACCATAGGGCCGCGCGGGCCAGCCCCTGGCCGCGCCGGCCTATGGGGAGGGCACCCTGTTGCCCCTCCCGCGCCGCCTCTTCGCCTATATAAGCCCTTTCGACCTAAAAACACGAGACCAATTGACGAAACTCCAGAAAGACTCCAGGGGCGCCGCCGCCATCGCGAAACTCCAATTCGGGGGACAGAAGTCTCTGTTCCGGCACCCTGCCGGGACGGGGAAGTGCCCCCGGAAGCCATCTCCATCGACGCCACCACCTCCATCATGCTCCGTGAGTAGTTCCCCCATGGACTACGGGTTCTAGCAGTAGCTAGTTGGTATTCTCTCCTCCATGTACTTCAATACAATGATCTCATGAGCTGCCTTACATGATTGAGATCCATCTGATGTAATCGGTGTTGTGTTTGTTGGGATCCGATGGATGATACATTATGATTAGTCTATCTATAAAGTTTGTGAAGTTATTGTTGCTGCAATCTTGTTATGCTTAATGCTTGTCACTAGGGCCCGAGTGGCATGATCTTAGATTTAAGCTCTATACTTATTGCTTAGATTGTATCTACAAGTTGTATGCACATGTCACTGTCCGGAACCAAAGGCCCCGAAGTGACAGAAATCGGGACAACCAGAGGGGATGGCGGTGATGTGAGGATCACATGTTTTCACCAAGTGTTAATGCTTTGCTCCGGTACTTTATTAAAAGGAGTACCTTAATATCCAGTAGATTCCCTTGAGGCCCGGCTGCCACCGGCTGGTAGGACAAAAGATGTTGTGCAAGTTTCTCATTGCGAGCACGTACGCCTATATATGGAAAACATGCCTACATGATTAATAATCTTGATGTTCTGTCTTAATGCTTTGAATCCTATCAATTGCCCAACTGTAATTTGTTCACCCAACACTTGTTACTTGTTATTGGAGAGTTACCACTAGTGTAGATCGCTGGGAACCCCGGTCCATCTCTCATCATCATATACTCGTTCTATATGTCATTGGAAGTAGTATCAACTATTTTCTGGTGCCATCGCCTCTGTGTTATTGCTACTGCTGCTGTGCTACTGTTACTATTGCTCTCATATTACTGCTGCTTTCACATCACCCCTGTTACTAGTGCTTTTCAGTGCGGCTGAATTGACAACTCGGTTGTTAAGGCTTATAAGTATTCTTTACCTCCCCTTGTGTCGAATCAATAAATTTGGGTTTTACTTCCCTCGAAGACTGCTGCGATCCCCTATACTTGTGGGTTATCAATGCCTCTGTAACATGCTCGACGGCCACCCTAGCCGTGGCTAGGTCGCCGGTGTGGTTTCTGGTTGCCACGCTGATGACCCACAAGTATAGGGGATCGCAACAGTCTTCGAGGGTAGTATAACCCAATTTATTGATTCGACACAAGGGGAGACAAAGAATACTTGAAAGCCTTAACAGCGGAGTTGTCAATTCAGCTGCACCTGGAAACAGACTTGCTCGCAAGGGTTTATCAGTAACAGTTTTATAGCAGATAGCTTGATAGTGAAATAACAGCAGCAGAGTAACAGAGACAGCGGTAGTGATTTTAGTAAACAGCAGGATTAAAATACTGTAGGCACGGGGACGGATGACGGGCGTTGCATGGATGAGAGAAACTCATGTAACAATCATAGCAGGGCATTTGCAGATAATAATAAAACGGTGTCCAAGTACAAAGCAATCAATAGGCATGTGTTCCATATATAGTCGTGCGTGCTCGCAATGAGAAACTTGCACAACATCTTTTGTCCTACCAGCCGGTGGCAGCCGGGCCTCAAGGGAAACTACTGGATATTAAGGTACTCCTTTTAATAGAGTACCGGAGCAAAGCATTAACACTCCGTGAACACATGTGATCCTCACATCACTACCATCCCCTCCGGTTGTCCCAATTCTTGTCACTTCGGGGCCATTGGTTCCGGACAGCGACATGTGTATACAACTTATAGGTAAGACCATAAACAATGAATATCTTGATGAAACAATAACATGTTCAGATCTGAGATCATGGCACTCGGGCCCTAGTGACAAGCATTAAGCATAACAAGTTGCAACAATATCATCAAAGTACCGATTACGGACACTAGGCACTATGCCCTAACAATCTTATGCTATTACATGACCAATCTCATCCAATCCCTACCATCCCCTTCGGCCTACAGCGGGGGAATTACTCACACATGGATGGGGGAAACATGGCTGGTTGATGTAGAGGCGTTGGCGGTGATGGCGGCGATGATCTCCTCCAATTCCCCGTCCCGGCGGAGTGCCAGAACGGAGACTTCTGGCTCCCGCGACGGAGTTTCGCGATGTGGCGGCGTTCTGGAGGGTTTCTGGCGACTTCGACTTCTCCCCGTGCGTTTTTAGGTCGAGGCCGATAAATAGTCCAAAGGAGGGCGTCGGAGGCCGGCCGAGGGGGCCACACCACATGGCCGCGCGGGCCCCCCTGGGCCGCGCCGCCCTATGGTGTGGGGCCCTCGGGCCTCCACCTGAGTTGTCCTTCTGGCTCCGTCAGTATTCTTGGAAAATAGGGCCTTCTGCATAAATTCCGAGGATTTTCCCGAAAGTTGGATTTCTGCACAAAAACGAGACACCAGAACAGTTCTGCTGAAAAACAATAGCAAAAGTGTTCGGGAAAGTAGATACGTTTTGGACGTATCAACTCCCCCCAAGCTTAGCTTATTGCTTGTCCTCAAGCAATTCAGTTAACAACTGAGCGATAAAAGAACTTTCACAAACACATTTGCTCATATGATGTATATATTCTCATGCTATGGCTAATACTTAAGCAGTTCATAATGAGATACATGCAAATAAGATCATCTAACAACTATGTCAATCATGGAGAGGTACCAACAATTAATAATAAGCATCATGAATCATGTATATAAGCAGGATTGCAATGTTCATAAGAGAGTATGATAAAGTGGTATCTCGCTTGCCTGTATTTGATTGGCAAAACATAAATGCCCGGGCACCTCTGGAGTTCATAGAAAGACTAGAAGTAGTGATTGTCAAAGATAAAAGCATCAAAGTTATACCACAATCAATCATATTTTGAGACAAGCATATTATACTAAGAATGACAATTGTGCTCTCAAGATAGTGCTCAAAGAAATAATGGAGACACAACATAAAAGTAAAAGATTGACCCTTTGCAGAGGGAAGCAGGGATTAACATGCGCTAGAGCTTTTCATTTTTGAAATCAGGAGTAAAATTATTTTGAGAGGTGTTTGTTGTTGTCAACGAATGGTAATGGGTACACCAACTACCTCGCCAACCGGACTCCCAAGAGCGGCTCCCATGAATTATTGCATATTTATTTGGCACTCCTTCCAACCTTTCTTACACAAACCATGGCTAACCGAATCCTCGGGTGCCTGCCAACAATCTCATACCATGAAGTAGTGCCTTTTTATTTTAGTTTTATTATGATGATGACACTCCCCCCAACCTTTGCTTACGCAAGCCATGGCTAACCGAATCCTTCGGGTGCCATCCAACAATCACAAAACATGGAGGAGTGTCTATTTAAGTTAATTAATTCGGGACTGGGAATCCCATTGCCAGCTCTTTTTGCAAAATTATTGGATAAGCGGATGTGCCACTAGTCCGTATGAGAGTCCGTCAAAAGTAAATGACAAGGTTGAAAGCTAAACACCACATACTTCCTCATGAGCTATGAAACATAAACACAAATTGAGAAGCATTTTGAAGGTTTTAAAGGTAGCGCATGAGAATTTACTTGGAATGGTTTGAAATGCCATGCATAGGTATTTATGGTGGACACTCTGGAATAACTTGGTTTTCATGTGTTTGGAAGCACGAGCAGCGTTCCCGCTCAGTACAAGTGAAGGCTAGCAATAGACTAGGGAGCGACAAATCAAGAGAGCAGTAACTGTCATAATCATGCTTGCAGCAAAATAAATTAACGGAGGTATAAAAATGATACAAGAACTCTGAAGCAATATAGATCATCGAGGCTTAATTGACTTTTTGTTCAGTCATATGCATGCGTGAGCATGTGCCAAGTCGATATAAATGAATTATTCCGAGGAGGATACCACAATGCCATACTTACTTATGAATAAAACAATGCAAGCAAACATCCATGACATGCTACTCATATTAATAAATTGGAGCTAAACATGAGAGATCATAAACTACTAGACTTTCTCAAATAACATATACCTCACATGAACCAACTAAGCATGCTCACATGGATGAGTATATGTACAAAAATGAAAACAAATAGAGTTCATACCAGCCTCTCACCACAATCCAATTGTCGTAGATCGTCATTATTGCCTTTTCACTTGTGCAGCTTGGATAATATGAAATGAAAACCACGCTCCAGCCACCGAAGACCATTGAACTCATAAAGAATTTTACAAAATCAAAGAAGAACAGCAAATATTTTTGGTGTTTTCGAATTTGAAACAAGATCAAAAGGAAACAAACAAACAAAGCAAAATCTTTTTGGGTTTTCTTATAGCAAACTAGCAATAGCAAATAAAGCGAAACAAATGCAAGAAACCAAAGCAAACAAATGGTGAAGAGAAACAACAGAAATATTTTTGATCTTTTTATGTTTTGGGAAAGAAACAAAGCAAGAACAAGAAATAGCAAACTAAAAGAAACATAGAAAAGCGAGATGGCAGAAATCTGCCAAAATCTGACAGCAGTACAGAAATCGATTTTTACAAAAATCTTACTTTGCTCAGATCGAAAAGTGTTCAACTAATGAAAGTTAGATAACAACCTGGGGAACCTGCACAAAAATTGGCAGCTCAAAATAACATTCTGGCTGTGCGCACGAATTTTTCTAGTAACAGTCCAGAATCTGTTTTCATGCAGCACTTCCCCAAATATCATCTCCCTCTCATTAGAAAAGCACTCAAACGAACAAAACAAATATGTACAAGTATCCAGCAATCATAATATGCAAAGAATGAGTGATGCCGGTATACCTCCCCCCAAGCTTAGGTTTTTGGCCTAAGTGGAGTTCAATCCCATCGAGACCATGAGGTAGTATCTCCGTAGTATGACGAAGATGGATCGTATTCCGGGCATGTGCTAGAAGAAGCACCCGGATACGTGATGGTGTAGTCGTGGGAGGCCTCGGCGTCCTCGGAGTCATGCTGCTGGTGGAAGTCTTGTATCTTCATATGTTCATCCACCTCCTCCTTAGTGCACGACCATGATTGCCTGTCAATACTGAACAAACCTGGTTGGGGAAGAGGGATTTCCTTCTCATCCCCGTCAGCAAACAACATTCTATAGACCATATTATCTAAAGTAGAATCGGTGGTAACAAAATGATGACTCTTCATAGCAGCAATATCGAGTCTCCTAGGGGCCAATGGCACATCATTAGGATCAAGAGGAAGCCTTAGATATGTTAAAACGCGCAGTGCAATAGTTCCTCCAAAATAGGCCCTCTATTAGACAGGCGGCGAGCAATAAGAGAACCAAGGTGATAAGATGTCCGACCAGTAAGTGCAATATTCAAGAAAGCAAGATGGTAACTAGAAATATTACTAGTGTTCTCCCTACCAAGAATGCTAGTAGCAATGTAATATGCAAAATACTTAATGGCGGGGAGTTGAATGTTCCTTATCTTGCCACGCTGAATGGTGCGACAATCATCATCGGTAATCCCTCGATAGAGCTCCAACAAGTCCCGGGGGTTGTCATCAATCCTACTTGCTGTACCTACAGGGGCAATATCCAATGCACGACAAAAATCTTCCAATTCCATAGTAACAGGATTACCATAGATCTTGAATGCAACTGTCGGCTCATATTGCTTGTTGTGGAACTTGAAGCTCTCGACGAAGATTTTGGTGAGCATGTAGTATTGCTCCCTTTCGTCTTCCACGTAGGTGGCTAAGCCCGCCCTATTGACCAGGGTGAAGAAATCCTCCAATATCCCTGCATTCCTCAGAAAATCATAGCATGGAAAAGACGAAGCATTAGGAGCCCCGTTGTCCTCTTCGGGCGCGAAGCTAGGCGCGATGATATCCTCGTTGTACGATCGCCTAAGCCGGGTGGCGGCCCTAGAGGGTCTCCCGGTGCTGGTTGTTCCTTTCTTGAACAACTCTCCAAAGTTGAACTTCTTCATCTCTTCTCTGAAATTTTCAACAAGTGATATAAAATTTGATTTGGTGACATATAATTGAGGGGAACTAATATAGGAACTTGCTAGAGTACTAATCATGCATCAAAACTAGTTTCTACCACTTAGAACAAGCATGCAAGCTCACTAAACATGTTACCTACAGCAGCAAAATATTCAAGATATACTCAACCAAACAAAATTCTACTTGGATAGGCGGAGGAGTCACATACCGAAGAGCAAATGTGCCAAATTTCAGACAGAAATCTGGGCTGAGCAAAGAGATCGAGAAATCTGGAGCTCTTGAGCAAAAACGCGAGTGAGAGGAACCTGGTGCGAGTTTTTTCGGGAGAGAGAAGATGCTGGGAGAAAGAGATGAGATGGTGGGGCAAGGAGGGGCCCACACCACAGGGTGGCGCGCCCCCCTCCTTGGCCGCGCCGGCCTGTGGTGTGGCACCCTGTGGTGCCCCACAGGTCATCCACTGGTGCTCCCAGGTGCCTCGTCGAAAAATAGGACCAACGGTATAATTTTTGTGAATTTTTGAAAACTTTGAAAAATGCACATTTCTGGGTATTTAGTTTATTATTACTGGCCAGGAAAATTTTGAAATCTCCAATTAACTAAGGAACTTTGCAAATTAAAAATGCTACAGCAACTAAGAGCAAGTGGAGGAAGAAAGAGATGTTGTTTACCTCCTCTATGCATATAAAAAGTATTTGTTAACAAGGTTGATCAAGTCTTGCCACCAAATAAATTTTACATAACATAAGAAGAAATAAACCTCAAATCAATCATGTTACCTTGAATTGTATTGATATGGATCCAATCACGAGAGTTTGATATTCTTCCTTAGGCTCATATATAGGACAATCAATAGTTCCCACTTTGATAGTTCTCACATTAAAAATAGTATTGACTCCACATACTTTATCAATCTTCTTGGGGAAATAGACGGTATGCTCCCTATCATCAACATTGAAAGTAACCTTTCCTTTATTGCAATCAATAACAGCCCCTGCGGTGTTAAGAAAAGGTCTCCCAAGAATAATAGACATATTATCATCTTCAGGCATTTCCAACACAATGATACGTCTCCGACGTATCGATAATTTCTTATGTTCCATGCCACATTATTGATGTTATCTACATGTTTTATGCACACTTTATGTCATATTCGTGCATTTTCTGGAACTAACCTATTAACAAGATGCCGAAGTGCCAGTTCCTGTTTTCTGCTGTTTTTGGTTTCAGAAATCCTAGTAAAGAAATATTCTCGGAATCGGACGAAATCAACGCCCAGGTTCCTATTTTGCTCGGAAGCATCCAGAACACCCGAGAGCCACCAGAGAGGGGGCACAGGCCCACCAAACCCTAGGCCGGCGCGGCCAGGGGGGGCCCGCGCCACCCTATGGTGTGGGCACCCCTTCGACCCTCTGGCGCCGCCTCTTCGCCTATTTAAAGCCTCCGTCGCGAAAACCCTGATACGTTCGACGAAACCCACAGAAACCTTCCAGAGCCGCCGCCATCGCGAAGCCAAGATCTGGGGGACAGGAGTCTCTGTTCCGGCACGCCGCCGGAACGGGGAAGTGCCCCCGGAAGGCTTCTCCATCGACACCGCTGCCATCTCCACAGCCATCTTCATCACCGCTACTGCTCCCATGAGGAGGGAGTAGTTCTCCATCGAGGCTCGGGGCTGTACCGGTAGCTATGTGGTTCATCTCTCTCCTATGTACTTCAATACAATAATCTCATGAGCTGCCTTACATGATTGAGATTCATATGATGATGCTTGTAATCTAGATGTCGTTATGCTAGTCAAGTGAGTTTTACTTATGTGATCTCCGGAGACTCCTTGTCCCACGTGTGTAAAGGTGACAGTGTGTGCACCGTGTGGGTCTCTTAGGCTATATTTCACAGAATACTTATTCACTGTTATGAATGGCATAGTGAAGTGCTTATTTATATCTCTTTATGATTGCAATGTGTTTTGTATCACAATTTATCTATGTGCTACTCTAGCAATGTTATTAAAGTAGTTTTATTCCTCCTGCACGGTGTAATGGTGACAGTGTGTGCATCCGTGTCAGTACTTGGTTTATGCTATGATCATGATCTCTTGTAGAATATGAAGTTAACTATTGCTATGATGGTATTGATGTGATCTATTCCTCCTACATAGTGTGAAGGTGACAGTGTGCATACTATGCTAGTACTTGGTTTAGTCGAATTGATCTATCTTACACTCTAAGGTTATTTAAATATGAACATTGAATTGTGGAGCTTGTTAACTCCGGCATTGAGGGTTCGTGTAATCCTACGCAATGTGTTCATCATCCAACAAGAGTGTAGAGTATGCATTTATCTATTCTGTTATGTGATCAATGTTGAGAGTGTCCACTAGTGAAAGTTTAATCCCTAGGCCTTGTTCCTAAATACTGCTATCGCTGCTTGTTTACTGTTTTACTGCGTTACTACTGCTGCAATACTACCACCATCAACTACACGCCAGCAAGCTATTTTTTGGCACCGTTGCTACTGCTCATATATATTCATACCACCTGTATTTCACTATCTCTTCGCCGAACTAGTGCACCTATTAGGTGTGTTGGGGACACAAGAGACTTCTTGCTTTGTGGTTGCAGGGTTGCATGAGAGGGATATCTTTGACCTCTTCCTCCCTGCGTTCGATAAACCTTGGGTGATCCACTTAAGGGAAACTTGCTGCTGTTCTACAAACCTCTGCTCTTGGAGGCCCAACACTGTCTACAGGAAAAGGAGGGGGCGTAGACATCAAGCTATTTTCTGGCGCCGTTGCCGGGGAGGAAAGGTAAAAGGTACTCACACTCCGGATCTCAGCTACGAAGCTATTTTCGCCGTTGTAAGTACTCAAAGCTATTTCCTTTAGATCCTGCAATTGCATCTTTTTGTTTCTTGTTTACACTAGTTTGGCATAATGGACAAGAATGAGCTTCTTATTCTATTTCCTGATTTAAAACATGGATTGTTTAATGCGAAAATTAAAAAACCTATGGAATCTTATTTGCATGCTGGTAGTAATATTAGTATGAACGCTTTGAACACCATTGTTGATAATAACATAGAAAGTTCTAAGCTTGGGGAAGCTGGTTTTCATGATCTTTTTAGTCCCCCAAGCATTGAGGAGAAAATTTTCTTTGATGATACTTTGCCTCCTATTTATGATGATTATAATGATAGTAGTCTTTTGTTACCACCTGTTATCGAGGATGAATTTGATTATGAATATAATATGCCTCCTATATTTGATGATGAGAATAATAATGATAGCTACTTTGTTGAATTTGCACCCACTACAACTAATAAAATTGATTATGCTTATGTGGAGAGTAATAATTTTATGCATGAGACTCATGATAAGAATGTTTCATTTGATAGTTATATTGTTGAGTTTGCTCATGATGCTACTGGACATTATTATGAGAGAGGAAAATATGGTTGTAGAAATTTTCATGTTACTAAAACACCTCTTTATGTGCTGAAATTTTTGAAGCTACGCTTGTTTTATCTTCCTATGCTTGTTACTTTGCTCTTCATGAACTTGTTTATTTACAAGATTCCTATGCATAGGAAGCATGTTAGACTTAAATGTGTTTTGAATTTGCCTCTTGATGCTCTCTTTTGCTTCAAATATCATTTCTTGCGAGTGCATCATTAAAACTGCTGAGCCCATCTTAATGGCTATAAAGAAAAGAACTTCTTGGGAGATAACCCATGTGTTATTTTGCTACAGTACCTTGTTTTATTTTTGTGTCTTGGAAGTTGTTTACTACTGTAGTAACCTCTCCTTATCTTAGTTTTGTATTTTGTTGTGCCAAGTGAAGCCTCTAATCGAAGGTTGATACTAGATTTGTATTTCTGCGCAGAAACAGATTTCTATCTGTCACGAATCTGGGCTGTTTTCTCTGTAGAAAAATCAGAAAAATATGCCAATTTACGTGCGTGTTCCTCAGATATGTACGCAACTTTCATTAGTTTTGAGTTTTCTGATCTGAGCAACGGAAGTATTTATTAAAAATTCGTCTTTACGTACTGTTCTGTTTTGACAGATTCTGCCTTTTATTTCGCATTGCTTCTTTCGCTGTGTTGGGTGGATTTCTTTGTTCCATTACCTTCCAGTAGCTTTGAGCAATGTCCAGAAGTGTTAAGAATGATTGTGTCACCTCTGAACATGTTAATTTTTATTGTCGCTAACCCTTTAATGAGTTGTTCTAAGTTTGGTGTGGAGGAAGTTTTCAAGGATCAAGAGAGGAGTATGATGCAACATGATCAAGGAGAGTGAAAGCTCTAAGCTTGGGGATGCCCCGGTGGTTCACCCCTGCATATATTAAGAAGACTCAAGCGTTTAAGCTTGGGGATGCCCAAGGCATCCCCTTCTTCATCGACAACATTATCAGGTTCCTCCCCTGAAACTATATTTTTATTCCATCACATCTTATGTGCTTTGCTTGGAGCGTCGGTTTGTTTTTGTTTTTGTTTTGTTTGAATAAAATGGATCCTAGCATTCACTTTATGGGAGAGAGACACGCTCTGCTGTAGCATATGGACAAGTATGTCCTTAGTTTCTACTCATAGTATTCATGGCGAAGTTTCTTCTTCGTTAAATTGTTATATGGTTGGAATTGGAAAATGATACATGTAGTAATTGCTATAAATGTCTTGGGTAATGTGATACTTGGCAATTGTTGTGCTCATGTTTAAGCTCTTGCATCATATGCTTTGCACCCATTAATGAAGAAATACATAGAGCATGCTAAAATTTGGTTTGCATATTTGGTCTCTCTAAGGTCTAGATAATTTCTAGTATTGAGTTTGAACAACAAGGAAGGCGGTGTAGAGTCTTATAATGTTTTCAATATGTCTTTTATGTGAGTTTTGCTGCACTGGTTCATCCTTGTGTTTGTTTCAAATAAGCCTTGCTAGCCTAAACCTTGTATCGAGAGGGAATACTTCTCATGCATCCAAAATACTTGAGCCAACCACTATGCCATTTGTGTCCACCATACCAACCTACTACATGGTATTTTCCGCCATTCCAAAGTAAATTGCTTGAGTGCTACCTTTAAAATTCCATCATTCACCTTTGCAATATATAGCTCATGGGACAAATAGCTTAAAAACTATTGTGGTATTGAATATGTAATTATGCACTTTATCTCTTATTAAGTTGCTTGTTGTGCGATAACCATGTTCACTGGGGACGCCATCAACTACTCTTTGTTGAATTTCATGTGAGTTGCTATGCATGTTCGTCTTGTCTGAAGTAAGAGCGATCTACCACCTTATGGTTAAGCATGCATATTGTTAGAGAAGAACATTGGGCCGCTAACTAAAGCCATGATCCATGGTGGAAGTTTCAGTTTTGGACATATATCCTCAATCTCAAATGAGAAAATTATTAATTGTTGTTACATGCTTATGCATAAAAGAGGAGTCCATTATCTGTTGTCTATGTTGTCCCGGTATGGATGTCTAAGTTGAGAATAATCAATAGCGAGAAATCCAATGCGAGCTTTCTCCTTAGACCTTTGTACAGGCGGCATAGAGGTACCCCTTTGTGACACTTGGTTAAAACATGTGCATTGTGATGATCCGGTAGTCCAAGCTAATTAGGACAAGGTGCGGGCACTATTAGTATACTACGCATGAGGCTTGCAACTTGTAAGATATAATTTACATGATACATATGCTTTATTACTACCGTTGACAAAATTGTTTCATGTTTTCAAAATCAAAGCTCTAGCACAAATATAGCAATCGATGCTTTTCCTCTATGGAGGACCATTCTTTTACTTTCAATGTTGAGTCAGTTCACCTATTTCTCTCCACCTCAAGAAGCAAACACTTGTGTGAACTGTGCATTGATTCCTACATATTTGCTTATTGCACTTATTATATTACTCTATGTTGACAATATCCATGAGATATACATGTTACAAGTTGAAAGCAACCGCTGAAACTTAATCTTCCTTTGTGTTGCTTCAATGCCTTTACTTTGAATTATTGCTTTATGAGTTAACTCTTATGCAAGACTTATTGATGCTTGTCTTGAAGTGCTATTCATGAAAATTCTTTGCTATATGATTCACTTGTTTACTCATGTCATATACATTGTTTTGATCGCTGCATTCACTACATATGCTTTACAAATAGTATGATCAAGGTTATGATGGCATGTCACTCCAGAAATTATCTGTGTTATCGTTTTACCTGCTCGGGACGAGCAGAACTAAGCTTGGGGATGCTGATACGTCTCCGACGTATCGATAATTTCTTATGTTCCATGCCACATTATTGATGTTATCTACATGTTTTATGCACACTTTATGTCATATTCGTGCATTTTCTGGAACTAACCTATTAACAAGATGCCGAAGTGCCAGTTCCTGTTTTCTGCTGTTTTTGGTTTCAGAAATCCTAGTAAAGAAATATTCTCGGAATCGGACGAAATCAACGCCCGTGTTCCTATTTTGCCGGAAGCATCCGTAACACCCGAGAGCCGCCAGAGAGGGGGCACAGGCCCACCAAACCCTAGGCCGGCGCGGCCAGGGGGGGCCCGCGCCACCCTATGGTGTGGGCACCCCTTCGACCCTCTGGCGCCGCCTCTTCGCCTATTTAAAGCCTCCGTCGCGAAAACCCTGATACGTTCGACGAAACCCACAGAAACCTTCCAGAGCCGCTGCCATCGCGAAGCCAAGATCTGGGGGACAGGAGTCTCTGTTCCGGCACGCCGCCGGAACGGGGAAGTGCCCCCGGAAGGCTTCTCCATCGACACCGCTGCCATCTCCACCGCCATCTTCATCACCGCTGCTGCTCCCATGAGGAGGGAGTAGTTCTCCATCGAGGCTCGGGGTTGTACCGGTAGCTATGTGGTTCATCTCTCTCCTATGTACTTCAATACAATAATCTCATGAGCTGCCTTACATGATTGAGATTCATATGATGATGCTTGTAATCTAGATGTCGTTATGCTAGTCAAGTGAGTTTTACTTATGTGATCTCCGGAGACTCCTTGTCCCACGTGTGTAAAGGTGACAGTGTGTGCACCGTGTGGGTCTCTTAGGCTATATTTCACAGAATACTTATTCACTATTATGAATGGCATAGTGAAGTGCTTATTTATATCTCTTTATGATTGCAATGTGTTTTGTATCACAATTTATCTATGTGCTACTCTAGCAATGTTATTAAAGTAGTTTTATTCCTCCTGCACGGTGTAATGGTGACAGTGTGTGCATCCGTGTCAGTACTTGGTTTATGCTATGATCATTATCTCTTGTAGAATATGAAGTTAACTATTGCTATGATGGTATTGATGTGATCTATTCCTCCTACATAGTGTGAAGGTGACAGTGTGCATACTATGCTAGTACTTGGTTTAGTCGAATTGATCTATCTTACACTCTAAGGTTATTTAAATATGAACATTGAATTGTGGAGCTTGTTAACTCCGGCATTGAGGGTTCGTGTAATCCTACGCAATGTGTTCATCATCCAACAAGAGTGTAGAGTATGCATTTATCTATTCTGTTATGTGATCAATGTTGAGAGTGTCCACTAGTGAAAGTTTAATCCCTAGGCCTTGTTCCTAAATACTGCTATCGCTGCTTGTTTACTGTTTTACTGCGTTACTACTGCTGCAATACTACCACCATCAACTACACGCCAGCAAGCTATTTTCTGGCACCGTTGCTACTGCTCATATATATTCATACCACCTGTATTTCACTATCTCTTCGCCGAACTAGTGCACCTATTAGGTGTGTTGGGGACACAAGAGACTTCTTGCTTTGTGGTTGCAGGGTTGCATGAGAGGGATATCTTTGACCTCTTCCTCCCTGAGTTCGATAAACCTTGGGTGATCCACTTAAGGGAAACTTGCTGCTGTTCTACAAACCTCTGCTCTTGGAGGCCCAACACTGTCTACAGGAAAAGGAGGGGGCGTAGACATCACACAACAAAATCAGTTAATATCAAGCAGTTAGTAGTAACTTGAACAGGAACATCCTCACATATACCAACAGGAATAGCAGTAGATTTATCAGCCATTTGCAAAGATATATCAGTAGGTATCAACTTATCTAAATAAAGTCTCTTATAAAGAGAAAAAGGCATAACACTAACACCGGCTCCCAAATCACATAGAGCAGTTTTAACATAATTATTCTTAATAGAACAAGGAATAGTAGGTATACCTGGGTCGCCCAACTTCTTTGGAACTTTGCCATTGAAAGAGTAATTAGCAAGCATAGTGGAAATTTCCTCATTGGGGATTTTCCTTTTGTTAGTAACAATATCTTTCATATACTTTGAATAAGGAGGCAATTTAATAGCATTAGTCAAAGGGATTTGCAAGAATAAAGGTTTCATCCAATCACAAAATTTATTATAGTGTTCTTCTTCCTTTGATTTAAGTTTCTTAGCAGGAAAAGGCATTTGCTTTTGCACCCAAGGTTCTCTTTCATTACCATGTTTCTCAGCAATAAAATCTTCTTTAGTGTACTTTTTATTTTTAGCATGCTTTTCAGGTTCATCTTCTACTTCTTCTTTATCAGAAGCATCATTCTTATCATTATCTTTATCATGTACATTACCACTTTCAGTTTCAGCATCAGAAATAGAAATACTATTAGGATCATTAGCAGGTTCAGAGGATTCTACAACATTTTTATGTTTCTTCTTCTTTTTCTTCTTAGAAGGAGCACTAGGTTCAATGCGTTGAGAATCTTGTTCAATTCTTTTGGGATGCCCTTCAGGATATAGAGGATCCTGGGTAGAGACACCACCTCTAGTTGTTACTTCATAAGCATGTTTCTCTTTAGAATTATTCCCCAACAAGTCATTTTGCACTTTAGTGAGTTGATCAATTTGAGTTTGAATCATATGAAAATGTTTAACAAGCATCTTAACATCATTGGAGGTTCTCTCTACAATATCATGCAATTCACTAATAGCTCGAGAATTTTCCATTAAATGATTCTCTACTCTCATATTAAAATTTTCTTGCTTAACAATATAATTATCAAACTCATCTAAGCATTGTGCAGGAGGTTTCGAATACGGAATATCTTCCCTAGTAAAGCGTTGAAGGGAGTTTACCTCAATCATGGATGAAGGGGGAATTATCTCACATATATCTTCTATGGGAGGAAGATTCTTCACATCTTCAGATTTAATACCTTTCTCCTTGTGAGACTTCTTGGCTTCCCTCATATCTTCATCATTTAATTTAATCATACCCCTCTTCTTTAATATTGGGATTGGAGTTGGTTCAGGCGTAGTCCAATCATCATGATTCCGGCCTATTTTAGCCAATAATTCTTCAGCGTCGTCTGGAGTTCTTTTCCTGAAAACACAACCAGCACAACTATCCAGGTATGCCCTAGACTCAATGGTTAGTCCACTATAAAATATATCAAGTAAATCATGCTTTTCCAAATCATGGTCAGGCCGAGCTCTAATAAGAGAGCAAAATCTCGCCCAAGCCTCAGGCAATTTCTCTCCATCTTCCTGGTTAAAATTATAAATTCTCTGCAAAGCAATATGTTGAGCACTAGCAGGAAAGTATTTACGGAAGAAAACATCAAGCAATTCTTTTGGACTTTTAATAGAATTAGGTGGCAAACTATTATACCAAGTTTTAGCGTCATCCTTTAATGAGAATGGAAAGATTTTAGCAACAAAGTAAGTACGCATCTTGACATCATCAGAAAACAAGCTACTTAGAGTAGATAACTCAATCATGTGTTCAACAACACTTTCTTTTTCAGTACCACAAAAGGGTGTTTTCTCAACAATAGCTATATGAGATAGATCAAGAGAAAAATCATAATCTTTATCCTTAATGTTTATAGGAGATGTGGCAAACTTAGGATCAGGAGACAGTTTATATCTAACAGCATGTTCTGCAAGCAACTTTTTAATTTTTCTTGCATCAGTAGTAGCATTGCATTTTTCAATAAAATCATCATTAAGCTCCACATAATCTTCATCAGGATCATCACTAAAATAATCAAGTTCAGGTGAATTAACAGGTGTAGTAGCATTAGGAGTTTCAGTATTTTCAATTTGTCTAGTCCTAGCAATTGTAGCATCTAGAAAAGATCCCAATGAACCACTATCATCAAGCACAGCAGAAATATTATCAATATTATGAGAGTTTTCAGATTCAGCAGAAGTACCCGCATGTGAAGCATGTGGCGGTGAAACAAGTTTATCAATCACAGATGGTGAATCAAGTGTAGCGGAGGTATTCAGAATTGTACCTTTTCTTGTAGTGGATGGTAATATGGAGACCTTAGAATCGCGAGGTTTACCCATTATGGAGAATTTGCAGCGAACAATATTAATCCAAGTGAACTTCCAAATAAAGCTATGCTCCCTGGCAACAGCGCCAGAAAATAGTCTTGATGACCCACAAGTATAGGGGATCGCAACAGTCTTCGAGGGTAGTATAACCCAATTTATTGATTCGACACAAGGGGAGACAAAGAATACTTGAAAGCCTTAACAGCGGAGTTGTCAATTCAGCTGCACCTGGAAACAGACTTGCTCGCAAGGGTTTATCAAGTAGTAATAGCTTTATAGCGGTAGCGATAGTGAAATAACAAAGAACAGAGTAACAGAGACAGCAGTAGTGATTTTAGTAAACAGCAGGATTAAAATACTGTAGGCACGGGGACGGATGATGGGCGTTGCATGGATGAGAGAAACTCATGTAACAATCATAGCAGGGCATTTGCAGATAATAATAAAACGGTGTCCAAGTACAAAGCAATCAATAGGCATGTGTTCCATATATAGTCGTGCGTGCTCGCAATGAGAAACTTGCACAACATCTTTTGTCCTACCAGCCGGTGGCAGCCGGGCCTCAAGGGAAACTACTGGATATTAAGGTACTCCTTTTAATAGAGTACCGGAGCAAAGCATTAACACTGCGTGAACACATGTGATCCTCACATCACTACCATCCCCTCCGGTTGTCCCAATTCTTGTCACTTCGGGGCCATTGGTTCCAGACAGCGACATGTGTATACAACTTATAGGTAAGACCATAAACAATGAATATCTTGATGAAACAATAACATGTTCAGATCTGAGATCATGGCACTCGGGCCCTATTGACAAGCATTAAGCATAACAAGTTGCAATAATATCATCAAAGTACCGATTACGGACACTAGGCACTATGCCCTAACAATCTTATGCTATTACATGACCAATCTCATCCAATCCCTACCATCCCCTTCGGCCTACAGCGGGGGAATTACTCACACATGGATGGGGGAAACATGGCTGGTTGATGTAGAGGCGTTGGCGGTGATGGCGGCGATGATCTCCTCCAATTCCCCATCCCGGCGGAGTGCCAGAACGTAGACTTCTGGCTCCCGCGATGGAGTTTCGCGATGTGGCGGCGTTCTGGAGGGTTTCTGGCGACTTCGACTTCTCCCCGTGCGTTTTTAGGTCGAGGCCGATAAATAGTCCAAAGGAGGGCGTCGGAGGCCGGCCGAGGGGGCCACACCACATGGCCGCGCGGCCCCCCCTGGGCCGCGCCGCCCTGTGGTGTGGGGCCCTCGGGCCTCCACCTGAGTTGTCCTTCTGGCTCCGTCAGTATTCTTGGAAAATAGGGCCTTCTGCATAAATTCCGAGGATTTTCCCCAAAGTTGGATTTCTGCACAAAAACGAGACACCAGAACAGTTCTGCTGAAAACAGCGTTAGTCCGTGTTAGTTGTATCCAAAATACACAAATTAGAGGCAAAACAATAGCAAAAGTGTTCGGGAAAGTAGATACGTTTTGGACGTATCACACGCCTCCTGTTGCTCTGTTTCACTACCTACGAGCACTACTTCGTTCTTCTTGAGCTCTTGTCTTTGGTGGAGTGGTGCTAGTGTGGTGTGACAGTGGTGTTGCTGTGGTGGTGGTGCTTCTGTGAGCTGCGGTGCTCGACATCGATGGACGACGCCATAGACGCAACCTCGGCGTCGGTGTACTAGTGGTGTTGTCGCTGTCCTCACTGCATCCTCGACCTCGACGCCGGCAGGACGGCGTCTGCTTGTGACGGTAAAGCACTCGTCCGTTGGGAACCCCAAGAGGAAGGTGTGTGATGCGTACAGCAGCGAGTTTTCCCTCAGTAAGAAACCAAGGTTATCGAACCAGTAGGAGTCAAGAAGCACGTTGAAGGTTGATGGCGGCGGAGTGTAGTGCGGCGCAACACCAGGGATTCCGGCGCCAACGTGGAACCTGCACAACACAACCAAAATACTTTGCCCCAACTTAACAGTGAGGTTGTCAATCTCACCGGCTTGCTGTAACAAAGGATTAGATGTATAGTGTGGATGATGATGTTTGCAGAAAACAGTAGAACAAGTATTGCAGTAGATTGTATTCGATGTAAAAGAATGGACCGGGGTCCACAGTTCACTAGTGGTGTCTCTCCCATAAGAAATAGCATGTTGGGTGAACAAATTACAGTTGGGCAATTGACAAATAAAGATGGCATGACAATGCACATACATGTTATGATGAGTAGTGTGAAATTCAATTGGGCATTACGACAAAGTACATAGACCGCTATCCAGCATGCATCTATGCCTAAAAAGTCCACCTTCAGGTTATCATCCGAACCCTTTCCAGTATTAAGTTGCAAACAACAGACAATTGCATTAAGTATGGTGCGTAATGTAATCAACAAATACATCCTTAGACATAGCATTGATGTTTTATCCCTAGTGGCAACAGCACATCCACAACCTTAGAACTTTCTGTCACTGTCCTGCATTCAATGGAGGCATGAACCCACTATCGAGCATAAATACTCCCTCTTGGAGTTACAAGTAACGACTTGGCCGGAGCCTCTACTAATAACGGAGAGCATGCAAGATCATAAACAACACATAGATGATAGATTGATAATCAACATAACATAGCATTCAATATTCATCGGATCCCAACAAACGCAACATGTAGCATTACAAATAGATGATCTTGATCATGTTAGGCAGCTCACAAGATCCGACAATGATAGCACAATGAGGAGAAGAAAACCATCTAGCTACTGCTATGGACCCATAGTCCAGGGGTGAACTACTCACACATCACTCCGGAGGCGACCATGGCGGTGAAGAGTCCTCCGGGAGATGATTCCCCTCTCCGGTAGGGTGCCGGAGGCGATCTCCTGAATCCCTTGAGATGGGATTGGCGGCGGCGTCTCTGGAAGGTTTTCCGTATCGTGGCTCTCGGTACTGGAGTTATTATCGACGAAGGCTTATGTAGGCGGAAGGGTAGGTTAGGGGGCGCCACGAGGGGCCCACACAACAGGGCGGCGCGGCCCTGGCGTGTCGCCGCCTCGTCGCCCCACTTCGTTGCCCTTTCGGACTTCTGGAAGCTTCGTGGAAAAATAAGATCCTGGGCGTTGATTTCGTCCAATTCCGAGAATATTTCCTTACTAGGATTTCTGAAACCAAAAACAGCAGAAAACAACAACTGGCTCTTCGGCATCTTGTTAATAGGTTAGTGCCGGAAAATGCATAAATATGACATAAAGTATGTATAAAACATGTGTGTATCATCATAAAACAAGCATGGAACATAAGAAATTATCGATACGTTGGAGACGTATCAGCATCCCCAAGCTTAGTTCCTACTCGTCCCGAGTAGGTAAACGATAACAAAGATAATTTCCGAAGTGACATTCTATCATAATCTTGATCAATACTATTGTAAGCACATGTAATGAATGCAGCGATTCAAAGCAATGGTAAAGACAATGATTAACCAACTGAATCATATAGCAAAGATTTTTCATTAATAGTACTTTCAAGACAAGCATCAATAAGTCTTGCATAAGAGTTAACTCATAAAGCAGTAAATTCATAGTAAAGGCATTGAAGCAACACAAAGGAAGATATAAGTTTCAGCGGTTGCTTTCAACTTGTAACATGTATATCTCATGGATAATTGTCAATATAAAATAATATGATGAATGCAAATATGCAAGTATGTAAGAATCAATGCACAGTTAACACAAGTGTTTGCTTCTAAGATGGAGAGAAGTGGGTAAACTGACTCAACATAAAAGTAGAAGAAAGGCCCTTCGAAGAGGGAAGCATTGATTGCTATATTTGTGCTAGAGCTTTTATTTTGAAAACAAGAAACAATTTTGTCAACGGTAGTAATAAAGCATATGCATTATGTATAAGATATCCTACAAGTTGCAAGCCTCATGCATAGTATACCAATAGTGCCCGCACCTTGTCCTAATTAGCTTGGATTTACATGGATTATCATCGCAATACATATGTTTTAACCAAGTATCACAAAGGGGTACCTCTATGCCGCCTGTACAAAGGTCTAAGGAGAAAGCTCGCATTGGATTTCTCGCTTTTGATTATTCTCAACTTAGACATCCATACCGGGACAACATAGACAACAGATAATGGACTCCTCTTTAATGCATAAGCATTCAACAACAAAAAATATTCTCATAAGAGATTAAGGATTGTTGTCCAAAACTGAAACTTCCACCATGGATCATGGCTTTAGTTAGCGGCCCAATGTTCTTCTCTAACAATATGCATACTCAAACCATTCAACTCATGATAAATCACTCTTACTTCAGACAAGACGAACATGCATAGCAACTCACATGATATTCAACAAAGGATAGTTGATGGCGTCCCCAGGAACATGGTTATCGCACAACAAGCAACTTAATAAGAAATAAGATACATAAGTACATATTCAATACCACAATAGTTTTTAGGCTATTTGTCCCATGAGCTATATATTGCAAAGATAGAGGAATGGAAATTTAAAGGTAGCAGTCAAGCAATTTACTTTGGAATGGCAGAAAATACCATGTAGTAGGTAGGTATGGTGGACACAAATGGCATAGTTTTTGGCTCAAGGATTTTGGATGCACGAGAAGTATTCCCTCTCAATACAAGGCTTAGGCTAGCAAGGTTGTTTGAAGCAAACACAAGTATGAACCGGTACAACAAAACTCACATAAAAACATATTGCAAGCATTATAAAACTCTACACCGTCCTCCTTGTTGCTCAAACCCTTACCAGAAAATATCTAGACCTTAGAGAGACCAATCATGCAAACCAAATTTTAGCAAGCTCTATGTATTTATTCACTAATAGGTGCAAAGTATATGATGCAAGAGCTTAAACATGATCTATATGATCACAACAATTGCCAAGTATCAAATTATTCAAGACATTATACCAATTACCACATGTAGCATTTTCTGTTTCCAACCATATAACAATTAACAAAGCAGTTTCAACCTTCGCCATGAACATTATGAGTAAAGCTAAGGACATATTTGTCCATATGCAACAGCGGAGCGTGTCTCTCTCCCACACAATGAATGCTAGGATCCAATTTTATTCAAACAAAACAAAACAAAAACATACATCGCTCCAAGTAAAGCACATAAGATGTGATGGAATAAAAATATAGTTTCACTAGAGGAACCTGATAATGTTGTCGATGAAGAAGGGGATGCCTTGGGCATCCCCAAGCTTAGATGCTTGAGTCTTCTTGAAATATGCAGGGATGAACCACCGGGGCATCCCCAAGCTTAGAGCTTTCACTCTCCTTGATCATATTGTATCATCCTCCTCTCTTGATCCTTGAAAACTTCCTCCACACCAAACTCAAAACAACTCATTAGAGGGTTTAGTGCATAATCGAAATTCACATGTTCAGAGGTGACATAATCATTCTTAACACTTCTGGACATTGCACAAAGCTACTGAAAGTTAATGGAATAAAGAAATCCATCAAGCATAGCAAAACAGACAATGCGAAATAAAAGGCAGAATCTATCAAAACAGAACAGTCCGTAAAGACGAATTTTTTATGTAAACCAGACTTGCTCAAATGAAAATTCTCAAATTGATTGAAAGTTGCATACATGTCTGAGGATTACTCACGTAAATTGGCAGATTTTTCTGAGTTACCTACAGAGACTACTGCTCAAATTCGTGACAGCAAGAAATCTGTTTCTGCGCAGTAATCCAAATCTAGTATGAACCTTACTATCAAAGACTTTACTTGGCACAACAATGCAATAAAATAAGATAAGGAGAGGTTGCTACAGTAGTAAGAAATTCCAAGACTCAAATATAAAACAAAAGTGCAGAAGTAAAATCATGGGTTGTCTCCCGTAAGCGCTTTTCTTTAACGCCTTTCAGCTAGGCGCAGAAAGTGTGTATCAAGTATTATCAAGAGATGATGCATCAACAGCGGGGTTTGGAGTTTTCTCCACTATGCATTGTATCTTATCTATGTAAGTTTCAGGAGCTCCCTTTTCATTAGTCTTAGGCTTGCTATTCTCATCAAACAAATTTTCAGGGACAAGCCAAGCATAGTTATTTTCTAGTGCCTCGCACATTCCTAAGAGCTGGCAAGGTATTGATGTTTTAATATCCCCCTCATAATTAACTTGATTAGTGTACTTTTGTCTATCTTTTTCCATCTTTTCAAGGATACTAGCAAAGTTGGTATAAGAGCCAAGCATATTATATTTAGCAAAGACTTTTCTAGCTTCTCTTGCTACCCCACCAAATTCTTTAAGAAGGGTTTCTAATACAAAATCTTTCTTTTCTCCTTCTTCCATATCACTGAGTGTAAGAAACATATGTTGAATCACGGGATTGAGGTTAACAAATCTAGCTTCTAGCGTGTGTACTAAAGAAGCAACAACAATTTCATAAGTAGGAGCAAGTTCTACCAAGTGTCTATCTTCAAAATCTTCAACCGTACTAATATGAGTGAAAAAATCTTCTATATTATCTTTCCCAATGATAGACCCTCGGCTTACCGGTACATCTTTAAGAATAAACTTAGGAGGAAACATGATGAAATAAACAAGAAGCAAATAAAGTAAATGCAGGTAACTAATTTTTTTGTGTTTTGATATAATGCAGCAGACAAAGAAGTAAATAAAATAAAGCAAGACAAAAAACAAAGTAAAGAGATTGGAAGTGGAGACTCCCCTTGCAGCGTGTCTTGATCTCCCCGGCAACGGCGCTAGAAAAAGAGCTTGATACGCGTACAGAACGCCTCCGTTGGGAACCCCAAGAGGAAGGTGTGATGCGTACAGCAGCAAGTTTTCCCTCAGTAAGAAACCAAGATTTATCGAACCAGTAGGAGTCAAGAAGCACGTTGAAGGTTGATGGTGGCGGAGTGTAGTGCGGCGCAACACCAGGGATTCCGGCGCCAACATGGAACCTGCACAACACAACCAAAATACTTTGCCCCAACTTAACAGTGAGGTTGTCAATCTCACCGGCTTGCTGTAACAAAGGATTAGATGTATAGTGTGGATGATGATGTTTGTAGAAAACAGCAGAACGAGTATTGCAGTAGATTGTATTCGATGTAAAAGAATGGACCGGGGTCCACAGTTCACTAGTGGTGTCTCTCCCATAAGAAATAGCATGTTGGGTGAACAAATTACAGTTGGGCAATTGACAAATAAAGATGGCATGACAATGCACATACATGTTATGATGAGTAGTGTGAAATTCAATTGGGCATTATGACAAAGTACATAGACTGCTATCCAGCATGCATCTATGCCTAAAAAGTCCACCTTCAAGTTATCATCCGAACCCCTTCCAGTATTAAGTTGCAAACAACAGACAATTGCATTAAGTATGGTGCGTAATGTAATCAACAAATACATCCTTAGACATAGCATTGATGTTTTATCCCTAGTGGCAACAGCACATCCACAACCTTAGAACTTTCTGTCACTGTCCCAGATTTAATGGAGGCATGAACCCACTATCGAGCATAAATACTCCCTCTTGGAGTTAGAAGTAACGAGTTGGCCAGAGCCTCTACTAATAACGGAGAGCATGCAAGATCATAAACAACACATATATGATAGATTGATAATCAACATAACATAGTATTCAATATTCATCGGATCCCAACAAACGCAACATGTAGCATTACAAATAGATGATCTTGATCATGTTAGGCAGCTCACAAGATCCGACAATGATAGCACAATGAGGAGAAGACAACCATCTAGCTACTGCTATGGACCCAGTCCAGGGGTGAACTACTCACACATCAATCCGGAGGCCACCATGGCGATGAAGAGTCCTCCGGGAGATGATTCCCCTCTCCGGCAGGGTGCCGGAGGCGATCTCCTGAATCCCCCGAGATGGGATTGGCGGCGGCGGCGTCTCTGGAAGGTTTTCCGTATCGTGGCTCTCGGTACTGGAGTTATTATCGACGAAGGCTTATGTAGGCGGAAGGGTAGGTTAGGGGCGCCACGAGGGGCCCACACAACAGGGCAGCGCAGCCCTGGCGTGTCGCCGCCTCGTCGCCCCACTTCGTTTCCCTTTTGGACTTCTGGAAGCTTCGTGGAAAAATAAGATCCTGGGCGTTGATTTCGTCCAATTCCGAGAATATTTCCTTACTAGGATTTCTGAAACTAAAAACAGCAGAAAACAGCAACTGGCTCTTCGGCATCTTGTTAATAGGTTAGTGCCGGAAAATGCATAAATATGACATAAAGTATGTATAAAACGCGTGTGTATCATCATAAAACAAGCATGGAAAATAATAAATTATCGATACGTTGGAGACGTATCAGCGTCGCCGACGCAACCCCGGCATCAACCGCTACGACTACTCTTCTATAACAATGTGAGCTACTTATACCCTCTTTCCCTCTCTCTCTCTCTCTCTCTCAGTATTCTATATGGCTATGGATTTGTTGGCCAAACATTTGGGTGTGCTTAACCCGATTGCTGCATGTCCATGGTGATTATCAAATGATAGTAGTGTTAGATGATCTAGTGTCTTATGCTCGATTCAGTTGCCTACTAGCTGTTTGTACTTGATACGTCTCCAACGTATCGATAATTTCTTATGTTCCATGCCACTTTATTGATGATACCTACATGTTTTATGCATACTTTATGTCATATTTATGCATTTTCCGGCACAAACCTATTAACGAGATGCCGAAGAGCCATTCTTTGTTTTACTGCTTTTGGTTTCAGAAATCCTAGTAAGAAAATATTCTCGGAATTGGACGAAATCAACGCCTGTGGGCCTATTTTCACACGAAGCTTCCAAGACCGAAGGAGTCACGAAGTGGGGCCACGGGGCGCCGCCACAGTGAGGGCGGCGCGGCCTGGGGGCCCGCGCGGCCCCCGCTGTGTGGGGCCCCGTGACGCCTCTTGACCTGCCCTTCCGCCTACTTAAAGCCTTCATCGCGAAACCCCCAGTACCGAGAGCCACGATACGGAAAACCTTCCAGAGACGCCGCCGCCAATCCCATCTCGGGGGATTCAGGAGATCGCCTCCGGCACCCTGCCGGAGAGGAGAATCATCTCCCGGAGGACTCTTCACCGCCATGGTCGCCTCCGGAGTGATGAGTGAGTAGTTCACCCCTGGACTATGGGTCCATAGCAGTAGCTAGATGGTCGTCTTCTCCTAATTGTGCTTCATTGTTGGATCTTGTGAGCTGCCTAACATGATCAAGATCATCTATCTGTAATGCTATATGTTGTGTTTGTTGGGATCCGATGAATAGAGAATACTATGCCATGTTGATTATCAATCTATTATATATGTGTTGTTTATGATCTTGCATGCTCTCCGTTATTAGTAGAGGCTCTGGCCAAGTTTTTACTCTTAACTCCAAGAGGGAGTATTTATGCTCGATAGTGGGTTCATGCCTCCATTAAATCTGGGACAAAGGATGTAAAGTTCTAAGGTTGTGGATGTGCTGTTGCCACTAGGGATAAAACATCGATGCTATGTCTAAGGATGTAGTTGTTGATTACATTACGCACCATACTTAATGCAATTGTCTGTTGTTTGCAACTTAATACTGGAGGGGGTTCGGATGATAACCTGAAGGTGGACTTTTTAGGCATAGATGCATGCTGGATAGCGGTCTATGTACTTTGTCGTAATGCCCAATTAAATCTCACTATACTCATCATATCATGTATGTGCATGGTCATGCCCTCTTTATTTGTCAATTGCCCTACTGTAATTTGTTCACCCAACATGCTATTTATCTTATGGGAGAGACACCACTAGTGAACTGTGGACCCCGGTCCATTTTTTTACATCGAATACAATCTACTGCAATACTTGTTCTACTGTTTTCTGCAAACAATCATCATCCACACTATACATCTAATCCTTTGTTACAGCAAGCCGGTGAGATTGACAACCTCACTGTCACGTTGGGGCAAAGTAATTTGATTGTGTTGTGCAGGTTCCACGTTGGCACCGGAATCCCTGGTGTTGCGCCGCACTACACTTCGCCGCCATCAACCTTCAACGTGCTTCTTGACTCCTACTGGTTCAATAAACCTTGGTTTCGTACTGAGGGAAACTTACTGCTGTACGGATCACACCTTGCACTTGGGGTTCCCAACGGTCGCGTGCTGTACGCGTGTCAAGCTAAATTTCTGGCGCCGTTGCCGGGGAGATCAAGACACGCTGCAAGGGGAGTCTCCACCTCCAATCTCTTTACTTTGTTTTTGTCTTGCTTTATTTTATTTACTACTTTGTTTGCTGCACTAAATCAAAATACAAAAAAAATAGTTGCTAGTTTTACTTTATTTACTGTCTTGTTTGCTATATCAAAAACACAAAAAATTTGTTACTTGCATTTACTTTATCTAGTTTGCTTTATTTACTATTGCTAAAATGGGTACTCCTGAAAATACTAAGTTGTGTGACTTCATAACCACAAATAATAATGATTTCTTATGCACACCTATTGCTCCACCCGCTACTACAGCGGAATTCTTTGAAATTAAACCTGCTTTACTAAATCTTGTTATGAGAGAGCAATTTTCTGGTGTTAGTTCTGATGATGCTGCTGCCCATCTTAATAATTTTGTTGAATTATGTGAAATGCAAAAGTATAAGGATGTAGATGGTGACATTATAAAATTAAAATTGTTTCCTTTCTCATTAAGAGGAAGAGCTAAAGATTGGTTGCTATCTCTGCCTAAGAATAGTATTGATTCATGGACAAAATGCAAGGATGCTTTTATTGGTAGATATTATCCTCCTGCTAAAATTATATCTTTGAGAAGTAGCATAATGAATTTTAAACAATTGGATAATGAGCATGTTGCACAAGCATGGGAAAGAATGAAATCTTTGGTTAAAAACTGCCCAACCCATGGACTGACTACTTGGATGATCATCCAAACCTTTTATGCAGGACTGAATTTTTCTTCGCGGAACCTATTGGATTCAGCTGCTGGAGGTACCTTTATGTCCATCACTCTAGGTGACGCAACAAAGCTTCTCGATAATATGATGATTAATTACTCTGAATGGCACACGGAAAGAGCTCCACAAGGTAAGAAAGTAAATTCTGTTGAAGAAACCTCCTCCTTGAGTAGGACTAATGTTGATCCTAATAATGTTCCATTAGCTTCATTGGTTGCTCAAGAAGAACATGTTGATGTGAACTTCATTAAAAATAATAATTTCAACAACAATGCTTATCGGAACAATTCTAGTAACAACTATAGGCCATATCCTTATAATAATGGCAACAGCTATGGTAATTCTTATGGGAATTCTTACAACAATAATTGGAACACACCCCCTGGACTTGAAGCCATGCTTAAAGAATTTATTAGTACACAAACTGCTTTTAACAAATCTGTTGAAGAAAAGCTTGGGAAAATCGATATACTTGCTTCTAAAGTCGATAGTCTTGCTGCTGATGTTGATCTTTTGAAATCGAAAGTTATGCCTAATGAAAATAATAATAATAAAATTGTTACTACAGAAAATGCCATCCAAGTTAGAATTAATGAGAATATAAGATTGATGGCCGAATTGCGTGCTAGGTGGGAAAGAGAAGAAAATGCTAAAGAAGATAATATAGCTAAAGTTTGGACTATTACCACCACTAGTAATGCTAATGCTCCACATGTTGCTGCACCTCCTACTATTAATGGTAAAATAATTGGTGTTGGCAATGTTTCCACTTCTAATGCAAAGCGTGAAAAACTGCCTGAAACTACTAAAACTACTTTGAAACCGCTTCGTGATAAAACTGCTGAAATTTTTTCCAACCTTGGGGACAATGATCCCATTGCTTTAGATTATAATGGTTTGGATTTTGATGATTGCCACATCTCTGAAGTTATAAAGTTCTTACAAAAACTTGCTAAGAGTCCTAATGCTAGTGCTATAAATTTGGCTTTCACGAAACATATTACAAATGCTCTCATAAAAGCTAGAGAAGAGAAACTAGAACGCGAAGCTTCTATTCCTAGGAAGCTAGAGGATGGTTGGGAGACCATCATTAAGATGAAATTCAATGACTTTGATTGTAATGATTTATGTGATCTTGGTGCAAGTATTTCCGTTATGCCTAAGAAAATCTATAATATGCTTGACTTGCCACCATTGAAAAATTATTATTTGGATGTTAATCTTGCTGATATTTCTACAAAGAAACCTTTGGGGAGAGTTGATAATGTTCGCATTACCGTTAAAAATAACCTTGTCCCCGTTGATTTTGTTGTCTTGGATATTGAATGCAATGCATCTTGTCCCATTATATTGGGAAGACCTTTTCTTCGAACTGTTGGTGCTATTATTGATATGAAGGAAGGTAATATTAAATATCAATTTCCTCTCAAGAAAGGTATGGAACACTTCCCTAGAAAGAGAATGAAGTTACCTTTTGATTCTACCATTAGAATAAATTATGATGTTGATGCTTCATCTCTTGATAATACTTGATACACACTTTCTGCGCCTAGCTGAAAGGCGTTAAAGAAAAGCGCTTATAGGAGACAACCCATGGTTTTACTACTGCACTTTTGTTTTATATTTGAGTCTTGGAAGTTTTTACTACTGTAGCAACCTCTCCTTATCTTAGTTTTGTTGCATTGTTGTGCCAAGTAAAGTCTTTGATAGTAAGGTTCATACTAGATTTGGATTACTGCGCAGAAACAGATTTCTTTGCTGTCACGAATCTGGGCCTAATTCTCTGTAGGTAACTCAGAAAATTATGCCAATTTACGTGAGTGATCCTCAGATATGTACGCAACTTTCATTCAATTTGAGCATTTTCATTTGAGCAAGTCTGGCGCCTCAATAAAATTCGTCTTTACGGACTGTTCTGTTTTGACAGATTCTGCCTTTTATTTCGCATTGCCTGTTTTGTTATGCTTGATGGATTTTTAGATTCCATTAACTTTCAGTAGCTTTGTACAATGTCCAGAAGTGTTAAGAATGATTATGTCACCTCTGAACATGTGAATTTTGATTATGCACTAACCCTCTAATGAGTTGTTTTGAGTTTGGTGTGGAGGAAGTTTTCAAGGATCAAGAGAGGGAGATGATACAATATGATCAAGGAGAGTGAAAGCTCTAAGCTTGGGGATGCCCCGGTGGTCCATCCCTGCATATTTCAAGAAGACTCAAGCGTCTAAGCTTGGGGATGCCCAAGGCATCCCCTTCTTCATCGACAACATTATCAGGTTCCTCTAGTGAAACTATATTTTTATTCCATCACATCTTATGCACTTTGCTTGGAGCGTCGGTTTGTTTTTGTTTTTGTTTTGTTTGAATAAAATGGATCCTAGCATTCATTGTGTGGGAGAGAGACACGCTCCGCTGTTGCATATGGACAAATATGTCCTTAGGCTTTACTCATAGTGTTCATGGCGAAGGTTGAATCTTCTTCGTTAAATTGTTATATGGTTGGAAACGGGAAATGCTACATGTAGTAATTGGTAAAATGTCTTGGATAATTTGATACTTGTCAATTTTTGTGCTCATGTTTAAGCTCTTGCATCATATACTTTGCACCTATTAATGAAAAAATACATAGAGCTTGCTAAAATTTGGTTTGCATAATTGGTCTCTCTAAGGTCTAGATAATTTCTAGTAAGAGTTTGAACAACAAGGAAGACGGTGTAGAGTCTTATAATGTTTACAATATGTCTTTTATGTGAGTTTTGATGCACCGCTTCATACTTGTGTTTGTTTCAAATAACCTTGCTAGCCTAAGCCTTGTATCGAGAGGGAATACTTCTCATGCATCCAAAATCCTTGAGCCAACCACTATGCCACTTGTATCCACCATACCTACCTACTACATGGTATTTCTCCGCCATTCCAAAGTAAATTGCTTGAGTGCTACCTTTAAAATTTTCATTCTTCATCTTTACAATATATAGCTCATGGGACAAATAGCCTAAAAACTATTGTGGTATTGAATATGTACTTATGCACTTTATCTCTTATTAAGTTGCTTGTTGTGCGATAACCATGTTCCTGCGGACGCCATCAACTACTCTTTGTTGAATATCATGTGAGTTGCTATGCATGTTCGTCTTGTCTGAAGTAAGGGCGATTTACCATGAGTTGAATGGTTTGAGCATGCATACTGTTAGAGAAGAACATTGGGCCGCTAACTAAAGCCATGATCCATGGTGGAAGTTTCAGTTTTGGACAAATATCCTCAATCTCATATGAGAAAATTAATTGTTGCTAAATGCTTAAGCATTAAAGAGGATTCCATTATCTGTTGTCTATGTTGTGCCGGTATGGATGTCTAAGTTGAGAATAATCAAAAGCGAGAAATCCAATGCGAGCTTTCTTCTTAGACCTTTGTACAGGCGGCATAGAGGTACCCCTTTGTGACACTTGGTTAAAACATATGCATTGCGGTGATAATCCAGGTAATCTGAGCTAATTAGGACAAGGTGCGGGCACTATTAGTATACTATGCATGAGGCTTGCAACTTGTAGGATATAATTTACATGATGCATACGCTTTATTACTACCGTTGACAAAATTGTTTCTTGTTTTCAAAATAAAATCTCTAGCACAAATATAGCAATCAATGCTTCCCTCTGCGAAGGGCCTTTCTTCTACTTTTATGTTGAGTTAGTTCACCTATTTCTCTACATCTCAAGAAGCAAACACTTGTGTGAACTGTGCATTGATTCTTACATACTTGCATATTGCACTTGTTATATTACTTTACATTGACAACTATCCATGAGATATACATGTTACAAGTTGAAAGCAACCGCTGAAACTTAATCTTCCTTTGTGTTGCTTCAATGCCTTTACTTTGAATTATTGCTTTATGAGTTAACTCTTATGCAAGACTTATTGATGCTTGTCTTGAAAGTACTATTCATGAAAAGTCTTTGCTATATGATTCATTTGTTTACTCATTGCATTACCATTGTTTTGATCGCTGCATTCATTACATGTCCTTACAATAGTATGATCAAGGTTATGATGGCATGTCACTCCAGAAATTATCTTTGTTATCGTTTACCTACTCGGTACGAGCAGGAACTAAGCTTGGGGATGCTGATACGTCTCCAACGTATCGATAATTTCTTATGTTCCATGCCACTTTATTGATGATACCTACATATTTTATGCATACTTTATGTCATATTTATGCATTTTCCGGCACTAACCTATTAACGAGATGCCGAAGAGCCAGTTGCTGTTTTCTGCTGTTTTTGGTTTCAGAAATCCCAGTAAGGAAATATTCTCGGAATTGGACGAAATCAACGCCCAGGGGCCTATTTTCACACGAAGCTTCCAGAAGACCGAAGAAGTCACGAAGTGGGGCCACGGGGCGCCGCCACAGTAGGGCGGCGCGGCCTACAGGGGGCCCGCGCGGCCCTGCTGTGTGGGGCCCCCGTGACGCCTCTTGACCTGCCCTTCCGCCTATTTAAAGCCTTCGTCGCGAAACCCCCAGTACCGAGAGCCACGATACGGAAAACCTTCCAGAGACGCCGCCGCCGCCATTCCCATCTCGGGGGATTCAGGAGATCGCCTCCGGCACCCTGCCGGAGAGGGGAATCATCTCCCGGAGGACTCTTCACCGCCATGGTCGCCTCCGGAGTGATGAGTGAGTAGTTCACCCCTGGACTATGGGTCCATAGCAGTAGTTAGATGGTCGTCTTCTCCTAATTGTGCTTCATTGTTGGATCTTGTGAGCTGCCTAACATGATCAAGATCATCTATCTGTAATGCTATATATTGTGTTTGTTGGGATCCGATGAATAGAGAATACTATGCTATGTTGATTATCAATCTATTATCTATGTGTTGTTTATGATCTTGCATGCTCTCCGTTATTAGTAGAGGCTCTGGCCAAGTTTTTACTCTTAACTCCAAGAGGGAGTATTTATGCTCGATAGTGGGTTCATGCCTCCATTAAATGCAGGGATGTGACAGAAAGTTCTAAGGTTGTGGATGTGCTGTTGCCACTAGGGATAAAACATCGATGCTATGTCTAAGGATGTAGTTGTTGATTACATTATGCACCATACTTAATGCAATTGTCTGTTGTTTGCAACTTAATACTGGAGGGGGTTCGGATGATAACCCGAAGGTGGACTTTTTAGGCATAGATGCATGTTGGATAGCGGTCTATGTACTTTGTCGTAATGCCCAATTAAATCTCACTATACTCATCATATCATGTATGTGCATGGTCATGCCCTCTTTATTTGTCAATGGCCCTACTGTAATTTGTTCACCCAACATGCTATTTATCTTATGGGAGAGACACCACTAGTGAACTGTGGACCCCGGTCCATTCTTTTACATCGAATACAATCTACTGCAATATTTGTTCTACTGTTTTCTGCAAACAATCATCATCCACACTATACATCTAATCCTTTGTTACAGCAAGCCGGTGAGATTGACAACCTCACTGTCACGTTGGGGCAAAGTAATTTGGTTGTGTTGTGCAGGTTCCACGTTGGCGCCGGAATCCCTGGTGTTGCGCCGCACTACACTTCGCCGCCATCAACCTTCAACGTGCTTCTTGACTCCTACTAGTTCGATAAACCTTGGTTTCGTACTGAGGGAAACTTACTGCTGTACGCATCACACCTTCCACTTGGGGTTCCCAACGGTCGCGTGTTGTACGCGTGTCAGTACTATGTTGGTATCTCACTTTGGATGATTTGCTCATTCTATGACTGACAAAACTGAACTTGTACAGTTCAGTCAGCTAAAGTAATTCAGCTATACTCCTGTGTACCTTATTACTGAATTTGGAAATGTAAGAGGCATTTATATTTGCTTGCAGATTGATGCTTGGTTTGGTGGCTTGCTTATGAGCTTAGATTTATACTTATATTGCTGTGCTGCAACTTTGGTACTACTTGGTTGGTCAGGAACATTTCCTGGACAGTATGTAACCTTATGTAATTGCTCTACTAGATGCTATATTCTTGTGATGCCCCTGTTTGTAATTGCTGTACCAACCCAGGCATACATGACTGGTTATGTTGCTTTTGCTGAAGGATGCATTATATATTTACTTGATGCTCGACTTGACAATTTATTTGATGGCTTGCTGTATTAGCTTGTATGCTTATAGCCCCTGATTGCTGCTATGGTACTGCTTGGTTGGCCTAGGATGATTTCCTGGACCCCAAGTAGACCACTGTAGATGGTGAATTTATTGGTGAAAGATGTGTTGTGTAAAATTTATAAGAACAGATGTTGCACTTGAGATCTTGGGCCAGCCTATGATGCAAAGGCTGAGGCACTTCCTATTGATAAGAACAATTATAGTATTTATGTTTTTATAAGATTATCTGTGATGAACTGGACATAGCACTTCTATGCCATATCTGAGAGATATCCATCTCTCCATCCTCCTAGGTGAAAACCTAGCTGGAGGGTAGTGAGATTGGACTGATTTATATTATTCCCCTGATTTACTTGATATGACTATGCAAAAGATAGGAATAGATACTGCAAGATCTGGTCTCTGAATTGCTACCTACTATACTTGGTAGCTTGTCTTCTGGATGCTGACTGCTTCTTGTGGTTAGTCTGCATGCTCTCTGCTTCTTCTTCTTCTTCTTCCTAATGATCTAGCTGCTGGTGGGTGGTTACCTGTGTTGTTCTATTAGATCATGAGGTGTTCTTGCTGTTCTAGCTACTGTACTGTAGCTGCTACGGTTGTTCTTGATATCCTGGTTCGGCTGAGGTGTGTGTGAAATACTACCAGTACAGCTGCTGGTGTTTGGCTTTTATACTGATGTTGTATGGTTGACAACACATGACATGCATGTGTGGTGTAAGCTACTTGTGTGTGTGCTCCTGCCATCTAGTGTATGCTACAAAGTTGATCTTCTCTTCTTCCTTGTGCAAGCAACGTCAGGTTGTCCTTATCTTGTAATGGCTATTTATTTTTGTTACATCCAAGTGTATAATTCATGTGGGCTTCCCCTGATGGTTTCTAAATAGTTTTGCTTGGTTCATATTGACCATTTCATGTCAATATAGAATCCAAATTTAAATGGAAAAGGTTGTGGCTTAATTTTCTATAAGGAGCTAGTGCTAATTTGACATTAGTCACTTGATAAACTGTTGCCTTTTGTCTGCTTAGCTGCCTATCAATTATTTGTCATTGTTCCCTAAAGATATGTTGATTAGCTGCCTGAAATGATGATGCCTTATTGATGCCTTCGCTGGAATCGGAATAAATGTTCTCTGATTGTCTCATGTTGCCTTCTGAAGTGTTGCCTACTTACTTAACTTCATGATTCCAGTGAAATTAGGAAATCTGGACTAGTTCCCAGGTTTCCTAAGTACTAGCTCCAACATTAAATTTGCATCTCCTCAGGAGATGCATATATTCTAACCCATCAACAACCCTCTTTTGTTTTTGTCTACTTTTGCAGGAAAAGAAGATGTTTGGGAATTGGAGAAGATTAGATTTAGGAATTCTTTTATTTCCATTTTCTATTCTTTGTAATTTGGTTTCTTTTTATGGAGTTGTAAATAATTGAATTATGATAATTGTAATAAGGTTTAAATTATCTATCTATTTTGAATTATCAAATGTGTTAACTTTTACATATTGTATTTAATATTATAGTGTGGAATTCAAATTCAATTCAATATCTTATTTGAGTTCATGTTATTCATATTTGATTTGAATTCAAACTTGTTCTCCCAAAAACACATGAATGCACAAAGATCATGTCGAAATTTGTTGCACTTACATCGATGACTAACTCAATTCCACCGATGCAAGCGAGACCTCGATCACTTTGACAGTTTTAAATAAAAGCGCGAAAATTTCCCAGATTTTCTATGCATGAATGCAATGCACACATCTGTTTCCTCTATTTTTGTAACCCCAATACCTGGGATATTACATCCGGCAACCCTGGATATAGTTTGGTTTCCTCCATGTTTTCGTCATTGGATATATGCATTTGATTTCACTCGTATTATGAGAAATGCACACGTTGGAATGGAACTTATACTATATTGGCCTTCTAAATTTGTCATACATTTTGTCACTTGTTGACAATGAGGAGAAGTTTAGAGGGTTTAAGGGAAATGATTTTATACTTAAGTTTGGTTTGTGCTTGAGTGTTTGCCTTTCATGCATTCCATGTTTGTTTGTTGTTTTGCATTGGTTGAATATATAGTGTAAACTCTCCCGAAGGTTACTCTTCACAATGTATGCAATGAAATTCAAGTTCATCATAAGTGCATATATTATGGGGGAGTTTGCTATATATGTGTTGGTTCTACTCACATCTTTTGCATTAGTTGTAGTTTGCGTTCGTGGAATCAGTTTTGATATGGGCTAATAACTTTGTGTTACTTGAGCATATCAAATACAACCTCGAGTATACAACTTATTCTTGCATAAGTTTCATACTTGTTTCAAATATTTTTTATATAAATCCTCTTGTTGAGATTGTCAACAATTACCGAAATGGGGGAGATTGTAAGGGTACATTGCCCCTATTTGTGGTTTTGATAATTAATGACAATCTCTATGGACTAATATTTTAATTGAGTTTATATGAAGGGACATTCCATAGGTAATTCTTGTAGTTCGTGTGTTGGATTCAAGTGTGGATGCCATGAAGATATATCTTAAGTATTGACATCAAGATCATCGATTTGAATAATATGATACGGTCAAGAAGAAGAAATGAAGCCTCGCAGGGCCAATGCAGCACACAATTGAGAGGTTGCCCACTACCGGCTTCAGTGGGACTACTTCCGCCCCACGAAGCTGGTCTACATGCCGAACATGTTCCGGGCGCATTGGGATGTCAAGAGACTTATTTTGATTATTATACGAGGCGTCAGGGACTACGACCCCCTACTTTAGATGCAAGCCTGATTCCACTGGTAAGTTAGGCTTCACCTCTTACCAAAAGTGTCGCGTAGCTATTCATATGCTTGCACATGGAGTGTCGGGTGATCTTATCGATGAGTACTTGCGAATGAGCGAGACCACCTGCCTTGACGCGACGTGCAAGTTCCGTCGAGCCATGATTGCGGTGTTTGATGAGGTTTTACTTGAGAGAATCAACTGTTGCTGACACTTCCCAGCTGTTGTGGATCAACGAGCCAAGAGAGTTTCCTAGGATGATCGGTAGCATAGATTGCATGCACTGGGAGTGGAAAAACTGCCCATTTGCATGGCAGGGGTAGTATAGCGGGCATGTGGAGGGGTGGACTGTCATTCTTGAGGTAGTTGCATCAAACGATATGTGGATTTGGTGCTCTTTCTTTGGCATGGCTGATTCCGACAATGACGTCAACACGCTTCATCGCTCTCCGGTATTCTCCATGCTGCTTGTTGAAGGCAATAATGCTCTAGTGGTTCACTATGAGATCAATGGCAATGCATATGATAAGCCATATTATCCAGTTGATGGCATATATCCTAACAAGATCACACTAGTGAAGATGATTCGTGATCCTCAAACAGAGAAGGAGAAGAGGTTTACCAAACAACAATAGGCATGCAAGAAAGATGTAGAACGGGTATGTATTATGCTCCAAGCTTGTCGGGCTATTGTTCATTACCCTGCTAGAACATGGAACCTTCAGACCATGTGGGAGGTGATGACCTCTTGTGTGATCATGCACAACATAATCGTTGAGCAAGAGCGTGATAACAACCACCATAACCAAAGATGGAAATTTCAGGGGGAGCTGATTGAGCCGCAGTATGGGACTTCATCGTGTGAGGAGTTCCTCCATATGCACGTTAAGCTCCGTGATAGCCACATTCACGACCGTCTTCAGACGGATCTAGTCGAGTATCGGTGGGCATGGGCATTGGCAGACCATGAGTAGAATGAGGAGTAGTCATCCCATCTTTTTTTATTTGTTTTATTGTGAACTATGTTTAATTATTTCGTGCACAACATTGTATTTGAACTATATCGTTTATCTAGATATAATAAAGTTACAAGGCTATTTATATTTGTTTGATTGCAGCTTTATTGTTTCCTATACATATGAGAAGATTGGGTTGAAAATAAGGTGAAATTAAATTAAAATGGACCAGACCAAAACGCGTTGGACCGTTGGCTATCCCAACCCAAATAAAAAAAACGTGATCGGACGGTTATTTTAGTGTCTGCGGCACGATCCAAACAAATTAAAACATATACAAATGGTGTCTAAAATGCATCGAGCCGCTAGAGATGCTTTTACACATTGAATCGTAACTAGCGGGGTCTAGCGTACCAGTGCAATCACTCCAACACAACACATCGGTACAAACGGTCATCCAAAATTTGCAACCACACACACACCTAACCAATATCATAAGAGTAACCATACACATGCTCCATGCAGCTTGCGCATCACATCACATGAGGGGTTAGCTAGCTAGGTTGCTGTTTCTTCTACGGTCAACCGGCCGGCCACCTCTCTCAAAGTTTCAATCATCTTCTTCCTCTTCGGGTCACTACACATCCAACGATTCACGCTACAGGATCGGAAACGGTGACCCCATGCATGTGGCCATCTTATTAGTAGCACCTACGGCACAACACAACAAAGCACACCTACCTCCCCCAAACGCTCTGCTCGGTCGCTAGCTTGCGCCCATACATACTCGCAACGCCCAAGTACAGAGCGCACCTCCCTCTTCTTCAGGGAGGCTAGCCCACTGCCCACTACCTCTCCACTCTCCCACCTCTGCTCTTAGCATGGTGAGGGACACCGGCACCGGAGCCCTGCAGCTACTGGCAATGCTTCTCCTCCTTCTAGCGTCCGAGCTCGCCACATTCAGCTGCGGCCACCGGATCCCAAGAGCAGACGTTGCATCGTGGAAGAAGCGCGAGCCGACGGCGCCGACGGGACGCATGGCGTCCACCAAGACAGCCACGACCAAAGCCAGCGACGGAGCGGCGGCAGGGGCGCTCGGCGACTCCAAGAGGGTGGTCCCGGGCGGCCCCAACCCGCTGCACAACTAGCGCCGCTCTCAGGTTCTTCTTCGCCTCCATTTTTGCTCGCGCAGAAGAACACCAGACCACTAGCTAGTGAGTGCTGAGTAGTGCCCGATACAGTCACATACACTACTACCAGTCACTTTTGTATGTGGTTGTATCGGGCACTGAGTATGTGAGCACTGAGTAGCGAGTAACTGTAATTAGCTAGCACATTAGAGCTGATCTGGAGTCTGGAATCTGAATCCAAGACTAGTGTAATTACATGTAATATCATCTTTTTGTTCCTCCCTCGCTGTTATTATTCAGTTCTTCATCGAGCGAAGATCTGAAATAGAGTAACAGGACAATGATTGATCTGAATTCTGAAATAGCTTTGCAATGTGCTGCTGCGAGAGCTGGGAACAGTCAATGACCCTGTGTGCTTGTTTTCCGGGGGGTGTTTAACGTCATTTCGCGTTGGCGGAGGTGTATAGCAAAGGGACAAGCGAGCCACGACAAGCTGGACCTTTGTCGTGCCTTGGCTAAAATAACATGGATCCTTTACTAGCCTTTTTGTTCGCTTATGCGCGTGATCTCATCAGTGAACATTGTTGTTATCTTTACCCCTCACATGCAAGAACCGTCGCGTATGGGATATAAAATTGTTTGCAGGTACGTTTAGTCTCTTGATTCGACGAGAGATGGGAGGCAAGAGTTTGGCAGTTTAGTGCAGCTGGAAGGTCAAATTAAGAACAACCGGCCGCATACATCGGCAGTCTGCAGTTTGAGTCAGTGTACATTAAGCCATAATCTACTCTCATCGTAGAAAATCATGTCAGGAGAACATGCATGGATCATGGTGCTGATTGCCACAAAGACTTTCTAGTTTTCTAGTGTGTCAAAATACAGTGTATATTGGTTTTGTCCCAAAACAGAATTTTAAGTTCGACCAGTACCAAATAAATACACTATGTAAGTACTTTTGATGAAAAATCCCACAATGTTTTTTTTCTAGGGAACAAATCCCGCAATGTTGTTTTGATATTATGGACCTTAAAAAATTTCCTGTAAATTTGGTCAGAGTTTGAGAAGCTTAACTTAGGACAAAACTAATATATGCACTCTATTTCGAGTGGAGTGCCCGACCCAAGATTTTACGAAAAGTATGTGGTACCAAAAATCTAAAATGCATAGTATATTTACCTTGTAAGTTTTGCGACATAATTTGTGCAAGCAATAAATAACATGCAATTGGATTATTAAGTTAGAAAGTACCATAAATTACCATACAAATAGTTCAAACACCAAACTAGTAGTTCGAAATATGCATTAAAGAAACTTACACTGATACTACTTGTTTGACTTGTCTTGTCTATGCTTCCTTTGGGGCGTGAAAGTCTCAATTGTATCATCTTCATCCACTTCAAAAAAAAAATATCCCGCTCAATATACGTAACTAGACAATCATGCAAGTGACTATAACCAATCTTATTTCTTAACTTTGTTTCCACTAAAGTCATTGCAAAAACACCCTTTCATCACTTGAATCACCACCTATCGAAATAATACTGGTTTAAGAAACAAGTAAACTATATCACACACTTTATGCTTCGATATTTCAAGAGGTCAACAAGATTTATAGACCTTGGAAACAATCATCTCTTCTCATATCATCAATATAATTGTCAAGTTGCAACTTAAGTTTAGCAAATAACTGCTCCATATATCATCACGGTAGAACTTAGCTATACTATGTACATTTTGTGCATCAAAAGAAAGCAAATGAGTTTGAAGGATTGAAGGCCGGCATACAAAAGAGTAACTCCATATTAACCTCATCAAACTAATTATCAAGCTTTTGACTAATTTGATCAATGACACCAATATATACTTCTCCTCTAAAGTGTCCATCACTTCTTTGGTCTCGAGCACAAGCATAGTTTGTTGATTTTCCATAGGGGACATATTTAATATTTGTGAAAAGAACTTCAACATGATGTCTTTTGCCATACTAAACTCTCAAGGAATTGAACTCAATCATTAGACCTCAGTTTTTGCATATGCTCTTTGCCATATTAACATGTGAGATTGTTGGAGATATGCCCAAGAGGCAATAATAAAATGGTTATTATAATATATCTTTGAGTTTATGATAATGTTTACATACCATGCTATAATTGTATTAACCGAAACATTGATACATGTGTGATATGTAAACAACAAAGAGTCCCTAGTATGCCTCTTAACTAGCTTGTTGATTAATGGATGATTAGTTTCATAATCATGAACATTGGATGTTATTAATAACAAGGTTATATCATTGTATGAATGATGTAATGGACACACCCAATTAAGCGTAGCATAAGATCACGTCATTAAGTTATTTGCTATAAGCTTTCGATACATAGTTACCTAGTCCTTATGACCATGAGATCATGTAAATCACTTATACCGGAAAGGTACTTTGATTACATCAAACGCTGCGTAAATGGGTGGTTATAAAGGTGGGATTAAGTATCCGGAAAGTATGAGTTGAGGCAGATGGATCAACAGTGGGATTTGTCCATCCTGATGACGGATAGATATACTCTGGGCCCTCTCGGTAGAATGTCGTCTAATAGCTTGCAAGCATATGAATGGTTCATAAGAGACCACATACCACAGTACGAGTAAAGAGTACTTGTCATCAGACGAGGTTGAACGAGGTATAGAGATACCGATGATCAAACCTCGGACAAGTAAAATATCGCGTGACAAAGGGAATTGGTATCGTATGTGAATGGTTCATTCGATCACTAAAGTCATCGTTGAATATGTGGGAGCCATTATGGATCTCCAGATCCCGCTATTGGTTATTGGACGGAGAGAAGTCTCAACCATGTCTACATAGTTCGCGAACCGTAGGGTGACACACTTAAGGTTTGATGTCGTTTAAGTATATATGGAATATGGAATGGAGTTTGAAGTTTTGTTCGGAGTCTCGGATGGGATCCAGGACATCACGAGGAGTTCCGAAATGGTCCGGAGAATAAGATTCATATATAGGAAGTCATATTCCAAGTTTGGAAATGATCCGGTGTATTTATGGCAGGTTCTAGAAGGTTCTAGAAAAGTCCGGAAGAAAGGCACTATGGAAAGTGGGACTCCACTAGCATGGCCGGCCAAACCCTAAGGGGGAGGAGTCCCAGGTGGGCTCCACTTTGGTGGCCGGCCAGCCCCACCTCAAGGAAAGGTGGGAGTCCCACCTTGAGTAGGACTTCCCCCTTGAGTAGGTTTCCCACCTTTGGGAAGTTTTGGTGTTGGGGTCTTATTCGAAGACTTGGACTACAACTCTTGGGGCTTCCACCTATATAATGAGGGTGTTATCACCAGAATTTGACCGAGTTAGAGGTGGGCCGCGATCAAGATGGATTTGAGGAATATACATGGTAGAATTACGTGAATCGGCCTGTTATGCTGAGTTTGGGCTAGTTTGCCCTTGTATCTGTAACATATTAGGATATGTGTCGATTAGTTAGAGTTTTGCCCGTGCACGGTTAGGTGCACGCCTAAATTAGAAAGTCCCCTGGATTATAAATATGTATCTAGGGTTTTATGGAAAAACAACAACCAACGTTCAACCAAACAAATCAATCTCGGCGCATCGCCAACTCCTTCGTCTCGAGGGTTTCTACCGGTAAGCGACATGCTGCCTAGATCGCATCTTGCGATCTAGGCAGCACAAGCTCCACGTTGTTCATGCGTTGCTCGTACTGAAGCCTTGTTGATGGCGAGCAACGTAGTTATCATAGATGTGTTAGGGTTAGCATAGTTCTTCGCGTAACATGCTATCGTAGTGCAACCCTTGCATGTCTAGCCGCCCTCACACCTATCTTAGGTGTGGGGGCGGCACCCCGCTTGATCATTATTTAGTAGATCTGATCCGTTACGATTGCTCCTTGTTCTACAAGGATTAGTTTAATATCTGCAATAGTTAGGCCTTACAAAGGGGGGGAGGATCCAGCGGCACGTAGGGTGTCGTTCGCTAGTCCTAAACAGGATGTTCCGGGGATCAACTTCGTGTTGGTTTTTAGGCCTTGTTTAGGATCGGCTTACGATCACCGTGCGTGGTCGCGAGGCCCAACCTGGAGTAGGATGATCCGATTATGCGGTGAAAACCCTAAATCGTCGTAGATCTAATTAGCTTTATCTTGATCAAGCAGGACCACCATATATTCGTGCACCCCGTACGAATCAAGGGTGGATCGGCTCCTTGAGCCGATTCACAGGATAACCTGAGAGCCGATCGAGGCTCGTATTTAATGATTACGTGTATGCCATGCAGGAAACTAAGCGAGGCATCTCCATCACCTTCCTGACCAGGTATAGGTCAGGTGGCACGCCCTTGCATCAGCATCGGACGTGTGACCAGAAGGCTTTGCGGGCCGTCGCTCGGAGGGACCTGATACGTCTCCGACGTATCGATAATTTCTTATGTTCCATGCCACATTATTGATGATATCTACATGTTTTATACACATTATATGTCATATTTATGCGTTTTCCGGAACTAACCTATTGACGAGATGCCGAAGTGCCGCTCCTCGTTTTCGCTGTTTTTGGTTTCGTAAATCCTAGTAAAGAAATATTCTCGAATCGGACGAAATCAACGCCCAGGTTCCTATTTTTCCCGGAAGCATCCGTAACACACGAGAACCGCCAGAGGGGGCACAGGCCACCAAACCCTAGGCCGGCGCGCCAAGGGGGGCCCGCGCCCCCCGATAGCCCGGCCACCCCGACCGCCCGCCAGCGCCGCCACGTCGCCTATTTAAAGCCTCCGTCGCGAAAACCCCGATACGTTCGACGAAATCCACGTAAACCTTCCAGAGCCGCCGCCATCGCGAAGCCAAGATCCTGGGTACAGAGTCTCGTTCCGGCACGTCGCCGGAACGGGGAAGTGCCCCCGGAAGGCTTCTCCATCGACACCGCTGCCATCTCCACCGCCATCTTCATCACCACTGCTGCTCCCATGAGGAGGGAGTAGTTCTCCATCGAGGCTCGGGGCTGTACCGGTAGCTATGTGGTTAATCTCTCTCCCATGTACCTCAATACAATGATCTCATGAGCTGCTTTACATGATTGAGATTCATATGAGTTTGTATCACAATTTATCTATGTGCTACTCTAGCAAAGTTATTAAAGTAGTTCTATTCCTCCCCGCACGTGTGTAAAGGTGACAGTGTGTGCACCGTGTTAGTACTTGGTTTATGCTATGATCATGATCTCTTGTAGATTGCGAAGTTAACTATTGCTATGATAATATTGATGTGATCTATTCCTCCTACATATGCATGAAGGTGACAGTGTGCATGCTATGTTAGTACTTGGTTTAGTCTATTGATCTATCTTACACTATAAGGTTACTTAAACATGAGCATTATTGTGGAGCTTGTTAACTCCGGCATTGAGGGTTCGTGTAATCCTACGCAATGTGTTCATCATCCAACAAAAGTGTAGAGTATGCATTTATCTATTCTGTTATGTGATCAATGTTGAGAGTGTCCACTAGTGAAAGTGTAATCCCTAGGCCTTGTTCCTAAATACTGCTATCGCTGCTTGTTTACTGTTTTACTGTGTTACTACTGCTGCAATACTACCACCATCAACTACACGCCAGCAAGCTATTTTCTGGCACCGTTGCTACTGCTCATATATATTCATACCACCTGTATTTCACTATCTCTTCGCCGAACTAGTGCACCTATTAGGTGTGTTGGGGACACAAGAGACTTCTTGCTTTGTGGTTGCAGGGTTGCATGAGAGGGATATCTTTGACCTCTTCCTCCCTGAGTTCGATAAACCTTGGGTGATCCACTTAAGGGAAAACTTGCTGCTGTTCTATAAACCTCTGCTCTTGGAGGCCCAACACTGTCTACAGGAAAAGGAGGGGGAAGTAGACATCAAGCTATTTTCTGGCGCCGTTGCCGGGGAGGAAAGGTAAAAGGTACTCACACTCCGGATCTCGGCTACCAAGCTATTTTCCATCGTTGTAAGTACTCGAAGCTATTTCCTTTAGATCCTGCAATTGCATCTTTTTGTTTCTTGTTTACACTAGTAAGGCATAATGGAAAACATCTGTGAGCTTTTTATTCTATTTCCTGAGTCAAGACATGAATGGTTTAATCCGAAAATTAAAAAACCCATGGAACATATTAGCATGAACACATTGAACACCATTGTTGCTAATGATATGGAAAATTCTAAGCTTGGGGAAGCTGGTTTTGATGAGCATGATCTTTTTAGTCCCCCAAGCATTGAGGAGAAAATTTTCTTTGATGATACTTTGCCTCCTATTTATGATGATTATAATGATAGTGGTCTTTTGGTGCCACCTACTATGGAGAGTAAATTTTGTTGTGATTATACTATGCCTCCTACACTTGATGAGAATAATAATGATAGCTACTTTGTTGAATTTGCTCCCACTACAACTACTAAAATTTATTATGCTTATGTGGAGAGTAATAATTTTATGCATGAGACTCATGATAAGAATGCTTTATGTGATAGTTATATTGTTGAGTTTGCTCATGATGCTACTGAAAGTTATTATGAGAGAGGAAAATATGGTTGTAGAAATTTTCATGTTACTAAAATGCCTCTCTATGTGCTGAAATTTTTGAAGCTACACTTGTTTTATCTTCCAATGCTTGTTACTTTGATCTTCATGAACTTGTTTATTTACAAGATTCCTATGCATAGGAAGCATGTTAGGCTTAAATTTGTTTTGAATTTGCCTCTTGATGTTCTCTTTTGCTTCAAATACTATTTCTTGCGAGTGCATCATTAAAACTGCTGAGCCCATCTTAATGGCTATAAAGAAAAGAACTTCTTGGGAGATAACCCATGTGTTATTTTGTTACAGTACTTTGTTTTATATTTGTGTCTTGGAAGTTGTTTACTACTGTAGCAACCTCTCCTTATCTTAGTTTTGTGTTTTGTTGTGCCAAGTTAAGCCGTTGATAGAAAAGTAAGTACTAGATTTGGATTACTGCACAGTTCCAGATTTCTTTGCTGTCACGAATCTGGGTCCACCTCCCTGTAGGTAGCTCAGAAAATTAAGCCAATTTACGTGCATGATCCTCAGATATGTACGAAACTTTCATTCAATTTGAGTATTTTCATCTGAGCAAGTCTGGTGCCATTTTAAAATTCGTCAATACGAACTGTTCTGTTTTGACAGATTCTGCCTTTTATTTCGCATTGCCTCTTTTGCTATGTTGGATGAATTTCTTTGATCCACTAATGTCCAGTAGCATTATGCAATGTCCAGAAGTGTTAAGAATGATTGTGTCACCTCTGAATATGTCAATTTATATTGTGCACTAACCCTCTAATGAGTTGTTTCGAGTTTGGTGTGGAGGAAGTTTTCAAGGATCAAGAGAGGAGTATGATGCAACATGATCAAGGAGAGTGAAAGCTCTAAGCTTGGGGATGCCCCGGTGGTTCACCCCTGCATATATCAAGAAGACTCAAGCGTCTAAGCTTGGGGATGCCCAAGGCATCCCCTTCTTCATCGACAACATTATCAGGTTCCTCCCCTGAAACTATATTTTTATTCCATCACATCTTATGTGCTTTTTCTTGGAGCGTCGGTTTGTTTTTGTTTTTTGTTTTGTTTGAATAAAATGGATCCTAGCATTCACTTTATGGGAGAGAGACACGCTCCGCTGTAGCATATGGACAAGTATGTCCTTGGTTTCTACTCATAGTATTCATGGCGAAGTTTCTCCTTCGTTAAATTGTTATATGGTTGGAATTGGAAAATGATACATGTAGTAATTGCTATAATGTCTTGGGTAATGTGATACTTGGCAATTGTTGTGCTCATATTTAAGCTCTTGCATCATATACTTTGCACCCATTAATGAAGAAATACATAGAGCATGCTAAAATTTGGTTTGCATATTTGGTCTCTCTAAGGTCTAGATAATTTCTAGTATTGAGTTTGAACAACAAGGAAGACGGTGTAGAGTCTTATAATGTTTACAATATGTCTTTTATGTGAGTTTTGCTGCACCGTTCATCCTTGTGTTTGTTTCAAATAGCCTTGCTAGCCTAAACCTTGTATCGAGAGGGAATACTTCTCATGCATCCAAATACTTGAGCCAACCACTATGCCATTTGTGTCCACCATACCTACCTACTACATGGTATTTCTCCGCCATTCCAAAGTAAATTGCTTGAGTGCTACCTTTAAAATTCCATTCTTCACCTTTACAATATATAGCTCATGGGACAAATAGCTTAAAAACTATTGTGGTATTGAATATGTACTTATGCACTTTATCTCTTATTAAGTTGCTTGTTGTGCGATAACCATGTTTCTGGGGACGCCATCAACTATTCTTTGTTGAATATCATGTGAGTTGCTATGCATGTTCGTCTTGTCTGAAGTAAGAGAGATCTACCACCTTATGGTTAAGCATGCATATTGTTAGAGAAGAACATTGGGCCGCTAACTAAAGCCATGATCCATGGTGGAAGTTTCAGTTTTGGATATATATCCTCAATCTCATATGAGAATAATAATTGTTGTTACATGCTTATGCATAAAAGAGGAGTCCATTATCTGTTGTCTATGTTGTCCCGGCATGGATGTCTAAGTTGAGAATAATCAATAGCGAGAAATCCAATGCGAGCTTTCTCCTTAGACCTTTGTACATGCGGCATAGAGGTACCCCTTTGTGACACTTGGTTAAAACATGTGCATTGCGATGATCCGGTAGTCCAAGCTAATTAGGACAAGGTGCGGGCACTATTAGTATACTATGCATGAGGCTTGCAACTTGTAAGATATAATTTACATAATACATATGCTTTATTACTACCGTTGACAAAATTGTTTCATGTTTTCAAAATAAAAGCTCTAGCACAAATATAGCAATCGATGCTTTTCCTCTATGGAGGACCATTCTTTTACTTTCAATGTTGAGTCAGTTCACCTATTTCTCTCCACCTCAAGAAGCAAACACTTGTGTGAACTGTGCATTGATTCCTACATACTTGCATATTGCACTTATTATATTACTCTATGTTGACAATTATCCATGAGATATACATGTTATAAGTTGAAAGCAACCGCTGAAACTTAATCTTCCTTTGTGTTGCTTCAATACCTTTACTTTGATTTATTGCTTTATGAGTTAACTCTTATGCAAGACTTATTGATGCTTGTCTTGAAGTATTATTCATAAAAAGTCTTTGCTATATGATTCAGTTGTTCACTCATGTCATTACCATTGTCTTGGATTGCTGCATTCATTACATATGTTTACAATATGATCAAGTTTATGATGGCATGTCACTCCAGAAATTATCTTTGTTTATCGTTTACCTGCTCGGGACGAGCAGAAACTAAGCTTGGGGATGCTGATACGTCTCCGACGTATCGATAATTTCTTATGTTCCATGCCACATTATTGATGATATCTACATGTTTTATACACATTATATGTCATATTTATGCGTTTTCCGGCACTAACCTATTGACGAGATGCCGAAGTGCCAGTTCCTGTTTTCTGCTGTTTTTGGTTTCAGAAATCCTAGTAAAGAAATATTCTCGGAATCGGACGAAATCAACGCCCAGGTTCCTATTTTGCCCGGAAGCATCCAGAACACACGAGAACCGCCAGAGAGGGGGCATAGGGCCACCAAACCCTAGGCCGGCGCGGCCAAGGGGGGGCCCGCGCCCCCCTATAGTCTGGCCACCCTGTCAGCCCTCCTGCGCTGCCTCTTCGCCTATTTAAAGCCTCCGTCGCGAAAACCCTGATACGTTCGACGAAACCCACAGAAACCTTCCAGAGCCGCCACCATCGCGAAGCCAAGATCTGGGGGACAGGAGTCTCTGTTCCGGCACGCCGCCGGAACGGGGAAGTGCCCCCGGAAGGCTTCTCCATCGACACCGCTGCCATCTCCACCGCCATCTTCATCACCACTGCTGCTCCCATGAGGAGGGAGTAGTTCTCCATCGAGGCTCGGGGCTGTACCGGTAGCTATGTGGTTAATCTCTCTCCCATGTACCTCAATACAATGATCTCATGAGCTGCTTTACATGATTGAGATTCATATGAGTTTGTATCACAATTTATCTATGTGCTACTCTAGCAAAGTTATTAAAGTAGTTCTATTCCTCCTGCACGTGTGTAAAGGTGACAGTGTGTGCACCGTGTTAGTACTTGGTTTATGCTATGATCATGATCTCTTGTAGATTGCGAAGTTAACTATTGCTATGATAATATTGATGTGATCTATTCCTCCTACATATGCATGAAGGTGACAGTGTGCATGCTATGTTAGTACTTGGTTTAGTCTATTGATCTATCTTACACTATAAGGTTACTTAAACATGAGCATTATTGTGGAGCTTGTTAACTCCGGCATTGAGGGTTCGTGTAATCCTACGCAATGTGTTCATCATCCAACAAAAGTGTAGAGTATGCATTTATCTATTCTGTTATGTGATCAATGTTGAGAGTGTCCACTAGTGAAAGTGTAATCCCTAGGCCTTGTTCCTAAATACTGCTATCGCTGCTTGTTTACTGTTTTACTGTGTTACTACTACTGCAATACTATCACCATCAACTACACGCCAGCAAGCTATTTTCTGGCACCGTTGCTACTGCTCATATATATTCATACCACCTGTATTTCACTATCTCTTCGCCGAACTAGTGCACCTATTAGGTGTGTTGGGGACACAAGAGACTTCTTGCTTTGTGGTTGCAGGGTTGCATGAGAGGGATATCTTTGACCTCTTCCTCCCTGAGTTCGATAAACCTTGGGTGATCCACTTAAGGGAAAACTTGCTGCTGTTCTATAAACCTCTGCTCTTGGAGGCCCAACACTGTCTACAGGAAAAGGAGGGGGAAGTAGACATCAGGACCTCAGCCAGCCGCAGCTCTAGGTTGTTCCCGGCTCTACGGTGTTGCCCGTCGCTGCCCGCCGGTGGGTTTCTGACGACAACACATTCTGGCACGCCCGGTGGGACAAGCTTCTACATCAACCACATCGCCATCTACATCTGAGATGGCGGACGGCACGCCAGTCACCTACGAGGAGCTGCCCGACGAGCTCAAGAAGAGGTATGACGAGATCAAAGTCACCCTCGAAGCCGACCTCATCGGCTCTTTTCGCAGAACCCGTTCCCATGGCATCGTGGAAGGGGTTCTCACCGCAAGGTGCACTCGATGGGATAGACCTCTCGCCCGTCGGAGGAACGCACCAGGTCCCCGCGGCAGAGATCAACTACTTGGTGGCTCACTCGCTACACCGTCACTCGAGAACCCGGTCAACACGTTGGAGCGTGTCGCTCTTCGCGTGATCCAGGAGATCATGAGGCACCGCACTCGCCGTCAGACCAGCTCTCGGGACGCATCAAGGAGAGTTGCCACTCCAGCCCCGTCCACCGCTGCCATATGCGTTGGCAAACACCAGAAGTGCCGACTACACCGGCATTCGTCGTCTACAAGATTGGTGGTGACCCTAGTGACTACCAGCTTCTTGCCCGAGGCGCCTAAGGAGATCCCTCACGGGTACACGTGCACGTATGTGCCCAGATTGTGGCAATCGGGCACTCACAAACCAGGCCACAACATCGTGGACTTCGGGAAAGCAGAGGGACGTCGCCGACGTAGCTTGGAGAAGCGACGTGGCTAACTAAGTACGCCGCCCGACGAACCTCCGCAGCTCGGCTCCCGCAGCTTGGCTCGTAGCTGGAAAAGCAAACATGGCTGGCTAAGTACGCCACCCCGGCGAATCTTCGTAGTTCAACTCCCGCAGCCAAAGACAAAGGATCAGATCAGTACCATACTGAGAGACCAGTTCGGCATGGTGCCGAAAAGGAGGGCAATCGGCTATTCCAAGCCGTATCCCGATGACTACGAGATGATCCCGCTACCACCCAAATATCGGCTCCCTGATTTCTCCAAATTCAGTGGATCAGATGGTTCCAGCTCCATCGAGCACGTCGGCCGATATTTGGCGCAACTAGGACCGGCTTCAGTGTCGGATCAACTACGCGTGAGGCTCTTCTCACAGTCCCTCACGGGATCGGCTTTCGGATGGTACACCTCTTTGCCACCAGACTCCATCCGGACTTGGAAGCGCTTGGAAGAGCAGTTCCATATGCGGTACCATTCGAGGCTTCCGAGTCCTGGCATTGCCGATCTAGCACAACTACGTCGAAGCGCGGAGAACCGTGATGTATCACATCCAGCGCTTCAGGAATCTTAGGAACCGATGTTATTCGGTTCGTATAACTGAAAAAGAAGCAGTCGAGTTGGCAGTAGCAGGCCTTGCAACGCAGCTCAAGGATATGGCCTCCCAAGCAGATTATCCCTCACTGGCGCACATGGTTCAGAAACTATCGGCATATGAACAGCGCCACCTGGACCTGTACCAAGACAAGTTCAAGCGTGCAGTAGTCCTGGTCGATGCAGAGGAAGACGAAGTTCCTGCGGGAGACCAAGAGGTAGCAGTGGCTGAATGGACTCGGGGAGGAACCCCCGTGTCCTGCAAATGGGTAAAGCCACCAGGCCCACCCAGGGGATTTGATTTTGACGTGACCAAGACTGAGCAAATCTTCGACCTCCTGCTCAAGGAGAAACAGTTGACGATTCCTGAAGGTCTCAAATTCCCCACGGTGCAAGAGCTGAACGGAAAGCCATACTGGAAATGGCACAACTCGCTCTCCCATGCCACCAACGACTGCAGGGTATGGCGTCAGCACATCCAAGCGGCGATAGAGAAAGGGCGTTTAATTTTCAACCAGTACGCCATGAAGGTCGATACCCAGCCCTTCCCCGCCGTTAACATGGTAGAGTGCACCTACCCTGAAGGTTGCCAGCCAGGATCCTCGTTCAGCATCAACATGGTAGGACCTGGGAACCACTCTGGCAAAGATGGAGACGAGGGCAGCTGCTCTCGTAGCAAGGACACAGAGGAGGCCGCTCCACGCGATCGGCTCCGTCATGATGGCAAGCGCTACGTCACAGAGGGAGAAGTGAAGAACATGAGATATCAGCGACCCCTCTCTGATCACCTCCTCAACAAGTATGTGAGTCAGTATGACCAACGCAGACGGTCCGGCTATGATGATGAAGGAGATCGTCTGGCTAGAAAAGCCAGAAGATATCGTCGGCATGATCGCGATGAGGAGGAGCACGAGCGCCGTGCCATAGAAGAATCAAGGGAGCAAGATGACAACGCCAGGCACTGGGACTGCCCCTTCTTCAGACACTGCTGGGATTCAGGAATGAGCCGATTGCCCACAATCGGCAATTGCCCAGAATGCAACCAGAAGAAGAAGGAGGCAGCCAACGTGTCTGTGTTCAAGCACTTAGGGCCTCTCCCGCCACAGAGCAAACGCGCTGAGTCCCCTCGCTGGGCAGATCTCGAGGATTCAGAAGACGAGGGACAAGAAGAGGAAGAAGACAGGTACCACCGTCCAAGGTGGTGCCCTGACGGACTCAGCCGTTCACAAAAGCGCAGGGTTCAGCGATTGCGCGACCTGGAGGAAGCCGAAAGGTTATACCTGCATACTTTAAGGAAGGCACGACCTGATCTGGCTGCGAAAGTTCAGCGGACCCTGGATGAAGAGGGTCGTCCACGGAAAATGGAGTGGCGCCCCAAACAAAGGAAAGCCGATGATGAAACATCGGCTGGCACAAACATGGTGTTCATCCTCCCTTCGGAGTTCAGTGCTCCAGGATTAGACGAGGTACCTGTTGCACAACTTGACTGCGGCCCGAGGCCGGTTATCTTTGAGAAGCCACGAGAAAGAAGCTACAGACATCTGAAGGCCTTGTATTTGCGAGGTTATATCGATGGGAGGCCTGTAAATAAGATGCTGGTGGACACCGGAGCGGCAGTCAACATCATGCCGTACTCTATGCTACGTCGGCTGGGACGCTCTAGCTCAGATCTAATCAAGACCAACGTGACATTGAGCGATTTCAACGGCCAAGCGTCTGACGCACAAGGTGTTCTGAACGTGGATATGACCGTAGGAAGGAAAACTATCCCTACAACGTTCTTCATCGTCGATAGCACGAGCACTTATGCTGTTCTGCTAGGAAGAGATTGGATCCACGCCAACTGCTGCATTCCCTCCACGATGCACCAATGCATAATACAGTGGGATGGAGATGAGGTAGAAGTCGTCCAGGCCGATGATTCAGCCGAAATTTCAACGGCTGGCATGAATGCATGGGAAGCAGCAGGCCAAGAACCCCTCTCAGGTATCAATTTGGACGATTGCGAGCGCATCGACGTGACGAAGGGAAGGGTTAAGCTGGTTTTATCCACTGGCCTGACCATGTAGCTGAGGCAAAGCAATGAGCAAACGGGGCGAGGCTGATCCTTGTGATCGGCCCCAAAAAATTATGAAGGAGCATTACAGAACCTTCAGTCAACACTTCAATAGATATGGAGGCCGATTCCAGCGATCGGCCAAAATTATCCTCACCACATGTTCTGCTTGTGTTCGTCCTTGATCCTATCAGGAGCCGACGTGCAGGACATTCTGAGCCGATATCTGCCATTCCCTGACAGATTCGGCTCGGGGGGCACCTAAACACGATGAACATGGGAACAGGTGCAGGAGGACATGTATGCAGTGAAATATTGGGGCCGATAGGAGAAAATCGGCCAGTAAAAAAAAAATTTTTAGACAGCCGATGCAAGGGCATCGACTTTAGAATTGAGAAGCAGCCGATGCTCAGCCATCGACTCTAGTGAAATTATGCGAGGTTTACCGAATCTCCACCAAATCCAGGCCAACTGTGGTGCCTTCTGCTTCCTCGCGGGAGTAAAACAATGGGAATTCCTTCAGTTGCTTCGAGCCGATCCGGGTTCCTGGACCTTCTTATCGAGGATTTCCAACCTTTAAATACTAGTTCAGCCGTGTTGACAGAAGGGGTATATCGGCTGTCTAAGGAAGAAAGGGGATCGGCTTTGGCGCGTCCTCGCTGACATTCTCGCCTTGAGTAAGGCTCGGGGGGCAGCAGGCCTGGTGGATGCTCTGTTTTGCTCTGTTCAAGGAGCCGATTGGGATACCATCGGCTGATCTTTCGTTGCAACCTTCTTCACAAATGATGAGTATTAAAGAGGACCATTGGGCTTGGTTGGAAGAATTCAAAGGTTTTCCTGAAGATTCTACATTATCCACCAGATTTAAAAAAATCATCAGTTGAAGAAGGGAAGGGTGAATTTCAAAGGACCGATGCGTTGCTATCGGCTCATTACGCATTGGCAAAGGGGACGAATCAGCAAGGTCAGTAGAAGAGGGAATCGGCTAAATTAAACTCAGAGGAAATCGGCAAAATCAAATTGGGAAAGTTCTTCATTGATAGGCGAGATTTCTTACATAAAGAGCTGATTGCTCTCAAAAGGAAGTATCAGGGGATACATTGGCCCATCTACTACTACTGGACCTATACTAGAGGTCCTATCTACGGGCCGTCGCTGCCCTCGTCATCGCCGTCGTCGCCGCTGTCGGCGCTGCTCCCGGCGGGCTCGTCGTCGCTCCAATGGCCGCCGACTGGGCCCTCATTGTCCTCGTCCTCTTCGCTGCCGGCTGCTGCCGCCGCCGCCTGCCGTCGAAGTCGCCGAGGTTGCCCGGCCGAGCAGAACCGCTTGGTCACGCGGGCTCGTCGGAGGAGGTGTTGTCCTCCTCCTCCTCCTCTTCTTCCTCCTCCTCCTCCTCGGGGGAGGAGAAGTCGCAGGAGAAGCGATCGTCGTCGCTCTCCTCCTCTGTTTCCCCGTCGGCGAGGAAGCAGAGGTCATTCTCCCCGTCGGTCAGGGACTGGTCGTCCTCCGACCAGATGGAGAAGTCATGGCTAGATGATACGTCTCCGACGTATCGATAATTTCTTATGTTCCATGCCACATTATTGATGTTATCTACATGTTTTATGCACACTTTATGTCATATTCGTGCATTTTCTGGAACTAACCTATTAACAAGATGCCGAAGTGCCGATTCTTTGTTCTGCTGTTTTTGGTTTCAGAAATCCTAGTAAGGAAATATTCTCGGAATTGGACGAAATCAAAGCCCAGGGCCTATTTTTCCACGAAGCTTCCGTAAGTCCGAAGGAGAGACGAAGAGGGGCCACGGAGGGGCCACACCCTAGGGCGGCGCGGCCCCCCCCTTGGCCGCGCGGCCCTGTGGTGTGGGGCCCCCGTGCCGCCTCTTGACCTGCCCTTCCGCCTACAAATAGCCTCCGTGACGAAACCCCCAGTACCGAGAGCCACGATACGGAAAACCTTCCAGAGACGCCGCCGCCGATCCCATCTCGGGGGATCCAGAGATCGCCTCCGGCACCCTGCCGGAGAGGGGAATCATCTCCCGGAGGACTCTACGCCGCCATGGTCGCCTCCGGTGTGATGTGTGAGTAGTCTACCCCTGGACTATGGGTCCATAGCAGTAGCTAGATGGTTGTCTTCTCCCCATTGTGCTATCATTGTCGGATCTTGTGAGCTGCCTAACATGATCAAGATCATCTATCTGTAATTCTATATGTTGCGTTTGTTGGGATTCGATGAATAGAGAATACTTGTTATGTTGATTATCAAAGTTATGCTTATGTGTTATTTATGATCTTGCATGCTTTCCGTTACTAGTAGATGCTCTGGCCAAGTAGATGCTTGTAACTCCAAGAGGGAGTACTTATGCTCGATAGTGGGTTCATGCCTGCATTGACACCTGGGACAAAGGATGAAAGTTCTAAGGTTGTGTTGTGCTGTTGCCACTAGGGATAAAACATTGATGCTATGTCTAAGGATGTAGTTGTTGATTACATTACGCACCATACTTAATGCAATTGTCTATTGCTCTGCAACTTAATACTGGAGGGGGTTCGGATGATAACCTGAAGGTGGACTTTTTAGGCATAGATGCAGTTGGATGGCGGTCTATGTACTTTATCGTAATGCCCAATTAAATCTCACTATACTCATCATGATATGTATGTGCATTGTTATGCTCTCTTTATTTGTCAATTGCCCAACTGTAATTTGTTCACCCAACATGCTGTTCGTCTTATGGGAGAGACACCTCTAGTGAACTGTGGACCCCGGTCCAATTCTCTTTACTGAAATACAACCTACTGCAATACTTGTTCTACTGTTTTCTGCAAACAATCATCTTCCACACAATACGGTTAATCCTTTGTTACAGCAAGCCGGTGAGATTGACAACCTCACTGTTTCGTTGGGGCAAAGTACTTTGGTTGTGTTGTGCAGGTTCCACGTTGGCGCCGGAATCCCTGGTGTTGCGCCGCACTACATCCCGCCGCCATCAACCTTCAACGTGCTTCTTGACTCCTACTGGTCCGATTAAACCTTGGTTTCTTACTGAGGGAAACTTGCCGCTGTGCGCATCACACCTTCCTCTTGGGGTTCCCAACGGACGTGCCAACCACACGCATCAAGCAAATTTCTGGCGCCGTTGCCGGGGAGATCAAGACACGCTGCAAGGGGAGTCTCCACTTCTCAATCTCTTTACTTTGTTTTTGTCTTGCTTAGTTTTATTTACTACTTTGTTTGCTGCACTAAATCAAAATACAAAAAAATTAGTTGCTAGTTTTACTTTACTTGTTATCTTGTTTGCTATATCAAAAATACAAAAAAATTAGTTACTTGCATTTACTTTACTTATTTCATCATGTTTCCTTTTAATTTTACCACAAAAGACATACCGGTAGGACGTGGGTCTATAGTTGGGAGAAATAATATAGAAGAATTCTTCAACCATGTTAGTACTATTGAAAATTTTGAAGATAGACACTTGGTAGACCTTGCGCCTACTTATGAAATTGTTGCTACAGCATTTAGTTCGCCTTTGTTGGAAACTAAATTTGTTAATCTTAATCCTATAATCCAACACATGTTTTTCACACTTGGCGATATGGAAGAAGGGGAAAAGAAAGATTTTGTATTAGAAACCCTTCTTAGAGAATTTGGTGGTCTAGCAAGAGAAGCTAGAAAGGTGTTTGCTAAATTTAATATGCTTGGTTCTCCTACTAATTTTGTTAGTCTCCTTGAAAATATGGATATGGATAGGATAAGATACACCAATAATATTGATGATGGAGGGGAGATCAAAGCACCAATACCATGTAAGCTCCTAGCTATGAATGATGCACTAGAAAATAACTATGCTTGGCTTGTTCCTGAAAATTTGTTTGATGAGAGTAGCACGCCTAAGACTAATGAAAAGGGAGATGCTAAAACTTATGTATCTAATATACTATGCCTGGTTGAGAAAAGCCCACACCCCGCTGTAGAAGTACCACCCTTCGATAACACTTGATACACACTTTCTGCGCCTAGCTGAAAGGCGTTAAAGAAAAGCGCTTATGGGAGACAACCCATGTTTTTACCTACAGTACTTTGTTTTTATTTTGTGTCTTGGAAGTTGTTTACTACTGTAACAACCTCTCCTTATCTTAGTTTTGTGTTTTGTTGTGCCAAGTTAAGCCGTTGATAGAAAAGTAAGTACTAGATTTGGATTACTGCACAGTTCCAGATTTCTTTGCTGTCACGAATCTGGGTCCACCTCCCTGTAGGTAGCTCAGAAAATTAAGCCAATTTACGTGCATGATCCTCAGATATGTACGCAACTTTCATTCAATTTGAGCATTTTCATTTGAGCAAGTCTGGTGCCATTTTAAAATTCGTCAATACGAACTGTTCTGTTTTGACAGATTCTGCCTTTTATTTCGCGTTGCCTCTTTTGCTATGTTGGATGAATTTCTTTGATCCACTAATGTCCAGTAGCATTATGCAATGTCCAGAAGTGTTAAGAATGATTGTGTCACCTCTGAATATGTGAATTTATATTGTGCACTAACCCTCTAATGAGTTGTTTCGAGTTTGGTGTGGAGGAAGTTTTCAAGGATCAAGAGAGGAGTATGATGCAACATGATCAAGGAGAGTGAAAGCTCTAAGCTTGGGGATGCTCCGGTGGTTCACCCCTGCATATATCAAGAAGACTCAAGCGTCTAAGCTTGGGGATGCCCAAGGCATCCCCTTCTTCATCGACAACATTATCAGGTTCCTCCCCTGAAACTATATTTTTATTCCATCACATCTTATGTGCTTTTTCTTGGAGCGTCGGTTTGTTTTTGTTTTTTGTTTTGTTTGAATAAAATGGATCCTAGCATTCACTTTATGGGAGAGAGACACGCTCCGCTGTAGCATATGGACAAGTATGTCCTTGGTTTCTACTCATAGTATTCATGGCGAAGGTTCTCCTTCGTTAAATTGTTATATGGTTGGAATTGGAAAATGATACATGTAGTAATTGCTATAAATGTCTTGGGTAATGTGATACTTAGCAATTGTTGTGCTCATGATTAACCTCTTGCATCATATGCTTTGCACCCATTAATGAAGAAATACATAGAGCATGCTAAAATTTGGTTTGCATATTTGGTTTCTCTAAGGTCTAGATAATTTCTAGTATTGAGTTTGAACAACAAGGAAGACGGTGTAGAGTCTTATAATGTTTTCAATATGTCTTTTATGTGAGTTTTGCTGCACCGGTTCATCCTTGTGTTTGTTTCAAATAAGCCTTGCTAGCCTAAACCTTGTATCGAGAGGGAATACTTCTCATGCATCCAAAATACTTGAGCCAACCACTATGCCATTTGTGTCCACCATACCTGCCTATACTACATGGTATTTTCCGCCATTCCAAAGTAAATTGCTTGAGTGCTACCTTTAAAATTCCATCATTCACCTTTGCAATATATAGCTCATGGGACAAATAGCTTAAAAACTATTGTGGTATTGAATATGTAATTATGCACTTTATCTCTTATTAAGTTGCTTGTTGTGCGATAACCATGTTCACTGGGGACGCCATCAACTATTCGTTGTTGAATTTCATGTGAGTTGCTATGCATGTCCGTCTTGTCTGAAGTGTCGAGGTTTTGACCACGGCAGATGCTACGGGGTAGCACATGAGAGGTATGGAGCAAGGCGGCGTTGGAGATTCCGGAAACGAGTCGGCACACGATGTACCCAGGTTCACGTCCCCTCGGTGGAGGATCGCTACGTCCTGCTATAAATCACTATGATCATACTGTCGCCAGCATTAGGCGACTTGCTTGGTGGAAGCCGCCGGAGGCGGAGGGGGAGATTGTATCTAATCTGAGATAATCTGTATGATGAGATGCCCCTGGTGGCTTTATATAGGCAGCCACCTAGGGTTTACATGTATAAGGCTATTTGGGCCGCTACGCTTCATGGGCCTTCTGCCGATCCAGTCGCTCCGGGCTTCAGTCGCTAGAGCGCATGGCCCAGTCGCCGGCCGACTGGAACCGCCTTCGGCTCTCTTCATCTGGCGAGTGAGCTTGGTGACGGGCCCCCTAGGGCGTATCCCCATCAGTAGTCCCCGAGCGCGTCGTGGATTTGGCGCGGGCTTGAGGCAGGGCGCGAAGAGGCTTGGCGATGGGTCGAGGTGAATCGGCGACGGGCTCCTGAAACAGAGGAAACAATCGTGAAACAAGAGCCAGTCGAAACGAGCCAGTCGGTGTAAACCAGTCGACGTGAACCAGTCGGCGAGAGCCAGTCGGTGAGAGAGCCAGTCGGCGAGAGCCAGTCGGCGAGGGTCAGTCGGCGAGAGTCGGTCGGCGAGTGGCGCTGTCGGAAGCGCGTCGAGTCCCCGAGCATGGCGAATGGCGAGGCCGGGCGACTGGCGCTGTCTGAAGCGTGCTGAGTCCCGAGCGTGGCGAGTGGCGAGGTCAGGCAACTGGCGCTGTCTGAAGTGTGCCGAGTCACTCAATAAGAGCAACGACAGGCGAGCCACCAAATGTGGTGAGTTGGAGTAGAAGCTCTCAGGTTGTTGGAGAAGAAGCCGCCATGTAGCGAACTCAGCGGCTGCCAAGTCGAAGTAGAGGCTGCCGAGCCGCGAATGTGTAGACCAGCGAGTCGCGGGCGCGCAGGTCAGCAAGTGGCGGTCGAAGAGGCTGCGAGTACATGTCATGGCGGTCGCCTGGGTGCCGATCAACTAGACGCCGCGACACAGCCACGAACGAGAGCAAAGTTGTTGTCGAGCCCCCGATCGTCAGTGTCGTACCATTGTCATGGTCGAGGCGGCAGCCCAGCTGAGCCATGTTGACGAAGAGGCACCAGCTGAGGAAAACGTATTTGGTGAAGATGCACCAATCGGGGCACACGACGGCATTCGTGGATGTACGCTGGACTCGGCAAGAGCAGCAGTCAGCGACACAAGCCAACTCCAGTAAGGTTTATAGCTGGAAGAAATAATAGAGCGCTAGCTTCACGTAAGGAGCTTTCTCATTGGGACTTGATCAATATGCAGTTAGCCCTTGTGCTGAACTTCTACCGACCGACATGTTTGATTCGGCTGTTGTACGCGAATGTATTGATGTAGCCGTTGACGCATCTGAGAGCTTCAGAATAAAGTGTTGATCACTTCAATCTGTACTGATGAATATGATATGGCGCCAGAATATGCCTAGTAGCAGTCCCCGAGGCTCGAGTCGTCTTGTAGAGGCGGCTTGAGGCTCCATAGCCGCATGTTCGAATGGTGCGCCATGAAATCGGCAAACATGGAGGTCGAATGGCTGAAGCGGGGGCTGCCGCCACAACTGACAGCCAACGCTGTTTGGAGAGCGCCGAGCCTGATGCGTGCCAGTGGCGAGTCGCGGAGAATGGCGATGGAGAGTTCATAAGCGTCACGAGCGGCGAGCCGCGGAACCTGGCGACCGGAGAGTCTTTGGGCGTCGCGAGTGGCGCTGTCTGGAGCGCGTCGAGTCCCCGAGCGCGGCGAGGGGCGAGGTCAAGCGACCGGCAAGAGGCGCTGTCTGGAGCGCGCCGAGTCCCCGAGCGCGGCGAGGATGAATCCCGGAGACCGGCGTCCGGCCAGTCCCCGAGCGTGGCGAAGATGAATCCTGGAGACCAGCGTCTGGCCAGTCCCCGAGCGTGGCGAAGGTGCAGGCGATGCTGATGGCAAGGATGGCGAGTAGGTCGCCACTGCTGGTGCTGTTCCTGCGGCAGGAAAATAAAATAATTGTTTTGTATGGGCCAGTGTTGGGGCCTTCAATTTGTAAAAATTGTAATGAGCAATGTCGCTGTGGCGACTAAGTAATTTTATGCATGTCGATGTGTTTCCCAGTCGCTTAGGCGATCCCGATGAAGGCTACCGCTTGACTGTTTTCCTTGCTGAGCTGGGCGTCCCCAGTCGTAGTACGTAGTCATATAGCGCGAGTAGCAGCCTCATGGGTGGCGTTTATTTGACGCTGTTTTTTATAGCGTGCCTCTCGTCGTGGCCCGTGGGGCCAGTCGCGTGGCGACTCCAAAGGGGTTCTTGATTTGGCGTGTTTTCCTTGGCGAGCCGCGGGTCCGTTTTGCGGGGTCCCTAGTCGAAGTACTTAGCCGTTCAAGTCACCTGCCTAAGGTAGAGGAGGGCGATTTGTTTGCCTGATGATTGCGGAGGCGAGTCGCATCTCGTGGCCCGGGAGGCCAGTCGCTTAGCGACCCCAAGGAGGGCTCCGTACTCGGCGTTTTTCCTGGACGCGTTGGGACGCTGTGGCGACCTCGCTAGCGCAGTACTTAGCTTTTCAGGTCGCTCTGTCCAAGGTAGAGAAGGACATGGGTGCCCGGAGGCAGAGCCGAGCCGGTCATCTTGGCCCGTAAGGCCAGTCGAGCGTGCGACTCCAATGGAGGCCCTTCCCCTGGCGTCGCAGTGGTCGAGCCGGAGCTCGCACTACTTAGCCAGTTCGGGCTTCTCTGCCAAAGGTTGATGACGGCAATTGAAATTTCATCCCGAAGGAAGAGGACACCCAGTGGTGAGGTGCGCAGCATGACGCAGAGCTCTCTTTGGCGACTCGGAGTTGGCGAGGTCGACGCGGCGGACATGGTCTACGCGGCGGACTGGGGCGCGCTGTGGCGCGGTCGGCATAGCGGACACGGGGTCGACGCTGTGGAAGCGGTCGCTCTGGGCGAAGTCGGCGCGGCGGAGTCATGCTCAACGCGGCGGACTGAGGCGCGCTGTGGCGCAGTCGACGCAGCGGACACAGGGTCGACGCTGTGGACAAAGTTGTGTTGTGGCGAGCGGCGAGGTCGGGCGACTGGCGAGTAGCGCTATCTGTAGCGCGCCGAGTCCCCGAGCGTGGCAAGGGGCGAGCTCGGGCGATCAGCGACTGGCGCTGTTTGGAGCGCGTCGAGTCCCCGAGCGCGGCGGATGGCGAGCTCGGGCGATCAGCGACTGGCGCTGTCTGGAGCGCGTCGAGTCCCCGAGCGTGGCGGATGGCGAGCTCGGGCGACCGGCGAGCGGCGCTGTTCGGAGCGCGCCGAGTCCCCGAGCGTTGCGGATGGCGAGCTCGGGCGTCCGGCGAGCGGCGCTGTCTAGAGCGCGCCGAGTCCCCTAGCGTGGTGGATGGCGAGCTCGGGCGACCGGCGAGCAGCGCTATCCGGAGCGCGCCGAGTCCCCGAGCGTTGCGGATGGCGAGCTCGGGCGTCCGGCGAGCGGCGCTGTCTAGAGCGCGCCGAGTCCCCGAGCGTGGTGGATGGCGAGCTCGGGCGACCGGCGAGCGGCGCTGTCTGGAGCGCGCCGAGTCCCCGAGCATGGTGGATGGCGAGCTCGGGCGATCGGCGAGTGGCGCTATCTGGAGCGCGCCGAGTCCCCGAGCGTTGCAGATGGCGAGCTCGGGCGTCCGGCGAGCGGCGCTGTCTGGAGCGCGCCGAGTCCCCGAGCATGGTGGATGGCGAGCTCGGGCGATCGGCGAGTGGCGCTATCTGGAGCGCGCCGAGTCCCCGAGCGTGGAGAGTGGCGAGGAAGACACCAGACCGTTTAGCTGAGAAGGAGAAACAAGTACAACTGCAATAAGGTGTATTTATGAAATATAATAAACACTTGTAAAGACATGCGACATGTAGATAAAACACGCATTGTTAAATGGACCGGTCAGCAGTATGAAAGGTTTATGCGTATCTTTTCATGAGTAGGTAGACTTCCAGCATCAAACACTTGCCGGATAACAGGGACGCGATGCCAGCCGTTGAACCCGGAGACAAGGTTGGCCTTTTGGTACCCAGCCTCACTACTTCGATGGACGCGAATAAACAGCAGTTATAACCGAAACCGATTTAAATTATTGTTATATAATCTCTAAGAGGGTTGCATGCGACTGCGCTGGTCGGAATAAAAAAGCGGATATTTTGGACTTATATAACATATGCAAATATAAATATACTTAGCTGAACATCGTGGCGGGCGAGTGCGCAACGGCTGGTCCACATTGGCGAGCCCGCAGTAGGCGAGTCGGTGTGCTGTCGAGGTCGGCGAGCCGCCGCCGCGTCACGGCAGCAGCTGAGTCGCAGAATCCCCGAGCGTGCCAAGTGTCGAGGTCGAGCGACTGGCGAGTAGCGCTATTTGTAGCGCGCCGAGTCCCCGAGCTTGGAGAGTGGCGATGGAGGACTGGCGAGTAGCGCTGTCTGTAGCGTGCCGAGTCCCCGAGTATGGAGAGTGGCGAGGTTGACATAGCGGACACGGGGTCGATGCTGCGGACGTAAGCCAGTCGGCGTTTGATGGAGTTGGATCGGCGCGGTAGAAGAGTCATCTGAGTGATGTCTGGGACGCCGCGCATCCTGATCGTGGACACAAGTGGCCGGCAGTGTCGCAAATGCCAGCCCGCGAGGTTCTGCGCGGGAGAGGATGTTAATGCTACCCACAACCTCGTCCCCACATTGTCCGATTCATGTTGAGTGGAAGCGCGCATATGCCAAAATAACAAGCAATGAATTAGTTCCAAATAGTTGATTGATAGTAATCACTACATGCGAGAGATGAGTTTGGATTGAAAAATCCCATTGTCAGTCACGGCCTTGGGCGTGTAATTCCTGCCTACTAGCAGTGCCTTCTTGTGATAGAAATCTGCCTGATCTTGTGAACATGGCCGACGGCAAACACTGATGGTGTCGACGCTGCAACTGATTTTCCTTTCGTCAAGGTGTGCACGCTAGAGAGCTAGCTTGATTGACTCGCGATTAGCAAACAGCGCAACCCGTGCCCATAGCTTTCATGCAAACTATGGAGGAAAACTGATCAGCCATAGCTTGCAGATAAGTAAAGGGGCAGAGAATAAACTAATTATATGCACGGCTGTTTCCTTTGCAATTAAATCAAAGAGAAGTAAGGAAGGGGCCTTAGCTTTCACGTGGAATAGTATGAGTGATTTTCACCGAGTAGCGACAGGAGGTCACTTCCTCTCCTCGGGACATGGGCGTACGGGTCGATCAACCTGGTGCCTTGCCGTTTTTGGCCTTAAACTGGCCGATTGAATCGCGACTGCCCAGCTCGGCGTTGCAGCGCGGCGACGTCGGCGCTGCCAACCAGACTGGTTTCATCTATGAGATATGCATAGGGAAAACACGGAGGATTAGATCCAAATTAAATAATCGCATGATGATAAATATGAGAGAGAATTTCATGGGATAGGATGGAAAAATCAATCCGCGAGGCGTGACCCTCGGCGTGGAGGGCCGATCGGCGCATGCGCACGCACGCACAGCACCAGTCGCCTTCATCAATCTGTGTGTAGGTGCAGTTCCGAGATCCGATCGATCTCGATGATCGCCTGTTAGTAGCGCGTCGGCTCGACGTACGCGCCTTTTGCCAGATGGCCGCGGCGGCTGCACCACGCCCACGGGATTCCAGGGATCACGATTTGACAGATCGCTAACCAGCCGCCGCCACGGCCTTCCTCCCGATCGGCCTTGAAGATGCATGCGTGGGCAGTGTTGGAGTCGATCCCCGCGCAGTGCGACCCAAATTTTGCTTGACGGCGATCGAAGGCGTTGATGATGAATTTGAGGGATCCCGCCCGGATCACCACTCCAAGCACCGCATGCCCCACGGTGGGCGCCACTGTCGAGGTTTTGACCACGGCAGATGCTACGGGGTAGCACATGAGAGGTATGGAGCAAGGCGGCGTTGGAGATTCCGGAAACGAGTCGGCACACGATGTACCCAGGTTCACGTCCCCTCGGTGGAGGATCGCTACGTCCTGCTATAAATCACTATGATCATACTGTCGCCAGCGTTAGGCGACTTGCTTGGTGGAAGCCGCCGGAGGCGGAGGGGGAGATTGTATCTAATCTGAGATAATCTGTATGATGAGATGCCCCTGGTGGCTTTATATAGGCAGCCACCTAGGGTTTACATGTATAAGGCTATTTGGGCCGCTACGCTTCATGGGCCTTCTGCCGATCCAGTCGCTCCGGGCTTCAGTCGCTAGAGCGCATGGCCCAGTCGCCGGCCGACTGGAACCGCCTTCGGCTCTCTTCATCTGGCGAGTGAGCTTGGTGACGGGCCCCCTAGGGCGTATCCCCATCATGAAGTAAGAGAGATCTACCACCTTATGGTTAAGCATGCATATGTTAGAGAAGAACATTGGGCCGCTAACTAAAGCCATGCTCCATGGTGGAAGTTTCAGTTTTGGACAACAATCCTCAAATCTCAAATGAGAAAATTATTAATTGTTGTTATATGCTTATGCATAAAAGAGGAGTCCATTATCTGTTGTCTATGTTGTCCCGGTATGGATGTCTAAGTTGAAGAATAATCAATAGCGAGAAATCCAATGCGAGCTTTCTCCTTAGACCTTTGTACAGGCGGCATAGAGGTACCCCTTTGTGACACTTGGTAAAAACAATGCATTGTGATGATCCGGTAGTCCAAGCTAATTAGGACAAGGTGCGGGCACTATTAGTACACTATGCATGAGGCTTGCAACTTATAAGATATAATTTACATGATGCATATGCTTTATTACTACCGTTGACAAAATTGTTTCATGTTTTCAAAATCAAAGCTCTAGCACAAATATAGCAATCGATGCTTTTCCTCTATGAGGACCATTCTTTTACTTTCAATGTTGAGTCAGTTCACCTATTTCTCTCCACCTCAAGAAGCAAACACTTGTGTGAACTGTGCATTGATTCCTACATACTTGCTTATTGCACTTATTATATTACTCTATGTTGACAATATCCATGAGATATACATGTTACAAGTTGAAAGCAACCGCTGAAACTTAATCTTCTTTTGTGTTGCTTCAATGCCTTTACTTTGAATTATTGCTTTATGAGTTAACTCTTATGCAAGACTTATTGATGCTTGTCTTGAAGTGCTATTCATGAAAAGTCTTTGCTTTATGATTCACTTGTTTACTCATGTCATATACATTGTTTTGATCGCTGCATTCACTACATATGCTTTACAAATAGTATGATCAAGATTATGATGGCATGTCACTCCCGAAATGAGATGTGTTATCGATTTACCTGCTCGGGACGAGCAGAACTAAGCTTGGGGATGCTGATACGTCTCCGACGTATCGATAATTTCTTATGTTCCATGCCACATTATTGATGTTATCTACATGTTTTATGCACACTTTATGTCATATTCGTGCATTTTCTGGAACTAACCTATTAACAAGATGCCGAAGTGCCAGTTGCTGTTTTCTGCTGTTTTTGGTTTCAGAAATCCTAGTAAGGAAATATTCTCGGAATTGGACGAAATCAAAGCCCAGGGGACCTATTTTTCCACGAAGCTTCCAGAAGTCCGAAGGAGAGACGAAGAGGGGCCACGGAGGGGCCACACCCTAGGGCGGCGGCCCCCTTGGCCGCGCGGCCTGTGGTGTGGGGCCCCCGTGCCGCCTCTTGACCTGCCCTTCCGCCTACAAATAGCCTCCGTGACGAAACCCCGCATCGAGAGCCACGATACGGAAAACCTTCCAGAGACGCCGCCGCCGCCGATCCCATCTCGGGGAATCCAGGAGATCGCCTCCGGCACCCTGCCGGAGAGGGGAATCATCTCCCGGAGGACTCTACGCCGCCATGGTCGCCTCCGGTGTGATGTGTGAGTAGTCTACCCCTGGACTATGGGTCCATAGCAGTAGCTAGATGGTTGTCTTCTCCCCATTGTGCTATCATTGTCGGATCTTGTGAGCTGCCTAACATGGTCAAGATCATCTATCTGTAATTCTATATGTTGCGTTTGTTGGGATCCGATGAATAGAGAATACTTGTTATGTTGATTATCAAAGTTATGCTTATGTGTTATTTATGATCTTGCATGCTTTCCGTTACTAGTAGATGCTCTGGCCAAGTAGATGCTTGTAACTCCAAGAGGGAGTACTTATGCTCGATAGTGGGTTCATGCCTGCATTGACACCGGGACAAAGGATGAAAGTTCTAAGGTTGTGTTGTGCTGTTGCCACTAGGGATAAAACATTGATGCTATGTCTAAGGATGTAGTTGTTGATTACATTACGCACCATACTTAATGCAATTGTCTGTTGCTCTGCAACTTAATACTGGAGGGGGTTCGGATGATAACCTGAAGGTGGACTTTTTAGGCATAGATGCAGTTGGATGGCGGTCTATGTACTTTGTCGTAATGCCCAATTAAATCTCACTATACTCATCATGATATGTATGTGCATTGTTATGCTCTCTTTATTTGTCAATTGCCCAACTGTAATTTGTTCACCCAACATGTTGTTCGTCTTATGGGAGAGACACCTCTAGTGAAATGTGGACCCCGGTCCAATTCTCTTTACTGAAATACAACCTACTGCAATACTTGTTCTACTGTTTTCTGCAAACAATCATCTTCCACACAATACGGTTAATCCTTTGTTACAGCAAGCCGGTGAGATTGACAACCTCACTTTTTCGTTGGGGCAAAGTACTTTGGTTGTGTTGTGCAGGTTCCACGTTGGCGCCGGAATCCCTGGTGTTGCGCCGCACTACATCCCGCCGCCATCAACCTTCAACGTGCTTCTTGACTCCTACTGGTCCGATTAAACCTTGGTTTCTTACTGAGGGAAACTTGCCGCTGTGCGCATCACACCTTCCTCTTGGGGTTCCCAACGGACGTGCTAACCACACGCATCACTAGACTCCTCCCCGGCCTCAATGGCGCGGCGGGTGTTGGCTGCGTGGACCTCCGCCGGGTTCGGCTCCGGCGTCGGCTCGCGAGAGGGGGAGGACTGGGTGGAAAGATCCGATGAAGCAGAGGAGGAGGAAGACATGGTGGCACAGGAGGGCTTTTGGAGTGCTAATGCGAAGAGGATGCAGAAATAAACTGTGCGGAACGGTTAAATAAAAGGGGATATAGTGGAAATTCAATGCCACAGCAGTTTCCGAGGAAGTGGTGCCTAAAAAAAAAAAAACTGCCAGGTAACGCGGAGAAGTTGAGAAGGCAAGGCATCATGATGACGGATACTGCAGCGGTTCTGCCACGACATGACCCAACGAAGGGAAAGCGGAGTGATTTTGGAATTACCAATTCCAAAACCAGGGGGGCATGTGTTATCACCAGAATTTGACCGAGTCAGAGGTGGGCCGCGATCAAGATGGATTTGAGGAATATACATGGTAGAATTACGTGAATCGGCCTGTTATGCTGAGTTTGGGCTAGTTTGCCCTTGTATCTGTAACATATTAGGATATGTGTCGATTAGTTAGAGTTTTGCCCGTGCACGGTTAGGTGCACGCCTAAATTAGAAAGTCCCCTGGATTATAAATATGTATCTAGGGTTTTATGGAAAAACAACAACCAACGTTCAACCAAACAAATCAATCTCGGCGCATCGCCAACTCCTTCGTCTCGAGGGTTTCTACCGGTAAGTGACATGCTGCCTAGATCGCATCTTGCGATCTAGGCAGCACAAGCTCCACGTTGTTCATGCGTTGCTCGTACTGAAGCCTTGTTGATGGCGAGCAACGTAGTTATCATAGATGTGTTAGGGTTAGCATAGTTCTTCGCGTAACATGCTATCGTAGTGCAACCCTTGCATGTCTAGCCGCCCTCACACCTATCTTAGGTGTGGGGGCGGCACCCCGCTTGATTATTATTTAGTAGATCTGATCCGTTACGATTGCTCCTTGTTCTACAAGGATTAGTTTAATATCTGCAATAGTTAGGCCTTACAAAGGGGGGGGGGGGAGGATCCAGCGGCACGTAGGGTGTCGTTCGCTAGTCCTAAACAGGATGTTCCGGGGATCAACTTCGTGTTGGTTTTTAGGCCTTGTTTAGGATCGGCTTACGATCACCGTGCGTGGCCGCGAGGCCCAACCTGGAGTAGGATGATCCGATTATGCGGTGAAAACCCTAAATCGTCGTAGATCTAATTAGCTTTATCTTGATCAAGCAGGACCACCATATATTCGTGCACCCCGTACGAATCATGGGTGGATCGGCTCCTTGAGCCGATTCACAGGATAACCTGAGAGCCGATCGAGGCTCGTATTTAATGTTTACGTGTATGCCATGCAGGAAACTAAGCGAGGCATCTCCATCACCTTCCTGACCAGGTATAGGTCAGGTGGCACGCCCTTGCATCAGCATCGGACGTGTGACCAGAAGGCTTTGCGGGCCGTCGCTCGGAGGGACCTCAGCCAGCCGCAGCTCTAGGTTGTTCCCGGCTCTACGGTGTTGCCCGTCGCTGCCCGCCGGTGGGTTTCTGACGACAACAGAGGGACAAGGGGAGGGTGGCCGGCCACTCTTGGCTCAGCCTTGGCCGCACCCCTTTGAGGGCCGGCGCCCAAGTCTCCCTCTCCCCAAACCCTAGCTACCTCTCCTCCACCACCTCTCCCGCATATGCTTAGCGAAGCTCCGCCGGAGATCTCCATCGACACCGTCACCACGCCGTCGTGCTTTCGGGATTCCAAGGAGGATCTAGTACTTCCGCTGCCCGCTGGAACGGGGAGAAGGACGTCGTCATCAACACCGAACGTGTGACCGAGTACGGAGGTGCTGCCCGATTGTGGCACCGTCAAGATCTTCTACGCGCTTTTGAAAGCGGCAAGTGATTGTCTACCGCAGCAACGAGAGCCTACTCTCGTAGGCTTTGGAACTCTTCAAGGGTTAGTCTCGTTCATCCCCTCGTTGCTACCATCTTCTAGATTGCATCTTGGCTTGGATTGCGTTCTCCCGGTAGGAAATTTTTTGTTTTCTATGCTACGAATCCCTTCAGTGGTATCAGAGCTGTGTCTATGCATAGATGGTTGCACGAGTAGAACACAATGGTTTTGTGGGCGTTGATGCTCTTGTTGTCTTTAGTTTGAGTACTTTGCATCTTTGTGGCATAGTGGGATGAAGCGGCTCGGGCTAACTTTACATGACCGCGTTCATGAGACTTGCTCCTCGTTCGACATGCAACTTGTATTGCATAAGAGGCTTTGCGGGTGTCTGTCTCTCCTACTATAGTGAAGATTCAATTTACTCTTCTATTGACAACACTAGTATCACCGTTGTGGTTCATGTTCGTAGGTACATTAGATCTCACTCGAAAACCCTAAACCACGTAAAATATGCAAACCAAATTAGAGACGTCTAACTTGTTTTTGCAGGGTTTGGTGATGTGATATGGCCATGATGTGATGATGAATATGTATGAGATGATCATTATTGTATTGTGGCAACCGGCAGGAGCCTTATGGTTGTCTTTAATTTTTCATGTTGAGTAGTATTTCAAAGTAGTTGTAATAGTTGCTACATGAGGTGAACAACCATGAAGACGGCGTCATGAACCTTGACGCTACGCCGACGATGATGGAGATCATGCCCGTTGATGATGGAGATCATGTCCGTGCTTTGGAGATGAAGATCGAAGGCGCAAAGACTAAAGGGCCATATCATATCACATATGAATTGCATGTGATGTTAATCCTTTATGCATCTTATTTTGCTTAGAACGCGACGGTAGCATTATAAGATGATCCCTCACATTAATATCAAGATAATAAAGTGTTCTCCCCTCGTATGCACCGTTGCCAAAGTTCGTCGTTTCAAAGCATTTCGTGATGATCGGATGTGATAGATTCAACGTTCATATACAATGGGTGTAAGCCATGTTGCACACGCGGAATACTTGGGTTTGGTTGACGAGCCTAGCATGTACAGACATGGCCTCGGGACAACGGAAACCGAAAGGTTGAACACGAGTCATATGGATGATATGATCAACATGTTGATGTTCACCATTGAAGCTACATCATCTCACGTGATGATCGGTTTTGGTGTAGTGGATTTGGATCGTGTACCACTTAACAACTATGATGGATGTTGTATTAAGTGGGAGTTCATTAGTAATTAGATTAAAACATGAACTAATTATCATAAATATAGTCTGAGTAGTATTTTGAATTAATTTGTAGTATTGGCATCCGTTTTTCTACTAAGCGCTAGTCTTGTTATTAAGATAGAAATACTGTTAAAATCTGACAAGAAACTTTACGGCTAGTACCGTATTGTTAAAGAATCAAAATATAATTAAGTCCTATTGCAAACTTTTAGTAAACCTCACATTGTTGATTCAAAGAACTATGGTTTCAATTAGTACCTAAAGTTATCTTGTCTCCGTAAAATTTGAAGTTCAAATCTGTTTGAAAAATAAGGAGCTGAAAATTTAGTTTTCAGAAATAATCAAGGTATGAGATATATGTGATATCTAAGACCTTATTGCAAGATGATAGAATATAATTTGGTGAGACTACATAAACTCATAAGTTTTATGAGAATGTACGAAGGTTGAAGACGCAAGGCGTCCCAATCCTCCAACTATTGGGGCACTAACGATATTCGCATATCCATGAAGTGATCGTCCTTAGTATGCACCGTTGCTAAGACTCGTCGTTTCGAATACTGGGGTATAGATTCTACGTGTGCATACAACAGGTGTAAGCCAGATTTGCACATGCGAATACTAAGGTTAAACTTTACGAGCCTAGCATGTACAGACATGGTCTCGGAAAGTCGTCATGATATAATGGATAAAATTATGAGTGAAATTGTTCATCATATTACAAAGTTACTAATAGTGAAATCCGGAACACTTGTCATATGATGATCAACTTCAAAGTAAGAACCTCAAGGTTATTGGTATTTGACCAACAAACCTAGAAGTTATTGATGTTGAAGTGTTTTTCTGAATAATGAGGAAAGCTAAAAGAGAAACTGCAAAAGATATTTTGGCAGAAAGAAAGAAAAGACTAGAAAGTCTAGCTCATGTGTATATAAATGATATACATGTTATGGTTGTATTCCTAGTTAGGTCACACTATGAAATTCTTGGGTATTAGTACTATATTGGTTGGTATGAAGTGTCATACAAAACAACACAATACAAGAATACAATGGCCTAAGTGACTGACAAGGAATATGATAGGAATACACGTCTGGAACAAAATAAAGTGTTATTATGTTCGTCGTTGGCATTCTATCTAGCCCTTAGAATTTATAATAAAGAACTTAATAATTGTTATTTTGCTCTGGTCAAATGAAAACAATGAGTTGTTCAAATTATGACATTACTCCATGTACGATGCATAAGTTATTATAAATCTTAATGGTGAAACACACACACATAATACTGACGCTAAAATGCCATAAGGCAAATGATTTGAATTCCACTTATTTGTGGAAACGCCATTTAGGTCATTTTGGAAAGGAACGCATGAAGAAACTCCATGCAAATGGATTATTGGAGTCATTTGATTTTTGAATCATTTGGCGCTTGCAAATCTTTTCTAAAAAGAGAATGAATAAAAAACCGTTCATAGGCCAAGAGTTGAATGGGCAATTAACTTAGTGAAAACATACATGATGATGTATGTGTTTCACTGGACATAGTTGTGTGCGGGAGATTCTTCTACTTCATGAAAACTTCAAACAATGAATTGAGTATATATATGTAGATATATTCAATAAGGAAGAAGTTTGAAACATTTGAATGGATTCAAATAAATTTCAGCATGAAGTGGAAATCATTGTAATAGAAAAGTCAAATATCTATGATTGGATCATAGTGGAAATATTTGAATTACGAGTTTTAGCGAACATCTAAGAGAGTTATGAAATTATTCTACAACTCACATTTCTTGGAATATCATAGTGATGATGAAATATCCGAGAGACGTATCCAAACCTTGTTGGGTCAATGATGAGATAAAATATTAATGCCATTATAATTTTTGTGGATTGTGCATTAGAGACTACCGCTTTTACACTAAATAGAGCATCATCATGATCCGTTGAAATGACACCATACAAGATATGGCATGGGTATGAACCCTAAATAGTCTTTTCTTAAATTTTGGTATGCATAGCATAAGTAAATAAGTTTACAACCAAAATCGGATAAATGTCTTTGTTGGTTATCCCAAAGAATTAATTGGGAATTCTTTCCACTATGGAGACAAAATCAAAAGTGTTTGTCAATGTTTCTTATTTCCGAGAAATTGTTTCTAGCGAAGTATTTGAGTGGGAGGACAATAGAACTTGATAAGGTTTATGAACCTGAGCATAATGATCAGAGTAGCGCAGCATCGGAAATTGGTTCCGGAAGCGACCACGACGATCATGGCTCCCATGACTACAAAGTATTTTAGCCATGGAGATCAAAGTACATATTGAACCTTGTAGGTATGGTTTACTTTGTGATCAAATAAATGATTTGTGGACAAAGGATTGATTTTGAACAATGATAAACCAACTACAAACAAAGAAGTTATGATGGGCCCTGACTCCGTTAAAATGGCTATACGCCATAAAATCCAAGATAGATAAATACTTTTTGAAAGTAAGAGGATCTATAAAATTGATGGACTTGGATGAAATATCCTTGAAGAAGCTTGACTTGTCGAAAAGTTGTTTACGACAAAGTTCAAAGAGTTGACTACGATAAGATTAGATCTTTCGTAGCAATGCTTATAGTCTATGTGGATTATTCTAGTAATCACTACATATTTCTTTTATGAGATATGTTAGTAGGATGGCAAAATACATTACTTATCAGAAGTGTGTATTAAAAGTGTATACAAGATACAACCAAGAGTTTTGCTGGTCCGTGGAATACCAGATAGGTATACAAACTTCAATTGGATGAAGTGAGTATCACGGAGTTGGAATCTTCACCAGATGAAATAGTCAAAGAGTTTTTGATTTCATCAGAGACGATGAAGAGGCTTGCATTTGCAAGAAATTAAGTGGGAGCGCTGAGACATATTTATAATACTTTATGTAGATGACATATAGTTGGTTATAAATAATGTAATTATATACTTGATTAAAAGGTTTCATTGAGAATTAACTTTAATGAAAGGATATGGACTGAAACAAATTTTGTGTCAATATCTATAAAGATAGATTGAAACACATAATAAGTTTAAGTCAAAGTACATAGAATAGATATTGAAATAGTTCAATATAGAAATATTAAGAGAATTTTTTTGTCATGTGAAGGTTTAACAAGACTTGAGTGTATCTGACACTCAATGAGTAAAAACACATGAGTGATTATAGATCACGAATAATATGTACACAATCAGATGTCCTGTGCTATAAAGTGTTATGAGCATATACCAGAATGATTCATATGATGATTATTGGACGACAGTAAGAATATCCTTAAGTACTTTAGAAGAACTAAGGATATATAAATATAGTTTTGTATGGGGCAATGACAAACAAATCGCTGTAAAGTGTTGCACCGATATTAGTTTGATCACATATAAAAATAAAATTCAAATCTCAAATTAGGCTAAGTGTTGTTTAAAAGGTAGCACAATGAGATAGAAGTTGTCTATGCTAGATTTAGAAGAGTTCTAAATATTGTGATGGATTCTACAAAAGAAGGCAGAGTATGTCATTGTTTTGACAATGACATAGGATGTTAAGTCAAGAGGTTCTTTGAGAACTTGGTGTAGTTCCGACAGAGTCAGAACTTTGAAGCTATATTGTGTGTGACAATATTAGTGACATATTTCAGACCGCGGAATTAAGGTTCCACCAAGAAGACCAAACATATTTAATGCCGACTCATTTGGAAATGAGTGATGCGTTAAGACGCAAATGAATTACAAAATACATACGTTTCTAAGCATGTCAGATCCGTTGACTAAAACCTCTCCTGTAAACAAAACATGATAAAGCACCGGAAGGCCAAGGTGTTATATCTTTACAAATGTAAACTAGATTATTGACTCTAGTGCAAGTGGGAGACTGTTGGAGATATGCCCAAGAGGCAATAATAAAATGGTTATTATAATATATCTTTGAGTTTATGATAATGTTTACATACCATGCTATAATTGTATTAACCGAAACATTGATACATGTGTGATATGTAAACAACAAAGAGTCCCTAGTATGCCTCTTAACTAGCTTGTTGATTAATGGATGATTAGTTTCATAATCATGAACATTGGATGTTATTAATAACAAGGTTATATCATTGTATGAATGATGTAATGGACACACCCAATTAAGCGTAGCATAAGATCACGTCATTAAGTTATTTGCTATAAGCTTTCGATACATAGTTACCTAGTCCTTATGACCATGAGATCATGTAAATCACTTATACCGGAAAGGTACTTTGATTACATCAAACGCCACTGCGTAAATGGGTGGTTATAAAGGTGGGATTAAGTATCCGGAAAGTATGAGTTGAGGCATATGGATCAACAGTGGGATTTGTCCATCCTGATGACGGATAGATATACTCTGGGCCCTCTCGGTAGAATGTCGTCTAATAGCTTGCAAGCATATGAATGGTTCATAAGAGACCACATACCACAGTACGAGTAAAGAGTACTTGTCATCAGACGAGGTTGAACGAGGTATAGAGATACCGATGATCAAACCTCGGACAAGTAAAATATCGCGTGACAAAGGGAATTGGTATCGTATGTGAATGGTTCATTCGATCACTAAAGTCATCGTTGAATATGTGGGAGCCATTATGGATCTCCAGATCCCGCTATTGGTTATTGGACGGAGAGAAGTCTCAACCATGTCTACATAGTTCGCGAACCGTAGGGTGACACACTTAAGGTTTGATGTCGTTTAAGTAGATATGGAATATGGAATGGAGTTCGAAGTTTTGTTCGGAGTCTTGGATGGGATCCAGGACATCACGAGGAGTTCCGGAATGGTCCGGAGAATAAGATTCATATATAGGAAGTCATATTCCAAGTTTGGAAATGATCCAGTGTATTTATGGCAGGTTCTAGAAGGTTCTAGAAAAGTCCGGAAGAAAGGCACTATGGAAAATGGAGTCCCGAAGGGACTCCACTAGCATGGCCGGCCAAACCCTAAGGGGGAGGAGTCCCAGGTGGGCTCCACTTTGGTGGCCGGCCAGCCCCACCTCAAGGAAAGGTGGGAGTCCCACCTTGAGTATGACTTCCCCCTTGAGTAGGTTTCCCACCTTTGGGAAGTTTTGGTGTTGGGGTCTTATTCGAAGACTTGGACTACAACTCTTGGGGCTTCCACCTATATAATGAGGGACAAGGGGAGGGTGGCCGGCCACTCTTGGCTCAGCCTTGGCCGCACCCCTTTGAGGGCCGGCGCCCAAGCCTCCCTCTCCCCAAACCCTAGCTACCTCTCCTCCACCACCTCTCCCGCATATGCTTAGCGAAGCTCCGCCGGAGATCTCCATCGACACCGTCACCACGCCGTCGTGCTGTCAGGATTCCAAGGAGGATCTACTACTTCCGCTACCCGCTGGAACGGGGAGAAGGACGTCGTCATCAACACCGAACGTGTGACCGAGTACGGAGGTGCTGCCCGATTGTGGCACCGTCAAGATCTTCTACGCGCTTTTGAAAGCGGCAAGTGATCGTCTACCGCAGCAACGAGAGCCTACTCTCGTAGGCTTTGGAACTCTTCAAGGGTTAGTCTCGTTCATCCCCTCGTTGCTACCATCTTCTAGATTGCATCTTGGCTTGGATTGCGTTCTCCCGGTAGGAAATTTTTTGTTTTCTATGCTACGAATCCCTTCAGAGATTGCATTAGAATATCTTGCTCCCATATTTGAAAACAGTCGGAAATTTCATTTGTATATTCAAGAATAATTGTGCAATGAAAACCTTTTCACCTTCCAACTCTCTCTCTCTCTGCACATATGATGGAGGGCGCTCTTGGTAGGGCCCTATGACTCCGGCATCGGCTGCGGGGAGGGTCAAATCAAACACAATCCAAGTTAGTATATTGCACAATGCAAGGATTGCATGGTGGCAGCCTGGCATGCCTCAGGTGACCGAAGGAGTCCCATGGATTGTGATATGACGGAAGTTGAGTGCTTCTACACGATGCACCTTGGATGCTCTCGACAGTCTGGCAATTTGCTCATAGTGGCACGACAATTTAACTCCACATCGTAGATGGGACTCCACAATATGGTTTGACAGCTTTGTCTACGACATTCTTTATGAAGAAGTGTTGGTATAGCTTAGACATCTCCATCAAGGCCCCAACACAACTTAATGGCTCAAGGTAAAACTCGAGGCCTGAGAGGGACCATCAACATACCCTTAAATTAGGGAGCACCCTCAATTTTCCTCTCCAACCCCTTCTCTAGGTGGAGTAGGGGTCCTTCATCATTTTTTCCACTAAATGACTTTTCAACGCCTTACTCGCACTGGCCGTCACGCCCGACACCCCTCTCCATTCCCCCACGACGGTGTTGGCTGCTCATCTCCCTACGCTACCATTCTCCTCCTATGCCACATATCCACCCCTCAAGTGACCTCATCATCATCCTCATCCCGTTGTGCCCGCTATCGCCTTCCTCCTCCTACCCGTCTCTCATTGTCCCATGGCCCTCATCCCATGTCATCCTCTCCCGCAAACCTTCTTATTCTTCTCACGTGCCTCCCATCATCACATTCTCCTCATCCCATTCCGCTCGTCGTCACCCTCCTCCTCCTCCTCATGCGTCGTTCTTCGCCAACATAGTCTCATTTGTTGTGACACCATGATCTCCTCCACCCCACCTCCACTGTCTGCTCTGGCCGATGCCACCCCACCGCCAAGGCCCCTTATCTCCATTGTGCGCTGGTCGGCGCTAGGAAGGAGCTTCGACGGCGGGGTGTTGTAAGTAGATAGAAGAAGGTAAAAAAAGTAAAACCACTGGCATATGGATCCCATGTGTCAGTGTAAAGGGCAAAAAAATCGGGATTGATTGTTAGGAGTTGTTGCTTGTGGCTGAGGTATTGGGGCTAGCCCCTAGCTAGAAGTTGTCAAGGCCTATGTTTTAGGGGCTAGTGCTACAAATATCATTTGCTAACAAGAACTTAGATTTACGTATTTGGTTTTCCGTACCCTTTGAAGCATATGCCACGTATCTACCCCGTGTGGTCATCGTGTTGCTGAGTCGCATACCTGTGGTAGGTGGCGCGCCTTTGCTTGGGTGTGGAAGCACCCTTGGTGTTTGTGTCTTATTGTGGTTTGTCAAGGACATTTATCGGGAAACTGTGGTTTGATGGTGCTGCTTGAAGACTTTGATAACAGGTCTTTGGGCAGGAGGGTGAAAACCGCATGTCTAACTTTAATTGGTTGGACCGAACAATGAAGACGTATGTTTGCTGCTTCCTTGTTTAGGAGGGCCTTCATTGGTTGGATCCGACAAGGTGACACATGCACAGTGTCCCCCTCCTTGAAGGTTTTGCTTCGGATAACCATTTGCTAATGATTTTATCTAAAAGGGGGGGCAGAGAAGAGCTAGTTGTGCAGTTGTGTTGCATAAGAAATGGCTCGTCGGTATGACAAATCAGTTCAGTGGCCATTAAAGAGAACGGTTCCTTTTATAGTTTTAATACATACAGCTGGCAAAAAAAACATTATTACAAATTTAAATACTGGAAAATGGTCCAATTAACATGAATAGGGTGCAGCTATCCACAACAGGGAACAATGTGAAGTATTCTAGCAGAAGACTTGTCACACATAATTGAAGTTCAGCAAAGCATCCACTTCCTCTCAAGAAGATGATTTGTCTCCACCCACCGAAGTTTTCCTCGGGTAATAAATGCTAAGCCTCCTGTGAAAAAGAATGAACGTTTGGTCAAAATGTAAAAAGTTGAGATCAGAAGAAACATTTTGTCGAAATGTAAGTATTCACATCAGGAGAAGGGACAGCTTGTTCATTTGCATGGCAATGAGAATCATTGAGCAACAGAAAAGACGACCTAGATGCACAGCAACAAACCAGAAGTATATTTAACTAGTGGCCTGGGAAACTAAAAGTCGAAATACTAAAAATGGTACTCCCTCAGTCACATGAAACATGTCTTGGTTTTGTTTAAATTTGAATGTATCTAGACGTCTAGATATGAAGTCAGCTGTTGAAGTCACCAGTTATCACATAAAGGTAACAGCAAAGGGTCTAAAAAACTAGCATATGCAGTGAGTAAATAAATAGTAATAGAAGCACAAGAGAGACGGACATACGTGTACCCAAGATGGCAGACAGCATCGAGTGGAGGAGAATGGAGATGGTAATTTTCGAACATGAAGGTGAGACAATTACCTCCGGAGTGAACTTGAGACCAATTCTGATTTCTCCACAGTACTCTTCATCTTTGACAACATTGTAAACTGTTGGTGGTATGCTTCCTTCAGTATAGACAGCATCCAGAGGGATCCTGCAAGAATCAGCTACTCAGTTCGAGTGGACGATGCAATTGATCTGCAAACATTCAGATCTGCATCCTAGGAGGCCCAGAAATGAACCGAAACGCAAACTGTGAGTATTTCAGCACACACTCCATCATTCGGATGTAAGAGCTCCAGGGCCACAAATTACCCATTAGAACCATCTGGATTCCCCGCATTCAGAAATAGAAACAGACACTAGAAAAATCAACTAAGCTCAGGTCGACATAAATTAGATTATAATTCAACTCGACTTACCTTGCTTCACCAACATCGTCGTCGTTTGTGCCATTGTCGTCGTCCAGGAGCTTGATGCAGAGCTCGGTTGCGTTTTCGGAGGTCGTGAACACGAAGGTTTCGTTCCATTCCGGCTCACTTCCTTTGCCTGCACTCACCAAACGAATTCACGTCACAGTAATTAACAGATGCAGTGGCACTGAGATGCATGACGTTGCTCGTCACTAAGCATGTCTTGGTGGTTCCCTTCTCTGAGACGATGTGGAAACATGAGGTGCTAACTAGGTAACGTGATTTTAGGGCATTGGTTGCTATCAAATTAGACTCGTTTCGCACCTTCTCCGTTATGAATGTCATTTTCAAAATGAGAGTGTGAGATCGTTCTACAGCTGGTTGTTCAGTAGCAGACATACCAGACAAAGCCCACGGAGTTATCTGAATTTGTACTGTCATAACTCAAAATGCATAGCCTGACTACGGTAAAGCTTAGAGCCCAATTGCTTCCGTTTGCACACTACTAATGAACGAAAAGACAAACGATGGCAATTTCAGAAGATATGGTGCTGATATACTACCTAAATCCACAAAAATAAATGTCGCAAATTTGTCTAAATTTAGATGTATCTGGATACTCTTTAGTACTCCCTCCGTCCACAAAAAGGATGTCTTAATTTTGTTAAAATTTGGATATACATAAATATATTTTAGTATCTAGATAGATACATACAAACTTGTCTAAAGTTGAGACATTCGTTTATGGACGGAGGAATCATATAAATATATCCGAATTTAGATAAATCTTCGACATCTTTTTTTATGGATGGAGGGAGTATAATGGTTGAACTAATCGATTGTAGACAATTTACCTTCTGCAACGGAGCTCCTCTGCTCATTGGAGGTGACTCTGAGAAGCGCGTAGGGATCCATGTTGCCTGCAGCGAAACGATTTGTCAGCGAGACTCCACCCCGTCTTTCAACGGGAGCGAAAGAGAAAAACATAAACAGCACCGCAATTCTCCCGATCCCGCCCGATCCAGCGGTTACCACCGAGGTGGTCGACCAGGTAACGGCAGAGAGATCATAGCAGAATTCGAACTGAGGGGAAAGAGAAGCGTACAGAGGTAGTCGGTGTTCTCGAGCCCCTTGGCTCCGACGAGCAGCACCTCGAGCGTCCCGGCCTGCGCCATCTTCTCGGTCCTCCCGGTGTGATCTGACTGATCTCGCCCGATCGAGAGCTCGAGCGATCAGGAGCTGTGCTGAGTACTGCTACAGCAACAGAAGACTAAACGACGCGATCGGCGAGATCTAATCGGCTGTATGTATAGGCGTTGAAAAGATGGAAGCACTGGCATGCGTCTTCGTCAAGCTTCCCCGGCATCGCATCACATTCACATGGAGGCTAGTGGTAGGGCTCATCTATGGCAACTTGCGCAAACAAGGAAAAAAATTAATGCGCTGCGCGCCCGTGAGTCTTCTTCCGCCGGTCTCGCGCGAGCCAAACCAACGCGTTTACGCCGGCCCTGCCGGCCCCGTCCGCGTGATCGTCGTGCCGGTGCGGTGCACGTTCCATGATCCATCCATGGACGGTGGCCGGGCTGATTTTTTTTTCTTCTTTTTCGTTTTGATTGCGGGGAAGTGGCCGGAGTTGTTGGTTTTTTCTTCTTGAGATTGAGAGGAAGTGGCCGATTTAGCCCGTTTTCGAATATGGACCGTGTGGGCTAGAGCTGGATATGGCGAAACACCATGTTGGGTCCCAAGAAAGATTGGGAAGGTGTAGCAATAAAGAGAGTAACTACTCCCTCCAATATTTTTTAATTGATTGAATTCTGAAAAATATTGTAATTCTTCAAGGCAACGTATCAATATAGATAAATCATCGATCTTCTTCAGCAAGGGGTGCCAAGAGTCTCACTGCATTCTGTGAAGAGCATTCTCAATGTGTCTAATGAGACGCTTAATGAGAAGTACCTCAGGATGCTCTCTCACGTGGGGAGATCCACAAATAGGGATTTCAAATACTTGAAGGATCATATATGGAAGAGGATCCAAGGGTGCCTGGAGCAAATTCTTGCGTCAGGGGGAAAAGAGGTTTTGATCATGTCAGTGGCACATGTAATCTCGGCCTTTTTTCATTTCTTGCTTTAAATTGCCAAGTGGTCTTTGCTTGGCTATCAATTCTATGATTCGAAGCTTCTGGTGGAGCAGTAAAGATGGGAACCGCAAAGCAAGCTATACCCTCTATACCGGTTTATTGGACTCCTAATCAATCTAGAGAAATCCCATCCATTAGTGCTCAATTAGAAATTAATACATGATTTTCCCTAGGAAACCCACAACTTTCCTCTCCCAATTAAATGCCATAACAGGGACCGACCAATGCATGCATAAGATCCACTCCTCGTTTCCATTTTTGATTGGGATGGCATGCAAATCGAAGAGATTTCTATGTTGTACATCCTTAGTTAATGCATAGATAGAGATTTCTATGGAGTATTAGGAATTATAGCTCATTTCTTGCCCAATCACAGAGCACCTTGGTCGCAGCGCAGTTCTTAGTGAGCCCAATAAATCGGTATGGAGGGAGTAGGTTTGTTGGTAGACCATGTGTTCTCCCAAGTTTTCTGGAAGAATGGGGTTTAGAGATCTTGAGTTATTCAACCTTCCTATGTTTTCCCGCCAGGCATGGAGGATTCTACAAAACCCAAAGGCTTTGAGCTCAAGAGTCCACAAAGTGTTTACTTCCCGAATACTGATTTCCTAGATGCCTCGCTGAGCTCTTCTCCATCGCAAGTACGGAGATCTGTTGTGGAAGGGAGGTATTTATGACGCAAGGGCTCATCAGGCATACATTACACAATATGAACAAGGAGAATACCAGGATGCACCCACCCGTTTTCTTTAATATTGGAAATAATTGATATTTGAAAATCTCAAAAGAAATTGAAATAAAAAAATTCATGTACATATTATGTTGATACATACTTGTGCAAGTTTTCACTGAAAGTACGATTGCACATGGCCTACACGAAAATGAAAAAAATATGCAAATGCCACTATAATGATTGATTGTGTCATGTTCACTGAAATATGAAATTCCATGTTCACATTTATGTGTAGGTCAAATTTTTTACAATAGGGTGCACGTGCACCTAGGTTTACATCGTCTGTGTTCATATGAACAACCACTAACCTATTATAAGGTGAATATGCGCACGTAGAAATAAGACATGACAAATGGTAGTGCGTTATTTTATCTTACACTACTCTAGATCAACGATTAAGAAGCAACTCTCATGTAAGTCCTAGCATCTAGCAAACCCTTCCAAGATCTAACCCTAGCCAACCTAGTTGGAACCGCGGTAGGCGAAGGAGAACTCGACAAAAAAGATGAAGCACCATCGGCGCAGAGATATGTACGTCGCTTACCTGCTCTGTGCGTGTTTTCCAAGTAATTGTAAGAGCAATTAAAATAAAATCGCGTCAGGAACCCAATCATCCCGTTTAAAGCTTATGATTTTTCAAAAGGCAGAGATCAAGCACACTTTCGCTGCTCTACATCTCCAGCCACGCTGATAACATTATGCCAATCATTTTAAGGTGGGCACGCCATGTGGGCTAATTTGTCTCTGCGTGCCGAAAGGTATTCGTGATGCCTAAACTAGCAGTGTATTAATCATCTGCAACTTGCACGTCACATGTTAATGCGTCTCCGTGCGACCTTGCAAGTAGTATTTCCGTAATTCCGTTGTCTCGATTAGGATGCTGGTCCCAGCCAGCAGAAATCTTGCACACGTTTCCTCCGCCATGATCGGAATCGGTAGAAACCTTGCTCTTTTGCGTTGATGGATACGAATGATTCCGCATGGACGATGGCGACCATACCTAAAGCTGGCCCCTGCTTGGCTGGTCGGGTTGGATCTTCCGCTTACTCGTGCTTGGTCGGTCGGATTCCGTCTAGCTCAAAGCGACGAAATGAATCGGAGGATTCCTCGCCGAGACCTCTTACACAAAAAATAATAATGGGATACATGTGTTACATGGCATGCTGCAAGTTGGTAGTTAATTTCCAGTAGAGTTTGGAGCAATGGAGACACTAGCATCTTATGATTTGGAAATGCACTTTTGATCCCAAAAAATGTTAAAAAATTCAATTTTTTGTTGGCATGTACATCCCCATATTCCGTGTGCTCCATTAAAGTTTTGCAACAAACTGGTATCTTTCTTGGCCTGTGTAAAAAAGAAAAAAGAAAAGCACATGCCATGTAAAAAATTGTTTTTTTTTTCGAGAGGACTTCATAAGCACATATGGAGATGTACAAGTAATATTTTAAAAAATATTTTAACATTTTTAAAATACATTTTAAATAAGGAAGCATATGCACCAAAGAAGAAAAAAAATCACATATCCATATGTTTCAGCTCTTCAAAGAATCACGTGAGCAGAAGCTGGGGGTAGCGAAGTTTTCTTTCAAGTACAAAAGGCTACTTTGAAGAACACAACGATTTATATTTTAGAGATTACGTGTTTAATCCTTCGCGGTTCTAAAAATATGCGAGTTAAGGTCACATGTAACTCATTCAAATGTCCTTAGGTTTCACCGTTTTGTAGTTAGGGCTTGGCTGCTGTGTTGCGTCGTTGAGGTGGTGGGAGCGGCGCCCGCCAAATAAATCTGTCTCAACTCCACTCCCACACCGGCGGCGACCTTCACGGCGGCGTCTCGGAGTTGTTGGCAACGTGTGCTTGTCGATCTTTCTGGTCAGCAGCTTGGTCTTCTCGCCGGTCTTCAGATCTGGCGAGATCTGTTTCTCGACGTGTCTCTGGCGCTTGTCGTTGTCCACGACGGCGTTGGGGGCCGGGGCGAGGTGGTTCTTCTGGAGCGAAGATGTTGGTCCGGAGGTGATGGATATGCGGTTCTTCCCCGACTTCGTCGATGGGAGGCGGCGTATCTTAGTCCAAGACAGCACGAGGACGTCCCCCGGTCGACGTGCCACATCGACATGTGCCTCGCTGCTTGCAGCAGGCTGTTCATCGACTCACAAAACCTCGTTGGTGATGGTGCTTTTTGGATCTTGTAATGGTGGAGGCTCGGCGTCACTTCTTGCGTCCGTCTCGGCGGCGTTAGAATTGGGCGGCGGCCGCTGGCTACGGTGGTTGCAGGAAACCCTAGGGATCGTTTTGTATTTCTCGATCTTTTATGATTTTATCTGCAAATTCAGGATAATCATTTTATCCCGATTTGTCTTTTAGTTTTCACATGTGTTGCTTCATGTAACTTGATTTTCAATTAATGAAATATGTGGTTCTAAAAAAAAGGTTTCACCATACCAAGTTGTCAGATATGTTACTGATGTTCCAAATCAATATTAGGTTAAAAAAGAGCACCTTCCTTTGTTTTATTTCCCTGCTTCTAGTTTAGTCAAAGTCAAACTTTATAAATTTAATTAAATACTTAGCAAAAAATCAACATATACATATATTACAAAATATATGTTCTATGATGATTCTATTTTTTTTTAAGTGGGAGCATCTCCCCATCACAACGATGATTCTAATCATATTGATATCATGGTTTAGATGTTGATAATTTTCATATATAAAGGCGGCGGTCCTAGGGCATTTGTTGCGTGAAGAGGAGGACCTACCGGAGGCCTGGACCCGTGATCTGGCCGGAGGGTTGAGTTCCGGAAGGCTCCACCGGCGAACGTAACAGTGCTTTGCCTGGAGTTTGCTGGATCAGAGGTATTCGGTCGTGCGCACCCATGCGTTTATTCCGACCGTTTGGTTCTGGAGGGAGCGGCGCGAAGCTCTTTTTCTGTGTTGACATCAAGTGACTATGGATCCATGATGAAAGTAGGAAGAAGAGAATTTCATGAAGGCCGAAGGGAAGGACTAGCTAAGGGAGGTTCAAGTCTCTGCGCTGTTGAGGGGCTTGCTTGGTGTCCGGGCTTCACAGCAGCGGTATGAAAATGGGGGCAACAACACATGTGAAGCGCAGAGTCCTACCTTTTAGGGTGAAAACTCAAGGTCTGGCCTTAACTGGTTGTGCCTGGCAGTGACCTTGGTGGAGGCATTGTTTTGAGAGTGAGGACTATCCTCAGGGTGAAAACCTAAGATCTTTGATCGGACGACGATGGTGTTGGAGCACTGTTCCCTTCTTGAAGGCGTCGTTTTTTGAAGAGTCTGCAATTCAGGTGTTGTCATGGTGGTGGATGTATTGCTATTGTTAGACCCGAGATAATGTAGCGGGACTTTTGTTTCTTAGTTTTCTTTTCCTTATTTTGGTTGTGTGCATCCGTAGTGCCATTATGATGGTGCACTGTTGCAGCTGGGTGTAATTGGTATCTCTCGATATTAATATATTCCCTTTATCGGAAAAAAATATATATTCAGTTATACTTGAGAAATCTCAGAATTTGACTAAAGCTCATAACATAGGGTAATTATGAACTGAGGGAGTATTTGAACATTGCAGTACCTAGAAGGCTAGAATTGGATCCTTGTGAGAATTACTATTAGACTCCAAGTTGTATTTGGACTCTGGAGTCCTGCGTCTTTAATTACTCAGTGTTCATCGCCAAGATGACTCAGCAGAGACATAGACAGGCATAAACATAGTTTGGTGTGGCCATCATCCACGCTGTCAGATCAGCTAGAACCGCCGCCTAGTTCAATCTGCCTCCATGCCAACTAGTCGCAACCACTGGCTGCTGGGAATGAAACCAAAACGTCTAAATCTTTGGTGATGGTGGTTAACGACCGACGGCAGCTTATCATCTGACCAACCAACCACTCTTCTGTTCATGAGTTGCTTCAGTCCCCTTATATTATTTGAAAATTGTGAAAAGAAAAAAGGTAATATTAATGGTAAAAAATGGGCAGTTGGTAGAACAGCTTATTCGGAGGTTAACATTGATGGAGCATGACTCGGAAGCCCATTCATTTCATCAAATGAATTGCTTTAAGATGAAACAAGATGTTTTTTTCTTTCATTCTGCCCTTTGTGCTGATCAAAGCTGGAGATGGTAGATACCACAATGAAGAAGACTGCCTCTAAACCACGTCATAATTCATGGACCCCCAGTAAAAATCTGCATAACTATTTCATTTTCTACAGAACGCACTGCGTGTATGTAAAAGTATGAAAAATTTCAACTTTGTCATGCCTTCACGGGTATGTGTCTGAACAATAATTTATAGTGATAAAATTAGTAGCGTGTGTACCTAGTAGATAGTGATAATATCGAAAATTAAGGGGATATACTAACAAACAAGTACCCCCTCCATACAGGTTTATTAAATATTCCGCATTTTAAGGTAAATATTTGACTTGTAATAGCTAAAATGTTTTAGTTATATGCCACAAATATCATTGGGAATTTTTTTGTGACATATAGCTAATATTTATTGCCTAAATTAATTTTTAGAAATTAAATCGAAATGTGTAATCCCCTAATAAACTGGTGCAGAGGCAGTAGTATTGTTTTGTCTCCACCAATAAATGTGACAACAATCTAAATTTTGATGGACTATATTAAGTCTTATTGCTACCTTTCTTTCGGTTCATAATACCACGTATTTATATAGATCATCAATTTGACCCATGTAATATAAGTTACTCGCCATAAATAAAATATATTTGTTCAATGGTGTGATTTTGGAACATACAATTCATATTTTTGAGTGAATTCCAATTTACCCCCTAGTTAGACATTTGTGACATAAGTTATCCTATTTTGTAAAAACTCCTCTAGCTAACTTCATATAAGCATCTTTATACCATGTTTTACCTCTTCTAACTATTTTCTGGTCTGCATTGATGATCTAACATAATCAGAATTGTTTAGTACATATAATATGTTATGAAAGTGCACCAACATTAGACTAAAAACATTGACTAATACATAATTTAAAGCATAGTGTCCTATGAAAGTATGCCATGTCGTGACAGCTTTGAAGGTCCCATTTGATACAATTGGCAAAACTTAAAAGTGGTAAAATTTGAAGAAAAAAAATCAAAATCTAGAGGAATATTCATAAATTAGAGTAATTAATGGATGTGTCAATTTGGGTCATGAGCAACAAAAATCAGTGTGTTTTAGGATACACAAAATGAAAAATTGGTAACCTTAAAAAGGGGGAAATCATTTAGATCCCCACATTTGTCCTTTTTGTGTAGATCATGGATGATGATATGTCTTGATGAAATTTGTGTTGTACATAAAAATATTTAGATTTGCTCATGTGTTTTATTTCAAAGTTTTGAGATTTTAAAATGATGTATTTGAATTTTAAAAATAAGGGTCACAAGTAAGGTTGGCCTCCAATAACACTTCTCGGGCAATTGGCATCTTATTGATCAAATTTGTGATCCAGTAATACGCATGAGCCTTATAAAATGGTAGGTGGGGTAACTATTTTTCTAGTGGTAGTGGAATGTATTTTAGCCGACATACAAAGTGGCGGCTGGGTATCTTATGAAAAAAATCAAACATATTAGATATGACCAGAATCAATCCCAATATATGCTTATATAATACTGTAACATTTTATTTCCCTATATTATATAAAAATGTACAATTAAGGTCAATTACACTGCTCTACTCAGTACTTACATCTTTCATTAAGATTAGGTGAGTAAAAAAACTAATACATATGATTCATGATCGATAACATCTTGACCATTTTGCAAGCAGTGGCACTCAAGCGATTTTATCCTCGGCATTTCATAATATGGATTTAAAAGAATTTTATTTGACACTATTAGATTATGTTTCATAGGTCTATTAGTTAAAGTAGTTATCTAAAATTATTTTGGTCATGATTATAGTAGGTTTTTTTTGTTTGTTTGTGTTGTTCCTGAAAAAGTGCATAGCTTAGACCAATTATGTTGTTTCCATCGTACCAAGGTAGCTCCACGTTGGCTTGGGAGCAGGCATCATGGCATCCTAAGCTTCCGGTGGGACCCCGATAACCCTACATTCTGGTGTTCACAAAGGTGCTGGGGACATATTGCATTGTTGGAGGATATGGCATGAATGATCGGCGACCTTGTAGCCTATCATCAGCGGCCTCCAATATTTGTTCAGTGAGCTATGAAGCGCGGCATCGCGCATTCCGACTACAACCCATATCGTGAGAACCCGTGTAGTGCGTTATCACCGACGACTTTTGCAGCCTAGCAACGGGCATGAAGCTCTGAATCGTTGGATTTAGTAGTACTCCGTATTATTTATGTTAATCCCTCCATTATCATCTATCTACCTTTCAAATCAACATCCTTTTTTTGTTACACTCCACTTCTAGGATGGGATTGGGGCTTCTTTAGCATCACAGTGACATACCATGCTAAAAGTTGTCTTAGTCCGTCAAAAATTAGATGTATCTAGACATAAATATGATCAAGACGTATCTACAACAACAAACAACAACAACCAAGCCTTTCAGTCTCAAATAAGTTGGGGTAGGTTAGAGTTGAAACCCATAAGATCTCGAAGCCAAGTCATGGTTCCGGAACGTGGATAGCTAACTTCCACGCACCCCTATCCATGGCTAAATCTTTATCGATATTCCAAACCTTCAGGTCTCTCTTAACGGACTCCTCTCATGTCAAGTTTAACAAATCTAAGATAATTTTTATGTAACGATGTGAGTACTTAATTGGCTGAAGTTTGAATTGAGAATTTGAGATATGGCTGTGGTCTTGTGGATTGGCAAAATAATCTCTAATTATATGGTGGATGAGAATGTAATGCGCAAAACTAATAAACCCGACCGGTGGAAGTACTCCTAGTTAACTGTTTGTTCGCTTTGGAGGAGAAAACAATGCGAATGCTCCAGTTAAATACGACAAAGTGGAACGCACTCCAGCTAGCAAGCATTGACGGTGAACTGGAAGGAAACCGTGACATTTGTTATCCACACCGAGGCAACCGCGAGCCAAGTCACATGGGCGCCATGATTCTGCTCTTCTTGGTTCCCGGATTGATTAACCGACACCAAATGATGAACCAAACAATTGCATCGTACCCGATGATCAACTCATGCTTGACGAGAGAGAAGCAAGTCCAAACATTTTTTTGCTACGTACTAAAAATAGTACTTCGTGGCTCCCTGAAGAGAGAGCTTCTTTGGAGATCCCAAGAAAGCACATTAGCCATTCCACATTTCGACATGTATACTTCGAAAACCGATTAAGACACTCGCGGGTAAAACTAAAAAGGCTCTTTCGATTCGTAGGATAGAAAATGCATAGGAAAAACATATAACTGGAATATCATGCTTACTTGAATTATATGAAAATATATAACCAACTTTTTATGAGGTACTATATGACCAAGATTTCTGTAGGATTAATTCTTTTAGGACAGGCTCCTATAAATCAAACAGATTATGTATTTTTTTTCATAATATTTAAATTATACACAACTTTTATATAAATCATATAAATCAAAAGAGGCCTAACCTTGCTTGCTTGACAAAGAGAGATAGAGCTATGGTTTTTCTGAATTAGAACAGGAGGGTAGGCAAAAACAGAGGAAAACTTAACCTGGTGCCGAGGGTTGCAAATGCTTGGTGTGAGGGCAAAGCTACTGATACACTTTGTGATGGCATGTCGTTAGTCCGCACTTTATATATACGGTCATACGGAATTTGGTGCTATCTCTATGTACTAAAAAATATGCAGGGTGCGTATTGACATCTCAGAGCAAGTTTAATAGTAGAGCCAACTGTTGGCTATAAGATAAGTGTCATGTCATCTATAATCATTGTAGAGCCAATATGTACAATAGTGAGCTATAAAATTCTACTACTTTATCTATGTATGGTCCACCATTCACTCTCACATAGTGTCTAGGAGCACGTGCTAGAGCTGGCTCTTGCATAAGAGCCCACTCCTCTTCTCTCTCCTCCTCTCTCTCTTTCAACTAAGCAACAATATATTATTTTAATCCTTATAGCCAGCTGATTAGGACTTATTATACTTGCTCTCAAGATCGTATTTTTTACTTACATGTCAATTAATTCAGTGGTAAAAATGCGTCATAGTAGTATATTTCTGCCGTAGGGACAGAGAAAAGTAGAAATGCGCGAGAATGGATCGTAACGCAAGTCTTTTGCGTTTTCGCGAAAAAGAAATGCGCGAGAATACTTTTAAAATTCATCTCATCACCTGTCAACGCTGGCTGGCGGAGTCTCTTGTAAAATTCAAATCAAATCCGCGAAATTCAGATCTCCCACCAGAATAGTCAGATCCCGATTACGACGCAGTTAACTTCGCTCCAGAAAATCCAGCAGGCCACATTATTACGCGAGTAATCAAATCACTGAAATCTCTCCTACTGTTTTTTGTTCTGTCTTCGTTGGACCTACTGTGCCGAGGCGGCCTTTTCTTCCTGGCAACTACACTGACTATACACACCGCAGCAAAGCATCCAGCCACGGAGAGAGAAGGGAAGAGAGAGAAAACAATGGGGTGAGAAGAGATGGGCGGGGAAAGGAGGTAGTACCTCGCTGCTGCTGCTGCTGCTGCTGAGAGAGTCGACTGAACTCCGCCACCTGGTACGCTTCTTCCTCCCCTTCCCTATGGATTCTTCTCTGCCGCCGCAAGATTGGATCTTTGATTCTCTCCAATTCCGCGATCATTACCCAGTGATTGCTTTATTTTTATTTATCTGCGTTTTATTACTTGCTACGCTTCACGGATCCATCTTCCGTGCTGCCTTCGGTTTGATCCTCCGTGACTCATCTTTGCTGGGAATTGGACTAGCGGATTTTTTTTGGTGTTGACGGTGGTTGGTGGTTTCTTGGTTGGTACGGTGAAGAACTGTTTCTGTCATGGCCATCGTCGCCGGCGTGGATCACGTGATTTATGTATTCCTTCCTTCCCTGCCTTTTGTTCTTGATGGCAGTTTGGATTGTTCGGGCAAGGGCTGGGGCGGGTGCCATCCATCCTCGCGCGTCCCGGATCGAAGCACCAAGATTGGCCGGTTGCTGGCGGCACGGCGCCTTTCCTTCTCGGCCTGGTTTGCTCGACGGCGGGGTGGAGCTCGCCTTCTGGGACTGAAGCGCGGTTTGGGGCGTCGGGAACTTAATCGGTGTGATCGGCTGCTGCCCCTGTCGGACTGCTCGACTGCTGGTGCTGCCCCCGCCCTGTTCTGGTTCAGGTTTGCTGCTGAATCACTTGCACTTTTTAATCTTCAGAAATTGCACTTCCATGAATCATTTGGTGTGCTATTGTGGGTACTGAACTTAGGAATTCCTACACCAATTTTTTTCTTCTGTCCGTCCTAGTAGCGTGTCCTGCACTACCTGGCAATTCCAGCTACTGTGCAAAAGACTTTTTCTCCCTATGCTAAAAAACGAAGATATGAAAAGTGGTACTACGGGCCTGTTGTTTGTGTCTTTACCTGTACCTTTGTGGTTCAGTAATGAGAAGAATTCATAAACAGATCAATTTGTTACTACAGGTACATGATATATACCTGATTGTTGCATGTCATATATGGGTCATCCACATCAGTACTGTCATCTGTATTTTGTCTCTTTAGTCACACTCAGTTTCAGGACGTCCTCTTTGAGCAATTATTCACATGTTTATGTCATACATCGTTTAATTAGGCCGTGGACAATTGGCTGCTACTGTAGCGTTTACTTGTACGAGCAGAGTATGTCTTGTTCTTTTACTTAGTGTCACATGATAAACACAATTACTGAACTGTACCTGGTTCTCTTTTAGAGAAAAATAAATATACCTGGTTCTAATACCTAGTTCATAGAAAATAGAATAGAAATATCCGGATATTCGTTTTTTTATTTACAGCACTCATCCGTTGCTACAGGTTGATTTTATGATTTTTTTTTTAGATCACGAAGAATTTTACTACTCGAAATTACTTTTTCTTGGCGGGCAGGAACGATTTTGACAGGGAAGCAACTGCCGTTTAAGAGTTAAGCTAGTTTTCTTGGTTGGTCGTCTTACCATCAATAATTCCAGAGCTTTCTTAAAGTTTTTTGTTCCACCGTGAAGAACACACAATCATCTTTGCCTTCGCCATGTATCCGGCATTGTGGAGGTACTGGGATATCTTCATGGTCTATGCCCGTGCATTGCCAAGGTTCAACTTTTTGTATAAGCTAATACAGTTGAAATCTGAAACTTGTAACGAGAACCCCTCGATCACAAATCACGACGGATTGAATTTTCTCTATATAAGTAAATAAATAGTTTAAGATGGAGAAATGTGCCATAATTGTCTTTGCTACAGTAGTGTCCTGAACAAATTAACGAATACTTTAAATAAGTTATTTCAGAAATCAATCTACACAATTACAACCTGGTGGTTTGGCTCTCTTCCATTTGTGCTCATGCAGAGTCCATTAGCACATATAATTGCTCCCTGACCATTAGAGTCACATGGGACATGGCTCTCTCTCCCTCAAAACAACCGTGTTTGTGCTTGTTATTTTCTACACGGCTAGTTGTAATTCTTTTCTACTAGTGTTGTTCTCTTAAAGTAAAACCTTTTTTTCCAGCCACAAGAGTACCTGCTCAGATGGTTAATGCGTACTTAGGCCAAGACACAGGTCATCAGATAGACAGCCCACGCTGCCTACTTATTTTGCGTCTGTTTCTCCCAACATGGTTAGCCCAAATCAGTTTAAGAAAAAAATAGCACATGCCCACGAGTGCTCATGGGTTTACATATCTTATCCATCGTCTCTATAGTTCATGGGCCCGTTAAAGTTGTTCAGGTTAATACGGCCCATTGTAGGTGGCACTCGGTTCCTGGTCGTGGCAGACAATAAAATCTTATAGTACCACCTCACTAACATGATAAGACATGCCTCACAGGATTTGGTTCGCTGTTTTTTCTTCCTGTAGCCGGTTTTCCAAGCACGGGATTGCTCGATGGCGCTGGACTTTTTTTTTCCCGTCGTCGATTGTTCTAGCTTTGAGGGTTCTGGTCACCAAGGATCGTTAGGGCAAGAGACAACGGTTTTCTTGACGTACGAAATTTAAGGGATGGTCACCACCAGTTCTTGACGTACCATTGGTTTTCTTACCTACGTACACCACTGATTGCAATTTGATAGTAGAGATACTAGTATATACGGTTTTATTTCTATCTAATGGCCTGTTTCCTGTGTATGCACAATTATTTCCCCTCATCCAATTACTAAACACGTTTTTCTTTTTCAATTCCAGTTTTAGCGTGGCCAGAACTATCCATTTTCTTCCTGCCCTTTCAATTTATCGAAGACACCTGTAAGTACTAACACATCGCATGGATTTGTAGAATTATTTGTTGATCATTTCTGTATGTAGGATGTTTATAGGTTATCTTATTTCTGCTATTCCTGTTTCCAATTACCCAGGTAAAAAAGCTAGCAATTGCAACAGAAGTTCCCCACTCCTTTCCAGATGCGGCAGATAGTTTCTTTGCTGTCCCATCCAGAATATTGGAGAAATTGAGCCACTTCATAACTTTGTTCTGAGGAAGTGAGGTATTACTTGTTTGTTGTGTGGTCCATCTTGTCTCGGCATCAATGGCGGCCTCGACTGGTCATGACTCAAGGCAGTATTCATGGTTGTGGGTTAGCCATATCAGCCCCAAGAATTCCAAATGGCTCAAAGAAAACCTCAGTGGTGAGATTTTGCTCTGTTTAGCTCATGTCTATATATTTCTTTATGCCCTATCATGAAGTTATCGTTGATTTTTTTGCATATATGCTGATCAATGTAGCAAAGAGATACTATTAGGTTCTTACAGTTCTGCATTGCATTTTCAATTCTCGTGGTGTGCACAGTGCATGCACGCTATCTATAAACTTTAGTAAAATCATTTCAGTGTTAATATTTGGTTATCTTGTAAAATTATAATCTGGATCTGTAGCCACCATTACGCACATGATGCCTCTAGTAGCATTTTGATTTCTCACGAAGATTTGGTTCATGAACCTGCAGAATGATCTTCTATGATCATGTGACTTGTGCCATCTTCAGATGTTCCTAAAAGTGAATGCTAGGTTTTGAACTAGGCTTTGAACTATTGATTACATACGCCAGGAGTTCTGCTTCAATGTGGAACTGTTCTTTTTTCCTGACAACTTCGTTGTATATGCGAAGTGTTTACTGGAGAAATTTATTCTCCTTCTCATCTTAACCAATTAAACTGCATCAAACAAGTCTAAGATGATATAATGCTCTTTCATGGGGTATTTTTCTTCTTAGGTTCCCTAATTCCCATTATTTTATCTTTCTCGGTTGGAGTTAAACTAAATTTTTGATAGTTTCACAGCTAAAGTTATATTCAGTAACTACATTTTGACTCTTTCTCAGCAAAGCCATTGTTGTACTATATCTATATATGTACCCTGTAAATAATTTATAATTATTTGTGAAAATATATTGCTGCGAATGAACTACACCCATTTTTGTGTTTATATATTATGGTTCGTAAACTAAAGGAATCTGTTTTGTGCAACAGACATGGACATGAAGGTTAAAGCCATGATCAAGCTTATCAATGAAGATGCTGATTCTTTTGCACGGAGAGCGGAGATGTACTATAAGAAGCGACCAGAGTTAATGAAACAGGTAGAAGAGTTTTATCGAGCATACCGCGCATTAGCAGAAAGGTATGACCAGGCCACCGGGGCACTTAGACAGGCTCACAGAACAATTTCTGAAGTATTCCCAAATCAGATGCCATCAATGGATGAGTCGCCCTCTTCATCTGGCCAAGAAGTGGAGCCGCATACTCCAGAGCTGCCAACATTCTCCCGTCCAAAATTTGAATCAGATGATCATATCTCCAAGAGGAACGGTTCATACCCTCAGGAAACCAGTGCATTGTCAAACCGAGAAAGTCTAAAGCAGTCCACTGATTCTTCACTAAGTGGTGAAAATGTTACTCGTGCTGTTTCTGATGGGAAAGCGCGGAAAGGACTTAGTTTTGAAAGTCCAGAAGTTAAAGGGAGAGAGAACATCAGCACCGAAATGGTAAATATGCAACAGGAGATTTCAAGGCTAGTAGCTGAGAACCAGAATCTGAAACAAAAGATGTCAGAATTTGCGCGGGCAAAGAAAGCTGAAAGTGAGATCCAAAACCAGAAGGGTACTGTCTTTCATTTGAATTCTGAGAAAGATACATCTCTTCTGCAATATGATCAGTCCACTGAGCGTTTGTCTACTTTGGAGTCTGAGCTCTCTAAGGCGCAGACTGACCTCAAGAAGCTAACTGATGAAATGGCTTCAGAAGCCCAAAAGGTAAACAGTGCTGAATCACGCAATAGTGTGATACAATCTGAGCTCGAGGCTTTGGATCAAAAGGCAAAGATACAACAGCAAGAGCTTGAACAAAAGCTGAAGGAATTGGAAAATCTCCAATTTAGCTTCCAGGAGGAACATGAAAAGCGCATGCAAGCTGAAAGTGTTCTTCTTTTGGAGGGAAAGGAGCATGCTAAATCTCAGGAAGAAGTTCAAAGGTTGATTACAGAGATCAAGATGACAAATGAAAAGTTAGATGAGCTCATGCAGAGCAAGATGAACCTGGAGAGCGCTGTTTGTGAGCTGAAGAAGGAAGTCAAGAGCCTTACTGAACAAAATCACTCTTCCGAGGTGCTTATACAAGAACTCCGTGATGAGATAAATTCACTGAGGGATTCAAAGACTGAGCTTCAGAATGAAATAGAAAGCCTTAGGGGCACCATTTCACAGGTAAACACTGAGAAGGATGTAGCTTTACTACAACACCAGCAAGTCGTTGAAAGGGTTTCTATGTTGCAATCTCAACTCTTGAATATACAATCAGAGCTGGAGTTTAATGAAAATAAGGTGCATATGCTGATGCAAGATCTAGAACAGAAGAGAGGGGAAATTCAGAGCGTTCATGGCCAGCTGCAAGTTGAAAGCCATAGGCGGACACAAACTGAAGCAGCCCTCCTTACGTCAGAGAGTCTCCACTCCAAGTTAGAGGAAGAAGTGAAAAGGCTGACACAAGATCTTGACACATCAATAAAGAAGCTGAGTGAGTTGGAAAATGACAAGTTAGATCTGGAGAATACATCAAAAGAACTAAAGAATGCCATTTCAGATGTGAACTCTGAGATGGATGCAGCACTCCTGCAACACCAGCAGTCTCTGGAGAAAGTATCTGATTTGGAGTTACAACTCTCAAAGGCGCAGTTGAAACTGGAGAAGTCTGAACAGAAAATGCATGTACAGGAGCGAGATATTGCACAGATGAGTGAAAGTGTCAACAGTCTGGAGTTAAGTTTGAAAGAAGAGACCGAGAAGAAGGTGCAAGCTGAAAAGTCACTCATGTCAATGGAGAACATTTATTCTCAGGCTCAAGAAGAACTGAGTAGGCTGCATCGAGAGATTGAGAAGCTGAATGGCAAATCAAATGAGTTGGAGAACTTGTCGTCAGAACTCAGGAACACCATCATACTTCTGAACACCGAAAAAGATGCTACCCTTACTAATAACCAGGAGTCCTTGATGAGAGTATCCCATCTGGAATCTGAACTCTCAAAATTGCAGGCTGAACTGGACAAGGTTGAAGGAAGAGTAGAGGTCCTGGAGAAAGAACTAAAGCATAAGCAAGAAGAAGTTTATAGCCTTGAAACCAGCTTAGAAGATAAAACCCAGAAGTGCATTGAAGGTGAAGCAGCTCTTCTCTCAGTTACAGGTCTTCATTCTGAATCTCGGGATGAAGTGAACAAGTTGGCCATGGACATTGAGAAGCTGAGTGGGCAATTAAGTGAGGTGGAGAACAATAAGATGGATCTTGAGAACATTGTAATCAAGTATACAGAGGACATCCATATCCTGCGTGAACAAAATCTTTCTGCGGAGTATACAATAAAAGACCTGCATTGTGAATTGGATGCACTGAAGGAGATGAATGTGAAACTCAAGGCTGAAATGGGGTCACATATAGGTGAAAAGGAGGCAGTTCAGAGAGATTTTGTCCGTCAAAAAGAAGAGAAAAAAAATCTAGAGGGGACATACCATGCTCTGGCTGTTGACATGGACACTCTAAAAGGCAGTGCTGCAGCAAACCAGAAGTTAATAGAGGATTTGCAGATAGCAAACTTAAAACTGAAGGAGATGTGTGCAAATAATTTGATTGAAAAGGCACTTCTCTCGGAAAAGGTTCAAGAGATGGAACAAATATCTGATGAATATTCACTCTTGGAGATCTCAATTTCAGATGCAAATGCTGAAATGGAAAGCCTGCGGGAGAGGATAAAAGCATTAGAATCTTCAGAAAGTTCTTTAAAGTGTGAGCTTTCCTCCTGTGTTTCTGGAAAAGCTGTTCTTGTAGCAGAGCTAGACACCCTCGGTAGAAGTTTTGCTGACATTTCAGAGAAGAACTCTGTATTAGAGATGTCATTATCTGATATGAAAGCGGAGCTTGAAGACTTAAGATTAAAACTGAAAGATTCTGAAGAAACCCGCCAGGCTCAGCTTGCAGATAACTTTGCTCTTTCTGCAGAAAAAAACAACTTGGTTTCTCAGGTAATTTTTGTAACAATCCCACAAAGTCAAGTTGTTGTGTAGTAGAAATTGGTATTGTTGAATATCCATGGTAGTCTTGATATATTATTGTATCATATTATTTTAATAAAATTTTATCCTTATTTTTATCTAACACAGAGTGCATTTACCTTTCAGTTACAGAAAATTACAGTGGTTACGAAAGCCCTAGAAAGCAAGCATGCAGATCTCGAATGCGAGCACACTTCTGTATCAAGAGAGAAGGATCTTGTATATGATCAAGTCAGGAAGCTGAAGGGTCTGTTGAGGACAATTAACAAAGAGTATGAAGATTCTGTGAAGTCACATGAAATGCATGTGAGCAGCCTAGAGGAGCAGATTTCATCTCTGATACAGAAAATCCATGATATGGACGAGAGGCTTGAAGAGCAAGAACAAAAAAGCATGAGAGCTTCTATTAGTGTAGTGGTCCTGGAGGGCAGTTTAGTTGACGTGAAAGATAAGAATGTGGCTCTCTTAGAAAAATGCCAAAAGTATGCTGCGGAAAATCATGCTGCAGAGATTTTAATATCAGAGCTGGAAGATCAAGCCAGATATCACGAAGCAGAGAGTAAAGCGTTGCTAAAGCATAATGGAAAACTAAGAGAAGGGATTTCACAGCACATGAAGGTCCTTAACATCAGTAGGGATGTAGGACCTGCTGATGTAGCTCAGGATGAAATTCTGTTACAGACTGTTTCAGATGAAACCTCTAATATTGTGAAACTTAAAGAGGAAAGTGAAGATGTTAATACTCTCATGTATACAGAGCTTTTGGTTCATGCGACTGTCATGTTGCAAGTAGGAACGGAGTTCAGAGATCTGCAGTTGCAGAAGTGTGCCCTTGAGAAAAAGTTAGAGGATGAAGCAACAGAAATGATATCTTTACAAAATGAAAATTGTCGACTAATAGAATGCAATGAACAGCTGCGGCAAGAATTGCAGAAAATAAGTGAAAGATGTCAGGTACAGAAGACTGAAGCATTGATTTTACATGAGAAGCTATCTTGTTTGACAGAGTCCTACCAGAGTTTGCAAGATGAAATTACTGACATGACTGAGAGAAGTGAATCCTTATCTAAGGAACACAACTCTTTGATTGAGAGGTACAACGCCTTGGAGGATGAGAATGGTGCTGTTCTTGCAGAATGCATGATTCTTGAGCACTTGTCTCTGTTCTTTAGAAGCCATAATAATGAGGTAGCATCTGCATTGGTATCTCTTACCGATGAGATGGCTTTGCTGAGTTTAGGTAAGGGTGAACTTGATAGTGAAGTCAAAGTGCTGAGCGCAAGAGCTATGATGCTTGAATCAGAAAACAGTAACCTCAAGAAGTACATAGTCTACTTGATAGAAGTTCTCAGGAATCGGCTTGTCCTTTTGGAGTTTGAGTTGAACACTGGAAAAAGTGTCTGCCAGGAGCTGTTTGGTGAACTTGAGCACTGCATGGCGCTGCTGGTGCATAAGGACGATGAGTTACTGGAAGCAGAAGAGAATGTTCAGCTCATGCAAGAAAAGAACCGGGAATTATGTCTAGTTGTTGCGGCCCTTCAGGTTGCCATTGAAGATGGCAAAGTGGTGAAAGGAGAACTTGAGAAGAAAATCGTGATCCTGACTGCGGAGGGCACCACCAAGGATGATGAAATGTTCCTACTTCGCCAAGCAAATGAAACCCTGCAAGTGGATGCTTGCATTCTAAAAAACAAGGGACAGCATTTGACTTCTGCACATGAGCTCGTGTCAAAAGAAGTTGAGCAACATGAAAGAGAGTTTGCTCTACTTTTGGGTGACGCAATAACCTATTCCGTGAACGCTGCAGTCTACGAAGAAAAGGCACTAGCGAAAGCTATTGAGATTAGTGCAATAGCCCAAAAGGAGCTGCTATTGAATAAAACCTCCTCATTAGATGCCCATATTGAGGCTCTGCAGAAAAAGGTAAATGACATGCAGGAAGAAAATGCAGAACTTAGAACAAAAGCCGGCTCACGGATGGAAGCGAATGAAATATATTCTGAGGATGAGAAGCAAAAAGATGCTGCGGACTCTAAAGGGAAGCAGGTCCAGATGATGAAGGATATCGAACTTGATCAAATATCTACCTGTCCAACATATGGTACTGGAATCTACCCACTTGGCAATGCTGCAAATGCTGAGCTGGATGATGAGATGCTTCAGCTATGGGAGGCTGCAGAGAGGACCTGCAAAAACCAAACAGCCAAGTCATCGTCATCCGAGCACGACATACAAGCAGTTGAGGAGGTAAAAAGTGAGTACCCTTCCTCAGAGCTTATAAGGGGAAGAGAGCTCGGGATCAATAAGTTCGAGACGTCTTCCTCGTCTTTAGTAGAGCCTAATGATATATGGGGCAAGAATGTGGTTGAGAGGCTCACTTCTAATGCTCAGAGGCTGCTGAGCATCCAAGAGAGCATCCAGGAATTGAAGCAGAAGATGGGTGGCCCGTCGAAGGGCAGGTCTCCCATGAATACGGAGTACGATGGCATCAGCACTCAGCTGCATGAGACCGAGGGGCTCGTCTTGGAACAGATCAATCTCAACAGCAAGCTGTCAAAGAAGGCTGAGAGTTACCCTGCATTGTCGGGCAGCATGAACTCTGAGCTCGAAGGTTTACCCAGCAGGAGGAAGATCTCGGAGCAGGTGAAGAAAGGGTCAGATAATGTGGCGAGGCTGGAACTGGAGCTTCAGAAGATACAGTATGTCTTACTGAAGCTCGAGGAGGAGAACGAGTACAGGAGGCTCAAGGTCTCCGACAAGCGTACTCGGGTGCTCCTGAGGGATTATCTGTATGGGAGGAAGGACCACCGTGGCGGTGCGCACAAGAAGAAGAAGGCGCCCTTGTGTGGGTGTGTGCCCTCTAAATCGAGAACAGAACCCTAGCCATTTTGTTACGTGGCGGCTAGAAATAAGAACTACTTTTTAAAGAGAAAATCATACTTATAGGAGTGCCCCCCCCCCCCCCCCCCCCCCGCCTGTAATTGAGCTAGCATGTTACGGATTAAATTTGCAGACAGGTTGTTCTGTTTAAATGAGTCCATATTCATAGTTAGTTCAATGTGCTAATCCAAGGAATCAATCAATCAAGTGTTCTTTTTTTTTTCCCTTATGCATCATACGGATTAAATTTGCAGGCTACAAACGTAAGTGATGTGTTCATGTCAGCCTCTGTCATAAGCTGTGGTCTCATATTTCAGCATCTAGGCAAAAAAGAATACTGCTACTTGCAATGGAAACTGCAGATATCCCATTTTGTCCGTATTTTTTAATACATTAGCAATACATGAAGTTCAGTGTGCTAATCCAAGGCATCAATCAAGCTGCAATGGAAACTGCAGATATCCCATTTTGTCCATATTTTTTAATACATTAGCAATACATGCTGTTCAATGTGCTAATCCAAGGCATCAAGCAAGCTGTTATTTTCCTTTTTTTCCCCTTCTTATTATGCATCATATGGATGAAATTTGCAGGCCAGAAACGTAAATAATGTGTTCATGTCAGCCCAGTAGGTACTTGCTATTGCCTGTGCGTATGTATTCTGTAGCTGTTGGTGTTTAAGCTTCTGTCATAAGCTGTGGTCTCATATTTCAGCATCTAGGCAAGAAAGAATACTGCTACTTGCAATGAAAACTGTCCATATTTTCTAAGAGCATCTCCAATGGCTCCTCTAAACGGACGTGTATGTCAAATATACACGATGGAGGGCAGAAAAACGTCTCCAGCGGAACGTGTATACGGGCGTGCAAATTATCCACGTCCATCCACGAGGCTACTCGTCGTGGAAATAAACACGACCAAGCCACGGTCGTGGAGACGCAAGAAACGAAGGCTGCTCTCTCCCGCCCCCGTCCGGAGCCGAGCGGAAGAAGACGCCCCAAGCTCACCGGCGGCCAATCCCCTCCAGTAAGCTCTCTCCTACCCTCCTTTTTTTTCCATGCCCGCCTGTAGAGAAGAGGCGCCGGCCGTCGGGCGGTCGCCGCACCGCTCGCCAGATCTGGCAGCGGCGGCGCGAGCCATGGAGAGGAAGGGCCGGTAGAGAGGGGCTGCGGCCGCCGGCCTGGGGAGGTTGGACGAGCTCCTGCCGCGGGCCTGTGCGGTGGCGGCGGCGGCCTGGGGCGCGATGGAGGAGGGCGATGGGGGCGACGGCCTGGGGCGCGACGGAAGAGGGAGATGGCGCGGGGATAGGGGAGGAGGGAGATGGGCGCGGCGGCCTGGGGAGGAGGGGCTCGAGGCCGTGGGGGTGAACGCCAGGCTCGAGGGAGGAGGAAGATGGGCGCTCGAGGGAAGGAGGAAGATGCGGACGGAGCTGCTCGGGCCGGGTCGTTCGATTTGGGGTTGGGTGGGATGATGCGTTTGTATGCATTGTGCTCAGATAGATATAGAGTTGGTACCAGGCCCATATGATTTTGCTCATATAGAGTTGGTACCAGAATACAGGTTGCTACCAAATTTCTGATGATTTTGTCTCGTAGAGTTGGTAAAATTGGTACTGCGTTGTGGTCTGAAATACAGATTGCTACCAAATTTCTATGCATTGTGTTCAGATATTTGTTGTTTCCTATGTGATTGTATGTAGATGGATGGTGATGAAGGCTTCTTGGAGATCAAAAATATAGCCGTTGAAAATATAACCATTCGAAATATAGCCGTTGGAATATAGCCGTTTGAAATTATAGCCATTGGAATATACACGTCCTGATTTACACGTCATGATACACGTTCCACTGAAAAACTTTTCAAGGATACGTCATGGAGAGACGTATCTGTTTCATAGAAGAAGGGCCAGAAGGCCAAGGTACAACGCACTTCTGGCACAACCGCCCGAGAGTGCAACCCACACTACCCAAGAAAGGCAGCACACAGCCGCTAGACAACTACTCGCGACATCTCCACTTTCCTACGTCTACGAGACAACCTCTGAACAACCCAGCCAGACGCCACAACTCAGCCTCATCAGGGATCCGGTCAACCACCGCGCTGAAAGATGGGGTGGCGCCGTCGAAGACGACATCGTTCCGGTGGCGCCAGAGGCACCAGCAGATCAGGGTGACCGCTGTCCAGAGATCTCTATCCTTGCCCGGGCCACCACGCTTCGATTGGAGCCAAGGGACGAAGCAGGTGTCAGCGTGCGGCATCCAATGAAGCTTACCCCACCATCTCAAGCACGTTGCCCAGACCTGCCTAGACAGGACGCATCCAAGCAGAAGGTGGTCGAGCGTCTCCGCCTCCTGATCGCAGAACGGACATGATGCCGGGTGCGGGAGACCACGCCTGCTCAACCTATCCGCAGTCCAGCACCTGTTCTTGGCCGCCAGCCACAGGAAAACTCTGCAGTTTGGCGGAGCCCTGGACCGCCAGATCTGGACCGCCCCAGCCATCTCCTCTCTAGCCCCAAACGTCGCCCGATAACAAGATCTCGCGGAATAACAATGATCCTGTTCCCATCTCCATCTGAAAGCATCCTCCACACCCTCAACGAGGGCGATGCCCGCCAAGCGGTCTGCCAGCTGGAAAAGCTCACCAACGGCCAAGGCGCACAGGTCTGGGGGAACATCGTCTAGCCAGCTTCCAGCCAAGCCCTCACGAACCCGTCTATGCCTGTGGGCGCTCCTCGGTACCGCCTGGAACAAATTAGGCGCCAACTCGCAGATTCGCCCATCCGGAAGCCAATTATCTGTCCAAAAGAAGGTGTTCGCTCCGTCCCCCAGCACGGAATAGGTTGCCCCTTCAAAGAGCTGCCTCGCCATCTTGGGTACCTGGATGTTAAGCTCCTTCCACGGCTTGGAGTCCTCTGTCCGCTGCAGCCACAGCCATCTGGTCCTCAATGCGAGGTTCATCATCCTGATATTTGGGATCCCAAGACCACCCCATTCCTTAGGTGTGCAAACTTTGTCCCATGCCACTGAACAATGACCACCCTTGACTTCCTTTCTTCCCTTCCATAGGAAACCTCTTATGATTTTCTCAATTGCTACGATAGTCTTGGCTGGAAGATCAAGCGACATCATAGCGAAGACGGGTATCGTGGAGAGCGTCGCGCGTACCAACTCCAGCCGCCCCCCTTTATCGAGAAGAGAGGCCTTCCAACCAGGTAGCTTGTTCGCCACACTGTCCACGAGGTATTGCAACTGGGCTGCAGTCGGCTTTCTCAGGGTGAGTGGTAAGCCGAGGTACCGCAAGGGAAAGTCCACTACAGGGCATCGAAGCTCCTGCTCCACAACAGCCATGTCGGCGTCACTACAGCGGATAAGATTCGCCGAGCATTTCTCCAAGTTGACACATAAGCCAGAGGCGGCCCCAAAGTCCTCCAAGATCCCGGAGAAGACTCTAAAATCACGCACGGTAGGGCGCAGGAAGGTGACCACATCATCCGCGTACACTGATGTACGCAGCCTCAGTCCTGTCCGCCACTGAAAAACTGAGAGGTGTAAAATTTAACAAGGTGTATATGGACGTGTATATGAACATATACACGTCCAAATATACACGTTCCACTAGAGATGCTCTAATACATTAGCAGTACATGATAGTTTGGAACATTTTGCGCTGCCGGTCGTCTTGTGATGACAGTAGAATAAGCAGAGGGGTAATTTGGTACTACTAGAAATGTTCTGCATTCTCCAGTGGCCTGACAGGATGACGCCACTTGCTATATCTTGCAGGTGAGCAGTGCGTTGTCGCACGCCTCGGCCACCGTCTGGAAGATCCGCACTTTGAACTTGCCCAGATCAGTGGCGGACGCAGGATCAGTGGCCAGAGGCAGGATGTGGTGCCAACTCAGATACGACAGTTTCAAAATTTTCCCCTATCTGGCTTTTGCCTTAGTGTCCCTCTTTGCAAACTATGGTTATATGTGCATAGCTAGGATCTTCCGCGATTCCTTTCGTAGGCTAACTTATCCCTTCAAATTTTGTGGTAGTGGAAGAAAAGGGGGGACACCAAAGCATACCTCCTTCTTCTTCCTCCCGCATCCCGTCCAGGTCCGAGCACCACCCACATCAGCAGATCAACTAATGATCCATTTGTGGTGCCAAATCAGCTAATGACCCATGTTTGGGCCTTTTTATACCAATTTCGTCAAAGTTTCAAATTTTCTTTGACCACTAGGTATATCAAGTAGTTCTCCACAACGGTAATGTTGTTACTTTTTTAAAATTTCAGGAGTCATAAATGAAGTGATTCCGAGTTATTTGCAAGTGTAGTGTAGGAGGTAGTCTGCCATGGCGAGGCGTGGATGTGCGTGAAAGCCGTCCCCAACTTCGGTCATGGCGGACGATGGTGGCACATGTTCGTCGCTACCTTGTTGAAGGCATCGTTCCTACAACATGTGTTTCTTCTCGCATGGCTGCTCCGAGGGAAACCCCAGACCTAGGTCTCCCAGATCGGACAATGGCGGCACACAACGGCGTTCTCCCTGCTGGGGAGCATCGTTTTTGGAGTAGACAATGGCTGAAGGTGGTGCTAAGGTGGGGTGTGCATATGTCGCGTCCACGTTGGCAAGTCTCGGCGGCATGGTGTAGTGATGATGCATTGTGATGGACTTGCACGGGGTGGTGGCGCCGCCAGGCGCTGTGGTGGCGTCGATGGCAGTCTTGGCAAGGTCAACGTGATGATGTGTGTTGGTAGCCTGGTATGGTCACGACATGAGGCCCCAACACGGTCACCCCCTTTATTAAGTTTGTAGGTGTTGCAACATTTGTCGTTAGTGAGGTGGCTTTAGTTTAATCTTTCCGTTGAATAATTTTAAAAAATAAAAGTTGTATGCATCATTTTGATGCAGACGCTGGAAGTAGACCTCCGTAGAAGAGGTAAGAAAACCACCGCTAACGGAGACATTACACCACTGGAGCTCATGCAAACAACCAAACAAGCAGCAGGCTGCATCTATGTTGCGATGCGATGCAGGCGATCAAACGCGATGCACAAGGGTTGCATTGCCCTAGGGAGCGAAGAAAAAGGCATTGTGGGCAACCAATCAAGCATATGCAGTTTGAAGTGCGTGTCGGTGTGGCATGGACGCGTTGCGACGTGCCATTGCTTCTCCATAATTCAATGCCCTGTTAAAACCCCGAAACTGTCGGTGGAACATTTCCACTCTGTAGATAGGCAGGCCCGCATGATGATCAGGATGAGATTTGCAGTAGTTTCCTCTTTCGGCACTGTAGGTCTTCAAATGGCGTCTACTATGTGGAGGAAGACGAAAGAGCTTCTCTAGAGTACCTTTCAGTTGACGCCGGAAACTCCGAATTACCCTTTCCTCGCACCCGACGGCTCGTCCGCCGCCTGCCGAAACTGAGCACTGCAACCGTGCTCAGCTGCCAAGTTCTCGGTCTCCTCGCGAGTGGCATTGTTTGATGCATCAACCGTGCATGTGTCCTGTGTTTTTGCTACTGTGCTTATCTTGCAGTTGAATCGAAACAAGCACTCTAACTGCACCCTGCAGAAGATATCTTCAGTTATCAGGGCAGATGGCCGTAATCAACCAAACCTGTGTATGAGCTTGTACCATTTAGCCTGACCGCGCAGTGAAGCAATCTTTGACTCCAAACAGTCAAACACCAAACAAAGCTCATGATGGTAACATGTGCTGCTCTCACGGAAGTCCGGGCTGCCTCCAAAATCAAAATGAGCTTCAGTTTACGCTACATGTCGCTGTCATCCTCTGATTTGCATTAAGCCTGCACAAAGCAAACACCTGGCGACAACATCACACTCTCACACTCGAGTGAACACCCTTTTACTACCAGCCATTGAGGGTAACAGGTGAGAAAAGGCAGCGAGAGCGAGTGAACGTCTGAACCTCTTTCTTTGGTGTCTCGGGCACGAGACGGGAGAACAAAATGATCTCTCGGCGCCTTTACAAAAAGATCCACTCGAGCACTTGGCAACCGGCCATTCACATGGCAACAAACCACGCACTAAACAAATCATCCGGGATCTATCACGCTTTTGTTAAGCCAAAGTGGTGGAAAAGTCGGATCAGATTCCTGAAATCTGGAGGTCCAGATTTGAGATTTGCGCCACAAGACGACATCTGCTCCGACTCTCAATGGACTGAAGAAAATGCATTAGAATCTCAGGACCCGAGGACGCGTTGTTCCCTCGGCTCCTCTTAACCTGCGATGATGATACTGATAGTAGTACAATATATGCAGACATACCACAAATTATTCTCTTAATTATAATTATTGATATAAGGTTATACAGTTGTATGGAGAAGTTGGCATCCAATACACCCTTGATTCCTTACCGAAAATGCCTCAAAAAAATCCTAACCGAAAACGAATGAAATCAATAAAGTATTTCCCGAAAAGGGCAAGAAATAACAGCTGTACACAACCTATGGCTGCATGCCTGCATCTGATAGAAGATCTCGTCGCATCTCAGCACCCAAACTCTCCCCAAAACCTTGGCATCCATCGCCGACACATGGGACCAGCGTTCAATGCCCGATAGAGCCACTCCACCAAAGCGATAATAAATCTGTCCCCGTGGGCCCGCGCCGGGCCTGTCGTCCTCCGAGGCCACGAAGGCCGGCGTGCGCGTGTCACACCACCGACACGGACCCCAGCCGCGACGGCGACGCCGCAACCAAGCTGACGAGTCATCCGAACTGAGACTACTGAAGCGATGCGGCCGTCAGTCAGTCAGTCAGGCGACTGCGGCGAGGAGGTCGTCGCGCGCGCCTTGGCGGCGGAGCAGGTCGTAGGGCGCCCAGAGCGCGTCGAGCGGGCAGGGGCGACCAGCGTCGAGCCGCAACCAGGGTTTCCCCTTGCCGCTCCAGTGCAGGAGGCTGACGGGGCCCGGGTGGAGCTCCCGGCACTGGCCGGCCACGTTGTCGCCGCCGAGGCCGTGCTGGTTCCACCGGTGCTGCACGGCCCTGACGTCGCCCGCGAAGACGAGGAGGAACGGCGGGAGCGAGCCCAGCTCGTAGATCCGGGCCTCCTGCTTCTGCACGTCCATCCAGTACTCGAGCTTGGCCGTGTAGTCGCCGGCCCGCCACCGGTCGAGGTCGATGACCATGACGCCCGTGTTGAAGTAGCAGGGCGCGCGGGAGCGGTTGGCGAAGACGGCGGGGTAGGCGGGGTGGCGCCAGAAGGCGTCGGTGAAGTAGGAGGTGAAGTTGGCGTTGCAGTACTCGGGGGCGGCGAGCGCGAAGCGGGGGCCGAGGTCGGTGGCCCAGAGGAGGGCCACGTCGTCGACGACGAGGAGGTCGGAGTCGAGGTAGAGGACGCGGGGGACGGAGCGGGGCAGGATGTCGGCGAGGTAGATGCGCGCGTAGTTGAGGGGCTGGTCGAGCGCGCGGCGGACGGAGGAGGAGATCCTGCCGCGGACCAGGCGCGCGTCGAAGCGGTGGATCGCGGCCGGGAGCGTGGGGAAGGCGGCGGCGAGGGCCGCGCGGAGGCGGGCGAGGCGGCGCGGCGGGGAGGCCGAGGAGGCGACGAAGTGGAAGGCGATGGATTCTGGGCAGGCGGCGTGGCGGAGCACGGAGAGGACGCCTGCCAGGGAGCCGCGCAGGTAGGTGCCGTCCAGGGTCATGGCGATGTGGATCGTGGGGGTGCCTGCGCACCCCGCGCCGTTGCGGAACGCCGGGGCCTCCCGGAACTCCGGCAGCTCCGCGGCGGCGGCGGCGGATAGGGCTGTGGCGAGGAGGAGGAGGAGCGCGGCGGCGGCGGCGGCGAGGAGGCGCATTGCGGAGTGGGGATAGTCAGATTGGAGTGTGTAGTTTCTATAATTATTCGCCTCCCATGGGAGGGAGAGGGAATCGGGGGAATGGAATATGGACGGGCACCGTCGGCACGGAGATGGGGGATGATGGATGACGCAGAGTTATGAGGCGGAGACGGCGGACAGGCTGGAAAGAGGGCGACGTGTGAGGTTTCCGCGTGGATTTACTTCTCGTTGGGATTTTTTCAGTTTTTTCCGGACGTTGGGCTGCTGCCTGCTCGGTTAATTTGTTTCGACTTGGACGGAGAAGACGAGACTGCCGGCAGAAGAGACGGCCTCTCTCTTTGCGTGCGCTCTTTTTACGTGCTAGCGGGTAGCCGGTTAGGCCCAGAGGCCCGGCCGTTTAGATTGAGCAGGACGGTGGGCTACGGCCTACAGCCACATGACCCACGCAAAGGCCTTCCTTGTCACTTTAGTGCAATGGATTACCCAATACTTTTAAAATGATCAGTGTATATAAACTCGTATATGCATGTATACACGTTAGTGTTCTTCTGTACATGTTAAAACAGCAAAGATCGAAAAAATCGGGCTGTCCAGAGGTCTCCTGAGTAGATCCTTTCCATCCTGGGCCAATTTGATCTTTTTTTTTCGATAAAGGATGCTTTATTACTTTTGTGTAAGCAATTACATCCAGCCTCTGCATAACCAGGATGCACACAGCCGTTATTGAGTCTCAAGTCCAAAAAAAGATGTTAAACTAAAAATCTAGGCGAAATACATATCGGAACGATGAATCATATAACGCCTAAGGTGTGGATGGTGCTTTAATCCGTAGACTATGCTGCCACCCATGTAGGGAAAAAGTATCCCCTCGCCGTAGCCTCCAATCGTGTACAGACCTCCGTAAATAGGTCTCAGTTCTCCATACGCTGAAGAGGTAACCACGAACGAAGAATCCCTGTACATCTGTAGATGACCTGCAACAAAGAGGAGTTAATGTCATTAAATATCTTGTCATTTCTACTCAGCCAAAGCGCCCAGATAACTGCCAGCGCCTCCACCCTAAGAAGCAACTTAAACCTTGAATCTATACCATGAAGCCAGTTACCGAAGACTGCCAATTTGATCTATCACCGGGCATTTCCCCTTATGTTGGGCCCTCGATCCACCTCAGCTCATGTATCGACACGAGCAGAGGCATCGAAGCATCCAATGCAAACCGCTACTACTCTTCATTTCGTGTTCCTTGAGGCATCACCGAATCGCCGGTCGATCTCATCGACTCAGCAATGTCTTCTACGGCTCTTGAGGCTTAGTGGCATAGTGGCAAAGCGTCGACGTCTGGGCGAACGCCTGAGGAGGGGGCGACAATTGGCCGCACGAGCGGAGGCTGAGTAGATGAGGTCGATCGGGAATTTGGTGAGGCCTCATGGAAGATGAACTGACCCAGAGTAGCGGTTTGCGTCAAGTGCTTCGATGCCTCTCGTCGTTTCGATACATGAGCTGAGGTGAATCGATTAACCAAACTAAAGGGGAAGTGTTCGGTGATAGCTCAAACCATTGGCGAAGCTATGTGCAAGTCAGAGGGGGCCACCGCCCTCCCCCCCCAAGACTTTGTATTATTTGTAAAGGAAAAAAAATTAGGAACCTAAATGAGAAGAAAATAGAGTCATTTGCCCCCTCCCAACTTTGCATACTCTCTGTTTTGGTCCCCAAAATTTTGGGCTAGCTTCGCCAGTGGCTCAAATTCTGGGCTAGAATCGGTAGGTCCTCGGACAACCCGATTTTTTTAATTTTACTGATTTAACACGTAGAGAAGAGCACTAACATGTATATACATGCATATAGAAGTTTATATGCTGAATTTTGCGGAAAATATTGGGTATTCATTGCATATCTATGAATAGTTCTAGCTCCACCGATGACTCGAGAATATGTGTAAGCGGTGTCGGAGGGATGAACCCCGGTAGGTCAAGACTATGGCCAAGATAAGATACTTGTAAACCGGATTAAAAGATAATTCGGATTATGAGAGTTCGGGTTAAGAGGACACTAGTTGACACGATCCGGTATACCGGGAGGGGTATGCTGGACTAAGGGAACCGACGATATCTAAGCTAGAGATGCTCCTAGGAAACCAAAGTCTGGAAGGGTAAAAAGACAAGAGTCCGCCTTACTCCGGCCAAATCCACTTGGATCCGGCATAGCCTCAACGGCGATATGTCGACACCCTAGTTGAAGATTCCCTCGGGAGCCAAAGGACACGGAGAAGGTAAGCAGTTCAGCTTTAAACGAAGCTCTGAAGCCAAATCAGCTTGATGACGAGCAAAGCTACCGTAGGCCGACCAAGGGGAATCACCAGACAAGGGCCGCAGAAGGGAACATCACGCCTGAGCCAAAAAAACTTTATAAAGTAAGTTTAGCTAGGCATAGATTCATCTAGGGTTCCTTCCCTTGTAAGCCACCTCTCCCCTATATAAGGGGAGGGGCATGGGCGGACACATAGGGTGGGCCGGGTGGGCCGCGGCCCACCCCAAAATCTGAGATTTTTTTACTACCCCGCGTTTTCCTGGGCGATAGTTGTCACCGCCCGTCTGGCCGTCTCCCAGGACCAAGGTCGCCGAGACGCAGCCTCCTTCGATCCCTGGCATTCGCCCCGCCTCCCAGGTCGCCTCCTCGCTGGCTTTGTCCTTCCTCAGTTCCTCTGCTGCTCTAGACCTCCATCGGCCCACCCGACCATCCCCACCGGCCTCTCAGGTTGCCTCCTCGCTAGAGATCTGACGGATGGGCGGACGGCCCCTTGCCGCTCCGTCTCAGCCGGTGACCGCCTCGCCGGTCGCCGCACCTTTTTCGCTCAGTATCTGCCGCCGGTCGCCGCCTAGCGCCATTTGTCCGGCGGTGGCAGCCTGGCCCTGGCAGCAGGCCAGCAGCTTAGTTACCTTGGTATCTATCACACTATCACCATATCACGTATGTGGTTCTCTGCTTGCCGAAAAAAAAGTCATAACTGCGTGCAACTGACTCAGTGGAGGGGCATTAGATTCAATTGATAGTTCTGTTATGTGTAGATTGTAGTGGAAAATTAAGTATAAAAATCGACACTTCACTCCTGTTTAGTTTTACAAGTACCCATGGTTCAAATATAGTATTATAAAGGATGCCGCTTTTTTTTCCTTTGTATGTTATTTGTTCAAGGCGAGGTCTGCAAACTATTATCATGGGTTCGGGGTGATGACTTTGCTAAAGATGGTTATCAAAATTTATTGGCTGGGTAATTCCTTTGTTAAAGATGGCTCCAATATATGTATTGAACTTTAATGTTAATAATCTATTGGCTATATATATTACTTACTTTGCAAACTTTTATCATACTTGGCAGAGTGTAATTATTTTTAAGGTGTGCCCACCCTCAATTTTTTTCCTACGTCCGCAACTGGGGAGGGGCATTCCCCTTGTGTGAGAGAGAAAGAGCGCAATTGGCTAGTTTACGCCGTACAACTCGATCTTCTTCTTCCTCGTGTTCTTCAATCTATGGCCATAGGCTAAGTTCAAACCTTATAGCTCCCTGTTGAGAATCAAACACATAGAGTATGTTGGACTAGATCATCTTGTTCGTGTGCTCCTCTCCTTAATCCTCCCCTCCTCCGGTCCCCTGCTCGGTACACATCGGCCCCATCTTAAACCTACCCATGGCATCTGTTGTATCACCACGACAACAAGCGGCAATTCATTATTTAAATAAAGGGATGGGAAGTCTCGTTAAAAAGCAGCATTTTTTGTGGATCACACGTGAAGTGTCAAATTGGCAAATACCAAACGATTTGTTACAAAGTGAATGCACTCGCACTCGTCGGAAATTACCACTCTTCTTCCAATAAACTAAATCCAAAGCGAACTTTACGAGAACCAACCTGAGGTTGGATGGTTAGGAGGGTGGTTACCCCTAGCCCACCAGAGTTCAAACCCCAGGTTTGACATCTGTGTGTCTCATAAAGGCGGAATATTCATTCAGTGAGAGGCGACGTTCCCGTCGACAGCGAGGCGCGTGTGGTGACTTCATCAATTTCAAGATCCAATCTACCGGCTCAGTCTTCCGGAGGTGCTCATAGGGGTAGAGTGTGCGTGTATGCGTTCATAGGGATGAGTGTATGCGCGTGTATGTGAGCGCCTGCGTTTGTACTGTGTTTCTAAAAAAAAGCGAACTTTACTGGCAGGTGTGCTCCCTTCCATAGTTCCATTACATGGCTTTTTCGGCCAGCAACATTTTCTTTAGGCTTTAGCCCCACCAGATTGGGCACTGCGTCCCTTTTGCTAGGACATTTACTTTGTTGTTGGTGTGTCTCTATTCTACGTGCCCTGAAGGCCTCAAACACACTAATCATCGCTCTTGTGTGCATTTCCTTCTTTTACAATATGCTTCTGGTTGACCTTCATTATTAACCTTCACAAATTTATGAGTGCATGTATAATAGTTTTATCTTATCAATGCCACATAGGACAAGTGTTGAGTTGAAGGAGAGAAAAGGGAAATAGTAGTAGGAGCTATCTTAACCCGCGCTCATATGCTCCTTGTTAAAAAAATAGCAAACAAATATTAAAAAATCTGAAATTTTTATACAATAAACATGAACAAGTATTCTAATTGCACACCAAAAATATCCGAGAAAAGACATGTGTAGTGGTCCTTTTTTATAGATTTTTGGTGTACAGCTAGAACACTTGTTCATGTTCATTGTACACAATTTTTAGATTTTTAAAAATTTGTTTGCTATTTTTTGGTTTTTTCATTCAACCAGGAGAATATGAGCTCGGGTTCAAAACTGATTTTTCGCTACCTTCTCTCTTAGCTAAGAGATGTTCTCTTAAAAAGGAAGATAAAAACATGTTTCTCTATTATATTAGTTTTTTATATCTTTGTTAAATGTTTTTAGTGTATTTTTAATCATGCAATAATTTAGAAGCATGCAAACATCAATGCTAGAGATGTGACTAGGAAATAATCTATTGTATAACATGTTCTCTTGTCTTCTCTAAACCACATGCCACGTCTAAGGTAACAATGTCTTATCAACCATTGCACATCACAAACTCATCAATGCTCGTAAGCACTAGTGAGTCCTTTATTTTTAAATTTTGAAAATCGCACTTTTGGATATCCAAAAAATATGCCAAAAATATATATAGCTAGATATATATACCGACATTGTAATCCAGAAATTTTGTTTCACAATATATTGTATTAGAAAATACAAAAAGGACAAAATCCACTTCAAGAATTTCTTGCATATAATCTGTTTCTATGGACAGTATGCACTCTCATTGAACAACATCACTATCCACTTTAATGTAAAGAAGTATTCATAAACCTGTATTTATAATCCCAAGCTTCCAAATCTGCTTCAAAATACCTAAGTTTGACCGGGTTTGTAGAAAATACATCAAATATGTACCACACCATTTTCGTTCTATGTAATTCATCATACAATATATTTTTATATTATATATATTTGATGCTATAGACTTCTTATAATTTTTGTCAAACATGAAAGGATTTTAATTATTTTGAAGCGGAGGGAGTAGAAGACATAAAAAGAATGATATAGTCATTCACTTCCTCCATTGGCGAGGTGTACTTGTGATGTTGTGTCGTGCTTGTTGGGTACTAGTTTCTTCATTTTTTGTGTCATAGTAGTTCTCTATTCTCACGGAACAACCTTGCTTGATAAAATACTAGATGATACCCCGCGCGTTGCGACGGGCATAATGTAGAAACGACATGATGCAAAATCTGCATCAATAATTAGGTGAGGAAACAATTGATCTAAACTGTGGAGAGGATTTTGGTTACCAGTCAATGAAGATAGTACTTTTGAGAAAAATATCGGTATTTTCACACATGTTCTTAGTGTTAGTAACTGCAATAATCTGACTTGCGCCACAGAAATAGCAATTGGACATGAAAGAATGTTCAGAAGTTTGTAAATCCCCACATATTCTGCACTTGCATATGATGTCACCAATATTGGTATAAAAGTTTGTGACGTGAACAATACATGAAGGATTTGTCATGGTACTGAAGCAAACTGAAAATGCCGAAAAGAAAACTTTTGTCATAAAGACACATAATGGATTACACTGCGTTATTATGGATTACAATAGAAACGAGTAAATGCGTTGATCATCAACTTTTCATGTAAGCAACTACATAAGTAATTTAGGTAGAAGCCATTGCAATCTTGAATTGTTCCATGCATCCTTGATGATGCACTGCATGTGATCAGAGAAAGAGCACTATAAGAAATGGTAATGCTAGTGTGTGCAGGTTAATTATACACTAAACATTTTGATAATTTTGATTGGATATAAATATTGAGCATACCTATGTTATTTTATTTTTTATCCTGCCTTCCTTAGATGTTTGCCGCAACGTTGATGTCTGATACGCTGTTTGAGGATAAACCAATGAGAATGGCGAATGAGATGTATGTGATATGAGGAAACATACATACTCTTGCTTAGGTCGTTTGACATTATAAAATTCAAGTTCTTGAGCTGGGAGATCTTCACCTTTTCCACTCCTGCATGTAAAAATTGCATTGCTGAAAAATCGCCAACGCACGGAACATTCTGGTGATCGATATGAAGCACATGAGAATTTAATAAGTTGATACAAATATTGGTCTGTGCAATAGAATGTTTGAATAGACACACTGGTCCAGACTGCGCACGACGGTGTCGATTATCGCAAGAAACTGAATGGTTTAATTGTGGGGTGACAGCAGGTTGCGACTGACGGCGTGGTCGTCCACGACTGCGTGAAATGGAATGACTACCAGGATTGTTTGGAGTATTTTGAGAATTTTCAGGGGCATCCATCTCTGCAAGCGCACATGGGCAAATTGAAAAGAAGAGGCGGTTTTTTTGTAGTCTGTGAACACATGCATTGACGGAAAAGAGCAGGAGATAAAATTACAATGTACATTATAATTAGCCGAGAGGAGGTAAAACATAAAAGGTGCATGTGCTCACAGAATGTAAATTCAAACTTAAGTGAAGAAGTGATAAAATTACAATGTACATTATAATTAGCCAGGAGGTACACCAGAAAAGGTGCATGTGCTCATAGAATGTAAATTCAAACCTAAGTGAAGAAGATTAGATTTGCATACCAATGAATCCTGAGAGAGCAATCGGGGAAGGCGAAACTTTGAAATATACCTGACGGCGATGCGGTACCAGCAGGCAGAATCGATCCGAGTAAAACATGAGGCGGATCTGCGAGCCTGAGGTTAACCTGCTAGATTGTAAGACATAGTGAGAGTGCGTTGTTGCAGGGCATTGAAAATAAACAAAAGTACAATTTAAAGTAGTAAAACTTATAGCGGAAGGGGTGTTGGTTAGCAACACTCTTATAGAAATCTAGTTTTCTATAGACTCTGATTGTAACACCTTTATTAAATAGTGAAATTCCTTTTTTTCCTCGGGGAAAAAATAGGCCGCCTATTGCAATCACACAAAACAGAGGTATTGACGGGTCCGGTGGTAGAAGCTATACATGAGTGGACGATGCAGGTCATTCCTAATTGCTCATACTCGTGCATCCATTCCTAGTAGGTACTGCCATCCTAACGTTCCATCCCATACAGATGCCTTTTTTTTACCAACTATAAATCATGTGTGCTGACAACAATGAATTAACATCAAGTTGTTAGAGTATAATAATCTTACCAACGGAAACATATGTAGTGCAGAGTCACACAGTACAGGATATGATGGCCAACGTCTTCTAGCTTCAGCAATCAGAGCGAGATGCCAAAATATCCACACAAAAAAAATCGAGGGGGCTTCAAGCATCAGATTGGAGGCACCAATAATATCAGATTTGGGGGAAGCCGTGAATGGGATTTCCAGGTGGAGGTCAACCTAGCAGAGTACGAATAAGTATACGTATGCAGGGTTTGAAAAAAAGAGAGGAATTAGAATGGGGACAATGGAGGTACCAGCGTGGTGGCCGGCGGCGGTGCTGGCTACGCGAGCAGGGCGCGAGTAGCCTGGCGGGTGAAGCGTATGGCAACATGGACTTCTTTTTAAGGTTGATTTGGTGGCGGCGTATAATTTCGGTGGAGCAGTTTCCATTGGCGATTATTGGGATTTATGAGCAGTTTCTAGTTTTGATTGTTGTGATGTGAAATGCGAGGAGCAGGCGTTAATCCACGGCTGTTGAGGAGAAGGGAGGCCGGCTACGTAAATCGTTGGGAGGAGGGGAGTCGGCTGAGATGTTGATGAAGAGGAAGACGAACAGAGGCGAGGAGCAAGAGGAGAACAGAGGTTAATATTTTTCCGGCAAATTAAAAAGCCCATGAGGTAGATGAGGTGGGCAGCCCAGGAGGAGAATTTCAGCCCATGTCGTTACAGCAGACGGGGGAATAATTCACTTACGCATCGAGAAGGGTATGGACTACGCAGCGAGAACGGGTTGACAAAAAGGAGGCGACGTGGCTTCACCGTACGACAGGAAAATGGGATCATCTATTAAGAATAGAAAGATGTGGTCCGTGTGCCATTATGTTGCTTCCTTTTGTTAGTTTTATAAATTTCTATTTAGAAAAAGGCAGTTGCTAGCTCCTTTCCTTGAAAAAAAAACTACTCCATCCTTTCACAAAAAAAGTCTCAACTTTACTTAAGTTTGCTAGATACATGCATATTTTAATAAAGTTGATTCACCTTTTTTTTAGAAACGAGGAGGAAGCAGATTGATTGGCTCTGTGGCTTCCAATACTACCTGAGTATTTAAGCCCTTATACTCCTATTGTTTTTATTTACTTCGACTTCTAGCTTTATTCAAACTCAAAATTTGCTAAGTTTATATATGAAAAATTATCGTCATCTATAATATCGAATGCATATGATATGAAAATATAGTCTATAACTATTCTAATGCTATAGATTTTACATTGTAGATGATGATAATGTTCCTAATATTTGGTCAACTTTAGTTTGACTTTGAATGAACACATGGCCCAAAGTGATTGTAAACATAGTCTGGACCCTATACAAAGTTTTATTATGGATGAATTAAATACGGTACAAGAGCAATCAGACCGTGTTCGAAGGTGGCAAAGCAACAAACTTGGACAAACTAATCACTTTGGGGCACCTCTTACTCTAAGGGATGAACCCTGAAAATAATTTAAGCTGGGGCATAATCTGTTAGTGCACCTAAAATTTGAACATTTAAGTAATTCATATGTTTTCAAGTATCTCAAAGGATTTTAGAAATTCGAGTGGGCCTGAGTTCCCACTGGACCCTCATTGGGTCGTCCCTTCCCTTTTCCACAAGAACTATGGTTTTATTTTAGTTCTATATAATCAAATTTATCGACATCAAAATGGCAGGACGCATACCATGTGTGACCAAGGGTTTGCCTCCTAATTTGACACACCTTATAAAACACATTGAACACTATAAGGTGGAGGTAAAATGTTGAATCACATCCGTGTGATAGATGGGCTACAAAAAATGTTAGAAAAAAGTAGTTCCTATGTTTACTAATATAATACTTTTAGATATTTTAAAGTGGACTAGATATGAATCCATGAGTAAACTTACGTACTAAAACGTGTATAGATACATGCATTTAGAAGAAATAACCTAAATATCTAGGAAGGAGTAGAAAAATGGGCCGAATAACCTCACGGCACAAGGAATCACTCAGCACTAATTTTCTCAATTGTCAGTACTCGATCAGTCGATCTGAAAATAAAATGTCAGTACTCAACTGTAAACAAATCAGAAAAACTCGAAACTGTCATTACTTGGCACTTCGCAAAGAAGAGACAGACACCAAGCATCTTGGCAACCATATAAAAACACAATCAGCCAAAATACACATGACTTATCCATAGGGAAATGAGACCCAATCTCGCACGCTATTTGGCGGCTCGTCAGGAAAAAGAAAGATTTTTTTTTGCTGCAGATAGCTTTGACCCTTGTCACTATCCTCACAAGAGGCCCCGTTCAGCAAGCTATCCATCATCCACTACCCTCCGGCCTCCGAGCTGTACTTCTGACGACTACTCCGTATATGATGGAGGCGCGATCGCCAAGCAGGCCAAGTGTTCGACCAAATTCCCCGCCATGTATCCCCACTTCATCCTCCTCATGCTCACCGTCGCCGGCGCCGGCGCCGCCACGTCGCCGAATGCGTACCCGTGCGCGTCGGCCGCGGCCAACTCCTACCCCTTCTGCAACGCCTCGCTCTCGTTCCCCGCCCGCGCGCGCGCCCTCGTCTCGCTCCTCACCCTCGACGAGAAGATAGCGCAGCTCTCCAACACCGCGGCGGGGGCGCCCCGCCTCGGCGTCCCGCCCTACGAGTGGTGGTCCGAGTCCCTGCACGGCCTCGCGGACAACGGGCCGGGGGTCAACTTCTCCTCGGGCCCCGTCGCCCGGGCCACCATGTTCCCCCAGGTCATCCTCTCCGCCGCCTCCTTCAACCGCTCGCTGTGGCGCGCCGTGGCCGAGGCCGTCGCGGTCGAGGCGCGCGCCATGCACAACGCCGGCCAGGCCGGGCTCACCTACTGGGCGCCCAACATCAACGTGTTCCGCGACCCCCGCTGGGGCCGCGGCCAGGAGACGCCCGGCGAGGACCCGGCCGTCATCGCCGCCTACTCCGTCGAGTACGTCAAGGGGTTCCAGGGCGAGTACGGCGACGCCAAGGAAGGCAGGATGATGCTCTCCGCCTGCTGCAAGCACTACGTCGCCTACGATTTGGAGAAGTGGGAGACCTTCACGCGGTACACCTTCAATGCCAAGGTGAAGCATTTGCTCCAGTCCTATGAATGTTTTGGTGTTCTTCAATACTATCATAGGTCATTCTGATATTTGCACAGTACCTAACTTGCTAGTACTAGACAATAATGTTGGCTGTTCACTTGATTAAGCATGCCAGACTAAAACAGCCACGATGAACTGATTATACGGCTGTTTTTTCTGAACTTGACATAACATTAGCAGGCTATTTTTAGACATTAGGCACCATGTGCAGACCCAAACATCCCGAACCACAATCGCACAAACACTGCATGTGCTACATGGAAAGTTAGGGGCCAGCAACATCACAGCTTTGGCAAAACCCTCTTTACCTTTTTAGAATTTTATGTGATATAATCTTCAGATGATTAAGACATTATGGTACATTGACATCACAATTCTCAGATCCTAGGGCCGAAACCCACACACATTAGCACATCGTTCTGCCAGTCCATGCACAGAAAAACAATACTACATACAGATGATTTTAGTATTTACATACCCAAAAACCGTGGAATGACGAGTCATTGATACTGAAAAGTTAGAACTAAGTACTCCCCAAATGTGTGCCAGGCGCGAGCTAACACATTTATATTCATTGATGGAGATGCTTATTTGAAAAATATATCCGATTAAGAATCAAAATATTAGATTGGGATCTGGTGAAGAATTGTTTTGAACTTTTAATGCAATTCAATTTTAAATGGTGCATCCACTGTTGCTAGGTAAATGCGCAAGATTTCGAGGACACATACGAGCCTCCTTTCAAGAGCTGCATCCAGGAGGGTCGTGCAAGTTGCTTGATGTGTTCATACAACCAGGTGAATGGTGTGCCAGCATGCGCGCGCAAAGATCTACTGCAGAAGATTAGGAATGAATGGGGATTTCAAGGGTACTACTTGCTCTCCTTTGAATTTCTCAATTGCATGAGCCTTGAACTAATATCAGTGCTCATTTCTTTCTGAAGGTATATCGTATCTGACTGTGACGCTGTGGGAATTATTCGTGAATACCAGTCATACACAAGTTCAGATGAAGATTCAGTAGCGATTGTTCTTAAGGCTGGTAAGTGGCCTGAAACATTCTCTTTCTCAGAACTTCACATTAGGATTTTATTAACATGTTGCTGTCTTTCTAGACTAGGACTTTGAGTTCTCAGCTTAATAAACACTACAAATAAACAAAGATTAGTGACATAAATAAATTATTGAGTCCAACTAATCTGAACTCCATTTCGAGGCTTCCACTTTCTGCTTCTAGTTTGATAACTTCCCAAAACAAAATTTGTACTGAACACCTTGCCAAAATTAGCATGAGGAAGGCGCAATATCTTCTCGAAATAGATTTCTTCAACCACCTTCTGTATATCATTCAACCAAGCGGAGTATATGCTGAATTTGATTCCTGTTTTTTAAGGAATGGATATCAACTGTGGGTCTTTCCTGGTTCTGCGTACGAAGTCGGCACTTGAGACAGGAAAGATACAAGAAGAAGATATCAACCGTGCTCTTTTTAATCTGTTTTCTCTTCAGTTACGTCTTGGACTTTTTGATAAAGCCAGTGGGAATCAGTGGTTCACTCAACTAGGCCCCAGCAATATTTGCACTAAGGAGCACAGGGAGCTCGCAACAGAAGCTGTAAGGCAGGGTACTGTCTTGTTGAAGAATGATAACAATTTTTTGCCTCTGAAGAGAAGCGAAGTTAGTCATATTGCTATCATTGGACCAGCAGCAGCTGATTCATACTTAATGGGTGGAGATTACACAGGTCTGAATCACTGGACTCATTTAAACACCCCTTATTTTTCTATCCTACATAAACTAATGTTATGTTTCACTTTGTTCAGGTGTTCCCTGTGACCCTATCACTTTCCTTAAAGGCATGAAAGCCTTTGTTCCGCAAACAACCGTCGCTGCTGGATGTAAGGATGTATCTTGTAACTCAACAGAGGGATTTGGCGAAGCCATTGAAGCAGCTAGGAGGGCTGATATTGTTGTTGTGATTGCTGGGTTGAACCTGACTCAGGAAACTGAAGATCTTGATAGGGTGAGCCTTCTCCTTCCAGGCAAGCAGATGGACCTCGTAAATAGCGTTGCTAGTGTAACAAAGAAGCCCATTGTGTTGGTTATCACGGGTGGTGGTCCTGTTGATGTTTCTTTTGCAAAGCACGATGAAAGAATTGCAAGCATCCTGTGGATCGGATATCCAGGGGAAGTTGGCGGACAAGTTCTCCCAGAAATTCTCTTTGGAGAGTACAACCCAGGTCAGTAAACAATTTACATGTGGTCTGAATGAAAAACTTGTATGGTGGCTAATCTGGTACGCTGTGTTGACAGGAGGAAAATTGCCTATCACATGGTACCCTGAATCCTTCACCGCCGTTCCAATGACTGATATGAACATGAGGGCCGACCCTTCACGCGGTTACCCTGGAAGAACATACCGGTTTTACACGGGAGATGTGGTATATGGTTTTGGGTATGGATTGAGTTACTCAAAGTACTCATACAACATCGTAGGGGCTCCCAGGACAATTAGCCTGTCACGTTCATCATCCCCAAGCCTCATCAGTAGGAAGCCCGCATACACAAGGAGGGATGGGCTAGACTACGTCCAGGTTGAAGACATCGCATCATGTGAATCCCTAACATTTTCTGTCCACATCTCGGTTTCCAACGACGGCGCCATGGATGGGAGCCATGCTTTGCTACTCTTTGCGAGATCAAAGTCGATCGCTCCAGGCTTCCCACTGAAACAGTTGGTTGCCTTTGAGCGCGTTTACACAGACGCTGGCAGATCAACCAATGTGGAGATCATGGTAGATCCCTGCAAGCTTATGAGCGCAGCCAACACTGAGGGCAGAAGGGTGCTGCTCCTGGGATCCCACCATCTGATGGTAGGGGATGAAGAGCATGAGTTTGTCATCGAAGCATGACAAGGTAGTGCTACGTGCTACTACACCAATACACCATGTACTACACCACACATGTCATTATAGCTGCCAGATTTGGAATAGTCGAATTTACACCTGTACAACCGTTCGAAAATCTTGTTGTAAAGATTCGTTGGGTGCATCGTGTATGGTTGAACTGATTGTTGTAAAAATGCAAGCAATAAATTTCAGTATAGTTCTGTTTTGTTTGATGAACACTGCTAGTTCTAAAACCATTGTTCGTTATTGAGAAGGACCGTCTTTAAGATTATGATTAACGTACGTCACAAATCCGTTGTGGCCCACGCTGCTTTCCGTCGAAGGCTGGGCTGCGGCACTGCTTCACCGGCTTGCCGCACTTTAGGGCATGGCGAATGCATAGCTTCAAGGGTGTTGCCTCGCAGCTTTATCTTGGTTCGGGTGGTCTAAATTAGGTTCGGATAAGGAGATAGCCTATTTATCGGGAGGCAGCCTCTTCAGTCATAAAGTGAAAATTGAGTGAAATATGAGAGAGAAAGATAAAAACCAAATCAGTTTTTGAAAAAAAGACATATTAAATGGGTCCATAATATGACATGCATATGTCAAAAGTTTTATCCAACCTTAGTTGAACAGCGGCCTCCATTGCTCACGCCCTTCGGTTCAGGTTCCAAATTCTCAAAAGGAAAACGATGCTAGCCCAGCCTTAAATGCTCAAAACAATGTCTAAGAACTGATGTTAGGCCTATAAACCTAGGCAAGCGCTAGGAATCAGCAGGTTGTAAAAATGCCTCTTATCAGCCGCCTTCGTGACCGTCCGATCTGTTTAAGTGAGTGATTCCCGGCTTCCCGCGCGTTCGATTATGATACAAAAACGGTTTGTATGTAACAATTCTTACGATTTGGGTCACCTGCTCAGATTTTCGACGAGGGACCATCGAAGAAGCGTCGTGGAAGGCCGGCTAACGTTGGCCACTTCCAGGACGAGGTAGGGCCGGACCAGTCCCTCCGCATCGTCTTCAAGCTTACCTTGAGTCGGCTCCTTATCCCTCAAGATTTCATCAAGTGGTTCGGAGAAATCCCTTCCAACATCATCGTCCGCAGCAACACTGGATGTAACTAGAGGATGACTCACTACTAGAAAACAGGCAATCAGTGGCGCACCACGTTTTACCATCAGTGGCGCACTAGTGGTGCGACACTACTATCACGCCACTGCTAACTATTAGCAGTGGCGCACCATGCAGTGCTCCACTGGTAAGGCACCTAGCAATAGCGCACCACACAGTGCGTCATAAGTAGCATAACTAGAAATCAAAGGTGCGCCACAGCAGTACTACGCGATGCGCCATAGTTAGCAACCGAAAGTGCGCCACAGGGATACTACACGGTGCGCCATTGGTACCATCGTGCGATAAAAAAAAAATGCAGGGCACTTGTACGGTGTTCTGCTGCTCTGATTCTGTCCCTTTTTATTTTATGTTAACATGAAATATTTATTATATATAGGCAAGCAGTCTCTAAACTTTGCAACAAACACCCTAAAATAAAAAAGACAAAAGCAATCAAGTCCCTCATCTACAAGGTCGAAGCACGCCGGCTTCCTGCAGGCTGCCGGTCGACGCCGGAGAAAGCGCATGTCGACGAGGACCTTGTCATCGACGCGGAGCTCGACGACCTCGCCGCCAACGAGGTCGCGCGAGGGTAGGCCGTGCTCCCAGCAGCCATCGCGCTTGACGATGGTGTGCTCGGACTAGATCTCCTTGAGCACCTCGAGGAAGGCCGTGGCGCGGACGTCGCTGGCCTCTGCGCCATCGTAGAGCGCGAGCAAGAGGAGACGACGACGCGGCGAGTAGGATGCGGAACAGGCCGCTCGGGATCGACGAAGAGGACGCGCGACCGGGGCGAGCTGCTGATGGTGGTGCAGGGCGCCATGAGGCAGAGGACGACGAGGCCGGGGCAGAGCTGCGTGGAGAACCTACCGACGGAGCCGAGCTCGTGCGATAGAGCCGCATGCCAGAGGCGAACGAAGCAGAGGCGCCGGCTGAAGCTGCCATGACGCGGGAGAGAAAAGAGGGTCGGACGAAGCGGGCGAGGGCTAGGGGCGGACTAGCCTGGCCGCGGAGAGTGGAGCTGGGAGGCGGGCCGCGGCGAGTAGAGCGGAGAGCGGAGCTGGGCTTCAGCGCTTGGGAAGAGAAAGGGGAACGAGGGAGATGCTCTGTGCGGAGAAGTGGAGATTTTTCATGCGCTTGAAAAGAGAAAGGGGACGAGGGAGTTTTCTACCCTTTTCTTTTCGTGCGCCTGCCTGGAATCAGTTTCGTGTCCTTTTCGTGTGTCTGGAATCAACTTTGCGGTGCAGACTTCCTCTGCTGCGCTGTGGCCTGTGGCCTGTGGCCTGTGGGTTGGGTGGGGTGCGCGCGGTGGACGACAGTCGAGGCATGTGCACGTGATGAAGTTTTGGACTGCATGTACAGAGTGGCGCAGCACACACACAATGCGCTATTGCTATTTGCAGCATAGTGGCGCATCACGTATAGGTGCGCTATTGCTATTCAAATAGCAATGGCGCACCATATTTAGGTGAGTCACTACTAACTTGAGATTCATCTGTAATTCAGTTAAAAAATTAGTAATGGCGCACCACAAACAAGGTGCGCCACTACTACATTTGTAACAGTGGCCCACCGTTTTGTGGTGCGCCACTGCTAAGTAGTAGTGGCGCACGGCCATCATGGTGCGCCACTGATGTCAATCTTACGGCTAGGCCTTTTCCTAGTAGTGACTACGATGAGAGAAGGCAATGACGCATTCATCGATCAAGGGTGGGCGGGCTTCGCCATCGCCCATCAGCTCAAGGTAGGCCAGTTCCTCACCTTCAAGAATGTGTCCTCCTTCGAGTACAGTGTGGTCATTTTCGATCACACATGCACTGAGGTGATGAGCAGGTGCCCGTACCATGGCGATGCCACCAGGTGTGTCGTCTTCGAAGATCATGTCTGAAGCTTAACTGGTACTGTATCGCTGCTACCATGTCGTGTCTAGTGTCTAATGGTGTCTGCTTGATGTTCATTTCATGTCCTGAACTATGATCGTGTCTGAACAATGGTGTGTCCTGAACTAGTACCGTCTATGATCTTGCATTGTGTTTTTGCTTGTGCGGTTGATCACTGGCCTCACCACTGAAGGGAAGAGGTAACCATAAGCACATTTTGGGTTGCAACCAAACAACAAGAGCATCGTTCTAGGCTGCTACTAGGCCTGAAAACCGACCTACCAAACGGACAGAGCCCAAATCTGCACGTGGGCGAAAAAACTTTACGCAGGCCACCAAACAACATGGCTTTTCTGGCCCGTGGTTAGGCCTGGAATAAAAAATCGAATCTCGCAAGCTAAATGAGTAACTTGTGACTCGTCTCGCCTCGACTCGAACTCGATGTATAACGAGCCGAGCCAACTTTTTTTTTTGTTAAATGAGTTCAAGCTAAACGAGCCGAGTTCATTGAACTCGCGAGTAGCTCATTTAGCTCGGCAAAAATGAATAGTAGGTTGTATAATCTGGCGAAACAAATTAATCTAGCCTGAAGTAGTGTCGTGTTGGCCCAAACCCACCATTATGGGCAAGTATATTTATGGTTTCTCGACCTGGCGATCTTATGCTCATGATATATTTATATTGATTGTCATATTTTATATTGTTCTAATACCACAATCATAATGATTGTTGTGCATCATTCATGCCCAAATATTCAAGAACAATACATTATATGTTTTACATATTTTATTCGATAATTTTAAACGAGGTATTCACGAGCTTTGCGAGTCGAGCCGAGTTTTAAATTTGGACTCGATTGTTAAACGAGTCGAGTCGAGCTAACTCGATTGTTGACCGAACTTTAGCGAGTCGAGCCAAGCTGGCTCGGCTCGGCTCAAATTCTAGCCCTACCCGTGGTCCATCTCGACACGCAGTTGTTGTCTTCCCACTAACACTGGTGTAAGAAATCGGTTCAAAATGGCACGTTTATGCTATCCTCCACCCATCCGTTCCATCGAGGCAGGTCGTGCCAAGTAACGAACCCAGCTCATAGTTGCTGGCTTGCAGCAACAGCCAACAGCCACCGAGGCAGCCGGGGGTGGGCCCAGCCGAAGCGCGCGGGAGCGGCCACCACATCCAATCCAACCGGGAGGGACAACTGCCTGCCCCGCTTGGATTGGCTTGCTTTTGCTTGCTTCCCTTTCCGTCCAACCGTCCCCCTCGCGCATCACATCACAACAAACGCGCTGCGCTCTCGCCCCGCTTCATCCGCAACTCCCCACCCTCCTCCCCGTCCCCATCCATCTCCATGGCCTCCGCCGTCTCCCTCGCCGCGTCGCCCTCGCCCCTCGCCCCCGCCAGCTCGCCCGTGCGGACCCTCCGCCACGGCCACGCCGCGCTCCCGTCCGCCCGCGGCCCGCGGTCCCCGGCCCTCCGCGCGGTCTCCGGGAACGGCCGTGGCGCGTCGGCGGTGGTGCGCGCGGTCCAGGGCCAGGACACCACCATCCAAGGTAATACGCGCGCGCGCGCGCCAGCTCGATCGGTCTCCCAGCTCGCCAAATCGCATGTGCTACTGTTTGAATGTTTGATCCGTGTTCTCCGTTACGAGATTTGGACGGCGATTTACCGATCCGATTAACGCGTCGGTGCGGATCTAATGTGTGTTTCGAGGTGAAGTCAAGTCCCCTTGTTGGAACGAACTGGGATTTAAAAGCTTAGCTCGTTTTGGTTCGGGGAATTAGCCATGCCGAGGTGTTAGCGCCGTACCGCTGCGGACTTCTGGATTATGGATCTTATACTGCTTTAGAGACTCTGTGCCTGCTTCACCTTCATGTATGCATCTTCCCTTCCGTTCGTGAAATGTAGAGTTTGCGATTGTGTTTCCTCGGAAGCTCGTGCGCGTGCTATGTCTAGTGTCTGCATCTCTCAGAAGCTGTGATGTTGCTGCACCTGCGCAGTCGTTCGATTTGCGACCATCACACTTTTGTTGCATTCAGCTGTATGCGTGAGCAAACTTGGGCATACATCATGCACCTACTAATATCGACACGCCTGTGTTTGTATGAGTGGCACTTGAATTTAAATGTGAAATCGTAGACCTGTTAAATGTGAGTTATTGTTGATTGTTCAGTAGTAGTTGAATTTATGGATTGATATCTGCGTGTTTGCTTAATGGAGATTTGCTATTGCAGTGCGTGAAACGCTGCCTCATTTAGGTAGTACTAAACAAGCCCGATCACAACACCAAGCTTGAGACGACCGAGTCCATTTCACATCACTTGCTTCGTTCAGCACAATTCTGTTTTATTGCTCACTGTCGCGTAAACGAGCAAATCTCGGGTCGCTTCAATTAAATATTTTTTATTTGTTTGAGAACGTCGTAAGTGAATTAGAAAAGCAAGGGCCTATGATTGGTGCAGTGGTGGAACTGGGATCCCAAGCTTAGCTCGTTTTGGTTCAGGGAACTAGCCATGTTGAGGTGTCAAGTGCCGCAGTGGTGCGGTGGGTCTTACTGTTTTGGCAACTCTGTACGAGCAACACTCGACATCTATCTTCGGCCTTTGCATGCGTGCCTGCTTCACGTATGCGTCTCCCGTTCAGGAAATATAGAGTTTGCGATTGTGTTTCCTCGGAAGCTCATAAATATGTTTAGCACCTGCATCACGCATGAACCACGGTGTTGCTATACGTGCTCATTCGTTTGATTTGCGACCAGCACACTTTTGTTGCATTCAGCTGTATGCCTGAGCAAAATTGGGCAATACATCATACACCTGCTAATATTGGCATGCTTGTGTTTTTATGAGTGGCACTTGAATTTAAATATGGAGACATACACCTGTTAAATGTGAGTTATTGCGTATTGTTCACTAGTAGTTGAATTTATGGATTGATATCTGCCTTTTTTTGCTTAATGGACATTTGCTATTGCAATGCCTCAAACGCTACCCCATTTTGAGTAAACAGGCTCGATCACAACACTGAGCTTTAGAGGACAGTATGTATATCACATCACTTGCTTCCTTCAGCATAATTCTTTTGTCCAGTGTCACGTAAATGAGCAAATCTGGGATCGCTCCACGGAGATCATTTTATTTGTTCGAGAACAAAGCAAGGGGTCTATGATGGGTGCAGTGGTGTATAGGGTGATTGAGTTGCCATTTGCCAGTTTTTGTCTATGTTAAAACTCTTTCTACTCTTAGAAGCACACAGCCTCAATGGCTTACATTACAACCATGATATTCTAGTGTGCATACATACTCAATGAATGCAAGTTATTCACCTATAAATCAGGCAACAAGATATGGATGAACTGTTTCACTGCAGTCATGAAGAAGCATTTGATTGAATAATTGAGCTGTCGGTGTATTTAAGGCATTAGCATAGCATGTGGACATATGCATTTCATGGTCGTCCATCCATATTTCTGCGCCATTGCTTTTTGTAAATCAAAATGTTTGATATCTTATCAAAAAGCACAGTAAAAAAAACTGAAAAAAAAAGACAATTCCATACTTGTTTGCGCTACATTGATGAAGCATTATATTCGCTCCGTTCAGTAGATGTTTTGGATATTTTAATACGGACTAGATAACGGGCCGAAAACATGTTTAAATACATGCATTTATGGAAAAACCTAAAATATCTTATAATAGTGAACTGGGGGAGTATGTTAATAATGAAAAGCTAGCGGTTCTAGATCAGTATCATACATGGAAATGCTATGCGCCTTCTGACGCTGAAGATATATTTTTGTTCCTGTAAAGGTGGTTCTATGGATCTTGTGTGAACATATTTCTCAGTCAGGATGGAATTTCTCTGTTCTTGTTTAGGGGCCGGCCTTACCCTTGCAGCGATTAGAACCTGGATGGCTGACGGTGCAAACCTTGTGCTGCGTTTGTTCTTCTGTTGGTGTTTGAATCCTCTAACTTACCTAGCTCAACCAATATGGGTGTAGAGGATTCTAGGATCATTGGACATGCATGCAATGGCATAATTGCATAAAACACTGTTATTGATGTTGCCTTTTGAAAGCTAGAGTTGGATTTATGTTTGTGTTTTAAATTCCTGGTTAATCTATGCTTCTAGACAAGCTACATGGTCTTTAACACTTTATTTGAATCTCATAAAACAATTCAACTTCTGATGCTGAAGATATTGTTCCTGTAAAAGTTATTTTATAGATCTTTATGAAAAGGTTTCTCAATCTAAATTGTATTTCTCTGATCTAATTTGTGGTTGGCCTTGCTCCTTAAAGAGATCAGAGCCTATATGGCTGATGGCCCAGACCAGGTGCACTTTTTTTTTCTACTTCAAACTTGACCAATTTGGGCCAGTGCAAGATTGTAGGTGGCATAAAAACACTGTCAGTGATGTTGCTTGTCGACAGCTAGAGTTTATATATATGAATCTCTTCATTTGGTCATTTTATGTTTCATGGGCCTGACACAGAAATGAAGTTTTAGTTCCTGGTTAATCTATGATTTCGTACAAGCTGCATGATCTTATTACTTATTTAGGGCTCATAGTGCTCTTCAACTTTGCTGATTTGTTTTTTTCTTTCTCAGGCTGTATTCGTAAAGTTCCATCAATTGATGTGTTATCAGTTTTTCACTGTGATGCTGTCTATTTGTTTTGTAGTTCCTGATGTCACGAAGGCAACATGGCAGTCACTTGTTATGGAGAGCGAGCTTCCTGTCCTCGTTGAGTTCTGGGCCTCCTGGTGTGGACCGTGCAAAATGATCGACCCAATTGTCGGCAAGCTGTCAAAGGAGTATGAAGGGAAGCTGAAATGCTACAAGCTCAACACCGACGAGAACCCAGACATAGCAAGCCAGTACGGCGTCCGGAGCATCCCGACCATGATGATGTTCAAGAACGGTGAGAAAAAGGACGCGGTGATCGGAGCAGTGCCCGAAAGCACACTGGTCACATGCGTGGAGAAGTTCACCGAGAGGTAAAATGTCGGAACGGACCTCCTGGACAGAGTTAGCGCTTGGCATCCCACGCACGTCCTACGTTCAGATTATCTGAAACTCCTGCACAATCTTTCTATACCTGCGTGTAGATACTAGATAGTATCAGTAAATTGCTTTCTGTATCATCAATAATAAGTAGAATCGCCTGGTGAAAGTCCCATGAAAGCCTGGTTCTCCATTGTTACCATTTTTTTGGGCTGTAGATATATATGACAGGACTGTTAAAAGAGTCAGTATTCTGTAGCATATCCCATATTTCCATCAGTTCGTGTGATTGTTTCCCACTTTACCCGACTATGTGATCGACTATATAGACCCTATATGTCAGAATAATTCCCACAGCACACATACGGTCCTAGTCTTTTAGATTAATATTAATTTTTGAACTGTTCACTCTTTTAGATGGTTGTCGGTGAGATGCGGATGCACTGATTGGATGGAATAATAGAGTATCGTTAAATTGACCAAAACAACTGTAGGGCTTAGAACAGTTGTGCTCTTCAAACATAACCAAGATCCATCTAGAATTTTCAATATTTACGAAGATGCCCCTACCTCGTAAGTGCTATCAGACGGTTCCGAATTATAACATGAGCTCTCTCTGAATACCTACGTGCTCCCTCCGTTTACAATTAGTTTATTCATGTTCTAGGTTTAGTTAAAGTTAAACTTTGTAAAATTTAACTAAATGTTTAGGAAAAAAATATCAACATCTAGAAGTAAAAGTTACAGTTTTTGAATTGTTATAAGCTAGTATATTTTCATAATATATGTACTCCAGGAGTATTTGGTATTATGGTTGTTAATATTTTCCCAATAATTATAGTCAAACTTGATAGTGCTTGACTTTGATAAAGGCTAGAACATGGATTTTTTGCACCCGGTTTTTGGAATGACTTTTAAACATAGTTCAAAATATTAAAAAATTCTGAACAAAAAATTGACGTGTAAATCTCGATATTTTATGTGTTCATGAAGTCGTTTCGCGAAAAACAAACATTTTTGGGTTGTGTGCAAAAAGACAAAATTTTGGTGCTTTAAAAATTAAAATGCTTTCCACAAAACATTTCTTTATTTTTTCACACAGGAATTTTTTTAATCGGGTTTGCTTCGGCTCGAGAGAGCTTCGGGTCCGTGGTTGGTAGGGTGGCGCTTTAATGGTGTGGTGGCGGCTCGTCGCCGCGAGTTGTTTGATTCCCTTCGTCTAGATTTGATGACCGTGGGGACAGTGAGTCCCGGATTTGCTCCTACATGACTGGTTTGGTTACGCTAGGTTTAGCCTGCGGAGATGCTAGCGAGCTCGATGGTGTGTCCGCGAAAGCACCGGCCACTGTGACGACGTCTACGGATGCCGTTTACTTCCTTGGAGCCGTGGCTAAGACACACATCCTGCAGCTGGTTGTGGCATTGTCTACTACCCTATTAACTTGCGATTTATCCGAGTTCCTCCTCGTAATTCCTACTCGATGATGCCCTCTGTCATGTTGTGACCGGCTTTGTATGAACAACGTGCCTCCGGTTTGCGTGAGCCTAAGGCGGCTGTCGGAGTTAGTGTCGTGGCGTAGCGGACACCGGTGTTTTTCAACAGTTGTTGGCTGTCGAGACGGCAGGTGTAAAGACTTTTCTTGGGGTGGATGTTGAAGCTTTCGTGAAAACATTCCGCGGAGTGGCATCTCAGTGCTTGAAGGTTCTTCTGCCGGTCTCGGACGCCCTTTTAGATTTTGTAATCTAGAGCCATGCTCTGCTCTACATCACGTCTACTTGTATCTGTATTTTGCACCCCAAGGTTTTTTTTTTCCTGTTATTGTTATTGTTGTACTCGTAGCCGGTTGGTGGTTTTGTTGATTTAAAGTTGGACTTATTGAACCTTGTGTTTAAGAAAGCATACAGACTCAGGCCGTACGTAGTCGACAGTAAAACACACTACAAGACGAATATGCGCCTCTTATTCAAAATGTAGCACGTCTTCCAGAGTCATATGAGATCGATCTGGAGGCCCGAGGACTGCTAAAATCAGCCGGCGGTTTAGACAGCGGCAGGAAAACAATGAGCCGACCCACGGTCTCGACTGCCAAACGGCGGGCCGATCGACCTACACCGTACTTTGATCATCTGGTACGTGTGGGCGCACGCATCATCCATCCGTGGGATTGAATGCACGCACCGGACTCCGGTCCCGTCCGTCCGTGCGAAAGCTGTAATACGGTTCGCCAATGAATATGATACAGTACAGTGCACGGAGGATGGAGCCAGTGGCAGTAAACAAAAGGGAACCTCCTGTTCTGTTCTGGCTTGTGCTGCCTGCTGGTGTTAAACGTGTGCCGGCCCGGCGCCGATCTCCTTGGATCCGATCCAAGGCCACATGAGCCTTCTCACCTGCCGTGGTGCCGGTGTCCCCTCGTCGGCGCGCGCGGCGGGACGGCAGGCCGCCACGCGCTCGCTATAGCTCTGTATATCTCCACGCACCTACCGGACCAAATGATTCACGCTCGTGCGTGCGAGAGGTCCAACTCGTGCGTGCATCGTCGCATGCATAATAATGCAGTACGTACAACGCAGTCGCACCAACCGCCGATGTGCGCCCGTGCCGTGCCTTCCTTACCGTCGCATACTGCTGGTGGACACGCCGGCCGGGGAGCCGGGGTCCATTAAACAAGTGATCAGCGAGGACCGAGGAACCATCCCAGCCCAACCACCGCCGCTAGGAAAACAAGTCGCGGCCTGCGAATGGCGTGGCTCCGCCGACCGCCGCCGCCTGCGAGCTGCCACGGAGCACGCCGAGCACCGAGTGCAGGCGATTTCGACACAATTAACCCGTTTTAGAGCATCACACATCCGAATCGAGTATTCGAAGGATGCGTTTTGTTCGTGACGCATTTGGGCCCAGCCGCGTCCTCTAAACTCCGCCTCTAAACTTTAAATTATTATTTTTATTTAGTATATACTCCGTAGAAGAAATGTGTAGGTTAAATAACGCTGCTAGTATTTAAAGCGGTGCAACATATACAAATTACATATAAAAACTTCGAAAAATATAAAAAAAATTACACATAAAAATTTAAACTACTTCTTCTTTGATGGCCCCGTCTCGTCGTCCTCACGGTGCCGTTTCCTGCTCGTCACCTTTTCCGAAGAGGCGGTGTCATTCGACGCATCGGAGGAACTTGCGTCCTCCTAGTCGTTGACGGAGCTCGCCGGTTGCGCCTTCCGCTTCGCTTTCGCCTCTGCCTTCGCCCGGGCCGCCACCGCCTCCTCAGCCTCTTCCTCCTCCTCTGCCTCGCCCTCCTCCTCGGCCTTGGCCTCCTCCTCCTCCTCCTCCTCGGCCTCCCATTCCTCGGCGCTGTCCGGCGGCGTGGAATCATCGATGCTGTTGGGCATCCGGACTCTGTCCCACCAATGGCGCCATCCTGGAGACTTGCCCTCGCTGTCGGTGTCTGATGGAAGCCCGGAGAGGTCGCTCATCGTGAGAAGCTTGGATGAATGGCGGCCGGTTGAAGATCTGAAAGCGCCTACATACGGGTCTTATTGAGCGCGGATGAACGGTGGCACAGATATCCAAGAGACCGGCGGTTGCTCTTCCGCAGAGTTCACGCTCCATTCCGGAGGTTCGCGCGTCAATCAACGCGGTTGCCAATGCGACGGTTCCACTTCCCGGCAACTGCATCGTCCCTAGGTAGGCGGCGGTTGAGCGTTCGTCCGTGAGTCGCTGACGCGTCGGTCCCTCCATGCCTCGCCTCGCATTTCGGTGTGTCCGGCGCGCCCCGAGCGTCCCCGGTGTAGCGGGGACGGCCTAGGGGCGCCGGGCACCATATCGGGCCGCGCCTGACAAGAAGAGGCTTTGGGGGACGCGGCTGGGAACGTTTTTTGTCCGACGCGCCCCAAATCCCTTTGGGGGACGGTTTGGGGGACGCGACTGGAGATGCTCTAAGTAAGTAATTTCGGATGGAACTATTTCTATGGTCTAACTCTTTAGCATGGTGCCCAACCGCACGGCGTCGAGGTTTGATAACACGGCACCATGTACCACGACGTTGTGGTATTTTCATATGGGGACGGTTCGGGCCCGCATCTAAGGTTAACAGCGCCATGGTACTCGGCGCCATAGGTCGTATGTGTGGCGCCATTGACACGGGAGCCATAGGTCGTATGTATGGCACCATGGACAAAGGCGCCATGGTCGATATATAGGGTTACCATGCCGTGCAGTATCATGTCAATTGAATCTCCCGAGCTACCGCCCGCCTGTAACAGGTCGATTGGAATCTCTCGACCCGCCGCCCTCGCCGCCTCCCTCTCCTCCCAGACCTGCCTCCGCCTCCCTCTCCTCCCAGACCTGCCTCCGCCTCCCTCTCCTCCCAGACATGCTGCCGTCTCAAGCTCGCTGTCTCCGCGCCCGCCCACCTCTGGCCTCCTCTCCGCCTCCCCCACCAAATCAGTTAGAGTACGGTTCTTTCTTTCGGCCACCCCATTAGACTGGGGTGAGTAGGGATGCGCCCTCTCAAGGATAATACCATGCTTCGCACAAAAAGAATCAAACTCATTGGAAAAATAGTCTCCACCACGATCAGACCTAAGCCGTTTATTAATCTTTTGATCAAGTTGGTTTTCTGCTTCAGCTTTATAGATTTTGAAGTGATTAAAAGCTTCATCGTTAGATTTCAGAAGGTACACATAACAATATCGAGTGGAGTCATCAATTAAAGTCATGAAGTATCTTTTTCCACCTTTTGTCAAATCGCCATTCATCTCACAAAGATCCTAATGTATGAGTTCCAGCAGTGACAAATCTCTTACCTCAGCAGTCTTGTGAGACTTGCGAGGTTGCTTAGCTTGCACACACACTTGACACTTAGAACTCTTGACTGTAGTAAAATTCGGAATTAAATTCATATTGGCTAGCCGCGTCATGCACCCAAAATTAATATGACAAAGTTGTGAATGTCAAATATTGGACTCACTATCATTGCAAACATGATTAATAGTTTGAGTACATAAGTCTAATAAAGATAATCGGAATAAGGCTCCGGCACTCATAACCTTTTCCAACAAGTTTTTCATACTTAGAAATTACAAATTTATTGGACTCAAAAACCAACTTAAAACCATCTCGACATAAAAACGATCCGTTGATGAGATTCTTATCGATGGAGGGAACATGTTGCACATTTTTCAGCTGGATGGTCTTCCCCGAAGTAAACTTCAGATTTACCGTACCAATACCATGAACAGAAGCACGTGAGACATTTCCCATCAGCATGGAGCAAGTCCTTGCGACCTGATAAGAACAAAACAGGGAAACATCAGAACATACATGCGTGTTGGCACCCGTATCAATCCACCAATCGGGAGAGTTACATACTGAAAAGACAGTAGGGAAAATACCGTACCCATCATCCTTCATCTCAGTATCGCCAGCAATAACAACATTAGCGGTCTTACCGCTGTTCCACGTTTATCATATCGATTAGGGCAATTAGGGGCCCAATGCTCAGGCTCACCACAGACGTGGCAAGCCCCTTTCTTCTTATCAGTCTTCTTCTTCAAGTTGGTTGAGTGTGAGGCCTTGTTCTTGCCATCAAACTTGCCTTTGCCTTCAGATTTGTTCTTGTTCTTGAACTTGTGGGATTGGAAGTTTTTCTTCTGTACCACATTGGCACTAGAACCTCCCTCAAATTCTCGATCATGTGTGGCATTTGCGCATTTTCTTCCACATGAAGAGACCCAATAAGATCCGAAACGGTAAACTCTCGTCTCTTATGTTTTAGAGAAGTATCAAAGGTCCTCCACGAATGAGGAAGCTTGGCAATTATGCCACCGGCCACAAATTTTTCCGGTAAGGTACACTTAAACTGTTCAAGTTCTTTGGCAAGTGACTGTATCTTATGAGCTGCTCAACAACAGAGCGCTCACCAGTCATCTTGTAGTCATAGTATTGCTCCATGATATACAATTTAGTTCCAGCATCCGAGAACCCAAATTTGGCCTCCAATGCATCTCACGCATCCTTACCATACTCAAAAGTCATGTACATGTCAACAATATTGTCCGCAAGAATACTGAAGAGAGCCTCCTTAAACATGGCATCGACTTTGTTGTAAGCTTCCTCCCGAGCAGGAGAAAGATCACCCTCAGGTTTGCCAAGAAGGCGCTATCGCAGTTCAGGTTTTGAAACCAGAGAACTGCCCTCGTGCGCCACCTCTTATAGTGTGAACCATCAAAGAGAGGCGACCTAGTAGCAGCGGCAATGCCACATGAGTTCATTTGCCTATAATCAGATTTTTGGATTGTTGAATATATAAGAAAATTATCATATGAATTAATCTGAACTAATACTTGACAAATCATGACTACATAGACATCAGATGAAATAATCATGCAGATCAACAGTGTAGATGAACATATGGCAACTAGACAAGGTAAACCTATCACATCTACTCCAAATAGCAGTACTAGAAACTCTAGCAAGATCTGAAACGAGGAGGACAAAAAAACATACCATCCAACGTTGGTCGCAGTAGCAGCAACATCGACGATGTTGGCGGCAGCAGGATCCTGGTTATCGCCCATGAGGTTGCCGATGTCCAGGACGAAGTTGTCGTTCGGGAACTCATCGTCGGACGATGTCCTGTTGCCAGTAGTTGCGTGTAAGCGCTCCCTAAAAACCTGATTGCCCCTCACCGGTACAGGTCTACGAGAGGCAGGGTTTCGGAGGCCTACTGTCCCGCCGCTTGGTGCACGCCGAAGAACGGGATGAGGAAGACGAAGGTGGCGGTGCAATGAACTGGAAAGAGACGGTCTCATATGGTGTCTCGTACATGCTAGGGTTCGCGTCCGTACTTATATAGTGCGGTTCAGGAAGGTAGTGAGGTGCAGCGAGTCCACGATCCAGGAAAAATGGAACGAAACGGCTGCGTTAATGCGTCCATTCATGACTCGTAATTAATCACACAATTAATTTCCTAAACAGTAAAAAAATACGCTCAACTCGACGAGATTACCGCAACCCGCGTCGAAGCGGGCGGCGGAGGAGGAGTGCGCGATGACTCTCTGTTTTCTCACTCACTTACAAGGACTAAAATAATCCAGTTATATCACTATAACTTTCTCCTAACTAGCAACGTGTCAGCGTGTGACTAAAATTTAATCCCACCTCTCGCCATTCTCACACGGATCAAGAGAATTTTAAAATTTATATTAGACATGGGCTAAGGCCCAAGGCTAAATTCCAGCCGAATTTATCAATTCGAAGATAATGGATACTCGCGTGTGCAACAGTAGCACGTAGTGATTGCCGAGGGTCCAACTTGCTCGATCGGTCCCTGGCTCCACCACGCAAAGCAGGCATTCAACCCTGCAACCGCGTCATTGTCGCTCGTTACGATCACCGGTTAATAAAACAATGGCGGACGGCTTATAGGAGAAGCTTATCTCGTTTTCAAACAGCGCACATGCTGGTTTGTTATTATAAATCACAGGGGTAGTTCCTCGCAACTTGGCAACTGGCAATGGCGAGTGGCGAGAGCCGAGAGGGAGCTAGCTCGGCCCTGCTTACTCGATCGATCCATGCCTGTCCAGATTGAGCTAAGCAAAAACATAGATTTTGCCGGACTTGATCCAATCCGATCGACGGTTGAAAATTTTGGGCCTGGTGAAAAGTTCTTACCCTTGCATCGTCCTTGATGGGTGTCTTTGGGGCTTCCACTCGTCGATCTAATCGAAGCTTTTGCGATGTCTGATCGCGATCCACTTTTATTCTGTTACCGTACCGAATGAATATTCTTAAGGGTGGAGCTTTGACTTGTACTGCCAGCCTCCGGTGTGCTTACAGTTGGCGAACGGCTATGCATGAGACAGGACTTGTATGCTCGTAGTTCCTGCCATGCGTTTACTTGATCATGTCGACCTAATCCGTAAATCCGTTGGCACATGTCTTCGTCGTGCCCGCCCCCGGTTACAGTACATAGTTAAATCCTATGTGCTCAAGGCAGCCTGATTCGTGATGCAATTCAGGGGCGCACGAAGGTGACCAGTAAGATCAAGATGAACAGTCACCCGCCAATAAATTATAATAGCTCCTGAGTGCATCAGACTTGGCTCAAGCTGTGCCACTAGTTGAATTGAAATGCAATAGCGTTTAAACCGTTGAATATGGGAACCAATGAAGTGCTATGCTATCGCTATCATCTTTTTTTTTTTTGAACAAATCGCTATCATCTTCACTCTTTTCTTTCCTTTCAATGCTTATGGTTTGCTACTAAGAATCTGACCTTTCCCTAGCATAGAACTTTTGATTGGAGATTTCAACAAGGAGAATACTACATTTAAAACTTCCACACCGTTATGGACTATTTTGAAAGACAAAGAAAAACCTTGCAACTCGCATCTGGAACTTGTAACCGGTTCACTGAAGAAAGAAACCTCTAATATGCAAATCTAAACAATGCCAACCCGAGAATTGCACTTCGTAAAACGAGTTCAAAACTCTCAGTTTTGGAAGCATTTTGCTAGCTAAAACATCAGTTTAAGGTTCGACGATGATAACAAAGAACACACACATTTGAAACTGAAATTAGGCGCATAACTTTTATCTGCCTACCAACATGGACTCGTGCGTTGGCACCTAAACACATGCACGATACACCCGTCTCACCTGTGAGGGCTTCGCATTGCAATGTACACCAAGTTCCAAATGATTGTCAGTGTTCGGTGAAAAATTGTAGGTATAGCTGACTGCGATAAAAAATCTTAAACCAAAACTTGTGAGGTGGTTGGAAAATTGATATGCAATAGCGTTTATTTTGTTGAAGACGAGCACCAAAGTTATGCTTTGGAACAATTACTTGGTTCGTGACCAAAACTCAACCTGCCAAACTATTGTTCATCGCCAAATTTTTATGTTGTTGTTTGGGTACATGGTTCCCAATATTTTCGCACGTCAATGTCCCTTTGTCCACACTAGTTCATCTTGTTTGCCAATGTTGGATAACTCATAGGCAACTTGACCAAAATTTTGTCTAGGAAGATATGTGGTATGCCAATCTTGAGCTAAAACCAAACATACCCTACTCCTGTCGCTTCCTTCGCTCAACAACCCCCATAGTACAGCGCAACGGAACCACTAGCGACTCACCTCTGCCCTACAAGGTTTTGAATTGACTATTTCGAGAAAGAAGAGTCACTTGAAATATTCGACTAGCCAAACTAGCAACTTACAACCGAAACTTTTAAACTGGTATTGTAATTTTTTTAAAGAGTTTAAACTATCGGTTCTCAATGTATAGTACTAGCTAGTAGGGATGGAAGCGGCATGCAGCATCAGCTCGCCTTGAGTGTTCTGATGGCAAATAAAATGTACTTTCTTTTTGAAGTGATTAGTAAAATTAGTATTATGAGGACATCTAAGCGGGCTGTTGTGGGTGCCGCTTGCTAGCACATCAGGTGTTTTATATGTCTTTTCTTTTTTGGCAAAATTCACACATGGTCATATTTTGAGACAACATTTTATGGGTGCATAACATACAACAAAACTTATGTCTATGAATTATTTCATAACATACAACAACAACAACAACAACAACAACAACAACAACAACAACAACAACAACCAAGCCTTTCATAACATACAACAAGCAAAAATCATAGATGTTACCGGAATCCTTCAATCCCGATGTCGATGAACTGGTTGAATATTTTGGGCCTGGTGAAAACTTCTTACGCTTGCATCGTCCTTGACGGTTGGCTTTGGGGCTTCCACCGGTCGATCCGTTCGATCTTCTCGAAGCTTTTTCGTTGTCATGATCCATTTTCTTATTTTGTTACCGTAGTGAATTTTTAAGGGTAGAACTTTGACTTGCTCCGATATGGTTACAGTTGGGGAATGACTATGCAGGAAACAAGGGTTGTAGTATGTTCTTGTTCTACCTGACATTTACTAGACCACGCCGAGCTAAACTGTTGGCGCATGCATTTGGTTCTTCGTAGTTCCCGCCCGGTGCTGTACACAGTTAAATCCATTCGTGGTGGAATTCAGGGGCGCAAGATGGTGACTCGAGAGAGCAAGGTGCACATCCACCTTTTCTGAGGGTGAATTAGATAAGATCACAAGAGAGTTCATATTGGCCACATCACAGTCGGCTGGTTTGCTCAAGTTGCGGCACTTGTCGAATTGAAACGCAAGTAGTAGCGTTTGTACTACTCGAGGAGTAAGTCTGAGATGCTTGTTCCTCATGGCAGCAACATAATTACTTACCGGAAACATGCCACGCAAGGTTGACCGTGAATGAACATTTCTAAAATGAATGGTTGCGAGGCAAAAACGACATAGATGTTACAGGAATCCTTCCACTCTAATGGCTATGAACTGGTTGAAAATATTGGACCTGGTGAAAACCTTTTACCCTCGCATCGTCCATGACGGGTGGCTTGGGGACTTTTAGTCGTAGTCGTCGGAGAAATATTTGCATCTAATCTAGTTAGCTAGTCAGGAAAAGAAACCCCCACCCCTCTCTCGCGAAACCTCTTCCGTGAGAGTCGCCCTCTGCTCTACGGTTCCCCTCTCCCCCTCCTCCGGCGGCCTCGCCGGCCGGAGTGACTGGGAGAGGGGAGGTCGGGTCTTTGATGTAGATAGTAGTCTTGTAGATAGTAGTCTAGGTTTAGTTGTGTTTCCCTTTGTGGAGTTTGGCGGTATGCCGTTTGGCTGTGTGTCTCTGGTGTCGGTGAGCGGCATCCGGTGGCCAGCGATGGAGATCTCGGTGATGGTGGCAACGTGGAGTTTGCGGCTGTTTCTCGACCTAGCCATGGCTCAGCTCTTCAATAAGCTTGCGGTTAGACCTCTAGATCTAGATCTGGAGGTTCTGTACTATCTGCCGATCTGTTGCGGGAGCTCAAGGTATGAGGCATCTTCTTCCTTCTCGTCATGGGGACGAGATCAAAGAGCCCCTCATGTGCTTGAGTGCCTGGCGGCGAGATTGGTGACACGGGAGCATAAAAGCTGCTCCCGGGAGTACATCCACAGCGGCTCTGTGTCGGCTGTCGTCCACAACGGTCGTAAGGCGACCACTCCCAACCTCTTCGTCGGCGTCGGTTCACTCCGGCCGGCGACATCATGAGCTCTTCAGCAGAGGTCTCAAGCCGGCGGCCTCCACCGCCCTGCCTCTGCATCTCATGGTCGAAATGCGACCCTCCTCATCCTCTACTTCCCAGAGACCAAGAAGTCCGAGGGGATGATCTACCGCTCTCGCCACGACGCCGGACCAAGTGGTTCGTCCCCGGCGCCGGTGTCCGTTCTGTGGCGGAGCAACCCGATGGCGACTTCATCCAGTTGCGGTGCAGAGCTAGGAGGACCTGATTGCTTTTTTCCTATTCTTTCTAGGGTCTGTTCTGTAAAAGCTAGGTCCTTATCCAGAATATTCCCAATCTTTAGGGGTTTTTCTGTAAAATATAATCACCGCTTCGTCAATATAAGCATCTTCTAGAGTCTTCGGACCCTACCCCTGTTCAAAAAAAAAGTCGTAGTCATCGATTTGTTTTTTCTTCTTTCCAGAACACATCAAAAAGACTTGCGTGTCACTTTAATTATGATTGGAAGAGTTTTTTTTTACAAGAGTGTCACTCCGTTGATCTGCTCGACCTTCTCGAAGTTTTTGCTTTGTCGTGATCCATTTTTAGTTTTTACTGTCAGGCTACGATGCTATTACAGTTGGCGAACGGCTATGCAGGAGACAGGGGATGTAGCGTTCATCTTATCCCTGACATTTTCTAGACCACGTACGCCAAGCTAATCCGTTGGGCGTTGGCACATGCGTTTGGTTCTTCGTAGTGCCCGCCCGGCTGTGGTACATAGTTAAATCCCGTTCGCCTGATTCGTGGTGTTATTCAGGGGCGCACGACAGTCGACAGTGACTCGAGAGAGCAAAGTGCACAGCCATCCACCAGGAAAAATTAATCAGTCAATCACAAGCGAGTTCATCTGGTTCCCGCCACAGTTGGCCCAAGCTGTGCCATCTGTGGGATCGAAACGCTGTGGAAAGTCGCTGAAATGGTATCACCATCACCTCTACCATTCTTTTATTTCAATTTCCGAATGATTCTGTCGTTGCCGGTAAGAGGAGTGAGGAACAGACTTCTATTTTTTGATTGATAATAAGAAGAGGGGTACAGAAGCATTCAGAAACGGCATCTAAGAGGAAAGGCACCTGGTCAGCAACACTGAGTGCTGACCAACATTTTTTTTTTTTTTTTTTTTTTTGAAAACTGAGTGCTGACCAACAATTGTTGTACTTATAAAATGGCAAGCTAATTTATGCGTGTCTGTTAGGAAGAAACACCAGCGCACGTCTAGCTCTATCATCTATACTAGTACTTCATTCCACAACCAGCCTCAATGCCCCATAAAGTCATAATACTCCAACATGCAACCGCTAGGACTTCAACAAGAAGAAATCTATACTACTACTTCCACATTGTGATTGTCTATTTTGAGAAGTCGTACCAATCTAGCTGATTAAGATTGAAAAATTTAATAATCTGATCTAGATTTTGAGAAAGACAAGTCAAACTAACTAACAACTGAAACATGGAAGCATGTCTCGTAAAATTAAATTTATGACTCGCAAATATCATACTCTCTCAGACCCATATTATTTGTCCCTAATTTAGATGTATCTAGACATAGACATATATGGAGTATGTAAATTACCTCAGTGACAATGTTTTACTTCAATAAAGACATTGAAACTATCGACACTTGATGCATTGCACTATCTAGCACAACTGGTGGTTGTTGGATCATGTTTAGGGTCTCCAAGTTTGACCATGAATTAAAAAATTTAAATAGAAAATTTGTGAGGCAGTTCCCTTCTTCCTATCTAGAACGACACCAAAAGGTATCTTGTAGATCTTCCCCCTCCTCCACTAGACTAGGTTTTTTCCCTAGCATTGCTGCCTCGGTCCCCAACCCCTCTCTCTTTCAGCGATCTCGTCATGGCAAGAGGGTTGGGGTTCTTGGAGGTTCCACTTTTGGTCCCCTAGCGGCATCAGCGTGGTTGTGGTGTGTTGGAATGAGGTCTTGCCTCTCCGTACCTCTCCAACGTTCGATCTGACGTCGACAGAGGGTCATGAGGGTAGGTGCTACGAGATCTCTTGGATTTCTTTTGATTTTAGCATTTGGTGTGTCGTTTAGGGGAAAGTTGTTGGCTGGTTTGTGGTGCTACATATTTGACTTCTTTGTTTGTTTGGGTCCGTGACAAAGTCTAGTTTCTTCAACCCTCTGAATTGGTGTTAAATAACTGCAAGCATGTTCAGCTTGGGGTTTTTCCAAGCTGACGTTCCTTCAGCGGTTATTTGAATCTCCTTTTCGTGACTTGTGACTATTACGGTCTTCATAGGCTTGGTTGACAAGAGTGCATTTGTTGGTGTCCTAACCTTTTTTATGATTGTTATAAATGTATGTTTCATGCTTCAGCATTTGTCAAACAGTCAGGAACAAGATATCATTTTGGTTTCTCTTCTATTATTTGTGTCTATTTGTATTTTTGACTAGCTTTTATTCCCCCTTATAAATATTACATATACTACTTTTGTCCTAGTTCATAGTGACATGGGTATACTTTTCGGGTACCCATTATTAGTATACCTGGCTCGGTCCAATATGGAGAAAATCCAATATGGAGAAGGCCCAACAAGGCAACCCGAAGAAGTAGTCGACTAGGACTTTTGTAAAACGCTAGGCTGGTTGCATATATAAAGCTAGTCAGGGCACCCGAAATAAAGAGGCCAACAAATAGATAATAGATAGACACCATATTTCCGCCTACGGCGGCACCATGTAAACACATCTATGATCATATACTGGATTGCTAGCAGCACGTAGGGATCCTCCACCGAGGGGACCCGAAGCTGGGTACGTCGTGTGCCTAATCTCGCTCCCGGAATCTCCATCGTCGCTCTCTCCCGAAACCCAAGTCTACAATACGTAGGCATTGCCGAGGTGATCCCTCGTCACATAGGGCTTACATCGTATAGCTAGGTTATCAATTTGGCCAATATAATATCAATTGTACAACATAAAATTATATCACCAAAAAGTAAAATATCTTAACTTTCCAATAATACATATTTTGTAATATATACTACCTCCGTTTCAAGGAGTAAGACGCCCTCGTTTTATGAGCTTTTTGTTTGACCAAGAATTACTTTAAATAGATAAAAAAATGTTTGTATGAAATTAACATCATTAAAAAGTGTTTTTCAATACGAATTCAACGATACTATATACATATAATAATACATATAATATAATCAAGATTTTGTTGCTCAATTTTATGGTCAAAGTTTGTCTTGAAATACGCATGCGCCTTATTCCTTGAAACGGAGGTAGTATCTGGTATTATCATTGTAAATTTGCGATCTAGGAAATACTCGCAAGACCTGTGAACCGGGATGGAGAGAGTATTGTTTTATTGGAAGGACGTTTGTGCACACACCTTTGGGTGTCTTTTCTATTAAAAAAAGTCACTTGTGAAAATACTTATGGAAGCTGAAAATTCCCCTAAAGATAAAATTCTTCATGTGATTCGTCAATAAAAAAAGTATTATTGATGAAAGATAACTTACCAAAGAGAAGATGGAATGTGTGCAAAAAATAATGTTTTTGTGACGCTGAAGAAACAAATGAGCATCTTTTTCTCGCGTGTCCTTTTGCAAAAAATTGTGCGGTGCATTATTTACTTTACCTACAATATTCCTCCACCCACCAATATCAAAAATATGTTTGGGAATTGGTTGAATGGGATCGATAAGAAAACTAAAGATAGAATACGCATTGGAGTTTCTGCTTTATATTGGTCGATATGGAATTATAGGAATAACTTTATTTTTAACAAAGCTGGAGTTCCAAAAAATTTGCAGGTTATTCGTATGGCTACACATTGGATCCAGCTATGGGCTTTCCTACTCCCGGTGGATCAACGGGACCTTATGGATACTGGGTGCAGCCGGCTGCTAACGGTCGCACATGATTTATACAGCCATGCTGGGTGGCGGCATACTAGTAGATTGGCATATCTCTAGTCGCAATATGCTTTAGATGGTTGTTTTTTGTATCGATCTTATGTGATCCATAAATTGTAATAAATTGGTACTCGGAACTAATTTAATAAAAATTAGGGTGTGTGCATCTTTCGATGCAGCCGGGATCCCCATTTCGAAAAAAAAACAGTTGGCTCAAGCTGTGCCACTTGTGGGATCGAACGCTAGCTGTGGCGTTTAGAGCATCTCCAGTCGCGTCCCCCAAACCGTCCCCCAAAGCGATTTGAGGCGCGCCGGACAAAAAAATGTTCCCAATCACATGCCCCAAAGGCCTTTTTTGTCGGCGCGGCCCAATACGGTGTCCGGCGTCCCGAACCCGTCCCCACTACACAGGGGACGCTCCGGGCACGCCAGACACAACGAAATGAGAGGCGAGGAGGTGCGGGCCCGATGCGTCAGCGGCTCGGATGCTCAACCGCCGCCTACGTAGCGACGGTGCAGTTGCCGGGAAGCGGAATCGTCGCATTGGAAACCGCGTCGACCGACGCGCCAACCGCCGGAATGGAGCGCGGACTCCTCGGAAGAGCAACCGCCGCTCTCTTCGACTTCTGCGCCGCCGTTCATCCGCGCTCAATAAGACCCGTACGTAGGCGCTTTCGGATCTTCAACCGGCCGCCATTCCTCCAAGCTTCCATCCGACACCTCCAACGACGATGAGCTACACCTCACAGCTTCCATCCGACACCTCCAGCGAGGGCAAGTCTGCTGGATTTCGCCATTGGTGGGACAGAACCCGGACGCCCAACAACAGCGACGATTCCCTGCCGGCACTTGACAGCGAGGAGGAATGACTGGGCGTGGAGGAGGACGCGGAGGAGGAAGGGTCAGAGGAGGCGGCGGCGGCCCGTGCGAAGGCGGAGGCGGACGTGAAAGCAAAGGCCAAGGCGCAGCCGGCGAGCAGCGGCGACGACGAGGAGGACACTAGTTCCTCCGACGAGTCGGCCGACACCGCCTCTTTGGAAGAGGTGACGAGCAGGAAGCCCCACCGTGATGACGATGACGAGGCGGAGCCATCATCGAAGAAGAAGACGAAGTAGTTTAAAACAATTTATATGTAATTTAATTATGTTTTTGCGAAGTTTTATATGTAATTTGTTTATGTTGAACCGATTTGAATATTAGTAAAGAGTTTTCTTCTATCTATTTAAATTATTTTTAATGTTTGGGGACGGCGTTTGGATGGACGCGACTGGGGAGCGACGTCCTCCAAACGCGGCACGAACAAAACACATCCCCCAAACGCTCGATTCGGCGCGCTTTAGGGGACGGTTTGGGGGACGCGACTGAAGATGCTCTTAGAACGTTGAATCTGGGCAGAAAGTCCCTGAAATGGTATCACCATCACCTCTACCATTCTTTTATTTCCATTTCTAAGTGATTCTGTCGTTGCCGGTAAGAAGAGTGAGGAACAGACTTCTATTTTTGATTGATAATAAGAAGAGGGTACAGACGCATTCAGAAATGGCATCTAAGATGAAGGGCACCTGGTCAGCAACACGAGTGTTGACCAACAATTGTTGTATACATTTGAAAAATGGCAAACTAATTTATGCGTGTCTGTTGGCAAGAAACACCAGCGCACGTCTTGCTCTATCGTCTGCTTCATTCCACAACCAGCCTCAATGCCTCATAAAGTCATAATACTCCATAAGGCAACCGCTACGACTTCAACAAGAAGAAATCTATATACTACTGCTTCCACATTGTGATTGTATATTCGAGAAGTCGTACCAATCTAGCATTTTACAATTGAAAATTTTAATAATTGGATCCAGATTTTGAGAAAGACAAGTCAAACTATAAACTAACGATCGAAACTTGGAAAGCTTGTCTCGTAAAATTAAAATTACGACTCACAAATATCATTCTCTCTCTGATCTATATTACTTGTCGCTAATAAAGATGTATCTAGACATATAAAATAATTAAAAAACAATTTTAAAAATATTAAAAATTTCTGGTATAAATTTGTTGGTGTACATCGTGACATTCTATGTTAGTGCACAAATTTTCGTGGAGAAACAATATTTTATATGGCGTGTACAAAAAAGACAAAAAAATATCCTGTACGTAGTCGTGTTATAGCATCAAAACTTGTCTTTTTTACAGGAGCCACAATTGTTTTTAGTTTTTTTTTTTAAACTTGTGTACGAATATAAAATATGTAGATGTACATGGAAAATTTTATTTTACAATTTTTTGATACTTCAAAATGTTGATTCACACAACGAGAACAAATGCTCCTATGAGCCAGAGTGAATATCCCGACATATAAGGACTATGTAAATTAGCTCAATGACAATGTTTTACTTCAATAAAGACCTTGAAACTATGGGCACTTGATGCATTGTACCTCATTGGATCGTGTTTAGCATTTCCAAGTTTGACCATGAATTAACATTTCTAAATTGAAAACTTGTGATGCAATTCTTTTCTTCATATCTAGAACGACACCATGTCTCTTTTAGATCTTACCTCTCCTCCACCGGACTAGGGTATTTCCCTAGCACCGTTGCCTCGGTCCCCACACCCCACTCTTTTTCAGCGATCTAGTCGATGGCAAGACGGTTGTGGAGACATTTTTTCATGTTCTGGTTCTTGCAGGCTCAACTTTTGGTCCCCTAGCGGCATCGGCGTGGTTTGTGGCGTGTTGGAATGAGGTATCATCACCCTCTCCTTACGTTGTCAACGTTCAATCCGACATCGGCAAAGGGTCAATGAGGGTAGGTGCTACGAGATTTATTGAATTTCTTTGGATCTTGGTAGTTAGTGTGTCGTTTAGGGAAAAGTTGTTGGCTGGTTTGTGGTGCTACATATTTGACTTCTTTGTTTGTTTGGGTCCATGCCAAAGTCTAGTTTCTTCACCCCTCTGAATTGGTGGTAAATGATTGCAAGCATGTTCAACTTGGGGTGTTTCCAAGCTGACGATCCTTCATCAGTTCTTTGAATCTCCTTTTCGTGACTTGTAGTTGTTACAGTCTTCATAGGCTTGGTTGACAAGAGTGCATTTGTTGGTGTCCCAACCTTTTTTTTATGATTGTTAAACGTATGCTTCATGCTTCAGCATTCGTCGAACAGTCAGAGAAACAAGACACCATTTTGGTTTCTCTCTATTATTTGTGTCTATTTGTATTTTTGACTAGCTTTTATTCCCTCCCTATAAATATTAGATATACTACCTTCGTCCTATTTCATAGGACTTGCACGTATAGCTAGGTTATCAATTTGGCCAACGCAATATCAATTGTACATCATAAAAATTATATCACTAAAAAGTAAAATATCCCAGCTTTCCAACAATATATATTTTATAATATATATCTTATATTATCATCGTCAAATTTACAATCTAGAAAATACTCGCAAACCTGTGAACTAGGACGAAGGGAGTATATTGTTTTATCCGAAGGACGTGTGTCACTTGTAAATAAACTGGCTTCTAGAATCGCGGACCATATCCTTTTCCAGTTGCTCGCACCGATGCCGCCGTCCTCTTATCCCGCATTGAAAAATCAACAGGAAGCTTCCAAGCACCGAAAGCAACACGGCGAAACCGCCGCAGCCGTCCGATCGAGCAAACCGACGGCGCCCGCCCGTCCAATCGCGACCGTCCGCGCGCGATCCGACGGCGGGAGCCCGCGCTGCCACCCCGTTCTCCGGCTCTATATATTTTTATCCCGTCGCTGGCTGGCTAGCCCCCTCCGCAAGTGACGTCGTCGCCTAATCTCATCCCAACCTCCTTCCCTCTTCTTCTTCCTTCCCCCGCCGCAGCGGCAACAGCATCCCCGCAATCTCCCGATCGTTCCTCGCCGGATTCTCGGGAGCCAGGTGCCCGGAGACCCAGCGGCCCGCGCGCGCGAACGCTCCTACGGATTGGATTTCTGTCTCCCAAGGTCGGCTTAATAAACCTCATCTTTCCCCTCTTTTTCCTGTATTTTGTTCTTACGAATGTTTTCTAGATTGCGTTTCTCTGTTTCGATTCTAGCGCCGTGTTTATCGCATGGGATTGGTTCTCATGGCTGTTTCCATTGGCTTGGGTTAGCTCCGTAAGTTTTGTTTTGCTTCCCTGCCGCTGCCGCTGCCCCTAGCTGCTACGCGGCTTCCCCATGAACAGGAGGTAGCCTTGTAGGTGTTCGTTTCTTTCCTTATTCGTTCAATTCGACGCGGTAATGCCTTCTTTTCGAGGCATCTTCTTCATTTCCTTCTAAGAGTTCAGGGGCCGCAACCCAACCGCATCCCATATCTGCTTCCTGGGGGAGCGGGGCACCATATCTGCTCTTGCCAAATGTTCTTCATCACTTGATCAACTATACAATGTGCACAATGCCAGTTGAGCCATCGAATTCGTTTGGCTGTAGGACGATTTCGTTATGTGCTGCCAAATACCAGTAGTAATTCATGGCGTGCATGATTTTAGTGGCGGATAGTACAATCAAAAGTAGCAGATCTGTGTGCGCCCCTGGATTACCAGCTTGTTTCTGAAGAACCACGTGAGTTTCAGTTGTTGGGTGGTCACATGTTTTGGTATCAGTTTGTACTGTGTATGCCTTGTGAGAACTTCTATTACCCTCGAAACTAAGCTTGCGTGTAGGGAAATGTTCTGTTTTGAGCCTCATATACGTTTGACTTGGTACAAGTAATTAAGGATGTGCGTTTTAACTTAGAAAAGATTTAACTGAACTCCACTTGCACAAAATATACTGGGGCCGTACTAGTGAAGATATTTCCCCCAAGTGGTTGTTGAGCCATTAATTCCTTGTTTCCCGATCCTAATACAGTATACTACTAATCTCTTGGTTTATTCTTCTTTTTCTGTATCACTAGATGTGTTAAATGATGATCTTTTTGGTGTAGTTGTCTCCCATCGAATATGCCAAGGCCATTAGCTGATCCATCATTGTTTGCGGTCCACATCACTATCCCCACCCACATTGTTGTTTTCCAGTGATTCGATTGTGATAGGAACTCCATAACCACATAAAAATATCGATGTGCCATGGGACCTTATTAGGTTGGGGATTAGGACGGGGCGTCTTAGCCCTCTCCAACCACTTCTTTGGTTTAGTCAATTCGGCTTGCTTGGTCTTCCATGGCTACTTTCTCTGAATATTCAATTAGCTGGGATCCAGATTTAATCTACTCTTAGGACCCGCCTCCGAGTCCACCATGCACGCTGCGGCTACATATTATAGAATGCAAACTATCTTCCATGGATTTCTTCCCAATGTATCGACCTGCCAATCATGACTCCTGCCTTTCAACATGGGGTAGTCAAATACCGCGGCTTTACATAGTGAACAGTCGTGGTTTCATTTCTTAGGTCATTCATGTTTCCCATGTATACTTAGATAAGCCTTGGTGTATATCTAAAGTAGTTTAGGGATAATAAGAATAACAAAGAGGATAAAGACAGCCCTACTCCCTAGTGTAATCACTAAAAGAATTCGAGCATCAGAGCTGTTTACTCGGCTTTTTGAGAAAGATGATGGGCTCTTCCATAGTGTGTCTATTGCTCACTAAAAGGGTAATTTGAGTGCTTAGTTATTTTTTTTTTTGAATCTCAGCAGGAGAGCTGCTGGTTTCATATATAGCAGAAGAAAAACTGTACAGGGAAAAAACGAGGCGGTGGCGACCCGCCGCAAGTTTATGGCCTACTCTCGCCTTACAAGGTGCCTTGCACCGGCAAGCACCCAACTATTAGCCTCGTCCGAAATAAGGTGGACTAGGCCCGACACACTCAACTCCTTATTACAAAAAACACGCCTGTTCCTTTCACGCCAAAGCTCCCACGCCACCAGAATGGTCAATGAGGCAGCCCGGCGGTCGGTTCCTGCCAGCTTGGACACCGCCCAAGAGAGGGCTAAGCCATCGACATCTGGAGCTCGAATTGCCGGACAGGAGAATGAAGCGGCGGAGCGCTCCCAAACTTCCCTAGACCAAGGACACTCAGCGAAGAGGTGCGCCGGGGTCTCAAGATTTCGCCGGCAAAGAGGGCGAAATGCGATTAGGCATCCTAAAGCGTAGGAGCCTATCGGTGAAGACCCGGCGCCGCAACAACCACATGAAGAACTTGCACTTTGGAGGTGCCCATGCCGGCCAAATATGGCGTAGAGAGGACTGAGGCTCCGTCAAATTGCATGGCATAGGCGGAGGAGGCGGAGTAAACTCCTGAAGCGGACTTCCACCGGAAGTTGTCTTCAGTGTGCGGGTCGATGCTACAACCTCGCACCACCTGGCGGAGTGCGACGAAATCCGGCAATAGGTCGAGGGGCACCCTCCCACGCAGGTCCGTGAGCCAGTGGTCGTCAAGAATTGCATCCGCCACCGTCCTATTCTTGCGCCTTGAAGCCTCGAAGAGCAAGGGCCACTGCTTCCTCAGCGGTTCCCACCCCGGCTATCGGACCGAGAAGCTTGTCGCCATGCCATTACCAATGGTGACTTCGTCATGGAGGCGAAAAGGGCTTGGTCGGCCTTGGGTGGTTGTTCCGAGCCCGTTCCAAGGTTTGACCGCCCCGATCTTCGCTTGCCAAAGCCACCGCAGCCCGCAGGCGTTGTTGAAGCGCTGCAGTCCAAGACTCCCGTGCCGCCCAAGTCCCGTGGCCGGCAGACGAGCTTCCAGTGCGACCACCCGCACTGCCCGAGTGCATGTGTCCCTAGCTGCCCAAAGCCACGCACGCCGAAGTTTGTCGATCCGCTCAATTGCCCGGGCGGACAGGAGTGCGCCGTCATGATGAACACCGGCGGCCGATAGTACCGCCCGAGCAGGTAAGTCGGCTGCTGCGGACATCACCGACCCTTCCGATGACCGAGCCGCGCCGCGATCTTGTCGATGAGGGGTTGGATGTCGATTTTCCGCGGCCGGCGAAGCGAGAGGGCATGCCCAAGTAGGTGCACGCGGGGGTGGCAACCTGCAGACCGGCCGGCTGCGAGGATGGTGGCGATGTCAATGTCGTCGCGGCGGATCGGAATAGCTTGGCTCTTAGTGAGGTTCACCACCAGGCCGGAAACCTCGCCAAAAACCTGCAGGGTGGCCTTCGCCGTAGCGATCTCTGCGGAGGTCGGTTTGATGAATAGGGCAACATCATCGGCGTAGAGGGAGCGGCGGATGGATCCCGCCACGGGTGATAGAAGGCCGGCATCGGTGGCCATGGCGAAAAGGCGCGGCGGGGTTCCATGGCGAGGATGAAGAGCGGCGGGGATAAGGGTCTCCTGCCGAAGGCCCCTTCGGTGGTTGATGCTCGCCCCTTCCTCCCCGTTGAAGAGCACCCGCGAAGAGGCGGTAGTCGAAAGCGATAATCCAATTCCTCCACCGCGGCCGAAGCCACGAGCCCTCAACATGTCGAGCAGTACGTCCATGAGACCGAGTCGAAGGCTTTGGAGATGTCGAGCTTTAGCAATAGCGAGGGTCTTGGATCGATGGAGGCGGCGTAGAAGGGCCCTAACGTAGATGAAGTTGTCCTGGATGCGCGGCCTTTGATGAAGGCGCTTTGTTCAATGCCCACCAGGTCGTCGATCCTAGAGGCCGGTCCGGTGGCGAGGACTTTCATGAACAGTTTGGCAAAGCTGTGCATGAGGCGATGGGCGGAAGTCCTTCATGGAGGAGGCGTCATCGCACTTCGGAGTAGCACCATATGAGAGTTGTTCGGTTGTTGCGGTCCGCGAGGTTACCATCCGCAATCTATTTGAAAAGCCAAGAGAATGTCCGTTTCGACCAACTCCCAGGAGGATTTGAAGAAGTTGGAGATGAAGCCGTCGGGACCAGGCGCCTTGTCCGCAGGCATGGCCTTGACAGCGGCATGGATCTCCTCCAGCGTGAAGTCGTCGTCAAGCGCGGACAGGTCGTGAGTGGGCAGGCCCAGCGAGGGCCAGTCGAAGGTGAAGGAGGCTGCCGTGGCCGTGCCAAGGATACTATGGAAGTGACCATCTACCACCTGTCGCTTTTCCTCCTGGGAGACTGCATCCGTGCCACCCTCACGACGCAGCAATGGATGAAGTTTTTCCGGCGCCTTCCGCTAGCTTTGACGTGGAAGAAACGGGTGTTGGCGTCACCAGCACGAAGCCAACAGACCCTGGATCGCTGGCGAATGCGGATGCGTTCGATCACCGAGAGGCCCAGTATACGGGACTTAAGCTGGCGCCTGAGGGTAGCCTCCTCCTCCGTGAGGGTCCTCACATCCTGAGCCGCATCTAACGTGCGAACCGTTTCCTCACTCCGTAGCATTTGTTGCTTGGTGTCACCAATGTGCTTTTTATGCCAAACACGAAGGGCGAAGCCGTCCGAGACAGTTTACGGTGGAGGCGGATGAGGGCGTTGAAATGGTTGCGGTGGCGAACCCAAGCCTCGCCCACCGTGCGGGCATACCCCTCGACGTAGGGCCGTAACGCCTCGAAGCGGAAGCCGCAGATGGCGCTTGATCCCGCCCGCACAAGACAAGACCAAGGGGCGGTGGTCCGAGACCGAGGAAGAGATGGCCGTGAGTGGCGTTGGGGAACGAGTTGTCCCGCCGACGTTGCAAATGGCACGGTCAAGGCGGACAAGGGTAGGCGGGTCTGTTCGTTGCTCCAAGTGAAACGGCGACCCATCGACTTGATATCCTTCAACTCGGCAATGTTCGACAAGGCCCTAAACTTGGACATAAGGCGTCGGTTTAGGCGGTGGTTATTCTTGTCCGCGGCGGCGAGGATGACGTTGAAATCCCCACGATGAGCCGGGGACCGGACACGGTGTGTCGCGAGCCGCAAGATCATGGAGGAAGGCTTCCTTGGCCGCATCGGTATCGGAAGGCCCATAGACGTTGGTGAGTGTCCGGGGGTTCCACTGCTCGGCTCGCAAAGGTGGCGGTGATAGAGTGGCGCGCCGAACCGATAAGCCGAGCATCGTACTTGTCGGGGTCCCAAGCAATCATCGGGCCACCCCTTGTACCCTCGGCCAAGGAATCGAAAGCCGAGCGGCGGCGAGCGCCGACCGCCTCCACCCGAACAAGATCGGACACGCCGGCCAACTTTGTCTCTTGGAGACAAATGATGTCGCAAGCCGACCGCTCGATGACACCACGGATTGCCGCCCTCCTCGCAGGGTTGTTGAGCCCCCGCGGGTTCCGGTCAAGGAGTTTAAGGCCTAAATCCATTGAGGACGAAGCAAGCATCGGGCGGGGGCCGGAGGTCGACGAACGGATACATGTTTCACGGTGACGAGACGAGGTTACAACATCGCGAACGGCACAATCATCCGGAGCTACTCTCGACGGGAATTTGAAGGCACGACACACGCGAGGGCCGACCGGCTCGCAACACAACAAAGACACGACAAAGAACGGCGGGGTTCCGAGCACGGGAGACCCTGTGAGACACAACCGAGGTCTTCTAACATTGGAGAAGAAACGCAACGACAAGGACGCGCTAGACCTAAGCCTCCATGTCCGAGAATGGACCGGAGCTCGCGTCGAGCGAGGGCAACACGCGTGCCTAGGAGCACGCCGGTGTCACGCCGAATGCGCGCGATCTCCTCGGCGTCCGGGCCGGCGGAAGGCGGCCGACGCCGCGTTGCCCGCACCCGAGTCGACGCCCGGCTCGAGCGGCGCAACCTCCTCGAGGATGCACGGCAAAGCGACGGCGCGCCCACGTTCTTGGTCTTGCCGATGCGCGATGAGCGGCGCGAAGGCGACGGCTCGCCCTTGGGACGCTGCGGCGGCCAGCCCTAGGCTGCGGCGCGACGGCCGCGAGGATGGCCCCCATGATGGACGGAGGCGACAAGGCGAGCACCTTGGCGAGGAAGGTCGTGGCGCCGTCCACCTCCAACGCGCCGAACTTGGACGCCGGCATGTCGAGGGCGTCCTGGTCCGCACGGCACCGCGCACGCCGTGGTCACCGCGGAGCTCCGTCGACGTGGCCACCGGGGAAGGCTGCACATCCGGGGCCGCTAGAACGACGGGGACCGAGCCCCCGGCATGGCCGGAAGCCGCACGCCGGGCCCGAAGAGGATGTCGTCCTCAAGCTGGCCGAAGTCGCGGATTGGCGGCTCGGGGCCGGCGGCGGCATGCCAACCAGGGTGCCGCGCCGGCCGGCCTTGAGCCGCCTCGATCTCGATTGCCACCGGGTCCGCGCGCGAGGTCCCGCTAACAAGGCAGGTCAAAACGACAAGGCAGGAGGTCCGGCTCCTCCGAGAGAACCTCCGTCGATCGGCGTACCGGCCCCGACGCGCCCGCTCCGCACCCGAGCGCGCCGCCGCAGCGAGAATGGCGCCAAGGGCCGGCCCTCCACGACAAAGACCGCAGCGTCACCACCGCGTGCTCCTCCGCAGCCCGCCCGGGCGTCGCCCTTGTCCCGGGCCGCGCCGTCCGGGCCCCTGCGACGGCCGCCTCCACCCCGCCGCCGCCGGCGGCGGTTGTTGTTGTAGGCGTTTCCGTTGACACCGTTATCTTGTTGTCCACCGCGGCCGGCGCGGCCAAGCAAGGCATCGCGCCGAGACGGCGAGGGCGGCAGCCGCCGCGGCCAGGCAGGTCGTCATCTTCATCATCACGATCCTCGCGGCGGCGTGGTCCGAGGCGAGCGTGCACGTCCGGGGCGTCGCGGCGTGCCCTGGGGTTGGCGTCCTCCACCTCGAGCTTCCAGTCGAAGCGCTCCGTGGGGACGTGCGCGTCGATGAGCGCCACTTCCGGGGAAGGGATGCCGGACGCGCGACTGCTGGGGGTGCGCCGCCGGCGCGAAGTCCTTGGTCTTGTCGAGGTGGATGAGGAGCGGCTCCCTCGTGTCCTCGAAGCCCTCCTCCCGGGGCGTGCCGTCGGGAAGGGAGCAGCGCAGAGGCGGCGCCGCGCCCATACGCGTGAGGAAGGAGGCGTCGCAGGCTCGTGGGATATCGTCGGGGGCCGCAGCCCGGCACCACACGTAGCGCACCTGCGCATCGTCGAGGGCCTCCGACCGTGCTCGAGGACGTCGACCTTGACGGAGGAGCCGAGCACGGTCTCGCATGACCTCCTTGTTCCGAGAAGTTGAGCGCCACTCCCTCCACCGCGACGCGGCGATGGTAGCGCCGGACGCGGTGCTCCGCGCGGATGGAGGCTCGCCGCCACGGGGCCATGGTGAGGGCGATGCCCGGCGAGAGACGACCCCGGCGTCCATGGCCTGGTCCCTGTGCCAGGTCATGTCGAAGCGGACAAGGAAGCACCCTGGCCGGAGCCTGGACACCTGAAAGCGCTCCGACGGCACGTTGCAGTCACGAGCAATGGCCCTGGCGACGAGGTCGTTGGAGAGGTCGTTGCGGCGCGCTGACGCAGTGAGGACGATGGCCTTGGAGTGGAGGAGCTGCGCCGCACTTTCCGTCTCCGGCGTGCAGACGATGACCGCCGTCGACCGAGCCGGGCGCCGGTGCGCCTCACTGGCGGGGACGCCATCCGCGAGTGGAGGAGGGGGTTGCAGACGGTCCTTGGTAGCGCGGCACGGGTTCGGACCCGCACGGCACTCTCTGGCAATGTGCCCGCTGCGGCGGCAGGAGCGGCACCTCACCGGATCTCGACAGTCGGAGATGTGGTGGCCGGGACTTAGACACTTGAAGCACTCCCCCCGTAGGCGCTTCTTATGGAGGGGGAAGCGAGGAGGCCTCATCACTCCGGTGGCAGAAGGAGCGTTGGAGCGTGGCCGGCTGGCGGCCGAAGATGGTACGGGCAGCGGACGCCTCCGTCGCCTCGAGACCACCACTTGCCATTCCGGGCTCTCCTCATCAAAGCGACGAGCCGTGGCATCCAAAGCCCCAGATTCGCGCGCAGGCGGCGGAGACGGCAGCGGCGCGGTCCGTACGACCATGGAGCGCACGCGCAACTGGCCGCCATAAGTCCTGCCCTGGATAGCCACTGACCCCCGCGGCGTTGCAGAGCAGTTACTCACCGGCAGGCTACAGGCAGACGGCGGCGTAGGGGGATGGGGAAGCTCCGGACCCGAGGCGGCGCAGATCTGGATCTGGGCGGGAGCCCCGCTCCGCCCAGGGGATCCAAGGCCCGGCCAGCTGGCGGGGGAGCGGGCAGCAGCGGCACGGGCTGCAGCAAGGTAGGTGGTCGCCGTGGACCGAGCGGTCGACGGCGAGGGGCTGGTGGTAGGATTGGGTCGCGCCGGAGGCAGGGAGCGGGAGCGCGTGCGGGAGAGCTCCATCGTATGTGACAAAGCTTCCTAGTGTGGATAGTGACCTCAGTGCTTAGTTATTCGCTGCCACATTGGCATGGAATTTAGGAACATCACCTAACATCCGGTCCACTTTTCTCACTTGTTGATGTAAGTGGATAGACTTCCCGGGACAGGATGATGTGGCGTGGTCCTTAATTCTGGCTGTTAGCTGAACCCCTTTGTTGTTTTGTGTGTCTGTATGCCCAACTTTAGGATATACATTAAGTACTGCATGAATAGACCCGTGTTGTTTGCTCTGTTCCTTCCAATTATTCTTTCTTGGTATTAATCTAGTCCTTAGACACACATGTAGATAATTCACACCTTATGAACATTTTAAACGCCTTGATTGCTTCATGCTTAGTCCCACTTTTGGACTAATACTTTTCAGTTTCATATACTCCTACCGTCTGCTGACCTCTCTTCTACTTCTATTTGATTGCAGTGCCGTGAGTTCTTCAACCAGAACAGTTTGCAACTGATAGTATACTGATTGCCATGGAAGGTGGGGGAATGGATCAGGGTTGCATGGCTGCCATCACCAACAAACCAATAGTGTCTGATACTAAGCCGATGAAGAACATTAGTGGGGAGATGCCTGCAACTGCAACTGCTGGAAGTGGTTCCTTTGACTGCAACATCTGCCTCGACTTCGCCGCAGATCCAGTTGTTACCCTCTGTGGCCATCTCTACTGCTGGCCTTGCATCTACGAGTGGCTGCGCCCATCAGTGGGATCAGCTTCCACTGACAACAGGACTTCAGCCAGGCAGCAGTGTCCTGTGTGCAAGGCCGCACTATCTGCCGATAGCCTTGTGCCACTATATGGCCGTGGCGGTAGCTCCAAGAAATCGCTGGATGGCAAGGCCATTCCACGACGGCCAATGGTGCACCGGGAGAATGTCGAGCACCAGCATGCACAAAGCGTCGTCGACCACCGGCACCATCAGAACATGGTGGAGCCCATCCCTCCGCTCCGGCCATTGCGGCATGCGCACCACCACCATTCCGGTGCCACCGAATTCGACTTTGTCTACCCTCATTCGCCAATGGGGCGAGGCCTGATCCACTCAACGGCTGGAGGGGTGCTCGGAGGGATGGCAGAGGCGGTGCTTCCATGGGCATTCCGAGGCCAGATGCCGCCGAGCATGTACTACACAAGTCCTTTCTCTGTCGCAGATAATACCTTGGGTCCCCGGCTGAGGCGGCAGCAGATGGAGGTGGAGAGGTCTCTGCACCAGATCTGGTTCTTCCTCTTCGTGTTCGTGGTGTTGTGTCTGCTCTTGTTCTGAAGCAAGAGGCTCTTGTGTTCTGAAGAGGCAGTATACAAGCTTGTGTATATAGTGAAAGGCGAGATACTGCTTCTGGAGGGGAACTAAAAGGAAAGGCAATATACTAGATCTTATATAGTGAAGAGGGTGAGGTTTAATGCTGTTAACGGTTCTCTATCGATAAGCATGTGCCGTGAACCATGCTGATATAGAGTTTGTAATGTGACGAGATTTGGAGGTGAAATGCAGATTCCATTCTCGTCTTACCCAAAATGTACCAGGAAGGACTCCCATCACCTGAACGGTATGGCTTGTTTGGGTTTGCCTATATCTTTACTGCCATGTAATGCAGCAATGAGCACCGTTTTTGTAAAGAAAATCGGCATTGGTTGTGGTTTGGTGCTAACAGCGTCATTGAAGATACATTTACAAATCTCATGTTCGTTGTGTATGTGTACATATAACAAATAACATTAATCTCGTCTTTTTGGTCACTTTTTGAGCAAGCATCTTTGGCCAGATAACAAATTTGCTTCAGTGTGACCACCCATGGCCTGAAGCATAGATTCCTTTGAGATATTTAGCAATCAGTAGTTGTACCTTTACTTCTTTTACTATTGTACAGTATATTAAATGAAAATGGTTTGTCATACTGCACTTTCGTGGGCACGCATCGGCGCTCAAAGCCATGTGCGTCTTGCTTGTCATAAGGACATCAGTATTATAGTCACACTTGGTCCTTCTCCATGTGCCCGGTGTGGTACTGATTATATTTGGCAAAATCTCAGAATTTACGTGTAACGGTAAACAATGTGCATAACACATAACACATTAGAAACAGCACGTAAGTTTGCTCAGCCTAAAAAGATGAGGCGGCGTCAACAGCTTGATCCATTTGCATGATCAAAAGAACAGATTACATGTGCTACATTTAGTTTTTGTACCAGTCGAGAAACAGAACAGAGAAAGTAAGAACAAAGAAGAAAAGCAGGAGGAAGGTTCTGCTGCTGCTGTTCCGCTGGATCGCCTGGGATAGCTCCTTGTTCCCACGCTCCACATTATTTGTAGCTTCCACTGCCTGAGTCAATGCACAAAATTTATAGTAAGAGCAGAAGTACATAGTGGATGCAAACCTATCACTAATCTTTTAGAGCTTCTGCAGGCAAAGATGATGACTTTCTGTGCCGTTGGACCGGCAGATTTATCAAAGAGATTTAGGGCTTCTTTGATTCATAGGATAGGAAAAACATAGGAATAGGAAAATCATAGGATTGAAGTGTCGCATACTGGAATTCTATGGGAAGATGGAGTGTGTTTGATTGTAGAAAAGGAATTTTGCACTACAAGATTTCTATAGGATGTGGGCTACAATAAAATACCAAAGTTTTAAAACCGTGGTATTCCAAAAACTGAGGCCCCATTTGGCATCAAACTAATATTGAAGTAGTCAGGGAATACTTCAGTTTCTAGAAATACTGAAGTATTAAATACTTTAAGGTGTTTGGATCAGATAAATATTGTGGTTTTAGAACTGAAGTATTCTCTAAAACTGTGGTTTTTTGAAATATTGAATAAAGAGGTGTGAGCCTCTTTTTTCTAAAACCGAGAAAGGAGAAAAACTGAAGTATTGCTCTGCCAGATACTAAAATACTATGGTATTGATATAGTTCAATTTTAGAAAAAACTCTGTTGCCAAACTAGGCCTGAGTTATTTTCACGCTATAATAGAAAGAGGTCTGGACCTCTTTTTTTCCCCCAAAACTGTGATTTTGTGAGAACTGTAGTATGCCATGCCCAGGCGCTGGTATACCATGTTTGTTGGATACTTTGGTTTTGCAAAAACCAAGCTGCCAACCAGAGCGTATTGGATGGATCATGATGATGGTGTAGCTCTTGTCAAGCTTCATGCACTAGCCAACGTAACCAAAAGTCTGAACTGATGGAAAGAGCTAGTACAATTTACTTATACATTTCAACACCCCCACTCACGTGTGACGGGGAAGACAAGTCAACACATGTAAAGACTCAGAGGTATAGCTCAAGAGGCATATACGTGGACCGGTGACTCATAGGTATAGCTCAAGAGGCATATACGTGGACACCAAAGGGGTAACAACAATTTTAGGATAAATTACGAAAGCCATGACTCGAACTCGAGACCTTAGGCTGTGATAGAATCTAGTTTGTCTCTGAATTTTTCATGGTACAACTGAGTGTTTTTCTATAAACATGATTTTTCAGGAAACTGCACAATTTTCAAAACTAGCATTACCGACAAAACAAGATATTGGCATAAGCTGTGGCACAGATCTCTTACCTGGTCGTATAAATACTGAATCTGTTGAGCTTGTTGTAGAACATGTGTTGACATAAGATGATTAAGCGCCGACATCTCAATCATCTTTGTCTCCGTTTCTTGGACAGTGTCAAGAAGATTGGACAGCTCCACCTGAGACAAGAGTTACAGCCAAGTAAATAACCTGACTTAAACTAACACATAATACATAGCAAAACTATCTGAGGCAACATTATTTTGTGCCAATTTCTTAGCAATACATGAACACCAATTCATTCGCCCCGTTACAAAAACTGGGTAAGTTGCCAGAACATATCAGACGGGAGGGAATACAGGTAAAAAGTCAATTTTGCCCTTTGGTTCAGGACATGGCCTAACCTCTTTCGCATTGCTCTGTGTATCCTTTTCTTTATTTTGCACCATGCACTGTATTTAGCCATGTTCTAACTTATCTGTTTAACCATTTGTTTCAAATTCGTTATAAGAAAATTCACCAGCTCACGTCCTACACAGATCAGAAGCAGTCGAGCACATATATACCACAACCCATATCACCTACCTAGCTGGTGTAGTTTAAGATCATTTCACGGTCAAACTTATCGCAGGCACACTTATCACAAGCACACATTATCTTAATCGACCGAGACAGCTTGGTTCAATCAAGCAAGGAATAAAATTGACACTTCGAAATGTTCTATCCCCCTGTGGTCTTCGGCATCACAATTCTATGTATGTGGACGACGTGGTCACCTGGCTTCATCAAGCCGGGAATATTAGATATTCTCGGTTGCGCGGCCCTTGTGGAGGATTTTGGGAAGGTTTCGCGGCAGCTCAACTCCATCCCATGGTGGACGATGCAGTGAGCCGGTTGCAACTGTGGTGTGCCAAATTGCTCAACCGTGGCGGCCGGACGATCCTTGTACAGACCACCCTGTGCGCCATTCCTGTGCACATCATGATGTCTTTGGACATCCCACCTAAAACCATGCAGGCATTGTTGAAAATTTGCGGTGGCTTCATGTGGAAGGCTAGACATGATGTGAAGAGGGGTCACAGCTTGGTTGCTTGGGACAAGGTGACCTCGCCTAAGTGCAATGGCGGCCTTGGGTTACCCAATCTACATCTCATGAACCTTGCGCTAAGATGCCGATGGGCATGGGCTGAATTTAACCTTCAACTTGCCCGTGAGTCACTTCCCTCATTCGAATATGCTGCGGTGGTGGTGTTGGGAAATGGCAAACGTGCCCTCTTCTGGAAAGACTGGTGGCTCAATGGGGTGAGGGTGCTGGATTTGGCGCCTAATCTAGTGGCCAAGGTGGCGCCTCGGCGAGCTAATGCACGTACAGTAAAGGATGGCCTGGCTGGTGAGTGGCTTAGGGACTGTGGGCCGGACCTGGGCTAGGCTGCGTGGCGGAATTCTTCCATCCATGGCACGTGCTAGCCGGTGTCCAGCTGATCCCCAGGCAAGAGGATGCTATTGTCTGGCGGTGGACCAACAATGGGGTGTTCTCGGCCAAGTCGGTGTACTCCGCCTTCTTCGCCGGGGCAATGACGGAGCCAGCAGTTACCCAGATCTGGCACTCTTCGCGTGGTTAGTGACTACGAATCGATGTTGGACTGCCAACAGATTGCAGCGACGTGGCCTCCGACACCCTCTTTGCGACCAAGAGCCTGAGACGATTCAGCATGTGCTTCTTGGTTGTGTGGTGGCCCGGGAAGTTTGGGCATGGGTTCTTGGGAGGTGGAAGAAGCCGATTTGGGGGCCGGCAGCAGACACACACTTGATCCAGTGGTGGACGTCCAGGCCTTGCTCAAGGGTGCTACAGCAAGACCTTTGGACCTCGATCATCGTGGTCTTCTGGTGCTTGTGGTGGCACAGGAATGATGTGGTCTTCAACAGGGCCAGCCCGGCGGTGGGAGTAATGAAGACCGGGATCAAGGAGGAGTACGGGCGGTGGAGATTAGCTAGGTTGTTCCGGTCAGGTGAGTTTGGCTTTCTGGAGCAGGTGCCGTTGCAGTGACAAGTAGGAGAGTAGGCTTACAAAGTGGCGGGGAGCTGTCACCCTTTGTTAACAGTAGGATCTGCCTAACAGCGTTGTACAGATCTTCTGGCTCTTTTCTTCTACATGACTAATACAACTTCCAGGGTGTATTCTCAAAAAAATGTTCTATCTCCACCTATCTCAAGAAATTTTATTTTAGTGATGACAGTGTGTTCTAGCATATTATCCTGTTTTCCTAATGGTACTAGGCATTAACGTTTTTGTAACATGTAGAAATTAACACAAGATATCCCACCGCCAATTGTGCATAATATACATCCATCCAAACATTACCTGGAGAGCTCGCGTTTCATCATCCAAAAGTTGTTCTTGAACTCTTAAGGGTGCAGTAGATACTTCCTGATCTCCCGATTTTGAGACATCAGATTGTAATACAAGGTTTGACTTGGGTGTTTCAGCAAGCTTTGTTTCTGGTTTCTTCTTGAACTTCTTTCTTGGCATCGCCCTATTAATAGCTTCTTGAAAACGCATGGACCGAAGGCGATCAAATTGTGCAGTTACTGAGTGGAGACGCTCGCTCAAAATCAAAACCTGGTAAAATTATACAAAGGATAAGGGGAGCTAAAATTGCTCATCTGTAGAAGGAAATAATTTGCTCATCGTAAAACAATTAGTATACCCCAGGATTTGTTTAGTCTAATCCATTAAAAATGCACGGAGATCAGCTCAACATTCATGTATAATGATTAGCTAAATTTCTAAACCTGGAAAGAGATATAAGCAATGATATGCATAACTTCCCAAAAAACAGAAGGAAAAGGGGAGTAATAGCATTCTTCTGTATATTTTTGTGTAGTAGGGAAAATTGTCAACTTTACTTGAAAAGTATCTTTTTGTGATATTATAATATCTTAAATAGTAAATTAATCTGAAAGACAATGAAACATTAAAAATGGGTAAAATCATGGCAGTAAGACTTTGCTACTACATTGTACCTACGTGGTTGCATACACTAAAATGGTAGTACCAGAGAAATGCAGTGTTTCGCTGTTAATATTTCGCAGTAAACGATACAGTGGAAAACATAATAGGCATACCACACCATGCTGGTGAGCTATCAAGTCCAACCGGGAACTCTCATCGCTTGTGCCAAGCCATGTCTTTGCCCTTTTGTTCCTCTCATCTTCGTGGATCCTGTTCTTCAGGATATCTATCTGCTCCTTGCATGCTTTTACAAAAACACCAACCTGGTATATTTCTAGTAATTAGATAGATAATAAATGGAGAAAATAACTTGAGCAATAACCTAAAATTTACAAGAATACACGTTCCTTAACCTGTGAATACATGCTGTCAACTCAATAGTCGATACAGTATAACAATGATATATGCACAAGCTAGCAAGCTGCATGTATTTACAGCTAGACAACAATGAGGATAATGTTTTTTTGCTTTCCTATGCTCTTTTAACAAATTTAATCCCAGATTTCTATAGTTATCGCAGAAGGACTGAGAAAGAACTATAACAATGCAAAAGTAACACATGAATACATGATGATAGATACACCATCAGAAATCATTTTGTTGCATACTACCATAAGAATTGCAATGTAAAAACAAACCCGAACCTCAAATATTCTAAATATGCGTCATGCAGCAATCTATTGTCTTAACAAATAACTACCTAGCAACTAGCTCAGTTTATTAGAGTAAAAAACATCAATCCACATACAAGAAAAGGTAAAACACAAAGAGTGCAGGGTAGTAGGGTTGGAGCTCACTTCATGCTCGATGGTATCCCTCTCCTGCTCCGTAGTGCGATGCATGTCCACATAGTCCTTCCTGTGCTTCACTATGAACTTCTCGAGTTCCCTGATACTCTCAAGCTGCACAAACAGAACCCAGCAATCAGACAACCAGACCTCCCACATCCAATCAGGACCCTAAGGCTTCAGCTATCGCTTCCGGTTCCAGCCAGCGTTCGAAACAGGATAGCCGAGGAATAGGTTCCTACCGTCTTGACTGCAGCATTTGTGAACGGCGATCTGGGCGACGGCTTCCGGATGATGAATGACGACATGAGCGCTGCCAATTGCGACTGCGAAAAAGATGAAGTCAGGCACTGGACCGTACAGGGAGAGACTGTTCTTGAGGCAATAGCCCTGATAGGTTGCTGCAGTGCAGGGGGAAAAGGCACACGGACGGGGCTGGGAGGTGCCAAGCTTGGCTGGCATGTGAGCTCACCTCCGTGTAGCCATGGGAGAGCGCGGCGACGCGGACGGAGTCCTTGTAGTCCTCCGTCCTGTCCCGGACCCTCGACATCGCGAAGGCAATGGCACCCTATCAGATCCGCGTGCACTGATTCGGGAGCCGGCGAGATGTGCCGATCCTTCGCCCGCGAGCGTATAGGGCGGGGTGGTCGGGCTTACGGGATCCGCCGCCACGAATCGGCGGCGCTCGAGAGCGGCGGCAGGTCGCCGGCGCGTCGGATCGGGCGGCGCGGTGGGAGTTGGGTTGCCTGAAGAGGAGGGAAGGTAGACGGGGGCGGAAGGAGAGAGTCGCGTACAGCAAGAGTTAAGCTTGCCCACCTGTCAGCGGCCCATCGGCCCACTGGTCAACTGGGCCCGTTGGAAAAAAAAACATGTGCTGTGCTATCTCGTTCTCACACTCGCCGATCCGCCACCTCGCTGCCGCTCTCGATTGTTCGCGAGACGGCGGAACCCTAGGCCCGGAGGCGGCGAGGCATGGCGAAGGACCACAGCGGCGAGGCCCCAGATGGCGCCGGCAAGGAGGAGGGGGAGGTGGCGGCGCGCAGCCGCAGCCGCAGCCATAGCCGCAGCAAATCCCTAGAGGACGAGGAGGAGCGTCCGAGGGGGAGCCGAGACAGGGGCCACCGCGGCAAGTCAAGGAGGCGTGAGGAGGAGGAGGAGGAGGGGAGTGAGAGCTCCGGCGAGGACTCGGGCGAGAGGCGGAAGCGGCGGAGGAAGGAGAAGGAGCGGCGGCGGCGGCGGCGGCGGCGGAGCAGGAGGAGCCGCAGCGAGAGCTCGGGCTCGTCGGAACCGGAGTCCGAGTCGTCGTACTCGGGTTCCAGAGCCGAGTCGGAGAGCGAGCCGGACTCGGAGGAGGACAGGCGGAGGAGGCGGCGGCGGAGGAGGAGGGAGAAGGAAGAGGAGGAGAGGCGGCGGAGGAGGAAGGACAAGGAGAAGAAGAGGAGGAAGGAGAAGGAGAGGGAGAAGGATAGGAAGAAGAAGAAGAAGAAGGAAAAGAAGGATTTGGGGAAGAAGACTGCGGTGACCAACTCGTGGGGCAAGTATGGCATCATCCGCGAGGTTGATATGTGGTGAGGATCTTGGCTTCTTAGATTGTTTTTAGATCGATATTTCTTAGCTTTAGAGTTCCACAGACCTTAGATGTAGAAAATCATGAATCTATATACTTGTGCGCTAGAATTGCCTGCTGATTATTGATGCATATGGAAGGACACTCCCCCTGATTATGTAGCAACGAGTGGTAGTTGGGGATGAATGTCTGACGGGGTACGGCAAGCCGTATTTGCTGCACTGCTCATCAAACATTTCTGTATGCTACGCCACAGCCTGCAGCAGCACCATCTTTGCCGCCTTTGAACTGCCTGAGCCAACAAGGAGCACCTTTGTGTAGACCAATCCTAACCAGAAATTAACTGCTGACTGATTGTATCCACAGCTATAACTGACTGCTGTGTAAAGTGTAATGTCACTAGTTCATCAGTCATCACAAGTGGTCACCTAGTTTGTTAGCTACAGCACATGCACATGAAAATTGCATGAATCAACGGTTAATCAAAACATGGAGTGTAGACTGCGTTAAACAGAAAGATGTTCACAGCAATGTGTATATCTTGCATCTCACTACGCAGAAAATTAATAGTAACCGGTTCTTGTAGCAATATAAAGTCATGGAAATGCAAAGACAGATAGGAATGGGGATGCAAAGAGAAAATAAGGAATGATAGGAATATGGGGTACCTCTATCGCTTGTGGGCTGTGCAGATATATACACCAGAAGCCACTTAAAATAATCAGCCACCACAAACGACTAGCTGGCTTTTTCATCTGGGTGGGGAAAGTGGGATCGCGGGCTCCCCACCACCACGTTCATCCGTACTTGTAATTCAGCTTATTCTGTAGGAGTGACAATCACAATTTTAAGATATTACTGTTCCTTGGTGGGGGAACGATATTGAAAGATCATGTCATCTTGTCAGTTGTTTTAGTAGTGTTAAATGTGAAGTTGTGAATTTCAGCATGTGAATGGCCTCCCACGACCAACGTGAATCGTAAGTGGAGATTAGATCATTCTGGAATCTTTAATTTGGTATCTTAAATGATTTAAGTGATGAATCCCTGTGGTTAAAATTGTGAGTTTAGACTTCAGACTGCATACAATCATAAGAAGTACAATCATTCTGTATTCTACTGCACTCTGATGAACTGTACCATGTAATGTGTTCTGTAGGAACAAGCGACCAGAGTTCACTGCATGGTTGTTAGAAGTCAAGCAGGTATATTTTCTATGATTATACTTATGTCGCCTTCTTTATTAAATGTGGTGAAATTATCTGCATGAAAAGAAGAGTGAGATCAACAAGGTGTCATGGTGCATCTCACTGTCTTCAGATAAAAACTGGCATTCTATTGATGTCGCCTTCTTTAGGAAATATGTAGAATTTTTATGCATGCAAAAAAGCGAGATCAACAAGGTGTTGAGGTGCATCTCATTGTCTTCAGATAAAAACTGGCAATCGAATGTACCTTTTTAAATGTTTTGCTTAATCTAAGCCACCTGAGATTTTTTTCTGTCTATCTAAGTTGATGCCCTGTGCCATCCAATGTCTCAGAGTTAGGGGTAGAGGAAATCAAGATTGGATTAGAAGGCTAGCACCATTGACATAGAGATAAGAAAATCTCAGTCAACTATTGCAGAATTCAGTTAGTACCAGTGGGTTGCATACTTTTATCTAGATACTAGGATTATGCTTCTTCTTTCAGTACAAAAAATATTATATTGGGTATGTTGCTACTATTTGAGAATTAATATGCATAAGTTTTATTTTCATAAAGTTAGTTGATTGTTGGATGATCTCAATATTTGAAGCTTAATTAGACCTGACCTAAAAGACAAAGGAAAAACACATCAATTGTTCTGTCTGTCTCTTTCGATATTTTCAGTTTAGTATTTCCGCCCAACCTTCTGTCCCCTTTCAACTTGTATTTTGAGTAAGCTCGGTTTTGTTCTGGTTCTGTTTTACTCATCAATAGAGTATAGACTGGGTTTAGTTTTTTTTCATTTACGAATGGACTGCATTTACTTCGGTATCAAGCTATCCATCTCATTTGCTCTCAGTCTTCTTTAATTTTTTGAGTTTACGATATCAATGTGCTAAGTTTTTTTATTATTTGGCCACAGGTTAATTTAGAGGCATTGTCTAATTGGGAAGAGAAGCAGATGTTTAAGGAGTATGTTACTTTACGACCATGAAATAATTTGAGTAATTATATTAGCTTAGAAAAAATTATCAGTCTGGAATATTTATTTTCCTGGGTATTTAACATACATTTTCCACACATCTCAGATTCATGGAAGACCACAATACCGCCACATTTCCATCAAAAAAGTAATGCACATTTCCTTTCCATGATAGTTACTGTATATATTCATATTTGCTAGTGGAACTTATGTTTTTCCTCCCTTTGTTTTCTTATTAGGTATTATGACTTAGATGCTTACCATCGCCGAATGATGGAGAAAGAGCAAAAGAATGGTTTAAAGAATGCTGCCGTGGTGGCGGTACGAACAGTATTTAATGATGAGGAACAACGGCGGTATGTGGACATATGCATGATTTTTAGTTATTGCATACCTGCAATAGCATAGTATGGGACACTATGAAATGCTTTAGTGTAGATTACTGAAGTCTACTTATAGACCATTGGTAATTAACAATTTGCAAATTATGTTCCACTCATTTGGGTAATAGCATTGTTTTTGGAATCTGTTTCTCTGTGACAGTCACTTTAGTTTGTGACCCTGCTACGCGGTCCAATCTCCATGTTTTACAGAAAGACAATAATGGAAATATTATTTATTAATGAGCTTAGGGTTTAGGTGGACATATGGACTGGCTGTTTTCTTACAGTTTCCTTTGAAAATCGTCATGCAGGCTAGAACTGTTAAAAGAACGTGAACGTCGAAAGGAGGAAGAAATCACAGCTCTGAAATGCTCAATGCAAACTGGAATGGTTAGGGTTTACATTCTTTTTTCCTACTTCCTATTCTCATCCGTCATTATCTATTCTCGAATCTTGCATGGAATTTGATACTGCTTATTGGCAGAGCTTTGTTTCCTCCAATTTTACTAAATAGTTTGTTTGTCTTGTTTTCACCAATTCCAATATCTAAATAAATTTTGTGTTTCCCTTGTTTTCTCAAATATCTACACAAAATAGTCTACTTCTTTATTCCTTTTATTAAGATGTTGACCAGCATTAAGCAACTTTGGCATCTACTTATCCTTATAGTGGCATAAGCTGTACCCCCTCCAGTCTCTAAAAGAATGGCGTTTTGGACATATCTCTGGCAAGGTTCAAAAGAAGCGGTAATCGCTAAGTGAGCGTTAGGCCACTAGTTACTAGTTAGTGCAATCATCGCTTTAGCGGCTGCGGTTGCATTTGTCAGTGCATATAAGCTCCAATCTGCTTTCAATATTGGCCCAGTAAAGCCCACATGAAACCCTAGCCTGCCCAGCTCAATCAGAACCATCTACATTCTATAATCTTCACCTTCCATTTACTCTCTTCTATCTCTTTCTCTCACCTGCTCCTTTCCAGGCACACATCGACAGTTGCAGTGGCCTTGCTGCAATTCCTCTTCCATGGAATCTCTACCTCCATCCCCCTCCCCGCCTTTGCCCCCTCCTTCCCTGCATCCACCCTTCCTTCCCTGCTCCAAAATGCCATCCTTTAGGGTGTGATTGGTTGAGTTCATAAAGTAGAATGAATGGAACGGTTCTAGTTTATAGGGTGATTCCAGTGATTAGTTGATTAGTAGAATGGAATGTGGTGGTTTCTGACAAGGGAATATTCCCTCTAGATGCGAGCCGAGTGATACCTGAATTGTCTGGACCGACTGGTTCTCTCTGGAATCATTGTGAACGTGAAGGCACGTCGCCTGCTAATCTCGCTGCATTGTATCCCACCTGTACTCACCCGAACCATAGCCAATAGCTCTCACCCTGTCTCTCTGTCCTTTGGCGGCGCCAAATCTCGCAGCTGCGGCAGCGGCACAAGCAGGCGAGCAGGGTGGCGGAGGGTGGCTACCAGGCGGTGGTACGAACATAAGCTAGCATAGCTACCTGGGGACTAGTGCTGTGGATGAGCTGTTGGGCACGTAACATGGCGCTGCTCGGAGACGAGCAAATCAAGTGGGGTAGAAGTGTTAATTGCTTCCAAATTATTGATTGTTCCGTTGGATCAATAGTTTTTAGTCCCTCTGTTTTCGTCCCAAAACAGTGGTTGCTAATCTTGTACTCCCTCAGTTTCAAAATAAGTGTCGCAACTTTTTCTAGATGCAGATGTATCTACACACTGAAATGCGTCTAGATACATCCAAATCTAGACAAAGTTGAGACACTTATTTTGGAAGGAAGGTAGTTACACAGCTATTTGGATGCTGATTACTATTTTTTACATTACTAATTGCATATACTAATAGTTGATAATAAGTACTTGTACATGCTAATTGAAATATATGATGAGTATACGTTATGAGCACTCTATATGTTGATAGATAATTTTGTTGAAATTTATACATATGCATATCACGAAGGTAACCTCAACCTTCCTATGCAAAAGCTATTCTGAACAATATTTGTGTCATTCCATTCCTCCAACCAAACATTGAGATGGAACCATTCTATTCCATGGCTTTTCCTTCAACCAGACATAGAGATGGAACCATTCCATTCTAGTGGAATCGAACCATGACATTCCATTATACTTGGCTCTATAACCAACCACACCCTTGGACACTGGAAGGAGTACTTAAGAGAACAGCTATATTGTTAGGCTGCTTGCTGATGATGGGAAGTACCTGCAGTGAGCTTTTTGTCGCATCAAATCATCTGTCATGAAAACATTTCCTTTGAACAAGGGGTGACTGTTGTATCTCACAAATGTTTCTTGATGTAACCAAGTTTGACAGCACAGGTTGCCCAGTTGGGGTGTCTGCCATTGTTAACCTTTGAGTTAGTTCATGTAAGCCTAGATGTTTTCAGTCTTGCACGAAAGAAATTCAGCTGTGACTGTGAGTTTTGCCTTGGATCCTGTACTTTGTGGGCCACTTTGCCAAGGGCGTCAATTTATGTTTAGTTTAAATAAGATGAATGCGGGCTTGGGGTCTTGGACTTATGAGGCTATGACCTTGACAGTTACAGCCATGTGCTCTTGCCAATTAGGTTACATGTGCCCCTTACTGCTGTTTGGAAGTTTCCTTATAAAATAACTGGGAATCTGGTAGTTCCAGGGGTGTTGCTTTGTAAAGTTTATTCAATCCAGTTTTTTTTATTAGGTGCATGATATTGAACACCTGTATGATTGTGATTGTACTCGTACTTAATTCATGCTAAGGTGCTCTTAATAGGCTGTACACTGTCTTCTGATGGTAGTATCAACAATAGATTATCACGCAAACACCAAACATCATTGCGTGTTTAGGTAAAAAGATCACCTTTTTCTGTCAATTTACCTATTATTCTTGTTTTCCCCATTTTAGGCTCAAGCAATGAAGCAGCAGTCCCTTCTACGCGAGGAAATGATGTTACAGTACAAGTTGGGAAATTTTGAGGTAATGCCCTCATTTCTAATCCTGACATTAAGTAGATGGAGACCATATTTTAAGTATGCCGAGCTTGTTCTTTATCAGGCTGCAGCTGCAATCCAGAAAAGGTTGGATCCTGATGCTCCCCCTCAGTAGGTGACCTGTGGACAGTCCAATCCCCTGGAGTTCATTACTCGAACATCTTCATGAACACTGCAGAATGAGCAACATACTTTGATGTACCGATGTTTGTTCGCACCCAAAAAATACATTGCGCCAGCTTGCAAAATGCTTGGACTGTACCTGTATAATTTTTGAATTTTTTGCTCGGTTGTTTCACATGGTGCTAGCTGTATCCATCAGTTTAGTATGATGAGCTGCAATACTTTTGAAAGTTTTTCTACTGTTCTATAGATGTCTTAATGTATATGGATCGGTGTGTCAACCTGTACTGAGCGTTGTTGGCTGAGGCCTGATAGCAGCTCTGCCACCACCGTTCAGCCCGGAATTTTCTAAGCAAACAAATTTTAAACAATGCACTGCTCATGTTTGTCGATTATTACGTGCGGGCATGCTGTCTTTGGGTGCCGCATCAGCCCATTTTAACATTGTGTTTGTGTGGTCGGTAGGATGAGTTTCTTGCAATGCAAACAAGAAGACAGTAGCTATAGCCTATCTTAGACTGGACGGTAGCAACATGTGAGGTACTTTCATGAGAGCAACAATTCACAGTTATCAAATCACTGGTAAAGGTATCGGAGTAGATTTGTGTAGCGATTGATAAACCTAGGGGAAACTTTTCAGCACCTACAGAAAGCCAAATCCCTAATACGCCATACAGGTCTCCTTGAAGACCGCTTGAACTTTTCAGAAGAGCTGGAAACGGTTAGCTGCATGTTAGGCGAGAAGAGACGGAACTTGCGAACAACAGATCAATCAGCGATCTGTGTATACTACGGAAGAAAGACAAGAACCAGAGTGAAACAGCTCTTGCACGCACACGGATTGCAGAGTTAAATCGAGTAAAAATAATGATATACACAGAGTCAAACCAAACCCAACAGGCGAGGAGGCACTTCAAACAGATCCAACAAAACCAATAGTATTACAGGCACCGCCGAAGAAAATCATGCAAGCCTATCTATCTAGCATACGGATCAAGACACACGGCTCGATTGATCGATCGGATGGGATGGGATGGGATGAATCATGGATGGATCAGCGCTTGATGGTCTTGACCTTCCTCCACGTCTTCTTGCCGAAGTCGCCGACGACCTTGACGCCCTTGAGCACGGCCACCTTCACCTCCATGGTCCGCTGCTTCACCTGCCGCTCGAACCCTCCCATCTCTTCTCTTCTCTTGTTCCTGATCGCTCGCTCGCGGAAGGAGAAGGAAGACGATGCTGACTGGCGACTTGTGGTGCGGCTGGAGGGGGAGGATGGTGGTGTGGTGGGCTAGGACTAGGACCAGGATATATAGCCAGCCAGCCAGCGTGTATGCGTGTGGACCAAAAAAACCAGCAGCTGCCGAGCTGTAAAGCTCGAGGTGTGGTGTACGTGCGTTGGCGTCCAAGGAGGCTCGGAGAAGTTTGAACGACAAGTCACCGACAGATAGGTCCAGGAGCTGTAGAGTGCTGGAGGGGGCACCTTATTGTGACACGTGGCCCTGACGCATGGGTGTAGCTCATGGGGTCCACCTGTCAGGGAGAGTTTCCGGTTTGCTTCGTTGTGAAGTTCACTTGGTCCAGCTGTCAGGCAATGCCCTCTGGTACTCGGGTAGGTTTCGTTGTTTCCATTAAAAGGAAGCGCGTACAACGAGGGTGGCCATGGAAACTTTGGCTAGATCTGGTCCATGTCCATGTGTGCTCCGGCATTGGCTGAGATCTTTTCCCCGAAGATTGTTTGTGTTGTTTTTTCGGCGAGAAAGACAAACCATCGGTTTGGGTAGTTGGGCGCCTGACTTTGACCTGGATCGTTGTACTGGCTCCGCACGCTGTTTTCTGGAGGAGAGTAGCTGCGCCCGCAGACAACCAGCAGATTAGCGATAGTTGCTCCAAACTCTCCATTTGTCATTATCCATGATCAAAACCCTGCTAGCCGCTATGAGTGCAATCACACGGTCATGCCACCGCACCGGCAGCTGTGAGATAGCGTCCAAACAAGGGGATAGTAGCGGCGCGCGCTACGGCACGGGCGGCGACAACCTGGGCGGGCCGACCCCTCGGCATCGGCAAGGCTGTAGCAAACGACCAGGCCACTGATCCGCTATAGAGTATAGACGAGTGCTGCCCACGTCAGTAAGTCAGTAACCTCGACGGAAAGGATAAGAAAACGATGGGTTCAGTGCTCCGCGCCCACGCATTTGGTCAGTACGTAGCCACCAGCAGCCGGCGTTGTACTTGTAGGAGCAACTCCACGTCGTCGGCTGTGGCACGCGACAGCGAGCCAGGCTTTCGAGAGCACTTGTAGCGGAAGCCATTGGTTTTTAAAGCATCATCGGGTCATGTTCTAGAGGAACGCTCGGATCGGCCGTTTTCAGCGAGCCACCCTTGTCTCCGCATAAATCGATAACGCCGCGTTCCCGCAGAGCCACCGAAGGGAGATGGCGCGAGCTTGCGCTGAATGGCGAAAAATCGAGGATGAGTTCGGTCACCATGCTCCAAATTTCGCCACCGTATATCAAGACGGCTCTCTCACCACCAAATCCTAATCCCCCCATTTCGACCTCATCCACCCTTCCTGATCTAGCGACATGGTCGGCTCTTCCTCACCCACATGGTCGGCGAGGCTGGCGGCGGCACGTTGGATGTGGCAGCGGCTACTGGACGCGGTTTGTCGTCTTCTTCCTCCGCGTTGATCACTTCGGTTGTTGTAAGCTTCAGCACCTAGCCTTAGATCTAGATCTAGATCTTTTGGGTACACAAGGGGATTTGATAGAATCTATTGTAGGCAATTCATTCGTCACTGGTCATGGTTGGATCTGACTCTACTACGGGGACCGTTTGTCAAGGTTGCTTCTGAATCTACCACGGGGATGGTTGTCGCCGTTGCATCTGAATCTTCCACGGGAACGATTGTCAAGGTTGCTTCCTGAATCTACCACGGAGACGGTTGTCGCCGTTGCATCTGACTCTTCCACGGGGATGGTTGTGTTGACTGCATCTTCGCTAGGGTCCCCTGCTTTCCCGACATCGGTGCTGCATGTGGCTCCTCTGACTGTAAGACCGCCCTTTCTTTTTTGGTAGTTCATTGATGTGGTTTCATTGATGTGCTAATGCTCAAGGATATGGTAGTTCTTGTTTATTGATGTGCTAATGCTTAAGATTGTGGATGTGGTAGTGGTAGTTTATTGATGTGCTAACGATTAGCTACGTTCTTCTGATATTTGTCGTAGACGATCATACCATTGGGCTCCCCTAATCTTTCTGCTTCAACTGTCAATTTTCATCAAACATAAGTTTCATGGTTTGGCAACCTAAGATTTTAGAGTTTGTGATGAACTGGTTGGTTGAGCTCATCCATAGCGGCATCTGTTTTAACCTTGGATTCAAAGAGGCGCACATGAAGAAAGTATATGCTGATGTTTTTGCATTCGTTGGCATACATGTGAGCACTCTTCAGATCTACAACCACATCAGAAAGTGGAGGACCAAGTGGAGCGTCATAAGCAAGATCAAATCCGATTGCACCCTCGATCGGAGGGAAGATAGTTGTTGCTTCTATGTTGCTAATGAAGAGAGGATGCATGAGTACATTAAGGTAGTAAGCTTCATTGAATTCGTTCATGCATATGAAAGTATGTCATTGTCATCCGCACTACCACTTGTTTCTTTTGGATTCAGCACTACCCAAGGCATCATGAGTACGTCGGGACCCCGATCACGAACTATGCTCAGATGAAGATGATCTTCATGTCTCGGTTTGTCTGCAAGGCGCAGCTGTACCAACCTAACTTGGCTGGCCAGGGCAATCAACTCCATTGCAGACAACGAAGAAGAGTATGCCGAGTACCATCAGCTCTAGCCATTGGAGAGGGCGACCTGGCTTAGGACCTGGCTACGCAACCAGTTTCCTGCTTAGTGCTTCCATTAGCTAGGACTTGCTTGAACCTGATCACCCGGCCTGTAATGATGAACTTGTTTGAGGTGGTATATACCAACCCCTTGTGTGATGAACATGTGATCCATCATGAAATATAGTTGCTTTACTCATGATGCATCGCCAAGTAGGGTAACTACTTGTTGTGTATTACCAGCAACTTTTAATAAACTGGATGTAGCTGAATGTGTTGTTATTTGGTGACAGTACTAGGTAACGTCACCACTCAAAGGGAAGAGGTTACCCCAGCACGCTCATATCTGCAACCAAATAAGATGTAATGCACGACTAGAGTAAAAAAACGTCTATGCAGACACCCAAGCAATAGGAGCTGGCTTCCCTCTCTGGTGCAGAAAATATCTTCGCGAGCAACCAAACAACACGTCTTTTATGGCCCATGGACCATTTGCAACACACAGGTACTCACATCTCCCTGCGCCCCAAATCGAGTCCACGCTACCAAACAGGCCCATGGGAACCTGGCTCTGGCCAAGCTACGTGGACCGTAAAACATCAAGTTCATGTTCTGTCACTGGGTTGGTTGCTAACATTTTTTTTTCTCTGCATCATGGCAGAAGCCAAGCCTCAAATGTTTGGTTGCCTGGAATTTGCATTTCGACTAAATGCCAGCCGCTTTGTTACATGCAGATAGCGTTACCTTCCGGGCTATGTGGTGAGCTCACCAGCATGGACAACAAAATGTGTTTCGGATAATTACAATTCAAGAAACAACTAATATAGTAGCAGCGGGCAATCTAAACAATCACGATGGTAGTGATGCATCACGAGTTCAGGAACAACTGATCATGATACAACACGCGTTCATCAACCGAGGGTCAGTAAATACCACCTCGTAAATTATACAAACATGACATCAGTTTTCATCAAGCCTAACTACTCTAAAATATACATCATCACCGCCAACACCACCACCAACACCACTTATAAGCCGCCTCCTCATAGGTAATGCTTCCTCAGGAAGGTCGTAAACCAACTCATCCTGTGGTCAGGAGTCATCGCAAGATACTTACTAGCCTGTGCTTTGCGTTCCATGAGCTGGCTAAGAGCACGGTGTATCACAGTTGGAGAGATGAGCATTGTGGGTATACGACTAGCGTAGATGAACTTCATCTCAGCATCCTTTTCAGTGGGCTTGTTGATAATTCCAATGTCCTAGAAAAGGTGCAAATTAACCTTGATGTGTTGAAAGAAGAGCTCGTCGTCCATCATAATTGTTGCAGTCTCCTCCACCTCCCAGCGGAAATCCTTAAACCTTTTGAGGTTGAGAACCTTCGGCTCGATCCATCGAGACTCACTTCTTGATAAATTGACACACCCTCTATTGAGGACGAAGGTGGTGGGCAGATCATGATCTTCTTTCCAACTGGGCAGTACCTATCGTCAAGCATCAGCACATATCGAAGCGACAACACTGAGTTTGCTAACATGTCGGGTTGAGTTATCCTTCTCCTATATAACAAATCGAAAAACTAGAGTAGAAGAATGATGGTAAGCATGAACTTACAATTGTCACTCACGCTAAGCAACAAGTCACCACTTCTAACATGCTAACAAACTGCTAACAAAGCCACCACATGTAACATTCAGACAAGCATTGTGAAGAAGAACGATGCAGTATTGTCAAGCCGATACAAGAAGAACGGTTGGATGTTACTCATATCGATGTGACCATCGGACGACGAAGACGACATCTCGGTGAAGCGGAGGAACAAGGCTTCACACGGCAAAGCAAAGCTCCACCGACTAGAGTAGATAGCATCGCTTATAACTCAAATGGGGGAAATGGTGGTGAGACGGTGCAATGTAAATAGGCGGTGACCCAATTTCTCCGCCATCTCACCCCCGCACGAGTTCCGTGCAGCATTTCCCCATCAAGCACAAGAAGAGGTTGGCTACTTTAAGAAGGGTGTGATGCAAGGAAGCATTTTTCATTGGCAACCAAACGACCGTTGTTTTTGGCCCACTAGATCAATGAAACAAGCAACCAAAGCAACCAAACACGCCCTAAAAGAGGCAGGAAAATACAATCAGGGACTGCGAAAGTAAATGGATAAATTTCTACTCAACATATGTATGAATTCTGAGTGTCCACAGTGGAAATTACACAGCATAGTACACATATGATCAATCCTACAAGTTGGTACAGGTGCCGGTTCGTAAGCATACAAACCAAATGCCTTCAACTTAACCACTCAGTGAGACAGTAGCCGAACGCCCAGGCAAAACATAATCTGAAACAGCTATCTCTGGCAAAAAACTAAACTACAGGTAGAAGTTCTCCTAAGTGTCTTTCTTGGGCGCCTTCCTCTTCATCCGGCTGAAAGGCCCGACCGTCTGGTCCATCACGTACATGTATATCACCTGGCTCCAGGACCTGTAAGATTTCAGGCTGTTGTAGTACTCAGGCGCGATCTCCTTCACCTTGTGAAGCTTGGTGCCTGGGATCCTGGGGAAATCGTGGTGCTCGTTGTGGTATCCGACGTGCCACGTCATCAGGTTCAGAGGCCCGTAGTACGAGTAGGTCTCCTGCTCCGGGCTGAACACATAGTGCTCCGAGATGAAGTGGCCGGCCATTGGGTGCATGCCGCCGCCGAGGAACGTCGACAGGATGAGGTAGGCGAGCGATTTCCAGCCATAGAGGTACACCATGGTGGCGTCAAGCGCGAGCTGGATGGTGAGGTTGGTGAACTCCCACAATCCTGGAGGCTTCGGCTTCAGGAAGAGCGGCCTAAGCGCGTAGAAGAAGAGCTGGAGCACGACCCACACGGATTTGCTAATGGTGTTCTTGACTACATGTGCCTCTGTTTGGCTGGGGATGTCCATGTCGATTCCATCCACGCCTTGGAAGCGATGGTGTTCCAGGTGGTATTTTTGGAATGTTACCGACATTGGGACACCGATTGGGAGGTTTGCAAAGATACCTAGCCAGCGGTTTAGAGATGGTGTTGTGAACGCAAGGTTGTGGCTGAGTTCGTGGATTGCGAGGAAGAGATTGTGATTCAGAAAGGAACCAAAGAAGTAAGCAATTGTCACCATCTTCAACCAGCTAGCGTCGCGCAGAAGCGTGGCGGTCCATAGCTGAAGTGAAACAACAGCAGCAATCTGCAACCAAAGTTGAGATGGATGTAAAAATAGAGCGATAACAAAATAGAAAGTATGCTGTTATTAAGGTGTTATTTCCACACAGAAACATGATGGAGAAGTTTTCCATATTCAGATTCTCCAGTGAATTCCAACGGGATCAAATCACTAGTTACGCAATTACGAATAATAGCATCGAACAAAACAACAACAAGCCCATAAAAGTACAGTCCGAAGACAGGATGATAGGTTTACTATATTGCCTACATGGGTCATGGGATCTAAGTTTAGCATGAGACTATTTGGTATTTTCAGGTTGCCAGCATGCCATGCCAAGGTGCACTGCAAATTGAGAAGTTCAAAGACCAATGTAGTAAGTGTTGGTCACAGGAAAAGAAGGGAACCAATTTTGCATATGAAGCCGAAGTCTCATAGTGCCAAAGACAGAGAAAAAGTATCTAGTTGGTGCAGAGGAGCAGTCGTGCAGAACAGTCTAACTATTTCAGGCATGAAAAGCATGGCCAGAATGGATTCAGTACCTGCAAGAAACATTGTGCAAAACTGAGGGAAACAGACTGCCAGATTGTGATAGCAAATCAGACTACTGTAACATTAAAAGTTGGGAGACTATTGTGCTCGGCATGGATGGTCAAAAAAATTCAATAGATGAAACTCCTAATTGCTAGTATTCTTACTAATGATTTTCTCCTTTCCACCATAATGCCCAAGGTTGTAGCCATCGTAATTCAGTATAGGAAGTTGCCAGATCGCAATCAACAAGTAACATAAATTTCCGTCTGCTTAAACTCATAAAATCGGAATTATAAAGAGCAACATCAATACGGAACTGGATGTGGCCCCATGAACAATGATCTAGATGTGGACATGTAACAAACAAGCTTTTCTGAAGTTCAGAAACGTTTTCATTAAAGTGCGTCAAAACAAAATGCTATTCCATGTACAAAAGGCCCTAAACTAAAGAAGAAACTAGGAAATTGCACCGGGTGACAATCCAATTCAGTGCACACTAAAAAAAAAGCAGACATAGGAATATAGCAGCATACATGATACATCATGTGAAGCTACACAGCATGAATTTGATTGTTCCTACAGTAAAAGTGTAACAACTTGAGATGCATCGACTGGGGTGGCAAATAACCAGTTTCTTCAAGTAAAAACTTAAAAGGGTAGTAGTTACAATTTTATTTTATTTTGACAAAGTTCAAACATGTCACTGCAATCAAAGGTCAACCTTACGAATCTAATTGCTTGACAGCAGTACACTTAAAATAAGACGGCCGCCAGCAATCAAAGAACTCAATGCACGAAATATCTCAACTTCGAGTTGGAGGATCTAAAAGGAGAATAAACAACGGTATAAAAAGGAGAATGAGAACCAGATCACGGCACCTTGAGGAAGGCGAGAGGATCCGGGCCGAAGAGCTCCTTGATCTGGGGGTACTTGGCCAGGATCTCCCGGCGGCGCGACGCGTGCGGCTCGTCCGTGTACGACCAGAAGAAGTCCGTCGCCATCACGCCTTCCTCCTTCTCGTCGGCGCCCGCGCGTGTCGCCCCCATAGCTTCCCCTCCCCTTAAGATTCCGGCAATGGCGGAAGAGACGGGGACGGCCGGAGCGTGGCTGGGGGGGGGGATTGCGTGGTTTGCTCGCCGGACTGATTGATGAACCCCAGACTATGGAGTTGGTCGGCGCGCTCGCTATTTCTGGGAGTCCATGCGAATTTCTGTATCTGTAGGTCAACACGAGATTGAATACGGCGATTTTTCAGTTTGGCACGCACCTGTCAGTGCCCATGTTTGGGGTAATTTGGACATGAGCGCAGGTGGTCCCGGCCCGATCGGCAGCGTTTTAGAGGACGGTAGCTCTATTTGAAAATCATATTTTAAAAGTTTAAAAAAAATCGAAAATAAATCTAGATGTAGCTGGAGATATATAGCCACATTTGTTTTTGGATATTTTAAAAACTTTGAAATACCGATTTTGATTTTGCTTTTAAAACAAGCTATGTGTAGCCCGAGTTGCAAAGCAAGTTTCCACGTGCAAGGACGCCTAAAATGGTCTATGGTCCTCGCGTAAGTTCTCCCATATGGCGTCATATCGTTCTCTAAGAGCATTCCACCGGTACCCCCAATCATTGCCCAACAACTACACTAGAAGAGCCATTTCGGGGCGCTAGCATAAACTACTGCCGTTTAGGGTGAAGCTGCCCGCAGCGAATCCTTCCAAAAAGAGCCGCCAAACACATTTGTAATTCAAATTTGATAATTTAAACAAATGAAATGGGATGTCTTCCTTTGATGGATGCAATTGTAAAATGCAACGCATATGTGCATTCTGTTAGTAAGAGATGAGGCATTGCGAACCAACCTGAGGTTGGGTGGCTAGGAGGATGGTTGTACCCCTAGCCCACTAGAGTTCAAACCCAGGTTTGACATCTGTGTGTCTCATAAAGACGGAATATTCATTCAGTGAGAGGCGATGTTCCTGTCGACAGCGAGGCGTTTGTGGTGACTTCGTCAATTTCAAGATCCAATCCACCAGCTCAGTCTTCCGGAGGTGCTCATAGGGGTAAGGTATGCGTGTATGCGTTCATAGGGGTGAGTGTATGCGCGTGTATGTGAGCGTCTACGTTTGTACTGTGTTTCTCAAAAAAAAAAGTAAGAGATGAGGCATTATTGTATGCTGACAACCCGGTTTCTAGTGAGTTATCACATAAAGTAATATCAGATCTCTTACTAACACACAACAAACGGAGCCATCACATCTTAAATTTGCTAGCAACACTTGTTGGCATGGTACTTTTTGTTTGAATTATGCACATATGTGTTTGGTTTGTCTGACATATCAATGAAGATTGTCCCAGAATAGTTTTCATAGCACATAGTCTCACACATAGATATTTTACAACTACTATTAATTATTTCTTAGCACACTCAATATAGAAATCTCGCTCGTCGCAAATTTAACGGATTTCAACTTATCCTTGTTTGCATCCCAGCTTCTAGAAGATCAAACAAGGTGTATTTCAACTTCTTTTTCTCCTCTTTTAGTTTTTTTATCCTCACATATCTTGTTCTTCTCTAGCAGCAAATATCTCCCCTTCTTCATTATGTGCAACTCAGCGTTCAATCTATACCTTTTTCAATTTGCATAGTTTTTCTCCAACGTACGCTTTACAGCAGCAACCATCCAATGATTCACATCCCTCATTAAATAGGAATGGTTTTCTTCCACATTGGTCTTTCTCTTCAACCATATTCGCATACATTCCCCACAAAGAGATCAGCAAACGTTGGCATGGCAAAGCCATTTGTTGATCAGCCAAATCCACAAAATCACAGTTGATACCATCCTACAAATATGAACTATGAAGGAATTTGAGCTCTTTATCTCCCAATTAAATCAAAATAATGTAGCACACAACTGATGCATGTAAGATGCATACATGAACTTTATTTTTTATCATATTAAATTCCTACGTACTAGTAATATATATGATGATAATACCATGTTTTACATTGAGTTATGGGGATTTACCAATAATCCCTTTTATTTGGTTTATAACTCTGCAGAACAGGAAAATCATATATGTGTATTGTTCTCTTTCAGAGACCTATACGGAGTCAAATTGACCTGAAATTTTTGGGGCATCATTTTTTCATCGGGAAAAGCACCCTGGGACCTGGAAGAACACATGGATGTGCCTGAGGCCCAAAATATACCAGATGGCGCGCCCAAACTTGTAGGACACGTCACATATGCTCTTTCGGCTATCGATCGTTCAAATCACATGATCTTTTCGCCCACCGACGTATTTTGACCTAAAAATCACTATATATATGGCCCCGAAGAGTTCTCGAGAGGAGAGTGATGCAGAAAGACGGAAACATGAAAACAGAGGCTACAACAGAGAAGATTGGAGGTGGAAACTCCGCTGGGATCACCGCCTGAGGGATCTCCAACATCTTCAGGACCATCACCATGATCAAGCGAGAGTATTCTACCTCTAGACTACGGGTTTGGGGCAGTAGCTTCATCTATTTCTCTCGTGTTCTTCATAGTTATTAGTGCCATATGAGCTGCCTCACATGATTATGGTCATATTTGTAATACTTATGTGGTGGATCCGTATTCTATGATATTGTGCTATAAGATTTGATCGTATTATGTGTAAGATGTATTTGATATACCCCGTTCTTAAGTATTTGTTCTGATCCAACATCTATGCAAAAGAGTGTGTGGGGTTATGTGTGTATGAGATGGAGTAGCATGATTTCAGTGATTAAATAGTGACAAATTCATGATCTATTATGGATTTGCCTTTTATTTTGCTACGCACTAGAGATAAAGTGAGTGCATGTTCTATGTTCGCCACGTGACAAAAGTGATAATCTTGTTTGATCAAGGTAGCATATTTGATATTCAAACAGCATGTCAAAGTACTTATGGCTATACTCTGTTAATTCTTAATACAAGATTTCATGGAGTTTTCCCTTTCTTGTGGAGTATAAGAGAGATGTGTTGCATCATCTCTATGTTAGGATGTGATACCTATATGAATGCTATGTTACTCATGTTATTGTTCTCCATCCTCATATCTCATTGATGAATTACTATTTATCCACTAAAACTTAAAAGAGAGAATAGTCAAGTGAACCCATAAATCCCGGTCCACTTTTTATCATAAGAATTTTTTATTTTGCTTTTATCTTGTTTTCTACTTGCAACATTATTTTAATCCGAAAATAAAAAATATTTACTTTTCTTATTTGCATCCAAAACACCAAAAACAATCACCCCATTTACAGTTTTTTACTTAGCTACTTTATTTTATCTAGTGTTACTCACTTTATTTTGACTTGTTTTTATTTACTTACATGAAACCTTGTGCTTGAAAATCACACGGTGGAGTTGTCGACACGAGGATTTTATTTTACTTGCAGGATTGCTAGAAGAAGAGAGAAGAGAATACTCTTTGTCTAGGTCACAGAGAGTTCGATATAAACCCTCGAGTCACCCTTGTGGGGAAAATACTCTGCTGACACAACCCTCTGCACTTGGAGTACCAACGTCATCAACAACTACTTACAATATTCCTCGAGCACACATAGAATCGGCATTTTGTGCTCGTGCCTTCGAAAGCAACGATCTTTCTCGTGAAGGGTTCGTTGCATGGAAAACAAAAAATTTCTAGCGTGAACATGAACAAAAACCAAGATCCAATCTAGGAAGAAGCAAGATATAATCTACCAAGATCGACGCAACGAGAAGATTGCGAGACTAACCCTCGAAGATTCCAAAGCCTACGAGATTAGATCTCGTTGTTGGTGTAGTCGATCATCCCGTGCTACAATCCGGCAGCACTTCCGACTCAGTCGTGCGTACGGTGTCGATGAAGCCCGTCCTCTCCCCATTCCAGCAGGAAGCGAAGGTGTGGTAGATCTCCTCGGAATCCCAGCAGCACAACGGCATGGTGGTGGTGGTGGAGGAGAAAAGCTGCAGGGCTTCGCCTAAGCCGGATCAGCGTATCGGTGGGAGAGAGAGGCGGCCAGAGGACAAGGGATGAAGGAGGGTTGCGCCCCTGCCCCCTCCCCTCTTTATATAGGGGGGTGCGGTGATACGTCCATTTTGCATCACTATTTTGTATCATAATTTGCTGTTATTCATTGATATATTTCATATTTAGAGGTGATACTTATGTTATTTCATCTATTTTGCATGTTTCATGATTACTGGAGGATCGCGCACCGGAGTCAGGATTCTGCTGGAAAAAGCGACGACAGAATGCAATATTTTGGAAGATCAACAATTGACGGAAATTATATGAAAAATCCTATTTTTCCAGAAGACAAAGGGAGCCAGAAGGGGGAGCCGAGGAGGGCTGCCATGGGCCCACCTCATAGGCCGGCGTGGGCCAAGGCCTGGCCGCGCCGCCATGTGAGGAGGGGGCCACAGCCCCCTCTGGCCTCCTCTCCTTCGCGTACATCTCCGTCCCGAAAACCTAAGCACCGGAGGATAGTCGTGAAGGGTCACAGCCGCCTCTGCGGGGCGGAAAAACACCAGAGAGAAAAGAGCTCTCCGGCAGGCTGAAATCTGCCGGGGAAATTCCCTCCCGGAGGGGGGAAATCGACGCCATCGTCACCGTCATCGAGCTGGACATCATCTCCATCACCATCACCATCATCTCCATCGTCATCACCGCCGTCTCCACCGCTGCACCTCGTCACCGCTGTAACAATTTGGGTTGGATCTTGATTGTTTGATAGGGGAAACTCTCCCGGTATTGATTTCTACTTGTTATTGATGCTATTGAGTGAAACCATTGAACCAAGGTTTATGTTCAGATTGTTATTCATCATCATATCACCTCTGATCGTGTTCCATATGATGTCTCGTGAGTAGTTCGTTTAGTTCTTGAGGACATGGGTGAAGTCTAAATGTTAGTAGTGAATTATGGTTGAGTAATATTCAATGTTATGAAATTTAAGTTGTGGTGTTATTCTTCTAGTGGTGTCATGTGAACGTCGACTACATGATACTTCACCTTTATGGGCCTAGGGGAATACATCTTGTACTCGTTTGCCAATTGTGGGGTTGCCGGAGTGACAGAAACCTAAACCCCCGTTGGTATATCGATGCAGGAGGGATAGCAGATCTCGTAGTTTAAGGCTGTGGTTAGATTTATCTTAATTACTTTCTTGTAGTTGCGGATGCTTGCAAGGGGTATAATCACAAGTATGTATTAGTCCTAGGAAGGGCGGTGCATTAGCATAGGTTCACCCACACAACACTTATCAAAACAATGAAGATTAATCGGCTATATGAAGCGAAAGCACTAGACTAAATTCCCGTGTGTCCTCAAGAACGTTTGGTCATTATAAGTAAACAAACCGGCTTGTCCTTTGTGCTAAAAAGGATTGGGCCACTCGCTGCAATTATTTCGCTCGCACTTTACTTACTCGTACTTTATTTATCTGCTACATCAAAACCCCCTGAATACTTGTCTGTGAGCATTTACAGTGAATCCTTCATCGAAACTGCTTGTCAACACCTTCTGCTCCTCGTTGGGATCGACATTCTTACTTATCGAAAATACTACGATACACCCCATATACTTGTGGGTCATCAAGACTATTTTCTGGCGCCGTTGCCGGGGAGTGAAGCGTTATTGGTAAGTGGAATTGGTAAGGGAAACTTTTACTGTTAGTGCTGATTTTATTCCTTCCTACTGCTATAATTCATTATGGAGAGATCTTCTCTTAAATTTTTATTTGGAAAATCTACTACTACTGCAAAGGTAGTGGATGAGGCGTGATGGCGTGTAACTCACACGTTCGTTGGGAACCCCAAGAGGAAGGTATGATGCGCACAGCAGCAAGTTTTCCCTCAGAAAGAAACCAAGGTTTATCGAACCAGGAGGAGCCAAGAAGCACGTTGAAGGTTGATGGCGGCGGGATGTAGTGCGGCGCAACACCAGGGATTCCGGCGCCAACGTGGAACCTGCACAACACAACCAAAGTACTTTGCCCCAACGAAACAGTGAGGTTGTCAATCTCACCGGCTTGCTGTAACAAAGGATTAACCTTATTGTGTGGAAGATGATTGTTTGCAGAAAACAGTAAAACAATATTGCAGTAGATTGAATTTCAGTAAAGAGAATTGGACCGGGGTCCACAGTTCACTAGAGGTGTCTCTCCCATAAGACAAACAGCATGTTGGGTGAACAAATTACAGTTGGGCAATTGACAAATAAAGAGAGCATGACCATGCACATACATATCATGATGAGTATAGTGAGATTTAATTGGGCATTACGACAAAGTACATAGACCGCCATCCAACTGCATCTATGCCTAAAAAGTCCACCTTCAGGTTATCATCCGAACCCCTTCCAGTATTAAGTTGCAAAGCAACAGACAATTGCATTAAGTATGGTGCGTAATGTAATCAACAACTACATCCTTAGACATAGCATCAATGTTTTATCCCTAGTGGCAACAGCACAACACAACCTTAGAACTTTCTGTCCTTTGTCCCGGTGTCAATGCGAGGCATGAACCCACTATCGAGCATAAATACTCCCTCTTGGAGTTACAAGCATCTACTTGGCCAGAGCATCTACTAGTAACGGAGAGCATGCAAGATCATAAACAACACATAGATATAACTTTGATAATCAACATAACAAGTATTCTCTATTCATCGGATCCCAACAAACGCAACATATAGAATTACAGATAGATGATCTTGATCATGTTAGGCAGCTCACAAGATCCGACAATGATAGCACAATGGGGAGAAGACAACCATCTAGCTACTGCTATGGACCCATAGTCCAGGGGTAGACTACTCACACCTCACCCCGGAGGCGACCATGGCGGCGTAGAGTCCTCCGGGAGATGATTCCCCTCTCCGGCAGGGTGCCGGAGGCGATCTCCTGGATCCCCCGAGATGGGATCGGCGTTGGCGGCGTCTCTGGAAGGTTTTCCGTATCGTGGCTCTCGATACTGGGGGTTTCGTCACGGAGGCTTTAAGTAGGCGGAAGGGCAAGTCAGGAGGGGGCACAGGGGCCCCACACCATAGGCCGGCGCGGCCAAGGGAGGGGCCGCGCCGCCCTAGGGTTTGGGCACCCTATGGCCCCACTTCGTTTCGTCTTCGGACTTCTGGAAGCTTCGTGGCAAAATAGGCCCCTGGGCGTTGATTTCGTCCAATTCCGAGAATATTTCCTTACTAGGATTTCTGAAACCAAAAACAGCAGAAAACAGAATCGGCACTTCGGCATCTTGTTAATAGGTTAGTTCCGTAAAATGCACGAATATGACATAAAGTGTGCATAAAACATGTAGATAACATCAATAATGTGGCATGGAACATAAGAAATTATCGATACGTTGGAGACGTATCAGCATCCCCAAGCTTAGTTCTGCTCGTCCCGAGCAGGTAAAACGATAACACAGATAATTTCTGGAGTGACATGCCATCATAATCTTGATCATACTATTTGTAAAGCATATGTAGTGAATGCAGCGATCAAAACAATGTATATGACATGAGTAAACAAGTGAATCATAAAGCAAAGACTTTTCATGAATAGCACTTCAAGACAAGCATCAATAAGTCTTGCATAAGAGTTAACTCATAAAGCAATAATTCAAAGTAAAGGCATTGAAGCAACACAAAAGAAGATTAAGTTTCAGCGGTTGCTTTCAACTTGTAACATGTATATCTCATGGATATTGTCAACATAGAGTAATATAACAAGTGCAATAAGCAAGTATGTAGGAATCAATGCACAGTTCACACAAGTGTTTGCTTCTTGAGGTGGAGAGAAATAGGTGAACTGACTCAACATTGAAAGTAGAAGAATTGTCCTCCATAGAGGAAAAGCATCGATTGCTATATTTGTGCTAGAGCTTTGATTTTGAAAACATGAAACAATTTTGTCAACGGTAGTAATAAAGCATATGTATCATGTAAATTATATCTTACAAGTTGCAAGCCTCATGCATAGTGTACTAATAGTGCCCGCACCTTGTCCTAATTAGCTTGGACTACCGGATCATCACAATGCACATGTTTTGACCAAGTGTCACAAAGGGGTACCTCTATGCCGCCTGTACAAAGGTCTAAGGAGAAAGCTCGCATTTGGATTTCTCGCTATTGATTATTCTCAACTTAGACATCCATACCGGGACAACATAGACAACAGATAATGGACTCCTCTTTTATGCATAAGCATGTAACAACAATTAATAATTTTCTCATTTGAGATTGAGGATATATGTCCAAAACTGAAACTTCCACCATGGATCATGGCTTTAGTTAGCGGCCCAATGTTCTTCTCTAACAATATGCATGCTTAACCATAAGGTGGTAGATCTCTCTTACTTCAGACAAGACGGACATGCATAGCAACTCACATGAAATTCAACAATGAATAGTTGATGGCGTCCCCAGTGAACATGGTTATCGCACAACAAGCAACTTAATAAGAGATAAAGTGCATAATTACATATTCTATACCACAATAGTTTTTAAGCTATTTGTCCCATGAGCTATATATTGCAAAGGTGAATGATGGAATTTTAAAGGTAGCACTCAAGCAATTTACTTTGGAATGGCGGAAAATACCATGTAGTAGGTAGGTATGGTGGACACAAATGGCATAGTGGTTGGCTCAAGTATTTTGGATGCATGAGAAGTATTCCCTCTCGATACAAGGTTTAGGCTAGCAAGGTTTATTTGAAACAAACACAAGGATGAACCGGTGCAGCAAAACTCACATAAAAGACATATTGAAAACATTATAAGACTCTACACCGTCTTCCTTGTTGTTCAAACTCAATACTAGAAATTATCTAGACCTTAGAGAAACCAAATATGCAAACCAAATTTTAGCATGCTCTATGTATTTCTTCATTAATAGGTGCAAAGCATATAATGCAAGAGCTTAATCATGAACACAACAATTGCCAAGTATCACATTACCCAAGACATTTATAGCGATTACTACATGTATCATTTTCCAATTCCAACCATATAACAATTTAACGAAGGAGAAACTTCGCCATGAATACTATGAGTAGAAACCAAGGACATACTTGTCCATATGCTACAGCGGAGCGTGTCTCTCTCCCATAAAGTGAATGCTAGGATCCATTTTATTCAAACAAAACAAAAACAAAAACAAACCGACGCTCCAAGCAAAGCACATAAGATGTGATGGAATAAAAATATAGTTTCAGGGGAGGAACCTGATAATGTTGTCGATGAAGAAGGGGATGCCTTGGGCATCCCCAAGCTTAGACGCTTGAGTCTTCTTAGAATATGCAGGGGTGAACCACCGGGGCATCCCCAAGCTTAGAGCTTTTACTCTCCTTGATCATGTTGCATCATACTCCTCTCTTGATCCTTGAAAACTTCCTCCACACCAAACTCGAAACAACTCATTAGAGGGTTAGTGCACAATAAAAATTAACATATTCAGAGGTGACACAATCATTCTTAACACTTCTGGACATTGCATAATGCTACTGGACATTAATGGATCAAAGAAATTCATCCATCATAGCAAAAGAGGCAATGCGAAATAAAAGGCAGAATCTGTCAAAACAGAACAGTTCGTATTGACGAATTTTAAAATGGCACCAGACTTGCTCAAATGAAAATGCTCAAATTGAATGAAAGTTGCGTACATATCTGAGGATCATGCACGTAAATTGGCTTAATTTTCTGAGCTACCTACAGGGAGGTGGACCCAGATTCGTTACAGCAAAGAAATCTGGAACTGTGCAGTAATCCAAATCTAGTACTTACTTTTCTATCAACGACTTTACTTGGCACAATAAAACACAAAACTAAGATAAGGAGAGGTTGCTACAGTAGTAAATAACTTCCAAGACACAAATATAAAACAAAGTACTGTAACAAAATAACACATGGGTTATCTCCCAAGAAGTTCTTTCTTTATAGCCATTAAGATGGGCTCAGCAGTTTTAATGATGCACTCGCAAGAAATAGTATTTGAAGCAAAAGAGAGCATCAAGAGGCAAATTCAAAACAAATTTAAGCCTAACATGCTTCCTATGAAAAGGAATCTTGTACACAAATAAATTCATGAAGAGCAAAGTAACAAGCATAGGAAGATAAAACAAGTGTAGCTTCAAAAATTTCAGCACATAGAGAGGTGTTTTAGTAACATGAAAATTTTTGCAACCATATTTTCCTCTCTCATAATAATTTTCAGAGGCATCATGAACAAACTCAACAATATAAGTATCACATAAAGCATTCTTATTCACATGCATAAAAGTATCATTACCCTCCACATAAGCATAATCAATTTTATTAGTTGTAGTGGGAGCAAATTCAACAAAGTAGCTATCATTATTATTCTCCTCATCAAATATAGGAGGCATATTGTAATCATAATCAAATTTATCCTCCATAACAGGTGGTACTAAAAGACCAATATCATTATCATAAATAGGAGGCAAAGTATCATCAAACAAAATTTTCTCCTCAATGCTTGGGGGACTAAAAAGATCATGAAAACCAGCTTCCCCAAGCTTAGAACTTTCTATATTATTATCAACAATGGTGTTCAAAGTGTTCATACTAATATTACTACCAGCATGCAAATAAGATTCCATAGGTTTTTTAATTTTCGCATCAAACAATCCATGTTTTAAATCAGGAAATAGAATAAGAAGATCATTCTTGTACATTATGCCAAACTAGTGAAATAAAAACATGCATGATATTAAGTAAAGTAAAACAAGTAACTAATTTTTTTGTGTTTTTGATATAGCAAACAAGATAGCAAATAAAGTAAAACTAGCAACTAATTTTTTTGTATTTTGATTTAGTGCAGCAAACAAAGTAGTAAATAAAACTAAGCAAGACAAAAACAAAGTAAAGAGATTGAGAAGTGGAGACTCCCCTTGCAGCGTGTCTTGATCTCCCCGGCAACGGCGCCAGAAATTTAGCTTGATGGCGTGTAACTCACACGTTCGTTGGGAACCCCAAGAGGAAGGTATGATGCGCACAGCAGCAAGTTTTCCCTCAGAAAGAAACCAAGGTTTATCGAACCAGGAGGAGCCAAGAAGCACGTTGAAGGTTGATGGCGGCGGGATGTAGTGCGGCGCAACACCAGGGATTCCGGCGCCAACGTGGAACCTGCACAACACAACCAAAGTACTTTGCCCCAACGAAACAGTGAGGTTGTCAATCTCACCGGCTTGCTGTAACAAAGGATTAACCGTATTGTGTGGAAGATGATTGTTTGCAGAAAACAGTAAAACAGTATTGCAGTAGATTGAATTTCAGTAAAGAGAATTGGACCGGGGTCCACAGTTCACTAGAGGTGTCTCTCCCATAAGACAAACAGCATGTTGGGTGAACAAATTACAGTTGGGCAATTGACAAATAAAGAGAGCATGACCATGCACATACATATCATGATGAGTATAGTGAGATTTAATTGGGCATTACGACAAAGTACATAGACCGCCATCCAACTGCATCTATGCCTAAAAAGTCCACCTTCATGTTATCATCCGAACCCCTTCCAGTATTAAGTTGCAAAGCAACAGACAATTGCATTAAGTATGGTGCGTAATGTAATCAACAACTACATCCTTAGACATAGCATCAATGTTTTATCCCTAGTGGCAACAGCACAACACAACCTTAGAACTTTCTCACACTTGTCCCGGTGTCAATGCAGGCATGAACCCACTATCGAGCATAAATACTCCCTCTTGGAGTTACAAGCATCTACTTGGCCAGAGCATCTACTAGTAACGGAGAGCATGCAAGATCATAAACAACACATAGATATAACTTTGATAATCAACATAACAAGTATTCTCTATTCATCGGATCCCAACAAACGCAACATATAGAATTACAGATAGATGATCTTGATCATGTTAGGCAGCTCACAAGATCCGACAATGATAGCACAATGGGGAGAAGACAACCATCTAGCTACTGCTATGGACCCATAGTCCAGGGGTAGACTACTCACACATCACTCCGGAGGCGACCATGGCGGCGTAGAGTCCTCCGGGAGATGATTCCCCTCTCCGGCAGGGTGCCGGAGGCGATCTCTGGATCCCCGAGATGGGATCGGCGTTGGCGGCGTCTCTGGAAGGTTTTCCGTATCGTGGCTCTCGGTACTGGGGGTTTCGTCACGGAGGCTTTAAGTAGGCGGAAGGGCAAGTCAGGAGGGGGCACAGGGGCCCCACACCATAGGCCGGCGCGGCCAAGGGAGGGGCCGCGCCGCCCTAGGGTTTGGGCACCTTGTGGCCCCACTTCGTTTCGTCTTCGGACTTCTGGAAGCTTCGTGGCAAAATAGGCCCCTGGGCGTTGATTTCGTCCAATTCCGAGAATATTTCCTTACTAGGATTTCTGAAACCAAAAACAGCAGAACAAAGAATCGGCACTTCGGCATCTTGTTAATAGGTTAGTTCCAGAAAATGCACGAATATGACATAAAGTGTGCATAAAACATGTAGATAACATCAATAATGTGGCATGGAACATAAGAAATTATCGATACGTTGGAGACGTATCAGCATCCCCAAGCTTAGTTCTGCTCGTCCCGAGCAGGTAAAACGATAACACAGATAATTTCTGGAGTGACATGCCATCATAATCTTGATCATACTATTTGTAAAGCATATGTAGTGAATGCAGCGATCAAAACAATGTATATGACATGAGTAAACAAGTGAATCATAAAGCAAAGACTTTTCATGAATAGCACTTCAAGACAAGCATCAATAAGTCTTGCATAAGAGTTAACTCATAAAGCAATAATTCAAAGTAAAGGCATTGAAGCAACACAAAAGAAGATTAAGTTTCAGCGGTTGCTTTCAACTTGTAACATGTATATCTCATGGATATTGTCAACATAGAGTAATATAACAAGTGCAATAAGCAAGTATGTAGGAATCAATGCACAGTTCACACAAGTGTTTGCTTCTTGAGGTGGAGAGAAATAGGTGAACTGACTCAACATTGAAAGTAGAAGAATTGTCCTCCATAGAGGAAAAGCATCGATTGCTATATTTGTGCTAGAGCTTTGATTTTGAAAACATGAAACAATTTTGTCAACGGTAGTAATAAAGCATATGTATCATGTAAATTATATCTTACAAGTTGCAAGCCTCATGCATAGTGTACTAATAGTGCCCGCACCTTGTCCTAATTAGCTTGGACTACCGGATCATCACAATGCACATGTTTTGACCAAGTGTCACAAAGGGGTACCTCTATGCCGCCTGTACAAAGGTCTAAGGAGAAAGCTCGCATTTGGATTTCTCGCTATTGATTATTCTCAACTTAGACATCCATACCGGGACAACATAGACAACAGATAATGGACTCCTCTTTTATGCATAAGCATGTAACAACAATTAATAATTTTCTCATTTGAGATTGAGGATATATGTCCAAAATCAAACTTCCACCATGGATCATGGCTTTAGTTAGCGGCCCAATGTTCTTCTCTAACAATATGCATGCTTAACCATAAGGTGGTAGATCTCTCTTACTTCAGACAAGACGGACATGCATAGCAACTCACATGAAATTCAACAATGAATAGTTGATGGCGTCCCCAGTGAACATGGTTATCGCACAACAAGCAACTTAATAAGAGATAAAGTGCATAATTACATATTCTATACCACAATAGTTTTTAAGCTATTTGTCCCATGAGCTATATATTGCAAAGGTGAATGATGGAATTTTAAAGGTAGCACTCAAGCAATTTACTTTGGAATGGCGGAAAATACCATGTAGTAGGTAGGTATGGTGGACACAAATGGCATAGTGGTTGGCTCAAGTATTTTGGATGCATGAGAAGTATTCCCTCTCGATACAAGGTTTAGGCTAGCAAGGTTTATTTGAAACAAACACAAGGATGAACCGGTGCAGCAAAACTCACATAAAAGACATATTGAAAACATTATAAGACTCTACACCGTCTTCCTTGTTGTTCAAACTCAATACTAGAAATTATCTAGACCTTAGAGAAACCAAATATGCAAACCAAATTTTAGCATGCTCTATGTATTTCTTCATTAATAGGTGCAAAGCATATAATGCAAGAGCTTAATCATGAACACAACAATTGCCAAGTATCACATTACCCAAGACATTTATAGCGATTACTACATGTATCATTTTCCAATTCCAACCATATAACAATTTAACGAAGGAGAAACTTCGCCATGAATACTATGAGTAGAAACCAAGGACATACTTGTCCATATGCTACAGCGGAGCGTGTCTCTCTCCCATAAAGTGAATGCTAGGATCCATTTTATTCAAACAAAACAAAAACAAAAACAAACCGACGCTCCAAGCAAAGCACATAAGATGTGATGGAATAAAAATATAGTTTCAGGGGAGGAACCTGATAATGTTGTCGATGAAGAAGGGGATGCCTTGGGCATCCCCAAGCTTAGACGCTTGAGTCTTCTTAGAATATGCAGGGGTGAACCACCGGGGCATCCCCAAGCTTAGAGCTTTTACTCTCCTTGATCATGTTGCATCATACTCCTCTCTTGATCCTTGAAAACTTCCTCCACACCAAACTCGAAACAACTCATTAGAGGGTTAGTGCACAATAAAAATTAACATATTCAGAGGTGACACAATCATTCTTAACACTTCTGGACATTGCATAATGCTACTGGACATTAATGGATCAAAGAAATTCATCCATCATAGCAAAAGAGGCAATGCGAAATAAAAGGCAGAATCTGTCAAAACAGAACAGTTCGTATTGACGAATTTTAAAATGGCACCAGACTTGCTCAAATGAAAATGCTCAAATTGAATGAAAGTTGCGTACATATCTGAGGATCATGCACGTAAATTGGCTTAATTTTCTGAGCTACCTACAGGGAGGTGGACCCAGATTCGTTACAGCAAAGAAATCTGGAACTGTGCAGTAATCCAAATCTAGTACTTACTTTTCTATCAACGACTTTACTTGGCACAATAAAACACAAAACTAAGATAAGGAGAGGTTGCTATAGTAGTAAATAACTTCCAAGACACAAATATAAAACAAAGTACTGTAACAAAATAACACATGGGTTATCTCCCAAGAAGTTCTTTCTTTATAGCCATTAAGATGGGCTCAGCAGTTTTAATGATGCACTCGCAAGAAATAGTATTTGAAGCAAAAGAGAGCATCAAGAGGCAAATTCAAAACAAATTTAAGCCTAACATGCTTCCTATGAAAAGGAATCTTGTACACAAATAAATTCATGAAGAGCAAAGTAACAAGCATAGGAAGATAAAACAAGTGTAGCTTCAAAAATTTCAGCACATAGAGAGGTGTTTTAGTAACATGAAAATTTTTGCAACCATATTTTCCTCTCTCATAATAATTTTCAGAGGCATCATGAACAAACTCAACAATATAAGTATCACATAAAGCATTCTTATTCACATGCATAAAAGTATCATTACCCTCCACATAAGCATAATCAATTTTATTAGTTGTAGTGGGAGCAAATTCAACAAAGTAGCTATCATTATTATTCTCCTCATCAAATATAGGAGGCATATTGTAATCATAATCAAATTTATCCTCCATAACAGGTGGTACTAAAAGACCAATATCATTATCATAAATAGGAGGCAAAGTATCATCAAACAAAATTTTCTCCTCAATGCTTGGGGGACTAAAAAGATCATGAAAACCAGCTTCCCCAAGCTTAGAACTTTCTATATTATTATCAACAATGGTGTTCAAAGTGTTCATACTAATATTACTACCAGCATGCAAATAAGATTCCATAGGTTTTTTAATTTTCGCATCAAACAATCCATGTTTTAAATCAGGAAATAGAATAAGAAGATCATTCTTGTACATTATGCCAAACTAGTGAAATAAAAACATGCATGATATTAAGTAAAGTAAAACAAGTAACTAATTTTTTTGTGTTTTTGATATAGCAAACAAGATAGCAAATAAAGTAAAACTAGCAACTAATTTTTTTGTATTTTGATTTAGTGCAGCAAACAAAGTAGTAAATAAAACTAAGCAAGACAAAAACAAAGTAAAGAGATTGAGAAGTGGAGACTCCCCTTGCAGCGTGTCTTGATCTCCCGGCAACGGCGCCGGAAATTTAGCTTGATGGCGTGTAACTCACACGTTCGTTGGGAACCCCAAGAGGAAGGTATGATGCGCACGGCAGCAAGTTTTCCCTCGTAAAGAAACCAAGGTTTATCGAACCAGGAGGAGCCAAGAAGCACGTTGAAGGTTGATGGCGGCGGGATGTAGTGCGGCGCAACACCAGGGATTCCGGCGCCAACGTGGAACCTGCACAACACAACCAAAGTACTTTGCCCCAACGAAACAGTGAGGTTGTCAATCTCACCGGCTTGCTGTAACAAAGGATTAACCGTATTGTGTGGAAGATGATTGTTTGCAGAAAACAGTAAAACAGTATTGCAGGAGATTGAATTTCAAGTAAAGAGAATTGGACCGGGGTCCACAGTTCACTAGAGGTGTCTCTCCCATAAGACAAACAAGCATGTTGGGTGAACAAATTACAGTTGGGCAATTGACAAATAAAGAGAGCATGACCATGCACATACATATCATGATGAGTATAGTGAGATTTAATTGGGCATTACGACAAAGTACATAGACCGCCATCCAACTGCATCTATGCCTAAAAAGTCCACCTTCAAAGTTATCATCCGAACCCCTTCCGGTATTAAGTTGCAAAGCAACAGGACAATTGCATTAAGTATGGTGCGTAATGTAATCAACAACTACATCCTTAGACATAGCATCAATGTTTTATCCCTAGTGGCAACAGCACAACACAACCTTAGAACTTTCTCATCCTTGTCCCGGTGTCAATGCAGGCATGAACCCACTATCGAGCATAAATACTCCCTCTTGGAGTTACAAGCATCTACTTGGCCAGAGCATCTACTAGTAACGGAGAGCATGCAAGATCATAAACAACACATAGATATAACTTTGATAATCAACATAACAAGTATTCTCTATTCATCGGATCCCAACAAACGCAATATATAGAATTACAGATAGATGATCTTGATCATGTTAGGCAGCTCACAAGATCCAACAATGATAGCACAATGGGGAGAAGACAACCATCTAGCTACTGCTATGGACCCATAGTCCAGGGGTAGACTACTCACACATCACTCCGGAGGCGACCATGGCGGCGTAGAGTCCTCCGGGAGATGATTCCCCTCTCCGGCAGGGTGCCGGAGGCGATCTCCCTGGATCCCCGAGATGGGATCGGCGTTGGCGGCGTCTGCGGAAGGTTTTCCGTATCGTGGCTCTCGGTGCGGGGTTTCGTCACGGAGGCTTTAAGTAGGCGGAAGGGCAAGTCGGGGAGGGGGCACGGGGCCCCACACCATAGGCCGGCGCGGCCAAGGGAGGCCGCGCCGCCTAGGGTTTGGGCACCACTGTGGCCCCACTTCGTTTCGTCTTCGGACTTACGGAAGCTTCGTGGCAAAATAGGCCCCTGGGCGTTGATTTCGTCCAATTCCGAGAATATTTCCTTACTAGGATTTCTGAAACCAAAAACAGCAGAAAACAGAATCGGCACTTCGGCATCTTGTTAATAGGTTAGTTCCAGAAAATGCACGAATATGACATAAAGTGTGCATAAAACATGTAGATAACATCAATAATGTGTCATGGAACATAAGAAATTATCGATACGTTGGAGACGTATCAGCATCCCCAAGCTTAGTTCTGCTCGTCCCGAGCAGTAAAACGATAACACGAGATAATTTCTGGAGTGACATGCCATCATAATCTTGATCATACTATTTGTAAAGCATATGTAGTGAATGCAGCGATCAAAACAATGTATATGACATGAGTAAACAAGTGAATCATAAAGCAAAGACTTTTCATGAATAGCACTTCAAGACAAGCATCAATAAGTCTTGCATAAGAGTTAACTCATAAAGCAATAATTCAAAGTAAAGGCATTGAAGCAACACAAAAGAAGATTAAGTTTCAGCGGTTGCTTTCAACTTGTAACATGTATATCTCATGGATATTGTCAACATAGAGTAATATAACAAGTGCAATAAGCAAGTATGTAGGAATCAATGCACAGTTCACACAAGTGTTTGCTTCTTGAGGTGGAGAGAAATAGGTGAACTGACTCAACATTGAAAGTAGAAGAATTGTCCTCCATAGAGGAAAAGCATCGATTGCTATATTTGTGCTAGAGCTTTGATTTTGAAAACATGAAACAATTTTGTCAACGGTAGTAATAAAGCATATGTATCATGTAAATTATATCTTACAAGTTGCAAGCCTCATGCATAGTGTACTAATAGTGCCCGCACCTTGTCCTAATTAGCTTGGACTACCGGATCATCACAATGCACATGTTTTGACCAAGTGTCACAAAGGGGTACCTCTATGCCGCATGTACAAAGGTCTAAGGAGAAAGCTCGCATTTGGATTTCTCGCTATTGATTATTCTCAACTTAGACATCCATACCGGGACAACATAGACAACAGATAATGGACTCCTCTTTTATGCATAAGCATGTAACAACAATTAATAATTTTCTCATTTGAGATTGAGGATATATGTCCAAAACTGAAACTTCCACCATGGATCATGGCTTTAGTTAGCGGCCCAATGTTCTTCTCTAACAATATGCATGCTTAACCATAAGGTGGTAGATCTCTCTTACTTCAGACAAGACGGACATGCATAGCAACTCACATGAAATTCAACAATGAATAGTTGATGGCGTCCCCAGTGAACATGGTTATCGCACAACAAGCAACTTAATAAGAGATAAAGTGCATAATTACATATTCTATACCACAATAGTTTTTAAGCTATTTGTCCCATGAGCTATATATTGCAAAGGTGAATGATGGAATTTTAAAGGTAGCACTCAAGCAATTTACTTTGGAATGGCGGAAAATACCATGTAGTAGGTAGGTATGGTGGACACAAATGGCATAGTGGTTGGCTCAAGTATTTTGGATGCATGAGAAGTATTTCCTCTCGATACAAGGTTTAGGCTAGCAAGGTTTATTTGAAACAAACACAAGGATGAACCGGTGCAGCAAAACTCACATAAAAGACATATTGAAAACATTATAAGACTCTACACCGTCTTCCTTGTTGTTCAAACTCAATACTAGAAATTATCTAGACCTTAGAGAAACCAAATATGCAAACCAAATTTTAGCATGCTCTATGTATTTCTTCATTAATAGGTGCAAAGCATATAATGCAAGAGCTTAATCATGAACACAACAATTGCCAAGTATCACATTACCCAAGACATTTATAGCGATTACTACATGTATCATTTTCCAATTCCAACCATATAACAATTTAACGAAGGAGAAACTTCGCCATGAATACTATGAGTAGAAACCAAGGACATACTTGTCCATATGCTACAGCGGAGCGTGTCTCTCTCCCATAAAGTGAATGCTAGGATCCATTTTATTCAAACAAAACAAAAACAAAAACAAACCGACGCTCCAAGCAAAGCACATAAGATGTGATGGAATAAAAATATAGTTTCAGGGGTGGAACCTGATAATGTTGTCGATGAAGAAGGGGATGCCTTGGGCATCCCCAAGCTTAGACGCTTGAGTCTTCTTAGAATATGCAGGGGTGAACCACCGGGGCATCCCCAAGCTTAGAGCTTTTACTCTCCTTGATCATGTTGCATCATACTCCTCTCTTGATCCTTGAAAACTTCCTCCACACCAAACTCGAAACAACTCATTAGAGGGTTAGTGCACAATAAAAATTAACATATTTAGAGGTGACACAATCATTCTTAACACTTCTGGACATTGCATAATGCTACTGGACATTAATGGATCAAAGAAATTCATCCATCATAGCAAAAGAGGCAATGCGAAATAAAAGGCAGAATCTGTCAAAACAGAACAGTTCGTATTGACGAATTTTAAAATGGCACCAGACTTGCTCAAATGAAAATGCTCAAATTGAATGAAAGTTGCGTACATATCTGAGGATCATGCACGTAAATTGGCTTAATTTTCTGAGCTACCTACAGGGAGGTGGACCCAGATTCGTTACAGCAAAGAAATCTGGAACTGTGCAGTAATCCAAATCTAGTACTTACTTTTCTATCAACGACTTTACTTGGCACAATAAAACACAAAACTAAGATAAGGAGAGGTTGCTACAGTAGTAAATAACTTCCAAGACACAAATATAAAACAAAGTACTGTAACAAAATAACACATGGGTTATCTCCCAAGAAGTTCTTTCTTTATAGCCATTAAGATGGGCTCGGCAGTTTTAATGATGCACTCGCAAGAAATAGTATTTGAAGCAAAAGAGAGCATCAAGAGGCAAATTCAAAACAAATTTAAGCCTAACATGCTTCCTATGAAAAGGAATCTTGTACACAAATAAATTCATGAAGAGCAAAGTAACAAGCATAGGAAGATAAAACAAGTGTAGCTTCAAAAATTTCAGCACATAGAGAGGTGTTTTAGTAACATGAAAATTTTTGCAACCATATTTTCCTCTCTCATAATAATTTTCAGAGGCATCATGAACAAACTCAACAATATAAGTATCACATAAAGCATTCTTATTCACATGCATAAAAGTATCATTACCCTCCACATAAGCATAATCAATTTTATTAGTTGTAGTGGGAGCAAATTCAACAAAGTAGCTATCATTATTATTCTCCTCATCAAATATAGGAGGCATATTGTAATCATAATCAAATTTATCCTCCATAACAGGTGGTACTAAAAGACCAATATCATTATCATAAATAGGAGGCAAAGTATCATCAAACAAAATTTTCTCCTCAATGCTTGGGGGACTAAAAAGATCATGAAAACCAGCTTCCCCAAGCTTAGAACTTTCTATATTATTAGCAACAATGGTGTTCAAAGCGTTCATACTAATATTACTACCAGCATGCAAATAAGATTCCATAGGTTTTTTAATTTTCGCATCAAACAATCCATGTTTTAAATCAGGAAATAGAATAAGAAGATCATTCTTGTACATTATGCCAAACTAGTGAAATAAAAACATGCATGATATTAAGTAAAGTAAAACAAGTAACTAATTTTTTTGTGTTTTTGATATAGCAAACAAGATAGCAAATAAAGTAAAACTAGCAACTAATTTTTTTGTATTTTGATTTAGTGCAGCAAACAAAGTAGTAAATAAAACTAAGCAAGACAAAAACAAAGTAAAGAGATTGAGAAGTGGAGACTCCCCTTGCAGCGTGTCTTGATCTCCCCGGCAACGGCGCCAGAAATTTAGCTTGATGGCGTGTAACTCACACGTTCGTTGGGAACCCCAAGAGGAAGGTATGATGCGCACAGCAGCAAGTTTTCCCTCAGAAAGAAACCAAGGTTTATCGAACCAGGAGGAGCCAAGAAGCACGTTGAAGGTTGATGGCGGCGGGATGTAGTGCGGCGCAACACCAGGGATTCCGGCGCCAACGTGGAACCTGCACAACACAACCAAAGTACTTTGCCCCAACGAAACAGTGAGGTTGTCAATCTCACCGGCTTGCTGTAACAAAGGATTAACCGTATTGTGTGGAAGATGATTGTTTGCAGAAAACAGTAAAACAGTATTGCAGTAGATTGAATTTCAGTAAAGAGAATTGGACCGGGGTCCACAGTTCACTAGAGGTGTCTCTCCCATAAGACAAACAGCATGTTGGGTGAACAAATTACAGTTGGGCAATTGACAAATAAAGAGAGCATGACCATGCACATACATATCATGATGATTATAGTGAGATTTAATTGGGCATTACGACAAAGTACATAGACCGCCATCCAACTGCATCTATGCCTAAAAGGTCCACCTTCAGGTTATCATCCGAACCCCTTCCAGTATTAAGTTGCAAAGCAATGCACAATTGCATTAAGTATGGTGCGTAATGTAATCAACAACTACATCCTTAGACATAGCATCAATGTTTTATCCCTAGTGGCAACAGCACAACACAACCTTAGAACTTTCTATCACTGTCCCAGGTGTCAATGCAGGCATGAACCCACTATCGAGCATAAATACTCCCTCTTGGAGTTACAAGCATCTACTTGGCCAGAGCATCTACTAGTAACGGAGAGCATGCAAGATCATAAACAACACATAGATATAACTTTGATAATCAACATAACAAGTATTCTCTATTCATCGGATCCCAACAAACGCAACATATAGAATTACAGATACATGATCTTGATCATGTTAGGCAGCTCACAAGATCCGACAATGATAGCACAATGGGGAGAAGACAACCATCTAGCTACTGCTATGGACCCATAGTCCAGGGGTAGACTACTCACACATCACTCCGGAGGCGACCATGGCGGCGTAGAGTCCTCCGGGAGATGATTCCCCTCTCCGGCAGGGTGCCGAAGGCGATCTCCTGGATCCCCCGAGATGGGATCGGCGTTGGCGGCGTCTCTGGAAGGTTTTCCGTATCGTGGCTCTCGGTACTGGGGGTTTCGTCACGGAGGCTTTAAGTAGGCGGAAGGGCAAGTCAGGAGGGGGCACAGGGGCCCCACACCATAGGCCGGCGCGGCCAAGGGAGGGGCCGCGCCGCCCTAGGGTTTGGGCACCCTGTGGCCCCACTTCGTTTCGTCTTCGGACTTCGGAAGCTTCGTGGCAAAATAGGCCCACAGGCGTTGATTTCGTCCAATTCCGAGAATATTTCCTTACTAGGATTTCTGAAACCAAAAACAGCAGAAAACAAAGAATCGGCACTTCGGCATCTTGTTAATAGGTTAGTTCCAGAAAATGCACGAATATGACATAAAGTGTGCATAAAACATGTAGATAACATCAATAATGTGGCATGGAACATAAGAAATTATCGATACGTTGGAGTCGTATCAAGGCGCCAGGTGAGGAAGAAGTTCCATACAAAATACCTATGAAAATTATTGAACGTGTTGTGGATAACCATTATACAGGGGATGGAACTGTTCATCCTGGAGATCATTTACTGTTCTTACATGAATTATGCGGTTTATTCAAGTGTGCAGGTATTGCTATGGATGAGGTGAGGAAGAAGCTATTCTCTATGTCGCTATCTGGTAAAGTGGCGCATTGGTATAAATTACTGGATGATGGGGATTCTCTTGAATGGAATGATATTGTGCCCCGATTTTATTCTAAGTTCTATCCTCCAAGTGAAATTCACAAAGACCGGAACCGCATATATAATTTTTGGCCTCATGATGGAGAGAGTATTGCCCAAGCGTGGGGGAGATTGAAGTCTTTAATGCTCAAATGCCCCATTCATGAGCTTCCTGGTAATATTATCATTAATAACTTCTATGCAAGACTTTCTTTTCAAGACAAGACCTTGCTGGATACATCTTGTTCTGGATCATTTACACGCAATAAAGAAGAGTTTAAAAGGGACCTTCTTAATCAGATCCAGGAGAATACTGAAGGATGGGAGAACGACAAAGATAGAGAGTCAAGTATAAACTATGATTATAAATGCATTGAAGCTTTTATGGATACTGATAAATTTCGTAATATGAGTGCTACTTATGGTCTTGATTCTCAAGTTGCTGCAAATCTTTATAAAGCTTTTGCCTCCCATTATGAATTGCCTAAGAAGAACTTTGATAAGTATCATGAACCGTATAAAGATAAAATTGATTCATCTATAAATAAATGTGTTGTAGTTGAAACTGTTGATCATGTTATTCCTGAAGCTTATATTGAAAAAACTCCTTTCCCTGCTAAAATGAAGGAGTACTCTGTTATAAATAGTGTTGTTAATAAAAGTGAAAAGAAACCTATAGAACCTGAAGAGCAAATAAAAGTTGAACCTGTTGTTGCAATAGTTAAAGATCTTGTGACTGAAAATGTGGAGGATGGTCATATTATTTTCTGTGAAGATGCTACTAATATTGTTTCACATCCTAATAAGTCTAGAAAGACTAGTGTTCCTATGCTATCTGTTAGAATTGGTGATCATTGCTATTATGGTTTATGCGATATTGGTGCAAGTATTAGTGCTATTCCTTATGAGCTTTATACGAAGATCATGCATGAAATTGGTTCTTGTGAACTTGAAGATATTGATGTGGTTATTCGGCTAGCTAATAGAGAAACTATCTCTCCAATTGGTATTGTTCGAGATGTGGAAGTTCTATGTGGTAAGATTAAATATCCTGCTGACTTTTTGGTACTTGGTTCTGCTGCTAGTAAGTATTGTCCTATCATTTTTGGTAGACCTTTTCTAAATACTTGTGGAGCTGTTATAGATTGCAAGAAAGAGAAAATTTTGACTAAATTTGCTGGTGAATCTTATGAGTTTAATTTCTCTAAATTTGGCAAAACTCCTTATAAAGCTGATTCACCTAATAATGATTTTAGAGTTGAACAGTGTGCATCTATTGCTCTTGCTCCTAATAATCCTTTGCAGCAACATTTGGAGAATAGTGAGAGTGAAGTATTTAGGGAAGAAAGGAATGAGCTTGATGAAATTTTCCTTCGTCAACCTATTCTTAAGCATGATTTACCGGTAGAAGATCTAGGTACAACATTGCCACCAAAGGAAGATCCTGTTTTTGATTTAAAACCATTGCCTGATAATCTTAAATATGCTCATATTGATGATAAGAAAATATATCCTGTTATTATTAGTTCTAAGCTTTCAGAGATTGAGGAAGAAAGGTTATTGGAAATATTGAAGAAAAACCGAGGAGCTATTGGCTACACTCTTGATGACTTGAAGGGGATTTCTCCCTCTATTTGCCAACATGCCATTAATATGGAAGATGATGCAAAGCCTGTTGTTGAACATCAGCGTCGTCTAATTCCTAAGATGAAGGATGTGGTAAGAAATGAGGTATTAAAACTTCTTGAAGCTGGTATTATATATCCTATTGTTGATAGTAGATGGGTTAGTCCTGTGCATTGTGTTCCTAAGAAAGGAGGAATGACTGTTGTGCCTAATGATAATGATGAGCTCATCCCTCAAAGAGTAGTTGTAGGGTATAGAATGTGCATTGATTATCGAAAAGTTAATAAGGTTACTAAGAAAGATCATTACCCTTTACCTTTTATTGATCAAATGTTAGAAAGGTTATCTAAAAAATACTCATTTTTGCTTTCTTGATGGTTATTCTGGGTTTTCACAAATTGCTGTTAAAACTAAGGATCAAGAGAAAACCACTTTCACTTGTCCCTATGGAACTTATGCTTATAGACGTATGCCTTTTGGTTTATGTAATGCTCCTGCTACTTTTCAAAGATGCATGTCTGCTATTTTTCATGGCTTTTGTGAGAATATTGTGGAGGTATTCATGGATGATTTTTCAGTCTATGGAAATTCTTTTGATAATTGCTTGCGAAACCTTGATAAAGTTTTGCAGAGATGTGAAGAAACTAACCTTGTTCTTAATAGGGAGAAATGCCACTTTATGGTTAATGAAGGAATTGTATTGGGACATAAAATTTCCGAGAGAGGTATTGAAGTTGATAGAGCTAAAGTTGAAGCAATTGAGAAGATGCCCTATCCTAGGGATGTTAAAGGTATTCGTAGTGTTCTTGGTCATGCTGGGTTTTATAGGAGGTTTATTAAAGATTTCTCCAAGATATCAAAACCTCTTACTAATCTTCTTCAAAAAGATGCACCTTTTGTTTTTGATGATGATTGTAAGGAAGCTTTTGAAAGTCTAAAGAAAGCCTTAACAACTGCTCCTATAGTTGAACCTCCTGATTGGAACTTACCATTTGAAATTATGTGTGATGCTAGTGATTTTGCTGTAGGCGCTGTTGATGGCGTGTAACTCACACGTTCGTTGGGAACCCCAAGAGGAAGGTATGATGCGCACAGCAGCAAGTTTTCCCTCAGAAAGAAACCAAGGTTTATCGAACCAGGAGGAGCCAAGAAGCACGTTGAAGGTTGATGGCGGCGGGATGTAGTGCGAGCGCAACGGCGAGATTCCGGCGCCAACGTGGAACCTGCACAACACAACCAAAGTACTTTGCCCCAACGAAACAGTGAGGTTGTCAATCTCACCGGCTTGCTGTAACAAAGGATTAACCGTATTGTGTGGAAGATGATTGTTTGCAGAAAACAGTAGAACAAGTATTGCAGTAGATTGTATTTCAGTAAAGAGAATTGGACCGGGGTCCACAGTTCACTAGAGGTGTCTCTCCCATAAGACGAACAGCATGTTGGGTGAACAAATTACAGTTGGGCAATTGACAAATAAAGAGAGCATGACCATGCACATACATATCATGATGAGTATAGTGAGATTTAATTGGGCATTACGACAAAGTACATAGACCGCCATCCAACTGCATCTATGCCTAAAAAGTCCACCTTCAGGTTATCATCCGAACCCCCTCCAGTATTAAGTTGCTAACAACAGACAATTGCATTAAGTATTGCGCGTAATGTAACTAGTGACTACATCTTTGAACATAGCACTAATGTTTTATCCCTAGTGGCAACAGCACATCCATAACCTTAGAGGTTCTTGTCACCCCTCCAGATTCACGGAGACATGAACCCACTATCGAGCATAAATACTCCCTCTTGGAGTTACTAGCATCAACTTGGCCAGAGCATCTACTAATAACGGAGAGCATGCAAGATCATAAACAACACATAGATATAACTTTGATAATCAACATAACAAGTATTCTCTATTCATCGGATCCCAACAAACGCAACATATAGAATTACAGATAGATGATCTTGATCATGTTAGGCAGCTCACAAGATCCGACAATGATAGCACAATGGGGAGAAGACAACCATCTAGCTACTGCTATGGACCCATAGTCCAGGGGTAGACTACTCACACATCACACCGGAGGCGACCATGGCGGCGTAGAGTCCTCCGGGAGATGATTCCCCTCTCCGGCAGGTGCGGAGGCGATCTCCTGGATCCCCCGAGATGGGATCGGCGTTGGCGGCGTCTCTGGAAGGTTTTCCGTATCGTGGCTCTCGGTACTGGGGGTTTCGTCACGGAGGCTTTAAGTTGGCGGAAGGGTAAGTCAAGAGGCGGCACGGGGGGCCCAAACTACAGGCCGGCGCGGCCAGGGGTGGGGCCGCGCCGCCCTAGGGTTTGGCCACCCCGTGGCCCCTCTTCGTTTCATCTTCGGACTTCTGGAAGCTTCGTGGAAAAATAGGCCCCTGGGCTTTAATTTCGTCCAATTCCGAGAATATTTCCTTACTAGGATTTCTGAAACCAAAAACAGCAGAAAACAAAGAATCGGCACTTCGGCATCTTGTTAATAGGTTAGTTCCAGAAAATGCACGAATATGACATAAAGTGTGCATAAAACATGTAGATAACATCAATAATGTGGCATGGAACATAAGAAATTATCGATACGTCGGAGACGTATCAGCATCCCCAAGCTTAGTTCTGCTCGTCCCGAGCAGGTAAAACGATAACACAGATAATTTCTGGAGTGACATGCCATCATAATCTTGATCATACTATTTGTAAAGCATATGTAGTGAATGCAGCGATCAAAACAATGTATATGACATGAGTAAACAAGTGAATCATAAAGCAAAGACTTTTCATGAATAGCACTTCAAGACAAGCATCAATAAAGTCTCGCATAAGAGTTAACCCATAAAGCAATAATTCATAGTAAAAGCATTGAAGCAACACAAAGGAAGATTAAGTTTCAGTGGTTGCTTTCAACTTATAACATGTATATCTCATGGATATTGTCAACATAGAGTAATATAATAAGTGCAATAAGCAAGTATGTAGGAATCAATGCACAGTTCACACAAGTGTTTGCTTCTTGAGGTGGAGAGAAATAGGTGAACTGACTCAACATTGAAAGTAAAAGAATGGTCCTCCATAGAGGAAAAGCATCGATTGCTATATTTGTGCTAGAGCTTTGATTTTGAAAACATGAAACAATTTTGTCAACGGTAGTAATAAGGCATATGCGTCATGTAAATTATATCTTATAAGTTGCAAGCCTCATGCATAGTGTACTAATAGTGCCCGCACCTTGTCCTAATTAGCTTGGACTACCGGATCATCACAATGCACTGTTTTAACCAAGTGTCACAAAGGGGTACCTCTATGCCGCCTGTACAAAGGTCTAAGGAGAAAGCTCGCATTGGATTTCTCGCTTTTGATTATTCTTCAACTTAGACATCCATACCGGGACAACATAGACAACAGATAATGGACTCCTCTTTTATGCATAAGCATGTAACAACAATTAATAATTTTCTCATTTGAGATTGAGGATATATGTCCAAAACTGAAACTTCCACCATGGATCATGGCTTTAGTTAGCGGCCCAATGTTCTTCTCTAACATATGCATGCTTAACCATAAGGTGGTAGATCTCTCTTACTTCAGACAAGACGGACATGCATAGCAACTCACATGAAATTCAACAATGAATAGTTGATGGCGTCCCCAGTGAACATGGTTATCGCACAACAAGCAACTTAATAAGAGATAAAGTGCATAATTACATATTCAACACCACAATAGTTTTTAAACTATTTGTCCCATGAGCTATATATTGCAAAGGTGAATGATGGAATTTTAAAGGTAGCACTCAAGCAATTTACTTTGGAATGGCGGAAAATACCATGTAGTAGGTAGGTATGGTGGACACAAATGGCATAGTGGTTGGCTCAAGTATTTTGGATGCATGAGAAGTATTCCCTCTCGATACAAGGTTTAGGCTAGCAAGGCTTATTTGAAACAAACACAAGGATGAACCGGTGCAGCAAAACTCACATAAAAGACATATTGAAAACATTATAAGACTCTACACCGTCTTCCTTGTTGTTCAAACTCAATACTAGAAATTATCTAGACCTTAGAGAAACCAAATATGCAAACCAAATTTTAGCATGCTCTATGTATTTCTTCATTAATGGGTGCAAAGCATATGATGCAAGAGCTTAAACATGAGCACAACAATTGCCAAGTATCACATTACCCAAGACATTTATAGCAATTACTACATGTATCATTTTCCAATTCCAACCATATAACAATTTAACGAAGGAGAAACTTCGCCATGAATACTATGAGTAGAAACCAAGGACATACTTGTCCATATGCTACAGCGGAGCGTGTCTCTCTCCCATAAAGTGAATGCTAGGATCCATTTTATTCAAACAAAACAAAAACAAAAACAAACCGACGCTCCAAGCAAAGCACATAAGATGTGATGGAATAAAAATATAGTTTCAGGGGAGGAACCTGATAATGTTGTCGATGAAGAAGGGGATGCCTTGGGCATCCCCAAGCTTAGACGCTTGAGTCTTCTTCATATATGCAGGGGTGAACCACCGGGGCATCCCCAAGCTTAGAGCTTTCACTCTCCTTGATCATGTTGCATCATACTCCTCTCTTGATCCTTGAAAACTTCCTCCACACCAAACTCGAAACAACTCATTAGAGGGTTAGTGCACAATATAAATTGACATATTCAGAGGTGACACAATCATTCTTAACACTTCTGGACATTGCATAATGCTACTGGACATTAGTGGATCAAAGAAATTCATCCAACATAGCAAAAGAGGCAATGCGAAATAAAAGGCAGAATCTGTCAAAACAGAACAGTTCGTATTGACGAATTTTAAAATGGCACCAGACTTGCTCAAATGAAAATGCTCAAATTGAATGAAAGTTGCGTACATATCTGAGGATCATGCACGTAAATTGGCTTAATTTTCTGAGCTACCTACAGGGAGGTGGACCCAGATTCGTGACAGCAAAGAAATCTGGAACTGCGCAGTAATCCAAATCTAGTACTTACTTTTCTATCAACGGCTTAACTTGGCACAACAAAACACAAAACTAAGATAAGGAGAGGTTGCTACAGTAGTAAACAACTTCCAAGACACAAAATAAAAACAAAGTACTGTAGGTAAAAATATGGGTTGTCTCCCATAAGCGCTTTTCTTTAACGCCTTTCAGCTAGGCGCAGAAAGTGTGTATCAAGTATTATCAAGAGACGAAGTGTCAACATCATAATTTGTTCTCATAATAGAATCAAAAGGGTACTTCATTCTCTTTCTAGGGAAGTGTTCCATACCTTTCTTGAGAGGAAATTGATATTTTATATTACCTTCCTTCATATCAATGATAGCACCAACAGTTCGAAGAAAAGGTCTTCCCAATATAATGGGACAAGATGCATTGCATTCAATATCCAAGACAACAAAATCAACGGGAACAAGGTTATTGTTAACGGTAATGCGAACATTATCAACTTTACCCAAAGGTTTCTTTGTAGAATGATCAGCAAGATTAACATCCAAATAACAATTTTTCAGCGGTGGCAAGTCAAGCATATTATAAATTTTCTTAGGCATAACAGAAATACTTGCACCAAGATCACATAAAGCATTACAATCAAAATCTTTAACCTTCATCTTAATGATGGGCTCCCAACCATCCTCTAGCTTTTTAGGAATAGAGGCTTCGCGCTCTAGTTTCTCTTCTCTAGCTTTTATGAGAGCATTTGTAATATGATGTGTAAAAGCCAAATTTATAGAACTAGCATTAGGACTTTTAGCAAGTTTTTGCAAGAACTTTATAACTTCAGAGATGTGGCAATCATCAAAATTCAAACCATTATAATCTAAAGCAATGGGATCATCATCCCCAATGTTGGAAAAAATTTCAGCAGCTTTATCACAGGCAGTTTCATGCTTTTTAGCGATTTCGAGGCAGTTTTTCGCGCTTTGCATTAGAAGTGGAAACATTGCTAACACCAATTCTTTTATTATTATTAGTAGGAGGTGCAGCAACATGTGTAGCATTAGCATTACTAGTGGTGGTAATAGTCCAAACTTTAGCTACATTCTTCTCTTTTGCTAATTTTTTATTTTCTTCTCTATCCCACCTAGCACGCAGTTCAGCCATTAATCTTATATTCTCATTAATTCTAACTTGAATGGCATTTGCTGTAGTAACAATTTTATTATGATGATTTTCATTAGGCAAAACTTTTGATTTCAAAAGATCAACATCAGCAGAAAGACTATCGACTTTAGAAGCAAGTATATCAATTTTCCCAAACTTTTCTTCAACAGATTTGTTAAAAGCAGTTTGTGTACTAATAAATTCTTTAAGCATGGCTTCAAGTCCAGGGGATGAACTCCTATTATTATTGTAAGAATTCCCATAAGAATTACCATAGCCGTTGCCATTATTATAAGGATATGGCCTATAGTTGTTACTAGAATTGTTCCGGTAAGCATTGTTGTTGAAATTATTATTTTTAATGAAGTTTACATCAACATGTTCTTCTTGTGAAACCAATAAAGCTAATGGAACATTATTAGGATCAATATTAGTCCTATCATTCACAAGCATAGACATAATAGCATCAATCTTATCACTCAAGGAAGAGGTTTCTTCGACAGAATTTACCTTCTTACCTTGTGGAGCTCTTTCCGTGTGCCATTCAGAGTAGTTGATCATCATATTATCAAGAAGCTTTGTTGCTTCACCAAGAGTGATGGACATAAAGGTACCTCCAGCAGCTGAATCCAATAAATTCCGTGAAGAAAAATTTAGTCCTGCATAGAAGGTTTGGATGATCATCCAAGTAGTCAGTCCATGGGTTGGGCAATTTTTAACCAGAGATTTCATTCTTTCCCAAGCTTGAGCAACATGTTCAGTATCTAATTGTTTAAAATTCATTATGCTACTCCTCAAAGATATAATTTTAGCAGGGGGATAATATCTACCAATAAAAGCATCCTTGCATTTAGTCCATGAATCAATACTATTCTTAGGCAGAGATAGCAACCAATCTTTAGCTCTTCCTCTTAATGAGAAAGGGAACAATTTTAGTTTAATAATATCACCATCTACATATTTATATTTTTGCATTTCACATAGTTCAACAAAATTATTAAGATGGGCAGCAGCATCATCAGAACTAACACCAGAAAATTGCTCTCCCATAACAAGATTCAGTAAAGCAGGTTTAATTTCAAAGAATTCTGCTGTAGTAGCAGGTGGAGCAATAGGTGTGCATAAGAAATCATTATTATTTGTGGTTGTGAAGTCACACAACTTAGTATTTTCAGGGTTGGCCATTTTAGCAACAGTAAATAAAGCAAACTAGATAAAGTAAATGCAAGTAAACTAATTTTTTTGTGTTTTTGATATAGCAAACAAGATAGCAAATAAAGTAAAACTAGCAACTAATTTTTTTGTATTTTGATTTAGTGCAGCAAACAAAGTAGTAAATAAAACTAAGCAAGACAAAAACAAAGTAAAGAGATTGAGAAGTGGAGACTCCCCTTGCAGCGTGTCTTGATCTCCCCGGCAACGACGCCAGAAAAAGAGCTGTTGACGTGGGAGTTGAAAATCTTTGTGGTGTAACTTTCCTTCGATCCCCGGCAACGGCGCCAGAAAAAGAGCTTGATGGCGTGTAACTCACACGTTCGTTGGGAACCCCAAGAGGAAGGTATGATGCGCACAGCAGCAAGTTTTCCCTCAGAAAGAAACCAAGGTTTATCGAACCAGGAGGAGCCAAGAAGCACGTTGAAGGTTGATGGCGGCGGGATGTAGTGCGGCGCAACACCAGGGATTCCGGCGCCAACGTGGAACCTGCACAACACAACCAAAGTACTTTGCCCCAACGAAACAGTGAGGTTGTCAATCTCACCGGCTTGCTGTAACAAAGGATTAACCGTATTGTGTGGAAGATGATTGTTTGCAGAAAACAGTAGAACAAGTATTGCAGTAGATTGTATTTCAGTAAAGAGAATTGGACCGGGGTCCACAGTTCACTAGAGGTGTCTCTCCCATAAGACGAACAGCATGTTGGGTGAACAAATTACAGTTGGGCAATTGACAAATAAAGAGAGCATGACCATGCACATACATATCATGATGAGTATAGTGAGATTTAATTGGGCATTACGACAAAGTACATAGACCGCCATCCAACTGCATCTATGCCTAAAAAGTCCACCTTCAGGTTATCATCCGAACCCCCTCCAGTATTAAGTTGCTAACAACAGACAATTGCATTAAGTATTGCGCGTAATGTAACTAGTGACTACATCCTTGAACATAGCACTAATGTTTTATCCCTAGTGGCAACAGCACATCCATAACCTTAGAGGTTCTTGTCACCCCTCCAGATTCACGGAGACATGAACCCACTATCGAGCATAAATACTCCCTCTTGGAGTTACTAGCATCAACTTGGCCAGAGCATCTACTAATAACGGAGAGCATGCAAGATCATAAACAACACATAGATATAACTTTGATAATCAACATAACAAGTATTCTCTATTCATCGGATCCCAACAAACGCAACATATAGAATTACAGATAGATGATCTTGATCATGTTAGGCAGCTCACAAGATCCGACAATGATAGCACAATGGGGAGAAGACAACCATCTAGCTACTGCTATGGACCCATAGTCCAGGGGTAGACTACTCACACATCACACCGGAGGCGACCATGGCGGCGTAGAGTCCTCCGGAGATGATTCCCCTCTCCGGCGAGGTGCCGGAGGCGATCTCTGGATCCCCGAGATGGGATCGGCGTTGGCGGCGTCTCTGGAAGGTTTTCCGTATCGTGGCTCTCGGTACTGGGGGTTTCGTCACGGAGGCTTTAAGTAGGCAGAAGGGTAAGTCAAGAGGCGGCACGGGGGGCCCAAACTACAGGCCGGCGCGGCCAGGGGTGGGGCCGCGCCGCCCTAGGGTTTGGCCACCCCGTGGCCCCTCTTCGTTTCGTCTTCGGACTTCTGGAAGCTTCGTGGAAAAATAGGCCCCTGGGCTTTAATTTCGTCCAATTCCGAGAATATTTCCTTACTAGGATTTCTGAAACCAAAAACATCAGAAAACAGCAACTGGCACTTCTGTAGGATAACGTTGCATAGAAAACAAAAAATTTCCTACGGCGAACACGCAATCCAAGCCAAGATGCAATCTAGAAGACGGTAGCAACGAGGGGGTATCGAGTCTCACCCTTGAAGAGATTCCAAAGCCTACAAGATGAGGCTCTTGTTGCTGCGGTAGACGATCACTTGCCGCTTGCAAAAGCGCGTAGAAGATCTTGATCACGATCGGTTCCGGCGCCACGAACGGGCAGCACCTCCGTACTCGGTCACACGTTCGGTTGTTGATGAAGACGACGTCCACCTCCCCGTTCCAGCGGGCAGCGGAAGTAGTAGCTCCTCTTGAATCCGACAGCACGACGGCGTGGTGTCGGTGGCGGTGAAGAAGTCCGGCGGAGCTTCGCTAAGCTACGCGGGAGATATGGAGGAGAGGGGGGCGGCTAGGGTTTGGGAGGGGGTGGCCGGCCACTTCAATGGGGCGGCCAGCTTGTGGTCTTGGGGTGGCCGGCCCCCTCCCTTGGCCCCTCATTATATAGGTGGATCCCCAAGTGTTGGTGTCCAAGTCTTCGAATAAGACCCGAACCAAAAACCTTCCATAAGAGGGGAAACCTAGCCCAACTAGGACTCCCACCAAAAGGTGGGATTTCCACCTCCCATGTGGGGGGTGGCCGGCCCCCTATGGAGGAGTCCACTTGGGACTCCTCCCCATCTAGGGTTGGCCGGCCATGGAGGTGGAGTCCCATGTGGACTCCACCTTCCTTGGTGGTTTCTTCCGGACTTTTCTAGAACCTTCTAGAACCTTCCATAGAACCTTCCGCGACATTTTATTTCACATAAAATGACATCCTATATATGAATCTTATTCTCCGGACCATTCCGGAACTCCTCGTGATGTCCGGGATCTCATCCGGGACTCCGAACAAATATTCGAACTCCATTCCATATTCAAGTACTACCATTTCAACATCCAACTTTAAGTGTGTCACCCTACGGTTCGTGAACTATGCGGACATGGTTGAGTACTTACTCCGACCAATAACCAATAGCGGGATCTGGAGATCCATAATGGCTCCCACATATTCAACGATGACTTTAGTGATCGAATGAACCATTCACATACATTACTAATTCCCTTTGTCTCGCGATATTTTACTTGTCCGAGGTTTGATCTTCGGTATCACTCTATACCTTGTTCAACCTCGTCTCCTGACAAGTACTCTTTACTCGCATGCCGTGGTATGTGGTCTCTTATGAACTCATTCATATGCTTGCAAGACATTAGACGACATTCCACCGAGAGGGCCCAGAGTATATCTATCCGTCATCGGGATGGACAAATCCCACTGTTGATCCATATGTCTCAACTCATACTTTCCGGATACTTAATCCCACCTTTATAGCCACCCATTTACGCAAAGTGGTGTTTGGTGTAATCAAAGTACCTTTCCGGTATAAGTGATTTACATGATCTCATGGTCATAAGGACTAGGTAACTATGTATCGAAAGCTTATAGCAAATAACTTAATGACGAGATCTTATGCTACGCTTAATTGGGTGTGTCCATTACATCATTCATACAACGACATAACCTTGTTATTAATAACATCCAATGTTCATGATTATGAAACTAATCATCCATTAATCAACAAGCTAGTTTAAGAGGCATACTAGGGACTTCTTGTTTGTCTACATATCACACATGTACTAATGTTTCGGTTAATACAATTCTAGCATGATATATAAACATTTATCATAAACATAAAGATATAAATAATAACCACTTTATTATTGCCTCTAGGGCATATCTCCTTCAGTCTCCCACTTGCACTAGAGTCAATAATCTAGATTACATTGTAATATACCTAACACCCATGGCATTCTGGTGTTGGTCATGCTTTGCCCTAGGGAGAGCTTTAGTCAACGGATCTGCTACATTCAGATCAGTGTGTACTTTGCAAATCTTTACTTCTCCATCTTCGATGTACTCGCGAATCGAGTGGTAACGCAGCTTGATATGCTTCAGCCTCTTGTGTGACCTTGGCTCTTGTGCATTGGCGATGGCACCCATGTTATCACAAAGAAATGATTAATGGGTCCAATGCACTAGGAACCACACCGAGCTCTACAATGAACCTCTTCATCCATACCGCTTCGATGAAGCCTCCGAAGCCGCTTATGTACTCGATTCTGTTGAAGACTTCGCCACCGTGCACCGCTTCGAGCTTGCCCGACCATCGCAGCACCATTCAATATAAACACGTACCGAGATTGTGACTTAGAGTCATCAGGATCGGTGTTCCAACTTGCATCGGTGTAACCGTTTACAACGAGCTCTTGGTCACCTCCATAACAAACAAACCTATCCTAAGTTCTTTTCAAGTACTTCAGGATATTCTTGACCGGTGTCCAGTGTTCCATTCCTGGATCACTTTGATATCTGCTAGTCAAACTAACAGCATGTGCTATATCCGGTCTAGTACATAGCATGGCATACATGATAGATCCTACTGCCGAGGCATAGGGGATACTACTCATCCTTTCTCTTTCTTCTGCCGTAGCCGGTCCTTGAGTCTTACTCAATACCTTGCACAGTAACATAGGTAAGAACCCTTTCTTACTTTCGTCCATTCTAAACTTCTTTAGAATCTTGTCCAGATATGTACTGTGATAGCCCTATTAGGCGTCTTGATCTATCTCTATAAATCTTGATGCCTAATATATACGATGCTTCACCAAGGTCTTTCATTGAAAAACTATTATTCAAATAACCCTTAACACTGCTTAATAGTTCTATATCATTCCCGATCAATAATATGTCATCTACATATAATATCAGGAATGCTACGTAGCTCCCACTCACTTTCTTGTAAATACGGGCCTCTCCATGACACCTTTGTATAAACCCGAAGTCTTTGATCACCTTATCAAAGCGTCGGTTCCAACTTCTTGATGCTTGCTTCAGTCCATAGATTGAACGCTGAAGTTTGCATACTTTGTCAGCATTTTTAGGATCGACAAAACCTTTGGGTTGTACCATATACAACTCTTCCTCAATGTCTCCATTAAGGAACGCCGTTTTGACATCCATCTGCCAAATCTCATAATCGAAAAATGCAGCTATTGCTAACAAAATCCTCACAGATTTTAGCTTCGCTACGGGTGAGAAAGTCTCATCGTAGTCAACTCCTTGAATTTGTCGGAAAGCCGTTGCGCCAAGTCGAGCTTTATAGACGATAATATTACCATCAAGATCTGTTTTCCTTTTGAAGATCCATTTATTCTCGACAGCCTTTCGGCTATCAGGTAAGTCTACCAAAGTCCATACTTTGTTATCATACATGGATCCCATTTCGGATTTCATGGCTTCTTGCCATTTGTTGGAATCTGGGCTCATCATTGCTTCTTCATACGTCGCAGGGTCCTCATCATTGTTATCCACAATCATGACATTTAGACAAGGATCATACCAATCAGGAGTGGCACGTTCCCTTGTCGATCTGCGAGGTTTAGTAGTTTCCTCGTTCGAAGTTTCATGATCATTATCATTAGCTTCCTCTGTTGCCGGTGTAGGCGGTACAGGTACAATTTCCGATCGCGCTACTCGATCAACGAGTATAGATTCATCAATCTCATCGAGTTCTACTTTTCTTCCAGTCACTTCTTTAGTGAGAAATTCTTTCTCAAGAAAGGTTCCGTTCTTAGCAACAAAGATTTTGCCTTCGGATTTGTGATAGAAAGTGTACCCTATAGTTTCCTTAGGATAACCTATGAAGACGCATTTCTCCGCTTTGGGTTCTAGCTTGTCCGGTTGTAACTTCTTTACATAGGCTTCGCAACCCCAAACTTTCAGAACGACTTAGGTTTCTTATTAAACCATAATTCATACGGTGTCGTTTCTACGGATTTTGATGGTGCTCTATTTAAAGTGAATGCGGCTGTCTCTAATGCATAACTCCAAAATGATAACGGCAAATCAGTAAGAGACATCATACTACGAACCATATCTAAGAGAGTTCGATTACGACGTTTGGACACACCGTTTCGTTGTGGTGTTCCCGGCGGTGTCAATTGTGAAAGTATTCCGCATTTCTTTAAATGCATGCCAAACTCATAACTCAGATATTCACCTCCACGATCAGATCGTAGAAATTTGATCTTCTTGTTACGTTGATTTTCTACTTCACTTTGAAATTCCTTAAACTTCTCGAAAGTTTCGGATTTATGTTTCATGAAATAGATATACCCATATCTACTCAGATCATCTGTGAAGGTTAGAACATAACGATAACCACCGCGCGATGCTACGCTCATTGGTCCACATACATTGGTATGTATGATTTCCAATAAGTCAGTAGCTCGCTCCATCATACCAGAAAATGGAGTCTTTGTCATTTTTCCCATTAGACATGCTTCGCATCTATCAAGTGACTCAAAGTCAAGTGATTCAAGTAATCCATCGGTATGGAGTTTCTTCATGCGTTTCACTCCAATATGACCAAGGCAGCGATTGCCACATATAAGTAGAATTATCATTTAATTTAATTCGCTTAGCATCAATGTTATGTATATGCGTATCACTACTATCGAGATCTAACAAATAAGCCATTCTTTTGTGGTGCTCGACCATAAAAGATATTATTCATAAAAATAGAACAACCATTATTCTCAGACTTGAATGAATAACCGTCTTGCATTAAACAAGATCCAGATATAATGTTCATGCTCAACGCGGGTACAAAATAACAATTATTTAGGCTTAAAACTAATCCCGAAGGTAGATGTAGAGGAAGTGTGCCGACAGCGATCACATCGACTTTGGATCTATTTCCAACGCGCATCGTCACTTCATCTTTCAGTAGTCTTCGTTTATTCTTTAGTTCTGTTTGAGTTACAGATATGAGCAACCGAACCGGTATCAAATACCCAGGTACTAGAACGAGAACCGATGAGATAAACAGCTATAACATGTATATCGGATATACCTTCTTTCTTCTTCTTGACAAGGCCGCTCTTCGGATCAGCCGAGATACTTGGAGCAATTACGCTTCCAGTTGTCCCTTCTCCTTGCGATAATAGCACTCGGCATCGGGCTTAGGGCCGTTCTTAGGTTTCATAGGAGGCGTGGCAGCTTTCTTGCCACCCTTCTTGAATTTCCCCTTAGACTTGCCCTGTTTCTTGAAACTGGTGGTCTTGTTGACCATCAACACTTGGTGCTCTTTCTTGATCTCAATCTCGGCAGCTTTTAGCATGCCAAAGAGTTCGAGTAACTCCTTGTTCATGTTCTGCATATTGTAGTTCATCACAAAGTTCTTGTAACTTGGTGGCGGTGATTGAAGGACACGATTAATCCCCGATCTGTTAGGAATCACTATTCCCAAGTCAACGAGTTTCTTCGCATGCCCGGTCATGGCGAGCATGTGCTCACTAACGGAGCTGCCTTCTTCCATCATACGGTGAAGAAATGTTTCGATGCTTCATAGCATTCCACGGCCGCATGAGTCTCGAATATAGCTTTCAGCTCATTCATCAACTCATGAGGATCATGGTGCTCAAAACGTTTTTGAAGATCGGATTCCAGGCTGCACGGGATGGCACACCGAACTTGAGAGTACCGAGTTTTCCGAGTCGCGTAAACAGCTTTTACTTCATCGGTTTCATCTTCTGCAGAGGGTCACCTAGCGGTGCATCAAGCACAAATTGCAGATTTCCGCCGTAGAGGAAGATCCTCACATGACGGAACCGTCGGTGAAGTTGCTACCGTTGCTCTTAAGTTTCTCTTTCTCTAGGAACCGATTAAAATTGATTGGGGACGCCATCTCTACAACATATATTTGCAATAGTTTAGACTAAGTTTATGACAAATTGAGTTCAAATTTTAATTCAACATAATTAAAAATCTAGGTGAACTCCCACTCAAAACAATATCCCTCGCATTGTCTTAGTGATCACACGAACCAAATCCACCGCACCTAAGCCCGATCATCACGAGAAAAGGTGTGACTTCAATGGCGAACACTCAAAGTGTTCATCATATCAACCATATGATTCATGCTCTACCTTTCGGTATCACGTGTTCCGAGACCATGTCTGTACATGCTAGGCTCGTCAAGGCCACCTTAGTATCCGCATGTGCAAAACTGTCTTGCACCCGTTGTATGCACTTGTTGATTCTATCACACCCGATCATCACGAGATGCTTCGAAACGACAAGTCTTGGCAACGGTGCTACTAAGGATGAACACTTTATTATCTTGAGATTTTAGTGAGGGATCATCTTATAATGCTACCGTCGCGATCTAAGCAAAATAAGATGCATAAAAAGGATTAACATCACATGCAGTTCATATGTGATATGATATGGCCCTTTTGTCTTTGCGCCTTTGATCTTCATCTCCAAAGCACGGACATGATTTCCATCATCTTCGGGCATGATCTCCATCATCGTCGGCGTAGCGTCAAGGTCAATGGCGCCGTCTTCATGATTGTCCTCCATGTAGCAACTATTACAACTACTTTGAAATACTACTCAACATGAAATTTAAAGACAACCATAAGGCTCCTGCCGGTTGCCACAATACAATAATGATCATCTCATACATATTCATCATCACATTATGGCCATATCACATCACCAAACCCTGCAAAAACAAGTTAGACGTCTCTAATTTGGTTTGCATATTTTATGTGGTTTAGGGTTTTCGAGAGAGATCTAATCTACCTACGAACATGAACCACAACGTTGATACTAATGTTTTCAATAGAAGAGTAAATTGAATCTTTACTATAGTAGGAGAGATAGACACCCGCAAAGCCTCTTATGCAATACAAGTTGCATGTCGAACGAGGAACAAGTCTCATGAACGCGGTCATGTAAAGTTAGTCCGAGCCGCTTCATCCCACTATGCCATAAAGATGCAAAGTACTCAAACTAAAGATAACAAGAGCATCAATGCCCACAAACCATTGTGTTCTACTCGTGCAACCATCTATGCATAGACACGGCTCTGATACCACTGTAGGATAACGTTGCATAGAAAACAAAAATTTTCCTACGGCGAACACGCAATCCAAGCCAAGATGCAATCTAGAAGACGGTAGCAACGAGGGGGTATCGAGTCTCACCCTTGAAGAGATTCCAAAGCCTACAAGATGAGGCTCTTGTTGCTGCGGTAGACGATCACTTGCCGCTTGCAAAAGCGCGTAGAAGATCTTGATCACGATCGGTTCCGGCGCCACGAACGGGCAGCACCTCCGTACTCGGTCACACGTTCGGTTGTTGATGAAGACGACGTCCACCTCCCCGTTCCAGCGGGCAGCGGAAGTAGTAGCTCCTCTTGAATCCGACAGCACGACGGCGTGGTGTCGGTGGCGGTGAAGAAGTCCGGCGGAGCTTCGCTAAGCTACGCGGGAGATATGGAGGAGAGGGGGGCGGCTAGGGTTTGGGAGGGGGTGGCCGGCCACTTCAATGGGGCGGCCAGCTTGTGGTCTTGGGGTGGCCGGCCCCCTCCCTTGGCCCCTCATTATATAGGTGGATCCCCAAGTGTTGGTGTCCAAGTCTTCGAATAAGACCCGAACCAAAAACCTTCCATAAGAGGGGAAACCTAGCCCAACTAGGACTCCCACCAAAAGGTGGGATTTCCACCTCCCATGTGGGGGGTGGCCGGCCCCGTATGGAGGAGTCCACTTGGGACTCCTCCCCATCTAGGGTTGGCCGGCCATGGAGGTGGAGTCCCATGTGGACTCCACCTTCCTTGGTGGTTTCTTCCGGACTTTTCTAGAACCTTCTAGAACCTTCCATAGAACCTTCCGCGACATTTTATTTCACATAAAATGACATCCTATATATGAATCTTATTCTCCGGACCATTCCGGAACTCCTCGTGATGTCCGGGATCTCATCCGGGACTCCGAACAAATATTCGAACTCCATTCCATATTCAAGTACTACCATTTCAACATCCAACTTTAAGTGTGTCACCCTACGGTTCGTGAACTATGCGGACATGGTTGAGTACTTACTCCGACCAATAACCAATAGCGGGATCTGGAGATCCATAATGGCTCCCACATATTCAACGATGACTTTAGTGATCGAATGAACCATTCACATACATTACTAATTCCCTTTGTCTCGCGATATTTTACTTGTCCGAGGTTTGATCTTCGGTATCACTCTATACCTTGTTCAACCTCGTCTCCTGACAAGTACTCTTTACTCGTACCGTGGTATGTGGTCTCTTATGAACTCATTCATATGCTTGCAAGACATTAGACGACATTCCACCGAGAGGGCCCAGAGTATATCTATCCGTCATCGGGATGGACAAATCCCACTGTTGATCCATATGCCTCAACTCATACTTTCCGGATACTTAATCCCACCTTTATAGCCACCCATTTACGCAGTGGTGTTTGGTGTAATCAAAGTACCTTTCCGGTATAAGTGATTTACATGATCTCATGGTCATAAGGACTAGGTAACTATGTATCGAAAGCTTATAGCAAATAACTTAATGACGAGATCTTATGCTACGCTTAATTGGGTGTGTCCATTACATCATTCATACAACGACATAACCTTGTTATTAATAACATCCAATGTTCATGATTATGAAACTAATCATCCATTAATCAACAAGCTAGTTTAAGAGGCATACTAGGGACTTCTTGTTTGTCTACATATCACACATGTACTAATGTTTCGGTTAATACAATTCTAGCATGATATATAAACATTTATCATAAACATAAAGATATAAATAATAACCACTTTATTATTGCCTCTAGGGCATATCTCCTTCAACTTCGGCATCTTGTTAATAGGTTAGTTCCAGAAAATGCACGAATATGACATAAAGTGTGCATAAAACATGTAGATAACATCAATAATGTGGCATGGAACATAAGAAATTATCGATACGTCGGAGACGTATCAGCTGTTCTTGGGCAGCGAGTAGATAAAAAATTGAATGTTATTCATTATGCTAGTAAAACTCTTGATGCTGCTCAAAGAAATTATGCTACAACTGAAAAAGAACTGCTAGCTGTAGTCTTTGCTTGTGACAAGTTTAGATCTTACATTGTTGATTCAAAAGTTACAATTCATACTGATCATGCTACAATTAGATACCTGATGCAAAAGAAAGATGCTAAGCCAAGGCTTATTAGATGGGTGCTTCTGTTGCAAGAATTTGATATACATATTGTAGATAGGAAAGGTGCTGATAATCCTGTTGCTGATAATTTGTCTAGATTGGAAAATATTGCTTATGATCCTGTTCCTGTTAATGATAGTTTTCCAAATGAACAATTGGCTGTAATAAAGGTGAGCTCGCGAGATAGCCCTTGGTATGCTGATTATGCTAACTTTGTTGTTTCCAAGTACTTGCCTCCAACCTTTTCAGCTCAGCAAAGGAGGAAATTCTTTTATGACTTGAGGCATTATTTTTGGGATGACCCACACTTATATAAAGAAGGAGTGGATGGTATTCTGCGAAGATGTGTTCCCGAATATGAACAACAAGAGATATTGAGTAAATGTCATGGTAGTGCTTATGGAGGACATCACGTCGGAGACAGAACCGCGCAAAAAGTTCTGCAATCAGGTTTCTATTGGCCAACTCTCTTCAAAGATGCAAGGAAGTTTATTTTATCTTGTGATGAATGTCAAAGGGTTGGTAATATCTCCAGACGCAATGAAATGCCTATGAATTATACTCTTGTTATTGAACCATTCGATTGTTGGGGATTTGACTTCATGGGACCTTTTCCCTCTTCAGAAGGTAACACTCATATACTTGTCGCTGTTGATTATGTTACTAAATGAGTGGAAGCCATACCCACAAAAAGTGCTGATGGTGAGACCTCTCTAAGAATGCTTTTAGATATTGTTTTTCCTAGATTTGGAGTTCCTAGATATATTATGACTGATGGAGGTTCTCATTTTATTCATGGTGGTTTTAGAAAAACTCTTGCTAAATATGGTATCAATCATAGAATTGCTTCCGCTTATCATCCTCAAACTAGTGGGCAAGTAGAACTATCAAATAGAGAGATTAAATCTATCTTGCAAAAGACTGTTAATAAATCTAGAAAGAACTGGGCTAGTAAATTGAAGGAAGCACTATGGGCTTATAGAACTGCCTATAAAAATCCCATGGGTATGTCACCTTATAAAATGGTTTATGGAAAAGCTTGTCATTTACCTTTAGAACTAGAGCACAAAGCTTATTGGGTTGTAAGAGAACTAAATAAAGATCCTAAACTTGCCGGTAAGAAGAGATTGCTACAACTGAGTTCTCTAGATGAATGGAGAAGTGAAGCTTATGAAAATGCTAAACTCTTTAAAGAGAAAGTTAAGAAATGGCATGATAGAAGAATTATCAAAAGAGAATTTAATATTGGGGATAAAGTCCTATTGTATCGGTCTCGTCTCAGATTCTTTGCAGGGAAATTACTCTCAAAATGGGAAGGACCATATGTCGTTGAGGAGGTGTATCGTTCAGGGGCGATTAAAATTAGTTCTCTCCAAGGCGATACCACACAAGTGGTGAATGGACAAAGACTCAAGCATTATATCTCAGGTGATTCTTATAATGAAGATGTTGATGTTATTCGAGTGGAAACTCCGGAAGCCTTCATCAAAGGTCAAATTGACAGTCCGGCAGAGTTCGAATTTGAATAGGTAACAGTACTGGTAATTAAAAGTTCGCGTTTTACTTTCCGAACAATGTTTTTGCTGTTTTTGGAAAATATGAAAAATTACGAGATCGAAACGGAGTGGAGGAGACGCACGAGGGCGTGCCCTCATAGGCCGGCGCGGGCCCCAGCCTAGCCGCGCCGCCCTATGAGGAGAGCCCCTTGCTGCCCCTCTCCGACTCTGGTTCGACCTGGTACTTTCCTTTTGACGTAAAAATTCCTGCTATATAATCTCCCGGACCCCTGGAGGTCCGTATATCGTTTTCTCGACGTGTTTTGTTTCGAGCTGTTTTCTGCCGGGATCTGTCTTTGATCTAGAAGCACCATGGCCTCCAACAACAAGGGCAAGGGGCTTTCGGAGGAGGAAGTGAAGAGGGTGTCGTCAAAACAAGAGCAACAAGCCGTTGGGAGTAAGCGAATCTTGGTGGGATCTATTGACACTCGACGTTCTTTCTCTCATAACTTGCAGGGACCCTTACCACCTGCTCCTAGCCTCGACTCTTTCCTTGTGTTGGAAGAAGCTCTACGGGTTACCGATAAGTTTTGTGATCAATACCGTGCTCTGAGAAGGGAAGTGGAGATACTTCAGGAGGAGAATTACCGACTTCGAAGAATGCTACAGCGGTTCCTCACCCCCATCAAGGTTGTCCAATCATCACCACCACCACCGAAGGAGTAATTCATCATCGGTATTGGCATCCCCTTGGTTTGTTCCAAGCTTGGGGGGGTGCCGCGGTATCACATCATCACTATCTTTTACTTTTTACTATCAAGTAGTGTCATATCATGAGTAGGGAAGTTATCATATAAGATGGGTTGCAGTGTGGAAGTATCTCTCCTTAGTTGGTTGTCTATGTATCCCTTGGTGTGAGTTATCGTTATGGAATATTAATGAGAAGTCTTATCATTTACATATTGCACATCTTATTTTAGTTTGCAATCTCTATTATATGATTGATCTTGTTATTAGTATTAGTATCACTTTGGGAGCATTGAATAAATCTATTTAGTTTTGGCAAACTTAGCATTGGTCAATAGCAACAACACTTTGAGGTTTAAGTAGAAAAGAGAAATACATGTAGATATGTTGTTTCATTGTCTTTCTTTCTTGTTAGCTCTTAGCTTATTATTCTGAAGTTAAAATTGTTTGTGCTTACAAGGAAGATGCATGATTGTTTCTATCACATGTATATTTGTTTGTTTCCCTCAACTCTTATGCTTGCTAATCAACCTTGCTAGCCAAAAACCTGTACCGAGAGGGAATGCTTCTCGTGCATCCAAACCTTAACCCAAATCTATGCCATTTGTGTCCACCATAACTACCTACTACATGGTATTTTCTGCCATTCCAAGTAAATACTTTGTGTGCTACCTTTAAACAATTCAAAATTTACTATCTCTTATTTGTGTCAATGTTTTATAGCTCATGAGGAAGTATGTGGTGTTTTATCTTTCAATCTTGTTGGGCAACTTTCACCAATGGACTAGTGGCTTCATCCGCTTATCTAATAATTTTGCAAAAAGAGCTGGCAATGGGGTTCCCAGCCCCGATTAATTAATTTTCATAATTTTACAAATAGACACTCCTCCATGGTATGTGATTGTTGGAAGGCACCCGAGGATTCGGTTAGCCATGGCTTGAGAAAGCAAAGGAGGGGAGGAGTGTCATCTAAATAAAACTAAAATAAAAAGGCACTCCTTCATGGTATGAGATTGTTGGCAGGCACCCGAGGATTCGGTTAGCCATGGTTTGTGAAAGCAAAGGTTGGAAGGAGTGTCAACTAAGAATAAATTTTATGGGAGCCGCTCTTCGAGAGTTTGTCTGGCAACGGGGTTAGAGAACCCGCTACCAGTCGTTGACAACAACAAACACCTCTCAAAATGTTACTTTTATTCTCTTTATATGATTTCAAAACTGAAAAAGCTCTAGCACATGATTTAATCCCTGCTTCCCTCTGCGAAGGGCCTGTCTTTTACTTTATGTTGAGTCAGTAAACCTATTTCCCTCCATCTTAAGCAAGTATTTGAGTTGTTGTGATCAAACCATTTATATTGTGATCTATTTCATCATGTCTTTTTCTCTTCCTTGTTTAGTACAAGTTTTATCCGAATGAATATAGCTTTGAAAGTTATCAATGATTATGAGAGATTATTATGATTGAGTATGCAAGTTATGCCATATAAACTTTAACATGAGAGCGTTGCTCGATAGATAAGTATAACCTGTTAATTGTTCTCTGACCAAGAACGAAGTTTGCCATCACCAATTATGATTTCTTATGCACCTTTATTCATGATTACCTTATACTTGTTTCAAGCTGAATTATATGAGGAAGTTGTTCACTAGAATGTCTTGTGTGAATGAATATGATGCTTCTTGTCCGTATTTTATTTATCGACTCTTCACTCCATAAACATGTGGTCCTGTTTAACGAGTTCAGTTTCGCTTGGGGACAAGCGAAGTCTAAGCTTGGGGGAGTTGATACGTCCATTTTGCATCACTATTTTGTATCATAATTTGCTGTTATTCATTGATATATTTCATATTTAGAGGTGATACTTATGTTATTTCATCTATTTTGCATGTTTCATGATTATTGGAGGATCGCACACCAGAGTCAGGATTCTGCTGGAAAAAGCGCCGTCAGAATGCAATATTTCGGAAGATCAACAATTGACGGAAATTATATGAAAAATCCTATTTTTCCAGAAGACGAAGGGAGCCAGAAGGGGGAGCCGAGGAGGGCCGCCATGGGCCCACCTCATAGGCCGGCGCGGGCCAAGGCCTGGCCGCGCCGCCATGTGAGGAGGGGGCCCACAGCCCCCTCTGGCCTCCTCTCCTTCGCGTACATCTTCGTCCCAAAAACCTAAGCACCGGAGGATAGTCGTGAAGGGTCACAGCCGCCTCTGCGGGGCGGAAAAACACCAGAGAGAAAAGAGCTCTCCGGCAGGCTGAAATCTGCCGGGGAAATTCCCTCCCAGAGGGGGAAATCGACGCCATCGTCACCGTCATCGAGCTGGACATCATCTCCATCACCATCACCATCATCTCCATCGTCATCACCGCCGTCTCCACCGCTGCACCTCGTCACCGCTGTAACAATTTGGGTTGGATCTTGATTGTTTGATAGGGGAAACTCTCCCGGTATTGATTTCTACTTGTTATTGATGCTATTGAGTGAAACCATTGAACCAAGGTTTATGTTCAGATTGTTATTCATCATCATATCACCTCTGATCGTGTTCCATATGATGTCTCGTGAGTAGTTCGTTTAGTTCTTGAGGACATGGGTGAAGTCTAAATGTTAGTAGTGAATTATGGTTGAGTAATATTCGATGTTATGATATTTAAGTTGTGGTGTTATTCTTCTAGTGGTGTCATGTGAACGTCGACTACATGATACTTCACCTTTATGGGCCTAGGGGAATACATCTTGTACTCGTTTGCCAATTGCGGGGTTGCCGGAGTGACAGAAACCTAAACCCCCGTTGGTATATCGATGCAGGAGGGATAGCAGGATCTCAGAGTTTAAGGTTGTGGTTAGATTTATCTTAATTACTTTCTTGTAGTTGCGGATGCTTGCAAGGGGTATAATCACAAGTATGTATTAGTCCTAGGAAGGGCGGTGCATTAGCATAGGTTCACCCACACAACACTTATCAAAACAATGAAGATTAATCGGCTATATGAAGCGAAAGCACTAGACTAAATTCCCGCGTGTCCTCAAGAACGTTTGGTCATTATAAGTAAACAAACCGGCTTGTCCTTTCTGCTAAAAAGGATTGGGCCACTCGCTGCAATTATTTCGCTCGCACTTTACTTACTCGTACTTTATTCATCTGCTACATCAAAACCCCCTAAATACTTGTATGTGAGCATTTACAGTGAATCCTTCATCGAAACTGCTTGTCAACACCTTCTGCCCCTCGTTGGGATCGACATTCTTACTTATCGAAAATACTACGATACACCCCCTATACTTGTGGGTCATCATGCGGCCAGGGATGGCTTGGCCCCTCCTCCAAGGCGTATGGCCGGCGGCCAAGATGGGAAAAGGGGGGAAACTTGCCCCCAGGCCAAGTTGATCCCCCTAGGGTTTTGGGGAAACCCTAAGGGGTGGCCGGCCTGGGCCTTTGGGGCTTGGTGCGCCTGGCCCATTAGGGCTAGGCAGCACCCCCTCGGCCCATGTTGGCCCCCCTAGGTCATGGGCCCCATGGTGGACCCCTCCAGAACCTTCTAGAACCTTCCGGTCTTTCACCGGAGAAATTCCGAACTTTTCCGAAACCTAGAAATCAACTTCTCTTATATGAATCTTATTCTACGGACCATTCCGGACCTCCTCGTGATGTCCTAGATCCCATCCGATACTCCGAACAAAGGTCGGTCTCCATCTCATATTCTGAATCTACTTATGCGACATCGAACCTTAAGTGTGCCACCCTACGGTTCGTGAACTATGCAGACATGGTCGAGACTCCTCTCCGAGCAATAACCAATAGCGGGATCTGGAGATCCATAATGGCTCCCACATATTCAACGATAACTTAGTGATCGATTGAACCATTTACATACGATACTGATTCTCTTTGTCACGCGATACTTTACTTGTCCGAGGTTCGATCATCTGTATCTCCATACCTAGTTCAACCTCGTTACCGACAAGTACTCTTTACTCGTACCGTGGCATGTCATCTCTTGTGACCTAGTCACATGCTTGCAAGCTAATCAGACGACATTCCACCGAGAGTGCCCAGAGTATATCTATCGGTCATCGGGATGGACAAATCCCACTCTTGATCCATATGCCTCAACCCACACTTTTCGAATACTTAATTCCATCTTTATAACCACCCATTTACGCAATGGCGTTTGATGTAATCAAAGCATCCTTCCGGTGTAAGTGATTTACATGATCTCATGGTCGAAGGACTTAGGTAACTATGTATCGAAAGCTTATAGCAAGTTGAACTTAATGACTTGATCTTATGCTACGCTTATTTGGGTGTGTGTCCATCATATCATTCATCCAATGACATAACCTTGTTATTAATAACATCCAATATTCATGATCACGAAACCATGATCATCTATTAATCAACAAGCTAGTTATACAAGAGGCTTACTAGGGACTCCTTGTTGTTTACATAACACACATGTATCAATGTTTCGGTAAATAAAATTATAGCATGGTATGCAAACATTTATCATAAACACAAAGAACCACTTTATTATTGCCTCTTGGGCATATCTCCAACATCTCGAGCAAAAATTTGTGTGTACGACAATGCGGGTACGACTCGGGATTGGCAAGGATGGTCCATGCGGGGTCGCCAATCGTCTCCGACACATATATAGTCCATGTCGGGGTACATCACAGCACGGAGAATTGGCACAATTTTAAGCTATGAACACAATTGTTGATTTCTCTAAATTGACAAGATCGTTGAAACCCTAAACCTTAAATCACATCGCCGATGTAGGAGAGGGGCAAGAGGGGAGGGAGGACTCATATCACCGAGCCAGGAATCGTTTAGAGGTCTCCCAGTCATTCTAGCTCAGCATTCTTCAGGAGTCTTCAGTAGCCATGACCCGATGACGGAGAGGTTGCTACGGCGGGTCGTGTGACAGTGTGGCGGCTCCAACAGTCGGTGATGCGACATGTGTTGGTTATGTTGTTCCATTACAATCGACTGATCACCCGGCGCGTCGATTAGTGTACGATGGTGACGGCTATTTGGAGGCGGGGTGGGGGCCCCCCCCCCCCCCCCCCCCCCGCGTTCGACTCCCACGGTAGGAAGCCAGCACCGAAGTGCCAGTCTAGTTATAGGGTTGGAGTTTGCGCCAACACCTTTTGGGGATCACCGATGGGAGATGTTTTTGGCCCAAAACCCCCAAAGGCCGTTTGGGGGGCCTTTGGGGGCACCGCTAGGGATTCTCTATTAGAACTCATGTTTAACTTTATGTTTAAAAATATAACTCTTGAAATAAATGAGTATATATCAACCACGTATTTTTAAGAAGATTTGCCAATCTATCAATAATCATCATCAATAGTACAGAGAATGTTTAATGTAATAAAATTGTAAATAGGTCACTGGACCATGTATCGATGACTACAAGCACTAGAGTGAGCTGAAGGCACACCACCATCATCGCCCCTTCCTCATCAGAGTTAGGCAAAAGTTGCCGTAGTAGATCATCTTGTAGTAGACGGATGGAAAGTCATCGTGCTAAGGGTATCTCCAGCGGCCCGACGCAAACATGCCGATGTGGTCCATTTGTGTCCGCATGGATACTCGGAGGGAAAACCCCACCACAGCAGCCCAACGTAAGCAAACTAAGTTGTACATGCCGACCCATTCTCAGCCTAAATTTGGGCTGCAATTGCATTAGCGTAGACAAGTTTGTGAATGCGCGCGTGTCCGCGTCGGTTTCCTTTGGGCCCATCTGCCAGCGTCTCAAACCCACTTCGCCTTCTGCGCATCCTGTCCTTGGCGCCGGTATGGCCTTCTCTGCCGTGTTTACGGCCTCGCTTCGGCTTCTGTGCGGCAGCGCTGGCAGCTCGCGCTGTACTTCCGCACCATGGCATTGATGGTGTTGCGCCTGCCTTTTCTTTTTAAGTCGAGAGGCCGCGCCATTGCCATTTCCTCTCCCTTCATAGACCACCAAAGCGCCACCATGGGCAAGTCATGGTTGCTCCGGAAGACGAAGAATGACCATGAGGTTGTCCCTTTTAGTGTCCGCAAGAAAGAGCATAACCGTCGGTAAGTGCCAATGGAATACGTGTGCGAGCTATACGATGCGGAGCGCCCCATGGTGTGGCCACATGTCAACCTCCCCGGAGGTTGGCTTCTGAATTCATGGAGGGTGTATGTGCCGCCCGTGCCGCGGGAGAACCGTGAGTGGCATGAATAGATCCGTCGTCATTGCTTGATCCTGAAGTTTGACCCGTGATTCCGAGTGGGTTACCTAGGCGATGAGGCCTACTTCAACACCCTGGTGGGCCACGGAATCTACGATGATGACGAGGACAAGGAGGAGCACGAAGACGAAGAGCTCTTCGCTTACAACGATAACAATGATAAGTAGCTCGAGCTGCCCATCCTCAACCCTGACGTCTAGCCGCCAGAGCTGACCGAGGAGGAGGCCCTAGAACTCGCCATAGCCTAGAGTGAGCTTAATAAGCTCTACCAGTAGTAGGGCCTCGCCATCCAGCTCTGGGAGTCTACTCTGGCCTAGGTTAGGCCAGCGACACCTCCGGTCATACCTATGCGTGCCGCACTGCCCATTCCTCTGGCGCCTAGGGCTGCGGCTGGACTACCTCCGATGCCCTACTGGCCCTGGCCATGGGAGCCACCTATCTTCATCGACCACATCAAGGAGGACTAGGCATCCATGGTGACGACCATGCGGCCATGAGGCAAACTCTAATTAGTTGAGTTTTTGCTTTTTTTGTTTATGTTTTTTTTTCTTTTTTGGCCTTATGTAATTACAGCTCCTATGAATATATATTTTTTTTAAATGCATCGGACCAGCAGCCCCCGACCCAACCGGGACGTACTGGTTTTGACCCATTTTGTGTCTGCTACCTGATCCAAACGGTTGAAAACCGAAAACATTTGATGTCTGAAATGGGTCGGGCCACGAGAGATGCCCTATGGTTACAAAGGGCCAACTCTAGAGCGGCAACCATTGCCAAACATGAGAACAATATATCAAAATAGTACGACCTGCAACCACATCAACAAAGATGAAAATCAAGGAGATCCTAGAGGATCCGCCTGGATACAAAACTCCACACGTCCTCCGCTGGAGCTAGACGCACCACCCGGACGGGAATAGGATAGGGATAACATTATTCTGACACCAGAATAGCGTAGCCGATGACGCGCTGTTGTTCTCACTCCTCCATCACTGACAAAACTTGTCATAGTAGTGCTTGTTGTAGTAGACCGATGAAAAGTTATTATGGTGCCAAATTTGTACTAGCTATACGTAGATTTATTGACGTGGATACTAGATCTCGGTGCGTGGTATGAATACGAGTATATGTGTTTTTTGTGGATCAATCGAGTATGAAGTATCTTTCTTTTTTTTTTGCGGGGGAGTATGAAGTATCTATGCATGCATCATGACTAGACCATTGCCAACTTTGATTATACTACCCCATTGTCAGCTTAAGTGTATACGTGTGTGGGCCTTTGATCTGTGAGTAGCTAATTTAGGTTGGTTATGATTTAGGCTCATCAACCGTACAAAAAAAAACCAATGTATTATCGTTTATGAAGATACGAGTAGAGTTTCTAGCTGATCCTTTGTTTGTGTTGACAATTTCGATACACGCTATATGGCCTTGTATTCCATCATTTCCAGAACATTCTGAGACCTCGTAACATATACTTTCACGCCGTTGTGCGCACGGGTCTGTACAAGAACATCAGATGCACAAGATACTCAGGCATACTGCATTGCTCGTTCGTCGACCAGATTGTTCAGGTGAAGTTGCGACAGGACATCGGAGCAACGGAGACGCCAACATTCACAAGGAAGGTGACGGATATTAGTAGTTGAGCACCCATGTGAACAAACACAGTTACAGCTTACACAAATGCATACCTCGCCATTCCAACCTACCGAAGAAACGAGATACATTTTGTCACGAACCAGAAGAGCAGAGTTGACAAAAAAACAGCAAACACGAACAGAAAGAGAAAAGAAAACAGCACACACACGGGACAGGAGTGAAGCACGCGACCAAGAGGGGTCCAAAACCCTCTCGATCCCGCATTGGATTCCCAGCAGCATACGCTCGCTCTCCTTTTGGAGAGGGCGGCTGCTTCGTCCAGATCACTGACCTCCCCATCCAAAATTACCATCTAGTCACATTTGTACCAGCTATTAGCTGCTACAACTACCGGCAGTACGCATCACAAACAAATGATCAGACCAACCAAGTTGCATGCGGAAAACAATCACTCCATCCATCCAATCTAACGGGACGCCTGCCCGCCAGGTGAGCCAGCCTTTGCGGCCCCACCTAGCAGCTCCGTCCTATCCCGGGCCAATAAAACGTGGCCCGGGCCTTAAGGTTGGATCGGATCAGAGAGTGGTGTCGAAGTTGAGACGGGAGGTGTAGGTGCCCCTGGGCGCCCAGTTCTTTGGGATGACGTCCCGGGCCGTGAGCGTCTTGGGCGCGGACAGCGTCGTCAGCCTCACGGAGAAGGGGCCTGCCGTGGGTCCGCCGTAGAGGCACCACGTGGCACCCCACACGTGCTTCATGTCCAGCCACTGCGCCGAGTTGGCCTGCAAATAACACACCACGTGAACAAAGTATAAACCATAAGCACTGGGGTTGCTGAACACTGATAAGTGTGATATACAGAGCAGAAATATAAGCACTAGCAGAGAGTGCAACGAGCTTTATAGCGAAGCACAATGACAAAGCAGCATTGGTCGCATTGGACTCCATAATCTTTGGATGTCAGGAGCCCACGAGGCCGAGCGAACACACGGTCAAGAGCGTGGCCTGGATTGCAGGATGGGTGTCAGGTTAAAACAACCATCCCCTGACGGCATTACCAAGTGCAAAAGCATGCAGGGTTGCACGCACGGTCTCTTTAACTGATCTTTAGTTAGTCCTACCCCCAAAGATGAGAGTGAGTGAGACTGAGCCAAAGCGGCAGCATCATTGGGCAGTGGAAATTCCTAGGGAAAGCGATCGAGTCTTTGATAGAAGACCGACCGGCCATGCCAGGGTCATGTGGCTGGCTTTCGGTGCTGTCAACCCAGTGCTGCTGCTGCGCAATGTGCCACTTACTTACACATTGGACTGACATTCCGGAGACGAATCCTATGAACAAACAAGGACACTCCCCACACGAATCCTCTCAGAATCATATCTTTGGGCAAGGGTTTGACTAAGGTGCGTGGTAGACAGTGCAGTAAAGCATGCTTTCTTCTTGGTCGTGTTTCTTTTGCATGTGTGAAGCTTAAAATAAGGGCAGAAGATAAATTTCTACAAAGCTTGGTTTGAGTCGCTGCAGGAATATCAAGATACTACCGCTAGATTACTTGTGAAATTGTTATTCTAGAAGCTCAGGTTGTTGTTCTGCGGAGAGGACAATACGGACGCCTAATGCATGCCTAGGTAGCACGGTGCCAAACGCTAGGCAGCGGAGGCATGAGGGCAAAAGCGAGGAACAGTGCGACGTGTCTCCAAACACATCAAAGAGGGGTGCCCGGACATAGATCTCACATGCACACATTTTCGCAAAGGGAAGAATCCGCCTGCGGTCCTATTGCGCATTTGCACCCCACGACGCATCTGTCCCATGTACCCACGGCCCTATGTTCCCACCAGACAAAAGATCGATCGATTTTTCCCCATTTCCGTTGTCAATATGCTACTGGTAAAAAATATGCAATAGGCTTGCCAAGGTATGAACAAGAAGAAGATTCGTACAGTACCTGCTTCAGCTGCATGGATCCAATGTCGCCCTCGCCGTCCTCGAACTCGATGAGCAGCGAGAGCCAGAAGCTGGTCGACCCGTCGTTCACATGGAAGGCAATGTTCTTCCCGCCGTACTTGCACGCAGTCCTGTACACACACACACACATCTTCACTGATCAGTTAGTTTCTCAACGAAAAAAAAGCTCAAGATCTCATCGGTTGGTCTACTCCAGAAGACAGCTTTTCTACGGTCAGATGAATAGACTGGTGAACTGAGCTAGTAGAAGAATTGACCAGGAACCTTACAACGGATTATGTGCCTCAGGTTAGATATCTGCACACCTGAGCATCTGACTGAACTGAGTTATACATCACGCATCACGTAGAGGCAAGAGTAACTCGGCAGCAGATAGATCCAAAGACAGCTGTGAGCTCAGCTGCAAGCCCATTTACTAGGTTTTAACCCTGGACAATTTAATTCCCACTGTGCTTGACGATACTAGACGACGAGCAAAACCAGTGTCGTATGCTTTGACAACGGTCCACTGACACACCAAACTATTTTAACACTAACTTCACGAGGCAGGGAGTAGTAAAAGAATTTTGTCTCTAAGCCGCTTGTCCAGTGTGGCATGCGGCCCAGTTGATTAGTTTTAACCAGTTAAGTAACCACCAGTCCAACTGTCTGAGTAACCGCAACTGACAATGCACTAAAAGTGATCTGAGGAACTGCAAGTGCTGCTTTTACCTCCTGTAGACCACCTTGAGCTGGCCTCGGTCCCGGAGATGCGCCCCGGCGCCGGCGATGGCCATCCTGCTGTAGGCTGCGCCGCTGAGGTCGAAGTGCGTGTTGCCTCCGCCGCAGAGCCCGCCACCGGGGCACTCGTCGGTGACGATGACGGTGACGGCGCGGCGGGAGCAGATGCCGTGGTCGAGGCACTTGACCTTGTAGCAGGCGCCGCAGCCCTCGCCGTCCTTGAACAGCACCGGGCTCACCGACCCCACCCGCGCCTTCATCGGCACCACGTCCACCAGCGACCCGTACCCGCACGCGCCACCTGAACAAAAATGCACAGTCGCCATTAGAACCCATACCACAAAATGCTAAGTACTCAGACTTATAGAACTGACGTTACTAGTTTACTGCAGTGTACTGGATAGCTGGATTAGACTATACGGATGCAGGATCAAAATTACCAGGAGTGTCGGTGGAGCGCGTGAGAATGACAGAGGAACAGAGCGCATTTATCATCGAGATTTTGGCCATATGGTACTATACCCAGCAAAGCAACTGGCAAGGATGGCCTGGCACGGTCGTCTTCGCCGGTCGCCGCGCTGCGGCACGAATCTTAAAGCAGCGGAGGGCACCGGTGCTCCTCTCGTGTAGGGCAGTAGGGCGGGTGCAGCGGAGGGCCCACCGAAATTCCCCTGCCGGATCTCACGGGATCCGCAGACGTCGCGCCAGAAATGTCGCAACGGGAAGAACTAACAGATCCTTCTTTTTTCTTTACCCAAAAATACTTTCTACGTTCCGGAGAAGGTAAAGGAACTTGTCTGATTTCAATGTAAGAAAATAACTAGTCGCAAACAGAAATGTAAGAAAAAAACTAGTCGCAAACAGAAATGTAAGAAAAAAAATGAAGATAGCTGCTGTCAAAAGAAAAGAAGACAGATGACAGGTTGAGCTCTGCCCGGGTACTGATCCTGGAACCCTCTGTATCTACGGTACTGAATAAATGGCGATTACCGTGTTTTTTTCTGTCTGTGAGGGTGATTTCTGTTTGCTCACATGGTATATGCTTCCTGCAGAACCGCTAGACTTTGGTTCTAGACACGGAACTGAAGGGATACTGCAATGCAGAGCAAGGCCAACTCTAGGACTACAATGGAGGCGAGGTGAGAGCTTCTTACCGGTGCTGCCGTCGCCGTCGGCATCGCCGTACCAGGTCGCGGTGGCCTGCCGCCACTCCACGTCCACCGCCGCCATGCCCTTCTTCCCCTTGGCCGCCGACTTCTCGCCGTCGAGCGAGGACGTGGCGGAGACGGCGGTGGCCGCGACCAGCAAGAAAACGCAGAGGGCGAAGCTGGCGGCGGCGCGAGAGGAAGCCATTGGCATTGGTTACTTTCCCCTTCTCCGGTCCTTCCTATGGGACTAGCTCTGCGGCCGCTTGGAGTGGAGTGGAGTGCTGGTAGCCTTCTTTTGGGGACTCTCTCCCTCTTTATGGCTTCGAGAAATCCCAAACCCCGATGCTTTCACAGCTTCGTTTCCGGGTTGGCCGCGCTGTACAAATGGCAACACGGGGGGACGGGCACAGGAATGGGAATGGGCGCGGTAGCGTATGTATACCGGAGAGTAGGCTGAGATTTTTTATGACGATGGGAAACAACGAGGGAAACAAAGGAGCGTGGTATAAACTGTTGAGCGCCACTCTCTCTCTGATTGTGGGTGCCCAGCCCCAGCCCGGTGTGTGATCTGTGATGTGAGCAGTGTGCTGATGGGATCATGGGAGGTGGGAGCCTTCACTGCCAATCATGGGTGGCCATGACTTTTTTTTGCATTGCGAGGACGAACGAGGGCCTGTGTAGTTGTGTTACTGCAGCTGATGGCCGTTTAAGTACACCCGTATTTGCAACAAGTGATCAGCTTTCGTCGCGAGAAATAGTAGGCATGGCCACGCTTTTCACCCTCCCCTGCTATCGTCGCCCTCGTGGCCATGGCACCATGTGCAGGGTCCAGTTTTTGGCGGATGATGTCAAATCACGGAAGCACCGCTCCCGCGCCGTTGCGCAGACAGTTTTGACATGGCCGCCCCGCGCTATGGTTGGTGAGCTCGCTTCACCGTTGCCGTTTTGCACGGGGCAAGATCAGACAGCGCACACGACTACCAGAGGACCAACTACGTTTAGTTGGGTCTCTAATGAAAAACTGTTTAGTTTCCATCTGGCCTGTAATATTTCTTTAAACGCTAGCAGTAGGCGGCGATTTTCCCCTGCTTTTCTTTCTGTTGTTTTTGTTATCTCCTGATAATGAAAATCGATCATATGATTGGGTCGCTTGGAAAAAAAAAAGAGGACCAACTACGACAGAAACACTACTCCGTAGTAAGGAGTATTTTATCTTGCAAGAAAAGTGTGTGACTGATTCCTCATAGGTTGAGTTCGGTCTATTTTGTATATGCAGTTCGATTAAAAAAGTTGCTACCAATTAACATTGTTGGAAAAATGGAAAGCCTTTCGTTTGGTACACTATTTTAGCATCGAAACAAACTGAACATGTCTTTTTGGCAATGTGTGGCGTGATAACCTTTTCCCCGGGTGGTGAGGTTACCGTCCATTTTTTGCATTACTATGGTGCAACAACGTAAGCTACCGATAGACATACAATTGAACATATTTCACAACCATGTACATACGATCAAACATAGTTCAACACAAAAGTAAACACAGTTCAGGACGACAGACACACGATCGTACATAGTTCAACATGAAAGTAACATTAAGTAACAGTAAAACATAACTAGCTAAGAGTCACCACAGCGTTTTGACGTTCCTAGCCATCCGATGAAGACATCTAACGCTGTACATATATGCACTACTCCCTCCGTCACGATTTAGGTGTCGCGACGTCCATTTTGCGAAAAACACCTTGTCTAATTCCCGACCAATCCCACGCTCCTCGTCTCCTTCTCTTCCTCGACCGTATCGGAAACAGAGCTCTCCGACCTCTCTATCGCCGCCCTTCGCTGCCACACGCCGTCGCGTTGCTCCCCCACCCGCGCCCAGGCCAGACTAGATCTAAAATGTTTTTCGCAAATGTTTTTTGAGTTGAAGTTGTTGGGTTTCATGTTTTAGAACATACTACAATGTCTAGCATATTTTTTCCAAGTATATATTTATTCAGTTTGCAAGCAAGAAATGATAAAAACTCTACAAAATAATAGGAGGCTAGATTTCATGTTTTAGAACATACTACAATGTCTAGCATATTTTTTAATAAAAATAAAATCATGTGGTAAAACAATTAAAAAACAAGAGGATATTATGATTTTTTTGATTCTGATTCAAGATTAAAAAACAATATGCAAAATAAAATCAAGAGGTAACTAATGCAAATTATTCTGATTCTCTTTGTTTTTTGAGGTAAAACATCAGTGGGTTAAAAAACCCACTGCAATTTTATTATATATATTTAGAGTTACATAAAGTTACAAAAGAGAGTGAGCAACTCTCAGAAACTAAAAGAAAATGCATGATGATAAACTAAATTTGAGATTGGATCCATTCTAAGGTGTCTGCATGTTTTTTCTTCATTCTATGCACCACCATTCTTAGCTCTCGAGAATAAATGGCCTTCCAACTAAAAGTAAAGGAGATATATACTTGAAAGAGAGGAAAGTGGTTCTAAATAAAGATAATTTGAGGAGTGGTGTGTTTGGAATATGGGAGCATATGCTCCCTCTATTTTAAAATGCATCTTACACATATTTTAAATTTCTAAAAAAATGAAACCAAAAATTTGCATGTAAATCTTCTCGTGCTACACGCTTACAATGTTGTTTCATAAAAAATTGACTTATCATGTGACGTGTGTAAAAAAGATAAAACTCAGTGCTAAAAATAATGTTTTTCACAAGATAAGTTTTCTCTTTTTTATATAGATCATAAAAATTATTGGTTTTTCGTGAAACTTGACGAACAAACATATATTATGAAGATGTACATGTAAAAAAAATTATTAAAATTTTTCGACATTTCGAAATATGATTTTTTGGTAGAGGGTGCATACGCACCCGGGAGCCGAATTGAATTTCCGGATAATTTGCCGAGATTTTGGAGGGATCCCTGGTTAGATAGCATTGCTTTATAGGCAACTTTCCCTCCGTTGTTTGATATTTCGTTGGCTCATGATGATACTTGTGGCAAACTCGGAGGTCGGGGCTAGACAAACCCAGCCATTAGTCTGGCATAAGCCTAACCTAGATCTCTAGGGCCTACAGGGTGAGAATCGGTAACACAACAGTGACTCTACGACTGAAAGCAAATATATTACAACTCTTAACAGAGTTAAGATCCAAATTTATTACATGCAGAGGTCACTGATCATAATTCAACAAGCAACGGAAAGCAAATTATGTTATTCTAGATAACAAGACTGCAAAGGGCCTAAGAGGCCATAACATAAGGCGACGTCCCAGCCTGTAAGTCTCAGGCTACTGTTTGGGAACTCCGAACTACTCGTCGATGTCAAGATAGAAACCACCATCTGTTGGAAGGACTTCGTCTGAAACAAAGCATGCAAGGCTGAGTACAGGGACTCGGCAGGACTTAGTACAACATGTTAGCAAAGCGGGTATGCGAGGCTTTATGTGGAGCTTATTTTGCGGAAAGCCAGTTTTCATTTGTAAACAAGAGGGAGCAGAAGCTCGTCTATTCAGACCATTTTCAAAAGGGATAAGAGAGAGATATCATCTCTAGCTCTAAAATTATCATGTTGAATCCACCGAATCTTCATCATCACCTCAACCTATCACCTAGGATCATCCCCTCGACACGCTGAGAAGGGATCTTCATTCACACTCTTGACATCAAGTTTTACGATTAGGTTCAAGTTGTCTATGATCATCACGTCATTTCCCAAGTCGTCAGTAACCGTGGACACTGCTTTTTGAAAACATTTACCCTGAATAGGTGTACAACTTTACCCACACGCGCCGACCGACTCTTAGTGCCACTAGATTAACACACTTACTTGGTGTGCCGGGCAGAGGGTGGTCGACCAATATTTTTCCCTTACTTCGCCTATTCCATGAGTCAAACTAACTGGGGAGATCCGTCATCGTAGGTAGCCATTCTCCGAGGCGGTCCCGGTCATTGTGTGTAGGGGATCTAGTTCAATACCTCCAACATTCTTCACCCCGGCCACGCCCTGTATGATGCACTTTGAAAACCTTTTCCACCTTTTCCCCATGCGTATGGCAAATGAAACTCGCAATATAATTGACTTATGGGTAAGCTAGGCAAGTTCGGGCCAAGGGGTTCCCATGGGTCCCGTGTGGTTGTACGCTCAGTCTTGGTTCTGAAGGCGAGAACTCAGGTCCTAGTATCGGCGAGAACGAGTCAAATCACCACATCCCCATGTGGCGGCCCATCCAAACCTTTAACATGTTTATCAACATCATCACTGATCATACCACGTCATCCTGTCAAACTAGGTTCATTCGTAGCTCTAATTCATCAATCAGATGGATCAGACTTAAACATGTAAGTATGACTAAGCAAAACTCATATACGGCTCTAGCGATGCGAACAAGCTCAGGCCTAGTTTTGTTGGGAGCGGTGGATCGGGAACTTTGGGCTACAAGGATGGAATATGTACGCATAGGATATCTACAACTGCCGATAAAACATAGTTGAAGCGGATGCAATATGTAAGAACCAGAAGTAAAATCATTTTGAAACCATATATGAACCAGGTTAGGGCTTGCCTTGTCCCTCGTTGTTCTGGCGTTGATCTTGAAAGGATCGTATGCCGCACCTAGAGGGGGGGGTGAATAGGTGCTAACCAATTTTTAGTTCTTTTTCAATTTAGGCTTGACACAAAGGTAAATTCTCTAGATATGCAACTATGTGAATTTACCTATATGACAAGGTCAACGACTAAGCAAGATATGGTAACGCAATATAGAGGAGATAAAGGATAGAGGTAACCGAGAGTGGAGCACACGGAGACACGGAGTTGATTCCCGTAGTTCCATTCCTTTGCAAGAAGGTACGTCTATGTTTGGAGGAGTGTGGTCGCTACGAAAGCTAGACCAACAGTCACGAAGACTTCACTCAGGTCTCCTGTGAGCAACGCCACGAAGGCCTAGCCCACTTCCACTAAGGGATTTCCTCGAGGCGGAAACCGGGCCTTTACAAGGTTCTTGGGGCACACATCCACAACCAAATTGGAGGCTCCCAAATCTGTAACAACACAACAATTAACAACAATACATCAACAAAAAACACTAGGGATCCAAAGAGGAACACTAGCAAGAGAGCCCTCAAGCATATGAGGGGGAAATGTAAATCGCTTCGGTGAGGATGTAGATCGGTGTCTTCTCCTTCGAATCTCCAAAGCTCAAGAACTTTGGTTGGGTGAGGGGGGAGATCTTGCAAATCTTGTGTTCTTGAGGTGGCTCTAATGGTGGTGAGGCTTGGCAGAATTTTGGTCAATGATTGAGCAAGGAGGAAGGTAGAAGAAGGGGGTATAAATACCCCCCCCCCCCCCCCCCAAAATCCAGCCGTTGGAGACTTCGAGGGCCGGATAATCCGCCCCCCACCAAAAATCCGGCCCTGGGAAAAATCCGGCCAAAAGTCCGGCCCATGTCCAGGGCCTTACTGAGCCGCGTCGCCTCTGGTCCTTAGGCAATTTTTGGGAGGCTGGATATTTCGAAAATATCCGGCCTGGATTATCCGGCCTTGGAAAAATTCCGGCCAAATGTCCGGCCAATAATTCGGCCCTTGTCCAGGGAAGTACTGAGCCACATTGCCTCGAGTACTTAGCCAAAAATTGGGGGCCAGATATTTTGCAAATAAATATCCGACCCGAATTATCCGGTCTGGTGAATCTTTTTTAGCTTTCTTTTGACTCGTTTTTCCACACAAGTCACTTATATTCATGTACCTATATAAACCCTGCACCACGTCATCGAACATTAGTGTATCACATATATTGACATCAAACACACAAAACATACTGTGAGAGATGTTCTTTCAATCTCTCCATTTTTGGTGTTTGATGACAATATACGGATTTGCAAGAAAAACATTATAGAGAGCAAGCATGTTGGCAAAACATAGAGGCACTCCCCCTACATGTGTGCATACAAGTAATTTGCATTTGAATACAAATACACAACATATAGGTGTGAGGTGCCTCAACACAAGAGATATCCAACATGAGCTCAAACAAGAGACATAGACAAATATGAAGTTGAGACAAGGTGATAGAAATCATACCCATATGGAGATATATAATACCGGATGTATAACATCACACACCATATAATAAACCTTGGTCTCAACACATAGAAATCCGAAATCCTTAACATGATGTCTCACAACCACATATAGCACATAGTTTTAAACGAACAAACCAACAAGCCAAATATTTCAAATAAACGACATAAAGGACACAAGCAATAAAGGAATGATAAACGCATATGCTTGTGTCCTAACCACCATGCAAATCCCTGAGAAGTCCTAATAGAACACTTCTCCCCCTTTGGCATCGAGATGCCAAAAAGGGGAAAAGCGCGATGCTACTCACCCCATGAAGATCACTCGGAACCCTCTTCGTCTTCGGTCTGGTACTCCTCTTCCTCTTCCTCTTCATCTTCAGTGTCAGCGGCAGGAGGAGAGCTGCGAGTGTAGTTGGCCCTCTGAATGCAGTCCTCAAGATCATTCCACGGAACCTGTGAAGAGTGCCGCCCACTGTAACCTGGGTGAACGGGAGGCTGAGGCGGAGGTCCTTGCTCACCACTGAGCTTGTGAAGAATGACCACCTGAGTATGCTGAATTTCAGAACGCTCTCGGTTGGCCGCATATTTCTCCTTGTGAATCTCAATATTCATGCACAGAATGTGGCGCTGAAACCAACTAAGCTTCTTCACCTGCTTCTTCATCACAGGAAAATCAACATGACAAGCAGGGGCAAATCCACTAGAGCGGGCATCTCCCATAAAGGAGCTAGGAGCAGGTGCAGCATGGGGAACCGGCTTCTTCTTGTAAGCCTTCTTGGCAGTGTGCTTCTCCTTTGGGAACCGACTCAAGTCTTCATCCATAGCCACAGAGTTGTTGATGAGGAGCTGGATATATGGTGCATATGGCATGGTGGTCCGGGAGACCATGGCATCATGAATCTCATTAAAGATGAAGTCCTTGACATCAAGAGAGAAGTCTTGGTCCTCATTACCATCACGTGCACACTTATAGCTGAGGTGCATAAGATCCACAAGAGCTCCACGAAGTGCATCATTGTTTCCACCACTTGGAGCAATGGTGGCTCGAAGGAAACGGAGCACCTGACTGTAGATGGGCAGAAGCCCCTTGGTAGAACCAACCGCTCCAGACGAGTCATAGAGATGAAAAGGCACATTTTTATCCGTCTTCTGAGGACCATGGAGGCGAAGAACACCTTCTGCTGGAAGTCCAAGAATAGAGGCAAACCGGCGCAAGGTTGCCTCACAATGGGTGGAGCCAGACATCCATTCAATAGTGCGCTCATCATCTTTCTTGATGGCCAGAGTAGCAAAGAATTGCTTAATCAACTCTGGACTGTAGTCACACTGAATCTTCATCAGATCCTGCAAAACCATCCTACCAGTCACCCAGATGGCATCCTCAAAATGATCATTGATAGCCAGATCATCCACATTGATAGCTTGCATGGGTCACACTTTCTTCATAGGCTCATATATATCCGTGTAGATGAACTCCTGCTCCATGCACCAGAAGCGCTTGTCCTCTATCTCGTCATCCCTCGCAACATCTTCATACCAGTTCTTCATACGGATTGTTGCATAAGTGACAATGTCCATTGTCTTGTAGTTCTCCCTAGGTGCCTTGTTCTTCCTCCTCATAGTGACGGACTTGCGAGGATCATTCTGAGCAAATTCATCACTTGACCGGTTCTGCCTTGGGCGTCTCCGAGTACCCCAAGAACCACTACCTGTGAGAAGCAAAGACGGATAGCAAAGAGAAGATAATGCTCATAAGTCATGTATGATATAGTAATGTACTCTAGAAACATACTATAAGTCGGTAGAAGTCTAGACATGATAGATTGAATCAACACTGCAGCAGCGATGAAGCTCCAGGCCGGATAATCCGGTGTCCCCGAGGGGCGGATAATCCGGCCCGGCCGGATAATCCGGCGAGCGCGGGGGCCGGATAATCCGGCCCTGCGGATCTGCAGAAATCGCAATCAAAAACTTGTCTATGACCAGATCGGCCTTATAGCATGCAGGAGGAGTATACTACACATGATTTGGAACAACTTGGCAACATCTCCACCAAGAAAATAGCACATATAAAACACAACACCTAGGGTTAGGGATTGTGAGCCATACTCCCATCCATTGGAGGAGCCGCTTGGAGGAGATGAGAGCAAGGGAGGAGGAGCACCCGATCCACCCAAAAACTTCGAGAGGGAGTGGACGAGGCGGCTCCGGCGAGGAGGAGGAGCTTCGGCGACCTTGAGGGAAGAGAGAGGAGAGAGAGGCGCGTGGGGGCTGGTTGTGAACCGTTTCCCCTGCGGCCTCGTCCTCAAGACTCTCAAGATCTTCCCAGGCCGGATAATCCGGCCCTAAGTTAGGGCGGATAATCCGGCCGGGCCAGATTTTCTGGGTTGCCCTGGGGCCGGATTATCTGGTTTTCTGGAAAAATCCAGAACACCGGAAATACTTCCTATCTTTTGTTGGTTATTTGCATAAGCCCATATAGGGTGCAATGAAGCATCACAACACATATAAGATGCATATTGACCAATAAGATGGGGCTACCTAGATCATCCGACCGAAATTCCTCAAACTCCAAGTTTTTACCAAAACATGACATATGAGCAAGATAGAAATGGCTTATAGATGAGTGTAGGCTTGGGTTTAGAAAGCTCAAACTGTTAATGGTACATGATCACTCAAGTTTGCAAGATACGAGCGAATAAGACCAAACTAGAGTGATTTCCCATAAGAACAAGGAGTTGTCAAATAACTCCAACTCTTCATAAAGAAGAGTGGGGTGGCCTAGGCCACCATATATGAGTGTTATGGCATGGCACCGCGAAGATATATCTTGGGCCCAAACCACTACTCATCATTGAAGCTCACATATCAACATATGATATAAAGAGAATGATTTCTTAATGTTGGCATTATGGGGGAGGGATAGCTCAATAATTTAAACCGCACTCCCCCTATTTCCATGCCCACATCTAAACCACATAAAGTTTTGAGATAAAGGTGTGTTTGCAAGATGGTCAAGCTATACTCCTTGAATCAATGATATTTAGCTCATTCCTCAAATAGCAAAACCTTGCTTCATCAAGAGGCTTCGTGAATATATCGGCAAGTTGATCTTTGGTAGGAACATAGATAAGCTCAATATCACCACGGGCAACATGATCCCTAATGAAATGATTCCGGATCTCAATATGCTTAGTTCTTGAATGTTGCACCGGATTATAGGAAATCTTGATGGCACTTTCATTGTCACATAATAGAGGCACTTTGTCACAAATGACACCGTATTCCTTTAAAGTTTGCCTCATCCATAACAATTGAGTGCATCCACTTGCGGCGGCAACATATTCGGCTTCGGCGGTGGAGAGAGATATACAATTTTGCTTCTTAGAAGACCAACACACCAAGGATATACCAAGAAATTGGCAAGCCCCGGAAGTTGATTTCCTATCATCCTTGTCCCCCGCCCAATCCGCATCGGTGTATCCATTGAGAATAAAACTTGAGCCTTTGGGGTACCAAATACCATATCTTGGGGTATCAACTAAATATCGAAAGATTCTTTTGAGAGCCATCATGTGACTCTCTTTAGGAGAAGCTTGATACCTTGCACACACACCAACACTCAACACTATGTCCGGTCTAGATGCACAAAGGTAAAGCAAGGATCCAATCATGGAGCGATATAACTTTTGATCCACCTCTTTACCATTGGGATCAAGTGCAAGATGACATTTAGTAACCATAGGAGTGGCTACACCCTTCAACTCGGTTATCTTAAACCTCTTGAGCATGTCTTGGAGATATTTTGCTTGATTGATGAAGGTTCCTTCTCTCAATTGCTTAATCTCAAAACCAAGGAAGAACTTCATCTCTCCCATCATAGACATCTCAAACCTATCAGTCATAAGCTTTGAAAATTCATCATTGAAGGCTTTGTTAGTAGAGCCAAAGATAATATCATCAACATATAATTGGCAAACGAAAAGCTCCCCATTGACCCTCTTAGCAAAAAGAGTGGGATCGATTAGCCCAACATCAAACCCACGGTCTACCAACAATTCTTTAAGGTGCTCGTACCAAGCTCTAGGAGCTTGTTTGAGACCATAAAGTGCTTTATCAAGCTTGTAGACATGGTTAGGAAAGTTGAGATCCTCGAACCCCGGGGGTTGCTTAACATAAACCTCTTCATGCAAAGGGCCATTAAGAAATTCACTTTTCACATCCATTTGTTGTAATTTAAAGTTATCATGCGATGCATAAGCAAGAAGGATACGGGTGGACTCAAGGCGAGCCACGGGAGCATAAGTTTCTCCAAAGTCAATTCCCTCAACTTGGGAGAAGCCTTGAGCCACCAATCTTGCCTTGTTCCTCACAACATTTCCAAACTCATCTTGCTTGTTCTTGAAATCTATTTAGTGCCTATAACATTGCGGCACCCCTTTGGCTTCTCTACTAAGGTCCATACTTTGTTGCGCTTGAAGTTGTTGAGCTCCTCATGCATAGCTTCCAACCAATCCGAATCTTCAAGGGCTTCAAATACTTTCTTGAGTTCCACTAAGGAGATATAAGCATGACGACTGCTAAAGTTGTCCAATTGCCTTCTTGTGGAAACACTTGCCCTTACATCACCAAGGACCTTGTCATGAGTGTGTTCACGAATTTCAAGGTTCCTTTCTCTTCTTGCTAGACAACGGGCCTCGATCTCCTCCTTGGTTTTTCTTGGCCTTGGAGGTATCACTTGATCAACTTGATCATTTGGGTCCCCGTCTTGACCTTCAATTTGAGCTTCCTCAATTTCTTGAGAGTTATCAACCTCATGTGCTTGATCTTGGACAACATTTGGTGAAGTGCAAACATCGAATGGATACTCATCGGAGCCATCATGAATTCTTGATTGATCTTGTACATGAGAAGGAGGGTTTTCTTCTTGTTCTTGGGTTGGTGCATCATTAGCTTCAAGAGATGGGGTTTGTTGATGTTGAGAAGATGAGGGATCCACCGTGGTAGAGCATAGTCCTTCCCGAGACGCCACACCGTGTCCCTCAATGGGGCGGAAAAAACCCACACCCATTCTTACTATGGCATCTTGAGGTATTTCATCACCTGCACATACATCAACTTGCCCCACTTGGGAGCCATCATTTTCTTCGAACTTCACACTACAAGATTCAGTGATAATCTTGGAAGATATATCAAAGACTCTATAAGTGTGAGATTCGGCACCGTAACCAACAAATATACCCTCCAAAGCTTTAGGAGCAAATTTAGACAAATGAACTCCTTTGATTTTATAGAAACACTTACACCCGAACACCTTGAAGTATGAGATATTAGGCTTGTTGTCGTTGAGTATTTCATATGGAGTCTTGTTCAAGCCCTTACGGAGATAGAGCCGGTTAGATGAATGGCAAGCGGTGGAGATGGCTTCGGCCCAAAAATTATAGCGGGATTTGTATTCCGCCATCATAGACCTTGCCATATCCATAAGAATCCGGTTCTTCCTCTCCGCAACACCATTTTGTTGAGGGGTGTATGCAGCGGAATATTGATGTCTTATCCCCTCATCACTAAGAAAATCATTGAGTGTGTAGTTCTTGAACTCGGAGCCGTTGTCACTTCTTATTGCCATAATAAGGAGGTTGTGTTGGCGTTGCACCTCGGTGGCGAAGTCAATGAAGATTTTTTGAGTCTCATCTTTCGTTTTGAGAAATTAGACCCAAGTGTATCTTGAATAGTCATCAACAATTACCAAGCAATATTTCTTCCCACCAAAGCTTGCATGAGTGGTAGGACCAAAGAGATCCACATGAAGGAGCTCCAAGATCCTCTTGGAAGAGATGATAGTCTTGCTTGGGTGCGGAGAGTCATGCATTTTGCCTTCAACACAAGCCCTACAAACATGATCTTTGGCAAAAGAAACATTTTCCATTAGTCCCACAATATGGTTCCCCTTGTGAAGACTTTGCAAAGTTCTCATGTTGACATGGGCCAAGCGCGATGCCACAACCAACCCACATCCGCCTTTACGAATAGGCACATCACACTTGAAGTGGTGGTCCCCGAAAAGTCCACCACATACAAGTTATGTTCGCGATACCCAACGAAAGCGACTTTTAGAGTCTTGCTCCACAAGAGGACCACAATATCATTATCAATAAAGACGGCGAAACCCATCTTGCCAAGGGCGGAAACGGAAAGCAAATTGTAACCAAGGGTTTTGACAAGCATGACATCCACAAGAGTAATGTTGTGAGCAACCACAACCTTCCCAAAACCCAATACCTCGGATGTAGAATTATCGCCAAAGGAGACGGTGATATTATTTGTATTGGGCCTCAACTCCTTGACGAGGTTCTTGCCGCCGGTCATATGACTTTTACATCCACTATCAAGTACCCATTTTGAACCTCCGGCGGCATAGTCCTACATGAGATCAATTCTTGGATTTAGGTACCCATTTCTCAATGGGTCCTCTTTTGTTAGCAACAAGGGTCTTTGGGACCCAAATAGACCAAGAAACATAACCATCATATGGGCCAACATATTTAGCATAAACATCACCATAATAATATTTAAATAGAACATAGTGAGGGTTAGCATTTCCCGCATCATCATCATTAATGGTTTTGCCCTTAGGAGCTTCACCATTAGTGATATCTTTCTTCTTCTCTTGTGCGGGCTTGACCTTTTGCTTGTTTGCCTTCTTTGCCTTGGCATTATAACCAAGGCCCTCCTTCCCATTGTTTGATCTTTTCTTACTCAAAAGATCATCCAAAGAAAGTTTACTTTGGGGAGAGGAGGCCTTAGCAAGTTCATCCTTCAACCTAGCATTTTCCTCAATAATATTTGCATGATCACATGAGGGGGTAGAGGAACTAGGCACATCATATGAAGCATGCCTAATTTGAAGTTGCTCATTAGACTTGGATAGGAGAGTGTATTTACTCTTCAAAGCTTTGTGAGCTTTGTCTAGTTCATCTAGATCCTTCACAAGTTTCTCATAATCAACACCAAATTGGGCCTTTTCCTTTTTAAGCACTTTAGTCTTAGCCCTATCAAGATCTCTAGCTTTGATGAGTTTGTTAATTTTATCTTGAGGCTCTTCAAGAGTTTCTAGCCTCTATTCAAGAGAAGCTATAGTTTCTTGACTTTCCTCAAGAGCATTTTTAAGAGCATGAATTTCAAGAGAGTCTTCTCTCTCTATTTGACATTTTTTCTCAAGAGTATCATTTAGTTGAGCTATACGAACCATGAGATTTGAAACATGCTTTTTAGTGTTACCTTGTAAGTTAAGAATGAACTCATCAAAATCAAGCATTTCTTGTTTCACTTTTAAAATAGCATGATTAACCCCTAGATCATTTGATATGTTAGGCATAGAGGGGTTAGGAGATGATACCTCGGAGGATTTAGCCATGAGGCAACTTTATTCCTCCACATGAATGACTTCATTGGGGGATTCATTTGGTGATGAAGAGTTGGTGGAGAGGGAGGCAAGAGCAACCAATCTATTTGAAGCATCATCTTCTTCATCATCAACATCATCATCTCCGGAGGAATATTCTTCTTGAGTTGATAGCACAATAGATGTGTCCAAGGTGGACCTTGCCATGAAGCAATGTGCATTCTTGATAGGAGAATTCTCATTGGGGGATTCAAAGAGACATGAAGAGGGAATTTTGGTAGTGACAATGGTGGCCACTTCCTTTGAACTTTCTTCTTCATCATCATCACGAGAACTTTCAACTTCATCGGAAGAATATTCTTCCCTAGTCACTAGCACAATCCTTGGGGGCCTCTTGCCCTTCTTGCTCTTGTTGTTGTAGAATTTCTTGTTGGGGGCTTTTGAATATTTGCCCTTTGAGTCTTTGCTCTTGTCCTTGGGAATGAGCCTTCCACCATGAGTCTCCCTATGCTCATAGGGGCATTCGGCGATGAAATGACGCTTGTCATCACAGTTGTATTATGATCTTGCTCTTGGACCCAAGCTAGTGAACCCACTTTTGTTGTTTCTCTTGATGTTGTCTTCCTTGGCCTTGTAAGGATCAACCCAAAAAGATTTTGCATGGAAGGCCATGTGATCATTGTAGTGGAGTTCCAAATCTTCCGGATAGGACATACTCCAAGATGCCCTATATTGTTCTTGAGGGTACACTTCTTCTACGGAGTTGACCGTCAAGGCAAGATTGTTCCCTCTTGACATACCAATGGCACGGTTGCGAGAATCATGAGAGTTTTGCTCGAGCACCTTGAGGGCTTGCATCTCGTGCACGGCTTGTTGAGAAGTGAGAGAGGAATAGCATTCTCTCCCAACAAGAGTCTTGACATCAATGGGTTCAAACGGCATCATGCAATCGATATACTTATCTTTGATCCAAGAGTCATTGATGTGGGTGGCACCCACATTCCGGAAAGCATCGGTAACGGTGAGAAGCCTTCCATACATGGCTTCATGATCTTCATCCGGTAGCCTCATGAATCCTTCGGCTTGATTCCGAAGAAAATTGTACTTGTTCCTTCTCATGCTATCACTTCCAATGCAACTAGTGGCCAAACCATCCCAAGCTTCCTTGGCGGTGGTGAAATTCCGAACACGAGACAATTCTTTTGTCCCCACACTAGTTTGAATCATGTGCAAGGCGGTGTCATTGAGTTGACTATCAACCGCTTCTCTTCTAGTATCCTTGTCGGGGTTGTATGGCTTGAAGCCTTCCACGATGATTCTCCAAAGTTCATTGGAGGCACTGCGAACATGAGAGCGAAACTCAAATTGCCATGTATCGTAATCTTTAACATTAAACTTAGGTGGGTCTCCCCTAATGTTTATATGAGGATGGGGAACCGGGATATCGGGAGATAGGAAAGGTGGAGCCACTCGATTGTAGCTCACACCTTCACTAGTTCCCGTAGGAGAGGTACCGGGGGGTATAATAGTGTTTAAGTTATCACCATTCGTGGGTTTGGTAGAGAGGGGTGATGTCGAAGCATCTCCCCCTTCTAATGCACCCTTGTCCTTTTCCTCTTCGGTGGGGATGATGGGGGAGCCGCGGGAAAGCGGTCATTAAACATTTTCATCAATGTTTCCATTTGGGTTTCCATGGCGGATCTCAAGGATGTTTCCACCGACTTGAGATCATCCATGGAGACCGGCTTTGCGGCCCCCTCCGATTGTTCATCCCCCGACATACTCTTAGGCGGTTAAGCCCGAAATAAGAGCCGAGGCTCTGATACCAATTGTAAGGATCGTATGCCGCACCTAGAGGGGGGGGGGGGTGAATAGGTGCTAACCAATTTTTAGTTCTTTTTCAATTTAGGCTTGACACAAAGGTAAATTCTCTAGATATGCAACTATGTGAATTTACCTATATGACAAGGTCAATGACTAAGCAAGATATGGCAACGCAATATAGAGGAGATAAAGGATAGAGGTAACCGAGAGTGGAGCACACGGAGACACGGAGTTGATTCCCGTAGTTCCCTTCCTTTGCGAGAAGCTACGTCTACGTTTGGAGGAATGTGGTCGCTACGAAAGCCAGACCAACAGTCACGAAGACTTCACTCAGGTCTCCTGTGAGCAACGCCACGAAGGCCTAGCCCACTTCCACTAAGGGATTTCCTCGAGGCGGAAACCGGGCCTTTACAAGGTTCTTGGGGCACACATCCACAACCAAATTGGAGGCTCCCAAATCTGTAACAACACAACAATCAACAACAATACATCAACAACAAACACTAGGGATCCAAAGAGGAACACTAGCAAGAGAGCCCTCAAGCATATGAGGGGGAAATGTAAATCGCTTCGGTGAGGATGTAGATCGGTGTCTTCTCCTTCGAATCTCCAAAGCTCAAGAACTTTGGTTGGGTGAGGGATGAGATCTTGCAAATCTTGTGTTCTTGAGGTGGCTCTAATGGAGGTGAGGCTTGGCAGAATTTTGGTCAATGATTGATCAAGGAGGAAGGTAGAAGAAGGGGGGTATAAATACCCCCCCCCCCCCAAAAAAAAATCCAGCCGTTGGAGAATTCGAGGGCCGGATAATCCGGCCTAAGTTGGGGCCGGATAATCGACCCCCCACCAAAAATCCGGCCCTGCGAAAAATCCGGCCAAATGTCCGGCCAAAAGTCCGGCCCATGTCCAGGGCCTTACTGAGCCGCGTCGCCTGTGGTCCTTAGGCAATTTTTGGGAGGCCGGATATTTCGAAAATATCCGGCCCGGATTATCCGGCCTTGGGGAAATTCCGGCCAAATGTCCGGCCAATAATCCGGCCCTTGTCCAGGGAAGTACTGAGCCACATTGCCTCGAGTCCTTAGCCAAAAATTGGGGGCCGGATATTTTGCAAATATCCGGCCCGGATTATCCAGTCTGGTGAATCTTTTTTAGCTTTCTTTTGACTGGGTTTTCCACACAAGTCACTTATATTCATGTACCTATATAAACCCTGCACCACTTCATCGAACATTAGTGTATCACATATATTGACATCAAACACACAAAACATATTGTGAGAGATGTTCTTTCAGATCTCAGGCTCGTGTTCGGTCACTATCGTGAAGAACCAAACACCGGAAAGGAAGAGCACAATCAAGACATGGTATGCGCATACAATATGATGACATGTCATATTAAAGGGGTTGGGTAAACCCTAGGTGCATCGACGGAAATTAAAGGGGAAAAGGCATCAAACCAGACACATGAGAGGGGTCGATTAGGGTTTCCACTAAGACTCCATATTTAATTGGTTCAAGCATGTATGAAACATGGATAAACAAATAGGATTTGTTTTTCTAAACATTTTGATATATTATTTGTATTTTCTGATTTAAAATGAATTAGTTATGAATTTCCAAAGTTTAAAGCATTTTAAGTCAATTTCTGAAAATTATTGGAAAATAATAAAAATCTAATAGACTGGACCGACATGTCATAGTTTTATTCTTTTCCAAATATTTATGAAATTATTAAAACTCTGACAGATGGGGTCCACATGTCAATATTTTCTATTTATAGAAAATACTGAAATGAATATCAGAAAATAAGAGAAAATAGATATGGCGTCAGCGTGACGTCATGCTGACGTCAGCCGGCCATGATCTCATAGAGGAGCTCGGGTTGAGCTCCAATCGGTGGCTCCCGTGGGCGGAAGGACGCACACGAGGGCGCGGTCGACTTCGCGCGTCGCGGGCGACCAAAAGGATGCATCGCGGGGGTGGATTACCCGCCGGAGCAGGGCCTCCGGCGAGGTGTTGCGGCGGCTGGGGCTGGGTGCTCGTCGTGGGCGGGCTAGAGGGGGAAGGGGGAGCTGAGGGCATGGGGAGGTGTGGAATCTCACCAGGAGCACGATGGCGGGGTCGGTGACGTTGGAGGAGGCTCGCCAGCGGCGAATCGACCGGAGGCCCTTCCATTATGTGCAAGGGTTAGGGTTAGGTTTTGCAGCCGCGGGAGAGCACAGGGAAGAGGGGAAATAGGCTAGGGCTTCCGGGGCGGCGGCGAGCTTTTATAGCCGCCGGGGGCAGGGACGGTCGTGGCCGCCGACACCATCGGGTGGCTAGGCGGCTGCCACCGAGCAGCTTTGGTCGGCGGGGAAGAAGATGCCATTTTGCAGAAAACCCCCTGTGGGGTGGTTGGGCTGAGGTGGGTTGGCTGCTGGGCCGTTTGGGCCAAGTTGGGCCGCGGCCAGAGAGGGAAAAGAGAGGGAAGGAGGTGGTCTGAGCCCATGGACATAGAGGAGAGGGTTTCTCCCTTTTTTCCTTTTCTGATTTTGCTTCTCTTTTCAAAATCCAAATTGAAATCTGTTTTTGAATAGAATTTGAAAACTCAAATTTCCAGAGAATAATAGAACACACATGGGTTTATTGAAAACAAAAAAACCACTTGACTTATTTTATGAACTCTTGAGAGAATTTGAGAGAGAGAAATAGAGAAGGATTTGCATATTTGAAAATAGAAATGCAAATTTGGCTCAAATTCAAACTATATGCATGCAATGCTCATGAACACTCATTTATTTATATATAACAAGGTTGGTATGTTACAACTCTACCCCCGTTACAAGAATCTCGTCCTTGAGATTCCTAGATTTTAGGAAAGAAGGAAGGATACTCAGATCGTAAACGATCTTCTCGTTCCCAGGTTGCTTCTTGCTCAGAATGATTAGACCACTGAATTTTCAGAAACTTGATGCTATGACGTCGAGTTTTATGCTCGGCTTCATCAAGGATACGAACATGATGTTCTCGATAGGTTAGATCCTCTTGGAGGTCAAGAGTTTCGTGATCAATGCCACAGATAGGATCTTTGAAGCAATGTTGAGTTGGGACACATGGAAGACATCATGAACTTCAGGAAAGTTCTGAGGTAACTCCAACTTGTAAGAAACATTACCACGCTTAGCAAGGACGCGGAAAGGACCAACATAGCGAGGAGCTAGTTTTCCTTTGATACCGAAACGACGAACACCCTTGAGAGGAGTGACCCAAAGATAAGCTTGATCACCAATTTCATACTTCACTTCTTGATGATGGCGATCATAGTAGCTCTTTTGACGTGACTGAACAGTTTTTAGACTCTCGCGAATGATGCGAACTTGATCTTCTGCTTCATTGATTATATTTATCCAAAGAACTTTCTTTCTCTGGGTTCAGACCAGTTCAAAGGAGTTCTACACCTTCTGCCATACAAAGCTTCAAAAGGTGCCATGCCCATGCTAGATTGGAAGATGTTGTTATAGGTGAACTCGGCAAATGGAAGGAACGTTTCCCAATCTTTACCCAAGGATATAACATAGGCCCTAAGCATGTCTTCGAGAATTTGATTCACTCTTTCGGTTTGACCACCGGTTTGAGGATGATAGGCTGTGCTGAAGGAAAGACGAGTTCCCATAGCTTTCTGAAGACTTTCCCAAAATTTGGAGGTAAACAAACTTCCACAATCAGAGATGATCTTCTTGGGAACACCATGAAGAGCGACTATCCGGGATATGTATAGATCGGCCAGTTGACTAGCACGAATTTCTTCCCGAACAGGAAGGAAATGAGCAACCTTGGATAGACGGTCAACCACTACCCATATAGCATCTTTTCCATTTTTGGTCTTAGGGACACCGGTAATGAAATCCATGCCAATTTCATCCCATTTCCACTCTAGAATTGATAGAGGTTGGAGAGTGCCAGCATGTCTTTGATGTTCAGCCTTCACACGACGACAAACGTCGCATTCAGCAACAAACTTAGTGATTTATTGCTTCATCCCGGACCACCAAAATCTTTGGCGAAGAACCCGATACATCTTGGTACTACCAGGATGGATGGAAAGGGGTGAATCATGAGCTTCTTTAAGGATTGGCTCTTTCAGATCCGATTTATCCGGCACGACTAGGCGTTTACCGAAATAAACGGTACCTTGATCATCAATGGAGAAAAATTTACCAACTCCGCTAGCAATGTTCTTCTTGATCTCGGTAATTCCAGAATCTTGCTTCTGAGCTTTATTGATCTGGCCTTCAAGAGAGGGCTTCACCTCTAGATTAGCAAGGAATCCACTAGGAACAATCTCAAGGTTGAGTTTTGCAAGTTCCTCATAAAGAGAAGGTTGCGCCTGCTTAACCATCAGATTGTTGCAATAGGACTTCCGACTTAGCGCATCTCAGCAACGACATTGGCTTTGTTGGGTTTATAGTTGAGACCCAAGTTATAATCTTTGATGACTTCCAGCCATCTTCTCTATGTGATATTCAGATCTGACTAGGTGAAAAGATACTTCAGACTTTGATGATCTGAGTACAACTCAAAACGGTTACCGTAAAGGTAAGGTTGCCATTTCTTAAGAGCATGGGTCATAGATGCAAGCTGGAGATCATTAGTAGGATAATTGAGCTCATGTGGTTTTTGCTGTCGAGAGGCATGATACGTCTCCAACGTATCGATAATTTCTTATGTTCCATGCTACTTTATTGATTATACCTACATGTTTTATGCATACTTTATGTCATATTTATGCATTTTCTGACACTAACCTATTAACGAGATGCCGAAGAGCCAGTTGCTGTTTTCTGCTGTTTTTGGTTTCAGAAATCCTAGTAAGGAAATATTCTCGGAATTGGACGAAATCAACGCCCAGGGGCCTATTTTCACACGAAGCTTCCAGAAGACTGAAGGAGTCACGAAGTGGGGCCACGGGGCGCCGCCACAGTAAGGCGGCGCGGCCTACATGGGGCCCGCGCAGCCCTACTGTGTGGGGCCCCCGTGACGCCTCTTGACCTGCCCTTCCGCCTACTTAAAGCCTTCGTCGCAAAACCCCCAGTACCGAGAGCCACGATACGGAAAACCTTCCAGAGACGCCGCCGCCGCCAATCCCATCTCGGGGGATTCAGGAGATCGCCTCCGGCACCCTGCTGGAGAGGGGAATCATCTCTCGGAGGACTCTTCACCGCCATGGTCGCCTCCGGAGTGATGAGTTAGTAGTTCACCCCTGGACTATGGGTCCATAGCAGTAGCTATATGGTCGTCTTCTCCTAATTGTGCTTCATTGTTGGATCTTTTGAGCTGCCTAACATGATCAAGATCATCTATCTTTAATGCTACATGTTGTGTTTGTTGGGATCCGATGAATAGAGAATACTATGCTATGTTGATTATCAATCAATTATCTATGTGTTGTTTATGATCTTGCATGCTCTCCGTTATTAGTAGAGGCTCTGGCCAAGTTTTTGCTCTTAACTCCAAGAGGGAGTATTTATGCTCGATAGTGGGTTCATGCCTCCATTAAATGCAGGACGATGTGAGAAAGTTCTAAGGTTGTGGATGTGCTGTTGCCACTAGGGATAAAACATCGATGCTATGTCTAAGGATGTAGTTGTTGGTTACATTACGCACCATACTTAATGCAATTGTCTGTTGTTTGCAACTTAATACTGGAAGGGGTTCGGATGATAACCTGAAGGTGGACTTTTTAGGCATAGATGCATGCTGGATAGCGGTCTATGTACTTTGTCGTAATGCCCAATTAAATCTCACTATACTCATCATATCATGTATGTGCATGGTCATGCCCTCTTTATTTGTCAATTGCCCAACTGTAATTTGTTCACCCAACATGCTTATTCTTATGGGAGAGACACCACTAGTGAACGGTGGACCCCGGTCCATTCTTTTAATCGAATACAATCTACTGCAATACTTGTTCTACTGTTTTCTGCAAACAATCATCATCCACACTATACATCTAATCCTTTGTTACAGCAAGCCGGTGAGATTGACAACCTCACTGTCACGTTGGGGCAAAGTAATTTGGTTGTGCTGTGCAGGTTCCACGTTGGCGCCGGAATCCCTGGTATTGCGATGTACTACACTTCGCCGCCATCAACCTTCAACGTGCTTCTTGGCTCCTACTGGTTCGATAAACCTTGGTTTCTTACTGAGGGAAAACTTGCCGCTGTATGCATCACACCTTCCTCTTGGGGTTCCCAACGGACGCGTGCTGTACGCGTATCAAGCTCTTTTTCTGGCGCCGTTGCCAGGGAGATCAAGACACGCTGCAAGGGGAGTCTCCACCTCCAATCTCTTTACTTTGTTTTTGTCTTGCTTTGTTTTATTTACTTAGTACTTTGTTTGCTGCACTAAAACAAAACACAAAAAAAATTAGTTGCTAGCTTTACTTTATTTACTATCTTGTTTGCATTCTCCATATTAAAAACACAAAAAAATTAGTTACTTGCATTTACTTTACTTATTTCATCATGTTTCCTCCTAAGTTTATTCTTAAGGATGTACCGGTAGGCCGAGGGTTTATCCTCGGGAAAGATAATATAGAAGATTTTTTCACTCATATTAGTACGGTTGAAGATTTTGAAGATAGACACCTGGTAGAACTTGCTCCTACTTATGAAATTGCTGCTGCTTCTTTAGTACACATGTTAGAAGCTAGATTTGTTAACCTCAACCCCGTAATGCAGCATATGTTCCTTACACTAAGTGATATGGAAGAAGGAGAAAAGAAAGATTTTGTCCTAGAAGTCCTTGTTAGAGAATTTACGGATATAGCTAAAGAAGCTAGAAAAGTTTTTATTAAGCATAAGAGGCTTGGTATGTTCACCGATTTTAAAAGAATACTTGAAAAGATGGATATGGATAGAATTAAGTACACTAATAATGTTAATGATGGTGGGGAGATTAAAGCACCAATACCTTGTAAGCTCCTAGCAATGCATGAAGCTCTAGATGATAATTATGCTTGGCTTGTTCCTAAAAATTTGTTTGATGAGAGTAGCAAGCCCAAGATTAATGAAAAGGGAGCCTCTGAAACTTATGTATCCAAAATACAATGCATGGTTTAGAAAACTCCAAACCCCGCTGTAGATGCTTCTTCTCTTGATAATACTTGATATACACTTTCTGCGCCTAGCTGAAAGGCGTTAAAGAAAAGCGCTTATGGGAGACAACCCATGATTTTATTATTGCACTTTTATTTTATATTTGAGTCTTGGAAGTTGTTACTACTGTAGCAACCTCTCCTTATCTTAGTTTTGTTGCATTGTTGTGCCAAGTAAAGTCTTTAATAGTAAGGTTCATACTAGATTTGGATTACTGCGCAGAAACAGATTTCTTGCTGTCACGAATCTGGGCCTAATTCTCTGTAGGTAACTCAGAAAATTATGCCAATTTACGTGAGTGATCCTCAGATATGTACGCAACTTTAATTCAATTTGAGCATTTTCATTTGATTAAGTCTGGTGCCTCAATAAAATTCGTCTTTACGGACTGTTCTGTTTTGACAGATTCTTCCTTTTATTTCGCATTGCCTGTTTTGCTATGCTTGATGGATTTTTCGATTCCATAAACTTTCAGTAGCTTTGTGCAATGTCCAGAAGTGTTAAGAATGATTATTTCACCTCTGAACATGTGAATTTTGATTATGCACTAACCCTCTAATGAGTTGTTTTGAGTTCGGTGTGGAGGAAGTTTTCAAGGATCAAGAGAGGGAGATGATACAATATGATCAAGGAGAGTGAAAGCTCTAAGCTTGGGGATGCCCCGGTGGTTCACCCCTGCATACTTCAAGAAGACTCAAGTGTCTAAGCTTGGGGATGCCCAAGGCATCCCCTTCTTCATCGACAACATTATCAGGTTCCTCTAGTGAAACTATATTTTTATTCCATCACATCTTATGTACCTTGCTTGGAGCGTCAGTTTGTTTTTGTTTTTGTTTTGTTTGAATAAAATGGATCCTAGCATTCATTGTGTGGGAGAGAGACACGCTCCGCTGTTGCATATGGACAAATATGTCCTTAGGCTTTACTCATAATATTCATGGCGAAGGTTGAATCTTCTTCGTTAAATTGTTATATGGTTGGAAACGGGAAATGCTATATGTAGTAATTGGTAGAATGTCTTGGATAATGTGATACTTGGCAATTGTTGTGCTCATGTTTAAGCTCTTGCATCATATACTTTGCACCTATTAATGAAGAAATACATAGAGCTTGCTAAAATTTGGTTTGCATAATTGGTCTCTCTAAGGTCTAGATAATTTCTAGTAAGAGTTTGAACAACAAGGAAGACGGTGTAGAGTCCTATAATGTTTACAATATGTCTTTTATGTGAGTTTTGCTGCACCGCTTCATACTTGTGTTTGTTTCAAATGACCTTGCTAGCCTAAGCCTTGTATCGAGAGGGAATACTTCTCATGCATCCAAAATCCTTAAGCCTACCACTATGCCACTTGTGTCCACCATACCTACCTACTACATGGTATTTCTCCGCCATTCCAAAGTAAATTGCTTGAGTGCTACCTTTAAATTTCTATCCTCTATCTTTACAATATATAGCTCATGGGACAAATAGCCTAAAAACTATTGTGGTATTGAATATGTACTTATGCACTTTATCTCTTATTAAGTTGCTTGTTGTGCGATAACCATGTTCCTGGGGACGGCATCAACTACTCTTTGTTGAATATCATGTGAGTTGCTATGCATGTCCGTCTTGTCTGAAGTAAGGGTGATTTACCATGAGTTGAATGGTTTGAGCATGCATACTGTTAGAGAAGAACATTGGGCCGCTAACTAAAGCCATGATCCATGGTGGAAGTTTCAGTTTTGGACAAATATCCTCAATCTCATATGAGAAAATTAATAATTGTTGAATGCTTAAGCATTAAAGAGGAGTCCATTATCTGTTGTCTATGTTGTCCCGGTATGGATGTCTAAGTTGAGAATAATCAAAAGCGAGAAATCCAATGCGAGCTTTCTCCTTAGACCTTTGTACAGGCGGCATAGAGGTACCCCTTTGTGACACTTGGTTAAAACATATGTATTGCGGTGATAATCCAGGTAATCCGAGCTAATTAGGACAAGGTGCGAGCACTATTAGTATACTATGCATGAGGCTTGCAACTTGTAGGATATAATTTACATGATGCATATGCTTTATTACTACCGTTGACAAAATTGTTTCTTGTTTTCAAAACCAAAGCTCTAGCACAAATATAGCAATAGATGCTTCCCTCGTCGAAGGGCCTTTCTTTTACTTTTATGTTAAGTCAGTTCACCTATTTCTCTCCATCTCAAGAAGCAAACACTTGTGTGAACTGTGCACTGATTCCTACATACTTGCATATTGCACTTATTATATTACTTTATGTTGACAATATCCATGAGATATACATGTTACAAGTTGAAAGCAACCGCTGAAACTTAATCTTCCTTTGTGTTGCTTCAATGCCTCTACTATGAATTTATTGCTTTATGAGTTAACTCTTATGCAAGACTTATTGATGCTTGTCTTGAAAGTACTATTCATGAAAAGTCTTTGCTATATGATTCATTTGTTTACTCATTGCATTACCATTGTTTTGATCGCTGCATTCATTACATGTGCTTACAATAGTATGATCAAGGTTATGATGGCATGTCACTCCAGAAATTATCTTTGTTATCGTTTACCTACTCGGGACGAGCATGAACTAAGCTTGGGGATGCTGATACGTCTCCAACATATCGATAATTTCTTATGTTCCATGCTACTTTATTGATGATACCTATATGTTTTATGCATACTTTATGTCAATTTATGCATTTTCCGACACTAACCTATTAACGAGATGCCGAAGAACCAGTTGCTATTTTCTGCTGTTTTTGGTTTCAGAAATCCTAGTAAGGAAATATTCTCGGAATTGGATGAAATCAACGCCCAGGGGCCTATTTTCACACGAAGCTTCCAGAAGACTGAAGGAGTCATGAAGTGGGGCCACGGGGCGCCGCCACAGTAGGGTGACGCGGCCTACAGGGGGCCCGCGCGGCCCTGCTGTGTGGGGCCCCCGTGACGCCTCTTGACCTGCCCTTCCGCCTACTTAAAGCCTTCGTCGCAAAACCCCCAGTACCGAGAGCCACGATACGGAAAACCTTCCAGAGACGCCGCCGCTGCCAATCCCATCTCGGGGGATTCAGGAGATCACCTCCGGCACCCTGCCGGAGAGGGGAATCATCTCCCGGAGGACTCTTCACCGCCATGGTCGCCTCCGGAGTGATGAGTGAGTAGTTCACCCCTGGACTATGGGTCCATAGCAGTAGCTAGATGGTCGTCTTCTCCTAATTGTGCTTCATTGTTGGATCTTGTGAGCTGCCTAACATGATCAAGATCATCTATCTTTAATGCTACATGTTGTGTTTGTTGGGATCCGATGAATAGAGAATACTATGCTATGTTGATTATCAATCTATTATCTATGTGTTGTTTATGATCTTGCATGCTCTCCGTTATTAGTAGAGGCTCTGGCCAAGTTTTTGCTCTTAACTCCAAGAGGGAGTATTTATGCTCGATAGTGGGTTCATGCCTCCATTAAATGCAGGACGGTGACAGAAAGTTCTAAGGTTGTGGATGTGCTGTTGCCACTAGGGATAAAACATCGATGCTATGTCTAAGGATGTAGTTGTTGATTACATTACGCACCATACTTAATGCAATTGTCTGTTGTTTGCAACTTAATACTGGAAGGGGTTCGGATGCTAACCTAAAGGTGGACTTTTTAGGCATAGATGCATGCTGGATAGCGGTCTATGTACTTTGTCGTAATGCCCAATTAAATCTCACTATACTCATCATATCATGTATGTGCATGGTCATGCCCTCTTTATTTGTCAATTGCCCAACTGTAATTTGTTCACCCAACATGATTATTCTTATGGGAGAGACACCACTAGTGAACTGTGGACCCCGGTCCATTCTTTTAATCGAATACAATCTACTGCAATACTTGTTCTACTGTTTTCTGCAAACAATCATTAACACACTATACATCTAATCCTTTGTTACAGCAAGCCGGTGAGATTGACAACCTCACTGTCACGTTGGGGCAAAGTAATTTGGTTGTGTTGTGCTGGTTCCACGTTGGCGCCGGAATCCCTGGTGTTGCGCCGCACTACACTTCGCCGCCATCAACCTTCAACGTGCTTCTTGGCTCCTACTGGTTCGATAAACCTTGGTTTCTTACTGAGGGAAAACTTGCCGCTGTACGCATCACACCTTCCTCTTGGGGTTCCCAACGGACGCGTGCTGTACGCGTATCAAGGCATAGGCCACCACATGGCCATCTTGCATCAACACACATCCGAGCCCTTGGAGAGAGGCATCGTAATAGACAACGAAGTCTTTGCTTGTGTTTGGAAGGACGAGCACATGAGCAGTAGTTAGCTTGGTTTTCAAAACCTGGAAACTTTCTTCAGCCGTATCTGACCATTCAAAATTCTTGTCTTTCTTGAGAAGATCGGTCATTGGCTTGGCAATCTTGGAGAAATTTTCAATGAATCGGCGGTAATAACCCACCAGACCGAGAAAACTCCGAATCTCCTTAGCTGACTTAGGTGTCTTCCAGTCAAGAATGGCCTGAACTTTATCTGGAATGACTGCAACACCTTTTTCAGAAATAACATGACCCAAGAAGATGATCTCTTTTAACCAGAACACACATTTGGAGAACTTGGCGTAGACAGTGCTCACGAAATTTTGTTAGCACCAGACGTAGATGTTCATCATGTTCATCTTCGGTTTTGGAGTAGATTAGAATATCATCGATGTACACCATGACGAACTTGTCAAGATAATCCATGAAAATAGAGTTCGTGAGCCACATAAAAGTGTCAGGAGCATTTGTGAGGCCAAAGGACATGACAGTGTACTCGTAAATACCATAACGAGTTGTGAACGCTGTCTTTAGAATGTCCTCCATTCGAATTTTTATTTGATGGTACCCTGATCTCAAATCCATCTTGGAGAAGACTGTGGCACCGGACAACTGATCAAAAAGATCATTGATTATAGGAAGAGGGTATATGTTCTTGATTGTCACTGCGTTGAGCGGACGGTAATCAACAACCAGCCGCAGAATGTTGGTATGTCTCTTCTTGACAAAGAGAGCAGGGCATCCCCAGGAAGAAGTACTGGGTTGGATGAAGTTCTTCTCTTCTAACTCCTCTATCTGCTTCTTCAGTTCAACCAACTCTTCCAGAGGCATACGATATGGTCTCCGGGAAACAGGGGCAGTTCCGGGAGCCAACTCAATGACAAAGTGCACACTTCGATCAGGTGGCATGCCAGGTAACTCTTCAGGGAAGACATCTGGAAAGTCACGGACCACCCAGACATCGGAGATTTCTGGTTTAGGTAGGGCTTCAATGGCATACAACTCGGCTTCAGGGGTAAACCTTGTCGACGGAGGTATTGCGGATGCAGCCCAGTACAGAACGCTTTTGCCGGAAAGATTAGTCAGTACAACAGACCTAGCTGCGCAATCAATGACAGCCTTATGCTTTGCTAGCCAATCCATGCCCAAGATGACATCAATGTCAGTTAACTTGAGGGCAATGAGAGAGGTGGGGAACCACACTGGCCCTATACTGATTATAACCTCACGGGTAATCCAAATAGTTTGCCAATGTGAACCAGGAGTTGTGATCTCTAGAGGGGAGGGCATTGTCTCGAAGGGTATATCATGATTTTGTGCAAACTCTTGAGATATGAATGTATGCGATACTCCGGAATCAAACAGAACTATAGCTAGGATTGAGTTTATATAGAGCGTACCCATTATGACGCTTGGATGCTCTTCAGCCTCATCAGCAGAGACATGGGTCAAACGAGCACGACCAGAGGAGGGATCAACGGAATGGATCTTGGGTTAAAGGCCAGCATCATGTATTTAGATTCTCACTAAGAGAACCCAGAACAATCTGGGACCTTCGGTTCAAGTCCAAGGGGAAAACACAAATAAAGGGGTAACTACTATCTGAGTGACACTGAGGACACTATGCGGTAGTAATCACAAAATAACTTTCAAGAAGTCATACCTTGCTTTAAAAGTATTATTCAAGAAAATTAAAAAGGAAAGGAGGCATCCAAGGTAAAAGGAAACCTTGAAGCCTAGAACAGATTTATGTGGAACCCACAAAGTAAAAAAGATCATGAGAAACAAATTCCTTGGAAAGGACTCAATGGAATGATATCATTGACTGAATGGAAGGAACAAAGATCCAAATCAACTGATGTAACTTTAGGAATACTGAGTTAAGCAACCAAGTATGGAGTACTTATGGAGAAAACAACCCAAACCTATAGATCCCAGATCTTTGGAAATAACAGGGTAGAGGTAAAACCTTTGAAATGAAAGCAAGGTAAGATGACTCAGCATTAGAGTGACACCAGGCAAGGAGTAAAAAGAATCCTATTCAGATTTTTTTGCAAATACTTTTAGCTTTCAAATAGTTTTCACAACTAGTAGACTCAACATCGACTAGTAGAAAGGGTTTTCCTACAGACAGTCCTGCTCTGATACCAAAACCTGTCGGGAACCCCGGAGGTTGGGGCTAGACAAACCCAGACATTAGTCTGGCATAAGCCTAACCTAGATCTCTAGGGACTACAGGGTGAGAATCGGTAACACAATAGTGACTCTACGACTGAAAGCAAAATTACAACTCTTAACAGAGTTAAGATCCAAATTTATTACACACAGAGGTCACTGACCACAATTCTACAAGCAACGGAAAGAAAATTATGTTATTCTAGATAAAAGACTGCAAAGGGCCTAAGAGTCCATAACATAGGGCGACGTTCCAGCCCATAAGTCTCAGGCTGCCGCCTAGGAACTCCGAACTACTCGTTGGCGTCAAGGTAGAAACCACCATCTGTTGGAAGGACTTTGTCTGAAACAAAGAATGCAAGGCTGAGTACAGGGACTCAGCAAGACTTAATACAACCTGTTAGCAAAGAGGGTATGCGAGGCTTTATGTGGAGCTTATTTTGCGGAAAGCCGGTTTTCCTTTGTAAACAAGAGGGAGCAGAAGCTCGTCTATTCAGACCATTTTCAAAAGGGATGAGAGAGCGATATCATCTCTATCTCTAAAATAAGCATGTTGAATCCACCGATTCTTCATCATCACCTGAACCTATCACCTAGGATCACTCCCTCGACACCCTGAGAAGGGATCCTTATTACACTCTTGACATCAAGTTTTACGATTAGGTTCAAGTTGTCTATGATCATCACGTCCTTTCCCAAGTCGTCCATAATCGTGGACACGGCTTTTCGAAAAGATTTACCCTGCAGGGGTGTACAACTTTACCCACACAAGCCGACCATCTCTTAGTGCCACTAGATTAACAAACTTCCTTGGTGTGCCGGCAGAGGGTGGCTGACCAAAACATTTCCCTTACTTCGCCTATTCCATGAGTCAAACTGACTGGGGAGCTCCGTCATCGTAGGTAGCCATTCTCCGAGGCGGCCCCGGTCATTGTGTGTAGGGGATCCAGTTCAATGCCTCCAGCATGCTTCACCCCGGCCACGCCCTGTATGATGCACTTTGAAAACCTTTTCCACCTTTTCCCCATGCGTATGGGAAATGGAACTCGCAATCAAATTGACTCATGGCTATGCTAGGCAAGTTCGGGCCAAGGGGTTCCCATGGGCCCCGTGTGGTTGTACGCTCAGTCTTGGTTCTGAAGGCGAGAACTCAGGTCCTAGTATCGGCGAGAACGAGTCAAATCACCACATCCCCATGTGGCGGACCATCCAAGCCTTTAACATGTTTATTAACATCATCACTGATCATACCAAGTCATCCTGTCAAACTAGGTTCGTCCGTAACTCGGATTCATCAACCGGATGGTTCAGACTTAAACAACTAAGTATGACTAAGCAAAACACATGTACGACTCTAGCGATGCGAACAAGCTCAGACCTAGTTTTGCTGGGAGCGGTGGATCAGGAACTTTGGGCTACAAGGATGGAATATGTACACATAGGATATCTACAAGTGCCGATAAAACATAGTTGAAGCAGATGCAATATGTAAGAACCAGAAGTAAAAGCATTTTTAAACCGTATATGAACCAGGTTAGGGCTTGGTTTGTCCCTCGCTGTTCTAGTGCTGCTCTTCGGTGGCGTTGATCTCAGGCTCGCGTTCGGTCCCGATCGTGAAGAACCAAACACCAGAAAGGAAGAGCACAATCAAGACATGGTACAATGCAATGCACATACAATATGATGACATGCCGTATTAAAGAGGTTGGGTAAACCCTAGGTGCATCGACGGAAATTAAAGGGGAAACGGCATCGAACCTGACACATGAGAGGGGTCGATTAGGGTTTCCACTAAGAATCCATATTTAATTGGTTCAAGCATGTATGAAACATGGATAAACAAATAGGATTTGTTTTTCTGAACATTTTGATATATTATTTGTATTTTTCTGATTTAAAATGAATTAGTTATGAATTTCCAAAGTTTAAATCATTTTAAGTCAATTTCTGAAAATTATTAGAAAATATGACAGACTGGACCGACAAGTCATAGTTTTATTCGTTTCCAAATATTTATGAAACTATTAAAATTTTGACAGATAGGGTCCACATGTCAATATTTTCTATTTACAGAAAATATAGAAATGAATATCAGAAAATAAGAGAAAATTGATATGGCATAAGCGTGACGTCATGCTGACGTCAGCCGGCCATGAGCTCAAAGATGAGCTCGGGTGGAGCTCCAATCGGCGGCTCCCATGGGCAGGAGCACGCACGGGCGGTCGACTCTGCTCGTCGCGGGCGACCAAAAGGAGGCGGCGCGGGGGTGGATCTGAGGGAATGGGGAGGTGCTGAATCTCACCAAAAGGGTCGACGTGCTGCGGTGGTCGGGCCGGGTGCTTGTCGCGGGCGGGCTAGAGGGGGAAGGGGGATCTGGGGGAATGGGGAGGTGCGGAATCTCACCAGGAGCGCGATGGCGGGGTCGGCAACGCCGGAGGAGTCTCGCCGGCGGCGAATCGACCGGAGGTCGGCCGTTCTCTGCAAGGGTTAGGATTAGGTTTCGCGGCCGCGGGAGAGCACGAGGAAGAGGGTAAATGGGCTAGGACTTCTGGGGCGGCGACGTCGAGCTTTTATAGCCATCGGGGGCGTTGGGGACGATCGTGGCCGCCGACACCATCGGGTGGCCGGGCGGCTACCACCGAGCAGCTTCGATCGGTGCGGAAGAAGATGCTATTTTGCAGAAAACCCCCTACGGGGTGGTTGGGCCGAGCTGGGTTGGCTGCTGGGCCGTCTGGGCCAGGTTGGGCTGCGGCCAGAGAGGGAAAAGAGAGGGAAGGGGGTGGGGTGAGCCCAGGGATAGAGAGGAGAGGGGTTCTTCCTTTTTTCCTTTTCTGGTTTTGCTTCTCTTTTCAAAATCCAAATTCAAATCTGTTTTTGAATAGAATTTGAAAAACTCAAATTTCCAGAGAATAATAGAACACACATGGGTTTATTGAAAACAACAAAACCATGTGACTTATTTTATAAACTCTTGAGAGAATTTGAGACAGAGAAATAGAGAATGATTTGCATATTTGTGTTGCGGTCAGAAGCCCACCGGCGAGCAGCGACGGGCAACACAGGAGAGCCGGGAACAACTTAGGGCTGCGGCTGGCCCTGGTCCCTCCGAGCGACGGCCCGCAAAGAACTCCGGCACGCACGTCCGATGCTGTTGCAAGGGCGTGCCACCTGACCTATACCTGGTCAGGAAGGTGATGGAGATGCCTCGCTTAGTTTCCTGCATGGCATACACGTAAACATTAAATACGAGCCTCGATCGGCTCTCAGGTTATCCTGTGAATCAGCTCAAGGAGCCGATCCACCCATGATTCATACGAGGTGCACGAATATATGGTGGTCCTGCTTGATCAAGATAAAGCTAAAACGATCTACGACGATTTAGGGTTTTCACCGCATAATCGGATCATCCTACTCACGATTGGGCCTCGCGGCCACATACGGTGATCATAAGCCGATCCTAGACAAGGCCTAAAAACCAACACGAGGTTGATCCCCGGAACATCCTGTCTAGGACTAGCAAACGACACCCTACGCGCCGCTGGATCCTCCAACCCTTTGTAAGGCCTAACTATTGCAGATATTAAACTAATCCTTGAAGAACAAGGAGCAACCGTAACGGATCGGATCTACTAAATAAAGATCAAGCGGGGTGCCGCCCCTACACCTAAGATATGTGTAAGGGCGGCTAGATGTATAAGGGTTGCACGACGATAGCATATGATACGAAGAACAATGCTAACCCTAACACATCTAAGATAACTACGTTGCTCGCCATCAAAAAGGCTTCAGTACGAGCAACGCATGAACAACGAAATAAGCTTATGCTGCCTAGATCGCAAGATGCGATCTAGGCAGCATGATGCTTACCGGTAGAAACCCTCGAGACGAAGGAGTTGGCGATGCGCCGAGATTGATTTGGGGTGAACGTTGGTTGTTGTTTATTTCATAAACCCTAGATACATATTTATAGTTCGTAGACTTTCTAACGTGGGAATAATCCCAACCGTGCACGAGACAAACTCTAACTAACCGACACGTATCCTACTATGTTACAGATACACGGGCTAACTAGCCCAAACTTTGCATATAAAGGCCGATTCACGTATTTCTTCCATGTATATTCTTCAAGTCCATCTTGATCGCGGCCCACCTCTGACTCGGTCAAATTCTGGTGATAACACATGCCCCCCTGGTTTTGGAATTGATAATTCCAAAATCACTCTGCTTTTCCTTCGTCGGGTCATGTCGTGGCAGAACCGTCGCAGTATCCTTCATCATGATGCCTTGCCTTCTCAACTTCTCCGCGTGACCTGGCAGTTTTTTTTTAGGCACCACTTCCTCGGAAACTGCTGTGGCATTGAATTTCCACTATATCCCCTTTTATTTAACCGCTCCAAACAGTTTACTTCCGCATCCCCTTCGCATTAGCACTCCAAAAGCCCTCCTGCGCCACCATGTCTTCTTCCTCCTCTGCTTCATCGGATCTTTCCAGCCAATCCTCCTCTTCTCGCGAGCCGACGCCGGAGCATAACCCGGAGGAGGCCCATGCGGCGAACACCCGCCGCGCCATCGAGGCCGGGGAGGAGTCTAGCCATGACTTCTCCGTCTGGTCTGAGGACGACAAGTCCCTGACCGACGGGGAAAGCGACCTCCGCTTCCTCGCCGACGGGGAAACGGAGGAGGAGAGCGATGACAATCGCTTCTCCTGCGACGACTTCACCTCTCCCGAGGAGGAGGAGGAGGAGAAGGAGGAGGAGGAGGAGGATGACACCTCCTCCGACGAGCCGCCGGCCAAACGGTTCTGCCCTTGGCCGGGGAACCTCAGCGACTTCGACAGCGATGACGACGACGCTGACGAGGAGGATGAGGACAATGAGGGCCCGGCCGGCGGCCGCTGGAGCAGCGACGACGAGCCCGCCGGGAGTAGCGCCGACAGCGGTGACGACGGCGACGACGAGGGCAGCGACGGCCCATAGATAGGACCATTAGCATAGGATCAGTAGTAGTAGACGGGGCAATGTATCCCCTAGTACTTCCTTTTGAGAGCAATCAGCTCTTTATGTAAGAAATCTTGCTTATCAATGAAGAATTTCCCCAATTTGCTTTTGCCGATTTCCTTTGAGTCAATTTAGCTGATTTCCCCTCATACTGATTTTGCCGATTTGTCCCCTTAGCCAATGCTTAATGAGCCGATAGCAACGCATCGGTCCTTTACAATCCATCCTTCAATTCTTCAACTGACGACCTTAGGATCCGGTGGATAATGTGGAGTCTTCAAGAAAGCCTTTAACTTCTTCCCACCAGGCCCAATGATCTTCTTCTGCAAGAGCTCAGCATTTTTGAAGAAGGTTGCCATGAAGGATAAGCCGATGACGCCTCAGTCGGCTTCTAAAACAGAGCATCTACCGGGTCATCTGCCCCCCGAGCCTCAGCCAAGGCGAGAATACTGGCGAGGATGCACAGATCAGACCAAAGGCTTGGAACTCAGATAATTCTGAGATAGCCACCCTGCCGATTCAGCCGCTCTTGACCCCATCGATTGCCTCTTCCCCCGTTGAAAGCCGATGTTGTACGCCAAAACTGACTTCTGACAGTACTGTTGCAATCGGCTCATTGCAGCTGAGGAAGCTCTCATTGTTTGCCCCCTCGGGGAAGCAGAGGGCCTCACAGATGAACTGGACTTGGTCGAAATCCGTGTCTTGCACCCGCAACCGGTAGATCTTGCGTAATTGTACTAGAGTCGATGGCCGCGCATCGGCTTCGTTTCTTAGTTCTAAAGTCGATGTCCTTGCATCGGCTGTATACCATGAAGTCCCCCTTTTTTTTTACTGGCCGATTTTTCTACCGGACCCCAACATTTCGCTGCACACATGTCCATCTGCACACATGTTCATCTGCACATGTCCTCTGACTAGATGCCCCCCGAGCCGAATCTGTCAGGTAACTGCAGATATCGGCTTTGTGGTTAGCCAAGGCACTGTGTTTGCACGTCGGCTCCGTTAGGATTCGTGTTGACTCTCATCCGCCGACGTGACCGCTGCCCACTAGATCGATGTTCAATACAAGCAGAACATGTGGTGAGGATAAATTTTGGCCGATTGCTGGAGTTGGCCTCCATATTGAATCGCTCAATGAAGGCTTTGTAATGTTCCTTCATAGATCTCTGGGGGCCGATCCCAAGGATCGGCCTCGCCACGTTTGCTCATCAGTTTGTTCTTGCTACACGGTCAGGCCGGTGGATAGGACCAGCCTAACCCCATCCTTTGTCACGTCGATACGCTCGCCGTCGTCTAAACTGAGTGCATCATTTAATCCTGGAGCACTAAACTCCGTTGGAAGGATGAGCACCATGTTTGTGCCAGCCGATGTCTCATCATCGGCTTTCCTTTGCTTGGGGCGCCACTCCATTTTTTGTGGTCGACCCTCTTCATCCAGGGTTCGCTGAATTTTCGCGGCCAGATCAGGCCGCGCCTTCCTTAGCGTGTGCAGGTATAACCTTTCGGCTTCCTCCAAGCCGCGAAGTCGCTGAACCCTACGCTTTTGGGAGCGGCTGAGTCCATCAGGGCACCACCTTGGCCGGTGATACCTGTCTTCTTCTTCATTGTCTTCCAAATCCTCGAGATCTTCCACCCGAGGGGACTCAGCGTGCTTGCTTCGAGGCGGGAGAGGACCTAAGCGTTGGAACACGGACACGTTAGCTGCCTCCTTCTTCTTCTGGTTACATTCTGGGCAATTGCTGACTGTAGGCAATCGGCTCATTCCTGAATCCCAGCAGTGCCTGAAGAAGGGACAGTCCCAGTGCCTATCTTCGTCGTCTTGCTCCCTTGCCTTTTCCTTGGCACGGCGCTCGTACTCCTCCTCATCGCGATCATGCCGACGATGTCTCCTGGCTTCTCTAGCCAAACGATCTCTTTCATCATCATTGCTGGATTGTCGGCGTTGGTCATACTGACTCACATATTTATTGAGGAGGTGATCAGAGAGAGGTCGCTGATATCTCACATTCCGTACTTCTCCCTCTGTGATGTAGCGCTTGCCATCGTGACGGAGCCGATCGCGTGGAGCGGCCTCCTCTGTGTCCTTGCTACGAGAGCAGCTGCCCTCGTCTCCATCCTTGCCAGAGTGGTATCCGGATCCTACCATGTTGATGCTGAATGAGGATCCTGGCTGGCAACCTTCAGGGTAAGTGCACTCCACCATGTTAACGGCGGGGAAGGGGTGGGTGTCGACCTTCATGGCGTACTGATTGAAAATCAGACGTCCTTGTTCTATCGCCATTTGGATCTGCTGACACCACACCCTGCAGTCGTTGGTGGCATGGGAGAACGAGTTATGCCATTTGCAGTATGGCTTTCCGTTCAGCTCCTGTACCGTGCGGATTTTGAGGCCTTCGGGTAACTTCAACTGCTTCTCCTTGAGTAGGAGGTCGAAGATTTGCTCAGTTTTAGTCACGTCAAAATCAAACCCTCTGGGCGGGCCTGGTGGCTTAACCCATTTGCAGGACACGGGGGTTGCCCCCCGAGTCCATTCAGCCACTGCTACCTCTTGATCTCCCGCAGAACCTTCGTCTTCATCTGCCTCGACCAGGACTACTGCACGCTTGAATTTGTCCTGGTACAAGTCCGGGTGGCGCTGTTCATATCTTGACGATTTCGAACCATGTGCGCCGATGAAGGGTAGTCTGCTTGGGAGGCCATATCCTTGATTTGTGATGCAAGGCCCACCACTGCCAACTCGACTGCTTCCTTTTCAGTTACACGAGCCGAATAACATCGGTTCCTTAGATTTCTGAAGCGCTGGATGTATTCTGCCACAGTTTCTCCACGCTTCTGACGTATCTGTGCTAGATCGGCAAGGCCAGACTCGGAAGCCTCTGAGTGATACTGCATGTGGAATTGTTCTTCCAACTGCTCCCAAGTCCGGATCGAGTCCGGTGGCAACGAAGTGTACCACCCGAAAGCCGATCCCGTGAGGGACTGTGCGAAGAACCTCACGCGTAGTGGATCCGACGCTGAGGCCGTTCCTAGCTGTGCCAAATATCGGCTCACATGCTCGATGGAGCTGGAACCATCTGATCCACTGAATTTGGAGAAATCAGGGAGCCGATATTTGGGTGGTAGCGGGATCAACTCGTACTCGTCGGGGTACGGCTTGGACTAGCCGATTGTCCTCCTTTTCGGCACCATGCCGAACTGGTCTCTCAGGATCGTACTGATTTGATCCATTGTCTTTGGGCTGCAGAGTCGAACTACGAAGATTCACCGGGGTGGCGTACTTAGCCAGCCATGCTTGCTTTTCCAGCTCTGAGCCAACCGCAGAGCTGGGCTCGTAGGTTCGTCGGAGTGGCATACTTAGCTAGCCACGTACGCTTCTCAAGATCTGTTGCCGACGTTCCTCCCCGCTTTTCCAAGTCCCTCTTTGTTGCGGCCTGGTTTGTGAGCGCGCAGTTACCGCAGTCTGGCACGTATGTGCACATGTATCCGTGAGGGATCTCCTTAGGCGCCTCATGCAAGAACTGGCAGTCACTAGGGTCATCACCGATCTTGTAGACGACGAATGCCGGTGAATTCAGCACTTCTGGTGCTGCCAACGCAAATGGCAGCAGTGGACAGGACTGGAGTGGCATCTCTCCTTGGTGTGTCCCGAGAGCTGGTCCTAACGGAGAGTACTGGTGCCTCATGATCTCCTGGATCACCCGGAGAGCGACACGCTCCAGAGTGTTCACCAGGTTCTCAGAGTGGCGGTGTAGCGAGTGAGCCACCATGTAGTTGATCTCCTGACGCAGGGACCTGGTGCGTTCTTCTGACGGGGCGGACAGGTCTATTCCATCGAGCGCACCGTCAGGCGAGAACCCTTTCCACCTGATGCCATGTGAACGGGTTCTGTGAAAAGAGCCGATGAGATCGGCCTCGAGGATAGCTTTGACCTCGTCATACTTCTTCTTGAGCTCGTCGGTCAGATCCTCGTACGTGACTGGGGTGCCGTCCGCCATCTCAGATGTAGATGGCGATGTGGTTGATGTCGAAGATAGTCCCACCGGGCGTGCCAGAATGTGTTGCGGTCAGAAGCCCACCGGCGAGCAGCGACGGGCAACACAGGAGAGCCGGGAACAACTTAGGGCTGCGGCTGGCCCTGGTCCCTCCGAGCGACGGCCCGCAAAGAACTCCGGCACGCACGTCCGATGCTGTTGCAAGGGCGTGCCACCTGACCTATACCTGGTCAGGAAGGTGATGGAGATGCCTCGCTTAGTTTCCTCCATGGCATACACGTAAACATTAAATACGAGCCTCGATCGGCTCTCAGGTTATCCTGTGAATCGGCTCAAGGAGCCGATCCACCCATGATTCGTACGAGGTGCACGAATATATGGTGGTCCTGCTTGATCAAGATAAAGCTAAAACGATCTACGACGATTTAGGGTTTTCACCGCATAATCGGATCATCCTACTCACGATTGGGCCTCGCGGCCACATACGGTGATCATAAGCCGATCCTAGACAAGGCCTAAAAACCAACACGAGGTTGATCCCCGGAACATCCTGTCTAGGACTAGCAAACGACACCCTACGCGCCGCTGGATCCTCCAACCCTTTGTAAGGCCTAACTATTGCAGATATTAAACTAATCCTTGAAGAACAAGGAGCAACCGTAACGGATCAGATCTACTAAATAAAGATCAAGCGGGGTGCCGCCCCTACACCTAAGATAGGTGTAAGGGCGGCTAGATGTATAAGGGTTGCACGACGATAGCATATGATACGAAGAACAATGCTAACCCTAACACATCTAAGATAACTACGTTGCTCGCCATCAAAAAGGCTTCAGTACGAGCAATGCATGAACAACGAAATAAGCTTATGCTGCCTAGATCGCAAGATGCGATCTAGGCAGCATGATGCTTACCGGTAGAAACCCTCGAGACGAAGGAGTTGGCGATGCGCCGAGATTGATTTGGGGTGAACGTTGGTTGTTGTTTATTTCATAAACCCTAGATACATATTTATAGTCCGTAGACTTTCTAATGTGGGAATAATCCCAACCGTGCACGAGACAAACTCTAACTAACCGACACGTATCCTACTATGTTACAGATACACGGGCTAACTAGCCCAAACTTTGCATATAAAGGCCGATTCACGTATTTCTTCCATGTATATTCTTCAAGTCCATCTTGATCGCGGCCCACCTCTGACTCGGTCAAATTCTGGTGATAACAATTTGAAAATAGAAATGCAAATTTTGCTGAAATTCAAACTATATGCATGCAATGCTCATGAACACTCATTTATTTGTATATAACAAGGTTGGGATGTTACAATACTTTCCTTCATGTAGTTAGTAGTAACTTCAACATTCCCTTGGGAAGAAGAATGTCTACTAGTTTGTTACACCAATGGAATATTGTTAAGGCTAGGATCGCTTTACTTCCCACTAGTGTTGAGTCCTAATGTGGTACAATGGACAATAACCAAAAATAAAAGTTTTAATACTCTCTCTATGTCCTCAAGTTTCTGAACCATAGAGTGAGACCGAGATAATTCATGGCGAAAGAGGTCTAGAGCACCGAAGGACCAAAAAACACCTTGTATAAGTCAACGTCCTCGCACCGAATGGGAACCACCAAGCTCTTTTGAAATTTTGTCTCGAGGTTAGTGACCTCTCCGAAAGTCTCGAGAATGGAGGAGATGTTTTGAATGTCCTCCTTGTGAGGTGCTAGAAAAACCTCCACTTTGTCCGCGTATGGGGAGGTTCTAAGAATGGTGCATGTCCTTCTAATCTTGTGGAGAAGATCATGGTCGGATGCCAACTCGGGGATTTTTTTGCAATGGGTAATTGGGTAAGACAAAGAGGAGTGGGGACAAAGGGGCTCCTTGTATTAGACCTCTCCCATGCTTCATGGGGTTACCAACCACCATACTGAGCAAGACTCTCGAGGAGGCGGAGCATAATATGGCTATGATCCAATCATGCAGTTTCGGAGGGAACACATGTTTCTTTCGCAGCTCAAGGATGAAGTCCCATATCCTAGAGTCACACTTTATAGATATAAAGCTTAAAGAGTAGGGATGTAATCTTGCTTTTGTGGAGGTGCGATGACTGCAAGGACACGTATCAGTTGTAGCTAGTTTCGAAATAAGAGTATCGAACCACGAGGAGCTACCAGTTAAGAACTTAATGCCCCTTTGATACGTCTCCAACGTATCGATAATTTCTTATGTTCCATGCTACTTTTATGATGATACTCACATGTTTTATACATACTTTATGTCATATTTATGCATTTTCCAGCACTAACCTATTAACAAGATGCCGAAGAGCCAGTTGCTGTTTTCTGCTATTTTTGGTTTCAGAAATCCTAGTAAGGAAATATTCTCGGAATTGGACGAAATCAACGCCCAGGGTCTTATTTTTCCACGAAGCTTCCAGAAGTCCGAAAGGGAAACGAAGTGGGGCGACGAGGCGGCCACACAATAGGGCGGCGCGGCCCAAGCCCTGGCCGCGCGGCCCTGGCGTGTGGGCCCCTCGTGACGCCCCTAAACCTACCCTTCCGCCTACATATAGCCTTCGTCGAGATAACCCCAGTACCGAGAGCCACGATACGGAAAACCTTCCAGAGACGCCACCGCCGCCAATCCCATCTCGGGCGATTCAGGAGATCGCCTCCGGCACCCTACCGGAGAGGGGAATCATCTCCCGGAGGACTCTTCATCGCCATGATCGCCTCCGGAGTGATGTGTGAGTAGTTCACCCTGGACTATGAGTCCATAGCAGTAGCTAGATGGTCGTCTTTTCCCCATTGTGCTATCATTGTCGGATCTTGTGAGCTGCCTAACATGATCAAGATAATCTATTTGTAATGCTACATGTTGCGTTTGTTGGGATCCGGTGAATATGGAATACTATGTTATGTTGATTATCAATCTATCATCTATGTGTTGTTTATGATCTTGCATGCTCTCCGTTGCTAGTAGAGGCTCTGGCCAAGTCGTTACTTGTAACTCCAAGAGGGAGTATTTATGCTCGATAGTGGGTTCACGCCTCCATTAAATCTGGGACAGTGACAGAAAGTTCTAAGGTTGTGGATGTGCTGTTGCCACTAGGGATAAAACATCAATGCTTTGTCTAAGGATATTTGTGTTGGTTACATTACGCACCATACTTAATGCAATTGTCTGTTGTTTGCAACTTAATACTGGAAGGGGTGCGGATGCTAACCTGAAGGTGGACTTTTTAGGCATAGATGCATGCTGGATAGCGGTCTATGTACTTTGTCGTAATGCCCAATTATATCTCACACTACTCATCATAATATGTATGTGCATTGTCATGCCATCTTTATTTGTCAATTGCCCAACTGTAATTTGTTCACCCAACATGCTATTTCTTATCGAAGAGACACCACTAGTGAACTATGGACCCCGGTCCATTCTTTACATCGAATACAATCTACTACAATACTTGTTCTTACTGTTCTTTGCAAACATCATCATCCACACTATACATCTAATCCTTTGTTACAGCAAGCCGGTGAGATTGACAACCTCACTGTCACGTTGGGGCAAAGTATTTTGGTTGTGTTGTGCAGGTTCCAAGTTGGCGCCGGAATCCCTGGTGTTGCGCCGCACTACACTCCGCCGCCATCAACTTTCAACGTGCTTCTTGGCTCCTACTGGTTCGATAAACCTTGGTTTCTAACTGAGGGAAAACTTTTTGCTGTACGCATCACACCTTCCTCTTGGGGTTCCCAATGGATGCGTGCTGTACGCGTATCAAGCTCTTTTTCTGGCGCCGTTGTCGGGGAACGAAGAAAAGCTACACCACAGAGATTTCTACCTCCCACGTCAACTGCACGCCAGCAAATCTTTTTCTGGCGCCGTTGCCGGGGAGATCAAGACACGCTGCAAGGAGAGTCTCCACTTCCAATCTCTTTACTTTGTTTTTTTGTCTTGCTTTATTTTATTTACTACTTTGTTTGCTGCATTACATCAAAAATACAAAAAAATTAGTTACTTGCATTACTTTATTTACTATCTTGTTTGCGATCTCCATATTAAAAACACAAAAAAAAATAGTTACTTGCATTTGCTTTACTTATTTCATCATGTTTCCTCCTAAGTTTACTCTCAAAGATGTACCGGTAGGACGCGGGTCTATCATTGGAAAAGATAGTATAGACGATTTTTTCACTCATATTAGTACGGTTGAAGATTTTGAAGATAGACACTTGGTAGAACTTGCTCCTACTTATGAAATTGCTGCTGCTTCTTTAGTACACATGTTAGAAGCTAGATTTGTTAATCTCAATCCCGTAATACAACATATGTTTCTTACACTAGGTGATATGGAAGAAGGAGAAAAGAAAGATTTTGTCTTAGAAACCCTTCTTAAAGAATTTGGTGATGTAGCAAGAGAAGGTAGAAAAGTCTTTACTAAATATAATATGCTTGGATCTTATACCAACTTTGCTAGCACCCTTGAAAATATGGAAAAGGATAGACAAAAGTACACTAATAAAGTTAATTATGAGGGGGATATTAAACCATCAATACCTTGCAAGCTCTTAGGAATGTGCGAGGCACTAGAAAAGAATTTTGATTGGATTGTTCCTGAAAATTTGTTTGATGAGAGTAGCAAGCCTAAGAGTAATGAAAAAGGAGCCTCTGAAACTTACATAGATAAGATACAATGCATAGTTGAGAAGACTCCAACTCCCGATGTTGATGCTTCATCTTTTGATAACACTTGATTCACACTTTCTGCGCCTAGCTGAAAGGCGTTAAAGAAAAGCGCTTATGGGAGACAACCCATGATTTTACTTCTGCACTTTTATTTTATATTTGAGTCTTGGAAGTTGTTACTACTGTAGCAACCTCTTCTTATCTTTATTTTGTTGCATTTTTGTGCAAAGTAAAGTCTTTGATAGTAAGGTTCATACTAGATTTGGATTACTGCGCAGAAACAGATTTCTTGCTGTCACGAATTTGAGTAGTGTTCTCTGTAGGTAACTCGGAAAAATCTGCCAATTTACGTGAGTGATCCTCAGATATGTACGCAACTTTCATTCAATTTGAGCATTTTCATTTGAGCAAGTCTGGTGCACCAGAAAAATTCGTCTTTACAGACTGTTCTGTTTTGACAGATTCTGTCTTTTATTTCGCATTGCCTGTTTTGCTATGTTTGATGGATTTCTTTATTCCATTAACTTTCAGTAGCTTTGTGCAATGTACAGAAGTGTTAAGAATGATTATGTCACCTCTGAACATGTGAATTTTTGATTATGCTCTAACCCTCTAATGAGTTTGTTTTGAGTTTAGTGTGGAGGAAGTTTTCAAGGATCAAGAGAGGAGGATGATACAATATGATCAAGGAGAGTGAAAGCTCTAAGCTTGGGGATTCCCCCGTGGTTCATCCCTGCATATTTCAAGAAGACTCAAGCATCTAAGCTTGGGGATGCCCAAGGAATCCCCTTCTTCATCGACAAATTATCAGGTTCCTCTAGTGAAACTATATTTTTATTCCGTCACATCTTATGTGCTTTACTTGGAGCATCTTTATGTTCTTGTTTTTTGTTTTGTTTGAATAAAATTAGATCCTAGCATTCATTGTGTGGGAGAGAGACACGCTTCGATGTTGCATATGAACACATATGTTCTTAGCTTTATTCTTAATGTTCATGGCGAAGGTTGAAACTACTTCGTTAATTGTTATATGGTTGGAAACAGAAAATGTTACATGTGGTAATTGGTATAATATCTTGAATAATGTGATACTTGGCAATTGTTGTGCTCATGTTTAAGCTCTTGCATCATATACTTTGCACCTATTAGTGAAGAAATACATAGAGCTTGCTGAAATTTGGTTTGCATGATTGGTCTCTCTAAAGTCTAGATATTTTCTGGTAAGGGTTTGAGCAACAAGGAGGACGGTGTAGAGTTTTATAATGCGTTGCAATATGTTCTTATGTGAGTTTTGCTGTGCCGGTTCATACTTGTGTTTGCTTCAAAGAACCTTGCTAGCCTAAGCCTTGTACAGAGAGGGAATACTTCCCGTGCATCCAAATCCTTGAGCCAAAAACTACGCCATTTGTGTCCACCATACCTACCTACTACATGGTATTTTCTGCCATTCCAAAGTAAATTGCTTGAGTGCTATCTTTAAACAATTCAAAATTTACCATCCCTTATTTGTGTCAATGTTTTATAGCTCATGAGGAAGTATGTGGTGTTTATCTTTCAATCTTGTTGGGCAACTTTCACCAATGGACTAGTGGCTTCATCCGCTTATCCAATAATTTTGCAAAAAGAGCTGGCAATGGGGTTCCTAGCCCCAATTAATTAACTTTCATAATTTTACAAATAGACACTCCTCCATGGTATGTGATTGTTGGACGGCACCCTAGGATTCGGTTAGCCATGGCTTGAGAAAGCAAAGGTGGGGAGGAGTGTCATCTAAATAAAACTAAAATAAAAAGGCACTCCTTCATGGTATGAGATTGTTGGCAGGCACCCGAGGATTCGGTTAGCCATGGTTTGTGAAAGCAAAGGTTGGAAGGAGTGCCACCCAAAAATAAAAAAATTCATGGGAGCCGCTCTTTGAAAGTCTGTCTGGCAAGGGGGTTAGAGTGCCCACTACCATTCATTGACAACAACAAACACCTCTCAAAACTTTACTTTTATGCTCTCTCTATGTTTTCAAAATAAAAGCTCTAGCACAAACATAGCAATCCATGCTTCCCTCTGCGAAGGGCCATTCTTTTACTTTTATGTTGAGTCAGTTTACCTACTTCTTTCTATCTTAGAAGCAAACACTTGTGTTAACTGTGCACTGATTCTTACATGCTTGCATATTTGCATTCATTATATTACTTTATATTGACAACTATCCATGAGATATACATGTTGAAAGTTGAAAGCAACCGCTGAAACTTAATCTTCCTTTGTGTTGCTTCAATACCTTTACTTTGAATTTACTGCTTTATGAGTTAACTCTTATGCAAGATTTATTGATGCTTGTCTTGAAAGTACTATTCATGAAAAGTCTTTGCTATATGGTTTAGTTGTTTAACCATTGTCTTTACCATTGCTTTGGATCGATGCATTCATTACATATTCTTCCAATAGTATTGATCAAGATTATGATAGCATGTCACTTCAGAAATTATCTTTGACATCGTTTACCTACTCGGGGACGAGTAGGAACTAAGCTTGGGGATGCTGATACGTCTCCAACGTATCAATAATTTCTTATGTTCCATGCTACTTTTATGATGATACTCACATGTTTTATATATACTTTATGTCATATTTATGACTTTTCCGGCACTAACCTATTAACAAGATGCCGAAGAGCCGATTCTTTATTTTCTGTTTTTGGTTTCAGAAATCCTAGTAAGGAAATATTCTCGGAATTGGACGAAATCAACGCCCAGGCTCTTATTTTTCCACGAAGCTTCCAGAAGTCCGAAAGGGAAACGAAGTGGGGCGACGAGGCGGCCACACAACAGGGCGGTGCGGCCCAAGCCCTGGCCGCGCGGCCCTGGCGTGTGGGCCCCTCGTGACGCCCCTAAACCTACCCTTCCGCCTACATATAGCCTTCGTCGAGATAACCCCAGTACCGAGAGCCACGATACGGAAAACCTTCCAGAGACGCCGCCGCCGCCAATCCCATCTCGGGGGATTCAGGAGATCGCCTCCGGCACCCTGCCGGAGAGGGGAATCATCTCCCGGAGGACTCTTCATCGCCATGATCGCCTCCGGAGTGATGTGTGAGTAGTTCACCCCTGGACTATGGGTCCATAGCAGTAGCTAGATGGTCGTCTTCTCCCCATTGTGCTATCATTGTCGGATCTTGTGAGCTGCCTAACATTATCAAGATAATCTATTTGTAATGCTACATGTTGCGTTTGTTGGGATCCGGTGAATATGGAATACTATGTTATGTTGATTATCAATCTATCATCTATGTGTTGTTTATGATCTTGCATGCTCTCCGTTGCTAGTAGAGGCTCTGGCCAAGTCGTTACTTGTAACTCCAAGAGAGAGTATTTATGCTCGATAGTGGGTTCATGCCTCCATTAAATCTGGGACAGTGACAGAAAGTTCTAAGGTTGTGGATGTGCTGTTGCCACTAGGGATAAAACATCAATGTTTTGTCTAAGGATATTTGTGTTGATTACATTACGCACCATACTTAATGCAATTGTCTGTTGTTTGCAACTTAATACTGGAAGGGGTGCGGATGCTAACCTGAAGGTGGACTTTTTAGGCATAGATGCATGCTGGATAGCGGTCTATGTACTTTGTCGTAATGCCCAATTAAATCTCACAGTACTCATCATAATATGTATGTGCATCGTCATGCCATCTTTATTTGTCAATTGCCCAACTATAATTTGTTCACCAAACATGCTATTTCTTATCGGAGAGACACCACTAGTGAACTGTGGACCCCGGTCCATTCTTTACATCGAATATAATCTACTGCAATACTTGTTCTTACTGTTCTTTGCAAACATCATCATCCACACTATACATCTAATCCTTTGTTACAGCAAGCCGATGAGATTGACAACCTCACTGTCATGTTGGGGCAAATTATTTTGGTTGTGTTGTGCAGGTTCCACGTTGGCGCCGGAATCCCTGGTGTTGCGCCGCACTACACTCCGCCGCCATCAACCTTCAACGTGCTTCTTGGCTCCTACTGGTTCGATAAACCTTGGTTTCTTACTGAGGGAAAACTTGCTACTGTACGCATCACACCTTCCTCTTGGGGTTCCCAACGGACGCGTGCTGTACGCGTATCACCCTTGCTACTATCTATTAAAGATTACTTTAAATTGTTTTCTAGTCTCAATATTAAAATGTTTTTGAGGATGGTTGTAATTGGTTGCAAGAAAGTAAACAAAGAAATAAAAAAAGTTATGGGAAATGGGTTGAAACTTAATAAGAGAAAGTGTTCTCGGGGATTATTGGATCCACTCTAGCATTAGGGTTCATGTTAATCAAGAAGTATGATTTTAATAATATTGTGTGTGGGAGATATCCGTAATAAGATGCGTCCAGAAAGTCATCGGTCATCGCATCTCTAAATAACCACAATAGCTAGTCTTCTGCAAGCCACATATTGACTATTGCTATGGTAATGTCACTTCTCGCCGTTCACTTAACCACACTTCAAAGGGTAGTTCCCTCTCGAGACCATAAGGTAAATATTACATGGTGCACAACACATAATATCAAGACAGAGAACTAACACACATTAATACTTAAAACTGTAAATCATCTTAGATTTATCTCATGTTCATGCTAGGGTTTCTCCATCTCCCCAAGAACTAAAGGATCTACTCACACATGGAAGCAATCAAGAACATCATAATAATCTTATGGAGGGGATGAAAGGAATGAAATGAATTCAAACACAAATCCATAGTAGCAATCAAAGATTACAACTATGGTTGGAGATGAATGGTGTTGGTGATGCAGCAGTTGATGATGCAGGGGATGATGCCTTGTCCTTCAAGGATCCACGTAGCAGCCCGGATGGTGTCTTCTCTAAAGTTCCTTCTCTAGATCTTATATGGGTGGTGTTTCTATGTTTTGTGGAGTTGTACGTCTCAGATCTCTATGCCTTCTACGCGAGATGAAAGTATTTGACGAGGCGGTGCTCCTGGCACGTCGTTAGGGCGGACAGTACGGGCGGGCCCCCTGTACTGATGCCCGCTAAACTTACTGAAAGTTGTCCTCACATGCTCCTTTCGGCCAAGTGCATAATTAAGTGCTAAAATAATTTTTATCACGTCAAAATATCAGAAAATGACCGTTTTTATTGATATTTCATCATTGCCTTATTATTTCAAGATCATGTGTAGACAAGCATAAAAGGGCGCGGTAGCACGGTAAAAGAAAAAAATCCTACTGCTACTCGATCAATGATAACTTAATGAAATAACGTTGTAAAAACATGCTACACTCATCAACTTCCCCAAGCTAGACTCTTGCTCGTCCCCGAGCAAGATAGAAGCTTAATGGACAGAGTCATCTTTGTTCATGAAGCATAAGTCGTTAAAGTAAATGAGACATTTTAAAGAACAAGATTACAACATCGGATGTAAAGCTAGAGCATGAATAACATCATATTATTCTAGAGGTCTCCACACCTTTCAAGTTTGATATTAAACAAGAAGACTATGTTCTTTGCATAACATTAGATCATGAAACTTAGCTTTCCCATGAGATCTTTGAGAAACTCTCCTTTTCTTTTATTTTATTTTTATTTCTCTTTTCACAAGTAGCACGATATTTCTTTTGCAACATTGTCATCTTTCTGAATTTTTTATTTCTCATGATTAAAGCAATGATTATAATATGCTTGTAGATAACTTTATTCTAATATTCTATCAATGCTTACTTGTGTGGGAGACCATAAAATCATCATCATGATGCAAGTATAATAATACTCATCCTAATTCATACATCTAATGCAATAATCATGATTCAATCAATAACAGCTCAAAGTTCATTGGATAAAAAATCCTTCACTCTCCAAGGGAAATTAAACAAGAACTAATGCAATCCTTATCGAATTTCGAACTAAATGCACGATGGAAAGTAAATATGCGAACTATAGGGGATATTTTACAAGGTGTTATAGATCTCCCCAATACATGCATTTCACATCATCATTACTGCTACATATAGGAATAGTTTTCATTGTTATTTGCCTTCATATATTGTTATTTAGGAATTTTTAGATGATTTTCGGGACTTCCCTACAAAGTCCCCTTCATTGGTATCTAATTCCAGGGAGGCAGAAAACCTCCTTTTTGTATTTTATTTGTTTCGGGAATTTCTAGATCGCTAAAAATCAAGGGAAAAATACCTCATCAGTTTTTCATCTGAAGAAAGGCCGTGAGCTAAAGAACCACGCAATAGGGGCCACGGGGTGCGAATGGCACCAGGTGGCGTGCCCAAATAGATAGGGCGCGCTACCTAGGTCCGTCTGCCTCGGGTCCCCCTTTAAGCTCTGTTTCTCCTAAAAACCTAAGCCATATTTTTCCCGAGATTTATTGAGGCGGCGGAGGAGGCAAAAGTCCTCTCCGGGAGAGGACAGATCCTGCTGCACCGGTGCCTCCAGTGAAGGGGAAATTGATGCCATCGACATCCCCACCTCCTTGGCCTGGGAGGAGGCATCTCCATCGACATCTCCATCAACACCATCGTCACCAACGTCTAGATCTACGAGATCGACGTCACCCCCTCATAGTTTGTGTTGAATTGAACCCTGGATATTGTATTTTAGTGCTATTGCATGTTCGTGATTGGTACTCTGTCATTATTTGGTGGGGAGATTATATATTCAGATTGTGTTGAATCATTATGCCTGGTCCATATCATGTTCGACATTTGTGAGTAGTTCCCCACATTCCTGAGGGCATAGGATGATCTGGTTATGATTCTATATGATGTGCAATGAGTATTTGGTCAAGTTTTTTATATATTTTATGTTGTTCGATGATGGTTTTATATGAACATCGACTGCATATTACTTCACCTATATGGGCTCATGGGGATTCACTCTAATGTAATGCATTAGTGTTGGAAGGGTCAGAATGACAAAAACTATGTTCCAACACTATAGGTTGCATTAGAGAAGTTTATGTCGGGGACCCCAGATCTTATAGATATTCGTGGGACATTTATGTCTTAATGATTCCTATACTCGCTCATATCTATGGCTGCACCTAATTAAGGCTCCGCCCCTAATTGAATAAAGCTTGACAAAATATTTACCGCACTATTTAGAACTCACATACTAGTGAATTCATGCCGCCCTCGGGAACTTTAGTCTCATATAAGCACACACACTCAACTTGTCCTCTTGTTGCATGGAGGATTGGGATTTTCTCTCATCGAGAGCATTTACTTATTTTATATTTACTTTCCGCACTTTATTTTTATTGCAAACTATACACACAAAAACACCAAAACTGCTACTTTGTTAAAACTTCTTTCTTATCGATTCTGCTAACCAATACCTTCAGCTCCTCGTGGGTTCATCAACCTTTCTTATTGAAAAGTACTACAATTGATCTCTTGCACTTGGGAGCCATCAAGACACTTTTCTGGCACCGTTGCCATGGAGCGTAGCGCTATTGGTAAGTGAATGGTAAAGGAAGCTTTTACTGTTTTTACTATTTGATATTTGTCTCATCATGGGGTGTGTCTAGTCGTGATGAGATTGGTTTGATTTTATACAATTATGCTTATGTTCAATCTCTGAAAGAAAATGAAGAGAAACCACCTGAGCTTAAGGTGCCGTTTCAAATTCCCTGTTGCTATTGCCAAACAAGCTATGAAACTAACCTTCACAGGTGATAAGAGTAAAACTGCTATGGGACATTTACATGCTATTGAAGATTTATGCTCTTTACTCAAATTGGCTGATTTTCCTTATGATCATGTGAAGAGGAAGCTATTATATCTATCTCTTTCTGGTAATGCTCGCTTGATTGGGAATTATTGAAGAAGGCTTTCTACACCAAGTTTTATACTCCTAAAGAAACTTATGATGACCGTTGTCAAGTTTATATTTTTTGGCCTCATATTGGAGAAAGTATTGCTCAAACTTGGGGGACGCTTAATGAACTCATCCGTAAGAATCCTTGTCATGGTATTCATGATAGTCTTATATTGATAAACTTCTATATGAGGCTGCCCCAGCATCACAGGGATTTTTTGGATAATTCATCTGAAGGGAGTTTTACTAATAGAACTCAACAAGAAGCAAGGAATTTATTGGATACTATTGCTAATAATTCAGCTGCATGGGACCTTGATAAAGGTAAGGAGCCTCGTTTTGATTTTGAATATGCATGTGTATAGAATTTCTCTATTACTATATTGTTTGAAGAACTAAAGCATAGGTTTGGTCTTGATCCTTTAGTAGAAGTTTCTAAATATTTTGTTAATCATTTGAATGTTCCTAAGAAAGGATTTAAGGTCTTTACTGAACCTCTTAAGACTTCACCATATATTGCTAAAGTTGAGAAATAGGTTCAACAAACTTCATCGGTTATTGATCCCACACACATGGAGGAAACATTTATAACTATCCAACTTGCTAATAAAGAAGTTATTAGTCCTCTAGGCATGGTAAGAGATGTTGAAGTATTAGCTGGAAAGATTAAGTATCCCGCTGATTTCATTGTGCTTGGTTTCTCCCAAGATGCATTTTGTTCTATTATATTTGGTAGACCTTTCTCACACATTGTTGGTGCTGAAATTGATTTGACAAAAGAGAGTGTTTATTAACTATGCCGATAAGCATTTTAAAAAAAAAGTTTCAAAAAGATATTGAGAAAACTCTTTCTTCTGTGGCAGTTGCTTCATCGGACGCGGTGGAACGGTGTGTACTTTATCAAGAGGAACCATATAATAATGAATAAAGAGAAGCATTAGAACAAATTTTATCTCAATAACCACCACATTTGCAATTGCATATTCCACCTGATAATCTCGGAATGTCACCACCTCCCAAAGAAGATCCTAGTTTTGAATTAAAACATTTACCTGATGATATGTGATGTGGGCATTACCCTTCGGGTAACCGACATTTCTATACCCGGTACAGATTATGAAGATGGACCAGCACAAGAACTCGACAAGCTGGACCCACAAGAAATATCAACTTAGATTACAAGAAAGAAGACTCCAATACGAATCATACTAGAACTATTGTAAATCCCAGCTTAGTTGATATATAAAGATAGGTAGGGGCACCCCTTAGAGGAGATATTCAGAAACAGAAAACATAGAGGCGATATGCCTAGACATCACAAACCGCAGATTAGAATTAGACTAGATACAACAACTCCGCCTATGGCGGCCCCCTGTACACATATATTCATATGGTGGATTGCTAGCAGGACGTAGCGATCCTCCACCGCGGGGACGTGAACCTGGGTACTTCGTGCCTTCTTTCGCTCCCGAAATCTCCATCGTCGCCTTCCGTCAACCCTAAGCCTCTCATGGTGGGCATTGCCAGGGAAACGTCTCATCAATTGGCGTCGTATGTGGGAAACGGGACGACTGGATTTTGTCATCTGGGCGAGATCCATCATCTTCAACAACATCCAGATCGCATCTGGCGAAATCATCTATCATCAAGAACAATGGCGAATCCATGTGCGCCTAGATTCCATCTGGTTTCAACGCGATCAAGATCAACATCGACATAAAACTATATTACGGCGCAGCAGCCAACCGGTCACGCTAACGAAATTGTCGCCGATAAGCCATCATGTTGTTCCCAAGCAGCTAGAACAAGCTTCAACGATATCAACGCGTGTGAATAAAAAAAGGGACAAGCTGACGCTACACGTCAAGATCAAGAAGGCTTGGTAAAAGAAGCAATTTAGCAGCGGTCCAAGCAGTCTTAGGCAAAGAAAGTCAATACGGATCAATCAAGCTGCTAGCTAGCTCCTACGTGCATCGTAAGTCATCGGGCTGCGTGGATAACTTGGAAAATACTTCGGCTTCTCCGTAATCGCCAATGACTTCAACTACGGAAAACTCTGTTATCTTCGACTCCGGAGGAACCTACATCGCCATCCAACACAAGGATCATCACTGCTATATTTTCAATTACGTAAAATTTATTTCGCTAAATATTTTTGGCTCATACTATTTGCGTAGTTTTTTGCGCCGTAATATAACTGCAGATCGAGAATAAGCTTCGACTACTTTGCTTTGTCGTCCCAGTTTTCTCTATCAATGTCAGCTGTCGCGCAGTCGCCACGCTCAGGGGCTCGCCTGTCGTGAACTCGACACCGCAGACTCGATATATTCGGGTGCTCACCCATCATTGATCCGCCTCATCGACTACGTCCTCCTCATCGGCCACGTTGGCCAGACGCCGCGCGGCTACGTCAATTATTTCAGGTCAGGCTATTACTTCAACTGCGCCCGCCACATCAATTATTTATGGCTGGGCTATTACTTCAACTGCGCCGGCTACATCGACTATTTCTGACTGCGCAATTACTTCAATTGCGTCCATCATACGACCTGCTTCCACATTGGTCTCTGATACGTCTCAAACGTATCTATAATTTCTTATGTTCCATGCTAGTTTTATGACAATACCTACATGTTTTATTCACACTTTATAATGTTTTTATGCATTTTCTGGGACTAACCTATTAACAAGATGTCACAGTGCCAGTTCCCGTTTTCTGCTGTTTTTTATTTCAGAAAAGTTGTTTTACAAATATTCTCGGAATTGGACGAAACAAAAGCCCACGGCCCTATTTTCCACGGAGTGTTCCAGAAGACCGAAGAAGAGTCGAGGAAGGCCAGCAGGGGGCCCTCCCCATATAGCGGCGCGGGGGGCCCCACTGCCGCGCCGAGACGTGGGAGGGAGCCCCCTGGCTCCCCCGACGCTGCCCCTTCGCCTATTTATTCCTTCGTCCCCGAAAATCCTAGTACCGAGAGCCAAAATACCAGAACAGTTGCAGAGACACCGCCGACGTCAACCCTAACTCGGGGGGTTCAGAAGATCTCCTCCGGCACCCTGCCGGAGAGGGGAATCATCACCGGAGGGCTCTACATCACCATGCCCGCCTCCGGACTGATGCGTGAGTAGTTTATCCTTGGACTACAGGTCCATAGCAGTAGCTAGATGGTTGTCTTCTCCTATTGTGCCATCATGTTTAGATCTTGTGAGCTGCCTATCATGATCAAGATCATCTATTTGTAATGCTACATGTTGTGTTTATTGGGATCCGATGAATATGGAATACTATGTCAAGTTGATTATTGATCTATCATATATGTGTTGTTTATGATCTTGCATGCTCTCCGTTGCTAGTAGAGGTTCTGGCCAAGTTGATACTTGTAACTCCAAGAGGGAGTATTTATGCTAGATAGTGGGTTCATGTCTCCATTGAATCTGAGGGAGTGACAGCAACCCCTAAGGTTGTGGATGTGCTGTTGCCACTAGGGATAAAACATCAATGCTTTGTCTAAGGATATTTGTATTGTTTACATTACGCACAATACTTAATGCAATTGTCTGTTGCTTGCAACTTAATACTGGAAGGGTGCGGATGCTAATCCGAAGGTGGACTTTTTAGGCATAGATGCATGCTGGATGGCGGTCTATGTTCATTGTCGTAATGGCCTAATTAAATCTCATAGTAGGCATCATGCTATGTATGTGCATTGTTATGCCCTCTCTATTTGTCAATTGCCTAACTGTAATTTGTTTACCCAACATGTTATTTATCTTATTGGAGAGACACCACTAGTGAAATGTGGACCCCAGTCCATTCTTTTACATCTGAAATACAACCTACTGCAATCATTGTTTTCTTTTGTTTTCTGCAAGCAAACATCATTTTCCACACAATACGTTTAATCCTTTGTTTTCAGCAAGCCGGTGAGATTGACAACCTCACTGTTAAGTTGGGGCAAAGTAGTTTGATTGTGTTGTGCAGGTTCCACGTTGGCACCGGAATCCCTGGTGTTGCGCCGCACTACACTCCTTCACCAACAACCTTCACGTGATCTTCATCTCCTACTGGTTCAATAACCTTGGTTTCTTACTGAGGGAAAACTCGCTGTTGTACTCATCATACCTTCCTCTTGGGGTTCCCAACGGACGTGTGCTTTACCGTCACAAGCAGCTACTTTTCTGGCGCCGTTGCCGGGGAGATCAAGACACGCTGCAAGGGGAGTCTCTCACACCCAATCTCTTTACTTTGTTTATTGTCTTGCTTTATTTTATTTTCTGTCTTGTTTGCTTTTTTTATATAAAAAACACAAAAAAATTACTTACTTGTTTACTTTTGTTATTTCGGTTTTTTACCTTGTTTATTTTTATTGCTAAAATGAGTAGTCTAGAAGTTGAAGTTCGTTCGTTTAAGCAACAAGGGGGAGAAAGTTTTAAAGATGCTTGGTATAGAATTAGTGATGCTCATCATATGTGCACTAAGAAACACTCCACTATTATCCTCCTTAGGAACTTTTATGTTGGTATCTCTAGCTGGAATAGGTATGTTCTCGATACTCTTACAGGGGGTAATTTTCTAGGTACTCCTGCTTTAGAAGCTAGTTACATCATTGAGAATCTAGTTGGAATACCACCTGTTAATGAAGCTAAAATTGAAATACCTCTTGAGGATGTCATGAAAAAGTTGGAGGCCATAGAGAAAAATCTTCCAACTGTTGAGACTAAATTGGGAATATTACTTGATAATACTGATAAACTTGATAAATCCCTAGGAGGAATTAATGAAACAATTGTTGTCTCAGAAATTTGTGCTATCCATGATAATCAAACCCATAGGATTGGTGAACTTGAAGAAGCTATGGGAACCTTGGGTTCAACTTTTTCTTCTCTTAAGTTTAAGGAGAAAGCTTATGTGGGTAAGGAGCAAAAGTTCATGTATGTCCCTAAGATGCCAAAGCCAAAGAATCATTATTATGAGCTTAAAATTGATAAAACCCTTAGTACCACTATGTGAATTTAGATAATGGAGCATCTAACATACCTTTTGCGACAAGTTGTGTTTATAAGGAAAATTATGATGTTCATGCTTCTTCTCTTGATGTTACTTGATTTACACTTTCTGCGCCTAGTTGAAAGGCGTTAAAGAAAAGCGCTTATGGGAGACGGCCCATTATTTTATTTCTGCAATTTTTGTTTTATATTTGAGTCAAGGTGCTTGTTACTACTGTAGCAATACCTTTGTATCTTTATTTTCTTGCATTGTTGTGCCAAGTAAAGTCTTTGATAGAAAGTTGATACTAGATTTGGATTTCTGTGCAGAAACAGATTTTTAGCTGTCACGAATTTGAGCTTTTCTCTCTGTACAAAAATCTAAAAATTCTCAAAAAATTTATGAGTAATCCTCAGATATGTATGCAACTTTCGTTAAACTGGAGCTTTTCCATCTGAGCATGTTAAGTGCCTCGAAAAAATTCGTCTTTACGGACTGTTCTGTTTTTTGACAGATTCTGCCTTTTATTTCGCATTGCCTATTTTACTGTGTTTGAGTGGATTTCTTTGCTCCATTAAATTTCAGTAGCCTTGGATAATGTCCAGAAGTGTTGGGAATGATTGTGTCCTTGCTGAACATGTGAATTTTTGATTATGCACTAACCCTCTAATGAGATTGCTTTGAGTTTGGTGTGAAGGAAGTTTTCAAGTATCAAGAGAGGAGGATGATATAATATGATAAAGAAGAGTGAAAAGTCTACGCTTGGCGATGCCCCCGTGGTTCATCCCTGCACATTTCAAGAAGACTCAAGCGTCTAAGCTTGGGGATGCCCAAGGCATCCCCTTCTTCATCAAACTTATCAGGTCACCTCTAGTGAAACTATATTTTAATTCCATCACATCTTATGTGCTTTACTTGGAGCGTCCGTGTGCTTTTATTTTCATTTGATATTTTAATTTTTCTTAATAAATCGGATCCTAACATGCTTGTGTGGGAGAGAGACACGCTCCGCTTTTTCATTTGAACACTTGTGTTCTCCGTTTTATTTTTCATGTTTGTGGCGAAAGCTGAATGCCGCAGCACTTATTGTTATTTGGTTGGAAACAGAAAATGCTTCATGTGGTAATTGGTATATTGTCTTGAATAATTTGATACTTGGCAATTGTTTTGAGCTCTCAAGTAGATCATGTTTAAGCTCTTGCATCATGTAGTTTAAACCTATTAGTGGAGAACTACCGTAGAGCTTGTTGAAATTTGGTTTGCATGATTGGTCTCTTCTAAGGTCTAGATATTTTCTGGTAAAAGTGTTTGAGCAACAAGGAAGACAGTGTAGAGTCTTATAATGCTTGCAATATGTTCTTATGTATGTTTTGCTGTACCGGTTTATACTTGTGTTTGCTTCAAACAACCTTACTAGCCAAAGCCTTGTACTGAGAGGGAATGCTTCTCGTGCATCCAAAACCTTGAGCCAAAACCTATGCCATTTGTGTCCACCATAACTACCTACTATGTGGTATTTTTCTGCCATTCCAAGTAAATACTTCATGTGCTACCTTTAAACAATTCAAAACTTTATTACTCCTTATTTGTGTCAATGTTTCATAGCTCATGAGGAAGTATGTGGTGTTTCATCTTTCAATCTTATTGGGCAGACTTTCACCAATGGACTAGTGGCATATACATCCGCTTATCCAATAATTTTGCAAAAAGAGCTGGCAACGGGGTGCCCAGCCCCAATTAATTAACTTTCATTAATAATTCTCTTCACATGTTTTGCCCTGATTTATCAGTAAGCAACTTAATTTTGCAATAGACACTCCTCCATGGTATGTGAAATGTTGGAAGGCACCCGAGGATTCGGTTAGCCATGGCTCGTGAAAGCAAAAGGTTGGGAGGAGTTTCATCTATAAATAAAACTAAAATACATGTGTAAACAAAAGAGAAGAGGGATGATCTACCTTGCTGGTAGAGATAACGTCCTTCATGGGAGCCGCTCTTTGAAAGTCTGTTTGACAAGGGGGTTAGAGTGCCCACTACCATTCGTTGACAACAACAAACACCTCTCAAAACTTTATTTTTTTATGCTCTCTATATGATTTCAAAACTTGAAAAGCTCTAGCACATGATTTAATCCCTGCTTCCCTCTGCGAAGGGCCTTTCTTTTACTTTATGTTGAGTCAGTTTACCTACTTCTTTCTATCTTAGAAGCAAACACTTGTGTCAACTGTGTGCATTGATTCTTACATGCTTGCTTATTGCACTTATTATATTACTTTGTGTTGACAATTATCCATGAGATATGCATGTTGAAAGTTGAACGCAATTGCTGAAACTTAAATCTTCCTTTGTGTTGCTTCAAAACCTTTTATTAAGAATCTATTACTTTATGAGTTAACTCTGATGCAAAACTTTTTGATGCTTATCTTGAAAGTACTATTCATGAAAAGTTTTTGCTATATGATTCAGTTGTTTAGTCATTATCTTTTTGTTAGCAAACTATAGACCATTGCTTTGAGTCAGTTCATTCATCTCATATGCTTTACAATAGTATTGATCAAGATTATGTTGGTAGCATGTCACTTCAGAAATTATTCTTTTTATCGTTTACCTACTCGAGGGCGAGTAGGAACTAAGCTTGGGGATGCTTGATACGTCTCCAACGTATCTATAATTTCTTATGTTCCATGCTAGTTTTATGACAATACCTACATGTTTTATTCACACTTTATAATGTTTTTATGCATTTTCTGGGACTAAGCTATTAACAAGATGCCACAGTGCCAGTTCCTGTTTTCTGCTGTTTTTTATTTCAGAAAAGTTGTTTTACAAATATTCTCGAAATTGGACGAAACGAAAGCCCACGGCCCTATTTTCCACGGAGTGTTCCAGAAGACCGAAGAAGAGTCGAGGAAGGCCAGCAGGGGGCCCTCCCCATATGGCGGCGTGAAGGGCCCCACTGCTGCGCCGAGACGTGGGAAGGGAGCCCCTGGCTCCCCCGACGCTGCCCCTTCGCCTATTTATCCCTTCGTCCCCGAAAACCCTAGTACCGAGAGCCAAAATACCAGAACAGTTTCAGAGACGCCGCCGCCGTCAACCCTAACTTGGGGGTTCAGAAGATCTCCTCCGGCACCTTGCTGGAGAGGGGAATCATCACCGGAGGGCTCTACATCACCATGCCCGCCTCCAGACTGATGCGTGAGTAGTTCATTCTTGGACTACGGGTCCATAGCAGTAGCTAGATGATTGTCTTCTCCTATTGTGCCATCATGTTTAGATCTTGTGAGCTGCCTATCATGATCAAGATCATCTATTTGTAATGCTACATGTTGTGTTTGTTGGGATCCGATGAATATGGAATACTATGTCAAGTTGATTATTGATCTATCATATATGTGTTGTTTATGATCTTGCATGCTCTCCGTTGCTAGTAGAGGCTCTGGCCAAGTTGATACTTGTAACTCCAAGAGGGAGTATTTATGCTAGATAGTGGGTTAATTTCTCCATTGAATCTGGGGGAGTGACAACAACCGCTAAGGTTGTGGATGTGCTGTTGCCACTAGGGATAAAGCATCAATGCTTTGTCTAAGGATATTTGTATTGTTTACATTACGCACAGTACTTAATGCAATTGTCTGTTGCTTGCAACTTAATACTGGAAGGGGTGCGGATGCTAACCCGAAGGTGGACTTTTTAGGCATAGATGCATGCTGGATGGCGGTCTATGTTCTTTGTCGTAATGCCCTAACTAAATCTCATAGTAGTCATCATGATATGTATGTGCATTGTTATGTCCTCTCTATTTGTCAATTGCCCAACTGTAATTTGTTTACCTAACATGTTATTTATCTTATTGGAGAGACACCACTAGTGAAATGTGGACCCCAGTCCATTCTTTTACATCTGAAATACAACCTAATGCAATCATTGTTCTCTTTTGTTTTCTGCAAGGAAACATCATTTTCCACACCATACGTTTAATCCTTTGTTTTCAGCAAGCCGGTGAGATTGACAACCTCACTGTTAAGTTGGGGCAAAGTAGTTTGATTGTGTTGTGCAGGTTCCACGTTGGCACCGGAATCCCTGGTGTTGCGCCGCACTACACTCCTTCAGCAACAACCTTCACGTGATCTTCATCTCCTACTGGTTCGATAACCTTGGTTTCTTACTGAGGGAAAACTTGCTCATGTACTCATCATACCTTCCTCTTGGTGTTCCCAATTGACGTGTGCTTTACCGTCACAAGCAGCCTCACCGCAGCCGAGATAATGGCTTCATCATCTATGGATATCAATGGATTTATCTTCTCTTGATAACACTCCCGGTTCAATGGCTTCATCATCTATGGATATCAATGGATTTATTTTTTCCCGATGACACTCCCAGGTTAATGGCTTCATCGTCTATGGTTATCAATGGATTTACCTTCTTCGTCTCTGGATATATCTTCCCCCGATGCACTCCCGAGTCACTGACTTCATCATCTATGTATATGGATTTATCTTCTATGGCTATATAAATATTGACCCGATATACTTCCGGGTCAGTGGATTCATCGACTGTGATCTTTAATGGATATCGTCTTATATAATATTGACCCGATACATTTTCGGGAGCGCTGGAATTACTCGGGGGCTCCTGGAATATCTTCGGCTGTTACAACTATCACTCCCATCGGGAGCGCTGGTTCGCTGGAATTTAAGAAAATATGAAGACTCTTTATACTATTAGTGATTTCATCAAGGCCTCAGGGAACATGTGAGTGCTATAATTGATGAAAATCTTCATCGGTTACTATTTCTCCCATCGGGAGCTCTAGTTTATCAACATATTGCAGCTTACCTGTCGTCGTGGCGAACGAGCAGATGCCATGGGATGGCTTAAGTTGGGGCCGAATGGGCGCAAGAGGATTCGGGGGAGGGTTTGTGATTAGATGGGATGAACTTCTGGATGCTTTCCTCGAGAACTCAGCCTAAGGCAGTGATACAAGAAGAAACACACAAGGAAGAACTCTGCTCTAGATCACGATCTTCATTGATCTCAACATGGTACAGGTTTCTGGTTAAAAGGTTCCTCTATTCCTCTATCAGCTAACCCCTGTGTAATCGTGCCTGTAAGGGCTATGCCCCCTCTCCTTATATAGGGGAGAGGGTGTCTTACAGGGCAAGAAACCCTAACGGCATCTTTGACTGGACAAACTACTTTACAAAGTAACTTTAATCATAGATGACGCCGGGGTCTTCTTTAATCAGGGAGGCTGACGCCCTCCGGCTTCTTTCAGCGTCATCCCTCTCTTTGGCGCCAGGGCTTCGTTTAAAGCCACTTTGCTTAGCTCATCCTTGTCCTCTAGCTCTGAAGAGAATTTGACCAGTCTTGCCGACATGCTCTTCTTACCGGTAGCCCGGTGTCTTCTTCATCCGGTTCCGGTATACCCATCTTGGGGATACCGGCCTAGCTTTACTTAACCAAACTATTATCTTTGTGCTCCAGTATAAACATTAAACCGGTATATTGATGGCTCAAACCATCCGGTTTGGCATGCCTTTGGCATACCGGGGGTCATCCCCCCAACATTAGTCCCCGAAGCTGGTATAGTCTGGTGGATTCTATCCAACAGACCATGCCAAGTTCTCATATCTTAGGATACCGGTTTAATCTTTCCGGCGGTTAGCTTGGATCCAGCATCTTTGCCCGGACTCACGTTCTCTCTCTTTGCAAGCATTTTCCGGTATCTTATTCTCCGGTATCTTAGCCATTAAACCTCTTCTCGGCGAAGTCGAGAATTTCTCGGGTCCCGCGCCTGTCAGTGACATGCGCACTGTAACTGACGCGCCAGTGTCAGGGGTCACCTCCCTTCGGCTTCTGCGCCCGCAATAACTGCTGCACAGCGGATCCCGGCCGCCGTTCTGGATCCGTGTGGCCTCCCTGTGGCTTTCTGTTTTCTACGCGTGTATCGCTGCGCCACGTGGCGGCCCGTGGAGCGAACCGTCGCGGCCCGGCGGTTTTCGGCCCACTTCTTCCTCTTTCTTTATATGGAGAAAATCGCCCCTTCTTCTTCCTTCTTCGCATTCCCTACTTCCTCGCGCACAGAGCTCTTCGCCCTCTGCGCCTCCGTCGCTCCCGTTCGTCGCTCGCACTTCGCCGCCCGGCGAACCTCCGCTGCTGCTCCACCGGACCTCGCCGAACTCCGCCGCGCGGAGAATCCTCGTGGTGCTCCTCTCGCGGCCGCGGCATTAGTGCTTCCTCAAGCTCTTCTCCACCTCTCCGTCGCCGGACTTCCTCGTCAACCGCTAGTTCGCCGCTCCACCGGCGAACTCCTTCCTCAACAACTCCGCCGCCTCAGGTTAGGCTCAATCTGCATTTGCCTCTCTTTTGCTTGCTTTCTAGATCTTGGGCCGGTAGTATATTTACTTCCTCTTTTCTTTTGCTTTTTCTCTTACTCGTAGATCTTCGCGCAAGGGTAGATCGTGGGGATTGTGTTTTTTCGGGTCAAACCTCATGTCTAGCGAAGAGTCCTCCTCCGCTTCGTCCTCCAGTAGCCACCATAGCCAATCCTCTGACGGATTAACCGCCGATCTTGTCCAGATGGACGTCGATGCCGATAACAACCAAGAGGCCGGCAGCTCTAGCCAAACCTCCGGCATAGATCTTTCCGGTATCACGCGCGGGGCCTGGAAGGGCTCCGACGTTTCCCAATACAAGATAGACTGGCTTTACCGGTCTAGAAGGATACCGGAAGGAGTATCATGCCGGCTTCCTGGCGACGAGATTGAACCGGTACTTCAACCCGGTGAGCACGTCGTCTTCCTCGCTCACTTCGAGCGCGGCTTCGGCCTTCCCGCCTCCGATTTCTTCCGGAGTTTTCTCGATTTTTACCAACTCCAACCTCACCATCTTCCCGGCAACGCCGTTTTCTATCTCTCTTGTTATGCCACCTTTATGGAGGCCTATATCGGCATTCGTCCCACTCGCAAGATGTTTGCCCGTTTCTTTGCTCATCGGATTAACTCCGTTCAGGGCAAGGAAATTTCTAAACCCAAACCCCCCGTGCAATGCGGGTCTTGCATCATCGGCTCCCGCCAAGGGAGCCCCTTCTTCAAATTTTCCCGTCTCGAGTCATGCCGGTTGTGGCAAGGGACTTTCTTCTACGTGAAGAACGACGGCGCCGCAGATCTCATCAATCTGCCACCTTTTAATCCGGCGCCGCCCAAAAAAGTCAACTGGAGCTTCAACCCGGGGACAAACTATGTCGAAACGAACCGGGTGATACGCTTCTTGGAGCAGCTGATGAGGGAGACTAACATCTGCTCCGACGATATCATCCGCGCCTTCATCTCGCGCCGGGTGCTTCCTCTTAAGCGTCGGGCTCACAAGATGAGCGAGATGTACGGTCCCGGTGATCCTACCAAGATCACTGGCCTTCCTCTCAGCAAGAAGGACATTGTCCTCAAGGCTAGGCAGATCTACCAGACTACCATGCCGGATGATTGGGAATGGGGCTTCCGGCCTCTCAGTTCCACTAACCCTCCGACCCAAGAAGTAAGAGATTACGCAACTCGGGTCGGTTTACCGGTAACTTTTATGCTGTGGCTAACCCTCTTTTCTTTTGTTTTCAGGCCAAGGACCGCTTCCCCCGCATCGACTCGGATCGGCGAGGCCCTTGCCGGAAGCGTCCTCTGGACAAGGTAGACCCAGACCCCTACATCCATTGGCAAGATCTGAAGATGGGCCGGACGCCAGCCTCGCGCCTCGGTAAATCTCCACATGAAGCATCCGGTTCCTCCGACGACTTGACCTTGCTTGAGGTAGCTCTTCTTTTTGATCTCTCATATTCTTTTGTTATTGTTCCTCTGTAGATGTTCCCTCAGCCAACACCAACCCGCAGGTCCACGAGCACGTTCCTCCCCTGCGGGCCGAGGCAGGCCAAGAGTTTGTGGAGAAGCTCATGGCCCAAGGCCAGAAGAACAAAGCTCCGGCATCTGACGCCGGTTCGAGCCAGGCCCCTGCATCCAAACGCTTCCGAACGGAAGCATTTGCGGGGAAGGTTGCAGGCGTGAGGCGCTACAAGGGCAAACAGATGCCGACCTCTTCTGGGTAAGCCCCCGTTTCTCTGCTTGTTTTGTTTTTACTAAGTTCTTTTCCGGTTGCTTTTTTCCAACCCTTTTCTTTTTCTCTTGTTCAGCCCTGCGCTCAAGCTCGGCCCCAGGACTGAGAGCTCTGATGGATCCGCAAAGACCTCAACTCCTCCTCATCCAAGCCCGGCACCATGCAACGCTTCAGGCTCCCCTTTGGGAGGCACCTCAAGTGCGGGGCGCGCGGCCCCTACACCACCTGATCACCGCGCGGAGGATGACCTTGTCTCCCCTCCTGAGAAAGAAAACACCGGCGCCAGCAACATCGGCGCCGAAGAAGAAGCTGCCGGGCGGGCGGAACCTCTATTTCCTCCCATCCAGAAAAGAAAGAAGAAGAAGACCAAGGAGTCTTCCCCCTCCAGAGCCGCGCCGGATACTTCCGCGCCGGCTCCCTCCAACCTGGGTCAGGACGCGCCTGACGCTCCTCCCTCTCCCAAGACTACGCCCGCGCCACCTCCAGAAGCTCCCCGCGCCGAACCAGCCGGGGCCACGCCAACGCCGCCGCCAACAACCTTGAAGACCGTCAAGGGGAAGGCGACGGCTCCCAGCACTTCCTCCGCCGGCCCGCAGCCCTTGGTGCTGCATGCCGCCCGCGCCGCTGTCGCTGCCGGCGAGAAGGCCACCGGCCTGCTTGGCCGGATAACAGAGTTCCAGCGCGAAGGCCGGGAGCTGGGGCACCTGGTGCCCTACGCTGAGAAGTGGAACGCCGCGGACGTGTCCGAGGCGACCCGCGGCCTGGGCAAGGACCGGCTACCGGCGCCTGACCCTGCTGGTCCTCGGTGCTCAGAGGAGCACTTCATGCGGCTGCGCCGGGCCGTCAAGGAGCTGGACAGGGCGTGGTTTGACGCCACGAACAACATGATGGTAAGTTCCACCAAACCTTTTCTATTTTTCAACTCACGCCGGTCTCTCTTCTTCCGGATCTTGTCTATCTTCTCTTCAACTTTAAAATCTATGCCGGTTTCTCTTTTGCTGAATCTTGTCTATCTTCCCAGTCCCCGAGTTTCGTGTTGAGAGCGTAGCTCTTAGCGCGAAACTTAAGTAGAAACGCGCGAAACCGGCATAGCCAGTCCCCGAGTTTCGGGTTGAGAGCGTAGCTCTTAGCGCGAAACTTAAGTAGAAACGCGCGAAACCGGCATAGCCAGTCCCCGAGTTTCGGGTTAAGAACTTTGCTCTTAACGTGAAACTTAGCTAGAAACGCGCTAAACCGGCATAGCCAGTCCCCGAGTTTCGGGTTAAGAACTTTGCTCTTAGCGCGAAACTTAGCTAACATCTTTTTCTTGAACAGACCACGGCTGACGCTCAGAAGATCCTCTTTGAGGAGCTTCTTTGGGAGCACCGGGATCTCGCTGAGGCACACAGCAAGTGCTAGGGTAAGCTTCTGCGCATCCGGCCTCTTCTTACCGGAAAGCTTCCTTCTTCTTAGTACTTATGATTCTCTGTTTAACAGCTATCCCCGAAGCTTCTATTGAGGCCCTTGATGTCTACGGGAGCTTCTATTCTTGTAGACAGTGTTGGGCCTCCAAGAGCAGAGGTTTGTAGAACAGCAACAAGTTTCCCTTAAGTGGATCACCCAAGGTTTATCGATCTCAGGGAGGAAGAGGTCAAAGATATCCCTCTCATGCAACCCTGCAACCACAAAGCAAGAAGTCTCTTGTGTCCCCAACACACCTAATAGGTGCACTAGTTCGGCGAAGAGATAGTGAAATACAGGTGGTATGAATAAGTATGAGCAGTAGCAACAACGCCAGAAAAGTGCTTTGCTGTCCAGGACTGGCGTGTGGTTGATGGTGGTAATATAGCGGACAGTACAGACGATGTAAAACAGTAAACAAGCAGCGATAGCAGTATTTAGGAACAAGGCCTAGGGATCATACTTTCACTAGTGGACACTCTCAACATTGATCACATAACAGAATAAATAGATAGATGCTAGACTCTACACTCTCTTGTTGGATGATGAACACCACTAATTGCGTAGGGCTACAAGAACCCTCAATGCCGGAGTTAACAAGCTCCACAATATTCGATATTCATATTTAAATAACCTTAGAGTGCAAGATAGATCAACACAACCAAACCAAGTACTAACATAGCATGCACACTGTGACCATCACACTATGAAAGGAGGAATAGATCACATCAATACCATCATAGTAATAGTTAACTTCATAATCTACAAGAGATCACAATCATAGCATAAACCAAGTACTTCATGATGCACACACTGCCAACATTACATCATGGAGGAGGAATAGACTACTTTAATAACATCACTAGAGTAGCACATAGATGAATGGTGATACAAAACTCATATGAATCTCAATCATGTAAGGCAGCTCATGAGATCATTGTATTGAAGTACATGGGAGAGAGATTAACCACATAGCTACCGGTACAGCCCCGAGCCTCGATGGAGAACTACTCCCTCCTCATGGGAGACAGCAGCGGTGATGAAGATGGTGGTGGTGATGATGGAGAAGCCTTCCGGGGGCACTTCCCCGTCCCGGCGGCGTGCCGGAACAGAGACTCCTGTCCCCCAGATCTTGGCTTCGCGATGGCGGAGGCTCTGGATGGTTTCTCGTACCGTGGCTTTTCCCGTATCGAGGTTTTAGGTCGAGGACCTTTATATAGGCGAAGAGGCGGAGTCGGAGGGTCGAAGAGGCGGTGAGAGGGTAAGGCGGCGCGGCCAGGGCCTGGGCCGTGATACGTCTCCAACGTATCGATAATTTCTTATGTTCCATGCCACATTATTGATGTTATCTACATGTTTTATGCACACTTTATGTCATATTCGTGCATTTTCTGGAACTAACCTATTAACAAGATGCCGAAGTGCCAGTTGCTGTTTTCTGCTGTTTTTGGTTTCAGAAATCCTAGTAACGAAATTTTCTCGGAATTGGACGAAATCAACGCCCAGGGTCCTATTTTGCCACGAAGCTTCCAGAAGTCCGAAGAGGAGACGAAGAGGGGCCACGAGGGGGCCACACCCTAGGGCGGCGCGGCCCCCCCCTTGGCCGCGCGGCCCTGTGGTGTGGGGCCCTCGTGCCGCCTCTTGACCTGCCCTTCCGCCTACAAATAGCCTCCGTGACGAAACCCCTAGTACCGAGAGCCACGATACGGAAAACCTTACTGAGACGCCGCCGCCGCCGATCCCATCTCGGGGGATCCAGGAGATCGCCTCCGGCACCCTGCCGGAGAGGGGATTCATCTCCCGGAGGACTCTACGCCGCCATGGTCGCCTCCGGAGTGATGTGTGAGTAGTCTACCCCTGGACTATGGGTCCATAGCTGTAGCTAGATGGTTGTCTTCTCCCCATTGTGCTTCATTGTTGGATCTTGTGAGCTGCCTAACATGATCAAGATCATCTATCTGTAATTCTATATGTTGCGTTTGTTGGGATCCGATGAATAGAGAATACTTGTTATGTTGATTATCAAAGCTATGTCTATGTGTTGTTTATGATCTTGCATGCTCTCCGTTATTAGTAGATGCTCTGGCCAAGTTGATGCTAGTAACTCCAAGAGGGAGTATTTATGCTCGATAGTGGGTTCATGTCTCCGTGAATCTGGAGGAGTGACAAGAACCACTAAGGTTACGGATGTGCTGTTGCCACTAGGGATAAAACATTGATGCTATGTCTAAGGATGTAGTTGTTGATTACATTACGCACCATACTTAATGCAATTGTCTGTTGCTTTGCAACTTAATACTGGAGGGGGTTCGGATGATAACCTGAAGGTGGACTTTTTAGGCATAGATGCAGTTGGATGGCGGTCTATGTACTTTGTCGTAATGCCCAATTAAATCTCACAATACTCATCATAATATGTATGTGCATGGTCATGCCCTCTCTATTTGTCAATTGCCCAACTGTAATTTGTTCACCCAACATGCTGTTTATCTTATGGGAGAGACACCTCTAGTGAACTGTGGACCCCGGTCCAATTCTCTATATTGAAATACAATCTACTGCAATATTGTTCTACTGTTTTCTGCAAACAATCATCTTCCACACAATACGGTTAATCCTTTGTTACAGCAAGCCGGTGAGATTGACAACCTCACTGTTTCGTTGGGGCAAAGTACTTTGGTTGTGTTGTGCAGGTTCCACGTTGGCGCCGGAATCTCTGGTGTTGCGCCGCACTACATCCCGCCGCCATCAACCTTCAATGTGCTTCTTGGCTCCTACTGGTTCGATAACCTTGGTTTCATACTGAGGGAAACTTGCCGCTGTACGCATCACACCTTCCTCTTGGGGTTCCCAACGGACGCGTGTTGAACGCGTATCAAGCAGCTTTTTCTGGCGCCGTTGCCGGGGAGATCAAGACACGCTGCAAGGGGAGTCTCCACTTCTCAATCTCTTTACTTTGTTTTTTGTCTTGCTTAGTTTTATTTACTACTTTGTTTGCTGCACTAAATCAAAATACAAAAAAATTAGTTGCTAGTTTTACTTTATTTGCTATCTTGTTTGCTATATCGAAAACACAAAAAAATTAGTTACTTGCATTTACTTTATCTAGTTTGCTTTATTTACTGTTGCTAAAATGGCCAACCCTGAAAATACTAAGTTGTGTGACTTCACAACCACAAATAATAATGATTTCTTATGCACACCTATTGCTCCACCTGCTACTACAGCAGAATTCTTTGAAATTAAACCTGCTTTACTGAATCTTGTTATGCGAGAGCAATTTTCTGGTGTTAGTTCTGATGATGCTGCTGCCCATCTTAATAATTTTGTTGAATTGTGTGAAATGCAAAAGTATAAGGATGTAGATGGTGACATTATAAAATTAAAATTGTTCCCTTTCTCATTAAGAGGAAGAGCTAAAGATTGGTTGCTATCTCTGCCTAAGAATAGTATTGATTCATGGACTAAATGCAAGGATGCTTTTATTGGTAGATATTATCCCCCTACTAAAATTATATCTTTGAGGAGTAGCATAATGAATTTTAAACAATTAGATACTGAACATGTTGCTCAAGCTTGGGAAAGAATGAAATCTCTGGTTAAAAATTGCCCAACACATGGACTGACTACTTGGATGATCATCCAAACCTTCTATGCAGGACTAAATTTTTCTTCGCGGAACTTATTGGATTCAGCTGCTGGAGGTACCTTTATGTCCATCACTCTTGGTGAAGCAACAAAGCTTCTTGATAATATGATGATCAACTACTCTGAATGGCACACGGAAAGAGCTCCACAAGGTAAGAAGGTAAATTCTGTCGAAGAAACCTCTTCCTTGAGTGATAAGATTGATGCTATTATGTCTATGCTTGTGAATGGTAGGACTAATGTTGATCCTAATAATGTTCCGTTAGCCTCATTGGTTGCTCAAAATTCTAGGCCATATCCTGCTAATGGTAACCCTTATGGTAGATATGTTTCACCTAATGAGGAAAAGATGTTAGAAATTGAAAGATCCACCAAGAGCTTTATGCAATCACAATATGAGCAAAATAAATTGTTTACTAAAACTATGAATGAACAATCTACCTTGTTGAAGAATATAGGAAATCAACTTGAAAATCTGAATATGGAGATTTCTGGGTTGCAAACTAAACTTGCTAATGCTGAAAATCGAATCTCATACATGTCTGCATCACAATCTTCTTTAATTAATAAAATGGCTGCTAAACCTGAGGATTTAGATGACAAAATTACTACTACAACAAATGCCATCCAAGTTAGAATTAATGAGAATATAAGATTAATGGCTGAACTGCGTGCTAGGTGGGATAGAGAAGAAAATGAAAAACTAGCTAAAGAGAAGAATGTAGCTAAAGTTTGGACTATTACCACCACTAGTAATGCTTATGCTACACATGTTGCTGCACCTCCTACTAATACTAATAAAAGAATTGGTGTTAGCAATGTTTCCACTTCTAATGCAAAGCGAGAAACCGCCTCAAATCGCTAAAACTTAAATCGTCTGTGATAAAGCTGCTGAAATTTTTTCCAACATTGGGGATGATGATCCCATTGATTTAGATTATAATGGTTTGAATTTTGATGATTGCCACATCTCTGAAGTTATAAAGTTCTTGCAAAAACTTGCTAAAAGTCCTAATGCTAGTGCTATAAATTTGGCTTTCACACAACATATTACAAATGCCCTCATAAAAGCTAGAGAAGAGAAACTAGAGCGCGAAGCCTCTATTCCTAGAAAGCTAGAGGATGGTTGGGAGCCCATCATTAAGATGAAGGTTAAATATTTTGATTGTAATGCTTTATGTGATCTTGGTGCAAGTATTTCTGTTATGCCTAAGAAAATTTATAATATGCTTGACTTGCCACCGCTGAAAAATTGTTATTTGGATGTTAATCTTGCTGATCATTCTACAAAGAAACCTTTGGGGAAAGTTGATAATGTTCGCATTACCGTTAACAATAACCTTGTCCCCGTTGATTTTGTTGTCTTGGATATTGAATGCAATGCATCTTGTCCCATCATATTGGGAAGACCTTTTCTTCGAACTGTTGGTGCTACTATTGATATGAAGGAAGGTAATATAAAATATCAATTTCCTCTCAAGAAAGGTATGGAACACTTCCCTAGAAAGAGAATGAAGTTACCTTTTGATTCTATTACTAGAACAAATTATGATGTTGATGCTTCATCTCTTGATAATACTTGATACACACTTTCTGCGCCTAGCTGAAAGGCGTTAAAGAAAAGCGCTTATGGGAGACAACCCATGTTTTTACCTACAGTACTTTGTTTTTATTTTGTGTCTTGGAAGTTGTTTACTACTGTAGCAACCTCTCCTTATCTTAGTTTAGTGTTTTATTGTGCCAAGTAAAGTCGTTGATAGAAAAGTTCATACTAGATTTGGATTACTGCGCAGAAACAGATTTCTTTGCTGTCACGAATCTGGGCAAAATTCTCTGTAGGTAACTCAGAAAATTATGCCAATTTACGTGAGTGATCCTCAGATATGTACGCAACTTTCATTCAATTTGGGCATTTTCATTTGAGCAAGTCTGGTGCCATTTTAAAATTCGTCAATACGAACTGTTCTGTTTTGACAGATTCTGCCTTTTATTTTGCATTGCCTCTTTTGCTATGTTGGATGAATTTCTTTGATCCATTAATGTCCAGTAGCTTTATGCAATGTCCAGAAGTGTTAAGAATGATTGTGTCACCTCTGAACATGTTAATTTTTATTGTGCACTAACCCTCTAATGAGTTGTTTCGAGTTTGGTGTGGAGGAAGTTTTCAAGGATCAAGAGAGGAGTATGATGCAACATGATCAAGGAGAGTGAAAGCTCTAAGCTTGGGGATGCCCCGGTGGTTCACCCCTGCATATTCTAAGAAGACTCAAGCGTCTAAGCTTGGGGATGCCCAAGGCATCCCCTTCTTCATCGACAACATTATCAGGTTCCTCCCCTGAAACTATATTTTTATTCCATCACATCTTATGTGCTTTGCTTGGAGCGTCGGTTTGTTTTTGTTTTTGTTTTGTTTGAATAAAATGGATCCTAGCATTCACTTTATGGGAGAGAGACACGCTCCGCTGTAGCATATGGACAAGTATGTCCTTAGTTTCTACTCATAGTATTCATGGCGAAGTTTCTTCTTCGTTAAATTGTTATATGGTTGGAATTGGAAAATGATACATGTAGTAATTGCTATAAATGTCTTGGGTAATGTGATACTTGGCAATTGTTGTGCTCATGTTTAAGCTCTTGCATCATATGCTTTGCACCCATTAATGAAGAAATACATAGAGCATGCTAAAATTTGGTTTGCATATTTGGTTTCTCTAAGGTCTAGATAATTTCTAGTATTGAGTTTTGAACAACAAGGAAGACGGTGTAGAGTCTTATAATGTTTTCAATATGTCTTTTATGTGAGTTTTGCTGCACCGGTTCATCCTTGTGTTTGTTTCAAATAAGCCTTGCTAGCCTAAACCTTGTATCGAGAGGGAATACTTCTCATGCATCCAAAATACTTGAGCCAACCACTATGCCATTTGTGTCCACCATACCTACCTACTACATGGTATTTTTCCGCCATTCCAAAGTAAATTGCTTGAGTGCTACCTTTAAAATTCCATCATTCGCCTTACAATATATAGCTCATGGGACAAATAGCTTAAAAACTATTGTGGTATTGAATATGTAATTATGCACTTTATCTCTTATTAAGTTGCTTGTTGTGCGATAACCATGTTTCTGGGGACGCCATCAACTACTCTTGTTGAATTTCATGTGAGTTGCTATGCATGTTCGTCTTGTCTGAAGTAAGAGCGATCTACCACCTTATGGTTAAGCATGCATATTGTTAGAGAAGAACATTGGGCCGCTAACTAAAACCATGATCCATGGTGGAAGTTTCAGTTTTGGACATATATCCTCAATCTCAAATGAGAAAATTATTAATTGTTGTTACATGCTTATGCATAAAAGAGGAGTCCATTATCTGTTGTCTATGTTGTCCCGGTATGGATGTCTAAGTTGAAGAATAATCAATAGCGAGAAATCCAATGCGAGCTTTCTCCTTAGACCTTTGTACAGGCGGCATAGAGGTACCCCATTGTGACACTTGGTTAAAACATGTGCATTGTGATGATCCGGTAGTCCAAGCTAATTAGGACAAGGTGCGGGCACTATTAGTATACTATGCATGAGGCTTGCAACTTGTAAGATATAATTTACATGATACATATGCTTTATTACTACCGTTGACAAAATTGTTTCATGTTTTCAAAATCAAACCTCTAGCACAAATATAGCAATCGATGCTTTTCCTCTATGGAGGACCATTCTTTTACTTTCAATGTTGAGTCAGTTCACCGATTTCTCTCCACCTCAAGAAGCAAACACTTGTGTGAACTGTGCATTGATTCTTACATACTTGCATATTGCACTTATTATATTACTCTATGTTGACAATATCCATGAGATATACATGTTACAAGTTGAAAGCAACCGCTGAAACTTAATCTTCTTTTGTGTTGCTTCAACACCTTTACTTTGAATTATTGCTTTATGAGTTAACTCTTATGCAAGACTTATTGATGCTTGTCTTGAAGTGCTATTCATGAAAAGTCTTTGCTATATGATTCACTTGTTTACTCATGTCATATACATTGTTTTGATCGCTGCATTCACTACATATGCTTTACAAATAGTATGATCAAGATTATGATGGCATGTCACTCCAGAAATTATCTGTGTTATCGTTTTACCTGCTCGGGACGAGCAGAACTAAGCTTGGGGATGCTGATACGTCTCCAACGTATCGATAATTTCTTATGTTCCATGCCACATTATTGATGTTATCTACATGTTTTATGCACACTTTATGTCATATTCGTGCATTTTCTGGAACTAACCTATTAACAAGATGCCGAAGTGCCAGTTGCTGTTTTCTGCTGTTTTTGGTTTCAGAAATCCTAGTAACGAAATATTCTCGGAATTGGACGAAATCAACGCCCAGAGTCCTATTTTGCCACGAAGCTTCCAGAAGTCCGAAGAGGAGACGAAGAGGGGCCACGAGGGGGCTGATACGTCTCCAACGTATCTATAATTTCCGATGTTCCATGCTTGTTTTATGACAATACCAACATGTTTTGTTCACACTTTATATCATTTTTATGCGTTTTCCGGAACTAACCTATTGACGAGATGCCGAGAGGCCAGCTGTCTTTGTTTTCTGCTGTTTTTGGTTTCAGAAATCCTAGTAAGGAAATATTTTCGGAATCGGACGAAATCAACACCGAAAGTCTTAGAAATACGCGAAGCTTCCAGAGCACCGGAGAAAGACCAGAGGGGTGCCAGGGGGGCCCCACACCCTAGGGCGGCGCGGCCCAAGGGGGGGGCGCGCCCCCCTATGGTTTGGGCAGCCCAGGCCCCCTCCGACTCCGATTCTTCGCCTATTTAAGCCGTCGTGACCTAAAACTTCGACACCGCTTGACGAAACTCCAGAAAGACTCCAGGGACGCCGCCACATCGCGAAACTCCAATTCGGGGGACATAAGTCTCTGTTCCGGCACTTCGCCGGACGGGAATTGCCCCCGGAGCCATCTCCACCGCCGTCTTCACCGCCATCTTCACCGCCATCGCTGCCTCCATGATGAGGAGGGAGTAATCCATCCCCGAGGCTGAGGGCTTCGCCGTAGCTATGTGGTTCATCTCTCTTCCATGTACCTCAATACAATAATCTCATGAGCTGCTTTACATGATTGAGATTCATATGAGTTTTGTATCACAATTCATCTATGTGCTACTCTAGTGATGTTATTAAAGTAGTTCTATTCCTCCTGCACGTGTGTAAAGGCGACAGTGTGTGCACCGTGTTAGTACTTGGTTTATGCTATGATCATGATCTCTTGTAGATTGCGAAGTTAACTATTGCTATGATGGTATTGATGTGATCTATTTGGTTATGTTGATCTATCTTACACTATAAGGTTACTTAAACATGAGCATTATTGTGGAGCTTGTTAACTCCGGCATTGAGGGTTCGTGTAATCCTACGCAATGTGTTCATCATCCAACAAAAGTGTAGAGTATGCATTTATCTATTCTGTTATGTGATCAATGTTGAGAGTGTCCACTAGTGAAAGTGTAATCCCTAGGCCTTGTTCCTAAATACTGCTGCGTTACTACTGCTTGTTTCATCGTTTCACCGTGTTACTATCGCTGCAATACTACCACCATCAACTACACGCCCAAAGAAGCTATTTTCTCGGCACCGTTGCTATCGCTCATATATATTCATACCACCTGTATTTCACTATCTCTTCGCCGAACTAGTGCACCTATTTGGTGTGTTGGGGACACAAGAGACTTCTTGCTTTGTGGTTGCAGGGTTGCATGAGAGGGATATCTTTGACCTCTTCCTCCCTGAGTTTGATAAACCTTGGGTGATCCACTTAAGGGCATACTTGTCATTGTTCTACAAACCTCTGCTCTTGGAGGCCCAACACTGTCTACAGGAAAGGAGGGGGAAAGTAGACATCAAGCTATTTTCTGGCGCCGTTGCCGGGGAGGAAAGGTAAAAGGTACTCACACTCCGGATCCCGGCTACTAAGCTATTTCCCGGCGTTGTAAGTACTCGAAGCTATTTCCTTTAGATCCTGCAATTGCATCTTTTTGTTTCTTGTTTACACTAGTAAGGCATAATGGAAAACATCTATGAGCTTTTTATTTTATTTCCTGAGTCAAGACATGAATGGTTTAATGCGAAAATTAAAAAACCCATGGAACATGTTAGTATGAACACTTTGAATACCATTGTTGCTAATGATATGGAAAATTCTAAGCTTGGGGAAGCTGGTTTTGATGAGCATGATCTTTTTAGTCCACCAAGCATTGAGGAGAAAATTTTCTTTGATGATACTTTGCCTCCTATTTATGATGATTATAATGATAGTAGTCTTTTGGTTCCACCTACTATGGAGAGTGAATTTGATTATGAATACAATATGCCTCCTACATTTGATGATGAGAATAATAATGATAGCTACTTTGTTGAATTTGCTCCCACTACAACTAATAAAATTGATTATGCTTATGTGGGTAGTAATAATTTTGTGCATGAGACTCATGATAAGAATGTTTTATGTGATAGTTATATTGTTGAGTTTGCTCATGTTGCTACTGAAAGTTATTATGAGAGAGGAAAATATGGTTGTAGAAATTTTCATGTTACTAAAACACCTCTCTATGTGCTGAAATTTTTCAAGCTACACTTGTTTTATCTTCCTATGCTTGCTACTTTGCTCTTCATGAACTTGTTTCTTTACAAGATTCCTTTTCATAGGAAGCATGTTAGACTTAAATGTGTTTTGAATTTGCCTCTTGATGCTCTCTTTCGCTTCAAATACTATTTCTTGCGAGTGCATCATTAAAACTGCTGAGCCCATCTTAATGGCTATAAAGAAAAGAACTTCTTGGGAGATAACCCATGTGTTATTTTGCTACAGTACTTTGTTTTTATTTTGTGTCTTGGAAGTTGTTTACTACTGTAGCAACCTCTCCTTATCTTAGTTTTGTGTTTTGTTGTGCCAAGTAAAGCCGTTGATAGAAAAGTAAGTACTAGATTTGGATTACTGCACAGTTCCAGATTTCTTTGCTGTCATGAATCTGGGTCCACCTCCCTGTAGGTAGCTCAGAAAATTAAGCCAATTTACGTGCATGATCCTCAGATATGTACGCAACTTTCATTCAATTTGAGCATTTTCATTTGAGCAAGTCTGGTGCCATTTTAAAATTCGTCAATACGAACTGTTCTGTTTTGACAGATTCTGCCTTTTATTTCGCATTGCCTCTTTTGCTATGTTGGATGAATTTCTTTGATCCACTAATGTCCAGTAGCATTATGCAATGTCCAGAAGTGTTAAGAATGATTGTGTCACCTCTGAATATGTTAATTTTTATTGTGCACTAACCCTCTAATGAGTTGTTTCGAGTTTGGTGTGGAGGAAGTTTTCAAGGATCAAGAGAGGAGTATGATATACTATGATCAAGAAGAGTGAAAGCTCTAAGCTTGGGGATGCCCCGGTGGTTCACCCCTGCATATTTCAAGAAGACTCAAGCATCTAAGCTTGGGGATGCCCAAGGCATCCCCTTCTTCATCGACAACACTATCAGGTTCCTCCCCTGAAACTATATTTTTATTCCATCACATCTTATGTGCTTTGCTTGGAGCGTCGGTTTGTTTTTGTTTTTGTTTTGTTTGAATAAAATGGATCCTAGCATTCACCTTATGGGAGAGAGACACGCTCCGCTGGTTCGTATGAACACATGTGTTCTTAGCTCATAATATTCATGGCGAAGTTTCCTCTTCGTTAAATTGTTATATGGTTGGAATTGGAAAATGATACATGTAGTAATTGCTATAAATGTCTTGGGTAATGTGATACTTGGCAATTGTTGTGCTCATGTTTAAGCTCTTGCGTCATATGCTTTGCACCCATTAATGAAGAAATACATAGAGCATGGTAAATTTTGGTTTGCATATTTTATTTCTCTAAGGTCTAGATAATTTCTAGTATTGAGTTTGAACAACAAGGAAGACAGTGTAGAGTCTTATAATGTTTTCAATATGTCTTTTATGTGAGTTTTGCTGCACCGGTTCATCCTTGTGTTTGTTTCAAATAAGCCTTGCTAGCCTAAACCTTGTATCGAGAGGGATTACTTCTCATGCATCCAAAATACTTGAGCCAACCACTATGCCATTTGTGTCCACCATACCTACCTACTACATGGTATTTTCCGCCATTCCAAAGTAAATTGCTTGAGTGCTACCTTTAAAATTCCATCATTCACCTTTGCAATATATAGCTCATGGGACAAATAGCTTAAAAAACTATTGTGGTATTGAATATGTAATTATGCACTTTATCTCTTATTAAGTTGCTTGTTGGGCGATAACCATGTTCACTGGGGACGCCATCAACTACTCTTTGTTGAATTTCATGTGAGTTGCTATGCATGTTCGTCTTGTCTGAAGTAAGAGCGATCTACCACCTTATGGTTAAGCATGCATATTGTTAGAGAAGAACATTGGGCCGCTAACTAAAGCCATGATCCATGGTGGAAGTTTCAGTTTTGGACATATATCCTCAATCTCAAATGAGAAAATTATTAATTGTTGTTACATGCTTATGCATAAAAGAGGAGTCCATTATCTGTTGTCTATGTTGTCCCGGTATGGATGTCTAAGTTGAGAATAATCAATAGCGAGAAATCCAATGCGAGCTTTCTCCTTAGACCTTTGTACAAAGTGCATAGAGGTACCCCTTTGTGACACTTGGTTAAAACATGTGCATTGTGATGATCCGGTAGTCCAAGCTAATTAGGACAAGGTGCGAGCACTATTAGTATACTATGCATGAGGCTTGCAACTTGTAAGATATAATTTACATGATACACATGCTTTATTACTACCGTTGACAAAATTGTTTCATGTTTTCAAAATAAAAGCTCTAGCACAAATATAGCAATCGATGCTTTCCTCTTTGAAGGACCATTCTTTTACTTTTATTGTTGAGTCAGTTCACCTATCTCTCTCCACCTCAAGAAGCAAACATTTGTGTGAACTGTGCATTGATTCTTATATACTTGCTTATTGCACTTGTTATATTGCTTTGCATTGACAACTATCCCTGAGATATACATGTTACAAGTTGAAAGCAACCGCTGAAACTTAATCTTCCATAGTGTTGCTTCAATACCTTTACTAAGAATTTATTGCTTTATGAGTAACTCTTATGCAAGACTTATTGATGCTTGTCTTGAAAGTACTATTCATGAAAAGTCTTTGCTATATGATTCAATTGTTTACTCATTGCATTTACATTGTTTCGAATCGCTGCATTCATCTCATAAGCTTTACAATGGTATGATTAAGATTATGTTGGTAGCATGTCACCTCAGAAATTATCTTTTATCGTTTACCTACTCGAGGACGAGTAGGAACTAAGCTTGGGGATGCTGATACGTCTCCAACGTATCTATAATTTCCGATGTTCCATGCTTGTTTTATGACAATACCAACATGTTTTGTTCACACTTTATATCATTTTTATGCGTTTTCCGGAACTAACCTATTGACGAGATGCCGAGAGGCCAGTTGCTGTTTTCTGCTGTTTTTGGTTTCAGAAATCCTAGTAAGGAAATATTTTCGGAATCGGACGAAATCAACACCGAAAGTCTTAGAAATACGCGAAGCTTCCAGAGCACCGGAGAAAGACCAGAGGGGTGCCAGGGGGGCCCCACACCCTAGGGCGGCGCGACCCAAGGGGGGGCGTGCCCCCCTATGGTTTGGGCAGCCCAGGCCCCCTCCGACTCCGATTCTTCGCCTATTTAAGCCGTCGTGACCTAAAACTTCGACACCGCTTGACGAAACTCCAGAAAGACTCCAGGGACGCCGCCACATCGCGAAACTCCAATTCGGGGGACAGAAGTCTCTGTTCCGGCACCCTGCCGGGACGGGGAATTGCCCTCGGAGCCATCTCCACCGCCGTCTTCACCGCCATCTTCACAGCCATCGCTGCCTCCATGATGAGGAGGGAGTAATCCATCCCCGAGGCTGAGGGCTTCGCCGTAGCTATGTGGTTCATCTCTCTCCCATGTACCTCAATACAATAATCTCATGAGCTGCTTTACATGATTGAGATTCATATGAGTTTTGTATCACAATTCATCTATGTGCTACTCTAGTGATGTTATTAAAGTAGTTCTATTCCTCCTGCACGTGTGTAAAGGCGACAGTGTGTGCACCGTGTTAGTACTTGGTTTATGCTATGATCATGATCTCTTGTAGATTGCGAAGTTAACTATTGCTATGATGGTATTGATGTGATCTATTTGGTTATGTTGATCTATCTTACACTATAAGGTTACTTAAACATGAGCATTATTGTGGAGCTTGTTAACTCCGGCATTGAGGGTTCGTGTAATCCTACGCAATGTGTTCATCATCCAACAAAAGTGTAGAGTATGCATTTATCTATTCTGTTATGTGATCAATGTTGAGAGTGTCCACTAGTGAAAGTGTAATCCCTAGGCCTTGTTCCTAAATACTGCTGCGTTACTACTGCTTGTTTACTGTTTCACTGTGTTACTACTGCTGCAATACTACCACCATCAACTACACGCCAGCAAGCTATTTTCTGGCACCATTGCTACTGCTCATATATATTCATACCACCTGTATTTCACTATCTCTTCGCCGAACTAGTGCACCTATTTGGTGTGTTGGGGACACAAGAGACTTCTTGCTTTGTGGTTGCAGGGTTGCATGAGAGGGATATCTTTGACCTCTTCCTCCCTGAGTTCGATAAACCTTGGGTGATCCACTTAAGGGAAAACTTGCTGCTGTTCTACAAACCTCTGCTCTTGGAGGCCCAACACTGTCTACAGGAAAGGAGGGGGAAAGTAGACATCAGGGGCCACACCCCTGTGGTGTGGGGCCCTCGTGCCGCCTCTTGACCTGCCCTTCCGCCTACAAATAGCCTCCGTGACGAAACCCCCAGTACCGAGAGCCACGATACGGAAAACCTTACTGAGACGCCGCCGCCGCCGATCCCATCTCGGGGGATCCAGGAGATCGCCTCCGGCACCCTGCCGGAGAGGGGATTCATCTCCCGGAGGACTCTACGCCGCCATGGTCGCCTCCGGAGTGATGTGTGAGTAGTCTACCCCTGGACTATGGGTCCATAGCTGTAGCTAGATGGTTGTCTTCTCCCCATTGTGCTTCATTGTTGGATCTTGTGAGCTGCCTAACATGATCAAGATCATCTATCTGTAATTCTATATGTTGCGTTTGTTGGGATCCGATGAATAGAGAATACTTGTTATGTTGATTATCAAAGCTATGTCTATGTGTTGTTTATGATCTTGCATGCTCTCCGTTATTAGTAGATGCTCTGGCCAAGTTGATGCTAGTAACTCCAAGAGGGAGTATTTATGCTCGATAGTGGGTTCATGTCTCCGTGAATCTGGAGGAGTGACAAGAACCACTAAGGTTACGGATGTGCTGTTGCCACTAGGGATAAAACATTGATGCTATGTCTAAGGATGTAGTTGTTGATTACATTACGCACCATACTTAATGCAATTGTCTGTTGCTTTGCAACTTAATACTGGAGGGGGTTCGGATGATAACCTGAAGGTGGACTTTTTAGGCATAGATGCAGTTGGATGGCGGTCTATGTACTTTGTCGTAATGCCCAATTAAATCTCACAATACTCATCATAATATGTATGTGCATGGTCATGCCCTCTCTATTTGTCAATTGCCCAACTGTAATTTGTTCACCCAACATGCTGTTTATCTTATGGGAGAGACACCTCTAGTGAACTGTGGACCCCGGTCCAATTCTCTATATTGAAATACAATCTACTGCAATATTGTTCTACTGTTTTCTGCAAACAATCATCTTCCACACAATACGGTTAATCCTTTGTTACAGCAAGCCGGTGAGATTGACAACCTCAGCTTTCGTTGGGGCAAAGTACTTTGGTTGTGTTGTGCAGGTTCCACGTTGGCGCCGGAATCTCTGGTGTTGCGCCGCACTACATCCCGCCGCCATCAACCTTCAACGTGCTTCTTGGCTCCTACTGGTTCGATAACCTTGGTTTCATACTGAGGGAAACTTGCCGCTGTACGCATCACACCTTCCTCTTGGGGTTCCCAACGGACGCGTGTTGAACGCGTATCAGGCCGCGCCGGCCTACCTCCTGGGCCCACCAGGGCTCCCCTCTGGCGACTCTCGGGTGTTCTGGAAGCTTCGTGGAAAAATACGATGCTAGGCGTTGATTTCGTCCGATTCTGAGAATACTTCCTTACTAGGATTTCTGAAACCAAAAACAGCAGAAAACAGCAAATGGCCCTTCAGCATCTCGTCAATAGGTTAGTTCCGGAAAACGCATAAATATGACATAAAGTGTGCATAAAACATGTAGATATCATCAATAATGTGGCATGGAACATAAGAAATTATCGATACGTCGGAGACGTATCAGCATCCCCAAGCTTAGTTTCTGCTCGTCCCGAGCAGGTAAACGATAACAAAGATAATTTCTGGAGTGACATGCCATCATAAACTTGATCATACTATTGTAAGCATACGTAATGAATGCAGCGATTCGAAGCAATGTAAATGACATGAGTAAACAAATGAATCATATAGCAAAGACTTTTCATGAATAGTACTTTCAAGACAAGCATCAATAAGTCTTGCATAAGAGTTAACTCATAAAGCAATAATTCAAAGTAAAGGTATCGAAGCAACACAAAGGAAGATTAAATTTCAGCGGTTGCTTTCAACTTGTAACATGTATATCTCATGGATATTGTCAATGTAAAGTAATATAACAAGTGCAATATGCAAGTATGTAGGAATCAATGCACAGTTCACACAAGTGTTTGCTTCTTGAGGTGGAGAGAAATAGGTGAACTGACTCAACAATAAAAGTAAAAGAATGGCCCTTCGGAGAGGGAAGCATCGATTGCTATATTTGTGCTAGAGCTTTGGTTTTTGAAAACATATAGAGAGCATAAAAGTAAAGTTTTGAGAGGTGTTTGTTGTTGTCAACGAATGGTAGTGGGCACTCTAACCCCCTTGCTAGACAAACCTTCAAAGAGCGGCTCCCATTTTATTTTTATTTTTGTGTGGCACTCCTTCAAACCTTTCTTTCACAAACCATGGCTAACCGAATCCTCGGGTGCCTGCCAACAATCTCATACCATGAAGGAGTGCCTTTTTATTTTAGTTTTATTATGATGACACTCCTCCCCACCTTTGCTTTCTCAAGCCATGGCTAACCGAATCCTTCGGGTGCCATCCAACAATCACATACCATGGAGGAGTGTCTATTTTTGTTAATTAATTTGGGACTGGGAATCCCATTGCCAGCTCTTTTTGCAAAATTATTGGATAAGCGGATGAAGCCACTAGTCCATTGGTGAAAGTTGCCCAACAAAATTGAAAGATAAACACCACATACTTCCTCATGAGCTATAAAACATTGACACAAATTAGAGGTAATAAATTTTGAATTGTTTAAAGGTAGCACTCAAGCAATTTACTTTGGAATGGCGGAGAAATACCATGTAGTAGGTAGGTATGGTGGACACAAATCGCATAGTGGTTGGCTCAAGTATTTTGGATGCATGAGAAGTATTCCCTCTCGATACAAGGCTTAGGCTAGCAAGGTTATTTGAAACAAACACAAGTATGAAGCGGTACAGCAAAACTCACATAAAAGACATATTGTAAACATTATAGGACTCTACACCGTCTTCCTTGTTGTTCAAACTCTTACTAGAAATTATCTAGACCTTAGAGAGACCAATTATGCAAACCAAATTTTAGCAAGCTCTATGTATTTCTTCATTAACAGGTGCAAAGTATATGATGTAAGAGCTTAATCATGAGCACAACAATCGCCAAATATCACATTATCCAAGACATTTTACAAATTACTACATGTAGCATTTCCCGATTCCAACCATATAACAATTAACGAAGCAGTTTCAACCTTCGCCATGAAAATTAAAAACTAAGAACACATGTGTTCATATGAACCAGCGGAGCGTGTCTCTCTCCCACACAAGCATTTATTCAAACAAAAACAAAAACAAGAAACATACAGACGCTCCAAGTAAAGTACATAAGATGTGACCGAATAAAAATATAGTTTCAAGAGAAGGAACCTGATAATTTGTCGATGAAGAAGGGGATGCCTTGGGCATCCCCAAGCTTAGATGCTTGAGTCTTCTTGATATATTCAGGGGTGAACCACCGGGGCATCCCCAAGCTTAGAGCTTTCACTCTCCTTGATCATAGTATATCATCCTCCTCTCTTGACCCTTGAAAACTTCCTCCACACCAAACTCGAAACAACTCATTAGAGGGTTAGTGCATAATCAAAAATTCACATGTTCAGAGGTGACACATTCATTCTTAACACTTCTGGACATTGCACAAAGCTACTGAAAGTCAATGGAATCGAAAAATCCATCAAGCATAGCAAAACAGGCAATGCGAAATAAAAGGCAGAATCTGTCAAAACAGAACAGTCCGTAAAGACGAATTTTATTGAGGCACCAGACTTGCTCAAATGAAAATGCTCAAATTGAATGAAAGTTGCGTACGTATCTGAGGATCACTCACGTAAACTGGCATAATTTTCTGAGTTACCTACAGAGAATTTTGCCCAGATTCGTGACAGCAAAGAAATCTATTTCTGCGCAGTAATCCAAATCTAGTATGAACCTTACTATCAAAGACTTTACTTGGCACAACAATGCAATAAAATAAGATAAGGAGAGGTTGCTACAGTAGTAACAACTTCCAAGACTCAAATATAAAACAAAGTTACTGTAGCAAAATAAACACATGGGTTATCTCCCAAGAAGTTCTTTCTTTATAGCCATTAAGATGGGCTCAGCAGTTTTAATGATGCACTCACAAGAAATAGTATTTGAAGCAAAAGAGAGCATCAAGGGGCAAATTCAAAACACATTTAAGTCTAACATTCTTCCTATGAAAAAGAATCTTGTAAATAAACAAGTTCATGAAGCATAATGCAACAAGCATAGAAAGATAAAACAAGTGCAGCTTCAAAAATTTCAGCACATAGAGAGGTGTTTTAGTAACATGAAAATTTCTACAACCATATTTTCCTCTCTCATAATAACTTTCAGTAGCATCATGAGCAAACTCAACAATATAACTATCACATAAATCATTCTTATCATGAGTCTCATGCATAAAATTATTACTCTCCACATAAGCATAATCAATTTTATTAGTTGTAGTTGGAGCAAATTCAACAAAGTAGCTATCATTATTATTCTTATCATCAAATATAGGAGGCATATTGTAATCATAATCAAATTTATCCTCCATAACAGGCGGTACCAAAAGGCTACTATCATTATAATCATCATATATAGGAGGCAAAGTATCATCAAAGAAAATTTTCTCCTCCATGCCCGGGGACTAAAAAGATCATGCTCATCAAAACCAGCTTCCCCAAGCTTAGAATTTTCCATAGCATTAGCAACAATAGTGTTCAAAGCATTCATATTAATAACATTCCCATTAGCATGCATATAAAGTTCCATGGGTTTTTTAATTCTCTCTTCAAACACATCATGTCCTAATTCAAGATAAAGTTCATAAAGATCTCTCATATTTTTGTTGTTTTCCATTATGCCTAACTAGTGTAAACAAGAAACAAAAAGATGCAATTGCAGGATCTAAAGGAAATAGCTTCGAGCACAAACATAATGGCGCCAGAAAAGTACTGTTACCTGGAACCGGAGTATGAGTGCCTTTTACCTTTCCTCCCCGGCAACGGCGCCAGAAAAGTGCTTGATGTCTACGGGAGCTTCTATTCTTGTAGACAGTGTTGGGCCTCCAAGAGCAGAGGTTTGTAGAACAGCAGCAAGTTTCCCTTAAGTGGATCACCCAAGGTTTATCGATCTCAGGGAGGAAGAGGTCAAAGATATCCCTCTCATGCAACCCTGCAACCACAAAGCAAGAAGTCTCTTGTGTCCCCAACACACCTAATAGGTGCACTAGTTCGGCGAAGAGATAGTGAAATACAGGTGGTATGAATAAGTATGGGCAGTAGCAACAGCGCCAGAAAAGTGCTTTCTGTCCAGGACTGGCGTGTGGTTGATGGTGGTAATATAGCGGACAAGATGATGCAAAGAAACAAGAAACAAGCAGCGATAGCAGTATTTAGGAACAAGGCCTAGGGATCATACTTTCACTAGTGGACACTCTCAACATTGATCACATAACAGAATAAATAAGTAGATGCTAGACTCTACACTCTCTTGTTGGATGATGAACACCACTAATTGCGTAGGGCTACAAGAACCCTCAATGCCGGAGTTAACAAGCTCCACAATATTCGATATTCATATTTAAATAACCTTAGAGTGCAAGATAGATCAACACAACCAAACCAAGTACTAACATAGCATGCACACTGTGACCACCACACTATGAAAGGAGGAATAGATCACATTAATACCATCATAGTAATAGTTAACTTCATAATCTACAAGAGATCACAATCATAGCATAAACCAAGTACTTCATGATGCACACACTGCCAACATTACATCATGGAGGAGGAATAGACTACTTTAATAACATCACTAGAGTAGCACATAGATGAATTGTGATACAAAACTCATATGAATCTCAATCATGTAAGGTAGCTCATGAGATCATTGTATTGAAGTACATGGGAGAGAGATTAACCACATAGCTACCGGTACAGCCCCGAGCCTCGATGGAGAACTACTCCCTCCTCATGGGAGACAGCAGCGGTGATGAAGATGGCGGTGGTGATGATGGAGAAGCCTTCCGGGGGCACTTCCCCGTCCCGTCGGCGTGCCAGAACAGAGACTCCTGTCCCCCAGATCTTGGCTTCGCGATGGCGGCGGCTCTGGATGGTTTCTCGTACCGTGGCTTTTCCCGTATCGAGGTTTTAGGTCGAGGACCTTTATATAGGCGAAGAGGTGGAGTCGGAGGGTCGAAGAGGCGGTGAGAGGGTAAGGCGGCGCGGCCAGGGCCTGGGCCGCGCCGGCCTACCTCCTGGGCCCACCAGGGCTCCCCTCTGGCGACTCTCGGGTGTTCTGGAAGCTTCGTGGAAAAATAGGATGCTGGGCGTTGATTTCGTCCGATTCCGAGAATATTTCCTTACTAGGATTTCTGAAACCAAAAACAGCAGAAAACAGCAACTGGCCCTTCGGCATCTCGTCAATAGGTTGGTTCCGGAAAACGCATAAATATGACATAAAGTGTGCATAAAACATGTAGACATCATCAATAATGTGGCATGGAACATAAGAAATTATCGATACGTCGGAGACGTATCAGCCCTCAGGACTCAGCTTGCCACCGCCCAAGGTACTGCTTCCTCTTTTCCGGTTGACTTGCTTCCCTTCATTTTATCAGTACAACTTTGCTAACATTTTCTTTCCGGGCTCCAGAGGAAAAGGACCAGCTCATCCGGTAGCACCAGGAGGATCTGAGCGCCCAGAAGGCCATCTCCAAGGAGCTTAAGGACCAGCTCATCCAGCTCGGGCTCGAGCATAACAAGGCGCTGAAGGTCGCCCAGGCCGCCGCTGAAGCTAAGCTAGACGAGGCGCTGGAGGACGCCAGCAACTCCACTGTGGTGTTGTAGGCTGAGCTGGAGGAGGCCGCCAAGGCGCGGAAAGCAGCCGAGGACAAGGCCGCGCGGCTGGAGGCGGAGCAGAAGGAGTACGACCTTCTGGTTACGCAGACTGACGCGCTTGCCCTCCGTAAGTTTCTCTTTTTTCTTTTCCGGTTTCTGCTTATAAGCTTATCTCTTCCGGTAGCATGTGCTTAACTTTTTTCCTTTGTCTCTCAGGACTCTTTCCGGACTTCCAGGCATTTGCACAAAAGAAGGTTGGAGAGCGCCGGGTTGCACAGGCATACCAGAACCTGGATGCGCCCTGGGACCGCTATGACCACTTGGTCGCGCTGAATGCGCGGGTTTCCCATATGCGCGCCGTGGACCGGAACCTCTCCGACATCCCGCAGGTGGCCACCCAGCTCTTTAAGGTTCTCTGGCCTGGAGAGGTGGTGCCAGCCACCTTCTCACTCATCAACGATCGCCTGAAAGGTGCCGGTCGAAGGATCCGGGAGTGGCAGTGCTCAGCTGCCCGTGCCGGAGCGGACTCAGCGCTTCGCGTTGCCTGCTCCTGGTATCCGGACCTGGACCTGGACGCCCTCATCGGCGTGCGCGAGCAAGCTCCAACCGACCTGGACCCGGTCCTCAGCGCGAAGCGGCAGGATCGGGCGTACCGGATCGCGGAGTACGCCGAGGTGCGCACCTTCATCCCCCCTCCTCCAGACGTCAAAGACTATCTGAGCGACGAGGAGGACGATGAAGACGATGAGGAGGCCGGAGCTGGTGATGCGCCTCTAGAAGGTCCTGACGTCGATGACGCTCCTCCTGAAGCCCCTGCTGCTTAAGCATTGCCTGTGATATGCTTGTCTGTCCTATTTAACTTTGAAACAATGCCCGTTAAATTCTACCCCGGTATGCCGGGGTCTATAATGTAAGATAAAAATTATTCGCTCTTTTGGTTGTGCTGCAACAGTTTATGCCGGTATGTGATACCGGTAGCATATTAACTTATGTTTGTCTTAGCATATTTGCTTATTGTGTTGCTTTTTCTTGCACTGCAAAGATTCCAAAATTGCTTCTGCATTCAATTCGATGCACACTTGGCTCTTTTGCTTTGGCTCTGCCTGCCTTCTCTGGGCGTTCTTTGGCGTATGAGCACAAAGTTCTTTTACCAAACAAGCACTTTCTTGAACTTAGAAATAACTCGAAATTTTTGCAAAAAACCGGTTTAACCGGGGTTAGTTAAACTTTTCCGGATTGTTCGTTCCCACTCTCTCTTTTCGCAGTTCGCGTGCTTAATTGCTACCAGTTTATCTTGCTTGCCATGAAGCCGGGTTGCGGACAGCAGCAGAGTCGAAGACTCCGGTAGGTTTAACACGCTACTAAACCGGAAAAAAAAAGTTCACTAAGCAACCGGTGAAGTGAAAAAATAAACATATTGCATGCAATTTTAGCAGAGGTAGTCCCCGAGATTCATTCGAGGTCCTGACATCTTTTATTCATAGCATATAAGGTACAAAAAGGAACTTCTTACACCACAACTTCAAGAGTAGAAGGGACGCAATAGAACTACGTTCCATGGATGCTTGCTCTCCTCTCCGGACCTGTCCGCCTTTCCTTTTTTCCATTCCTGTGCATCGATCAAGTAATAGGCATCATTGTGGAGAACTTTGCTCACAATGAAGGGACCTTCCCATGGGGGTGAAAGTTTATGCCGGCCTTCAGTGCGCTGCAGCAGGCGTAACACCAGGTCTCCTTCCCGGAATACTCTCGGGTTAACCTTCCGGCTATGATAGCGTCTGAGGTTTTGCTGGTAAATGGATGTTCTTGCCAATGCCAACTCTCTTGCTTCTTCTAGCAAGTCCACATCATTTTATCTGGCCTCTTTTACCTCTTGCTCGGTATAGAGCTACACTCTTGGTGAGTCATGGATGATGTCGGTTGGTATGACCGCTTCTGCTCCGTAAACCATGAAGAATGGAGTGTATCCGGTGGACCGGTTTGGAGTTGTTCTTATGCTCCACAACACTGATGGTAGCTCATCGAGCCAACACCCCGGTGACTTTTCCACCGCCTCGATGAGTCTTGGTTTGATACCGGAAAGTACCAAGGCGTTTGTTCTTTCCACCTGGCCATTGCCTTGTGGGTGCGCTACCGAGCACAAATCCAACCGGATGTTGTTATCCTCACAAAATCTTTTGAACTCACCTTGAGCAAAGTTGGTTCCATTGTCAGTGATGATGCTATGCGGGTAGCCGTAGCGCAAGATAACATCTTTTAAAAACTTCACCGTTGTGCGCCCATCACACTTTGCGATAGGTTTCACTTCTAGCCATTTGGTGAATTTATCCACCATAACCAAGATGTGGGTTATATTCCCTCTTGCAGTTTTGAACGGGCCAACCATGTCAAGGCACCAAACAGCAAACTGCCAAGTTAGCGGTATGGTTTTTAAACCGGATGCTGGGGTATGATTTTGCTTGGCGTACCTCTGGCACCCGTTGCATTTTCTGACCAAATCCTCAGCATTTTCCAAAGCAGTGGGCCAATATAACCCATGCCGGAACACCTTTGCTACCAGCGCCCTTGATGAAGCGTGTTGCCCACATTCTCCCTGGTGAATCTCCTCAAGCATTTCTTTTCCCTCTTCCGGTTCCACACATCTCTGAAGGACACTGGTAACACTTCTCTTGTACACCTCACCATTGATGATGGTATATGCTTTGGATCTCCTCTGGATTCTTATGGACTCATTTTCATCAACCGGCAAGGTGCCGTTGATCAGGAATTCCTTAATAGGTTTAACCCATGATGGTGCCTCTCGAACCAGAAACACCGGTGCGTCTATCTCCATGTTATCCACCAGCATTGTTTCTTCCGGTACGGCCGCGACAGTCCCCGAGCTTACCGGAACAGTCCCCGAGTTTACCGGAGCAGTCCCCGAGTTTATCGGAGCAGTCCCCGGGTTCCCTTCATCGATATCCATGGGTACTACGTGTGATTCCGGTACGAAAATCGATTCCGACTCCGGGCTTGGTTTGATCGATGGTACCCTTAAGTGTGCCAAGGCTATTCCGGGAGGAATTTCTTGCCTAGATGAGCCCAACTTGGACAAAGCATCCGCGGCCTCATTTTCCGCTCGTGGCACATGGTGAAACTCACAGCCCTCAAAGAAGCCGGCAATCTTTTGCACGTGAAACCGGTACGAAGCCATGTTTGCATCTCTTGCGTCCCAATCTCCGGAACATTGTTGCACCACGAGATCTGAATCCCCGTAGCAAATGATCCGGTGCACACCGATTTCTTTTGCGACCTTAAGTCCATGGATCAAAGCTTCGTACTCAGCGACATTGTTTGATGCCCTGAAATGTACTTGCAGAACATACCGGAGATGATCTCCCTTAGGTGAAGTAAGCACCACACCGGCACCTAGACCCTCTTTGAGTTTGGATCCGTCAAAGTGCATCTTCCAGTACTCTATTTTTTGATCCGGCGGCTTGTATTGCATTTCCGCCCAATCAACAAGGAAATCTGCCAAAGCTTGCGATTTTATGGCATCTCTCCTTTCATACACCGGTACGTATGGTGATATCTGAATTTCCCACTTTGCAATCCTTCCGCTAGCATCTTTGTTGCACATGATATCGGAAATGGATGCCTCACTCCCCACTTTCATGGGGTGCTCCTCAAAGTAGTGCTTAAGCTTTGTGGCGGCCATGAACACGCCATAAGTCATTTTCTGGAAGTGAGGGTAATTTTGTTTTGAGAGGGAGAGCACCTCGCTCAGGTAGTATACCGGCCTCTGGACGGTTTTTCCTTCCTCTTCTCTTTCAACCACAACCACTACACTCACAACCCGGTTTGTTGCTGCTATGTATAATAGCATATGCTCTCTTTCTAGAGGTGAAGCCAGTATTGGCGCTGTGGCCAGCATTGTTTTTAGCTCTTTAAACGCCGCGTCTGCCTGAGGGGTCCAGACGAACGTATCGGATTTTTTCATGAGAGCATAGAGTGGCAGAGCTTTTTCTCTCAACCTGCTTATGAACCGGCTTAGCGATGCCAAGCTTCCGGTAAACTTTTGCACGTCCTTGAGATCGTGCGGTATAGTCATTCTTTCAATTGCCCGGATTTTTACCGGATTGACCTCAATGCCCCGGCTTGATACGAGAAAGCCAAGCAGCTTGCCGGCAGGGACACCGAAGGTGCATTTTGCCGGATTGAGTTTCATCCGGAATCTTCTCAAGTGATCAAATGTTTGCCGGAGGTCATCGATTAAGGTTTCTTTTACTTTGGTTTTTACCACAACATCGTCTACATAGACTTGCACATTTTTTCCGATTTGATAGCATTTTTGCATACATCGCTGGTATGTTGCACCAGCGTTGCGCAATCCAAAAGGCATTGTGACATAGCAATAAGCCCCGTGCGGGGTAATGAACGCAGTTTTTATTTGATCTTCCTTTTTCAAGGGGATTTGGTGGAAACCGGAATAAGCATCCAAGAAAGACAACAGCTCACACCCTGCAGTAGAATCAATCACTTGATCGATCCGAGGTAAAGGAAAAGGGTCTTTCGGGCAAGCTTTGTTCAAGTTGGTGTAGTCGATGCACATGCGCCACACCTTTGGAGCTTTCGCTTCTAGGTTCTCTTCTTTCTTCTTCTCGACCAGCACCGGATTGGCTAGCCACTCAGTGTGCAGTACTTCCACGATGAAACCGGCAACCAGTAACTTTGTCACTTCTTCTCCAATGATCTTTCTCCTGTCTTCAGCAAACCGGCGCAGCGGCTGCCTTACCGACTTTGCATCTTTCCGGACATTTAATGAGTGCTCACCCAGCTCCCTCGGAACACCTACCAAGTCATCAGTAGACCAGGCAAAAATATTCCGATTCTCACGGAGGAAGCTGACGAGCGCGCTTTCCTATGCCTCATTCATGCCGGCACCGATACGAACGGTGCGATCAGGGTAAGCCGGGTCCAGCACAATGTCCTTTGTTTCTTTTGTCGGCTTGAATGCCGGTGTGCCCAAGTTTGCACTCATTGCCGCTAAGCTCAGCTGTGAGGATTGAGCTAGCGCAACAGCAGTTTGCATCCTCCTTTTTTCCTCAGCGATCACCAGCGACTCTGCCAGGTTTGATCCGGCGGAAGCAGTTTCGAGTGAGACTTTGTAGTTTCCCACCACAGTTAAGGGTCCACGAGGTGCCGACATCTTCATCTTGAGATATGCCGTGTGAGTTGAGGCCATGAAAGCAGCCAATGCCGGTCTCCCCAGCAACGCATGGTAAGGACTATCTAAGTCCACCACCTCAAACTCAAGGTTTTCAACCCGGCAATTGTCACGTCCTCCAAACGACACATCCACCCGGACTTTTACAACCGGTGCGCAGGACAGGCCCGGAACGATTCCATGGAAAGTTGTACGAGTTGGCTGAAGCATGTTTTCTGTTATGCCCAGCATATTCATGGTGTGCCGGTACATGATGTTTATGCTGCTCCCATTGTCTATCAGCACCTTGCGGAACTTGACTCGAGCATTTGGCCCTTGCATGATTGGGTCCAGGACAAGAGCATAGCCACCCGGGTTAGGCATTATCTTGGGGTGATCCTTGAACGACCAAGAAATCTCTTGATCTGACCACAGCATGTATTTTGGCACTGCCGGCATCACCGCGTTCACTTCCATAGAACGGCGATGCAGGCTCTGTCTGTCGGTTGGCTCAGTTACGAACACAACGCAGCACATATCTGGGTCATGGTAAACATTCCGGCCCAAAGGTGCCGGTGGAGGTGGTTGGCCATTGCCCTCTCCCACCTGGTTAACTTGCTGGTACTGCTGCCGGTTTGGCTGGGGTTGTACCGGTAAAGCGTTTGCCCCGGTAAGCGGTGGTGGTGGTGGTAGTTGCTGCTGTCGTAGCATATCTTGGGATGGTGGTTGCATGGTGGAGCACCCTTGTGCTTGTGCATCTTTCGCTGCTCCCTTTAGCATCAAGTACTTGGTCCAGGTACAATCCTTCGTCAGATGATTTGACGGGTGAGCCGGATTCGGTGTGTGCCACCGGCAAGGTTGGTCCATGGCAGCTTCCATGGTATACTTCGCAGGTTCTTGCCAGTTCTTTTTCTGGCCCCAGGGTTTCTTTTCGACCCACTGTTTCTTAGGACCCGCCCACGGCCGCGATCCGGTTCTTTGCCTCTGACTGCCGCTGGCCTCAGAGTTTTCTTGTACAACAGCAACTTGCTGCGGACCGTACCTTCGATCCGGGAAATCTTCCCTTCTTTTGTTGTTCCGGTTATCCCGGTGTTGCTCTTGGTGTTGCTGAGGCGGGTTTGATTGCTCCGGCTCAGGTTGTACTGCCGGCTGCATTGGGTCTCCCAACGCATAGTTATCCGCCACGCGTATCATTTCCGCCAGCGTTGTCGGCATGTTCCGCTGCAGCTTTTGCCACAACGGTGAACCTCTTCTGCACCCACTGCTAAACCAAGCAATGGCTTGCGCCTCTATCACCCCTTCACAGGAGTTCCTTGTGGTGTTCCACCGGGCCAGGTAATCCCGGTCTGTTTCATTCGGGCGCTGCATGCACAGAGCAAGCTGTTGCGGCCTGTTTGGCCTTCGGTAGGTGCCGCTGAAGTTACTCACAAAAGCTTCCTCAAAGTCCAACCAACCGTTTATGCTTCCTGCCGGCAAGTTGTTTAGCCAGATTCTTGCCGGTCCCACCAAGAATGATGGTATGATTCTCATGGCCCAACGCCGGTTTCCTCCTCCAGCTACGGTTCCTCCGCCGCCAGCGACGTATACCGCGGTCACGTAATCCGCGAGCTAGTCTTCCGGTTTAGTGGTGCCATCGTATGTTTTTGTGTCACGGGGCAACTGGAAGTTGCGAACCGGTGGCCCCTCTTTCATGATCCTTGGACCAAAACACTTTGGTCCCGGAGGACCTTCTGCCTCGATCATTTCCGACAAATATACTTTGTCCAGACGGTGCCTCGCATCCCGTTCTGGCAGGTATCTTTCTCCCAAGAGTTCTCCCAGTGGGTTCCTTTATGATGCCGGTCTTGTTGAATCAGCCTCATCATAACAATCCGGTACCGTGGCCCTTGCCTACCGGTACCTCGGGGGAAGCATTTCCTCCTCATCATACGCTGCCCTTGCAGCTTGATATTTTTGCCCAGTTTCGTGTCTACCGGCATGATTGTTTCAGGCATAGCCTTCTTTGGCGTAGCCTCTGTTTGCCCCTTGGCTTTTTCTACCGGCATCGTGTTGCCCGGCTTGTTGTTTTCCGGCAAGTACCGGATCATACACAGTCATCAGCTGCGCATTCATCTCTTTTTCTCTTCGTCTGTCCGGATGGGGGGATGAGGCCTGCCCATGGGACTTGCAACCGGCATTCATTGTCGAACGCGCAGATTTTGAAGCCACAGCTTTGTTCAGCCTAGCAAGCTGCTCAGCGTTCTGCTGCTCGATAGTTTCAAGCAACTCCCGGACACGCTCTTGCTGTTTCGCCAGAGCGTCCCCGGAAAGAGATTCACACAGATCTACAGCAGCCTTAGCAGCTTTTATAGTTTTATCCGGGCTACTGTACTTAGGCTTCTCTACAATGCTCACAGATGCAGAGGTACTTTTACCGGCAAGAATTTCCTTACGCAGATCCTGATCTAGATTGCGAGCCTTAAGCCGGTTCTCCGGTATCCTAGCAGCATGAGCGCTAACAGAAGCAAAGCCATGGGCAGCGTTATACTCATGTATGGTTAGGTTTAGCTCGCGCTGCGCCCTGACGACGTCCTTGCCGCTCTCGAGCACCTTCTGGCGCTGCGCCTCGAGCTCCGCCTGAGCCGCTGCCGGGTCGATGTTCTGCGCGATGGGCGTGGCGAGGACACTCATCGCCGCTTGGAGCGGTGTCTCCGGTAGCACGGACGATGCTCCCGCAGCGCCTGCGTCGCGCTCGAGTGGTGGCTTGGCCGCACGGGTTGAAGCCGCACGCCCAGCACCTTCTTCCACAGCTTCTTTGCCGGCGCCGACCACGCCTGCCATCATCACCTCCACGCTGCCGGGTGCGCAGCCAGCATGTAGCCACCTTGGCAGATCTGGCGCCACCAGCACCGGCGAGGGGCGCTGGCGCACAGGGACGGTGCCGAAGTAGACGCAGTGGCCGCCGAACTCGATGATGCGGCCGTTCTTGGGGAAGATGCCGCCGTTGGCGAAGCAGCCCGCGTTGTCATTGATGAAGTCCATGTCGTAGAAGCGCTGCACCAGCGCGGACACCGTACGCTGGCCGGCGACGTCGAGGATGCCCGCCCGAATGTGAACTCCAGCAAGCGCCACTTCATGCCCCACGGTGGGCGCCAACTGTCGTCGTGGCGAACGAGCAGATGCCATGGGATGGCTTAAGTTGGGGCCGAATGGGCGCAAGAGGATTCGGGGGAGGGTTTGTGATTAGATGGGATGAACTTCCGGATGCTTTCCTCAAGAACTCAGCCTAAGGCAGTGATACAAGAAGAAACACACAAGGAAGAACTCTGCTCTAGATCACGATCTTCATTGATCTCAACATGGTATAGGTTTCTGGTTACAAGGTTCCTCTATTCCTCTATCAGCTAACCCCTGTGTAATCGTGCCTGTAAGGGCTATGCCCCCTCTCCTTATATAGGGGAGAGGGTGGCTTACAGGGCAAGAAACCCTAACGGCATCTTTGACTGGACAAACTACTTTACAAAGTAACTTTAATCATAGATGACTCCGGGGTCTTCTTTAATCAGGGAGGCTGACGTCCTCCGGCTTCTTTCAGCGTCATCCCTCTCTTTGGCGCCAGGGCTTCGTTTAAAGCCACTTTGCTTAGCTCATCCTTGTCCTCTAGCTCTGACGAGAATCTTTGATCAGTCTTGCCGACATGCTCTTCTTACCGGTAGCCCGGTGTCTTCTTCATCCGGTTCCGGTATACCCATCTTGGGGATACCGGCCTGGCTTTACTTAACCAAACTATTATCTTTGTGCTCCGGTATAAACATTAAACCGGTATCTTGATGGCTCAAACCATCCGGTTTGGCATGCCTTTGGCATACCGGGGGTCATCCCCCCAACATTACTCGACAATACTTGGGGGCTGCGAGATCTATTACGATTCTTCATCAAGAGCCTCAGGGAACATGCGGGTGTTGCTATTGACAGAAATCCTCTCACAAAAATACTTTCACCAAGCCTCAGGGAACATGCGAGTGCTGCTATTGGTGAAAACAATGTAAATATGAAAGGCTTACGCCGGTGCACCGCGTTACGAAGCCAAATAAACGCATGGTTCCCTCATTTACTCGGGGATGTCGCCATTACAAACCTACATACAATTCATCAACAAGATATGTTGCGATTACTCATCAGGCCTGCAACGTGAACTGATCACTCACAACTTGCGGATAACCACCATACAAACAAATATACGGCTCAGTAACATGAAATGAGTCCGTTGGGCCTGCAGCGCACCCTACGTTCGGGTGTTGCCGCAGACCAATCATCGACTCCTCTGGGACATCATCAAAATCATCGACTCCTTTGGGACATCATCAAAATAATCGACTCCTCTGTGACAACATCAAAATCATCGACTCCTCCGGGACATCATCAAAATCATCGACTCCTTCGGGACATCATCAAAATCATCGACTCCTCTGTGACATCATCAAAATCAACGACTCCTCTGTGACATCATCCAAATCATCAACTCCTCTATGACATCATCAAAATCATCGACATCATCAAAAGCATCCAAATGTTCTCGAAACTCGAAGAAATCTACGGTATTCGACTCAGCATTTTTACACCCTATCCCTAAAGAGCACTAAGCTCCCAGGGTTCCGAGCTCTCCTGAGCGATTGGGCTGTCGTTGTCCCCGGCCCCACCTGCTTGAAACCGTGTTGTCGTTTTCTTGCCCTTTCCTTCCGGCTGTGTGCTAGCCATTCGTCCCTTCGGCGATGGGCCCTCGTTTACCCCACAAGTCGGCCTGCGTTGTTTTTGCCCGTGCCGTGCGTGTCTTCCTGAAGCGGTGTCTGGGCATGTGGTCGACGTGTCGTTGAGCAAAGGGGTTGCGCGGGTCGATTCAGAGTTATTTTGACCGGGGGCGTTCTTCCTTCTCGCTGTGGCGGTAGTTCTACTCGCCTCCGCCTCTTCGTCGGGCCATCTGCGGCGGTGCCAGCGGTTAGTGGGTGGCGCCTCTGTGGCCACCTTTCTTCCCCGTCGCGACTGCTTCTCCGCATTGGTTCGTTTCCCCTTCTCTCTTCTCTGAATGTTTTTTCGCGTCGGCCGCTCTGGTGGAGTGGTTTGTGTTGCTGGTGTGTGCTTTGTGCCCTGGATTTGTGGTGGGAGTGTGTCACTACCTCACGTCCCAGTAGTGCCGGCAGTTTCCTTACCGGCACTTTACAAATATGCCACCAATGCTAGTAATTAGTGGCACTTTTTAGTTAGTGCCTCAAATTACTATCTAACTACAGGCATTTTTAGAAGGTGCCATCAATGTTTCGTTATTACTGGTATTTTGCAAAATGCCGGCATTATTTTTTGCAGTAGTTTTTGGAAAGTGCCTGTAATTGTTGCTGATTGCTGGCATTTACCAAAAGTGCCGTCATTTTTTCTCATAATTGAAGGGCCTAATTGCAAAACTCAAATTTACCTCCCCGGCCATGTCTCATTTTCCTCTCTCGTAACCACCTCTCTCTCAAGTCCTCGGTTCCCCGATGCGCCGCCGCCGCTCGCCCAACGCCGCCGCCGCCGCTCCCCCAACGCCGGCTGCATCCGCCACCTCCATGCACCGAGTGAGCTGCGTCTTGGTCCCTCCACCGGATCCCTACCCGCGCCCCGCCGTTCCGCCCCTGAGCGCGACGCCGCGGCCGGCTAACCCTAGCCAAGGGGTTCGGCAGGGTCGTCGCGACTTGGCGCCGACCGCGACGAGCCCTCGCACGATGCCCTCCTCCCTGTCTCCCGCGCAGAGGGCCCATGCTGCACCCCGCTGTGGCCACCCTTGAGGGCCTCATCATCGCCAGGGACCACAACATCCAGGGCCTCTGCGCTTCTTCAAGCCAAGACACTTGTAATCCTAGGGTGGAGGGTTCCTGGCGATGACGAGGCCCTGGATGTTGTGGTCCCTGGCGATGATGAGCCCTCAAGGGCGGCCACGGCGGGGTGCAGCATGGGACCTCTGCGCGGGACAGTGAGGAGGGCATCGTGGGAGGGCTCGTCGCGGTCGGCGCCAAGTCGCTCGGCAAAGGAAAAAAAGACAAAACACTAGTTTCGTATTTCATTGCCTGTTCTAAGCTGCTTGAGTTTAGAACTTCACGACTGCCTGTTCTAAGCTTGTCAGTTTGTTCATAATTTAGAACAATTTAGTTTGGCGTGCGTGTTCAGCCCCCTTTTCAACATGCAGTGTGTCAAGGCTTTGCCAATTGTCATGATTTGTTGCATTTTGAAGCAGGTATTGTTATAATGCTTCGAACGTATGTGATGTGTATAGTTAAAAAATATGTTTTCCCACTTATTAGCTCTGCTACTTAAGATCACTTAAATTACTGATGTTGCATATCCTCTTCAATAAAATAAATGTTTAACCATTGTCAGCACAGATTAAGTGCCGACAATAAAACATTGTAGTTTGCTTGTTTTAATTTCTATATGATATTAACATATCTAGTGTGTTTAGACTTATGTAGACAGTAACATATCGAGTGTATTCCTGTTTACAGGCGGATCTTCTCAGACTGAAAGGTTGGATTGAGCAAAAAAGTACTTATTTGCCGGAGCTACAAGACCAAGTAAGTATATGACTTTACCTTTCTTTCTTTTGTTATTTTAGATGAAATATATGAGACGTTCTTTGTTGGTTAATAGTATGTTATAGATGGACAGGCTTGTTTCATTGTCCCATACTAGGTGCATAAACCATTTGATTTCTATTTTGTGAGAGACGACTGATGGTAGTTTTTAATGTGATTAGGTTTATTTTAATTTTTGGTGCTGCAGCGGTTCTCCTGCACTCGGAGGATGAGGCGGCAGTGGGAAGGGCATGGACCGGCTGTTTCTGTTGTGCTCCAGTAGGATTGTATTACTGGTAGCGGCTAAAATTTTCATGGTTGTTTCAGAGACGAGTTCATCAGCCAGATGGTAGAAATGAATGCAAGGGTAAGGTATGCGTTTTTTTTCTTTTGTTGTTGCCTGTGACAACTCCATCTCGTTTCCTGCATCTGCAACTAGCTGTAGTTGGTGCTGCATCTGTTGTTTGCTGGTATTTTAAAAGGCCATGGTCATCAGCTAGCCGAGTACTGTGCGTATGCCTGTTCAAACTAACAATGAGGCTTACTCACGTCGTCATGGCTGGGGGCCAGTTGTAGGGAGACTGACAGACTGATTTGAGAATCACACTTAGGTGGTGAGCCTAAAATGTTGTTTCTGTGGTTGTTGGACTGTAGTTTGGTGATGTAATAAGTAGCTGTGTTGCGGTGAACTTTGTTCCGGCACCTGATTTTTCCTATAGTTTGTTTTATGTTAAACTTTGTAAAACTGGGCAGGGACGGTGGAGCTTGTTGCTTCCTTATGTGTGGATCTCAAAATTAGTGTGATATATGAAGTCTGGTGCAGTGTTTCTCCATATCTCAATAATTTTTTTTAATATTGGAAGCTTCATTTACTTATAACCTTGTAAATATAGCAAATAAGTCTTATTGATGAACACTGCTAAGTTATTTTTAATTCTTCAAAAATGTCTAACAGAATCACCTCTCTGCTTTTCCTTGTTTATGTTCATTTGGTACTATTTGCTTTACCTGCTAGCTGTAACATATGTTGGAAATTTATTGTATGCAAAATATCTTTTGGTAAACTATGTTTCTCCTTTGCAGGCAATTTCAACAGATGGCTTCTTTTGAATTAGCAAGGAAATGCTCTGAAGTGTCAACAGATGGTGAGCAAGGCAAGGCAGCAGACGGTAATCAAGGCAAGGGAACAGATGGTAAGCTGTGTAACTTAGTTTTTTTGAATCCCTTAAGAAGGGGTTCCTGTTAATTTGCAGCATCCATTTTATTTCTGCTTGGTTGCTTATACATAGTTGTTTATTTCCTTTTATAGAAAATGAACTGCGGATATTGTACTTCTATGTAATGCATTAATACTGTCTTTTAGTCGGGTCAATCTGGTGTTCTGTTGCGCTGTAGAAGACTGATTGCATATAATAAGGTGCTATTTAATTATATTTCTCCATGATAGTATATACTTGTGACTGAAGATAAAGAAAAGCTTCAGAATGTTCGATTCAGTGTTCTGTTTCGACTAACAGTCATCAGTATGTTTGCATAACTGTTTCTGTTAAAGCTTTTCCATAGAAACTGCCATTGTCTATCATGTTGTAGGCTCAAGATTGATAATCTCCTTACCTCGTTTCATTGGCATGCAGCGCATTTACATTACCAATAATTCACTGATGTTTTTCACATGTGTTATGTTGAAATTGCAGTGTCATTGACAAGATTGAAGGCAAGGTATAAATGATGCTTCGTTGCTTAAAGTCTACTACTATATAGTTTTTCCTATAGAACCCAGTTTTCTGTAATGCACAACCTACTTTTTAGCCACTTTAAACATGCATGGTTAATGTCTTCAACAAGCATGGTTAAGCTAACCCCCCTAATTCTTATTCATGTGCTCTGAGCCTTAACTGTCTAATAACACATATCTGTTGAGCTTTTGCTCTCTATATACATTTCGATACGAGATATTGTTACAAGATAAAAGTAATTCTTCTTTAAGCCATTATGTTCAGTTTTGGCCTATTACCTGTGTAGAACCAACTAATATTTAGTTGCTACAAATGATTTTATTTTGTATTCTAATATCTTTCTTGTAATAGGCTCCAGAAAGCTTTTGACCTACTGAATTTGTAAGTGCGAATGTTAGACGATTTTCTTCACGTTATTGCTACAATTGGATTTTATTTTCGCAATGGGTAATATATCTACTTCCCTGATATAAGAAACATAAGTACTTCTGTGTTTAGTCTGTTTATTCTAGATCTGATGGTAGGGTGCTGACATTGGAGGAACAAGCAAGCGAATCGGGAACAAATGAGGAAAATTGAGAACCTTGTTGGTCAGACAAGTAAGATGGAAGCCAGTTAGATGAACCATGTTAGATGAACCTTGTTGTGTATTTTATCTAATGGTTTCAAACCATGTTGTTCATGATGTGGAGATGAACACTGTTGGTCATGGAAGTTAATTAGATGCCTGGATTGTGAATCCTTGAATGTTTTCAAATGTTGGTTTCGAACCTAGATTGCTTGGAAATATATTTGTTTTAAACATTGATTGACTTCTTGAGTGTGATGTATGCTTGATTGTAGATTGCTTGAATGTTTGCAGGCAATATAACAACCTTAAAAATGCCTAAGAAAATAATCAGCGGCACCAGAATTAAAAGCCTGAAAAAGTAATTGTAGGCATCCTTTCAAAGTGCCGGTAAAAAGTTTAGATGGTATCTCTAGAAAAGTTCCAGTAAAAAGATTTTGTGACATTTTCCGAAAAGTGCCGGCAAAAAGATTCTATGGAAAAAGTGCCAGCAAAAAGATTTTGTGGCATCTTTCAAAAATGCCGGCAATACTAACTTGCGGTATTTTTGGAAGTGTCTTAAAATACAACTAACGGTACTTTCCTAAAAATGCTGGCAAAGAGCTATTTCAACTGGATTGAATACAACACTTTTTTTTCTGCCTCGAAAAACCATTGCTGGCACTTTTAGTACAATCACCTGACGTAGTGTGTGTGGCCGCCGCTCGGGGATTGGTCCAGACCTGTGTGCTGCTGTTTCTAGCGTCGTCGGCGCGTGCGGTTTTTTTCGGGCTGCTTGTCCCACTCGATCCGGGTTGTTCCTTTTAGCATCTGTTCTCTATGGGCCTTCGATTAGAGATTTGCGTGAAGGTGCGTCTGGTGGAGCAGGTCGTGGGGCGCCCTGTGTGGGCTTGCTTTGGATTTGAGGCGGCCGTCGGTGCGGTGGTCGACTGGGAGCTGGGGCTGTTTGTGCTTCGCTCAGTGTGTCGTGTCTGTGTCGATAGCTGTGTGCTCTGAATTTTTTCGGTGTTCCCGGTACGTCTGTGGCGTGTGTGCTTACGGTCGTTTGTTTGTTTCTTCATTTGATCAACGCTGGGCAGCCCGCGCGAGGCCGGCATCGTTGGAAACGTGTTGGTAGCCTCCCCTAGAAAAACTAGGCAGCGCCACCTTCTCTGCTCCCCACGGATCGCCGCCGACCCAACCACGCCTACTGCAGTCACTCCCGCCATCCCATACCACCCACCATGAGGGCTTGCTGGCGCCACGATTGAGGAGGATGGGACAACACTGTAGGACTGAACCGCGCCCGATCGGCCAAGAGACGCAGGTGAGACCGTGTGAGGCTTTGTCGATGCCAGAACACCGGAACCACACAGAGGTGTGGCCGTGCGGCACCGCGCGAGTGATGGCAATCCGAATCGATGACGAGATAATGACCAATCGGTGACGGCGTCACTAACCGTCATTGGAGACGAGCGGGGGAGGCTAGATCCCACATCTTTTGCTGTGTCGGCGATGACGATTGGCAAATAAAAGCGTAAATCATACGTCCCAGAGAAGATGGAGAAGCAGCGACGCGAGTAGCCGATTCTCATCTTCTCCTCTTCTCCCTGCCATATTTTTGTCAGTGTTCCCTTGGCATATTAAAGAGAGGTTTGATGCATGCGTGTATGATTAGCCGTATCTTGATTTTGACCGATTGATGATTTAACCATTTTTATGCTAAGTTGATGGTCTTTGGTGCCTTCTTGATCTACTGTTGTTCGTTTTGTTGATTGTCCGGTACAAACTATTCTTTCAAGCTGAAAATTGGGTTGCAGTTCTCATGGAGGTAAAAATAGGTTTTCTTTGTACAAATGTGTAACTGTAGTTAATATTTGAGAGGTTTTGCCAGCATGAGCAGAAATTCATTTCCCGAATTTGTATGATGGAAAGTTGAACTGAAATTGTTATTTGGTTCAATTAAATACTAAAATAGACTGAAATTGTTTGAAAGTGTATACACTTGATCTATTGAAATGGCCAAAACAGAGAAATGCTTTCATAAAAGCTAAAATGCAATCATTTTCCTGTTTGAATCTTCGTTGGAGAATCAAGTGTGCTTCTCCAACCATTACATAACTATGTGAATCTAATGGCAAGTTCAGACCACTAGTGGAAAACATGGCTTTTGTTCCGGGTGGTATGACCCTTTTGTCGCGGGCGGCCAGCCGCGACAAGGGAGGCGCGACAAAAGGGTCCACCTTTTGTCGCGGGTCGCTTACGACCCGCGACATAAGGTCCACCACGTGGCAGCCGCGGGGCGCGCTGGGCACAGGCCCTTTTGTCGCGGGCGGTATTACCACCCGCGACAAAAGACCCTCTACGTGGCGCGCGCACAACGCTGCTGCCTTAGGGTTTGAAGGGTGCAGCACACCCCCCCCGCCACCGACCGCCTGTTATTTCATTTTTTTCATTCGAAAATAAAAGTTGCATATATTTGTACGCTACTAGAAGTTGTACACGTTCATTCATTATATATATATATAGATCGATCAAACAAATATTGGAAGCAAAAGTCGATTCCCCTTACACATATTCGTAGATTCCCTACATATATACATGGAGCTCACGATCGACAAGCGGTACTAACGACCGTCTATTTGGAGGTAGAGCATCTATTTGGACTAAACAAGCCTTTGTTGTTTATTACTTCTCTAACCAAAAGTCTCGCCAGTTCCTCCGCGATTCCTAGTAGGTGTTCCTTTGGTTGGAGTCTGTCCCGCATGAAGTCGACCTATATACGAAAATGAGATGAGTATGACTATATCAGTCTTGATAACGAAATATTGATGATAATAAATAAAGTTGTGAATGTTATTGCTTACGTCGAATTTATTTTTGTTCTGCTTCTCAGTGGTTAACATGCGAATGGACTCGCAAACGTAGTATCCACATAGATTCGTCCCTTGTGGCTGCTGGGGGCACGGTACAGGAGTAAATGTTAGCTTCTTTGCAAAGGTAATCTCCTTATGATGATTCTTCAAAGCTTGCCAAGCCCTGCCAGGCAAAAGAATGATTGAATGAGTGGATAATTAATTGATATCTCACGAAAGATAAAGCGCGACGATGAAGGAAATTACACTTGGAGCAACTTCTGCAAGTCCTGGAACCCGTCCACGCCTCTACTCAGTGGGTCTCTTACTTCATCTATTCCCTTATCAGGTTGAATGTCTAGTAGAATCCAGTGGAAGCTGCACATGTTATGCATATACGTCAGGAATTACACTTAATATCGAGTAAGAAAAATTGAATGTGCATAAAAGATCATTAAGACTCTCACTCGTAGTTGTAAGGAAACAATATTGAATCACAGAAATATTGCTCCCCCAAAAACCTTAGTAGGTTTCCCCCCGTTTCTTCGCGTTTATGCTTTACCGTTTCAACATGTATTTTATCTGGGTCAATAAACCCAACATTGATAATATTATTACTTTTGCATTCACTGATCTTCAGTCTGCATAAGAGAACACATAAGATATAATGAGTATATATATGCAATGAAAACGAACATGAACTGAATGAAAATGAACTTATATGTAGTTAACAACTTACAAGCAATAGCAACTCATGAGAGATTTGTCGAGGGCTTCTAGATTGAATAACTGCCAGAGTTCATTCATCTCAATATGGATCTCCTCCTTTCGGTAGTAATATTCCCATGGTATACTCGCCACGATGTACATTATGTTCTCCTTGCATGCATCAAGGTACCACTGATGCAAATTCCGCATATGTGTTGGCAGATTATGCAGCTGCTCTCTGCTGACCAAGTCGGCCCCGTAGACAAATTTAGGAGCTATATCAGCAGTGGGCAGTGCAGCATCTGCCGCAGACAGCAATTCCTCCACGGTAACTGAACAGGAAGCCGCTAGCCTTGCAGCTTCTTCCATATCGAGACCACCATGTTCCTGGTACACCTTGGGAACATTAAACACTTTGAGTGCTGGGATCGATTGTTTGGGCTGAGCACCGAGGAGGGGAACTTCCTTTCTCCTTTTGCCTTTTGTCGTTTGCTTGGCCTTGAGGGGTGCACTTGTTGAACTTGACTTTTTCTCGGCTGCACTTCTAGCTGATGATTTGCTCGTGCCAGCAATGTCCTTCTCCTTAGCCTTTTCATCCTTCTTTTGGTCAATTACCTTCGCAAGAGTGCGTGTATAGTCATCCTTCTTCTCGTGTAACTCATACTGCGATGGTGTGTTCAGAAAACTAGTAGCATATTCTATTTGCTTCTCTGTGTATGGCTCTGGCGCTGGAGGTTTTGGCTTATGAAAAAAATCATAATTGTATTTCTTAACAATGGCATCATTTTCCTCCTCAGTACGATCGTAAGGACAGGGGGGGACCTTTGGTACTTTTGGGAGGGGCGACATCTTGCGGATAGGACTCTTGAAACGCTTCCGGCTGGGTGCATTCCGAGTCTTAGTGGGCGGAGGCGGCGGCGCTGGAGATGGAGATGGACTACCGATGTCGTGGTCGACGTCGTACCCACGGGGTGATGGTGGCGACATGTGATCAGTAGGAGGAGGTGATGGTGGCCTGCGATCACCTGGAGGAGGTGATGGTCACCTGCTGGGACGACTGGTACTAGGTGCTACCCAGCCTGGCATCCTGATGTTCTTCTTTTCCCAGAGAATGATTTCTCCCAGCACCTCTCTGAGTGTAAGCCCCCCATCACCTCCAGGGATTTCGAGCTCCAATGTCTCCCACGACGGGACAACTGAATCCACCCCGACACGAGCATAGCCAGCTGGAATCGGATTGCCATGCCATGTTGCCGGCTCACCTTCAGGTCCAAATGACGGTAAGACATAGCCGACCGCCACCTTAACAGACACCTTCCTGAACACCTCATGGAGATCACAAGGTGTTTGCTCCTTGATTCCATCCAAGGGGTCGCCAGGACCGGCATCTATCATCATCCGTGTAGGAGGGGCCTCCGAGTCGGCCACGCTGCTGTCTCGTCGCTGAGATATGTCAGCGGTATTATCTGGCGGGCGCTGTCCTTTTAGTTCATTTATCTCCCGCTGCTGCTGCTGAAGCTCCCGCTGCTGCTGGTCAAGTCGGCGTTGGAACTCGGCCATCCGGTCATTCTGCACCTCCAGCTGGCGTTGTTTAGCTCTCGCTCGGCTTCTATAAGTCTCCGCGTCGGCCGGAAACCCAAGCGACCACGGAACACTAGGGCCGAAGCCTCTTGTTCGTCCTCCCTTCTCAGGATTACCGAGGACAAGCGTCAGCAAGTCTTTCTCTCTATCGGGAGCAAACTTTAGTTTTCCCGCCTTTATATCTGTCGTCACTTCAATCCATTTTTCCCTGGGTACCCTAACCCTGCTGTCACTTTCAACAATGTTCCCTGTCTTCATGTCATACTCACAACCATGCGCGAGGAACCAATTTCGAGCCCTAGTGTCCCATCCTTCTCGCGTGGGTTCTGGAGTGATCCCATTCAGCTCCATCTCAGCCTCTTGTGCATCCCACTTAGGCATGGCTACTCCGTAGCCCCCTCGCCCCGTATGATGGTGATATTTCTTTTCGCTTGCATTCTTCTTGTTTTTCTTGGACAGGTTCACAGCCTCCTCTGATTCTTTGTACTCCACAAATTCTTCCCAATGATGCTCCTGCTTCGCTAGATAGTTCTCGAATAATGGAGGCTTCTTATCTTTCTTATAATTTTTCCATAACCGGTTCTTATACGCCCGGAAAAGTTCCCCCATCTTCTTAAGAGCCCATTTCTTCACTAGCGCCCTCTGCTTAGCATTCTCATACTCCGATCCCAAATCTGGCAAAGTGAAATGTGCCATGAGGTCGCTGAAAAGTGTGTCTTTGTACCTATCGGCAACCTGATTTTCGGACACATTCTTGGTCTTGTTCCATTCTCTGATAGTGATCGGGAGACGATCTCTAACCACAACTCCGCACTGATTTTTAAATGTCACTCCGACATTCGCGGGTACCACCGGTTGGCCTTCCGGTGATATAGCTTCAATTGTGAAGTGGTCTTTTTTGCCCAACTTCTTTGCCGGGCCTCGTTTCTCTATCTTATCTTCGGAGGCCTAAGAGAATACATATAGAATTGCATTAATGCCTCGATACTAATGCCTCTATACATATGTACATATAGAATTCCATTAATACATCGGCATGACCGGAGCCGTCGGCTTCTCCGTCACCGGAGCCGTCGGCTTCTCCATCACCGGAGCCGTCGGCTTCTCCATGACCGGAGCCGCGGGCTTCTCCATCACCGGAGCCGCGGGCTTCTCCATCACCGGAGTCGCGGTCTTCTCGGTCGGCTTCTGTACCATCGCGGATTATTTCCGCGAACATGTCTTCCTGTTCCAAGTCCCGTTCGAATGGATCCATTGTTTCTGCAAAAGAATTAAATCGATAAGTACATGTTCTAACCCTAACCCTAATCAAACACAAACCAAACCCTAACCCTAATCAAACACAAACCAAACCCTAACCCTAATCGGCGACACGTGTTTGCGAGAGGGAGAGGGTGTCGGCGACGCGTGTTTGCGAGAGGGAGAGGGTGTCGGCGACGCTTGTTTGCGAGAGGGAGAGGGTGTCGGCGACGCGTGTTTGCGAGAGGCTCGGATGTTCGCGAGAGGTAGAGGAGAGGGGGAGATAGGGAAGTTGCGGCGTCGAGTGATCGCGAGAGGGAGAGGGAGCACGGGACGAGGGCGATTGCGCGAGAGGGAGAGGAGAGGGCCGGTGTCGGCGTCGGGGGTGTTTGCGAGAGGTAGAGGAGAGGGAGAGAGAGGGGAGTTGCAACGTCGAGTGATCGCGAGAGGGAGAGGGAGCACGGGACGAGGGCGATTGCGCGAGAGGGAGAGGAGAGGGCCGGTGTCGGCGTCGGGGGTGTTCGCGAGAGGGAGTCGAGGGCGATTAATTTTAAACTAACTATAACTAAATATGTAGGATAACGTTGCATAGAAAACAAAAATTTTCCTACCGCGAACACGCAATCCAAGCCAAGATGCAATCTAGAAGACGGTAGCAACGAGGGGTTTATCGAGTCTCACCCTTGAAGAGATTCCAAAGCCTACAAGAGGAGGCTCTTGTTGCTGCGGTAGACGTTCACTTGCCGCTTGCAAAAGCGCGTAGAAGATCTTGATCACGATCGGTTCCGGCGCCACGAACGGGCAGCACCTCCGTACTCGGTCACACGTTCGGTTGTTGATGAAGACGACGTCCACCTCCCGTTCCAGCGGGCAGCGGAAGTAGTAGCTCCTCTTGAATCCGACAGCACGACGGCGTGGTGTCGGTGGCGGTGGAGAACTCCGGTGGAGCTTCGCTAAAGCTACACAGGAGATATGGAGGAGAGGGGGCGGCTAGGGTTTGGGAGGGGGTGGCCGGACACTTCAAGGGGGGCGGCCAGCTTGTGGTCTTGGGGTGGCCGGCCCCCTCCCTTGGCCCCTCATTATATAGGTGGATCCCCAAGAGTTGGTCTCCAAGTCTTCGAATAAGCCCGAACCAAAAACCTTCCATATGGAGGGGTGATACGTCTCCGACGTATCGATAATTTCTTATGTTCCATGCCACATTATTGATGTTATCTACATGTTTTATGCACACTTTATGTCATATTCGTGCATTTTCTGGAACTAACCTATTAACAAGATGCCGAAGTGCCAGTTCTTTGTTCTTGTTTTTGGTTTCAGAAATCCTAGTAAGGAAATATTCTCGGAATTGGACGAAATCAAAGCCCGGGGGCCTATTTTCTCACGAAGCTTCCGGAAGTCCGAAGGAGAGACGAAGAGGGGCCACGGAGGGGCCACACTATAGGCGGCGCGGCCCCCTTGGCCGCGCCGGCCTGTAGTGTGGGGCCCCGTGCCGCCTCTTGACCTGCTCCTTCCGCCTATAAAAAGTCTCCGTGATGAAAACCCCGGTGCCGAGAGCCACGATACGGAAAACCTTCCCGGAGACGCCGCCGCCGCCGATCCCATCTCGGGGATCCAGAGATCGCCTCCGGCACCCTGCCGGGAGAGGGGAATCATCTCCCGGAGGACTCTACGCCGCCATGGTCGCCTCCGGTGTGATGTGTGAGTAGTCTACCCCTGGACTATGGGTCCATAGCAGTAGCTAGATGGTTGTCTTCTCCCCATTGTGCTATCATTGTCGGATCTTGTGAGCTGCCTAACATGATCAAGATCATCTATCTGTAATTCTATATGTTGCGTTTGTTGGGATCCGATGAATAGAGAATACTTGTTATGTTGATTATCAAAGTTATATCTATGTGTTGTTTATGATCTTGCATGCTCTCCGTTACTAGTAGATGCTCTGGCCAAGTAGATGCTTGTAACTCCAAGAGGGAGTACTTATGCTCGATAGTGGGTTCATGCCTGCATTAACACAGGACAAAGTGATGAAAGTTCTAAGGTTGTGTTGTCTTTGTTGCCACTAGGGATAAAACATTAGTGCTATGTTCAAGGATGTAGTCACTAGTTACATTACGCACCATACTTAATGCAATTGTCTGTTGCTTTGCAACTTAATACTGGAGGGGGTTCGGATGATAACCTGAAGGTGGACTTTTTAGGCATAGATGCAGTTGGATGGCGGTCTATGTACTTTGTCGTAATGCCCAATTAAATCTCACTATACTCATCATGATATGTATGTGCATGGTCATGCTCTCTTTATTTGTCAATTGCCCAACTGTAATTTGTTCACCCAACATGCTGTTCGTCTTATGGGAGAGACACCTCTAGTGAACTGTGGACCCCGGTCCAATTCTCTTTACTGAAATACAATCTACTGCAATACTGTTCTACTGTTTTCTGCAAACAATCATCTTCCACACAATACGGTTAACTCTTTGTTACAGCAAGCCGGTGAGATTGACAACCTCACTGTTTCGTTGGGGCAAAGTATCTTGGTTGTGTTGTGCAGGTTCCACGTTGGCGCCGGAATCACTGGTGTTGCGCCGCACTACATCTCGCCGCCATCAACCTTCAACGTGCTTCTTGACTCCTACTGGTCCGATTAAACCTTGGTTTCTTACTGAGGGAAACTTGCCGCTGTGCGCATCACACCTTCCTCTTGGGGTTCCCAACGGACGTGCCAACCACACGCATCAAGCAAATTTCTGGCGCCGTTGCCGGGGAGATCAAGACACGCTGCAAGGGGAGTCTCCACTTCTCAATCTCTTTACTTTGTTTTTGTCTTGCTTAGTTTTATTTACTACTTTGTTTGCTGCACTAAATCAAAATACAAAAAAAAAAATTAGTTGCTAGTTTTACTTTACTTGCTATCTTGTTTGCTATATCAAAAACACAAAAAAATTAGTTTACTTGCATTTACTTTATTCATCATGTTTCCTTTTAATTTTACCACGAAAAACATACCGGTAGGACATGGGTCTATAGTTGGGAGAAATAATATAGAAGAATTTTTCAATCATGTTAGTACTATTGAAAATTTTGAAGATAGACACTTGGTAGACCTTGCGCCTACCTATGAAATTGCTGCTGCACATTTAATTCGCTTGTTGGAAACTAAATTTGTTAATCTTAATCCTATAATCCAACACATGTTCTTCACACTTGGCGATATGGAAGAAGGGGAAAAGAAAGATTTTGTATTAGAAACCCTTCTTAGAGAATTTGGTGGTCTAGCAAGAGAAGCTAGGAAGGTATTTGCTAAATTTAATATGCTTGGTTCCCCTACTAATTTTGTTAGTCTCCTTGAAAAGATGGATATGGATAGAATAAGATTCACTAATAATATTGATGATGGAGGGGAGATCAAAGCACCAATACCATGTAAGCTCCTAGCTATGAATGATGCACTAGAAAATAACTATGCTTGGCTTGTTCCTGAAAATTTGTTTTATGAGAGTAGCACGCCTAAGGCTAATGAAAAGGGAGATGCTGAAACTTATGTATCTAATATACCATGCCTGGTTGAGAAAAGCCCACACCCCGCTGTAGAAGTCCCACCCTTCGATAATACTTGATACACACTTTCTGCGCCTAGCTGAAAGGCGTTAAAGAAAAGCGCTTATGGGAGACAATCCATGTTTTTACCTACAGTACTTTGTTTTTATTTTGTGTCTTGGAAGTTGTTTACTACTGTAGCAACCTCTCCTTATCTTAGTTTTGTGTTTTGTTGTGCCAAGTTAAGCCGTTGATAGAAAAGTAAGTACTAGATTTGGATTACTGCACAGTTCCAGATTTCTTTGCTGTCACGAATCTGGGTCCACCTCCCTGTAGGTAACTCAGAAAATTAAGCCAATTTACGTGCATGATCCTCAGATATGTACGCAACTTTCATTCAATTTGAGCATTTTCATTTGAGCAAGTCTGGTGCCATTTTAAAATTCGTCAATATGAACTGTTCTGTTTTGACAGATTCTGCCTTTTATTTCGCATTGCCTCTTTCGCTATGTTGGATGAATTTCTTTGATCCACTAATGTCCAGTAGCATTATGCAATGTCCAGAAGTATTAAGAATGATTGTGTCACCTCTGAATATGTCAATTTATATTGTGCACTAACCCTCTAATGAGTTGTTTCGAGTTTGGTGTGGAGGAAGTTTTCAAGGATCAAGAGAGGAGTATGATGCAACATGATCAAGGAGAGTGAAAGCTCTAAGCTTGGGGATGCCCCGGTGGTTCACCCCTGCATATATGAAGAAGACTCAAGCGTCTAAGCTTGGGGATGCCCAAGGCATCCCCTTCTTCATCGACAACATTATCAGGTTCCTCCCCTGAAACTATATTTTTATTCCATCACATCTTATGTGCTTTGCTTGGAGCGTCGGTTTGTTTTTGTTTTTGTTTTGTTTGAATAAAATGGATCCTAGCATTCACTTTATGGGAGAGAGACACGCTCCGCTGTAGCATATGGACAAGTATGTCCTTGGTTTCTACTCATAGTATTCATGGCGAAGTTTCTCCTTCGTTAAATTGTTATATGGTTGGAATTGGAAAATGATACATGTAGTAATTGCTATAAATGTCTTGGGTAATGTGATACTTGGCAATTGTTGTGCTCATGTTTAAGCTCTTGCATCATATGCTTTGCACCCATTAATGAAGAAATACATAGAGCATGCTAAAATTTGGTTTGCATATTTGGTTTCTCTAAGGTCTAGATAATTTCTAGTATTGAGTTTGAACAACAAGGAAGACGGTGTAGAGTCTTATAATGTTTTCAATATGTCTTTTATGTGAGTTTTGCTGCACCGGTTCATCCTTGTGTTTGTTTCAAATAAGCCTTGCTAGCCTAAACCTTGTATCGAGAGGGAATACTTCTCATGCATCCAAAATACTTGAGCCAACCACTATGCCATTTGTGTCCACCATACCTACCTACTACATGGTATTTTCCGCCATTCCAAAGTAAATTGCTTGAGTGCTACCTTTAAAATTCCATCATTCACCTTTGCAATATATAGCTCATGGGACAAATAGCTTAAAAACTATTGTGGTATTGAATATGTAATTATGCACTTTATCTCTTATTAAGTTGCTTGTTGTGCGATAACCATGTTTACTGGGGACGCCATCAACTATTCATTGGTTGAATTTCATGTGAGTTGCTATGCATGTTCGTCTTGTCTGAAGTAAGGGCGATCTACACTGAGTTGAATGGTTTGAGCATGCATATTGTGAGAGAAGAACATTGGGCCGCTAACTAAAGCCATGATCCATGGTGGAAGTTTCAGTTTTGGACAACAATCCTCAAATCTCAAATGAGAAAATTATTAATTGTTGTTGAATGCTTAAAGCATTAAAAGAGGAGTCCATTATCTGTTGTCTATGTTGTCCCGGTATGGATGTCTAAGTTGAGAATAATCAAAAGCGAGAAATCCAAATGCGAGCTTTCTCCTTAGACCTTTGTACAAAGCGGCTTAGAGGTACCCCTTTGTGATACTTGGTTAAAGCATATGTATTGCGGTGATAATCCAGGTAGTCCAAGCTAATTAGGACAAGGTGCGGGCACTATTGGTACACTATGCATGAGGCTTGCAACTTATAAGATATAATTTACATGATGCATATGCTTTATTACTACCGTTGACAAAATTGTTTCATGTTTTCAAAATCAAAGCTCTAGCACAAATATAGCAATCGATGCTTTTCCTCTATGAGGACCATTCTTTTACTTTCAATGTTGAGTCAGTTCACCTATTTCTCTCCACCTCAAGAAGCAAACACTTGTGTGAACTATGCATTGATTCCTACATACTTGCTTATTGCACTTATTATATTACTTTATGTTGACAATATCCATGAGATATACATGTTACAAGTTGAAAGCAACCGCTGAAACTTAATCTTCTTTTGTGTTGCTTCAATATCTCTACTTTGAATTATTGCTTTATGAGTTAACTCTTATGCAAGACTTATTGATGCTTGTCTTGAAGTGCTATTCATGAAAAGTCTTTGCTTTATGATTCACTTGTTTACTCATGTCATATACATTGTTTTGATCGCTGCATTCACTACATATGCTTTACAAATAGTATGATCAAGATTATGATGGCATGTCACTCCGTAAAATTATCTCGTGTTATCGTTTTACTCGCTCGGGACGAGCAGAACTAAGCTTGGGGATGCTGATACGTCTCCGACGTATCGATAATTTCTTATGTTCCATGCCACATTATTGATGTTATCTACATGTTTTATGCACACTTTATGTCATATTCGTGCATTTTACGGAACTAACCTATTAACAAGATGCCGAAGTGCCGATTGCTTTACATTCTGCTGTTTTTGGTTTCAGAAATCCTAGTAAGGAAATATTCTCGGAATTGGACGAAATCAAAGCCCGTGGGCCTATTTTCTCACGAAGCTTCCGAAGTCCGAAGGAGAGACGAAGAGGGGCCACGGAGGGGCCACACTATAGGCGGCGCGGCCCCCCTTGGCCGCGCCGGCCTGTAGTGTGGGGCCCCCGTGCCGCCTCTTGACCTGCCCTTCCGCCTATAAAAAGTCTCCGTGACGAAACCCCAAGCATCCGAGAGCCACGATACGGAAAACCTTCCGGAGACGCCGCCGCCGCCGATCCCATCTCGGGGATCCAGAGATCGCCTCCGGCACCCTGCCGGAGAGGGGAATCATCTCCCGGAGGACTCTACGCCGCCATGGTCGCCTCCGGTGTGATGTGTGAGTAGTCTACCCCTGGACTATGGGTCCATAGCAGTAGCTAGATGGTTGTCTTCTCCCCATTGTGCTATCATTGTCGGATCTTGTGAGTTGCCTAACATGATCAAGATCATCTATCTCGTAATTCTATATGTTGCGTTTGTTGGGATCCGATGAATAGAGAATACTTGTTATGTTGATTATCAAAGTTATATCTATGTGTTGTTTATGATCTTGCATGCTCTCCGTTACTAGTAGATGCTCTGGCCAAGTAGATGCTTGTAACTCCAAGAGGGAGTACTTATGCTCGATAGTGGGTTCATGCCTGCATTAACACTGGGACAAGGATGAAAAGTTCTAAGGTTGTGTTGTCTTGTTGCCACTAGGGATAAAACATTAGTGCTATGTTCAAGGATGTAGTCACTAGTTACATTACGCACCATACTTAATGCAATTGTCTGTTGCTTTGCAACTTAATACTGGAGGGGGTTCGGATGATAACCTGAAGGTGGACTTTTTAGGCATAGATGCAGTTGGATGGCGGTCTATGTACTTTGTCGTAATGCCCAATTAAATCTCACTATACTCATCATGATATGTATGTGCATGGTCATGCTCTCTTTATTTGTCAATTGCCCAACTGTAATTTGTTCACCCAACATGCTGTTCGTCTTATGGGAGAGACACCTCTAGTGAACTGTGGACCCCGGTCCAATTCTCTTTACTGAAATACAATCTCTGCAATCTTTGTTCTCTTGTTTTTACGCAAACAATCATCTTCCACACAATACGGTTAACTCTTTGTTACAGCAAGCCGGTGAGATTGACAACCTCACTGTTTCGTTGGGGCAAAGTATCTTGGTTGTGTTGTGCAGGTTCCACGTTGGCGCCGGAATCACTGGTGTTGCGCCGCACTACATCTCGCCGCCATCAACCTTCAACGTGCTTCTTGACTCCTACTGGTCCGATTAAACCTTGGTTTCTTACTGAGGGAAACTTGCCGCTGTGCGCATCACACCTTCCTCTTGGGGTTCCCAACGGACGTGCCAACCACACGCATCAAGGGGAAACCTAGCCAAGCTAGGACTCCCACTAGAGGTGGGAGTTCCACCTCCCATATGGGGGGTGGCCGGCCCCCTAAGGGGGAGTCCACTTGGGACTCCTCCCCCACTAGGGTTGGCCGGCCATGCAGGTGGAGTCCCATGTGGACTCCACCTTCCTTGGTGGTTTCTTCCGGACTTTTCTAGAACCTTCTAGAACCTTCCATAGAACCTTCCGCGACATTTTAATTCACATAAAATGACATCCTATATATGAATCTTATTCTCCGGACCATTCCAGAACTCCTCGTGATGTCCGGGATCTTATCCGGGACTCCGAACAAATATTCGAACTCCATTCCATATTCAAGTTCTACCATTTCAACATCCAACTTTAAGTGTGTCACCCTACGGTTCGTGAACTATGCGGACATGGTTGAGTACTCACTCCGACCAATAACAAATAGCGGGATCTGGAGATCCATAATGGCTCCCACATATTCAACGATGACTTTTAGTGATCGAATGAACCATTCACATACAATACCAATTCCCTTTGTCACGCGATATTTTACTTGTCCGAGGTTTGATCTTCGGTATCACTCTATACCTTGTTCAACCTCGTCTCCTGACAAGTACTCTTTACTCGTACCGTGGTATGTGGTGTCTTATGAACTCATTCATATGCTTGCAAGACATTAGACGACATTCCACCGAGAGGGCCCAGAGTATATCTATCCGTCATCGGGATGGACAAATCCCACTGTTGATCCATATGCCTCAACTCATACTTTCCGGATACTTAATCCCACCTTTATAGCCACCCATTTACGCAGTGGTGTTTGGTGTAATCAAAGTACCTTTCCGGTATAAGTGATTTACATGATCTCATGGTCATAAGGACTAGGTAACTATGTATCGAAAGCTTATAGCAAATAACTTAATGACGAGATCTTATGCTACGCTTAATTGGGTGTGTCCATTACATCATTCATATAATGATATAACCTTGTTATTAATAACATCCAATGTTCATGATTATGAAACTAATCATCCATTAATCAACAAGCTAGTTTAAGAGGCATACTAGGGACTTCTTGTTGTCTACATATCACACATGTACTAATGTTTCGGTTAATACAATTATAGCATGATATATAAACATTTATCATAAACATAAAGATATAAATAATAACCACTTTATTATTTCCTCTAGGGCATATCTCCTTCAGTCTCCCACTTGCACTAGAGTCAATAATCTAGATTACATTGTAATATACCTAACACCCATGGTATTCTGGTGTTGGTCATGCTTTGCCCTAGGGAGAGCTTTAGTCAACGGATCTGCTACATTCAGATCAGTGTGTACTTTGCAAATCTTTACTTCTCCATCTTCGATGTACTCGCGAATCGAGTGGTAACGCAGCTTGATATGCTTCAGCCTCTTGTGTGACCTTGGCTCTTGTGCATTGGCGATGGCACCCATGTTATCACAATAAATGATTAATGGGTCCAATGCACTAGGAACCACACCGAGCTCTACAATGAACCTCTTCATCCATACCGCTTCGATGAAGCCTCTGAAGCCGCTTATGTACTGATTCCGTTGAAGACTTCGCCACCGTGCACCGCTTCGAGCTTGCCCAGCTTATCGCAAAGACCATTCAATATAAACACGTACCCGCATTGTGACTTAGAGTCATCAGGATCAGTGTTCCAACTTGCATCGGTGTAACCATTTACAACGAGCTCTTGGTCACCTCCATAACAAAGAAACATATCCTTAGTTCTTTTCAAGTACTTCGTGATATTCTTGACCGCCGTCCAGTGTTCCATTCTGGATCACTTTGATATCTGCTAGTCAAACTAACAACATGTGCTATATCCGGTCTAGTACATAGCATGGCATACATGATAGATCCTACTGCCGAGGCATAGGGGATTTTACTCATCCTTTCTCTTTCTTCTGCCGTAGCCGGTCCTTGAGTCTTACTCAAGACTTTGCCTGGTAACATAGGTAAGAACCCTTTCTTACTTTCGTCCATTCTAAACTTCTTTAGAATCTTGTCCAGATATGTACTCTGTGATAGCCCTATTAGGCGTCTTGATCTATCTCTATAGATCTTGATGCCTAATATATATGATGCTTCACCAAGGTCTTTCATTGAAAAACTATTATTCAAATAACCTTTAACACTGCTTAATAGTTCTATATCATTTCCGATCAATAATATGTCATCTACATATAATATCAGGAATGCTACAGAGCTCCCACTCACTTTCTTGTAAATACAGGCCTCTCCATGACACTGTATAAACCCGAAGTCTTTGATCACCTTATCAAAGCGTCGGTTCCAACTTCTCGATGCTTGCTTCAGTCCATAGATTGAACGCTGAAGTTTGCATACTTTGTCAGCATTTTTAGGATCGACAAAACCTTTGGGTTGTACCATATACAACTCTTCCTCAATGTCTCCATTAAGGAACGCCATTTTGACATCCATCTACCAAATCTCATAATCAAAAAATGCAGCTATTGCTAACAAAATCCTCACAGATTTTAGCTTCGCTACAGGTGAGAAAGTCTCATCGTAGTCAACTCCTTGAATTTGTCGGAAACCCTTTGCGACAAGTCGAGCTTTATAGACAGTAATATTACCATCAGCATCTGTTTTTCTCTTGAAGATCCATTTATTTTCGACAGCCTTTCGGCTATCAGGTAAGTCTACCAAAGTCCATACTTTGTTATCATACATGGATCCCCTTTCGGATTTCATGGCTTCTTGCCATTTGTTGGAATCTGGGCTCATCATCGCTTCTTCATACGTCGCAGGGTCCTCATCATTGTTATCCACAATCATGACATTTAGACAAGGATCATACCAATCAGGAGTGGTACGTTCCCTTGTCGATCTGCGAGGTTCAGTAGTTTCCTCGTTCGAAGTTTCATGATCATTATCATTAGCTTCCTCTATTGCCGGTGTAGGCGGTCTTGGTACAACTTCCCGATCTTGCGCTACTCTGATCAACGAGTATAGATTCATCAATCTCATCGAGTTCTACTTTTCTTCCAGTCACTTCTTTAGTGAGAAATTCTTTCTCAAGAAAGGTTCCGTTCTTAGCAACAAAGATTTTGCCTTCGGATTTGTGATAGAAAGTATACCCTATAGTTTCCTTAGGGTATCCTATGAAGACGCATTTCTCCGCTTTGGGTTCTAGCTTGTCCGGTTGTAACTTCTTTACATAGGCTTCGCAACCCCAAACTTTCAGAACGACTGACTTAGGTTTCTTATTAAACCATAGTTCATACGGTGTCGTTTCTACGGATTTTGATGGTGCTCTATTTAAAGTGAATGCGGCTGTCTCTAATGCATAACTCCAAAATGATAACGGCAAATCGGCAAGAGACATCATAGAACGAACCATATCTAAGAGAGTTCGATTACGACGTTCGGACACACCGTTACGTTGAGGTGTTCCCGGCGGTGTCAATTGTGAAAGTATTCCGCATTTCTTTAAATGCATGCCAAACTCATAACTCAGATATTCACCTCCACGATCAGATCGTAGAAATTTAATCTTCTTGTTACGTTGATTTTCTACTTCACTTTGAAATTCCTTAAACTTCTCGAAAGTTTCGGATTTATGTTTCATGAAATAGATATACCCATATCTACTCAGATCATCTGTGAAAGTTAGAACATAACGATAACCACCGCGCGATGCTACGCTCATTGGTCCGCATACATCGGTATGTATGATTTCCAATAAGTCAGTAGCTCGCTCCATCATACCAGAAAATGGAGTCTTAGTCATTTTACCCATTAGACATGCTTCGCATCTATCAAGTGACTCAAAGTCAAGTGATTCAAGTAATCCATCAGTATGGAGTTTCTTCATGCGTTTCACTCCAATATGACCAAGACGACAGTGCCACATATAAGTAGAATTATCATTCAATTTAATTCGCTTAGCATCAATGTTATGTATATGCGTATCACTACTATCGAGATCTAACAGAAATAAGCCATTCTTTTGTGGTGCTCGACCATAAAAGATATTATTCATAAAAATAGAACAACCATTATTCTCAGACTTGAATGAATAACCGTCTTGCATTAAACAAGATCCAGATATAATGTTCATGCTCAACGCAGGTACATAATAGCAATTATTTAGGCTTAAAACTAATCCCGAAGGTAGATGTAGAGGAAGTGTGCCGACTGCGATCACATTGACCTTGGATCCATTTCCAACGCGCATCGTCACTTCATCTTTCAGCAGTTGTCGTTTATTCTTTAGTTCCTGTTTCGAGTTACAAATATGAGCAACCGAACCAGTATCAAATACCCAGGTACTAGAACGAGAACCAGTGAAATGAACATCTATAACATGTATATCCTATATACCTTCTATCTTCTTCTTGACAAGGCCGCTTTCGGATCAGCCGATACTTGGAGCAATTACGCTTCAAAGTGTCCCTTCTCCTTGCGATAATAGCACTCAAGATCGTGCTTAGGGCCGTTCTTAGGTTTCACAGGAGGTGTGGCAGCTTTCTTGCCACCCTTCTTGAATTTTCCCTTAGACTTGCCCTGTTTCTTGAAACTGGTGGTCTTGTTGACCATCAACACTTGGTGCTCTTTCTTGATCTCAATCTCAGCTCCTTTTAGCATGGCAAAGAGTTCAGGTAACTCCTTGTTCATGTTCTGCATATTGTAGTTCATCACGAAGTTCTTGTAACTTGGTGGCAGTGATTGAAGGACACGATTAATCCCCAGTCTGTTAGGAATCACTATTCCCAAGTCACTGAGTTTCTTCGCATGCCCGGTCATGGCGAGCATGTGCTCACTAATGGAGCTGCCTTCTTCCATCATGCAGCTGAAGAATTGTTTCGATGCTTCATAGCATTCCACGGCCGCATGAGTCTCAAAAATAGCTTTCAGCTCTTTCATCAACTCATGAGGATCGTGGTGCTCAAAACGTTTTTGAAGACCGGATTCCAGACTGCATAGGATGGCACACTGAACTTGAGAGTACCGTATTTTCCGAGTCTCGTAAACAGCTTTTACTTCATCGGTTTCAGTTTCTGCAGGAGGGTCACCTAGCGGTGAATCAAGCACATATTGCAGATTTCCGCCAGAGAGGAAGATCCTCACATGACGGAACCAGTCGGTGAAGTTGCTACCGTTGCTCTTAAGTTTCTCTTTCTCTAGGAACTGATTAAAATTGATTGGGGACGCCATCTCTACAACATATATTTGCAAAAGTTTAGACTAAGTTTATGACAAATTGAGTTCAAATTTTAATTCAACATAATTAAAAATCTAAGTGAACTCCCACTCAAAACAATATCCCTCGCATTGTCTTAGTGATCACACGAACCAAATCCACCGCACCTAAACCCGATCATCACGAGAAAAGGTGTGATTTCAATGGCGAACACTCAAAGTGTTCATCATATCAACCATATGATTCATGCTTTACCTTTCGGTATCACGTGTTCCGAGACCATGTCTGTACATGCTAGGCTCGTCAAGGCCACCTTAGTATCCGCATGTGCAAAAACTATCTTGCACCCGTTGTATGTACTTATTGAATCTATCACACCCGATCATCACGAGATGCTTCGAAACGACAAGACTTGGTAACGGTGCTACTAAGGATGAACACTTTATTATCTTGAGATTTTAGTGAGGGATCATCTTATAATGCTACCATCGCGATCTAAGCAAAATAAGATGCATAAAAGGATTAACATCACATGCAGTTCATATATGTGATATGATATGGCCCTTTTGTCTTTGCGCCTTTGATCTTCATCTCCAAAGCACGGACATGATCTCCATCATCTTCGGGCATGATCTCCATCATCTTCGGCGTAGCGTCAAGGTCAATGGCGCCGTCTTCATGATTGTCCTCCATGTAGCAACTATTACAACTACTTTGAAATACTACTCAACATGAAATTTAAAGACAACCATAAGGCTCCTGCCGGTTGCCACAATACAATAATGATCATCTCATACATATTCATCATCACATTATGGCCATATCACATCACCAAACCCTGCAAAAACAAGTTAGACGTCTCTAATTTGGTTTGCATATTTTACGTGGTTTAGGGTTTTCGAGAGAGATCTAATCTACCTACGAACATGAACCACAACGTTGATACTAATGTTTTCAATAGAAGAGTAAATTGAATCTTCACTATAGTAGGAGAGACAGACACCCGCAAAGCCTCTTATGCAATACAAGTTGCATGTCGAACGAGGAACAAGTCTCATGAACGCGGTCATGTAAAGTTAGTCCGAGCCGCTTCAACCCACTATGCCACAAAGATGCAAAGTACTCAAACTAAAGATAACAAGAGCATCAACGCCCACAAAACCATTGTGTTCTACTCGTGCAACCATCTATGCATAGACACGGCTCTGATACCACTGTAGGATAACGTTGCATAGAAAACAAAAAATTTCCTACCGCGAACACGCAATCCAAGCCAAGATGCAATCTAGAAGACGGTAGCAACGAGGGGTTTATTGAAGGAGATATGCCCTAGAGGCAATAATAAAGTGGTTATTATTTATATCTTTATGTTTATGATAAATGTTTATATATCATGCTAGAATTGTATTGACCGAAACATTAGTACATGTGTGATATGTAGACGAACAAGAAGTCCCTAGTATGCCTCTTAAACTAGCTTGTTGATTAATGGATGATTAGTTTCATAATCATGAACATTGGATGTTATTAATAACAAGGTTATGTCATTGTATGAATGATGTAATGGACACACCCAATTAAGTGTAGCATAAGATCTCGTCATTAAGTTATTTGCTATAAGCTTTCGATACATAGTTACCTAGTCCTTATGACCATGAGATCATGTAAATCACTTATACCGGAAAGGTACTTTGATTACACCAAACACCACTGCGTAAATGGGTGGTTATAAAGGTGGGATTAAGTATCCGGAAAGTATGAGTTGAGGCATATGGATCAACAGTGGGATTTGTCCATCCCGATGACGGATAGATATACTCTGGGCCCTCTCGGTGGAATGTCGTCTAATGTCTTGCAAGCATATGAATGAGTTCATAAGAGACCACATACCACGGTACGAGTAAAGAGTACTTGTCAGGAGACGAGGTTGAACAAGGTATGAAGTGATACCGAAGATCAAACCTCGGACAAGTAAAATATCGCGAGACAAATGGAATTGGTAATGTATGTGAATGGTTCATTCGATCACTAAAGTCATCGTTGAATGTGTGGGAGCCATTATGGATCTCCAGATCCCGCTATTGGTTATTGGTCGGAGTGAGTACTCAACCATGTCCGCATAGTTCACGAACCGTAGGGTGACACACTTAAAGTTGGATGTTGAAATGGTAGTACTTGAATATGGAATGGAGTTTGAATATTTGTTCGGAGTCCCGGATGAGATCCCGGACATCACGAGGAGTTCCGGAATGGTCCGGAGAATAAGATTCATATATAGGATGTCATTTTATGTGAAATAAAATGTCGCGGAAGGTTCTATGGAAGGTTCTAGAAGGTTCTAGAAAAGTCCGGAAGAAACCACCAAGGAAGGTGGAGTCCACATGGGACTCCACCTCCATGGCCGGCCAGCCCTAGATGGGGAGGAGTCCCAAGTGGACTCCCCCATAGGGGGCCGGCCACCCCCCACATGGGAGGTGGAAATCCCACCTTTTGGTGGGAGTCCTAGTTGGGCTAGGTTTCCCCCTCTTATGGAAGGTTTTTGGTTCGGGTCTTATTCGAAGACTTGGACACCAACACTTGGGGATCCACCTATATAATGAGGGGCCAAGGGAGGGGGCCGGCCACCCCAAGACCACAAGCTGGCCGCCCCATTGAAGTGGCCGGCCACACCCCTCCCAAACCCTAGCCGCCCCCTCTCCTCCATATCTCCCGCGTAGCTTAGCGAAGCTCCGCCGGACTTCTTCACCGCCACCGACACCACGCCGTCGTGCTGTCGGATTCAAGAGGAGCTACTACTTCCGCTGCCCGCTGGAACGGGGAGGTGGACGTCGTCTTCATCAACAACCGAACGTGTGACCGAGTACGGAGGTGCTGCCCGTTCGTGGCGCCGGAACCGATCGTGATCAAGATCTTCTACGCGCTTTTGCAAGCGGCAAGTGATCGTCTACCGCAGCAACAAGAGCCTCATCTTGTAGGCTTTGGAATCTCTTCAAGGGTGAGACTCGATACCCCCTCGTTGCTACCGTCTTCTAGATTGCATCTTGGCTTGGATTGCGTGTTCGCCGTAGGAAAATTTTTGTTTTCTATGCAACGTTATCCTACAAAGGGTATCGAGCCGTGTCTATGCATAGATGGTTGCACGAGTAGAACACAATGGTTTGTGGGCGTTGATGCTCTTGTTATCTTTAGTTTGAGTACTTTGCATCTTTATGGCATAGTGGGATGAAGCGGCTCGGACTAACTTTACATGACCGCGTTCATGAGACTTGTTCCTCGTTCGACATGCAACTTGTATTGCATAAGAGGCTTTGCGGGTGTCTGTCTCTCCTACTATAGTAAAGATTCAATTTACTCTTCTATTGAAAACATTAGTATCAACGTTGTGGTTCATGTTCGTAGGTAGATTAGATCTCTCTCGAAAACCCTAAACCACGTAAAATATGCAAACCAAATTAGAGACATCTAACTTGTTTTTGCAGGGTTTGGTGATGTGATATGGCCATAATGTGATGATGAATATGTATGAGATGATCATTATTGTATTGTGGCAACCGGCAGGAGCCTTATGGTTGTCTTTAAATTTCATGTTGAGTAGTATTTCAAAGTAGTTGTAATAGTTGCTACATGGAGGACAATCATGAAGACGGCGCCTTTGACCTTGACGCTACGCCGACGATGATGGAGATCATGCCCGAAGATGATGGAGATCATGTCCGTGCTTTGGAGATGAAGATCAAAGGCGCAAAGACAAAAGGGCCATATCATATCACATATGAACTGCATGTGATGTTAATCCTTTTTATGCATCTTATTTTGCTTAGATCGCGACGGTAGCATTATAAGATGATCCCTCACTAAAATCTCAAGATAATAAAGTGTTCATCCTTAGTAGCACCGTTGCCAAGACTTGTCGTTTCAAAGCATCTCGTGATGATCGGGTGTGATAGAATCAACAAGTGCATACAACGGGTGCAAGACAGTTTTGCACATGCAGATACTAAGGTGGCCTTGACGAGCCTAGCATGTACAGACATGGTCTCGGAACACGTGATACCGAAAGGTAGAGCATGAATCATATGGTTGATATGATGAACACTTTGAGTGTTCGCCATTGAAGTCACATCTTTTCTCGTGATGATCGGGCTTAGGTGCGGTGGATTTGGTTCGTGTGATCACTAAGACAATGCGAGGGATATTGTTTTGAGTGGGAGTTCACCTAGATTTTTAATTATGTTGAATTGAAATTTGAACTCAATTTGTCATAAACTTAGTCTAAACTATTGCAAATATATGTTGTAGAGATGGCGTCCCCAATCAATTTTAATCAGTTCCTAGAGAAAGAGAAACTTAAGAGCAACGGTAGCAACTTCACCGACTGGTTCCGTCATGTGAGGATCTTCCTCTCTGGCGGAAATCTGCAATTTGTGCTTGATGCACCGCTAGGTGACCCTCCTGCAAAACATGAAACCGATGAAGTAAAAGCTGTTTACGCGACTCGGAAAACTCGGTACTCTCAAGTTCAGTGTGCCATCCTGTGCAGTCTGGAATCCGATCTTCAAAAACGTTTTGAGCACCATGATCCTCATGAGTTGATGAATGAGCTGAAAGCTATATTCGAGACTCATGCGGCCGTGGAATGCTATGAAGCATCGAAACATTTCTTCAGCTGTATGATGGAAGAAGGCAGCTCCGTTAGTGAGCACATGCTCGCCATGACCGGGCATGCGAAGAAACTCAGTGACTTGGGAATAGTGATTCCTAATAGACTGGGGATTAATCGTGTCCTTCAATCACTGCCACCAAGTTACAAGAACTTTGTGATGAACTACAATATGCAGAACATGAACAAGGAGTTACCTGAACTCTTTGGCATGCTAAAAGCTGCTGAGATTGAGATCAAGAAAGAGCACCAAGTGTTGATGGTCAACAAGACCACCAGTTTCAAGAAACAGGGCAAGTCTAAGGGAAAATTCAAGAAGGGTGGCAAGAAAGCTGCCACGCCTCCTATGAAACCTAAGAACAGCCCTAAGCCTGATGCTGAAAAGTGCTATCGCAAGGAGAAGGGACACTGGAAGCGTAATTGCTCCAAGTATCTGGCTGATCTGAAGAGCGGCCTTGTCAAGAAGAAGAAAGAAGGTATATCTGATATACATGTTATAGATGTTTATCTCACTGGTTCTCGTTCTAGTACCTGGGTATTTGATACTGGTTTGGTTGCTCATATCTGTAACTCGAAACAGGAACTAAAGAATAAACGAAGAATACTGAAAGATGAAGTGACGATGCGCGTTGGAAATGGATCCAAAGTCGATGTGATCGCTGTCGGCACACTTCCTCTACATCTACCTTCGGGATTAGTTTTGAGCCTAAATACCCGCGTTGAGCATGAACATTATATCTGGATCTTGTTTAATGCAAGACGGTTATTCATTCAAGTATGAGAATAATGGTTGTTCTATTTTTATGAATAATATCTTTTATGGTCGAGCACCACAAAAGAATGGCTTATTTCTGTTAGATCTCGATAGTAGTGATACGCATATACATAACATTGATGCTAAGCGAATTAAATTGAATGATAATTCTACTTATATGTGGCAATCGCTGCCTTGGTCATATTGGAGTGAAACGCATGAAGAAACTCCATACTGATGGATTACTTGAATCACTTGACTTTGAGTCACTTGATAGATGCGAAGCATGTCTAATGGGAAAAATGACAAAGACTCCATTTTCTGGTATGATGGAGCGAGCTACTGACTTATTGGAAATCATACATACCGATGTATGTGGACCAATGAGCGTAGCATCGCGCGGTGGTTATCGTTATGTTCTAACCTTCACAGATGATCTGAGTAGATATGGGTATATCTATTTCATGAAACATAAATCCGAAACTTTCGAGAAGTTTAAGGAATTTCAAAGTGAAGTAGAAAATCAACGTAACAAGAAGATCAAATTTCTACGATCTGATCGTGGAGGTGAATATCTGAGTTATGAGTTTGGCATGCATTTAAAGAAATGCGGAATACTTTCACAATTGACACCGCCGGGAACACCTCAACGAAACGGTGTGTCCGAACGTCGTAATCGAACTCTCTTAGATATGGTTCGTAGTATGATGTCTCTTACTGATTTGCCGTTATCATTTTAGAGTTATGCATTAGAGACAGCCGCATTCACTTTAAATAGAGCACCATCAAAATCCGTAGAAACGACACCGTATGAATTATGGTTTAACAAGAAACCTAAGTCATCGTTCCCGAAAGTTTGGGGTTGCGAAGCCTATGTAAAGAAGTTACAACCGGACAAGCTAGAACCCAAAGCGGAGAAATGCGTCTTCATAGGATACCCTAAGGAAACTATAGGGTACACTTTCTATCACAGATCCGAAGGCAAAATCTTTGTTGCTAAGAACGGAACCTTTCTTGAGAAAGAATTTCTCACTAAAGAAGTGACTGGAAGAAAAGTAGAACTCGATGAGATTGATGAATCTATACTCGTTGATCAGAGTAGCGCAAGATCGAAATTGTACACTGCATCGCCTACACCGCAACAGAGAGGAAGCTAATGATAATGATCATGAAACTTCGAACGAGGAAACTACTGAACCTCGCAGATCGACAAGGGAACGTGCCACTCGATTGGTATGATCCTTGTCTAAATGTCATGATTGTGGATAACAATGATGAGGACCTGCGACGTATGAAGAAGCGATGATGAGCCCGTATTCCAACAAATGGCAAGAAGCCATCAAATCCAAACGGGTATCCATGTATGCTCACAAAGTATGGACTTTGGTAGACTTACCTGATAGCCGAAAGGCTGTCGAGAATAAATGGATCTTCAAGAGAAAAACAGATGCAGATGGTAATATTACTGTCTATAAAGCTCGACTTGTCGCAAAGGGTTTCCGACAAATTCAAGGAGTTGACTACGATGAGACTTTCTCACCTGTAGCGAAGCTAAAATCTGTGAGGATTTTGTTAGCAATAGCTGCATTTTTCGATTATGAGATTTGGCGAGATGGATGTCAAAACGGCGTTCCTTAATGGAGACATTGAGGAAGAGTTGTATATGGTACAACCCAAAGGTTTTGTTGATCCTAAAAATGCCGACAAAGTATGCAAACTTTAGCGTTCAATCTATGGACCGAAGCAAGCATCAAGAAGTTGGAACCGACGCTTTGATAAGGGGAACAAAGACTGCGGGTTCATACAGTGTCATGGAGAGGCCTCGATTTACAAGAAAGTGAGTTGGAGCTCTGTATCATTCCTGATATTAGATGTAGATGACATATTATTGATCGGGAATGATATAGAACTATTAAGCGTTGTTAAGGGTTATTTGAATAATAGTTTTTCAATGAAAGACCTTGGTGAAGCATCGTATATATTAGGCATCAAGATTTATAGAGATAGATCAAGACGCCTAATAGGGCTATCACAGAGTACATATCTGGACAAGATTCTAAAGAAGTTTAGAATGGACGAAAGTAAGAAAGGGTTCTTACCTATGTTACCAGGCAAGGTATTGAGTAAGACTCAAGGACCGGCTACGGCAGAAGAAAGAGAAAGGATGAGTAATATCCCCTATGCCTCGGGCAAAGAGGATCTATCATGTATGCCATGCTATGTACTAGACCGGATATAGCACATGCTGTCAGTTTGACTAGCAGATATCAAAGTGATCCAGGAATGGAACACTGGACAGCGGTCAAGAATATCCTGAAGTACTTGAAAAGAACTAAGGATATGTTTCTTTGTTATGGAGGTGACCAAGAGCTCGTTGTAAACGGTTACACCGATGCAAGTTGGAACACTGATCCTGATGACTCTAAGTCACAATCTGGGTACGTGTTTATATTGAATGGTGCTGCAGTAAGCTGGGCAAGCTCGAAGCAGTGCACGGTGGCGAAGTCTTCAACAGAATCAGAGTACATAGCGGCTTCAGAGGCTTCATCAGAAGCGGTATGGATGAAGAGGTTCATTGTAGAGCTCGGTGTGGTTCCTAGTGCATTGGACCCATTAATCATTTACTGTGATAACATGGGTGCCATCGCCAATTGATACGTCTCCGACGTATCGATAATTTCTTATGTTCCATGCCACATTATTGATGTTATCTACATGTTTTATGCACACTTTATGTCATATTCGTGCATTTTCTGGAACTAACCTATTAACAAGATGCCGAAGTGCCGCTTGTCAAGTTTTGCTGTTTTTGGTTTCAGAAATCCTAGTAAGGAAATATTCTCGGAATTGGACGAAATCAAAGCCCAGGGGCCTATTTTCTCACGAAGCTTCCAGAAGTCCGAAGGAGAGACGAAGAGGGGCCACGGAGGGGCCACACTATAGGGCGGCGCGGCCCCCCCCCTTGGCCGCGCCGGCCTGTGGTGTGGGGCCCCCGTGCCGCCTCTTGACCTGCCCTTTCGCCTATAAAAAGTCTCCGTGACGAAAACCCCAGTACCGAGAACCACGATACGAAAAACCTTCCAGAGACGCCGCCGCCGCCGATCCCATCTCGGGGGATCCAGAGATCGCTCCCGCACTCGCCGGAGAGGGGAATCATCTCCCGGAGGACTCTACGCCGCCATGGTCGCCTCCAGAGTGATGTGTGAGTAGTCTACCCCTGGACTATGGGTCCAAAGCAGTAGCTAGATGGTTGTCTTCTCCCCATTGTGCTATCATTGTCGGATCTTGTGAGCTGCCTAACATGATCAAGATCATCTATCTGTAATTCTATATGTTGCGTTTGTTGGGATCCGATGAATAGAGAATACTTGTTATGTTGATTATCAAAGTTATGCTATGTGTTGTTTATGATCTTGCATGCTTTCCGTTACTAGTAGATGCTCTGGCCAAGTAGATGCTTGTAACTCCAAGAGGGAGTATTTATGCTCGATAGTGGGTTCATGCCTCGCATTGACACCGGGACAAAGTGATGAAAGTTCTAAGGTTGTGTTGTGATGTTGCCACTAGGGATAAAACATTAGTGCTATGTTCAAGGATGTAGTCACTAGTTACATTACGCACCATACTTAATGCAATTGTCTGTTGATATCAACTTAATACCTGGAGGGGTTCGGATGATAACCTGAAGGTGGACTTTTTAGGCATAGATGCAGTTGGATGGGCGGTCTATGTACTTTGTCGTAATGCCCAATTAAATCTCACTATACTCATCATGATATGTATGTGCATGGTCATGCTCTCTTTATTTGTCAATTGCCCAACTGTAATTTGTTCACCCAACATGCTGTTCGTCTTATGGGAGAGACACCTCTAGTGAACTGTGGACCCCGGTCCAATTCTCTTTATCAAATACAATCTCATCGCAATACTGTTCTACTGTTTTCTGCAAACAATCATCTTCCACACAATACGGTTAACTCTTTGTTACAGCAAGCCGGTGAGATTGACAACCTCACTGTTTCGTTGGGGCAAAGTATTTTGGTTGTGTTGTGCAGGTTCCACGTTGGCGCCGGAATCACTGGTGTTGCGCCGCACTACATCTCGCCGCCATCAACCTTCAACGTGCTTCTTGACTCCTACTGGTCCGATTAAACCTTGGTTTCTTACTGAGGGAAACTTGCCGCTGTGCGCATCACACCTTCCTCTTGGGGTTCCCAACGGACGTGCCAACCACACGCATCAAGCAAATTTCTGGCGCCGTTGCCGGGGAGATCAAGACACGCTGCAAGGGGAGTCTCCACTTCTCAATCTCTTTACTTTGTTTTTGTCTTGCTTAGTTTTATTTACTACTTTGTTTGCTGCACTAAATCAAAATACAAAAAAATTAGTTGCTAGTTTTACTTTATTTGCTATCTTGTTTGCTATATCAAAAACACAAAAAAATTAGTTTACTTGCATTTACTTTATCTAGTTTGCTTTATTTACTGCTACTAAAATGAGTAATCCTGAAGTTGAAGTTCGCACGTTTAAGCAACGAGGGGGAGAATGTTTGAGAGATGCTTGGTATAGAATTAGCGATGCTCATAATAGATGCACTAAGAAGCACTCCACCATTATTTTACTCAGGAATTTTTATGTTGGTATATCTAGCTGGAATAGATATGTTCTTGATAGTCTCGCAAAAGGTGACTTCCTAAGTACTCCTGCATTAGAAGCTAGTTGCATTATTGAGAGCTTATTTGGAATACCCCTGTTGATAAAGTTAAAACTGAAATCTCTCTTGAAGATGTTATGAAAAAATTGGAAACCATAGAGAAAATTTTTCCAAGTATTGAAGCTAAATTGGAAATATTACTTGATAAAACTGATGAACTTGATAAATCCTTAGGAGGAATTGATGAAAGAATTAGTGTCCTAGGAACTAATGCTGACCATGATGATCAAATCAATAGGATTGATGAACTTGAAAAAGCTATGGGAACCTTGGGTTCAACATTTTCTTCTCTTAAATATAAGGAGAAAGCTTATGTGGGTAAGGAGCAAAAGTTTATGTATGTCTCTAAAGTGCCTAGACCAAAGAAGTATTATTATAGACCTAAAATTGACAAAGCCCTTAGTACCACTATGGATGGGGGAGCTCATGATAACGATGCACCATCTCTTGATAATACTTGATACACACTTTCTGCGCCTAGCTGAAAGGCGTTAAAGAAAAGCGCTTATGGGAGACAACCCATGTTTTTACCTACAGTACTTTGTTTTTATTTTGTGTCTTGGAAGTTGTTTACTACTGTAGCAACCTCTCCTTATCTTAGTTTTGTGTTTTGTTGTGCCAAGTTAAGCCGTTGATAGAAAAGTAAGTACTAGATTTGGATTACTGCGCAGTTCCAGATTTCTTTGCTGTCACGAATCTGGGTCCACCTCCCTGTAGGTAGCTCAGAAAATTAAGCCAATTTACGTGCGTGATCCTCAGATATGTACGCAACTTTCATTCAATTTGAGCATTTTCATTTGAGCAAGTCTGGTGCCATTTTAAAATTCGTCAATACGAACTGTTCTGTTTTGACAGATTCTGCCTTTTATTTCGCATTGCCTCTTTCGCTATGTTGGATGAATTTCTTTGATCCACTAATGTCCAGTAGCATTATGCAATGTCCAGAAGTGTTAAGAATGATTGTGTCACCTCTGAATATGTCAATTTATATTGCGCACTAACCCTCTAATGAGTTGTTTCGAGTTTGGTGTGGAGGAAGTTTTCAAGGATCAAGAGAGGAGTATGATGCAACATGATCAAGGAGAGTGAAAGCTCTAAGCTTGGGGATGCACCCGGTGGTTCACCCCTGCATATATCAAGAAGACTCAAGCTGTTTAAGCTTGGGGATGCCCAAGGCATCCCCTTCTTCATCGACAACATTATCAGGTTCCTCCCTGAAACTATATTTTTATTCCATCACATCTTATGTGCTTTTTCTTGGAGCGTCGGTTTGTTTTTGTTTTTGTTTTGTTTGAATAAAATGGATCCTAGCATTCACTTTATGGGAGAGAGACACGCTCCGCTGTAGCATATGGACAAGTATGTCCTTGGTTTCTACTCATAGTATTCATGGCGAAGTTTCTCCTTCGTTAAATTGTTATATGGTTGGAATTGGAAAATGATACATGTAGTAATTGCTATAAATGTCTTGGGTAATGTGATACTTGGCAATTGTTGTGCTCATGATTAAGCTCTTGCATCATATGCTTTGCACCCATTAATGAAGAAATACATAGAGCATGCTAAAATTTGGTTTGCATATTTGGTTTCTCTAAGGTCTAGATAATTTCTAGTATTGAGTTTGAACAACAAGGAAGACGGTGTAGAGTCTTATAATGTTTTCAATATGTCTTTTATGTGAGTTTTGCTGCACCGGTTCATCCTTGTGTTTGTTTCAAATAAGCCTTGCTAGCCTAAACCTTGTATCGAGAGGGAATACTTCTCATGCATCCAAAATACTTGAGCCAACCACTATGCCATTTGTGTCCACCATACCTACCTACTACATGGTATTTTCCGCCATTCCAAAGTAAATTGCTTAAGTGCTACCTTTAAAATTCCATCATTCACCTTTGCAATATATAGCTCATGGGACAAATAGCTTAAAAACTATTGTGGTATTGAATATGTAATTATGCACTTTATCTCTTATTAAGTTGCTTGTTGTGCGATAACCATGTTTACTGGGGATGCCATCAACTATTCATTGGTTGAATTTCATGTGAGTTGCTATGCATGTTCGTCTTGTCTGAAGTAAGGGCGATCTACACTGAGTTGAATGGTTTGAGCATGCATATTGTGAGAGAAGAACATTGGGCCGCTAACTAAAGCCATGATCCATGGTGGAAGTTTCAGTTTTGGACAAACATCCTCAAATCTCTAATGAGAAAAGAATTAATGGTTGTTGAATGCTTAAAGCATTAAAAGAGGAGTCCATTATCTGTTGTCTATGTTGTCCCGGTATGGATGTCTAAGTTGAGAATAATCAAAAGCGAGAAATCCAAATGCGACCTTTCTCCTTAGACCTTTGTACAAAGTGTATAGAGGTACCCCTTTGTGATACTTGGTTAAAGCATATGTATTGCGGTGATAATCCGTAGTCCAAGCTAATTAGGACAAGGTGCGGGCACTATTGGTACACTATGCATGAGGCTTGCAACTTATAAGATATAATTTACATGATGCATATGCTTTATTACTACCGTTGACAAAATTGTTTCATGTTTTCAAAATCAAAGCTCTAGCACAAATATAGCAATTGATGCTTTTCCTCTATGAGGACCATTCTTTTACTTTCAATGTTGAGTCAGTTCACCTATTTCTCTCCACCTCAAGAAGCAAACACTTGTGTGAACTGTGCATTGATTCCTACATACTTGCTTATTGCACTTATTATATTACTCTATGTTGACAATATCCATGAGATATACATGTTACAAGTTGAAAGCAACCGCTGAAACTTAATCTTCTTTTGTGTTGCTTCAATACCTTTACTTTGAATTATTGCTTTATGAGTTAACTCTTATGCAAGACTTATTGATGCTTGTCTTGAAGTGCTATTCATGAAAAGTCTTTGCTTTATGATTCACTTGTTTACTCATGTCATATACATTGTTTTGATCGCTGCATTCACTACATATGCTTTACAAATAGTATGATCAAGATTATGATGGCATGTCACTCCGAAATTATCCGTGTTATCGTTTTACCTCGCTCGGGACGAGCGAAACTAAGCTTGGGGATGCTGATACGTCTCCGACGTATCGATAATTTCTTATGTTCCATGCCACATTATTGATGTTATCTACATGTTTTATGCACACTTTATGTCATATTCGTGCATTTTCTGGAACTAACCTATTAACAAGATGCCGAAGTGCCAGTTGCTGTTTTCTGCTGTTTTTGGTTTCAGAAATCCTAGTAAGGAAATATTCTCGAATTGGACGAAATCAAAGCCTGTGGGCCTATTTTCTCACGAAGCTTCCGTAAGTCCGAAGGAGAGACGAAGAGGGGCCACGGAGGGGCCACACTATAGGGCGGCGCTGCCCCCCCTGGCCGCGCCGGCCTGTGGTGTGGGGCCCCGTGCCGCCTCTTGACCTGCCCTTTCGCCTATAAAAAGTCTCCGTGACGAAACCCCGCATCTGAGAACCACGATACGGAAAACCTTCCAGAGACGCCGCCGCCGCCGATCCCATCTCGGGGGATCCAGGAGATCGCCTCCGGCACCCTGCCGGAGAGGGGAATCATCTCCCGGAGGACTCTACGCCGCCATGGTCGCCTCCGGAGTGATGTGTGAGTAGTCTACCCCTGGACTATGGGTCCAAAGCAGTAGCTAGATGGTTGTCTTCTCCCCATTGTGCTATCAGTGTCGGATCTTTGTGAGCTGCCTAACATGATCAAGATCATCTATCCGTAATTCTATATGTTGCGTTTGTTGGGATCCGATGAATAGAGAATACTTGTTATGTTGATTATCAAAGTTATGCTATGTGTTGTTTATGATCTTGCATGCTTTCCGTTACTAGTAGATGCTCTGGCCAAGTAGATGCTTGTAACTCCAAGAGGGAGTATTTATGCTCGATAGTGGGTTCATGCCTGCATTGACACCTGGGACAGTGACAGAAAGTTCTAAGGTTGTGTTGTGCTGTTGCCACTAGGGATAAAACATTAGTGCTATGTTCAAGGATGTAGTCACTAGTTACATTACGCACCATACTTAATGCAATTGTCTGTTGTTAGCCACGTCAGACGGGAGGGGGTTCGGCTGATAACCTGAAGGTGGACTTTTTAGGCATAGATGCGGGGGCTTGGATGCATGCGGTCTATGTACTTTGTCGTAATGCCCAATTAAATCTCACTATACTCATCATGATATGTATGTGCATGGTCATGCTCTCTTTATTTGTCAATTGCCCAACTGTAATTTGTTCACCCAACATGCTGTTCGTCTTATGGGAGAGACACCTCTAGTGAACTGTGGACCCCGGTCCAATTCTCTTTACTGAAATACAATCTACTGCACATCGTTTCTACTGTTTTCTGCAAACAATCATCTTCCACACAATACGGTTAACTCTTTGTTACAGCAAGCCGGTGAGATTGACAACCTCACTGTTTCGTTGGGGCAAAGTATTTTGGTTGTGTTGTGCAGGTTCCACGTTGGCACCGGAATCACTGGTGTTGCGCCGCACTACATCTCGCCGCCATCAACCTTCAACGTGCTTCTTGACTCCTACTGGTCCGATTAAACCTTGGTTTCTTACTGAGGGAAACTTGCCGCTGTGCGCATCACACCTTCCTCTTGGGGTTCCCAACGGACGTGCCAACCACACGCATCACCAATGCACAAGAGCCAAGGTCACACAAGAGGCTGAAGCATATCAAGCTGCGTTACCACTCGATTCGCGAGTACATCGAAGATGGAGAAGTAAAGATTTGCAAAGTACACACTGATCTGAATGTAGCAGATCCATTGACTAAAGCTCTCCCTAGGGCAAAGCATGACCAACACCAGAATGCCATGGGTGTTAGGTATATTACAATGTAATCTAGATTATTGACTCTAGTGCAAGTGGGAGACTGAAGGAGATATGCCCTAGAGGCAATAATAAAGTGGTTATTATTTATATCTTTATGTTTATGATAAATGTTTATATATCATGCTAGAATTGTATTAACCGAAACATTAGTACATGTGTGATATGTAGACGAACAAGAAGTCCCTAGTATGCCTCTTAAACTAGCTTGTTGATTAATGGATGATTAGTTTCATAATCATGAACATTGGATGTTATTAATAACAAGGTTATGTCATTGTATGAATGATGTAATGGACACACCCAATTAAGCGTAGCATAAGATCTCGTCATTAAGTTATTTGCTATAAGCTTTCGATACATAGTTACCTAGTCCTTATGACCATGAGATCATGTAAATCACTTATACCGGAAAGGTACTTTGATTACACCAAACACCACTGCGTAAATGGGTGGTTATAAAGGTGGGATTAAGTATCCGGAAAGTATGAGTTGAGGCATATGGATCAACAGTGGGATTTGTCCATCCCGATGACGGATAGATATACTCTGGGCCCTCTCGGTGGAATGTCGTCTAATGTCTTGCAAGCATATGAATGAGTTCATAAGAGACCACATACCACGGTACGAGTAAAGAGTACTTGTCAGGAGACGAGGTTGAACAAGGTATGAAGTGATACCGAAGATCAAACCTCGGACAAGTAAAATATCGCGAGACAAAGGGAATTGGTAATGTATGTGAATGGTTCATTCGATCACTAAAGTCATCATTGAATGTGTGGGAGCCATTATGGATCTCCAGATCCCGCTATTGGTTATTGGTCGGAGTGAGTACTCAACCATGTCCGCATAGTTCACGAACCGTAGGGTGACACACTTAAAGTTGGATGTTGAAATGGTAGTACTTGAATATGGAATGGAGTTTGAATATTTGTTCGGAGTCCCGGATGAGATCCCGGACATCACGAGGAGTTCCGGAATGGTCCGGAGAATAAGATTCATATATAGGATGTCATTTTATGTGAAATAAAATGTCGCGGAAGGTTCTATGGAAGGTTCTAGAAGGTTCTAGAAAAGTCCGGAAGAAACCACCAAAGAAGGTGGAGTCCACATGGGACTCCACCTCCATGGCCGGCCAGCCCTAGATGGGGAGGAGTCCCAAGTGGACTCCCCATAGGGGCCGGCCACCCCCACATGGGAGGTGGAAATCCCACCTTTTGGTGGGAGTCCTAGTTGGGCTAGGTTTCCCCCTCTTATGGAAGGTTTTTGGTTCGGGTCTTATTCGAAGACTTGGACACCAACACTTGGGGATCCACCTATATAATGAGGGGCCAAGGGAGGGGGCCGGCCACCCCAAGACCACAAGCTGGCCGCCCCATTGAAGTGGCCGGCCACACCCCTCCCAAACCCTAGCCGCCCCCTCTCCTCCATATCTCCCGCGTAGCTTAGCGAAGCTCCGCCGGACTTCTTCACCGCCACCGACACCACGCCGTCGTCTTTGTCGGATTCAAGAGGAGCTACTACTTCCGCTGCCCGCTGGAACGGGAGGTGGACGTCGTCTTCATCAACAACCGAACGTGTGACCGAGTACGGAGGTGCTGCCTGCTCGTGGCGCCGGAACCGATCGTGATCAAGATCTTCTACGCGCTTTTGCAAGCGGCAAGTGATCGTCTACCGCAGCAACAAGAGCCTCATCTTGTAGGCTTTGGAATCTCTTCAAGGGTGAGACTCGATACCCCCTCGTTGCTACCGTCTTCTAGATTGCATCTTGGCTTGGATTGCGTGTTCGCCGTAGGAAAATTTTTGTTTTCTATGCAACGTTATCCTACATTTATCGAGTCTCACCCTTGAAGAGATTCCAAAGCCTACAAGAGGAGGCTCTTGTTGCTGCGGTAGACGTTCACTTGCCGCTTGCAAAAGCGCGTAGAAGATCTTGATCACGATCGGTTCTGGCGCCACGAACGGGCAGCACCTCCGTACTCGGTCACACGTTCGGTTGTTGATGAAGACGACGTCCACCTCCCGTTCTAGCGGGCAGCGGAAGTAGTAGCTCCTCTTGAATCCGATAGCACGACGGCGTGGTGTCGGTGGCGGTGGAGAACTCCGGCGGAGCTTCGCTAAAGCTACACAGGAGATATGGAGGAGAGGGGGCGGCTAGGGTTTGGGAGGGGGTGGCCGGCCACTTCAAGGGGGGCGGCCAGCTTGTGGTCTTGGGGTGGCCGGCCCCCTCCCTTGGCCCCTCATTATATAGGTGGATCCCCAAGAGTTGGTCTCCAAGTCTTCGAATAAGACCCGAACCAAAAACCTTCCATATGGAGGGGAAACCTAGCCAAGCTAGGACTCCCACTAGACGTGGGAGTTCCACCTCCCATATGGGGGGGGTGGCCGGCCCCCTAAGGGGGAGTCCACTTGGGACTCCTCCCCCACTAGGGTTGGCCGGCCATGGAGGTGGAGTCCCATGTGGACTCCACCTTCCTTGGTGGTTTCTTCCGGACTTTTCTAGAACCTTCTAGAACCTTCCATAGAACCTTCCGCGACATTTTAATTCACATAAAATGACATCCTATATATGAATCTTATTCTCCGGACCATTCCGGAACTCCTCGTGATGTCCGGGATCTTATCCGGGACTCCGAACAAATATTCGAACTCCATTCCATATTCAAGTTCTACCATTTCAACATCCAACTTTAAGTGTGTCACCCTACGGTTCGTGAACTATGCGAACATGGTTGAGTACTCACTTCGACCAATAACCAATAGCGGGATCTGGAGATCCATAATGGCTCCCACATATTCAATGATGACTTTTAGTGATCGAATGAACCATTCACATACAATACCAATTCCCTTTGTCACGCGATATTTTACTTGTCCGAGGTTTGATCTTCGGTATCACTCTATACCTTGTTCAACCTCGTCTCCTGACAAGTACTCTTTACTCGTACCGTGGTATGTGGTCTCTTATGAACTCATTCATATGCTTGCAAGACATTAGACGACATTCCACCGAGAGGGCCCAGAGTATATCTATCCGTCATCGGGATGGACAAATCCCACTGTTGATCCATATGCCTCAACTCATACTTTCCGGATACTTAATCCCACCTTTATAGCCACCCATTTACGCAGTGGTGTTTGGTGTAATCAAAGTACCTTTCCGGTATAAGTGATTTACATGATCTCATGGTCATAAGGACTAGGTAACTATGTATCGAAAGCTTATAGCAAATAACTTAATGACGAGATCTTATGCTACGCTTAATTGGGTGTGTCCATTACATCATTCATATAATGATATAACCTTGTTATTAATAACATCCAATGTTCATGATTATGAAACTAATCATCCATTAATCAACAAGCTAGTTTAAGAGGCATACTAGGGACTTCTTGTTGTCTACATATCACACATGTACTAATGTTTCGGTTAATACAATTATAGCATGATATATAAACATTTATCATAAACATAAAGATATAAATAATAACCACTTTATTATTGCCTCTAGGGCATATCTCCTTCAAAATACACTAAATAACTAACTAAATACATATACTAAAAACTAAACTAAATACATATACTAACTAACTAACTATTAAACTAACTACTAATTACATAAAACAAATGAAATAAAAACTAAAAAATTAAAACTATAACTATACTAACTAAACCTAAAACTATACTAACTAAACCTAAAAACTATACTAACTAAAACTATACTAACTATACTAACTATACTAATTAAACTATACTAACCATACAAATTACTAAACTATACTAATTAACTATACAAAAAAAAACTATACAAAAAAACAAAGAAAAACGAGCTCCAGCTCGGCAGAGAGGCAGCGGGGGTGCCGGCGCGCTACCTTGCAGCGGTGCCGAGGCGCGTGACGGCGCGTATAGGCGGCGGCGGCCGAGGCGGCGGCCCGGCCGAGGCAGTTGGCGGCGGCGCTGGAGTCGAGGCGGCGCAGAGGAGGCGCGCGGCGATGGAGCGTCGGCGGAGGAGCGCGCAGGCGTCGGCGGCGATGGAGCGTCGGCGGAGGAGCGCGCGAACGGTGGCTGTGGGCGTCGGCGCAATCCGGCAGCCTGGCGGCAAGCAACTAGGGTTTGGCCTCCTGGTCGTCGCGGGTTCTGGCTTGGCCCGCGACGCGCGGAGGTTTTATACTGCAGGGCCTTTTGTCGCGGGTGGTGGCTCAACCCGCGACAAAAGGGGTGTCTTTTGTCGCGGGTTGAGCCACCGCCCGCGACAAAAGGCCCTTTTGGCCGATCCGTGGCACTGCGCATCCAACGGCTTCGGCCGTTTGAATCCAACGGCCTGGAGCCGTTGGACACGGATCAGCTCTGTTTTTTTTCTTTTTTCTTTTTTTTTTCTTTTTTCTTTTTTCTTATTTCAATAACTTTTAAATGGTAAATCAAATAGAAAAGTGTTATATATGAAAATTTGTCAGAAAAATACAATGAACATGAATATGACATCCATATAACTATTTGCATCTCACAATGAACATAGTCGTGTATGTTTCACCCCTAATGATATGCGGAGTGACACCGAGTAAGGTTTCACCTCGCCACGTGTCGCCGCCGCTTCCACGTGCCTCGCCCCGTCGCTGCCGGTGTGCGACGTATGTAGCCGTGGCTTACATGTGCCTCGCCACGTGTTGCCGCCTCTTCCACGCGCCTCGCCCCGTCGCTGCCGGCGTGCGACGTGTGTAGCCGTGGCTTACACGTGCCTCGCCACGTGTCGCCGCCTCTTCCACGCGCCTCGCCCCGTCGCTGCCGGCGTGCGACGTGTGTAGCCGTGGCTTACACGTGCCTCGCCACATGTCGCCGCCGCTTCCACGTGCCTCGCCCCGTCGCTGCCCGTGTGCGACGTGTGTAGCCGTAGCTTACACGTGCCTCGCCACGTGTCGCCGCCGCTTCCACGTGCCTCGCCCCGTCGCTGCCCGCGTGCGCTATATAGAGCGACGAGTGCAGGTGCAACCACACGTCTCCACCGCCTCTGCTCATTCATCTCTGGGATGCCTCCATGTCGTCGAGGGGCGTCCGGTTTCCGTGGCGTTCGAGTGCGTCCGAGCGGTAGGTTCTACGCCGAGATACGCGCCGGTGGCTTCCGCCTCACCCTCGGCACGTACAACACACCGGAGCTGGCGGCGCGCGCTTACGACGCGGCGGCGTGGCGTTTTCGGCGGCCACGGCGCGACATGAACTTCCCGGATGTTGAATCGCTAGAGGAGGCAGAGTTCCTCGCGCCACCGCCGTGCCTCGTCGACGACGAGGACCATCGACGGCACCGCCAGGTGCAGCGCAGGATCGCCATCGCCGAGCACGACGAGCAGTTGATGCGCCAGTGGAGGGCGCAGTTCCCCAACGACGTCGACAACACCGACGCGTTCTTCGCTATCCTAAGGGCACAACGCAGGTCCAACAGGCGCCACCGTCGGGCCGTCGCCACCTTCGAGCTCGAGAACCCGAATACAACTTGGACCGAAAACGACCCTCGGTGGGATGACATTTGGACGGAGACAACCTCCGACGACGACTGAGACTAGAATAGTAATTTATCTATTATATTGTAATTTCAATAAAGTCGTTGTCGGTTCTATTAGTTTAAATTTAGTTTATAAAGTCGTTGACGGTTGTTTCTGTTCAATAAAGTGGTTGACACGAAATTTATTACGACTGAACTGAAATTAAAGTACAGAGCTCAACTGAAAATTAAGATACATGGCCAGATTCGAATGTTGGAGCCATTCAATCATAGTCGTGCCTAGCCCTATAATACTCGCCACTGTAGTCATCATAGTCGCCGACGTCATCGTCGCTAGCATCGGGGTCGCGGTTGTCCAACCTCGGCGGGTGAGCACGCGTGGGCTGGGATTGAGGGTAGCGCAGGCGGGGGCCACGATAGGCCATGACGCTCTGGAGAGTCCGGCCGCGCCACCACATCTGACGGCCGGCCTCGTTGAAGTTCGAAGGAGGCGGGCCATCCTCCTCGTACCTGGCAACCGCCCTCTCACGCCGATTGATGAAGAAGCTGTCCCAAGTCGGGCTGTAGTCGGGATGCCACTGGGGATTCCTCCGCTGCTCAGGCGTGAGCTCGAAATAGTAGTGGTTCGTGATGGCCATCTCGCGTGGCACACCAAGAGGGATAGGAGGGACCGGTACGCCTCCGACGCTCAGCAACCAGCCGGTCGGGACGCGGTAGCCGGGCGGGCAGGGGTAGTTCAAGGCGCAAAGTGCCTCCGCCTCCCGGGGTGTTAGACATACGATGGAAGCCATGGGAGAGAGTGATGAGGTTTGCAGATATGAGTCCAAGCCTACATATATATAGTGGAAAAATGGCGGGAATGCGGGAAGAAAATAGGCGGGAATTAACGAAGTGGCGCGCGAAACTTTCATCCCGGGTGGAGGCTCAAACCGGGACAAAAGACTGGGGGAGGCTTATCTAGGAGGGCCTTTTTTCACGGTTGGTGGCTGCAACCGCGACTAAAGCTGTCGGCAGGATAAGGATGTGTCGGTAACCTTTTGTCACGGTTGGTGGCTGCAACCGCGACTAAAGCTGTCGGCAGGATAAGGATGTGTCGGTAACCTTTTGTCACGGTTGGTGGCTGCAACCGCGACTAAAGCTGTCGGCAGGATAAGGACGCGTGGGTGGACGCACTGCTCGATGAGATAATGCATGTAGTGCACGACACCCTGTCGAAGGAATAAGACAAAGTAGAAGCGGTGCCGTGCCTATAAAAGGAGCATCGATACGCCTTGCCAAGAAAATCAACAAGCCAAGCACAGTTTCATTCCCATGGATGAAGGAAAGGGTTGGGAAATCTCCCGTGGCGCAGCTTCTCGAAGATGTCGTTGGTGCACACGCCCTACGGCATCTTCGGAAGCTGCTCCTCGGAAAAATTTCCATGCAAGCCCGTGAAAGACTCCGTCTCCTCTAACAGTGTTGGGGAAAGGGTTCTCATTATTACATAAATGTATAGATTGTCTTGGGAACTATATATGAAGAATACATTATTACATCGCCATCTAGTGTTGTGATCTTCTACGCCGTAGCCATGGAGAATCTTCATCATTTAGCAAGATGTTTGGGTCAATTTTCACCGTGAAGGGCGGAATTTCTTTAAACTTATTATAATCTTCTGACATGTCTGTCTTGTCATCCACTCCCACGATGTTTCTTTTCCCCGAAAGAACTATGTGGCGCTTTGGCTCCTCGGTTGATGTATTCTTTTGTTGATTTCTTTTTCTTGATTTGCTAGACATGTCCTTCACGTAGAAAACTTGAGCCACCTCGCTGGCTAGGACAAAAGGCTCGTCTGTGCACGCAAGATTGTTGGGATCCACTGTTATCATACCGTACTTATCGTCAATATGTATAGCGCTGAGCTTCACCCATTTGCACCGAAACAAAGGGACCTTAAAAGTGGGACCATAGTCAAGTTCCCATATCTCCTCTATGTATCCATAATATGTGGTGGTCTGCCCATTCTCGTCTTTTGCATCGAAGCGGACACCGCTGTTTTGGTTGGTGCTCTTTTTATCTTGGTCGATCGTGTAAAATGTATTCCCATTTATCTCGTACCCTTGGAATGTACATATGTTTGAAGATGGTAACCTGGCCAACAAGTACAGCTGCTCCACAACATATGGGTCATTAATGAGATGTCTTTGCAACCAACTGCCGAAGGTATTCATGTGTTGACGTGTAATCAAGGACTCGGGCTGGCCCGGGTTTATTTCTCGTAAAACATTCTTATGTTTCTCGATGTACGGAGCCACCAAGCTGGAATTGTATAGAACTGTGTAGTGTGCTTGATTGAAAGAAATCTTGTCCCTGCACACCGTTGCTTTCCTTCCTAGTGTGCCTTTTCCAGTCAGCCTCCCCTCATACCGAGATTCAGGAACACCAATCGGCTTAAGGTCAGGAAGAAAGTCAACACAAAACTCAATGACCTCCTCAGTTCCGTAGCCCTTTGAGATACTTCCTTCCGGCCTAGCTCGGTTATGAACATATTTCTTTAAGACTCCCATGAACCTCTCGAAGGGGAACATATTGTGTAGAAATACAGGACCGAGAATTCTAATCTCTTCAACTAGGTGAACGAGGAGGTGCGTCATAATATTGAAGAAGGATGGTGGGAACAACAACTCGAAGCTGACAAGACATTCGACCACATCTTCCTGTAATCCTGACAAAGTTTCTGGATCCATTACCTTCTGAGAAATTGCGTTGAGGAATGCACATATCTTCACAATGGCTAGTCGAACATTTTCTGGTAGAAGTCCCCTCAATGCAACCGGAAGCAATTGTGTCATAAGCACGTGATAGTCATGGGACTTCAGGTTCTGGAATTTTTTCTCCTTCATATTTACTATCCTCTTTATATTCGACGAGAAACCAGACGGAACCTTGCTACTGAATAGGACTTCAAAAAAGATCTCCTTCTCTTGTTTGGTAAGAGCGTAGCTGGCAGGCCCTACAAACTGCCCTGGATGATTGCCGTTTCGTCCTTTATGAAGTTCCTGGTCCTCCCGTGCTTCTGGTGTATCTTTTGTCTTTCCATACACGCCCAGAAAACCTAGAATATTCACACAAAGATTCTTGGTCAGGTGCATCACGTCGATTGCAGAGCGGACTTCCAGGACTTTCCAATATTCTAGCTCCCAAAAAATAGATTTCTTCTTCCACATGGGCGCGTGTCCGTCATCGTCTTTCGGAACAGGTCGACTGCCTGGACCCTTTCCAAAGATAACATTTAAATCCTTGACCATGTCAAATATATCAGCACCACTACGGGGGACAGGCTTCGGACGGCGGTCTGCCTCGCCATCGAAATGCTTGCCTTTTTTCCTTAAGGGATGCTTGCGCGGAAGGAAACGACGATTGAACGGGTACACAACTTTTCTGCTTTTTTCCAAATATTTACTTTCAGTCTCATCTAAACAGTGTGTGCATGCATTGTATCCTTTGTTCGTCTATCCTGAAATGTTACTGAGAGCAGGCCAATCATTGATGGTTACGAATAGCAATGCTCGTAGGTCAAATTCTTGCTCCGTGTGCTCATCCCACACACGTACACCTGGTTTGGCCCACAACTCCAAAAGTTCATCGACTAATGGCCTTAGGTACACATCAATGTCGTTGCCCGGTTGCTTTGGGCCTTGGATAAGCACTGGCATCATAATGAACTTCCGCTTCATGCACAACCAAGGAGGAAGGTTGTAGATACATAGAGTCACGGGCCAGGTGCTGTGACTGCAGCTCTGCTCCCCAAAAGGATTCATGCCATCTGTACTTAGACCAAAGTATAAGTTCCTTGCCTCACCTGCAAAATCCGGGAACTCTCTCCCGATGTTTCTCCACTGCCGACCATCAGCGGGGTGCCTCAACATCGCGTCTTTCTTACGTTCTTCCATGTGCCATCGCAACAACTTGGCATGCTCTTTGTTTCTGAACAAACGTTTCAACCGTGGTATTATTGGAGCATACCACATCACCTTTGCAGGAACCCTCTTCCTGGGTGGCTCGCCCTCAACATCACCAGGGTCATCTTTTCTGATCTTATACCGCAATGCACCACATATCGGACATTTATTCAAATTCTCGTACTTCTCACCGCGGTAGAGGATACAGTCATTAATGCATGCATGTATCTTCTGCACATCTAATCCTAGAGGGCAGACAAGCTTCTTTGCTTCATATGTACTGACGGGCAATTCATTATTTCTTGGAAACAGCTTCTTTAATATTATCATCAATTTCTCAAATCCCGAGTCAGTCACACCGACCTCTGCCTTCCATTTCAGCAATTCCAATATGCTACCCAACTTTCTATGCCCATCTTCACAACCTGGGTACAACAATTTGTGGTGGTCCTCTAACATCTTGTCGAACTGCAACCTCTCCTTATCCGTGCCACAGTCTCTTCTTGCATCAGAAATGGCCCGACGAAGATCATCATCAACAGGATCATCTGATGCCTGTTCTTCACCTCCTTCTTCTTCATTATCGTCCATTGCGGTATCATCGCATTCAGAGAACATAAATCGGTACTGCTCATCATTATCTTCTTCTTCATCACCGTCTTCCATCATAACCCCTTCTTCTCCGTGCTTGGTCCAAACATTATAGCTGGACATGAATCCAAACCGAAGCAGGTGGCTCTTAATGTCTCTTGAGCAAGAGTAATCCTTCTCGTTCTTACATTTTAGATATGGACAGCACATAAAACCTTGCTTCGACTTGTTGGCCTCGGTCACAAGCAGGAAAGAATTCACGCCCTCTCTGAAAGCGGGAGCACATCGGTTACCGTACATCCATGGATGACTCATCTGCATCATAAGTACAATTATATATGTATCAGATGCAATCACCTTGCTAAAATTAGTATTGTACGGACTATACATATATATATAGTCGAGAAAATAGTTGCTAACCTTTTAGGATCAAAAAGAGGAGAAATCTTATAAAATAAACCAAGTGGCATCCCTCTCACAAGCATTCCATCAAACACCTCTTGTGCACATGTAGAAAAAATGAGCTAGCATACGCCTCCACCTTCACCACCAAGGAAAAAATGAGGTGGGGGGTGGCTGGCTGCTTCTATATATATAGGCATGGACATTTTGTCGCGGGCCGTATTACGACCCGCGACAAAAGGGGTGGCCACGTCGCTCCGACGCCTTTTGTCGCGGGTCGTAATACGGCCCGCGACAAAAGGCCGCGACAAAAGCCTCCACCGAATTCGGAGCGACGTGGCCACCCCATTTGTCGCAGGTGCAGGCGCGCCCGCGACAAATGGCTCCCACGGAAGCCCTATTTTCCACTAGTGGACTGCAAGTAAATAGATAGTCAATCCCGCTCTTATTTGTAATACGAACAAGTTTTTGATCTGTTACTGTTAATTTGCAGTCTTGCAAATATTTTCTCGCAAAAGAAGTTTGTAAATCGCAGAAGCAACAGGTTCTTTTGCTCGGGGGACAACCGATGAGCGGATTCTGCAGATTACTATTTGCTTCCTCCTTTTCATCCTTAGTTATTGGAGTTAATTATTGCTAACAAAATATTTACTTTAGGGTCAAAGGGACGTTAAGGATCCAATAGTATACAAGTGGAAAAACTACCAAGGAATCATCTCCTTTAACTAGCAATTTTTTTTCGAAATGGGGAAAATATCGTCCCAGCTTCTGCATCCAAGGGATGCACATGGCTTTTTTTATTAGATTATTCACAACACCTTACAAGAGCAATACAAAAGATCAAACTCGAAGCCACCTCGCTAAACCTACAGAGGGATGAAGGGGGTGACAATTCACCAACTCACATCAACCAAAAACCAAATGCCTTCCCAGGCTGCCCAATAGCAGATGAGAAGCACATCCAGTCAAGCAGACTCCCAGCATACGCCAACGCCATAGAAGTTGCTACCGCCGTCTTCCTCGACTCCATCTTCAAGAGAGATCATCGCATTGACCATGCCAGGCCTGCCATCGATGCCGCCACGGCGCCAGACGACTCCACCATCCTGCGCGAGTCCATCACACTGCATCCGTCTCGAGACACCACTACACCATGCTGCGGCGACTCGACGACGCCGACACGGCGAAAGCACACCACTCCACCTCAGCACCACCGCCATCTGTTGTCTGCTCCAAAAACGATGCCCCCAACAGGGAGTAAGGCGTTGCGCGCCGCCATCGTCCGATCCGGGAGACCCGGGTCTAGGATTTCTCCCGGAGCAGCCCAGGCGAAGAAACGCAGGCTGCAGAGACAATGCCTTCAACAAGGTAACGACGAAACACGCCGCCATCATCCGCCATGACCGAAGTCCGGCCGACTTTCACCGGCAGCTGCGCCTCGCCATCGGGGGCTAGGCGACGTATCGCGAGATCCACCACGGCTAGCCACACAACTAGCCGATCTCCTCCGGCGAAAGAGAAGACCACCACCGCGGTGCCATGGTCAGTGGCACCAGACGCCCGCCACCTGCCACCAGGTCGACGGCGTCTCCGCCATCCATGGCCGCCGCCCTTGGTTCCGTGGTCCCAAACCTTTAGGAGGAGCAGCGCGAGATCTGTCTCCATCACCGCTGGCCCGGCGATGCCAAGGCTAGGACGGAAGGAGAGGATCGCGCCGCCAGGTTCCGGGTCTGTTCCGCCGCCCCCATCACCACCCGCCCGAAAGCCGCGGCGAGGAAGAGGAGAGCCGCGCCCCCAGATCATGGCCACGCCTCCGCCACCATCACCGGCCGCCCGGCGACGGGCCGCGCCGCCAACACCCTCCACGGGACGGGGCCACCCCCCCGTGCGGAGGCTAGCCTCCATCCGCCGCACGGAGGGATCACGCGAGGAGCCCCGCCGCCCCCATCACAGGCCGCGCCCGGCTTCGCCGGCGACGGCCTCCGGGGACGACGAGGAGGGCGGGAGGGGGAGGGGAGGACGGCGGCGGCTAGGGTTTGCCGCCCCAGGTCACCCAGGAGGGGGACGACCCGAGCGGTGACATTTGTTAGGCAGAATGGTTAGTTTAGCTACCAACTGTGATGTTATTTGTTAGGCAGAATTATAATCTCTCTCTCTCTAACAGCCAAGATGAGTTCTACACACTAAGACAGTTCAATTCACCCTCTTATTTGCTTGATTCCGTTTGATTTCTAGCAAATTTTGTTACACTGTTTTGTTTAGAGTGTTCTTGTTTGCTTTGCACACTTTCTACGTGTTTTTCAGAAGGCCAGTAGCCTGTCAGTGTTAACTTTCGAGCATGTTAGTTCGACTGCATTTATGCTCATGGCAGCAGATTTTTACAAGCAGTTATTGTTGTACGGTTTCTTTAACATCTCGATATCACAGCTTTAGCTCTGCTATACCCTCTTGATTTTTCATGCAGAGAAAGTAATTGGTTGCACAATTATATGATCAACCTCCAGAATCTATTTTTTTTCCTGGATCATTAGTAACCACTATGAACTAAGATCTTTCTGTGTGGTGAGATTTCGGGCTGCATTCACAGCCTAGGTACATTAAACCTTGTAGGTGTGAAGTATTCATAACGAATGGGTCAGTTCAGTTAACATGATAGTACTACCTCCATCTATGGATTAGGCCTATATATTTTTCAGTAAGTCAAACAAAGTAAAGTTTGATCAAACTTTTAGAAGAATTATGAAGTATGATATTTTGTAGATACCATATGAAAATATATTTTATTATCTATCTAATGATATTGATTTTGTACTTTTCATGTTATTTTTGATAAAAACTTAGTCAAACCTAACATAGTTTGACTTTCTGAAAAAAATATAGGCCTTAAGCCTTGGGATGGAGCTAGTATTTTGTAGCTGCCAGTTTGACGTTTAGTACATTTTTGCAGTCCGATATTGTTTTCAGCTCGTGAACTTACGTATTTTCTGACGACATGAACTAATATTTCACATATATATTCAGGTGTAGACAACATGTTTAAGATCCAGCAGACTGCACTACACAATGGCAGAAAGCCATCATGTTATTGTTAGTCCTTCTAGGAACCTGCTGAAATGCAGCCAAATGTGTCTGCTCTGAGTGGTGCCACGATCTTATGGCCAAGATGTAATGTTACATCTTTTTATGGATGAGAGCAAAATGAGATTGATCTCTCCACGGTCTTGAAAATTTAGACCTAGAAAACTAAATTAGACTTATGAAATGTTCAGTGTAAAATTTTGTTCGTGCCTCCAAAATCTACTAATGATAAGTGGGTCGTTGGTGTGTTAATCACAGGTTTATGTTCGTGTATGAAAACTGCTTTCACAAAAGAAAAACGGCCCAGAAGGCGAAGCCTGTCATGTTACTTCCTACTGTTGCTCTTTACTTGTTCATTGCACCAGTCCAATTTAGAACACGGTATGATTTCTTTCAGTTATCTACAGTTGGGAATTTTAGACAAGTACTGGGGAATGCTTCATAGCAACTGAATTGAAGTTAAGTTGTTCGCCATCTCTAGGGGACATTACATTCGCTTTTATTATCCTTTCTAATAAGTGGTAATTGTAGTTGGAAATTGGACACAAGTACTGGAGAATGCTTTGTAGCAACTGGAATTGAATTTAAGATTTTCACCATCTCTAGGGGAGATTACATTAACTTCTATTATCCTTTCTAATTAGTAATTGCAGTTGAGCTGCCCACCACATCTTCAGGGTAGGTGACATTCGCTTATGTTGTCCTTTCTAATGAGTAGTGAGGACTAACATGCCTACTTGCAGAGTGAGGGCAGAAGTTTCAAAACAGTTGTAGCTCAGGTGACTTGTGTTCTCAAAATATAATGTCTTAAGTGAAGATTGGCCTGTGGCATTATTTATTTCATTACAAAATTGAGCACATGTTACATCTGCAACTTTTACGTGCGGGTCTTCTTATTTCGATGTACTCTATTTGCACTTAGGTCATTTTTGTCATCTGCTAACAATATAGGCAATATCATAATGGTCCATCTAAGTTACCGGTAGGTGCTATTTCCTTGTTTTCATTACACTTTAGCTATGGCCAGCCCTTGGCTAAACTTTGCTAACATTGTCGTGCAAAGTTTTGCATTATCATGAAAAGGAGATTAAGTCACACGTAAATCTTCATTTCTTGAAATCTTTGACAACTACTTGGAAGTAAGCACATAAATGGCAGATGCACATTGATCATGCTCATGAGGCACATGTCAAAAGCCTTGAAGATCTTTAGTTGTTTTGTTAAAGGGGAGTAAGCACTTTGCAGCTAATTGTTTCCCCTTCTGTATTAATCCTCACCAGTCATTGCCGAATAAATCTTGGTGTATCTAATACTATCACCTCGTGCAAGAGTAAACCAAGTACCAGCAGAAAAGGCCTTTATAGGATATCACCATTTTGGTTTACTCACTATTCAACAAAGAGAGCTAGCTTGCTGCGTGCATACTAGCTTGCTACAGTTTTAGAAAAAAGATATTCATCACCACTAAACTGAATAGTGCTAGGAAAAACATAGTGCAGCCTATATGTATTTTCTGCATGTCAATGTTAGATTAGATAAGTTACTCTCTTGACGATGCCTCTCTTCATTTTTTTTGCGAATTTGACGATGCCTCTCATTGTCTTAGAGTAGACAGAAAATGACCGCACGTTTGGCTCCAACTTATCTTCAGCTAAAGCATTGATACATGGAAATTATACACATTTTATATGCTCGAACAATTATTGGAAATGTTACACCATTCGCTGATTCTTTTTAATCTGATTGAATGTATTTAAGTAATGACATGGAGAAATGCAGATGGGGTGTGGCATGTGGCTGAAAGGGTTGCTAGATTTGCTGTTGAAAGCATCCTTATGTTATCACCAAGGGCAACAAATTAATTTTGACTGATGAACCATTATCCTTTAATTTGATATACTCTGTATATTATAGTGTTAATCTTACAGGGAAGCAAATGGGAAACTGTTAGAACCCTTGCAACTTTTTAATAGTAGAATTTAGTATGATGCTCATAATAACCAAGCTAGAACAGAAAAGCTATTGAGCGTGGCAGTTGTTATCAGCTATTGTTTTCTTTTGTTACAAATTTTGACTATATAATATTTTGATCAGCTTTATACTTTTGTTTCAGCAAACAAATACCTCAATTTCTTCTTCGGCTTTGGTATACATGGAGAAAACATTCATAACTGAAAATAAAACTCAATACAAAATTGCCTCCCTGCTGAGCGCCAGCCAGAAAACGGCACATGTGAAGCCCAATGCACGTATCATCATGGGAAAAATGGAATGCCAACATAGAAGGCCGGCGCAGCAAGGCGCGCCAGGTCCTTCTAGTACATGAATATTTTATATTCATCTACACGTTTTGGGGCTACTCCCATCGGGAGAGCTGATCGCGCACCCGATAAAAAGATGGAAGCCTCGTCGATAAAAAAGAATGAACCCGAAGGTTCTAACAATCCAGCTCTTCGGCTTCTCTCGAACCTTGCACCGTTTTGAAGACCCGATAGATTTAAAAGTATCGGATGATGGGATAATTTAAATATGCCAACATCAACATCAAGCTCTTCGAGTAGTACAACTTGAGTCTACGCATGGTTGCAAGCACCCGTCCATAGACCCGGGGGCTACTTCCATCGGGAGCACTGGCCGCGCACCCGATAAAGAATAACCTCAACTCTACATCAAGCACAAGATTCATCAGATGATCAAGATATTCAGATGATGATAACTTTAGTCCCTGTCTGAAGTTTCACTTCGGCCAGACACTCGGGGGCTACTGATGTGAGCATTACCCTTCGAGTACCAGACATTGCTATACCCAGTACAGATTATGAAGATGGACCAGCACAAAGACTCGACAAGCTAGATCCATAAGGAATATCAACTTGGATTACAAGAAAGAAGACTCAAATACGAATCCTACTAGGACTCTTGTAAACCCTAGCTTGGTTGATATATAAAGCCAGGCAGGGGCACCCCTTAGAGGGGATATTCAGAAACAGAAAACATAGAGACGATACTCCTAGACATCACAACCCGCAGATTAGAAATAGACTAGATACAACAGCTCCGCCTATGGCGGCCCCCGTACACATATATTCATATAGTGGATTACTAGCAGAACGTAGCGATCCTCCACCGCAGGGACGTGAACCTGGGTACGTCGTGCCTTCTGTCACTCCCGAAATCTCCATCGTCGCCTTCCGTCAACCCTAAGCCCCTCATGGTGGGCATTGCCGGGAAACCGCCTCGTCAATATGAAATATGCATACGTTGATGAGAAAAATATATATCCTGTTATTATTGGTGTTAATCTTTCAGGAGAAGAAGAAACAAAATTACTGGAGGTATTGCGTGCCCGCAGGCCGGCCATTGGATATTCTCTTGATGATCTCAAAGGTATAAGTCTAGCTCTATGCATGCATAAGATTAATTTGGAACAAGATGGAAATCCCATTGTTGATTATCAACGGCGTCTTCATCCAAAAATGAAGCAAGTGGTAAGAAAAGAGGTAATCAAACTTATAGAGGATGGTATTATTTATCCTATAGCTGATAGTAAATGGATAAGTCATGTTCATTGTGTGCCTAAGAAAGGTGGAATCACTGTGGTTCCAAATGATGAAAATGAACTTATTGCTCAGCGCATCGTTACTGGCTATAGAATGTGCATTTATTTTAGAAAATTAAATAAATCTACTCGTAAGGATCATTATTCTTTACCTTTTATTGACCAAATGTTAGAAAGATTATCTAAGCATTCACATTTTTGCTATCTTGATGGTTATTTTGTTTTTTCTCAAATACATGTGCACAAATATGATCAAGAAAAGACTACTTTTACTTGTCCCTTTGGTACTTTTGCTTATAGAAGAATGCATTTTGGTTTATGTAATGCTCCTGCTACTTTTCAAAGATGCATGAATGCTATATTTGTTGATTATATTGAGAAGATTATGGAAGTATTTATGGACGATTTTTCTGTCTATGGTACCTCTTTCAATAATTGCCTATTCAATCTTAACAAAGTTCTGCAACGGTGTGAGGATCAACACCTAGTCCTTAATTGGGAGAAGTGCCATTTTATGGTTACGGAAGGTGTAGTCCTTGGTCATCGAGTATCTAGAAGAGGCATTGAAGTGGACCACGCGAAGATAGAAGCCATAGAGAAGCTACCATATCCGCAGGATATTAAAGGTATAAGAAGTTTCCTTGGGCATGCTGGGTTTTATAGAAGATTCATTAAGGACTTTTCAAAAATATCAAAGCCTCTTACTAATCTTTTGCAAAATGATGTTCCATTTTCTTTTGATGATGATTGTGTGGAGTCTTTCAATGTTTTAAAGAATGCTTTAATTAGTGTTCCTATAATTCAGCCACCTAATTGGAATTTACCTTTTAAAATTATGTGTGATGCAAGTGATTATGCGGCAAGTGCTGTTTTAGAAACAATAGTTGATAAGAAGTTAAATGTTATATATTGTACTAGTAAGACTCTTGATGGTGCCCAAAGAAATTATGCTACTACTGAAAAAAGAATTTTTATCTGTGATCTTTGCTTGTGATAAGTTTAGACCTTACATAGTGTATTCTAAAGTTATTGTGCACTCTGATCATTCCGCTATTAAATATCTTATGAATAAGAAATATGCTAAACCTAGACTTATTAGATGGGTTTTATTATTGCAAGAATTTTATTTACATATTGTTGATAGAAAGGGTGAGGATAATCTTTTAGCTGATCATTTGTCTAGAATGAAAAACATTCCGGATGATCCAACCCCTATTAATGATAGCTTTGCTAATGAACAACTTGCAAATATTAATGTGTTTAGTGCAAGGATAGCTTTGATAACTGCAAAACACAGATTAGATGTAGCTAGTTTCGAAATAAGAGTATCGAACCACGAGGTGCTACTAGCAGTGATCTTAATGCCCCTTGTTACTATTTATCTAGAATTACTTAAAGTTGTCTCAAATTTCAAGCGATGGATTTAATATAAAAGGGGTTTGTTGGGTGCTTTTGTTGAGTAAATAACTGAAATTGAAGAATGAAAATGCAACTAAAGATTATGTTTGGACTACAATAATACTAAAAATGTTCTTGGGGCACTACAGGAAAAGTTGCCATGGCCGACGAATTGAAAGTCGCGTCGTGGTTGTTGATGCACCATGCCCGATGATTTTTGCTGTCTCCGTGGTGCATGTAAATTTTTTTTTATCTCATTTTTAAGGCCATATAGCCCGACGTAAACGTGGAAAATGTCGCGTATGGTGGCCCGGGACGTGGTGCATGATGAATTCACGGGTGCGCCGATCGAGTCAATGCAAATCCACACCGCCCAGGGATGTAGGGCCCAGATGGCAGCCTCTCTAGCACTGTTTGTTTCTCGATCGCGCCATCTCGTTCAACATTCTCCGATCGAGCCGTTTACGATGTAGGATCATGGACCCCGCATGTCATCCTCTATGAATGAAAACTCTTTCTTTTCTTGGATTTTTTGACCCCCTGATTTCTAGCTATTTCCTTTTTCTTTTGATCCCATGCCGCCTTGAAAACGTTGAGACCGCTGCTGCAAAATGGACCCGCATGTCATCCTCTATGTACAATCAAGTTTCTTTTCTTGGAGTTATTTTTGGCACCTGATATTTGGTCACTTGCCTTTTTCTATCGATCCCGTGCCGCCTTTGAAACGTTGACACCGCTGCTGCAAAATGGGACCCGCATGTCATCCTCTATGTATAATAAAAGTTTCTTTTTTTGGATTATTTTTGGTTCCTGATATTTGGTCACTTGCCTTTTTCTTTCGATCTTATGCCGCCTCTAAAACGTTGAGTAAGCTGCTGGCTCATGGGATCCTCTATGTAAAATAAAAGTTTCTTTTCTTGGATTTTTTTCACCCTCTGATTTTTGGATATTTTCTTTTTCTTTTGATCCCCTCCCGCCTTGGAAACGTTGAGGATGTTGTTGCCTCATGGGTCCCGCATGTCATCAAGTTTCTTTTCTTGGAGTTATTTTTGGCACCTGATATTTGGTCACTTTCCTTTTTCTTTCGATCCCGTGCCACCTTTGAAACATTGAGTAAGCTACTGTAAAATGGGACCCTCATGTCATCCTCTATGTACAATCAAGTTTCTTTTCTTGAAGCTATTTTTGGCACCTGATATTTGGTCACTTGCCTTTTTCTTTCGATCCTGTGCCACGTTTGAAACGTTGACACCGCCGCTGCAAAATAGGACCCGCATGTCATCCTCTATGTACAATAAAAGTTTCTTTTCTTGGATTAATTTTGGCTCCTGATATTTGGTCACTTGCCTTTTTCTTTCGATCTCATGTCACCTTTGAAACTTGGAGACCGCTGCTGCAAAATGGGACCCATATGTCACCCGTTATGTACAATAAAAGTTTCTTTCTTGGATTATTTTTGGCTCCTAATACTTGGTCACTTGCCTTGTTTCTTTCGATCCTGTGCCGCCTTAGAAACCATGAGACTGCTGCTGCAAAATGGGACCCACATGTCATCCTCTATGTACAAACAATAAAGTTTCTTTTCTTGGATTATTTTTGGGTCCTGATATTTGTACACTTGCCTTTTTCTTTTGATCTCATGCCGCCTTTGAAACATTGAGGAAGCTGCTGGCTCATGGGTCCTGCATGTCATCCTCTATGTACAATAAAAGTTTCCTTTCTTGGAGTTATTTCTCCCTAATTTCTGGCTACTTCCTTTTTCTTCTGATCCTCTGTCGCCTTTGAAACGTTGAGGACACTGCTGGCTCATGGATCCCACATGTCATCCTCTGTGAATAATAAACCTTTCCTTTGTGGGATTTATTTTTGTTCGCTAATTTCTGGCTATTTGCCCTTTTTTGATTCACCGTCGCCATTGAAACAATGAGGACGCTGCTGTAAAATGGGTCCCAAATGTCATCCTCTCTGAACGATTAATGTTTCCTTTCTTGGATTTTTTTCACTCGTGATTTCTAGAAAAATAACTTTTTCTTTGGATCCCCTGTCGTCTTGTTAACGTTGAGGATGCTGCTGCAAATGGGTCCCATATGTCAGCCTTAATGTATAATGAACATTTCCTTTATTGGATTATTTTTGGGCCCTGCTTTATGGCTACTTGATTTTTTCTTTGGATCCCCTGCAGCCTTTAAAATGTCGAGGACGCTGCTGGCAAATGGGTCCCATATGTCATACTCTCTGAACGACAAACATTTCCTTTATTTGATTATTTTTGGCCCCCTAATTTCTGCCTACTTGGCTTTTTCTTTGGATCCCCTGTCGTCTTTGAAACTTTGAGGTCGATGCCGCAAAATGGGTCCCATATGTCATCCTCTCTGAACTATAAAGTTTTTCTTTCTTAAATTTTGTTGAGTCCTGATTTCTGGCTACTTGGCTACTTGGATTTTTCTTTAGATCCCATATGTCAGCCTCCATGTACACGAAATGTGTCATATCTCAGATGTACTATATGATTCAAAACGTTGCACTCGTTCACAACGAGTTTATCTTTATTTTGCAGACTTCAATACAAACTCTATCGCTCTATGATCTTCAAGTTGATAGAATACATCATGAAACTTTTTAGAATTTAAAAATTTAAAATCGACTTTTTGATTTTTTCAAAATACAACGCTCCATGCAGGTATGGAGTGATCAAGATTTTTCACACAGGGTATGGCAGTTTCAAAAATTGCAACCCCCAATAATACAAAAGAAATACTTTAAAAACAACTTGTACGTAGAATCTCCCTGTTTTTTCTGGTGAATCATAGGATCCATGTTGCATTAGAAAGAGGCCGAAAGTGAATGAGTAGCCCGTTTGTAGTTATTGGACATTATCGTCCGAGTAAGTAGGCCCACCTCAATTACCATGTAGACGGCAACCAAAAAGGGGAAATTTTGGCCCACGCGGGGAAAGTTGTACTTTTTTCTATTGGTAAGGTTAGCCTCATAAAAAAATGTCTGGTAGATGAGGCAGTGCTGGAAGTCTGATCGTTACTGAAGGTTGCACATTTGCGCCTAACATGCTTGTCAGCAGGAGCTTAGCTATTTTTTTGAATTTGTTTTGTTCAGTATGGTATTCGAAATAAAGATCTTCATGTCTGGTATATTTTGACTTTAAACAACAGAACAACGAGTGTTCATCACAATACAGCCAACAAAAGCAAATACTATTGTAACTAGACATGAACTACAATTCAAGCTTTCAAGTTTATCATAATAATACACCTGTATTATATTTGAGGAGCTAAGTACATATATAACGCTTTGCAGATTACGAATTTAAGATATTCTTAAAATCAAGATAGACCAACACATCTGGCACCTCTTTTTGTGAATTCCATCCTGGTACCTTTCAGGATGGAAGTGTATGTTCTATCAGGCAAACTACTGTAAGTAGCAATGGAAGGGAAGTTTGTTGGTGCATGCATACGTTCGCGAGGAACCAAATTCTGCATTTTGATTTCACCAGACAACAAAACAGCATGTGTTCTTCATAATACAACCAACACAAGCATTAACTAATGTAACTAGAGATATGGAGCCTTCATGTTTAACATAACATTGTGTGTGGAGCAGCCACGCACATATATAAGAGTACCATCATGTTGACCATAAATGCATCATCAAAGAGAGTGGTAAATATACTTATTGGCCACCTCTCTACAAAACAGTGGTAATTAGAACCGAACAGCCACCACCTTGTTTGAGCTGTGGTCCATATTGTTCCTCCAGTGGTGCGTGATTACCTTTACACTTGATGACCTTCTCGCAGTTGTCGTGATCAAATACGAGCACCTTCAAGGATCTAGTGTCAATCCTCTTGAATACCGTGAAGTATCATATCTTCAAGTCATGTGCTTTGACAAACTCTGACCAGCGTGCATCCATAACAATCTTGCCATCTTCCTCCTTCAGGCCGACCTCCCAGATGCAATCGGTGGAGATCTTCAGCTTGATGGTCTCTGGCCACTCACCTTCAAACCAGGGCTCAAAAGCACTAGGTATGACCCCATCTAACCCTGTCGGCAGTAACGGTAACTTCCAGAAGCTTCCAGGGCGGGTCTGCTCACTGGCATTTGGTGGCCTACTCATCAGGGAAGCTCCCTTTTTTTCAAAGATGAGCTCTCTACAAGCTTGATCTTGTTGCCTGAACAATGCAACAACAAAAATGGACACAATCAGATAATGTCCGCTAGCTACTGACCATAAGTGCAAAATAATACGACCTAAATAAAGATATCTAACAAAGTAAGTGGAGAATGGTATACTTATTGACAAGGTATCAACTTGTCAATGCCTATGGATTGTAGGCTAGGGTTTAGTTGGAAGTAGAGGGTAAGTAGATCTCGAAGGTTTCAGCTGAAAAGTACTCGACGATTATGAAAACTAGGGTTTGCAGATAATGATTCGATTGATTCTTCGTCCCTCGACTCCCCCTTTATATAGGAGGTGGAGCCGAGGGATTCGTGCTATACAAGTTTACAGAGTCCGAGACGGTTTCTAACTCATCCCGCCAGATTACAAATAACACTTCCTATTACAACTCTATCTTTCCCTTAAATACATCTTGGGCTCTCGAGTCTTCTTATTCTTCGGGTAGTGGGCCTTCAGTAAACCCCGGGTACTATATTCGGCAAGCCCATTTGGGATGCCTATGTCAGTAGCCCCCGAGATTTTGCTTGAATCGTAGAGTCAGGGAAAATCTCCACTGTTAATTTTTACTCGAAAGCTTTAACTTTTTATATTTCTTCACATAAAATTCTATATTGTACAGGGATACTGGTAGTTGGGGCTAGTTCATCTGACGGATCAGGTACTAGTTAACTGCTCTAGTGGCAATCCGCAAAAACCTACTTCAAAATCACGTCCCCGGACATGATCTCGGGATACTGGTGTAAACGTCGACAGGTGCCGCTTAAGGTCTTACCATTCTGTCGAGTCCCAGTCAAATTTATCGGGTACCTAACGCGTCCGTTAGGATTTTTCTTCGTATCTGTTGATACGGATAAAAGTAGCAGAGCGCAGTCTTTGGCGATGCCACGCCCAGCAGAACGTATCTGGGGTCTTACCTTCGCAAATTTGCGGCATTCAGAAATTGATCGCAACTTCGGCGTTCTGAGAATATATTGTCGAGTGCTTTTCCGGCTGTTGGAATGGCACATTTTATCGAGTCAAATATGACTTATGTTGTTCTCCCGATGGGAGTATATGTAGAGTTAATTATAACTCGAAATATACTCTCTTTGCTTTTCTATTTTTCCTTTGTTAATTTCATCGGGCACGCGAACAGCGTTCCCGATGGGAGTAGCCCCCGAGGCTACAACCAAGAACTTGTGCTTGGTTGTAGGCTCAACATTTTAGTCCATCTTGTCGCTATATTGTCATTATTTCCCAATATGATCTCTTTCTTCTTCTTCTTCTTCTTTTTTTATCTCTCGGGTGCGCGAACAGCGCTCCCGATGGGAGTAGCCCCCGAGGCTACAGCCAAGGACTTGTGCTTGGTTGTAGGCTCCCGCAATTTCTATATTGCCATACTCGAAACTTTACTTTCTGTCGAAGTAGCCCCCGAGCATTTGGGCAAAAACTTGTTTTTGATCAAAGGCTCCCGAAGTATTGAATAATTCTTCCTGTCGCCAATCTTCTTTTACTTTTCTTGTCGACATGCTTCCCTTAATCAAATTTACTTCATCCTTCTCGAATAGTCGTGATTTTCCTGCCCTGTGGGTCCATTGCTTCCACCTCGTTGACACGTCGTGCGAGTGGGGGACACACGTCCTCCGCTTTTTCTGGCGCACGTACGGTAACGCCTATCTCAGTAAAAATACTTTTTTGCCCTTGTATCTAGAAGATCTATTCTCACCACACGATTTCTTCATCCAACGGCACACTACTTCACCCAATTCTTATATAAACCTTTCTTCAACCTCCGTTCATCCCCTCGCTTGCGCCGCTCATCTGTTCCTCTTCGCAAAACTTCCCCTGCGCCCAACTCTCTCTGATCTTCCGCACGCTCATACATTGCTTTGCCCATTGCCGTTGATGCCACCGCGCGCGCGTCTGACTCGCCACAGCACTCCGGAATCCAAGATGGCCGCCGAGGATCTTGAGTGGGAGAGATCCAAAATCTCCAACCAAGACACCAACATGCTGAAGAGGCTCGGCCTCATGAAGAAGGAGGACGCCATCCGCTTTCCCAGCGAAGAAAGCTACCCCAAGCCTCCAATGGGGTATCGGGTTAGTTTTGTTGATCACCTGATCCGCGGCCTTTCGACCCCCATCCATGATTTCCTCCGCGGCCTTCTTTTCGTTTACGGGATTCAACTGCACCAGTTGACCCCTAATTCCATCCTTCACATTTCTATTTTCATCACGCTCTGCGAATGCTTCCTCGGAATCCCTCCCAATTGGGCTCTATGGAAACGCATTTTCTGCCTCCGCCGCAATGGCTCCCACAACGTCACTTATAACATAGGTGGCGTTGTTATCTGTGTTCGTACTGATGTTGACTATTTCGACGTCAAGTTTCCTGATTCTGTCCAAGGATGGCGCAAAAAGTGGCTCTACATTCACGAAGAAAGCGCCAACTCCGTTGAACACAACATAATCCCTTTCGACGGAAGTGCCAGAATTCAGCGCCGCCGTTCCTGGGATGCCGAAGCTTCCGAGGATGAGAAAAAGGCGACAGAGGCACTCATGTCTCGCATTCGTCAGCTTCAAAACACTCGAGGCAAGGAGCTGTCTGGTGTTCAAATCACTGCCTACTTCCTTAGGATTAGAGTGCAGCCTCTTCAGGCTCGCAAAAATCCCCTTTGGACGTACTCTGGTAAAAATGACGCCAACAGAATCTCCGATGATCTCTCCACCAAGGACTTGGAGAAGTTGGTTCGGAGACTTTCTCGCCTAGGCAAGGACCCAGTTCCTTCCTCTTGTCGCGTGGAACCGTACAGCTCCACCAATCCACTTCCCGAGGTATTTTGTCTTCCCGAGTTTTTATCCTGTTTCGCACTTTCTCTGCATCTCATTGTATTGTCATCTCTTTAATTTTCCTTTTGTCGCTATTTTTACAGAACCATCCTACTATGACTTCCCTTCCTCCTCTTCCTGAGGGTGGAGAAGTCGAAGAACAGGCCATCGTTGCCGAAGATACTCAAGGTTCTTCTGTTCCTGAAAGTGAAGTCGCGGGTTCTCACAAATCTGCAGCTTCTCGTGACAAAGAAATTGAGTCTGAAGCCAGTGAATCGACGCAATCCCTTCCTCCTGCTGTTTCTCCAAGGAACAAAAGGAAAAGGAATGATGCCGAGGATTCTGGCACCTCTAAGGCTGAAGAAGTTGTTCCTTCTCATCCGAAGGCAGCTTATGATCCTTACGTTGAATCCCTCGTCAGCTCGTAAGTCGTCTTTATTTCTCCCTATTTTTGTACTCGAAATATTTATCTTGTCTTGCTTTTTTTTTATGCTGCCGATTTTTTGGTCAACAGTGATGAGGAAGAAGAAGTACCAACTACTGACGTGGCTCCTCGGACAAGCACGTCGCGTACTGTACTTGCCTCAGACACGCTAGTTGAAGGGGAAGAAACGTCGCCTCCTCAACAAAACGTCGTCACCACTACTCCACCGTCAAGCCCCCTTGCTCCTTCACCAAAAAGGATAAGGGTGGAAAAGATTGTTGAACCTGCCCCTCAGTTGGGCAGTTCGTCGACTCTGCTCCTAGATGATGTAAGCTTGTCGACATCTATATTTTCCTTATTTTGTTTTTTCACACCTTTTCTCTTTTTCATGCCGATGTTTCTCTTGCTGTGTTCACGTTGAACAGCCTATGATCAAGGATCTTCTCCGCATCGGTTCCCAATTTATTGGGTACCGTGAATATGCTAATAGAACCGAAGGTAACGACTTTGATACTTGCTGTTTGTCCTTGATTTTTTACTCCTATTGCTTGCCGCGATTTTTGATCTTTCTTCTCTCTTTTTCTGTATCTCGACAGAGAAACTTGCAGAGGCCAACGAACGCGCCGACGCACTTGCTCGAAAACTTGAGCGAAGTGAGGCGGCCCGCAAGAAAGCCGACCTCGCTGCTAGCAAAGCCAAGGCCGAAGCTGATGAAGCCAAGGCGAAAGCTGCTGGTGTCGAGGAATTGCAGAAAAAACTTGAGGATGCTACAGCTGCCTTAGATGAGCACAAAGCTGCGCAAGCTTCTCGTGAAGAAGGAATCCTCAAGCGCCTGAAAACTCAGAGTCGCCGCACTTTCAGTAAGTTTGCTGATCCCTTCTATTTTTATGAGAATCGTTGTTTCTTGTCTTTTTACTAATGTTTTGTTTCCTTGACAGCCCAAACAAACCAGGATTTTGATCTGACGAATCCTGTCAATGACCCTGTCCTTGACGCACTTTCCTATCTGGAGCTTCATGGGTCCGAGATTCGTGAAGGTATGTCGAATGCTAGCGCAGTATTGTCGGCGTTGTTCCCCTACTTCTTCCCGAAGAAAGAGGAGCCCGCGACTTTTCTCAACCTTGCCAAGATGTTCAATACGCTGGAAGACCTTGGACTGAAGATGCGCCAGGAGAATATGAAGGTTGCCGTTGAAAACACTGTCGCTTTGGTTGCTGAAAGTCGACAGACTATTGACTGGATGAAAGTTGGCGACACCGAGCAAATAGATCAATCAAGGTGGAAGTCGCTAATCAAGGCAGCCAAGCCCAACACGAAGAAGATCTTGGCTTATCTCGGGATTAAGCCAGCGTCGACTCCTAGCTCGTCAAGGCCGGAGGTCTAGTTGCATGCCTCTGTTTTTCTTTCTGTTTCTTTTGCTCTTGTCACCAAAGTAATCATTTGGCAACACGTATTTCCTTAGCTCCACTGTAATGCCCTTGTAATTATTCCGAGAGATTAATGAAAAACTCTTATCTTTGCTTGTCGTTTGATGTTGTCCTGTTTAAATTTCAGTTGATATTTGATAACTATACTCCAACTTCCGCTCCTTCCAATGTTTCGCCTTCTTCTTCTCGCGCGAGGAGAGCTTTTGCTGATACCGCACTTTTCCGACGATACCTTGTCGCAAGAACTGGACGAACTTCGACAACAACTTCAGTATGCGAAGAAGCAAACACTTATGATGATGGAGCAATCTCGTAAGTCATCTGAAGCCGAAAAAGTTGCTCTCCAGCAAGCTCGCGAGGCCGTGGCTGCTAAGGAAATTGCTGCTTCCGAGGCTGAAAAGGCGACTACTCGAGAAAATTTCATGCTCGAATTAATGAATGAAGCCAGTGCAGATATGTCGGGTATGCCTGTTTCATCCTCTGATATCTTTCATCTTCATGCTATTGTCTCTTAAAGGTTTCCACTTCTTTGTTTTGATAGGTGCCTTTATTGATGCTGCTGCCGAGGAAGAGAGGGTAAATGCTAGGACAAACCTCCTTGTTAATCTTTCCCTGGATCATGGTTCTTTGTTTTGGGCTACCCCAGAGAGGACCCGCCAAATTGTCAGATTTCAAGATCGCACCTCTCAAACTCGCGACTTCCTTGACTTCTGTACCAAGACCTTGTCCATGGTTTACAACTCCATGTTTCCTCGGAACGTCCAACCAAAAACTCTTCCTGAATTGATGGAAAGGTTCAAGGATGCTCGCAGTATCCATGATTTTGTCAAAGCTCAACTAGTAGCTGGCGCCAGATTTGCTCTTATCATGCTCCAGATCTGCCACTCGAATCTTGACCTCACCCAAGTTGTCGCGAAGGTTCACCAAAAGGTAAAACGTCGGAGAGTTGGTGTTGACAGGATTAACACGAAGGTTACGCCTATAGCCGAAGAAATGATTGAGGACCTTCTTCGGATGGACGCCGACTTTTTTGCCGATGGCCATTATGCCGATTTTCTTGGTGCTGCTCCTGAAGAAAATAGAGTTACTCTTGATGACATATTGAATCAAGACTAGTTGTTTTCCTCTTGTAGATATTTCTTCTTTGTAATCCATGACTATATTGTAAAGCAATCATTATATTTTTCTGTTTGTCTAGCCCCCGAGTGTTTCGGTGACTCTTTACTGTATTTGTATATTTGCGAGGTTTTGAACCAAGGCATTTATATATTTATGGGGAATATGAGCCCCCGAGCTTTTTATTGAGTACTATTTTGTATTTTTATTGACTCACGAGGTATTTGAATACCAAGGCAAGGCTTTTCTGTTGTTGATGAACTATATTGAAATTCGTCGGAGCAAAGACTTTGATCATGTCGATAAAGAAGAAAAGTTATATTGTCACTATCTTTATTATATTGCAGCACCGCGAGCCTGCCTCATTAAAAACCTTCTCCGGCCCCACTCGGTGCCCCGAAAAAGGAAAAGAGTGCGTCTGAAAACTCGCGGGCGTTTCAGTACATTGAAGTTTTACAAGGACTATATTTCGACTCTAAGCGTAGAAACGCCTAAGTTGCGCCACGTTCCAGGGGTTTGGCTCCTCCAGCCCTGTCTTCTTGTCCTTTATCCTGTATGCTCCTCCTCCGATTACTTCCGTAACAATGTAAGGGCCAAGCCATGGTGACTCGAGTTTTTCATCACTTTTTTGCGTGAGCCGAAGAACTAGGTCTCCCACCTGAAAAGATCTTGGCCGCAAACGTCGACTGTGGTAATTCTTCAAGTCCTGTTGATATTTGGTTACCCGAGATAATACTTCATCTCGGGCTTCATCAAGTGCGTCGACATCGTCTTCTAGCGCTCTTCTCGACGTTTCTTCATCATATTCAGCGACACGTGGAGAGTTGTGCTCTATCTCGATTGGTAGTACTGCCTCTGCTCCATGAACCAGGAAAAACGGAGTTTCCTGCGTTGCTGTGTTTGGTGTTGTTCGGATGCTCCACAACACGCTTGGTAGTTCTTCTGGCCAGGTATGTCGAGCTTTTTCCAGTGGTCCTAATAAGCGCTTCTTGATGCCATTGCAGATGATGCCATTGGCTTTCTCGACTTGCCCATTGGTTTGAGGATGTGCAACTGACGCAAAGTTCAGCTTGATACCCACTTCTTCGCAATAATCTTTGAATTCTGGGATGTGAGATTCTGCCGTTGTCTGTGACGATGCTGTGGGGCACTCCAAATCTGAAGACGAGGCCTTTTACGAATTTTACTGCGGATGCTCCATCTGGTGAATTTATCGGCTTCGCTTCTATCCACTTTGTAAACTTATCGACAGCTACTAGCATGTACTCCTTTCCTCCTGGCCAGGATTTGTGTAACTTACCCACCATATCAAGTCCCCATTGAGCAAAGGGCCATGACAATGGTATTGGTGCTAGCTCTGCTGCTGGAGAGTGAGGTTTTGCGGCAAACCTTTGACACGCGTCGCAAGTTCTTACTATGTCCTTGGCGTCCTCGATTGCTGTCAACCAGTAGAATCCTGCCCGAAAAACCTTGGCTGCGATAGCTCGACTACTTGCGTGGTGGCCACATATTCCTTCGTGTACATCCTTCAGAATTATTCTTCCTTCTTCGGGTGTGACGCACCTTTGCAAGACGCCTGAAATACTTCGCTTATACAATTCTCCCTTGACCACCGTGAAAGCTTTGGAGCGTCGAATTACTCGCCTTGCCTCAACTGGATCGTCGGGTATTTCTTTCCTTAGGATGTATGATATGTACGGCTGCATCCACGGTATCTGTATCACCATGACCAGGTCCTGATCTTCTTCGTCCTCTTGCTTTTCCTTGGTAGCCCCCGAGGGTTTCTTCTCCTTCTTTTTTGATTTTGTCGACTTAGTGGATCTCTCTGTTATCTCTTCCCAGAATACACCTGGCGGCACTGCAAGGCATTGCGACCCGATGTTTGCAAGAACGTCGGCTTCGTCGTTGCTCAATCTACTAATATGATTTACTTCGCATCCATCGAACAACTTCTCGAGCTCGTTGTACACCTCCTTGTATGCCATCATGCTATCATTGACTGCGTCACACTGGTTCATAACTTGCTGTGCTACCAATTGTGAGTCGCCAAAGACTTTTAGTCGAGTTGCACCGCAGGCTTTCGCCATCTTCATCCCGTGTATGAGAGCCTCATATTCTGCTTCATTGTTAGATGCGTTAGGGAACGTCATCCGAAGGATGTACTTCAACTTGTCGCCTTCAGGTGATATGAGTACTACTCCTGCGCCAGCCCCTTCTAGTCTCTTGGACCCATCAAAGTTCATGGTCCAGGTTCTCGATAAGTCTGGGGGTCCTGTGTTTTGCAACTCCATCCACTCTGCGATGAAGTCCGGCAGAACTTGCGACTTGATTGCTTTTCTTTTTTCATACGTGATGTCCCGAGGGGAAAGTTCTATTCCCCAAAGGGAGACACGACCCGTAGCTTCTGGGTTGTTCAATATATTTGACAAAGGAGCTTCATTGACCACTACGATCGGATGTGCCGAAAAATAGTGGCGCAATTTTCGTGCTGTCGTGAACACTCCATATGCTATCTTTTGGTACTGAGGATACCTTTGTTTTGAGGGCGATAAAACTTCGCTAACGAAGTATACTGGCCTCTGCACGCCGTGGAGTTTTCCTTCTTCTTCCCTTTCGACAACTAACACCGTGCTCACCACTTGGGGTGTGGCTGCGATATACAGCAGGAGAGGTTCCCTTTCTTTTGGTGCCACCAAAATTGGTGGTGTCGAAATTGTGCGCTTCAAATCCTCGAAAGCTCTGTCGGCTTCTTCGTTCCACTGGAATTTGTCTCCCTGTTTTATCAAAGCGTAGAACGGCAACGCTTTTTCTCCCAACCTCGCGACGAATCTGCTCAAAGCTGCGACTCGCCCAGTTAGCTGTTGTATTTCTTTCAACTTTGTTGGCTTCCTCATTGTTACGATAGCTTGTATTTTATCGGGGTTTGCTTCAATCCCTCTTGCTGAAACTAGGAACCCCAGAAGTTCTCCTGCTGGGACGCCGAAAGAACACTTCGTCGGGTTCAGTTTGAGGCAAAACTTATCAAGGTTGTCGAAGGTTTCCTTGAGATCCTCGATCAGCGTTGCCCCCTTTTTTGATGTTATGACGACATCATCAATGTATACTTGCACGTTCTTCCCAATCTGTGTCACCAAACACTTCTGCATCATCCTCTGATATGTTGCTCCCGCATTTTTTAGACCAAAGGGCATTGTTCTGTAGCAAAACATGCCGTAAGGTGTAATAAACGCGGTCTTTACTTCATCTTCTTCTTTCAATCTGATCTGGTTATAACCAGAATATGCATCCAGGAAGGAAAGACGTTCACATCCAGCCGTGGAGTCGATAATTTGATCGATCCTCGGGAGGGGAAAGTGATCCTTTGGACAATGTTTATTGAGACACGTAAAGTCGACGCACATGCGAAGGACCTTAGTGTTTTTCTTCGGCACCAACACAGAATTTGCTACCCATCTGGCTTCTGTGAATATCTCTTTGATAAAACCAGCTTCTTGTAGTCGACTGATTTCTGACAGCATGGCTTTGCAGTTTGGTTCCGAAAAACGCCGCAAAGGTTGTTTGATTGGTCTCGCTAGTGGATCCAAGTTTAGGTGGTGCTCGGCAAGTTCCCTGGGTACTCCTGGCATGTCAGCTGGACACCATGCGAAGATTTTCCAAAGGTTTTCACGGAGGAACTCGACGAGCGCGCTTTCCTATGCGATATCCATGTCGTTTGCGATAGATGTCGTCTTTTTGGGTCTGTCGGGTGAATCTGCACCTCTTTTGAATTTTTCTCGATCTGAAAGTTGATTCTTTGTTTGGCCTTCCAACGTCGGCGCGATACGTCGTAATCAGTCATGCTTTTTGACGCCAAGTACTCAGCTTGCATCCCGAAAGTTTCTGATAACCGGTGGAAATCCTTGTCGCACTTATCGGCTAAGGCAAAGCTTCCTTTGACTGTGATTGGTCCCTTTGGTCCAGGCATCCTCCACAACAAGTATGTATAATGTGGCACCGCCATAAATCTAGCATATGCTGGTCGTCCCAACAAAGCGTGATATTGCGACGGAAAATCCACGACTTCAAACTCGAGCCTCTCGATTCTATAATTTTCTCGGGTCCCAAACTGAACGTCGAGATTGATCTTTCCCAATGGATAACTTGGTTTCTCCGGTGTGATGCCGTGGAACCTTGTGTCTATTGGTTTCAAGTTTGCTAAGGATATATTCATCTTCCTCAATGTATCTGCATACATAAGGTTCAAGCTGCTGCCGCCGTCTATGAACACTCGAGACACATCAAATCCCGCGATAACTGCTGGCAAAATAAGTGCTGACTGCCCTGGTCGAGGAACTTGCTGCGGATGATCTGCTATTGTGAAACCGATATCTTGTCCTGACCAATTAAGGTACTCAACTGTTGGTGGAGGCATTTTCTCTGCCATAAACACCTGTCGTGAAATTACTTTCTGAGCTCTATTGGACGGCCTTCCCTTCTGAATCATCGACACTGCTCCATTGGAGTTAGGATCAACATAAGGTGGTGGTGCAGGTGCTGCCGCTATTCTGAGCTGATGCCGATTGTCGTCTGTAATCGCGGGAGGAGGCGGCAAGTGAATCTCGCTTCTGGGTTCTCGAGGATTTCTCTGTGCTGCCCGCGCATTAGCGTTCTCTGCATACCGCAACATTGCTTGAAAATTTCGATAGTCTTTTACGCAAGTGCCCGACCGTCTTTTGCCGTTCTTTGTCGAGGAAAAAGTGCATCTGGCACGGTCCGTTCATCATGTCTTCAGGGGACACGAAAGGTCTTGGGAACCTAGGCCCGCTATTTTGCCTGTTGCGTGAATCATCCCTGTTATCACCTCGCTGTTCACTGCTTCTCTGGTAATCATCTCTGTTGCTTCCTCCTGTATTTGTCCGAAAACCTGCCGAAATTTGTCCTGGAGCGTCGTAGTTCTGGTACGTCCGAGGAAATCTTCGCCTCGGTTGATAGTTTCGACCACGGTCCTCCTCTGGCGACCTGTGTCGTTTGTTGTGGACAGCGTCTTCTCCATCTGCCCATTTATTTGCTATCTCCATTAACGCGGATACTGTCTTTGGATTGGTCCTTCCCAAGTCCTCGACAAAATCTCCACGCCTGACTCCTGCGACGAACGCATCTATTGCCCTCTCGTCAGATATATTTTCTGCCGAGTTTTTGATGATATTCCACCTTTGGATGTACTTTCTCATTGGCTCATCTGGCTTTTGTCGACATGCTCTCAACTCCTCTAACGACGCGGGTTTTTTGCACGTGGATCTGAAGTTCTTGACGAACACGTCCTCGAAACTTTCCCAGCTGTCGATGGATCCTGGAGCGAGTTTCTTTATCCACGATCGTGCGGCTCCACTCAAGTGCACCTGGATGCTTTGCATGGCTGTTGCCCTAGTTCCTCCTGTCAGCTTCACCGTCTCCAGATAGTCGACTAGCCAATCCTCTGGATCTTGAAGGCCGTCGAACTTCTTGAAATTATCGGGTAACTTGAATCCTGAGGGGACTCGAGTTTTTCGGACTCTCCTCGTGAAGCATGGTAAGCCGCACATATCTTCGTCGTTAAGTTCTGGGGATTGCCGATGATCCCTTCTGCTCTGCCGCGCTCTGTCGACTCTTGCTTGTGCTGCTGTGTCTCTTGCTCCACTTGGCCCTTCAGGTGCTGCCGCTGTTGCTGCTGCGGGTCGTGGACTATTTTGCCTTGCCGCTCCTTCGGGAGGCGTTGATACAAACGCTGTCCCCATAGCTCCAACTCCTGCTACCGCCATATTGTACAGTGTTTCCCTTGGATCACCTGGAGGTGGTTTAGATGCAAGGATAAAAGCATGTGTCGCCATATACCCAGCCTCTGGTGTCTTAGGGATGATGTTTCCTCTTGTATCTATCGACATAAAGGACATGTCGAGGTTTTGGACCAAGTGCTCTCTTTCTGCTTCGGGTATGTGTTGTAGCCTTGATCTTGCTCTGTTCCGCGCCTCCCGGTGGCTATCACCCGTAGTTCTAGATTGTCGACTTAGATCTGCCCTTCTCCTGCTGGATGCAGAAGCTGCCTCCTTCCTCCTGTTCAACTCAGCTGTCTGTTTTTCCAATTCCCTGGCAGCTCGTGCGAGCCTATATTGATATGCTTGCAATTCTTCTGGTGTGGCTGTGGTAGCCATTGGTTCTGTGCCGTTCATAGCTCTCGCAGCTCTGTCCCACGCTGCTTGTGAAAGTTGAACTCTATCTCGCGGCTCTGGCCCGACGTATTTGTTGCCCAGGCCTTGTCGCAGATTGGAGGGATCGACGTATGGATTTCCCAGACTGTCGAAAGCCTCAGATGTCTCCTCTTGATCTTCAATGGCGCAAATCTGATGATACTTTGTACTCAGATCTACGCTGGGTTTGGTGACATCATCGTTGAGATTGATGAAGACCTTGCCCACTGTCAGAGATTTGTCGATGAAATCGTAACTGTCGACATCGCTTGAGCCATCGCTTATATATGAGTCCGCAGATGACTCAAACGACATGTCGTTGAAGATCTTGGCGAGTTTCTCTCTTGCTCTGGTGCTGACGTAGCGTGTCGCCGAGGTTTCTTCTTCTCCTGACTCGATTGACGATACATAGTTTGAAAAATCGGAATCGACCACCGACGATCCCGACGAAATCGGAATCTCGACACGATACGATCCTTCCTTCTCGACGCGAAAGTGAAACCTTCCGAACGTCATCTCCATGGGCTCCGCCAGATACGCATATGCATCCAAACGGGAGGGTGGGTGAGGAACAAAATCGACAAGACCAGCAACGATCTGTTTACCTCGATCCATTGTGTTGCTTGCGGTTGACGATGTCGAAGATCTTGAGCGTGCCATCGAGATCAGCTCCTTACGCCTCTAGTTCCCACAGACGGCGCCAATTGACAAGGTATCAACTTGTCAATGCCTATGGATTGTAGGCTAGGGTTTAGTTGGAAGTAGAGGGTAAGTAGATCTCGAAGGTTTCAGCCGAAAAGTACTCGACGATTATGAAAACTAGGGTTTGCAGATAATGATTCGATTGATTCTTCGTCCCTCGACTCCCCCTTTATATAGGAGGTGGAGCCGAGGGATTCGTGCTATACAAGTTTACAGAGTCCGAGACGGTTTCTAACTCATCCCGCCAGATTACAAATAACACTTCCTATTACAACTCTATCTTTCCCTTAAATACATCTTGGGCTCTCGAGTCTTCTTATTCTTCGGGTAGTGGGCCTTCAGTAAACCCCGGGTACTATATTCGGCAAGCCCATTTGGGATGCCTATGTCACTTATGAAGCCCACAATCTGAACATTATTATTCTGAATCTAGTTTGGCCAATTCGTAGGACCGGTATATCAGCTTCAACTCATAAAACTGAGAAAAAACTTAGCAACAGGGATAGAACTATAGATAGCATGGCAAGGTCTAGCATTAAAGTACTGCAGTTTATCATTGTAAAGTACAGATCGATCAAGCAAAACAACAAAAATGCATCATCATACAAAACACCTATGCAAATCATGCCCATAGTCGCCTCTCACAAATCTTCATAGGCCGTGGATCGGTCAATACGAAAATTGAAATTACTAGATCTCGCCTGCTTTCAAGCGTAATCCTAGTCCCCACAAACGGGTCAACTCTTAGATGAAAAATACTCCATAAAAAATCATCACATCATCTAAATTTAGGGTTTCAGGGATTACATAGTTACATACACAACGCACTGCTGCCGCAGAGGAGATGGGGGTTGATCCGCCGTCGTAGGATGATTTCCGCCGCCAACCGCCGCTTCGGTAGCAGTGGTCGTCAATGGAGGGATGCGAGATGGCGAGAGAAGATAATGGGAGTGAGAGGGGAGTATGGTGGCGGGTAAGGGAATAAGTGCCGCTTGTCTCAGAAGAACCGAGGGCACACAGACGCACTCCAAACACAGATAGGCGCACTGGCAACTAAAAGCAACGTCTCACTGACATGTGAGGTATGGACCTATGCGTCAGTGGAAGTCTGTAGAATCCTACAATGCGTCTACTGTTCGAAGACAAACACTAACTTTTTTTTAACAAACCAACTATCACCTGGGCTACCCGTGCACCCGGCCTACTGGGCCTGCTACGTGGAGCCGAGCCCTCAACAAATTATGGTCCATTTAGGATAACTTTGGCGGCTGAAGGGATTCGTTGCATAGAAAACAAAAAATTTCCTACCGCGAGAATGCAATCCAAGCCAAGATGCAATCTAGAAGACGGGAGCAATGAGGGGATGATCAAGACTAACCCTTGAAGAAATTCCAAAGCCTACAAGATGAGGCACTTGTTGCTGCGGTAGACGATCACTTGCCGCTTGCAAAAGCGCGTAGAAGATCTTGATCACCGGTGCCACGAACGGGCAGCACCTCCATACTCGGTCACACGTTCGGTTGTTGATGAAGACGACGTCCACCTCCCGTTCCAGCGGGCAGCGGAAGTAGTAGCTCCTCTTGAATCTGACGGCACGACGGCGTGGTGTCGGTGGTGGTGGAGAAATCCGGCGGAGCTTCGCTTAAGCGTGCGGGATGTGGTGGAGGAGAGAGACCGCTAGGGTTTGGGGAGAGGGGCGCCGGCCAGGGCACCCATGAGGGGTGCGGCCATGGTGGAGGCTTAAGTGGCCGGCCAGCCCCTCTCTCCCCCTCTTTATATAGGTGGAGGCCCCAAGGTTTAGGTCAAAGAGTCCGAATAAGACCCCAACAAAACCTTCCAAGTGTCCAAACCTAGGGGGAGTGGGACTCCCCCCTTTCCTTGGTGGGGTGGCCGGCCACCATGGTGGGGAGTCCACTTGGGACTCCTCCTCCCTTAGGTTGGCCGGCCAAGGTGGGTGGAGTCCCTCTGGGACTCCACCTTCCATCCTTATTTCTTCCGGACTTTTCTAGAACCTTCTAGAACCTTCCGTAGAACCTTCCGGATCATTTTAATTCACATAAAATGACATCCTATATATGAATCTTATTCTCCGGACCATTCTGGAACTCCTCGTGATGTCCGGGATCTCATCCGGGACTCTGAACAAATATTCGAACTCCATACCATATTCAAGTTCTACCATTTCAACATCCAACTTTAAGTGTGTCACCCTACGGTTCGTGAACTATGCGGACATGGTTGAGTACTTACTCCGACCAATAACCAATAGCGGGATCTGGAGATCCATAATGGCTCCCACATATTCAACGATGACTTTAGTGATCGAATGAACCATTCACATACGATACCAATTCCCTTTGTCACGCGATATATTACTTGTCCGAGGTTTGATCTTCGGTATCACTCTATACCTTGTTCAACCTCGTCTCCTGACAAGTACTCTTTACTCGTACCGTGGTATGTGGTCTCTTATGAACTCATTCATATGCTTGCAAGACATTAGACGACATTCCACCGAGAGGGCCCAGAGTATATCTATCCGTCATCGGGATGGACAAATCCCACTGTTGATCCATATGCCTCAACTCATACTTTCCGGATACTTAATCCCACCTTTATAACCACCCATTTACGCAGTGACGTTTGGTGTAATCAAAGTACCTTTCCGGTATAAGTGATTTACATGATCTCATGGTCATAAGGACTAGGTAACTATGTATCGAAAGCTTATAGAAAATAACTTAATGACGAGATCTTATGCTACGCTTAATTGGGTGTGTCCATTACATCATTCATACAATGATATAACCTTGTTATTAATAACATCCAATGTTCATGATTATGAAACTAATCATCCATTAATCAACAAGCTAGTCAAGAGGCATACTAGGGACTTCTTTGTTGTCTACATATCACACATGTACTAATGTTTCGGTTAATACAATTATAGCATGATATATAAACATTTATCATAAACATAAAGATATAAATAATAACCACTTTATTATTGCCTCTAGGGCATATCTCGTTCAGTCTCCCACTTGCACTAGAGTCAATAATCTAGTTTACATTTGTAAAGATATAACATCTTGGCCTTCTGGTGCTTTATCATGTTTTACTCACGGGAGAGGTTTTAGTCAACGGATCTGACGCGCTCAGAAACGTATGTATTTTGTAATTCATTTGCGTCTCAACGCATCACTCATTTCCAAATGAGTCGGCATTTAAATATGTTTGGTCTTCTGGTGGAACCTTAATTCCGCGGTCTGAAATATGTCACTAATATTGTCACACACAATATAGCTTCAAAATTCTGACTCTGTCGGAACTACACCAAGTTCTCAAAGAACCTCTTGACTTAACATCCTTTGTCATTGTCAAAACAATGACATACTCTGCCTTCTTTTGTAGAATCCGTCACAATATTTAGAACTCTTCTAAATCTAGCATAGACAACTTCTAGCTCATTGTGCTACCTTTTTAAACAACACTTAGTCCAATTTGAGATTTGAAATTTTATTTCATATGTGACAAAACTAATTTCGGTGCAACACCTTACAGCGATTTGTTTTGTCATTTCTCCTTATAAAACTATATATATATACTTGGTTCTTCTTAAGTACTCAAGAATATTCTTACTGTTTTTCAGTGATCATCACATGAATCATTCTGGTACATGCTCATAACACTTTTAGAGCATAGGACATCTGATTGTGTACATATTATTCGTGATCTATAATCACTCATGTGTTTTTACTCATTGAGTGTCAGATACACTCAAGTCTTGTTAAAACTTAACATGACAAGAATATTTTCTTAATATTTTTATATTGAACTATTTCAATATCCATTCTATGTACTTTGACTTGAACATATTATGTGTTTCAATCTATCTTCATAGATCTTGACACAAAATTTGTTTCAGTCCATATCACTTTCATTGAAGTTAATTTTTCAATGAAACCTTTTAATCAAGTATGTAATTACATTATTTATAACCAACTATATGTCTTCTACATAAGTATTATAAATATGTCTCAACGCTCCCACTTAATTTCTTGCAAATGCAAGCCTCTTCATCGTCTCTGATGAAATCAAAAACTCTTTGACTATTTCATCCAGTGAAGATTCAAACTCCGCTATACTTACTTCATCAAATTGAAGTTTGTATACCTATCTAGTATTCCATGGACCAGCAAAACTCTTGGTTGTATCATGTATACACCTTTTAATACATACTTCTGATAAGTAATGTATTTTGCCATCCTACTAGCACATCTCATAAAAGAAATATGTAGTGATTACTAGAATAATCCACATACACTATAAGCATTGCTACGGAAGATCTAATCTTATCGTAGTCAACTCTTTGAACTTTGTCGTAAACAATTTTTCGACAAGTCGAGCTTCTTTAAGGATATTCTATCCAAGTCCATCAATTTTATAGATCCATTTACTTTCAAAAAATATTTATCTATCTTGGATTTCATGGCATATAGCCATTTTAACGGAGTCAGGGCCCATCATAACTTCTTTGTTTGTAGTTGGTTTATCATTGTTCAAAATCAATCCTTTGTTCACAAATCATTTATTTGATCACAAAGTAAACCATACCTACAAGGTTCAATATGTACTTCGATCTCCATGGCTAAAACACTTTGTAGTCATGTGAGCCATGTTCGTCATGGTCGCTTCCGGAACCAATTTCCGATGCTGCGCTACTCTGATCATTATGCTCAGGTTCATAAACCTTATCAAATTATATTGTCCTCCCACTCAAATACTTCACTAGAAAACAATTTCTTGGAAATAAGCAAGTAACATTAACAAACACTTTTGTTGTTTACTTCATAGTGGAAAGAATTCCCAATCAATTCTTTGGGATAACCAACAAAGACATTCATCCGATTTTGGTTGTTAACTTTTAGACCAAAATTTAAAGAAAGGACTATTAGGATTTATACCCATGCCATAACTCGTATGGTGTCATTTCTACGGATCATGATGATGCTCTATTCAGTGTAAAAGCGGTAGTCACTAAAGCATAATCCACAAAAATATAATGGCATCAATATTTTATCTCATCATTGATCCAACAAGGTTTGGATACATATCTCGGATACTATATTATCATTATGATTCTCCAAGAAATGTGAGTTGTAGAAAAATTTCATAACTCTCTTAGATGTTCGCTAAAACTCGTAATTCAAATATTTCCACCATGATCCAATCATAGATATTTGACTTTTCTATTACGATGATTTCCACTTCATGTTGAAATTTATTTGAACCCATTCAAATGTTTCAAACTTCTTCCTTATCGAATATATCCACATATATATACTCAATTCATTGTTGAAAGTTTTCATGAAGTAGAAGAATCTCCCGCACACAACTATGCTCAGTGAACCATATACATCATTATGTATTTTTTCACTAAGTTTGTTGCCCGTTCAACTCTTGGCCTATGAACGGTATTTTAATCATTCTCTTCAGAAAAGATTTGCAAGCGCCAAATGATTCAAAAATCAAATGACTCCAAAAATCCATTTGCATGGAGTTCCTTCATGCGTTCCTTTCTACCATGACCTAAATGGCGGTTCCAAAAATAAGTGGAATTCAAATCATTTGCCTTATGGCATTTTAGCGTCAGTTTTATGTATGTGTGTTTCACCATTAAGATTTATAATAACTTATCCATCGTACATGGAGTAATGTCATAATTTGAACAACTCAGTGTTTTCATTTGACCAGAGCAAAATAACAATTATTAAGTTCTTTATTATAAATTCTAAGGGCTAGATAGAAGGCCAACGACGAACACAATAACACTTTATTTTGTTCCAGACGTGCATTCCTATCATATTCCTTGTCAGTCACTTAGGCCATTGTATTCTTGTATTGCGTTGTTTTGTATGACACTTCATACCAACCAATATGGTACTAATACCCAAGAATTTCATCGTGTGACTTAACTAGGAATACAACCATAACATGTATATCATTTATATACACCTGAGCTAGACTTTCTAGTCTTTTCTTTTCTTTTTGCCAAAATATCTTTTGCAGTTTCTCTTTTAGTTTTCCTCATTATTCAGAAAAACACTTCAACATCAATAACTTCTAGGTTTGTTGGTCAAATACCAATAACCTTGCGGTTCTTACTTTGAAGTTGATCATCATATGACAAGTGTTCTAGATTTCACTTATTAGTAACTTTGTAATACGATGAACAATTTCACTCATAATTTTATCCATCAGTTCATGACAACTTTTTGAGACCATGTCTGTACATGCTAGGCTCATAAAGTTTAACCTCAGTATTCGCATGTGCAAATCTGGCTTGCACCCGTTGTAAGCACACGTAGAATCTATAACACCCGATCATCACGTGATGCTTCGATACGACGAGTCTTAGCAACGGTGCATACTAAGGATGATAACTTTATGGATATGCGAATATCGTTAGTGCCCCAATAGTTGGAGGATTGTGACGCCTGGCGTCTTCAACCTTCATACATTCCCATAAAACTTATGAGTTTATGTAGTCTCACCAAAATATATTCTATCATCTTGCAATAAGGTCTTAGATATCACATATATCTCATACCTTGATTATTTCTGAAAACTAAATTTTCAGCTCCTTACTTTTCAAACAAATTTGAAATTCAAGTTTGACGGAGACAAGATAACTTTAGGTACTAATTGAAAAATTTAGCTCTTTGAATCAACAATGTGAGGTTTACTAAAAGTTTGCAATAGGACTTAATCAATTCTTGATTCTTTAACAATACAGTACTAATCCGTAAAGTTTCTTGTCAGATTTTAACAGTATTTCTATCTCAATAACAAGACTAGCGCATGGTAGAAAACAGATGCCAATACTACAAAATTAATTCAAAATACTACTCAGACTATGTTTATGATAATTAGTTCATGTTTTAATCTAATTACTAATGAACTCCCACTTAATACAACATCCCTCATAGTTGTTAAGTGGTACACGATCCAAATCCACTACACAAAAACCGATCATCACGTGAGATGATGTAGCTTCAATGGTGAACATCAACATGTTGATCATATCATCCATATGACTCATGTTCAACCTTTCGGTTTCCGTTGTCCCGAGGCCATGTCTGTACATGCTAGGCTCGTCAAGCAAACCCAAGTATTCCGCGTGTGCAACATGGCTTACACCCGTTGTATGTGAATCGTTGAATCTATCACATCCGATCATCACGAGATGCTTCGAAACGACGAACTGTACAACGGTGCATACGAGGGGAGAACACTTTATTATCTTGATATTAATGTGAGGGATCATCTTATAATGCTACCGTCGCGATCTAAGCAAAATAAGATGCATAAAGGATAAACATCACATGCAGTTCATATGTGATATGATATGGCCCTTTTGTCTTTGCGCCTTTGATCTTCATCTCCAAGGCACGGACATGATCTCCATCATCTTCGGGCATGATCTCCATCATCGTCGGCGTAGCGTCAAGATTCATGGCGCCGTCTTCATGGTTGTTCACCTCATGTAGCAACTATTACAACTACTTTGAAATACTACTCAACATGAAATATAAAGACAACCATAAGGCTCCTGCCGGTTGCCACAATACAATAATGATCATCTCATACATATTCATCATCACATTATGGCCATATCACATCACCAAACCCTGCAAAAACAAGTTAGACGTCTCTAATTTGGTTTGCATATTTTACGTGGTTTAGGGTTTTCGAGAGAGATCTAATCTACCTATGAACATGAACCACAACGGTGATACTAATGTTGTCAATAGAAGAGTAAATTGAATCTTCATTATAGTAGGAGAGACAGACACCCGCAAAGCCTCTTATGCAATACAAGTTGCATGTCGAACGAGGAACAAGTCTCATGAACGCGGTCATGTAAAGTTAGTCCGGGCCGCTTCATCCCACTATGCCACAAAGATGCAAAGTACTCAAACTAAAAATAACAAGAGCATCAACGCCCACAAAACCATTGTGTTCTACTCGTGCAACCATCTATGCATAGACACGGCTCTGATACCACTGAAGGGATTCGTTGCATAGAAAACAAAAATTTTCCTACCGCGAGAACGCAATCCAAGCCAAGATGCAATCTAGAAGACGGGAGCAACGAGGGGATGATCAAGACTAACCCTTGAAGAGATTCCAAAGCCTACAAGATGAGGCTCTTGTTGCTGCGGTAGACGATCACTTGCCGCTTGCAAAAGCGCGTAGAAGATCTTGATCACCGGTGCCACGAACGGGCAGCACCTCCGTACTCGGTCACACGTTCGGTTGTTGATGAAGATGACGTCCACCTCCCGTTCCAGCGGGCAGCGAAAGTAGTAGCTCCTCTTGAATCCGACAGCACGACGGCGTGGTGTCGGTGGTGGTGGAGAAATCCGGCGGAGCTTCTCTTAAGCGTGCGGGATGTGGTGGAGGAGAGAGACCGCTAGGGTTTGGGGAGAGGGGCGCCGGCTAGGGCACTGATACGCGTACAGCACGCGACCATTGGGAACCCCAAGAGGAAGGTGTGATGCGTACAGCGGCAAGTTTTCCCTCAGTATGAAACCAAGGTTTAATCGAACCAGTAGGAGCCAAGAAGCACGTTGAAGGTTGATGGCGGCGAGATGTAGTGCGGCGCAACACCAGGGATTCCGGCGCCAACGTGGAACCTGCACAACACAAACCAAGTACTTTGCCCCAACGAAACAGCGAGGTTGTCAATCTCACCGGCTTGCTGTAACAAAGGATTAGATGTATAGTGTGGAAAATGATTGTTTGCAGAAAACAGTAGAACAGTATTGCAGTAGATTGTATTTCAGTAAAGAGAATTGGACCGGGGTCCACAGTTCACTAGAGGTGTCTCTCCCATAAGATAAACAGCATGTTGGGTGAACAAATTACAGTTGGGCAATTGACAAATAAAGAGGGCATGACCATGCACATACATATTATGATGAGTATAGTGAGATTTAATTGGGCATTACGACAAAGTACATAGACCGCTATCCAGCATGCATCTATGCCTAAAAAGTCCACCTTCAGGTTATCATCCGAACCCCCTCCAGTATTAAGTTGCTAACAACAGACAATTGCATTAAGTATTGCGCGTAATGTAATCAGTAACTACATCCTCGGACATAGCACCAATGTTTTATCCCTAGTGGCAACAGCACATCCATAATCTTAGAGATTTCTGTCACTTCCCCAGATTCACGGAGACATGAACCCACTATCGAGCATAAATACCCCCTCTTGGAGTTAATAGCAAAAACTTGGCCAGAGCCTCTACTAATAACGGAGAGCATGCAAGATCATAAACAACACATAGATATAAATTGATAATCAACATAACAAGTATTCTCTATTCATCGGATCCCAACAAACACAACATATAGAATTACAGATAGATGATCTTGATCATGTTCGGCAGCTCACAAGACCCGACAATTAAGCACAATGAGGAGAAGACAACCATCTAGCTACTGCTATGGACCCATAGTCCAGGGTGAACTACTCACACATCACTCCGGAAGCGACCATGGCGGCGTAGAGTCCTCCGGGAGATGATTCCCCTCTCCGGCAGGGTGCCGGAGGCGATCTCCTGAATCCCCCGAGATGGGATTGGCGGCGGCGGCGTCTCTGGAAGGTTTTCCGTATCGTGGCTCTCGGTACTGGGGGTTTCGCGACGAAGGCTTTAAGTAGGCGGAAGGGTAGGTCAGGGGGTGACGCGAGGGGCCCAGGAGACAGGGCGGCGCGGCCAAGGGTGGGGCCGCACCGCCTGCCCTCCTGGCCACCTCGTGGCCCCACTCCGTTGACTCTTCGGTCTTCTGGAAGCTTCGTGGCAAAATAGGACCCTGGGCGTTGATTTCGTCCAATTCCGAGAATATTTCCTTACTAGGATTTCTGAAACCAAAAACAATGAAAACAAGAATCGGCACTTCGGCATCTTGTTAATAGGTTAGTTCCATAAAATGCACGAATATGACATAAAGTGTGCATAAAACATGTAGATATCATCAATAATGTGGCATGGAACATAAGAAATTATCGATACGTCAGAGACGTATCAGCATCCCCAAGCTTAGTTTCTGCTCGTCCCGAGCAGGTAAACGATAAACAAAGATAATTTCTGGAGTGACATGCCATCATAACCTTGATCATACTATTTGTAAGCATATGTAGTGAATGCAGCGATCAAAACAATGTATATGACATGAGTAAACAAATGAATCATATAGCAAATACTTTTCATGAATAGTACTTCAAGACAAGCATCAATAAGTCTTGCATAAGAGTTAACTCATAAAGCAATAATTCAAAGTAAAGGCATTGAAGCAACACAAAGGAAGGTGAAGTTTCAGCGGTTGCTTTCAACTTATAACATGTATATCTCATGGATATTGTCAACATAGAGTAATATAATAAGTGCAATATGCAAGTATGTAGGAATCAATGCACAGTTCACACAAGTGTTTGCTTCTTGAGGTGGAGAGAGATAGGTGAACTGACTCAACAATAAAAGTAAAAGAAAGGTCCTTCAAAGAGGAAAGCATCGATTGCTATATTTGTGCTAGAGCTTTGATTTTGAAAACAAGAAACAATTTTGTCAACGGTAGTAATAAAGCATATGTATCATGTAAATTATATCTTACAAGTTGCAAGCCTCATGCATAGTATACTAATAGTGCCCGCACCTGCTTGTCCTAATTAGCTTGGACTACCGGGATTATCGCAATGCACATGTTTTAACCAAGTATCACAAAGGGGTACCTCTATGCCGCATGTACAAAGGTCGAAGGAGAAAGCTCGCATTGGATTTCTCGCTATTGATTATTCTCAACTTAGACATCCATACCGGGACAACATAGACAACAGATAATGGACTCCTCTTTTATGCATAAGCATGTAGCAACAATTAATTTTCTCATATGAGATTGAGGATATATGTCTAAAACTGAAACTTCCACCATGGATCATGGCTTTAGTTAGCGGCCCAATGTTCTTCTCTAACAATATGCATGCTCTAACCATAAGGTGGTAGATCGCCCTTACTTCAGACAAGACGAACATGCATAGCAACTCACATGATATTCAACAAAGAGTAGTTGATGGCGTCCCCAGGAACATGGTTATCGCACAACGAGCAACTTAATAAGAGATAAAGTGCATAAGTACATATTCAATACCACAATAGTTTTTAAGCTACTTGTCCCATGAGCTATATATTGTAAAGGTAGAGAATGGAAATTTAAAGGTAGCACTCAAGCAATTTACTTTGGAATGGCAGAGAAATACCATGTAGTAGGTAGGTATGGTGGACACAAATGGCATAGTGGTTGGCTCAAGTATTTTGGATGCATGAGAAGTATTCCCTCTCGATACAAGGTTTAGGCTAGCAAGGCTATTTGAAACAAACACAAGGATGAACCGGTGCAGCAAAACTCACATAAAAGACATATTGTAAACATTATAAGACTCTACACCGTCTTCCTTGTTGTTCAAACTCAATACTAGAAATTATCTAGACCTTAGAGAGACCAAATATGCAAACCAAATTTTAGCATGCTCTATGTATTTCTTCATTAATAGGTGCAAAGTATATGATGCAAGAGCTTAAACATGAGCACAAAAATTCCCAAGTATCACATTACCCAAGACATTATAGCAAATTACTACATGTATCATTTTCCAATTCCAACCATATAACAATTTAACGAAGAAGAAACTTCGCCATGAATACTATGAGTAGAGCCTAAGGACATACTTGTCCATATGCAACAGCGGAGCGTGTCTCTCTCCCACACAATGAATGCTAGGATCCATTTTATTCAAACAAAAACAAAAACAAAAACAAACAGACGCTCCAAGAAAAGCACATGAGATGTGATGGAATAAAAATATAGTTTCAGGGGAGGAACCTGATAATGTTGTCGATGAAGAAGGGGATGCCTTGGGCATCCCCAAGCTTAGACGCTTGAGTCTTCTTGATATATGCAGGGGTGAACCACCGGGGCATCCCCAAGCTTAGAGCTTTCACTCTCCTTGATCATGTTGTATCATCTCCCTCTCTTGATCCTTGAAAACTTCCTCCACACCAAACTTAGAACAACTCATTAGAGGGTTAGTGCACAATCAAAATATACATGTTCAGAGGTGACATAATCATTCTTAACACTTCTGGACATTGCACAAAGCTACTGAAAGTCAATGGAATCGAAATATCCATCGAACATAACAAAACAGGCAATGCGAAATAAAAGGCAGAATCTGTCAAAACAGAACAGTTCGTAATGACGAATTTTATTGAGGCACCAGACTTGCTCAAATGAAAATGCTCAAATTGAATGAAAGTTGCGTACATATCTGAGGATTACTCAAGTAAATTGGCATAATTTTCTGAGTTACCTACAGAGAATTTTGCCCATATTCGTGACAGCAAAGAAATCTGTTTCTGCGCAGTAATCCAAATCTAGTATGAACTTTACTATCAACGACTTTACTTGGCACAACAAAACACTAAAATAAGATAAGGAGAGGTTGCTACAGTATTAAACAACTTCCAAGACACAAAATAAAAACAAAGGTACTGTAGTAAAAACATGGGTTGTCTCCCATAAGCGCTTTTCTTTAACGCCTTTCAGCTAGGCGCAGAAAGTGTGTATCAAGTATTATCGAAGGATGGTGCATCTACATCGGGGTGTGGAGTTTTCTCAACCATGCATAGTATATTGGATACATAAGTTTTAGCGTCTCCCTTTTCATTAGTCTTGGGCTTGCTACTCTCATCAAACAAATTTTCAGGAACAAGCCAAGCATAGTTATTTTCTAGTGCTTCATGCATTGCTAGGAGCTTACATGGTATTGGTGCTTTAATCTCCCCACCATTATTAACATTATTAGTGTACCTTATTCTCTCCATGTCCATTTTTTCAAGGAGACTAACAAAATTGGTATAAGAACCAAGCATATTATATTTAGCAAAGACCTTTCTAGCCTCTCTTGCTATACCACCAAATTCTCTAAGAAGGGTTTCTAAAACAAAATCTTTCTTTTCCCCTTCTTCCATATCACCGAGTGTAAGAAACATGTGTTGGATTATAGGATTGAGATTAACAAATTTAGTTTCCATCATACGAACTAAAGCAGCAGCGGCAATTTCATAAGTAGGAGCAAGGTCTACCAAGTGTCTATCTTCAAAATCATCAACGATACTAACATGGTTGAAAAATTCTTCTATATTATTCCTCCCAATTATAGACCCGCGCCCTACCGGCATGTCTTTTACGGTAAAATTAAAAGGAAACATGTTGAAACAAGTAAAGCAAATATAAGTAACTAATTTTTTTTGTGTTTTTGATATAGCAAATAAGATAGCAAATAAAGTAAAACTAGCAACTAATTTTTTTTGTATTTTGATTTAGTGTAGCAAACAAAGTAGTAAATAAAACTAAGCAAGACAAAAACAAAGTAAAGAGATTGCGATGTGGAGACTCCCCTTGCAGCGTGTCTTGATCTCCCTGGCAACGGTGCCAGAAAACAAGCTGTTGACGTGGGAGTTGAAAATCTTTGTGGTGTAACTTTTCTTCGTTCCCCGGCAACGACGCCAGAAAACAGTCTTGATACGCGTACAGCACGCGACCGTTGGGAACCCCAAGAGGAAGGTGTGATGCGTACAGCGGCAAGTTTTCCCTCAGTATGAAACCAAGGTTTAATCGAACCAGTAGGAGCCAAGAAGCACGTTGAAGGTTGATGGCGGCGAGATGTAGTGCGGCGCAACACCAGGGATTCCGGCGCCAACGTGGAACCTGCACAACACAAACCAAGTACTTTGCCCCAACGAAACAGCGAGGTTGCCAATCTCACCGGCTTGCTGTAACAAAGGATTAGATGTATAGTGTGGAAAATGATTGTTTGCAGAAAACAGTAGAACAGTATTGCAGTAGATTGTATTTCAGTAAAGAGAATTGGACCGGGGTCCACAGTTCACTAGAGGTGTCTCTCCCATAAGATAAACAGCATGTTGGGTGAACAAATTACAGTTGGGCAATTGACAAATAAAGAGGGCATGACCATGCACATACATATTATGATGAGTATAGTGAGATTTAATTGGGCATTACGACAAAGTACATAGACCGCTATCCAGCATGCATCTATGCCTAAAAAGTCCACCTTCAGGTTATCATCCGAACCCCCTCCAGTATTAAGTTGCTAACAACAGACAATTGCATTAAGTATTGCGCGTAATGTAATCAGTAACTACATCCTCGGACATAGCACCAATGTTTTATCCCTAGTGGCAACAGCACATCCATAATCTTAGAGATTTCTGTCACTTCCCAGTTCACGGAGACATGAACCCACTATCGAGCATAAATACCCCCTCTTGGAGTTAATAGCAAAAACTTGGCCAGAGCCTCTACTAATAACGGAGAGCATGCAAGATCATAAACAACACATAGATATAAATTGATAATCAACATAACAAGTATTCTCTATTCATCGGATCCCAACAAACACAACATATAGAATTACAGATAGATGATCTTGATCATGTTCGGCAGCTCACAAGACCCGACAATTAAGCACAATGAGGAGAAGACAACCATCTAGCTACTGCTATGGACCCATAGTCCAGGGTGAACTACTCACACATCACTCCGGAGGCGACCATGGCGGCGTAGAGTCCTCCGGGAGATGATTCCCCTCTCCGGCAGGGTGCCGGAGGCGATCTCCTGAATCCCCCGAGATGGGATTGGCGGCGGCGGCGTCTCTGGAAGGTTTTCCGTATCGTGGCTCTCGGTACTGGGGGTTTCGCGACGAAGGCTTTAAGTAGGCGGAAGGGTAGGTCAGGGGGCGACGCGAGGGGCCGAGGAGACAGGGCGGCGCGGCCAAGGGTGGGGCCGCGCCGCCTGCCCTCCTGGCCACCTCGTGGCCCCACTCCGTTGGCTCTTCGGTCTTCTGGAAGCTTCGTGGCAAAATAGGACCCTGGGCGTTGATTTCGTCCAATTCCGAGAATATTTCCTTACTAGGATTTCTGAAACCAAAAACAGCAGAAAACAGCAACTAGCACTTCGGCATCTTGTTAATAGGTTAGTTCCAGAAAATGCACGAATATGACATAAAGTGTGCATAAAACATGTAGATATCATCAATAATGTGGCATGGAACATAAGAAATTATCGATACGTCAGAGACGTATCAGGCACCCATGAGGGGTGCGGCCATGGTGGAGGCTTAAGTGGCCGGCCAGCCCCTCTCTCCCCCTCTTTATATAGGTGGAGGCCCCAAGGTTTAGGTCAAAGAGTCCGAATAAGACCCCAACAAAACCTTCCAAGTGTCCAAACCTAGGGGGAGTGGGACTCCCCCCTTTCCTTGGTGGGGTGGCCGGCCACCATGGTGGGGAGTCCACTTGGGACTCCTCCTCCCTTAGGTTGGCCGGCCAAGGTGGGTGGAGTCCAGAGGGACTCCACCTTCCATCCTTATTTCTTCCGGACTTTTCTAGAACCTTCTAGAACCTTCCGTAGAACCTTCCGGATCATTTTAATTCACATAAAATGACATCCTATATATGAATCTTATTCTCCGGACCATTCCGGAACTCCTCGTGATGTCCAGGATCTCATCCGGGACTCCGAACAAATATTCGAACTCCATACCATATTCAAGTTCTACCAATTCAATAACCAACTTTAAGTGTGTCACCCTACGGTTCGTGAACTATGCGGACATGGTTGAGTACTTACTCCGACCAATAACCAATAGCGGGATCTGGAGATCCATAATGGCTCCCACATATTCAACGATGACTTTAGTGATCGAATGAACCATTCACATACGATACCAATTCCCTTTGTCACGCGATATATTACTTGTCCGAGGTTTGATCTTCGGTATCACTCTATACCTTGTTCAACCTCGTCTCCTGACAAGTACTCTTTACTCGTACCGTGGTATGTGGTCTCTTATGAACTCATTCATATGCTTGCAAGACATTAGACGACATTCCACCGAGAGGGCCCAGAGTATATCTATCCGTCATCGGGATGGACAAATCCCACTGTTGATCCATATGCCTCAACTCATACTTTCCGGATACTTAATCCCACCTTTAAAACCACCCATTTACGCAGTGGCGTTTGGTGTAATCAAAGTACCTTTCCGGTATAAGTGATTTACATGATCTCATGGTCATAAGGACTAGGTAACTATGTATCGAAAGCTTATAGCAAATAACTTAATGATGAGATCTTATGCTATGCTTAATTGGGCGTGTCCATTACATCATTCATACAATGATATAACCTTGTTATTAATAACATCCAATGTTCATGATTATGAAACTAATCATCCATTAATCAACAAGCTAGTCAAGAGGCATACTAGGGACTTCTTTGTTGTCTACATATCACACATGTACTAATGTTTCGGTTAATACAATTATAGCATGATATATAAACATTTATCATAAACATAAAGATATAAATAATAACCACTTTATTATTGCCTCTAGGGCATATCTCCTTCAGCGGCCTGCATCAAGTACAGCCAGGATGCTAGGGGGGAAAGGTATGTTCCTCCCAAGTAGTCAGAAGATACGTATACACAAGATGTACTAATAAATTCTGTAGAAGAAATGGAATATATATTAAAATCATGAACATGCTAATTGCACTCAACCTCTACACCAACAAGATATCGAAAGACAAATGGGATACCCAGGCAACAAAATAGTATGGAAAGAGATGTTTATTTGCAGTGAAATAAAAGAGTACAATGCTTGCAGTAAGTAAACATAACATGATAATTTTATTAGTGTAAAAGAAAGGACGGGATTCACAGTTCACTAGAGGTGTCTCTTCATAAAGATAAATAATATGCTGGGTGAACAAATTACAGCTGGGCAATTGACAGAATAAAGATCATACATGACAAGATGATTACTATGAGATTCATTTGGGCATTACAACATAATACATAGACTGTAATCCAACTGCATCTATGACTAATAATCCACCTTCAGGTTCTCGTCCAAACCCCGTCTAGTATTAAGTTTCAAGCATCAGATTATCGCATTAAGCAATGTATGTAAAGTAAACAATAGAATTATCCTTAGACAAAATATTATTTTTTTCTCCCTAGTAGCAACAACACATCTACAATCTTAGAAGTTATTGTCACTCTTCTAAAAAACTAGAGGCATGAACCCACTATCGAGCATAAATACTCCCTCTTGGAGTTACAAGCATTTACTTGTCCAAAACATGTACTAGCAACGGAGAGCATGCAAGATCATGAATAATATATGACAAGTATATAATCGATCTCAACATAATATTCAATATTCATCGGATCCCAGCAAACACAACATGTAGCATTACATAAAGATGATCTTGATCATGATAGGCAGCTCACAAGATCTAAACACGAAGCATAAATTGGAGAACACAACCATCTAGCTAGTGCTATGAACACGTAGTCCAGAGATGAACTACTCACGCATCACTTAGGAGACGTGCATGGCGATGTAGAGGCCTCCGGTGATGATCTCCATCTCCGGCAGGGTGCCGGGAAGAACTTCAGAAGCCTCCCGAGCTAGGGTCAGCGATGGCAGCCGCGATGGAACTTTTCGTGGATGGAGGCTCGGGTATTTAGGTTTTTCCCGAGATCGTAAATAAATAGGCGGAAGGGCGAGGTCGGTGGACTCCTGGGGGCCCCACACCATCCCATGGCGCGGCCAGGGGCTGGGCTGCGCCAAGGGCCGGTGTGGCTGCCCTGTGGTGCCTCTCCGTCTCTCCTCTGGACTCAGTCTTCGTTACGGTAAAATAGGAACTTCGCCTTTTGTTTCGGCCAATTCCGAGAATATTTCCTGTACAACTTTTCTCAAATACAAAACAGCAGAATACGGGAAACTGGCAATATAGCATGTTGTCAATAGGTTAGTGCCGAAAAATGTATAAAAGTGCAACGAAATGGAAACAAAACATATAAATTAGTGTAAAACAAGCATGGAGCATCAAAAATTATAGATACATTTGCAATGTATCAGGGCGTGTCACTTGTCCTCTTTCAGGCCTCGTGGCTCCCCTGTCGTGCTCCTTTGGCCCACAGTCCTTCCGTTGATGAAAAACCGATCATGTATTTTTCCTTTGATTTTGAGACGTCCAGAAGATCCCTGAAACAGCAAAATACGGAAAAGGAACATTCAAAACAAATCTTATATGTAAAATGCACGTATCAACATGTAGCGCCTATTGCAGCCTTGTTGATGTGGAGTTTGCTGGAGCACCACTGTGGCCGCGGCTTCAGGCCTGAAAAAATTTGCCGCATGTGGCGGCGGCAGATTCCTAGCACGCGCAGGGTTCCGGCGTGGCAGAGACTCCTGGCGGCATCAGCAGCGGCCGACAGACGAGCCCACATCGGCGTCATTGTCAGTCTTCTTGAACCTGTTCAGAATCTTCATTGTTGGTTGTTGGCTTCTGGCAATGGAGCGAGTAATGGAGATGGGGATGACTAGTAGTGGGGGTGGCCGACGGGCGCAAGCCATGTGCATGCGCAACGTCTAGCGCCTTGATGACGTGAATGCTGCCGTCGGTCAACCTTCTGCGTCGGGTCGCTTCTATGCGGGCCCGTGGTCTGTCCGCGCCAAAGCATCGGTTTCCAAAATTTGGTGAGCCGATGGGTCGCTGTGGATGGGTCGGTCCATTTGGGTCGCCCTTCCGGATCAGACCATGGAGATACGGCACAGGCGGTCGTAGCTGCCAGCGGACCTCTGCGGCGACCCCAACTACGCCGTCGACTCTGAACGATGGATGAAATTCCTCCCAACCGAGACGAATCTGAGGAGGATGGCGGGGTTCCTTGGTGACATGGACTACGCATTCGGTCCACCTCTGCCACATGCACCCCCTGCTGCGCCTCGTGGATCACGACAACCGCCACCACCTGCGCCTCCCAGGACGATGACATGCTGACCTTCTACAACGAGGAGGCCAAGGACGACAGCGAGGACTTCGTCGGCTGCGTCTTCCACGATCGGAAGATGGCTATGGAGGAGGCCGGAAGTTGCACCTAGAGGCAACGATGACAGACGAAGAGATCGAGAGTGACGTGGGCATTACCCTTCGGGTAACTGATATTGCCCTGTAACAACCCAAAAATTTCAAAACAAACAAAATGAATTTCCCTAGTTCCAAATTTTGGAACCAACAAAAACTTTTATTAAAATAAGATTGATACATATAGATCTTGTTTAAATCTTGTGTTTTGCCATGATGAGTGTTATTATGGTTATGTGCTAAACCCTAAAACCCTAAAGTGATCAAGTGAAGATCACCAACCCAATAAAATAAAAGAGAAAGAAATCAAATAAGAAAAACCTTAAACCCTAATATTCTCCAAAAATCATTTGGATCTATTTTGAGAACCCAAAATAAAATAAAAGACATATGGGGGCATATAGCCCTAATAGGTAAATCTTGAACCCTACCTTTTTTAGTTATGGTAAAAGGTGGTGAACCATTGTGAACCCCACTAAATCCTAAACCTCACCCCTCTTTTCACCACCCTAGTTAAATTAAAATAAAAGGAAATTAAATAAGAAAGAGGCATATGTGCCTAGGGCTATATTTATAAAACTTTACCCTAAGCCTTTCTACTTTGCTTAGAGGTTTGGAAAATCTTCATACACCTTAACTAGTACTTATCAAACCAAATCCAAGTGGTTTCCAAAGAAATTAAAAGAGAAACTAAAAATGCCATAGAGGCATATGAGAGAAAAGTGCAAATTTGTGAATTTGAGAAGATTTACCCTAGGACTTGTTGTGAATGGTTGGATCACTTCCATATACCATTTCAACACTCAACAACACCATTTGGGTCAAGCAAAGTCAAATTAAAAATCAAATGCAACATATGCATAGAAGCATATGTGGCACATAGCCATTTCACCAAACTTTGACCTATGACTTTAAACCTTGACCAAATGATGGGAAACCATCTCTCAACCTATTATAACACTAAATTGACCCTAACCCATGTCCAAGTGAAGCAAGATGAACAATTTACAAGTTTAATGAAATATGACACATCACCTCTTATGTGTTATGGCCAATTTTGCAAATCTTTGATCCAGACCTTTTGAAATGGATTCAATGGTTTGAAAATGTTTCTAAACAAATAAGAACCACATTAGAGTCAACAAAAGTCAACTCAAATGGGGAGAAATCAAATAGGGAGAAAATCCCCAAAATTCACTCACATACACTTAGCCAAATTTGCAAATCTTCAACCAAGGCCACCATTGCTTGATCTATTGTTTGTAGAATACTTATATATGATAAACAAACACAATTGAATCAAAGAAACAAGAATCAAATCAAAGGAAATCTCAAAACCATCTCACATGTGATGATGGTCATTTGAGTGATTTTTAACATGATCCCCTCTTTACCCCTCTGGCTTTGACTTTTCTTCAACCAAACTTGGTCAACTATGACCATGTCATCCAAGACCATATGAAGGTGAACAACTTTCATGTTGACCACCATACCTCATGTTGACCAGGTTGACCAGTATAGTGTTGACAAGAGGGGACTTTGAAACAAAGAGAAGATGACCAACTTTTTGAAAACTTGCAAAACAACACCAAATTGACCACCACCACCACCATTCCATCTCTATGATTATATGAATGAGATCCACCAAAGGATTTTCCAAAATTTGAAAACTTTTCTCTTTCGGCCATTTTCACAAACACCTTGTGAGCAGAATCAAATATGAAGCCCATGCTGGATTTTGGCTTGGACCAAGTCCACCTCTGCACTCCCTCTGCATCCCTGTACCCCTCTGCATCACTGCCAAGCCTTGCCTGCCCTGGAATTGGACCATTTTTGACCAGAACACAACCATGCCGAGCTCATGTCACTCCCCATGCCCTTCCCCTCTCCTCTCACATCCACCCTGCACCACCATGTCTCTGAGCATGACCTGACCCTGCTGATCACGACCGTGCACCCCCTTGACCAAGTTGACGTCGGCATTGGCCAGGACCAGCGTGCCCAGACCACACCCAGAGATGCCCACGCGCGCCAGGACACGCACGGTGACATCCCTGGACGCGAGAGGACGCCGCCGTGCCCCGTCGACTCAGTGCTCCCCTCGACCTCTCCTTTCACCTGCAGCCTCACCTCGACGTCAGCCACCTCACGGACAACGCCGCTTGGACGCGCACGCCCTGTCGCCGTCGTCACAGACGACGACCGTCCGCCACGGTCCGCCGGTACACAGTGACGTGCCGCCTGCTCCTGACCACCACTGACCTCGCCTGGATGCGCGTCGTGATCACCGTGACCCCAGGAACACACCTCGCCCATTCCTTGCCCCTTCAACGCCCTGGAACGGCGACGCCACCATCAACCTGCCCGCTCCGCCTCGGCCTTGCCTCGCCTCTATAAAAGCCGACGCTCCCGCCTCCAAACTCCACACCAGTCGCCTCCCCTACCTCCTCTGACGCTCCTCGACCATCTCCCTCCTCACATTGTGCCCTAGCTAGCCCCAATTGCTCGCCGGCGCCCGCGTCAGACCCGAAGAACGGCGCCATCGATTGCGGCCACCATTGGAGCTGCTGCGACCACCGTCGGCACCGCCGTCGTCTCCAACGCTGATAGCCCGCCTCGCTGACCCCGCTGGACCACGGTAAGGCCCCTCCCTGGACCCTCCTGGCCGCCGGTAGGGTTTGCTCCCGCCGGAGCTCGTCTCCGACGAGGATGAACCGTGGCCGTCCGATCTCCTTAAATCCCACGGCCCCAATTCACGTACCGGTTCGGTGTTTTTTTTTAAAACAAACTGACAGTGGACCCCACTGTCAGGCAGCCCGCTGAGCGCCAGGCCACAGCTGGGCCGGCCCAACTCCGTTCCCGCCCCCGTTTGAATTCAAATGAGGTTTAATTCTTTTTCATTTAATTTGCAATCTGATGCTAGTTTCAAAATTTAATAGGGACAAATCTACTGAGCCAAATTTTACAAATTTTATATATTTAGAAAGCTCATGAAAGGCCCCATCCAACCCCACTGGATTCAAATCAAAATAGGTTGTAGAATTTGAATAGTAAAAATAACAATGCAGTAGCTTTTCCAACATCAACCAATTATTAAAAATCAACCATAAATGATTTTGAGTTGATTCCAACTCTCATAATTCACTTTTCTAATACTCTAATTGATTATGTAAAAATATGATATAGGTTCTGTGTATGATCATGGGTTAGAATCAAATAATGGCTGTGTAGCCATTACTAGCCCATTGAAATTATTTCCAAATTTAAGATTTTAAATCTATGAGGTGTAGCACCTCATTTAAATCATCTTCTTAAGTTGTATGAAGTAGTGTGATAACCCTGGTTGCTTGGTCTCATAATTGCTCATTTAAGAATATTAAATGTTTGCCATAGTAGCATTTAAATTGTTCCCACAAATTATTAAATCTTATGGGAGTGTTTCTCTCATTTAAATATTGTCTTGAACAATTCAAAAGGAAGTAGAGACTCTGGTCATTTAGGTCTCACATAAATTGTTGATGATATTAAATCTTTACCATGTTAGGATTAAAGGTTATGAGGTGTTTACCTCATTTAAATCATTTTCCCAAATGATAAGTATGAAGAAGTTGACTTTGGTCAACCTAGGTCATATATTGTTCATGAGAGAAATTAAATCTTAATAAGATAATGAGAGGAAATTATTTCTCTAAGTAATTAAAAATAACCCCTAAGTTAGTATGAGAGGAAATTATTTTCCTTAAATAAGAAATCAACATATTTACCCACTTAATAGTAATGAGTGATGCTAGTTTACTTGTGTAAATTATATGAGGTGTTTCACTTCATTTAAATCTTGTCCCAAGAACTTTCATATAAAGTTTGAACCCCTGGTCAAATACTGTCACATGAAATACTTGGAGATTTTAAATCATAATAGGCATTATTAAATGGTATGAGGTATCTCTACCTCATTTAAATCATTTTCTCAAATGATGATGATGAATGGTTGATTTAGGTCAACATAAATTCATGTGTGATGGTTTGAGAAATTAAATCTTAAAGAAGATTCAATGAGAGGAAATTATTCCTCAAGAACTATATGGAAACTATCATTTACCTATATAATGAGAGGAAATTATATTTCTTAAGAATAAAACCATATCAACCCACATGATGACAATGTGATAATGCTAGAATAGTTGGTGTGATTTATGTGTGTGCTTAGTATAGCTCTTGAACTTGTGTGGTGATTGTATCCTCGTATTCGTTTATAGACGCTAGTACCGGAGACTATCAAGAGGAGGAGGTTTTCTACCAAGAAGAAGAAGAAGAGAACTTTGATCACCTCAACCACCAAGGCAAGCTAGTATTCTTGCAAGCTATTACCCATGCAAGCTGATATTCTTGCTAAGTGCAAAGCTTCACAAGAGCAAGGCACTACCACAATTTACTTTATGCTTCATGATCCCATCCCAAGTTTTATTCTTACAAGCTTTTACTTTGATGATTATAGCTTGCTTTTATAGTTAACTTTGGTCTAGAGATAGAGTACTACAAGAGTATCAAACTTAGCCTAGAAAGCTATAAGCTAGTTAGCACCCCTCATGACTAGTGCTAGTGGTAACAAATAAAATTGACTACTCTAGATGGGAACTTGTGAAATGAAATAACTTTGAAAACCTTGGAATGATGATTCATTCTATTGAAAGATTTTGAAGGTGAATATGACTGGTGAATGACATGGTGAATTTTACGAAAACTGATGGTTGGGTTCGGATGCGATACCATTCCAATTTTGCAAGTACCCCCACAATACCTGATATGGGTAGGGCTTAACTAGAAGTTTATGTATCTTAGTATGGGTTCCCTCTAACAAGCGTCATCGGGGTTATGCCAAGGGCTGCCTCCAATGAAATATGAAATGATGTGAAATGACGTGAATATGAGGTGAATGTCCGGCCCAAGCCCTGTGCAGTTCCCAGGCTGACAGTTTGTCTTCACTGGGAGGCCAAGCTCATGGGGAGAGATGCCTATACTAGGGTATGTAAGTGAAAGGTTATGGTTGGTAGTCCGCACACGGAGTGTGGTAAATCAGGGCCAGTTAACCCTGACGGATTATTGCAAATGTTGTGGCACAAGTGTACGACCTCTGCAGAGTGTAGATCTATTCGAATAGCCGCGTCCACGGTTATGGACGGTTGGAAAGGCCATACTGTTCCGTCATCAGACCATTTTCAAAATGTGATGTTGGGGGGATAACCCCCGGTATGCCAAAGGCATGCCAAACCGGATGGTTTGAGCCATCGAGATACCGGTTTAACTTTCTTACCGGGAACAGAGGTAGGAGTTTGGCTAAGTGAAGCCAAGCCGGCATCCCCAAGGGGGTATGCCAGAACCCGGTAAAGAAGATACCGGAGTGAAGGGCCTGTCGGCAGGACTGGTCAAAGATTCTCTTCAGGGCAAGAAGACAAGGATGAGCTAAGCAAAGTGGCTTTAATCAGAGCCCTGGCGCCAAAGAGAGGGATGACGCTCAAAGAAGCCGGAGGACATCAGCAGCCCTGATTAAAGAGGACCCCGGCGTCATCTATGATTAAAGTAGCTTTGTAAAGTAGTTTGTCCAGTCAAAGATACCATTAGGGTTTCTTGTTCTGTAAGCCACCCTCTCCCCTATATAAGGAGAGGGGGTACTGCCTCTTACAGGCGCGAGACCACAGAGAGATCAGTGAATAGAACTTGTAACCATGTTGAGATCAATGAAGCTGGCGATCTAGTAAAGAGTTCTTCCTCTTGTCTCTCTTCTTGTATACCGGCCTCTGGTTGAGTTCTTGAGGAAAGCATCCGGAAGTTCTTCCCATCTAATCGCAAACCCTCCCCCGAATCCTCTAGCGTCCATTCGGCCCCAATCTAAGCCATCCTATGGCATCTGTCTGTTCACCACGACGACAGTTGGCGCCCACCGTGGGACTGGAAGTGGCGCTTGAAGGAGTTCACATTCGGGCGGGCATCCTCGAGGTCGCCGGCGAACGTACGGTGTCCGCGCTCGTGCAGCGCATCTACGCCATGGACTTCATCAACGACAACGCGGGCTGCTTCGCCAACGGCGGCGTCTTCCCCAAGAACGGCCGCGTCATCGAGTTCGGCAGCCACCGTGTCTACTTTGGCACCGTCCCTGTGCGCCAGCGCCTCTCGCCGGTGCTGGTGGCACCGGACCCGCCAAGATGGCTCTGTGCTGGCCGCGCTGCCGGCAGCGTCGAGGTAATGATGACCGGCGTGGTTGGTGCAGGGAAAGAAGCTGTGGGAGAAGGTGCTGGTCGTGCGGTTTCGACCCGTGCGGCCAAGCCACCGCTGGAGCGCGACGCAGGCGCAGCGGGAGCATCGTCCGCGCCACCGGAAACACCGCTCCAAGCGGCGATGAACGTCCTCGCCACCCCCATCGCGCAGAACGTCGATCCGGCAGCGGCTCAGGCGGAGCTGGAGGCGCAGCGCCAGAAGGTGCTCGAAAGCGGCAAGGATATCATCCGGGCGCAGCGCGAACTGAACCTAACCCTACGTGAGTACAACGCTGCCCATGGCTTTGCTTCTGTTAGCGCGCATGCTGCTAGGATGCCGGAAAACCGGCTAAAAGCTCGCAACCTAGATCAGGATTTGCGCAAGGAAATTCATGCCGGCAAAAGTACCTCTGCATCTGTTAGCATCGTGGAAAAACCTAAGTACAGTAGCCCGGATAAAACTATAAAAGCTGCTAAAGCTGCAGTAGAGCTATGCGAGTCGCTTTCCGGAGATGCTTTGGCAAAACAGCAAGAGCATGTTAGAGAGCTGCTAGAAACTATTGAGCAGTAGAACGCTGAGCAGCTGGCTAAGCTGAACAAGGCCGCGGCCTCAAAATCCGCGCGTTCAACAAGGAACGCCGGTAGCAAGTCCCAAGGGCAGGCTTCGTCCCCCCATCCGGACAGAAGAAGAGAAAAAGAAGTGAATGCGCAGCAGATGACTGTGTATGATCCGGTTCTTGCAGGAAAGCAACAAGCCGGGCAACATGATGCCGGTAGAAAAAGCCAAGGGGCAGAACGAGGCTACGCCAAAGGAGGCTATGCCGGAAACAATCATGCCGGTAGATATGAAACCGGGCAAAATTATCGAGCTGCAAGGGCAGCGTATGATGAGGAGGAAATAGAACCCCCGAGGTACCGGCAGGCAAGGGCCGCGGTACCAGAATGTTATGATGAAGCTGATTCTGCAAGACCGGCAGCATACCGGAACCCATTGGTAGAACGCTTGGGAGAGAGGTACTTACCGGAAAGAGATGCGAGGCACCGTCTGGATAGAGTGTACTTGACAGAAATGATCGAGGAGGAAGGTCCCCCAGGCCCAAAATGCTTTGGCCCAAGGATCATGAAAGAAAAACCACCAGTTCGCAACTTTATGTTGCCCCGTGACACAAAAACATACGATGGCACTACTAAGCCGGAAGACTGGCTCGCGGATTACGTGACCGCGGTATACGTCGCCGGCGGTGGAGGAACCGTAGCAGGAGGAGGAAATCGGCGTTGGGCCGTGAGAATCATACCATCATTCTTGGTTGGACCGGCAAGAATCTGGCTAAACAACTTACCGGCGGGAAGCATAAATGGCTGGTTGGATTTTGGGGAGGCCTTTGTGAGCAATTTCAGCAGTACCTATCAAAGGCCAAACAGGCCGCAGCAACTTGCTCTGTGCGTACAACGCGCAAACGAAACAGACCGGGATTATCTGGCCCGGTGGAACACTACAAGGAACTCCTGTGAAGGGGTAATCGAGGCACAGGCCATTGCTTGGTTTAGCAGTGGGTGTAGAAGAGGTTCGCCGTTGTGGCAAAAGCTGCAGCGGAACATGCCGACAACATTGGCAGAGATGATACGTGTGGCAGACAGCTATGCGTTGGGAGACCCAACGCAGCCGGCAGTGCAACCTGAGCCGGAACAGCTGCGTCAAGAGCAACACCGGGATAACCGGAATAACAAAAGAAGAGAAGATTTTCCGGATCGAAGGTACGGTCCGCAGCAAGTCGCTGCTGTGCAGGAAAACTCTGAGGCCAGCGGCAGTCAGAGGCAAAGAACCGGATCGCAGCCGTGGGCGGGTCCTAAGAAACAATGGGTGGAAAAGAAACCCTGGGTCCAGAAAAGAAACTGGCAAGAACCCGCAAAATACACCATGGAAGCTGCCATGGACCAACCATGCCGGTGGCACACGCCGAATCCGGCACACCCGTCAAACCACCTAACGAAGGATTGTACCTGGACCAAGTACTTGATGCAAAAGGGAGCGGTAAAAGATGCACAACCACCACAAGACATGCCGTGGCAACAACACTACCGCCACCACCGCCACTTACCGGGGCAAACGCCTTACCGGTGCAGCCAAACCGGCAGCAGTACCAGCAAGTTAACCGGGTGGAGCAAAGCGATAACCAACCACCTCCACCGGCACCTTTAGGCCGGAATGTTTATGAAGACCCGCATATGTGCTGTGTTGTCTTTGTCACTGAGCCAACAGACAGGCAAAGTATGCATCGCCGCTCCATGGAAGTAAACGCCGTGATGCCGGCAGTTCCCAAATATATGATGTGGTCTAATCAAGAAATTACCTGGTCATCTAAGGATCACCCCAAGATCATGCCAAATCCGGGTGGATATGCTCTTGTTGTGGACCCAATCATGAAAGGGCCGCAAACTCGAGTAAAATTCAGCAAGGTGCTGATAGATAATGGCAGCAGCATAAACATCATGTACAAGCATACCATGCATACGCTGGGCATAACAGAAAACATGCTTCAGCCAACGCGCACAACGTTCCACGGAATCGTTCCGGGCTTGTCCTGCGCCCCGATAGGAAAAGTTCGGGTGGACGTAGCATTTGGAGGACGTGACAATTGCCGGGTTGAAAATGTCGAGTTTGAGGTGGTGGATCTAGACAGTCCCTACCATGCATTACTGGGGAGACCGGCATTGGCAGCCTTCATGGCCACAACTCATACGGCTTACCTCAAGATGAAGATGCCGGCACCTCGTGGACCGCTAACTGTTGTGGGAAACTATAAAGTCTCACTGGAAACCGCATCTGCCGGATCAAACCTAGCGGAATCGCTGGTGATCGCGGAGGAAAAGAAAAGGATGCAAACAGCGGTTGCGCTGGCTCAGTCCTCACAGTTGAGCTTAGCGGCAATGAGTGGAAACTTGGGCTCACCGGCATTCAAGCCGACGAATGAAACAAAGGACATTGTGCTGGATCCGGCTTACCCAGAGCGCACCGTTCGCATCGGTGCCGGACTCGATCAAGCATAGGAAAGCGCGCTCGTCAGCTTCCTCCGTGAGAATCGGAATATCTTCGCCTGGTCAACTGATGATTTGGTGGGTGTTCCGAGGGAGCTGGCTGAGCACTCTTTAAACGTCCGGAAAGATGCCAAGCCGGTGCGACAACCACTGCGCCGGTTCACTGAAGATAGAAGGAAAATCATCGGAGAAGAGGTAACCAAACTGCTTGTTGCCGGATTCATTGTGGAGGTCACGCACACAGAGTGGCTGGTCAATCCGGTAATGGTTGAAAAGAAGAAAGATGAGAACCTGGAGGCAAAAGCTCCGAAGGTGTGGCGCATGTGCATTGACTACACCAACCTAAACAAGGCTTGCCCAAGAGACCCTTTTCCTTTGCCACGAATCGATCAAGTGATTGATTCAACTGCTGGGTGTGAGTTGTTGTCCTTCCTGGATGCGTATTCCGGTTTCCATCAGATTCCCTTGAAAAAGGAAGATCAAATAAAAACTGCGTTCATTACCCCGCACGGGGCTTATTGCTATGTTACTATGCCCTTTGGTTTGCGCAACGCTGGTGCAACGTACCAGCGCTGTATGCAAAAATGCTTGTTTGATCAAATCGGAAAGAATGTGCAAGTCTATGTGGATGACATTGTGATAAAAACTAAGGTAAAGAACACCTTAATCGATGACATCCGGCAAACATTCGATAACCTAAGACGGTTCCGGATGAAGCTTAACCCGGCAAAATGCACTTTTGGTGTCCCTGCCGGCAAGTTGCTCGGTTTCCTGGTATCAAGCCGGGGCATTGAAGTCAATCCGGTAAAAATCCGGGCAATAGAAAGAATGGCTGTCCCTCGAGAGTTAAAAGATGTGCAAAAATTTACCGGAAGCTTGGCATCGCTAAGCCGGTTCGTAAGCAGGTTGGGAGAAAAAGCTCTGCCACTCTATGCTCTCATGAAAAAGTCTGACACGTTCGTCTGGACCCCTCAGGCAGACGCAGCGTTTAAAGAGCTAAAAACAATGCTAGCCACAGCACCCATACTGGCTTCACCTCTAGAAAGGGAGCCTATGCTATTATACATAGCGGCAACAAACCGGGTTGTGAGTGTAGTGGTTGTGGTTGAAAGAGAAGAGGAAGGAAAAACCGTCCAGAGGCCGGTATACTACCTGAGCGAGGTGCTCTCCCTCTCAAAACAGAACTACCCTCACTTCCAAAAAATGACTTATGGCGTGTACATGGCCGCCACAAAACTCAAGCATTACTTTGAGGAGCACCCCATGAAGGTGGTGAGTGAAGCACCAATCTCCGACATCATGTGCAACAAAGACGCCAGCGGCCGGATTGCAAAATGGGCAATCCAGATATCACCATACGTGCCGGTGTATGAAAGAAGAGATGCCATAAAATCACAGGCTTTGGCTGATTTCCTCGTTGATTGGGCGGAGATGCAATACAAACCGCCAGATCAGAGGATAGAATACTGGAAAATGCACTTTGATGGATCCAAACTCAAAGAGGGTCTAGGTGCTGGTGTGGTACTTACCTCGCCGAAAGGAGATCACCTCCGGTATGTTTTGCAAGTACATTTCAGGGCATCGAACAATGTCGCTGAATATGAAGCTTTGATCCATGGGCTTAAGGTCGCAAAAGAAATCGGTGCGCACCGGATCATTTGCTATGGAGATTCAGATCTTGTGGTGCAGCAGTGTTCCGGGGATTGGGATGCAAAAGATGCCAACATGGCTTCGTACCGGTTTCACGTGCAAAAGATTGCTGGCTTCTTCGAAGGGTGTGAGTTTCACCATGTGCCGCGCGCAGAAAATGAAGCCGCGGATGCTTTGTCCAAGCTGGGCTCATCCAGGCAAGAAATTCCTCCCGGAATAGCTTTGGCTCACTTAAGAGTACCATCGATCAAACCAAGCCCGGAATCAGAATCAATTTTTGTACCGGAATCACATGTAGTACTCATGGATATTGATGAAGGAAACCCGGGGACTGCTCCGGCAAGCTCGGGGACTGCTCCGGCAAGCTCGGGGACTGCTCCGGCAAGCTCGGGGACTGCTGTACCCATACCGGAAGAAATGATGCTGGTGGATAGCATGGAGATAGATGCACCGGTGTTTTTAGTTCGAGAGATACCGTCATGGGTTAAACCTATTAAGAAATTCCTGATCAACGGCACCTTGCCGGCTGATGAAAATGAATCAAGGAGAATCCAAAGAAGGTCCAAAGCATATACATTCATCAATGGTGAAGTGTACAAGAGAAGCGTTACCGGTATCCTTCAGAGATGTGTGGAACCGGAAGAAGGGAAAGAAATGCTTGAGGAAATTCACCAAGGAGAATGTGGGCATCATGCTTCATCAAGGGCGCTAGTAGCAAAAGTATTCCGGCATGGGTTTTATTGGCCCACGGCTTTGGAGAACGCTGAGGATTTGGTAAGAAAATGCAACGGGTGCCAGAGGTACGCCAAGCAAAATCATACCCCAGCGTCCGGTTTAAAAACAATACCATTAACATGGCCGTTCGCCGTTTGGTGCCTTGACATGGTTGGCCCATTCAAAACTGCAAGAAGCAGCATGACCCACATCTTGGTTATGGTGGATAAATTCACCAAGTGGCTAGAAGTGAAGCCTATCGCAAAATGTGATGGGCACACAGCGGTGAAGTTCTTAAAAGATGTCATTTTGCGGTATGGATACCCGCACAGCATCATCACTGACAATGGAACCAACTTTGCTCAAGGCGAGTTCAAAAGGTTTTGTGAGGACAAGAACATCCGGTTGGATTTGTGCTCAGTGGCACACCCACAAGGCAATGGCCAAGTAGAAAGAATGAATGCTTTGGTACTTTCCGGTATCAAACCTAGACTCATTGATGCAGTGGAAAAGTCACCGGGGTGTTGGCTCGATGAGTTACCATCAGTACTGTGGAGTATAAGAACAACTCCAAACCGGTCTACCGGATACACTCCATTTTTCATGGTTTATGGAGCAGAAGCAGTCATACCAACCGATATCATTCATGATTCACCAAGAGTACAGCTCTATACTGAGCAGGAGGTCAAAGAGGCCCGAGAAAATGATGTGGACTTGCTAGAAGAAGCAAGAGAGCTGGCTTTGGCGAGAACAGCCATTTACCAGCAGAACCTCAGACGCTATCACAGCCGGAAGGTTAACCCGAGAGTTTTCCGGGAAGGAGATCTCGTACTTCGCCTAGTGCAGCACACTGAAGGCCGGCATAAGCTCTTGCCACCATGGGAAGGTCCCTTCATTGTAAGCAAAGTGCTTCACAATGATGCATATTACTTGATCGATGCACAGGAGTGGAAAAAAGGAAAGGCGGACAGGTCTGGAGAGGAGAGCAAGCGTCCATGGAACGTAGCTCTGTTGCGTCCTTTCTACTCTTGAAGTGGTGGTGTAAGAAGTTCCTTTTTGTACCTTATATGCTATGAATAAAAGATGTCGGAACCTTGAATGAATCTCGGGGACTACCCCAATAAGGTTGCATGTAACTTGTTTATTTTTTCAGTTTACCGGTTGCTTATTGAATGTTTTTTCTTTCCGGTTTAGTAGTGTGCTAAATCCTACCGGAGTCTTCGACTCTGCTGCTGTCCGCAAACCGGCTTCATGGCAAGCAAGATAAACCGGTAGGGGATAAGCACATGAACTGCGGAGAGGGAGAGCAGGAAAGAACAATCCGGAAAATTTAACTAACCCCGGTTAAACCGGTTTTTTGCAAAATTTCAAAGTTATTTCTAAGTTCAAGAAGATGCTTGTTTGGTGAAAGAACCTTGTGCTCATACGCCAAAGAACGCCCAGAGAAGGCAGGCAGAGCCAAGGCAAAAGAACCAAGTATGCATCAAATTGGATGCGGAAACAATTGGGAAATCTTTGCAGTGCAGGATAAAAGCAGAACCAAAAGCAAATATGCTAAGGCAAACTTAGAAATACTTAGCTACCGGTATAACTTACCGGCATAAAATGTTGTACGGCAACCACAAGCAGACTTAAGGTTTTACATCATAAGCCCCGGCATACCGGGGCAGAATTTAACAGAACATTGTTTTAAGGCACGCAGGGCCAAACAGCACGACAGGGTAAATCTTAAGGCAGGTAATCAGGCAGCAGGAGCTTCCGGAGGAGCGTCGCCAGCATCAGCATCGTCTAGAGGCCCCTCCTCGGCTTCATCCTACTCCTCATCAAGATAATCTTTGACGTCAGGAGGGGGAGGGATGAAGGTGCGCATTTCGGCGTACTCCGCGATACGGTACGCACGATCCTGCCGCTTAGCGGTGAGAATCGGGTCCAGATCGGTTTCCGCGCATTCGCGCACTCCGGTGAGGGCATCCAGGTCGAGCTCCGGGTACCAGGAACAAGCAACGCGGAGGGCAGAATCCGCTCCAGCACGGTCAGCAGAGCACTGCCACTCGCGGATCCTCCTGCCGGCGCCCTTGAGACGGTCGCTGATGAGGGAGAAGGTATCCGGCACCTCCTCGCCAGGCCACAGGGTCCTGAAGAGCTGGGTAGCTACATCAGGAATGTCAGATAGATTGCGATCTATGGCGCGCATATGAGACACCCGCGCGTTAAGCGCGACCAGATGGTCATTGGGCGTCCATGGCACGGTAAGATTCGCTTGGCCTTGGTCCTTGCGGCGCGCGTCAACCTTCTTGACAGCGTACTTCTGTGAGTCCGGAAAGAGGCCTGTGCGAAGAAAGAAAAAGGCTAATGAAAAGAATCCGGAAGAAAAAGAGACCGGAAGGAAAAGAATCCGGAAGAAAAAGAGACCGGAAGGAAAGATAACGGAAAGAAAATGGGGTCGGAAGAAAAAAGGCTCGTATGCAGTAGTCAAAATATGTAAAAGAAAAGGACTCACGATAGGCAAGTGTGTCAGTTTGCAGGATCAACTGGTTGCATTCCTTGTGCTCCTCCTCCAGCCGCGCGGCTTTCTCCTCAGCACCCTTCCGGGCCTTGGCCAGCTCCTCAAGCTCAGCTCGCAGTACAACGGTGGCGTTGCTGGCGTCCTCCAGAGCCTCGTCCATCTTGGCCGCTGCATCAGCTTCAGCGGCTTTGAGGGCCTTGGCATGGTCAAGCCCCAGCTGAATGAGCTGGGACTTGAGCTCCTGGTAGCTGGTCTTGTGGGCGCTCAGCTCCTCCTGATGCTGCCGGATGAGCTGGTCCTTCTCCCCTGCAACCCGGAAAAGAAGATGTTAACAAGGTTATGCTAGTAAATATGAAAAGGAAACCAAGTTAACAGGAGAAAGGAGAAAAGTTATACGTTGGGCGGCGGCGAGCTGCTCCTTGAGAGCGTCAATGGAAGCTTCCGGGATCACTGTTAAGCAGAAATTGCGAATGATTAGGAGGAAAAAAGGTTTCCGGTAACGAAGATGCCGGTAGAACAAAAACTTACCTTGGCACTTATCGTGTGCCTCAGCGAGCTCCCGATGCTCCCATAAGAGCTCCTCAAAGAGGGCCTTCCGAGCGTCAGCCGTGAGCTGTTCAAGAAGAAGAAATGAGTTAAGTTTTGCGCTAAGAACAAAGTTCTTAACCCGAAACTCGGGGACTGGCAGTGCTGGTTTTGCGCGTTTCTAAGATAAGTTTTGCGCTAAGAACAAAGTTCTTAACCCGAAACTCGGGGACTGGCAGTGCCGGTTTTGCGCGTTTCTAAGATAAGTTATGCGCTAAAAAGAAGGTGTTTAACCCGAAACTCGGGGACTGGCAGTGCCGGTTTCACGCTAAGTTTTTAAGTCAAGTTTTGCGCTAAGAGCTGTGCTCTCACCACAAAACTCGGGGACTGGGAAGATAGACAAGAGAGAAACCGGCATGAACTAAAAATAGAGCAAAACCGGAAACAAAGAAACCGGTAAAGATTGAAAAAAGTTAGTAGAACATACCATCAGATTGTTCGTGGCATCGTACCACGCGCTGTCGAGCTCCTTCACGGCGCTGCGAAGCCGCATGAAGTGCTCCTCGGAAGACCGGTCCCCGACAGGGTCAGGTGCCGGCAGCCTGTCCTTGCCCAGACCGCGGGTCGCCGGAGTCATGTCCGCGGCGTTCCACTTTTGGGCGTAGGGCAGGAGATGCCCCAGGTCCCGGCCTTGGCGTTGGAACTCAGTAATACGGCCAAGAAGATCGGTGGCCTTCGTGGCGGTATCCCTGGCGGCCTTGGAGACATGCAGCACCAGAGGCTGCTGGCCGCCGGAAGGGGCGCTGGAGGCCGTCGCCTTCCCCTTAATGAGCTTGGAAGTCTTGGGCGGAGGCGCGGAAGGAGCGGTCCCGGAAGTCTTGGGTGGCGGCGCGGTAGAAGCGGCCCCGGAAGGCTTGGCGCGAGGAGCACCTGGCGGCGGCATGAGGATGGTTCGTGGAGAATGGGGAGCGCTAGGCGCATCACCCGGATTGGAACTTTCCGGCGCGGAAGATTCCGGCGCGGAAGTTGTCATTTTTTCAAGGACGGGAGGAGCCGGAGGCTCCGCCCGCCCGGCAGCTTCTTCTTCTCCGGCACCGATGTTGCTGGCGCCGGTATCCTGGTTCTCTGGGAAGAAGGAAAGATCCTCCTCCGTGCGGTGATCTGATGATGAAGGGGCCGCACGCCCCGAATTTGTTGTGCCCCCCGAAAGGGAGGCAGAGGTGTTGCCGGCACCAGATGGTGCCGGGCTTGAGCGAGGAGGAGGGGTTGAAGTCCTTGCGGAACCTTCAGAGCCCGATGGCCTTGGGCCAAGCTTGAGCGCAGGGCTGAGAAAAAGAAAGAAAGATAGTTGGAAAAAAGCAACCGGAAAAAGAACTTGGCAAAAAAGAGGCAAGCCGGAAAATGAAAAACTTACCCGGAAGCGGTTGGCATCGCCTTGCGCCCGTAGCGGCGCACGCCCACTTCCTTCTCCCCCACGGGCTCGGTCCGGAAGCGCTTGGAGGGAGGGGCCTGGCTGGGACCGGCATTAGATGCCGGCTGCTTGTTCTTTTGGCCCTGGGCCATGAGTTTGTCCACAAACTCAGAGCCGGCCTCGGCGCGCAGGGGCGGCACACGCTCGTGGATCTATGAGATGAATATGGCTAAAAGGCAATTCGCAGAAAAGCAATAGCGGAAAAGTAAAAGAGACCGGAAAAGAAAATACCTCAAGCGTGGTCAAGTCATCGGAGGACCCGGTGGGCTCCGGTGGGTCCCGGCCAAGGCGCGCAGCCGGGGTCTTGCCCATCTTCAGATCCTTCCAAAAAATGTAGGGATCTGGGTCGAAGGAGTCAAGGGCGCGCTTCACCGGAATCCCACGACGCTCTGCTTGGATGAGGGGGAAGCGGTCCTTGGCCTGAAACAAGATAAAAAGGAAAGTTAACAAAAGCAGAAAGTTACCGGCAAAAACAACCCCAATTGCGTAATCTCTTACTTCTTGAGTCGGAGGGTTAGTAGTGCTGAGGGGAAGGAGGCCCCATTCCCAGGCAAATGGCATAGCAGTTTGGCAAATCTGCTTAGCCTTGCGAACAACATCCTTCTTGCTAAGGGGACGGCCTGTGATCTTGGTAGGATCGCCAGGGCCATACATCTCGCTCATCCTATGCGCACGGCGCTTCAGAGGAAGCACCCGGCGTGAAATAAAGGTGCGGATGATATCATCAGAGCAGATGTTGGTCTCCTTCTTCAAAGAGGCCAAGAAGCGTACTACCCGGTTGGTTTCGGCGTGATCCGTCTTCGGGTTGTAGCTCCAATTGGTTCTGCTAGGAGGCCCCGCTTGGAATGGAGGAAGGTCGATAAGATTGGCGCGGCCGTTGTTCTTCACATAAAAGAAAGTTCCTTGCCAGGCGCGGCAGGACTCGAGGCCGAAAAACTTAAGAAAAGTGCTCCCTTGGCGGGAGCCAACGATGCAGGATCCGCACTCCACGGGCGGCTTAGGCTTAGGGATTTCCTTGCCCTGGACGGAATTAATCCGCAAACAAAAGAAACGGGCAAACGTCTCACGAGTGGGACGAATGCCGATATAGGCCTCCATGAAGGTGGCATAGCAAGAAAGGTAGAAGATGGCGTTGCCAGGAAGGTGGTGAGGTTGGAGTTTATAGAAATCTAAAAACCCCCGGAAAAAAGGGGAGGCAGGAAGGCCGAAGCCACGCTCAAAGTGAGCAAGAAAAACAACATATTCACCGGGTTCGGGGTCCGGTTCGATTTCGTCACCAGGAATCCGGCAAGTGACTCCTTCCGGAATCCTCCGAGACCGGTATAACCAATCGATTTCGTACTCAGTGACATTGGAGCCCATCCAGGCTCCGCGGTTGATTGGGGAAGGCTCTGCGCCGGAAGATTGGCTAGAGCTACTAGAGGCTTGGCCAGAGCTACTCGCTTCTTGGCTACCAGAAGCTTGGCTAAAGCTACCGGATTCTAAATGGCCGCCGGACTCTTGGCGGCTACCGGATTCCTGCTGGTTGCCGGAATCGGTGTCCATCGGATCTGAAGCCGTGGATTCGCCGGGAGATTATCTACGGCGCTTAACAGAAAGGGAAGAAGAAGATGCGGAGGAAGATTCCTCATCAGACATTGGATGGGTAGGCAGAAAAACAGAAATCCCACTCTTGAACCCCGCGTGAAGATCTACGAGTAAGAAGAAAACCAAAGAAAAAGAGGAAATAAGAACACCGTAGACCCAAGATCTGAAAGGCAAGCGGACGGCGAGCAAAGTAAGATTGCTACCAACCTTGAGCGGCGCAGTCGCTGAGGAGGACTTTCGCCGGCGAAGGAGAGGGCCTGCGGTCGCCAACGACCACCGTCGACGGCGAGGCGGAGAAGCTTGCGAAGAAGCGCGAATGCAGCGGGTGCGGTGAAGGTGCTGCTGAAGATTCCCGCACGGCGAGGTCCGGCGGAAGCACGGCGTAAGTTCGCCGGGCGCCGGAGCTTGAACGAGCAACGACGGACGGAGAGCGGCGGTAGCGCAAAGGCGAGGAGCACTGTGCGCGAAGGATGAGGAATGCGAAGAAGATGAAGAAGAAGGGGCGGTTGTGCTTATAAAGGAGAGGGAAGGTGGGCCGAAAACCGCTGGGCCGCGGCGGTTCGCCTCGCGGGCCGCGGCGGTTCGCACCACGGGCTGCCACGTGGCGAAGAGATACACGCGAGAAAATGGACGCCACACAGAGGCACACACGGGATCCAAAACGGCTAGTGGGATCTGCAGTGGGGCATTTAATGACCGCGCGGGAGTCGAAGCGAAGTGACAACTGACACTGGCGTGGCAGTTAACATTGCGCATGTCACTGACAGACGCGGGGCCCAAAATATTCTTGACTTCGCCGAGGAAGGAGTAAATGCAAAAGGTGCCGGAAAAGAGAGATGCCGGAAAATGCCTTGCAAAGAGAGGAAAGACAAAAAAGGGCAAAGATGCCAAATCCAAGCTCAGGCCGGAGAAATTAAACCGGTATCCTAAAAAGATGAAAACCTGGCATGGTCTGTAGGATAGAATCCACCAGACTATACCAGCTTCGGGGACTAATGTTGGGGGGATAACCCCCGGTATGCCAAAGGCATGCCAAACCGGATGGTTTGAGCCATCGAGATACCGGTTTAACTTTCTTACCGGGAACAGAGGTAGGAGTTTGGCTAAGTGAAGCCAAGCCGGCATCCCCAAGGGGGTATGCCAGAACCCGGTAAAGAAGATACCGGAGTGAAGGGCCTGTCGGCAGGACTGGTCAAAGATTCTCTTAGGGCAAGAAGACAAGGATGAGCTAAGCAAAGTGGCTTTAATCAGAGCCCTGGCGGCAAAGAGAGGGATGACGCTCAAAGAAGCCGGAGGACATCAGCAGCCCTGATTAAAGAGGACCCCGGCGTCATCTATGATTAAAGTAGCTTTGTAAAGTAGTTTGTCCAGTCAAAGATACCATTAGGGTTTCTTGTTCTGTAAGCCACCCTCTCCCCTATATAAGGAGAGGGGGTACTGCCTCTTACAGGCGCGAGACCACAGAGAGATCAGTGAATAGAACTTGTAACCATGTTGAGATCAATGAAGCTGGCGATCTAGTAAAGAGTTCTTCCTCTTGTCTCTCTTCTTGTATACCGGCCTCTGGTTGAGTTCTTGAGGAAAGCATCCGGAAGTTCTTCCCATCTAATCGCAAACCCTCCCCCGAATCCTCTAGCGTCCATTCGGCCCCAATCTAAGCCATCCTATGGCATCTGTCTGTTCACCACGACGACATGTGACATGTGAAGGGTGACTTGTGACTTGAACTTGAAAAGGGTGAATGGTGAATTTGACATGAATCACAACAGAGTTGTGGGAATGACACTAATGTTCCCACTTGAGTTAGTTAGCAAATGAAGAGGCTTTTACTAAATGTTTGTGAACTAAAATTGGCTTTAGGCAAATAAACTTAGAGCTTAGCACCCCCTTACTGTAGTTGATAGTGCTTACATTAGTATTAGTTTGCGAGTACTTTAAAGTACTCATGGCTTTGTCCCTGGCTATTCAAATGGCCAGACTATGTAGAGGAACAGCAGTACGAGGAAGATGGACAGCAGGACGTCTACGACAACTAGGATCCCTCTTGACGTCAACAGTTGCCTGTGGAACAGATGGACCACGACCGCTACTACTTCGCTTCCGCTATGTGTGTTGTAATTGATCAATAGATCATCTACTATTGTAATGAGACTGGATCATGTGATCCTTTGTTGTAAGACAATTACGATGTTGTAATGAATGATGTTCTGTGATATCAATCTATTATGTCTCGCAAAAACAATATTCCTGAGATTGCGATGAATGGCATAATAGGCATCTGGACTTAAAAATCCGGGTGTTGACAAGTTGGTATCAGAGCCATTGTTGACCTTAGGAGACCCTAGTTAGAATGGACGTCTGAAAAACTTAGTTTCAAAAACCAATGTAGTGAATATTTGTGAAAAACTTATTCTCACTCTTATCCTTGAAATCTTTTTTCAAAAATGAGAAATTCATGCTCTACTTTTTCTTTGTAGCACTATCTAAAATTTTGCACACTTGAATACTTCTCTAATTTACTCCTCCTCTTTGGTCACAGATGACATACAAATGGGAGTCCTATCAGCTTGGTTCCGGAGGTGACCCAAGGTTCGAAAAGGAGTTGAAGCAACTGGTGGACTATCTAGGACACCCGTATCCCGAGTTCTTCGGAATACCCCTCAAAGCTCAGTTAGGAGAACCACCTCAGTGGGACGTTTCTACTGATCTACGAAGGAAGCTTGATGCCCCGGTATGGGAAACCATATGGTTTTCTGTAACGGGAAACACTTGGAAGAAAGGACTAGACAAAGCTATGCAAGGAGCAATTTCCCGTCTGTGTGGACAAAATGAGGACAAGATCAAGAACACTCGTTTCATCTACTACCCAAGACATGACTCCATGGGAAGACCGATGATCATGCCCCCACCCCCGGAGATGAACCCCTATGAAGCACCTCAGGACTTCAGGCAGTACAAAACCCGCAGGGATTTGGACAACGCCCTCGCCTCTCGCCAAGCACCTCACCCGTGAAGACGAAGAATCCACCCTGAAGAGTAGTATCACCCCAACACTTAAGTAGGTGTGAGTTGTATCAGGATCCCCCTTGTATCGTAGAGCGAATGAATGGTTCTTCAAACCAACGGTGTGTTAGATTTGTAATGTGTGATGCTTGGTATGAATGAAAAAGTGTTGTTGGTTTTTTACCCCCGCAACACTACTCAAATTTTTCAAATTGTGAACTTTTTAAACTTTAACAAAACAAACCATAGAAATTTCCCTCTTATCTTATCAGCTACCTCACTGTTCAGATGGCCCCTCCTAATCGCACCAACGACGCGATGATGCAACTGCTGCAAACCCTGCTTGCCGACCGAGAAGTCGAGAGAGCTGAACGCCAAGCCAACATTGCTGCACTGCAACAAATTGCTCAGAACCACGACGGCCACGGAAACCACGAGCACCCTGGATCGAAGCTGAAGAACTTTCAACACACCAACCCTCCGGTATTCAACAAAACTGAAGAACCCCTAGATGCTGATGACTGGCTCCAGACAATGGAGAACAACCTCGAAGTTGCGCAAGTTGAAGCCGCAGAGAAAGTGCTGTTTGCCACGCACTACTTAGCAGGACCAGCCAGAGCTTGGTGGATCAGCACCCGTGCCATGAATGCAGGGCAAATGATGACTTGGGAAGATTTCAAGCTGAAGTTTAGCAAATACCATGTGCCCCAAGGACTGATCAAGAAAATGAGAGACGAGTTCCGGGAACTCAAGCAAGGAAAAATGTCCGTGGTGGAATACCGCGACAGGTTTCTCACTCTGTCAAGGTACGCCCCGGATGAGACCGACACCAATGAGAAGCGGAAGGAAAGATTTCTGAACGGACTGCATGATGAAATGCAAACTGTGTTAGTGAACATTCCGTTTGCTGACCTCGAAGCCCTGGTGGACTCAGCCATACAGATGGAAGGAAAGCTGCATCAGGCCAACGAGAACCGCAAGAGAAGGATGATGAACCAGAGTGGACCCCACCATAACCAGAAGTACCGCAACAACTCCTCTGGAGGATTCACCCCAAGATACAACAAGCCCCCTGCTCAGAATTATCGCCCCAACTACCACAACAACAACGGAGGACCCCCGAAGCCTGGTGGCAACAACAACACCAATACTGCCCCAAGGACTGGAAGCAATGCTACCCCCGTATTTCCCAAAGACAAGTCCACCGTCAACTGCTATGAATGTGGAGTTGTGGGTCACTTCTCCAATGAGTGCCCCAAGAAGCTTGCCGGGATTGCCGCCAATACCGCTGCCCCCGCTCAGCAACAGCGTCGCTTCGCAGGTAGAAGGAACCAGAACAACAACAACGGTTGTTTCTACCACATGACTGCCACTGAAGCTCAGGAAGCACCCCAGACCATGCCAAGTATGTCCTCCTGTTAATAAAATGCTCAATCTCTCTTAGGAACCTAACTTTTCTTAAAATCTCGGGACGAGATTTGTTTAAGGGGGAAGGGTTTGTAACAACCCAAAAATTTCAAAACAAACAAAATGAATTTCCCTAGTTCCAAATTTTGGAACCAACAAAAACTTTTATTAAAATAAGATTGATACATATAGATCTTGTTTAAATCTTGTGTTTTGCCATGATGAGTGTTATTATGCTTATGTGCTAAACCCTAAAACCCTAAAGTGATCAAGTGAAGATCACCAACCCAATAAAATAAAAGAGAAAGAAATCAAATAAGAAAAACCTTAAACCCTAATATTCTCCAAAAATCATTTGGATCTATTTTGAGAACCCAAAATAAAATAAAAGACATATGGGGGCATATAGCCCTAATAGGTAAATCTTGAACCCTACCTTTTTTAGTTATGCTAAAAGGTGGTGAACCATTGTGAACCCCACTAAACCCTAAACCTCACCCCTCTTTTCACCACCCTAGTTAAATTAAAATAAAAGGAAATTAAATAAGAAAGAGGCATATGTGCCTAGGGCTATATTTATAAAACTTTACCCTAAGCCTTTCTACTTTGCTTAGAGGTTTGGAAAATCTTCATACACCTTACCTAGTACTTATCAAACCAAATCCAAGTGGTTTCCAAAGAAATTAAAAGAGAAACTAAAAATGCCATAGAGGCATATGAGAGAAAAGTGCAAATTTGTGAATTTGAGAAGATTTACCCTAGGACTTGTTGTGAATGGTTGGATCACTTCCATATACCATTTCAACACTCAACAACACCATTTGGGTCAAGCAAAGTCAAATTAAAAATCAAATGCAACATATGCATAGAAGCATATGTGGCACATAGCCATTTCACCAAACTTTGACCTATGACTTTAAACCTTGACCAAATGATGGGAAACCATCTCTCAACCTATTATAACACTAAATTGACCCTAACCCATGTCCAAGTGAAGCAAGATGAACAATTTACAAGTTTAATGAAATATAACACATCACCTCTTATGTGTTATGGCCAATTTTGTAAATCTTTGATCCAGACCTTTTGAAATGGATTCAATGGTTTGAAAATGTTTCTAAACAAATAAGAACCACATTAGATTCAACAAAAGTCAACTCAAATGGGGAGAAATCAAATAGGGAGAAAATCCCCAAAATTCACTCACATACACTTAGCCAAATTTGCAAATCTTCAACCAAGGCCACCATTGCTTGATCTATTGTTTGTAGAATACTTATATATGATAAACAAACACAATTGCATCAAAGAAACAAGAATCAAATCAAAGGAAATCTCAAAACCATCTCACATGTGATGATGGTCATTTGAGTGATTTTTAACATGATCCCCTCTTTACCCCTCTGGCTTTGACTTTTCTTCAACCAAACTTGGTCAACTATGACCATGTCATCCAAGACCATATGAAGGTGAACAACTTTCATGTTGACCACCATACCTCATGTTGACCAGGTTGACCAGTATAGTGTTGACAAGAGGGGACTTTGAAACAAAGAGAAGATGACCAACTTTTTGAAAACTTGCAAAACAACACCAAATTGACCACCACCACCACCATTCCATCTCTATGATTATATGAATGAGATCCACCAAAGGATTTTCCAAAATTTGAAAACTTTTCTCTTTCGGCCATTTTCACAAACACCTTGTGAGCAGAATCAAATATGAAGCCCATGCTGGATTTTGGCTTGGACTAAGTCCACCTCTGCACTCCCTCTGCATCCCTGTACCCCTCTGCATCACTGCCAAGCCTTGCCTGCCCTGGCATTGGACCATTTTTGACCAGAACACAACCATGCCGAGCTCATGTCACTCCCCATGCCCTTCCCCTCTCCTCTCACATCCACCCTGCACCACCATGTCTCTGAGCATGACCTGACCCTGCTGATCACGACCGTGCACCCCCTTGACCAAGTTGACGTCGGCATTGGCCAGGACCAGCGTGCCCAGACCACGCCCAGAGACGCCCACGCGCGCCAGGACACGCACGGTGACATCCCTGGACGCGATAGGACGCCGCCGTGCCCCGTCGACTCAGTGCTCCCCTCGACCTCTCCTTTCACCTGCAGCCTCACCTCGACGTCAGCCACCTCACGGACAACGCCGCTTGGACGCGCACGCCCTGTCGCCGTCGTCACAGACGACGACCGTCCGCCACGGTCCGCCGGTACACGGTGACGTGCCGCCTGCTCCTGACCACCACTGACCTCGCCTGGATGCGCGTCGTGATCACCGTGACCCCAGGAACACACCTCGCCCATTCCTTGCCCCTTCAACGCCCTGGAACGGCGACGCCACCATCAACCTGCCCGCTCCGCCTCGGCCTTGCCTCGCCTCTATAAAAGCCGACGCTCCCGCCTCCAAACTCCACACCAGTCGCCTCCCCTACCTCCTCTGACGCTCCTCGACCATCTCCCTCCTCACATTGTGCCCTAGCTAGCCCCAATTGCTCGCCGGCGCCCTGCCGTACCCCAGCAACGGCGCCATCGATTGCGGCCACCATTGGAGCTGCTGCGACCACCGTCGGCACCGCCGTCATCTCCAACGCCGATAGCCCGCCTCGCTGACCCCGCTGGACCACGGTAAGGCCCCTCCCTGGACCCTCCTGGCCGCCGGTAGGGTTTGCTCCCGCCGGAGCTCGTCTCCGACGAGGATGAACCGTGGCCGTCCGATCTCCTTAAATCCCACGGCCCCCATTCACGTACCGGTTCGGTGTTTTTTTTTAAAACAAACTGACAGTGGACCCCACTGTCAGGCAGCCCGCTGAGCGCCAGGCCACAGCTGGGCCAGCCCAACTCCGTTCCCGCCCCCGTTTGAATTCAAATGAGGTTTAATTCTTTTTCATTTAATTTGCAATCTGATGCTAGTTTCAAAATTTAATAGGGACAAATCTACTGAGCCAAATTTTACAAATTTTATATATTTAGAAAGCTCATGAAAGGCCCCATCCAACCCCACTGGATTCAAATCAAAATAGGTTGTAGAATTTGAATAGTAAAAATAACAAAGCAGTAGCTTTTCTAACATCAACCAATTATTAAAAATCAACCATAAACGATTTTGAGTTGATTCCAACTCTCATAATTCACTTTTCTAATACTCTAATTGATTATGTAAAAATATGATATAGGTTCTGTGTATGATCATGGGTTAGAATCAAATAATGGCTATGTAGCCATTACTAGCCCATTGAAATTATTTCCAAATTTAAGATTTTAAATCTATGAGGTGTAGCACCTCATTTAAATCATCTTCTTAAGTTGTATGAAGTAGTGTGATAACCCTGGTTGCTTGGTCTCATAATTGCTCATTTAAGAATATTAAATGTTTGCCATAGTAGCATTTAAATTGTTCCCACAAATTATTAAATCTTATGGGAGTGTTTCTCTCATTTAAATATTGTCTTGAACAATTCAAAAGGAAGTAGAGACTCTGGTCATTTAGGTCTCACATAAATTGTTGATGATATTAAATCTTTACCATGTTAGGATTAAAGGTTATGAGGTGTTTACCTCATTTAAATCATTTTCTCAAATGATAAGTATGAAGAAGTTGACTTTGGTCAACCTAGGTCATATATTGTTCATGAGAGAAATTAAATCTTAATAAGATAATGAGAGGAAATTATTTCTCTAAGTAATTAAAAATAACACCTAAGTTAGTATGAGAGGAAATTATTTTCCTTAAATAAAAAAACAACATATTTACCCACTTAATAGTAATGAGTGATGCTAGTTTACTTGTGTAAATTATATGAGGTGTTTCACTTCATTTAAATCTTGTCCCAAGAAATTTCATATAAAGTTTGAACCCCTGGTCAAATACTCTCACATGAAATACTTGGAGATTTTAAATCATAATAGGCATTATTAAATGGTATGAGGTATCTCTACCTCATTTAAATCATTTTCTCAAATGATGATGATGAATGGTTGATTTAGGTCAACATAAATTCATGTGTGATGGTTTGAGAAATTAAATCTTAAAGAAGATTCAATGAGAGGAAATTATTCCTCAAGAACTATATGGAAACTATCATTTACCTATATAATGAGAGGAAATTATATTTCTTAAGAATAAAACCATATCAACCCACATGATGACAATGTGATAATGCTAGAATAGTTGGTGTGATTTATGTGTGTGCTTAGTATAGCTCTTGAACTTGTGTGGTGATTGTATCCTCGTATTCGTTTATAGACGCTAGTACCGGAGACTATCAAGAGGAGGAGGTTTTCTACCAAGAAGAAGAAGAAGAGAACTTTGATCACCTCAACCACCAAGGCAAGCTAGTATTCTTGCAAGCTATTACCCATGCAAGCTGATATTCTTGCTAAGTGCAAAGCTTCACAAGAGCAAGGCACTACCACAATTTACTTTATGCTTCATGATCCCATCCCAAGTTTTATTCTTACAAGCTTTTACTTTGATGATTATAGCTTGCTTTTATAGTTAACTTTGGTCTAGAGATAGAGTACTACAAGAGTATCAAACTTAGCCTAGAAAGCTATAAGCTAGTTAGCACCCCTCATGACTAGTGCTAGTGCTAACAAATAAAATTGACTACTCTAGATGGGAACTTGTGAAATGAAATGACTTTGAAAACCTTGGAATGATGATTCATTCTATTGAAAGATTTTGAAGGTGAATATGACTGGTGAATGACTTGGTGAATTTTACGAAAACTGATGGTTGGGTTCGGATGCGATACCATTCCAATTTTGCAAGTACCCCCACAATACCTGATATGGGTAGGGCTTAACTAGAAGTTTATGTATCTTAGTATGGGTTCCCTCTAACAAGCGTCATCGGGGTTATGCCAAGGGCTGCCTCCAATGAAATATGAAATGATGTGAAATGACGTGAATATGAGGTGAATGTCCGGCCCAAGCCCTGTGCAGTTCCCAGGCTGACAGTTTGTCTTCACTGGGAGGCCAAGCTCATGGGGAGAGATGCCTATACTAGGGTATGTAAGTGAAAGGTTATGGTTGGTAGTCCGCACACGGAGTGTGGTAAATCAGGGCCAGTTAACCCTGACGGATTATTGCAAATGTTGTGGCACAAGTGTACGACCTCTACAGAGTGTAGATCTATTCGAATAGCCGCGTCCACGGTTATGGACGGTTGGAAAGGCCATACTGTTCCGTCATCAGACCATTTTCAAAATGTGACATGTGAAGGGTGACTTGTGACTTGAACTTGAAAAGGGTGAATGGTGAATTTGACATGAATCACAACAGAGTTGTGGGAATGACACTAATGTTCCCACTTGAGTTAGTTAGCAAATGAAGAGGCTTTTACTAAATGTTTGTGAACTAAAATTGGCTTTAGGCAAATAAACTTAGAGCTTAGCACCCCCTTACTGTAGTTGATAGTGCTTACAATAGTATTAGTTTGCGAGTACTTTAAAGTACTCATGGCTTTGTCCCTGGCTATTCAAATGGCCAGACTATGTAGAGGAACAGCAGTACGAGGAAGATGGACAGCAGGACGTCTACGACAACTAGGATCCCTCCTGACGTCAACAGTTGCCTGTGGAACAGATGGACCACGACCGCTACTACTTCGCTTCCGCTATGTGTGTTGTAATTGATCAATAGATCATCTACTATTGTAATGAGACTGGATCATGTGATCCTTTGTTGTAAGACAATTACGATGTTGTAATGAATGATGTTCTGTGATATCAATCTATTATGTCTCGCAAAAACAATATTCCTGAGATTGCAATGAATGGCATAATAGGCATCTGGACTTAAAAATCCGGGTGTTGACATGCCCTATCCTGTACGGCCCAACTGGAGGCCCATGAAGATACCCGATGGCAAGGTGGGCCACTAGGACGGTGCTGGAGAGGATTCCTTGAAGAATAAGATGGAGAGGAGCCGGACAAGGAAAGTTTAGAGCTAGGTCTTTTGTAAACCTAGTCGTACCCGGGCAGATCTCTTGAGACCTGGCCTCCAATATAAGGGCCAGGAGAGGGGCTGCCGAGGGACACAATCAATCTTAGCAACTTTAGCCACCATAAGTCTAGAGCTAGATCGCCGTAGCACTTAGCCTCTCGACGAGATCACAACCGAAATCTTCGGCACCCCATTGTAACCCGATATTTTCATAATCAAGATCAGACAGGCAGGACGTAAGGGTTTTACCTCATCGAGGGCCCCGAACCTGGGTAAATCGCTCTCCCCGCTTGTCTATTAACCGATGTCTCGTGTCAGCCTACAGGATTCCATCAACCCTAAGCCCCAATCGGAGGGCATTGCCGAGGAGTACCCTCGACAATTGGTGCAATCTGTGGGAACCCTGTCGGCACAAGGCAGGTCATCGGCAGTACCGGTCACGTCTGCAGCGTTCGTGCTGGAGTCGCCAACGCCGTCAGATCCAAAAGATTCAGTTCGCTGCGGGTCCTTCGAGTTCGTACCGCATACCGAGGCATCGCATCCGATCTCCGCAGAATCACGCGACAACATGGATACTACTTTCGGTGGTGTTCACTTCATCATCGATTCCAGAGGGTTTCTTCGCCTCCCTAGTTCAAACGCATCAAGCCTAAGAACTTCGGTTCCCGAAGATATCACGCCAGCAGCAGCTTTGGCAGTCCTATCCAGGAGTGTGGGAGAGGGTAGCCGAAGCAGCTTCGGCGCCGTAGAGGAGCAAAGGAAAAGACGAAGGGACTCACGTCGTGAAGAAGAAGAGCAAATCGCGACTCGCCCTCGACAGTATGAACGAGGATGCCACAACACACAATCGAGCAAGAATCACCTTGGCACACGTTGCCTATCGACCACGGAGCAACTTGAAGCGCCGTGTTATCTACACTCCTACATCGATCCGAAGGATGGCCTTGAAAAATCCAGTCATTTGCTCAGAAATTGTCGGCAGTTCCTCGAAACTCGGCAGTTCTGCGACGATCTTAGGGCTGAAGCAGCGGCAAGAGTTCACACGATGGAGAGAAGAGCGGCATCCTATAGTTACCCGCCAGAACCATATATACCAGAGCCGTACGTACCAGCAGGACAGGACAAGTACGTACCAACCGAGGTGTTCCCAGAGTCTCGCGGATAGGTCATCATGATCCATAAAACCAGTTTTTCGAAGAGAGAAGTCAAGAAGTTTTCACGGGAAGTAAAGTACGCGGAAGTTGCCATGGTCAACACACCCGAATACATCGACTGGTCAGATCAAAGCATATCTTTTAGCAAGGCGGATCACCCGAAGTCCGTTCTAAGGCCTAGTCTTGCAACCCTAGTCCTTGAAGCACAGATCGAAGGATACAATATGAGCAAAGTATTCATGGATGGAGGAAGCGGCCTGAATCTGTTATTCGCCAGCACAATGAAAGCAATGGGCCTAACAGTCGACATGCTAAGAGAATCCGACACAGGATTCCATGGCATCATACCGACTCGACCCGCTTATTCCCTTGGCAAAATATCACTGGATGTAGTTTTCGGCACACCTAGCAACTTCAGGAAGGAGAAAATCGAGTTTGAAGTGGTTGACTGGGAATCTCAGTACCATGCCATCCTCGGCAGACCTGCGTTTGCCAAATTCATGGCGGTACCCCATTACGCGTACCTGAAACTGAAGATGACAGGCAATAATGGGACAGCGATAACCATCCATGGAAGCTTCTCCCGTTCGGACAGCTGCGACAGGGATTTCCAAAAGATCGCCTCGAAGTTCGGGGCTAGGGAAGAACTCAATGCAGTCGATGCCATCACAGACCATACGAAGCCACCAGCCGATAATCGAAACGTAAGATCCGATGAGTTTGACGTTGCGAAGGAAGCAAAGAAGCAGCAGGTGCACCCCTCTGACCCGAAGAAGACAATCAATACTTCGGCAGACCTTACTGTCGCATAGGAAAGCGCGCTCATCGAGTTCCTCCGTGAGCGCTAGGAAATATTTGCATGGGAGCCATCCGACATGCCAGGTATTCCCAGGGAACTCGCTGAGCATGCCCTCAATGTTGACCCAAAAGCCAAACCAGTACAGCAGTCGATGCGCCGGTTTTGTGAGCCGAAGAGAAAAGCGATCGGCGAAGAAGCTAGTCGGCTCCGCAAGGCCGGATTCATTCGAGAGCTCAAGGAAGCCGAGTGGGCGGCCAATCCAGTCATGGTACCGAAGAAATACACAACCGCTCTTCGAATGTGTATCGATTACACAAGCCTCAACAAGCATTGCCCTAAGGATCACTTACCACTTCCTTGTATCGATCAGATAGTCGATTCCACAGCAGGATGTGATCGTATCTCTTTTCTCGATGCATATTTCGGGTACAACCAGATCAAGCTCAAGAAGGAGGACCAAGAGTTGACCGCATTCATCACCCCGCACGGCGTTTTTTGCTACAATGTCATGACTTTCAGGTTGAAAAACGCAGGGGCAACCTATCAACGGTGTATGTAAGCCTGTCTTGGAGAGCAGATCGGAAGGAATATCGATGTCTACATAGATGATATCGTGGTGAAGACAAAGCACGCCGCCACTCTCATTGACGATTTACGGGAAACCTTCGAGAACCTCGACAGGTATAAAATCAAGCTGAACCCGAAGAAATGTTTCTTCGGGGTGCCAGGAGGACAAGTACTCGGCTACTTCATCTCAGCCAGAGGGATAGAGGACAATCCCTTAAAAATCAAAGCTATTCTCGACATGGAGCCACCAAAGAATTTGCACCAAGTGCAGCAATTGGCAGGACGGCTGGCAGCACTCAGCAGATTCATTGCCAAGCTGGGAGAGAAAGCTTTGCCCTTCTATAGCTTGATGAAGAAGTCAGAAAAATTCGAGTGGACAGATGAGGCGCATGAGTCTTTTGATAATCTGAAGAAGATCTTATCGACGTCTCCAGTACTCGTAACCCCACACGAAAAGGAAACATTACTCATGTACATAGCAGCAGTGGTGCAAGTCTTCAGCAGCGTCCTAGTTGTTGAACGAGAGGAGGCAGGAAGAGTTCACGGCGTGTAAAGGCCCGTTTACTACCTCAGCGAAGTACTCACGCCAGCGAAACAGAGGTATCCTCATCACCAGAAGTTGGCATATGCGGTTTGGAGAACGGCTCGTAACCTACGCCATTATTTCACGGAGCACCCAATCATTGTCGTAAGCGAGGCACCATTGAAGAATATACTCACTAACCCAGAAGCTACGGGCCGAGTGTCCCAATGGGCCATCGAGATAGCGCCACACGACATAACCTACGTCAACCGGACGGCGATCAAATCTCAAGTCCTCCCAGATTTTGTGGCAGACTAGATCCAGTCACAAACACCGGCAGCACCCGACATGTCTGGTTCATGGACGATGTATTTTGACGGGTCTAAGCGGAGTACAGGCGCAGGAGCAGGGGTGATACTAATATCGCCACAAGGAGACAAGATGAAGTACATCCTACGTATGAATTTCTCCCTGCCGACAAATAATGAAGCGGAATATGAAGCGCTATTGCACGGAATGAAGATGGCAAAGGCATGTGGAGCAACCCGCTTGGAAATTTATGGAGACTCGAACCTGGTGGTGCAGCAGTCGATGAATTTATGCGACGCGGTCAGCGATAACATGATCGCCTACCGTCAATTATACCAGAATATGGAAGCCAAATTTGAAGGGTGCGAACTCAAGCATATCGGCAGAGCCAGCAACGAGGAAGCCGACGCTCTGGCAAACATTGGATCCACGTGTTCCCCCATTTCAGACGGAGTATTTTACGAAGTTATCACTCAGCGATCGATAAAGGAGAAAGAATCGGCACCTCCAAAATCATCGGCTGATGATTCAGAGGCAAGCTTGCGGCAAAATGTCGAAGAATCTCCATCTCGACCTACAGAGCAGGTCCTCCTCCTCGAACCCCTGTGGACCAAAACCTTTTTAGCGTACTTAATAGAGCAGCAACTACTAGAGGATCCGGTGGAAGCCAGGAGAATGGTGAGACGGTCAAAAGCCTTCACTGTGGTCAACGGGGAACTCTACAAACGTAGTATCTCTGGCATGTTTCAAAGATGCATCGCCATCGACGACGGAAAGGCCATGCTACGCGAGATACATGAAGGAACCTGTGGGCACCACGCAAGCAGCAGGGCCCTCGTGGCGAAAGCTTTCAGAGTAGGGTTCTACTGGCCAACGGCAGCATCGGACGCACGAGACCTGGTCCTGAAGTGCGATCCTTGTCAGCGTTTTGCACCAAAACCGCACGCCCCTGCAACAGATCTGATGACGATACTGATGACCCAAAAGTATAGGGGATCGCAACAGTCTTCAAGGGAAGTAAAACCCAAATTTATTGATTCGACACAAGGGGAGACAAAGAATACTTATAAGCCTTAACAACTGAGTTGTCAATTCAGCTGCACCTGGAAAAGCACTAGTAACAGGGATGATGTGAAAGCAGCAGTAATATAAGAACAATAGTAACAGTAACACAACAACAGTAACAGTAACACAAAGGCGATGGCACCAGAAAATAGTTGATACTACTTCCAATGACATATAGGACTGAGTGAGTATTTGATGATGAAAGATGGACCGGGGTTCCCAGCTATCTACACTAGTGGTAATTCTCCAATAACAAGTGTTGGGTGAACAAATTACAGTTGGGCAATTGATAGGATTGAAATAGCATTAAGACAGAACATCCAGTCTATTAATTATACGTAGGCATGTTTTCCATATATAGGCATACGTGCTCGCAATGAGAAACTTGCACAACATCTTTTGTCCTACCAGCCGGTGGCAGCCGGGCCTCAAGGGAATCTACTGGTAATTAAGGTACTCCTTTTAATAGAGCACCGGAGCAAAGCATTAACACTTGGTGAAAACATGTGATCCTCATATCTAAGCCTTCCCCTCCGGTTATCCCAGTTGCTGTCACTCTGGGGCCTCGTGTTCCGGACAGAGACATGTGCAAACAACTTATAGATACAATCTAAGCAATAATTATAGAGCTCAAATGTAAGATCATGCCACTCGTGCACTAGTGACAAGCATTAAACACAACAAGATTGCAGCAACAATAACTTCACAAACTTTATAGATAGACTGATCATAATGTAACAATTCATCGGATCCCAACAAACACAACACCGATTACATCAGATGGATCTCAATCATGTAAGGCATCTCATGAGATCATTGTATTGAAGTACATGGGAGAGAGAGTACCAACTAGCTACTGCTAGAACCAGTCGTCCATGGGGGGAACTACTCACGGAGCATGATGGAGGCGGTGGCGTCGATGGAGAAGGCTCCGGGGGCCGATCCCCGTCCCGGCAGGGTGCCGAAACAGGAACTTCTGACCCCCGAAACTAGGTTTCGCGATGGCGGCGGCGCTCCGGGAGTTCTTCTGGAATATGATCGATCTCCCTCGGGTTTTCGCGTCGTGGGGGAATAAATAGGCAAAGGGGCAATGTCGGTGGAGTCCCGAGGTGGGCTCCCCACACCCCGGCGCGCCTGGGGGCCTGGCCGCGCCGCCCTATGGGGAGGAGGCCCTGGGCCTCCCCCGGGCTTGCCCTTCTGGCTCCGTGTGTCCCTCGAAAAAATAGAAGGTTTGGCACTGTGGCATCTTGTTAATAGGTTAGTCCCGGAAAATGCATAAAAATGATATAAAGTGTATATAAAACATGTAGGTATTGTCATAAAACTAGCATGGAACATAACAAATTATAGATACGTTGGAGACGTATCAAGCATCCCCAAGCTTAGTTCCTACTCGCCCTCGAGTAGGTAAACGATAAAAAGAATAATTTCTGAAGTGACATGCTACCAACATAATCTTGATCAATAATATTGTAAAGCATATAAGATGAATGAAGTGACCCAAAGCAATGGTCTATAGTTTGCTAACAAAAAGATAATGACTAAATAACTGAATCATATAGCAAAAACTTTTCATGAATAGTACTTTCCAGACAAGCATCAAAAAGTCTTGCATAAGAGTTAACTCATAAAGCAATAGATTCTTAATAAGAGGTTTTGAAGCAACACAAAGGAAGATTTAAGTTTCAGCAATTGCTTTCAACTTTCAACATGCATATCTCATGGATAATTGTCAACACAAAGTAATATAATAAGTGCAATAAGTACTGTAAGACAAATTCAAGGAGGCTGACTTGACCAGGAAGCCAGTCTTGTAATAGTAAAAGCAACCTATCGCGCTGGGTCACCACTCCTTCCAGAGTAGCCCACAACCCATGATATGATATTATGATATATGGCTAGACTGTCTAGGGCTCCAGCTATACCTATATATAACTACCAACTGGGACAAACTTCGCCCTACGCGGAGTATATAATCGGCTACCGTATATTTAGCCCTTGACATATGACATATAAATGATATTGAACAAACCTAGAAAGACTCTGGAGGCGGATGCGCCGCCACTGCTTTAAACAACCGCTTATGTTCTTCGGCATCGCCTTTGCATAAAGGCGTGTGACAAGGTATCAACTTGTCAATGCCTACGGATTGTAGACTAGGGTTTAGTTGGAAGTAGAGGGCAAGTAGATCTCGAAGGTTTCAGCCGAAAGGTACTCGACGATTATGAAAACTAGGGTTTGTAAACAATGATTCGATGATTTCTGCGTCCCTCGACTCCCCCTTATATAGGAGGCGGAGCCGAGGGGTTCGTGCTGTACAAGTTACAAACTCCGGGAAGGTTTCTAACTCATCCCGCAAGATTACAAATAAGACTTTCTATTACAACTCTAGCTTTCCTTAATACTATCTTGGGCTTCCGAATCTTCTTATTCTTCGGGTAGTGGGCCTTCAGTAAATCCCGGGTACTATCTTCGGCAGGCCCATTTGGGATGCCTATGTCAGCGTGGTTCATCCTCTAAGATAGAAAACACCACAACTTTCCGGGGTCAAGTGCAGGTAGAAAGACATCCTTCGTTACCGCGCTGAAACAACAACAATTCCTGCAAAAAAAATCTGCTTTCCTATCAAGTAACGCCTTCTCCACTTGACTCCACTGGTCAAGAACTCTGGAGCTTCATCCGAGATCCTTCCCAAATGAACATCCTAGCCCAGTAACAATATCTTATCTCTTCCCAGCCTAGAAAATAGACAAAATTGCTAAATATCAATTGATGAAGACGATTTTCCTCATGTTTCTATCGTTGTGCTGTTCTACCCACAGCTTATCGATAATGAATTCCTTTCATTTCCTAGATCTCTTGTTTTTAGAAAACGAAAAGCAAGTAGAAAAGATAGGTGTAAAGCCTCCGATTCTCCTTTCGAGAACTTAAATGCAAAGATAAGGCGAAAAGCCTTTGCTTCTTCTTTCGATTGGATAGAAGCTCATACTCGACTTCAACAACAGGTTTGGTGCTGATGTGTCTCAGTGCACACAGTTGACACAAGTGTTTGCTTCTAAGATAGAAAGAAGTAGGTAAACTGACTCAGCATAAAGTAAAAGAAAGGCTTCCTCATTGTTACGATAGCTTGTATTTCTTTTAACGAATCTGCTCAAAGCTGCGACTCGCCCAGTTAGCTGCTGTATTTCTTTTAACTTTGTTGGCTTCCTCATTGTTACGATAGCTTGTATTTTGTCGGGATTTGCTTCAATCGCTCTTGCTGAAACTAGAAACCCCAGAAGTTCTCCTGCTGGGACGCCAAAAGAACACTTCGTCGGGTTCAGCTTGAGGCAGAATTTGTTGAGGTTGTCAAAGGTTTCCTTGAGATCCTCGATCAGCGTTGCCCCCTTTTTTGACGTTATGACGACATCGTCGATGTATACTTGCACGTTTTTCCCAATCTGTGTCGCCAAACACTTCTGCATCATCCTCTGATATGTTGCTCCCGCGTTTTTTAGACCAAAGGGCATTGTTCTGTAGCAAAACACGCTGTAAGGTGTGATGAACGCTATCTTTACTTCATCTTCTTCTTTCAATCTGATCTGGTTGTAACCAGAATATGCGTCCAGGAAGGAAAGACGTTCACATCCAGCCGTGGAGTCGATAATTTGATCGATCCTCGGGAGGGGAAAGTGATCCTTTGGACAATGTTTATTGAGACATGTAAAGTCGACGCACATGCGAAGGACCTTAGTGTTTTTCTTCGGCACCAACACAGGATTTGCTACCCATGTGGCTTCTGTGTGCAACTCCTTGATAAAACCAGCTTCCCGTAGTCGATCGATTTCTGACAGCATGGCCTTGCGGTTTGGTTCCGAAAAACGCCGCAAAGGTTATTTGATTGGTCTCGCTAGTGGATCCAAGTTTAGGTGGTGCTCGGCAAGTTCCCTGAGTACTCCTGGCATGTCAGCTGGACACCATGCGAAGATTTTCCAGTTCTCACGGAGGAACTCGACGAGCGCGCTTTCCTATGCGAGGTCCATGTCGTTTGCGATGGACGTCGTCTTTTTCGGGTCTGTCGAGTGAATCTGCACCTCCTTAGAATTTTTCTCGGTATTGAAAGTTGATTCTTTATTTGGCCTTCCAACGTCTGGCAGCACGTCGTAGTCAGTCATACTCCTTGACGCCAAATACTCAGCTTGCATCCTGAAATTTTCTGATATCCGATGAAAATCCTTATCGCACTTATCGGCTAAGGCGAAGCTTCCTTTGACTGTGATTGGTCCCTTAGGTCCAGGCATCCTCCACAACAGGTATGTACCGCCATAAATCTAGCATATGCTGGTCGTCCCAACAGAGCGTGGTACTGCGACAGAAAATCCACAACTTCAAATTCCAGCTTCTCGATTCTATAATTCTCTCGGGTTCCAAACTGAACGTCGAGATTAATCTTCCCCAATGGATAACTTGGTTTCTCCGGTGTGATACCGTGGAACCTCGTGTCTGTTGGCTTCAAGTTTGCTAGGGATATGTTCATCTTCCTCAATGTATTTGCATACATAAGGTTTAAGCTGCTGCCGCCATCTATGAACACTCGAGAGACATCAAATCCCGCAATAACTGCTGGTAGGATAAGTGCTGACTGCCCTGGTCGAGGAACTTGCTGCGGATGATCTGCTATGGTGAAGCCAATATCTTGCCCTGACCAATTAAGATACTCGACTGTTGGTGGAGGCATTTTTTCTGCCATGAACACCTGTCGCGAGATTACGTTCTGAGCCCTATTGGATGGCCTTCCCTTCTGAATCATCGACACCGCTCCGTTGGAGTTAGGATCAACGTAAGGTGGTGGTGGAGGTGCTGCCGCTATTCTGAGCTGATGTCGATTGTCTTCTGTAATCACGGGAGGAGGTGGCAAGTGAATCTCGCTCCTGGGTTCTCGAGGATTTCTCTGTGCTGCTCGAGCGTTAGCATGCTCTGCCCACCTTAACATTTCCTGGAAATTGCGACAATCTTTCTGCAGATGTCTTGACTGTCTTTTTCCGTTGCTGTCGAGGAAAAAGTGCATCTGACACGGCCCATTCATCATCTCTTCAGGAGACACGAAAGGCCTCGGGAACCTAGGCCCGCTATTTTGCCTGTTGTTTCGAGAATCATCTCTATTATCGCCTCGCTGCTCATTGCTTCTCTGATAATCATCTCTGTTGTTTCCTCCTGTGTTTGCCCGAAAACCTGCCGAAATTTGTCCTGGAGCATCATAGTTCGGGTACTGCCGAGGAAATCGTCGCCTCGGTTGATAATTTCGACCACGGTCCTCCTCTGGCGACCTGTGCCGTTTGTTGTGGACAGCATCTTCTCCATCTGCCCATCTGTTTGCTATTTCCATTAACGCGGATACTGTCTTTGGGTTGGTCCTTCCCAAGTCCTCGACAAAATCTCCACGCCTGATTCCTGCGACAAACGCATCTATCGCTCTCTCGTCAGATATATTTTCTGCCGAGTTTTTGATAATGTTCCACCTTTGGATATATTTTCTCATTGGCTCGTCTGGCTTTTGTCGACATGCTCTCAAATCCTCTAACGACGCAGGTTTTTTGCACGTGGACCTGAAGTTCTTGACGAACAAGTCCTCGAAGCTTTCCCAACTGTCGATAGATCCTGGAGGGAGTTTCTTTATCCACGATCGTGCGGCTCCACTCAAATGCACCTGGATGCTTTGCATAACTGTTGCTCTGGTTCCTCCTGTGAGTTTCACCGTCTCGAGATAATCAACTAGCCAATCTTCTGGATCTTGAAGGCCGTCGAATTTTTTGAAATTATCAGGCAACTTGAATCCCGAAGGTACTCGAGTTTTCCGCACTCTCCTCGTGAAGCACGGCAAACCGCACATATCCTCGTCGTTTAACTCTGGGGACTGCCGATGTTCTCTTCTGCTTTGTCGCACTCTGTCGACCCTTGCTTGTGCTGCCGTATCTCTTGCTCCACTTGGTCCTTCAGGAGCTGCTGCTGCTGCTGCCGCAGGTCGTGGACTATTTTGCCTTGCTGTTCCTTCGGGAGGTGTTGATACAAACGCCGTCCCCATGGCTCCAACTCCTGCTATCGCCATGTTGTAAAGTGTTTCCCTTGGATCTCCTGGAGGTGGTTTAGATGCGAGGATAAAAGCATGTGTCGCCATATACCCAGCCTCTGGCGTCTTAGGGATAATGTTTCCTCTTGTGTCTATCGACATAAAGGACATGTCGAGGTTTTGGACCAGGTGCTCTCTTTCTGCTTCGGGTATGTGTTGTAACCTTGATCTCGCTCTGTTCCGAGCCTCCCTGTGGCTATCACCCGAAGTTCTAGATTGTCGACTCAGCTCTGCCCTTCTCCTGCTGGATGCAGAAGCTGCCTCCTTTCTTCTGTTTAACTCAGCTGTCTGTTTTTCCAATTCCCTTGCCGCTCGTGCGAGCCTATATTGATATGCTTGTAATTCCTCTGGCGTGGCTGTGGTGGCCATTGGTTCTGAGCCATCCATAGCTCTCGCGGCTCTATCCCATGCTGCTTGCGGGAGTCGAACTCTGTGTCGCGGCTGTGGCCCGACGTATTTATTGCCCAAGCCTCGTCGCAGATCGGAGGGATCGACGTATGGATTTCCCAGATCGTCGAAAGCCTCAGATGTTTCCTCTTGGTCATTGCTTGGCTCTCCAATGACATAAATCTGATGATATTTTGTGTTCAGATCTATGTTGGGTTTGGTGACACCATCGTTGAGATTGGTGAAGACCTTGCCCACTGTAGTAGATTTGTCGATGAAGTCGTAACTGTCGACACTGCTTGAGCCATCGCTTATATATGAGTCCGCAGATGACTCAAACGACATGTCGCTGAAGATCTTGGCGAGTTTCTCTCTTGCCCTGGTGCTGATGTAGCGTGTCGACGAAGTTTCTTCTCCTCCTGATTCGGTTGACGATGTATAGCTTGAAAAATCGGAATCGACCACCGACGATCCCGACGAAATCGGAATTTCGACACGATACGATCCTTCCTTCTCGACGCGAAAGTGAAAACTTCCGAACGTCATCTCCATAGGCTCCGCCAGATACGCATATGCATCCAAACGGTAGGGTGGGTGAGGAACAAAATCGACAGGACCAGCAGCGATCTATTTACCTCGATCCATTGCGTTGCTTGCGGTTGATGATGTCGAAGATCTTGAACGTGCCATCGAGATCAGATCCTTACGCCTCTAGTTCCCACAGACGGCGCCAATTGACAAGGTATCAACTTGTCAATGCCTACGGATTGTAGACTAGGGTTTAGTTGGAAGTAGAGGGCAAGTAGATCTCGAAGGTTTCAGCCAAAAAGTACTCGACGATTATGAAAACTAGGGTTTGTAAACAATGATTCGATGATTTCTGCGTCCCTCGACTCCCCCTTATATAGGAGGCGGAGCCGAGGGGTTCGTGCTGTACAAGTTACAAACTCCGGGAAGGTTTCTAACTCATCCCGCAAGATTACAAATAAGACTTTCTATTACAACTCTAGCTTTCCTTAATACTATCTTGGGCTTCCGAATCTTCTTATTCTTCGGGTAGTGGGCCTTCAGTAAATCCCGGGTACTATCTTCGGCAGGCCCATTTGGGATGCCTATGTCAGCGTGGTTCATCCTCTAAGATAGAAAACACCACAACTTTCCGGGGTCAAGTGCAGGTAGAAAGACATCCTTCGTTACCGCGCTGAAACAACAACAATTCCTGCAAAAAAAATCTGCTTTCCTATCAAGTAACGCCTTCTCCACTTGACTCCACTGGTCAAGAACTCTGGAGCTTCATCCGAGATCCTTCCCAAATGAACATCCTAGCCCAGTAACAATATCTTATCTCTTCCCAGCCTAGAAAATAGACAAAATTGCTAAATATCAATTGATGAAGACGATTTTCCTCATGTTTCTATCGTTGTGCTGTTCTACCCACAGCTTATCGATAATGAATTCCTTTCATTTCCTAGATCTCTTGTTTTTAGAAAACGAAAAGCAAGTAGAAAAGATAGGTGTAAAGCCTCCGATTCTCCTTTCGAGAACTTAAATGCAAAGATAAGGCGAAAAGCCTTTGCTTCTTCTTTCGATTGGATAGAAGCTCATACTCGACTTCAACAACAGGTTTGGTGCTGATGTGTCTCAGTGCACACAGTTGACACAAGTGTTTGCTTCTAAGATAGAAAGAAGTAGGTAAACTGACTCAACATAAAGTAAAAGAAAGGCCCTTCGCAGAGGGAAACAGAGATTAAATCAAGTGCTAGAGCTTTTCAAGTTTTGAAATCATATAGAGAGCATAAAAATAAAGTTTTGAGAGGTTTTTGTTGCTGTCAACGAATGGTAGTGGGCACTCTAACCCCCTTGTCAAACAGACTTTCAAAGAGCGGCTCCCATGAAGGACGTTATCTCTACCAGCAAGGTAGATCATCCCTCTACACTTTTGTTTACACATGTATTTTAGTTTTATTTATAGATGACACTCCTCCCAACCTTTTGCTTTTCACAATCCATGGCTAACCGAATCGTCGGGTGCCTTCCAACATTTCACATACCATGGAGGAGTGTCTATTTGCAAAATTAAGTTGCTTACTGATAAATCAGGGCAAAACATGTGAAGAGAATTATTAATGAAAGTTGTAATTAATTGGGGCTGGGCACCCCGTTGCCAGCTCTTTTTGCAAAATTATTGGATAAGCGGATGTATATGCCACTAGTCCATTGGTGAAAGTTTGCCCAATAAGATTGAAAGATAAAACACCACATACTTCCTCATGAGCTATAAAACATTGACACAAATAAGGAGTAATAAAGTTTTGAATTGTTTAAAGGTAGCACATGAAGTATTTACTTGGAATGACAGAAAAATATGACATAGTAGGTAGTTATGGTGGACACAAATGGCATAAGTTCTGTCTCAAGGTTTTGGATGCACGAGAAGCATTCCCTCTCAGTACAAGGCTTTGTCTAGCAAGGTTGTTTGAAGCAAACACAAGTATAAACCGGTACAGAAAAACTTACATAAGAACATATTGCAAGCATTATAAGACTCTACACTGTCTTCCTTGTTGCTCAAACACTTTTACCATAAAATATCTAGACCTTACAGAGACCAATCATGCAAACCAAATTTCAACAAGCTCTACGGTAGTTCTTCATTAGTAGGTTTAGACTACATGATGCAAGAGCTTAAACATGATCTACTTGAGAGCTCAAAACAATTGCCAAGTATCAAATTATTCAAGATAATATACCAATTACCACATGAAGCATTTTCTGTTTTCAACCAAATAACAATAAGTGCTGCGGCTTTCAGCTTTCGCCATGAACATGAAAGATAAAACGAAGAACACAAGTGTTCATATGAAAAAGCGGAGCGTGTCTCTCTCCCACACAAGGATTGCTAGGATCCTAATTTATTCAAACACAAACAAAAATAAAAGCACACAGACGCTCCAACTAAAGCACATATGATGTGGAAGAATTAAAATATAGTTTCACTAGAGATGACCTGATAAGTTGTTGATGAAGAAGGGGATGCCTTGGGCATCCCCAAGCTTAGACGCTTGAGTCTTATTGAAATATGCTTGGGTGACCCACGGGGGCATCCCCAAGCTTAGGCTCTTCACTCTTCTTGATCACATTATATCACCCTTCTCTCTTGACCCTTGAAAACTTCTGCCACACCAAACTTCTCATAAACTTCATTAGAGGGGTTAGTACTCAAAAAACTTTAATCCACTTTAGTTTTGTAGTGACACATTGCAAGAACTAAATAAAACATTAGCTACAGCTCTCCACGTCTAGAAAGCCTGACTTAAAGTCCACAAGAGACAATGCAAAAAACAGAGACAGAATCTGTCAAAACAGAACAGCCAGTAAACATGAATTTTTTAGAGGTACTTCCGTTGCTCAAATCAGAAAACTCAAAACTAATGAAAGTTGAGTACATATCTGAGGATAACGCATGAATGTTTTCAGGATTTTACGTTTCTTCTACAGAGAGAAAAACTCAAATTCGTGACAGCTAAAAATCTGTTTATGCACAGAAATCCAAATCTAGCATCAACTTTCTATTAGAGACTTTACTTGGCACAACAATGCGATAAAATAAAGATACAAAGGCATTGCTACAGAATTAAATAGCACCTTGACTCAAAAATAAAAGAAAAATTGCAGAAATAAAATAATGGGTTGTCTCCCATAAGCACTTTTCTTTAACGCCTTTCAGCTAGGCGCAGAAGATTTTAATGATGCTCACATGAAAATAGAAAATGAAGCAAAAGGAGCATCAAGAAGCAAATTCAAAACACATTTAAGTCTAACCCGCTTCCTATGCATAGGAATCTTGTACACAAATAAATTCAAAAAGAACAAAGTGACAAGCATAGGAAGATAAAACAAGAGTAACTTCAAAAGTTTCAGCATATAGAGAGGTATTTTAGTACCATGAAAACTTCTACAACCATATTTTACTCTCTCATAATAATTTTCAGTAGCTTCATGAATAAACTCAACAATATAACTATCACATAAAGGATGTTTTTCATGATCCACAAACACATAATTTTTATCAAGCTCAAAAATAATGGGATTAAAACTTTCAAACCCACTTTTATCAATAATATAACAAGATGATTGATCAATCTCAAAAGATATGGGACTACTAGATGAAGTCAAGACCTTTCCAATCCCATTTTCATTAGTGGTACAATTAATATTATTAAGAAACATAGGACCATCATCTAGAGCTTTATCATAAACATTTTCTAAGTGAAACTCTTTAGTACCATGCATTTTGATATCAGCCACAAATAAAGGATTATCATAACATTTTTTGAAATAGCATGGATTATCATAAATAATAGTAGCATAATCATTTTCACAAGTTATACTCATAGGTAATATTTCAAGAGAATCCATATGAATATAACATTCATCCTCCTTTGGTAAGCATGGAGGGCAATAAAATAGTTTAAGAGATAAAGAGTTACTCTCATTGGAAGGTAGGCATGGGTAGCTAATCCATTCTTCCTCCTTTTGTTCATCACTCTCCTCCTCTTTTTCATCTAATGAGCTTTCTGGTTCAACAATTTCTTCTTCCACAGGTTCCTGCAAATTGTGAGTGCATTCTTGTGCATGAATGAGTCTCTCTTTATAATCAATGATATAAGGATTATTGATGTAATGTTCTATGCAATAATCAAGGATAGAAGAGACATAATCTTTAAGGTCCTTACAAACAATACAAGTTTCATAATTTTTAGACATGAAGGATTCTATTTCAGAAGCTCCCATAAATAAAACAAATTGTTCTACTTCTTCAAATGCAAGATGAATATAGTTATTCCAATGATAGTTCGCAATTAAAACTTCTTTACTAAAGCCACATTGGAATTTAAGATGTTTAGTATCCTGTTCAGAGCAACAGTTTATATCATGGCGTTTAAGAAAGATTTTAGCAATTGTATTCAATTTTTCTAACACGGCACAAATGACTTTACCCTTTCTTGATTCTCTATAATTCATATATAATTCTATAAGCTCCATACAGGTTGTGGGTTCTTCCATAACAACAGTTTTTAATTTTTCGGTTTTTCAATTTTTTATGGATTTTCGGGTATATAAGAAAAATAAAACAAGCCAAAAACGAACTAGACAAAAGTAAACTAAGCAAAATAATACTAGACAGAAATAAACTAAGAACAAACAAACTAGACAAAAGTAAACTAAGCAAAACAAAATAAAATAAAAATAGAGAGAGAGGTAGAGTGTACTCCCCAGGTGAACTTATGAGTAGAGCTATGCTCCCTGGTAACGACGCCAGAAAATAGTCTTGATGACCCACAAGTATAGGGGATAGCAACAGTCTTCGAGGGGAGTAAAACCCAAATTTATTGATTCGACACAAGGGGAGACAAAGAATACTTATAAGTCATAACAACTGAGTTGTCAATTCAGCTGCACGTGGAAAAACACTAGTAACAGGGGTGATGTGAAAGCAGCAGTAATATGAGAGCAGTAGTAACAGTAACACAGCAGCAGTAAGAGTAACACAGAGGCGATGGCACCAGAAAATAGTTGATACTACTTCCAATGGCATATATGACTGAGTGAGTATTTGATGATGAAAGATGGACCGGGGTTCCCAGCTATCTACACTAGTGGTAATTCTCCAATAACAAGTGTTGGGTGAACAAATTACAGTTGGGCAATTGATAGGATTGAAATAGCATTAAGACAGAACATCCAGTCTATTAATTATACGTAGGCATGTTTTCCATATATAGTCATGCGTGCTCGCAATGAGAAACTTGCACAACATCTTTTGTCCTACCAGCCGGTGGCAGCCGGGCCTCAAGGGAATCTACTGGTAATTAAGGTACTCCTTTTAATAGAGCACCGGAGCAAAGCATTAACACTTGGTGAAAACATGTGATCCTTATATCTAAGCCTTTCCCTCCGGTTATCCCAGTTGCAGTCACTCTGGGGCCTCGGGTTCCGGACAGAGACATGTGCAAACAACTTGTAGATACAATCTAAGCAATAATTATAGAGCTCAAATCTAAGATCATGCCACTTGTGCACTAGTGACAAGCATTAAACACAACAAGATTGCAGCAACAATAACTTCACAAACTTTATAGATAGACTGATCATAATGTAACAATTCATCGGATCCCAACAAACACAACACCGATTACATCAGATGGATCTCAATCATGTAAGGCAGCTCATGAGATCATTGTATTGAAGTACATGGGAGAGAGAGTACCAACTAGCTACTGCTAGAACCAGTGGTCCATGGGGGAACTACTCACGGAGCATGATGGAGGCGGTGACGTCGATGGAGAAGGCTCCGGGGGTCGATCCCCGTCCCGACAGGGTGCCGAAACAGGAACTTCTGACCCCCGAAACTAGGTTTCGCGATGGTAGCGGCGCTCCGGGAGTTTTTCTGGAATATGATCGATCTTCCTCGGGTTTTCGCGTCGTGGGGGAATAAATAGGCAAAGGGGCAATGTCGGTGGAGTCCCGAGGTGGGCTCCCCACACCCCGGCGCGCCTGGGGGCCTGGCCGCGCCGCCCTATGGGGAGGAGGCCCTGGGCCTCCCCCGGGCTTGCCCTTCTGGCTCCGTGTGTCCCTTGGAAAAATAGAAGGTTTGGCTTTTGTTTGGTCGAATTCCGAGAATATTGCCCGAACAGCTTTCCTGGAACCAAAAACAGCAGAAAACAGGAACTGGCAATGTGGCATCTTGTTAATAGTTTAGTCCCGGAAAATGCATAAAAATGATACAAAGTGTATATAAAACATGTAGGTATTGTCGTAAAACTAGCATGGAACATAAGAAATTATAGATACGTTGGAGACGTATCAGATACCACTCGCGTGGCCCTTCGCACAGTGGGGACTTGACCAAGTTGGACCGCTACCGAGATCATCGCCTGGGGGTCACACGTATCTACTGGTTGCAGTCGACAAGTTTACCAAGTGGATCGAGGCTATACCTGTTCGAAATCAGAAAGCCGAAACCGCCGTCCAGTTCTTCAAGGGAATAACTTGTCGATTCGGCATGCCTCACATTATCGTCACAAACAATGTAACTAATTTTGATTCCAAAAAGTTCTGGAAGTTTTGCGATGACGGTGGCATTAAATTAAAATTCTCTTCGGTGGAACATCCCCAGACCAACGGCCAAGTCGAAAGGATCAACGGTCTAAGAGGAGATGGCCTCAAGAAACGCCTCACGGGTGCGGCTGGAGCTTGGGTCAAAGAATTGCCATTTGTGCTTTGGAGTTTGCGCACTACACCCAATAGGTCAACCCAGTACACCCCGTTCTTCTTGGTATACGGAGCCGAAGCAGTTTTGCCAGCCGATGTTCGATTTGAAGCCCCTCGGGTGACCGCGTACATGGAAGCTACTTCCAACAACGCGCTGCAAGACACCGTGGACCTCATTGATGAAGCTCGGGACATTGCCTTGGCAAGAACAACAGTGTATCAGCAGGCGTTAAGAAATTATCACAGTTGACGAGTACGCAATCGAAGTTTTAGTGTTGGAGATATGGTACTGCGACTGAAGCAAGAGAGACCCCTGAAGCTCGAATCTCCATGGGAAGGGCCGTTTATCATCACTAAAGTGATACCAGGGGGAGCTTATCGTCTCAAGAATCCAGCTTCGGGTCAAGACGTTGAAAATCCATGGAACGTTGCACATTTGCGATGGTTCTACGCATAGGATATAATTATCCTCCTCTTGTTATTTGGCAACTCCTAAGCTTGTCTTATGTCATGAATAAAAAAAAATTTGATCGGGTTTTCTATCTTTATTGTTCCAGGCCTCATTATCCGAACAAATTGTTCGGGGCCCTTGTCATTGGCTCTTACTCCCATCGGGAGCGCAGGCCAGAAACACGCAAGCACAGTGTCATTAATTAAATACTCCCATCGGAAGCTAAGGTTAATGACACACAACAACCCATCCAAGCCTCGAGAAAATACGCGAGTGCTGCAGTCGATGGACGTACTATCACAAACAAGGCTCAAACCGGTGCACCGAGTGACGAGGCCAAGCGTTTAAATCCCTCGATTATTCGATGGGTGTCGCTCTTACAGAACTTACGCATCGACTCCACAATAAACTTGGAATTACAACGGAGTCGTCGGGTGAGCAGGCTGACTTGATCACCCGGCCGCCCCTGACAAGAAATTATTAATCGAATTAGAAAATTCACCAAAAGTACATGATGTACGAAACACACATTAAATTCACATAAGATTATCCCTTGCAGGTACAAGGTCATTACATACATATGAATGCATAAATTCATGGCAGGTTTCCCTGGTCCTCTCGGGCCTTCAGATCCCTCTCAATACCTGTTTCCATCCGAGAGATGATTGTATATTTAGGATTTCTAGTAATGTCGTAATATTGGTCTAATCTCCTATTGGCGTTTGCTATGACCTCCAAATCTAAGGTTGGATGACACGCTAACACTGAAGCAAGAGCAAGTTCAGCGCCAGCCAGGAGCTCTTTTCGTACCAATAGTCGAATCCTTTCAGGCTTGAATCGAGTAAACAGAGCAGATAAAGTTTCGGGTGCTTGGTCCACAAGGAAAAAGGGTTCTCCAGACCATCGAGAGATGAGCATGGAACTTGTCAAAGTAATAGTGCACCTTCTCTGCCCGATGTTCAAATTTGGCCACGACAATAGCCTTCGGTCGATGGGACCAAAATTCATGCTTCAGGTGAGCGACATCGGTCATCGCTTCGATCTTTTCATGGATCCTCTTGTTTTCCTCTGATTCGTCAAAAGCTACGACTGTCGAAAGACAAAAATCAGCTAAAAGATATTCAAGCTTCGGTAAAAATTGACGGAGGATAGACACTTACAGCTCAAGCTTTCAGTAGCAACACGGAGACGGTCGAGAGCGTGTTGTTCAATTGCAGTCGCAATCTCACTTTTTCTTTTCACCAACGCTGCCATCGCGTGAAGGGTGGTAATGTCTTTGTTCAATCGAGATATTTGATCACGTAAACGACGAACAAGATCAGATTCATCACTAGCCGAAGGATTTAAAGAAGGATCGGCACGAGAAGAAGATGAAGGAATCTGCAGCACAATTCTCAGTTCAGAATAGCATTAATAAAAACTCCCATCGGGAGCACTGGAGCGTATATATTACATTCAAAAGATTGTTGGTACTGGCAACAGAGCCAGGATAAAACAGGATTGGGTTAAATTGTATCAGGCCTTAATTACAACTAACGGAGCAACTATTCATTCAAGGAAGAGCTGATGATGAGCCAGGGGCAGCTTCAGGCGCAGTTTTGGTCTTCGCCTCGTCGACCAGCTTGAGGAGTTGATTAGCACATGTTACTGCCGATTGTTTGAAGGGCTCAAGATTGATTAGGCAATTGTTGTCATCTACATGCAATACCTTAGACAACTTTTCTAGCTCAGAGCCCAGCCCATGACCCATTAGTAGCTGGAAAGTAAGTACCGCCCCAAACAAACGGGAACGACGCTTTAGTACCTCCACAGGCTCAGAAGGGTCGACGAGGAAAGCGTCTGCCATCTCGCCAAGAGTCTTGTCCTGCTTCATCTTTGGGAAAATCATCGAGAATAACCTCGACAATGCTCCCTTGGTTCTTTGCAAAAGTCCAAGAACTTGCATGTTGGACTCAGCAGCGAGTGACAGGGCTTCAGACATGGAATCCTCCGGAAGCTTGTGGGCCCGATTGATGGTTATATCGGCAGCGCCTGGAAGAAGACCGATAAGCAACCTGAAGGAAAGAATAGGAAAAATAGCATGCACCGAGGAACTTACCCAATAAATTTGCATTGGATTACGGAGGACGCCTTCTTTTTCATTGGCTGCGACTGCGGCCTCGCGTCTAGCATCCTGCTCATCCTTTATTTTTTGCTTCAGCTTCTTTAGTTCATCCTTCAGCGAGATATTTTCATTTTGAGCATCGGCTGCAAGCCTGTTGGCCTCCAGCACTTGGTCTGCCGAAGTCTTGATGGTCTTCCGAAGATGAGCATTTTCAGACTCCAGACGAGTGAATTGATCAGCAAAATCTGCCACAACGTCAACTGTGGCATAAATCGGCTGCGAGGCAAAGGTCAAGAAACCTCAGTCGAATATGGAAATCCACTAAAAAAGAAGAAAGCCAAGTCGTATAAATCACTTACATGGTCGCGGGCAGCCGATGGAACGGGAGCGTTGCCAGAAGGGATAACCATCGACACCGGGATCTTCTCCACGTCCGTCCTTGAGGGCGGCGTTGGTTTGGCAGGCGAAGGATTTGACTCCTTGGCTGACTCGAACTTCCCAGAGAATAACTTAGCCCTCTTTGCAAGAGGAACGTCGTCATCATCATAGGAGCTGTTTGAAAAGCAAGGATGATCAGCATGCAGAATTAAGAAGGATAGTTACGAAGAGAAAACTAGATACTCACAGGTCCAGGTCATCCTCGACAGCAAAGAAGCCTGTCGAACTTTTCACAACAGGGGGAGGCGATGCGGTTTCATCGGCATCATTATCTTGCCCGCTAGGACTTGATTCAGCCGTTGTGATAAGGTTCTCGTTTATCCTCTTGCACCGCCTGCTCCTGGTGAGAGCATCATCCTCGGGAGCTTCGTCCTCCTGGATGTCGCTGTCCTCGAGAATATGCTGGGCATCCTCAGTCTCCTCAGAGTCATCATCATCATCCTATGGTTCCACACCACTTTCGGGTGTGGGAGGATAACATTGAGCCACGGTGGAGGCCTGTCGACAGGAGGAAAATTAGTGAAAGATCGAGGAGCAGTACATGATAGTAATAAAAGCAAACGCAGTAAAGGCTACCTCAGCCGGAAGGTGTTTGAGATCATAAGGAGAGCGGGCAGAAGTCAGGATAATAATGTCCTTCATGCTGTAGCAAGTAAGACGCCGAAATTCGTCGCGAAGGTCTTCATCCGACAGATCGGCAGAGCTTACTCTCGACGTATCATCCTTCCTGGTGTACATCCACAATTGGTGGGGCCGGGACATCAGTGGCTGCACCCGACGCCTCAGGAACACTGAAACTACCTCAGTGCCGCACATCGTCAAGCCTCCTGCGTTCTTCAGGTCAACAACTTGCTCGAACAGCTTGTCGGCTATAGCGCTTTCGTCGGGAGACAGGGTGTTTCGCCAAGATTTCTTCGGCTGAGCCACCAGGACATCTTTAAACGGAGGAAGGTTGGAACGCCGCCCAGACGCTGGAGTGTCTCGCAGGTAGAACCATTTGTGACGCCAGCCCTGGACAGATTCTTTCATCGGGAAATTGAAGTTATCAAATTCCTTTCTAACAACGAAACCAACGCCACCAACGACGGGGAGGGGGGGGCATTGTTGTCATTGTGACGGTTGACATAGAAGATTTTCGTCCAAAGACCCCAGTGGGGATCAATGCCGAGGAAAGCTTCGCAAACGGTGATGAAGATGTAAAGATGGAGAATGGAATTTGGGGTCAGCTGCCAGAGCTGAATCCCATAGAAAAACAAAAGGGAACGAAGAAGTTCGTGGGCAGGAAGAGAAAGCCCGCGAAACAGAAAGGCGACGAACATAACAGTAAAGCCCTTCGGGGGCTTTGGGCGAGAGGCTGGACCTGGAAGACGAATGTCATCGTCGGACGAGGAAATGAGGCCGAGGGTGTGCAACTTGTTCACCTCGCGGTTGGAAATGGTGGAGGCGCCCCAATCGCGGCTAACCATGGTTGCGCCTGAGGCGCTGGCGCTCTTCTTTTTGCCCATGGCACTCGGAGTTCTTGAGAGAAGGAACAGAGGAGAAAAGAAATGTTGGGGAAGAAGATGAGCAGTGTGGAAACGTAAAAAGTGAAAACAACGGGAAGGCTCCCTATTTATGCTACGGGATTGATGGGAAATCGTGGCCATAACTCCAAAGACATCGTGGGAGGTGGACGAGATCTAGTCGTACACGTGTCGCTCTAGAGTGGAACGGAACCGGCGGCCCATTATTCCCACGATGTGCGAAAATCGAGGAGGCACCTCGGTCAATGCACATGCACTGGTCATTTCCTAAAAACTACCCGCGCAGAACTAGGGTGGGCCCGTCAGGTCACATCTTGTCAATCAAACCACAGCAGTGATGGCGTCATCAGTGACGTCGTGAAGCCCGCCGGAAGCATCCGAAGAAAAACCAAAATCATCGGGTGGTCAACTTGAGTCTACGCACGGATTGCGAGCATCCGCACCTAGACTCGGGGGCTACTCCCATCGGGAGTGCTGGACGCGCACCCGATAAACGTGAACTCGAAGATTTTCCTGCGAAGAAAGGCGTGAAGAAATATTTGAAGAAAAGGACGGAATGTTCCGCTCGAGTCTGCACCCGGTCACAAGCGCCCGTGCCTAGACTCGGGGGCTACTCCCATCGGGAGCGCTGGATGCGCACCCGATAAAACTTTTTTGCACTCCAGGATCATGCCCGGGGACTTGATTCTGTGTAGGGTAACGTTGTTTTGCCATCGGCAGTTAACCAGTAAAGCTGAACACGTTACTCAATATCCTTTACGCGTTAAAACCTCACTGAAAAAATACAAGCCCCGATGCAAATGTATCGGATGATCTATGAAGACCTGCAGAAAACTTCGGCAGAAGAGGACGTTCGAGTAGCACAACTTGAGACTACGCACGGATCGCAAGCATCCGCACCTAGACTCGGGGGCTACTCCCATCGGGAGCGCTAGACGCGCACCCCATAGAAGAAGATAAGGCTATTACAAGATGGACAAGAACAATCAAGGGAGAAGAACATTCAATGGAGGCATGCTTTAGTCTCTACCCGAAATATCTTCGGCTAGACACTCGGGGACTACTGACGTGGGCATTACCCTTCGGGTAACTGATATTTCCCTATCCTGTACGGCCCAACTGGAGGCCCATGAAGATACCCGATGGCAAGGTGGGCCACTAGGACGGTGCTGGAGTGGATTCCTTGAAGAATAAGAGGAGAGGAGCCGAACAAGGAAAGTTTAGAGCTATGTCTTTTGTAAACCTAGTCGTACCCGGACAGATCTCTTGAGATCTGGCCTCCAATATAAGGGCCAGGAGAGGGACTGCCGAGGGACACAATCAATCTTAGCAACTTTAGCCACCATAAGTCTAGAGCTAGGTCGCCGTAGCACTTAGCCTCTCGACGAGATCATAGCCGAAATCTTCGGCACCCCATTGTAACCCGATATTTTCATAATCAAGATCAGACAGGCATGACGTAAGGGTTTTACCTCATCGAGGGCCCGAACCTGGGTAAATCGCTCTCCCCGCTTGTCTGTTAACCGATGTCTCGTGTCAGCTTACAGGATTCCATCAACCCTAAGCCCCAATCGGAGGGCATTGCCGATGAGTACCCTCGGCAAAGAGGCTCACCATCCTCGTGTCGGAGGTGCCGGAGGCGCCTCCGCCGCTATCCCGGTACGCCACCGACATCATGCCGCTTGGCCTCACGGAGGATGAGGCCCTCAAACGGGCGTTGCGCAGGACTTAGCCCCGCACCCGCTGCCGCCTCCGCAGTTCAATCCGTGGGCTGCACCGGCCGCTCCACCTCCACCGCACCGGCGTATCCTCCGCCGGCTGCCAACTGGCCGTGGGCAATCCCAGAATACGCCGTGCTCGACAACGAAGACAATGAGTAGGCTAGGACATTGTAATTTTAGTGTTTTTATTTTCCTTTATTACTATATATGTAAATTATGTTTCTCTTGAATGGAAAATCTATTTTTTGTTTTGCGTTGGGCTGCTGGGAGTACTCCAGGCGCAAACAGAGGCGGATCAAATTTGACCATTTCGGCAAACAGATGCATATGGTCAATTTTTGCGCACGTTTTGCGTTGGCCCGCTAGAGATGCCTAACTCGTGCACACGGAACGAAGCAGCTGCTCTAGGACAAGGCATCCAGTTCTTGCATGTGATGCGTGCGTTCCTCGACTCCGACAGCAAGCAAACCATACGAGCTTCCGGCAGGACGTCCAAAGCAAGGAATCAGGAGGAGTCCATGTTTTGCGTATAAATTGAGATTTACAGCATAAACTACGACCAACATATACATCGTAGTCGCTAGCCGTCTTTCTTTAACCAATCATCCTCTACCGAGCTGTGCGTGCGTCGGAGAGCAACATGAGGGTACTGAGGGATCATCAAGACCGCGCCTGCGCAGAAGCGCTGCGAGGCTGCCCTCCAACGACTGTGCACAGGTGCGGTAATTACTGTCTACAGTACTTGAACCAACATCTCTTCTGCAGTACTTGAACCAACATATACATATATTGCAGATAAAAACTGACCATTTTAAGATTTTGAGTTTGGGTTGTGTGTACCGAAGCGAGACTCTCTTAATATGTTCCCTTTTATCGGATTAGCAATAATGACCAGGCGAATGATGCATGAGATCAATTTTCCTTTTTTTTCCTTTTGGGCAGATCGATCAGATTGGAGGATGTTGGAAAGCTCTGGGCGGAATGGGGGATCCATGTCTTGATACTTGTAAGCTTTGGCCTACAAGTCTTCCTTTTCTTCGCAGCAGGGCTGCGAAGGCGTAGTGCATCGCGCATCCTCAGATCACTTCTATGGCTGGCGTACTTATCGGCTGACAATGTGGCCATTTTCATCCTTGGCCATCTCTCGGTCCATGCAAGCGGGCCGCGCCACCAGCTCCTTTTCTTATGGGCGCCCTTTGTTCTCCTCCACCTAGGCGGGCAACACACCATCACTGCCTTCTCCATGCAGGATAATGAGCTGTGGAGGCGCCACTTGCTAGGATTGGTAAACCAAGTGGTGGTTGCTGCCTATGTTGTCTCCATGTCACCTTGGCCAGACAGGCGGCTTCTGGCTGCCATGGTGCTTATGTTCATCTCTGGGTGCTTGAGGTACGCTGAGCGTACCTTGTGCCTTTACAATGCCAGCACAGCAAAGCTCACAGAATCTTCATTGGTTGCCTTAAGAGATTACGCAAAAGAGTTGGAAGATGGAGATAATAAAGATAGAGAATATCACGGTTTTATTCCCAAAGAGTACGTGGTTCAGACCGCTGAGGCATGCTCGCGGGATTATGAGTTGATAATTGACAACATGTTTAAAGCTGATGGGAGGCAGCTTTCGTTTGATTTACTTCCAGATATCTCATCAAGTGCGGCCGCACTGGTATCAGCGACTCCACTCAGCAATTTAGCTGCTGCTGAGGCTTCTCCTAACCGCATACAACGCAAGCTCAAACAGTTAAAATCCAGTGCACACCGCTGCAGGACCTACAATTACGTCGGTACACAGCTCATTCATATATATGAACACCTCTACACAAAGGCCCCAGCTCATTCTATTTTTCTTGATAAGGTGATCAAATATTGCGACATTGGAAAATTATTATTTTTCATAATACCTACCCGATGGTTCGACTACTGTTGTGTACCAATTCTCTTCATTTCTCTTATATCAATTATTCTAGCTTCTTTCTTGCTTGCTCTCTTCCCATTTCTTTCGACCTTAGGAACATTGGTCCTCTTCGTGGTTGCCAAAAAGAGCCAACTCTATAGTCAAGCTGACGTCATTGTGTCCTATATATTGCTTATAGGGGCCATAACCCTAGAAGCGTCATCTCTCTTCATCACCTTTGCATTGAGTGAACAGGCACCCCATAGGATTCAGAGTGCAGTGTGGAGAGTAGGCAAATATGTTTATCCTGCATGGGGTACAAAGCAATGGTCTGAAATGCTATGGCAGTACAACATGATTAATAGTGTGACCAAACAAGATGATGCAGGCATCATGTCATTAGTTCCCCAGTGGATCAGTAAGCATCTATATGACAAGACAATAACGCACATCGATATATACGAAAACCTCAAGAAGTCTGTCCTCGACAAATTGCTGGAATTTGGAACAAGGAAAGAAGACTGGAACTTCGCTAGCTTCCGTGGTCAATTAGCACTGCGGGGCCGGAAGAGTAACCATGGCCCATTATCATTTTTGTTACCCGCAAAGCCTGAAACGCCTCTTCTCAAGAGCATCAATGATGTGGACTTCCCAACAACCGTGTTGATCTGGCACATTGCAACAGACATATTATTCTTCCAAGACAACAGTGCCAGCAATACTAGTTCTTATCCACAAATGAAGATGAGCAAAGAGATATCAAATTATGTCATGTATCTCGTCTTCAAGTGTGGTGTGATGATTACAAACACCACCGAGCTCCAACACGACAATGCTCTTAAGGTCATGGAGGCTAACAGAGGTCTAGGTGCGGAGGGCGCCATAAATAAGGTATTTCAAGCTAACAAACTTCTGAAGAGAACATCGAAAAGTCACGTTCAGCCATTGTTGCCTCATGCATGTAAGGTGGCCCAGGAGCTCATTGACATCCCTGGAGAAGCTAACCGTTGGGACTTGATCACCGCAGTGTGGTTGGAGATGCTTTTCTATATTGCGCCTCGTTGTGGAGGTTCTTTCCATTCTGAGCATCTTGCCACTGGTGGGGAGTTCATCACACATGTCCTCCTCCTGATGCATTTTCTCGGTCCTTTTCTAAAGCCGCAAGGCATTGAGCTTTTGTGTGCAAAATAATTACCTCCTCGTTTCAAAATACAAGCAACTATATATTTCTTTGCAATAAGTTCTGGAATTCCATATAAATTCTACGATGGAAGAGATCTAGAACAATTGTGCCACTTTATTAGACGGTGTGATGTACGTAGTAAAAGTTATAACCATCTCATGCACCATATGCATGGTTTTATTCCTCTGTTTGTACATATAGTCAATGGAATGTTCAATGTACTTACCCGAACAATTGTGACACTTTTTTCATTTACTAACGAAGATGCATACGGTCTTCCTTATTATTTATTCAACAAAGGTCTCACAAAGATCATACATCAAAACACCTGAAGATACCACACAACATCTACAAATCCAACAATGTGTGAAAATCATGCCAACAGGACCTTGTGTCCTAAAAACGCAAAAACCCTTCATCAACTAGGAACCGGGACCATCGCATACCACGAGACACCCTGAAAACAAAACAGGAGTGCACATCCGATATAGCAGACTCTTAGAGAGTACCTCATGCACAAGCTACAGAAGCTATCACCTTCATCGAACCGCCGAGCAATCTTCAGGGTAAATATCATCATACACTTTGTCGTCCCTGCTGATAGCGCAACCTCCCTGCACGCGTCCATCATCACACGCTGGCTACCGAGACCCCGTTGCACCATGCTGCGGAGACTTGTCGTTGTAGTGGTAGATGACATGCCACTCCAACTTGGTCTCCACGCGAGAAACACGGGAAGACCGCCGTCCAACCACCATGTCGTCCATACGTACCTCCAGCCGATGAATGTCTCTAAAGATGATGCCCCCACGGGGGTGACGATGTAGACGTCGCCATCATCCGATCCAGGAGGCCCTCATAACGCATCCAACGAGGGCTACGACGCCCACGGGTGTCGTCTATGGTGGTCTTCCCCGGATCTGAGGTTTCCCTCGGAAATAGTGGAGCGAGAGACGCCCCCACCATCGCCTCCAATGAGGAATACGACACCCACGGGCGCCACCATCGATGGTGGCATCCTCATCCGCTTCAGCAGCTGGACCACCGTCTCCTCCTCACTGTGGACTTCCGCACACCACAGGCCAAGCGATCTGCCACCGGGAAGCCGCCGCGAGGCAGCACCATCGCTTGCGAGATCCCTTTGCACAGATGATGAAGAAAAAAAGTGTGGAGGAAGCCACATTGCTGCGAGTCTGGTGCCCTGGCACACACACATCGTCTGGAGCCACCCGCTCAAGATCCACCACCGCACCCACACCTCCGAGCCACAGCAGAGGTACTCCCCCCATACGGGCTTTGCCTGGCTGATATCCGGAGGCGGGGGGAGGGGTTATGGGCAGGGCAGCGACTAGGGTTAGGGGGGTCTATTACCTCGGGAGTAACATTTCCTGGGACGATCTTTTTTTTAGATTAAACGTTGTAACTTTATTAGAGGCCAGCACACTCAGATGCCATCAGGTAGAAACGACGGGGTACTCCGATCCAATTCCTACCTAACTTATTTTCGCAACAATCCTTTGCAAAGCGGTGCGCCAATCCATTGGCTGACCTCCGAACATGCCTAACTTTACCGTCGCTGAAAGACATCAGCATCACCTTAATGTCAATATATCCTTCTCCTTACTCCTCAGTTTTTGTGGCCTCTCAATCTCACACGAACAACTCAAACAGAGAGGGAGAGAGAAGGTTTGGCGCTGTGTAAAAGTTACTGCTTTTCTTCTTTCTTCTTCTATTTATTCAGATGATTACAGGCGTGGTGATCATGCTTCTGACTAGATCATGCCATCCCACGATCTGGAACTGGTCCGATGCCTCTTAGTACTATGGATCAAGTCGTACATGACACGGACTTATTCACTAGAAACGCTAACAGAAACTAACTGAAAAACGTGTGACTCTGAACTCTGATGAAACATTTGACACCTAACAACTCATTATTCCAACAAACTCCTCCTAACTTAGCTATTTATTTGACATCAATCATGCTGATCGATGACTGCAAGTACACAACACTAGTAGAAAATATGCCTTTGGTCAGGCACCTTTGGTCCCGGCCCAGTCGCCCTATAAACGCTACAGCGTACGGCACCTATAGGTCCCGGCTCGTAAGGACCCAAACGTCCCGGCTCGGTTCCCAAATCGGGACTAAAGGGTTTTGCGTCACGCGGCCCCTGCGTTAACCCCTTTAATCCCGACATGTATCCCAAACCGGGACCTAAAGTCAAACAGTTCGTTTCCCGCGGAGGCCGATTGCGCATCGCCATTATTGGCCCCGTCGAAATCGAGCGTCGGCGTGGAATCCGAGTCGCCGGCGCGGCCAGCCACTGTTCATCTTCCTCTTCCAATGCTTTATAAGCTCCACCATTTTTCACCATTGCCACACACACTCTCTCCATCCCCATCTTCTCATCCACCATTGCAAAAGCTCTCTCCCCTTCGTCGATGGAGCACCTCGTGCGCGACCCGGCTCTTCGGACTCGGGTGTACCACCTCAAGGCCGAAGGGATGGCATTTAAGGTCACGGTCGTGCTCCGTGCAAGAAGGGTGGAGAAGTGGATCCGCGGCGTGAAGAGGGACTTCCTCGACGCCACAACGACCAAGTGTGTCGGCTTGGACTGCGAGTTCACTAACCCTCGCGTAGGTAATCAGCGCGCCGCCGTCCTTCAACTCTTGGTGTCGTTCGAGACGTTGGTGTTCCAGATTATTCATGCGGATGAAGTGTCACAAGTGCTCAAGGATTTCTTGCAGGACGGGAACATCAGATTCCGCGGCGCCGCTATCGGCAATGATGTGGAAATGCTAAGTCCATATGGCATTCATATCACTTCTACGTACGACCTCCAGAAGGTAGTCCCAAACCCCACCACCAAGCCCACTCCAAGTCTATATGATTTGGCAAACTATATCGCTGGGACAAACCTTGAGAAGAAGAAGAAGATGGATGTCGCAGCGCAAGAAAAAAAAGATGAGCTCATTTTTGGATGGGCAAACTATCCATTGAGCTACGAGCAAGTGCACTATTCAGCTCTAGACGCTCGCTTGGGCTTCGAGATTGCTAGGAGGCATTGAATGCTAGTTGGCTACAATAGCCGTATTGGTCGTCTCAGTATTTAGAGATGATGAGTAGTGGTGGTCTTGTACATTTGTATGAACTATGAATCGATCCTTTCAACATATATGAACTACGCATGTGTCTTTCAATATATATATATATATATGAACTATGTGTCTTTCATATATATGAAGTATGCGTCTTTCAATATATATGAACTATATATGTGTCTTTTAATATGTATGAACCATGTGTCTTTCAATATATATGAACTATATATGTGTCTTTTAATATATTCACTCCATGCCGCCTCCTCCACGTCCACATTATAGGAATCACATATTCGCTACTTCTTCGCCTTTTTGGCGAAATCCCTTTTCAGCAAAGGAGATATCGGGGCCATGGCCAGCCCCAAGATGAGCGTCATATGCAGCGCGTTCTACCCTGACATGGAGAACATGATGAACCTTGGCGCCCTGCTCATTTAGCACTTCTACCGACAGAGAGCAGCAAACTCAAGGAGCGGCAAACCCGTGGTGCATTAGTTACCCAAATTGCTTACTCCCGTCGTCTCATGATGCCTCCGTGCAATCAGATATTAATTATTTGGCCTTATTATATGAATAATGCTTATATTATTTGATAATAATAATAATAAATGAATAAAAACATAATTATTTCATATTCAAATCACTCACATTTTTCTAATAATAAATCATATATTATTTGTCCAATTCCGTCTTATAGATTTCAAGATATTAATTATTTGGCCATATTATATGAATAATGCATATATTATTTGATAATAATAATAATAATAAATAAAAACATAATTATTTCATATTCAAATCACTCACATTTATCTAATAATAAATCATATATTATTTGTTTAATTCAGGTTTATAGATTTCATGATATTAATTATTTGGCCATATTATATGAATAATGCATATATTATTTGATAATAATAATAAATGAATAAAAAATAATTATTTCATATTCAAATCACTCACATTTTTCTAATAATAAATCATATATTATTCGTTGAATTAAGGTTTATAGATTTCAAGATATTAATTATTTGACCATATTATATGAATAATGCATATATTATTTGGTAATACTAATAATAAATGAATAAAACATAATTATTTCATATTCAAATCACTCACATTTTTCAAATAATAAATCATACATTATTTGTCCAATTCCGGTTTATAGATTTCAAGATATTAATTATTTAACCATATTATATGAAGAATGCATATATTATTTGATATAATAATAATAATAATAAATGAATAAAAGCATAATTATTTCATACTCAAATCACTCACATTTTTCTAATAATAAATCATATATTATTTGTCAAATTCCATTTATAGATTTCAAGATATTAATTATTTGGCCATATTATATGAATAATGAATATATTATTTGATAATAATAATAATAGATTAATAAAAACATAATTATTACATATTCAAATCACTCAAATTTTTCTAATAATAAATCATACATTATTTGTCCAATTCCGGTTTATAGATTTCAAGATATTAATTATTTGGCCATATTATATGAATAATGCATATATTATTTGATAATAATAATAAATTAATAATTTTTTTTATTTCATATTCAAATCACTCACATTTTTGTAATAATAAATCATATATTACGTGTCCAATTCTAGTTTATAGATTTCAAGATATTAATTATTTGGCCATATTATATGAATAATGCATATATTATTTGACACTAATAATAATAATAAATAAATAAAAACATAATTATTTCATATTCAAATCACTCACATTTTTCTAATAATAAATCATATATTATTAGTCCAATTCCTGTTTATAGATTTCAAGATATTAATTATTTGGTCATATTATATGAATAATACATATATTATTTGATAATAATAATAATAAATGAATAAAAATGTAATTATTTTATATTCAAATCACTCACATTTTTAAATAATAAATCATATATTATTTGTCCAATTATGTTTACAGATTGTTTTTTGTTTCAAAAAATACAGAAATGTGACACAATGGTATAAGAGTTTATATGATTGATATGGTATTATTTACAACAAGGTACAATCACATTCGCGGGAGCGCAGCAGGAAAGAACCAAAGAGTTAAGCATGTTGAGGGTGGAGTAGTGTGCGGATGGGTGACCGACCGAGGAGTGATGACCAAGTCTACAAGTTAACTACGGATTAAGTGTAATTAGTATTAAAAATGGTCCAAGTGAGAGAGTAACAAGTTAAACAAAAAGAAAAAATAAAAAAGAAGAAAGAAGAAAGAAGAAAAAAATAAAAAATAAAAAAAGGAAAAAAATAAATTAGGAAAATGAAATTAGGAAAATGAAATTAGGAAAATAAAAAAACATAATTATTAAAAATAATATTCTGTCGCGGTTGGGATTACGGGCCGGGACTAAAGGTTCTCCAACCCAAACCTTGTATCGTAGCCATGTGGAGGACCATTTATCCCGACGGGTAACTAGGCCGGGACTAAAGGCTTCGCTAGTGTATATCAGCTTCGCTAGTGTATATCAACTGTAACTAGTTTCGAAATAAGAGTATCGAACCACGAGGAGCTACTAGTTATGGTCTTAATGCCCCTTGCTACTATATATTAAAGGCTACTCATAAATTGTTCTTTAATCTCAAGATTAAGGTGTTTTAAAGGTTGGTTGTAATTAGTTGCAAGAAAGTAAACAAAGCAATAATTAAAAAAAAACGTTGTGAGAAATTAGTTGAAACTTAATAAGACAAGGTGTTCTCGGGGATTATTAGATCCACCTCTAGCATTAGGATTCATGTTAATCAAGATAAAATATGCTTTTAATTATACTGTGTGTGGAGGGAGCTCCATAACAAGATGCGCCCATAAAGCCATCGATCATCGTATTTCTAAATAACCACTGTGCCTAACCTTCTGCAAACAACATATTGACTATCACAATTAAGGGTTTTACCCCTTTATCCCTCTCATCCATGTGTTGAAGTGCCGATACGGTAATGTCACTTCTCACCGTTCACTTTACCACGCTTCAAAGGATAGTTCCCTCTCGAGACTATAAGGCGAATATTACATGGTGCACAACACACAATGTCAAGAGAGAGAACTAACACACATTAATAACTTAAAACCATAGATCATATTAGATTCATCTCATATTCATGCTAGGGGTTCTCCATCTCCCCAAGAACAAAAGGAACTACTCACACATGGAAACAATCAAGAACATCATCATACTCTTATGGATGGGATGAAATTAAAGAAATGAATTCGAATACAAATCCACAATAGCAAACAAGATTACAACTATGGTTCAGGGAGAATGGATCGGTGATGCCTTGTCCTCTGATGATCCGCATAGCAGCCCGGATGATGTCTTCTCCAAAGTTCCTCCTCTAGATCTGTTCAGGGGCGGTGTTTCTGTGTTTTTCGAAGTTGTGTGTCTCAAATCTCTCTACCGTCTGGGCGAGATGAAAGTATTTGACGAGGCGGTGCTTATGGTACGGCGTACGAGCGCACGGTACGGGCGGGCTCCCCCTATACTGATCCCCGCTAACCTACTAGAAGTTGTCCTCGCATTGTCCTTTCGCCGAGGCGCAGAATTAAGAGCTTAAATGATTTTTATCATGTCAAAATACCATAAAAATCATAGTTTTTATTTATATTTCATCATTGCCTTATTATTTCGAGATCCTGTGTAGACAAGCATAAAGGGGTGCGGTAGCGCGGTAAAATACAAAAATCATATTAATACTCAGATATATCTTTATGAAATAATGGTGTAAAAACATGCTAAAAATGCACTCATCAACTTCCCCAAGCTAGACTTTTGCTCGTCCCCGAGCAAGATAAAAGCTTAATGGACAGAGTCATCTTTGTTCATGAAGCGTGAGTCATTAAAATAAATGAGCCATTTTTAAGAACAAGAATTATAACATCGATATAGAACTAGAGAATGAATCACACCATACTATTCTCATACTCAAATGACTTAGAGGTCTCCACACCTTTCATGTTTGATAGTTAACATGAATACTATTTTCTTCACATATCATAAAATCATGAAGCTTAACTTTTATATGATAACAATGAGCAACTCTTTTCATTTTATTTGTTTCCCTTTTCATAAACAACTTGATAACATGACACTACTTTCACAATCATTTTCTCTTTCTAAATTTTTTCTCGCACATAATTAAACCAATGATCATAATATGTTTTATAGATGATTTTCTTCTCATATTCTATCAAGAATTACTGGTGTGGAAGACCTTAAGATCATTACCAGGATGCAAGTACAATAATACTCATCCTAATTCATACATCTAATAAAATAATCATGATTCAATCATACTTCAAATATAATAACGGCTTATAATTCATAGGATAAGAACCCTTCACTCTACAAAGGAAATTAAACAAACACTAATGCAATCCTTATCGAAATTCGAAACTAAATGCATACAGAAAGACAAACATGCGAACTATAAAAGATAAATTACAAGGTTTTATAGATCTCCCAAGCTTGGAATCAAGCCAGGTGGGATCAAATAATCCTTGCGATTATTTGATACCGTTGCAGCTTCAAGGTGGAGGGATGGCGTTGGAGACAGCAGCACAGAGATTCCTATTCGTCTCCTCCAAAGCAGATATGCGACAGAGAGCCTTCTGCAGTTCAGAGTGCATGGAGTTCATTGCATCGGTGATTACTTCTACTACCTCATTGATCTCCTTATTGTTCTCCAAGTTCAGGAGGCGTCGGTGCACTATGTCCCGATGAAAGAGCCCATCATTCTGATACTTCCCCAGCAGTCTCATGAGTGGTTTGCTTGGTGGAGTTGGTTCATCATTGAGTTTGAAGTCCCACTCCTCCAATGGCATGACACTGATGCGAGCGTTCATCGTCACCTTGTTTGTCGCGGAAGTGTGAGCGGTGGTCTCCTCATAAGTTCCTGCATCAACACAATTATGCTTACGTCTTGGTGACACGTAGTTGTTGGATATGAGCTTTAGGGACTCCACACGCCCCTTTCCTGTGGGGCTTCCTAGCCTCCTCGTCTTATGCCGTCACCATGGCGAAGTACTCCAGTTGTTTCCAGCCGCACGGATCTTGATGCATGAAGGGCTCGTAGTCTTCATCGTAGGAGTCGTAAGACAGCTCTCGGTTTCTTGGGCTAAAACCTTGAGCTTCACGCTTGTCATCTTTGAGGGATGAAGTCTGGACGGAAGCTATCCCACGACGGATGCATGAGGCCGAGAGATTTCCCATTGCCTAGAGATGAACAACGCATCTGGTGATGAAGATCTGAAAAGGGTTGAAGAACAAGAGGTTTTGGGAAACTTTATTATAGGTTAGGTAAAGAGAAATCTCGTTGGAGTAGAGTTATGGTCGCACAGAAAATGAATACCAACAAATATGGAAAGATAAAGACTTAAAAAGGAATTTATGGGGTGCTCGACCACCATCGGCAGAGGCGCAGCCCATACCGTCCGCCCATACCCGATGCCTTATCAAAATCCAAACAAACAAAGGCGGTTAAAAATGTTCTGAGAATCCGGTACGAGAGGTTTGCACCGTCTATGAAAAGTTGTTTTTTACTTAATAAAACGGAAGAGAATGAACGGAAAAAATACTGCGTAAATAGCGATTGACCGGACGGGCGCGTGTGGTCATACCGCCCGCCCGTACTGTAGAATAAGATCGGGGATGAAAAATCAAAGAAATCGTCCAGAGCAACGTGCGATCGTACCACCCGCCCGTACCGGTATTGAGGTCAATAGATGAAGTCTAAGAAAATGTCTAGAGAGAATAGCGACCTTCCGTGGGGCGCGTGCAGTCGTACCGCCCGCCCGTACCGGGGTCGAAAAAATGACTTTTAACTCAGGGAATCGTAAAGAGCTAAAAAATGCAAACAAAGAGATGAAACACTGGAGACTTCGAACTGATAAGATTAAAATTACCTCAAACTTACTTACAATGGTTTTCGGAAAGTTCTCTTACCTTTTGGACTCTTATATTGTTTCCCCTTTTCCTTCCTATATGGTGGGTAGCAAATGTTTTCTAGCACCATCACAAAGAATAAGAGAAACATCTTCATAAGAGCGGAGAGTACCTAGCGGTACAAAAACTATGGATATCTTATGCGGCGGCATTTTTTCATCCGCAGACTCTTGATCTTCAAGTTGTTCTTCACTTGTTTGTATGATGTAAATTAAATTCTTGGAAAAGAAAATTTCAACGAATCATTCTAGGCTTAACATCCGTCCTTTCTAGGATTTATTTTAAGCCTTTACGATCAGTATATACTCTAATTTTTGAGTCAGTAATATAAGATCTAAACTTCTTAAAGGCAAAGACAATTGCAAAGAATTCTTTTTCAGTCAAGGGTAATTTATCTGTGTGTTATTAAGAGTACGACTAGCATCATGAATGATATTAAGTTCATCACCATCACGCTGACAAAGCAACTCCGACAGACTCATGGTTTGCCTCACAAAGTAATTCAAATGGTTTTCTCAAATCACGTGGTTTTATTGTTAGAGCTCTAAGGAGAGCTTGTTTAAGAATGTTGAAAGCATTAAGACAATTCTCATCAAACTTAAAAATAGCAACTTTTGTAACAAATTGTTTAAAGGTTTTACTATCTTGGAAAAGTTTTTAATAAACCTTCTATAAAATCCAATGTGACGAAGGAAACTTCTTATACCTTTTATATCTCGTGGAGGTGGTATTTTCTCGATAGCTTCCACTTTTGATTTGTTAACCTCTATGCCTCTTCCCGAGATCTTGTGACCAAGTACTATCCCTTCTTGAACCATGAAGTTGCATTTTTTCTAGTTCAAGACTAGGTTAGTATCTTCGCATCTCTGCAAAACCTTATGCAAATTTCGCAAACAATGGTTAAATGAAGTTCCATAGACAGAAAAGTCATCCATGAACACTTCCATTATGTGCTCAATATAATCAGCAAATATGATGGTCATGCATCTCTAAAAGGTGGATGGTGCATTGCATAAACCAACAGGCATTCTACGATAAGCATATAATTCAAAAGGACAAGTGGAAGTTTTTTTCAACTGATCTTCCGGATGAACAACTATTTGAGAGAAACCAGAATATCCATCTGGATAACAAACATAAGAATGTCTAGCAAGTCTTTCCAAAGTTTGTTGTATAAATGGTAATGGGTAATGATCCTTTCTAATCTCTTTATTTAATTTTATAAAATCAATGCACATTCTATATCCTACAATAGTTCTAGCAGGGACCATTTCATTGTGTTTGTTTGGTACTACAATAAATCCTCCCTTTTTAGGGACACAATGAACAATACTTAATCACTTTCTTTGACATGATAAATAATTCCTGCATCAAGAAGGCGGATGATTTCCTTTCTTACCACTTCCTTCAGATCAGGTTTGAGTTTCTTTTGAAAATCAGCCACCGGTTGGGCTCCATATTCCATGAATATTCTATGAGTGGCTATTGAGGAACTAATCCCTTTTAAGTCATCCAGGGAATACCCAAAGGCCTTACGGTGCATTTTATGCACCATCATTAATTGTTCTTCTTCCTTTTCCGAAAGTTTAATGCTCACAATAACGAGATATTTATTCGTTTCATCCAAGAACCTATACTTTAAATCTTGTGTAAGATGTTTCAGTTCTAGAAGTGGTAAATCTTCATCTCCCTTTCTTCCAGGTGTTTCATAATTTTCATTAGTTGATCTATCAACCATAGGAGAGGAATCTAAATATTTATTAATATCCTCTTTATCTAACTCTCTCATAGAATCTTCATTTCCAAGTAAACTTACTTCGAAATCATCTCCAGGGGTATCATAAAGTATGCCGGAAAGATTAGCTAGATTACCTTCCTCCTCAAGTTCTTCTTCTTTAAAATCTTCGATTATCGGTTTATGAACGGACGCTGAGAAATAGAAGATCATTAACTCCTCCCCAAACTTAAGGGAGATAGTTTCTTTCCTACAATCAATGTTAGCTACTGCAGTGTTTAGAAATGTTCTTCGAAATATAATTGGACAATGATAATCAATTGGCATATCAATGTCAACAAAATCAATTGGATAAGTACAAGGTCCTATCACAATAGGTACATTTCTTAGTATTCCCATTGGAACTCGAAGTGTCTTATTTGCTAGCATTATTGTCATATCTATGTCTTCTAATTGTGAATGTTCAAGTTCATCTTGAATGCTGAAATAAAATCTATAAGGAATAACATTAACGGCTGTTCCAATATCACAAAGACCATAGTAAGAGAATCCACCAAAAGTGCAAGGTAGAACATGCTTACCCACATTTTTAGCTTTAAACATACCTTCTAAGAATTGCGAGGCTTGATATGTTGCAAACGTATCAATAATTTTTGATGATCCATGCTTGTTTTACACCAATTTATATATGTTTTGTTTACACTTCGTGGCATTTGAATGGATCATAGCGAACAAGAGGGGGTGAATGGCGCTACGACAAGTTTTAGTATTTTTCAATTTTTATGCAACGGAAGGTAAAGGTGGAAACTTTAGCGATAGCGGTGTTCCTACAATGATCCTAGGACAAGTGCAACAAGTAAAGGAATCAACAAGATAGTAAGAGTAAGGAGCGAGACAACCGGGGGGCGCGGAGGCGAGGCGAGGTTTGTTTCCCGCAGTTCCTTCCACAATAGGAAGTACGTCTGCGTTGAGGAGGTGCTAGTCTCACACGAGAGACTAGACGGCCACACCACGAAGGAAGGCCTCACCTTCTTCCTCGAGAGAGCTCCACGAAGGTGCTCTCCCTCTTCCACTAAGGAACCGGTCGAGGCGGTGATTCCTTCACAAGGTTGGGGCGAGCTCCACACACAAGGATGCTCCCAACACCCTATGCCACCAAGCTAGCCTCCATAGCTGCACATCTCCAATGCTCCACCATAGGAACCCTACCACAAAGATCCACTAAGGAATAGCTAGTATTGGTGAAATATCTCTTGGTAGAACTATAGATCGGGGTCTCCTCCACCACTCCTCAAAGTTTGGGCATGATTGGTTGGATGGATGGGGAGAACCTCAAGGATTAAGCTCAGCAACAATGGAGGAGAGAGAGGGAAGAGATAAAATCGTGTTGGGAAGAAGGAGCCCTTAAATAGGCTCCTCCAAATCCAACCGTTATGTCCAGTTTTTGCCTAAGCGGTACTACCGCTTCTGGGAAGCGGTACTACCGCTCTGAGTTCGAATTCCCCCAGATCTGGTCCACGTGGACGCAGAGCGGTACTACCGCTCGCGGTACCGCTCAAGGTACCGCAACAGGGTCCAAACCTTACTGGACTCGAAGCGGTACCGTAGCGGTACCAGAGCGGTACTGCCGTAACTAGTTACGGTACCTGGGCGGTACCGTGGGCGGTACTACCGCTCGTGAGCGGTACTACCGCTCCAGGTACTGCAGAGGTACCGCAACTCGTACTGTGGGTCGATTTCAGCGCAGAACTCAGAGCGGTACCATGGGGCGGTACCTATAGGGGTAGCGGTACTACCGCTACAGGTACCGGTAGTACCGGCCTGGCTAAAACTGGTTTTCTCCCCTTTTTCTCTCCAGCCATGTCACCTCGCGATACACACACAAAACCAGAAAACCTATCAACTACGCTTCAGTCTTTCGATCTTGACGTGTCCAACGAGGTCACCGTGCACTTGCAAATCTAACAATGATACTCAAGGCACACGGTGAGATTACTCAAGTGTTGTCATCAAACACACAAAACTTGGGGTGTAAACTTTGCTCTTACAATCTCCCCCTTTTTGGTGTTTGATGACAACACAAGATTTTCAATAACATATGATATTATGATGAGATACTTAGATTTGCAAAAACTCGACGGAACTCCCCCTACACATGTGCATATCATGAATATGTATTTGAATACAAATACACATGTTCTAGAGACATCACTCCCCCTAGTTTTTACAAACCAAGCACATATGCAACATGGATAGATGACATGTTCAAGTAGCATATGCACAATATGGAGGCAACATAAGATCTTGCAAGGAGATTTGGGTGAAATTACCATACCATAGCCTTGAGAATACCCAAACTCACCATAAGATGCCTCCATAGGGTTGTTGATGTAGCCATAAGAAAAGATAAGCAACTAGAACCAAAAAGGCTACAAACAACAAAGGTCCCATCCACATAGGAACTTCTCCCCCTTTGGCATCGGAACACCAAAAAGGAGGGTAAAGAAACTATAAGGATGGAGAAAAAGAACATACAACCAAGCTTGCAAAAATCACGAGAAAACAAGCTTGAAAGAGGTTCCTCAAAAACAAGAAGAAGAAAGCAAAGAAGAAAGACAAAAAGAAGGTCACAAAGAAACACAAAGAACCGAAAAAACCCCTCAAAGAGGGGGGGGGGGGGGGTTGGTGGCCGAAGCCACCGTGTAAGAGTATAGTAGTGTGAGGTCGCGTAGATGTATCTAGGACTCACGGACTACAACTCAACATGAAGCTCATAAGTCACTCAATTGACAAATAGCATATGTTTTGGATTTCTTTATGCATTATGGGGGAAGGGATAGCTCAATGGATTTAAACCGCACTCCCCCTATGTTCATGCGTGCCTTTCATCTAGATATAAATGTTAGGAGTGGTATGTGCGCGCGACAGTCAAGCAAAGTTCGATGGATCAATGATATTTAGCTCATGCCTCAACTCAATGAAACGCTTCTCATCCAAGGGCTTCGTGAAGATGTCCGCCAATTGCTCCTTGGTGCCAATATAGGATAGTACAATATCTCCGCGAGCATTGTGATCCCGGATGAAGTGGTTCCGTATCTCAATGTGCTTCGTCTTGCCATAAGAACCGAATTGTAGGCGATCTTGATTGCGCTCTCATTGTCACACAAAAGAGGCACCTTGCTATACTCGAGTCCATAATCCCGCAAGGTTTGCCTCATCCACAAGAATTGAGCACAACTACTTGCCGCGGCAATATACTCGGCTTCCGCAGTGGAGACGGAGACACAATTTTGCTTCTTCGAGGACCAACACACCAAAGATCTTCCAAGAAAGTGACAAGCTCCGGATGTAGACTTCCTATCAACCTTGTCGCCCGCCCAATCGGAGTCGGTGAAACCAATCAAAGCAAAGTCCGTGTCCCTTGGGTACCATAATCCGAAGTGTGGGGTATCAACTAAATATCGAAAGATCCTTTTGACCGCCACTAGGTGGCTTCCCTTCGGGCTTGCTTGAAACCGTGCACACATACCAACGCTTAACATTATATCCGGGCGAGAGGCACAAAGGTAAAGAAGCGAACCTATCATCGAACTGTAGAGCTTGGTATCCACCGCCTTGCCGGTCTCGTCAAGAGAGAGTTGACACTTGAGTTGCATCGGAGTTCCAATGCCCTTGGCGTTCTTCATATATATCAAAGCGCTTGAGCATGTCTTGGAGGTACTTTGCTTGATTGATGAAGGTGCCTTGTCGCATTTACTTGATCTCGAACCCAAGAATGTACTTGAGTTCACCCATCATTGACATCTCAAACCTATTTGTCATCAACATGGCAAACTCATCATTGAATTTTGTGTTAGTCTAGCCAAATATGATGTCATCTACATAGAGTTGGCATACGAAGAGCTCCCCATTGACCTTCTTAGTAAAAAGAGTGGGATCAATTTTCCCCACTTCGAAACCACGGTCTTCAAGCAACTCCTTTAGATGCTCATACCAATCTCTAGGAGCTTGTTTGAGTCCATATAGGGCCTTTTTGAGCTTGAAGACATGGTCCGAGAAATGGGGGTCCTCGAACCCCGGGGGTTGCTTCACATATACTTCCTCATGTAAAGGACCATTAAGAAAAGCACTCTTAACATCCATTTGTTGCAACTTAAAGCCATGATGAGAGGCAAAGGCCAAAAGGATACGGATGGACAAAAGCCTTGCAACGGGTGCAAAGGTTTCACCAAAGTTCACGCCTTGAACTTGAGAATAGCCTTGTGCCACCAATCTTGCTTTGTTGCGGATGACCATGCCACTTTCATCTTGCTTGTTCTTGAAGACCCATTTGGTGCCGATAACATTGCGGCAATGATCGGGTCGCTTCATGAGAGTCCACACATCATTCCTCTTGAAGTTGTTGAGTTCCTCTTGCATTGCATTCAACCAATCGGGATCCTTGAGAGCTTCATTAACTTTGAGTGGTTCCGCCATAGAGACAAAGGCGTGGTGCTCACAAAACTTTGCTAGTTGCCTCTAAGTGGTTACTTTGCTCTTTAGATCACCAATGATATTATGCAAGGAATGAGACTTGAGACGCAAGTGTCTTGTAGTAGGGTCTTCACGGCGAGTGTCGGCTAAAGGAGATGATTCTTGTGAGTCCTCTTGGCCTTCATCACGGTTTAGGTCCCCGCCTTGACCCCCATTGTTGTTGAAAGGGGCATCATCATCATGAGAGCCGGATGGCTCGGGGGTATTAGGAATAGTATTGTCCATAAAGATTATCCCCGAACCACTCGGAGAGGAACTTGAAGCTTGGCCTTGGTCACTTTATGTTGGTTGTTGTGGTAGATGAGCTTGCGGTGAATGTTGTTCTTGAGCTTGTTGAGGTGAACTTGGACTTGATTGTTGTTGTAGTTGTCGAGGTTGAACTTGAGGTTGTTATAGAGGTTGAGGTTGAACTTGATGTTGTTGTAGAGGTTGACTTGCATTTGTAAGATCAACGGAAGAAGCTTGGCCTTGTGGTGTAGATGGCTCCACTTGGGTGGAACTTGGTCCTTCCCCGGTACTCATAGAAGGTAGCTCTTGAGGTGGGCGAATGCTAACACCCATCCTTCCTATGGTATCCGGGGGAACTGCATCTCCTTTCTCACAAGAAGCACTTCGCTCCTCCAAAGATCTATCATCTTCATCGAATGTCACATCACAAGATTCTACAACTCGCCCACTTGACTTGTTGAAGACTCTATAGGCGTGAGAATCCGTAGCATAGCCAACGAAAATTCCTTCTTGAGCTCTTGAATCGAACTTGGATAGGCGTGTGTCTTTGACAAGCACATAGCATTTGCATTCGAAACCTTGAAGTATGACACATTTGGCTTGTTGCCGGTGAGGATCTCATATGGTGTCTTCTCAAGACCTTTGCGAAAGTAGAGACGATTAGTAGTGTGGCATGCGGTAGAGATGGCTTCCGCCCAAAAATTGTAGTTAGACTTGTATTCCATCATCATGGTTCGAGCAGCTTCGATCAAGGTTCGATTCTTCCTTTCGGCGACCCCATTTTGTTGGGGAGTATATGGCGTGGAGTATTGGTGTTGGATTCCTTCTTCGCCAAGGAAGTCATCCAAGGTGTAGTTCTTGAACTCCGTTCCATTGTCGCTCCTTATTGCGAGGATCTTGTTGTCGTACTTGCGTTGAACTTGGTTGGCAAACTCCATCATGGTCCGTTGAGTCTCACTCTTGTACTTGAAGAAGAATACCCAACAATAGCGTGAATAGTCATCAACAATGACGAGGCAATAATTCTTTCCTCCAAGACTTTCATGAGAAGGTGGACCGAAGAGATCAACATGTAAGAGCTCCAAGCATCTTGTGGTAGAGATGATAGTCTTGGCCTTGTGAGGAGCTCCATGCATTTTTCCTTGTACGCAAGCCCTACAAACACTATCCTTACAAAAAGAGACATCTTCTTTTAGTCCGAGAATGTGGCCACCCTTGTGGAGACTTTGCAAAGTCCTCATGTTGACATGGGCTAGTCGGCGATGCCATAACCAACCCTTGTCACCTTTGGTGAATAGGCAAAGAGTGGAAGATGTTGTCTCTCCGGAGAAATCGACAACATATAATCCGTTCTCTACATATCCAACAAAAGCTACATTTAGTGTCTTGCTCCACAAGAGGACCACCATATGTTCATCAAAGAATGTGCATAGATCCATACAAGCAGTTTGATGAACGGAGAGTAAATTGTAACCAAGGGTCTCGACAAGGAGGACATTCACAAGTGAGATGTCGGGTGTTACCACCACCTTGCCAAGACCCAATACCTTAGAGCACGTGTTGTCGCCATATGATACGGTAGAGTGAGAAGTCTCGAGGTCGACAACAATATTCTTGCTTCCGGTTATATGACTTGTGGCTCCACTATCAACCACCCATTTAGCGCCACCGGAAGCATAGTCCTCCAAGGAATCAAGTCTTGGATTTAGGTACCCATTTTCAATGGGTCATAGCATGTTAGTAACAAGGGGTTTGGGAACCCAAATAGTCCAATCAACATTGTCCTTTTGAGGACCAATAAAGCGAGCACGAATATGTCCATAGTAATCAACAAAAAGAACATGAGAAGGGTTGTTAGAGCCGGCAAAACCCGTCGAGGCGGAGTTGGATACTCCATCCCTTCTTGAGCTAGCATCGCTCTTCTCAAGGTTGATCTCCATGTTCTCCTTGTTCTTCTTCTTCTTGGTCCTCTTATTCCTCTTCCTCTTTGGCTTGGTAGCCGCTCCTCTTTCATTGCAAGAGCCCTCTTTGGCTCCATCTTTAGCTTCAATGACTCCTTCCAAGTACTTGGCTTGAACTTGGAGTCTATCAACTTTGGCCTTCAAACGATTGACTTCATCTTCATGCTCCGGGTGAGGATGGAAAATATCAAACACTTGGACTTCCTTTGCCTTGTTCACCCGAAAGTGTTCCATCAAAGCTTCTTCTTGGAGAGCGTTCATCTTCATGAGCATGCGCTTGTCACTCTCCATCTTGGCAATGTCACTTTCATGAGTGCAACACGCACGGTCCTTGCTCAAAGGAAAGTACTCCTTCAATGCTTCCTCTTGCATGGAATTGACCTCCATGAGCTTGGCTTCCCTTCTCTTCAAGGCGGCTATTTCCTCGTCATGATCACAACAAGTGTCCTTCTCCTTGCTCATGTGGAGACATTCCACCAAGGACTCTTCTTGCTTGCTACTCAAACTTACTAGCTTGGCCTTGGTGGTCTCAAGAGCGGCAATTTCTTCTTCATGATTGCAACATGAGGTCTTCTCTTTGAACAAGCGGTAATATTCATCCAAGGCTTCTTCTTGAAGAGCATTTACTTCCAAGAGAAGAGCATTGTGCCTCCTCAAGGAAGTAACTTGATCAACAAGCTCATCATTACAAGAGTTGGAGTCTTCATCATCTTTCTCTTTGTTGGCTTCCTCAAGAGAGAGCATCTTCTTTTTGAGCTCACCAATTAACTCAAGAGCATGGTCTCGATCCTTGGTGAGTCGAGAGACAATAGCTTCGTTGGTGTCTTCAAGGACGATGACACTAGCTTCAAGAGACATGCGCAGATTTCGTTCATCATCAAGCTCCTCTTTGAGAGAGGCAATCTCATTTGTCGCTTCCCTTTCCAACCTCTCCTTCTCCTCTATAGTGTCTTGTGCCGCACCAAGTTGGCTCAAGAGAGCCCCAACATGAGTCTTGGTATCCCCTTGCATGTTAGTGAGAAAAGAATCCAAACCCATAATCTCACGTTTAACGGTGAGACTAGTGGCATCATCAATATATAAGGCATTAGTCGAGGATGATGGTTTGGAAGGGGATTTTACCTCCGCGGATACCTTTGCCATAAGGCAACGAGCATTGTTGGTGACGAGGTTCTCATTAGGAGAGTCGAAGAGGGAGATAGAGGGAGTGGAAATGGCGATGGCGGCCACTCCCTCTCCTTCCTTGTTGGAGCGCTTGTCTTCATGTTCTCCATCCTCATCGGAGGAGTACTCTTCTCGAATGATGAAGGCTCTAGGCTTCTTGGTGGAGGAGACCTTGTCGTCATCGGACTTTGGGGAGAACTTGGAGAATCCTTTGGAGAGTGACTTGAACTTATCCTTGCGGATAAGCCTTCCACCATGATCTTCTCTTCTCTCAAACATACAATCCGCGACAAAATGATTCTTGTCGCCGCAATTGTAGCATGTTCTTCCCCTTTGCCCCTCCCTTGGGCTCTTGGAGAAACTTCTTGGAGAATCACGTGATCTTCTTGGTCTTGTGCTTCGGGACATGTTTCCATCCCAAAATTTCTTGGCGGCGAGAGCCATGTGCTCATGATAGTTAGCCTTGAGATCATCCGGTCCCCACTCAACGGGATCCTCATCGCTTTCACTAGCTTCATGTACCTTCATCTTCAATGCAAGGTTGGGCTTGCGGGAATTGTGAGCGCGAGCAACAAGATCCCCCGCATTCTTCTTGGAGATGTCCAAAGCGATGACTTCGCTAAGAACTTCATCGGATGTCATAGCACAGAAGGAGGCGTTTTGGCGGATGGCCGTCAACTTCACTTCCTCATAAGGGAGGAGAGCATTGTAGAACTTGCGCTTGATCCAATGGTCATCCACAAACGTTGCTCCAAGATCTTTCATTTGTACGGCAAGAGCGATGAGGCGCTGATACATTTCTTCGGGGGACTCTCCTTCAATCGTGATGAAGTTGTCGGCCATGTTGTTCACTTCATCAAAACGAGAGCTTTGGATTCTTGCATTTCATCACATGCTTCCTTGGCGGTCTTGAGCGAGCGAATATGAGCACGGTCCTTGGGCGTGATGGCCATGTGAATCATGTTGATGGAGGTGGCGTTGAGTTGGTCATCCACCACATCTCTTCTTGTCAAGCTCTTTGGATCTCGTGGTGAATAGCCCTCCTCAATGATACGCCAAAGCTCAGTAGAAGCGCTGCGCACATGAGAACGCATTAAGAATTGCCAATTCTCAAAGTTGTTTGACTCAAGTAACGGTGGTGAACCATGCGACAAGATATGCGGCATAGGTATTGGAAGCTGGTTTTCTCCCCTTTTTCTCTCCAGCCATGTCACCTCGTGACATAGGCATCCCCAATGGGCCTGCCGAAGATGGTACCCGGGCTTTACTGAAGGCCCACGACTCGAAGAATAAGAAGAATCGGAAGCCCAAGTTACTTTTAAGGAAAGCTAGAGTTGTATTAGGAAATAATATTTGTAATCTTGCGGGATGAGTTGGAAACCCTCCCGGACTCTGTAACTTTTGTATTACGAATCCCTCGGCTCCGCCTCCTATATAAGGGGGATTCGAGGGACAAAGAAGGCATCGATTCATCGTCTCACAAAACCCTAGTTTTCACATCGTCGAGCACTTTTCGGCTGAAACCTTCGAGATCTACTTGCCCTCTACTTTTGACTAAAACCCTAGTCTACAACTTGTAGGCATTTATAAGTTAATCCCTTGTCAATTGGCGCCGTCTGTGGGAATTAGAGGCGTCAAGGATCTGATCTCGATGGCACGTTCAAGATCGTCGACTTCATCAACTGCAAGCAACGCGATGGACAGAGGTAAACAGATCGAAACTGGTCTAGTCGATTTTGTTCGTCACCCGCCCTCCCGTTTGGATGCATATGCGTATCTGGAGGAGCCTATGGAGATGACGTTCAGAAGATTTCACTTTCGCGTCGAGAAAGAAGGAGCGTATCGTCTCGAAATTCCGATCTCATCGGGATTATCCGCGGTCGATCCCGAATTTTCAAGTTCAACATCGTCAATCGAGTCAAGCGACGAGGAGATTTCGTCGCCACGCTTCATCAGCACCAGGGCAAGCAAAAAACTCGCCAAGATCTTCAGCGACATGTCCTTCGAGTCATCTGCGGACTCCGATATAAGCGATGACTCGAGCAACATCGACAGTTTCAACTTCATCGACAGATCCGCTACTGTTGGAAAGGTCTTCACCAATATCTATGATGGTGTCACCAAACCCAGCAAGGTTCAGAATCCAAAATATCATCAGATTTATGCCATCGGAGAACCAAGTCGGGATCAGGAGGAGATGTCAGAGGCTTTCGACGATTTGGGAAATCCATACGTCGATCCCGCTGATCTTAGGCGAGGTCTAGGCACTAAATACGTTGGGCCTACACCGCGTTTAAGGGTTCAACTTCCACAAGAAGCATGGGATAGAGCCGCAAGAGCTATGGATGGTACAGAACCAATGACTACAACTGCTACGTCGGAAGAATTGCAAGCATACCAGTATAGACTCGCCCGCGTTGGAAGAGAATTGGAAAAACAGACAGCTGCTCTAAACAGAATAAGGGAGGCAGCTTCCGCATCAAGCAGGCGAAGGGCGGAGTTAAGTCGACATTCAGGAACCTCGGGAGATAGTCACAGGGAAGCTTGAAACAGAGCAAGATCTCGGCTGCAAAACATACCTGAGGCCGACAGAGAAAATCTAGTTCAAAACCTCGACATGTCCTTTATGTCGATAGACACGAGGGGGAACATCATCCCTAAGACACCAGAAGCTGGGTATATGGCGACGCAAGCCTTCATCCTCGCATCCAAGCCACCTCCCGGAGATCCAAGAGAAGCATTGTACAATATGGCCATGGCAGGAGTCGGAGCCATGGGAACGGTGTTTGTAACTTCGCCTCCCGAAGGATCAGCAAGGAAAAATAGTCCACGACCTACTGCAGCAGCACCAGGTCCCGAGAGAACAAGTGGAGCAAGAGACACAGTAGCACAGGCAAGGGTAGACATAGCACGACAAAATAGAAGGGAACATCGGCATTCCCCAGAGATAGATGACGAGGATATGTGTGGGCTACCGTGCTTTACAAGGAGGGTCCGGAAAACTCGAGTACCTTCAGGGTTTAAATTACCTGATAACTTCAAAAAGTTCGATGGCCTGCAAGATCCAGAGGATTGGCTAATCGATTATCTCGAGACGGTGAAGCTAATAGGAGGAACCAGAGCAACAGCCATGCAGAGCATCCAAGTACATCTAAGTGGAGCCGCGTGATCTTGGATAAAGAAGCTTCCTCCGGGTTCCATCGACAGCTGCGACAGTTTCGAGGACGTATTCGTCAAGAACTTTCGATCCACCAGCAAAAAACCTGCATCATTAGAAGAGTTGAGGGCGTGTCGACAAAAGCAGGATGAATCAATGAGAAAGTATATCCAAAGGTGGAACATCATTAAAAACTCGGCGGAGAACATATCTGACGAGAGAGCGATAGATGCGTTTGTCGCAGGAATCCGACAAGGAGATTTCATCGAAGACTTGGGGAGAACCAACCCAAACACAGTATCAGCATTGATGGAGATAGCAAACAGGTGGGCAGATGGAGAAGATGCTGTCCACAATAAGCGGGACAGGTCGCCTGAAGAGGACCGCGGTCGAAATTTCCAAAATAGACGACGATTTCCTCGACAATACTCGAGCTATGACGCTCCTGGCCAAATATTGCACTACAAGAAATATGCTAACTGATGACCCTCACTATTGGTCATAGAAAAGGTCTTAGTAGTTTTTTCATGACCTTTTTTTGACAAAAAACAGTAGGTCACATACCGAGGGTCAGTAATTACAAGTCACGACCTATTTTTCTAATTGATCATGGACTTCTACGGCTTTAACAAAAGGTCATGGACCTATGACCAACTATTTTGGTCAAAGGCTATCTTCCCTGTCCATGTCAGCCAATCCTACGTGGCGAGCTCAGTCCAATTCAGTTACGTGGCGATTCAGCTCGGTCCAATTCAATTCAGTTAACTGACAGGATATAGCCTGATACTGTCCCCTTTCCTTAATTTTTAATTTTTATATTTAAGACTGAACCGACATGATATTTATAATATAAACAGTTAAATACAAACAATTTCTGAGCTATTACAGAGAGGTCAACCAGTTTCTGAACTTTGCAATTGACACCCTAAAAAACAAAAAAACAAAGCAATCAGATCCCTGCATCTACATGGACAGAGCACGCCGGGTCGCCGGCTTCCTGCAGGCCGGCGGTCGATGCCGTCTTCCCCCCACCAGAAGGTCGATGCCATCTTCCCCCACCAGAAGGTCGACGCCGGCACAGGCAGGAGCGTCTCGGGCTCGCTTGATTACCCGGTGTGCGACCTCGCGGCGCAGGCAGGCAGCGAGCGCAGAGGTCGATGACGAGGTGGACGGCGTGCGCGTCTTCGAAGGCGACGCGGAGCCCGGCCTTGGGGACTCCCCTGTGTCGACGGTGTAGCAGCTGCCGGAGACGCCGAAGGAGGAGGCTACGAGGCGCATGGTCGAAATGAGGCGGGCACGCGCGTCCTCGGCTAGCGCAGCACCCGTGCGGGAAGCGCGGCCGGCAGATCCGGCAGGATTGAGGCGGACGCGCGGCCTGGCGGCGCCGTCCCGACGGCAAACGGCAGCTCGTGATGTACGCGGCGGGGGAGAGAAGGAGAAAGGATAAACAACCAGGAAGCGACGAGGAGCCAGGAAGCGACAAGGAGATAGAAATTATTGAGCGGAGCGCACAGAGTGCTGGGCAACACATGGACTTGTCCATTAGAGCGTCCATGTCTCAACCAATCAGAGACAAGTATCTATTGTGCCCTGGATTGTGTGTTTCTTCTGGATCGCTGGGAGGCGTCGGATCAGATGAAGGGCTCACGTTGGTTGTGCCAGCTTTAGTCCTGAGGTGACACATCAGCGTGTTTGGTTGGGATATAACAAAACTAGGGAATGGGAATTGATGAGCAGGAGACTTAAAATCTACCATTTCGTTGGAGGATATGGGAATTGATTAGAAAAAGTTAGAGGGTAACGCTAGGCGTCGATCTACCATTAAGATAGCTAACTCTCACGTATCTCTTCCTGTGGGGAGGCTTGGGAATTAATCTGGGAAAGGTACATGTCACGCGATCGAAGATAATGGTCTGGCATGGTTGGGTACGCAGCGTTGACGCTTGATCAATATATATGGACGTGTACGTTGTATTTCACCTGTATCCCCAAAACACCTATGTAACTTATACACGGCTATAAAAAATAATCAGTAGATCTAATCCAGTGAAAAAAATAATTGGCCCAAAAAGTAGATATAGCATGTCAATAAGTTTCACATGTAAGTGGGTTCAAAGCAAGTCTATATGGTGACACATAAGGAAAAAAAGACACATAGGCAGTGACACATATGCGAGATTGCTGAGGTGTCTGCTTAGTCATGGCAACACATTACAATTTAAGATATTATTATTTAGTCATGCGGTCATGACCAATTAAATTGGTTGCAATAGTCTGGAATTAAGGTCGTGGATTACTTCTGCGTATGTTAAGACCAATTGGTCTAGAAATATTATGTCCTTTCTGATAGAGAAGGTCATAATGTTGCAGGGATTGTACTCTCTCATATGGCTTATGACCAACTGGCTCGAGATGGTCGTAAATCTATGACCAAGACTATCATGGTCCTTAAGATAAAGGTCATTAGTCAACAAATTTCTTGTAGTGTTGGCTGGCTTCCGAGGAAACAATGGAGGAGGCAATAGAGACGACTATCAAAGGAGTAGCGAGCAGCGAGGTGACAATAGAGATGACTCCCAAAATAACAGGCAAAATAGTGGGCCAAGGTTCCAGAGACCTTTCGTGTCTCCCGAGGATATGATGAACGGGCCGTGTCAGATGCACTTTTATCTCGACAGCAATGGGAAGAGACAGTCAGGACACCTGTAGAAGGACTGTCGAAATTTTCAGGCAATGCTAAGGTTTGCAGGGCAAGCCAATGCTCAGGCGACAAATAGAAATCCTCAAGGGCCCAGGAGTGAGATCCAATTGCCACCTCCTCCCGCAATTACGGACGAAAATCGACACCAGCTCAGAATAGCGGCAGCACCACAACCACCTCCATACGTTGATCCTAACTCCAACGGTGCAGTCTCGATGATTCAGAAGGGTAGGCCGTCCAATAAAGCTTAGAAAGTAATCTCGCGACAAGTGTTCATGGCAGAGAAGATGCCTCCACCAACGATTGAGTACCTAAATTGGTCAGGGCAAGACATTGGCTTCACAATAGCGGACCACCCGCAGCAAGTTCCCCGACCAGGGCAGTCAGCACTTATCTTACCAGCAGTAATTGCAGGATTCGACGTATCTCGAGTGTTCATAGATGGCGGCAGCAGTTTAAACCTTATGTATGCAAATATACTAAGGAAGATGAACATCTCCCTAGAAAATCTGAAACCAACCGACACACGTTTCCATGGTATCACACCAGATAAGCCAAGTTATCTATTGGGGAAGATCAATCTCGACGTTCAGTTTGGGACCCGAGAAAATTACAGAATAGAAAGGCTGGAGTTTGAAGTCGTGGATTTTCCGTCGCAATATCACGCTTTGTTGGGACGACCAGCATATGCCAGGTTTATGGCAGTACCACATTACACATACTTGTTATGGAGGTTACCTGGACCTAAAGGACCAATCACAGTCAAAGGAAGCTTCGCGTTAGCCGATAAATGTGACAAGGATTTTCATCGACTGTCAGAAACTTACGGGATGCAAGCAGAATACATGGCGTCAAGGCTCATGACTGATTATGATGTGCTGCCAGATGTAGGGAGGCCTAACAAAGAACCAACCTTTAACACTGCGAAAGATTCCAAGGAGGTGTAGATTCACCCGATAGATCCGAAGAAAACGACGTCCATCGCGACAGACATGGACCTCGCATAGGAAAGCGCGCTCGTCGAGTTCCTCCGTGAGCACTGGAAAATCTTCGCATGGTGTCCAGCTGACATGCCAGGAGTACCCAGGGAACTTGCCGAGCACCACCAAAACTTGGATCCAATAGCAAGACCAATTAAGCAACCTTTGCGGCGTTTTTCGGAACCAAACCGCAAAGCTATGCTGTCAGAGATTGATCAACTCAGAGAAGCTGGTTTCATTAAAGAGCTGCATACAGAGGCCACGTGGGTAGCAAACCCAGTGCTGGTCCCGAAGAAAAACACTAAAGTCCTTCGCATGTGTGTCGACTTTACGTGCCTCAACAAGCACTGTCCAAAGGATCACTTTCCCCTCCCAAGGATCGATCAAATTATCGACTCCACGGCAGGATGTGAACGTCTTTCCTTCCAGGACGCATACTCTGGTTATAACCAGATCAGGTTGAAAGAAGAGGATGATGTCAAAACAGCGTTCATTACACCGTACGGCGTGTTTTGCTATAGAACAATGCCCTTTGGTCTGAAAAACGCGGGAGCAACATATCAGCGGATAATGCAGAAGTGCTTAGCAACACAGATTGGGAAAAACGTACAAGTGTACATTGACGATGTCGTCATAACGTCAAAAAAGGGGGCAACGCTAATCGAGGACATGAAGGAAACTTTCGACAACCTCGACAAGTTTTGTCTCAAGCTGAATCCGACGAATTGTTCTTTCGGCATCCCTCTGCAGGAGAACTTCTCGGGTTCCTAGTCTCAGCAAGAGGGATTGAAGCTAATCCAGAAAAAATTCAAGCTATCGTAACAATGAGAAAGCCAAAAAAGTTGAAAGAAATACAACAGTTAACTGGGCGAGTCGCAGCTTTAAGCAGATTCGTAGCCAGGCTAGGAGAAAAGGCGTTACCGTTCTACGCTTTAATCAAGCAAGGAGAGAAGTTCCAGTGGAACGAAGAGGCAGATAGAGCTTTCGAAGATCTCAAGCGCACAATTTAGACACCACCAATCTTGGTGGCGCCTAAAGAGAAGGAACCCCTCCTGTTATATATTGCAGCTACACCTCAGGTGGTCAGCACGGCGCTCGTTGTCAAAAGAGAAGAGGAAGGAAAACTCCATGGAGTGCATAGGCCGGTATATTTCATCAGTGAAGTTTTATCGCCTTCAAAACAGCGATACCCGCAGTACCAGAAGCTAGCATATGGAGTGTTTACAACCGCAAGAAAATTGCGACACTATTTTTCGGCGCATCCGATAATAGTGGTCAACGAGGCGCCTTTATCCAACATACTAAACAACCCAGAAGCTACGGGTCGTGTCTCCCTTTGGGGAATAGAACTTTCCCCTCGGGACATCACGTATGAAAAAAGAAAAGCAATAAAGTCGCAAATTCTGCCAGATTTCATTGCAGAGTGGATGGAGTTACAAAATACAGGACCCCCGGATTTGTCGAGAACTTGGACTATGAACTTTGACAGGTCCAAAAGGTTAGAGGGAGCTGGAGCAGGCGTGATACTCATATCACCTGAAGGCGACAAATTAAAGTATGTCTTACGGATGACGTTCCCAAACGCGTCTAACAATGAGGCAGAATACGAAGCTCTTATACACGGGATGAAGATGGCGAAGGCTTGTGGTGCAACTCGACTAAAAATATTTGGCGACTCACAATTGGTGGCTCAGCAAGTCATGAACCAATGTGATGCAGTCAAGGATAGCATGGTGGCATACAAAGAAGTGTACAATGAGCTAGAGAAGCTATTTGATGGATGCGAAGTAAATCACATCAGCAGGCTGAGCAACGATGAAGCCGATGTTCTTGCAAACATCGGGTCGCAGTGCCTCGCAATTCCACCAGGTGTGTTCTGGGAAGAGATAACCGAGAGGTCTACAAAGCCGAAGAAGGCACAGAAGAAGCAGAAGGATGAGAAAACCTCGACAACTCCTAAAGAAGCACTAGAAGAAGAAGAGGAACAGGAGCTAGTGATGATGGTGCAGGTCCCATGGATGCAAGCGTACATATCATACATCTTAAGGAAAGAAATACCCTGTCGAGGGTACTCCTCGTCAATGCCCTCCGATAGGGGCTTAGGGTTAACGGAATCCTGTAGGCTGACACGAGACATCGGTTCACAGACAAGCGAGGAGAGCAATTTACCCAGGTTCGGGGCCCTCGATGAGGTAAAACCCTTACGTCCTGCCTGTCTGTTCTTTGATTATGAGAATAATGGGTTACAATGGGGTGCCGAATAGTTCGGCTGAGATCTAGGCGAGATTGCTGTTGCTAGGGTTACCTAGCTCTAAGCTTTTCCTGGCTAAGATTGCTAAGATTGTTCGTGTTCTTCGGCAGCCCCTCTCCTGGCCTTTATATAGGAGGCCAGGTCTGAAGAGGTCTAACCGAATACGACTAGTTTTACAGTAGTTTAGATCCAATCTTTCCTTGTTCGTTCGCTTCCTTGTCTTGCCCGTCAAGGGATCTTCTGGTGCGCCGACCTAGTGGCCCATCTAGCCTTCGGGTGTCTTCATGGGCCTCCAGTTGGTCAATACAGGATAGGGCAAAGTCGGTTACTCGAAGGGTAATGCCCACGTCAGTAGCCCCCGAGTGTCTAGCCGAAGATAATTCGGGTAGAGACTAATGCATGTCCTCTCATGATATTCTTCTCCTTCATTATTCTTATTCATCTTGATTATGCTTTTATCCTCCTTTTATCGGGTGCGCGTCAGCGCTCCCGATGGGAGTAGCCCCCGAGTCTAGGTACGGATATTTGCAATCCGTGCGTAGACTCAAGTTGTACTACTCGAATACTTTCCTCTGCCGAGTTTTTCGCAAGGCTTCATAGGTCATCCGATATATTTTCTTCACGCAAAGGATAATGAGCAACGTGCCCAACTTTTGTTGGTTAACTGCCGATGGCAAAACAACGTTACTCTACACAGAATCAAGTCCCCGGGCATGATCCTGGAGTGCAAAAAACTTTTACTGGATGTACATCATGCGCTCCCGATGGGAGTGTCTAGGTGTAATCGCTTGTAACCGAGAACAGACTCAGTCCTTTTTCCTTCGACTGCTTACTCTGTCGAGTCTTCCTTTTTATCGGGTGCGCGTCAGTGCTCCCGATGGGAGTAGCCCCCGAGTCCAAGTTCGGATGCTTGCAATCCATGCGTGGACTCAAATCCTTCATCCGGTGACTTTTTATATTTCCATCGAGTGCCTTTAATAATAATATTTTTTTATATGACGTCACAGTTGTGGGCCAATTGATGGGATTTGTCTTGACGTGTAACTGCTGTGGGCCAATTGATGGAACTTGACCTGACGGGCCCACCCTAGTTCTACGCGGGTAGTTTTTAGGTCTTAACTAATGCACGCGCGGCGATCGAGGCGTCTCCTCATTTTTCGCGCGACGTGGGAATAATGGGCCGCCGGTTCCACTCTTTCTTCTAGTGCCACGTGTACAGTCAGATCTGCTCCTCTCCCCACGATGCTTTGTGGAGTTATGGCCATGTTTGGGCTCAAATTCTTACGGGATAAATAGGGAGCCTCTTTTCTTTTTACCTTTTACCCCGCTCACTGCTCATCTTCTCCCTCAAGCCTTCTGTCCTTCTGCCTCTCCATCAAAAGCTTCGTCCACCATGGGCAAGAAGAAGAGCGGCAGCACATCGGAGGCGGCCAAAGTTAGCCGCGACTGGAGCGCCTCTGCCATTACCAACCGCGACATCAACAAACTCCGCGCCCTCGGCTTCATCTCCGCATCTGAGGATGACGTTCGTCTCCCAGGTCAGGTTTCTCGCCCGAGTCCCCCAAAGAGCTTCACCGTCATGTTCGTCGCTTTCCTGTTCCGTGGCCTCTCTCTTCCGGCGCACGAGTTCCTTCGCTCCCTTCTTTTCTTCTATGGGATTCAGCTCTGGCAGCTGACCCCAAATTCCATCCCCCACCTTTCCATTTTTGTCACCGTTTGTGAAGCTTTCCTCGGCATTGAGCCCCACTGGGGCCTTTGGAGGAAGATCTTCTATGTGAAACGTCACAATGATAGCAACGGCCCCCCCGTTGTTGGCGGCGTCGGCTTTGTCGTCAGGAAGGAGGTCGATTACTTCGACTATCCGATGAAGGAATCCGTCCAGGGCTGGCGCAACAAATGGTTCTACCTTCGGGTCCCTGTCGTTCCTGGGCGGCGTTCAAATCTCCCCGTCTTTGACGATGTCTTGGAGGCTCACAAGAAGAAATCTTGGAACAACGCCCTTTCTCCCGAAGAAAAGGCGACAACCGATGAGCTATTCAAGCAAGTTGTCATTCTGAAGAATTCAGGAGGCATGACGATGCGTGGTACTGAAGTAGTTTCAGTGTTCCTGCAACATCGAGTGCAGCCGCTGATGTCTCGCCCTCACCAGCTGTGGCTTTTCGCTGGCAAAAACGATAAGTCGAGGGTCAACTCTGCCGACATTTCGGTAGATGAGCTCCAGAACGAAGTTCGTCGCCTAACATGCCTCAGCACCAAGGACACCATCGTTCTGACATCGGCGCGCCCTCCTTATGACTCCAAGCATCCTCCATCCGAGGTAACCTTTTCGTCCTTCGTTTACTGTCATTACTCCTTCTTTTTGTTTGTGCCTTACACGTTTTGCTATCTTTCTACAGGTTCCCACTGTCGCCCAATGTTATCCTCCCTCACCCGAGAGCGGAGCGGTGTTAGAGGATGACGATGACGATTCTGAAGGAACCGAGGATACCCAGCACGCCCTTGAGGACAGCGATGTCCAAGAGGAGGAAACCGTTGAAGATGATGCCTTTCTCAGGAGCAGACGTCGCAAGCAGGTGCATGATGATCTTATCACTTCGGCTGAATCAAGTCCTAAAGGAGGAGATAATGATGCTGACGAAGCTGCTTCGCCTCCTCCTGCTAAGAAGGGTTCAACCAGTTTCTTCGTGGACGAAGATGACCTGGACTTGTGAGCATTTATACTCTTGTTACTTTCATTTCTTGTCACCTTGTATGCCAACTGCACGCTGTACTCAAACAGCTCTGCCGATGATGATGACGATGTTCCTCTCGCAAAGAGGGCTAAACTAGCTTCTGAGAGGGCAGCATCGGCTAAAGAATCAAACCCTTCTCCTGCCAAGTCGACACCTCCATCCCGAACGGGTGTAGAGAAGGTCCCAGTGTCGAGAGTTATTCCTTCCGATGATGCTCCCACGCCGCCGGCTGGCCGCGATCACGTAAGTACTTTAATCTGTCAAGCTTTGCTGAATTTCCATCACCTTACTCTTCTTGACTTTTTCCTGGCTGCAGCCAATTTACGCTACAGTCGATGCTGTGGCGGATTTTGCTGAACAATTTACTCGTCTCGAAGCTGAAAATTCTCAACTTCGGAAGGCCATCAAATCTTCGGCTGATCAGGTGGTCGAAGCCAACAGACTTGCTGCCGATGCCAAAAGTGAGAATACTTCGTTGAAGGAAGAAGTAAGTCGGCTGAAGCATCAAATGAAGGATGACCAAGATGCCAGGCGTGCAGCGGCGGCTGCGATTGATGAGAAGGTGGGTGTCCTCCGCGAATCCATCAAGGGTTTACTGGGTAAAATCCTTGTAGTGCTCCGCCTCTTTCTTGATGCTTTCTCCATTGATTACTAATATTCTTTTTTTTTCTTTTTCAGAGGCCGCCAACTTAACTGTCAGTCGTCGTCATCAGCTTCGGGAGGATTCTACGACCGACGCCTTGTCACTTGCTGCTGAGTCAAATGTCCAGATCCTCAGATTGCTGCAGAAGTCCAAGGGAGCGCTGTCGAAGTTATACTCGATGATCTTCCCTAAGGCGAAGCTGGACAAGACTCTCGACGAGATGGCTGAAGCCTTCCTTATCGATCCCTCCGAACCTGTAGAGGTACTGAAACGTCGCAACCGCTTGTTTGGTGCGGTTCTTACTTTCCAGTTTCTTATGGGCCACGGGATGGGATCGGAATTGGAAGAGTTTTCTAAGGCGCTGCCTGTTGATGATGAAAATCATCTAGTCAACCTTGAGCCTTTCAAGAGATCGGCAATAACTTGTGCCAACCGGCTTCTGAAGTTGGTGGATGAAGCACAAGACGAACCTGCCCCTGAGTCAGCCCCTGGTTCAACGTCGGCTAACCCTTGAACTGTTATTTGATTTGTTGTAAATATTCTCGTAACACTTTTAAATTCGGCTCTGTTGCCAAACATCCTTTTGCCTGTATGATGTGCACTCAATGCTCCCGATGGGAGTTTTTTCTTTTTTATATTAATGCTTGGTCTGAAGTGAGGACGTGCTGCAGATTCCTTCATCTTCTTCCCGTGCTGAGCTCTTTCCAAATTCCTTGGGTAACGATGAATCAGGCCTTGTTCGTCAGTTACGTGATCAGGTGTCTAGTCTAAATAAAGACATTACTTCCCTTCGTGCGATGGCTGCCTTAGTGAAGAAGAAGGGAGAAATAGCGACTGCCGTTGAACAATACGCTCTTGATGGTCTTCATGTTGCTACCGAAAGTTTGAACTGTGAGTATTAGCCTGCCTTCTGATTCCAGGTATAGCTTGAATGTTCTAACATTCGTTCATTTTCCAGTCGTGGCTTCGGATGCAGCTGAAGAGGACAGGAAGATTCATGAGGAGGTTGAGGCGATGACCGACGTTGCGCATCCAACACATGGTTTATGGCAGCATCGTCCGAAGGCCGTCATTATGGCGAAGTTCAAGTACCGGGTGATGAAGGCACATTACTATTTTGACAAATACTATGCCCTTCTCACGATGGTTTGGCACACCTTGTTTCCTCTGGATCAAGCACCCGAAACTTTGTCTGGCTTGTTCACCCGATTCAAGTCTCCAGAAAGGATTCGGCTGCTAGTGCGGAAAGAACTTCTAGCTGGTGCTGAGCTTGCTTTTGCTTCCATATTGGCATGCCATCCATCTTTAGATTTAAGAGCCGTGGCTAACACTGAAAGGGATTTAGGCCAGTACTATGATGTTGCTAGAGGTCCTGCTCACACCATTGTTTCTCGGATGGAATCATGTATCGAGAAGGAACTGAAGGCCCACTGGGACCGGGGATCCCGATTATGAATGTAATAGCCTTGTATTTCACATAAGACTTGATTGCTGCGTACGCTGCACGCTTTGATTTGATTGATATTTTATTGTCGAGTGTGACTGAGTGATCAGTTCAGTCTGCTTACTCGACGACTTCGTTGTATTTTATGCAATGTGATTGCGAAGTCGATATGTAATTTATGTGAAAGTTCGGCTTCGTCACACGGTGCACCTGTTTGAGCCTTATCTTAATGTAACCATCGACTGCAGCACTCGCGTATTTTTCGAGGCTTGGATTGGTTGTTTTTGTGTGTCATTAATCTTAGCTCTCGTAGAGAGTATTTAATTAATGTCATCGTGTGAACACGTTTTTTCTGGGCCAGTGCTCCCGATGGGAGTTAGAGCCGATGGAAAACGGTTTCGAACGTTACGTTCGGGTGTCAAAGCCTGAAGCAAGAAAAAAGGGTAACAGAAATCTGATTAGATCTTTATTCATAATGCAAAGTAACCTTGTAGGCCGTTGAAAAATAATCGTATTCTATGTATAAAACCGTCGCAAGTGCGCGATGTTCCACGGATTCTCGACATCTTTTCCTGAGGCTGGATTTTTGAGCCGATAAGCTCCTCCTGGTATCACTTCGGTGATGATGTACGGTCCTTCCCATGGGGATTCCAGCTTCAAGGGTCTTTTTTGCTTCAGCCGAAGTACCATATCTCCAACACTGAAATTTCGACTGCGTATTCGTCGACTGTGATAATTTCTCAGTGCTTGTTGGTAGACCGTTGTTCTTGCCAAGGCAATATCTCGTGCTTCATCAAGGAGATCGACAGCATCCTGTAGCGCGACATTGGAGGAGGACTCTGTGTACGCTGTTACTCGAGGCGCTTCAAATCGGACGTCGGCTGGCAGGACTGCTTCGGCTCCGTACACCAAGAAGAATGGAGTGTATTGAGTCGACCTGTTGGGGGTGGTTCGCAAACTCCATAGCACAGATGGTAGTTCCTCAACCCAGGCTTCGGCTGCGCCTTTAAGGCGTTTCTTTAAACCAACCCCTATTAAACCATTGATCCTTTCCACCTGACCGTTGGTCTGGGGGTGAGAGACTAATGCGAATTTCAATTTGATTCCTCCATCATCGCAAAATTTTCTGAATTCCTCAGAATCAAAGTTGGTGCCATTGTATGTGACGATGCTGTGGGGCATACCGAATCGACAGGTTATTCCTTTAAAGAATTGGACCGCCGTTTCAGCCTTTTGATTTCGCACTGGTACTGCCTCAATCCACTTAGTGAATTTATCGACTGCAACCAGTAAGTACGTGTGTCCTCCGGGTGATGATCTGGGCAACGGCCCAACTTGATCGAGTCCCCATTGAGCAAACGGCCATGCCAAGGGTATTGTCATTAAATCCGTTGCAGGAGCGTGTGGTTTCGACGAGAAACGTTGGCACGCATCGCACTTCATGACTAGATCCCTAGCATCCGAAGCTGCTGTTGGCCAATAAAATCCTGCCCTGAAGGCTTTTGCCACAAGAGCTCTGCTCCCTGCATGATGCCCACAGGTTCCTTCATGTATCTCACGTAACAGTGCTTTTCCATCGTAAATGGCGATGCACCTTTGGAAGATCCCTGAGATGCTGCGCTTGTAAAGCTCACCATTTATTACTGTGAAGGCCTTTGATCGTCTGACGATTCGCTTAGCTTCCACAGAGTCTTTTGGCAACTCTTGTTTCGACAGGTACGCTAGGAATGGTTCGGTCCATAGAGGCTCGAGGAGGAGAACTTGTTCGGAAGAAAGGATTGGAGATTCTTCAGCCGAAGGTTTTTGCAGTGAGCTTTTTTCCAACTCTTCACCCGATGATTTTCCAGACGGCTTTTCTTTAATTGATCTTTGAGCGATCACTTCGTAAAAAACTCCATCTGGGATGGGGGAGCATGTGGACCCGATGTTTGCCAAAGTGTCGGCTTCCTCGTTACTGGCTCTGCCGATGTGCTTAAGCTCGCATCCTTCGAATTTAGCCTCCATGTTCTGATACATCTGCCGATAAGCAACCATGTTATCACTGACTGCATCGCGCAGGTTCATTGACTGCTGGACCACCAAGTTCGAATCTCCGTAGATCTCTAGGCGCGTAGCACCACATGCCTTCGCCATTTTCATTCCGTGCAGCAGTGCTTCGTATTCTGCTTCGTTGTTTGTCGGTAGGGAGAAATTCATACGTAGTATATACTTCATTTTATCTCCTTGTGGTGATATCAGCACTACTCCTGCCCCTACTCCTGTACTCCGCTTTGACCCATCAAAGTACATCACCCATGACCCTGACATGTCGGGTGTCGCTGGTGTCTGTGATTGGATCCAATCTGCCACAAAATCTGGGAGGATTTGGGATTTCACCGTTGTTCGGTTGACGTAAGTTATGTCGTGTGGTGCTAACTCGATAGCCCATTGAGACACTCGACCTGTGGCTTCCGGGTTGGTCATTATGCTCATGTCGGGTGTCGCTGGTGTCTGTGATTGGATCCAATCTGCCACAAAATCTGGGAGGATTTGGGATTTCACCGCTGTTCGGTTGACGTAAGTTATGTCGTGTGGTGCTAACTCGATAGCCCATTGAGACACTCGACCTGTGGCTTCCGGGTTGGTCATTATGCTCTTCAGGGGTGCTTCGCTCACAACTTTGATCGGGTGCTCCATGAAGTAGTGCCTCAGCTTGCGAGCCGACCTCCATACTGCATATGCCAACTTCTGGTGATGAGGATACCTCTGTCTTGTGGGGGTAAGTACTTCCCTGAGGTAGTAAACGGGCCTCTGCACACCGTGAACCCTCCCTGCTTCTTCTCGTTCGACAACCAAAACGCTACTGAAGACTTGAGCTGTAGCGGCTATGTACATCAGTAATGTCTCCTTTTCGCGCGGAGTTACGAGCACCGGGGAGGTCGATAGGATTTTTCTTCAAGTTGTCGAATGAGTCTTGTGCTTCTTTTGTCCACTCGAACTTTTCTGACTTTTTCATCAGGTTGTAGAAGGGCAAAGCTTTCTCCCCTAGCTTTGCGATGAACCTGCTAAGCGCTGCTAATCGGCCTGCCAACTGCTGCACTTGGTGCAGATTCTTTGGCGGCTCCATGTCGAGAATAGCTTTGATCTTCAAGGGATTAACCTCGATTCCTCTGGCTGATATGAAGTACCCGAGTACTTGTCCTCCTGGCACTCCGAAGAAACATTTCTTGGGGTTTAGCTTGATTTGGTACTTGTCCAGATTGTCAAAGGTCTCTCGCAAGTCGTCGATGAGTGTGGCTGCGTGCTTTGTTTTCACCACGATATCGTCGATGTAGACTTCAATGTTCCTCCCGATCTGTTCCGCGAGGCAGGCTTGCATGCATCATTGGTAAGTAGCTCCCGCATTTTTCAACCCGAAGGTCATAACGTTGTAACAGAAGACGCCGTGTGGAGTGATAAACGCGGTTAATTCCTGATCCTCCTTCTTCAATTTGATCTGGTTGTATCCGGAGTATGCATCAAGAAAAGAGAGATGGTCGCACCCGGCCGTAGAATCGACTATTTGATCTATTCTGGGCAATGGGAAGTGATCTTTCGGGCAGTGTTTGTTAAGGCTGGTGTAATCAATGCACATGCGGAGGGCGGTGGTGTCCTTCTTCGGCACCATGACTGGATTAGCCACCCACTCAGATTCCTTAAGCTCTCGGATAAATCCCGCCTTGCGGAGTCGATTAACTTCTTCACCGATTGCCCTTCTTTTTGGTTCGGAGAATCGCCGCATCGACTGTTGTACTGGCTTGGCCGTCGGGTCAACATTTAGGGCGTGCTCAGCGAGTTCCCTGGGGATACCTGGCATGTCGGATGGCTCCCATGCAAATATCTCCCAGCGCTCACGGAGGAACTCGATGAGCGCACTTTCCTATGCGACAGCTAGGTCAGCCGAGGTGTTGACCATTTTCTTCGGGTCAGTAGGTTGCACCTACAGCTTCTTGATTTCCTTTGTAGTGTCGAACTCGTCGGATCTTGCGTTTTGATTGTCGGTTGGTGGCTGTGTGTGATCTGTAGTGGCGTCGATCGCGTTGAGTTCTTCTTTAGCTCCAAACTTCAAGACGATTGATGCGTGTGGTTGGCACGTCCGTTGGGAACCCCAAGAGGAAGGTGTGATGCGCACAGCGGCAAGTTTCCCTCAGTAAGAAACCAAGGTTTAATCGGACCAGTAGGAGTCAAGAAGCACGTTGAAGGTTGATGGCGGCGGGATGTAGTGCGGCGCAACACCAGGGATTCCGGCGCCAACGTGGAACCTGCACAACACAACCAAAGTACTTTGCCCCAACGAAACAGTGAGGTTGTCAATCTCACCGGCTTGCTGTAACAAAGGATTAACCGTATTGTGTGGAAGATGATTGTTTGCAGAAAACAGTAGAACAAGTATTGCAGTAGATTGTATTTCAGTATAGAGAATTGGACCGGGGTCCACAGTTCACTAGAGGTGTCTCTCCCATAAGACAAACAGCATGTTGGGTGAACAAATTACAGTTGGGCAATTGACAAATAAAGAGAGCATGACCATGCACATACATATCATGATGAGTATAGTGAGATTTAATTGGGCTTTACGACAAAGTACATAGACCGCCATCCAACTGCATCTATGCCTAAAAAGTCCACCTTCAGGTTATCATCCGAACCCCCTCCAGTATTAAGTTGCAAAGCAACAGACAATTGCATTAAGTATGGTGCGTAATGTAATCAACAACTACATCCTTAGACATAGCATCAATGTTTTATCCCTAGTGGCAACAGCACAACACAACCTTAGAACTTTCTTCACATCGTCCCTGTGTCAATGCGAGCATGAACCCACTATCGAGCATAAGTACTCCCTCTTGGAGTTACAAGCATCTACTTGGCCAGAGCATCTACTAGTAACGGAAAGCATGCAAGATCATAAACAACACATAAGCATAACTTTGATAATCAACATAACAAGTATTCTCTATTCATCGGATCCCAACAAACGCAACATATAGAATTACAGATAGATGATCTTGATCATGTTAGGCAGCTCACAAGATCCGACAATGATAGCACAATGGGGAGAAGACAACCATCTAGCTACTGCTATGGACCCATAGTCCAGGGGTAGACTACTCACACATCACACCGGAGGCGACCATGGCGGCGTAGAGTCCTCCGGGAGATGATTCCCCTCTCCGGCAGGGTGCCGGAGGCGATCTCCTGGATCCCCCGAGATGGGATCGGCGTTGGCGGCGTCTCTGGAAGGTTTTCCGTATCGTGGCTCTCGGTGCTGGGGGTTTCGTCACGGAGGCTATTTGTAGGCGGAAGGGCAGGTCAAGAGGCGGCACGGGGCCCCACACCACAGGGCCGCGCGGCCAAGGGGGGGGCCGCGCCGCCCTAGGGTGTGGCCCCCTCGTCGCCCCTCTTCGTCTCTCCTTCGGACTTCTGGAAGCTTCGTGGAAAAATAGGCCCCTGGGCTTTGATTTCGTCCAATTCCGAGAATATTTCCTTACTAGGATTTCTGAAACCAAAAACAGCAGAAAACAGAATCGGCACTTCGGCATCTTGTTAATAGGTTAGTTCCAGAAAATGCACGAATATGACATAAAGTGTGCATAAAACATGTAGATAACATCAATAATGTGGCATGGAACATAAGAAATTATCGATACGTCGGAGACGTATCAGCATCCCCAAGCTTAGTTCGCTCGTCCGAGCAGGTAAAACGATAACACAGATAATTTTACGGAGTGACATGCCATCATAATCTTGATCATACTATTTGTAAAGCATATGTAGTGAATGCAGCGATCAAAACAATGTATATGACATGAGTAAACAAGTGAATCATAAAGCAAAGACTTTTCATGAATAGCACTTCAAGACAACCATCAATAAGTCTTGCATAAGAGTTAACTCATAAAGCAATAATTCAAAGTAAAGGCATTGAAGCAACACAAAAGAAGATTTAAGTTTCAGCGGTTGCTTTCAACTTGTAACATGTATATCTCATGGATATTGTCAACATAGAGTAATATAATAAGTGCAATAAGCAAGTATGTAGGAATCAATGCACAGTTCACACAAGTGTTTGCTTCTTGAGGTGGAGAGAAATAGGTGAACTGACTCAACATTAAAAGTAAAAGAATGGTCCTCCATAGAGGAAAAGCATCGATTGCTATATTTGTGCTAGAGCTTTGATTTTGAAAACATGAAACAATTTTGTCAACGGTAGTAATAAAGCATATGCATCATGTAAATTATATCTTATAAGTTGCAAGCCTCATGCATAGTGTACTAATAGTGCCCGCACCTTGTCCTAATTAGCTTGGACTACCGGATCATCACAATGCATTGTTTTTACCAAGTGTCACAAAGGGGTACCTCTATGCCGCCTGTACAAAGGTCTAAGGAGAAAGCTCGCATTGGATTTCTCGCTATTGATTATTCTTCAACTTAGACATCCATACCGGGACAACATAGACAACAGATAATGGACTCCTCTTTTATGCATAAGCATATAACAACAATTAATAATTTTCTCATTTGAGATTTGAGGATTGTTGTCCAAAACTGAAACTTCCACCATGGATCATGGCTTTAGTTAGCGGCCCAATGTTCTTCTCTAACATATGCATGCTTAACCATAAGGTGGTAGATCTCTCTTACTTCAGACAAGACGGACATGCATAGCAACTCACATGAAATTCAACAATGAATAGTTGATGGCGTCCCCAGTGAACATGGTTATCGCACAACAAGCAACTTAATAAGAGATAAAGTTCATAATTACATATTCAATACCACAATAGTTTTTAAGCTATTTGTCCCATGAGCTATATATTGCAAAGGTGAATGATGGAATTTTAAAGGTAGCACTCAAGCAATTTACTTTGGAATGGCGGAAAATACCATGTAGTAGGTAGGTATGGTAGACACAAATGGCATAGTGGTTGGCTCAAGTATTTGGATGCATGAGAAGTATTCCCTCTCGATACAAGGTTTAGGCTAGCAAGGCTTATTTGAAACAAACACAAGGATGAACCGGTGCAGCAAAACTCACATAAAAGACATATTGAAAACATTATAAGACTCCACACCGTCTTCCTTGTTGTTCAAACTCAATACTAGAAATTATCTAGACCTTAGAGAAACCAAATATGCAAACCAAATTTTAGCATGCTCTATGTATTTCTTCATTAATGGGTGCAAAGCATATGATGCAAGAGTTTAATCATGAGCACAACAATTGCCAAGTATCACATTACCCAAGACATTTATAGCAATTACTACATGTATCATTTTCCAATTCCAACCATATAACAATTTAACGAAGGAGAAACTTCGCCATGAATACTATGAGTAGAAACCAAGGACATACTTGTCCATATGCTACAGCGGAGCGTGTCTCTCTCCCATAAAGTGAATGCTAGGATCCATTTTATTCAAACAAAACAAAAACAAAAACAAACCGACGCTCCAAGAAAAAGCACATAAGATGTGATGGAATAAAAATATAGTTTCAGGGGAGGAACCTGATAATGTTGTCGATGAAGAAGGGGATGCCTTGGGCATCCCCAAGCTTAGACGCTTGAGTCTTCTTAGAATATGCAGGGGTGAACCACCGAGGCATCCCCAAGCTTAGAGCTTTCACTCTCCTTGATCATGTTGCATCATACTCCTCTCTTGATCCTTGAAAACTTCCTCCACACCAAACTCGAAACAACTCATTAGAGGGTTAGTGCACAATATAAATTGACATATTCAGAGGTGACACAATCATTCTTAACACTTCTGGACATTGCATAATGCTACTGGACATTAGTGGATCAAAGAAATTCATCCAACATAGCAAAAGAGGCAATGCGAAATAAAAGGCAGAATCTGTCAAAACAGAACAGTTCGTATTGACGAATTTTAAAATGGCACCAGACTTGCTCAAATGAAAATACTCAAATTGAATGAAAGTTGCGTACATATCTGAGGATGATGCACGTAAATTGGCTTAATTTTCTGAGCTACCTACAGGGAGGTGGACCCAGATTCGTGACAGCAAAGAAATCTGGAACTGTGCAGTAATCCAAATCTAGTACTTACTTTTCTATCAACGGCTTAACTTGGCACAACAAAACACAAAACTAAGATAAGGAGAGGTTGCTACAGTAGTAAACAACTTCCAAGACACAAAATAAAAACAAAGTACTGTAGGTAAAACATGGGTTGTCTCCCATAAGCGCTTTTCTTTAACGCCTTTCAGCTAGGCGCAGAAAGTGTGTATCAAGTATTATCAAGAGACGAAGTGTCAACATCATAATTTGTTCTCATAATAGAATCAAAAGGTACCTTCATTCTCTTTCTAGGGAAGTGTTCCATACCTTTCTTGAGAGGAAATTGATATTTTATATTACCTTCCTTCATATCAATGATAGCACCAACAGTTCGAAGAAAAGGTCTTCCCAATATAATGGGACAAGATGCATTGCATTCAATATCCAAGACAACAAAATCAACGGGGACAAGGTTATTGTTAACGGTAATGCGAACATTATCAACTTTCCCCAAAGGTTTCTTTGTAGAATGATCAGCAAGATTAACATCCAAATAACAATTTTTCAGCGGTGGCAAGTCAAGCATATTATAAATTTTCTTAGGCATAACAGAAATACTTGCACCAAGATCACATAAAGCATTACAATCAAAATCTTTAACCTTCATCTTAATGATGGGCTCCCAACCATCCTCTAGCTTTTTAGGAATAGAGGCTTCGCGCTCTAATTTCTCTTCTCTAGCTTTTATGAGAGCATTTGTAATATGATGTGTGAAAGCCAAATTTATAGCACTAGCATTAGGACTTTTAGCAAGTTTTTGCAAGAACTTTATAACTTCAGAGATATGGCAATCATCAAAATTCAAACCATTATAATCTAAAGCAATGGGATCATCATCCCCAATGTTGGAAAAAATTTCAGCAGCTTTATCACAGTCAGTTTCAGCAGTTTTAGCAGTTTCAGGCAATTTTTCGCGCTTTGCATTAGAAGTGGAAACATTGCTAACACCAATTATTTTATTAGTATTAGTAGGAGGTGCAGCAACATGTGTAGCATTAGCATTACTAGTGGTGGTAATAGTCCAAACTTTAGCTACATTCTTCTCTTTAGCTAGTTTTTCATTTTCTTCTCTATCCCACCTAGCACGCAGTTCAGCCATTAATCTTATATTCTCATTAATTCTAACTTGAATGGCATTTGCTGTAGTAACAATTTTATTATGATGATTCTCATTAGGCAAAACTTTTGATTTCAAGAGATCAACATCAGCAGCAAGACTATCGACTTTAGAAGCAAGTATATCAATTTTCCCAAGCTTTTCTTCAACAGATTTGTTAAAAGCAGTTTGTGTACTAATAAATTCTTTAAGCATGGCTTCAAGTCCAGGGGGTGAACTCCTATTATTGTTGTAAGAATTCCCATAAGAATTACCATAGCCGTTGACATTATTATAAGGATATGGCCTATAGTTGTTACTAGAATTGTTCCGGTAAGCATTGTTGTTGAAATTATTATTTTTAATGAAGTTTACATCAACATGTTCTTCTTGTGCAACCAATGAGGCTAACGGAACATTATTAGGATCAATATTAGTCCTATCATTCACAAGCATAGACATAATAGCATCAATCTTATCACTCAGGGAAGAGGTTTCTTCGACAGAATTTACCTTCTTACCTTGTGGAGCTCTTTCCGTGTGCCATTCAGAGTAATTGATCATCATATTATCAAGAAGCTTTGTTGCTTCACCAAGAGTGATGGACATAAAGGTACCTCCAGCAGCTGAATCCAATAAATTCCGTGAAGAAAAATTTAGTCCTGCATAGAAGGTTTGGATGATCATCCAAGTAGTCAGTCCATGGGTTGGGCAATTTTTAACCAGAGATTTCATTCTTTCCCAAGCTTGAGCAACATGTTCAGTATCTGATTGTTTAAAATTCATTATGCTACTCCTCAAAGATATAATTTTAGCAGGGGGATAATATCTACCAATAAAAGCATCCTTGCATTTAGTCCATGAATCAATACTATTCTTAGGCAGAGATAGCAACCAATCTTTAGCTCTTCCTCTTAATGAGAAAGGGAACAATTTTAGTTTAATAATATCACCATCTACATCTTTATATTTTTGCATTTCACATAATTCAACAAAATTATTAAGATGGGCAGCAGCATCATCAGAACTAACACCAGAAAATTGCTCTCGCATAACAAGATTTAGTAAAGCAGGTTTAATTTCAAAGAATTCTGCTGTAGTAGCAGGTGGAGCAATAGGTGTGCATAAGAAATCATTATTATTTGTGGTTGTGAAGTCACACAACTTAGTATTTTCAGCATTGGCCATTTTAGCAATAGTAAATAAAACAAACTAGATAAAGTAAATGCGAGTAAACTAATTTTTTTGTGTTTTTGATATAGCAAACAAGATAGCAAATAAAGTAAAACTAGCAACTAATTTTTTTGTATTTTGATTTAGTGCAGCAAACAAAGTAGTAAATAAAACTAAGCAAGACAAAAACAAAGTAAAGAGATTGAGAAGTGGAGACTCCCCTTGCAGCGTGTCTTGATCTCCCCGGCAACGGCGCCAGAAATTTGCTGCTGGCGTGGAGTTGACGTGGGAGATAGAAATCTTTGTGGTGTAACTTTTCTTCAGGTCCCCGGCAACGGCGCCAGAAATTTGCTTGATGCGTGTGGTTGGCACGTCCGTTGGGAACCCCAAGAGGAAGGTGTGATGCGCACAGCGGCAAGTTTCCCTCAGTAAGAAACCAAGGTTTAATCGGACCAGTAGGAGTCAAGAAGCACGTTGAAGGTTGATGGCGGCGGGATGTAGTGCGGCGCAACACCAGGGATTCCGGCGCCAACGTGGAACCTGCACAACACAACCAAAGTACTTTGCCCCAACGAAACAGTGAGGTTGTCAATCTCACCGGCTTGCTGTAACAAAGGATTAACCGTATTGTGTGGAAGATGATTGTTTGCAGAAAACAGTAGAACAAGTATTGCAGTAGATTGTATTTCAGTATAGAGAATTGGACCGGGGTCCACAGTTCACTAGAGGTGTCTCTCCCATAAGACAAACAGCATGTTGGGTGAACAAATTACAGTTGGGCAATTGACAAATAAAGAGAGCATGACCATGCACATACATATCATGATGAGTATAGTGAGATTTAATTGGGCATTACGACAAAGTACATAGACCGCCATCCAACTGCATCTATGCCTAAAAAGTCCACCTTCAGGTTATCATCCGAACCCCCTCCAGTATTAAGTTGCAAAGCAACAGACAATTGCATTAAGTATGGTGCGTAATGTAATCAACAACTACATCCTTAGACATAGCATCAATGTTTTATCCCTAGTGGCAACAGCACAACACAACCTTAGAACTTTCTCATCACACGTCCCTGTGTCAATGCGGGCATGAACCCACTATCGAGCATAAGTACTCCCTCTTGGAGTTACAAGCATCTACTTGGCCGAGCATCTACTAGTAACGGAAAGCAATCAAGATAATAAACAACACATAAGCATAACTTTGATAATCAACATAACAAGTATTCTCTATTCATCGGATCCCAACAAACGCAACATATAGAATTACAGATAGATGATCTTGATCATGTTAGGCAGCTCACAAGATCCGACAATGATAGCACAATGGGGAGAAGACAACCATCTAGCTACTGCTATGGACCCATAGTCCAGGGGTAGACTACTCACACATCACACCGGAGGCGACCATGGCGGCGTAGAGTCCTCCGGGAGATGATTCCCCTCTCCGGCAGGGTGCCGGAGGCGATCTCCTGGATCCCCCGAGATGGGATCGGTGTTGGCGGCGTCTCTGGAAGGTTTTCCGTATCGTGGCTCTCGGTACTGGGGGTTTCGTCACGGAGGCTATTTGTAGGCGGAAGGGCAGGTCAAGAGGCGGCATGGGGGCCCCACACCACAGGGCCGCGCGGCCAAGGGGGGGGCCGCGCCGCCCTAGGGTGTGGCCCCCTCGTCGCCCCTCTTCGTCTCTCCTTCGGACTTCTGGAAGCTTCGTGGAAAAATAGGCCCCTGGGCTTTGATTTCGTCCAATTCCGAGAATATTTCCTTACTAGGATTTCTGAAACCAAAAACAGCAGAAAACAGCAACTGGCACTTCGGCATATTGTTAATAGGTTAGTTCCAGAAAATGCACGAATAGGACATAAAGTGTGCATAAAACATGTAGATAACATCAATAATGTGGCATGGAACATAAGAAATTATCGATACGTCGGAGACGTATCAACGATCTTCTGAAATTCCCTGTCGCAGTTATCTGACCGGGCGAAACTGCCATGAACGGTTATTGGGGTCCCGTTGTTGCCTGGCATCTTTAGTTTCAGGTACGCATAATGAGGCACGGCCATGAATTTGGCAAACGCAGGTCTGCCGAGGATGGCGTGGTACTGAGATTCCCAGTCGACTACCTCGAATTCGACCCTCTCTTTTCTGAAGTTACTGGGCGTGCCGAAGACTACGTCCAACGATGTTTTGCCCAGCGAGTAAGCGGGTCGGGTCGGTATGATGCCATGGAACCTTGTGTCGGATTCTTTTAGCATGTCGACTGTCAAACCCATCGCCCTCATCGTGCTGGCGAATAACAAGTTCAGGCCGCTTCTTCCATCCATAAATACTTTGCCCATATTGTATCCCCCAATCTGCGCTTCCAGGACAAGGGCCGCGTGACCGGGCCTTGGGACGGCCTTCGGGTGGTCCGCCCTGCTGAAGGTGATGCTCTGCTCCGACCAATCGATAAAATCTGGCGTATCCATCATGGCCACTTCTGCGTATTTTACTTCTCGGGAGAACTTTTTGATTTCTCTTTTTGAAAAGCTGGTTTTGTGGATCATGTTGATTTGTCCACGCAGTGCTGGAAATGCTTCGACTGGTACATATTCATCTTTTTCCATTGGCTCGTATGGTTCTGGTACATATGGTTCTGGCTGATGACCATAGGACTTTGCTTTCTCTTCCATTATGCGGACTCTTGATGCAGCTTCGGTTCTAAGGTCGTCGCAGAACTGTCGAATCTCTAGGAAGTGTCGGCAGTTCCTTAATAGGTGGCTGGACTTTTCCCGGCCATCCTTAGGATCGAAGTAAGAGTGAAGATAGCATGGCTCCTCAAGTTGCTCTGTAGCTGAGAGGTGTGGAGAACGGGTGCGTCCTCTGATTGACGACATGTCATAGCATCGGGAGTGGACTATTGTTCTGCCCTCCTCCTCACGATGTGAGCTCCTCCGTCTCTTCCTTTGTCCAGCTGCGGTGTCGGGACTTTCACGGATGCTTTCTCGCATGCCTCTGGGCGAGGTCTCTAAGGTTGCTGCCGAAGGGATACCCTCCTGAGGCACGACCTTTGAGTGGGACGCACTGGCGCCGGGGAGGCGAAGAAAACCTCCGGAGTCGACGACGAAGTGGACGCCACCGAAAATAGCTTCCGCATTGCGAGACGATGCCATAGGGTTCGGGTGAAGCTCTTCGCGGTACGGTACGAATTCAAAGGATCCGCAGCGGACCGGATCTCTTGGCTTTGCTGGCGTCGGCGACTCAAGTAAGAACGCCGCAGACGTAACTGGTGCTGCCGATGACCTGCCTTGTGCCGACAGGCTTCCCACAGACGGCGCCAATTGTTGAGGGTACTCCTCGTCAATGCCCTCCGATAGGGGCTTAGGGTTGACGGAATCCTGTAGGCTGACACGAGACATCGGTTCACAGACAAGCGGGGAGAGCAATTTACCCAGGTTCGGGGCCCTCGATGAGGTAAAACCCTTACGTCCTGCCTGTATGTTCTTTGATTATGAGAATAATGGGTTACAATGGGGTGCCGAATAGTTCGGCTGAGATCTAGGCGAGATTGTTGTTGCTAGGGTTACCTAGCTCTAAGCTTTTCCTGGCTAAGATTGCTAAGATTGTTCATGTTCTTCGGCAGCCCCTCTCCTGGCCTTTATATAGGAGGCCAGGTCTCAAGAGGTCTAACCGAATACGACTAGTTTTACAGTAGTTTAGATCCAATCTTTCCTTGTTCGTTCGCTTCCTTGTCTTGCCCGTCAAGGGATCTTCTGGTGCGCCGACCTAGTGGCCCATCTAGCCTTCGGGTGTCTTCATGGGCCTCCAGTTGGTCAATACAGGATAGGGCAACGTCGGTTACTCGAAGGGTAATGCCCACGTCATACCCGATGACCCAGTTGAAGCAAGGCGAGTTATTAGACGATCCAAAGCTTTTACGGTGGTCAAAGGGGAGCGGTACAAGCAAAGTATTACGGGTGTGTTACGAAGGTGCGTCACACCCGAAGAAGGAAGGATAATTCTGAAGGACGTACACGAGGGAATATGTGGTCATCACGCAAGCAGTCGAGCTATTGCGGCCAAGGTTTTCCGAGCTGGATTTTATTGGTTGACAGCAATCGAGGATGAGAAGGAGATAGTATGAACTTGTGACGCGTGCGAGAGAATTGCCGCGAAGCCTCACTCTCCGGCAGCGGAGCTGGTGCCAATACCGTTGTCTTGGCCCTTTGCTCAATGGGGCCTCGACATGGTAGGAAAGTTACACAAGGCCTCGCCAGGAGGATACGAGTATATGCTCGTCGCTGTCGACAAATTCACCAAGTGGATAGAAGCAAAGCTGATAAATTCACCAGACGCAGCGTCGGCAATAAAGTTCATAAAAAGCATCGTCTTTCAGTTTGGAGTACCTCATAGCATCGTCACAGACAATGGCAGTAACTTTACATCCAAGGAATTCAAGGCATACTGTGCGGAGGTAGGCATCAAATTGCACTTCGCGTCAGTTGGGCACCCGCAAACCAATGGTCAAGTCGAGAAAGCCAATGGTATCATCTGCAACGGTATCAAGAAGCACTTGTTAGGACCACTGGAAAAAGCTCGACATACTTGGCCAGAAGAGTTGCCGAGTGTATTATGGAGTATTCGAACAACACCAAATACAGCGACACAGGAGACTTCGTTTTTTCTGGTCCATGGAGCCGAGGCAGTACTGCCGATAGAAATAGAGCATGATTCTCCAAGAGTCATGGAATACGATGAAGAAGTTTCCAGAAGAGCATTAGAGGATGATGTCGACGCACTTGACGAAGCACGAGATGAAGTATTATCACGGGTCACCAAGTACCAGCAAGACTTGAAAAATTACCACAGTTGACGTTTGCGGTCAAGATCCTTCCAAGTTGGAGACTTAGTTCTACGACTCAATCAAAACAGCACTGAAAAACTCGAGTCGCCATGGCTTGGCCCTTACATCGTCACAGAAGTAATCGAAGGAGGAGCGTACAGGATAAAGGACAAGAAGACGGGGGCTCCCGAGAAAAACCCCTGGAATGTGGTGCAACTAAGGCATTTTTACGCCTAGAGTCGAAATATAGTCCTCCTTGTAAAAATACAATGTACTGAAACGCCCGCGAGTTTTCAGACGCACTCTTTTCCTTTCAGGGCACCGAGTGGGGCTGAAAGGTTTTTAATGAGGCGGGCTCGCGGTGCTGCAATATAGTAAAAGATATTGGTGACATACATCTTTTTTCGTCGACAGGCTCATAACCCGTGGCAACAAATATATATATATTCTCGCAAAATAGTAAATTCATCGAGACGTAAAAATAGCTTGGAGCTCCGGCAAAAGGCTCGGGGGCTTTACAATATAGATTATACTTCACAATATAGACAACTTCATCATCAAAGATAAATTCGGCACAAAAAATATATATGAATTCCCGCAATATAGTACAACTCAGTTGCTACCTAATATATCATCTATGGTTACACCTTTGTTGTCTGCAGCACCAGTCGTATGTTCAGCATAGCTACCTTTGACAAAGAACTCTTAGTCCATCCGAAGAAGTTCATCCATCATTTCTTCGGCTACAGGAGTTACAGTGTCATTGATTTTATCAATGTTCCTCTTTCGCTTCGACTGCTTGGCCAGACACTTGGCGACAATCTTCATCAGATCTAATTTCAGGTAGCAGATCTGTATCATAATCATGGCGAATCTTGCCCCAGCAGACAGTTGAGCCCGCACAAAATTATGGATACGAGGGGCATCCCGAAATTTCTCCATCAGAGCAGGAAGAGTGTCCGGTATTTTGTTCCAAGGAAACATGGTACTATAAACAAGCGACAAGGTTCTTGTACAGAAATCAAGGAACTCACGAACTTGACAAGCGCGGTCCTGGAATCTAACAATTTGTCGGGTGCGTTCTGGAGTAGCCCAGAAAAGAGAACCATGGTCAAGTGAAAGATTAACAAGGAGATTTGTCCTTGTGTCTACCCGTTGGTCCTCGGCAGCAGTGTCTAGAGAGGAACCTATTTGGTGACAGCACAAGAATTTCAAAGGAGGAAACAGGGAAAAAACAGAGGAAATTTTGGTTTGCAAAACATACCTGTCATATCCAAACTTGCTTCAGTCATCAACTCGAGCATAAAATTCTCTCGGGTGGCAGCCTTTGAAGCTTCAACAACGGCGGCTTCTTTGGCAGCTATAGCCTCTTGAGCCTGCTGAAGTGCAACTTTCTCCTTTTCGGATGATTTTCGAGACTGGTCCATTATAATAAGTGTTTGCTTCTTCATATACTGAAGCTGTTGACGAAGTTCCTCCAAGTCTTGTGCTGAACCCTTACTCGAAGAATCTTCAACAAACTCATTATCAACAGGCGTTTTCTTCGAGTGGGAGGAAGCAGGAAAAACATCGGAGGGACGAGGAGTTGAAGTGTAGTTATCAAATATCAACTGAAAATAAAAGTTTCGACATCAATCATCAAGCAAAATAGATTTCCATTGATTCTCAAAATATTTACAAGGCATTACATAAGGAGGATATCCTATCGAACTAATGAGATAAGTGTCGCCAAAGCTATTCTGGCGACAGCATCAAAAGAAAAGAGAAAACAAAAGAAAAACAGGGTGGTCTACTTGACCTCCGGCTTCGACGAGCTGGGAGCAGGAGTTGGCTTGCAGCCAAGGAAGGAAAGGATCGGCTTTGAGTTGGGCTTGGCAGCCTTAATCAAAGATTGCCATTTCTTCGTCTCCATCTCCTTTATATCGCCAACTTTAGCCCAGTCGACGTCTTGTTGGCTGTCAGCAACCAGAGCAATGGTGCCTTCAACGCCAATCTTCAGGCCTTCTTGGCGAAGTTTAAGCCCAAGATCTTCTTGAGAGTTGAAGCACTTGGCGAGCACTACAAGAAAAGTTGCCATGGCCGACGAAGTTGAAGTCGCGCCGTGGTTGCTGGTGTACCATGGCCGACGATTTTTGGTCCCTCCGTGGTGCATGTCAAAACTTTTTTTTTCTCGTTTTTGAGGCCACCTAGCCCGACGAAAGCGGCCAAAACGTCGCGTATGGTGGCCCGGGACGTGGTGCATCTCGAAATCTCGGGTTCGCCGGCCGAGTCAACGCAAATCCGCACCGCCGAGGGATGTAGGGCCCAGATGGCAGCCTCTCTGGCATTGTTTTTTTTCTCGATCGCGCCATCTCGTTCAACGTTCTCCGATCGAGCCGTTTACGATGCAGGATCATGGGTCCCGCATGTCATCCTCTATGAACCAAAATTCTTTCTATTCTTGGATTTTTTTTGACCCCCTGATTTCTGGCTACTTCCTTTTTCTTTTGATCCCTTGCCACCTTGGAAACGTTGAGACCGCTGCTGCTAAATGGGACCCGCATGTCATCCTCTATGTGCAATCAACTTTCTTTTCTTGGAGTTTTTTTTGGCACCTCATATTTGGTCACTTGCCTTTTTTTTCGATCCCCTGCCGCCTCTCAAACGGTGATACCGCTGCTGCTAAATGGGACCCGCATGTCATCCTCTATGTACTATAAAACTTTCTTTTCTTGGATTTTTTTGGCACCTCATATTTGGTCACTTGCCTTTTTCTTTCGATCCCCTGCCGCCTCTCAAACGGTGATACCGCTCATTGCTAAATGGGACCCGCATGTCATCCTCTATGTACTATAAAACTTTCTTTTCTTGGATTTTTTTTGGCACCTCATATTTGGTCACTTGCCTTTTTCTTTCGATCCCCTGCCGCCTCTCAAACGGTGATACCGCTGCTGCTAAATGGGACCCGCATGTCATCCTCTATGGACTATAAAACTTTCTTTTCTTGAATTATTTTTGGCTCCTGATATTTGGTCACTTGCCTTTTTCTTTCGATCCTCGCCGCTTCTCAAAACAGTGAGACCGCTGCAGCTAAATGGGACCCGCATGTCATCCTCTATGAGCAATCAACTTTCTTTTCTTGGAGTTTTTTTTGGCACCTCATATTTGGGCACTTGCCTTTTTCTTTCGATCTCATGCCACGTTTGAAACGTTGAGGAACCTGCAGGCTCATGGGACCCGCATGTCATCCTCTATGTACTATAAAAGTTCATTTTCTTGGTTTTTTCACCCTCTGATTTTTGGCAATTTCTTTTTTCTTTTGAACCCCTGCCGCCTCTCAAACGGTGATACCGCTGCTGCTAAATGGGACCCGCATGTCATCCTCTATGTACTATAAAACTTTCTTTTCTTGAATTATTTTTGGCTGCTCATATTTGGTCACTTGCCTTTTTCTTTCGATCTCATGCCACGTTTGAAACGTTGAGGAACCTGCTGGCTCATGGGACCCGCATGTCATCCTCTATGTGCTATAAAAGTTTATTTTCTTTATTTTTTTTTCACCCTCTGATTTTTGGCTATTTCCTTTTTCTTTTGATCCCCTGCCGCCTTGGAAACGTTGGGTAAGCTGCTGACTCATGGGACCCGCATGTCATCCTCTATGTACAATCAACTTTCTTTTTCTTTTGATCTCAAGCCGCATTTGAAACGTTGAGACCGCTGCTGCTAAATGGGACCCGCATGTCATCCTCTACATACAATAAAGTTTCTTTTCTTAGATTATCTTTTGCTCCTGATATTTTGTCACTTGCCTTTTTCTTTCGATCTCATGCCGCCTTTGAAACGTTGAGTAAGCTGCTGGCTCATGGGTCCCGCATGTCATCCTCTACGAACAATAAAAGTTTCCATTCTTGGAGTTATTTTTTACCCCTAATTTCTGGCTATTTGCCTTTTTCTTTTGATCTCCTGCCACCTCTGAAACGATGAGGACGTCATGACAGGTCGGTCCCACATGTCATCCTCTATGAACAATAAATGTTTCCTTTGATGGATTTATTTTGAACCCCTAATTAATTTCTGGATATTTCCCCTGCCGCCTTGGAATCGTTGAGGATGCTACTGCCTCATGGGTCCTGCATGTCATCCTCTCAGAACGGTAAATGTTTATTTTCTTGAATTTTGTTGACCAAATGATTTTTGGCTTATTTTTTCTTTCAATCACCTGCAGCCTTTAAAACGTTGAGGACGCCGCTGGCTCACGGGTCCCACATGTCAACCTCTATGAACAATAAACGCTGAGGATGCTGCTGCCTCATGGGTCCCGCATGTCATCCTCTCAGAACGAAAATGTTTCTTTTCTTGGATTTTTTACCAACAGATTTTTGGTTTATTTTTTCTTTCCATCCCCTGCCGCCTTTAAAACGTTGACGACGCTGTTGGCTCATAGGTCCCCGATGTCAGCCTCCCTGTACAAGAAACATATGATATCTTGATTATTTTGCAGACAATAAACAATGTATTGCGCTCTGAACTATTTCAAACGGATAATTAAATATTTATTTTTACATAAACAAACTTATATGTTGAATCTCCTTGTTTTTTTGTCTTTGCGAAGCATAGGACTTTCCTGTTTTTTTAGAAAATTCTGAACTTTCCTGTTTTGGAGTGGGCTGAAATTGTACGAGTCAAAAGGCCAAGCAGGATAGTTCGAAAGCCCAGATGTCCAGATGCAGCCCAATTGAAATCTTTCTTCTTGGATTTTTTTCACCCCCGATTTACGGCTACTTCATTTTTCTTTTGGTTCTGTGCCGCCTTGGAAACGTTGAGACCGCTGCTGCAAAATGGGACCCGCATGTCATCCTCTACGTACAATAAAATTTCTTTTCTTGGATTATTTTTGGCTCCTGATATTTGGTCACTTGCCTTTTTATTTCGATCCCGTGCAGCCTCTCAAACGGTGATACCGCTGCTGCTAATTGGGACCCGCATGTCATCCTCTATGTACAGTCAAGTTTCTTTTCTTGAATTATTTTTGGCTCCTGATATTTGGTCACTTGCCTTTTTCTTTCGATCTCATGCCACGTTTGAAACGTTGAGGAACCTGGTGCTAAATGGGACCCGCATGTCATCCTCTATGTACTATAAAACTTTCTTTTCTTGGATTATTTTTGGCTCCTGATATTTGGTCACTTGCGTTTTTTTCTTTCGATCTCATGCCACGTTTGAAACTTTGAGGAACCTGCTGGCTCATGGGACCCGCATGTCATCCTCTATGTGCTATAAAAGTTTATTTTCTATGGTTTTTTTCACTCTCTGATTTTTGTCTATTTCCTTTTTCTTTTGATGCCCTGCCGCCTTGGAAACGTTGAGTAAGCTGCTTACACATGGGACCCGCATGTCATCCTCTATGTACAATCAAGTTTCTTTTCTTGAATTATTTTTGGCTCCTGATATTTCGTCACTTGCCTTTTTCTTTCGATATCATGCCACGTTTGAAACGTTGAGGAACCTGCTGGCTCATGGGACCCGCATGTCATCCTCTATGTGCTATAAAAGTTTGTTTTCTTGGATTTTTTTTCACCCTCTGATTTTTGGCTATTTGCCTTTTACTTTTGATCCCCTGGCCCCTTTGAAACGTTGAGTAAGCTGCTGGCACATGGGACCCGCATGTCAACCTCTATGTCCATCAACTTTCTTTTCTTGGATTTTTTTTTGACCCCCTAATTTCTAGCTACTTTCTTTTTCTTTTGATCTCAAGCCGCATTTCAAACATTTAGACCGCTGCTGCAAAATGGGACCCGCATGTCATCCTCTATGTACAATAAATCTTGGATTATTTTTGGCACCTCATATTTGGTCACTTGCGTTTTTTTCTTTCGATCTCATGCTGCCTTTGAAACGTTGAGTAAGCTGCTGGCTCATGGCTCCCTCATGTCATCCTCTACGAACAATAAAAGTTTCCTTTCTTGGAGTTATTTTTGACCCCTAATTTCTGGCTATTTGCCTTTTTCTTTTGATCCCCTGCCCCCTTTGAAACGATGAGGACGCTGTTGGCAGGTCGGTCCCACATGTCATCCTCTATGAACAATAAAAGTTTCCTTTGGTGGATTTATTTTTTACCCCTAATTAATTTCTGGCTATTTCCTTTTTTTTTCTTTTGATCCCCTGCCGCCTTGGAAACGTTAGGATGCTGCTGCTTCATGGGTCCCGCATGTCATCCTCTCAGAACGATAAATGTTTTATTTTCTTGGATTTTTTTACCAACTGATTTTTAGTTTTTTATTTTATTTTTGATCGCCTACCGCCTTTGAAACGTTGACGACGCTGCTGGCTCATGGGTCCCCGATGTCAGCCTCCCCGTACAAGAAACATGTGATATCTTGATTATTTTCCAGACAATAAACAGTGTATTTCGCTCTGAGCTATTGCAAACGGATAAATTAAATCTTCATTTTTACATAAACAAACTTATATGTTGAGTGTCCTTGTTTTTTGTTTTTGCGAAGCATAGGACTTTCCTGTTTTTTTTTGAGATATAACCGAACTTTCCTGTTTTGGAGTGGGCTGAAATTGTACGAGTCAAAAGGCCCAGCAGGATAGTTCGAAGGCCCAGATGTCCAGATGCAGCCCAATTGAAATCTTTCTTTTCTTGGATTTTTTTCACCCCCTGATTTCTGGCTACTTCATTTTTCTTTTGGTCCTGTGCAAAATGGGTCCCACATGTCATCCTCTATATACAGTAAATTTCTTTTCTTGGATTATTTTCGGGTCCTGATATTTGGTCACCTACCTTTTTCTTTTGATCTCATGTCGCCTTTGAAACGTTGAGGAAGCTGCTGGCGCTTGGGTCCCGCATGTCATCCTCTATGAACAATAAAAGTTTCCTTTCTTGGAGTTATTTTTGACCCCTAATTTCTGGCTACTTCCTTTTTCTTTTGATCCCCTGCCGCCTTTGAAACGTTGAAAACTTTCTTTTCTTTGATTATTTTTGGCACCTCATATTTGGTTACTTGCCCTTTTCTTTCGATCCCCTGCCGCCTCTCAAACGGTGATACAGCTGCTGCAAAATGGGACCCGCATGTCATCCTCTATGTACTATAAAACTTTCTTTTCTTGGATTTTTTTTGGCTCCTGATATTTGGTCACTTGCCTTTTTCTTTCGATCCCATGCCGCCTTTGAAACATTGAGGAAGCTGCTGGCTCATGGGTCCCGCATGTCATCCTCTATGAACAATAAAAGTTTCCATTGTTGGAGTTATTTTTTACCCCTAATTTCTGGCTACTTCCTTTTTCTTTTGATCCCCTGCCGCCTTTGAACGTTGAAGAATCTGCTCGCTAATGGGTCCCACATGTCAGCCTCTATGGACGATAAACCTTTCTTTTCTTGGAGTTATTTTGACCCCTAATTTCTGGCTATTTTGCCTTTTTTTTGGATCCCGTGCTGCCTTGGAAACGTTGAGGATGCTGCTGCCACATGGGTCCCGCATGTCATCCTCTCAGAACGATAAATGTTTCTTTTCTTCGATTTTTTTACCAACTGATTTTTGATTTATTTTTTCTTTCGATCCACTGCCGCCTTTAAAACTTTGACGACTGGCTCATGGGTCCCGATGTCGACCTCCCCGTACAAGAAACATGTGATATCTTGATTATTTTGCAGACAATAAAAAGTGTATTTCGCTCTGAGCTATTGCAAACGGATAAATTAAATCTTTATTTTTACATAAACGAACTAATATGAATCTCCTTGTTTTTGTTTTGTTTTTGCGAAGCATAGGACTTTCTTGTTTTGGAGTGGTCTTAAATTGTACGAGTCAAATGACGTCCAGCGGGTTAGAAGGCCCAGATGGCCGTGCAGCCCCAATTTATATATTCCTTTTCTTTGATTTTTTTTTTATGAAAAGGCCAATCAGGGGTAAATGCTTTTTCTTTTTGTAAAGAGTGCAGCCTTGGAAACGTTGAGGACGCTGCTGCCTCATGGGACCCGCATGTCATCCTCTATGAACTATGAACTCTAAAAGTTTCTTTTTCTTGGATTTTTTCACCCCTCTGATTTTTGGCTATTTCCTTTTTCTTTTGTTCCCCTGCCGCCTTGGGACCCGTATGTCATCCTCTATGTACAAAAAACTTTCTTTTCTTGGAGTTTTATTCCCCCTAATTTCGGGCTACTTTCGTTTTCTTTTGATCTCAAGCCGCATTTGAAACGTTGAGACCGCCGCTGCAAAATGGGACCCACATGTCATCCTCTATGTAAAATAAAAGTTTCTTTTCTTGGATTATTTTTCACGCTCTGATTTTTGGCTATTTCCTTTTTCTTTCGATCCCCTGCTGCTTGGAAACGTTGAGGATGCTGCTGCCTCATGGGTCCCACATGTCATCCACTATGAACAATAAAAGTTTTTTTCTTCGATTTTTTTCACCCTCTGCTTTTTGGCTATTTCTTTTTCATTTGATCCCCTGCCGCCTTGGAAACGTTGAGGATCTTTGCGGCGTCATGGGACCCGCATGTCATACTCTATGTACAATAAAAGTTTCTTTTCTAGGTTTTTGGCTCCTGATATTTGGTCACTTGCCTTTTTCTTTCAATCTCATGCCGACTCTCAAAGGTACAATAAAAGTTTCTTTTCTTGGATTATTTTTGGCTCCTGATATTTGGTCACTTGCCTTTTTCTTTCGATCTCATGCCGTCTTTGAAACGTTCAGACCATTTGCTACAACATGGGACCCTATGTCATCCTCTATGTACAATGAAAGTTTCTTTTCATGGATTATTTTTTGCTCGTGATATTTGGTCACTTTCCTTTTTCTTTCGATCTCATGCCGCCTCGGCCCTCTGAAACGACGAGTAAGTTGTTGGCTCATGGGACCCGCATGTCATCCTCTATGTACAATAAAGTTTTTTTCTTGGATTTTTTACCCCCTGATTTTTGGTCACTTGCCTTTTTCTTTCGATCCTGTGCCGCCTTTGAAATTGTGGACGCTGCTGGCTCATGGGTCCCACATGCCAGCCTCTATGAACAATAATATTTCTTTTCTTGGATTTTTTTTTACCCCTGATTTCTGGCTATTTGCCTTTTTCTTTGGATCCCCGACCGCCTTTGAAACGATGAGGACGCTGCTGGCGCATAGCTCCCACATGTCAGCCTCTAAGAACAATAAACATTTCTTTTCTTGGATTTATTGTTGACCCCTAATTAATGGCTACTTCGCTTTTTTTCGATCCCCAGCCGCCTTAGAAACGTTGAGGACGCTGCTGGCTCATGGGTCCCATATGACAGCCTCTATGAAAAGTAAAACATTTACGTTCTTGGATTTATTTTTGACACCTAATTAATGACTACTTGGTTCTTTTCTTTTGATCCCGTGACGCCTTTGAAACGTTGAGGGCCCTGCTGGCTCATGGGTCAAACATGTCAGCCTCTATGAACAATAAGAGTTTCTATTGTTGCATTTATTTTTGACCCCTAATTTCTGGCTATTTGCCTTTTTTCCATTGCCTGCCACCTTAGAAACGTTGAGGACGCTGCTGGCTGGGTCCCACATGTCAGCCTCTTTGTACGATAAAAGTTTCCTTTGCTGGATTTATTTTTGACCCCTAATTTCTGGCTATTTGCCTTTTTCTTTCGAACTCCACCACCTTTGAAACGTTGATGACGCTGCTGCAAACTGGGTACAATATGTCAGCCTCTTTGTGCGATAAACCTTTCCTTTCTTGGATTTTTTGGACACCTGATTTCGAGCTACTTGCCTTTTTCTTTCGATCTCCTGCCCCCTTTGAGAAACATCGAGAACGATGCTGGTTCGTGGGTCCCACATGTCATCCTCTCTGAATGATAAATGTTGAGGCCGTGGCTGCAAGATACGTCCCACATGTCAGCCTGACTGTTGACTAAACGTTTCCTTTCTCGAATTTATATTTGACCCCTGATTTCTGGCTACTTTGCCGTTTCTTTCGATCCCCTGCATGTCTGCTACTCCACCGAAAAACAGACCGGCATGTATTCATCACAATACTGGTAGCTAATTTAGGAAAAATGTGTTCATCACGGGATTCAAACAAAGATCTTCATCTCTGCTAAATTTTGATTTCACCAAAAACCGAACAGCGTGTGTTCATGACTTTAAGTTCACAAACACTATGGTTTCTCTATAAAATAAGGTCACCATCCGTTCCTTTATTGAAGGCATTTGCGAAAAGTGTCTTTGGCTAATGGGCACCAAGGTGCTCTATTTGTTTAAAAAAAATCAAATATCATACATATTTGTTTCAAAAAAATCTGAAAATGAATGTAGACATAATAAATAAAGTAACCTACAAGCGTGTAAAATTTTAATATGACATTCTTTATATTGTAGACTACACAAAAAAGACAAAATCTGTTGAAATTTGGAGATTTGAAATATGCATACCCAGATCCACACGTTTGTTACTTTTGTGTAGCCCAGAATTTTTTGTATTTGAAACTGAAATTTTGCACGTTTATGGGACAATTCATTAGCTACTCCATGATTTTTTTCTAGTTTTTTGAACAAATAAATTTATTTTTTATTTTTCTAAAATAGCAGGAGCTTGGTGCCCAAGAGCACCAAATCTCTTAATAGGCATTTGCGCCTAATAGCGTGAGCCTAGCTAATTTTTGAAGAAAAAAAGATGTCCATTGTGGTATTCAGGACAAAGATCTTCATGTCTGCTCTGCACCAAACAACAAACCAGCATGTATTCATCACAATACGGGTAGCTAATTTGTGAAAAATATGTTCAAAGCACGGGATTCAAACAAAGATCTTCATCTCTCGCAAAATTTTGATTTCAGCAAAAACCGAACAGCGAATGTTCATGAGGTTAAGTTCACGAACACTATGTTTTCTCTATAAAATAAGGTCACCATCTGTCTCTTATTTCTCAAGGAAAAACAGGTGGAAGTGTTGGGACGAACCACATGGGTGCTTCGGCTCTATGTTCAATCTTCTCTTTTTTGTACTGCAATCTTGAGCCTATGGCAGGACCTCCATTGACGTGCATTCTGCACCAATTTGGCCTTGGACGTATCCATGTATCACGGGCGCGATTGTGGGTAGCAAAGACACAGTCAGGTTTGAACAATTGGAAATCTGGTTCTGCAGCCTCTGCGTCGATTGGCGGGGGTAGCATGAAAATTGGGTGATTGAGTCCAAGAAATAAAGAACGCCCCTTCAAATTGTTCAATCTTTCCCACCTTGCCTCTTCTACAGGGTCCAAGGTATGGGCAGATCTCAAGAAAACGTAGCACCGTACCAAAGGATAAGACCTCAGCTTGTTACCCATATGTAATATTGAAGGACCGAGGATGGGCCGATAACCTTTAACCTGAATCCACGCGAGATCAGATTCACCAGTAATGGACTCTGCTCTCATTGGTGCCAGGAACCAAGTGCGCTGGTCAGAAAATCCAAGAAATACATCTTCATCTTCATAATTATGATTATCACCATCATCATCTAATTCTTCATCATCTAATTCTTCATCATCGAATTCGTCTTCTTCTAATTCTTCTTCTTCTAATTCTTCTTCATCAGCATCATTATCTTCATCGGCACCTCCATCGCCTTGAGCCACATTTGCTCCATCATCTTCCATGACAGCATCTCCCTCGATTTGAGCGAAAATTGCAGCCACTTCTGCTTCTTCATCTTCAATGACAGGGCCGTCAATGAGACGTGGGGCTGCATGTGTCCCTGCAATGCACAAAGATCAACCACAATGCAGCAAGTAGGAACTACACTGAAAATTATCTCTTCTCTTCTATCTTCTATTTTCTACTACTATAAGGCACTAGTTTTTAACAAGACATGTAGCAGCAATTCCAACTGTTGGTGTCCAAAATCTAACGGTTGGGATTAGAGGTATTCGCGTGAAAAAAATACCACACCAGTGTCCACTGTTTCTAGAACCATCATGTTTCCATTGTGAAGAAAAATCAGAGCAGTCTCACACCGATATCACACGTCCCACTTGATAGTGATTAAGAAAGGTTCCAAATTTTTGTTCATATTTATAAACTGTATGCTCACACTTATTTTGATGGTATAACCAAATTATTAGTTGTATTGAAAGTTTGAACAACATTTAGAACGTAACTTTTATACATCAGTATTGCGAATCGTAATTGGTCCAACATGTGCAGCATGCCATTTACTAGTAAAGACATAAAACAAAGACTCACCACAGGTATATGGTTCCCAAACCAGAACATCTCCATACGGATATGTAACTGCGTATACACGATGTAGGTGTGAACTTGTACCATATCCAGGAATGCCCATGGCATCGACATAGCTGTTTCTATCAAAGAATTCAGGGTTTCTCAGGATATTCCACTCCTTTTCTAGGGGCGCTTGTAGGATAGCGATCAATTCGTCAAATACAACGATTACCTCGTAATGCCATGGCCCTGCTAGATCATCTTTGTACGGCCTCTTGATGATCCGTACTTTGAGCAGTTCCAAACTTTTATCTATTTTGTATTTGAACAGGAATGGTGGGCTGCCATGCCACCATTCACTAGTAGGGCCCAAAGAAATTCCTGCATCTTGCAGAGATGGAAGAGGTATAATAGTATCTGATATGTATATGTTGCGGATCGTCAAGTGCCCGTCCTGCTGGACAAATGCCACCCAGTCACCGTTACAACCCACCCAATGCATGGGTCCATGTCCATCCAGTTCCTCCTTGGTATGGATAAATGCTGGAACTGTCGGCTTGTCTAATGGCATCAGCAACGCGTGAATGCCCTGCAAATAGGATTTGTTTCAAAATTGTCTATGCATGCAAGGTATTCGACAGAATGAAGAGCGGATTGTGTAGAACTGAAGCACATATGTAATGGATAAATAAAGCAATTCCGAAGAGTACATGTGCATAGTGAAGGCAGCAAACCTTACAGTACTCCCAAATCAGGTGATGATGTTGAGTCTAAATTCATGCATGATGTTTGGCAATAAGAAAAGTTGATTGAAAAAACACAAGCTGAAACGAGATGAGTAAATAAATAAATACTCTTACAGTATTGTCGCGGTCGTCTGGCCATGTCTCGGGGTCGCAGTGGAGCAGGCTCGGTAAACCGAACGGAACCTTATGCGCTCCGCGGATGGCATGCCGCATGCCGATCATGCCTCGAGCGAGGCAACCAGTGCTGAGGATATCCGCCCGCTCGGCTATGTTCTCCACCAGTGGGTAGTGGAGGTTGCCCCACCCCATGGACTGGTGGTAGCAATCAGGAATCTCCTCAACCTTACGCTTCTGCTTCATTGGAGTCGGTAATCTAATGCAAGGGAGAGAGGGGTGAACGGGAGAAAGAGACAGAAGAGGGTTTTTTTTTTGGAGAAGATGCAGTAGTAGTACTACGATACTAGGAGGTGGAGATGCGGGGCATGTTTCTGGGGGAGAGGAACCACTATTTCCCTTTAAAAAAATAACAGCACTTGCGCATTAGAACTTGGGGCGGGGATATAGCGGTAAGAGGTATTGACCAACTTTCCCTCACCTTGACCCCACGTGGTTGTGAACCCGAGATAATTCTTTTGATGAACCCGATATACTTATTATAGTACTAAAATAGTACAAGTATATACCTTGTACTCCTATATACTAACATTACTATTTTAAGGACTTTTGTTCCATGAGCAACAACTTCCCCCACTCCGCTCATCCGAAATCCTAGCCCCTCCAACTTCAAGGACCAATCAACATAGCTATGGCCTTCTAATTTGGCTCAAGTCGCCGCAGACATAGTCCTCCCGCCGACAAGGAATAGGAGCATCAGCCCTTTCGTCGCTTGTTGTTATACATAATCATATACAGTACCATATATATTTCAAATTTCCATATCAAAAAATAGTTCAAATCTGAATTTTAACATCTCAAGCTAAACCCTCGCTTGCTCTTAAACATAAGCATACCATAGTTCTACTTTTGTCTTCACCGAACAATAGAACACAATGTGTTCATCACAACATAGCCAACCGGAGTACCTAGTAATGTAACTAGAGAAGTGAACCTATAGTTGATCAAGCCTTCAACTTTAACACAATAATACCCCCACATTATGTGTTGAGGAGCCACACCAATATATTTAAGAGTACCATCATGTAGACCACAAATGCAACAATGAAGAGAGGGGTATACTTATAGACCACCTCTTTACAAAACAGTTGTAATTAGTAGACCACAATTGCCTCGTTCATTAGCTATGAAATTACATACTATCAGTAGCTACAATGGCTGCAGGCCCTGTTTCAGAATTAAACATCACACTTGTTCCAATCTGGGGCGTTGGCGAAGTTTGGGATGAACCAAAGCGGTGTCTTTACCAGGTACCTATCTTTTTTTGTTTTGCATGTTTTCTCCAAGGCGTTGGTTTGGAAACCAACGGCGCAATCTTCACGATTCAGACTGAATCGGCATATTTCAGGCAGCTGCGAATTGCGAAGCCATGCTTCATTCGGCAAGGTGTACACACAATTTCTTCTCGTCAGACATCCTGGGACAACATCTGCACCGCCTAATGGCAGCATAATCGGATAGTTCACTCCAAGGAAAAGAGAATATTCTCCAAGGTCATCAATCTATTCCCATGGAATACCTTCATTTAACTTACTAGTGTCCTTCGTGAACACCAGGCAACCAAACCCAGAAGCACAGTTGCCAACAGTGCGACCATGATGAACACGACGATCAGAAGCAGTATGGCAAACTTTACAGGAATATTCCCTTTCATCAGCAATGCCCAGTGTATGGATCAGAAGAAGTCTAGAACCATCTATAGATCTTGCTAACCACCACATGCCATAATCAACCTCGTGATCATGGCCAAGAGCATCATCAAGTGCACACCGCCATTCAAACACAATGGGCGGTGGCTCTACGATCAGCGGAGGACCTGCTTGAAAACGAAATTACTGTTAAGAAGGGTATGTTTGGTTTGCACAAATCTGAAAACGTAAGAATTGGGAAAACGCATTAGGATTCAGATGGGATGATATAATGGCATTTCCATTCAATAATACAGCATATTGGTGTATTTGAGTACATCACATGGGAAACCAAAGGATTCATTTCAAGAAGTTCAAGTAGAGGTCAAAATCCAACATAATTCAATCTGAGAATAAAACTCCTAATTATACAATCCTCAAATTTTTCTATGGTAATCATCTCGAATAAAAAGTCTAAATACCAATGAAATTTCATCCGAAGCAAATATGCCCCAAGCCTCCAAGTTAGATCACCGAGTTCGAAAATTAATAAGTTTGTGCATTAAAATTATCTTTACAGCCATCAATAATGAAGCTCATCATACACTACGTCCGGAGGAAAATTACCAGCTTGCTGAGGATTCCATGCGTGAACAGTGCCAGTATGAGTTGTGGCAAACACAAGCCCATTGTGGAGAATTGCATCGCTGTAATTGTAAAAGATGTGGGACTTGGGCTCTGTAAGAACTGTCCATCCAGAATCTTCGCCGCAAAGGAGGGCAACTCTGATGTCAAAAATAGCAACAAGAGAGAAATTTTTTTACCCCCCAGCAGCTGTGGGAACTTGGCAAATATATATCTTGTGAAATATAATAGCACGAAGGTTGTGGTGGTATATATTTGGAATGTGGGTGGTTTCAAACGGCACAGGGAGAGGAATTTCACGGCGAGTGTAGACGTTGACAAGTTTCCATTTGCAAGCAGGAAAGCCAGTGTCAACCATGGCAACCCAATCTCCATTGGCACCTACCCACTTTGCTTACCCGTGCCGTCGGCATCACGAGGCGTCGGAGGAGAACCTGTCCAGTGGCGTCAGCTTGCAATCCCATGCTACCTTCGTCAGGTGAGAATGAAGAACACATGGCAGGCCAAACGGGAGAGAAAAAGATAGAGTTGCACTATCATTTGCAGAGTCGAAAAATAGTTTGGACGAATCGACGAGGCTCGCGGCGGTGATGACGTCGCATCTTGTTACGAGTTCTTCAAGGGGACCTTCGGAAAAGACCTTCTGAAACAGTTCAGAGTCATCATTTTCCTTGTTCGATGCCGCCATCGCAGGGCAGGGGGTGGGTCTATGAGGTTTGGGTTCAACTGATTGGAGTTTAATTTGGGTTCGATGGCGGCAGGTGGCGGGGAAGATGAAGAACGGAGGCTCTCAAACTGGGCGGTGGAATTGATTCTAAAGCTGCATGGCGGCGGCACTGGCACGTGCTATGGAAGGTGGTCGATTGGTGCGGGCGGGGGCGGAGGTAGACGATGGAGGTGAACCGAAATAGGGCAGGTGGGGGCGGGGCGCTTGACTTCGCTCCTCTACACTCTACAGCATCTCCTCCTGTTTCTTGGAAAGTGTATAGACCCATAATAAAAAGTCACTGTTCCCTATGAAAAGGTGAAGAACAAGTCACTGGTCTAACGTGCAAATTTGGACATCCCAAGCTATGTGTTGTCATGTCAATTCAATGTCCATGGCAGTATTTTGAATTTTGCGTGACCAAAAGAAGTACGCCTTGGGCTTTCACAATCGGGGTTTCTTTAGAGCAAGAACAATAGAAGAGCCAACAGCTGGCAAAAGTACCACGTAGGCGGGCTATAAGCGCCCACTATTGTCCTACTTCCTCTTGGAGTGATACTCCCTCCGTCCACAAATAAGTGGACGTGCGGGATTTTCAAGGTAAATTAGTAAAAGGAAAGAAAAAAATGCATTGGAGCACTCGTATCTTAAGAAACACATGTACTCAACCACGGTTGTAGATTTTCTCGGCGCAAGACTTTTCCCCAGCAGTTGTGGCTTTCAGTTATTCGTGGGTGTGGGGAGGAGCTCCGCCGCATCGGTAGAAAGCAAAGAGGGACGGCGGCTCTCGATCGTGCGGTGTACTCGTAAATCACGTGCGACCCATGCCCTAATAATTCACAATGCATTGATGAGGGCTATCACTTCATCATCCAATAAAATGTACTTAGTAACTATGGTAATAATATTGTCTTCTCGCAAAAAAATGGTAAAAATATTGTCTCTTAAGCCATGTACTAGTACAGTGCAAGATGCTTTAGAGAAATAAACCTATATTTTATTGCTACTCCGTAATACACATGGTTATTTATTCTAGGCAAATGCCTACCGAAAGATGTAGGAATAGGGAAATGTAGGATTGCAATGTCATGTCCACTCCAATCCTATAGGAATTCATAGAATCCAAACTTTGTTTGATTCCACCATAGGAAAAGTAAAGCATTCTTAAAAAGGCATGAGTAGATGTTTAATTTTCTATGGAATCTGTGCAAAGAAATCCTTAGGAAAAATTCCTATCGGAAACAATCCTACAAATCAAACAGCCAAGGATTCAATTGTACCAATTTCCTATGCAAATCCTTGGTGTTCACCCAATCCTCTCGAATACTCATCCAAAAAATGCACTAATACTTTGATGGGGAGTTTTTGTATTCTAGGCAAGAATAGAGGGTTTGCGGGGATCACTTGAGAAGTGTATTAACCAAAGAAGGCATAAGTAATACACCAACACACACTAACATGCCCTTAATCGATGTATCTCCATAAACTCCCTCTGTTCTTTATTACTACTACTAGTTTATGTACTTCTTAACTAATATGGGATAATCATGAAATATATTTTCTAACATTCAGCCAAAATATAGTGTTTCGACTTTTTAAAATACTGAAAACTAGTAATTAAAAATATTTGAGCTATCAAATCTAGGAAGTTTGAAAATATTTTGTATTCCGTCTGAAAGTTGTGTTACTTGGTGTAAGATTCACACAAAAATGATGAAAATATCAAACCTTCAAAAAAATTGTAGTAATTCAAACGTTATGTGCGTTTCATAATTTTGCAAAATCGATTCTATTTGCAATTAAAACTATAGTAGTTGGTGGTCCCCGATCATCTGATTTGCTCTTAAACAGCTCAATCCTAAATTTGAACCTCCCCGCAATGTGAACACGATAGTTGGTGGTTTGTGCGGAAAAAAATTACAGTTTAAAAAAGTGTTTTACGCAACGAAGGCAGCAATAAGGGGTAGTTTGTGCAATTTCCTCGTGTAAACAACATGTAGCGTCGAAGTAATAGTACTAGGAGTACAGAAATCTTGTGTAATTTCTAGTTCTACATATTACTAGTGTCCACTGTTTGAGAGTTGATGGTGAATGGGTCTAATTTTCAATCGAATGAGAATTAGCAAATTGATTTTTATGACAAAAGCATACAAAGGGAGTAAAACAACATACCCGCATTCGCCGCTGCTACCAGCATGCGATGCCTCCACGAGTGCATTGACGGCTGCTGCAAATCCTCGGAAGGCATCTAGGTTTTGCAGATCGTCGATTGCCGCTGTCCGGCTAAGCTTAACCAGCATAGCTGCCGCCAAGATATCTCGGATTTGGACCACAGGCAGAAGCTGATTGGGGTCGAAGGATTGCCTGATTCGGAATTTGAAGTACCAAGCCCTCGGCTCCGATGATGGAAGTTTGGAACTCGGCCCGGCCAGAACCTCCCAAATCTGTGTGTGGCATTGGATGCCCATCGGCATCCCCAATGCTGCCGACGCCGTGATGTGGTCGGTCGCACTTTGGTCCCCACTAAAGGCTGGGGCTGCAGCACGTCGCCGCCGCCCCCGACGTCCCCACGACGGCAACGCCATGGACCGACGCGCTGAGTTTGTTGGCGAACCCGAAGCCCTGGATGGCAAGTGCTTCTTCACAATGGAAGCATCCTCACCCGGCGAGGTTCGCCCCCGGCGCATGCCTATGCTCCGACCAGCCCACTTTTCCGCTGCTGCCTGGGCTGCCGCCGATACCTGGGCCACCGCCGCTTCATGGGACCCCCCTCCCTCCTCTCCCTCTCCTAGATCAAAGGGCGCCAGGAGTCTAGCCACAGCAATACACAGAGCCGCCTGCTTCATCGCACACCAATGGCACACAGACATTTGTGAGCTTTTAGCGCACACCCCTCCGAGGCTGAATCGTGGAGCCTGGGTGCACGGGGCTATGGCTGGAGGAGTCGCCATGGGACGAGGGGTGTCGAGTGCTCGGGTAAGTACGGGAAAGGCGAAGTTTTGCATAACCTTATATGATCACATCAATGCTTCTCAAGGAGCCAAATACTGTATGAGAAACCGGAAAAGTTTGAATGTTTGAAAACTTTGCCAGCATAATGCATCCTTCCAATGCACGCCTACTAAGGTAGAAAGCCAACTCAATTGCTACTTTGTTGGCAAAATGTACCATGGCTCAATCTTAGGTCACACACCCATGAAGCCAAGTTAACACATCTATCAATTGGTATATTTTGGTCATATTAAAAATTTTACTTGAAACTTGTTGGTCATGCCATTCTACTACTCGCCTAACACTTTTTCTACGCGGGAAGGAGGGGGGTATGATGCTACCCTGAATTTTTATGCCCATTTGTATCTTGGTCAAATCCTAGGTTTGACCAAAATTTAAAACATGAAAATGAAAAATTAAGCCTGGATCCATTACAAGAAAAGTTGCCAAAGTTTTCTTGTTGTGATCCTTCTTAATTAGTAACTTCAAAATGAAGCTTTTGGAAGGTTTTTGAAATTTCCATGTCTGAAACCCAAAACACCTCTTCATGATTGACTTCATAAGACAAATCGAGTTTAGGGTTAGCGGTAGATACATGATTTTTCTAGTTTGAATATGTCTAGACCTGGCTTATCAACTTGAATGCTTAGTATATGACATAAGAAGATGTACTATGTGCATTGGTTTTTCATTTATTTGATTTGTTTTGAATTTTTATGCCGAATCAAATTTTGGTCAAATCATAGGTTTAACCAAGATTTAAACAAGTTTAAAACATTAAAATGAAAAATTAAGCATGGATCCTTCTTAGTCACTCCAAAATGAAGCTTTTGGGAGGCTTTTGAAATGTCTATGTTTGAAACCCAAAACCACTTCTCTTCATGCTTGACTTCATAAGACAGATGAGTTTAGGGTTAGGGGTAGATACATGATTTTTCTGGTTTGAATAGGTCTAGACCTTGTTATCAAGTTGAATGGCTTACTATGTGACATAAGAAGACTATGTGCTTTGGTTTTTCATTTTTGATTTTTTCGATTGTTTTTATGCCCATTTGAATCTTGGTCAAATCCTAGGTTTGAACAAGAATTTAAACAAGTTTAAAACATGAAAATGAAAAGGTAAGCATGGATCCTTCTTAGTCAGTCCGAAATGAAGCTTTTGGGCGGTTTTCGAAATTTCCATGTTTGAAAACCCAAACCACTTCTCTTCATGCTTGACTTCATAAGACAAATTTAGGGTTAGGGGTATAGATACATGATTTTTCTTGTTTGATATGTCTAGATATTGTTTATCAACACTTGAATGCTTACAATATATGTGACGCAAGAAGACTATGTGTTATGGTTTTTCATTTTTGGGGGTTTTTTCGAATTTTTTATGCGCACTTGAATCTTGGTCAAATCCTAGCTAGCTAGGTTTGACCAAGCTTTAAACAAGTTTAAAACATGAAAATGAAAAAGTAAGCATGTATCCTTCTTAGTCACTCCAAAATTAAGCTTTTCGGAGGTTTTTGAAATTTCCATCTTGTAAACCCAAAACCACGTATCTTCATGTTTGACTTCAAAAGACAGAGTTTAGGGTTAGGGGTAGATACATGATTCTTCTTTTAATATGTTTAGATCTTGTTTTATCAACTTGAATGTTGACTGTATGACATAAGAAGACTATGTTTTTGAATTTTTTATGAATCTTGGTCGAATCCAAGGGTTGACCAAGATTTAAACAAGTTTAAAACATGAAAATGAAAATGTTTCAAGTTCACCTTTGGTTCGATCTTACAGTAACCAGGCGAATAAATATATGGATGCAAATTGAGATAATTAATTCGTGAAACATTGGAAATGTCCATCGTGTGTCATGTTTCCCCCTCACATGAAAATTGGATTGGTGGCAGACAAGTAAAAGCACATTTATGTGCGACAACCCAAAATGCACATATTTTTGCTGAGTTTTCATGCATGCATTAAAAGTTGTGAATATATACATAAAATGCATGTGGGTCATGATTGAAAAGTTTGACATGTATATGTTTCTTGTGTAGTAGTACTATAGTAGGTACGCAAACTCCCGACCATCTTCTTTGTCAAGAGAAGACGCGCACCGGGATGCGTAGTGGAAGTCGTCTCTGGATCCTTCGTTGTCCCTCTCACGGAAAAGAAAAAGAAAAAAACATCTCTCTCATTCTCGGCCTCGCTCGACTCGCTCGCTCGCAGCCTCGCACCTCCTGCGCACCGACAAACGCTGCACAACGATCCAACATCACCGAGAAAAAGATATACACCACAAATAATAAGAGGGGCCCCGTGACTGCTATCCCTTCTTCTCCTTCCGTGTGATCCCTCTTCCTCCGAGTTTCACTGGACGGGCAAACACACATGTGCTGCATAGTAATAATAAAAAAGTAAAAAATCAACCTATGAATCTATGATTAAATAGGTAAAATCCTGGGTTTTATCAAGGTTTAAACAAGTTTAAAACATGAAAATGAATAGGTAAGCATGGATCCTTCTTAGTCACTCTAAAATGAAGCTTTCGCGAGGTTTTTGAAATTTCCATGTTTGAAACCCAAAACCACTTCTCTTCATGCTTGACTTTGTAAGACAGAGTTTAGGGTTAGGGGTAGATACATGTTTTTTCTGGTTTGAATATGTCTAGACCTTGTTTATCAACTTGAATGCTTACTATATGACATAAGAAGGCTATGTTCTTTGGTTTTTCATTTTTTCTGTTTTTTTCTGATTTTTTATGCCCATTTAAATCTTGGTCAAATCCTAGGTTTGACCAAGATTTAAACAAGTTTAAAACATGAAAATGAAAAGGTAAGCCTGGATCCTTCTTAGTCATCAGCAAAATGAAGCTTTTGGGAGGTTTGTGAAATTTCCATGTTTGAAACCCAAAAGCACTTCTCTTCATGCTTGACTTCATAAGACAGAGTTTAGGGTTAGGGGGTGTAGATACATGATTTGTCTGGTTTGAATATGTCCAAATCTTATTTATCAACTTTTGAATGCATGCTACTCTCTCAAAGAAAAACTTTTGAATGCTTACTATATGACATAAGAAGACTATATGCTTTTAAAATTCAAACATATGGTAAGCATTCTTATGTCATATAGTAAGCATTCAAGTTGATAAACAAGCAAGGTTTGGACATATTCAAACCAGACAAATCATGTATCTACCCCCTAACCCCTAATTAAATTGTCTTATGAAGTCTAGCATGAAGAGAAGTGGTTTTGGGTTTCAAACATGGAAATTTCAAAAACCTCCCAAAAACTTCATTTTAGAGTGACTAAGAAGGATATACAAGCTTCCCTTTTCATTTTCATGTTTTAAACTTGTTTAAATCTTGGTCAAACCTCTAGGATTTGACCAAAAGATTCAAATGGGCATGGAAATTCATAAAAAATCAAAAGAATGAAAAACCAAAGGACATAACATTATTATGTCATATATATATAGTAAGCATTCAAGTTGATAAACAAGGTTTAGACATATTCAAACCAGAAAATAATGTATATATCTACCCCTAACCCTAAATTCTGTCTTATGAAGTCAAGCATGCATGAAGAGAAGTGGTTTTTGGTTTCAAACATGGAAATTTCGAAAACCCTCCCAAGATCGAGCTACATTTTGGAGTGACTAAGAAGGATATATAGATGCTTAATTTTTCATATTCATGATTTAAACTTGTTTAAACCATGTTCAAACCTAGGATTTGACCAAGATTCAAATGGGCATAAAATTTTAAAAAAATCAAAAAATAAAAAAACAAGGCACATAGTATTCTTATGTCATATAGTAAGCATTCAATTAAGTTGATAAACAAGGTCTAGACATATTCAAACCAGGAAAATCATGCATCTACCCCCTAACCCTAGCTAAACTCTGTCTTATGAAGTCAAGCATGCATGAAGAGAAGTGGTTTTTAGTTTCAAACGTTTAAGCCAAAAGCCCCTTTTCAAATATTTCAAACTTATTCAAATTTGGTTCAAATATGAAAGACATACAAGTTATAGCACACATAGTGCATACATTTTCACACATACTGCACTAGATGCTAACCCTATAGTTTGAGGCCATTTGGGTGACCTAGGTCGAAAAAATTCTTGGATTAGAATCGTGTTGTTCGAACCCCGTAGTTGGATTTTTTTGAACCCTTGATCTGTAGAACTGGGCAAAACCCTAGTTTAACCTATTTAATTACAGATTCGTATATCGATTTTTCTACGAGTACTACCTTTTTATTACTCCACTATGCAGCACATGGGTGTTTGCCCGTCGAGTGAAACTCGGAGGAAGAGGGATCACTCGGAAGGAGAGAAGAAGGGAGAGCATTATGGTGTCTCCCCTTTTTCGGGTGATGATGTTGACTTTTGTGCAGGGTTTGTCAGTGAGCAGGAGGTGCGAGCGAGTCGAGCGAGGCCGAGAATGAGAGAGATTTGTTTTTTTTTGTGAGAGGGACAACGGAAGGATCCAGAAGGACCCACAGACTTCCAATACGCATCCTGATGCGTCTTCTCTTGACAAAGAAGATGGCTGGGAGTTTGCGTACCTATTGCACGTGACTTGTGCTCACTAAAGTGTGGGACCTCAAGCGTGGGCACCACACGTAAGTGACAGACCTGTTGGTGTAAAAACTCGGTTGATTATAATAGTGCATTAGAACAAAGTTTCCTATGGATTCAAGGGTAGGAAATCCAAGTTAACTCATTTACATGACATTATTATTTCCATGAAGCAAAGTTAACACATCTATCGATTGGTACATTTTTGAGTGACTAAGAAGGATCCAGGCTTACTTATTCGTTTTCACGTGTTAAACTTGTCTAAATCTTGGTCAAACCTAGGATTTGACCAAGATTCAAATGGGTAGAAAAATAAAATAAAAAACAGAAAAATGAAAAACCAAATCACATAGTCATCTTATGTCATATAGTAAGCATTAAAGTTGATAAACAAGGTCTAGAAATATCAAACCATACAAATCATGTATCTACCCCCTAACCCCTAAACTATGTCTTATAAATTAAGTCAAGCATGAAGAGATGTGGTTTTGGGTTTCAAACATGGAAATTTCAAAAACCTCCCAAAAACTACATTTTAGAGTGACTAAGAAGGATACATGCTTCCCTTTTCATATTCATGTTTTAAGCTTGTTTAAATTATCTCGGTCAAACCTAGGATTTGACAAAGATTCAAATGGGCATCAAAATTGAAAAAAATCAGGAAAAAGAAAAACCAAAGCAAATAGTTTTCTTATGTCATATAGTAAGCCAATTAAGTTGATAAACAAGGTCTAGACATATTCAAACTAGACAAATCATGTATCTATACCCCCTAACCCCTGAACTCTGTCTTATGAAGTCAAGCATATGAAGAGAAGTGGTTTTGGGTTTCAAACATGGAAATTTGAAAAACCTCCCAAAAACTTCATTTTAGAGTGACAAAGAAGGATACATGCTTCCCTTTTCATATTCATGTTTTAAGCTTGTTTAAATTATCTTGGTCAAACCTAGGATTTGACAAAGATTCAAATGGGCATCAAAATTGAAAAAAATCAGGAAAAAGAAAAACCAAAGCAAATAGTTTTCTTATGTCATATAGTAAGCCAATTAAGTTGATAAACAAGGTCTAGACATATTCAAACTAGACAAATCATGTATCTATACCCCCTAACCCCTAAACTCCGTCTTATGAAGTCAAGCATATGAAGAGAAGTGGTTTTGCTCCCAAAAGCTTCATTTTAGAGTGACTAATTAAGAAGGATCCATGCTTACCTTTGCATTTTCATATTTTAATCTTGTTTAAATCATTATCAAGCCTAGGATTTGACCAAGATACAAATGGGTGGGCACAAAATTCAAAAAAATCAGAATAATGAAAAACAAAAGCACGTATAGTACGTCTTCTTATGTCATATCGTATGCATTCAAGTTAAACGAGGTCTAGGTATATCCAAACCAGACAAATCATGTATCTACCCCGTGTTGATCTTATGAAGTCTAGCATGAAGGAGAAGTCGTTTTGGGTTTCAAACATGGAAATTTCAAGAACATCCCAAAAGCTTCATTTTAGAGTGACTAAGAAGGATACATGCTTCCCTTTTCATTTTCATGTTTTAAACTTGTTTAAATCTTGGTCAAACCTAGGATTTGACCAAGATTCAAATATATGAGCATAAAATTCAAAAAAAAACAAAAAAATGAAAACCAAGCCACGTAGTCTTCTTATGTCATATAGTAAGCAATCAATTAAGTTGATAAACAAGGTCTAGACATATTCAAACCAGGAAAATCATGTATCTACACCCCCTAACGTACCCTAGCTAAACTCTGTCTTATGAAGTCAAGCATGCATGAAGAGAAGTGGTTTTTGGTTTCAAACGTTTAAGCCAAAAGGTAAGCATGGGTCCTCCTTAGTCACTGTAAAATGAAGCTTTTGGGAGGTTTGTGAAATTTCCATGTTTGAAACCCAAAACCACTTAAGACAGAGTTTATGGTTAGGTGTAGATACATGATTTTTCTTGTTTGAATATGTCTAGACCTTGTTTATCAACTTGAATTTTTTACTATATGATATAAGAAGGCTATATATATGTGCTTTGGTTTTTCATTTTTTGATTTCTTTCGAATTTTTATGCCTATTTAAATCTTGGTCAAATCCTAGGTTTAAACAAGTTTAAAACATGAAAATGAAACAGTAAGCATGAATCCTTCCTTACTCACTCTAAAATGAAGGTACTTGAAAATTTTATGTTTGAAACCCAAAACCCCAGTTCTCTTCATATGTTTGACTTCATAAGATAGAGTTTAGGGTTAGGGGTAGATATGATACATGATATTTCTGCTTTGAATATGTCTAGACCTTGTTTATCAACTTGAATGCTTACTGTATGACATAAGAAGGCTATATATGTGCTTTGGTTTTTCATTTTTTTTGAATTTTTCTGAATTTTTACTCCCATTTGAATCTTGGTCAAATCCTAGGTTTGACCAAGGTTAAAACAAGTTTAAAACATGGCAATGAAAAGGTAAGCATGGATCATTCTTAGTCTCTCTAAAATGAAGCTTTTGGGAGGTTTTTGAAGTTTCCATGTTTGAAACCCAAAATCACTTCTCTTCATATGCTTGGCTTCATAAGACAAAGATTAGGGTTTAGGGGTAGATATATACATGTTTTGGGAGGTTTTTGAAATTTCCATGTTTGAAACCCAAATCCACTTCTCTTCATCCTTGACGTCTTCATAAGACAAAAGTATAGGGTTATATATATATGCATGGGTAGATACATGCTTTTTCTGGTTTGAATATGTATAGACCTTGTTTAAAATTATCAACTTAATTGAATGCTTACTATATATATGACATAAGAAGGCTATATATGTGCTTTGTTTTTTCATTTTTTCATTTTTTCCTGATTTTTTATGCCCATTTGAATCTTGGTCAAATCCTAGGTTTGATCAAGATTTAAACAAGCAGTTTAAAAAATGAAAATGAAAATGAAAAGGTAAGCCTGGATCCTTCTTAATTAGTCACTGTAAAATGAAGCTTTTGGGAGGTTTTTTATATTTACTTTTTTGAAACCCAAACGCACTTCTCTTCATGCTTGACTTCATAAGACAGAGTTTAGGGTTAGGGGGTGTAGATACATGATTTGTCTGGTTTGAATATGTACAAATCTTATTTATCAACTTTTGAATGCATGCTACTCTCCCAAAGAAAAACTTTTGAATGCTTACTATATGACATAAGAAGACTATATGCTTTTAAAATTCAAACATATGGTAAGCATTCTTATGTCATATAGTAAGCATTAAAGTTGATAAACAAGCAAGGTTTGGACATATTCAAACTAGACAAATCATGTATCTACCCCCTAACCCCTAATTAAATTGTCTTATGAAGTCTAGCATGAAGAGAAGTGGTTTTGGGTTTCAAACATGGAAATTTCAAAAACCTCCCAAAAACTTCATTTTAGAGTGACTAAGAAGGATATACAAGCTTCCCTTTTCATTTTCATGTTTTAAACTTGTTTCAATCTTGGTCAAACCTCTAGGATTTGACCAAAAGATTCAAATGGGCATGGAAATTCATAAAAAATCAAAAGAATGAAAAAACAAAGGACATAACATTCTTATGTCATATATATATAGTAAGCATTCAAGTTGATAAACAAGGCCTAGACATATTCAAACCAGAAAATCATGTATATATCTACCCCTAACCCTAAACTCTGTCTTATGAAGTCAAGCATGCATGAAGAGAAGTGGTTTTGGTTTCAAACATGGAAATTTCGAAAAACCCTCCCAAGAGCTACATTTTGGAGTGAGTAAGAAGGATATGTAGATGCTTAATTTTTCATATTCATGATTTAAACTTGTTTAAACCATGTTCAAACCTAGGATTTGACCAAGATTCAAATGGGCATAAAATTTTAACAAAATCAAAAAATAAAAAACAAGTCACATAGTATTCTTATGTCATATAGTAAGCATTCAATTAAGTTGATAAACAAGGTCTAGACATATTCAAACCAGGAAAATCATGCATCTACCCCCTAACCCTGGCTAAACTCTGTCTTATGAAGTCAAGCATGCATGAAGAGAAGTGGTTTTTGGTTTCAAACGTTTAAGCCAAAAGCCCCTTTTCAAATATTTCAAACTTATTCAAATTTGGTTCAAATATGAAAGACATACAAGTTATAGCACACATAGTGCATACATTTTCACACATACTGCACTAGATGCTAACCCTATAGTTTGAGGCCATTTGGGTGACCTAGGTCGAAAAAATTCTTGGATTAGAATCGTGTTGTTCGAACCCCGTAGTTGGATTTTTTTGAACCCTTGATCTGTAGAACTGGGCAAAACCCTAGTTTAACTTATTTAATTACAGATTCGTATATCGATTTTTCTACGAGTACTACCTTTTTATTACTCCACTATGCAGCACATGGGTGTTTGCCCGTCGAGTGAAACTCGGAGGAAGAGGGATCACTCGGAAGGAGAGAAGAAGGGAGAGCATTATGGTGTCTCCCCTTTTTCGGGTGATGATGTTGACTTTTGTGCAGGGTTTGTCAGTGAGCAGGAGGTGCGAGCGAGCGAGTCGAGCGAGGCCGAGAATGAGAGAGATTTGTTTTTTTTTGTGAGAGGGACAACGGAAGGATCCAGAAGGACCCACAGACTTCCAATACGCATCCTGATGCGTCTTCTCTTGACAAAGAAGATGGCTGGGAGTTTGCGTACCTATTGCACGTGACTTGTGCTCACTGAAGTGTGGGACCTCAAGCGTGGGCACCACACGTAAGTGACAGACCTGTTGGTGTAAAAACTCGATTGATTATAATAGTGCATTAGAACAAAGTTTCCTATGGATTCAAGGGTAGGAAATCCAAGTTAACTCATTTACGTGTTAAACTTGTCTAAATCTTGGTCAAACCTAGGATTTGACCAAGATTCAAATGGGCAGAAAAATAAAAAACAGAAAAATGAAAAATCAAATCACATAGTCTTCTTATGTCATATAGTAAGCATTAAAGTTGATAAACAAGGTCTAGACATATTAAACCAGACAAATCATGTATCTATACCCCTAACCCCTAAACTCTGTCTTATGAAGTCAAGCATGTGAAGAGAAGTGGTTTTGGGTTTCAAACATGGAAATTTCAAAAACCTCCCAAAAACTACATTTTAGAGTGACTAAGAAGGATACATGCTCCCCTTTTCATATTCATGTTTTAAGCTTGTTTAAATTATCTTGGTCAAACCTAGGATTTGACAAGATTCAAATGGGCATCAAAATTGAAAAAAAAGTCAGAAAAAGAAAACCAAAGCAAATAGTTTTCTTATGTGATATAGTATGCATTAAAGTTGATAAACAAGGTCTAGGCATATTCAAACTAGACAAATCATGTATCTATACCCCCTAACCCCTGAACTCTGTCTTATGAAGTCAAGCATATGAAGAGAAGTAGTTTTGGGTTTCAAACATGGAAATTTGAAAAACCTCCCAAAAACTTCATTTTAGAGTGACAAAGAAGGATACATGCTTCCCTTTTCATATTCATGTTTTACGCTTGCTTAAATTATCTCGGTCAAACCTAGGATTTGACAAGATTCAAATGGGCATCAAAATTGAAAAAAATCAGGAAAAAGAAAAACCAAAGCAAATAGTTTTCTTATGTCATATAGTAAGCCAATTAAGTTGATAAACAAGGTCTAGACATATTCAAACTAGACAAATCATGTATCTATACACCCTAACCCCTAAACTCCGTCTTATGAAGTCAAGCATATGAAGAGAAGTGGTTTTGCTCCCAAAAGCTTCATTTTAGAGTGACTAAGAAGGATCCATGCTTACCTTTGCATTTTCATATTTTAATCTTGTTTAAATCATTATCAAGCCTAGGATTTGACCAAGATACAAATGGGTGGGCACAAAATTCAAAAAAATCAGAATAATGAAAAACAAAAGCACGTAGTCTTCTTATGTCATATCGTATGCATTCAAGTTAAACGAGGTCTAGGTATATCCAAACCAGACAAATCATGTATCTACCCCCTGTTGATCTTATGAAGTCTAGCATGAAGAGAAGTCGTTTTGGGTTTCAAACATGGAAATTTCAAGAACATCCCAAAGGCTTCATTTTAGAGTGACTAAGAAGGATACATGCTTCCCTTTTCATTTTCATGTTTTAAACTTGTTTAAATCTTGGTCAAACCTAAGATTTGATCAAGATTCAAATATATGAGCATAAAATTCAAAAAAAAAAACAAAAAAATGAAAACCAAGGCACGTAGTCTTCTTATGTCATATAGTAAGCAATCAATTAAGTTGATAAACAAGGTCTAGACATATTCAAACCAGGAAATCATGTATCTACCCCCTAACCCTAGCTAAACTCTGTCTTATGAAGTCAAGCATGCATGAAGAGAAGTGGTTTTTGGTTTCAAACGTTTAATCCAAAAGGTAAGCATGGATCCTCCTTAGTCACTGTAAAATGAAGCTTTTGGGAGGTTTGTGAAATTTCCATGTTTGAAACCCAAAACCACTTAAGACAGAGTTTATGGTTAGGTGTAGATACATGATTTTTCTTGTTTGAATATGTCTAGACCTTGTTTATCAACTTGAATTTTTTACTATATGATATAAGAAGGCTATATATATGTGCTTTGGTTTTTCATTTTTTGATTTCTTTCGAATTTTTTATGCCTATTTAAATCTTGGTCAAATCCTAGGTTTAAACAAGTTTAAAACATGAAAATGAAACGGTAAGCATGAATCCTTCCTTACTCACTCTAAAATGAAGGTACTTGAAAATTTTATGTTTGAAACCCAAAACCCCAGTTCTCTTCATATGTTTGACTTCATAAGACAGAATTTAGGGTTAGGGGTAGATATGATACATGATATTTCTGCTTTGAATATGTCTAGACCTTGTTTGTCAACTTGAATGCTTACTATATGACATAAGAAGGCTATATATGTGCTTTGGTTTTTCATTTTTTTTTGAATTTTTCTGAATTTTTACTCCCATTTGAATCTTGGTCAAATCCTAGGTTTGACCAAGGTTAAAACAAGTTTAAAACATGGCAATGAAAAGGTAAGCATGGATCATTCTTAGTCTCTCTAAAATGAAGCTTTTGGGAGGTTTTTGAAGTTTCCATGTTTGAAACCCAAAATCACTTCTCTTCATATGCTTGGCTTCATAAGACAAAGATTAGGGTTTAGGGGTAGATATATACATATTTTGGGAGGTTTTTGAAATTTCCATGTTTGAAACCCAAATCCACTTCTCTTCATCCTTGACGTCTTCATAAGACAAAAGTATAGGGTTATATATATATGCATGGGTAGATACATGCTTTTTTCTGGTTTGAATATGTATAGACCTTGTTTAAAATTATCAACTTAATTGAATGCTTACTATATATATGACATAAGAAGGCTATATATGTGCTTTGTTTTTTTTCATTTTTTCATTTTTTCCTGATTTTTTATGCCCATTTGAATCTTGGTCAAATCCTAGGTTTGATCAAGATTTAAACAAGCAGTTTAAAAAATGAAAATGAAAAGGTAAGCCTGGATCCTTCTTAATTAGTCACTGTAAAATGAAGCTTTTGGGAGGTTTGTGAAATTTCCATGTTTGAAACCCAAAAGCACTTCTCTTCATGCTTGACTTCATAAGACAGAGTTTAGGGTTAGGGGGTGTAGATACATGATTTGTCTGGTTTGAATATGTACAAATCTTATTTATCAACTTTTGAATGCATGCATGCTACTCTCTCAAAGAAAAACTTTTGAATGCTTACTATATGACATAAGAAGACTATATGCTTTTAAAATTCAAACATATGGTAAGCATTCTTATGTCATATAGTAAGCATTAAAGTTGATAAACAAGCAAGGTTTGGACATATTCAAACCAGACAAATCATGTATCTACCCCCTAACCCCTAATTAAATTGTCTTATGAAGTCTAGCATGAAGAGAAGTGGTTTTGGGTTTCAAACATGGAAATTTCAAAAACCTCCCAAAAACTTCATTTTAGAGTGACTAAGAAGGATATACAAGCTTCCCTTTTCATTTTCATGTTTTAAACTTGTTTCAATCTTGGTCAAACCTCTAGGATTTGACCAAAAGATTCAAATGGGCATGGAAATTCATAAAAAATCAAAAGAATGAAAAAACAAAGGACATAACATTCTTATGTCATATATATATAGTAAGCATTCAAGTTGATAAACAAGGCCTAGACATATTCAAACCAGAAAATCATGTATATATCTATCCCTAACCCTAAACTCTGTCTTATGAAGTCAAGCATGCATGAAGAGAAGTGGTTTTGGTTTCAAACATGGAAATTTCGAAAAACCCTCCCAAGAGCTACATTTTGGAGTGAGCAAGAAGGATATATAGATGCTTAATTTTTCATATTCATGATTTAAACTTGTTTAAACCATGTTCAAACCTAGGATTTGACCAAGATTCAAATGGGCATAAAATTTTAAAAAAATCAAAAAATAAAAAACAAGTCACATAGTATTCTTATGTCATATAGTAAGCATTCAATTAAGTTGATAAACAAGGTCTAGACATATTCAAACCAGGAAAATCATGCATCTACCCCCTAACCCTAGCTAAACTCTGTCTTATGAAGTCAAGCATGCAAGAAGAGAAGTGGTTTTTGGTTTCAAACGTTTAAGCCAAAAGCCCCTTTTCAAATATTTCAAACTTATTCAAATTTGGTTCAAATATGAAAGACATACAAGTTATAGCACACATAGTGCATACATTTTCACACATACTGCACTAGATGCTAACCCTATAGTTTGAGGCCATTTGGGTGACCTAGGTCGAAAAAATTCTTGGATTAGAATCGTGTTGTTCGAACCCCGTAGTTGGATTTTTTGAACCCTTGATCTGTAGAACTGGGCAAAACCCTAGTTTAACCTCTTTAATTACAGATTCGTATATCGATTTTTCTACGAGTACTACCATTTTATTACTCCACTATGCAGCACATGGGTGTTTGCCCGTCGAGTGAAACTCGGAGGAAGAGGGATCACTCGGAAGGAGAGAAGAAGGGAGAGCATTATGGTGTCTCCCCTTTTTCGGGTGATGATGTTGACTTTTGTGCAGGGTTTGTCAGTGAGCCGGAGGTGCGAGCGAGCGAGCGAGCGAGTCGAGCGAGGCCGAGAATGAGAGAGATTTGTTTTTGTGAGAGAGACAACGGAAGGATCCGTAAGGACCCACAGACTTCCAATACGCATCCTGATGCGTCTTCTCTTGACAAAGAAGATGGCTGGGAGTTTGCGTACCTATTGCACGTGACTTGTGCTCACTGAAGTGTGGGACCTCAAGCGTGGGCACCACACGTAAGTGACAGACCTGTTGGTGTAAAAACTCGATTGATTATAATAGTGCATTAGAACAAAGTTTCCTATGGATTCAAGGGTAGGAAATCCAAGTTAACTCATTTACGTGTTAAACTTGTCTAAATCTTGGTCAAACCTAGGATTTGACCAAGATTCAAATGGGCAGAAAAATAAAAAACAGAAAAATGAAAAATCAAATCACATAGTCTTCTTATGTCATATAGTAAGCATTAAAGTTGATAAACAAGGTCTAGACATATTAAACCAGACAAATCATGTATCTATACCCCTAACCCCTAAACTCTGTCTTATGAAGTCAAGCATGTGAAGAGAAGTGGTTTTGGGTTTCAAACATGGAAATTTCAAAAACCTCCCAAAAACTACATTTTAGAGTGACTAAGAAGGATACATGCTCCCCTTTTCATATTCATGTTTTAAGCTTGTTTAAATTATCTTGGTCAAACCTAGGATTTGACAATATTCAAATGGGCATCAAAATTGAAAAAAAAGTCAGAAAAAAGAAAACCAAAGCAAATAGTTTTCTTATGTGATATAGTATGCATTAAAGTTGATAAACAAGGTCTAGGCATATTCAAACTAGACAAATCATGTATCTATACCCCCTAACCCCTGAACTCTGTCTTATGAAGTCAAGCATATGAAGAGAAGTGGTTTTGGGTTTCAAACATGGAAATTTGAAAAACCTCCCAAAAACTTCATTTTATAGTGACAAAGAAGGATACATGCTTCCCTTTTCATATTCATGTTTTAAGCTTGTTTAAATTATCTCGGTCAAACCTAGGATTTGACAAGATTCAAATGGGCATCAAAATTGAAAAAAATCAGGAAAAAAAAAACCAAAGCAAATAGTTTTCTTATGTCATATAGTAAGCCAATTAAGTTGATAAACAAGGTCTAGACATATTCAAACTAGACAAAACATGTATCTATACACCCTAACCCCTAAACTCCGTCTTATGAAGTCAAGCATATGAAGAGAAGTGGTTTTGCTCCCAAAAGCTTCATTTTAGAGTGACTAAGAAGGATCCATGCTTACCTTTGCATTTTCATCATTTTAATCTTGTTTAAATCATTATCAAGCCTAGGATTTGACCAAGATACAAATGGGTGGGCACAAAATTCAAAAAAATCAGAATAATGAAAAACAAAAGCACGTAGTCTTCTTATGTCATATCGTATGCATTCAAGTTAAATGAGGTCTAGGTATATCCAAACCAGACAAATCATGTATCTACCCCCTGTTGATCTTATGAAGTCTAGCATGAAGAGAAGTCGTTTTGGGTTTCAAACATGGAAATTTCAAGAACATCCCAAAAGCTTCATTTTAGAGTGACTAAGAAGGATACATGCTTCCCTTTTCATTTTCATGTTTTAAACTTGTTTAAATCTTGGTCAAACCTAAGATTTGACCAAGATTCAAATATATGAGCATAAAATTCAAAAAAACAAAAAAAAAATGAAAACCAAGGCACGTAGTCTTCTTATGTCATATAGTAAGCAATCAATTAAGTTGATAAACAAGGTCTAGACATATTCAAACCAGGAAATCATGTATCTACCCCCTAACCCTAGCTAAACTCTGTCTTATGAAGTCAAGCATGCATGAAGAGAAGTGGTTTTTGGTTTCAAACGTTTAATCCAAAAGGTAAGCATGGATCCTCCTTAGTCACTGTAAAATGAAGCTTTTGGGAGGTTTGTGAAATTTCCATGTTTGAAACCCAAAACCACTTAAGACAGAGTTTATGGTTAGGTGTAGATACATGATTTTTCTTGTTTGAATATGTCTAGACCTTGTTTATCAACTTGAATTTTTTACTATATGATATAAGAAGGCTATATATATGTGCTTTGGTTTTTTATTTTTTGATTTCTTTCGATTTTTTTATGCCTATTTAAATCTTGGTCAAATCCTAGGTTTAAACAAGTTTAAAACATGAAAATGAAACGGTAAGCATGAATCCTTCCTTACTCACTCTAAAATGAAGGTACTTGAAAATTTTATGTTTGAAACCCTAAAACCCAGTTCTCTTCATATGTTTGACTTCATAAGACAGAGTTTAGGGTTAGGGGTAGATATGATACATGATATTTCTGCTTTGAATATGTCTAGACCTTGTTTATCAACTTGAATGCTTACTATATGACATAAGAAGGCTATATATGTGCTTTGGTTTTTCATTTTTTTTGAATTTTTCTGAATTTTTACTCCCATTTGAATCTTGGTCAAATCCTAGGTTTGACCAAGGTTAAAACAAGTTTAAAACATGGCAATGAAAAGGTAAGCATGGATCCTTCTTAGTTACTCTAAAATGAAGCTTTTGGGAGGTTTTTGAAATTTCCATGTTTGAAACCCAAAATCACTTCTCTTCATGCTTGACTTCATAAGGCAGAGTTTAGGGTTAGGGGGTAGATACATGATTTGTTTGGTTTGAATATGTCTAGACCTTGTTTATCAACTTGAATGCTTACTATATGACATCAAAAGACTATGTTCTTTGGTTTTTTTCCGTTTTTTTTTGAATTGTTATACCCATTTGAATCTTAGTCAAATCCTAGGTTTGACCAAGATTTAAACAAGTTAAGAAATTGAAAATGAAAAAGGTAAGCCTGGATCCTTCTTAGTCACTGTAGAATGAAGCTTTTGGGAGGTTTGTGAAATTTCCATGTTTGAAACCCAAAACCAGTTCTCTTCATATGTTTGACTTCATAAGACAGAGTTTTTATCAACTCCAGTGCTTACTATATGACATAAGAAGGCTATATATGTGCTTTGGTTTTTCATTTTTTGATTTTTTCTGAATTTTTATGCCCATTTAAATCTTGGTCAAATCCTAGGTTTGACCAAGGTTTAAACAAGTTTAAAACATGAAAAGAAAAGGTAAGAATGGATCCTTCTTAGTCATTCTAAAATGAATGAAGCTTTTGGGATGTTCTCACAAATCGATCTAGTCTAGTACATGACTTTGATAAATTTTAATTAAGAAGCAGCAACTTAACAATAATTACCCAAAATCTAACAATTTGGTTCGACAACAACCTGGACGTTACGCTAAAATGAACTGCGAAAACAACGAACAGCACTTTTGTAGTACTGTACTCGGTACTCCGTACTTGCTCCAGATAATCCCCATTGCTTCACTACTGCAGTAGTACTGTACTACCCTGGCTCGCATTCATTGTTTCCTCTGACTATTCAGAGTTTTGGACGTCCATCAGAGTTGTACTCCAGTAGTACAGTACTGCTAGCTCGATTAATGGCGTGCTATAAAATTCTATACTAGCCGACAGATGTCCATTCCTCGGGTTGCGCGCCAGAGCCTTCGAAGAGAAGGTAGCCGCTCTGTCCCGTTGATTTACGGTGGACGGACAGGATACTCCGGACCGCTCTCGATTCATTTGCTTCTGCTCCCGCGTCCTGACCCTTCGCGGACTGAGATCCAGTGACTTCACTAAGAGAAGTCACCATGCGACTTTACACACGCGAGCCATTCGATCAAGATCCAACGCTCGCGGTTGATCCAAATTTCGAACTTAAACTAAACTAATATTTTAAATGGACTGGAACTTTCCGAGAATACGTCTTAATGTAAAGTTTTTCTATTTTTTCTGAGCTACATAAATTTTAATTTCAAATTTTAGATCGACCATGTTCGTTGGATCTTAATCTGATGGCTCATATAGGTAAAGTTCATGGTAACTTCTGTTGGGTAAAGTCACTGGATCTCAGTTCGCAAGGGAGCCCCCTCTCGGCCATTGATTTAGGATGGGCGGACCAGGTTGCTCGAAGCGAGGGCAGTAGACGGTTGTCTGGTTTTAATAGGGGGGAGTACTTCTTCCATCCCCTTCTTGCTTCACTTCCAGTCTCCTTCCACTTCCAGCGATGCCTCCGAAGTCAAGGCCACCATCTCGCTTGAAGAAGCACCATCTAGTGTTGACCAAGGACGCGGAGAGTTCCCGCCGGCGGTCTATCCAGATGCTGGCCGCGAGAAAGGGCCCGCCAGAAAATGAAGGCCCTGCATCGCGCTCGTCTCGGAACGGCGTCAGTCGTGCGGTCGAAGATTCCTGGTTGGTTTCCATCGCCATGTTTCTTGATTCTTCCTGGCCCGGAGGTCCCAACTCTTTATTCCGTATTAATCCTTTTTATACATATCTCAGTGCCCCACGACGCACCCTGACATCTTCTCATGACGACTTCAACCCCTGTCTCCTGCGCTTAGAGGTTACCACTGATTGGACATTTTCGTCTTCCTCTCGTCACTTTGTTTCGGTACTGATGATATTGCCATGCAGGAAGCATCGGCGTGTTTCAGAGATGAGCTTAAAACTCTCGTGGAACTCGCCTCCAACTTTCGCGATGATGTCGATACTTTGAAGGACGAGGCCACCGGCCGGGGCAAGCTGCATGATGTGAGCGTTGTCGTCGTGGTGAACGGACAGATGCCATAGGATGGCTTAGATTGGGGCCGAATGGACGCAAGAGGATTCGGGGGAGGGTTTGTGATCAGGTGGGAAGAGATTCCGGATGGTTTCCTCAAGAACTTGGCCAAGGCCAGAGGTTGAAGAAGAAAGGCACAAGGAAGAACTCCCTCTAGATCACCATGTTCATAGATTCACACAGGTTACAGGCTCTGCCTTCATACATACACGCGTACATACATTCTGCCCGCAAGGAGGGCTGCCCCCTCTCCTTATATAGGGGAGAGGGTGGCTTACAGTGCAAGAAACCCTAATGGCATCTTTGACTGGACAAACTACTTTACAGAGCTACTGTACAAAGCTACTTTAATCATAGATGACACCGGGGCCTTCTTTTATCATAGAAGCTGACGTCCTCCGGCTTCTTTCTCCGTCACCTCTCTCTTTGGCGCCAGGGCTCTGAATAAAGTTACTCTGCTTAGCTCATCCTTGTCTTCTTGCTCTGAAGAGAATCTTTGACCAGTCCTGCCGACAGGCACTCCTTTCCGGTATCTTCTATACCGGTTTCCGGCATACCCCTTTGGGGATACCGGCTTAGCCTTGCTCTCCCGGATTCCTGCTAGGCTTCCGGTAAGAACATTAAACCGGTATCTCGATGGCTCAAACCATCCGGTTTGGCATGCCTTTGGCATACCGGGGGTTATCCCCCCAACATTAGTCCCCGAAGCTGGTATAGCCTGGAGGATTCTATCCTACAGACCATGCCAGGTTTTCATCTTTTTAAGATACCGGTTTAATCACTCATGTCTTGAGCTTAGTTCCGGCACCTTTACCCTGGTTCCTTTTCTTCTCTTTGCAAGGCTCGTTCCGGCATCTCTTTTTCCGGCACCAAGTGTCTTTACTCCTTCCTCGGCGAAGTCGAGAATATCTCAGGCCCCGCGCCTGACAGACATGCGCACTGTAACTGACGCGCCAGTGTCCGTTGTCACATCGCTTCGACTCCCGCGCGCGCAGTTAATGCACCTCTGCGGATCCCACTACCTCTTCGGGATCCCGTGCGCGCTTCCGTGTGGCCTCCATTTTCTCGCGTGTATCCCTCCGCCACGTGGCGGCCCAAGGCGCGAACCGTCGCGGGCCGCGAGGCGAACCGCCGCGGCCCAGCGGTTCCACGCCCACTTTCTCTCTCCTATATAAACACAACTGCCCGTTCCTCTTCATCTTCTTCGCATTCTCCTCCTTCGCGCACAGAGCTCCACGCCTTTGCGCCACCGCCGTTCTCCGTCCGCCGTCGCTCGTTCAAGCTCCGGCGCCCGGCGAACTCGCGCCGCTCCTCCGCCGGACTTCGCTGTGCGGAGATCTTCGGCAGCAACTCCGTCGCGTCCGCCGCATTTGTGCTTCTTCGCGAGCTTTTCCGCCTCGCCGTCGACGGAGCTCGCCGGCGACCGCAGACCCGCTTCACCGCCAGCGAACGCTTCCCTCAGCGACCGCACCGCTCAAGGTTAGTACCAACTTTGCTTTACTCGCCCTTCGCTTGCTTTCCAGATCTTGAGCCTTTGGTGTTCTTATTTGCTCCTTTTTCTTTGGTTTTCTTCTTACTCGTAGATCTTCACGCGGGGTTCAAGTTTGGGATTTCTGTTTCTCCGCCCATCCTTGCGATGTCTGACGAGGGATCTTCCTCCGCATCTTCTTCTTCCCTTTCTCTCAAGCGCCGTAGACCCTCTCCCGGTGAATCTACGGCCTCAGATCCAATGGAGACCGATTCCGGCAATCAGCAGGAATCCGGTAGCCTCCAAGAGTCCGGCGGCCACCTAGAATCCGGTAGCTTTAGCCAAGCTTCCGGTAGCCAAGAGGCCAGTAGCTCTGGCCAAGCCTCTAGCAGCTCCAGCCAATCTTCCGGCGAGGAGCCTTCCCCAACCACCCGCGGAGCCTGGATGGGCTCCAACGTCACTGAGTTTGAGATCGACTGGCTGTACCGGTCTCGGAGGATTCCGGAAGGAGTTTCCTGCCGGATTCCGGATGACGAGATCGAACCGGATCCGGAAGACGACGAGTATGTTGTTTTTCTTGCTCACTTTGAGCGCGGCTTCGGCCTTCCTGCCTCTACTTTTTTCCGGGAGTTCCTAGATTTCTACGAACTCCAACCTCACCACCTTCCTGGCAACGCCATTTTCTATCTTTCTTGCTATGCCACCTTCATGGAGGCTTACATCGGCATTCGTCCCACTCGTGAGACGTTTGCCCGCTTCTTCAACCTGCGGATCAACTCCGTCCAGGGCAAGGAAATCCCTAAGCCCAAACCGCCCGTGCAGTGCGGCTCCTGCATCGTCGGCTCCCGCCAAGGGAGCACTTTTCTTAAATTTTCCGGCCTCGAGTCTTGCCGCGCCTGGCAAGGAACTTTCTTCTATGTGAAGAACACCAGCCGCGCCGATCGCATCAATCTTCCTCCATACCAAGAGGGGCCCCCCAGCAGAGCCAACTGGAGCTACAACCCGAAGACAGAACATGCCGAAACTAACCGGGTAGTGCGCTTCTTGGCCTCTTTGAAGAAGGAGACCAACATCTGTTCTGATGATATCATCCGGACTTTCATATCGCGCCGGGTGCTTCCTCTTCAGCGCCGCGCACATAGGATGAGCGAGATGTATGGCCCAGGCGATCCTACCAAGATCACAGGCCGTGCTCTCAGCAAAAAAGACGTTGTTCGCAAGGCTAAGCAGATTTGTCAAACTGCTATGTCTTTTGCGTGGGAATGGGGCCTCCTTCCCCTCAGTTCCTCTAACCCTCCGACTCAAGAAGTAAGAGATTGCGCAATTTAGGGTTGTCTTCTGCCGGTAACTTCTGCTTTTGCTAACCTTCCTTTTTATCTTTTTTCAGGCCAGGGACCGCTTCCCTCACATTCGGGCAGAGCCGCGAGGAACTCTCCGGAAGCGCGCCTTTGACTCCTTCGACCCGGATCCCTACATTTCTTGGAAGGATCTGAAGATGGGGAAGACTTCGGCTGCGCGCCTTGGCCGGGACCAGCCGGAGCCCACCGGAAACCCCGAGGACCTGGTCGTGCTTGAGGTACTTTCTTTTCCGGCTTCCTATACTTTGCCGCTATTGCTTTCTTGCGAATTGCTTCTTAGCCACACCCAACTCACAGATCCACGAGCGCGTGCCGCCCCTGCGCGCCGAGGCCGGCTCTGAGTTTGTGGACAAACTCATGGCCCAGGGCCAAACGAACAAGCAGCCGGCATCTACTGCCGGCTCCAGCCATGCTCCTCCCTCCAAGCGCTTCCGGACGGAGCCCGTGGGGGAGAAAGAAGTGGGCGTGTGCCGCTACGGGCGCAAAACGATGCCAACCGCTTCCGGGTAATTTTCTTTTCCGGCTTGCCTCTTTTTTGCTAAGTTCTTTTTCCGGTTGCTTTTTCTCAACCATTGGTCTTTTCTCTTTTTCTCAGCCCCGCTCTCAAGCTTGGCCCAAGGCCATCGGGCTCTGAGGGATCCGCAAGGACCTCAACCCCTCCTCCTCGTTCAAGCCCGGCACCATCCGGTGCCGGCAACACCTCTGCCTCCCTTTCGGGGGGCACAACAAATTCGGGGCGTGCGGCCCCTTCACTGTCAGATCACCGCACGGAGGAGGATCTTTCCTTCCTCCCGGAACACCAAGACACCGGCGCCAGCAACATCGGCGCCGGAGAAGAAGAAGCTGCCGGGCGGGCGGAGCCTTCTGCTCCTCCCGTCCTTGAAAAGACAACTTCCGCGCCGGAACCTTCCGCGCCGGAAGGCTCCAACACGGGTGACGCTCCTAGCGCTCCCCCTTCTCCACGCACCATCCTCATGCCTCCGCCAGAGGCTCCTCGCGCCCAGCCCTCCAAGGCCGCTCCTAGCGCGCCGCCGGCCAAGACCTCCGGGGCCTCCTCTACCGCGCCACCGCCCAAGCCTTCCAAGCTCATTAAGGGGAAGGCGACGGCCTCCAGCGCCCCTTCGGGCGGCCAGCAGCCCTTGGTGCTGCACGTCTCCAAGGCTGCCAAAGGTGCCAGCATGAAGGCCACCGGCCTCCTCGGCCGCATCACGGAGTTCCAGCGCCAAGGCCGGGACCTGGGGCACCTCCTGCCCTATGCTCAAAAGTGGAACGCCGCGGACATCACTCCGGCGACCCGCGGAATGGGCAAGGACCGGCTGCCGGCACCTGATCCTGTCGGGGATCGGTGTTCTGAGGAGCACTTCATGCGGCTCCGGGCTGCCGTAAAAGAGCTTGACAGCGCGTGGTACGATTCCACGAACAATCTGACGGTATGTTCTACTAACTTTCAATCTTTGCCGGTTTCTTCGTTTCCGGCTCTGTTTTCTCTTTTCCTTAGTTTCATGCCGGTTTCTCTCTTGTCTATCTTCCCAGTCCCCGAGTTTTGTGGTGAGAGCGCAGCTCTTAGCGCAAAACTTAACTTAAGATTCTAGCGTGAAACCGGCACTGCCAGTCCCCGAGTTTCGGGTTAAACATTTTTTCCTTAACACATAATTTACCTTAGAAACGCGCAAAACCGGCACTGCCAGTCCCCGGGTTTCGGGTTAAGAACTTTGTTCTTAGCGCAAAACTTATCTTAAAAACGCGCAAAACCGGCACTGCCAGTCCCCGAGTTTCGGGTTAAGTACTTTGTTCTTAGCGCAAAACTTATCTTAAAAACGCGCAAAACCGGCACTGCCAGTCCCCGAGTTTCGGGTTAAGAACTTTGTTCTTAGCGCAAAACTTAACTCATTTCTTCTTTTTCTTGAACAGGTCACCGCTGACACTCGGAAGGCCCTCTTCGAGGAGCTTTTGTGGGAGCACCGGGAGCTTGCTGAGGCACATGACAAGTGCCAAGGTAAGTTTTTGTTCCACCGGCATCTTTGCTACCGGAAACCTTTTTCCTTGTGATATTTACAATTTCTGTTCAACAGTGATCCCGGAAGCTTCCATCGATGCTCTAAAGGAGCAGCTCGCCGCGGCCCAACGTACTATTTTTTCCTTTCTCCTTCGAACTTGGTTTCTTTTCATTTTTACTAGTGTAACCTTGTTAACACTCTTTTTTCCGGCAACAGGGGAGAAGGACCAGCTCAACCGGCAGCACCAGGAGGAGCTGAACGCCCTCAAGACCAGCTACCAGGAGCTCAAGTCTCAGCTGATTCAGCTGGGGCTTGACCACGCCAAGGCCCTCAAAGCCGCTGAAGTGACCGCAGCGGCCAAGTTGGACGAGGCTCTGGAGGATGCCTGCAATGCCACTGTGGTGTTGCGGGCAGAGCTGGAGGAGATGGCCAAGGCCCGGAAGGGTGCCGAGGAGAAGGCCGCGCGGCTGGAGGAGGAGCATAAGGAGTGCGATCAACTGATCCTGCAGACCGACACACTCGCCCTCCGTAAGTTCTTTTCTTTTACACTTTGACTACTGCATACGAGCCTTTCTTCCTTCGACCGCATTTTCTTTCCGCTATCTTTCCGTCCGGTCTCTCTTCTTCCGGAGTCTTTTCTCTCCGGTCTCTTTTTCTTCCGGACTCTTTTCCTTAAACTTTTCTTTCTTTGCATAGGCCTCTTTCCGGACTCGCAGAGGTACGCCGTCAAGAAGGTCGACGCGCAACGCAAGGACAAAGGCCAAGCGGATCTTACCGTGCCATGGACGCCCAAGGACCATCTGGTCGCGCTTAACGCGCGGGTGTCCCATATGCGCTGCATAGACCGCAATCTTTCGGACATCCCTGATGTAGCTACCCAGCTATACAGGACTCTATGGCCTGGCGAGGAGGTGCCGGACACCTTCTCCCTCATCAGCGATCGCCTCAAGGGTGCCGGCAAAAGGATCCGCGAGTGGCAGTGCTCTGCTGCCCGCGCTGGAGCGGACTCCGCCCTCCGCGTCGCCTGCTCCTGGTACCCGGAGCTCGATCTGGACGCCCTTACCGGCGTGCGTGAAGACGCCGAAACGGATCTGGACCCGACCCTCTCCGCCAAGCGGCAGGATCGCGCGTACCGGATCGCGGAGTATGCCGACATGCGCACCTTCATCCCTCCCCCTCCTGGCGTCACGGACTATCTCGACGAGGAGGAGGGTGAAGCCGAAGAAGAGGTCCTGGACGATGCTGATGCCGGCGCTGCTCCTCCGGAAGCCCCTGCTGTGTGATTATTCTCTTTGAAGTGTTTGCCTGCTATCTGTTTGTTGGTCCTGCTTATCTTTGAAACAATGTTCGTTAAATTCTGCCCCGGAATGCCGGGGTCTACGATGTAAGACTTTAAGTTTGCCTGTGGTTGTGCTACAACATTTCCTGCCGGTAAGTTATACCGGTAGCTAAGTATTTATGAGTTTGTCTTAGCATAATTGCTTTTGGTTCTGCTTTTATCCTGTACTGCAAAGATTTCTCAATTGCTTCCGCATCCAATTTGATGCATACTTGGTTCTTTTGCCTTGGCTCTGCCTGCCTTCTCTGGGCGTTCTTTGGCGTATAAGCACAAGGTTCTTTCACCAAACAAGCATCTTCTTGAACTTAGAAATAACTTTGAAATTTCGCAAAAAACCGGTTTAACCAGGGTTAGTTAGATTTTCCGGATTGTTCTTTCCTGCTCTCCCTTTTCGCAGTTCATGTGCTTATCCCCTACCGGTTTATCTTGCTTGCCATGAAGCCGGTTTGCGGACAGCAGCAGAGTCGAAGACTCCGGTAGGATTTAGCACACTACTAAACCGGAAAGAAAAAACATTCAATAAGCAACCGGTAAACTGAAAAAATAGACAAGTTACATGCAACTTTAGTTGAGGTAGTCCCCGAGATTCATTCAAGATTCCGGCAACTTTTATTCATAGCTTATAAGGTACAAAAAGGAACTTCTTACACCACCACTTCAAGAGTAGAAGGGACGCAACAGAGCTACGTTCCATGGACGTTTGCTCTCCTCTCCGGACCTGTCCGCCTTTCCTTTCTTCCACTCCTGTGCATCGATCAAGTAGTATGCATCATTGTGAAGCACCTTGCTTACAATGAAGGGACCTTCCCATGGTGGCAAGAGCTTATGCCGGCCTTCAGTGCGCTGCACCAGGCGAAGTACAAGATCTCCTTCCCGGAAAACTCTTGGATTAACCTTCCGGTTATGATAGCGTCTTAGGTTTTGCTGGTAAATGGCTGTTCTTGCCAAAGCCAGCTCTCTTGCTTCTTCTAGCAAGTCCACATCGTTTTCTCTGGCCTCTTTGACCTCTTGCTCAGTATAGAGCTGTACCCTTGGTGAATCATGAATGATATCGGTTGGTATCACCGCTTCTGCTCCATAAACCATGAAGAAGGGAGTGTATCCGGTAGAACGGTTTGGGGTTGTTCTTATACTCCACAGTACTGATGGTAGCTCATCGAGCCAACATCCCGGTGACTTTTCCACCGCATCAATGAGTCTAGGCTTGATACCGGAAAGCACCAAGGCATTCATTCTTTCCACTTGGCCATTGCCTTGTGGGTGTGCCACTGAGCACAAATCCAACCGGATGTTCTTTTCTTCACAGAACCTTTTGAACTCACCTTGAGCAAAGTTGGTTCCATTATCAGTGATGATGCTGTGCGGGTATCCATACCGCAAAATGACATCTTTTAGGAATTTCACCGCTGTATGCCCATCACACTTTGCGATAGGTTTTACTTCTAGCCACTTGGTGAACTTATCCACCATCACCAAGATGTGAGTCATGCTGCTTCTTGCAGTTTTGAATGGTCCAACCATGTCAAGGCACCAAACGGCGAATGGCCATGTTAGCGGTATTGTCTTTAAACCGGATGCTGGGGTATGATTTTGCTTGGCGTACCTCTGGCAGCCGTTGCATTTTCTTACTAAATCCTCAGCGTCCTCCAAAGCAGTGGGCCAATAGAACCCATGCCGGAATACTTTTGCTACTAGCGCCCTTGACGAAGCATGATGCCCACATTCTCCTTGGTGAATTTCCTCGAGCATTTCTTTCCCTTCCTCCGGTTCCACACATCTTTGAAGGACACCGGTAACGCTTCTCTTGTACACCTCACCATTGATGAATGTGTAAGCTTTGGACCTTCTTTGTATCCTCCTTGATTCATTTTCGTCAGCCGGCAAGGTGCCGTTGATCAGGAATTCCTTAATAGGTTTAACCCATGACGGTATCTCTCGAACCAAAAACACCGGTGCATCTATCTCCATGCTATCCACCAGCATCATTTCTTCCGGTATGGGTACAGCAGTCCCCGAGCTTACCGGAGCAGTCCCCGAGCTTGCCGGAGCAGTCCCCGGGTTCCCTTCATCGATATCCATGGGTACTACGTGTGACTCCGGTAAAAAAATTGATTCTGACTCCAGGCTCGGTTTGATCGATGGCACTCTTAGGTGAGCCAAAGCTATTCCGGGAGGAATTTCTTGCCTAGATGAGCCCAGCTTGGACAAAGCATCTGCGGCTTCATTTTCTGCGCGTGGCACATGGTGGAACTCACACCCTTCGAAGAATCCGGCAATCTTTTGCACGTGAAACCGGTACAAGGCCATGTTGGCATCTTTTGCATCCCAATCTCCTGAACACTGCTGTACTACAAGATCTGAATCGCCATAGCAAATGATCCGGTGTGCACCGATTTCTTTTGCGACCTTAAGCCCATGGATCAAAGCTTCATATTCAGCGACATTGTTTGATGCCCTGAAATGCACTTGCAAAACATACCGGAGGCGGTCTCCTTTTGGTGAAGTGAGCACCACACCGGCACCTAGACCTTCCTTGAGCTTGGACCCATCAAAGTGCATCTTCCAGTACTCTATCCTCTGATCTGGCGGTTTGTATTGCATCTCCGCCCAATCAACAAGGAAATCAGCCAAAGCCTGTGATTTTATGGCATCTCTTCTTTCATACATCGGCACGTATGGTGATATCTGGATTGCCCATTTTGCAATCCGGCCGCTGGCATCTTTGTTGCACATGATGTCGGAAATTGGTGCTTCACTCACCACCTTCATGGGGTGCTCCTCAAAGTAGTGCTTGAGCTTGGTGGCGGCCATGTACACGCCATAAGTCATTTTCTGGAAGTGAGGGTAGTTCTGTTTTGAGAGGGAGAGCACCTCGCTCAGGTAGTATACCGGCCTCTGGACGGTTTTTCCTTCCTCTTCTCTTTCAACCACAACCACTACACTCACAACCTGATTTGTTGCTGCTATGTATAACAGCATAGGCTCTCTTTCTAGAGGTGACGCCAGTATAGGTGCTGTGGCTAGCATTGTTTTTAGCTCTTTAAACGCAGCGTCTGCCTGAGGGGTCCAGACGAACGTGTCAGATTTTTTCATCAGAGCATAGAGTGGCAGAGCTTTTTCTCCCAACCTGCTCACGAACCGGCTCAGCGATGCCAAGCTTCCGGTAAACTTCTGCACATCTTTTAACTCTCGAGGGATAACCATTCTTTCTATTGCCCGGATCTTTACCGGATTAACCTCTATGCCCCGGCTTGATACCAGGAAACCGAGCAACTTGCCGGCAGGGACACCAAAGGTGCATTTTGCCGGATTGAGTTTCATCCGGAACCGTCTTAGGTTATCGAACGTTTGCCGGATGTCATCGATTAAGGTGTTCTTTACCTTAGTTTTTATCACGATGTCATCCACATAGACTTGCACGTTTTTTCCAATTTGATCAAACAAGCATTTTTGCATACAGCGCTGGTACGTTGCACCAGCGTTGCGCAAACCAAAAGGCATAGTGACATAGCAATAAGCCCCGTGCGGGGTAATGAACGCAGTTTTTATTTGATCTTCCTTTTTCAAGGGAATTTGGTGGAAACCGGAATAGGCATCCAGAAAGGACAACAACTCACACCCAGCAGTTGAATCAATCACTTGATCGATTCGTGGCAAAGGAAAAGGATCTCTTGGGCAAGCCTTGTTCAGGTTGGTGTAGTCGATGCACATGCGCCACACCTTCGGAGCTTTTGCCTCTAGGTTCTCATCTTTCTTCTTTTCAACCATTACCGGATTGGCCAGCCACTCTGTGTGCGTGACCTCCACAATGAACCCGGCAACAAGCAGTTTGGTTACCTCTTCTCCTATGATCTTTCTTCTGTCTTCAGCGAACCGGCGCAGTGGTTGCCGCACCGGCTTGGCATCTTTCCGGACGTTTAGAGAGTGCTCAGCCAGCTCCCTCGGAACACCTACCAAATCGTCAGTTGACCAGGCAAAGATATTCCGATTCTCACGGAGGAAGCTGACGAGCGCGCTTTCCTATGCTTGATCAAGGCCGGCACCGATACGAACGGTGCGCTCTGGGTAAGCCGGATCCAGCACGATGTCCTTTGTTTCATTTGTCGGCTTGAATGCCGGTGTGCCCATGTTTTCACTCATTGCCGCTAAGCTCATTTGTGAGGATTGAGCCAGCGCAACAGCTGTTTGCATTCTTTTCTTTTCCTCCGCGATCACCAGCGATTCCGCTAGGTTCGATCCGGCAGATGCAGTTTCCAGTGAGATCTTATAGTTTCCCACCACAGTCAGTGGTCCACGAGGTGCCGGCATCTTCATCTTGAGGTAAGCCGTATGAGTCGTGGCCATGAAGGCTGCCAATGCCGGTCTCCCCAGCAATGCATGGTAGGGGCTATCTAGATCCACCACCTCAAACTCCAGATTTTCCACCCGACAATTGTCACGTCCTCCAAATGCCACGTCCACCCGAACTTTTCCTATCGGGGCACAGGACAAGCCAGGAACAATCCCGTGGAACGTTGTGCGCGTCGGCTGAAGCATGTTTTCTGTTATGCCCAGCGTGTGCATGGTGTGCTTGTACATGATGTTGATGCTACTGCCATTGTCTATCAGCACCTTGCTGAACTTCACTCGAGTTTGCGGCCCTTTCATGATTGGGTCCACAACAAGAGCATATCCACCCGGATTCGGCATGATCTTAGGGTGATCCTTGGATGACCAGGTAATTTCCTGATTGGACCACATCATGTACTTGGGAACTGCCGGCATCACAGCATTGACCTCCATGGAGCGCCGGTGTACACTTTGCCGGTCTGTTGGCTCAGTGACAAAGACAACACAGCACAGATGCGGATCTTCGTAAACGTTCCGACCCAAAGGTGCCGGTGGGGGTGGTTGGTTGTCATTTTGCTCCACCCGGTTAACTTGCTGGTACTGCTGCCGGTTTGGCTGCACCGGTAAGGCGTTTGCCCCGGTAAGTGGTGGTGGTGGCGGTAGCTGTTGTTGCTGCTGCGGCATGTCTTGTGGTGGCCGCGCATCTTTCACTGTTCCTTTTTGCATCAAGTACTTGGTCCAGGTGCAATCCTTTGTCAGATGGTTTGACGGGTGTGCCGGATTCGGCGTGTGCCACCGGCAAGGTTGGTCCATGGCAGCTTCCATGGTGTATTTTGCGGGTTCTTGCCAGTTTCTTTTCTGGACCCAGGGTTTCTTTTCCACCCACTGTTTCTTAGGACCCGCCCATGGCTGCGATCCGGTTTTTTGCCTCTGGCTGTCGCTGGCCTCAAAGTTTTCCTGCACAGCAGCAACTTGCTGCGGACCGTACCTTCGATCCGGAAAATCTTCTCTTCTTTTGTTATTCCGGTTGTCCCGGTGTTGTTCGTGGCGCAGCTGTTCCGGCTCCGGTTGCACTGCCGGCTGCGTTGGGTCTCCCAACGCATAGCTATCCGCCACACGTATCATCTCTGCCAACGTTGTCGGCATGTTGCGCTGCAACTTTTGCCACAACGGTGAACCTCTTCTGCATCCACTGCTAAACCAAGCAATGGCTTGTGCCTCGATTACCCCTTCACAGGAGTTCCTTGTGGTGTTCCACCGGGCCAGATAATCCCGGTCTGTTTCGTTCGGACGCTGCACGCACAGAGCAAGTTGCTGCGGCCTGTTCGGCCTCTGATAGGTGCTGCTGAAATTGCTCACAAAGGCCTCCTCAAAATCCAGCCAGCCATTTATGCTTCCTGCCGGCAAGTTGTTTAGCCAGATTCTTGCCGGTCCAACCAAAAACGATGGTATGATCCTCACGGCCCAACGCCGGTTTCCTCCTCCTGCTACGGTTCCTCCACCGCCTGCAACGTACACCGCGGTCACGTAATCCGCGAGCCAGTCTTCCGGCTTCGTGGTGCCATCGTATGTCTTTGTGTCACGGGGCAACATAAAGTTGCGGACTGGTGGTTTTTCTTTCATGATCCTTGGGCCAAAGCACTTTGGACCTGGAGGACCTTCCTCCTCGATCATTTCTGACAAGTACACTCTATCCAGACGGTGCCTCGCATCCCGTTCCGGTAAGTATCTCTCTCCCAGGCGTTCTCCCAATGGGTTCCGGTATGCTGCCGGTCTGGTGGAATCGGCTTCGTCGTAACATTCCGGTACCGCGGCCCTTGCCTGCCGGTACCTTGGGGGATCCATTTCCTCCTCATCGTACGCTGCCCTTGCAGCTCGATAATTTTGCCCGGTCTCATATCTACCGGCATGATTGTTTCCGGCATAGCCTCTGGCGTAGCCTCGTTCTGCCCCTTGGCTTTTTCTACCGGCATCATGTTGCCCGGCTTGTTGCTTTCCGGCAAGAACCGGATCGTACACAGTCATCTGCTGCGCATTCACTTCTTTTTCTCTTCTTCTATCCGGATGGGGGGATGATGCCTGCCCATGGGACTTGCTACCGGCATTCTTTGTTGAACGCGCGGATTTTGAGGCCGCGGCCTTGTTCAGCTTAGCCAGCTGCTCAGCATTTTGCTGCTCTATGGTTTCCAGCAGCTCTCTGACACGCTCTTGCTGCTTTACCAAAGCCTCTCCGGAAAGCGACTCACATAGCTCTACTGCAGCCTTAGCAGCTTTTATAGTTTTATCCGGGCTGCTATACTTAGGCTTTTCCACGATGCTAACAGATGCAGAGGCGCTCTTGCCGGTAAGAATCTCTTTGCGCAAATCTTGATCTAGGTTGCGAGCTTTTAGCCGGTTTTCCGGCATCCTAGCAGCATGCGCGCTAACAGAAGCAAAGCCATGGGCAGCGTTATACTCACGTACGGTTAGGTTCAGCTCGCGCTGCGCCCTGACGATGTCCTTGCCGCTCTCCAAACATCTTCGGCGCTGCGCCTCCAGCTCCGCCTGAGCCGCTGCCGGGTCGATGTTCTGCGCGATGGGGGTGGCGAGGACGTTCATCGCCGCCTGGAGCGGTGTCTCCGGTGGCGCGGATGATGCTCCCGCTGCGCCTGCGCCGCGCTCCAGCGGTGGCTTAGCCGCACGGGTCGAAACCGCGCGACCGGCACCTTCAGCCGCGACCTCCTTTCCTGCACCAGCCACACCGGTCATCATTACCTCGACGCTGCCGGCGGCGCGGCCAGCACAGAGCCATCTTGGCGGGTCCGGCGCCACCAGCACCGGCGAGAGGCGCTGGCGCACGGGGACGGTGCCGAAGTAGACGCGGTGGCTGCCGAACTCGATGATGCGGCCGTTCTTGGGGAAGACGCCGCCGTTGGCGAAGCAGCCCGCATTGTCGTTGATGAAGTCCATGGCGTAGATGCTCTGCACCAACGCGGACACCGTACGCTCGCCGGAGATCTCGAGGACGCCCGCCCGAATGTGAACTCCATCAAGCGCCACTTCAGGCCCCACGGTGGGCGCCAACTGTCGTCGTGGTGAACGGACAGATGCCATAGGATGGCTTAGATTGGGGCCGAATGGACGCAAGAGGATTCGGGGGAGGGTTTGTGATCAGGTGGGAAGAGATTCCGGATGGTTTCCTCAAGAACTTGGCCAAGGCCAGAGGTTGAAGAAGAAAGGCACAAGGAAGAACTCCCTCTAGATCACCATGTTCATAGATTCACACAGGTTACAGGCTCTGCCTTCATACATACACGCGTACATACATTCTGCCCGCAAGGAGGGCTGCCCCCTCTCCTTATATAGGGGAGAGGGTGGCTTACAGTGCAAGAAACCCTAATGGCATCTTTGACTGGACAAACTACTTTACAGAGCTACTGTACAAAGCTACTTTAATCATAGATGACACCGGGGCCTTCTTTTATCATAGAAGCTGACGTCCTCCGGCTTCTTTCTCCGTCACCTCTCTCTTTGGCGCCAGGGCTCTGAATAAAGTTACTCTGCTTAGCTCATCCTTGTCTTCTTGCTCTGAAGAGAATCTTTGACCAGTCCTGCCGACAGGCACTCCTTTCCGGTATCTTCTATACCGGTTTCCGGCATACCCCTTTGGGGATACCGGCTTAGCCTTGCTCTCCCGGATTCCTGCTAGGCTTCCGGTAAGAACATTAAACCGGTATCTCGATGGCTCAAACCATCCGGTTTGGCATGCCTTTGGCATACCGGGGGTTATCCCCCCAACAAGCATTCCATCAAGTGAGGAAACGAACTCTGTCATCAAGAAGCTCAAGGGCGAGAATTTGATGCTTAAGATCGAGTGCGGCTTTCTTCGCGAAGAAAACGTCGAGCTATCAAACAGGTGCGTTCAAGCTCTCAACGGGAGCCTCAACACCCAACATGATGCGGTGAAGAAGATGATGGATGACAGCATCTTGAAGAAAAACAATATGGTGGAGGACACGCGCGGGATGGTCGATCCAATCCAGGCACCGCAGAAGGAAGTCGATGCGCTCCAAGTCCAGCCACCTTTGCGTAGGTCGCCGAGGCGCCCTCGCGCAGGTCACTGAGGAGCGCACGTCGCCGAGTAGGCTGGGGGATAAGGAATTCCAACGAGAGAAGCGGAATCACCACCTGTACGTCCTGATGGAGGGCCACTCCGCCAAGTAGGCTGGGGGAGAGAAACACTGCCTCTCATTGTTCTTTAGCTAGTCCTCCGATCCATATTACTTGATGTTAAAATGGATGTATCTACAACTGAAATATGTCTAGATACATATATTTTAGTATCACAAAGTAAGTATCAACGTTTATATTGCCCAAGTCTTATTATCCATCCCTAAGGTGGGTCGCTTTTGTAACTACTGATTGCAGATTCGACTCTTCCTGCACCGAAAGATTTTTAGAGTGACTAAGAATGATTCATGCTTAGCTTTCCATTTTCATGTATTAAACTTGTTTAAATCTTGCTCAAACCTAGGATTTGACCAAGATTCAAATGGGTTTAACAATTAAAAAATCAAAAAAATGAAAAACCAAAGCACATAGTATTCTTATGTCATATAGTAAGCATTCAAGTTGATAAACAAGGTCTAGACATATTCAAACCACACAAAACATGTATCTACCCCCTAACCCCAAACTCTGTCTTATGAAGTTAAGTATGAGGAGAAGTGATTTTGGGTTTCAAACATGGAAATTTCACAAACCTCCCAAAAGCTTCATTTTAGAGTGACTAAGAAGGATCAATGCTTACCTTTTCATTGCCATGTTTTAAACTTGTTTTAACCTTGGTCAAACCTAGGATTTGACCAAGATTCAAACGGGCGTAAAAATTCAAAAAGTGAAAAACCAAAGCACATATATAGCCTTCTTATGTCATATAGTAAGCATTCAAGTTGATAAACAAGGTCTAGACATATTCAAACCAGAAATATCATGTATCATATCTACCCCTAACCCTAAACTCTCTCTTATGAAGTCAAACATATGAAGAGAACTGGGGTTTTGTGTTTCAAACATAAAAATTTCAAGAACCTTCATTTTAGAGTGACTAAGAAAGGATTCATGCTTACCTTTTCATTGTCATGTTTTAAACTTGATTAAACCTTGGTCAAACCTAGGATTTGTCCAATATTTAAATGGGCATAAAAATGAAAAAAAATGGAAAACCAAAGCACATATATAGCCTTCTTATGTCATAAGCATTCAAGTTGATAAACAAGGTCTAGACATATTCAAACAAGAAAAATCATGTATCTACACCTAACCAAAAACTCTGTCTTAAGTGGTTTTGGGTTTCAAACATGGAAATTTCAAGAACATCCCAAAAGCTTCATTTTAGACTGACTAAGAAGGATACACACTTCCCATTTCATTTTCATGTTTTAAACTTGTTTAAATCTTGGTCAAACCTAGGATTTGACCAAGATTCAAATAAGTAAAAACATGAAAATGAAAAGGTAAGCATCGATCCTTATTAGTCGCTCTAAAATGAAGCTTTTGGGAGGTTTTTGAAATTTTCATGTTTGAAACCCAAAACCACTTCTCTTCATGCATGCTTGACTTCATAAGACATAGTTTAGGGTTCGGGGTAGATACATGATTTTTCTGGTTTGAACATGTCTAGACCTTGTTTATCAATTTGAATGCTTACTATATGACATAAGAAGGCTATGTGCTTTGGTTTTTCATTCTTACGATTTTTTTCTTAATTTTTATGCCCATTCGAATCTTGGTCAAATCCCAGGTTTGACCAAGATTTAAACAAGTTTAAAACATGACAATGAAAAGGTAATCAATCCTGGATCCTTCATAATTAATAAGTTAGTCTAATTAAAATGAAGCTTTTGGGAGGTTTTTGAAATTTTCGTGTTTGAAACCAAAAACCACTTCTCTTCATGCTTGACTTCATAAGATAGAGTTTAGGGTTAGGGGTAGATACATGATTTGTATTATTTGAATTGTCTAGACCTTATTTATCATCTTTTAAATGCTTACTATATATATGACATAAGAAGACTATGTGCTTTAGTTTTTCATTTTTCTGATTTTTTTAATTTTATGCCCATTTGAATTTTGGTCAAATCCTAGGTTTGACAATGATTTAAACAAGTTTAAAATATGAAAATGAAAAGATAAGCATGGATCCTTCTTAGTCACTCTAAAATAAAGCTTTTGGGTGGTTTTTGAAATTTCCATGTTTGAAACCCAAAAGCACTTCTCTTCATGCTTGACTACATAAGACAGAGTTTAGGGTTAGGGGTAGACACATGATTTTTCTTGTTTGAATATGTCTAGACCTTGTTTATCAACTTTAATGCTTACTATATGACATAAGAAAACTATGTGCTTTGTTTTTCCATTTTTCTGATATTTTTGGAATTTTGATGCACATTTGAATCTTGGTAAAATCCTAGGTTTGACCAAGATTTAAACAAGTATATAACATGAAAATGAAAAGGGAAGCATGTATCCTTCTTAGTCACTCTAAAATGAATTTTTTGGGAGTTTTTTGAAATTTCCATGTTTGAAACCCAAAACCATGCACTTCTCTTCATGCTTGACTTCATAAGATAGAGTTTAGGGGTTTGCGGATAGATACTTGATTTGTCTAGTTTGAATAAGTCTAGACCTTGTTTATCAACTTTAATGCTTACTATATGACATAAGAAGACTATGTGCTTTGGTTTTTCATTTTTCTATTTTTCTATTTTATGCCCATTTGAATCTTGGTCAAATCCTAGATTTAACCAGGATTTAAACAAGTTTAAAACATGAAAATGAAAAGGTAGGCCTTGATCCTTCTTAGTCACACTAAAATGAAGCTTTTGGGATGTTCTTGAAATTTCCATGTTTGAACCCAAAACGACTTCTCTTCATGCTAGACTTCATAAGACAGAGTTTAGGGGTTAGCGGGTAGATACATGATTTGTCTAGTTTGAATAAGACTAGACCTTGTTTATCAACTTTAATGCTTACTATATGACATAAGAAGACTATGTGCTTTGGTTTTTCATTTTTCTATATTTTTATTTTATGCCCATTTGAATCTTGGTCAAACCTATATTTGACCAGGATTTAAACAAGTTTAAAACATGAAAATGAAAAGCTAAGCCATGATCCTTCTTAGTCACACTAAAATGAAGCTTTTGGGATGTTCTTGAAATTTCCATGTTTGAAACCCAAAACGACTTCTCTTCATGCTAGACTTCATAAGACAGAGTTTAAGGTTTAGGGGTATAGATACATGATTTGTCTGGTTTAAATATGTATAGACCTTGTTTATCAACTTGAATGCTTACTATATGGCATAAGAAAACTATGTGCTTTGGTTTTTCATTTTTCTGATTTTTTTAAATTTTGATGCCCATTTGAATCTTGGTCAAATCCTAGGTTTGACCAAGATTTAAACAAGTTTAAAACATGAAAATGAAAAGGGAAGCATGTATCATTCTTAGTCACTCTAAAATGAAGTTTTTGGGAGGTTTTTGAAATTTCCATGTTTGAAACCCAAAACCACTTCTCTTCATGCTTGACTTCATAAGACAGAGTTTAGGGGTTAGGGGGTAGATACATGATTTGTATGGTTTGAATATGTCTAGACCTTGTTTATCACCTTTAATGCTTACTATATGACATAAGAAGACTATGTGCTTTGGTTTTTCATTTTTCTGATTTTTTTAAATTTTGATGCCCATTTGAATCTTGGTCAAATCCTAGGTTTGACCAATATTTAGACAAGTTTAACACGTGAAAACGAACTGATAATCCCATTTGTTGACTCATTTAACTAGTTAATCCCATTTGTTGACTCTCTGTTGACCAGGCACTTGAGGTAAAACTGAGTATATTGCACTAGCCAGTATTAGTACTCAAGGGGAAAACTGAGCACACAAAAAATGCTACAGTATAAGACTCGAGAGTATATCTAAATTTCCAGGGTTAGACTCGAGTACGCGTGTTGCGGTGCAGAAGTGGAAGACGTGCAATTGTTGACGGGTACTGACGCGAGTCGCGGTGCAGAAGTCGAAGACGTGCAATCGTGGACGCGTGTCGCGTTGCGAAGCCCAAGACGTGCGTACGTTAAATGGTGGACGCGTAGGACGCGGGTCGCATTAACCACCCCTCGCCTTTATAGACGCCTCCTCGCACTCTCTCTGTCTCTCTCACTAGCTCATGCAACGCCTCCTCTCACGTCCCATCATCATCTTCTCCAAAGAGAAAAACCCTCTCCCTCTCTGCCGGCGAGATGATGTGCAAGGAGAATGCGAATCCCATCGTCCATGACGCTGTCGGCTCCAAGCGCGACGCCTCCCTCTTCGATGCCGTCCCCTCAACGGCCGTCGCCGCCGCCGGTGGCGGTCGGATCCCGCCGGGATGGGACCCCTATGAGGAGGTGCCGTACATCCCGCCTCCGAACCCCTACGACACCTGCATGGACGACCCATGGAACGAGGTAACTGTGGTTTGCTCCCTTTTTTTGTTCCCCATTCCTCTTTGAACCCTATTTTTGCTGGTTCCCTAGTAACTATTAGTGCTGATCTGTAGATGGATGAGTATTGGGTTAATATTTGCGCCGATTTTATTCCATTTTGCTTTGACCCCTTCTTGATTTCGTCGAAGATTTGGAGTTCGGCCGTTCGGTTAATTTATGCAAGTAATAATGAGATCTCAATCAGTTAATTTATGCAAGTAATCATGGGATCTCAATCAGTTATTTTATGCACGAGTCAAAAGATATAAACCGTTTAATTTTGCAAATAATCTGGAATCTGTTCAAATTCAGATCTAGAATCTGTTTCTTTGCCTATGATGAATCGTTGGGCACAAATTTTTACAGAGTGGGTTCAGCAAACCATTGCTGTGTACAAATCTGTTGTGCATGAGCTTTGGTTCGCTAACACCATCCCTGTAGACATATAATCGTCTCCACTCTAACTGAGGCTGGCTCTGTTTTTCCTTACTTTGTTATCATGCACGTTAGACATCGTTGCAACTCCTTCACTCAAGTTCCAGTTTGATATGGATCAGGTGTCTGGCAGCAACGTCGGCAGCGACGACGAGGACCATCACACCAAGACTCGCCAGGTGCTGCGGAGGCTGCAGGTCGGCCAGTACGTCTCCTACCTCGACGTCGCCAAGGGTGTCTATAGGTGCCCCTTCTGCACTAGGATACTCGGCGGCACTGACTTCAACTGCCTCCTCACGCATGCCGAGAACATCGGCAACATCTTCCCCAAGGTCGGCGCGTCGGTGAACCCCTACTCCTTCCGTGCCAAGCACAAGGCGCTCGGCATGCACCTCCGCAGCGTCCAGCGGGTGGAGATCTCCGCCGGGCGCATGCCTCCACTCAAGCCCAAGGCTCCCAAGGGGAGCAACAAGTGGAGGCAGAGTCAGATGGGGTAGGCGGAGTCCTGGACGTGTGCTGCTGCTGCAAAGCAGCTTCTATTTTGTTGTTAGCTAGGGATCCCTTGTTGTTATGTTGTTAGTATGATGGTGTTGTGAAGAACCTCAAACCTGTTACTATGTTGGCTGCTGTGTATGCGACTTATTATCTAGGGAGGGATCCCTATTCTACTATATTTTGTTGGCCCTACTATGTTTTCTAGATTTACTATGACTGTGAATTTGGCGTACATTACCCTGGAGATTTGCTTCTAGATTTAACAACATACATATGGACCAGAGGGAGTACTAGATTTGCTGCCATATTGGGCAAACAACGAGGGCCAAAAGGCACAAATAATTGAAGAAAGACAGAAATGCAAGCTTCTCTAGATTTGATACTAATTTGGTTAATAACGACAAAGAGATAGAGGGGGAAAAGGTGCTCTTAAAAATGCCAATTCGCGCAGAGAGAGACAGAACCCAGCTCCTGCCCACGTACAACCAAACGCGGTCTCGTCCTGTCCCACGCGGTCCCTTTCTACTAGCCCCACACGTCAGCACGGAACGGTCAACTAAACTGGAATCCTCCCGTCTGAGCTCCTTCTGCGGGTTACAAATAAGGGCTTGGCGAAAACTGAGGAAAAACATAAGGCAATCTTATTGACTAATATAGCTGCTTATAATTAATAAAAGGATTAGCTACAACGTGCTCAGTTTGCCCATTTATTAAGGTATAAGACTGGCAGGAGAGAAAGTAATCGCTAGTTTCCTCATTTTGCCCCTGCATGCTCGCACGATTAAAGCTCCTTCCGCACGCGCTGGACTCCTCGTTTCCTTAAACCTCCTCATTTCTCGGGATAGACCAACAGTTTTTCAGGATCTTGGTTTTTTTTTTTGATAATCAATACCACATATATTCATAGCAACAAATAGTACATGGTAGAGATACATGAACTGACTCCAACGATTACAAAATAAAGTCTAAAAGATAGTAACAAATCTTTGAGGTCTTCAATTTTTTTCTTCTTCCAGAACACAATCTTGTACTTTTCTGAAGGCAGCCAAAAATAGATAACTAACCATAGACCTGTAGATACCGATGAAAGTTCTCCCATGATTTTTTGAGCCGCAATGCCAAAGCTGCGTGCACGCACGCAACCATTAAAGCAGTCATACAACATCGGCAAGAGTACCAACACCAGTATATCAGGGAATAATAACCGACTAGCTTTGTCATCGTCGATGGAGAGCCGAGAGTACGAATCACCATTGTTGAGGACGTAGCAGCCGGGACAAAAACTGCGAGGATAATCCTCCCCACGGCAACAAAGACAAAAGATCCAAAATCGATCTGGCGAAGCAAGATCCAAAGGCCCACACCTAGAAAATTGTGATCGTTCAAGACCACCATTGACGCCGGGAAGAAGATCTCGTCGCCGAACGAAAGGCCGAAGATCACTAATTGCAGACGATGCCATCTCCATTGAGGGGAAACCAACAAGAAGGCGGCTACCAAAATCCTAACATAATCTAATATAATCTAATGAAAACAATACTTTTATTCGAAACTCCACGCATAGATCGGGTTCCCCCTCCTCCTGATGCCGGCGAAGCCAACCGGAGGAGGGGGAACCAATCTATGGAGGAGGAAGAACTGGAGGTGGCTAGGGTTGAGGCGGCGGCTTCAGGATCTTGGGTTAATGTGGCCAGGTTTCGACTTTCGACTAGTGGAAACGGGAAAGCAGGTGCAAATTAGGGAGATAACTGAACCACAACCACCCGCGCCTTAAGCATCGAGTAATATCGGGAAAAAATGCGCCTTTTGGCTATGATTACGATTTGACAAGGGCTCCCATCAGTATGGGGTGAACAAGCCCTCCCATCAGTATATCAGAGGAATTTGACAAGGGCTACATGACGACAAGATACATCACCAAAAAAGGTGATGCATGTCTCCTTCACCAAAACAGCTGAAACAAGTACATGAACGCAAGTACACCACCATAATAATACTACTACATTAACACAAGTACGAGTAATAAAGTAAGAGTACTACTCCCTCTAATCTAATTTAAACCAAAATAAAACTTAAACTTCATCCTAAATTTGAACTAGTGCCTCGTCCTCGTTCTTCGCTCATTTTCTGATCCAAGACGGCGCAGAGTGCCAGAGTGCATGGCACGAAACTCTTCATCGGTGGCATGCCATGGGCATGTCACCGGATGCATGATTTTTTTCGCAATGTTTTAAATTTGAATTTAGGCCGCATGTCACACGGTGACATGCAAAAGGTGCATGTCACCTGGTGGTGGTAGGCAACTACCCTCATTTACGGCGGCGTAGGCGACTGGACGCCGCGTGGCCAGCCGCTGCCTCGTGGCCGCCTCGGTTTCCACGCGGGAGACCATTAAACGCCGACGACCAACCTTCCCGCGTCACGGTTAGCGACTATGACTATAAGGGCAAAACGCTAAACTCTCTCGTTCCATTCACTTTCTTCCTCTCTCCACCTAACAAACATTTGTTCGCCGCTCTCTCCTCCAGCAATGTCTTCAAAATTCAGGTCATCGGCGGTCAAGTACGCGGAGAAAAAACGCCGGCTCGAAATTTCGAGAGACGCTTCCAGAAACCAAGTGGGCTCGCCGTCGCCGCCGCCGCCGAAACGCGTCCGTGTTGTGCTCACCGGGTTAGTTTCCTTCGCCATGTACTTTCGTTTCTTTCGTCGCTCTCTCCTCCAGCAATTAATGTGTTCAAACTTCAGGTCGCCGGCGGTCAAGTACGCGGATAAAAAACGCCGGCTCGAAATTTCGAGAGACGGTTCCAGAAACCAAGTGGGCTCGCCGTCGCCGCCGCTGCCGCCGTCGCCGAAACGCGTCCGTGCTGTGCTCACCGGGTTAGTTTCCTTCGCCATGTACTTTCGTTTCTTCTTGCCCGGGCTCAAGCTCTTTAAGAGTCTCTATGGTTATACATCTTAAAGGGTTGGAAGTTCCAACGACGCCCGTACTGCACCAACTTCCACGACCAAGGAATCATCGTCGTCCGATGATTTCAACCCGGCCCTACCCCGGCGAAATGAGGTAGCACCAAGCACTGTGTAGTTATCTTCTTCTTCTTCTTCTTCTTCTTCCTTTGCGCTTACTTGCTACCGATGATTTCGCCCTGAAGGAAGCGGCGCCGACTATCGACACCACTGTCGCCATCTTGATGGAAAAAAACGAGGAGCTCAGCTTAGAGTGTGATCGCCTCCGAGACGATTTGGCTGCCAAGAAGAAGAATTCGAAAACTCTTGTGGAGCTCATTTGCAGCCTTCGCAATGAGCGCGATATGTTGAAGAACGAGCTGATTAAGCAGAAAGAGAGGAACATTGCATCAGCGGAGAAAGCCAGCAGCATACTCAAGACTGTGTGCCTCGAAAGAGACAAGTCTGATATAGAGTACAAAATCCTTCTTCAGGATAAAGTACAGCTCCAAAAGTTGAACCTTGAATATGCTGACATCGCCATCCTTGCCCTTCTCAAGAGGCAGAAGGCACAAGATAAGTTGATGCACCTGATATTGGAGAGCTGCAGTGAAAGAGAAGAGACATTGAAAGAAGTGAGCAGTTTGGTGGGATACATGAGTGACGTCGGGCGAACTTCGCAGAATCCGCCCCGGCTGAGCTCAAATTCCAGCGGAACCAGCTTTCAGCAATGCATGTTATGCGCACCTACAACTTCTACTCATTGATTAGAGGTCGCACGACATGGCATTTTCCCTCGAAATAGTAGTACTGTACTAATAGTTGTACTACTTAATATGTACCTTTTTGTAAAATAATTTCTGACATGTATTAGAAACTACCCCTCTCGTTTGGATGCACCGGGACATTGTCATCCGGCCCTCTTCTCGACAAACCCCTCGGGAAGGACGGTATATTTTGCACATTTCGCTACTAGTACTTCTAATTCCACCGCTTATTTTTCTAATCCGTTAAATCGTTAATTGGATGACCAACTGATGGAAGCTGCGATAGATTAGACCAACAAGTGGTGAATTGTGCAAAAGATATGTCCGTGTTTTATGCAAAAGAGTGATATGGGGATCTGGTGGAATCTTGAATTTCCTCTTCAGTGGTAGGCATGCTTCACTTATATAGCTGGAGTACATTGCGGACCTGGTGCATTTCGTCGATGCCGATTAGCTATTTTTGCTTATCCGGGAAGAAAAGGTAGTACTAGCCTTTTTTCTCGTGAGATGTCTTTTCAAAGGCTACGGAGTTGTCTCTGTTTCACTGCTTGCTTTGTCTGTCGGTGACTTTGCCAAGCTGACTTTGCCATGACTTTGGGTGACTGATATGTGGACCACAGTTGTCAGTGACTCAAAGTCACTGACTTTGGGGACTCCTGAATGCTTCGTATATTTCTGACGGTTTCTGAATTATGTACTCCGTACAACTTTTGTAATATTGGTTAAACTAGTTTTGACCAGGGTTTGTGTAGGGTGTTTTTTTTTGGTTGGTCCAAATGGTGTTGTGTGGTCCAAATGTGATGTATCATCACACCACCATGTGCCCCCTCCCCCCACCCCACCCCTAGGTTTTGGTAATGCCATTCTGATACATGCTTCTTAGAAGGAGTACATTTTTTCCGTTAGGGCATGACAATTTTGAAAAATTCAAAAAAAATGGGAAGACAGAATGGTAACATCATTTTCCATGTGATGATGCACCCCTGTGCCAAATTTTGGTTCATTTTAAGAATGTAAGGTGACAAATTACTCGAGGAAGCTAGTTGGAGTAGACGGGCATGATCGGATTGGCATAGGGGATTTATTTTTTGAAGGATGTTATTTTTCATAGACAATATCTGACACAAAAAATAAAATGTTAAGGTCTCATATTATTCTGAATGATTTTGAATTACTTATGACGTTTGGAAGTATTGGTATACATGAGTCCCACATGAAGTTAAATGGTCCCAAAAAAAAGTTTCGTACACGTCTCCCAGAAAGTGGAAAGTCGAGTACATGCATGACTTCACGCGTCCACTACTGGATACAGAGAGTCAGAGGCTATAACATAATCGGCCTCATCATCTCTCGCGAGCTCGTCCTCTCCACTCCCCCAACTTGCCTCCCCCACACTGTGAAAACCCCCCATCCACTCACCGCACCTCTGAGGCATCGACTTTCCCGTTTCCAACTGCAGCAGCATGAAGATAGGTATTGCATACGAGGCGGAGCAATAGGCGACCACCCACGCAGAGGATGCCTCTACGGTAGTGGCCGTCGCGGTGGGTGAGGCTTCACCGGGCACCCAGGCCGCTCGTCTCCTCTGCTTGTCGGATTCTTCGACCTCGGTCGAAATGGGCGTCCTGGCCGTCACGACGGGTGAGGCTTCACCGGGCACCCATGCCGCTCGTCTCCTCTGCTTGTCTGGTTCTTCGACCTCGGTCGAAACGGGCGTCCTGGCCGTCGAGCAGAAGGTGGATACCAATGTTGTTTATCCCGCCGAAGATGTGCACGGCGTTGCAGGCCACCACGGCGAGGTCTTCCTAGGCCCGATGCTGGACGCGAACCTCGACCCCTTCGACGATTTCGGCCCAAACGTTCAGTTCCAGGAGGATGTTGAGGGTGATGACGAGGAGGTACTTCTCTTTTACCGAAACTGTCCCAACCCTCTTTGTGTCATATTGCTATTCACATGGTTTGCACGAGCCTGGTTCTTGATTGATTTGATATCCTACCTTGTTCTTGTAGATGTAATTGATTCTACGATTCGTAAGATCAGATTCTAGTTTAATTTCGACTAATCTGCCATGTAGTCATATAATCAATTTATGTGTTCATACTTAGTGGACTTGCAATTGTTGTGGCTTATGTTCATGGTTGTTCATCGGGTTTCTCATGATTTATTACGATTTCTTCTGCCATTTACTTGTTCTACACATTTAATTTTAGGGTTTCTAAGGTTTGATTATGTTAGTGGAGTATTTATTCGATCTGTCATAAAAAACCTGATTATGTAGTACTTAATAATTCATAGGAGTATTCTGATGACATGGACAACAACAAGGTGCGCAGGGACCGGAAAAGCCGCTATGTTCTCAAGCGGCTGAAGGGTGGTGAAATTCGTTTCTGCATGCGCGGGGAGCTATTTTGCCCATTATGTGGCAAATTTCTCTAGAAGGACATCCACAGCCTGATCCAACATGCGATGGGTGTAGGCCTAAGTACATAGGGGGAAACACCGCCCTGCAACCAAGGCCAAGCACGCATCATATGGCCTCTTCCTCCAGAATTACGTCTTGCCTAGCTTGCTCCACGTCAACGCCCCTGCTGCTGGCCCTCATGCTCCTGGTCATGTTTAAAGTTCATATGTGTAATCTTAATCCCTTTGGAAGTTCAGCATTAAACTCTACTAGTACAACCGTGGTGGTCTTGTGATGTAGTACTCTTTTGATGCATTTGTGATGTAGTAGTACTTTTTTTGAAATGATATAGTACTATCTAAGAAAAGTACTCCCTCCGATTCACATTCATTTCACATCAAGAAATATGGATCAGAGTGAGGGAGTAAATTAAACATGGCATCTCGTGCATGAAGCTTGACATATCGATCAGGTTGGCTAGAATAGCAATACAATGCTGCTCATTAGGCAAATGCATGCCATGTACGATAGTATACATCCAGTAAAGAAGTCTATACTGACATAAAAAAACTACTTTGGGGATGAGAGTCAACTGGGGCATCTACAATATAGAAAATCTTGCTCGTGGATGATTTTGGCTAAGAGGGTTTTACTCACATTACACGTGCCACTTTCCTTGTCTGCAAAACAAGTTCCAATAAAGGGAGAGGAAAGAAGAGGGTATTGTGGGCGAGATTGAACACATTTTTTATGTGTTAAGCTGAGGCCTCGTTTAGATGAGGATTTCGACTTATGCCTAACAGCTCAACACACCCACAAATAATTCTGCTTGCGCGCACCACCATTCATTAAAATAACAATATTAGCTCGCAAGATTAAGAACGAAGTGAATTTAAGTAACTTGGTAAGCTTTTCAAGCAATATATTCAGAGAAAGAGCACACATGTTCGGCTCAAAATAATCATAAGAGAAGAATAATAAATCTAAGGCACCACATGGATTCATACCTTGAGTCGACGCTGGCTCGTAGAAGGGCGGCCGCGCCTCGAGGATGCCGGGGACGTCTCCACCTCGGTCTCACATGTGACTGCTTATCAGTGGGTGGTGCGCCGCGCCATGTAGAAGATCTATCAAGAGAGGAGAGCCTGATGACGCTACCGACGCCTCAACCTTGATAGCACCGACCTGTTGCTCCGCACCGAGATGCGCCACGTGCAAGATTTAGCGGATGCACCAATTTTAGAGATATGTCATGATCATTGTAACAAATTTCAACGTGATGATGATTTGATCTTGTACTCGGCCTTGAACATAAGAACTAGTACAATCTCACATTTTTTATCATTATCCTTTGCGAGATTTAGCGGATGCGCCAAATTCAGAGAAATATCATGATCATGGTAACACAATTTTCAATGTAATGATGATTTGATGTTGCACTCGACCTTGAACATAAGTACTAGTACGGTCTCACAAATTTGTATCATTATACTTTGCAAGTTTTAGTGGATGTGCCCATTTTCAGAGGTAGATCATGATCATGGTAAGTTGGTAACAAATTTTCAACGTGATGATGATTTGATTTTGCACTCGGCCTTGAACAGAGGTACTAGTACGGTCTCACAATTTTTTATCATTATACTTGGACGGTGGCCAAATTCAAAATCTCATAGCGGCAAAACTTCCCGCCCACAAAATACAAAAATTTCACACGCTTCCAAATTCCCATTCTACCCCTGTGGAGATGGCAGCAAAGTCGGTTGGTGGGGGGGTCTGCCCGTCATTTTTTGGATCACCACCTCCCTAGCCCGGAAACCCTCCCAAAAAAAAATACATTTCCTTCAGACCACCCACCGGAACTTCCCAAGTCCCTCTCTCCCACCTCCACGACCACCGCACCGGAACATCCCCGCCGGACTTCCCTGGCCTACCCGAGCCCTCGCGATCCTCGTCATCCGGCTGCCTGCCGGAGCCGCTTCATCGACGCCGTCATCAACCGGACCGGATCATCCCCGCCGAACCTCGAAACCATATGCTCATCCAGCAGTCTACCGCAGTCGCTTCAGCTGCGGTATCGTCCACCCCACCGGAGCCGCTTCGCCGGATCCGTCGTCCACCGCATCGTATCTTGCTCACCGACACCGCTGTGCATGAACCGGATCTGCTTCACCGGCGCCTTGCATGATCTAAACTCTTCTACTGTCGCTTTTCTATTGCTTGCCTGCAAGTTCTTGTTTAATCTTGGGGGAACCTGTTTGTGCTAACGACGCGCCGTTACGTTTTTGCAGATGAGATGAGTAATCATGAAGTGTAATGGCCGTCTCTCCAACCCCAAGTAGCACATGTAGCGTACTTCATCACCGGATCTATCAACCCCAGAAGATCTCTTTGTGACTCCCACAGAGTGCTTCTCCTAATGTAAGTCCCTTGTTTTAGCGCCATGTTCTGGGTTCAGATGCTTGTTTGTCTGAAGCTCTTTTTGTTCATTCCTAGCTATGACCGTAACACGTTGCTATTTTCTACTTCATTGCTAACTTTAAGCGATTGAACATTTTGGTTTGCATTCCCTGCTCTGTAGATGTAGCCATCATAACTTCTATCTTGCTCAGTCGTTGTTACAAAAATTATAGGTATTATAGTAACATCCTGCTATTATTTAGTTCATGGCCAATTTTAAGTAATTGCACATGTTGGTTCGCATTCCCTGCTCTATAGCTTTTGGCATCGTAACTTCTATATTTGGTTTACATTCCTGCTCTGTAGATCTAGCCATCATAACTTTATCTTGCTCAGTCGTTGTTACAAAAATTATGGCCTGCTACTATGTTGTTTGTGCCAATTTTTTACTCCATGAACATGTTGGCTTGCATTCCCTGTACTACAGGTGATGCCATTGTTTTGTATCTAGTTCATTGTAAGCTAACAAAGTAAGGACTTAGTTTGGCATGCTATCACTCGCTATCTAGCCTCGTAGTACTAATAAACTTGTCATACTACTAGATAATAATTTTGCGTGCCATCTTGTTCTTCAAAAGCTGCATTATTGACTTGTTTCTCTGACTTGGCATGACGCTCACATATGGAAAGCTGAACATATTGGTTTGCATTCCCTCTTATACAAGTTCACAGGTGATCCCACTATATTCTGTATCTGGTCCATCCTAAGCTCCAGCATTAACTATCCTCTATGTGTTGCTCATTACAAGTTTATATCCCGAAACATCTTGATTTGCATCCCCTTCACTATAAGTTCAGGAGTATTATTTAGTTCACGGCCAAAATGAAGTAATTGCACTTGGCACATGTTGGTTCACATTCCCTCCTCTTTAGCTTTTGCCATCGTAACTTCTATTTTTGGTTTACATTCCCCTGCTCTGTAGATGTAGCCATCATAACTTCATCTTGCTCAATCGTTGTTACAAAATTTATAGCCTGCTACTATGTTGTTCATGCCAATTTTGTACTCCCGAACATGTTGGTTTGCATGGGACTCGACAGTAGTAAGTCTCTTGTTTCATTCTAACATGCTCGTTATATTGGCTGTTGGTATGCGGCATGCACTCTTTGTTTGCTTATTGTGCGCATTACAATGATCTTGTTATAACGACGAAATGATGAGTTCCAAATTCTTTGGCAAACAATATTGCAGTGTCTTTGCGTTTCCATTGTTGCTGTCTTAACTTGTAATGTCTTTGTTTCAGATATAGGTGCTGCATGGACAACTTAAAAGATTGCCGGATCGCTTCATTGTATTGCTAGGTTTAATTACCATTCAATTTCTCTGGGTTCTGTAATATTTTTCAAAGCCTTGCTCGATGTAATATTTAGTTAGTTTTTATAGTTCTTTCGCGCATTTTTTCTTTGGTGCTTGTGGTAAGTGAGGCTATCCGACGTAAATCAATGTCGCGTAAATATTCTCGATATCTAAATCACGAATTCCTATCCCTTAGACGGCCCAATTAAGCGAAATCACATACGTGCCGGCCCGCAAAATCCTAAAGCGCCTTTTACGTCGGCATATAAACAAAGAACTAAACGGGCTGGCCCACTTACTTATTGGGCCAGCCCACTTGATTTACTGTGGACCCCACACTTTTATTGGGCCGGCCCACTTGCTTTAAGGTGGACCCCACCCACTACTGGGCCGGCCCACTAACTAGTTGGGCCAGCCCAATTGCTTTTGTGGTGGTCCCCACATACTAAATGGGCCGGCCCTTTAAGACGAAAGTGGGACCCACCTGTGTTTTTGGCCCGGCCCACCAGCGTGTTGGGCCGGCCCACTTGCTATATGGTGGACCCCACATACTAAATGGGCCGGCCCTTTAACAGGAAAGTGGGACCCACCTGTGTTTTTGGCCCGGCCCACTAGCGTGTTGGGCCGGCCCACTTGCTATACGGTGGACCCCACATACTAAATGGGCCGGCCCTTTAACAGGAAAGTGGGACCCACCAGTGTTTTGGCCCGGCCCACTATCTTCTTGGGCCGGCCCACTTGCTATATGGTGGACCCCACATACTAAATGGGCCAGCCCTTTAACTTGAAAGTGGGACCCACCTGTGTTTTTGGCCCGGCCCACTATCTTGTTGGGCCGGCCCACTTGCTATATGGTGGACCCCACATACTAAATGGGCTGGCCCTTTAACAGGAAAGTGGGACCCACCGGTGCTTTTGGCCCGGCCCACTGGCTTGTTGGGCCAGCCCATTTGATCAAATGTGGACCCCACGCACTAAATGCGCCGGCCCGATAGCAGGAAAGTGGGACCCACATGCTAATTGGGCCGGCCCAATAACTTCTTGGGCCAGCCCAGTTGCTTTAATGTGGACCCCACTTTGTAAATGGGCCGGCCCGATACCAGGAAAGTGGGTCCCACATGTCTTGTGGGCCGGCCCTTTTGCCTGTTGACCGGTCAATCGAGTGCATTCGGCCCGGCCCACATGCTTAGTGGGCCGGCCCATTAAAGTTTTGACCAGTCAACCTTAGAGGTTAGGCCCGGCCCACGTAACTAATGGACCAGCCCAGCTATATAGTTGACCGGTCAAACTAAGTCAGCTGGCCCGGCCCGCAAACTTAATGGGCCGAACCGCTTAAGACGTGGCAGGCCTCGTGTGGGCCTACCATCTACCATGGGGTTTCAGCCGGTTAACGCCGTTAACTGCCAGTTAACGGCGTCTGCCACGTGTCAGTTTGCATGACGTCAGTAGTCAACGGGCTCCTGGAAACACTTGGGCAACGGTCCGATTTTCCGTGGCGGAAGGGCGCCCAAGCGCGACGGACCGAAAAAATCGTCGTAGGACTTTGCCTGACGCAGTTTCCACAACAGAACCCATATCGTCGGGTTAGGCCCATAGGTGACGAAAAATACCCCTTAGCGGACGATTTTGAGACGTTGTCTATCAGAACTTTTCTTGTAGTGGAGAGTTGTGAAAATCTTGTGCTCTTCTTTCTTCGGGAAGAAATAAGGAAAAAGACGCGACAGACCTGCTCTGGCTTCAGCAAGGCCTTCGCGTGCTTCCTCTCCATGAAATTCAAGAAGAGAAAGCTCGTCAAGAAGCTGATCACCTTCAGGACATTCCAAGTCAAAATCTTGATGTGTTTTCCCTACAAAGAAGCAAAAGAAAGCTCGTCAAATATTGCGCAAGGATAAATTTGACAACCCGAAGAAGTAGCAGAGATTTGAGTACTTACTAACAAAACGTCGACTCTGCGATTGCAAACGACTTAGGATTTCTCTTTCACGAGCAGCTTGCTCAGCTATGTTGTCGCTCAAAGAAGTTTCCGCGTCATGAAGTCTTTGTCGAAGATCTTCAACAGCGGCAGCATCTGCTTCCGCTTTCTTACGAGACTTTTCACTTTGCTCCAGTTTACGAGCAAGAGAATCAGCACGCTTGTTGGCCTCTACGAGATTTTCTGACAAAATAGTCGACATCAATCAAAGTCATGATAAGAAATGATGGAGAGGTCATTTACCAGAAGAAGTAGCAAAATAGTACCTTCGGCTTTTTTTAGCATGGTCACGGTACCATACGAATTGGGTACCGAGACGGATGAATTCCTTCATCAAAGGCTAATAAAGAAAGATAGAGAAAGGAAGCATCAATAAGGTAAAAAGTTCAACAACAAAAAGTAAAATAGAAGCGAAAAACAAAAAAGAGTCGACAGCATTGAAATATTCGGCACAGAAGAGAAGAAGTGAACAACTTACATCATCCAAGGAAGGAGTCGTGGAGCTACCAAGTAGTAAGGTAGGCTCCTTGGCTGGCTCGACCCTTGCCCTCTTTGGCGAAGGGGCACGGGGGCTTGCAGGTGGAGTAGGATGCTCGATGTTTTGCTGAGGAGGCGAGGTTTCATCTCCATCAGGCTGAGCTTCAGAGAAAACTAAAGTGCGCGACGTACTCGTTCGAGCAGTCGCGTCAATAGGTTGATCTTCATCCTCGTCACCGCTACAATAAAAGGCGACAATATAAGAATCAACATAGACAAACACATCGAGAACAAACAACAAAGAGCAATAGAGAACTTATGAGCTGACAAGGGCATCCTCGTAAGGATTGAAAGTTGTCTTCTTTTCAGAAGGACCAACTTCTTCGACAGGAGGTGCGCCGGCCTTGGAGGTGCCAGAATCGGCACTTTCGTCCCTTCTCCTCTTGTTCCTTGGAGAAACAGCGGAAGGAAGGGAGCGTGTCGAGGAAGTGGCCTCAGACTCGGCTTCTTTTTCAGAGGAAGCCGCGGATTTTTGAGAACCCGCGACTTCACTCTCAGGGCGAGAAGTACCCTGGTTGTCATCAGTGACAACAGTACGTTCTTCGACTTCTCCACCTTCAGGAAGAGGAGGAAGAGAAGCTAGAACAGGGTGGTTCTGCAAAAAACAAGGAGTGTCGACAAAAAGTTATGCAAAAGACGCTAGCAAGATAGTAGTCGACAAATACTAAAAAATTGAGAGGACAAGATAGTAGTCAAGAGAAAAAATTACCTCGGGAAGGGCATTGGTGCCACTATATGGCTTAATGCGGCAAGAGGATGGAATAGTATCCTTCTTGCTGAGCGACGAGATTCTTCGGATCAGTTTCTCCAAATCCTTCACAGGAAGGTCTTTGGAGAGCCTGTCGATGTCTTCTTCACCAGCGTATATCCAAAGGGGATTTTTGCGAGCTTGGAGAGGCTGCACTCTAATCCTAAGGAAGTAGGCTGTGATCTGGATACCCGACAGTTCCTTGCCATGGGTGTTCTGGAGCTCATGGATGCGAGTCATCAGCGCCTCTGTCGCCAACTTCTCTTCTTCGGTGGCTTCAGCGTCCCAGGAACGGCGGCGAAGAATCTTGGCTCCTCCGTCGAAAGGAGCAATATTGTACTCCACTGAGTCGGAGCTTTCTTCGTGCACATAGAGCCATCTCTTGCGCCACCCTTGGACGGAGTCGGGGAACTTGACGTCGAAGTACTCGACATCAGAGCGAACGCAAATGACAACGCCGCCGATGTTATAGGTGACGTTGTGAGAGCCATTGCGCCGAAGGCAGAAGATGCGCTTCCACAGAGCCCAATTAGGTTGGACTCCGAGGAAGCATTCACAAAGTGTGATAAAAATCGACACGTGAAGGATGGAGTTGGGCGTCAGCTGATGCAGCTGTAGCCCATAGACAAAGAGGAGACCACGAAGAAACTCGTGGATAGGGGGAGAAAGACCGCGGATGAGGTGGTCAACGAAACTGGCCTGGTATTCGATTGGAGGCAATGGATAGCTTTCTTCCTTGGGGAAGCGCAGGGCATTCTCCTTCTTCGTGAACCCGAGCTTCTTCAGCAGGTTCATATCTTGATTGGAGATTTTGGATCTCTCCCACTCCAGATCTTCAGCGGCCATCTTGGACTCGGGCGTGCTGTGCCTGGTGAGCCGCGCACGCGGTGGCATCAACGAGAGTGGAGGAGAAAAGCGCGAGCGTGGTTGAGCCCAAGAGCTATGGGGCGCAATGGAGGATTTTGGCAGAGGAGAGCAGAGGAGCGGCGCGAGCGAAAGTGTGGAAGGAGGAAGACGATGACCTTAAGTAGAGGTGCGGTGAATCGACGCACCGTTGGATGTAGAAATTGTGAGATAGATGGTGTACACGTGGACAAGGGGTAAAAACGCAATTTCACTGAGAAGAGAAGGAACAGGCGCTACAGTGCGTGCGCCATGAAAAGTGGAGGACGTGTGTCCCCCACTTGCACGACATGTCAACTTGATGAGAAATTTGGGCCCGCAAGGCAGAGAGCGCAGTTCTCGCGTTTTTCTGATACAGTGATCGTGGCTATCATCAGCAATGATGTCACCTTGGCAAGAGAAAATCTCGGGTATGAAGCTTCATAAGAATGGCGACAGCAGAAGATTATTGATTATTCCGAAAGCCTTTGGTCAAATACAAGTTTTTGATCAAATGCTCGGGGGCTACTTTGAAACAATGAAAAACTCGAGAATGACAAAATAGAAATGGCGAGAGCCTATGATCAAATACAAGCATTTCCTCATAGCCTCGGGGGCTAATCCCATCGGGAGCGCTGGTTGCGCACCCGATATGTATGAAAATTTCGAGAAAGAAGGAAAATATAGCAACGTAAGGCGTTGAGCCTACACCCAATACAAGTCCTTGGCTGTAGCCTCGGGGGCTACTCCCATCGGGAACGCTGTTCGTGTGCCCGATGAAATTATAAAAAAAAAGGAAGAAGAAAAAGTGAGCATATTCCGAGTTATATAAATAACTCTACATATACTCCCATCGGGAGGGCAATATAAGTCATCCGTTGACTCAATAAAATGTGCTATTCCAACAGCCGAAAAAGCACTCGACAATATATTCTCAGAGCGCCAAAGTTGCGAACAATCTATGAATGCCGCAAAACTTTGCGAAGGTAAGACCCCAGATCCGTTCTGAGTGGCGTGGCGCCGTCTCTGACGTCGGTTTGCTACTTTTTTCCGTATCAACAGATACGAAGAAAAATCCTAACGGACGCGTTAGGTACCCGATAAAATATGACTGGGACTCGGTGGAATGGTAAGACCTTAAGAGGCACCTGTCGAAGTTTACACCAGTATCCCGAAATCATGTCTAGGGACGTGTTCTTGAAGTAGTTTTTTGCGGATTGCCACTAGAGCAGTTAACTATTACCTGATCTGTCAGATGAACTAGCCCCAACTACCATTATCCCTGTACAATATATAATTACGTATCCAAAGATATGTGATAAAGTTTGGCAGAGCTATTGAATGAATAGAAAGTTGGAGATTTTCCCTGATTCTGTGACTCAAGCAAAATCTCGGGGGCTACTGACATAGGCATCCCCAATGGGTCTGCCGAAGATGGTACCCGGGGTTTACTGAAGGCCCACGACTCGAAGAATAAGAAGAATCGGAAGCCCAAGTTACTTTTAAGGAAAGCTAGAGTTGTATTAGGAAATAATATTTGTAATCTTGCGGGATGAGTTGGAAACCCTCCCGGACTCTGTAACTTTTGTATTACGAATCCCTCAGCTCCGCCTCCTCTATAAGGGGGATTCGAGGGACAAAGAAGGCATCGATTCATTGTCTCACAAAACCCTAGTTTTCACATCGTCGAGCACTTTTCGGCTGAAACCTTCGAGATCTACTTGCCCTCTACTTCCGACTAAAACCCTAGTCTACAACTTGTAGGCATTGATAACTTAATCCCTTGTCACCTCGTGATACACACACAAAACCAGAAAACCTAACAACTACGCTTCAGTCTTCCGATCTTGACGTGTCCAGCGAGGTCACCGTGCACTTGCGAATCTAACAATGATACTCAAGGCACACGGTGAGATTACTCAAGTGTTGTCATCAAACACACAAAAATTGGGGTGTAAACTTTGCTCTTACAGCATTTTTATGCATTTTATGGAACTAACCTATTGACAAGATGCCACAGTGCCAGTTCCTATTTTCTGCTGTTTTTGTCTTTCAGAAAAGTTATACAGGAAATATTCTCGGAATTGGACGAAATGAAAGCCAAAGTTCCTATTTTTCCCAGCCCGAAGACGGAGTCCAAAGCAGAGATGGAGGAGGGCGCTGAGGCAGCCACACCACACCTGGGTGTGGCCCCTCCCTAGCAGTGCCTAGGGGTGATGTGGGCCCCTCGGGTGCCCACTGACCATGTCCTTTCTCCTATAAATTGCCTCCTGACGCAAAACCCCTAAATTAACCACTCTGTCCACGAAAAGTTATGTAGCTCCGCCGCCATCGAAGACAAGTTTCGGGGGACAGAAGTCTCTGTTCCGACACCCTGCCGGGACGGGGAATTTCCCCCGGAGCCATATCCATCGACTCCACTGCAATCTTCATCACTGTTGCTGACTCCCATGATGAGGAGGAAGTAGTTCTCCCCCCGAGGCTGAGGGCTTTACCGGTAGCTATGTGGTCTATCTCTCTCTCCCATGGTATGATCTTTATGTGATCATGAGCTTTGTAATCTAGTTGAATAAGTAGATGTTATTCTTCAACTATTATGCTACTCAAGTGGTTTTATTATGTGATCTCCGGAGACACCTTGTCTCGCGGTGTGAAGGTGGCAGTGGTGCACACCGTGTGTGTCTCTTAGACTAAACTTTACAGAAATACTTATAAATTGTGGTGTTTGTTAGTACTATCTTTGGATGCTCAAAGTGACAGAGCGGGGTGTCCCTAGATTTGGAACGTGACTTTAAGGAGTGCTTTTGCAGCCCTACGCGGTGAATTGGTGTTCGTTATCCAACCGGAGATTGGTTCAGAGTAGCATAGTGAAGAGATGATATTTATGTATTCAATTATGATATCATTGTTGAGAGTGTCCACTAGTGAAAATATGATCCCTAGGCCTTGTTTATAATCATTGAAACACCGTTTACAACCAGTTTTGCTACATGTTTGCTTGCTCCCATTTTTATTTCAGATTGCAATTACCACTTATAATCATCCATATTACTTGTATTTCACTATCTCTTCGCCGAACTAGTGCACCTATACACCTGACAAGTGTATTGGGTGTGTTGGGGACACAAGAGACTTCTTCTATCGTAATTGCAGGGTTGCTTGAGAGGGGTATCTTTGACCTCTACCTCCCTGAGTTCGATAAACCTTGGGTGATTCACTTAAGGGAAACTTGATGTTGTTCTACAACCCTCCGCACTTGGAGGCCTAACACTTTCTACAAGAAGAGAAGCATGCGTAGACATCAAGCTCTATTTTCGCTTCGTTGCCGGGGAGGTAAGGTAAAAGGTCCTCACATCCTCTGGCTACTAAGCTATCTTCTAGTATTGTCGATGGTGTGTGTGTGTGTGCTCGAAGTTATTTCCTTTAGATTCGGCAATTATATCTTTTTGTTTCTTGTTTTTATTTTCACTAGTTAGAGCTTTATAGTATTTATCTTGAGTTAGGACATGTGGTGTTTGAAGAGAAAATGTAAAAACCTATGGAATTTTATTTGCATTCTAATAGCAATGTTATTAGTATGAATGCTTTGAACACCATTATTGCTAATACTTTGGAAAAGTCTAAGCTTAGGGAAGCTAGTTTTTATGATCTTTTTTAGTTCACCAGCTTTAGAGGAGAAAATTTGCTCTGATGATATTTTATCTCCCATATGTGATAATTCTAATGATGCTTGTGATATTTTAAATCAACTTACTAAAAATATCCTTTTTAAAATACCTATGGAAATTGTTGAAAAAATCATGGATGAACGTTATGCAGGGGATGGATGTTGTCGTCAGAAACCCACCGGCGGGCAGCGACGGGCAACACCGTAGAGCCGGGAACAACCTAGAGCTGCGGCTGGCTGAGGTCCCTCCGAGCGACGGCCCGCAAAGCCTTCTGGTCACACGTCCGATGCTGATTGCAAGGGCGTGCCACCTGACCTATACCTGGTCAGGAAGGTGATGGAGATGCCTCGCTTAGTTTCCTGCATGGCATACACGTAAACATTAAATACGAGCCTCGATCGGCTCTCAGGTTATCCTGTGAATCGGCTCAAGGAGCCGATCCACCCATGATTCGTACGGGGTGCACGAATATATGGTGGTCCTGCTTGATCAAGATAAAGCTAATGAGATCTACGACGATTTAGGGTTTTCACCGCATAACCGGATCATCCTACTCCAGGTTGGGCCTTGCGGCCACGCACGGTGATCGTAAGCCGATCCTAAACAAGGCCTAAAAACCAACACGAAGTTGATCCCCGGAACATCCTGTTTAGGACTAGCGAACGACACCCTACGTGCCGCTGGATCCTCCCCCCCTTTGTAAGGCCTAACTATTGCAGATATTAAACTAATCCTTGTAGAACAAGGAGCAACCGTAACGGATCAGATCTACTAAATAATGATCAAGCGGGGTGCCGCCCCCACACCTAAGATAGGTGTGAGGGCGGCTAGACATGCAAGGGTTGCACTACGATAGCATGTTACGCGAAGAACTATGCTAACCCTAACACATCTATGATAACTACGTTGCTCGCCATCAACAAGGCTTCAGTACGAGCAACGCATGAACAACGTGGAGCTTGTGCTGCCTAGATCGCAAGATGCGATCTAGGCAGCATGTCGCTTACCGGTAGAAACCCTCGAGACGAAGGAGTTGGCGATGCGCCGAGATTGATTTGTTTGGTTGAACGTTGGTTGTTGTTTATTCCATAAACCCTAGATACATATTTATAGTCTAGGGGACTTTCTAACTTAGACGTGCACCTAACCGTGCACGGGTAAAATTCTAACTAACCGTCACGTATCCTAATATGTTACAGATACAAAGGCAAACTAGCCCAAACTCAGCATAACAGGCCGATTCACGTAATTCTTCCATATATAATCTTCAAGCCCATCTTGATCGTGGCCCACCTCTGACTTGGTCAAATTCTGGTGATAACACATGCCCCCCTGGTTTTGGAATTATCAATTCCAAAATCACTCCGTTTTCTCTTCGTCGGGTCATGTCATGGCAGAACCGTTGCAGTATCCTTTATCATGATGTCTTGTCTCCTCAACTTCTTGCAAAACTTGATAATTTTAGCACCATTTCCTTGGAAACCGCAATGGCTTTAAATCCCCCATTAGGCTCCTCCTTATTAAACTGTGCCGATTGACTAGCCTCCTTCATCCCCTTCCTCTGTTCTCGCTATCGGCACTAAAAAACCCTCTTTCCCTGTAGCAATGTCTTCTTCTCCCTCCGTCTCCTCCGGCCTTTCTTTCCAATCTTCTTCCCCAAGCGAGCCAATATCGGAGCCCGAGTGGGACTTCGATCTTATGTCAGACGGCGCCATGCCCCTGACCGATGAGGAGGGCGACCTCCACCTCCTCGTTGAAGGGGAACTGGAGAGCGAAAACGAGGATGACCTCTCCTCCTGGAGGAATCCCACTTCCTATGACAAGGAAGAGGAAGACGAGGATGCGGAGGAAGAAGAGGAGGAAGATGATTCCTCCTCCTCCACTGGATACCCACCGGCGAAGCGCCTCCGTGTTTGGGCAGATAGTGAAGATGACGATGACGACGCAGAGGAAGAAGCTCCGGTCGAGGGCTGGAGCAGCAGTGACGAGGAGTTCTCCGGAAGCAGCGCCGGTGACAGCTACGATGCCGACGACGAGGGCAGCGAGGATTAGTGACATAGCATCAGTAGTATGCGAGCAATCGGCTCTTCTTTTGTTCCTCTATGAGCAATCGGCTCTTCATTGTAAAAAACCCTCCTTTGTTAATGAAGAAGCATTTCCAGTCAATTGTTTTGCCGATAGTCAAAGTCACAAAATCTCCAAAAAAGAGCCGATGGCATCGCATCGGTCTCTATCATAAAAACACGAGTAACGTCGACCTAGCCGCCCTTCCAAACGGTAACCTGCGACCTCCACCTGAAAAGGCAAACTCAGATCCCCAAATCGCCGCCTGAGCAGTTCCAACCCACAACCACCTACACAGATCTCGACCGCGCCGCCCCCAGCTCCTTCAACGCATCCCATGGCGGAATCATCCAATACCGATACCACAGCTTCCGGACTGAAGGTAATCCTCAACCTCCTCTCGCCGTTCGACTTGACATGGGATTAATGGCAAACACCTGAATTAATGTCTCGTTCCGCTACTAATTTAGGTTTCAGACATTCTTCTGCCACATCCTTCTCTCGCAAATTCGATGTGCCTCGGTCCTCGTTCTTCTGAGAGTCCTGCCCTGTTAATTTCGTGCGAAGCTAACAGAATCCCCTTCGTGAGCCAGAACCTAGATCTGACTTCCTGGGCCGACTGCTTGCGAGCCTGGCCTAATCCTCCTGAGGGTTGGGTGGCATGGTACAATAGAGTATCAAAAACCCATTATGCCACCTGGGAAACCATAGGGATAGCCGATGCCCTGTCATTATCATTATCTCCTCTTGAGAAGAATGAAAACATCCTGAAAACCATCGGCTACTTCTGGTCTGATGCACTGAACTGCTTCATGTTTGGTCATGGCCCTATGACACCGACCCTGCTGGATGTGGCCATGATCACAGGGCAAGACATTGCATCCCCCAGCCCTTCTGCATTCAAACTGCCAAAAGTCCCTTTCACTCTTTCCTCTAAAAAAGAGTGTACCAGCTGGGGCGCCTATCTCAATCGTTATATGAAAACCAAAGGCCCCGTGACAGAGAGGGAGCACACAGCCTTCCTGAATTTCTGGCTGGAGCACTTCATATTCTGCGGCCCATCACTTGCTCCTACCAAGAATTACCTCTCCCTGGCCTATGAACTTGCTAAAGGCACCCAACTCGGCCAAGGCAAACTGTTTCTTGGAGAGATTTATCGATCCCTTCAACTGATGTCTGTCAAACTGTTCTCTCGAAAGACAGTTAAAACTGGCGGCCCTTGTGGTTCATTCAGTTGTGGGCCCAACTATACTTCCAAAACCAAATCCCAGACTTCCCATCGCTGACCACCTGCACCTTTCCGGATGTAAATGGAAAGGAAATTCGATGCACCAGCTACGGCCAAGCCCTGTATGGTCTCCCGGGCAGCAGGCTAATCCCCAAGGAAGCAGCAGGGTGGTTTAAGATTTTCTTCCAAGGTTTGGACAACCCCCTGTTCCACCCTTATACTGAATCAGCAAATTTTGAAAACCCAGTCTCTTTCCGATTGGATGACTTTGCCGATGACGCCAGCACACAGCATTTGTACTCCCTCATGATTCGTCCTTGCTTCCTCCCTGTTGGCATGAGTACCTCGAACCGGATCATCAAGCCCGGTTATGAGTGTTATCAACCAGTGGTAGCAGCCCGACAGCTTGGTCTCGGACAGGTGCCTCCACACTTCTTCTTACACCACCTGACAGCAAGTAGAGCTGAACTGCCTGACATCCTTACTGCCCAAAGGTGTTATACCTTCTTTGACGCTTTGGCCATCCCAATTCCCCACAACCTCCGTTTCTCCTTCACTACCGATGGTTTTGAAACTTGGTGGTCTATGTGGAAGACCCACGTCTTCAGGAGGGCTCTAGGACCGCTGCTGAGAGAGCTTGACGCCGAATATGACATCCCTGCAGACCAGGTACCATCACTTACGCATTTCTTGTAACCGTACCATGGTGATCGTCTGTGACCTGACTCTTTCTCCTGGCAGCAACAAGATGGTCCGGCTCCCACACAAGCCGACGGTTCCCCTTTCGTATTCCTTCCTCCGGCACCAGTGGTTCTCTTCTGCCAGAGTTCGCCACCCCTGAAGAAAGTCATAATGCAGAGTCAGCCGATTTCACCGAAATCGGCTACCAAGAGTAAAGCATCTTCGGGGCCAGTTGCCCCCCGAGCCTCGATTCAGGCGAGGACGCCAGTTAGGAAGGTGGCTGCCAGGAAAACCCTGAAGCGTAAGGCTCCTGCCCAAGAAAGCCCACGTGTAAGTTGGCTTAGACCCGTCCATATTTATCTGCCTTCAAGAACTTTTTACAATGCGCTCGTATTCCTTTTCTACAGACTTCCACCGAAGAAACCTCCAGCAGGGCCGAAGATTCCAGTCAGGGGGACTCGAGCTCGGGCAATTCTGAGAGGTCCACCACACAGAGCCAGACGGCTTCACTAGCGCCGGCTTCTAAGAAAAGGTCGATCACTGAACCTCCTGCTCCCCAAGCCCCGACCAGATCGGGGTCACGCACGAAGCGCCGCTGCGTCAAAAGGGCTCGTAAGAACCCACGAGCCTCTCCATCAAGCCAGGAGGTCTCAAACGTAATTATCTCCCCGGTCATACTTCATGCTTTCCCGTCGTCATAGGTGGATCGGCTAATCACTTCCTCTTGCAGGCCGAAGAAACTTCTAGCGGAGATGTTGAGGAGATACCGATGCCGTCCGCCACCCTGGACCTAGCCACCTCGGCGATCGCGGCTGCCCAAGTGGCTGACCCATCTCAGTCCACAGAAAAGCCGATCGTCACGACATCGGCTGTTCCTCCTACAATGGGAGAGGTATGCCTCTCCTCCTTGGCTCCATCAATTTCTTCATTGCATGCTAACTCACTTTGTTTGCCCTATCAGGGTTGTGATCTCTCGAGCTTGCTGACGTTCGATCCAGAATCCATCGAACCCACTCCTCCCAAGGCAAGCGGTGAGCCGAGTCCTAGTACGGTCCATGGTCCGCTCCAGCGTCTCAAAGACTTGCTTTCTGCCTCAACTGAAACTCTGATTGAAAATTCTGAGGAAGCCAAAGGCATCCTCGAGGACATCCAGCCCCATCTCCCTATGACACTACAAGTGAAGCTCTGGCCCGCTGTTACCCTGTCGGTCTTTAAGTCAAGGGTGCAATCGGCTCGACAAAGGATTACTCTTCGCCGCTCCCAGCTTTCGCTGAGAGCCGATATTGCCGAAAAGTGTCGACGGCTCAATGAAAAGAAGGCTGCTCTGGACGCCAAGACGGACACTTCTGCCAATCGCGCCGAACTCGAGACCCTGCGCAAGGAGCTGGAGAGTCTTGAAGAGAGGGTAAGGGTGACCAAACAGCTCATCCAGGACAAGGAAGCCCTTATTGCCCGTTCTCAAGATGAAGCAAAAGGCCTCACAGCCGATCTGAAGACCGATCTGGCTGAAATTCGTACCCTGAGCAATCAGCTGGTGACGGGTAAGGACGAGGATGACGAGGCTGAGATCGCTGAGGCGGATCGCATCCGTGTTGATGCCCTTCTCGCCCTCGGCGTATTTCTTCAGTAGGGCCCTCAGAGACAGATGATGTTTCGCTGGAATGGATCTTTCTGTACTTGCTACATCTGTACTTGCAAAGTGTTTTTTTTATTGGCCGATTTTCCATCGGCTTCTGACATTCCTTGCTCATGCGCCTGTCTGCTGATCATGTGCCTCCCCCGAGCCGAATCTGTCAGGTGACTGCAGATATCGGCTCTGTATCATGCCAAGGCACTGTATTTGCACGTCAGCTCCGTTGGGATTCGTGTAGCCGACGTGGCCGCCGTTCATTAGATCACCGTTGAACCCAAGCCGACCGTGTGGTGAGGATAATTTTAGCCGATTCGCTGGATCGAAGCGCTCCCTGAAGGCTTTGTAATATCCTTACATAGATCTTCGGGGGTCAACCCCAATGTTATTACTACACGGCCTTTGTCACGTCGATGCGCTTGCGTCCCACCGGGCGTGCCAGAATGTGTTGTCGTCAGAAACCCACCGGCGGGCAGCGACGGGCAACACCGTAGAGCCGGGAACAACCTAGAGCTGCGGCTGGCTGAGGTCCCTCCGAGCGACGGCCCGCAAAGCCTTCTGGTCACACGTCCGATGCTGATTGCAAGGGCGTGCCACCTGACCTATACCTGGTTAGGAAGGTGATGGAGATGCCTCGCTTAGTTTCCTGCATGGCATACACGTAAACATTAAATACGAGCCTCGATCGGCTCTCAGGTTATCCTGTGAATCGGCTCAAGGAGCCGATCCACCCATGATTCGTACGGGGTGCACGAATATATGGTGGTCCTGCTTGATCAAGATAAAGCTAATGAGATCTACGACGATTTAGGGTTTTCACCGCATAACCGGATCATCCTACTCCAGGTTGGGCCTCGCGGCCACGCACGATGATCGTAAGCCGATCCTAAACAAGGCCTAAAAACCAACATGAAGTTGATCCCCGGAACATCCTGTTTAGGACTAGCGAACGACACCCTACGTGCCGCTGGATCCTCCCCCCCTTTGTAAGGCCTAACTATTGCAGATATTAAACTAATCCTTGTAGAACAAGGAGCAACCGTAACGGATCAGATCTACTAAATAATGATCAAGCGGGGTGCCGCCCCCACACCTAAGATAGGTGTGAGGGCGGCTAGACATGCAAGGGTTGCACTACGATAGCATGTTACGCGAAGAACTATGCTAACCCTAACACATCTATGATAACTACGTTGCTCGCCATCAACAAGGCTTCAGTACGAGCAACGCATGAACAACGTGGAGCTTGTGCTGCCTAGATCGCAAGATGCGATCTAGGCAGCATGTCGCTTACCGGTAGAAACCCTCGAGACGAAGGAGTTGGCGATGCGCCGAGATTGATTTGTTTGGTTGAACGTTGGTTGTTGTTTATTCCATAAACCCTAGATACATATTTATAGTCCAGGGGACTTTCTAACTTAGACGTGCACCTAACCGTGCACGGGTAAAATTCTAACTAACCGTCACGTATCCTAATATGTTACAGATACAAAGGCAAACTAGCCCAAACTCAGCATAACAGGCCGATTCACGTAATTCTTCCATATATAATCTTCAAGCCCATCTTGATCGTGGCCCACCTCTGACTTGGTCAAATTCTGGTGATAACAATGGAACAGTCCATCCAAGTGATCACTTGTTGAAACTTAAAGAACTTTGTGAGTTGTTTAAGGTTGAAGGTTTATCAAGAGAAAATGCCATGAAGAAATTATTTCCATTATCACTTAAGGACAAAACAAGGGAGTGGTATCAGCTACTAGATGATCCTCATCATTCGAAGTGGAAGGATCTTGAATCTCTCTTTTACTCTAAATTTTATCCTCCTCATGAAGTGCATCTAGATAGGAATTATATTTGTAATTTTCATCCTCATGATGGAGAAATTATTGCCCAAGTTTGGGGGATATTGAAGTCACTAATGCTCAAATATCCCATTCATGAGCTCCCCAGTAATATTGTTATTAATAATTTTTATGCAAGGATTTCAGGATAGTACATGGACTATCTAGATGCTTGTTTAGAGGGATCTTTCACAAGTAAGGAGGTTGAAGCTAAGTGGTATCTTCTGGAAACAATTAAAAGCAATAACGAAGATTGGGATAATGGCAAAGGTAAAGAATCAGGTATAAACTATGAGTATGATTGCATTAAGTCTTTCCTTGAAACTGCTGATTTTCAAGAGCATAGTGCTAAATATGGTCTTGATCCTCAAATTATTGTTGATTGTTGTAGAGACTTTGCTTCTCATATTAATGTTCCTAAAGGAAATTGGGACATCTATCATGAACCTTTTAAAGACACTAGCATGAAAAATGAAACTATTATTAATGATTGCAATAAACATGCTCAAACTTCTGAAAGTACCATTTCTTATAAGCATGTTAATTTTTGTGGAGCACTTAGACCTTGTGAAAAGAATCAAATCGAATAAGAATATTGTATCCATCACAAGAATGAAAAAACTAGAATGTGGGACAGAGCTTTAAATGATCTTGGTGAAAAAGTTTGTGCCCTCTATCCTTTTGTTTGTGAACTTTGCTATAAAGTGGGTCATTTCAATTGTCAATGCTCAGGCTATGATAATATCTTTCAAGTCCAGTAAGTACTGCAAGTTTGTATTGTGATAACATGATCACTCCTAATCAGCATGACGAACTTACATTATTTTCGGGGTATGAAGAGTTATCAAGGAAAACTTCTTTGGTAGATATGAGTGGTTTTGATATGAATAGGGTCATGCATGGATCTCATCTTTATTGTGTTGATAATTGCCACACCAATACTTACATACAAATATTGTAAAAGATGAAAATTTACCAAATATGACAGGACTAATATGTGCTTTGTTCTTATTAATGAAAAAGTGGAATCCTCCAAAGTTTCTTCTATTGTTTCTGATAATAAATCAGGGCATGTGGAGAAGCTTCCTTTCAGGCCTCTCCCTCATAAAGAGGGGAAGAAGAAGAAGAAGAAGAAGAAGAAGAGGAGGAGGAGTAAAAGGAGAGAGGAAACGGTATCTTCCCCTAAACATGTTGCTCCTATTATAGTTTTTGTTAATGAGTCTGAACTCGATGATGAGCCTATGCCTGTTACCTAGGGTAGTGATCATGATTGGGAAAAGCACACTACTTTTGATATTGAAAATCTCTTGGGTACCAATTCTGAAAATGTTGATGTTAATAATTGGTGTACTGTTAGTACTATCCATGTTCCTTCCAATGATGATATGTTTACAAATGAACACACTTTTGAAGATAACTATTATATTTCTTATGGTGATACTATACCTCCAATATATGATGATTACAATGATGAATATGATATTTTCAGTCCACCTACTATTGAGGAGAAAATTAATTATGATTACAATATGCCGCCTATATTTGATGATTATGGTGATGAGAATAATAATCATAGCTATTTTGTTGAATTTTCTCCCACTACAATTAATAATAATGAATATGCTTATGTGGGTAGTAATAATTCTCTTATGCATGTGGCTCATGATAAGAATGTTTCATGTGATAGTTATATTGTTAATTTTATTCATGATGCTACTGAAAGTTATTATGAGAAATGGAAACATGGTTTTATGTATCTCAACAATATTACGTTTCACCTCTTTATGTTGAAATTTTTGAAGTTGCACTTGTTTTGCTTTCCTATGCTTGTTGCTTTGTGCTTCCATGACTTGTTTCTTTACAAGATTATTTTTCATAGGAAGTGGGGTAAACTTAAATTTGTTTTATATTTGCTTCTTGATGCTCTCTTTTACTTCAATTCATATTTCTTATGTGAGCATCTTCTCAAACTACTATGCCTAGATGAAAGGCGTTAAAGAAAAGCACTCTTGGGAGATAACCCATGTTTTATTTCTGTAATTTTTCTTGTGTTGAGTCTTGGAAGTTGTTACCTCTGTAACAACCTCTCATTATATTTTTTATTTCGTTTTTTGTGCCAAGGATGACCTCTAATAGGAAGAAGGTAAGATTTTGGGAAGTTGTTGTCCTGAAACAGATTATGTGATGTCATAAAAAAAATCGTATTCTCAACCAGAACGTCGTATTGATCTGACTATTTTTTAGTATATGCCCCAGGTTATTATGTAACTTTCGTTAGTTTTGCACTTTTCGATTTGAGCAACAGAGGATTTTCAAAAAAAAATTCTATCTTTACCCGTTGTTCCGTTTTGATAGATTTCTGCCAATATTTTCATTTGCCTCTTAATCTTTTTCTTTCTGAGTTATTTTGAGAGAAAGAGATTTTTGAAGAAGTTTCTACAGTAGCTAATGTTGTAATGGTGTTATCACCAGAATTTGACCAAGTCAGAGGTGGGCCACGATCAAGATGGGCTTGAAGATTATATACGGAGAAAATACGTAGATCGGCCTTGTATGCAAAGTTGGGCTAGATTGCCCGTGTATCTCTAGTTGGTAGATCGCATCTTAGATTAGAATATTGAGTTTTACCCGTGCACGGTTAGGTGCACGCCTAAATTAGAAAGTCCCCTGGACTATAAATATGTATCTAGGGTTTATGGAATAAACAACAACCAACGTTCAACCAACAAATCAATCTCGGCGCATCGCCAACTCCTTCGTCTCGAGGGTTTCTATCGGTAAGCAACATGCTGCCTAGATCGCATCTTGCGATCTAGGCAGCACAAGCTCCACGTTGTTCATGCGTTGCTCGTACTGAAGCCTTGTTGATGGCGAGCAACGTAGTTATCATAGATGTGTTAGGGTTAGCATAGTTCTTCGCGTAACATGCTATCGTAGTGCAACCCTTGCATGTCTAGTCGCCCTCACACCTATCTTAGGTGTGGGGGCGGCACCCCGCTTGATCATTATTTAGTAGATCTGATCCGTTACGATTGCTCCTTGTTCTACAAGGATTAGTTTAATATCTGCAATAGTTAGGCCTTACAAAGGGGTGGAGGATCCAGCGGCACGTAGGGTGTCGTTCGCTAGCCCTAAACAGGATGTTCCGGGGATCAACCTCGTGTTGGTTTTTAGGCCTTGTTTAGGATCGGCTTACGATCACCGTGCGTGGCCGCGAGGCCCAACCGTGAGTAGGATGATCCGATTATGCGGTGAAAACCCTAAATCGTCGTAGATCTCATTAGCTTTATCTTGATCAAGCAGGACCACCATATATTCGTGCACCCCGTACGAATCATGGGTGGATCGGCTCCTTGAGCCGATTCACAGGATAACCTGAGAGCCGATCGAGGCTCGGATTTAATGTTTACGTGTATGCCATGCAGGAAACTAAGCGAGGCATCTTCATCACCTTCCTGACCAGGTATAGGTCAGGTGGCACGCCCTTGCAATCAGCATCGGACGTGTGACCAGAAGGCTTTGCGGGCCGTCGCTCGGAGGGACCTCAGCCAGCCGCAGCTCTAGGTTGTTCCCGGCTCTACCGTGTTGACCGTCGCTGCCCGCCGGTGGGTTTTGACAGTCAACACATTCTGGCACGCCCGGTGGGACCAGCTTCTACATCAACCACATCGCCATCTACATCTGAGATGGCGGACGGCACGCCAGTCACGTACGAGGATCTGACGGACGAGCTCAAGAAGAAGTATGACGAGATCAAAGTCATCCTCGAAGCCGACCTCATCGGCTCTTTCCACAGAACCCGTTCACATGGCATCAGGTGGAAGGGGTTCTCGCCTAATGGTGCACTAGATGGGATAGACCTCTCTGCCCCGTCGGAAGAACGCACCAGGTCCTGCGGCAGGAGATCAACTACTTGGTGGCTCACTCGCTACACCGCCACTCTGAGAACCTGGTAAACACATTGGAGCGTGTCGCTCTTCGCGTGATCCAGGAGATCATGAGGCACCAGTACTCGCCGTCAGGACCAGCTCTCGGGACGCATCAAGGAGAGTTGCCACTCCAGTCCCGTCCACCGCTGCCATTTGCGTTGGCAGCACCAGAGGTGCCGGCTTCACCGGCATTCGTCGTCTACAAGATCGGTGGTGACCCTAGTGACTACCAGTTCTTGCCTGAGGCGCCTAAGGAGATCCCTCACGGGTACACGTGCACGTATGTGCCAGATTGTGGTAACTGGGCTCTCACAAACCAGGCCACAACATCAGGGACTTCTGGGAAAACAGGAGGAACGTCAGCGACAGAGCTTGAGAGCAGACGTGGCTAACTAAGTACGCCACCCCGACGAACCTCCAGAGCTCAGCTCCTGCAGCTTGGCTCGTAGCTGGAAAAGCAAACATGGCGGGCTAAGTCCGCCACCCCGGCGAATATTCAGAGTTCAACTCCTGCAGCCCACACGGATCAGATCGCATCGGTACCATCGAGAGACCAGTTCGGCATGGTGCCGAAAAGGAGGGCAATCGGCTATTCCAAGCCGTACCCCAACGACTACGAGATGATCCCGCTGCCACCTAAATATCGGCTCCCTGATTTCTCCAAATTCAGTGGATCAGATGGTTCCAGCTCCATCGAGCACGTAGGCCGATATTTGGCACAACTAGGACCGGCTTCGGTGTCGGATCAACTACGCGTGAGGCTCTTCTCACAGTCCCTCACGGGATCAGCTTTCGGGTGGTACACCTCGTTGCCACCGGACTCGATCCAGACTTGGAAGCAATTGGAAGAACAGTTCCATATGCAGTACCATTCAGAGGCTTCCGAGTCCGGCATTGCCGATCTAGCACAAATACGTCAGAAGCGTGGAGAAACTGTGACAGAATACATCCAGCGCTTCAGGAATCTTAGGAACCGATGTTATTCGGTTCGTATAACTGAAAAGGAAGCAGTCGAGTTGGTAGTAGCAGGCCTCGCAACACCGCTCAAGGACATGGCCTCCCAAGCAGACTATCCCTCATTGGCGCACATGGTTCAGAAACTGTCAGCGTATGAACAGCGCCACCCGGACCTGTACCAGGACAAGTTCAAGCGTGCAGTAGTCCTAGTCGATGCAGAGGAAGACGAAGTTTCTGCGGGAGATCAAGAGGTAGCAGTGGCTGAATGGACTCGGGGAGGAACCCCCGTGTCCTGCAAATGGGTAAAGCCACCAGGCCCGCCCAGGGGATTTGATTTTGACGTGACCAAGACTGAGCAAATCTTCGACCTCCTGCTCAAGGAGAAGCAGTTGACGATTCCTGAAGGTCTCAAATTCCCCACGGTGCAAGAGCTGAACGGAAAGCCATACTGCAAATGGCATAACTCGCTCTCCCATGCCACCAACGACTGCAGGGTATGGCGCCAGCACATCCAAGCGGCGATAGAAAAAGGGCGTCTAATTTTCAACCAGTACGCCATGAAGGTCGACACCCAGCCCTTTCCCGCCGTTAACATGGTAGAGTGCACTTACCCTGAAGGTTGCCAGCCAGGATCCTTGTTCAGCATCCACATGGTAGGACCTGGGAACCACTCTGGCAAAGATGGAGACGAGGGCAGCTGCTCTCGTAGCAAGGACACAGAGGAGGCCGTTCCACGCGATCGGCTCCGTCATGATGGCAAGCGCTACGTCACAGAGGGAGAAGTGAAGAACATGAGACATCAGCGACCCCTCTCTGATCACCTCCTCAACAAGTATGTGAGTCAGTATGACCAACGCCGACGATCCAGCGATGACGATGAAAGAGATCGTCTGGCTAGAGAAGCCAGAAGACATCGTCGGCACGATCACGATGAGGAGGAACACGAGCGCCGTGCCAAAGGAGAATCAAGGGAGCAAGACGACAGCGGCAGGCACTGGGACTGCCCCTTCTTCAGACACTGCTGGGATTCAGGAATGAGCCGATTGCCCACAATCGGCAATTGCCCAGAATGCAACCAGAAGAAGAAGGAGGCAGCCAACGTGTCTGTGTTCAAGCGCCTAGGGCCTCTCCCGCCACAAAGCAAACGCGCTGAGTCACCTCGTTGGGCAGATCTTGAGGATTCAGAAGACGAGGGAGAAGAAGAAGAAGACAGGTACCACCGGCCAAGGTGGTGCCCTGACGGACTCAGCCGTTCCCAAAAACGCAGGGTTCAGCGATTGCGCGGCCTGGAGGAAGCTGAAAGGGTATACTTGCATACGCTAAGGAAGGCACGACCTGATCTGGCTGCGAAAGTTCAGCGAACCCTGGATGAAGAGGGTCGTCCACGGAAAATGGAGTGGCGCCCCAAGCAAAGGAAAGCCGATGATGAAACATCGGCTGGTACAAACATGGTGCTCGTCCTTCCGACGGAGCTTAGTGCTCCACGATTATACGATGCACTCAAGGTGGACGACGGCAAGCGCATCAAGTCAGAGGTTGGGCTGGTCTTATCCACCAGCCTGACCAAGTAGCAAGAACAAACCGATGAGCAAACGGGGCGAGGCTGATCCTTGTGATCGGCCCCAAAAAATCATGAAGGGACATTACAGAACCTTCAGTCAGCGCTTCAATCATTATGGAGGCCGATCCCAGCAATCGGCCAAAAAATTATCTTCACCACATGTTCTGCTTGTGTTCAGCATCGATCTACTGGGCAGCGGTCACGTCGGCGGATGAAAGTCAACACAAATCCTCGCAGAGCCGATGTGCAAGTACAGTCCCTTGGCTAACCACAAAGCCGATATCTGCAGTCACCTGGCAGATTCGGCTCGGGGGGCATATAGTCAGATGAATATGTGCAGATAAACATGTGTAAACGTGTGAACAGCGGAACATTGGGAGCCGATAGGAAAAATCGACCAGTAAAAAATTTTTTTACAGCCGATGCGAGGGTATCGACTTCAGAACTAAGGAACAAAGCCGATGCGTGGCCATCGACTCAGGAGGTACAGTTGGTACAAGCAGAAGCCTGATGGAGCGGTTGTTGAGGTATGAGGAGAGGCTCTAATGGATAAATTCCTTCTCAAGACTTCCAAACGCCTTCTGCGAATTCAGCATATCAAGGGGACGGCTTGATCGATGTCACTTTCAGAGATTGTTACGTCCAGAGTTCCAAGGGAACAGGTTTGCTGATCTTCCCAAAGCTTTCAGTGCGTCGACTCTTCCGAAAATCAAGAGGCCCGGGGGGCAGCCCACCCTGAAAGTTCTCTGCTCTGGGGAGCCGATTTTGTTGGAATCGGTTGGCTCTGCATTACGACTCGGAAGCCGATAGTGGCAAATTTGGTTGGCTCACTGCTGTTCTCGCCTTGATGAAGGCTCGGGGGGCAACGGACTGCGTAGATATTTGGTTCTTAAGAAACCGATTGAGATTTTCATCGGCTGACCCTCCATCACGACCTCCTTCAAAGGGATTGGGCAGGTTTGAAGAGTATTGGTTTCAGCGTCGAGTCGTTTCAGCAGCGGTTCTGGGGCTCTTTTAAAGTGACCAAATTCATGATCACTCCGACGTCAAAGAAATAAAGAGCGGATTATGAGGAACCAATGCGTGGCAATCGGCTCGTTAAACATGGACCGAGTTAACAATCGGCTAAATTAGCATAAAAGGAATCGGCAAAGTCAAATTGGAGAAATTCTTCATAGATAAGCAAGATTTCTTACAAAGGAAGAGTCGATTGCTCAAGGGGAGAGGTACAAAAGAGGGATTTGCTGACCAAACTGCTACTACTAGACCTACACTAGTAGATCCTATCTACGGACCGTTGCTGCCCTCGTCATCATCCTCGGAGCTCTCATCGGCACTGCTGCCGATGGGCTCCTCGTCGCTGCTCCCGTAGCCCTCTACGGGAGCTTCATCCTCCTCATCATCATCGCTGTCATCGTCGTCCCACCACATGCGGAGGCGTTTCGCTGGTGGGTAGCCCTCGAGGGAGTCGTCGTCGTCTTCCTCCTTCTCTTCTTCAGAAGAGGGGCAGCCGTCCCAGGGGAACAAGTCATCCTCGCTTTCCGATTCCAGTTCCCCATCGACTAGGATCTGGAGATCTTCATCCCCGCTGGTCAGGGACTTGTCGTCCTCGGACCAGACGGAGGAGGCGTGGTCCTCCTGGTCCCATTCTTCTGGTGCGCGTACGTCCGGTGGCGTCTCGCGGGAGGAGGAAGACCCATAGGAAAGACCGGAAGAGGAAGAGGAGGAAGAAGACATGGTGGCGCAGGAGGGTTTTTTGGGTGCCGACAGCTAGAACAGAGGAAGGGGATGAAGAGGGCTAATCGATCGGCACGGATAAATAATGAGAAGCCTGGTGGAAAATTAATGCCATTGCAGTTTCTGAGGAGGTGGTGCCCAAAGACAACGGTCAAATCACGCGGAATAGTTGAAAAGACAGGGCATCATGATGAAGAATGCTGCGACGGTTCTGCTCTGCCATGACATGACCCGACGGGGAAAAAACGGAGTGATTTTGGAATTACCAATTCCAAAACCAGGGGGGCATGTGTTATCACCAGAATTTGACCAAGTCAGAGGTGGGCCACGATCAAGATGGGCTTGAAGATTATATACGGAGAAAATACGTAGATCGGCCTTGTATGCAAAGTTGGGCTAGATTGCCCGTGTATCTCTAGTTGGTAGATCGCATCTTAGATTAGAATATTGAGTTTTACCCGTGCACGGTTAGGTGCACGCCTAAATTAGAAAGTCCCCTGGACTATAAATATGTATCTAGGGTTTATGGAATAAACAACAACCAACGTTCAACCAACAAATCAATCTCGGCGCATCGCCAACTCCTTCGTCTCGAGGGTTTCTATCGGTAAGCAACATGCTGCCTAGATCGCATCTTGCGATCTAGGCAGCACAAGCTCCACGTTGTTCATGCGTTGCTCGTACTGAAGCCTTGTTGATGGCGAGCAACGTAGTTATCATAGATGTGTTAGGGTTAGCATAGTTCTTCGCGTAACATGCTATCGTAGTGCAACCCTTGCATGTCTAGTCGCCCTCACACCTATCTTAGGTGTGGGGGCGGCACCCCGCTTGATCATTATTTAGTAGATCTGATCCGTTACGATTGCTCCTTGTTCTACAAGGATTAGTTTAATATCTGCAATAGTTAGGCCTTACAAAGGGGTGGAGGATCCAGCGGCACGTAGGGTGTCGTTCGCTAGACCTAAACAGGATGTTCCGGGGATCAACCTCGTGTTGGTTTTTAGGCCTTGTTTAGGATCGGCTTACGATCACCGTGCGTGGCCGCGAGGCCCAACCGTGAGTAGGATGATCCGATTATGCGGTGAAAACCCTAAATCGTCGTAGATCTCATTAGCTTTATCTTGATCAAGCAGGACCACCATATATTCGTGCACCCCGTACGAATCATGGGTGGATCGGCTCCTTGAGCCGATTCACAGGATAACCTGAGAGCCGATCGAGGCTCGGATTTAATGTTTACGTGTATGCCATGCAGGAAACTAAGCGAGGCATCTTCATCACCTTCCTGACCAGGTATAGGTCAGGTGGCACGCCCTTGCAATCAGCATCGGACGTGTGACCAGAAGGCTTTGCGGGCCGTCGCTCGGAGGGACCTCAGCCAGCCGCAGCTCTAGGTTGTTCCCGGCTCTACCGTGTTGACCGTCGCTGCCCGCCGGTGGGTTTTGACAGTCAACAAATGGATGATTGACTTATGTTAGAACTGAACAAAAGCGGATTTTTTATTTTGATTGCACTAATTGTGCTAATGAAAATTGTATGATGTTTTGTATGAAGGAAGTTTTCAAGTGTAGGGAGAGAAGAATGATGTGATGAGATGAAGTATGGACAAAAGCTCAAGCTTGGGGAATTCCCATGTCACTCCAAGAAATATCCAAGAGGTACAAGCGTCAAAGCTTGGGGATGCCCAAGGCATTCCCTTCTTCATCAACAAAAGTATCAGGTCATCTTTCAAGACACTATATTTGTATTGCTTCATATACTATGTGTTGTTCTTGGAGCGTCTTTATTTTTGTTTTAGTTTTCTTTCGTTTTGTTTGTTGTAATCAACTTGGTTTGATCCTAGCATTCTTGTGTGGGAGAGAGACACACTCCATTTTCATTGCATAGAACACTCTAGTTTTCGCTCTTATTGTTCTGCGAGTGCTCTCTTTTGCTTGAACTGCGTTTAGCTCTTGTTTTCCACTCTTATTTTGTTCAGAGCTTGTTAGTTTTCTTTGGTTAGGTATTATTATATCTCTGGTCTTTATTGATTATTATATATGAGAGTTATTTCAAATAAATTGATTGGTGTTGGAGACGAGTAAAATATTTCATGCTTATAGTGGTGCAAAAGGAAGCTTGTTTAGACTGTGGCTTAGACTTTAGCATGTCATGTTAGATGTTATTTTAATTATATTCTTAGTGGTTATTGTTGTATCATGACTTGTCTCAAATAACTGAGAGTGCTTAATGTGCCATTGAAAGAATCATGTGTTGTTTCTATCATACAAAAACATAATATTGTGGTATTCTCCTTTGATGCTTTATTGGGTTGACTTGGCACATTCTTACATCATGTTATGACTATCAACCAGTCACCTCAAGCCTCTAAGATCATTTAGTTGTTTACTTGTAATATCACTTTATGCTTTCATTAATAATGTTTTGTCGCTATGCATGATTATGGCCATTATTGCTCTCTTAGTTGGTCGCTCCCAGTCTTTTGCTAGCCTTCACCAGTACTGAGTATGAGCTCTACTCGTTCATCCAACTCCCAAAAACCAAAGTTGCCATTGTGTCCACCATACCTACCTATATGTGGTATTTCACCGTCACTCCAAAGTGAATTGCTTGTGTGCTACCTTTAAACCTTCAAAAATTATTACTTGTTTTGTGTTCCTGTTTAAGCTCATGAGGAAGTGTTGAATGCTTTATTATCTCTTTCATGTTTATTTTGGCTTCACACCTTGACTAGCATGCATAATTGTTGGAGATATGCCCAAGAGGCAATAATAAAATGATTATTATTATCTTTATGTTTATGATGAATGTTTGCATCCCATGCTATAATTGTATTAACCGAAACATTGATACATGTGTATTATGTAAACAACAAGGAGTCCCTAGTAAGCCTCTTGTATAACTAGCTTGCTGATTAATAGATGATCATGGTTTCGTGATCATGACCATTGGATGTTGTTAATAACAAGGTTATGTCATTGGGTGAATGATATAATGGACACACACCCAAATAAGCGTAGCATAAGATCAAGTCATTAAGTTCATCTTGCTATAAGCTTTCGATACACAGTTACCCAGTCCTTCGACCATGAGATCATGTAAATCATTTACACTGAAAGGATGCTTTGATTACATCAAACTCCATTGCGTAGATGGGATTAAGTATTCGGAAAATGTGAATTGAGGCATATGGATCAAGAGTGGGATTTGTCCATCCCGATGATGGATAGATATACTCTGGGCCCTCTCGGTGGAATGTCGTCTAATTTGCTTGCAAGGATGTGACTAGGTCACCAGAGATGACATACCACGGTACGAGTAAAGAGTACTTGTCGGTAACGAGGTTGAAGTAGGTATGGAGATACTGATGATCAAACCTCAGACAAGGAAAGTATCGTGTGACAAAGGAAATTGGTATCGTATGTTAATGGTTCAATCGATCACTAAGTTATCGCTGAATGTGTGGGAGCCATTATGGATCTCCAGGTCCCTCTATTGGTTATTGGTCGGAGAGGAGTCTCAATCATGTCTGCATAGTTCACGAACCGTAGGGTGACGCGCTTAAGGTTCGATGTTGCATAAGTAGATTTGGAATATGAGAAGGAGACCGAAGTTTGTTCGAATTCTCGGATGGGATCCAGAACATCATGAGGAGGTCCGGAATGGTACGGAGAATAAGATTCATATAAGGGAAGTTGATTTCTAGGTTTCGGAAAAGTTCGAGATTTTACCGGTGAAACACCAGGAAGGTTCTAGAAGGTTCGAGGGTTAGTCTCACATACATCTCGTTGCTTCGATCTTAATAGATTAGATCTTGCTTCTTCCTAGATTGGATCTTGGTTTTTGTTCATGTTCACGATAGAATTTTTTCATGATACGTTGCCAAGAGTGGTATCAGAGCCGTGTCTATGCATAGATCTGTTGCACGAGTAGAGCACAATGGTTATTGTGGGCGTTAATGCTTTTTTGTTTTTAGTTAGTGTACTTTGCATCTTGCGGGATGGTGGGATGAAGCGGCCCGGGCTAACTTTACATGACCGCGTCTCATGAGACTTGCTCCACGCTTGACATGCAACTTGTATTGCATAAGTGGCTTTGCGGGTGTCTGTCTCTCTCACCATAGTTAAGATTCAATCTACTCTTTCTATTGACAACACTAGTATCACCGTTGTGGTTCATGTTCATAGGTAGATTGTATCTTACTCGAAAACCCTAAACCACGTAAAATATGCAAACCAAATTAGAGGTGTCTAACTTGTTTTTGCAGGGTTTGGTGATGTGATATGGCCATGATGTGATGATGATTATATTTGATGTATGAGATGTTCATTATTGTATTATGGCAACTGGCAGGAGCCTAATGGTTGTCTTTAATTTTTGTTAAAGACCTGCGTGTCTATTCATCATGTAATAGCTTTATTTCAAGTAGTTGTTATAGTAGCTATAAGTGATGGACAAACATGAAGCGGCGCCACTGACCTTGACGCCATGCTGGTGATGATGGAGATCATGTTCGTGCTTTGGAGATGGAGATCAAAAGCACAAGAAGAAAGGCCATATCATATCACACATTATGAATTGCATGTGATGTTAATCCTTTATGCATCTTATTTTGCTTAGATCGTGACGGTAGCATTATAAGATGATCCCTCTAACTAAATATCAAGATAATAAAGTGTTCATCCTTAGTATGCACCGTTGCTAAGACTTGTCGTTTTGAAGCATATCGTGATGATCGAGTGTGATAGATTCTACATGTGCATACAACGGGTGCAAGCCAGATTTGCACACGCGGATACTAAGGCAGCATTGACGAGCCTAGCATGTACATACATGGTCTCGGAACACGGGATACCGAAAGGTAGAGCATGAGTCATATGAATGATATGATGAACACTTTGAGTGTTTGCCTTTGAAACTACATCTTTTCTCGTGAAGATCGGACTTGGTGTAGTGGATTTGGTTCGTGTAATCACAAAGACAATGTGAGGGATGTTGTTTTGAGTGGGAGTTCACTTAGTTAATTAAAGAATTAAAATTGAAGTCAATTTATCATAAACTTAGTCTAAACTCTTTGCAAATATGTTGTAGATCATGGTGGGCCCCACCATCAATTTTAATCAGTTCCTAGAGAAAGAAAAGCTTAAAAGCAATGGAAGAAACTTCACTGACTGGTTCCGTCATGTGAAGATTTTCCTCACTGGTGGAAACCTGCAATATGTGCTCGATGCACTGCTAGGTTCCCCACCTGCCTTGACTGCTACCGATGAAGTAAAGAATGTTTACCAGACTCGGAAGACTCAGTACTCCAAGTTCAGTGCGCCATCCTATGTAGTCTAGAGGCAGAGCTTCAAAAGCGTTTTGAAAACCACGACCCCTATGAGCTAGTCCGTGAGCTCAAAGCTATCTTTAAAACTCATGCGGCCGTGGAAATCTATGAGGCCTCAAAACATTTCTTTGGATGCATGATGGAAGAGGGTAGCTCCGTTAGCGAGCACGTGCTTAAGATGTCTGGGCACGCGAAGAAGCTCAGTGACTTGGGAATTGTGATTCCTAACCAGCTGGGTATTCATCGTGTCCTCCAATCACTGCCACCTAGTTACAAGAACTTCGTGATGAACTACAACATGCAGAACATGAACAAAGAGTTACCTGAACTCTTCTCCATGCTAAATTCTGCTGAGGTGGAGATACAGAAAGAGCACCAAGTGTTGATGGTCAACAAGACCACCAGTTTCAAGAAGCAAGGCAAGCCTAACAACAAGGGCTACTTCAAGAAGGGCGGCAAGAAAGCTGTTGCACCTCCTAAGAAGCCCAAGGCTGACCCTAAGCCTAATACTGTGTGCTTTTACTGCAAGGAGGAAAGGCACTGGAAGCACAATTGCTCCAAATACCTGGCTTATCTGAAGAGCGGCCACGTCAAGAAGAAAGGTATATTTGATATAAATGTTATTGATGTCTATCTTACTGGTAATCATAGTAGTGCCTGGGTATTTGATACTGGTTCGGTTGCTCACATTTGTAACTCGAAACAGGAACTTCTAAATAAACGAAGACTAGCAAGGGGCAAGGTGACGATGCGCGTTGGAAATGGATCCAAGGTCGATGTGATCGCCGTCGGCACGCTCCCTCTACATCTACCTTCGGGATTAGTTTTAAATCTGAATAATTGTTATTTGGTGCCTGCGTTGAGCATGAACATTATATCTGGATCTTGTTTAATGCAAGACGGTTATTCATTTAAGTCAGAGAATAATGGTTGTTCTACTTATATGAATAATATATTTTATGGTCATGCGCCTGAGATGAAAGGTTTATACTTGTTAAATCTTGATAGTAGTGATACACATGCTCATAGCATTGATGCTAAGCGAATTAAATTGAATGATAATTCTACTTATATGTGGCACTATCGTCTTGGTCATATTGAAGTGAAGCGCATGAAGAAACTCCATTCCGATTGACTTCTTGAATCACTTGACTTTGAGTCACTTGATAGATGCGAAGCATGTCTAATGGGAAAAATGACTAAGACTCCATTCTCTGGTTCAATGGAGCGAGCTATAGACTTACTGGAAATCATACATACCGATGTGTGCAGACCAATAAGTGTAGCATCGGGCGGTGGTTATCGTTATGTTCTAACCTTCACTGATGATCTGAGTAGATATGGGTATATTTACTTTATGAAAAAAAAGTCCAAAACTTTCGAGAAGTTTAAGGAATTCCAAAGTGAAGTAGAAAATCAACGTAACAAGAAGATTAAGTTTCTGCGTTCTGATCACGGAGGTGAAGATCTAAGTCATGAGTTTGGCACGCATTTAAAGAAATGCAGAATACTTTCACAGTTGACACCGTCGGGACCACCACAGAGAAATGGTGTGTCCGAACGTCGTAATCGAACTCTCTTAGATATGGTTCGATCTATGATGTCTCTTACCGATTTGCCGTTATCATTTTGGGGTTACGCATTAGGGATAGCCGCATTCGCTTTAAATAGGGCACCATCTAAATCAGTTGAAACGACACCATGTGAATTATGATTTGGTAGAAACCAAAGCTGCCGTTCCTTAAAGTTTGGGGCTGTGAAGCTTATGTAAATAAGTTACAACCGGACAAGCTAGAACCCAAAGCGGAGAAATGCATCTTCATAGAATACCCTAAAGAAACAATTGGGTACACTTTCTATCACAGATCCGAAGGCAAAATCTTCGTTGCCAAGAACGGATCCTTTCTTGAGAAGGAGTTTCTCACTAAAGAAGTGACTGGAAGGAAAGTATAACTCGACGAGGTTATTGAACCTTCTCTCATAGATCAGAGTAGCGCAGTGCCGGAAGATGTTCCTGTTCAGCCTGCACCGATAAGAGAGGAAGCAAATGATGATGATCATGAAACTTCGAACGGAGAAGCTACTAAACCTCGCAGATCGACGAGGGATCGTACCACTCCTGATTGGTATGATCCCTGTCTAAATGTCATGATGGTGGATAACAATGATGAAGACCCTGTGATGTATGAGGAAGAAATGATGAGCTCAGATTCCAACAAATGGCAAGAGGCCATGAAATCTGAAATGGGATCCATGTATGATAACCAAGTATGGACTTTGGTAGACTTACCTGATAGCTGCAAGGCTGTCGAGAATAAATGGATCTTCAAAAGAAAAATAGACGATGATGGTAATATTACTGTCTATAAAGCTCGACTTGTCGCGAAGGGGTTCCGATAAATTCAAGGAGTTGACTACGATGAGACTTTCTCACCTGTAGCGAAGCTAAAGTCTGTGAGGATTTTGTTAGCAATAGCTGCATTTTCGATTATGAGATTTGGCATATGGATGTCAAAACGGCGTTCCTTAATGGTGACATTGAGGAAGAGTTGTATATGGTACGACCCAAAGGTTTTGTCGATCCTAAAAATGCTGACAAGGTATGCAAACTTCAGCGTTCCATTTATGGACTGAAGCAATCATCCCGGAGTTGGAACCGATGCTTTGATAAGGTGATCAAAGACTTCGGGTTTATATAGACTCATGGTGAGGACTGTATTTACAAGAAAGTGAGTGGGAGTTCTGTAGCATTCCTGATATTATATGTGGATGACATATTACTAATTGGAAATGACATAGAACTTCTAAGCAGTGTTAAAGTTATTTGAATAAGTGTTTTTCAATGAAAGACCTTGGTGAAGCAGCGTACATTTTAGGCATCAAGATTATAGAGATAGATCAAGACGCCTAATAGGGCTTTCACAAAGTACATACCTGGACAAGATTCTAAAGAAGTTTAGAATGGATGAAAGCAAGAAAGAGTTCTTGCCTATGTTGCTAGGCAAGGTCTTGAGTAAAACTCAAGGTCCAGCTACGGCAAAAGAAAGAGAGAGGATGAACATCCCCTATGCCTCGGTAGTAGGCTCTATCATGTATGCCATGCTGTGTACTAGACCGGATATCGCACATGCTGTTAGTTTGACCAGCAAATATCAGAGTGATCTAGGAATGGAACACTGGACAGCGGTCAAGAATATCCTGAAGTTCTTGAAAAGGACTAAGGATATGTTTCTTTGTTATGGAGGTGACCAAGAGCTCGTTGTAACCAGTTACACCGATGCTAGTTGGAACACTGATTCTGATGACTCTAAGTCTCAGTATGGGTACGTGTTTATATTGAATGGTGCTGCAGTAGGATGGATGAGTGCCAAGCATTGCACGGTGGTGAAATCTTCAACTGAATCTGAATACATAGAGGCTTCGGAGGCTTCATCGGAAGCAATCTGGATGAAAAGGTTCATTACTGAGCTTGGTGTGGTTCCTAGTGCATTGGACCCATTAGTCATCCCTTCTGACAACATGGGTGCCATTGCCAATGCACAAGAACCAAGGTCACACAAGAAGCTGAAGCATATCAAGCTACGTTTTCATGGATTCGCGAGTACGTCGAAGATGGTGACGTAAAGATTTGCAAAGTAGACACAGGTCTGAATGTGGCAGATACATTGACTAAATTAAGCTCTCCCTAGGGCAAAGCATGACCTACACCAGAACGCCATGGGTGTTAGGTACATTACCATGTAATCTAGATTATTGACTCTAGTGCAAGTGAGAGACTGTTGGAGATATGCCCAAGAGGCAATAATAAAATGGTTATTATTATCTTTATGTTTATGATGAATGTTTGCATCCCACGCTATAATTTTATTAACTGAAACATTGATACATGTGTGTTATGTAAACAACAAGGAGTCCCTATTAAGCCTCTTGTATAACTAGCTTGTTGATTAATAGATGATCATGGTTTCGTGATCATGAACATTAGATATTGTTAATAATAAGGTTATGTCATTGGGTGAATGATATAATGGACACACACCCAAATAAGCGTAGCATAAGATCAAGTCATTAAGTTCATCTTGCTATAAGTTTTCGATACATAGTTACCTAGTCCTTCGACCATGAGATCATGTAAATCACTTACACCGGAAGGATGTTTTGATTACATCAAACGCCATTGCGTAAATGGGTGGTTGTAAAGATGAGATTAAGTATTCGGAAAATGTGAGTTGAGGCATATGGATCAAGAGTGGGATTTGTCCATCCCGATGACGGATAGATATACTCTGGGCCCTATCGGTGGAATGTCGTCTAATTAGCTTGCAAGCATGTGACTAGGTCACAAGATATGACATACCACGATACGAGTAAAGAGTACTTGTCGGTAATGAGGTTGAACTAGGTATGGAGATACTGATGATCAAACCTCGGACAAGTAAAGTATCGCGTGACAAAGGGAATCGGTATCGTATGTTAATCGTTTAATCGATCACTAAGTTATCGCTGAATGTGTTGGAGCCATTATGGATCTCCATGTCCCGCTATTGGTTATTGGTCGGAGAGGAGTCTCAATCATGTCCACATAGTTCACGAATCGTAGGGTGACACGCTTAAGGTTCGATGTTGCATAAGTAGATTTGGAATATGAGATGGAGACCAAAGTTTGTTTGGAGTCTCGGATGGGATACAGGACATCACGAGGAGGTCTGGAATGGTCCGGAGAATAAGATTCATATAAGGAAAGTTGATTTCTAGGTTTCAGAAAAGTTCAGGATTTTTCCGGTGAAAGACCAGGAAGGTTCTAGAAGGTTCCGAGGGTCCATCATGGGGCCAACGACCCTAGGAGGGCAAACATGGGCCGACGGGGTGCTGACTTGCCCTAATGGGCCAGGCGCACCAAGCCCCAAGGCCCAGGCCAGCCACCCCTTAGGGTTTCCCAAAACCCTAGGGGGATCAACTTGGGGGGGGGGAAGAAATCCCCTCCCCGCTCTTGGCCGCCGGCCCTAGATGGGATGGGGGCGCAGGGGGCCACCCCAACCGACCCCCCCCTATATAAAGAGGGGAGGGGCAGGGGGCGCAGCTCACCCCTTACACCAAAGTCTGCCGCCCCCTCTCGCCTCCACCGCAAGTCTGCTCCGGCTTAGGCGAAGCCCTCCAGCTTTTGTCCTCCACCACCACGCCGTCGTGCTATTGGATTCCGAGGGGATTGATACGTCTCCGACGTATCGATAATTTCTTATGTTCCACGCCACATTATTGATGATATCTACATGTTTTATGCATACTTTATGTCATATTTATGCATTTTTCGGCACTAACCTATTAACGAGATGCCGAAGAGCCAGTTGTTGTTTTCTACTATTTTTGGTTTCAGAAAGCCTAGTAAGGAAATATTCTCGGAATTGGACGAAATCAACGCCCAGGGGCCTATTTTGCCACGAAGCTTCCAGAAGTCCGAGGGAGAGACGAAGTGGGGCCACGAGGTGGTGACACACCAGGGCGGCGCGGCCTGGCCCTTGGCCGCGCGGCCCTGCTGTGTGGAGCCCCCGTGACGCCTCTTGACCTGCCCTTCCGCCTACTTAAAGCCTTCGTCGCGAAACCCCCAGTACCGAGAGCCACGATACGGAAAACCTTCCAGAGACGCCGCCGCCGCCAATCCCATCTCGGGGGATTCAGGAGATCACCTCCGGCACCCTGCCGGAGAGGGGAATCATCTCCCGAAGGACTCTTCACCACCATGGTCGCCTCCGGAGTGATGAGTGAGTAGTTCACCCCTGGACTATGGGTCCATAGCAGTAGCTAGATGGTCGTCTTCTCCTAATTGTGCTTCATTGTCGGGTCTTGTGAGCTGCCTAACATGATCAAGATCATCTATCTGTAATGCTATATGTTGTGTTTGTTAGGATCCGATGAATAGAGAATACTATGCTATGTTGATTATCAATCTATTATCTATGTGTTGTTTATGATCTTGCATGCGCTCCGTTATTAGTAGAGGCTCTGGCAAAGTTTTTGCTAGTAACTCCAAGAGGGAGTATTTATGCTCGATAGTGGGTTCATGCCTCCATTAAATCTGGGACAGTGACAGAAAGTTCTAAGGTTGTGGATGTGATGTTGCCACTAGGGATAAAACATCGATGCTATGTCTAAGGATGTAGTTGTTGATTACATTACGCACCATACTTAATGCAATTGTCTGTTGTTTGCAACTTAATACTGGAAGGGGTTCGGATGATAACCTGAAGGTGGACTTTTTAGGCATAGATGCATGCTGGATAGCGGTCTATGTACTTTGTCGTAATGCCCAATTAAATCTCACAATACTCATCATAACATGTATGTGCATGGTCATGCCCTCTTTATTTGTCAATTGCCCAACTGTAATTTGTTCACCCAACATGCTTATTCTTGTGGGAGAGACGCCTCTAGTGAACTGTGGACCCCGGTCCATTCTTAACATCGAATACAATCTACTGCAACACTTGTTCTACTGTTTTCTACAAACAATCATTTTCCAGACTATACATCTAATCCTTTGTTACCGCAAGCCGGTGAGATTGACAACCTCGCTGTTACGTTGGGACAAAGTACTTTGGTTGTGTTGTGCAGGTTCCACGTTGGCGCCGGAATCCCTGGTGTTGCGCCGCACTATACTTCGCCGCCATCAACCTTCAACGTGCTTCTTGGCTCCTACTGGTTCGATAAACCTTGGTTTCTTACTGAGGGAAAACTTGCCGCTGTACGCATCACACCTTCCTCTTGGGTTTCCCAACGGTCGCGTGCTGTACGCGTATCAAGACTGTTTTTTGGCGCCGTTGCCGGGGAGATCAAGACACGCTGCAAGGGGAGTCTCCACTTCCAATCTCTTTACTTTGTTTTTGTCTTGCTTTGTTTTATTTACTACTTTGTTTGCTGCACAAAATCAAAATACAAAAAAATTAGTTGCTAGCTTTACTTTATTTACTGTCTTGTTTGCATTCTCCATATTAAAAACACACAAAAATTAGTTACTTGCATTTACTTTACTTACTTCATCATGTTTCCTATTAATTTTACTGTAAAAGATATACATGTGGGACAAGGGTCTATAATTGGTAGAGATAATATAGAAGAATTTTTCACCCATGTTAGTATGCAAGAAGATCTTAAAGATATACCCCTGGCAAAAGCTGTCCCTACTTATGAAGATGCCTCTGTTTGTTTGGTACGCATGGTGGAAGCTAGATTTATTAGTCTCAACCCCATGATTCAACACATGTTTCTTACACTTTCTGATATGGAGAGGGGAGAGAGGAGAGATTTTGTTTTAAAAGTCCTAGTGCGAGAATTTGAGGATATAGCCAAAGAAGCTAGAAAAGTTTTTATTAAGCATAAGAGGCTTGGTATGTTCACCGATTTTAAAAGAACACTTGAAAAGATTGATATGGATAGAATTAAGTAGACTAATAATGTTAATCATGGTGGGGAGATGAAAGCACCAATACCTTCTAAGCTCCTAGCAATGCATGAAGCTCTAGATGATAATTATGCTTGGCTTGTTCCTGAAAATTTGTTTGATGAGAGTAGCAAGCCCAAGACTAATGAAAAGGGAGCCGCTGAAACTTAAGTATCGAAAATACAATGCATTGTTCAGAAAACTCCAAACCCCGCTGTAGATGCATCGTCTCTTGATAACACTTGATATACACTTTCTGCGCCTAGCTGAAAGGCGTTAAAGAAAAGCGCTTATGGGAGACAACCCATGATTTTACTACAGCACTTTTGTTTTATATTTGAGTCTTGGAAGTTGTTACTACTGTAGCAACCTCTCCTTATCTTAGTTTTGTTGCATTGTTGTGCCAAGTAAAGTCTTTGATAGTAAGGTTCATACTAGATTTGGATTACTGCGCAGAAACAGATTTCTTGCTGTCACGAATCTGGGCCTAATTCTCGGTAGGTAACTCAGAAAATTATGCCAATTTACGTGAGTGATCCTCAGATATGTACGCAACTTTCATTCAATTTGAGCATTTTCATTTGAGCAAGTCTGGTTCCTCTTAGAAATTCGTCTTTACAGACTGTTCTGTTTTGACAGATTCTGCCTTTTATTTCGCATTGCCTGTTTTGCTATGCTTGATGGATTTTTCTATTCCATTAACTTTCAGTAGCTTTGTGCAATGTCCAGAAGTGTTAAGAATGATTATGTCACCTCTGAACATGTGAATTTTGATTATGCACTAACCCTCTAATGAGTTGTTTTAAGTTTGGTGTGGAGGACGTTTTCAAGGATCAAGAGAGGAGGATGATACAATATGATCAAGGAGAGTGAAAGCTCTAAGGTTGGGGATGCCCCGGTGGTTCACCCCTGCATATTTCAAGAAGACTCAAGCGTCTAAGCTTGGGGATGCCCAAGGCATCCCCTTCTTCATCGACAACATTATCAGGTTCCTCTAGTGAAACTATATTTTTATTCCATCACATCTTATGCACTTTGCTTGGAGCGTCTGTTTGTTTTTGTTTTTGTTTTGTTTGAATAAAATGGATCCTAGCATTCATTGTGTGGGAGAGAGACACGCTCCGCTGTTGCATATGGACAAATATGTCCTTAGGCTTTACTCATAATATTCATGGCAAAGGTTGAATCTTGTTCGTTAAATTGTTATATGGTTGGAAACGAAAAATGCTACATGTAGTAATTGGTAAAATGTCTTGGATAATTTGATACTTGGCAGTTGTTGTGCTCATGTTTAAGCTCTTGCATCATATACTTTGCACCTATTAATGAAGAAATACATAGAGCTTGCTAAAATTTGGTTTGCATAATTGGTCTCTCTGAGGTCTAGATAATTTCTAGTATGGGTCGAACAACAAGGAAGACGGTATAGAGTCTTATAATATTTACAATATGTCTTTTATGTGAGTTTTGCTGTACCGCTTCATACTTGTGTTTGTTTCAAATAGCCTTGCTAGCCTAAACCTTGTACCGAGAGGGAATACTTCTCATGCATCCAAAATCCTTGAGCCAAACACTATGCCATTTGTGTCCACCATACCTACCTACTACATGGTATTTCTCCGCCATTTCAAAGTAAATTGCTTGAGTGCTACCTTTAAATTTCTATCCTTTACCTTTGCAATATATAGCTCATGGGACAAATAGCCTAAAAACTATTGTGGTATTGAATATGTACTTATGCATTTTATTTCTTATAAGTTGCTTGTTGTGCGATAACCATGTTCCTGGGGACGCCATCAACTACTTTTTGTTGAATATCATGTGAGTTGCTATGCATGTCCGTCTTGTCTGAAGTAAGGGCGATTTACCATGAGTTGAATGGTTTGAGCATGCATACTGTTAGAGAAGAACATTGGGCCGCTAACTAAAGCCATGATCCATGGTGGAAGTTTCAGTTTTGGACAAATATCCTCAATCTCATATGAGAAAATTAATAATTGTTGAATGCTTAAGCATTAAAGAGGAGTCCATTATCTGTTGTCTATGTTGTCCTGGTATGGATGTCTAAGTTGAGAATGATCAAAAGCGAGAAATCCAATGCGAGCTTTCTCCTTAGACCTTTGTACAGGCGGCATAGAGGTACCCCTTTGTGACACTTGACTAAAACATATGTATTGCGGTGATAATCCAGGTAATCCGAGCTAATTAGGATAAGGTGCGGGCACTATTAGTATACTATGCATGAGGCTTGCAACTTGTAGGATATAATTTACATGATGCATATGCTTTATTACTACCGTTGACAAAATTGTTTCTTGTTTTCAAAACCAAAGCTCTAGCACAAATATAGCAATCAATGCTTCCCTCTGCGAAGGGCCTTTCTTTTACTTTTATGTTGAGTCAGTTCACCTTTCTCTCTCCATCTCAAGAAGCAAACACTTGTGTGAACTGTGCATTGATTCCTACATACTTGCATATTGCATTTGTTATATTACTTTATGTTGACAATATCCATGAGATATACATGTTACAAGTTGAAAGCAACCGCTGAAACTTAATCTTCCTTTGTGTTGCTTCGATACCTATACTTTGAATTATTGCTTTATGAGTTAACTCTTATGCAAGACTTATTGATGCTTGTCTTGAAAGTACTATTCATGAAAAGTCTTTGCTATATGATTCATTTGTTTACTCATTGCATTACCATTGTTTTGATCGCTGCATTCATTACATGTGCTTACAATAGTATGATCAAGGTTATGATGGCATGTCACTCCAGAAATTATCTTTGTTATCGTTTACCTACTCGGGACGAGCAGGAACTAAGCTTGGGGATGCTGATACGTCTCCGACGTATCGATAATTTCTTATGTTCCATGCCACATTATTGATGATATCTACATGTTTTATGCATACTTTATGTCATATTTATGCATTTTCTGGCACTAACCTATTAACGAGATGCCGAAGAGCCAGTTGATGTTTTCTGCTGTTTTTGGTTTCAGAAATCCTAGTAAGGAAATATTCTCGGAATTGGACGAAATCAACGCCCAGGGGCCTATTTTGCCACGAAGCTTCCAGAAGTCCGAGGGAGAGACGAAGTGGGGCCACGAGGTGGTGACACACCAGGGCGGCGCGGCCTGGCCCTTGGCCGCGTGGCCCTGCTGTGTGGGGCCCCCGTGACGCCTCTTGACCTGCCCTTCCGCCTACTTAAAGCCTTCGTCGCGAAACCCCCAGTACCGAGAGCCACGATACGAAAAACCTTCCAGAGACGCCACCGCCGCCAATCCCATCTCGGGGGATTCAGGAGATCGCCTCCGGCACCCTGCCGGAGAGGGGAATCATCTCCCGGAGGACTCTTCACCGCCATGGTCGCCTCCGGAGTGATGAGTGAGTAGTTCACCCCTGGACTATGGGTCCATAGCAGTAGCTAGATGGTCGTCTTCTCCTAATTGTGCTTCATTGTCGGGTCTTGTGAGCTGCCTAACATGATCAAGATCATCTATCTGTAATGCTATATGTTGTGTTTGTTGGGATCCGATGAATAGAGAATACTATGCTATGTTGATTATCAATCTATTATCTATGTGTTGTTTATGATCTTGCATGCTCTCCGTTATTAGTAGAGGCTCTGGCCAAGTTTTTGCTAGTAACTCCAAGAGGGAGTATTTATGCTCGATAGTGGGTTCATGCCTCCATTAAATCTGGGACAAAGGATGAAAGTTCTAAGGTTGTGGATGTGCTGTTGCCACTAGGGATAAAACATCGATGCTATGTCTAAGGATGTAGTTGTTGATTACATTACGCACCATACTTAATGCAATTGTCTGTTGTTTGCAACTTAATACTGGAAGGGGTTCGGATGATAACCTGAAGGTGGACTTTTTAGGCATATATGCATACTGGATAGCGGTCTATGTACTTTGTCGTAATGCTCAATTAAATCTCACAATACTCATCATAACATGTATGTGCATGGTCATGCCCTCTTTATTTGTCAATTGCCCAACTGTAATTTGTTCACCCAACATGCTTATTCTTATGGGAGAGACGCCTCTAGTGAACTGTGGACCCCAGTCCATTCTTAACATCGAATACAATCTACTGCAATACTTGTTCTACTGTTTTCTGCAAACAATCATCATCCACACTATACATCTAATCCTTTGTTACCGCAAGCCGGTGAGATTGACAACCTCACTGTTACGTTGGGACAAAGTACTTTGGTTGTGTTGTGCAGGTTCCACGTTGGCACCGGAATCCCTGGTGTTGCGCCGCACTACACTTCGCCGCCATCAACCTTCAACGTGCTTCTTGGCTCCTACTGGTTCGATAAACCTTGGTTTCTTACTGAGGGAAAACTTGCCGCTGTACGCATCACACCTTCCTCTTGGGGTTCCCAACGGTCGCGTGCTGTACGCGTATCAGGGATCTACCACACTTCCGATGCCCGTTGGAACGGGGAGAGGACGGGCTTCATCGACACCGTACGCACGACCGAGTACGGAAGTGCTGCCGGATTGCAGCACAGGACGATCGACTACATCAAAACGAGATCTAATATCGTAGGCTTTGGAATCTTCGAGGGTTAGTCTCACATACATCTCGTTGCTTCGATCTTCATAGATTAGATATTGCTTCTTCCTAGATTGGATCTTGGTTTTTGTTCATGTTCATGGTAGAAGTTTTTCCATGATACGAACCCATCAATAATGTGCTAGTCATTAATATTGCAAAAAGAGTAGGCAGGCGTGTGCCCATCTGACTAAATATAAAATGAACCAATAACGAAAATCTCCTAACACTATGTACTTGAGAAATCATGAACTTAGCATGTTCAAAAAAGGAGAAGAGGAACTTTATTGTTCTCTATATGGGAGCCGCTCTTGAAGCCATTAAACATGAAAGGATGATAGATCATTTGATGTCATTCGTTGACATAGACATGCATACCTCTCAAAATATATTTTCAACACCTCTATTGTATTCAAACTAAAAAGCTCTAGCACATGAGTAATCTTGCTTCCCTCTACGCAGGGCCTTTCTTTTAATTTTATGATTGAGTCTTCATTTTCTAACTTTATGCACCAATTAAGAGAGCATAGTTGTCATTCTGAGTATAATGTGCATAGTCCCAAAATTTATTATTTATATATTCATGATTATGTTATTTCTTGTTCTTAAATTACTTGCATCTAGTCACCCTGTGAACTCTAAAGGTGTCCTGGCATTTATGTTTTGCTATTCCATAAAGGACAAGTTGAATACCACTTTGTTATGTTTTCTCTATGCTCAAAAACAAATAGTTGCTTTCAGTGCACTATTATTCATGATCTTTTGTTTGAGTTAGTTCTCATGTTGTAACATAGTTGCTAAGTTCTATTGCTAGAATTATATCTATCATGCCTATGTTTAGAGTACTTCGATCCCAGCTCACAATGCTTTTACAATAACTTGATCAAGATTGTGTTGGCTGCATGTCACCTCAAAAATTATTTTTGTTATCACTTACCTACTCGAGGATGAGCAAGATTTAAGCTTGGGGATGTTGATACGTTGCAAACGTATCTATAATTTTTGATGCTCCATGCTTGTTTTACACCAATTTCTATATGTTTTGCACTTCGTGGCATTTTTATGCATTTTCTGGAACTAACCTATTGACAATATGCCACAATGCCAGTTCATGTTTTCTGCTATTTTTATATTTCAGAAAAGTTGTACAGGAAATATACTCGGAATTGGACGAAATGAAAGTCAAAGTACCTATTTTCCCGACCTGAAAACGGAGTCCAAAGCAGAGACGGAGGAGTGCACCGAGGCGGACACACCATACCTGGGCGCGGCCCCCTCCCTGGCCACGCCTAGGGGTGGTGTGGGACCCTCGAGCGCCCACCGACCTTGTCCTTTCACCTATAAATTGCCTCCCAACGCGAAAACCCTAAATTAACCAGCCTCCTTCCACGAAAAGTTCTATAGCTCCGCCGCTGTCGGGGGGAAGACCCCGGATAGGGCAATGGACGCGGAGCAGCCGGCTGGCCACTGGCCGGCTCGCGGCAAAGGCCGGCTGAGGAGCAGCCGGCTGGCGCCGTGGCCGGCTGGTCCGGAAGCCGGCTGGCTCTAGGTCCTAGTCGGCTTGGCTACGGCCACCAATGCTGTAGCTGGGCCGGCTTCTACAAGCCATATCCGACTGGGGTTTGTACCTCAGACCGACTCGAGGCTGGCGAGTCTTGCACTGGAAGGAACCGGGTTGGTGATCCGGGTTCCTTAAGTCCACGCTGACTCCATCTTCCGTAAAGCGCGGGGCACTGTGGAGCAATAGTGCCACGCGCCGGACAGGCCGTCAGGGCTTACGACGATCCGTACTGGCTACAGTGGCTGACGGCGACAGGGACACCTCCTCTCCATACCGCTGACCGTGGCAGCCGGATGGGACGGGCCACGATGCCTCAACGTCTCCTGACGTCACCGCCTCGGGAAGGAGCGGAAGCCGAAGCCGGCCAAGCCGGCCAGTAAACTATAGGGTCTTATATGTAAAAGTGCCGGCACCTATATAAGCCGCACTACCCCCTCTCGTGCAGGGGATCGATCATTTATTGCTTCCTCCCACCTACAGAGCTGCCCTGTGAGAGAGACCATCGTCTCCCTTAGCCTCTCAGGAGCAGCCGGACACAGCTCTAGGAGCACCGTTGTATTGTGTGATCATCATATACACTCATAGCAGGAGTAGAGGTGTTACCTCCATCGGAGGGCCTCGAACCTGGGTACGCCTCTGTGTCACGCGTCCCCATACCCGCATCCGGATACCGCCGTGAGATCTCTCAGGAACCACCTTCGATTAGCCACCCTATGGCATATGCCGTGACGATACCACGACATTTGGCGCCCACCGTGGGGCCTTCAGCATCCTCGGCCGGTGTCTTCATCCGGACGGGCCTCACCATCACCACCGGCGAGCGAGTCGCTTCAGGCTTGATCTGGAGATTCGGCTCCCTCGATCGCGCGCCGACAACGCTGGCTGCTTCGCCGACCGGCCCTTCCCAGCCGGCGGCAGCGTCATCTCCTTCGGCGGCCACGACGTCTACGTCGCCACCGTCGCACCGCCGCGCTACCTGCGGCAGGTGCTACGCTGCGCTAGCCCTCCTCCGCGAGCCGGCAGCAGCGCTCCTGCCAGCCCTGCCGTCGTGCAAGTCATGATGGCTGGCGAGGAGCCCCCCGTCAAGAACCCGCGCACCCGTGGCCCCGGCCTGGAGCGCAACATCGACCCCAACGCCTCCGGCTCAGGCGCCAGGCCGCCACCGCCACCGTCCCGGCTGGACGAAGTCCGGGCGAAACTGAGCACGCCGCTCACGCCTGGTGGAGACCCCGCCGCCGTCGAGGCGGACCTGGAGGCGCATCGCCAGCTCCTCCTCAAGCAAACCGAAGAACTGGCTGCTGCTAAGCGCCAGATGGAGATCACCCAGCGCGAGTACAACCGCGCCCACGGCCTCACTCCAGGCGGCGACGAGCCAAGCCGAGCCGGTCACGTCCGCCGCCGGGGCCGCGACCTTGGCGCCGAGATCGCCCGCGACGGCGCTCCTTCGCCGGCTCCGTCCGCAGAGCTGCCCGTCTACAACACCCCCGACAAGAACATGCGCGCGGCGTGCCGCCGCAGAAGAGCTGAACCGCCTTGAAGGCGAAGAGTTACGCCGCTGCACTGCGGGTGATCGAGCTGCTCAACACAGCCAACAGCGGATCGCCGACCCTGTGTATGTCAATGCCCCCGCAGCTTCTCACGCTCGTGGCGCCGCAGTAACGACAGTGGAAGGCGCCAGGGACACGGCCGAGTCCGCCTCCCCAGCACCAAGCCGGCGCCATGATTCCCGGGCCACGCACGCAAGTTCGGGCCGGCCGAGCCACCAGCCGAGCGGCAGCAGCCGCAGCCGGCCTCCACCAAGCCGATACCAGGAGCAAGACTCCGAGCCCCGCCGCCAGCACCGGCCGGCTCCAGAAGCAGCCGGCACACGCCAGCCGGCACGTTCCCGGCTGGGCCCCCGCATCGAGCCCACCGACGCCAGAGACCGCCTCGACCGGTTGGTCGAATCCCGCATCGCGGAAGAGGAGGCGCCGGCTTGCCCCAAGTGCTTCGGGCCCCGCATCGCCAACGAGCCCGTGCTCGACGGCTTCCAGCTCCCCCGCGACACGCCCAAGTACGACGGCACCGCCAAGCCGGAGGACTGGCTGCTGGACTATTCCACCGCAGTCGGCATCTCGCGGGGCAACAAGCGGTGGGCGGTACGCTACTCCCCCCTGATGCTGGTCGGCTCCGCCCGCACCTGGCTCAACAACCTGCCAGCCGGCAGCATTAACGGCTGGCTGGATTTCGAAGAGGCCTTCGTCAGCAACTTCACCGGCACCTACCGCCGGCCGGGTCGCCCTCAGCAGCTTGAGATGTGCAAGCAGGGCCCGGACGAAACGGATCGCGCGTACCTGACGCGCTGGTGCGAGATGCGCAACTCCTGCGAGGGCGTGCACGAGATCCAGGCCATCAGCTTCTTCATGGGAGGCTGCCGGCCAAACACCATGCTGTGGCACAAGCTGCGCCGCAGTGACCCCAAGTCGATGGCCGCCTTGATGGCCATCGCGGACAAATACGCGCTGGCTGAAGAAGCCGGCAAGGCGCCGGCTGACCCAGCGCCGGCTCCCTCCAAGCGGGACCATCACAAGTCGGCTGAGCACAAGCCGGCGGACGGCGCCTCTCATGGCAGCCGGCGGGATAACTACCGCGGCAAGCGTCACAGCGACCAGCCGGACCGCCGGTACGGCTCCGCCCACGTGGCTGCCGTGGCAGACAACGCGGCAGGCGGCAGCCGCCGCCAGAAGCAAGACCGGCAGTGGAAGCCGAAGTACACCTTTGAGCAGATGCTCGACTCGCCGTGCAAGTACCACAGCGGCAAGAACCCCTCCAACCACACCACCCGCGACTGCCACTTCATGAAGCGGCTGACCAGCGGTGAACCCCTCCCGCCTCCACCCCCGCCTCCACCAGCCGGCGGGCCGGGTGGCCAAGCCGGCGCAGAGAACGCCAACCTCGAGCACCACGAGGCTAACCAAGTGCACCATGGCGGCCGATATCTGGCCGAAGACGCCACCTACATCATCTTCACCTCCGAGCCCGAGGACAGGACGAGCCAGCAGAGCCGTTCCCTCGAGGTCAACGCGGTCATACCGCCGGTCCCCCAGTACCTAAACTGGTCAGAGCAGGCCATCACTTTTGATCGCCGCGACACACCGGCTGTCCTGCCGAAGCCGGGCAGCTACGCCATGGTCCTCGACCCCACCATCGGCACAACCCGGCGCAGCGTGCGTTTTTCGCGCGTCCTCATCGACGGCGGCAGCAGCATCAACATCCTCTACCGCGACACCGCCCGCAAGCTGGGCATCCAGGAGGCCGAGTTGCGCCCCACCCCCACCGTCTTCCATGGCATCGTGCCAGGCCATTGCTGCCAGCCGATCGGCCGGATCACGCTGGAGGTGATGTTCGGGAAGCCGGACCACTTCCGCACCGAGAGAATCGAGTTCGAGGTGGTGGACCTCGTGAGTCCCTACCACGCGCTCCTAGGCAGGCCGGCCCTGACCAAGTTCATGGCGGTGCCCCACTATGGGTACCTGAAGATGAAGCTGCCTGGCCCCAAGGGGGTCATCACCGTAGCCGGCGACTATCGCCGCTCCATGGACTGCGCCACGCAGAGCTCCAAGATGGCCCAGACGCTGGTCATCGCCACCGAGAAGCAGCTCATCCACGACGCCGTCGCCCTCGCCAAGGCCGCGCAGACAGACATGCCGGCTGCGGGCAACCCGGCTGGGACGACTCACTTCCAGCCGGCCGACAACACCAAGAAGATCCTGCTGGACCCGGCGCAGCCGGACAAGTTCGTCACCATTGGTGCCGGCTTGAGCAAGAAATAGGAAAGCGAGCTCACCAGCTTCCTCCGTGAGAATCGGGACATCTTCGCATGGACTCCAAGAGACATGCCGGGTGTGCCGAGGGAGTTGGCTGAGCACCACCTCCACGTCCGGCCTGAAGCCAAGCCGGTGAAGCAGCCTCTCAGGCGCTTCGCCGAAGAACGAAGGAAGGCCATCGGTGAAGAAATCGCCCGGCTCCTAGCTACCGGCTTCATCATGGAAGTGCTGCACCCGGACTGGTTGGCGAACCCGGTCCTGGTTTTGAAGAAGAACGGCTCCTGGCGCATGTGTATCGACTACACCAGCCTGAACAAGGCGTGCCCGAAGGATCCCTTCCCCCTGCCGCGCATAGATCAAGTCATAGACTCGACTGCCGGCTGTGAACTGTTGTCTTTCCTAGATGCCTATTCAGGCTACCACCAGATTCCTTTGAATCCGGATGATCAAATAAAGACTTCGTTCATTACCCCGTATGGGGCTTATTGCTACACGACTATGCCGTTCGGCTTGAAAAATGCAGGCGCCACCTACCAAAGGTGCATGCAAAAATGCTTACAGGATCAGATCGGCAGAAATGTTCACGCATATGTGGATGATGTCGTTGTAAAGACCAAGGAGACGACTACCCTCCTTGACGACCTGAGAGAAACCTTCACCAATCTGAGAAGATTCCGGATGAAGCTCAACCCGGCCAAGTGCACATTCGGCGTGCCGTCTGGCCAGCTCCTTGGCTACCTCGTCTCTCGCCGAGGATCGAAGCCAACCCGGACAAGATCAGTGCCCTAGAGAAGATGGAACTGCCGCAGTGCCTCAAGGACGTCCAGAAGTTTGCTGGCTGCCTGGCTTCCTTGAGCCACTTCGTCAGCCGGCTGGGGGAGAAGGCACTGCCCCTGTATCAATTAATGAAGAAGGCGGACAAATTCGTCTGGTCACCGCAGGCGGATGAGGCTTTCCGTGACTTGAAGCGCGTGCTCTCAACCGCGCCAATCCTTGCAACGCCGGCTTCAATGGAGCCGATGCTGTTGTACATCGCGGCCACCAACCGAGTGGTTAGCGTTGTCCTGGTGGTGGAGCGCAAAGAAGCCGGCAGAGAGCAGCTGGTCCAACGCCCAGTCTACTACCTTAGCGAAGTGCTCTCCCAGTCGAAGCAAAACTACCCCCACTACCAGAAGGTCACCTACGGCGTCTACATGGCGGCCAAGAAGCTGAAGCACTACTTCCAAGAGCACCCCATCAAGGTGGTTGCCACAGCGCCTTTGGCGGAAATCATAGGCAGCAAGGATGCCAACGGCCAGATTGCCAAGTGGGCCCTGGAGCTAGCCGCCCACACCATCCTCTACGAGCCGCGCACAGCCATCAAGTCGCAGATCCTCGCGGACTTCTTCGTCAACTGGGCTGAGATGCAGTACCTGCCGCCTGTGCCGGATTCCACACATTGGAAGATGCACTTCGACGGCTCGAAGATGCGCAACGGTTTGGGAGCCGGCATCGTCATCACCTCTCCCAAGGGAGACCGGCTGGACTACGTCCTGCAGATCCACTTCGCCGCATCCAACAATGTGGCGGAGTATGAAGCGCTCATTCATGGGCTGAAGCTGGCCAAGGAGATTGGCGTGCGTCGCATACTTTGCTTCGGCGACTCCGACTTGGTCATACAGCAAGCATCTGGCGACTGGGACGCGAAGGACGCCAACATGGCCTCATACCGCTTCCATGTCCAGCAGTTATCCGGCTTCTTCGACGGCTGCGAATTCCACCATGTGCCACGAGCAAGCAACGAGGCGGCTGATGCCTTGTCCAAGATTGGCTCAACCCGGCAAGCCATTCCGCCGGGCATCGCCTTGGCGGTTCTCAAGAAGCCGTCCATCATACCGTCACCGGATTCGGATTCAATATTCGTGTCGGCTGACCCGAGGGCTGCTCAGCCGAACCCGGGGGCTTCTTCGCCCAAGTCGGGGGCTAACAAGCCGAACCCGCCGGCTACCATGCCGAACCCGGGGACTTCTCAGTCCAACCCGGGGGCTTCATCGCCAAACTCGGGGGCTAGCAAGCCGAACCCGCCGGCTAGCAAGCCGAACCCGGCGACCATGCAGTCGAATCCGGAAGCTCCCACGCAGGAGGCCCTGTTGGTCAGCGTATTCGAGATAAGATGCGTACCTTCATGGGCACAAGAATTCCTCTCCTACCTCACCGACGGTGTGCTGCCTGATGATAGAGTCCAGGCCAGGCAGATTGAGAGAAGGGCCAAGGCCTATACCATCATCAACCACCAGCTGTACAAACGCAGCGTAAGTGGGGTGTTCCAGCGGTGCGTCGAGCCGGCTGAAGGGATTGAACTCCTACGGGAAATCCATCAAGGAGAGTGCGGACATCACGCCTCATCCAGAGCCATAGTGGCCAAAGCATTCCGGCACGGTTTTTATCGCCGATCGCGCTCGTAGACGCAGAAGATTTGGTGAAGAAGTGCAACGGCTGTCAGCGCTTCGCAAAGCAAAGACACCAGCCGGCTTCCGCCTTGAAAACCATCCCCATCACATGGCCATTTGCCGTATGGGGCTTGGATATGGTAGGCCCATTCAAAACGGCGCGAGGCGGCATGACACATCTCTTGGTGATGATTGACAAATTCACCAAGTGGATTGAAGCCAAGCCAATCAAGAAACTGGACGGGTCCACAGCCGTCACATTCCTCAAGGAAATCATCGTGAGATTCGGCTACCCCCACACCATCATCACCGACAACGGCAGCAACTTCTCCCAAGGCATCTTCTCTCGCTATTGCGGGGAAATGGGGATCCGGATGGCCCTATCTTCTGTGGCACACCCAGAGTCCAACGGACAAGTGGAAAAGGCTAACGGCTTAGTCCTAGCCGGCATCCGGCCCCGGCTGGTGGAGCCGCTCGAGCGGGCAGCCGGCTGCTGGATTGAAGAATTGCCCAATGTGCTGTGGAGCCTGCGCACAACGACAAACCGCTCAGTCGGCTTCACACCATTCTTCCTCGTATACGGGGCCGAAGCCGTCCTGCCGACTGATATCGAGCACGACGCGCCAAGGATCAAGCTCTACACAGAAGCCGAAGCCAAAGAAGCTCGCGAAGATGGAGTTGACCTGGTCGAAGAGGCCCGGCTGCTGGCTGCTTCTAGATCTACTATCTACCAGCAAAGCCTCCGACGCTATCACAGCCGGAAGGTCCAGCCCTTAGCATTCCGAGAAGGAGACCTAGTGCTCCGGCTGATCCAGCGGACAGCCGGACAGCATAAGCTGTCATCCCCATGGGAGGGTCCCTTCATCGTGAGCAAGGCAGTAGGCAATGATTCCTACTATCTCATAGATGCCCAAGAGGCTAAGAAAAACAAGCCGGACAAGGCTGACGAGGAGACCAAACGTCCCTGGAATGTCAGGTTACTCCGCCCATTTTACACATGAGAGCAGGAATGTATGTATCACTTGTATCCCTTTTGTGATTTATGAAAAAGCACGCGCCGAGAGCGCCATTTCCGACAAGTTTTTCGCGTACTCTGCCTTGTTTCGCCAATTGGCTTGAACCCTCTCACGCGGTCGGCTCAGTAACGTGATCCGGTTTTCGACAGCCGGCTTCCGATCCAGCTACAGACCGCAACCCGGCTGTCCGGCTGGCGGGAGTAAGGCCTAGGGAGCCGGCACGCGAAAAACGACTAAGGGAAAGAGTAAGAGCGAGTTGACTTGCAACTTTTTATATAAGTGCCGGATTGCCGAATTCAGCTCGTTCGACTGAAATACTGTCGGCCTCACCCAGCGGCCCGCTCTTGATCCGGCGACGGATCGCAAGTCGGACGTACGACCGGCAAGAGCACAGCCAAAGAGTGGGGCGGATGGGAAAAAGCGAACGAGTCGAAAGAAAGCAACTCGGCACACAAATGATTAACAAACACATTAAAGTGTGACTTAATTAAAAGACGATAGCATTCATACATGCGCACCCGGCATCCCGGGGATTTAATAAATTGTCTTGGCAAAAGAACAACTGGAAAGCAGGTAATCTAAGCCGGAGGGGCATCAGCGGAGCCGGCTGCCGGGTCATCCTCGGGCGCGTCTTCCGCCTCCTCATCTTCCATGTAATCTTCATCGGATGGAGGAGGATTCGGGTCCGCGACGAAGGCGCCCTTGTCGATGAAGTCGGCGATGGCGCTGGCTCGAGCAAGACGGGCGGCCTTGAGATCGGCTGGGAGCTTGTCCTCCACGCCGGCTCGCCGGAACTGGAGCTGCCCCAGGTCCACCTCGTTGTACCAAGAGAGGACGAAGGACAGCGCCATGTCGGCACCAGCGCGCGTGGCCGACTCCTTCCAGTCGAGGAAGCGGTCCGGCGCCCGCTCCATCGAAGAGATGAGGCCGGAGATATCTTGCGGCACCGCCTCGTCAGGCCACAGCATTGGCACCAGCTCTTCAGCCGCCTTCCGAAGCTCCCAGCCGAGCTTGGTGATGGGCTCGATGCGGGCAGCCATGGACGCCATGTGGTCCTCCATGGAGAAGTACTCTGAGCTGCCCTCGCCGGTCTCCCGCCTCCTGGAGTCGCGCGCGACGCCAACGACTGCCAAAGCCGCGTCCTGCGTCTCCGGGAAAGCCGCTGCAAGAGGAACCAAGTCAGAAACCATCAAAGCCGAAATAAGCTGAAAAATGCAAATTTTCGAAGTCCTAAGTCAAAAGGAAAAGCCTGGCGGCAGCCGGCAAGAACCGACTGCCACCAGCCCGAAGATGAGGATAGCGAAAAAATCAGAAGTTTCTGCTGCCGGCTGCCAACGAAAGCCGGCAGCCGACAGCCGAAAGCCGGCAAAGGGGAAGGAACATAGAGATGCACTCACCCGCCAAGCCGCGATCAAGCGCGCTAAACTCGTCGGTCCAGCGCTTGGCGGTAGCCGTCAGCTCCGTGGACTTAGCGGTGACCTCCTCCTGCAGCGCAAGCCGCTGCTTCTCCACCTCCGTCAGCCGCCGGCTCAGATCATCCACCTTCTCCTTCTCCGCCGTCCTGAGGGAGTTGAGCTTGGCGAGATGGTTCTGCTCCAGCAGGCGCAGCCGCGTCAACTCCTGCTCAGCCAGCTTGAGCTTGCCGGCGGCGGATCGGCCCGCCTCCTCGCTCTCGGCGCACTGGGCGCGAGCGGCTCGGAGATCCGACTCCAGCTGTGGGACCTTGGCGGCTTCAACTGCGAGGCGGCCGGAAAGAAATGTCAGCCAAGCAAGACTAAAAAGAAATAAGACATCGAGTCGAAAGAAGCAAGAGCTTACCCTTGGCGGTTTCCAGCTCGCGGGCCAAGTCGGCCCGGTCCAGCTTGGCCTTGTGGTAATGGGTGACGGCGCGATTATACAGAATGGTGCGCCGATCCATCACAGCCTAAAGAATAGAGAAAGTCAGTCGAACAGGCGAAACCCGTGCCGGCTCCGAGCAGCCGGCCCATGCCTCGGAGGGCTACCAGGATAATAATCAGATCAAAACAGACAAAGCTTACCTTGCCGGCTTCCTCCACCTTGGCAACGTTAGCCGCGGCCTCGGCTGCCCTGGCCTTGAGATTGGCCTGCAGGCTGGAGAAGAACATCTCCACCGACGCTTGGCCGGGGTTCCCCTCCCGGCTGGTCACCTCGTAGGAGTCGGCGCGGAGCCACGCTTGCTCCATGGTGGCAGCCGAGCCGAGGCTAGAGTCGGAGGCGGACGGCAACTGAAGAAGAAGTGCGCCCTTGGCCACATGCAGGCCCTGCGGCGACGCTGATGGGGTCTCCGTCCTCACCAGCGCGCGCGAGTCGGCGCCCTCCATGCGCACCGGCTCGTCCCTTGCCGGCTCCTTCCTGGCCGGCTCCTCTGTCGTCGGCTGCGGCGGTGGCGTCGCTCCGGGCGCAGCGGATGGCCCAGCCGGCGCAGTCATCTCCGGCGCACAGGTGCCCCCTCCGGCTCTCATCCAGCTCCACCACGCTGGGCCCGGCGCCGGCTCCGGCCGCAGCGGCGCAGCCCTGCCGGCTCCGGCTCCAGGAGCAGCCCCGCCGGCTCCGGCTCCGGTTGAAGGCGGCATGCCCCGCCCGGCCCCGCCGGGCCTGGGTCCGTAAGACGTGTCCGGCGCGGGAACATATCGTCCAGCGTCGGCTGCCGCGGCGGGTCGGCCCGCGTGCCGCGATCAGGCGCTGAGGCCAGCGGCACGGCAAAGGAAGGTGCCCCTGCGGGAGGCGGAGTACCCGCAGGCGGCGGCGGCGTAGGTGCGCGCGAGGAAGGCTGCGGCGTCTGCTCCCTCCTCTGGCGCGGAAGCGACGACACAACGCGTGGAGCTTGCCGGGAGCCGCCGCCCTGGGCAAACTTGATAGGGGCCCTAGCCGGATAAACAGAGAAAAGATAAGCATAAAAGTAAGGAAAGAAAAGGAATCAAACAAGAAAGAGAAAGAGAACTCACCCGGCCTGCTCCGGAACCTTCTTCGGCTGCTGCCGGCGCTGCTTCTTCGCCTTCGCCTCCCAGGCGGCGGTGGAGCCGGCTCGTTTCGTGCCCTTGGGCGCCGAAGTCGCCGTGGTGCCGGGCGGCCTCGTGCGAAGGGGCACGGCGGGAATTGGCCCCGTGGCGGACGTCGCCGGCTCCTCCTCCTCCTGCTGCTCTGGTGAAGGGGGCGGATTGTGCTCCCCCTGGCCGCCTAGATCAGGCGCCTGCAGCAGGTCATCGTCGCCGGCCTGGTCGCCGGCTTGGTCAGCCGGATCGACGTGATCCGGCGTCCACCTCCTCGTCGCCAGGTCGCCGTCCTCGGCGTTCTGGCGCTCAAAGAGCTAGAAAGACAGAAAAAGCATGAGCAAATAACAAGCCGGAAGTCGGCAGAAGAAAAAGGAAGTCGGCCTCGCAGCCGCAAGCCGGAAATTGGCAAAGACACGAGGCTTACCCGCTCCGGTGGATGGTCCCTGTCGCGGGGCGCCAGCCCGTAGGTCCAGTCCTCCGGCAGGTTCGCCTTGGTGATGTTGTTCACCCGGCTGGCCACCTGGGCCTTGGTGAGCGGCGCCTTGGACGTCCGGTTCGGATCGAACCGGCCGGACATGTGCCCGATTTTGTGGGTGCGCATCTGGAGCGGCAGCACCCGGCGCTCGGCGATGGTGCAGAGGAGGTCTTCGGCAGTCAGCCCACTATCAACGGCTTGCGCCAGGAGGTCCCAGAGCAGGTTCACCTCAGCGTCCGGATCCGTCGAGCGGGCGTTGTAGCTCCAGTTGATCCGGCCGACTGGAGGGGCCGGGTTGAACTCCGGCAAGTTGATCCGGTCGACGAGCTCCCCCTCGTTGCGCACGTAGAAGAACGACATCTGCCAGTTCTTCACCGAGTCAACGGTGGGGATTTTGGGGAAAGGCGTACCGGGCCGGGTGTAGATCGAGGCGGCGCCGCAGGCTCGCAGGCGGCCGTCGTTGGTTTGCGCCTTCAAGTAGAACAGCCGGATCCAAAAGTCGATGTCGGGCCACAAGCCGGCGTAGGCCTCCATGAACGCCACGAAGCAGCTGAGGAGGACGCACGCGTTGGCCGGCAGGTGGTGCGGCTGCAGGCCGAAGTTGTCGAGGAACTGCCGGAAGAACGTCGAAGCCGGCAGGCCCAGTCCGCGATCGAGGTGCGCGCCGAAGACGACGCGCTCGCCGGGCTCCGGCGCGGGCTCCGTCTCCTCGCCGGGCACCCGCGTGATCACCGACTGCGGGATCCGCCGGAGGCGCACCAATCGTTCGATGTCGTCCTCCCGCATGTACGAGCCCCTCCACGATCCGCTGGGAGAAGCCATTGTCGAGGTTGAGGAAGAAGATGACCAAGAGAGGCGAAACGGCGAGGAAGAGCCTTGCGACCGCGGCGGCGACAACGGCGGCTGAGGACGCTCCGTCGAAACGCGCGGCCCCGTGGCGCCGGATTGACGGAGTGGCGGCGGCGGATCGGTGGAGATTCGTTCACCGAAGTTCGCCAGCGGGAGGCGTTCGCCGGAGCAGCAGCGAGCTCGAGCGCGAAGAGGAGAGCGATGGGAGCAGGAGCGCGAGGAGGAAGAAAGAGGCAAGTGGCCGCCTCGATGCCTCCCCCGCGGCATTCATAGCCTCCTGCCGCGGGCGGTTGGCCTCCAAGTGGCGGTCGTGGGCCACGTCCCCGGATTTACTGCGCCGTAACTCCTCCCACGACCACGACGGTTATCGGAAACGGCCACACCACGTCGCCCACCACCGCACCGGATCCGGGGGGACATTGATGTGACCAGACGAACCGACCGCAGGGCCAGGCGTCAGACCAGTCAAGTCGGGCGCAGGGCCCGAGGCGGCGGAGACTCCGGCGCGCCGCAAGCCGGAGCCGGACAATAAGTTCCATTCGAACCAAAATTCATCAGCAAGGCAGAGACGCCATCAAATCTTGCGAGAAAGCAAAAATTGTACAAGTGTAAAAAGCGGCCGGCTAGAAGCAGCCGGCAGGAACGAGCCGGATGAGGGCGCAGCCGGCTGAATGGAAATTCTCAGTCGGCCCCTCCTAGTGCCGTCAAATATATTCGAGAAGCCAGGAAAACCTGCCTAGGTCCTTCTAAACGCAGGACCTTGCCAGCTTCGGGGGCTAATGTCGGGGGGAAGACCCCGGATAGGGCAATGGACGCGGAGCAGCCGGCTGGCCACTGGCCGGCTCGCGGCAAAGGCCGGCTGAGGAGCAGCCGGCTGGCGCCGTGGCCGGCTGGTCCGGAAGCCGGCTGGCTCTAGGTCCTAGTCGGCTTGGCTACGGCCACCAATGCTGTAGCTGGGCCGGCTTCTACAAGCCATATCTGACTGGGGTTTGTACCTCAGACCGACTCGAGGCTGGCGAGTCTTGCACTGGAAGGAACCGGGTTGGTGATCCGGGTTCCTTAAGTCCACGCTGACTCCATCTTCCGTAAAGCGCGGGGCACTGTGGAGCAATAGTGCCACGCGCCGGACAGGCCGTCAGGGCTTACGACGATCGGTACTGGCTACAGTGGCTGACAGCGACAGGGACACCTCCTCTCCATACCGCTGACCGTGGCAGCCGGATGGGACGGGCCACGATGCCTCAACGTCTCCTGACGTCACCGCCTCGGGAAGGAGCGGAAGCCGAAGCCGGCCAAGCCGGCCAGTAAACTATAGGGTCTTATATGTAAAAGTGCCGGCGCCTATATAAGCCGCACTACCCCCTCTCGTGCAGGGGATCGATCATTTATTGCTTCCTCCCACCTACAGAGCTGCCCTGTGAGAGAGACCATCGTCTCCCTTAGCCTCTCAGGAGCAGCCGGACACAGCTCTAGGAGCACCGTTGTATTGTGTGATCATCATATACACTCATAGCAGGAGTAGAGGTGTTACCTCCATCGGAGGGCCTCGAACCTGGGTACGCCTCTGTGTCACGCGTCCCCATACCCGCATCCGGATACCGCCGTGAGATCTCTCAGGAACCACCTTCGATTAGCCACCCTATGGCATATGCCGTGACGATACCACGACAGCCGCCATTGAAGAAAAGTTTTGGGGGACAGAAGTCTCTGTTCCGGCACCCTGCCGGGACGAGGAATTGCCCCCGGAGCCATCTCCATCGACTCCACCGCCATCTTCATCGATGTTGCTGACTCCCATGATGAGGAGGGAGTAGTTCTCCCCCGAGGCTGAGTACTTTACCGGTAGCTATGTGGTCTATCTCTCTCTCTCCCATGGTATGATCTTTAAGTGATCATGAGCTTTGTAATCTAGTTGAATAAGTAGATGTTATTCTTCAACTATTATGCTACTCAAGTGGTTTTATTATGTGATCTCCGGAGACACCTTATCCCACGGTGTGAAGGTGACAATGTGCACACCGTGTGTGTATCTTAGACTAAACTTTACAGAAATGCTTATAAATTGGGGTGTTTGTTAGTACTATCTTTGGATACTCAAAGTGACAGAGCGGGGTGTCCCTAGATTTGGAACGTGGCTATAAGGAGTGCTTTTGCAGCCCTACTTGGTGATATAGTGTTCTTTATCCAACCGGAGAGTGGTTCAGAGTACCATAGTGAAGAGATGATATTTATGTATTCAATTATGATATCATTGTTGAGAGTGTCCACTAGTGAAAGTATAATCCCTAGGCCTTGTTTCTACGAATTGAAACACCGTTTACAACCAGTTCTGCTACATGTTTGTTTGCTGCCATTTTTATTTCAGATTGTAATTACCACTTATAATCATCCATATTACTTGTATTTCACTATCTCTTCGCCGAACTAGTGCACCTATACACCAGACAAGTGTATTGGGTGTGTTGGGGACACAAGAGACTTCTTGTACCGTAATTGCAGGGTTGCTTGAGAGGGATATCTTTGACCTCTACCTCCCTGAGTTCGATAAACCTTGGATGATTCACTTAAGGGAAACTTGCTATTGTTCTACAAACCTCTGCACTTGGAGGCCCAACACTGTCTACAAGAATAGAAGTGTGCGTAGACATCAAGGCTTCGGAGTCAAGCTCAACTACATTGCAATGTGCATACATAGCCAAAATTCCTTACTTAGTTACCTCTCCTTCTTCATCTGCAACTTCATAGGTGGGTTCCTTATTGTCGAATTTTTCTTCTGGTGCTTTTACCTCTTCCACCTCTTCTTCCTTTTGTTCTACAAGGAGTTGAGCTCTAATGTGCCTTCCCTCTGTCCTTGAGAAAGGGAGCGGTTCTTCGTAAGGTATCCTTTCAATGGGTACCTCTTTAGGTGCTTTAGCTACAACTTGCACTGCTTCAACAGGTTGAGGTGGTAAAGTATAATGAAGATATTCATTCTTTGGTGCTTTAATAAATTCTGTAAAAGCTTGAAGAACATCTAATACCATAACATCATACAAGATTAAGTTCATTAGCAATTTCTTTTACTTGTTCGGTTTTCTTGTAAGAGTTTAGACAATCGTATTGAATTTCTATCTCGCCCTCACTCCCAAGATCAAAGCCCCAAGATTCTCTATTTCTATGAACTTTATCTAGGCGTATGTAAAGCTTGCTCAGGGGTGAGTTCCATAAAAGATCCACCAGATAGTAATTCTAATTCTCTTTTATTATCTTGATCAAGTTCTCCATAGAAAACCTGCAAAACATACCAAGGTGGTAAATCATGATGGGGACAACTTTGAACCGTACCTTTATATCAAGTAGGCTCTCATTTAACTTTCACCACGGCGATTCTTGAAATTGGTTATGAACCTTCTCGCTTCGACAGACTTTACCTCGGGGTACAATCGAAATATAAACTCCGTCATGAGATTCTCCCAAGATCAATCTTCTCTGCAGGACAAGTTCTATACAAAGACAATGCAGTGTTGGTTAGATATTGACTAAACAATTTAAGTTTCAATGTATCATCAGAATAGTTTCTCAATTTAACTGTCCAACACAACTTAGTAAAGATGTGTGAATGATTATAAGGATCCTCATCGGGATCATCTCCTTCAAAGCTTTTCTCTTTCATAATAGTGATTAAGCGTGGATGAATCGCATACTCCAGGTCACTTCAATTTGGGAATTCTTTAACAAATCCTTGGTTGAATCTCCTGAGGTATTCATCTGTATCGAGCTTCTTCATAAGCTCGAGAGAAGTCATAGTGCAACCTGAAATTATCAAACCACTTTAGTAAAAACAATTACTAAATTATCAACTAAGAACAAAGACCAAAAGTGCTGAGCTCCCCGGCAAAGGCGCCAGAAAATTGCTTGATGACTACAAGTACACAGATCAATTGAAGCTAGTTATGTTCTTAATGCCACTTACTACTATATATTGAAGGCTACTTATAAATTGTTCTTTAATCTCAAAATTAAGGTGTTTTAAAGGTTGGTTGTAATTGATTGCAAGAAAGCAAACAAAGCAATAAGTAAAAAAGCATTGTGAGATATGAGTTGAAACTTAATAAGACAAGGTGTTCTCGAGGATTATTGGATCCACCTCTAGCAATAGGATTCATGTTAATCAAGATAAATTATGCTTTTAATCATATTGTGTGTGGAGGGAGCTCCATAACAAGATGCACCCACAAAGACATCGGTCATCGCATCTCTAAATAACAATTGTGGCTAGCCTTCTGCAAACCATGTATTGACTATCGTAATTAAGGGTTTTACCCCATGGTTATCGATATGAGCTTAGTGAGTGCCCCTTTATCCCCCTCAACCATGTGTTAAAGTGCCGATACGGTAATCTCACTTCTCGCCATTCACTTTACCCCACTTCAAAGGATAGTTCCCTCTCGAGACTATAAGGCAAATATTATATGGTGCACAACACATAATATCAAGAGAGAGAGAACTAACACGTATTAATAACTTAAAACCATAGATCATCTTAGATTCATCTTATACTCATGCTAGGATTTCTCCATCTCCCCAACAACAAAATGAACTACTCACACATGGAAAGAATCAAGAACATCATCATACTCTTATGGATGGAATGAAATTAATGGAATGAATTCGAATACAAATCCACAATAGGAATCAAGATTATAACTATGGTTGAGGGAGAATGGGATCGATGATGGTGATGGAGATGCAATGGTTGATGATGAAGGGGATGATGCCTTGTCCTCCCATGATCCGTGTAGCAGCCCGAATGATGTCTTCTCCAAAGTTCCTCCTCTAGATCTGTTCAGGGGCGGTGTTTCTATGTTTTTCGAAGCTGTGTGTCTTAGATCTCGTTGTCGGCTTCGCGAGATGAAAGTATTTGACGAGGCGGTGGTTCTGGTACAGCGTACGGGCGCATGGTACAGGGGGCTCCCCCCGTACCGATGCCCTAAATATACTAGAAGTTGTCCTCGCATTCCCCTTTTGTCCAGGTGCATAATTAAATGTTTAAATGATTTATATCACGTCAAAATACCATAAAAATAATAGTTTTATTGGTATTTCATCAGTGCCTTATTATTTCGAGATCCTGCGTAGACAAGCATAAAAGGGCGCGGTAGCGTGGTAAACTACAAAAATCCTATTACTACTCAGAGATATCTTCATGAAATAACGGTGTAAAAACATGCCAAAATGCACTCATCACCGATCATTGCACGTAGCTCCATGAACCTGGTATGCCCAAGCGGCTTGGTGAGGATGTTAGTGAGTTGCTCACATGTGCTGATGTAATCGACATATATCTTGCCAGCTTTGAATCCCTCGATGCACTCGTGGATGAAGTGGAAACAAAGTTCAAGTTGTGGAGAGGAAATTGAATTTGATCCTGGAAAGCGGAGAAGCATAGATGAGTACCCTCCCAATATAAAGGATATGGTAAGAATAAAATATTTGGCTAATGGTCCTTGTCAAACTCGGACTTATGACTTTCCAACAAGGAAGATTTCTGGCAGAGGTCGAAGATTTATTCCGGAATGGTTTGATCAGCACGGGAGTTGTCTTGAGTATAGTAAGTCCACATATAGAGCATATTGTTTTTTTCTATTTTTTGTTTAGACGCCACGGTAAAAAAGAAGCTGGGTATGCAACATTTGTATCAGATGGTTGGTGTGGCTGGAAAAAAAAAGTATAGGCTGAAGGAGCATGTACGAGATGTTAATAGTATTCACAACCAAGCAAGAAGAGATTTTGAAGCTTTATTGCAACAAGAGCAGCACACATATGTTGCTCTAAATAATCAAAGTAAGGCTGCGAAGAAGGCATAATACACTAGACTAAATGGTTCATTTTATGTTGCTAGAGTATTACTGAAGCAAGGGTTGGATTTCCGAGGTCACGACGAGTCTGATGAGTCATACAATAAAGGTAATTTTAAGATAATTCATGATTACACGGCCGAGCAAAATCCAGCTTTAGGCAAGGTTGCACGCCATAATGCTCCAGGTAATAATCAATTGATTTCCCAAAAGATTCAAAAGGCGATAGATGAATGTTTTGCAAAGGAGATTCTGCATTCTATTCTTGAAGAAATTGGACATGACGTTTTTTTATGCTGGTTGATGAGTCACGTGATGTGGTAGGTAAAAAACAAATGGCAGCGGTCCTGCGATATGTTGGTAAATGTGGAACAATAAAAGAGAGGTTAGCTGGTCTTGTTCATGTGAAGGAAACAACTTCTAAGTACCTCAAGTCTGCCATTGATTCTTTATTTGGAGAACTTAAGTTAAATCTCAAACAAGTTAGAGGCCAGGGGTACGATGGTGTGAGCAATATGTGAGGTGAGTTTAATGGCTTGCAGTCTTTGATCATGAGAGAAAACAACACTGCCTATTTTGTTCATTGTTTTGCACACAAACTATAGTTGGTCGTTGTGGCTGTTGTAAGGAAGCACAAATGGGTTGGTAATTTTTTGATATGATACTGGTACTTTTGAATATGGTAAATGGATCTTCATAGAGAAAAGATATAATTTGAGATAAATATAAAGAACAAGTACGTGAAGCCTTAGGTTCTGCTCAACTTCAAAGTGGGACATGATTAAATCAAGAGTTGGCTCTACAAAGACCTGGGGATACTCGATGGAACTCTCCCTATAGAACTCTTAATGGTTTGATTTTTTTAAGGTAAAACAGTGGGGTAAACCCACTGAAATTTTTATTATAATAATAAAATTAGATACAAAGTTTTACAAGGAGAGTGAGTAACTCTCATAGAAAGAAAACAAAGTCTACACTAAACTTGGGATTGAAGCCACTCTTTGAATGTATCTGCATGCTTTTTCTTCAGTTTGTGTACTAACAATCTTAGCTCTTGAGAATAAATAGCTTTCCAACTACTGAACGCAACATTTTGATCATTGAATATCTTGTTATTTCTGATAATCTAGATGCCCCAAGCTGCCAGAACCAGTATTTCCATTGTAAAGGGCAACTTGATTTTAGATCTCATATCGTCAAAAGCTTCTAAAATTGATTGTCTTTTGTTTCTCTGTGGGCATACAAAGTTTCAGCACTGTTCAGCAAAAGGACACGCCGAAAACAAGTGTACTGATGTTTTTTCATCAGTACGTGCAGTTTGTTACAACACATTGATAGGATTGTAGTTGGAAATTCTTTCTCCTTAGCAAATTTCTTGTATTTAGTCTGTCATGAAGAAGTAGCCACAAGAAGAATTTGTGTTTTGCCTGACATGAGGATTTCCATAAGCTAGAGAAGATTTTTGGTGTGGCGGAAAATCCAATCATAGCGTTGTAAGCTTCTTGAGAAGAGAAATCAACATTTCCCCAAATGTAGGACCAATTGTCATAATTTCCCTCTTGTACCACTTTGAGAGCATTCTGGCAAACTATTTCTAGGTTTTGAAATTCCTCATAAGCCTGTTGTGATAGGGGAACATGAAACAAGTCCTCAAGATATTATGTATGGATCACTTTGTCAACATTCCAATCTTTATGTTTGGCAAAATTTATCAGATGAGAAAATCTTTGATGTAAGCAATTTTTTTCTCATAAATCTGACCAGAAGTTCACAGTCTTTCCATTTCCAATATTGCACTTAGCCATGCCTTTGTAAAGATCAAGCAGTTTGAGATGTGACTTCCACCAGAAAGATCCTTCCAAAATATTTGTGGGCAGATTGCCATTGCTATAATAAGAGCCTCTGATTAAATGTACCCAAGGTATGTCATGATTGTTGAAGAATTTGTAAAGATTCTTTAGCATGAGTGCCTTATTTTGAATATCTAAATTGAGTACTCCTAGACCCCCTTGGTCTTTTGGTCTACATATTTTTTTCCAAGCAACAATAGCAGAACCATTGTCTTGAACATCTAAATTATTCTTTCTCCATAGGCAGTGTCTCATGTACTTTACCACTTGTTATTTTATTGTGATAGGGACATCAAAACAGCACATGAAGAAAATTGGCATGGAAGAAAGCACTGATTTGACCAATTGTAGTTTACCTCCATAGTTTATAAAATCAGCAATCCCTCCTAGCCTTGCTTGTGTTCTTTGCACAATGGGCAGGAAATGTTCCATGGAGGGTTTAACAATACATAGTGGCAATCCAAGGTATGTAAAAGGGAGGGATCCTTTCTTGCAATTTATTGTTGCTGAAAAGTGATTGAGCCTTTCTTCACTTAAGTTTATGGGTATCATATTTTATTTGTTATAATTCACTCTCAGACCAGTAGATTCAGCAAATGTTTGTAACAGAGCTTTAAGGAAAATCAAATTTCTTGCATCTACTTTCATAATAACCAAGGTATCTTCAGCATATTGTACAATACGGAAGTCGGGACAAGTTGTACAAGGAATTGGTCTATCAATAATTCCTTGTGTCATAGCCTTGTTCAAAATTGATTGAAGTAAGTCTGCTGCTAGCACAAAAAGCAAAGGTGAGAGAGGATCACCTTGCCTGACCCCTCTTTAATTTGTAATAGAATTTCTTTCCAGGTGTACCATTAGAAGGATAGCAGATGTTCCAGTGCCAAGTGACAAGGTATTAACTCGTCAATGCGTACAAGTTGTAGACTTGGGTTTCACGGAAGTAGAGGGCAACTAGATCTCGAAGGTTTCAGCCGAAAAAGGTGCTCGACTGTTAAAAACTAGGGTTGAGTTGACAATGAGATTGATCATTTCTTTCTCCCTCGACTCCCCCTTATATAGGAGGCGGAGCCGAGAGTTTCATGATGTATAAGTTAGAATATCGGGAGACTCTTTGAGTTCATCCCGTATAATTACAAGTCTTCCTAATACAACTCTAACGTCCATACTCGACGCTTTATTGGGCTTCTGGGCTTTGTAATCTTCGGATCAAGGGCCTTCAGTAAACCCCGGGTACCTTCTTCGGCAGGCCCACTTGGGATGCCTATGTCAGTAGCCCCCGAGATTTTTCTTGAATCGTAGAATCAAGTAAAATCTCCATCATTATAATTTTCTCGAGTTTTATGAACAATTCTAAAAAATAATTGCATATTGCGCAGGGATAATGGTCAATTGGGCTAGTTCATCTGACGGATCAGGTACCAGTTAACTACTCTCGTGGCAATCCCGCAAGAACCTACTTCAAGGTCAAGTCCCTAGACTCGACCCCGGTATACTGGCGTAATTCGACATGCGACGCTTAAGCTCTTACCATGCATGATCCGAATCTCAGTCATATTTTATCGGGTACCTAACGCGTCTGTTAGGATTTTTCTTCGCATTCGTTGATACAGAAAAAGGTAGTAGAGCGCATTCAGGTGCGATACCACGCCACACAGGACGGATCCCGGGGACTTACCTTTATAAAATATTATGGCATTCAGAGATATTTTCGTGGCGGACGCGCTCTGAGAATATTTTGTCGAGTGCCTTTTCCGGCTGCTGGAATGGCATATTTACTCGAATTATATATTGACTTATCGTCTTGACCTCTCGATGGGTGTACATGATGAGTTATATTTTAACTCCAAAATGTACAAAATTACTCCTCATATTTCATCGGGTGCGCGACCAGCGTTCCCGATGGGAGTAGCCCCCGAGGCTACAGCCAAGTGCTTGTACTTGGTTGTAGGCTCAACTTTTTGCCGCCTTTTCATTATGTTGTCAACTTCCCATATTTTTTATTTTTATCGGGTGCGCGACCAGCGCTCCCGATGGGAGTAGCCCCCGAGGCTACAGTCGAGTATTTATACTTGCATGTAGGCTCAACTTTTGTCTTCTTCGAACGAGAACAACCTTATATACCTGTCAGTCACATTATCCTCTTATCAAAAGTAAAAACTTTTGATAAGAGTAGCCCCCGAGCATTTGGACAAATACTTGTATTTGGCCAAAAAGCTCCTGATGTTATTTTATTTGGATCATCGACATTTTCCTGACGCTATTTTGAAGGAAACCATTCGCAATGTTCCTATGGCGATGTCAATGCTGACGATGGCCACGACCTTTGCATTGGAAAGGCGCGAACCCTGACACTTCTTTGATCTGTGGGTCCAAAATCTTGCGCAGTTGACACGTCGCGCAAGTGGGGACACACGTCCTCGGTAAATTCCGGCACGCACGCTGTAACGCCTGTGCAGTAATTTCACAGTGAAAAGATGACTATACCCTTGTTGATACATGTAGGGCGCCAGATCCATTTTCTTTTCATCCAACGGTGCAAGGAGTTTGTGGCTTGCTATAAATTTTCTCCTTCGTCCTCCTTCTTCCCCTTCGCTGCACCGCTCACCTTTCTCTTCTCTCTCCAAAATCGCCATTACCATCCTCCAGCTCCTCACACTTCCACTCATCTCCATTTTCCCCCAACGCTTGCCTTGATGCCACCGCGCACGAAGCTCACCAAGCACACCGCTCCAGGGACCAACACGCCAGCGGAGAAGATGGAGATCTCTGGGTGGGACAGATCTAAGATCTCCAACCAGGACCAAAAGACCCTCAAGAAACTGGGGCTGATGAAGAAGGAGGACGCGCTGATCTTTCCTGGCGACGAAAGTTTCCCGACACCGCGGATTGGATATTGCTGCTTGTGACGGTAAAGCACTCGTCCGTTGGGAACCCCAAGAGGAAGGTGTGATGCGTACAGCGGCAAGTTTTTCCCTCAGCAAGAAACCAAGGTTATCGAACCAGTAGGAGCCAAGAAGCACGTTGAAGGTTGATGGCGGCGGAGTGTAGTGCGGCGCAACACCAGGGATTCCGGCGCCAACGTGGAACCTGCACAACACAATCAAAATACTTTGCCCCTACTTAACAGTGAGGTTGTCAATCTCACCGGCTTGCTGTAACAAAGGATTAGATGTATAGTGTGGATGATGATGTTTGCAGAAAACAGTAGAACAAGTATTGCAGTAGATTGTATTCGATGTAAAAGAATGGACCGGGGTCCACAGAACAGTCCGTAAAGACGAATTTGCAAGTATGTAAGAATCAATGCATAGTTAACACAAGTATTTGCTTCTAAGACGGAAATAAGTAGGTGAACTGACTCAACATAAAAGTAGAAGAATGGCCCTTCGAAGAGGGAAGCATTGATTGCTATATTTATGCTAGAGCTTTTATTTTGAAAACAAGAAACAATTTTGTCAACGGTAGTAATAAAGCATATGTATTATGTATAAGATATCCTACAAGTTGCAAGGCTCATGCATAGATTACCAATAGTGCCCGCACCTTGTCCTAATTAGCTTGGATTTACATGGATTATCATCGCAATACATATGTTTTAACCAAGTATCACAAAGGGGTACCTCTATGCCGCCTGTACAAAGGTCTAAGGAGAAAGCTCGCATTCGATTTCTCGCTTTTGATTATTCTCAACTTAGACATCCATACCGGGACAACATAGACAACAGATAATGGACTCCTCTTTAATGCATAAGCATTCAAACAACAAATAATATTCTCATAAGAGATTGAGGATTGTTGTCCAAAACTGAAACTTCCACCATGGATCATGGCTTTAGTTAGCGGCCCAATGTTCTTCTCTAACAATATGCATACTCAAATCATTCAACTCGTGATAAATCACCCTTACTTCAGACAAGACGAACATGCATAGCAACTCACATGATATTCAACAAAGAGTAGTTGATGGCGTCCCCAGGAACATGGTTATCGCACAACAAGCAACTTAATAAGAAATAAGATACATAAGTACATATTCAATACCACAATAGTTTTTAGGCTATTTGTTCCATGAGCTATATATTGCAAAGACAAAGGATAGAAATTTAAAGGTAGCACTCAAGCAATTTACTTTGGAATGGCAGAGAAATACCATGTAGTAGGTAGTTATGGTGGACACAAATGGCATAGTTTTTGGCTCAAGGATTTTGGATGCACGAGAAGTAATCCCTCTAAATACAAGGCTTAGGCTAGCAAGGTTATTTGAAGCAAACACAAGTATGAGCCGGTACAGCAAAACTCACATAAAAACATATTGCAAGCATTATAAGACTCTACACTGTCCTCCTTGTTGTTCAAACCCTTACTAGAAAATATCTAGACCTTAGAGAGACCAATCATGCAAACCAAATTTTAGCAAGCTCTATGTATTTCTTCACTAATAGGTGCAAAGTATATGATGCAAGAGCTTAAACATAATCCATATGAGCACAACAATTGCCAAGTATCAAATTATTCAAGACATTCTACCAATTACTACATGTAGCATTTCCCGTTTCCAACCATATAACAATTAACGAAGCAGTTTCAACCTTCGCCATGAACATTATGAGTAAAGCTAAGGACATATTTGTCCATATGCAACAGCGGAGCGTGTCTCTCTCCCACAAAATGAATGCTAGGATCCAACTTTATTCAAAGAAAACAAAACAAAAACATACATACGCTCCAAGTAAAGCACATAAGATGTGACGGAATAAAAATATAGTTTCACTAGAGGAACCTGATAATGTTGTCGATGAAGAAGGGGATGTCTTGGGCATCCCCAAGCTTAGATGCTTGAGTCTTCTTGAAATATGTGGGGATGAACCATCGGGGCATCGCCAAGCTTAGAGCTTTCACTCTCCTTGATCATATTGTATCATCCTTCTCTCTTGATCCTTGAAAACTTCCTCAACACCAAACTCAAAACAACTCATTAGAGGGTTAGTGCATAATCAAAATTCACATGTTCAGAAGTGACATAATCATTCTTAAGACTTCTGGACATTGCACAAAGCTACTGAAAGTTAATGGAATAAAGAAATCCATCAAGCATAGCAAAACAGGCAATGCGAAATAAAAGGCAGAATCTGTCAAAACAGAACAGTCCGTAAAGACGAATTTTTTAGGTGCACCAGACTTGCTCAAATGAAAATGCTCAAATTGAATGAAAGTTGCGTACATATCTGAGGATTACTCACGTAAATTGGCAGATTTTTCTGAGTTACCTACAGAGACTACTGCTCAAATTCGTGACAGCAAGAAATCTGTTTCTGCGCAGTAATCCAAATCTAGTATGAACCTTACTATCAAAGACTTTACTTGGCACAACAATGCAAAAAAATTAAGATAAGGAGAGGTTGCTACAGTAGTAACAACTTCCAAGACTCAAATATAAAACAAAAGTGCAGAAGTAAAATCATGGGTTGTCTCCCATAAGCGCTTTTCTTTAACGCCTTTCAGCTAGGCGCAGAAAGTGTGTATCAAGTGTTATGAAGAGATGAAGCATTGGCATTCTTACCAGAGGCTCTGCGCCTACCCCTCTTACTCTTATTCTTACTCTTTGGTTTGGGGAATATATGATTACATCCAGGTATGGAGGAATTTAGAGTGCCTTTTCCCACATCTATGGTTACTCCGAAGAGTTTCAGCAGGGATCTTCCAAGCGTGATTTGTCCTGTACCTACACATTCAATAACGAGATAATCAGTGGATACCGTTTTTCCAAGAAGAGTTGTGAATACTCCTTCAGCTATTCCGTTAGGAATTATAACAGAGTTATCAATGAGAGTTATTCCTTCTCCACCTTCAGTAAGTGACAAGGGATTAACTTGTCAATGCCTACGGGTTGTAGACTAGGGTTTAGTTGGTAGTAGAGGGCAAGTAGATCTCGAAGGTTTCAGCCAAAAAGTACTCGACGATTATGAAAACTAGGGTTTGAGAGACAATGATCGATGCTTTCTTTGTCCCTCGACTCCCCCTTATATAGGAGGTGGAGCCGAGGGATTCGTGTTGTATAAGTTACATAGTCCGAGATGATTTACAACTCATCCCGCAAGATTACAAACATCATCTCTAATACAATTCTAACTTTCCTTAATATCAACTTGGGCTTCCGAATCTTCTTATTCTTCGAGTCGTGGGCCTTCAATAAACCCCGGGTACTATCTTCGGCAGGCCCATTTGGGATGCCTATGTCAGTAGCCCCCGAGATTTTGCTTGAATCGTAGAGTCAGGGAAAATCTCCACTGTTTATTTTTACTCAACAACTTAAAACTTCCCTATATTTCTTCTTATAACTTTCTATATTGTACAGGGATAATGGTAGTTGGGGCTAGTTCATCTGACGGATCAGGTACTAGTTAACTGCTCTAGTGGCAATCCGCAAAAACCTACTTCAAGATCACGTCCCTGGACATGATCTCGGGATACTGGTGTAAACTTCGACAGGTGCCGCTTAAGGTCTTACCATTCTGTCGAGTCCCAGTCATATTTATCGGGTACCTAACGCGTCCGTTAGGATTTTTCTTCGTATCTGTTGATACGGATAAAAGTAGCAAACCGACATCAGAGACGGCGCCATGCCACACAGAACGTATCTGGGGTCTTACCTTCGCAAATTTGCGGCATTCAGAAATTGTTCGCAACTTTGGCGTTCTGAGAATATATTGTCGAGTGCTTATTCGGCTGTTGGAATGGCACATTTTATTGAGTCAACGGATGACTTATATTGCTCTCCCGATGGGAGTATATGTAGAGTTATGTATATAACTCGAAATATGCTCACTTTTTCTTCTTCTTTTTCTCCATCTCTCTCTCTTTCTCTCTTTTTTTTATAATTTCATCAGGCACGCGAACAGCGTTCCCGATGGGAGTAGCCCCCGAGGCTACAGCCAAAGACTTGTGCTTGGGTGTAGGCTCCACGCCTTATGTCGCTATATTTTCTCCTGTCACATATTTTGTCAAAATCTCTCGGGTGCGCGAACAGCGATCCCGATGGGAGTAGCCCCCGAGGCTATGAGCAAATACTTGTATTTGATCATAGTCTCTCGCCATTTCTATTTTGTCTTTCTCAAATTTTTCATTTTTCCAAAGTAGCCCCCGAGCATTTGATCAAAAACTTGTATTTGATCAAAGGCTCTCCAATATCTTTTGCCATCGCCATTTTTATGAAGCTGTCGAATTTTTCTCTTGCTAAAGTGACGTTATTGCTGACGATAGCCACGATTGCAATTTCCTGAAATCGCGAGAAGTCCTCTCCCACTGCCTTGCGGGCCCAAATTACGCATCATATTGACTCGTCGTGCAAGTGGGGGACACACGTCCTCCACTTTTCCTGGCGCACGCACTGTAACTCCTCCAGGGTTAAATTACTTGTTTACCCCTCTTCCACGTGGTCATCATCTGCCGCACACTTTTTCCATCCAACGGTACGCCGCTTCGCCGCACCTCTATATAAGATCCCCTTCTTCTTCCTCGAGCACCTCCGCTCGTGCCGTTCTCCTGCTCTCCTCTACAAAAACTCCTCTTGCGCCCCATAGTTCCCTGAGCTCATCTTCTCCCAAGCTGCATTCCTGCGCCATTTTTGATGCCACCGCGTAGATTGACCAGACACAGCACGCCAGAATCGACGATGGCTTCCGTGGATCTGGGAAGCGCCGAGTGGGAGAGATCCAAAATCTCCACCCAAGACATCAACCTCCTGAAGAAACTGGGGATCAGCAAGAAACCCAAGGCGCTGTGCTTCCCCAGTGAAGAAAGCTACCCAACCCCTCCAATGGAGTATCGGGTTAGTTTTGTCAACCATCTCATCCGTGGCCTTTCTGCCCCCATTCACCCTTTCCTTCGAGGATTGCTTTTTATTTACGGTCTGCAACTTCATCACCTCACGCCCAATTCTATCCTCCACATTTCCATTTTCATCACCCTCTGCGAAGCCTTCCTTGGCGTCCAGCCTAACTGGGCGCTATGGAAGTGCGTTTTCTTTTGTCGCCGCAATGGCTCTCCCAATGTCACCTATAATATAGGCAGCGTTGTTATCTGCGTTTGCCCCGATGTCGAATATTTTGACGTCAAATTCCCTGACTCAGTTCAAGGGTGGCGCAAGAAGTGGCTGTACATCCATGAGGAAAACCATGGATGTGCTGAAGACAATATTCCTCCTTTTGACGGTGCCGAGAAAATCTATCGCCGCCGCTCTTGGGATGCAGAGGCTACCGAGGAAGAAAAAACGGCGACAGAGGCATTAATGACTCGCATCCACGAGTTGCAAAACACTCGCGGCAAAGAGCTATCAGGTATCCAAATCACAACATATTTCCTTAGAATCAGAGTGCAGCCTCTTCAGGCTCGCAAATACCCTCTCTGGAAGTATGCTGGCGACAAGGATGCGGATCGGTTGTCGGTGGATTTAGAGGTCAAGGACTTAGAGAAACTTGTCCGGAAAATCTCCTCCCTCAGCAAAAAAGATCTTGTCCCTTCTTCTTGTCGCGTAAAACCGTACAGCGCCACCAATGCGCTCCCCGAGGTAACCTTTGTCGACTTTGCTCATTTTTATTTGCCATCCTTTGCACAACTCTTTTGCTGACGCCTCCCCTTGTTTTCGTATAGAACCATCCAGATCTTGTCTCGCTTCCTCCCCTTCATGAAGGTGGAGAAGTCGAAGAACGAGCTGTTGTCATTGAAGACAACCAAGATGCTCCTGTCCCTGATAGTGAACCCGCAGGTTCTCGAAAATCTGCGGGATCCTCTGAAAAGGAAGCTGAATCCGAGGGTACCACCTCGGCACAGTCTCCTCCTCCTGCTATTTCTCCAAAGAACAAAAGGAAGAGGACTGATGTCGAAGATTCCGGCACCTCCAAAGCCGAAGAAGCTTCTCCTTCACGCCAGAAGGCAGCTTTTGATCCATACCTTGAAGCCCTCGTCAGCTCGTAAGTTATCTTTTGTTTCTCCTTGTTTTGCTACTCGAAGATTTTTCTCTATCTTGCTTTTTATACTGCCGTCATTTAATTGTAGTGGTGACGAGGAAGAAATGCCAGCTACTGATGCGAATGCTCGAACGAGTACGTCGCATACTCTAGTTGTTTCTGAGGTGCACGTTGAAGGAGAAGAATCTTCGCCTCCTCAACAAAACACCGATGAACCTGCTGCTCCTGCAAGCCCCCTTGTCCCTTCGCCAAAAAGGGCAAGGGTGGAAACAGTCATGGAGCCTACCCTACAATTGGGTAGCTCCTCAACTCCTCTTTTGGATGATGTAAGTCCTTAATTTCTTTCTGACATTGTCTATATTTTCTCTGTTTGCCTCGTTGGGCCATCATGTTTTTTCCCATACCGACGCTTTCTTTCTTTACTTACTTTGACAGCCTATGATCAAAGAACTTATTTGCATCGGTGCCCAATTCGTTGGGTACCGCGAGTATGCCAGCAAGACCGAAGGTAATGACTCCCTGCTTGCCTTTGTTCATGACTTCTTGCTCCTGTTTTAACGCAATTTTGACTATTTTTTAACTATTTTGGCAGAAAAACTTGCGGAGGCCAACAAACTTGCCGACACGCTTGCTCAAAAATTAGAGCAAAGTGAGGTGGCTCGCAAGAAGGCCGAATCTGATGCTGGCAAAGCTAGGGCAGAGGCTGATAAGGCCAAGGCAGAAGCTGCTGGTGTCGAAGATCTTGAGAAGAGACTTCATGATGCCGAAACTTCCTTGAGCGAGCATAAAGCCACGCAGGCTGCTCGTGAAAAAGCGATCCTCAAGCGCTTGAACTCGCAGAATCGGCGCTTTGTCAGTAAGTTTTTCGATCTATTTTGTCTTTTTTATACTTGCTTTTCTTTACTTGCTTGTCGACCAACATATATTTTCCTCGACAGATAAAACAAACCAAGAATTTGAGCTTGAAGATCCCGACAACGATCCTCTTCTCGACGCACTCTCTGTCCTTGAGTTTCATGGAACAGAAACTCGTGAAGGCATTGAACAGGCCGAAACAGGATTGTCGCGGCTATTCCCTTACTTCTTCCCGAAGAAAAAGGAACCCGCTAATTTCCTTGCTCTTGCCAAGGAATTCAATCCACCAGAAGATCTTGGACTGAAGATGCGCCAAGAGAATATGAAGATTGCTATCGAAAGCACTGTCGCCTTAGTTGTAGACAGCCAGCAAACCATCGACTGGACTAAAGTGGGCGACACACAAGAGATGGAGACCACGAAGTGGCGATCACTGATCAAGGCTGCGAAGCCCAACACGAAGAAAATCCTTGCCTATCTTGGAATCAAGCCAACTTCAACTCCTAGCTCATCGAAGCCGGAGGTCTAGTTGAATGCCCTGTCTTTTCCTTTCTTTATTTTCTGTTTCTTTAGATGTTGTCGCCACAGTAGCTTTGGCGACAATAGTCGTAGTAGTCCTTTTGAAGAACTCCTCCTGTAATATCTATGTAAATTTTCTGAAGATCAATGAAATTCTATTTTGCATTATCATTGATACTAAGACTTTCTTTTCCAGTTGATATTTGATAACTACTCCGCCAATCCTTGTTCTGCCGATACTTCTCCTGCTTCTTCCTTCTCGAAGAAAACCCTTGTTGATAATAACCTTATCGAAGGTTCTTCAAGTAAACACTTGTCGCAAGATTTGCAAGAACTTCGCCAACAACTTCAATCCATGAAAAAGCAAATGCTTGTGCTAATGGAACAGTCTCAAAAAGCATCCGAAAGAGAGAAAATTGCTCTTCAACAAGCTAAAGAAGCCATAGCTGCTAAGGACGCTGGTATTTCGGAAGCTGAGAAAGCAACGACTCGAGAAAATAGTATGCTCGAGCTAATGACTGAAGCTAGTGTGGATATGTTAGGTATGTTTTTCCAACTTAGCACTGCTTCTGCTTTTTGCTGTACTGATACGTCTCCAACGTATCGATAATTTCTTATGTTCCATGCCACATTATTGATGTTATCTACATGTTTTATGCACACTTTATGTCATATTCGTGCATTTTCTGGAACTAACCTATTAACAAGATGCCGAAGTGCCGATTCTTTGTTTTCTGCTGTTTTTGGTTTCAGAAATCCTAGTAATGAAATATTCTCGGAATTGGACGAAATCAACGCCCAGGGTCCTATTTTGCCACGAAGCTTCCAGAAGTCCGAAGAGGAGACGAAGAGGGGCCACGAGGGGGCCACACCCTAGGGCGGCGCGGCCCCCCCCTTGGCCGCGCGGCCCTGTGGTGTGGGGCCCTCGTGCCGCCTCTTGACCTGCCCTTCCGCCTACAAATAGCCTCCGTGACGAAACCCCCAGTACCGAGAGCCACGATACGGAAAACCTTACTGAGACGCCGCCGCCGCCGATCCCATCTCGGGGGATCCAGGAGATCGCCTCCGGCACCCTGCCGGAGAGGGGATTCATCTCCCGGAGGACTCTACACCGCCATGGTCGCCTCCGGAGTGATGTGTGAGTAGTCTACCCCTGGACTATGGGTCCATAGCAGTAGCTAGATGGTTGTCTTCTCCCCATTGTGCTTCATTGTCGGATCTTGTGAGCTGCCTAACATGATCAAGATCATCTATCTGTAATTCTATATGTTGCATTTGTTGGGATCCGATGAATAGAGAATACTTGTTATGTTGATTATCAAAGCTATGTCTATGTGTTGTTTATGATCTTGCATGCTCTCCGTTATTAGTAGATGCTCTGGCCAAGTTGATGCTAGTAACTCCAAGAGGGAGTATTTATGCTCGATAGTGGGTTCATGTCTCCGTGAATCTGGAGGAGTGACAAGAACCACTAAGGTTACGGATGTGCTGTTGCCACTAGGGATAAAACATTGATGCTATGTCTAAGGATGTAGTTGTTGATTACATTACGCACCATACTTAATGCAATTGTCTGTTGCTTTGCAACTTAATACTGGAGGGGGTTCGGATGATAACCTGAAGGTGGACTTTTTAGGCATAGATGCAGTTGGATGGCGGTCTATGTACTTTGTCGTAATGCCCAATTAAATCTCACAATACTCATCATAATATGTATGTGCATGGTCATGCCCTCTCTATTTGTCAATTGCCCAACTGTAATTTGTTCACCCAACATGCTGTTTATCTTATGGGAGAGACACCTCTAGTGAACTGTGGACCCCGGTCTAATTCTCTATACTGAAATACAATCTACTGCAATACTTGTTCTACTGTTTTCTGCAAACAATCATCTTCCACACAATACGGTTAATCCTTTGTTACAGCAAGCCGGTGAGATTGACAACCTCACTGTTTCGTTGGGGCAAAGTACTTTGGTTGTGTTGTGCAGGTTCCACGTTGGCGCCGGAATCTCTGGTGTTGCGCCGCACTACATCCCGCCGCCATCAACCTTCAACGTGCTTCTTGGCTCCTACTGGTTCGATAACCTTGGTTTCATACTGAGGGAAACTTGCCGCTTTACGCATCACACCTTCCTCTTGGGGTTCCCAACGGACGCGTGTTGAACGCGTATCAAGCAGCTTTTTCTGGCGCCGTTGCCGGGGAGATCAAGACACGCTGCAAGGGGAGTCTCCACTTCTCAATCTCTTTACTTTGTTTTTTTGTCTTGCTTAGTTTTATTTACTACTTTGTTTGCTGCACTAAATCAAAATACAAAAAAATTAGTTACTTGCATTTACCTTACTTATTTCATCATGTTTCCTCCTAAGTTTGTTCTTAAAGATGTACCGGTAGGCCAAGGGTCTATCCTTGGGAAAGACAATATAGAAGATTTTTTCACTCATATTAGTACGGTCGAAGATTTTGAAGATAGACACTTGGTAGAACTTGCCCCCACTTATGAAATTGCTGTTGCTTCTTTAGTACACGCGTTAGAAGCTAGATTTGTTAATCTTAATCCTGTGATTCAACATATGTTTCTTACACTCAGTAATATGGAAGAAGGAGAAAAGAAAGATTTTGTATTAGAAACCCTTCTTAAAGAATTTGGAGGAATAGCGAGAGAAGCTAGAAAAGTCTTCACTAAATATAATATGCTAGGCTCTTATACCAACTTTGCTAGTACCCTTGAGAAGATGGAAAAAGATAGACAAAAGTACACTAATGAAGTTAATTATGAGGGGGATATTAAAACATCAATACCTTGCAAGCTCTTGGGAATGTGTGAGGCACTAGAAAAGAATTTTGATTGGATTGTTCCTGAAGATTTGTTTGATGAGAGTAGCAAACCCAAGACTAATGAAAAGGGGGCCTCTGAAACTCACATAGAAAAGATAGTATGCATAGTTGAGAAAACTCCGCACCCCGCTGTAGAAGTACAACCCTTCGATAATACTTGATATACACACTTTCTGCGCCTAGCTGAAAGGCGTTAAAGAAAAGCGCTTATCGGAGACAACCCATGTTTTTACCTACAGTACTTTGTTTTTATTTTGTGTCTTGGAAGTTGTTTACTACTGTAGCAACCTCTCCTTATCTTAGTTTAGTGTTTTATTGTGCCAAGTAAAGTCGTTGATAGAAAAGTTCATACTAGATTTGGATTACTGCACAGAAACAGATTTCTTTGCTGTCACGAATCTGGGCAAAATTCTCTGTAGGTAACTCAGAAAATTATGCCAATTTACGTGAGTGATCCCCAGATATGTACGCAACTTTCATTCAATTTGGGAATTTTCATTTGAGCAAGTCTGGTGCCATTTTAAAATTCGTCAATACGAACTGTTCTGTTTTGACAGATTCTGCCTTTTATTTCGCATTGCCTCTTTTGCTATGTTGGATGAATTTCTTTGATCCATTAATGTCCAGTAGCTTTATGCAATGTCCAGAAGTGTTAAGAATGATTGTGTCACCTCTGAACATGTTAATTTTTATTGTGCACTAACCCTCTAATGAGTTGTTTCGAGTTTGGTGTGGAGGAAGTTTTCAAGGATCAAGAGAGGAGTATGATGCAACATGATCAAGGAGAGTGAAAGCTCTAAGCTTGGGGATGCCCCGGTGGTTCACCCCTGCATATTCTAAGAAGACTCAAGCGTCTAAGCTTGGGGATGCCCAAGGCATCCCCTTCTTCATCGACAACATTATCAGATTCCTCCCCTGAAACTATATTTTTATTCCATCACATCTTATGTGATTTGCTTGGAGCGTCGGTTTGTTTTTGTTTTTTGTTTTGTTTGAATAAAATGGATCCTAGCATTCACTTTATGGGAGAGAGACACGCTCCGCTGTAGCATATGGACAAGTATGTCCTTAGTTTCTACTCATAGTATTCATGGCGAAGTTTCTTCTTCGTTAAATTGTTATATGGTTGGAATTGGAAAATGATACATGTAGTAATTGCTATAATGTCTTGGGTAATGTGATACTTGGCAATTGTTGTGCTCATGTTTAAGCTCTTGCATCATATGCTTTGCACCCATTAATGAAGAAATACATAGAGCATGCTAAAATTTGGTTTGCATATTTGGTTTCTCTGAGGTCTAGATAATTTCTAGTATTGAGTTTGAACAACAAGGAAGACGGTGTAGAGTCTTATAATGTTTTCAATATGTCTTTTATGTGAGTTTTGCTGCACCGGTTCATCCTTGTGTTTGTTTCATATAAGCCTTGCTAGCCTAAACCTTGTATCGAGAGGGAATACTTCTCATGCATCCAAAATACTTGAGCCAACCACTATGCCATTTGTGTCCACCATACCTACCTACTACATGGTATTTCTCCGCCATTCCAAAGTAAATTGCTTGAGTGCTACCTTTAAAATTCCATCATTCGCCTTGCAATATATAGCTCATGGGACAAATAGCTTAAAAACTATTGTGGTATTGAATATGTAATTATGCACTTTATCTCTTATTAAGTTGCTTGTTGTGCGATAACCATGTTTCTGGGGACGCCATCAACTACTCTTGTTGAATTTCATGTGAGTTGCTATGCATGTTCGTCTTGTCTGAAGTAAGAGCGATCTACCACCTTATGGTTAAGCATGCATATTGTTAGAGAAGAACATTGGGCCGCTAACTAAAACCATGATCCATGGTGGAAGTTTCAGTTTTGGACATATATCCTCAATCTCAAATGAGAAAATTATTAATTGTTGTTACATGCTTATGCATAAAAGAGGAGTCCATTATCTGTTGTCTATGTTGTCCCGGTATGGATGTCTAAGTTGAAGAATAATCAATAGCGAGAAATCCAATGCGAGCTTTCTCCTTAGACCTTTGTACAGGCGGCATAGAGGTACCACATTGTGACACTTGGTTAAAACATGTGCATTGTGATGATCCAGTAGTCCAAGCTAATTAGGACAAGGTGCGGGCACTATTAGTATACTATGCATGAGTCTTGCAACTTGTAAGATATAATTTACATGATACATATGCTTTATTACTACCGTTGACAAAATTGTTTCATGTTTTCAAAATCAAAGCTCTAGCACAAATATAGCAATCGATGCTTTTCCTCTATGGAGGACCATTCTTTTACTTTCAATGTTGAGTCAGTTCACCTATTTCTCTCCACCTCAAGAAGCAAACACTTGTGTGAACTGTGCATTGATTCCTACATACTTGCATATTGCACTTATTATATTACTCTATGTTGACAATATCCATGAGATATATATGTTATAAGTTGAAAGCAACCGCTGAAACTTAATCTTCTTTTGTGTTGCTTCAACACCTTTACTTTGAATTACTGCTTTATGAGTTAACTCTTATGCAAGACTTATTGATGCTTGTCTTGAAGTGCTATTCATGAAAAGTCTTTGCTATATGATTCACTTGTTTACTCATGTCATATACATTGTTTTGATCGCTGCATTCACTACATATGCTTTACAAATAGTATGATCAAGATTATGATGGCATGTCACTCCAGAAATTATCTTTGTTATCGTTTTACCTGCTCGGGACGAGCAGAACTAAGCTTGGGGATGCTGATACGTCTCCAACGTATCGATAATTTCTTATGTTCCATGCCACATTATTGATGTTATCTACATGTTTTATGCACACTTTATGTCATATTCGTGCATTTTCTGGAACTAACCTATTAACAAGATGCCGAAGTGCCGATTCTTGTCATTGCTGTTTTTGGTTTCAGAAATCCTAGTAACGAAATATTCTCGGAATTGGACGAAATCAACGCCCAGGGTCCTATTTTGCCACGAAGCTTCCAGAAGTCCGAAGAGGAGACGAAGAGGGGCCACGAGGGGGCCACACCCTAGGGCGGCGCGGCCCCCCCTTGGCCGCGCGGCCCTGTGGTGTGGGGCCCTCGTGCCGCCTCTTGACCTGCCCTTCCGCCTACAAATAGCCTCCGTGACGAAACCCCCAGTACCGAGAGCCACGATACGGAAAACCTTACTGAGATGCCGCCGCCGCCGATCCCATCTCGGGGGATCGAGGAGATCGCCTCCGGTACCCTGCCGGAGAGGGGATTCATCTCCCGGAGGACTCTACGCCGCCATGGTCGCCTCCGGAGTGATGTGTGAGTAGTCTACCCCTGGACTATGGGTCCATAGCAGTAGCTAGATGGTTGTCTTCTCCCCATTGTGCTTCATTGTCGGATCTGTGAGCTGCCTAACATGATCAAGATCATCTATCTGTAATTCTATATGTTGCGTTTGTTGGGATCCGATGAATAGAGAATACTTGTTATGTTGATTATCAAAGCTATGTCTATGTGTTGTTTATGATCTTGCATGCTCTCCGTTATTAGTAGATGCTCTGGCCAAGTTGATGCTAGTAACTCCAAGAGGGAGTATTTATGCTCGATAGTGGGTTCATGTCTCCGTGAATCTGGAGGAGTGACAAGAACCACTAAGGTTACGGATGTGCTGTTGCCACTAGGGATAAAACATTGATGCTATGTCTAAGGATGTAGTTGTTGATTACATTACGCACCATACTTAATGCAATTGTCTGTTGCTTTGCAACTTAATACTGGAGGGGATTCGGATGATAACCTGAAGGTGGACTTTTTAGGCATAGATGCAGTTGGATGGCGGTCTATGTACTTTGTCGTAATGCCCAATTAAATCTCACAATACTCATCATAATATGTATGTGCATGGTCATGCCCTCTCTATTTGTCAATTGCCCAACTGTAATTTGTTCACCCAACATGCTGTTTATCTTATGGGAGAGACACCTCTAGTGAACTGTGGACCCCGGTCTAATTCTCTATACTGAAATACAATCTACTGCAATACTTGTTCTACTGTTTTCTGCAAACAATCATCTTCCACACAATACGGTTAATCCTTTGTTACAGCAAGCCGGTGAGATTGACAACCTCACTGTTTCGTTGGGGCAAAGTACTTTGGTTGTGTTGTGCAGGTTCCACGTTGGCGCCGGAATCTCTGGTGTTGCGCCGCACTACATCCCGCCGCCATCAACCTTCAACGTGCTTCTTGGCTCCTACTGGTTCGATAACCTTGGTTTCATACTGAGGGAAACTTGCCGCTGTACGCATCACACCTTCCTCTTGGGATTCCCAACGGACGCGTGTTGAACGCGTATCATGTACCTCTCCTTAAATTTCTTGCTCTGTCGCTCAATAGGTTCGGTTCTCGACGCTGCTGCTGAAGATGAGAGAGTGAATGTGAGAACGAACCTCCTCGTCAATCTTTCACTTAACCATGGCTGTCTGTTCTGGGCCACTCCCGAGCGAACCCAACAGATTGTCAGGTTTCAAGATCGCGCCTGTCAGGTTCGCGAATTTATTAACTTCTGCACGAGAACCTTGACCCTTGTTTACAAGACTCTGTTCCCTCGAGATGAGGCTCCCGAAACTCTTCTTGGATTGATGGAGAAATTCAGAGATGCCCCCCGTATTCATAACTTTGTGCGAGCTCAGTTAACTGCTAGAGCAAGATTCGCCATGATCATGATACATATTTGCCATCCCAAATTGGACCTGACGAAGATTGTCGCTGACTGTTTGGCCAAGAAATCGCGGCGAAAAAATAAAATTGACGCAATCAATGACATGGTGACTCCTGTGGCTGAGGCGATGATGGATGAACTTCTTTGGATGGATTCAGAATTCTTCGTCAAGGGGACCTACGCTGAGCACAAGACAGCCAAAGGTTTATCCATAGATAATATATTAGGCCTTGACTGAGTTGTACTATATTGCGAGAGGTTACGTATATATTTTTGTCGAACTCTTTTGTATTGATGAAGTTGTTTATATTGTAAAGTGTAGTCTATGTTGTGAAGCCCCCGAGCCTTTGGCTGGAGCTTATACTATTTTGTTATCTCGAAGATTTTTCTTTGTTGCGAGAATACATATATTTTGCTGTCGATGGGTTATGAGCCCTCGAGTGTCTTGGTGGTGACGTTCTATATTTTTGTTGCGAGGTTTTCAGACCAAAGCAATAGAATTTGAACGAGTATACTATATTTATGGGTGTTAACCCCTGATTTTCTATTTGGCGAGGTATTTTGTACCAAGGCGAAATATTTTTTTAAGTCTAGTTCATCTATATTGTGTATATTTTGTAACCTTGAAGGCATTTAGCCCCCGAGCATGTGGAAGAACAAGAAGTATATCTCCACTATCTTTATTATATTGCAGCACCGCGAGCCCGCCTCATTAAAAACCTTTCCAGCCCCACTCGGTGCCCTGAAAAGGAAAAGAGTGCGTCTGAAAACTCGCGGGCGTTTCAGTACATTGTATTTTTACAGAGTAGGACTATATTTCGACTCTAGGCGTAGAACCGCCTGAGCTGCGCCACGTTCCAGGGGTTTTTCTCGGGAACCCCTGTCTTCTTGTCCTTGATCCTGTATGCTCCTCCATCGATTACTTCCGTGATGACTTAAGGGCCCAACCATGGTGACTCGAGCTTTTCAGTACTTTGCTGGTTGAGCCGTAGGACCAAATCGCCGACCTGGAAAGATCTTGGTCGCAATCGTCGACTGTGGTAGTTTTTCAGGTCCTGCTGGTACTTAGTGACTCGTGATAGTACTTCATCTCGAGCTTCATCTAGTGCATCTACATCGTCCTCCCGAGCTTTTCTTGAGGTTTCCTCGTCATACTCTGTCACTCTTGGGGAGTCATGCTCTATTTCAATTGGTAGTACCGCCTCGGCTCCGTGGACGAGAAAAACGGAGTTTCTTGTGTCGCCGTATTTGGTGTTGTTCGGATGCTCCACAAAAACACTTGGCAATTCTTTTGGCCAGGTATGTCGAGCCTTTTCAAGCGGTCCTAGCAGGCGCTTTTTAATGCCGTTGCAGATGATACCATTGGCTTTCTCGACTTGGCCGTTGGTTTGTGGGTGCCCAACTGACGCGAAGTGCAACTTGATGCCTACTTCTGCGCAGTATGCCTTGAACTCCTTAGCTGTAAAGTTACTGCCGTTGTCTGTGACGATGCTATGAGGTACTCCGAACCGAAAAATGAGGCCCTTCACAAACTTTATTGCCGACGCTGCGTCTGGTGAGTTTATTGTCTTCGCTTCTACCCACTTGGTGAATTTGTCGACAGCAACCAACATGTACTCATATCCTCCTGGCGAAGCCTTGTGCAATTTTCCAACCATATCGAGTCCCCATTGGGCAAAGGGCCAAGACAATGGTATTGGCATTAGCTCTACTGCCGGAGAGTGCGGTTTTGCGGCGAATCTTTGGCACGCGTCGCAGGTTCGTACTATCTCTTTTGCATCCTCGATAGCTGTCAACCAGTAAAATCCTGCCCGAAAAACTTTAGCGGCAATAGCTCGACTGCTCGCGTGGTGACCACATATTCCTTCGTGCACGTCCTTTAGGATGATTCTTCCTTCTTCGGGTGTAACGCACCTCTGCAGCACGCCCAAAATACTTTGTTTGTATAACTCCCCTTTGACCACTGTGAAGGCTTTGGATCGTCGAATAACTCGTCTTGCTTCAACTGGATCTTCGGGTATTTCTTTCCTTAGGATATACGATATGTACGCTTGCATCCATGGAACTTCTACCATCATCACCAGCTCCTGGTCCTCTTCTTCGTCTAGAGCTTCTTTGAGAGGCACCGAAGTTTTCTCCTCCTTCATTTTCTTCTGCGCCTTCTTTGGCTTTGTGGATCTCTCAGCTATTTCTTCCCAAAACACTCCTGGCGGTATTGCAAGGCACTGCGACCCGATGTTTGCAAGAACATCGGCTTCGTCGTTGCTCAGCCTGCTGATGTGTTTTACTTTGCATCCATCAAACAGCTTCTCGAGTTCATTGTATACCTCCTTGTATGCCACCATACTGTCGTTGACTGCATCACATTGGTTCATAACCTGCTGAGCTACCAATTGTGAGTCGCCGAAGATCTTTAGTCGAGTTGCGCCGCAAGCTTTCGCCATCTTCATCCCGTGTATAAGGGCTTCATATTCTGCTTCATTGTTAGATGCGTTCGGGAACGTCATCCGTAGGATGTACTTTAATTTGTCGCCTTCAGGTGATATGAGTATCACCCCTGCACCAGCTCCTTCTACTCTCTTGGAGCCATCGAAGTTCATGGTCCAGGTTCTCGACAAATCTGGGGGTCCTGTATTTTGTAGTTCCATCCATTCTGCAATGAAATCTGGCAGAATTTGCGACTGGATTGCTTTTCTTTTTTCATATGTGATGTCCCGAGGGGAGAGTTCTATTCCCCAAAGGGAGACACGTTCTGTAGCTTCTGGATTGTTCAGTATATGTGATATAGGTGCTTCATTGACCACTATGATCGGGTGTGCCGAAAAATAGTGGCGCAATTTTCTTGCTGTCGTGAATACTCCATATGCTAATTTCTGGTACTGCGGGTACCGCTGTTTTGAAGGAGATAAAACTTCACTAATAAAATATACCGGCCTTTGCACTCCATGGAGTTTTCCTTCTTCTTCTCTTTCAACGACTAGCACCGTGCTAACCACCTGGGGTGTGGCTGCGATGTATAGCAGGAGAGGTTCCTTCTCTTTCGGCGCCACCAGGATTGGTGGTGTCGAAATTGTGCGCTGCAAATCCTCGAAAGCTCTATCGGCCTCTTCGTTCCACTGGAATTTCTCCCTTGCTTGATTAAAGCATAGAACGGTAACGCTTTTTCTCCCAGCCTGGCGACAAATCTGCTTAAAGCTGCGACTCGCCCAGTTAACTACTGTATTTCCTTTAACTTTGTTGGCTTCCTCATGGTTACGATCGCTTGGATTTTTTCGGGATTTGCCTCAATCCCTCTCGCTGAAACTAGAAAACCAAGAAGTTCTCCTGCAGGGACGCCAAAGGAACACTTCGTCGGGTTCAACTTGAGGCAGAATTTGTCAAGGTTGTCGAAAGTTTCCTTCAGATCCTCGATTACCGTCGTTCCCTTCTTTGATGTTATGACGACATCGTCGATGTACACTTGTACGTTTTTCCCAATTTGTGTCGCCAAGCACTTTTGCATCATCCTCTGGTATGTTGCTCCCGCGTTTTTCAGACCAAAAGGCATTGTTCTGTAGCAAAACACGCCATAAGGTGTGATGAACGCTGTTCTGACCTCATCTTCTACTTTCAATCTGATCTGGTTATAACCAGAGTATGCATCCAAGAAGGAAAGACGTTCACATCCTGCCGTGGAGTCGATGATTTGGTCGATCCTCGGGAGGGGAAAGTGATCCTTTGGACAATGTTTATTGAGACACGTAAAATCGACGCACATGCGAAGGACTTTAGTGTTTTTCTTCGGCACCAACACTGGATTTGCTACCCATGTGGCCTTTGTATGCAGCTCCTTTATAAAACCAGCTTCTCTTAGTCGATCTATTTCTGACAGCATAGCTTTGCGGTTTGGCTCCGAAAAACGCCGCAACGGTTGTTTGATTGGTCTCGCTAGTGGATCCAAGTTTAGGTGGTGCTCGGCAAGTTCCCTGGGTACTCCTGGCATGTCAGCTGGACACCACGCGAAGATTTTCCAGTTCTCACGGAGGAACTCGACGAGCGCGCTTTCCTATGCGAGGTCCATATCTTTTGCGATGGACGTCGTCTTCTTCGGGTATGTCGGGTGAATCTGCACCTCCTTAGAATTTTTCTTAGTGTTGAAAGTTGATTCTTTGTTTGGCCTTCCTACATCTGGCAGCACATCATAGTCAGTTGTGAGTCTTGACGCCATATATTCTGCTTGCATCCCGAAAGTTTCTGACAGTCGATGAAAATCCTTATCGCACTTATCGGCTAGCGCAAAGCTCCCTTTGATTGTGATTGGTCCCTTAGGCCCAGGCATCCTCCATAACAAGTACGTGTAATGTGGTACCGCCATAAACCTAGCATATGCTGGTCGTCCCAACAACGCGTGGTATTGTGATGGAAAATCCACGACTTCGAATTCCAGCCTCTCTATTCTGTAGTTTTCTCGGGTGCCAAACTGAACATCGAGGTTAATCTTCCCGAGCGGATAACTTGGCTTCTCGGGTGTAATACCGTGGAATCGTGTGTCGGTTGGTTTTAGATTTGCTAGGGATATGTTCATCTTCCTTAATGTATCTGCATACATAAGGTTTAAACTGCTGCCGCCGTCTATGAACACTCGAGATACGTCGAATCTTGCAATTACTGCTGGTAAGATGAGTGCTGATTGCCCTGGTCGAGGAACTTGCTGTGGATGATCCGCTATTGTGAAGCCAATATCTTGCCCTGACCAATTAAGATACTCGACTGTTGGTGGAGGCATCTTTTCTGCCATGAACACCTGTCGCGAGATTACTTTCTGAGCTCTATTGGATGGCCTGCCTTTCTGAATCATCGATACCGCTCCATTGGAATTGGGATCAACGTAAGGCGGTGGTGCGGGTGCTGCCGCAATTCTGAGCTGGTGTCGATTATCGTCCGTAATTGCGGGAGGGGGTGGTAGGTGAATTTCACTCCTGGGCCCCTGAGGATTTCTGGGTGCTGCCTGAGCATTGGCATGCCCGGCCCACCTTAACACTGCCTGAAAATTTCGGCAATCCTTCTGCAAATGTCCCGACTGTCTTTTCCCGTTGTTGTCAAGATAAAAATGCATTTGACACGGCCCGTTCATCATCTCCTCGGGAGACACGAAAGGCCTCTTGAACCTCGACCCAGTGTTTTGCCTGTTGTTTCGAGAGTCATCTCTATTGTTGCCTCGCTGCTCGTTGCTCCTCTGGTAATCATCTATATTGTTTCCTCCAGCGCTTGCTCGGAAGGCAGCCGAAATTTGCCCAGGTGCCTCATAACCCGAGTATTGCCGAGGAAATCGTCGCCTATTTTGATAATTTCGGCCGCGGTCTTCCTCTGGTGACCTATGACGTTTGTTGTAAACAGCATCTTCTCCATCTGCCCATCTGTTTGCTATCTCCATCAATGCTGATACTGTTTTTGGATTGGTTCTCCCCAAATCCTCGACAAAATCTCCTCACCTGATTCCTGCGACAAACGCATCTATCGCTCTCTCGTCAGATATATTCTCTGCCGAGTTTTTGATGATATTCCACCTCTGGATATATTTTCTCATTGATTCATCTGGCTTCTGTCGACATGCCTGCAATTCCTCTAGAGATGCGGGTTTTTTGCAGGTGGACCGGAAATTCTTGACGAATATGTCCTCGAAGCTATCCCAGCTGTCGATAGACCCTGGAGGAAGCTTCTTGATCCAAGATCGCGCGGCTCCACTTAAATGCACTTGGATGCTTTGCATAGCTGTTGCTCTGGTCCCTCCAGTTAGCTTCACCGTCTCAAGGTAATCAACTAGCCAATCCTCTGGATCTTGCAGGCCGTCGAATTTCTTGAAGTTATCAGGCAACATAAATCCCGAAGGGACTCGAGTTTTTCGTACTCTCCTTGTGAAGCATGGCAAACCGCACATATCCTCGTCGTTTAGTTCTGGGGAGTGCCGATGTTCCCTTCTGCTTTGCCGTGCTCTGTCCACCCTTGCTTGTGCTGTCGTGTCTCTTGCTCCACTTGTTCCTTCGGGAGTTGCTGCTGCTGCTGCCGCAGGTCGTGGACTATTTTGCCTTGCTGTTCCTTCGGGCGGTGTTGATGCAAACGCCGTTCCCATGGCTCCAACTCCTGCCATTGCCATGTTGTACAGTGCCTCCCTTGGATCTCCTGGAGGTGGCCTGGACGCAAGGATAAAGGCTTGTGTCGCCATATACCCAGCTTCTGGTGTCTTGGGGATAATATTCCCTCTTGTGTCTATCGATATAAAGGACATGTCGAGGTTTTGAACCAAGTGCTCTCTTTCTCCTTCGGGTATATGTTGCAACCTTGACCTTGCTCTGTTTCGAGCTTCCCTGTGGCTATCTCCCGAGGTTCCAGATTGTCGACTCAGATCTGCCCTTCGCCTGCTTGACGCAGAGGCTGCCTCCTTTCTTCTGTTCAAGGCAGCTGTCTGTTTTTCCAATTCCCTCGCGGCCCGTGCGAGCCTATATTGATATGCTTGCAATTCTTCTGGCGTGGCTGTTGTAGCCATTGGTTCGGAGCCATCCATAGCTCTTGCGGCTCTGTCCCATGCTGCTTGCGGGAGTTGAACTCTATCACGAGGCTCAGACCCGATATATTTATTGCCTAGACCTCGTCGTAAATCAGAGGGATCGACATATGGATTTCCCAAATCGTCGAAAGCCTCAGATGTTTCCTCCTGATCGCGGCTTGGCTCTCCGATGGCATAAATCTGATGGTATTTTGTATTCAGATCTGTGCTGGGTTTGGTGACACCATCATAAAGATTGGTGAAGACCTTGCCCACTGTAGTGGATTTGTCGATGAAGTTGAAACTGTCGACACTGCTCGAGTCATCGCTTATATAGGAGTCCACAGATGACTCGAAGGACATGTCCCTGAAGATCTTGGCGAGCTTTTCGCTTGCCCTGGTGCTGATGAAGCGTGGCGATGAAGTCTCCTCTTCGCCTGACTCAGTCGACGATGTTGAGTTCGAAAAATCGGAATCGACCGCCGAAAATCCCGACGAGATCGGAACTTCGAGACGATACGTTCCCTCTTTCTCGACGCGAAAGTGGAATCTTCCGAACGTCATCTCCATAGGCTCCTCCAGATATGCATATGCATCCAAACGGGAGGGCGGGTGAGGAACAAAATCGACAGGACCAGTTGCGATCTGTTTACCTCGATCCATCGCGTTGCTTGCTATTGATGAAGTCGACGACCTTGAACGTGCCATGGAGACCAGATCCTTGACGCCTCTAATTCCCACAGACGGCGCCAATTGACAAGGGATTAACTTGTCAATGCCTACAGGTTGTAGACTAGGGTTTAGTTGGAAGTAGAGGGCAAGTAGATCTCGAAGGTTTCAGCCAAAAAGTACTCGACGATTATGAAAACTAGGGTTTGAGAGACAATGATCGATGCTTTCTTTGTCCCTCGACTCCCCTTATATAGGAGGTGGAGCCGAGGGATTCGTGTTGTACAAGTTACATAGTCCGAGACGATTTACAACTCATCCCGCAAGATTACAAACATCATCTCTAATACAATTCTAACTTTCCTTAATATCAACTTGGGCTTCCGAATCTTCTTATTCTTCGAGTCGTGGGCCTTCAATAAACCCCGGGTACTATCTTCGGTAGGCCCATTTGGGATGCCTATGTCAGTAAGTCCCCAGAGTGTCAAAGTTTCATAAATACTTACAGGCATAAGGCAAAATTCAGTCATAATATCACAACGAGCATCGAAAATTTTACCATCAATAGTAACTTTAATAGTGGGGTCCCACATTGATGATTCATAGTTTATTGGAACATAATCAAAATGCTCACGAATCCGACCATACCCTTCTTTTAAGCAAGATACACTTGTCTCAAGAGTGTTCAATCTATTATAAATACTAACAAGGGATGGATCAAAATTATTAGTGGAGCTAGATGATGTAACCAATTTTTTTATAGCATTAAAAGCTTGATCCCCATCACAATGAAGGAAATCTCCTCCCACTACAGCATCTAAGGCATATCTATAACGAAGAATAAGCCCAAAATAAAAATTACTAAGAAGTAAACTTAGCGTCATTTTAGGTTCAGTTTTATTATAAGAATCAAAAACTCTATACCAGGCTTCTTTAAAACTCTCCTCACCCCCTTGTTTAAAAGTAAAGATTGATTCCTCTGGTGATAGAGTAACAACTACGGGACTAGTCATGATAACAAAAATAAAGTAAATGCAAATAACTAATTTTTTTGTGTTTTTAATATAGAGAATGCAAACAAGATAGCAAATAAAGTAAAGCTAGCAACTAATTTTTTTGTATTTTGATATAGTGCAGCAAACAAAGAAGTAAATAAAAATAAAGTAAAGCAAGACAAAAACAAAGTAAAGAGATTGGAAGTGGAGACTCCCCTTGCAGCGTGTCTTGATCTCCCCGGCAACGGCGCCAGAAAAAGCTTTGCTACTTGTGACGGTAAAGCACTCGTCCGTTGGGAACCCCAAGAGGAAGGTGTGATGCGTACAACGGCAAGTTTTTCCTCAGCAAGAAACCAAGGTTATCGAACCAGTAGGAGCCAAGAAGCACGTTGAAGGTTGATGGCGGCGGAGTGTAGTGCGGCGCAACACCAGGGATTCCGGCGCCAACATGGAACCTGCACAACACAACCAAAATACTTTGCCCCAACTTAACAGTGAGGTTGTCAATCTCACCGGCTTGCTGTAACAAAGGATTAGATGTATAGTGTGGATGATGATGTTTGCAGAAAATAGTAGAACGAGTATTGCAGTAGATTGTATTCGATGTAAAAGAATGGACCGGGGTCCACAGTTCACTAGTGGTGTCTCTCCGTAAGATAAATAGCATGTTGGGTGAACAAATTACAGTTGGGCAATTGACAAATAAAGATGGCATGACAATGCACATACATGTTATGATGAGTAGTGTGAAATTCAATTGGGCATTACGACAAAGTACATAGACCGTTATCCAGCATGCATCTATGCCTAAAAAGTCCACCTTCAGGTTATCATCCGAACCCCTTCCAGTATTAAGTTGCAAAAAACAGACAATTGCATTAAGTATGGTGCATAATGTAATCAACAAATACATCCTTAGACATAGCATTGATGTTTTATCCCTAGTGGCAACAGCACATCCACAACCTTAGAACTTTCTTTCACTGTCCCAGATTTAATGGAGGCATGAACCCACTATCGAGCATAAATACTCCCTCTTGGAGTTACAAGTAACGACTTGGCCAGAGCCTCTACTAATAACGGAGAGCATGCAAGATCATAAACAACACATAGATGATAGATTGATAATCAACATAACATAGCATTCAATATTCATCGGATCCCAACAAACGCAACATGTAGCATTACAAATAGATGATCTTGATCATGTTAGGCAGCTCACAAGATCCGACAATGATAACACAATGAGGAGAAGACGACCATCTAGCTACTGCTATGGACCCATAGTCCAGGGGTGAACTACTCACACATCAATCCGGAGGCGATCATGGCGATGAAGAGTCCTCCGGGAGATGATTCCCCTCTCCGGCAGGGTGCCGGAGGCGATCTCCTGAATCCCCCGAGATGGGATTGGCGCCGGCGGCGTCTCTGGAAGGTTTTCCGTATCGTGGCTCTCAGTAATGGGGTATTCGCGATGAAGACTTTAAGTAGGCGGAAGGGCGAAGTCGGAGGGCTGACGAGGGGGCCACACGCTAGGGCCGCGCGGGCCCCCCTTGGGCCACGCTGCCCTAGTGTGGCGGCGCCTCGTCGCCCCACTTCGTTTCCCTTTCGGTGTTCTGGAAGCTTCGTGGAAAAATAAGCCCCTGGGCGTTGATTTCGTCCAATTCCGAGAATATTTCCTTACTAGGATTTCTGAAACCAAAAACAGCAGAAAACAGAAACTAGCTCTTCGGCATCTCGTTAATAGGTTAGTGCCGGAAAATGCATAAATATGACATAAAGTATGTATAAAACATGTGTGTATCATCAATAAAGTAGCATGGAACATAAGAAATTATAGATACGTTTGAGACGTATCAGATATTGGGTAACTTTCATCGACCATCTCATTCGCGGCCTCTCCAACCCTATCCACGAGTTCCTTCGTGGACTTCTCTTTGTTTATGGGATTCAGCTACATCAGCTGACCCATAACTCCATCCTCCACATCTTGATTTTCATCACCTTGTGTGAGTGCTTTCTCGGGACCCATCCTCATTGGGGCATGTGGAAACGCATTTTTTACCTCTGGCGCAACAGCTCCCGCAATGTCGCCTACAATGTGGGCGGCGTTGTTATCTGCGTCCGACCCGAAGTTGACTACTTCGACGTCAAATTCCCCGACTCTGTCCAAGGATGGCGTAGGAGATGGTTGTACGTCCAAGAGGAATACAACGACTCCCAAGAATACAACATCGCTCCTTTCGATGGTGCCGCGAAAATCCTCAGGCGAGGATGTCGAGGCCACTGACGAAGAAAAGACAGCTACGGATGCTTTGATGAAGCACATCCACGAGCTGCAGAACACCCGCGGTAAAGAACTGTCGGGTGTTCAGATTACCGCTTATTTCCTTAGGATCAGGGTCCAGCCCCTACAGGCTCGCAAAAACCCCCTTTGGATGTATGCAGGAGAGGAATATGTTGATCGCCTATCCAAGGATCTCTCTGTGAAGGATTTGGAGAAGCTCATCCGACGTTTCTCCTCGTTAAGCAAAAAACACAATGTTCCAACCTCCTGCCGCATGGAGCCTTATAGTAGCCACCACGCCCTTCCCGAAGTAAGTAACTTTTTCTTCGCATTGTACCTTTATTTTTCGACTGCTTCCCCATTTACTTAGTATGTTCTCCTTGACTTTGCTTTTGCATCTGACAGAATCATTGGGTTCTATCTTCGCTTCCTCCCCTCCCTGAAGGTGGAGAGGTGGATGAGCGAACCGTCGTGAATGACGATTCGCAAGAATCCTCTCGTCCTGAGAGTGAAGTCGCGGGATCTCATAAATCTGCGGCTTCCTCCAAAAAAGAAACTGAATCGGATGCTTCCGAATCAGTGCGCTCTCCTCCTTCCGCTGCTTCTCCCAAGAACAAAAGGAAAAGAGATGTAGTCGAAGATTCCGGCACCTCCAAGCCTACTGAGCCTGCTCCCGAAGAATCGTCGCCCGAAGACGAGGGTACCTTCAACCCTTATGACGACGCAAGCTCTGTTAGCTCGTAAGTTTCGTTGCTGCTATTTTTGCACAACTCGTTTTTGTTTGGTATTCTCATGTTTCTATGTTGACAGTGGCGAGGAAGAAGAGGAAGAACCCGCGATTCATGTCACGGCTCCAACGAGCACATCAAATACCGTGGTTCTTTATGAGGCATGCTGTGCTGCCGAAGAGTCTTCGCCTCCCCCTCAACAGAACGTGGAAACGTCGACTCCTACCGCCAGCCCCCGAGCCCCTTCGCCGAAGAGAGCAAGGACTGGGCCTGGCGAGAGCCACGACATTGTGACTGGGAGTTCCTCGACTCCTCCCCTGGATGATGTAAGTATTCTTCTTCTTTGATTACTATTTTGCTTTACCTATTTTTGTCCTGTTATCGAATTTTCCCTCATCTTAACTTTTTTACTGATCCTCTATAGCCTTCGATGAAGCATCTCATCAAAATTGGGACCCAATTTATTGGATATCGCGATGCCGCTGAAGATCTGAGAGGTAATGCCCATTTTGTTTTGTGTGCTCCATTTTTCCTTGGCTAACTTATTTTGTATCTAGGCTGACTTCTGCCTTCGATCCATCTTTTCACAGAACCTCGATCGAGCCAAAAAAAAACGCGCCGAGGAGCTCGCTCTTAAGTTTGAACAGAGCGAAAAGGCTCGCGAGAAAGCTGAACAAGATGCCGCTACTGTCAAAGATCTTCGTCAAAGACTCCACAAAGCTGAACGTTCTTTGAGCGACAAGACTACTCAACAGATTGCGCGTGAGAACGCCATCATAGGTCGCTTAGAGTCCCAAAACCGGCGGTTTGTTAGTAAGTTCCTGCTCTTATCTTCCAAGCTTATTCTGGGATTGGCTCTTTGCATATTTTGATGAACTCGAATTTTGTTCCAGCAGAAAAGATGGGTGAAGATTTCACCTTGCATGAAGCTGAGGAGGATCGTCTTCTCGACACCCTCTCAATTCTTGAGCTGCATGGGGATCTGGCACACACCAACATTGCTGATGCACGGGCTGCATTCACTCGCTTTTTTTCCCATTTCTTCCCCAAGCAAACGCAGCCGCAAACTTTCTCCGATCTTGTCAGGCGCTTCCTCCCGCACGAGGACCTTGCATTGGCTTATCGACCAAAAAATTTGAAGGTCGGAGTCGAAGGAACCATTGCTCTGGTTGCCGACAGCCGCCAAGATGTCGATTGGGCCAAGGCTGATGATGCCAAAGGAATGAATAAGGAAAAGTGGAAAACTTTGGTGAAGGCTGCAAAACCTCATTCGAAGAAAATCCTCTCCTTCCTGGGGCACAAACCATCTACTTCTGTCAGTACTGCCAAGCCGGAGGTCAAGTAGACCAACCTATCCCTCCGTTTTTCTTTTTTGTAATTGTCGCTATCTTTATGATTTGCGACTACTTTTGTCGACTCATTGTAATGGATCCCAGTTTATGTAAATATCTCGACTTATCTATACCTAATAATAAAGGGAGGATTGTTTCCTTGGTCCAACACTTTTTCGGACCATATTACCCTTCCACCGAAATCCATAATACGCACAACTACCACCGTAGAGTGTATTTGCGTCCCAATCTCAGGCGCAAAGGATTTGTTTCCGTGTCGTACCGGAACTACCGTGCGAACCCTCAATACAAAGGAATTCCCCATACATTGGTGGCATCGATGTTGGAGAGGAACGGTGCCGGTGAAATCTAGATCCCCACCGCAACAGAATCGCTGACCGGATGAGTCGATCAGAGATAGCCAGATAGGCTTCGTCGAGATATCGATCTCGTGAGCCGGCGGTCATCCTCGTCGCACGAATCAAAATCGGCTGCGGGAGAGCAGCGACGGGGGCGGTTGGAGCTCGCCCTGACCAAAAATCGGTAGCAGGAGCGACATGCCGCCATCTGCGCGGCTCCACCGGCACCAGCGACAACAACATGTAGTTGATCTCTGAGGGTCTGATTTTCAGCGTTGCTCCTGCTCGGCAATGGGAGGAGACCGTGCTGATGTACCTATCCGTCTGTGTACGCGAGATTAACCAGCATATTTTCATAGTAGATACGATCTGGACATCTATGTCCAGTGCAGGGAGTTAATGTTGCACAAAGGGTGTTCGATGATATTGGCTTCAATTGATGTTGTTAGCTGTTCTGACAAAATTTTCGTCCAACTTTTTATTGGACAGTTTTACCCTCGCACCAAACCGCATAATACTGCACAATGCCATTTACATACCGGTTCGTGCTAATTTTTCCCCATTCTGAATGAACCCACCGTGTATTCTAATCCGTCGAGCGCTGCGGCTGAGCAGCAGCGGCACCAGGCGATGATTGACACAGGCGCAAGCGACGGGCGGCCGGAGCGCTAGAGGCGGACGTGGTCGTTGTGCCATGTTTTTCCTTTTTGGATCCTCTAGCCAAAACCAAGCAGAGCTCTCCTGCGTGACTCCCGCCACCGGCCAGGCCCTCGCAGACTGCCTCGCGACAAAAGAGCAGCCGGCAGAGGTCGGCGTCAGCCGGAGCCATGGGCGGAAGGGTAGCGGCGGCGCGGCCGCTGGAGCATGGCGGCGGGGGTCGGGCGCGGCCAGGGCGGAGCAGGGTACGCTAGGTGCAGAGCTAGATCTTCAGGTACGTTGATAGACGGTGGAGGTGGGCTAGTGGCGTCGGCCGGAAGCGGAGCTAGCAGCGCCGGCGAAGAGAAAATACGTGCTGGTGCGTGTGGCAGCGGGGTTGGGTATTGCGTGCGTGTGTGGTGAGCTGAAGCCACGGAGCCTTTAGGCTCGTTCGGTTGAGTAGCTTGGCCCAATAACGCGGGGCCGAACAGTTACAATTTTAGGGTCCCTTGCTCTTCGCTCGTCCTGAATAAAAGAGTAGCCTTCAGAGATACTTTGTATTTGTATTAAAATAGTCCCACCTCGCTCTTATAGACCGGGTCGGACCTGTTTATATACGTTCGTAGTTGCCTGGGAAATATCCACAGCTACCTCTGAAATCAACTGGCTATAGCACCGTTGTTTGATCCAAAATCTGCTATCAAGAAGGGAAGAATAGAGAGAAATGGGAAGGGAAGGGAAGGGATTGACTGTTGTGGCTCTGCGTGGACGGACTTGAACGTTGGTGACATGGATCGATAAAAAGAGATGGAAGGGAACAATAAGTCGCACTTCTGCCTGTGGGAACAATAATTCGCACTTCTGCCTGTGTGGCGACCGTGCCGGCGAGAGACCGGCCATGTACCGCCTACAAAACACAAAATTTGGCAGGACAACTGATCTGAAGTAAAGTGCGTCGAGAGGATTCTGCCTTGTGCAATTCCTTTGAGGATATGTCAACTAGGCTGTAGTGGACCGTTAACTCCGAGATTCCTGAATCGGATATAAATCAACTTAGATGTTTTTTACTCACTCCAATCTATAATAAGTTCAAAATAATTATACTGAAGTACTATCAAAACTTAAAAGGAGGTTCACTATGAGATTGATGAATCAGATATAAATTAACTTAGATTTCTTTTACTCCCTCAGATCTATAATTAGTGTCGAACACTTAGTACAAAAATTATATTAATTTAGTAGTAATTTTTCTAACATTTATTATGGATCGGAGGGAGTAGCAATTAGGCTGGTCATAGTGCATAGTATCATATATTAGTATCATGCATATGATACTTGCTTATGATACTATCTCTATAGTGGGTGGTATTATAGAGTAGTATCATGAACTTCTAAATTTATTGTTTTGTAGAATCTCAATGTAAATCTATGTACAAGATCTACTTGGCATTTACTTTTCTCGTAACGTGCGCTATGATACAGCTATGATACAGTATCCACCTATGTTACTCTAATCCTATCTCTCCTCCTTAATTGCATGCCACATCATCATTTTTGTGGGCCTAGTATGCATGATACTACCTATGATACTAGCACTATGGGCAGCCTTAGGGTCATGGCTATGGTGAAGAAGGGGAAGGAGGAGGGATGTGGTTCACAAGGGAGTAGATCCACAATGTAATATATAAGATATAATAAGGGCTTACGCTACTTAGGCGGGTCAATTGAATTCGAGCCGAAGTTTGTGTATCGATATCTTTTTTAACAAAAAATCTAATTTTTAAACTCCTAATCCATCTTTTTTTAATCACCGAATTTTGTCCCACGACACCATGTGTAGATCAAGCATAGGTGTTGCTCATCATCATGGCAAGTATGCGGTATTTGTATAAGTCGAGCGAGGGGCTCACAATCTAATCTTCGTATAATTGATTATGCTTATTACGAATAGAAGAAGACGTGACAACCATCGACGATGGTGACAAAGCGGTAAAGTGTCAACACATACGGCGCGGCTCTTGGTGGGCTGGGCGTTTTCGCAACGTCTTGGGGACGGCGGGAGGTTGGCGTGAGGAGTTGGCCTACCGTGCGTGGAGCCCGGAGCGGCGGCTCTGGGATCTTGGTGTGTTGATGGTATGCCTCTGGCTGTGTGGGCGGCAGGGTATGTCTCCGTGGCGTGGGCGGCGCCCCTGTTGTGGTGGTTTGTGCTCGTCCGGGGTTTGGACTGTCTTTGACAGTGGCAGTGTTGTAGGTCTCCGGACGAAAATCTTGCCCGACTCGATCGGTGCCGGCAACGGCGACGCTCGAGGGCGTCGTTTTCCTCCTTGGAGGCGTTGCCGTGGAGTCCTCACACACCTCCACCCATCATTCCGGGGTGAAAACCCAAATCCTGCTGCGCTGGATTGAATGACGGCGGCGTCTTTGGACGTCGTCACCTCCTTGGAGGCGTCATTTTTCGGAATGTTTGGGAGCCACCCCCGGCATGCCTTGGCTACTGCTTGGGTCGACGTTTTCGTGTTCCGTCGGTGCGCGAGTGCCGCTGGCTTGCCTTGCGGCCTGCCTCACCCCTTGAAGCTTGAAAGGCCTAGCCGTCTCTTTCGGCTCTGACTTTCTTTCCAGGGACGTGGACCGGGCAGTCGTGGCGCTCGCTGTTGTCGTCGTGCTGGTGCCATTCGGTGGCGCTCCAGACCTGGTTTATCCAGGTCGTGTGGCCAGGTGTGCGGGTTTTCGCCAGTTCTCCCAGAAAAATTGTGTCGTGTTTTGCTTTTCTCTTGTCTGGTTTTCTTTTAAACCGGACACGGTGTTGTGTTTGTATCGGTTTTCGGCCAGTTTCCCTTATAAACTGGCCAAATTTCCCTCTTCTTAATGAAAAGGTAGAGCTCCTGCCGGTTGCTCCAAAAAAAATATAGTTTGCCGAAGCATTTGATTATTTGATTTAACCAGTGCACTGTCCTAGTTAATGAAAAAAGGGAGATCCTTGCGTGATGATTGATGTCGACTTTTCTTTCTTCCAGATCGTGTTTGATAATTATTCTAAGGCTGCTGGACCGTCGTCTGCTTCTCCTGCCACATCCCGTTCTAAACGGATACCTAACGATGTTTGCTTGGACAATTCTTCATGTGCTGACTCGATTCAACAAGAACTTGCTGAACTTCGACAACAACTCCAAGCCATAAAAAAATCTATTACTGTAATGATCAATCCCCGCAAATCCTCCGAACGTGAGAAAATTGCTCTTCAACAAACTCAGGAGGCCCTGCAGCTGAAAGAAACTGCGGTGGCAGAGGCTTTACAGGCTTCCTCTCGGGAAAACTATATGCTTGACATGATGACTGACGCAAGCCAAGATATGGCGGGTATGTTGCGCTTTTATTACTCTTTTTACTATCCATATGTGCCTTTTTCATACCTCATTGTTCCCTTTAACGTGGTTAGGCTCCTTTTTGGACACCGATGCCGAAGATCAACGTGTTGACGCAAGATCCAAGGTTCTTGTTCAACTTGCTCTGCAAAAACAATGCTAACTTTTGGTCTTGCCAGATCGTACCCGATGAAGTGTGCGATTTCAACACCGCGCGGCTCAGATCCGGGAGTATCTTGAATTCTGCACGAACACACTGGCAATGGTTTACAATGGCATGTTTCCTCGAAATCTTCATCCTAAATCTCTTCCTGATTTGATGGACAAATTCAAGAGTGTTCATCGAGTCCATGGATTTGTGAAGGCCTAGTTAATAGCTGGTGCTAGATTTTCTTTGATCATGGTGCAAATCTGCTATCCGAAGTTGGATATGTCCAACGTTGTTGATCTCTGCCATGCCTACTAAGGAAAAGAAGAAGGAACGTCGACAAAATCAATGACGAGGTGATACCCGTAGATGAGAAAATGATTGAGGATCTTCTTCGGATGGACGCTGCTTTCTTCAAGGAATACCATTACGCTTATACCATGGGTGCTTCTGCGGAGGATGAAAGAATAAATATAGATGACTTGATATGAGCCCTGTCTTCTTTTTCCGCTATCGAGTTTTATCTTAAACAAAAGAGAGATCTTGTATATTGCGATAGCCATGTATAGTCAAAGCAAGTTTGTTTTTTTCCTTTTCTCTAGCCCTCTAGTGTTTTCGGTGGGTGTATGTATGTTTATTATTTGCGAGGTGTTTGAACCAAGGCAGATAGTGTTTGAGTTATATATTGTAAGGATCGAGTATATATTGTGATAAGGGGTGGCCCGATCTTCTCAGTAAGCAACGGTGGTGGTGATGATCACGGGATGAACACAGCAGAGATACACGGATGATGAAGTGGATGATAACTTGTTGACACAACGAGATCTCTCGATTGGTCCCTCTCGCCAATGCAACGGCTCTCAACCCTGCAAGATATTCGCAACTCCACACACTTGCGCACGTAGCCGCCGACCACGAAGTGGTAAGTTGCAACCTTCTAATTTCCAATGGAACAACAGATTACACAAGACTTCCAGATCTACACAATATCAAGCAATATAGTGTAGGGAATTCAATAGTTTTGCAGAGCAAACAACTAAGAACTAGGGTTTATCTTAAACGTGGTCTAAAGCAACTTTTGGGGCGTCCTGGGCACTTATATAGGCGTCCGAGACGACCTCAGGTCGAAAAAGTACGAAAATAACCGACCCAGAATAAATCTGGTCGAGACAGACTCGGACTCGGCCGGTCTGGGGGCCGGTCAACCGGGCCTGGGACCGGCCGGTCCGGTTTAGACCGGGCCAGGGACCGGGTGGTGGCCGGGTGCGGGGACTTCGGCTCAGTACCCCGCCCGGTTGGCGTCAGCGGGCCGCCCGGTTGGCGCCAGGGTGCGTCCGCCGTGCCGCCCGGTCGGACCGGGCCAGAGACCAGGCGCGCCGGCGTGGCGTCCGGTCTGACCGGGTGCTGGGCCAGCCTGGATTTGTCTTCCCTTCTCGCGCATGCCTCCCGCTCCTCCCTCGCACGTCCATGGGGTATCTTCATGTCCAGCTCCATGTCCAACTTCACGTCCAGCTTCACGTCCTTCTTCACGTCCAGTTGCTCCTCTCCTCCTCGTGCGATGCTCGTCTCCTCTTCATACATGATGATACACAAGTAACAGGACTTAGGCAGTATAAAGTTCTCATTAATCAAAGTATCGTTTAGTAACAAGTTCACCTATTGTTTAAGTAGCTTCGCATGAGCCCTTATAATCTCCGTCATCATCTCCCCCCCCCCCCTTCAAAAGGCATCGACCCCGACGCTCCAAGGTCTTCTCCATCATATGGTGTCAAATTAGCAACATTGAAAGAATTACTGACACCAAACTCATCAAGTGGAAGATCTATCGAGTATGCATTATCGTTGATCTTGGCAAGCACTTTGTAAGGACCACCACCATGAGGAAGCAACTTGGACTTCCGCAGCTTCGGGAACCTATCCTTGCGAAAATGTACCCAGACCATATCACCAGGCTTGAACAACATCTCCTTGCGCTTCTTGTTCATTCTTGCAGCATTGCTCTTGCCTTTCTTTTCTATTAACTCTTTAGTCTTCACATGTATCTTCCGTACAAAATTTGCCCTCTTGGATGCCTCCATATTAGCTCTCTCAAGTATGGGCAAAGGCAACAAGTCAAGTGGAGTAATGGGTTTGAAACCATACACCACCTCAAAAGGACACAGCTCTGTGGTAGAATGTACCGCCCTGTTGTAAGCAAACTCCACATGCGGCAAACACACTTCCCACTCCTTCAGGTTCTTCTTGATCATGGATCTCAACAGTTGTGACAAGGTTCGATTCACCACCTCAGTTTGACCATCAATTTGGGGATGACAAGTAGTAGTACTAAAAAGTAGCTTTCTCCCCAGCTTTCCCCAAAGTGTCTTCCAGAAGTAGCTCATGAACTTCACATCACGATAAGAAACAATAGTCTTCGGGACTCCATGTAGTCGTACAATCTCCCTGAAAAACAGGTTAGCATTATGCGATGCATCATTGCTCTTGTGGCAGGCAATAAAATGTGACATCTTAGAAAATCTGTCCACTACCACAAATATAGAATCATGGCCTCTCTTAGTACGCGGCAAACCCAACACAAAATCCATACTAATATCCTCCCAAGGTGTAGTAGGTGCCGGTAAAGGAGTATAGAAACCGTGAGTCTTCATCTTGGACTTGGACTTGTTGCAAGTAATGCACCTCTTCACATACCTGTCCACATCCCGCCTCATCTTTGGCCAATAAAAGTGGTCAGCGAGCATGAGTAGCGTCTTCTCACGCCCAAAGTGACCCATCAAACCTCCAGCATGTGATTCCTGCATTAAGAGCAAACGCACAGACGATTCTGGAACACATAGTTTGTTAGCTCTAAACAAGAACCCATCATGTATGTGATATTTTTCCCATGCTTTGCCAATAGCACACAAGCGATATGGTTCAGCAAAATCATGATCAGTAGCATATAAATCACATAGTACTTCTAATCCAGGAATTTTAACATCAAGTTGAGTTAATAGCATATTCTTCCTAGATAGAGCATCAGCAACAATATTATCTTTTCCCTTCTTATGCTTGATAATGTATGGAAAAGACTCAATGAACTCAACCCACTTGGCAAGACGCTTATGCAAAGTAGACTGAGCTTTCAGGTATTTTAAAGCTTCATGATCAGAATGTATGATAAATTCTTTTGGCCACAAGTAATGTTACCAAACCTCAAGAACTCTAATTAAAGCATACAATTATTTATCATATATAGGATAGTTCAACTTAGCACCAGACAGTTTCTCAGAAAAATATGCAATTGGGCGACCCTCTTGCATCAACACACCACAAATTTCAATACCACTAGCATCACATTCAATCTCAAATTGCTTATTGAAATCAGGAAGTGCAAGCAACGGTGCAGAAGTTAACAATCTCTTAAGTTCATCAAAAGAATGATCTTGGGCTGTGCCCCACTCAAATATAACACCCTTTTTAGTCAAATCATTCAAAGGTGCAGCAATAGTACTAAAGTTGGGCACAAATCTTCTATAAAACCCAGCTAGACCATGAAAACTTCTTACTTGACTCACATTCATGGGAGTAGGCCAATTTTAAATAGCTTCAATTTTAGACACATCTACTTCTACTCCATGTTGAGAGACAACGTAACCCAGAAATATGACCTTATCTTTGCAAAATGTGCACTTCTCAAGATTACCATAGAGTTTATTATCACGCAACACTTGCAAAACATGTCGAATATGTATACAATGATCAGATTCATTGCGGCTGTAGATTAATATGTCATCAAAATAGACAACCACAAACTTGCCAATAAAATCACGCAAAACATGGTTCATCAGTCTCATGAAGGTGCTAGGTGCATTAGTTAAACCAAAAGGCATGACTAACCACTCATATAAACCAAAATTTATTTTAAAGGTTGTTTTCCACTCATCCCCTTCTTTCATCCTAATTTGATGATAACCACTACGCAAATCAATTTTAGAGAACACAGCAGCACCACTCAATTCATCTAGCATATCCTCTAAACGGGGAATAGGATGACGATATCGAATAGTAATATTGTTTATAGCTCTACAATCTACGCACATACGACATGTACCATTTTTCTTAGGAACTAGAATAACAGGAACGGCACAAGGACTAAGGCTTATGCGGATATAAACTTTGTCGAGTAGCGTTTGTACTTGCTTCTGTATCTCCTTCGTCTCTTCGGGGTTCGTTCTAACTGGTGCCCTATTGGGAAGCGAAGCTCCGGGAATCAAGTCAATTTGATGCTCAATACCTCGCAATGGTGGTAGTCCTGCGGGTACCTCCTCTGGAAACACGTCGCCGAATTCCTGCAAAACATTAGAAACACCAAAAGGAAGAGGGGTCATGTCGTTAGAAACCAAAACCGTACCCCTGTACAAAAGCACAAGAGGTAAGGCCGTAGGATCCTCACTAAATTCTCTCATGTCTTCTTTGGTGGCTAATGAGACTAAGGAATTCACTCTCTCACTTTTCGTTATACCACTCACGACATTACAATTCTCTCGCCTATCTAAAGAAGCATCTTCCAAGCTTACTTCAACTTTTGACGAGATTCATTGACAATCTGTTGTGGTGACATAGGATGTAAGTTAATTTTCTTGTCCTTGTACTCCAAGTGATATGTATTGGCACGGCCATTGTGTTGCACAGAACGGTCATAGAGCCAAGGCCGACCCAATAATAGGTGACAAACTGTCATAGGAACCACATCAAAATCAATGCAATCCTTATACGGTCCAATCGCAAATTCAACACGCACCATGTGGTTTACCTTCATCTCACCATTGTCGCTCAACCACTGAATATAGTGTGGATGCGGGTGCGGTAGATACTTCAACTTCAGCTTGGTACACAACTCCTTGCTTGCTAAACTGCGACAATTCCCGCCATCAATAATGACCTTGCAAGCCTTGTCAGGACCAACTAAAGCCTTTGTTTGGAACAAATTGCAGCGCTGAGTAGATGCACTAGGCAACACATTAAGAGCACGCTGTGACACAACAATGGTGCGGGCATCAGACGGATATGCATCTTCACCATCAGTGTCATAGTCATCATCTTCTGGAGTATTAGGATCAACATCATCTCCAGTCTCATACTCATTGTCCTCATTGATAATCATGACTTTGCGGTTAGGACAATCTCTCTTGAAGTGACCCTTGCCACCACATGTATGACAAGCCATGTCACGATTGCGCGCAGTAGATATGCTAGAACCACTCGAACTTGCAGCAGATTCGGACTTCTTTGCATTAGACACATTGGAGACCGGCTTGCTAGGCGGAGTAGAGTAAGGGGCGGAGCGCGTCGATGGCGTCGGCGTCGTAGATGCGGGCGCGCGGGGTGTGAAGTTGCCTTTTGATTCTATTATTAGAACAAATTATGATGTTAATGCTTCTTCTCTTGATGTTACTTGATTTACACTTTCTGCGCCTAGCTGAAAGGCGTTAAAGAAAAGCGCTTATGGGAGACAACCCATTGTTTTATTTCTGCAATTTTTGTTTTATATTTGAGTCAAGGTGCTTGTTACTACTGTAGCAATACCTTTGTATCTTTACTTTATTGCATTGTTGTGCCAAGTAAAGTCTTTGATAGAAAGTTGATGCTAGATTTGGATTTCTGCGCAGAAACAGATTTTTAGCTGTCACGAATTTGAGCTGTTCTCTCTGTAGGAACATCGTAAAATCTTGAAAAAATTCGTGAGTAATCCTCAGATATGTACGCAACTTTCATTCAATTTGAGCTTTTTCATCTGAGCATGTTAAGTGCCTCTAAAAAATTCGTCTTTACGGACTGTTCTGTTCTGACAGATTCTGCCTTTTATTTTGCATTGCCTCTTTTACTGTGTTTGAGTGGGTTTCTTTGCTCCATTAAATTTCAGTAGCCTTGGGTAATGTCCAGAAGTGTTGGGAATGATTGTGTCCTTGCTGAACATGTGAATTTTTGATTATTCACTAACTCTCTAATGAGATTGTTTTGAGTTTGGTGTGAAAGAAGTTTTCAAGGATCAAGAGAGGAGGGTGATATAATATGATCAAGAAGAGTGAAAAGTCTAAGCTTGGGGATGCACCCGTGGTTCATCCCTGCATATTTCAAGAAGAATCAAGCATCTAAGCTTGGGGATGCCCAAGGCATCCCCTTCTTCATCAACAACTTATCAGGTCACCTCTAGTGAAACTATATTTTTATCCCGTCACATCTTATGTCCTTTACTTGGAGCGTCTGTGTGCTTTTATTTTTGTTTGTGTTTGAATAAATTCGGATCCTAGCAATCCTTGTGTGGGAGAAAGACACGCTCCGCTTTTTCATATGAACACTGGTGTTCTTAGTTTTACTTTTAATGTTCATGACAAAAGTTGAAAGCTGCTGCAATTATTGCTATTTGGTTGGAAATAGAAAATGCTTCATGTGGTAATTGGTATATTGTCTTCAATAATTTGATACTTGGCAATTATTTTGAGCTCTCAAGTAGATCATGTTTAAGCTCTTGCATCATGTAGTTTAAACCTATTAGTGGAGAACTACCGTAGAGCTTGTTGAAATTTGGATTGCATGATTGGTCTCTCTAAAGTCTAGATATTTTATGGTAAAAGTGTTTGAGCAACAAGGAAGACAGTTAGAGTCTTATAATGCTTGCAATATGTTCTTATGTAAGTTTTGCTGTACCGGTTCATACTTGTGTTTGCTTCAAACAACCTTGCTAGCCAAAGCCTTGTACTGAAAGGGAATGCTTCACGTGCATCCAAAACCTTGAGCCAAAAACTATGCCATTCGTGTCCACCATAACTACCTACTATGTGGTTATTCTCTGCCATTCCAAGTAAATACTTCATGTGCTACCTTTCAACAATTCAAAAGTTATTATCTCTTATTTGTGTCAATGTTTTATAGCTCATGAGGAAGTATGTGGTGTTTTATCTTTCAATCTTGTTGGGCAGACTTTCACCAATGGACTAGTGGCTTCATCCGCTTATCCAATAATTTTGCAAAAAGAGCTGGCAACGGGGTTCCCATCCCCAATTAATTAACTTTCATTAATAATTCTCTTCACATGTTTTGCCCTGATTCATCAGTAAGCAACTTAATTTTGCAAATAGACACTCCTCCACGGTATGTGAAATGTTGGAAGGCACCCGGGGATTCGGTTAGCCATGGCTTGTGAAAGAAAAAGGTTGGGAGGAGTGTTATCCATAAATAAAACTAAAGTACATGTGTAAACAAGAGAGAAGAGGGATGATCTACCTTGCTGGTAGAGATAACGTCCTTCATGGGAGCCGCTCTTTGAAAGTCTGTTTGACAAGGGGGTTAGAGTGCCCACTACCATTCGTTGACAACAACAAACACCTATCAAAACTTTACTTTTATGCTCTCTATATGATTTCAAAACTTGAAAAGCTCTAGCACATGATTTAATCCCTGCTTCCCTCTGCGAAGGGCCTTTCTTTTACTTTATGTTGAGTCAGTTTACCTACTTCTTTCTATCTTAGAAGCAAACACTTGTGTCAACTGTGTGCATTGATTCTTACATACTTGCTTATTTGCACTCATCATATTACTTTGTGTTGACAATTATCCATGAGATATACATGTTGAAAGTTGAAAGCAATTGCTGAAACTTAAATCTTCCTTTGTGTTGCCTCAAAACCTTCTATTAAGAATCTATTGCATTATGAGTTAACTCTTATGCAAGACTTTTTGATGCTTGTCTTGAAAGTACTATTCATGAAAAGTTTTGCTATATGATTCAGTTCTTTAGTCATTATCTTTTTGTTAGCAAACTATAGACCATTGCTTTGAGTCACTTCATTCATCTCATATGCTTTACAATAGTATTGATCAAGATCATGTTGGTAGCATGTCACTTCAGAAATTATTCTTTTTATCGTTTACCTACTCGAGGGCAAGTAGGAACTAAGCTTTGGGATGCTTGATACGTCTCTAACATATCTATAATTTCTTATGTTCCATGCTAGTTTTATGATAATACCTACATGTTTTATTCATACTTTATATCATTTTTATGCATTTTCCGGTACTAACCTATTAACAAGATGCCGAAGCGCCAGTTCCTGTTTTCTGATGTTTTTGGTTTCAGAAATCCTACACAGGAAATATTCTCAGAATTGGACGAAACAAAAGCCCACGACCCTATTTTCCATGGAGGATTTCAGAACATCGAAGAAGAATCGGAGGCGGCCAGCAGGGGGGCACCCCATAGGGCGGCGCAGCCAGGCCCCCTGGCGCGCCCAGGTGTGGGGAGCCCACCCCCTGGCTCCTCCGACGCTGCCTCTTCGCCTATATATTCCTTCGTATCGGAAAACCCTAGTACCGAGAGTTACAGTACGAGAAAAGTTCCAGAGACGCCGCCGCCGTCAACCCCATCTCGAGGGTTCTGAAGATCACCTCCGGCACCCTGCCGAAGAGGGGAATCATCACCGGAGGGCTCTACATCACCATGCCCGCCTCCGGACTGATGCGTGAGTAGTTAATCCTTGGACTATGGATCCATAGTAGTAGCTAGATGGTTGTCTTCTCCTATTGTTCCATCATGTTTAGATCTTGTGAGCTGCCTATCATGATCAAGGTCATCTATTTGTAATGCTACATGTTATGTTTGTTGGGATCCGATGAATATGGAATACTATGTCAAGTTGATTATCGATCTATCATATATGTGTTGTTTATGATCTTGCATACTCTCCGTTGCTAGTAGAGGCTCTGGCCAAGTTGATACTTGTAACTCCAAGAGGGGGTATTTATGCTAGATAGTGGGTTCATGCCTCCATTGAATCTGGGACAGTGACAAAAAGTACTAAGGTTATGGATGTGCTGTTGCCACTAGGGATAAAACATCAATGCTTTGTATAAGGATATTTGTATTGTTTACATTACGCACAGTACTTAATGCAATTGTCTGTTGTTTGCAACTTAATACTGGAAGGGGTGCGGATGCTAACCCGAAGGTGGACTTTTTAGGCATAGATGCATGCTGGAGAGCGGTCTATGTTCTTTGTCGTAATGCCCTAAGTAAATCTCATAGTAGTCATCATGATATGTATGTGCATTGTTATGCCCTCTCTATTTGTCAATTGCCCAACTGTAATTTGTTTACCCAACATGTTATTTATCTTATTGGAGAGACACCACTAGTAAACTGTGGACCCCGGTCCATTCTTTTACATCTGAAATACAACCTACTGCAATCATTATTCTCTGTTGTTCTTTGCAAGCAAACATCATTCTCCACACCATACGTTTAATCCTTTGTTTTCAGCAAGCCGGTGAGATTGACAACCTCACTGTTAAGTTGGGGAAAAGTATCTTGATTGTGTTGTGCAGGTTTCATGTTGGCGCCGGAATCCCTGGTGTTGCGCCGCACTACACTCCTTCACCAACAACCTTCACGTGGCCTTCATCTCCTACCGGTTCGATAACCTTGGTTTCTTGCTGAGGAAAAACTCGCTGCTATACGCATCATACTTTCCTCTTGGAGTTCCCAACGGACGTGTGCGTTACCGTCACAAGGAGCTACTTCCTGGCGCCGTTGCAAGACCCGTCACGCGCAAGAAGCAGTCCACTATAACCCAAATAGAATCATACCCTGATTTTGTTCGGGTAATCCAGTAATAAAATCCATACCAATTTGATCCCATTTCCAGTCTGGAATCTTCAACGGTTGTAACAATCTTGCTGGTTTCTGGTGCTCAGCCTTTACTTTGCTGCACACATCACACTTGGCTATATATTCTGCGATGTCTCATTTCATGTTGTTCCACCAGAATCTCTCCTTCAAATCCATGTACATTTTGGTATTACCGGGGTGAATGGAATATGGGGTCTCATGAGCTTCCTGGAATATTAGCTTCCTAAGATCAGGGTCATTGGCAACGCAAATTCATTTTCCGAACCAAACAGTACCTTGCTCATCTTCACTAAAACCTTTGGCCTTATCGTCTTTCAGGTTTTCCTCTATCTTCTCTATGTCTTGGTCTCCCTTCTGGGTTTCTTTTATTTTATCCATCAGTGTAGGTTGCACTATCAGTGACGGTACATAACCTTCTCGTACCACTTCCAAACTGAGGTCTTTCAAACCCTTGCACAAATCTCCAGGCAAAACTTCTGTCGACAGACAATTCACATAAGACTTACGACTCAAAGCATCAACCACTACGTTTGCTTTACCAGGGTGATACTGCAAACTCAGATTATAGTCTTTTATAAGTTCTAACCATGTCCTTTGTCTCATGTTCAACTCCTTCTGAGTGAAGATGTATTTCAAACTCTTGTGGTCAGTGAATATTCCACATCGTTTCCCCATCAAATAATGTCTCCAATATTTAGTGCATGAACTACTAAAGCTAACTCAATGTCATGACTGGGATAATTAGTTTCATGCTTCTTGAGTTGTCTAGAAGCATAAGCTGCTACTCTGCCTTCCTGCATCAACACACTTCCTAGTCCTTGACGAGAAGCGTCACAGTAGACCTGAAACTCTTTCTCTAGATCAGGTAAGAACAGAATTGGTGCAGACACTAATCTCTTCTTCAACTCCTGGAAACTAGCTTCACAAGCTTCAGTCCAAGCAAACTTCTTTTCTTTCTTCAGTAATTCTGTCACCGGTTTAGCAATCTTAGAGAAATTCTCGATGAATCTTCTGTAGTAACCTACCAACCTAGGAAACTGCAAATTTCTCCAACATTCTTCAGAGGTGCCCATTCTGTTACTGCAGCTACCTTGGACGGATCAACTGCAATTCCCTCCTTGGATATGACATGTCCAAGAAATCCTACTTCGCTGAGCCAAAACTCACATTTACTGAACTTGGCATATAACTTGTGCTCTCGAAGTTTCTCCAAGATTAGGCGAAGGTGTTGCTCATGATCTTCATTGCTCCTGGAATAGATAAGTATGTCGTCAATGAAGACTACGACAAACTTGTCTAGGAATTCCATGAACACTTTGTTCATCATACTCATGAAGTATGAAGGAGCGTTGGTTAAGCCAAAAGGCATCACCGTATACTCATATGAACCATATCTAGTGACGAAGGCGGTCTTGGGAATATCATGTTCCCGAATCTTTAGTTGAAAGTATCCAGACCGGAGATCGATCTTGGAGAACACACTAGCTCCTTCTAAATGATCAAACAGATCATTAATTTTGCGTAATGGATATTTGTTCTTGATTGTTACCTCACTTAGTGATCGGTAATCCATAACTGGACGTTGACTCTTGTCCTTTTTCTCAACAAACAAAACAGACGCTCCCCACGGGGATGAACTTTCTCTAATGAAACCCTTTACTAACTGCTCCTTCAGCTGTTTCTTGAGTTCCTTCAACTCATCAGTAGACATAGGGTAAGGTCTCTTTGCTATAGGGCCAGTGCCCGGAAGCAATTCTATAAGAAACCCCACCTCTCTATCTGGTGGCATTCCTGGTAACTCCTCAGGAAAGACATCGGGGGATTCCTTCACTATGTGCACTTGATCTAGGCTAACCCCCTTAAGATTGTTTAGCCTAATATCACCAACATTCAATTGGGATTTGAATCAAATCCTTTTTTCCTTCAGGAGTAGTGAGTGTGATTGATCTACTAACACAATCTATGACTCCTCTATGGATAGTCATCCAGTCTATTCCCAGGATAACGTCCAATCCTTGGGATTCCAAGATTACTAATTGGGTTGGAAACTTATATGGACCAATTTCTAAAACCAACTGAGGGCATCCAGAGTTTACTATCATTTCTCCACCCGGAGAACTTACTTTAATTGTTTTCCCTATCGTTTCAGTGGGTAGCCCATTTTTATTCACAAAAGCTCTTGATATGAATGAATGCGATGCACCAGTATCAAATAAAACTAATGTTGTAAATGATTTGAGTGGAAACATACCCATCACAACATCAGGTTCATTCATCACTTCCTCCACATTGAGGTGGTTCGCCTGTCCTTTCTGGAATGAATTAGGTTTGGTGGCATCATCAGGATTCTTCTCTGGACAGTTAGTGGCAAAGTGTCCAGTCTTCTTACACTTGAAGCAGGTGATATGGGACAAGTCCCCTGAATTGTGACAGTGTTGGCCGTTGTTTCCATTGTGGTGTCCATTACTCCCATTGTGACGGCCATTGTTTTCATTGTGATTATCGTTGGAATGGTTTTCCCTGAATCCTCCATTGTGCCTGTGACCACTGTAATGGTTGCCATTCCCTTTGCTGAAATGACCATTATGTTTGTGTGAGTTGTGGCTTCCACTTCCTTCAGAAGAATGGTTCTTCTTGTCAAATGGCTCAGTGTGGTTCTTGTTGTTGCTAAACTTCCTCTTGCGATTCTCTTCTTTCTTGATGTTGTTGTCTAGGGTGATGGCTTGATCCAATAGGGACTGGTAGTTGGGTAAATAAGCAACTGACAATGGAATCTTCAGTTCTCCTTTAAGTCCATTGAGGAACTTCTCCTTCCTTTTCACCATCAGTATCAATGTCTTCTGGGGCATACCTCACCAAAGCACAGAAGTCATCCATGTACTCTTTCAAAGTCCTCCCTCCTTGCCTTAGTCCGCGAAATTCATCCCTCTTCAGGTTCATAATGCCCGATGAAATATGAGCAGTACGAAAGCCTTCCCTGAAGGTATCCTAGTCTAAGTCCTCAATAGGGTGGGTGATTTGATAGGTCTCCCACCACCTAGCAGCAGGTCCTTCCAGCAGATGCGCCGTGAACCTTATCTTTCAGCTTCTGCACACTCACAAGTGACTAGGTCCTTGCTGACAGAACGAAGCCAATCATCTGCTACTATGGGCTCCGTGGCACTTGAGAACTTTGTTGGCCGGAGTCTCAAGAATCTGGCGAGTCTGTCCACTTGGGGTGGAGGTGGTGGTGGAGGTGGCGCTGGTGGATTGTTGTTGTTGTTCTGGGTAGTTTGAATGAACTGAGTCATCATCTGCATGAGCTGAGCTTGGGCGGTCACCATATTTTGTAATGCCTCCTGAGTTGGATCACGTCTCGGCGGCATCTGTGATAGTTTTAGCATAGTTGAGAACAAGATAGATAGATCTAAGAAGTAAAATTTCCTACCCATGCATAAACAATTCACACAACCAAACAAAACATTTAAAAACCAGAAACTCAACTTTATTTAACTTAACGAGGTTCAAAGTACGACATAGATAAATTGTACTGCCTTACATCACATAGTAGGACAATACAAAAGAGCGTATCTAGTAACACAATATAAGGGAGTCCTCTAACGTCTCTTGACGGTGCCATAACATGCTAAGGGGTAAGACTCCTGGCTTGTCTTCTTCTTCTTCCTCTTCTTCTCTTCCGCAACTGGCTCTACTTCACCATCAGAGTTAAACATAAGCCTCTCTTGAGGATCTTCTTCCTCCTTCCCAGCTGAGAGTTCCTCAACTGTTTCCTTCAGAAGCTTGTTCTCCATCTTCAGAGCCTCATTCTCTTTCTTCAGCTCATCCTTCTCCTTCTTTAGTTGCTCCGCCATATCCATATGAAAGCCTAGTGCATCTGTGGCATGCCATATAACCGGCTCGAGCATGCCTGCCCACGTATGACTCTCAATCCATTTCTTCTCTAATTCCAAGGGATCCTTAAGAAGTGCAATTCTTTATTCTAGGGCCTTCCTCTTGTCATGTATGGCCAACAGAGCTGCTTCAGCTTGCATAACTCTGATGTTGGCGTGCCTGAGCACCTCCCTGGCTTCACCCACCAAGGCAATTTGTTTCTTCAGAAGCATCTCGGAGCTAGCGGACACAAACTCCCTCTCAGCCAGATAAGTACGACACACCGTGTTATCCCGAGTACTGGTGCGGTGACGTGGAGAACCATCTTCTGTACGCTCACCAAAGTGGAAGTAAGGTGACGTTGGAGGGATCATGTGATGGAACTTTGGCGAATGCGGGCGATGGCGCCCAGGATAGCGATCTCCACTAAATTCACCCAATCAGGGTAGACCTCAGAATATGTCATGCTCGGATCGTCAGGGTCATCAGCACTCCCTGGGATAAAAGTCTTGATCAACCATGCCTATGTACCATGCTCCTTGTACAGCTGCCTGCCCTGGATGATCGGAGGTGATATCCCAACTGTTGCTGACATATCCAACAATGTGCTGCTGAGGAAGAAAGGCTCATCTCCAGCAACCAGCGTCTCATCGAAGTCGGCCATCTAAAATTTTATGAGATAAAACAAGATCATAATAGAATCCAAATGAATAGATAAGTACAGAATTAAAATTTGCACAACATAACTTAAATCAAACTTTTGTCCTATGGTTTTCCAAATCCTAGGGTCTCGATCCTACAGGCAACACTATGCTCTGATACCATTTAGTAGCACCTTAACTTTTAATAAAGATAAGATACCTGTGTATAGAGCTATTCCCGGGATCACTGATAGCACACACATTACAAAATATAGTAAACATCGTAATAGTATCAAATTATTACAACGTAGATCCACAGGAGATAAACAAAGTCTTAGAAACTGCATAGTCACTTGGACTAGCTCACATAAAAGAGTTCGAGCAAACACAACGGAAAGGTAAACTTCAATGAGCCTCCATCATCTTCATGCGCCACAGGCAGACATGTTGGGATGTAGACTCGAGATTCCTAATAGTACTCCTCATCCGAAGAACCGGCACGTTTGAATATGCAGCCCCACGAATGGAGGTCAGTACAATGATGTACTGGCAAATGACACTTATTTGGTGGCTGTTTTAGACATTACTATCTACATGATAATTGGGCTAGTGGAGTTTAGGGCTAATTTGCATAAAGCCAATTTTATCCTATGTTTTATTTAAAACAAAAAATTATAATTCTTGACACAAAGTCATAAACCTCGTACATTCCGTACAGTTACTAATCAAGTTTTAATGCATTCAGAAAAGGTGATGAGATTCTTCCGTACATTCCCTGTCTAGGAGCTCAATTTGTCCATAACCGGGGACACGACTAAGATCTTAGGTTTACTCTCGAGAGGTTGTGCACTTTCACCTTACGACCCACCCTTCCCAAGAGAAGAATGAGACAAGATCTTTCAGAAGGAGAGAACAACCATACTAGCTAGACCCGTTCCCCTTGGCCGTCGCCACATCCGAATGTCTAACTGACAAGTTGAGCCTCACAACTTAATTAATCTCGGCAGAGCCCATAATATCATAAGGTTGCACTGGAAGATATCTAAACATGGACGACTTGGTAATCTCTCTAATCCTGGGTGGCCAACCACAAGTGAAACTCACAGGCTTAAAACCCATCCCAGGTAATAAACCCCCGCACGATCCCCTGGTAAACCAGAGGTGCGGTCTAGAGCAACCACTATTCAACTGCGCACTCTCAGGTGAAAACCACCCACCTGTCCACTAGGCATATCAGCCAGGGATCGGGGCCCTGAGTAGCCTCCCACCATACAACCATTCCACCCAGGTGTTTCATTAAGGTTGTTAATTTTTTTAAACCATCCAACTATCACAACCTACCAAACTAATGAAATAGCATTTGGCACTTTTGGTGTTGCTAGGCAAACTATGCTATACTAGTAGGGGTTTAGGAGTAGCTACACACTACTGGGTTCACTAAGCATTGCACCATACTTCACTTTTAAAATAAAAACCTACCATGCATACTAGATAAAACACTAATGCATAATAAAATAGGTGAAATTGAATGTCACTTGCCTTGTTCAAAGCAACCCGTACACTCACAGCAACCGCAAGTGTAGCCTTCATCCTCTTCACAATCTAAACAACAAACAAACAAACAAACAAACAAAAATAAACATAGAATTCTAGATGAACAACCATAGACATGTATGCATGCATGATATGCACGATTTAATTTCACTCAATTAGTTGAAGTGAAAATGTTGCAAGAGTGGTTCTCTGATGTTTAGGAGGTTATTAAAGTTCTCTAGAAAATAAAAGTTTTATTGGGTTTTTCTTAATTATTGAAACTAGTGATTTGCATCGCACATAAACCACTAACAAATAGCTACGGAAAGTTTTATGTTTCATAAAAATATTAACCCATTATCTCTTGATAGCTTACAGTAATACATAGCAATAGCAATTGGATTCACTCAAAAATAATTATAGATTTTGAATTATCCGCAAAATACTGATTTGCACATAATTTGAGGAAGCAAGTTTGTGCACGTATCAAAGTTGATCAACTCTGGTTCCATGGTGTTCTAAATGTTCTAAGGATTCCAGAGACTACAAATTTGTAAAATTTGGCCCACTGGATTAATTTACACAATTTTTATAGTGTCAAAGGTTGAATTCTCTGTTTTAAATTATGGTGCACAACTTTCTACCAAACCTATACTATATTACTGCATGGTTGTATTCTACAGATTACAAGATTTCCAAAGATATAAAATTTTCTAAATTTGAAGCTACCTTTGATTTTATATGGATTTTACAAGTTAGACATCCATAGTGATCAAAATTCGAATTTAAACGAGGTTTGACCGCTGTGCTGTCTAAGTTGGCCACCTGGCGCGGCCCTATTGGTCGAAAACGGTTCGGCCGGATCAGCCCTATGGAACATTGGATCTAATCATATGGTCTAAAACTAAAAAGCAAAAAAAAAAAAGAAAAAGAATAAGGGGAAGAAGCTCACCTGCCGGCCTGTGATGGAGGGGGGCGGCGGCGGGCTGCTCGGCGGACGGGGGCGGTGGCGTTCCGGCGGTCTCTGGCGACTGCGAAGACCACGCCGGGGTGCGACGCGGCGAGGCGGGACGCGGGTGGAGGCGGCGTGGCCGGGGGCATCCCTTGGCGTCCGCGGCGGGCGGCCGGAGGTGGTGGTGCGGTGCTTGCTCCGGCGAGCAATCCGTGGAGCCTGGCGGCGAGTTAGAGAGTGAGAGGTGGGGGAAAAGATAGAGGAGGGCTGGGGGTTTTATAGGAGGTTCAAGGGGGCAGGAGATGAGGCGCAGTGATGGCGGGGATGAAGGCCGGCGACGGCCGTTTTTGGTAACGTGCGTGTTGATGGCGTTGATGGCCGGGTTGAAGACGACCCTGACAGGGTGGGACCCACTGTCAGGTGGGGTCCGGCTGTCAGCGCGTGGGGGAGAGAAGGGAACAGGGTGCTGCTGGGCTGGCGCGGCGCTGGGCTGACTCGGCCCGTTTCGGCCGGGTCGGCTCAGTTTATCTTTATCTTTATCTTTATCTTTTTCTCTTTTTGTTTCTCGCATATCTTTTGAACCGTTGCTTCGAATTAAGTCAAATTTGTTTCTAAAATTTTGTAAAAATAAGAGGATTGTTTTGAGAATATAGAGGCGTTTAAAAAAAAATTAAAACCCGATAAAATAAAATGGTACATAGACCATAAGGCGACAAACCAAAATATTTATGCTGTGTTTGGATGCATAAAAAGTTGGCATGAAATTGAATTGGAGTAAGATTCTAAATCTGAGATGGAAATGAATTGGCTGCTAATTCAATCCTGTTGTTTGGATGTCTTTGAATTTTGCTGTTGGAATTAAAGGACATAACTAATTTCAAATCCTGTTTGGATGTACATACTATGGAATTTGATATTGTGTTGAATTTGGGATGAATCTGAGCCAGAGCGTCGAGGACGACCACCTGCCGGTGAGCGCGCTGGTCGGAAATCGCGTGGGCTGGAGAGCAGCGCCCATCTGGCGGCGAGCGCGGCGGGGGAGGGAGGGGGGGAGGGCCACCTCCTGGCGAGCGCGCGGGCGGAGCTTCGAGGACGGTGACCTGCCGGCGAGCGCGCGGGCGGAGCTTCAAGGACGGTGACCTGCCGGCGAGCGCGGCGGGCCGGAGCATCGACGAGGGCCACCTGTGGGCAAGCGCGGCGGGGCGGAGCGTCGAGGAGAGCCACCAGCGGGCGAGCGCGGCGGAGCTGTCGACCACCATTCCCGTACCGCCCGCGATCTAGGGTTAGGCCTGGGAATAGGAACGGGATGTCGTGGAGGAAGGAGGCCAGGGAGGGGAGGGCATGGAGGAGGGAGGAGACGCGCCAAGGAAGGGAGGCCGTACCGGCGCCGGCGGCTGCAGTTCGCGGCGACGGCCCGAGCGAGCGAGCTCGATTTCTATCGAGGCCAGGAAGAGGTACGCGAGGATGTGGAGTTTCCGAGCGTTTCCGAGGTGCCGACCTCGGAAAGATTGGGGCCAACTGTTACACGCACGGGCGAGGGCTCGGAATTGAACTCAGTTTCCACGCCCCAATTCTGAGAGCAATCCAAACAGCTGAATTTGCCCATTTGGCCCCCAATTCCAATTCCGAGCCCAGTTTCAGCGCAACCAAACACAGCATTAGGGTTTCCGGTGTTTGACCACAGGTGTTTGTTATTTTATGTGATGCACTTAATGCAAGAATGATATGAATGCATACATATTTAGGTTTTGAAAATAGTGGGATGTTACACCACACATTCCCTCGTGTACATCTTTTAGTATAACTCTTCCTTCTTCGGGTGTGACGCATCTTTGTAATACTCCTGATATACTCCGTTTATACAGCTCTCCCTTTACCACAGTAAAGGCCTTAGACCATCGGATGGCCTGTCTTGCCTCAACCGGATCTTCGTGTATCTCTTTCCTCATAATATATGCCACATAAATCTGCATCCAAGGAACTTGTATCATCATAACTTCATGTGGTTCTTCCTCATCTTCCGATGCGTTTGCTTCAGGGTTTGCTGGAGCCCCCGAGTATTTCTTTGGTTTCTCCTGTTTCTTCAGCTTCTTCGGTATTTTCTTCGGATTGGTGGACCTTTCACTTATTTCTTCCAAAAATACGCCAGGTGGTATCGGCAGACAGTGAGACCCGATGTTTGCTAAAACGTCGGCTTCATCGTTACTAAGTCTGCTGATATGGCTAACTTCGCATCCGTCAAAGAGTTTCTCGAGTTCATTGTAGACTTCTTGGTATGCAATCATGCTGTCATTGACTGCGTCGCACTTGTTCATCACCTGTTGAACTACCAACTGAGAGTCACCAAATATTTTAAGGCGAGTGGCACCGCACGCCTTTGCCATCTTCATCCCATGTATAAGTGCTTCATATTCCGCTTCATTGCTTGATGCATTGGGGAATATTATCCGCAATATATATTTCATTTTGTCGCCTTGGGGTGACACTAATATTACGCCTGCTCCAGCTCCCTCTAGTCTTTTGGACCCGTCGAAGTTCATGGTCCAGGTACTCGATAAATCCGGAGGTCCCGTGTTTTGCAGCTCCATCCACGCTGCCATGAAATCTGGCAGGATCTGCGACTTTATTGCTTTTCTTTTTTCATAAGTGATGTCCCGAGGAGAAATCTCTATTCCCCAGAGGGAGACACGTCATGTAGCTTCTGGATTGTTTAGGATGTTGGAAAGAGGTGCTTCAATGACCACTACTATCGGATGTGCCGAAAAATAGTGTCGCAACTTTCTTGTTGTTGTGAACACGCCATATGCTAACTTCTGGTACTGCGGGTAGCGTTGCTTTGATGGCGATAAAAGATCACTGATGAAGTATACCGGCCGCTGAACTCCATGGATTTTTCCTTCTTCTTCTCTTTCCACCACAAGGACCGTGCTGACCACTTGAGGTGTGGCCGCGATATATAACAAGAGAGGTTCTTTGTCCTTTGGAGCCACCAGTATAGGGGGTGTCGAGATTGTGCGCTTGAGATCCTCAAAAGCTCTGTCTACTTCTTCGTTCCACTCAAACTTTTCCCGTTGCTTGATCAACGCGTAAAACGACAACACTTTTTCTCCTAGCCTGGCGACGAATCTGCTTAAAGTCGCGACTCGTCCAGTTAACTGATGTATTTCTTTGAGCTTTGTTGGCTTCCTCATCGTTACGATGGCTTGAATTTTCTTCGGGTTAGCCTCGATCCCCCTTGCTGACACCAAGAATCCGAGGATTTCCCCTGCAGGAACGCCGAAGGAACATTTTGTCGGGTTCAACTTGAGGCAGAATTTGTCGAGGTTGTCAAAGGTTTCCTTAAGATCATCGATCAAGGATGATCCATGCTTTGTTGTTATGATGACATCATCAATGTATACTTGAACATTCTTGCCAATCTGTGTGGCGAGACACTTCTGCATCATCCTCTGAAAAGTGGCTCCCGCGTTTTTCAACCCAAAAGGCATTGTCATGTAACAAAACATGCCATAGGGGGTTATGAAAGCTGTTTTTTACTTCGTCTTCTTCTTTTAGGCGGATCTGGTTGTAGCCAGAATACGCGTCCAGGAAGGAAAGACGTTCGCAACCCGCCGTGGAGTCGATAATTTGATCGATCCTCTGGAGGGGGAAGTTATCCTTTGGACAATGTTTATTGAGACACGTGAAGTCGACGCACATGTGAAGGACCTCAGTGTTTTTCTTCAGGACCAGCACATGGTTAGCGACCCATGTAGCTTCGGTGTGCAGTTCTTTGATGAATCCTGCCTCTCTGAGTCGATTAATCTCAGACAGCATAGCTTTGCGTTTTGGCTCAGAGAAACACCGCAAAGGTTGTCCAATCGGCCTGGCTCGTGGATCCAAATTAAAAGGGTGCTCGACAAGTTCCCTGGGTACTCCTGGCATGTCAGCTGGACACCATGCGAAGATTTTCCAGCGCTCACGGAGAAACTCGACGAGCGCGCGTTCCTATGCGCTATCCATGTTTGTTGTGATAGCCGTCTTCTTCTTAGGATCCTTCGGGTGAATCTGTACTTCCTTTGAGTTCTTGGAGGTGTCGAAATTTTGCTCCTTAAGTGGCCTTCCTCCATCAGGCAACACATCATAATCAGTTGTTAACATTGACGCCATCTTCCTGCATCCCGAAGGTTTCTAACATCCTGTGGAATTCCTTGTCGCACTTATCTGCCAAAGCGAAACTTCCCTTCACCGTGATTGGGCCCTTGGGTCCAGGTAGCCTCCATATCAAGTATGTATAATGTGGCACCGCCCAGTAGAGCATGATACTGCGACGAGAAATCCACGACTTCAAATTCCAGCTTCTCCCTTCTGTAATTCTTTCGGGTTACAAACTGAACGTCGAGATTGATCTTTCCTAATGGATAATTTGGATTTTCGGGCGTGATGTCGTGGAAGCGCGTGTCAGTTGGTGTTAAATTTGCCAGAGATATGTTCATTTTCCTCAATGTATCTGCGTACATGAGGTTTATGCTGCTTCCGCCATCTATGAACACACGTGATACGTCGAATCCTGCGATCACTGCTGGCAGGATCATAGCTGACTGCCCTGGTCGTGGAACTTGTGGTGGATGATCCACTTGAGTGAACCCGATGTCATGTCCCGAGCAATTCAGATACTCTATCGTTGGTGGAGGCATCTTCTCTGCCATGAACACTTGTCGCGAAATCACCTTCTGGGCCCTATTCGAGGGCATGCCCTTCTGAATCATCGCCACCACTCCATTTGTATCAATGTAAGGACCGTTGTCTGGGTTTGCTGCCAGTTGCAACTGATGCCAGTTTTCGTTGGTAATTGCGGGTGGAGGTGGGAGGTGAATCTCACTCCTTGGCCCTTGCGGGTTCCCCATATTTGCTACCTGTGCGTTGGCATGTCCCACGTATCGGTGCAAGGCTTTGAAAGTTCGACAATCCTTCTGAAGGTGACCCGACTGTCTTTTTCCCTCATTAACGAGATAAAAATGCATTTGACATGGCCCATTGAAGAGATCATCGGGTGATATATTGTATGGCCGCTGGAACCTTAGTCGATTATTTTGCCTGTTAAAACTTGGCGCGTCTCTATGAACACCGCGCTTTTCATTGCTTCTCTGATAATCATCCCGATTATTTCCACCACTGTTTCCTCGGAAGCCAGCTGCCACTTGACCGGGACCTTCATGGTCTGAGTATGGACGAGAATATCGTCGCCTATTTTGATTATTGTTTCTGTTGCGATCCTCCTCGGGTGACCTGTGCCGTTTATTATGCACAACATCTTCTCCATCTGCCAAGCGATTCGCTATGTCCATAATTTCTGCGATTGTCTTCGGGTCTGATCTACCCAAGTCCTCGATGAAGTCTTTCCTCTGGATTCCTGCAACAAATGCGTCTATTACTCTTTCGTCCGATAAATTTTCGGCAGAGTTTTTTTATGATGCTCCAGCGCTGGATGTATGTTCTCATTGGTTCACCATACTTTTGCTTGCAGGCCCTTAGCTGCTCTATTGATGCGGGTTTTTTGCACGTGGAACAGAAATTCTTCACGAAGAACTCTTCAAAAGTTTCCCAGCTGTCGATGGATCCTACTGGTAATTTTTTTATCCATGATCTTGCGGCTCCACTGAGATGGACTTAGACGCTCTGCATAGCTGTTGCTTTTGATCCACCAAACAGTTTTACTGTTTCCAAGAAATCAGTTATCCAATCTTCAGGATCTTGCAAGCCATCAAACGTTTTATAACCATCTGGCTTTGATACAATGCTTCTCTCGGATCTCCAGCCGGTGGCTTTGATGCTAGTATAAAAGCTTGAGCCGCCATGTATCCAGCTTCCGGTGTTTTGGGGATAACATTCCCTCTTGTATCTATCGACATAAAGGACATGTCGAGATTCTGTATCAAGTACTCCCACTCATGCTCGTGTATATGCTGCAGGCGAGATCTTCCTGTGTCGCACGCTGCTCTGTGGTTATCACCCGAAGTTCCTGATTGTCGACTTAACTCAGCTCTTCGCCTGCTCGATGCGGAGGCTGCAGCTTTTCTTTGCTCAAGTATCACCTTTTCTTTTTCTATCTCTCGTCTAGCACGAGCGAGTTTATATTGATACGCTTGCATCTCTTCTAATGTAGCGGCAGTGGTCATCGGCTTCGTGCCGTTCATGGCTCTTGCTGCTCTGTCCTAAGCCACCTGCGGAAGTTGGAGTTTCTCCCGCGGTGTAGGACCAACGTACTTGCTTCCTAGTCCTCGCGTAAGATCCGTGGGATCAATGTATGGATTTCCCAAATCATCAAAAGCCTCTGATTCTTCTTCCTGGTGACTTGATTCACTAATTGCACAGACTTGATGGTATTTTGTCGCTATGTTTTCCTCAGGATTGGTGACACCGTATAGATCGGCAAAGACCTCCCGAATAGAAGTAGATCTGTCGATGAAATCGAAGTTGCTGATGCTCTCCAAGTCGCTGCTTAAATCTGAATATGCAGACGACCTGAAGGACATGTTGCCGAAGATATCGACGAGTTTGCCATTTGAAGCAGGCTTGGTGAAGCGTGGCGGCGAGATCTCTTCGTCGCCTGTCTCGAACGATGATGATGATCCCGAGAAATCGGAATCGACCACTAACGGACCCGATGAAATCGGTACCGCGAGTCGATGCGATCGTTCCTTCCCGACGCGAAAGTGGAAGCTCCCGAATGTCATCTCCATTGGCTCCTCCAGGTGCGCATATGCATCCACACGGGCGGGAGGGTGAGTTATAAAATCACCGATACCAGTTTCAATCTGTTTACCTCCGTCCATCGTGTTGCTTGCTACCGATGAAGTTGATGATGTTGTCGAGGGTGTTGACGATGCCATCGAGATCAGCTCCTTGTCGCCTCTAATTCCCACAGACGGTGCCAATTGACAAGGTATTAACTCGTCAATGCCTACAAGTTGTAGACTTGGGTTTCGCGGAAGTAGAGGGCAAGTAGATCTTGAAGATTTCAGCCGAAAAAGGTGCTCGACTGTTAAAAACTAGGGTTGAGTTGACAATGAGATTGATCCTTTCTTTCTCCCTCGACCCCCTCTTATATAGGAGGCGGAGCCGAGAGTTTCGTGATGTACAAGTTACAATATCGGGAGACTCTTTGAGTTCATCCCGTATAATTACAAGTCTTCCTAATACAAATCTAACTTCCATACTCGACGCTTTATTGGGCTTCCGGGCTTCGTAATCTTGGGATCATGGGCCTTCAGTAAACCCCGGGTACCTTCTTCGGCAGGCCCACTGGGGATGCCTCTGTCACCAAGAATCAAATTAATCCATTTTATCCATCTTTCACCAAATCCTCTTGCTCTTAAAATTTCCAGTATTGTACTATGTTCAATTTTATCAAAAGCTTTTTGAAAGTCAAGCTTGAGAATAACAATCTCCTCTTTTGATTTATGACATTGGAAAAGATATTCAAATGTGCAGCCCAAACAATCTTGAATTGATCTTTGTTTCAGAAAACCATATTGATTCTTGTGAACTAGTTGAAGGATTATTTTCTGCAATCTGTTAGCCAGCAGTTTGGTAATAATCTTGAGAACTGTATTGAGCATGGATATTGGTCTGAAGTCACTTGGAAGCATGGGAGACTCAACCTTTGGTATGAGAGTAATGAAGGAAGAATTTATACTTTCCATGTTGACATTTCCTTCATAGAAGTGCTTTATCAAATCTTTGACATCTTTTCTAATGATTTTCCAACAGTTTTTAAAGAATTCATTGTTGAAACCATCAGGTCCTAGGGATTTATCATTTGGCAGATCCTTTATAATGTCACCAATTTCTTTATCAGTAAAAGGTGCTTCCAACTGTGCACTAGTTTCAGAATCCATCCCCTCACTATAGATATCTTGCAAATTAAACTGCATGTTTGGGCTGCCAGTCTTCCCCATTGTTTCTTTAAAGGCTTTCCACAAAATATCTGCTTTTCCATCATGCTCAGTAATTTCAGCCAAATTTTCATTCACTAGCATAGAGATATAATTATGTCTATAGCTGATTGTTGCTTTGTTGTGGAAGAATCTTGTATTTGCATCTCCAAGTTTCACCCATTTTATTTTCCCTCTTTGTTTCCAGTAATCTTTTCGATTTTGTAGCAAAGTGATCACATGATTTTTAAGGATGTCTCTGAGATTCCATTCTTCAAGAGGAAAGAGTTCCGAATTCTTCCAAATTGTCCAAGAGGGTGATGACTGAGTTGACTTTATCAATTAAACTCCTTAAACAAGGCAGATTTTTGGCCCAAAGCTTTATACTTTTCTAAGATTCTTCAATTTAGCAGTAATTCTCTTGGCAGGATTAGAATGCCCTACTGGAATATTCCAACTGTTTTCCACAATTTGCTTGAAGTTACTGTGCTGCAACCAATAATTTTCAAATCTGAAGATTTTTGCCTTGGGTATATTTGTTCCAATAGATATGCACAAGGCACATGATCAGAAGTAGGCTTAACAAGTGGAAATACCAAAGTGGAAGGATAAGTACTTATCTAAGAGGAAGAAGTAAAGAACCAGTCTAATCTTTCAAGGACTGGAGCTTGGTGCATATTGCTCCAAGTATATTTTCTTCCTTTTAGTGGTAATTCCACCAAACCAAGATTACTGATAGCCTCATTAAAAAGAAGCATCCCATTTATGTCTCCACCTGGTTTATTTTTATCTGATGGTTTTCTGATAAAATTGAAATCTCCCAAAATTAAACAATCCATATTATCAGGCATATTAATATTGGTGAACCACTCAATGAAATCAGCTTTCCTTTCTGCTTGACTTGGGCCATATACATTTGTTAATATCCATGTGTTGTTTGAAAGATTGCAGGTGAAATGCATAGATATGGAGAATTCATTCTGGAAAGCAAGAGTACCAGTAAAGAGGGAGGTGTTGCAGGTAATAATAATTCCCCCGGATGCCCCAATTGATGGCATAAATTCAAACTTATTAAATCTTTTTGGGAAAAACTTTTTGATACAATCCATATCAAAGGAATCTCTTTTTGTCTCCTATAAGCATATAATGTCAAAATTTGATTCATCAATTTTACTGGCGAGAGCAACCCATTTCTTCTCAGAGTTAATACCCCTCAAGTTCCAATTTAGAATTTTCCATAATCTGTTTTGATCCATGGAAAACTATGTGTGTATTTGATTTTCTCATGAAGACAACTAGTGCTCCATGTGTAAGTGAAATGTGTGCAGTTGAAGAAACACAAAGAATGCAGAGGACAACAGGATAAAGATAAGCACAAGTCACAGCTCATAATATTCATCATTACATGTGCCCATGACCAGCATAAGATCCACAAAAGCAACCATAACAAGTTTTGGTTTATGACCCAGGGTCTTTACAAAAATCTGAATGTATTTCCTCCCTTTCCGCAAAAGCTGTTTTTCTGACTATCATTGGGAAACTCTATTTGGATGGCCTTTTTTGGCATGTGATGCCACTCCAACAGTAGCACATGTCCCTTTTTCCTTGCTTCTCCCACTAGAGCTTTCTTGAGATTTCCCTCTTGTTGTCTTGTTTGCTGGAGCAGCAATGTCTTGAGCTGAACCTAGAGCTTTCTTGCTTACCTCTAATTTGTTCCTCTTCTGCAACCTCTTCTCTAGACCCTCTTCCTCCACCTTACAGAATGAGGCAGCCAAAAAAATTACAACTTTTGAATTAATCAAAGGAGGGGCAACATTGCAAGTCAAACAATTTTTGTCCACACAATTATCATGATTTTTAAAACCATCATTCAGAAGAACCAGTCTAGCACTTCTTCTTACCTATGATTCAACCAGAGGCACTTTTCCATCTCTCCTCTTCCTTTTAGGAGAGAGAGGAACCAAATCATCAGACTTAGTGATGTCCTTACTTATCTCCTGTGTTTCCTCTAGCAGCTTGCAAACATGAGCCTAGGTCACAGTACACTTATCAGGTATGACAAAGGAAATATTCTGTTCTGATTCAATAGGTTCCTTGATAATATTCCATAATTGAGAAGACAGGAAATCTTTGGCCCAATCAAATTTATCAGGAGTCATGAGCATGAGAGTGACAAAGTTAAACCAACTTACAGGGATTTCACAAGTAGATACACTTCCAAAAGAAGAGTGCGGGTGTGGTGCAAAGAAGTTCTCCCAGATTTGCATTCCCTGCTTAGAGAACCTTTTTGTCAGATCATGTTCTTTAGGCATAGAAAAGAAATGTGTTTCTATTTCCCAATGATAATATGTGCTTCCTGTGGGGGAACCATATTCACATCCTCCAGCTGCTGAAAGTCATTATCATTGTTTTCTCCAAGTTGTTCCTCTGCATGTACTTGTTGGGCATTTTCTTCCAGGAAAGCATTTCCCACTAGCTCCTCATCTTCCTCATCCAGATAGGCCTGAGCAATATTCAATAACCTTCCCCCATCTGATTGTTTGCCAGCAAGCCCATTTCAAGTCCAACATGAATAATTATCTGTTGATTAGCAACATTATCAGAAGAGCTGGAGTTGGAGCTACCAGAGGAATAAGTAATATCATTGCTTAAGTTAACAGGTGGAGGATTATCAATATTCATTTCTTCAGCATGGATTACATCAAGGAGCCCCTGAAAAGCAGCATTTGGAGCTCGATCAACTTCCATCTCATTATCCACATCTTGTTGAATATTATTTCCCATGGCCCAATGCCCCCATCCATCATTCTCTTCCACTTCATTATCCTCTTCAGGAGGTTGTACTGATAGCAGGGGAGCATCAGGTGGTGCCAAGTTAGCAGGCATAGGATGTGGGTCCACTCCATCACCTGGAAGTGGGTCCTTATCTGGTGGGCCCCCTCCAAGCAAGTTATGTTGCAGTACCTCTACTGAAAAAGTCCAAGATTTTGCTTCTGGCATATTCCCTTCAGTAAACCTGATGCTTTTGGAAATTTCTTCTAGGTCAGTAACTCTAACCTTGGCCATCACTCTTCCTTTCTTGTTAGGATCCCTTTCCCAGTGCACTAAAGTGCCAATGCCATGAAAACAAGCATTGAGGTCCTCTGTGTTCATGTGATCTAAGGGTGGGCCAACCAACAATACCCAAGCATCTCTATTAAAATTAGGAGAACGCTAATTATCTTCTTCATCATGCTTATAGAAAGAGATATCAACATCGCCAAAAGCATTAGGACTAGAGTGGATTAATCTTTCTCTATCACTGACATTAGTAAACTGCACATATGCGGCACCAAAGGGCATTCTTGGATACTCAGAAATCACACCTCAGTAACTTCATTGAGATACTCCTCAAGCACATTTCGAACATTACCGAAGTGTACCTGACCTTGAGAGAGAGGATTGATGGTGGCGATGGCATGCTGCTCATGCAGATGCGGCTTCCGAGCGATGACGACGCGCTTGACCTTCCACCCAATATGAAAGCCATGTGGGATGAATGGACGAGGGTCGATGGGGATGTTCGTCATTTGTCGTGGTATCGTCACGGCATATGCCATAGGGTGGCTAACGAAGGTGGTTCCTAGGAGATCTCAAGGCGGTATCCGGATGCGGGTATGGGGACGAGCGACACGGCGACGTACCCAGGTTCGAGGCCCTCCAACGGAGGTAACACCTCTACTCCTGCTAGTGATGTATATGATGATCACACAATACAAGGTTGCTCCTTGAGCTGTGTCCGGCTGCTCCTGGGAGGCTAAGGAAGACAAGAGTCTCTCTCACAGGGCAGCGCTAGGGGTGGAAGTGAGGTGAGAATGATCGATCCCCTGCACGAGAGGGGGTAGTGCGGCTTATATAGGCACCGGCACTTTACATATAAGACCCTATAGTCTACTGGCCGGCTTGGCCGGCTCCGGCTTCCGCTCCTTCCCGAGGCAGTGAAGTCAGGAGCCGTTGAGGCCTCATGGCCTGTCCCATCCGGCTGCCGAGGTCAGCGGTATGGAGAGGAGGTGTCCCTGTCGCCATCAGCCACTGTAGCCAGTACGGATCGGCGTGGACCATGATGGCCTGTCCGGCGCGTGGCACTATTGCTCCACAGTGCCCCGCGCTTTACGGAAGATGAAGTCAGCGTGGACTTTGGGAACCCGGATCACCAACCCGGTTCCTTCTAGTGCAAGACTCGCCAGCCTCGAGTCGGTCTGAGGTACAAACCCCCAGTCGGATATGGCTTGTAGAAGCCGGCCCAGCTACAGCATTGGCGGCCGTAGCCAAGCCGACTAGGACCTAGAGCCAGCCGGCTTCCGGACCAGCCGGCCACGGCGCCGGCCGCTGCTCCTCGGCCCGGCCTTTGCCGCGAGCCGGCCAGTGGCCAGCCGGCTGCTCCGCGTCCATTGCCCTACCCGGGGTCTTCCCCCCGACATTAGCCCCCGAAGCTGGCAAGGTCCTGCGTTTAGAAGGACCTAGGCAGGTTTTCCTGGCTTCTTGAATATACTTGACGGCACTTGGAGGGGCCGACTGAGAATTTCCATTCAGCCGGCTGCACCCTCATCCGGCTCGTTCCGGCCGGCTGCTCCTAGCCGGCCACTATTTGCACTTATGCAGCTTTTGCTTTCTCACAAGTTTTGGCGATGTCTCCGCCTTGCTAGGCAAATTTTGGGCCGAGTTGAACTTAATGTCCGGCTCCGGCTTGCGGCGTGCCGGAGTCTCCGCCGCCTCGGGTCCTGCACCCGACTTGACCGGTCTCACGTCAGGGCTCTGCCGCCGGTTCGTCTGGTCACATCACTGTCTCCTCCGGATCCGGTGCGGTCGTGGGGGACGTGGTGTGGCAGTTTCTGGTAACTGCAGCGAACATGGGAGGAGTTATGGCGCAGAAAATCCGGGCGACGTGGCCACGTCTGCCACTTGGAGGCCAACCGTCCGCCCCGGGCGGCTATAAATGCCGCACGGAGGGGGGATCGAGGCGGCACTCCCCGCACTCCTTCTTCTTCCTCGCGTCCTTGCTCCGCTCGTGCTCTCGCTCCGCTCTTCCTCGCGCTCGAGCTCCTCGCTGCCCCGGCGAACATTTCTCAATGGCGAACTCCGGCGAGCGCATCTCCGTCAAGCCGCCGCCGCCACTCCGTCGAGTCGGCGCCACGGGGCCCCGCGTTTCAACCGTGCGCCCTTCGCCGCCGCCGTCGCCGCCGCCCTCGCGAGGTTCCTCTTCCCCATTTCGCCTTTCGTGGTCCTCTTCTTCCCCTTCTTCGTCAATGGCCTCCGCCAGCGGATCTTGGAGGGGATCGTACATGAGGGACGATGATATCGAGCGCTTGGTGCGCCTCCGCCGGATCCCGTCGACGGTGGCCACGAGGGCGCCCGGCGCGGAGGTGGAGCCCAAGCCGGAGCCCGGTGAGCGCGTCGTCTTCGGCGCGCACCTCGACCGTGGGTTGGGCCTGCCGGCGTCCAACTTCTTCCGCCACTTCCTCGAATACTTCGGCTTGCAGCCGCACCACTTGCCGACCAACGCCTGCGTCCTCCTCAGCTGCTACGTGGCCTTCATGGAGGCGTACGCCGGCTTGTGGCCAGACATAGATTTCTGGAGCCGGCTCTTCTTCATCAAGGCGCAGACCACCGACGGCCACCTGCGGACCTGCGGCGCCGCCTCGATCTACTCTCGGCCGGGTACGCCCTTCCCCAAGATTCCAACCGTTGACTCGGTGAAGAATTGGCAGATGTCATTCTTCTACGTGCGCAACGAGAGCCCGCTCTTCGACCGGATCAACTTGCCGGAGTTCAATCCGGCTCCTCCAGTCGGCCGGATCAACTGGGGCTACAACGCCCACACGACGGACCCGGACACGGAGGTGAGCCAGCTCTGGGACTTCCTGGGGGCCGCCGTCGGGAACGGGCTGACCGCCGAGGACCTCCTCTGCACCATCGCCGAGCACCCGGTGCTGCCGCTTCAGATGCGCACCCACAAGATCGGGCACATGTCCAGCCGGTTCGACCCGACCCGGACGTCCAAGGCGCCGCTCACCAAGGCCCAGGTGGCCCGCCGGGTGAACAACATCACCAAGGCGAACATGCCTGAGGACTGGAACTACGGGCTGGCGCCCCGCAACAGGGACCTGCCGCCCGAGCTGGTAAGCTTGTTGTTCTGGCCGACTTCCGGCTTGCGGCTGCGTGGCTAACTTCTTTCTCTTTCTGCCGACTTCCGGCTCACTGTTTGCTCATATCTTCTGTTTCTCTAGCTCTTCGACCGCCAGAACGTCGAGGACGGCGACCTGGCAACAAGGAGATGGACGCCGGATCACGCTGATCCGGCTGACCAAGCCGGCGACCAGGCCGGCGACGACGACGACGACCTGCTGCAGGCGCCTGACCTAGGCGGCCAGGGGGAGCACAACCCGCCTCCTTCGCCAGAGCAGCAGGAGGACGACGAGCCGGCGACGTCCGCCACGGGGCCGATCCCCGCCGTGCCCCTGCGCGCGAGGCCGCCTAGCACCACGGCGACTTCGGCGCCCAAGGGGAAGAAGCGGGTCGGCGACCCCCGCTCCACCGTCGCCTTGGAGGCGAAGGCGAAGAAGCTCCGCCGGCAGCAGCCGAAGAGGGTTCCAGAGCAGGCCGGGTGAGTTCTCTTTTTCTGTTGTTTGATTCCTTTTCTTTCCTTTCTTTTTGTACTTATCTTTTTCTTATTTGTTCGGCTAGGGCCCCCATCAAGTTTACTCAGGGCGGCGGCTCCCGGCAAGCCCCGCGTGTCGTGTCGCCGCCTCCGCGACAAAGGAGGGAGCCGACGCCACAGCCTTCGGGGCGCGCGCCTACGCCGCCGCCGCCTGCGGGTACTCCGCCTCCCGCAGGGGCGCCTTCCTTCGCTGTGCCATTGGCTTCAGCACCTGGCCGTGGCACGCGGGCCGAGCCGACGCGCCAACCGATGCTGGACGACATGTTCCCGCGCCGCACTCGTCTTTTGGACCCAGCCGCTGGGGCCGGCAGGGGCATGCCGCCTGCGACCGGAGCCGGAGCCAGCAGGGCTGCGCCGCCTGCGACCGGAGCCGGAGCCGGGCCGAGCGTGGTGGTGTTGGAGGAGAGCCCGGAGGGGGAGCCTCAGGCGCTGGAGATGGCTGCGCCGACTGGGCCAACTGCTTCGCCCGGAGCGCCTCCACCGCCGGAGCCGACAAGGGAGGAGCCGGCCAGACGGGAGCCGGCAAGGGACGAGCCGGCGCGCATGGAGGACGCTGACTCGCGCGCGCTGGTGAGGACGGAGGCCCCGTCGGTGCCGTTGGGGAGCCTGCATGTGGCCAAGGGCGCCCGGCTGCTGCACGTGCCGTCCGCCTCTGACTCCAGCCTTGGCTCGGCTGGCACTATGGAGCAAGCGTGGCTTAGCGCGGACTCCTACGAGGTGACCAGCCGGGAGGGGAACCCAGGCCAAGCGTCGGTGAAGATGTTCTTCTCCGGCTTCCAGGCCAACCTCAAGGCCAGGGCTGCTGAGACCGCGGCCAACCTCGCCAAGGTGGAGGAAGCGAGCAAGGTAAGCGCTTCATTTGTTTTTTACTTTGGTTATTATCCTGGTAGCCCTCCGAGGCGTGGGCCGGCTGCTTGGAGCCGGTCCGGGTTTCGTCTAGTTGACTGATTTTCTTTCTGCCTAGGCTGTGACGGAGCGGCGCACCAACTTGTACAACCGCGCCGTGACCCACTATCACAAGGCCAAGCTTGACCAGGCCGACTTGGCTCGCGAGCTGGAGGCCGTCAAGGGTAAGATCTTTCTCCTTCCGACTTGATGTCTTCTTTCTTTAGTCTTGGTTGGCTGACGCTTCTTTCTGGCTGCCTTGCAGCTGAAGCCGTCAAGGTCCCGCAGCTGGAGGCGGATCTTCGGGCTGCTCGCGCTCAGTGCACCGAGAGCGAGGAGGCGGGCCGATCTGCTGCCGCCAAGCTCAAGGTGGCTGAGCTGGAGCTAGCGCGGCTACGCCGGCTTGAGGAGAACCACCTCAAGGAACTTGCCCTCCTCAGGACAGCTGAGAAGGAGAAGGTGGAGGACCTGAGCAAGCGGCTGACTGAGGTGGAGAAGCAGCGGCTTGCGCTTCAGGAGGAGGTCACCACCAAGACCACGGAGCTGTCGGCCACCGCCAAGCGCTGGGTGGAGGAGATTGGCGCGCTCGACCGCGGCTTGTCGGGTGAGTGCATCTCTTCTTTCTTCCTTTCCCTTTGCCGGCTTTCGGCTGTCGGCTGCTGGCTTAGGTTGGTAGCCGGCGGCAGAAACTGATTTTTCGCTATCTCCATCTTCGGGCTGGGGGCAGTCGGTTCTTGCCGGCTGCCGCCAGGCTTTTCCTTTTATCCTTCGGAATCTCCATCTTCGGGCTGGGGGCCGTCGGCTTTTGCCGGCTGCCGCCAGGCCTACTTTAGGACTTCGAAAATTCGCATTTTTCAGCTTATTTCGGCTTTGACGATTTTTGACATGCTTCTTCTTTGCAGCGGCCTTCCCGGAGGCGCAGGACGCGGCATTGGCGGCCGTTGGCGTTGCGCGCGAGGCTAGGAGGCGGGCGACTGGCGAGGGCAGCTCGGAGTACTTCACCATGGAGGATTACATGGCATCCATGGCCGCCCGCGTCGAGCCCATCACCAAGCTTGGCTGGGAGCTCCGGAAGGCGGCTGAGGAGCTGGTCCAGATGCTGTGGCCCACGGAGGCGGTGCCGCAAGATCTCTCCAACCTCATCTCCTGGCTGGAGCGGGCGCCGGATCGCTTCCTCGACTGGAAGGAGTCTGCCACGTGCGCTGGAGCCGACATGGCGTTGTCCTTTGTCCTCTCCTGGTACAACGAGGTGGACCTTGGGCAGCTCGAGTACCAGCGAGCCGGCGTGGAGGACAAGCTCCCGGCCGAATACAAGACCGCTCAGCTTGCCCGAGCCAGCGCCATCGCCGACTTCGTCGACAAGGGCCTCTTCGTCGCGGACCCGAACCCGCCGTCTGATGACGAGGATGAGGAGATGGAAGATGAGGAGGCGGAAGATGCGCCTGGGGACGACCCGGAAGCCGGCTCCACTGATGCTCCTCCGGCTGGTCCTCCTCCAGCCGGTGCTTAATTTACCTGTCTTTGTTGTTGCTTTTGCCAAGACAATTTGTTAAATCCCCGGGATGCCGGGTGCATATGTATGAATATTATCGTCCCTTTATTATGTCACACTTTAATGTGTTTGTTAATCATTTGTGTGCCGACTTGCTTTCTTTCGACTTGTTCGCTTTTTCCCATCCGCCCCACTCTTTGGCTTTGCTCTTGCCGGTCGTACGTCCGACTTGCGATCCGTCGTCGGATCAAGAGCGGGCCGCTGGGTGAGGCCGACAGTATTTCAGTCGAACGAGCCGAGTTCGGCAATCCGGCACTTTTATGAAAAGTTGCAAGTCAATTCGCTTTTACTCTTTCCCTTAGTCGTCTTTCGCGTGCCGGCTTCCTAGGCCTTACTCCCGCCAGCCGGACAGCCGGGTTGCGGACTGTAGCTGGATCGGAAGCCGGCTGTCGGAAACCGGATCACGTTACTGAGCCGGTCGCGTGAGAGGGTTTAAGCCAATTGGCGGAACAAGGTAGAGTACGCGAAAAACTTGTCGGAAACGGCGCTCTTGGCGCATGCTTTTTCATAGCTTACAAAAGGGATACAAGGGATACATACATTCCTGCTCTCAAGTGTAAAATGGGCGGAGCAAGTTGACATTCCAGGGACGTTTAGTCTCCTCGTCAGCCTTGTCCGGCTTGTTCTCTCTAGCCTCTTGGGCATCTATGAGATAGTAGGAATCATTGCCTACTGCCTTGCTCACGATGAAGGGACCCTCCCATGGGGATGACAGTTTATGTTGTCCGGCTGTCCGCTGGATCAGCCGGAGCACTAGGTCTCCTTCTCGGAATGCTAAGGGCTGGACCTTCCGGCTGTGATAGCGTCGGAGGCTCTGCTGGTAGATGGTAGATCTGGACGCAGCCAGCAGCCGGGCTTCTTCGACCAAGTCGACTCCATCTTCGCGAGCTTCTTTGGCTTCGGCTTCTGTGTAGAGCTTGATCCTTGGCGCGTCGTGCTCGATATCAGTCGGCAGGACGGCTTCGGCCCCGTATACGAGAAAGAATGGTGTGAAGCCGACTGAGCGGTTTGTCGTTGTGCGCAGGCTCCACAACACATTGGGCAGCTCTTCAATCCAGCAGCCGGCTGCTCGCTCGAGCGGCTCCACCAGCCGGGGCCGGATGCCGGCTAGGACCAAGCCGTTAGCCTTCTCCACTTGTCCGTTAGACTCTGGGTGCGCCACAGAGGCTAGGGCCATCCGGATCCCCATTTCCCCGCAATAGCGAGAGAAGATGCCTTGGGAGAAGTTGCTGCCGTTGTCGGTGATGATGCTGTGGGGGTGACCGAACCTCACGATGATTTCCTTGAGGAAAGTAACGGCTGTGGAGCCGTCCAGCTTCTTGATTGGCTTGGCTTCGATCCACTTGGTGAATTTGTCAATCATCACCAAGAGGTGTGTCATGCCGCCTCGCGGCGTTCTGAACGGGCCCACCATGTCCAGGCCCCATACGGCGAACGGCCATGTGATGGGGATGGTTTTCAAGGCGGAAGCCGGCTGGTGCCTCTTCTTGGCGAAGCGCTGACAGCCGTTGCACTTCTTCACCAGCTCTTCTGCGTCTCTGAGCGCAGTCGGCCAGTAAAAACCGTGCCGGAAGGCTTTGGCCACTATGGCTCTGGATGAGGCGTGATGTCCGCACTCTCCTTGATGGATTTCCCGTAGGAGTTCAATCCCTTCAGCCGGCTCGACGCACCGCTGGAACACCCCACTTACGCTGCGTTTGTACAGCTGGTGGTTGATGATTGTATAGGCCTTGGCCCTTCTCTCAATCTGCCTGGCCTGGACTCTATCATCGGGCAGCACACCGTCGGTGAGGTAGGAGAGGAATTCTTGTGCCCATGAAGGTACGCATCTTATCTCGAATACGCTGACCAACAAGGCCTCCTGCGTGGGAGCTTCCGGATTCGACTGCATGGTCGCCGGGTTTGGCTTGCTAGCCGGTGGGTTCGGCTTGCTAGCCCCCGAATTTGGCGATGAAGCCCCCGGGTTGGACCGAGAAGTCCCCGGGTTCGGCATGGTAGCCGGCGGGTTCGGCTTGTTAGCCCCCGACTTGGGCGATGAAGCCCCCGGGTTCGGCTGAGCAGCCCCCGGGTCAGCCGGCACGAATATTGAATCCGAGTCCGGTGACGGTATGATGGACGACTTCTTGAGAACCGCCAAGGCGACGCCCGGCGGAATGGCTTGCCGGGTTGAGCCAATCTTGGACAAGGCGTCAGCCGCCTCGTTGTTTGCTCGTGGCACATGGTGGAATTCGCAGCCGTCGAAGAAGCCGGATAGCTGCTGGACGTGGAAGCGGTACGAGGCCATATTGGCGTCCTTCGCGTCCCAGTCGCCAGATGCTTGTTATATAACCAGGTCGGAGTCGCCGAAGCAGAGTATGCGACGCACGCCAATCTCCTTGGCCAGCTTTAGCCCATGAATGAGCGCTTCATACTCCGCCACATTGTTGGATGCGGCGAAGTGGATCTGCAGGACGTAGTCCAGCCGGTCTCCCTTGGGAGAGGTGATGACGATGCCGACTCCTAAGCCGTTGCGCATCTTCGAGCCGTCAAAGTGCATCTTCCAATGTGTGGAATCCGGCACAGGCGGCAGGTACTGCATCTCGGCCCAGTCGACGAAGAAGTCCGCGAGGATCTGCGACATGATGGCTGTGCGTGGCTCGTAGAGGATGGTGTGGGCGGCTAGCTCCAGAGCCCACTTGGCAACCCGGCCATTGGCGTCCTTGCTGCCAATGATTTCCGCCAAGGGCGCTGTGGCAACCACCTTGATGGGGTGCTCTTGGAAGTAGTGCTTGAGCTTCTTGGCCGCCATGTAGACGCCGTAGGCGACCTTCTGGTAGTGGGGTAGTTTTGCTTCGACTGGGAGAGCACTTCGCTGAGGTAGTAGACTGGGCGCTGAACCAGCTGCTCCCTGCCGGCTTCTTTGCGCTCCACCACCAGGACAACGCTAACCACTCGGTTGGTGGCTGCAATGTACAACAACATCGGCTCCATTGAAGCCGGCGTTGCGAGGATTGGCGCGGTTGAGAGCACGTGCTTCAAGTCACGGAAGGCTTCATCCGCCTGTGGTGACCAGACGAACTTGTCCGCCTTCTTCATCAATTGGTACAGGGGCAGTGCCTTCTCCCCCAGCCGGCTGACGAAGCGGCTCAAGGAGGCCAGGCAGCCAGCGAACTTCTGGACGTCCTTGAGGCACTGCGGCAGTTCCATCTTTTCCAGGGCACTGATCTTCTCCGGGTTGGCTTCGATCCCTCGCTGAGAGACGAGGTAGCCAAGGAGCTGGTCAGACGGCACGCCGAATGTGCACTTGGTCGGGTTGAGCTTCATCTGGAATCTTCGCAGATTGGTGAAGGTTTCTCTCAGATCATCAAGGAGGGTAGTTGTCTCCTTGGTCTTTACAACGACATCATCCACATATGCGTGAACGTTTCTGCCGATTTGATCCTGCAAGCATTTTTGCATGCACCTTTGGTAGGTGGCGCCTGCATTTTTCAAGCCGAACGGCATAGTCGTGTAGCAATAAGCCCCGTACGGGGTAATGAACGAAGTCTTTATTTGATCATCCGGATTCAAAGGAATCTGGTGGTAGCCTGAATAGGCATCTAGAAAAGACAACAGTTCACAGCCGGCAGTCGAGTCTATGACTTGATCTATGCGCGGCAGGGGGAAGGGGTCCTTCGGGCACGCCTTGTTCAGGCTGGTGTAGTCAATACACATGCGCCAGGAGCCGTTCTTCTTAAAAACCAGGACCGGGTTCGCCAACCAGTCCGGGTGCAGCACTTCCATGATGAAGCCGGCTGCCAGCAGCCGGGCGATTTCTTCACCGATGGCCTTCCTCCTTTCTTCGGCGAAGCGCCTGAGAGGCTGCTTCACCGGCTTGGCTTCAGGCCGGACGTGGAGGTGGTGCTCAGCCAACTCCCTCGGCACACCCGGCATGTCTCTTGGAGTCCATGCGAAGATGTCCCGATTCTCACGGAGGAAGCTGGTGAGCTCGCTTTCCTATTTCCTGCTCAAGCCGGCACCGATGGTGACGTACTTGTCCGGCTGCGCCGGGTCCAGCAGGATCTTCTTGGTGTTGTCGGCCGGCTGGAAGTGAGTCGTCCCAGCCGGGTTGCCTGCAGCCGGCATGTCTGTCTGCGCGGCCTTGGCGAGGGCGACGGCGTCGTGGATGAGCTGCTTCTTGGTGGCGATGACCAGCGTCTGGGCCATCTTGGAGCTCTGCGTGGCGCAGTCCATGGAGCGGCGATAGTCGCCGGCTATGGTGATGACCCCCTTGGGGCCAGGCAGCTTCATCTTCAGGTACCCATAGTGGGGCACCGCCATGAACTTGGTCAGGGCCGGCCTGCCCAGGAGCGCGTGGTAGGGACTGACGAGGTCCACCACCTCGAACTCGATCTTCTCGGTGCGGAAGTGATCCGGCTTCCCGAACATCACCTCCAGCGTGATCCGGCCAATCGGCTGGCAGCAGTGGCCCGGCACGATGCCATGGAAGACGGTGGGGGTGGGACGCAGCTCGGCTTCCTGGATGCCTAGCTTGCGGGCGGTGTCGTGGTAGAGGATGTTGATGATGCTACCGCCGTCGATGAGAACGCGCGAAAAACGCACGCTGCGCCGGGTCGTGCCAATGGTGGGGTCGAGGACCATGGCGTAGCTGCCCGGCTTCGGCAGGACAGCCGGTGTGTCGTGGCGATCAAAAGTGATGGCCTGCTCTGACCAGTTTAGGTACTGGGGGACCGGCGGTATGACCGCGTTGACCTCGAGGGAACGGCTCTGCTGGCTCGTCTTGTCCTCGGGCACGGAGTTGAAGATGATGTAGGTAGCATCTTCGGCCAGATATCGGCCATGGTGCACTTGGTTAGCCTCGTGGTGCTCGAGGTTGGCGTTCTCCGCGCCGGCTGTGCCACCCGGCCCGCCGGCTGGAGGAGGCGGGGGTGGAGGCGGGAGAGGTTCACCGCTTGTCAGCCGCTTCATGAAGTGGCAGTCGCGGGTGGTGTGGTTGGAGGGGTTCTTGCCGCTGTGGTACTTGCACGGCGAGTCGAGCATCTGCTCGAAGGTGTACTTCAGCTTCCACTGCCGATCTTGCTTCTGGCGGCGGCTGCCACCTGCCGCGTAGTCTGCTACGGCGGCTACGTGGGCGGAGCCGTACCGGCGGTCCGGCTGGTCGCTGTGATGCTTGCCGCGGTAGTTGTCCCGCCGGCTACCATGGGAGGCGCCGTCTGCCGGCTTGTGCTCAGCCGACTTGTGGTGGTCCCGCCTGGAGGGAGCCGGCGCTGGGTCAGCCGTCGCCTTGCCGGCTTCTTCAGCCAGCGCGTACTTGTCAGCGATGGCCATGAAGGCGGCCATGGACTTGGGCTCGCTGCGGCGCAGCTTGTGCCACAGCATGGTGTTGGGCCGGCAGCCACCCATAAAGAAGCTGATGGCCTGGATCTCGTGCACACCCTCGCAGGAGTTGCGCATCTCGCACCAGCGCGTCAGGTACGCGCGATCCATCTCGTCCGGGCCCTACTTGCACATCTCGAGCTGCTGGGGGCGACCCGGACGGCGATAGGTGCCGGTGAAGTTGCTGATGAAGGCCTCCTCGAAATCAAGCCAGCCGTTGATGCTGCCGGCTGGCAAGTTGTTGAGCCAGGTGCGGGCGGAGCCGACCAGCATCAGGGGGGAGTAGCGCACCGCCCAGCGCTTGTTGCCTCTGGAGATGCCGACTGCGGTGGAGTAGTCCTGCAGCCAGTCCTCCGGCTTGGCGGTGCCGTCGTACTTGGGCGTGTCGCGGGGGAGCTGGAAGCCGTCGAGCATGGGCTCGTTGGCAATGCGGGGCCCGAAGCACTTGGGGCAAGCCGGCGCCTCTTCTTCCGCGATGCGGGATTCGACCAGCCGATCGAGGCGGTCTCTGGCGTCGACGGGCTCGATGCGGGGGCCCAGCCGGGAACGTGCCGGCTGCCGGGTGCCGGTTCGCTCTGGAGCCGGCCTATGCTGGCGCCTTGGCGCCGCCAGCTCGGAGTCATGCTCCTCGTTCCGGTTTGGTGGGGGCCGGCTACGGCCGCTGTGGCCGCCGTCCAGCCGGCTTGTCCGGCTTGAACCTGCGCAGGTGTCGCGGGAGTCTCTGTGCCGGCTTGGTGCGGGCGAGGCGGACTCGGCCGTGTCTCTGTGGGGGTCCTTGCTGGTGCCTGCAGCAGCGCGGACGGGAGGAGCTTTCGAAGCACCATACCTGGGGTCCTTGGTCTGCTCAGCTGCAGCCCGGCAAAGGTCAGCTACGCGCTGCATCTGGCGGCGCAGCTCTTCTCCTTCAAGGAGGGCTAGCTCCTTCGAAGCGGCTTCGGCTGCGAGGATGTTCTTGTCGGGGGTGTTGTAGACGGGCAGCTCTGCGGACGGAGTCGGCGCTTCCGCGCCGTCGCGCTCGATCTCAGCGCCTAAGCCGCCTCCGCGCTTGCGGATCATGCCGGCTCGGCTGGGGTTGTTGCCGCCTGGCGTGAAGCCATGGGCGTGCTCGAATTCACGCTGGGTGATGGCCAGCTGGCGCTTGGCTGCAGCCAGCTCTTCGGCTTGCTGGAGGAGGAGCTGGCGATGTGCTTCCAGGTCCGCCTCGACGGTGGCGGCGTCGCTGCCTGCGGTGAGCGGGGAGCTCAACTTCGTCCGGACTTCGTCCAGCCGGGATGGAGGTGGGGGCGCCTTTGGGCCCGAGCCGGAGGCGTTGGGGTCGACGTTGCGCTCCAGGTTGGGGCCGCGGGTGCGCGGGTTCTTGGTGGGGAGCTCCTCGCCAGCCATCATGACTTGCACGACAGCGGGGCTGGCGGGAGCGCTGCTGCCGGCTCGCGGAGGAGGGCTTGCGCAGCGCAGCACCTGCCACAGGTAGCGCGGAGGTGCGACGGTGGCGACGTAGACATCGTGGCCGCCGAAGGAGATGACGCTGCCGCCGGCTGGGAAGGGCCGGTCGGTGAAGCAGCCAGCGTTGTCGCTGACGCAGTCGAGGGAGCCGAATCTCCAGATCAAGCCTGAAGCGACTCGCTCGCCGGTGGTGATGGTGATGCCCGTCCGGATGAAGACACCGGCCGAGGATGCTGAAGGCCCCACGGTTGGCGCCAAATGTCGTGGTATCGTCACGGCATATGCCATAGGGTGGCTAACGAAGGTGGTTCCTAGGAGATCTCAAGGCGGTATCCGGATGCGGGTATGGGGACGAGCGACACGGCGACGTACCCAGGTTCGAGGCCCTCCAATGGAGGTAACACCTCTACTCCTGCTAGTGATGTATATGATGATCACACAATACAAGGTTGCTCCTTGAGCTGTGTCCGGCTGCTCCTGGTAGGCTAAGGAAGACAAGAGTCTCTCTCACAGGGCAGCGCTAGGGGTGGAAGTGAGGTGAGAATGATCGATCCCCTGCACGAGAGGGGGTAGTGCGGCTTATATAGGCACCGGCACTTTACATATAAGACCCTATAGTCTACTGGCCGGCTTGGCCGGCTCCGGCTTCCGCTCCTTCCCGAGGCAGTGACGTCAGGAGCCGTTGAGGCCTCATGGCCTGTCCCATCCGGCTGCCGAGGTCAGCGGTATGGAGAGGAGGTGTCCCTGTCGCCATCAGCCACTGTAGCCAGTACGGATCGGCGTGGACCATGATGGCCTGTCCGGCGCGTGCCACTATTGCTCCACAGTGCCCCGCGCTTTACGGAAGATGAAGTCAGCGTGGACTTTGGGAACCCGGATCACCAACCCGGTTCCTTCTAGTGCAAGACTCGCCAGCCTCGAGTCGGTCTGAGGTACAACCCCCAGTCGGATATGGCTTGTAGAAGCCGGCCCAGCTACAGCATTGGCGGCCGTAGCCAAGCCGACTAGGACCTAGAGCCAGCCGGCTTCCGGACCAGCCGACCACGGCGCCAGCCGGCTGCTCCTCAGCCGGCCTTTGCCGCGAGCCGGCCAGTGGCCAGCCGGCTGCTCCGCGTCCATTGCCCTACCCGGGGTCTTCCCCCCGACACCATTGCCACCGGTGAGACCTCTGATGACCGAGGAGCGGTGGTCGGCAGAGAGGTGTCAGGGTGGTGAGAGAGTGACGAAGAAGTCGAGGAGGCAACGCAGAGAGGGTTTTCTGCCACCAGAGACTGGAAAAAAAGAGAAATCGCTAAAAGAGGAAACTTGCTGCATTTGGGGGGCAGGCCCATGGGCATTAAACCAAGAAAGGTAAGTCTTGTCGGGCCAAGCCAAAATAGGGAAAATAGGGAAATTAAAAGAGGAAAGAAAGCCTGGTAATTTGGCGCCACGACATGGATTTGTCGGCTGATTAAATTGCAGGTGATTGCTCCTTTGACCAGTAATAATGTCAGCATAAGTAGGGCAATTAAAATTCACCTTGAATGGCTCTTTAATTTGTCGAGAAGTCATAGCCATTGCGCCAGCCGTTGGGTGCCCAATTCTCTGAGAAACAGACTGTCTCAAATTATGCTTAAAACCCTCATGTGAATAACAAAGCCTGGAAAAAACTGATTTTGAATTTGAAGACTTCGACTTGACCTCCTTCCCTTCATCCTCTTGTTCTTTATAGAATTTTTTTCCTCAGCAATTCAGTTAGGTCCTCTGATGACCCACAAGTATAGGGGGTGTATCGTAGTATTTTCGATAAGTAAGAATGTCGATCCCAACGAGGAGCAGAAGGTGTTGACAAGCAGTTTCGATGAAGGATTCACTGTAAATGCTCACAGACAAGTATTCAGGGGGTTTTGATGTAGCAGATGAATAAAGTACGAGTAAGTAAAGTGCAAGAGTAACAATTGCAGCGAGTGGCCCAATCCTTTTTGGCACAAAGGACAAGCCGGTTTGTTTACTTATAATGACCAAACGTTCTTGAGGACACACGGGATTTTAGTCTAGTGCTTTCGCTTCATATGGCTAATTAATCTTCATTGTTTTGATAAGTGTTGTGTGGGTGAACCTATGCTAATGCACCGCCCTTCCTAGGACTAATACATACTTGTGATTATATGCGGTGACCCGGCATACCACTGCATGTTGTAGTATACAAGTCGTTGATATGATCTTTGCGAAGGGACTTCTTCACAATTTGCCATATCCCTCGGAGTGGTACAACAGAAACATTGCAGGTCATAACACTCCATACTTTATTACATACATTGTCTTAACAAGTTGGTATTCTCACAGGTCTTATGAGAACACCCTAAGATACTCCTTAAGTATGATTACAACTCATAACAAATATAAAGAGAGCTCAACAACTTATTTAGGTAAGTTCTACGTTGCTCGGCTCTATGATGCTAGGGTATGTCACTACTCCTCCACCTCCGTGTCATCTAGTCCGTAGACTATCCCATAGTCTACGCCTTCCACTCCGCCGGTAAGATCAGGTTCTTCGTAGACCAGCTCGTAACTTCCTTCTGGTGCTCCATCGTTGATGGCCTCCACTTCCGGATCACAGTCTAGCAAGGGTGTCGAAAGAAAGTGAGTACAGGGGTACTCAGCAAGTTCTAAAAGAATAAAAAGGTGTTTGATGCACTAGCTACGACCATTGATCAGGAAATCGCTGGTCAATGCATGTTTTTGAAATCATTTCTTCAAAAGGTTGCTTTTATTATGAAAACTATGCCCGTCAGTCTTCACAGGTTGACTAGAACTTCGTGGAGTTCCTTTCCTGCCGCGTTCGCAGTTCCCTTCCCGGAACAAGGAGTGACAGCCACAATTTGATACACTCTGCAGAGGTGTGTTACTTTTCCCACAAGAGATCTCACCCTTTTTGCCATCTGCAGGGACTTGCCCCCGTTCACACTTCCTTTGGTGTGAGGCCAGGTATAAAGATCCAAGCCCACACCGCCTTCTCCGCGACTGCAAACCCACCCTTTTGTCCAACCGTACACCTCCAGTAGACTTCCCCCGATAATACGGCTTTACTCATGGTGTACTCTGGACAATCCTTCATAGATCGTAGAGCCATCATCACTAATGGATGGGGATTTAAAAGGCTATCCCAACCTACGGCAGTGCCTCCAACACCCCGCCGGCTCTACCAATCCGTTGGCGTGCAGAAGGGAAAAGATACGACTGGCTTCCCCAGAGCCATTATAGATCTCATGGTCAACGCGATTTGTACGGCGCTAGAATCACTGGACGGCATTGGTAATTTAATCCTAGGGTGATATAACCCATTGCAATGGAACCTCCACCATATCAACACATACCATGGTTCCATTGCCAGCCACATAGTCATATTCATAGTTGGAAAGTAACATTTCATTTGCGATGCAGGAATGATAAGTATATAGCTTTGCATTAAAGTAGTAGAAAATACTCAAGTTGACATGAGCAAGGGTGAACTTGCCTGTGGACTGCGAGATAGTGCAGTTCAATGCAGTTGATGGAACCTGGACCTCGGGTTCTGTAAGAAGCATCATTGTTCGGTAAGGACAATGTTATAAAATCCAAATAATGCAATCATGGATGTATTATTTTATGTTGAATCCCTTTACCCCGTTGAGTTATATCAATTTAGGGCTGCGTTTAAGATTTATGTCTTTGACGGTAACTTGCAATTGATTTAAAAGTATAAACCATTTTAATTCACACAGAGTACAACAATTCAAAGTAAAACTATTTTTACTTGGTGATTTCTGTAATAACCCAGAACATAGGAACAACGAAGGGTAGATTTAGAAATGGGATGTGCATTTCATCGCAAAACGGGGGAAATTTTTGCGCCTTATTGCAACTAAACCTAAGAGGGATCGAGGTTCTCTCTCATTTTGCACTTAGGGTTAGGCAATGTGAGTTAGGGAAATTTCGACATGATCTCTTTTGTATCTTGTACTTTGAGGGAATGATTACATTTGATAAGTGTTAAACATTTAACTATAAACATCACACAATATAAACAATGAATTTAAAATTTCAAACATAAGATATAAATTCAAATCACTTTGAAATTCAAAGTGAATATCAAATACAATATATAATCAAGAATATAAACATTACATAATACAAAGCTCATAAACCAAAAACTTGAGCTTTATTGATATACAACACATATACAAGGTCATTACAATATTCTTGATACAAGAATTAAGACATAATTATCAATATAAAGGAAAAAGGAAAATTACAAGTTTAATTCTAAACTAAACCTAAACTAAGTGGCTTGAGGATGATCTTCTGGCCATAGCATCATTCAACCCTGCAAAACAAAAACAGAGAACAAGAACTAGCCAGAATACAAGTGTTAACACAAAGTTCAGTTTGGACAGTTAGCCAAATAACACAAAGTTCAGTTTGGACAGTGAAACTGTCACAGCACACTTGTGCTTGTCCAAAATCCTGGACAGCACAAGATAGACATAGGCAGACCAGCACTGAGCAAGCCACAGGGGCTCAAGTTTCACCATATGAAGGCTGTTGCTAGGCAAGCAACAGCAAGGCAATGCAAGGGGTGAGTCATAAAGTAAATGAGCTTGTGTGTCATGGCCAGGGAAGAAGTAGAGGCCATATAAATAGCACACAAACCCTAGAACCATGACAGTCGACCACATTTGCAAATCACCAGGTAAGGGTGAAGCAAGAACAAGCAATAGTTCATCCAGTTCATACTCAAGAACAGAAACCAACACAACCAACTTAGCCACCAGTAATCATGGTGACCTAAGAAGATCAACCAGACACTGGAGGTGAAGGGCTGTGCACAACAGAAACCCCAAGTCTGCATCAACCAAATATTTCACACTAGGAGCTGGAACAAGGTATACCAAATACCTGGACAGATCCAATGGATCTGATCCATCGCATATGCATGAAATAAGCATGGGATGAGCAGATGCTCATATGGGTAGATCATCACTTGGTTTTTCACCAAGGATTACTGCCAGTCAAAAGCTACTAAAAATAGAAAGCATCTAGGTACAGATCTTGTACACTGAAACTAGCACACATGCACAGATGCACACCATAGCCAGATCACATGCACAGATAGCACCAGTAGATGAATTGCAACGATTAGCAGCTAAGACTACACAGTAAATCCTAAGCTATGAACCATCAGTAAACCCTAGTTTTCATCAGGCAAACATATTGGCATTCATATCAAGTATGATTCCCAAATATGCAAGCAAAGGTTGAGTAGCCACAAGATCCAACTAACTAAGTGAGCAACCAATCAGTAGCAAGGCTACTGAGGTCACATCACACTTAGCATCAATTAAAAGGAAGCCAAACATAGCACATCATTATCCAGGAATGGATTCAGATTCAATTGCTTGCTAAACACTCATGAATAGCCAAATCATTTGCAAGCAAGTCATTTAAATCATTACTGCATAAGCAGTTCATCATAATTTAATTAATACAAGCATGAATTTATCACAGATCCATGCTAAGCACTGACAGTAGCATACTATTAAGCAACACAATTTAATCACTGCAACATAGCCACTGGAGCAAGTCCAGTAGCTTGAGTAAGCAACAGCATAGTGATGCTTGAGCATCAGCATCACAAGGGAATTGAATCACTTAGCCACAGTATTAATCAGTAAGCCATCACTAACAATTAATTGATCAAATGGATCAATTGAATCAAGTCAAGCTACACAGGGAAGTTAGCCGACAAGCAAGGAATGATCCAATGGATCATTGGCTTGCATAGGAAGCACTGAAGCATATCACAGGCACCACTGGCACACACACAAGTGTCACTGATGCATCACAAGCACACCTAGACAAGCAAGCCATAATCAAGCATAGCATGGCATAGCAAGCTTTTGAGCAAAGTACAGTAGAGCATGGCAAGTACAGAGCATGCTAGGAGCAACAGAGAAGCAAGCACAGCATGAATAGCAAGCAAAGCAACATGGGTCAGTACCAGTAACTGGTAATTTGGCCATGAGCTTGCAGTAGACATAAGCACAGGAAGATTGCGCAGCAATAGCATGTCTCTGCGTGATCACAGGACCACCAGAGAGCAACAGAGCATGAGGAGGAAGAAGAACAGTAACAAGGGGAGGCGCACAGATATGGAGAAGAGGAAGAGGAAGTGCAGCAACTTACTTGCGCCTGGAAGCAGAAGCTAGGGCATGGCGAGGCAGTGCTCGCGCGACCCTAACAGCTGCAAGTCCAGGGTAGGCGCCGACGTTACGCCGGCGAACCCAAACACGAACCAGCACCACCGTAGCAAGCACCTGAGGCGACGGCACGAGTACTGCGAGTAGCACCCGCGCCAGGTCAACCCCAGGCGCGTATCCATCGTCGGCGAGGACGAGAGCTCGCCGGAGTTCGTCGAGGCGAATCTCCACGAGATCCAGAACGGAGGCGATTCGCCAGTAGAGGAAGCAAAGGCGAAAACCACGCGGACAGATCGATAGATCTGCACGCGGCGGTTCCGAATCGGTAGGTGGCTACGGCGGGGAAGCTCGGAGATGGCCGGAGCGAGGCGGCGGCCATGGCGGCGACGCCATCGCCAGAGCGTCGCGAGAGATTAGGGTTAGAGGTGAACGAGAGAGAGAGGGCCAAGTGAGTGAGAGAGGTGGGCCGTTCGGCGCCACCGAACCCAAAAGGGATTAGCCTTATTGGGCCGTCCCTGGGTTTAGGTAAATGGGCTGGGCCCAATATGGGTCCAGGGGGGTATTTTGGTCTTTTAACATTTAATAAAAGGCCAGAACTTCACAAAATTTTAATAAATCAAATACAACTCTAAAAATCCATTAAAATTTGGATTAATGAATGAAAAATAAATCTGAACAAGAATAAAATATGAAATGAATTTATGAGACAAATTCAAAATTATGAATTTTAAGAATTTAAATAATAACTTGGGATTTTAAACTATTATTTCCTTGTAATTAAAATTCAAGGAAAAATATCAAATAAATTCAAATACTTATTTTCAAACATTTCAAAATGAAATTCTACTATTCCAAGTCATTTCTATTGGAAAAGGGTATTTTTCCAAGAAAAATACTATATTCCTTTTTATTCCAAAAACTATAGAGGTAACTCTATGATTTCAAATTATTTTTGGAATGATTAAGGAAATCACCAAGTAAAAATAGTTTTACTTTGAATTGTTGTACTCCGTGTGAATTAAAATGGTTTATACTTTTAAATCAATTGCAAGTTACCGTCAAAGACATAAATCTTAAACGCAACCCTAAATTGATATAACTCAACGGGGTAAAGGGATTCAACATAAAATAATACATCCATGATTGCATTATTTGGATTTTATAACATTGTCCTTACCAGACAATGATGCTTCTTACAGAACCCGAGGTCCAGGTTCCATCAACTGCATTGAACTGCACTATCTCGCAGTCCACAGGCAACTTCACCCTTGCTCATGCCAACTTGAGTATTTTCTACTACTTTAATGTAAAGCTATATACTTATCATTCCTGCATCGCAAATGAAATGTTACTTTCCAACTATGAATATGACTATGTGGCTGGCAATGGAACCATGGTATGTGTTGATATGGTGGAGGTTCCATTGCAATGGGTTATATCACCCTAGGATTAAATTACCAATGCCGTCCAGTGATTCTAGCGCCGTACAAATCGCGTTGACCATGAGATCTATAATGGCTCTGGGGAAGCCAGTCGTATCTTTTCCCTTCTGCACGCCAACGGATTGGTAGAGCCGGCGGGGTGTTGGAGGCACTGCCGTAGGTTGGGATAGCCTTTTAAATCCCCATCCATTAGTGATGATGGCTCTACGATCTATGAAGGATTGTCCGGAGTACACCATGAGTAAAGCCGTATTATCGGGGGAAGTCTACTGGAGGTGTACGGTTGGACAAAAGGGTGGGTTTGCAGTCGCGGAGAAGGCGGTGTGGGCTTGGATCTTTATACCTGGCCTCACACCAAAGGAAGTGTGAACGGGGGCAAGTCCCTGCGGATGGCCAAAAGGGTGAGATCTCTTGTGAGAAAAGTAACGCACCTCTGCAGAGTGTATCAAATTGTGGCTGTCACTCCTTGTTCCGGGAAGGGAACTGACAACGCGGTAGGAAAGGAACTCCACGAAGTTCTAGTCAACCTGTGAAGACTGACGGGCATAGTTTTCATAATAAAAGCAACCTTTTGAAGAAATGATTTCAAAAACATGCATTGACCTACGATTTCCTGATCAATGGTCATAGCTAGTGCATCAAACACCTTTTTATTCTTTTAGAACTTGCTGAGTACCCCTGTACTCACTTTCTTTCGACACCCTTGCTAGACTGTGATCCGGAAGTGGAGGCCATCAACGATGGAGCACCAGAAGGAAGTTACGAGCTGGTCTACGAAGAACCTGATCTTACCGGCGGAGTGGAAGGCGTAGACTATGGGATAGTCTACGGGCCAGATGACACGGAGGTGGAGGAGTAGTGACATACCCTAGCATCATAGAGCCGAGCAACGTAGAACTTACCTAAATAAGTTGTTGAGCTCTCTTTATATTTGTTATGAGTTGTAATCGTACTTAAGTAGTACCTTAGGGTGTTCTCATAGGACCTGTGAGAATACCAACTTGTTAAGACAATGTATGTAATAAAGTATGGAGTGTTATGACCTGCAATGTTTCTGTTGTACCACTCTGAGGGATATGGCAAATTGTGAAGAAGTCCCTTCGCAAAGATCATATCAACGACTTGTATACTACAACATGCAGTGGTATGCTGGGTCACCGCAGCTGGTATCAGAGCAAATGTTGCGACCTTAGGTTGGAAAAACCTAGTATAGGGAAGAAACCTGTATGAGTCTAGTAGAAATAGTAAAGGATTCTCTAGAAATATGGTGATTATTCACTTGAGAATAGCAAAACCATATATTTTAGTGCGATAATTCTTTATTATAGCTATTATGATGCATTATCACTACTAATATTCTGCTTTTGTATACAGCCATAATGGCGAACACTTTTCCTAAGATGACTTTGAGGAAGGTTGAGGGATGGCTCGGTGATTATGATGGACCAATAACAGCTCTCCTGTGTGGGATGCTGAAGGAACTTCATTGTGATCCACGGATACCTGTTATCAAGTATACCTACTATGATGGAGAAATTCTAGCCAAGTGCAGGGTATCGGTCCAATTACCGACAAAACTGCTGATGAGTCGTATAATGCCATACGGAGAAGCCAAAACTATCACCACAGCCTACCACATGGGCCTATTCAAGGCAATCCTTGAGATAAGGTAGCACAAGTCAGTAGAACTACTATGTTCAGAGTTTTCTCATATACCTCATGCCGAGGAAGATGAGGATCCCACTCTGAATCATTTGGTGTTAGCACGCAGAAGTCCTGAAGCTGCAGCACATCACATGGATAGCTGTAAGTCTTTATTGACCACGATGTACCTTTTACACATGAAGATGAGAGGTGAGATTGACCACATGCTAGCTGAGTTCACGGACCCTGATAAAGTCCAAACTCGGATGAGTGATTTGAGGGCACAACCACAACACACTACACCTTTCTTTAGCCTAGACAGCTATGTAGATTTGAGTGACCAGTTGTCCCATAAAGATCCACTCACACCCAACTTTGTCCCACATTATCCACATCTGTCAACATCATATGAGTCTGGATACGGGGGAGATGATTCCAGGAACCTAAACTGCTCGGAGTCACCAATCGAGAACTCGACTGGTTGGTGTTTCGGGGAACCAATTGGAGATGAAGGAGAACCCATCACTTGTGAGTCAGAGGATGAAGGAGGCGCGGTTAACCAGAATGTTAACCAGAGCTTTGGGCAGGAAGAGAAAGATACCAACTCCATTTCTTTAGATTTGGAGATGGGATTACCCAAAACATCCTAGTACATCGTAGGTGAGAGTTCTGGAACCAAGAAAAATAAGAAGAAGAAGATGAGGGGTCAAGTGAATAGGAATCCTACATGGATGACAGAAGAAGATGAGCTGTATTCCACTGGGGATATATATGAGTCTTTATCGAGCTACTTTGGCATGACAGATCTCTGTCTCGGCACTTCGTCCGATTCAGACTACATACCTACGGGAAGGACCTTCATTCCGGACGGTGTTCGGAGGACAAACCGCTGTACCGGATGGACCCCAGGGATGTACGCGGAGGCGAGTTATGATGACGAGGAGTAGAGCTCCAAGGAAGAATAAAGTAATCTAGATGGTATTGTAATAGAGCGTATTTTAAATTCCCGTTGGCTTGGGCTTTGAGCCAAATAAGTGGTTTATATATACCACATGTAATATAAGTTTGTGAGTGTGTTATGTATTATACAAAGTATATGCATAATAAATGTTTGTTTTGTATTTGCTTCTTGATTTCATTGTGTGACTAGTTCTGGGCATTGAGTTGAGCTCAGAAAGCATTTGCATGGTGTAATTATGAGTAATCGCTCTTTGTTACAGGACTAGGGGGAAATGGCGTTGGTAGAAACCGAAGAGGCTCGCAGAGAGCGGGAAGCAAGAGAGAAAGAGGAGGCAGATGCAGCAGCTAGAGCAGAGAACGCACCACCACCACCACACCCAATGATGCACCCAGACTTCCAACAGTATATGAGGTCAATGGAGGAAGATAGGAGGCGTTACCAGGAAAGCCAGAGCAAGAACATGCAAGATTTCTTTACCCACGTCATCAATGATAGGGGTAATGAAGGCAAGGGAGTAACACTATCGGACTTCCAAAATGCAAGACCACTACCATTTACATCAGCTCCAGAACCAATGGACGCTGAAGATTGGCTTATGGATACGGAACGGAAGCTGAAGACCGTTGGTTGCAACGATGAGGAGAAGATTAGATACACCACTTATCTGTTGTCAGGACCAGCAGCGTCATGGTGGGAGAACCTTGTAGCAGTACACCCTCCAGATAAGGTATTCACCTGGGAGGAGTTCAAGAAGAAGTTCCGGGATGCTCATGTTCCGGACAGCGTGGTGGAGCTGAAGAAGAGGGAGTTTGAAGAACTAAGACAGAATACTGCACCCATCATGCAGTATGTTCGGGATTTCAACAGGTTATCCAGGTATGCACCTGAGGATGTAGATACAGAGGAGAAGCGGAAGAAGCGGTTCATGAAAGGCATGAATCCATACATGAAGATGCAACTGAGGTTGGCACGGACTGCCGAATTCCAGGAACTGATTGACTCGGCAATCACTTTCGAGGATGATTACCGGCAAGTCCAAGAGGATAGGAGGAAGAGGGCTCGTATAGAGCCAAGGAAGTACCCAATCAGTAAAACAACACCTGATCGGAGTTTCAAACCCCGATACCGACCTACTACTGGTAGCCAATACAACCGGGGAGGTCAGAACCAGAACCCAATCAGCCAAATCATCTGCAATAATTGTGGCCTAAAGGGTCATTTGCAGAAGGATTGTCAGAAACCCAGGATCATTTGTTATGGTTGTGGGAAGGAAGGACACATCAAGCCAGAGTGTCCAAACAAGGCGTCTTGGAGCGGACAGAGCTCTGGAGGACGAGGTGGAAACAACAACAACAACAACAACAACAACAACAACCGCAACAACAACAACAACAACAACCGCAACTACAACTACAACAACAAGAGGGGAAAGCCTTATGGAAAGCTGAATTGCACATCTTTGGAACAAGCGGAAGAGTCGGATCAAACAGTCTTAGGTACGCTAAGCATTCTTACTCATCCTGGCAAAGTATTATTTGATACGAGAGCAACCACATCATTTCTTGTATTGGAGTTTGTGGAAAAATCCGGGCTTAGATGTTCTAAGTTAGAAACTCCTATAACTGTTCTATCCGCGGGGGGAACGATCTTAGTAACCCACGTGAAAGAAGCACAAGTCCTAACCATATGTGACTGTGTGTATTTCGCGGACCTATTCATCATACCCATGAAGGACATATCAGTCATCCTAGGGATGGATTGGTTGACAGAAAATGGAGCGGTGATTAACTGTGGAGACAAAACAGTATCACTTCGCAACTCCATCGGAGGTCAAATAGTGTTCCAAGGAGATAAGTACAGTGAGTTGGAGATTGGATTGGAACTCAATAGTCTGAAGGAGGTGAGAATTGAAGATATTCCTGTAGTGAATGAGTTTAAGGATGTATTTCCTAAGGAACTACCGGGAATGCCACCCGATAGAGAGATAGAATTCACAATCGATCTGATTCCAGGCACAGCACCAATAGCACAACCACCATATAAGATGGGGCCGAAGGAATTAGTGGAACTGAAAGCTCAGATTGATGAGTTAGAACAGAAGGGATTCATTCAAGAAAGTGTGTCACCATGGGGTACACCAGTGATTTTTGTGGATAAAAGAGATGGAGGAAAGAGAATATGTGGAGATTACAGAAATTTGAACAATGTAACTATCAAGAACAAGTATCCTTTACCTAGAATCCAAGACCTTTTTGATCAAGTTCAAGGAGCAGGAGTCTTCTCGAAGATAGATTTAAGGTCAGGATACCATCAAATCAAGATCAAGAAGGAGGATGTACCAAAAACAGCGTTCGTATCAAGGTATGGACACCATGAATACTTGGTTGTACCATTTGGACTAACAAATGCACCAGCAATTTTCATGAATTTGATGAACAAGATATTCATGAAGTACTTGGACAAGTTTGTGATAGTGTTCATAGATGATATTCTAATCTATTCCAAAGATAAAGAAGAACATGCCAAGCATTTGAAGATAGTTCTGCAAACTTTGAGGGAACATCAGCTATATGCGAAGTTTAGCAAGTGCAAATTTTGGTTAGATAGTGTTGAATTTCTTGGACATGTCATAACCAAAGAAGGCATAGCGGTGAATCCAAGCAAGGTTCAGTCCGTATTGGAATGGAAATCACCTAAAAATGCTAAGGAGATACGAGGATTTCTTGGTATGGCAGGCTATTATCGGAGATTCATAGAGGGATTTTCGAAGATTGCAGGACCAATGACCAAGTTACTCAAGAAAAATACTCCATTTGTGTGGACGGATGAGTGTGAAGCCAGCTTCCAAACACTCAAAGATAAGTTAACCACAGCACCGGTGTTAGCAGTTCCTGAACCTGGAAAGGATTACACGGTGTATTGTGATGCTTCCAAGAATGGACTTGGATGTGTTCTTATGCAAGATCGGAAGGTCATAGCTTATGGATCAAGGCAGTTGAAACCACATGAACACAACTACCCAGTACATGATCTAGAGTTACGGACGATTGTGTATGCTACGAAGAGTTGGAGACAATTTCTATATGGATCCAAGTGTGAGTTATACACCGATCACAAAAGTTTGAAATATTTCTTCACCCAGAAGGAATTAACATGAGACAGAAGAGATGGTTAGAGTTGATTAAGGATTACGACCTTAAGATCAACTATACACCAGGCAAAGCTAATGTAGTAGCAGATGCCCTAAGTAGGAAGAGTACCGAGAATCAACCTACGGAATGGGAGATTCCAAAGGAACTTCGGAAAGAGCTAGAGGAGGCTCAGATTTTATTTATTCAAGGTGATGATAAGGGAAGTATAGCAACCATGAGGATTATGGATGAGATGTACTCAGACTTGAAATATGAGATTATCCGAAAGCAAGCGGATGATTTGTTCATCCAAGAGGAAATCAAGAGGATTGGAGAAGGAAAACCATCAGAATTCCATCTAGGGGATTTTGATTCATTATACTTCCAGAAAAGGATCTGTGTACCGGATGATCCAGAAGTGAAGACAATCATATTAAAGGAAGCACATGAAACCCCTTATTCAATACATCCGGGAAGTACTAAGATGTATATGGATTTGAAGGAGATGTTACGTGGAACAACATGAAAAGAGAAATAGCACAATATGTCTCGGAATGTCATACATGTCAACGAGTGAAGGCAGAGCATCAGAGTCCTGCGGGATTACTCAAACCACTAGAGATACCGGAATGGAAATGGGATGAAATCGGAATGGATTTTGTTACTGGTCTACCAATGACTAGTAAGAAGAAGGATATGATATGGGTAATAGTGGACAGACTTACCAAGAGTGCTCATTTCATAGCCGTAAACACAAAAGATACTGCAGAAAAGCTTGTGGATATATATGTGAAGGAGATTGTGAGTAAGCATGGAGTACCAAAGAAGATAGTCTCAGATAGAGGTTCAATTTTCACATCAGCATTTTGGAAACAACTACAAGAAGCTTTGGGATCCAAGCTGGATTTCAGTACAGCTTATCATCCACAAACCGGAGGACAAACCGAAAGAACCAATCAGATACTTGAGGACATGCTTAGAGCTTGTGCTCTGAACTTTGGAGGCTCATGGGAGGACCATTTACCTTTAGCGGAATTCTCATATAACAATAGTTATCAGAGTAGCATCCAGATGGCACCGTACGAAGCATTGTACGGAAGAAAGTGTCGATCACCAATTTGTTGGTTTGAAACCGGAGAAAACAAGGAGTTTACACCGGACTACATCAAGGAGAGACAAGAAGTCATCGAGGTGATCCGGGATAGACTCAAAATAGCTCAGAGTCGTCAGAAGAGTTACGCCGACTTAAAGATGTCGTGGTATCGTCACGGCATATGCCATAGGGTGGCTAATCGAAGTGGTTCCTGAGGGATCTCACGGCGGTATCCGGAAGCGGGTATGGGCACGAGCGACATGGCGACGTACCCAGGTTCGAGGCCCTCCGGTGGAGGTAAAACCTCTACTCCTGCTATGAGTGTATATGATGATCACACAGTACAGTGGTGCTCCTAGAGCTGTGTCCGGCTGGCCCTGAGAGGCTAAGGAAGACGATGGTCTCTCTCACAGGGCAGCTCTGTAGGTAGGTGAAAGCAATAAAATGATCGATCCTCCTCGCACTAGAGGGGTAGTGCGGCTTATATAGGCACCGGCACTTTACACATAAGACCCTATAGTCTACTGGCCGGCTTGGCCGGCTTCGGCTTCCGCTCCTTCCCGAGGTGGTGACGTCAGGAGTGGTTGAGCATCGTGGCCTGTCCCATCCGGCTGCCACGGTCAGCGGTATGGAGGAGGTGTCCCTGTCGCCGTCAGCCACTGTAGCCAGTACGGATCGTCGTAAGCTCTGACGGCCTGTCCAGCGCGTGGCACTATTGCTCCACAGTGCCCCGCGCTTTATGGAAGATGGAGTCAGCGTGGACTTTGGGAACCCGGATCACCAACCCGGTTCCTTCGAGTGCAAGACTCGCCAGCCTCGAGTCGGTCTGAGGTACAAACCCCAGTCGGATATGGCTTGTAGAAGCCGGCCCAGCTACAGCATTGGTGGCCGCAGCCAGGCCGACTAGGACCTAGAGCCAACCGGCTTCCGGACCAGCCGGCCACGGCGCCAGCCGGCTGCTCCTCAGCCGGCCTTGCCGCGAGCCGGCCAGTGGCCAGCCGGCTGCTCCGCGTCCATTGCCCTATCCGGGGTCTTCCCCCCGACATTAGCCCCCGAAGCTGGCAAGGTCCTGCGTTTAGAAGGACCTAGGCAGGTTTTCCCGGCTTCTCGAATATATTAGACGGCACTTGGAGGGGCCGACTGAGAATTTCCATTCAGCCGGCTGCGCCCTCATCCGGCTCGTTCCTGCCGGCTGCTTCCCAGCCGGCCGCTTTTACACTTGTACGGTTTTTGCTTTCTTGCAAGATCTCGACGGCGCCTCCGCCTTGCTGATGAATTTTGGCTTGAGTGGAACTTTTGGTCCGGCTCCGGCTTGCGGCGCGCCGGAGTCTCCCGCCGCCTCGGGTCCTGCGCCCGACTTGGCGGGTCGACGCCTGGCCCGGTGGTCGGTTCGTCTGGTCACATCAATGTTCCCCGGATCCGGTGCGGTAGTGGGCGACGTGGTGTGGCCGTTTCGGTAACCGTCGTGGACGTGGGAGGAGTTACGGCGCGATTACGGCGCGATAAATCCGGCGACGTGGGAGGAGTTACGGCCCACGACCGCCACTTGGAGGCCAACCGCCCGCGTCGGGTGGCTATAAATGCCGCGGGGGGGCGCCTCGAGGCGGCGACTTGCCATTTCTTCTTCCTCGCACTCTTGCTCCCATCGCTATCCTCTGCGCGCTCGAGCTCGCTGCTGCTCCGGCGAACATCTTCCGCTGGCGAACTCCGGCGGGCGAATCTCCACCGATCCGCCGCCGCCACCCCGCCAATCCGGCGCCACGGGGCCGCGCGTCTCGACGGAGCGTCCTCAGCCGCCGCTGTCGCCGCCGCGATCGCAAGGTTCTTCCTCGCCGTTCAGCCTCTCCTGGTCATCTTCTTCCTCGACCTCGTCAATGGCGTCCCCCAGTGGATCGTGGAGGGGCTCCTACATGCGGGAGGACGACATCGAGCGCACAGTACGCCTCCGGCGAGTCCCGCAGTCGGTCATCACGCGGGTGCCCGGCGAGGAGACGGAGCCCGAGCCGAGGAACGGCGAGCGCGTCGTCTTCGGCGCGCACCTCGACCGCGGGCTGGGTCTGCCGGCTTCGCCGTTCTTCCGGCAATTCCTCGACCACTTCGGCCTTCAGCCGCACCACCTGCCGGCCAACGCGTGCGTCCTCCTGAGCTGCTTCGTAGCGTTCATGGAGGCCTACGCCGGCTTGTGGCCCGACATCGACTTCTGGAGCCGGCTCTTCTTCTTGAAGGCGCAGACCAACGACGGCCGCCTGCGAGCCTGCGGCGCCGCCTCGATCTACACCCGGCCTGGTACGCCTTTCCCCAAGATCCCCACCGTCGACTCGGTGAAGAACTGGCAAATGTCATTCTTCTACGTGCGCAACGAGGGGGAGCTCGTCGACCGGATCAACCTGCCGGAGTTCAATCCGGCTCCTCCAGTCGGCCGGATCAACTGGAGCCACAACGCCCGCTCGACGGACCAGAACGCCGAGGTGAACCTGCTCTGGGATCTCCTGGCGACAGCCACCGCTGGCGGGCTGACTGCCGAAGATCTTCTCTGCACCATCGCCGAGCGCCGGGTGCTGCCGCTCCAGATGCGCACCCACAAGATCGGGCACATGTCCGGCCGGTTCGATCCGAACCGGACGTCCAAGGTGCCGCTCACCAAGGCCCAGGTGGCCAGCCGGGTGAACCACATCACCAAGGCGAACCTGGCGGAGGACTGGAGCTACGGGCTGGTGCCCTGCGACAGGAACCATCCACCGGCGCGGGTAAGCTTCGTGTCTTTGCCATTTTCCGGCTTGCGGCTGCGAGGCCGACTTCCTTTTTCTTCTGCCGACTTCCGGCTATGCTCATGTTTTTCTGTCTTTCTAGGTTTTTGAGCGCCAGAACGCCGAGGACGGCGACCTGGCGACGAAGAGGTGGACGCCGGATCTCGTCGATCCGGCTGACCAAGCCGGCGACCATGCCGGCGACGACGACCTGCCGCAGGCGCCTGATCTAGGCGGCCAGGGGGAGCACAATCCGCCCCCTTCACCAGAGCACCAGGAGGAGGAGGAGCCGGCGACGTCCGGCACGGGGCCAATCCCCGCCGTGCCTCTGCGCACGAGGCCGCCAAGCGCCACGGCGACTTCGGCGCCCAAGGGCACGAAGAGAGCCGGCTCCACCGCCGCCGCGGAGTCGAGGGCGAAGAAACAGCGCCGGCATCAGCCGAAGAAGGTCCCGGAGCAAGCCGGGTGAGCTCTCTCTCTCTTTTTCTTGTTTGATTCCTTTTCTTTCCTTACTTTTGTGCTTATTATCTTTCTGTTTATCCGGCTAGGGCCCCTATCAAGTTTGCCCAGGGCGGCGGCTCCCGGCAAGCTCCACGCGTGGTGTCGCCGCTTCCGCGCCAGAGGAGGGAGCAGACGCCACAGCCTTCCTCGCGCGCACCTACGCCGCCGCCGCCGCCTGCGACAGGGGCGTCTTCCTTTGCCGTGCCGCTGGCCTCCGCGCCCGATCGCGGCATGCGGGTCGAACCAACGCGGCAGCCGACGCTGGACGACATGTTCCCGCGCCGGACGCCTCTTCTGGACCCAGCCGCTGGGGCCGGGCGGGGCATGCCGCCTTCAGCCGGGGCCGGAGCCGGCGGGGCTGCTCCTAGGACTGGCGCCGGCAGGCCGCGCCGCCTGCTGCCGGAGCCGGCAGCAGGCCCACCGTGGTGGAGTTGGACGAGAGTCCGGAGGGGGCGCCCCAGGCGCCGGAGACAACTGGGCCGGCTGGGCCATCCGCTGCGCCCGGAGCGACGCCGCCGCCGCAGCCGACGAGGGACGAGCCGACCAGGCAGGAGCCGGCGAGGGACGAGCCGGCGCGCACGGAGGGCGCCGACTCGCGCGCGCTGGTGAGGACGGAGGGCGCAGCGGGCCCGTCTGAGGGCCTTCATGTGGCCAAGGGTGCCCGGCTGGTGGCTGTGCCGTCCGCCTCCGACTCCAGCTTCGGCTCGGCAGGAACCATGGAGAGGGCATGGCATCAGGCGAACTCCTGCGAGGTACTCAGCCGGGAGGGGCAGCCTGGCACGGCGCCCATGAAGATGCTTTTCTCCGGCTATCGGGCCAGCCTCAAGACCAAGGCCGCCGAGACCCTTGCCCAGCTGGCGACGCTGGAGGATGCTGAGAAGGTGTGTTTTCTTTTCTTCTGCGATTTTCTTGTCCTGGTAGCCCTCCGAGACGTGGGTCGGCTGCCTGAAGCCGGCTCAGGTTTCGTCTAAACAACTGATTCTTTCAGACGGTTGAGGAGCGGCGCACCCTCTTGTACAACCAGGTGGTGACCAGCTACCACCGGGCCAAGATCGAGCGGGCCGCCTTGGCTCGTGAGCTGGAGGTCGTCAAGGGTGAGCTCTACGCTTCTTTCGACTTGATGTCTTATTTTCTTTTTAATCTTGGTTGGCTGATATTTCTTTCCGGCCGCCCCGCAGCTGAAGCCGCCAAAGTCCCGCAGCTGGAGTCGGATCTCCGAGCCGCTCGCGCGCAGTGCGCCGAGAGCGAGGAGGCGGGCCGATCCGCCGCCGGCAAGCTCAAGCTGGCTGAGCAGGAGCTGACACGGCTGCGCCTGCTGGAGAAGAACCACATCACCGAGCTCAACTCCCTCAGGACGGCGGAGAAGGAGAAGGTGGATGATCTGAGCCGGCGGCTGTCGGAGGTGGAGAAGCAGTGGCTTGCGCTGCAGGAGGAGGTCACTGCCAAGTCCACGGAGCTGACGGCTACCGCCAAGCGTTGGACCGACGATTTCAGCGCGCTTGATCGCGGCTTGGCGGGTGAGTGCATCTTTATGTTCCTTCCCTTTGCCGGCTTTCGGCTGTCGACTGCCGACTTTCGTTGGTAGCCGGCAGCAGAAACTTCTTATTTCTTCGCTACCCTCATCTTCGGGCTGGCGGCAGTCGGTTCTTGCCGGCTGCCGCCAGGCTTTTCCTTTTGGTTTAGGACTTCGAAAATTTGCATTTTTCATCTTATTTCGGCTTTGATGGTTTCTGACTTGCTTCTTCTTCTTGCAGCGGCCTTCCCGGAGACGCAGGAGGCGGCTTTGGCAGCCGTTGGCGTCGCGCGCGATTCCAGGAGGCGGGAAACCGGCGAGGGCAGCTCGGAGTACTTCTCCATGGAGGACCATCTGGCGTCCATGGCTGCCCGCATCGAGCCCGTCACCAAGCTCGGCTGGGAGCTGCGGAAGGCGGCCGAAGAGCTGGTGCCCATGCTGTGGCCTGGGGAGGCGGCGCCGCAAGACATCTCCGGCCTCATCTCCTCGATGGAGCAGGCGCCGGACCGCTTCCTCGACTGGAAAGAGTCAGCCACGCGCGCCGGTGCCGATATGGCGCTGTCCTTCGTCCTCTCCTGGTACAACGAGGTGGACCTGGGGCAGCTTGAGTTCCGGCGAGCCGGCGTGGAGGACAAGCTCCCAGCCGACTTCAAGGCCGCCCGCCTTGCTCGAGCCAGCACCATCGCCGACTTCGTCGACAAGACGCTCTTCGTCGCGGACCCGAACCCTCCTCCATCCGATGGAGAATACCTGGATGATGAGGAGGCGGAAGGTGTGCCTGAGGACGACCCGGCCGCCGGCTCCACTGATGCCCCTCCGGCTTAGATTTCCTGCTTTTCAGTTGTTCTTTTGCAAGACAATTTATTAAATCCCCGGGATGCCGGGTGCAGATGTAAGACAATATTATCGCCTTTTAATTATGCCACACTTTAATGTGTTTGTTAACCAATTATGTGCCGAGTTGCTTTCTTTCGACTCGTTCGCTTTTTCCCATCCACCCCACTCTTTGGCTGTGCCCTTGCCGGTCGTACGTCCGACTTGCGGTCCGTCGCCGGATCAAGAGCGGGCCGCTGGGTGAGGCCGATAGTATTTCAGTCGAACGAGCTGAATTTGGCAATCCGGCACTTATAGGAAAAGTTGCAAGTCAACTCGCTTTACTCTTTCCCTTAGTCGTTTTCGCGTGCCGGCTCCCTAGGCCTTACTCCCGCCGACGGACAGCCGGGTTGCGGTCTGTAGCTGGTCGGAAGCCGGCTGTCGGAAACCGGATCACGTTACTGAGCCGACCGCGTGAGAGGGTTCAAGCCAATTGGCGAAACAAGGTAAAGTATGCAAAAAACTTGTCGGAAACGGCGCTCTTGGCGCAAGCTTTTTCATAACTCACAAAGGGGATACAAGGGATACATACATTCCTGCTCTCATGCGTAAAATGGGCGGAGTAACCTGACATTCCAGGGACGTTTAGTCTCCTCGTCAGCCTTGTCCGGCTTGTTTTTCTTAGCCTCTTGGGCATCTATGAGATAGTAGGAATCATTGCCTACCGCCTTGCTCACGATGAAGGGACCCTCCCATGGGGATGACAGTTTATGCTGTCCGGCTGTCCGCTGGATCAGCCGGAGCACTAGGTCTCCTTCTCGGAATGCTAAGGGCTGGACCTTCCGGCTGTGATAGCGTCGGAGGCTTTGCTGGTAGATGGTAGATCTAGACTCAGCCAGCAGCCGGGCCTCTTCGACCAGGTCGACTCCATCTTCGCGAGCTTCTTTGGCTTCGGCTTCTGTGTAGAGCTTGATCCTTGGCGCGTCGTGCTCGATATCAGTCGGCAGGACGGCTTCGGCCCCGTATACGAGGAAAAATGGTGTGAAGCCGGCGAGCGATTTGTCGTTGTGCGCAGGCTCCACAAAGACACCGGGCAATTCTTCAATCCAGCAGCCGGCTGCTCGCTCGAGCGGCTCCACCAGCCGGGGCCGGATGCCGGCTAGGACTAAGCCGTTAGCCTTTTCCACTTGTCCGTTGGACTCTGGGTGTGCCACAGAAGATAGGGCCATCCGGATTCCCATTTCCCCGCAATAGCGAGAGAAGATGCCTTGGGAGAAGTTGGTGCCGTTGTCGGTGATGATGGTGTGGGGGTAGCCGAATCTCACAATGATTTCCTTGAGGAATGTGACGGCTGTGGACCCGTCCAGTTTCTTGATTGGCTTGGCTTCGATCCACTTGGTGAATTTATCAATCATCACCAAGAGATGTGTCATGCCGCCTCGCGCTGTTCTGAATGGGCCCACCATATCCAAGCCCCATACGGCAAATGGCCATGTGATGGGGATGGTTTTCAAGGCGGAAGCCGGCTGGTGTCTTTGCTTTGCGAAGCGCTGACAGCCGTTGCACTTCTTCACCAAATCTTCTGCGTCTCTGAGCGCAGTCGGCCAGTAAAAGCCGTGCCGGAAGGCTTTGGCCACTATGGCTCTGGATGAGGCGTGATGTCCGCACTCTCCTTGATGGATTTCCCGTAGGAGTTCAATCCCTTCAGCCGGCTCGACGCACCGCTGGAACACCCCACTTACGCTGCGTTTGTACAGCTGGTGGTTGATGATGGTGTAGGCCTTGGCCCTTCTCTCAATCTGCCTGGCCCTGGACTCTATCATCGGGCAGCACACCGTCGGTGAGGTAGGAGAGGAATTCTTGTGCCCATGAAGGTACGCATCTTATCTCGAATACGCTGACCAACGGGGCCTCTGCGTGGGAGCTTCCGGATTCGACTGCATGGTCGCCGGGTCCGGCTTGCTAGCCGGCGGGTTCGGCTTGCTAGCCCCCGAGTTTGGCGATGAAGCCCCCGGGTTGGACTGAGAAGTCCCCGGGTTCGGCATGCTAGCCGGCGGGTTTGGCTTGTTAGCCCCCGACTTGGGCGATGAAGCCCCCGGGTTGGACTGAGCAGCCCCCGGGTCAGCCGGCACGAATATTGAATCCGAGTCCGGTGACGGTATGATGGACGGCTTCTTGAGAACCGCCAAGGCGACACCCGGCGGGATGGCTTGCCGGGTTGAGCCAATCTTGGATAAGGCATCAGCCGCCTCGTTGTTTGCTCGTGGCACGTGGTGGAATTCGCAGCCGTCGAAGAAGCCGGATAGCTGCTGGACATGGAAGCGGTACGAGGCCATATTGGCGTCCTTCGCGTCCCAGTCGCCAGATGCTTGCTGTATGACCACGTCGGAGGCGCCGAAGCACACGCAGCGACGCACGCCACTCTCCTTCGCCAGCTTCAGCCCATGAATGAGCGCTTCATATTCCGCCACCTTGTTGCATGCGGCGAAGTGGATCTGCGGGACGTAGTCCAGCCGGTCTCCCTTGGGAGAGGTGATGACGATGCCGGCTCCCAAGCCGTTGCGCATCTTCGAGCCGTCGAAGTGCATCTTCCAATGTGTGGAATCCGGCACGGGCGGCGGTGCGCATCTCAGCCCAGTCGACGAAGAAGTCCGCGAGGATCTGCGACTTGATGGCTGTGCGTGGCTCGTAGAGGATAGTGTGGGCGGCTAGCTCCAGGGCCCACTTGGCAACCCGGCTGTTGGCATCCTTGCTGCCGATGATTTCCGCCAAAGGCGCTGTGGCAACCACCCTGATGGGATGTTCTTGAAAGTAATGCTTGAGCTTCTTGGCCGCCATGTAGACGCCGTAGGTGACCTTCTGGTAGTGGGGGTAGTTTTGCTTCGACTGGGAGAGCACTTCGCTGAGGTAATAGGCGGGGCGCTGGACCAGCTTCTCTCTGTTTCGGCTTCTTTGCGCTCCACCACCAGGACAACGCTAACCACTCGGTTGGTGGCTGCGATGTACAACAGCATCGGCTCCATTGAAGCCGGCGTTGCAAGGATTGGCGCGGTTGAGAGCACGCGCTTTAAGTCACGGAAGGCTTCATCCGCCTGCGGTGACCAGACGAACTTGTCCGCCTTCTTCATTAGTTGATACAGGGGCGGTGCCTTCTCTCCCAGCTCGGCCGACGAAGCGACTCAAGGAGGCCAGGCAGCCAGCAAACTTCTGGACGTCCTTGAGGCACTGCGGCAGTTCCATCTTCTCCAGGGCACTGATCTTGTCCGGGTTGGCTTCAATCCCTCGCTGAGAGACGAGGTAGCCGAGGAGCTGGCCAGACGGTACGCCGAATGTGCACTTGGCCGGGTTGAGCTTCATCCGGAATCTTCTCAGATTGGTGAAGGTTTCTCTCAGGTCGTCAAGGAGGGTAGGCATCTCCTTGGTTTTTACAACGACATCATCCACATATGCGTGAACATTTCTGCCGATTTGATCCTGCAAACACTTTTGCATGCACCTTTGGTAGGTGGCGCCTGCATTTTTCAAGCCGAATGGCATAGTCGTGTAGCAGTAAGCCCCGTACGGGGTAATGAACGAAGTCTTTATTTGATCAGCCGGATTCAAAGGAATCGGTGGTAGCCTGAATAGGCATCTAGGAAAGACAACAGTTCACAGCCGGCGATCGAGTCTATAACTTGATCTATGCGCGGCGGGGAAAGGGATCCTTTGGGCACGCCTTGTTCAGGCTGGTGTAGTCGATACACATGCGCCAGAGCCGTTCTTCTTCAACACCAGGACCGGGTTCGCCAGCCAGTCCGGGTGCAGCACTTCCATGATGAAGCCGGCAGCTAGGAGCCGGGCGATTTCTTCACCGATGGCCTTCCTTCGTTCTTCGGCGAAGCGCCTGAGAGGCTGCTTCACCGGCTTGGCTTCAGGCCGGACGTGGAGGTGATGCTCAGCCAACTCCCTCGGCACACCCGGCATGTCTCTTGGAGTCCATGCGAAGATGTCCCGATTCTCACGGAGGAAGCTGGTGAGCTCGCTTTCCTATTTCTTGTTCAAGCCGGCACCGATGGTGACGAACTTGTCCGGCTGCGCCGGGTCCAGGAGGATCTTCTTGGTGTGGTCGGCCGGCTGGAAGTGAGTCGTCCCAGCCGGGTTGCCTGCAGCCGGCATGTCTGTCTGCGCGGCTTTGGCGAGGGCAACGGCGTCGTGGATGAGCTGCTTCTCGGTGGCGATGACCAGCGTCTCGGGCCATCTTGGTGCTCGGCTTGGCGCAGTCCTGGGGGCGGCGGTAGTCGGCGGCTCCGGTGGTGACCCCCTTGGGGCCAGGCAGCTTCAGCTTCATGTACCCATAGTGGGGCACCGCCATGAACTTGGTCAGGGCCGGCCTGCCCAGGAGCGCGTGGTAGGGACTCACGAGGTCCACCACCTCGAACTCGATTCTTTCGGTGCGGAAGTGATCCGGCTGCCCGAACATCACCTCCAGCGTGATCCGGCCGATCGGCTGGCAGCAATGGCCTGGCACGATGCCGTGGAAGACGGTGGGGGTGGGGCGCAACTCGGCCTCCTGGATGCCCAGCTTGCGGGCGGTGTCGCGGTAGAGGATGTTGATGCTGCTGCCGCCGTCGATGAGGACGCGCGAAAAACGCACGCTGCGCCGGGTTGTGCCGATGGTGGGGTCGAGGACCATGGCGTAGCTGCCCGGCTTCGGCAGGACAGCCGGTGTGTCACGGCGATCGAAAGTGATGGCCTGCTCTGACCAGTTTAGGTACTGGGGGACCGGCGGTATGACCGCGTTGACCTCGAGGGAACGGCGCTCTTGGCTCGTCCTATCCTCGGGCTCGGAGGTGAAGATGATGTAGGTGGCGTCTTCGGCCAGATATCGGCCGCCATGGTGCACTTGGTTAGCCTCGTGGTGCTCGAGGTTGGCGTTCTCTGCGCCGGCTGGGCCACCCGGCCCGCCGGCTGGTGGAGGCGGGGGTGGAGGCGGTAGAGGTTCACCGCTTGTCAGCCGCTTCATGAAGTGGCAGTCGCGGGTGGTGTGGTTGGAGGGGTTCTTGCCGCTGTGGTACTTGCACGGCGAGTCGAGCATTTGCTCAAAGGTGTACTTCGGCTTCCACTGCCGGTCTTGCTTCTGGCGGCGGCTGCCGCCTGCCGCGTTGTCTGCCACGGCGGCTACGTGGGCGGAGCCGTACCGGCGGTCCGGCTGGTCGCTGTGACGCTTGCCGCGGTAGTTGTCCCGCCGGCTGCCATGCGAACCGCCCTCGGCCGGCTTGTGCTCAGCCGGCCTGTTGTTGTCCCGCCTTGCTGGAGCCGGTGAAATATCAGCCGGCGCCTTGCCGGCTTCCTCTGCCAGCGCGTACTTGTCGGCGATGGCCATCAAGGCGGCCATCGACTTGGGGTCACTGCGGCGCAACTTGTGCCACAGCATGGTGTTGGGCCGACAGCCTCCCATGAAGAAGCTGATGGCCTGGATCTCGTGCACGCCCTCGCAGGTAAGGATGGCAATGGAGCGGGTTTGGACGGATATAGAAAAACCAGATCCATGCCCAAATCCATCAGCCTCGCTCTGCCCCGCCCACGAAAGTATCCATGGGCATGGATGTCGCCCCAAATCCAAATCCGATGGATACCTGGATATCCATGGATATCCATACCCATAAAATTTGAGTACCATTTCAGCAATATTTCACTTGCATTTCATCAATAATAAGCTAACATGAATATTTTGGCAGCATTTCGACATTATTTTCGTAGCATTGCAGTCGTAATTATATCGACAATTCATAGGAATATCAAAGCAACAATATATCACAATAGCGAGGAGGCGAAGCAATCAACGAAGATCCACTGTCAATGCGGCCGGCGGAAGCCCTACCAGCACAAGGCGGTTCCGTGATTATTTAGAGTATAAAATCATTAATGCTTAAAGTAAGGGTTTGGTGATTTGGGCCTAAAAAGGACAGCCAATCGTACGTAAAATCACATGTGTCACTGACATGTGGGTCCCACATGTCAGTTGGATATCCATCGAATATCCATGGAGCAAAAGCTACGCCCGTGCCCGCTCCATGAATTATTGGATATCCGCCCCATGAAATCCGTGGACACAACCAATCCTTCATACCCGTGCCCGGCGGGTCGAATATCCGTGGATACCCGGATCCGTGGATAAAATTGCCATCGTGACTCGCAGGAGTTGCGCATCTCGCACCAACGCGTCAGGTACGCGCGATCCGTCTCGTCGGGGCCCTGCTTGCACATCTCGAGCTGCTGGGGGCGACCCGGCCGGCGATAGGTGCCGGTGAAGTTGCTGATGAAGGCCGCTTCGAAGTCGAGCCAGCCGTTTATGCTGCCGGCTGGCAGGTTGTTGAGCCATGTGCGGGCGGAGCCGACCAGCATCAGGGGGGAGTAGCGCACGGCCCAGCGCTTGTTGCCTTTGGCGATGCCGACTGCGGTGGAGTAGTCCTGCAGCCAGTCCTCCGGCTTGGCGGTGCCGTCGTACTTGGGGGTGTCGCGGGGGAGCGTGAAGCCTTCGAGCGTGGGCTCGTTGGCGATGCGGGGCCCGAAGCACTTTGGGCCGGCTGGAGCTTCTTCCTCCGCAATGCGGGATTCGACCAGCCGGTCGAGGCGATCTCGGGCGTCGGCGGGCTCGATGCGCGGGCCCAGCCGGGAGTGTGCCGGCTGGCGCGCGCCGCTTGTTTCTGGAGCCGGCCGGTGATGACGGCGGGGTCCGGAGTCTTGCTCCTGGTTCCGGCTTGGAGGGGGCCGGCTGCGGCCGCTGCCGCTCGGCTGGTGGCTTGGCCGGCCCGAGCTGTGCGTGGCCCGGGAGTCATGGCGCCGGCTTGGTCCTGGGGAGGCGGACTCGGCCGTGTCCCTGGCGCCTTCCCTGTCGTTGCCTGCAGCTCCACGAGCGTGAGAAGCTCTGGGGGCATTGACATACCTGGGGTCGGCGATCTGCCTGTTGGCTGCGTTAAGCGGCTCGATCCTGCTGGTCGACGGCGTAACTCTTCGCCTTCAAGGCGGTTCAGCTCTTCCGCGGCGGCTTCTGCCGCGCGCATGTTCTTGTCGGGCGTGTTGTAGACGGGGAGCTCCATGGACGGAGCCGGCGAAGGAGCGCCGTCGCGGGCGATCTCAGCGCCAAGGTCGCGGCCCCTGCGGCGGATATGGCCGGCTCGGCTTGGCTCGTCGCCGCCTGGAGTGAGGCCGTGGGCGCGGTTGTACTCGCGCTGGGTGATCTCCATCTGGCGCTTAGCAGCAGCCAGTTCTTCGGTTTGCTTGAGGAGGAGCTGGCGGTGCGCCTCCAAGTCCGCCTCGACGGCGGTGGGATCTCCGCCAGGCGTGAGCGGGGTGCTCAGTTTTGCCCGGACTGCATCCAGCCGGGACGGTGGTGGTGGCGCTTTCGGGCCCGAGCCGGAGGCGTTGGGGTCGATGTTGCGCTCCAAGCCGGGGCCGCGGGTGCGCGGGTTCTTCTCGGGGAGCTCCTCGCCAGCCATCATGACTTGCACGACGGCGGGGCTGGCGGGAGCGCTGCTGCCGGCTCGCGGAGGAGGGCTAGCGCAGCGCAGCACCTGCCGCGGGTAGCGCGGCGGTGCGACGGTGGCGACGTAAACGTCGAAGCCGCCGAAGGAGATGACGCTGCCGCCGGCTGGGAAGGGCCGGTCAGCGAAGCAGCCAGCGTTGTCGCTGATGCAGTTGAGGGAGCCGAATCTCCAGATCAAGCACAGGCGACTCGCTCGCCGGTGGTGATGGTGAGGCCCGTCCGGATGAAGACACCGGCCGAGGATGCTGAAGGCCCCACGGTGGGCGCCAAATGTCGTGGTATCGTCACGGCATATGCCATAGGGTGGCTAATCGAAGTGGTTCCTGAGGGATCTCACGGCGGTATCCGGAAGCGGGTATGGGCATGAGCGACACGGCGACGTACCCAGGTTCGAGGCCCTCCGGTGGAGGTAAAACCTCTACTCCTGCTATGAGTGTATATGATGATCACACGATGCGGTGGTGCTCCTAGAGCTGTGTCCGGCTGGCCCGAGAGGCTAAGGAAGACGATGGTCTCTCTCACGGGGCAGCTACGTAGGTAGGTGAAAGCAATAAAATGATCGATCCTCCTCGCACTAGAGGGGTAGTGCGGCTTATATAGGCACCGGCACTTTACACATAAGACCCTATAGTCTACTGGCCGGCTTGGCCGGCTTCGGCTTCCGCTCCTTCCCGAGGTGGTGACGTCAGGAGTGGTTGAGCATCGTGGCCTGTCCCATCCGGCTGCCACGGTCGGCGGTATGGAGGAGGTGTCCCTGTCGCCGTCAGCCACCGTAGCCGCACGGATCGTCGTAAGCTCTGACGGCCTGTCCAGCGCGTGGCACTATTGCTCCACAGTGCCCCGCGCTTTATGGAAGATGGAGTCAGCGTGGACTTTGGGAACCCGGATCACCAACCCGGTTCCTTCGAGTGCAAGACTCGCCAGCCTCGAGTCGGTCTGAGGTACAAACCCCAGTCGGATATGGCTTGTAGAAGCCGGCCCAGCTACAGCATTGGTGGCCGCAGCCAGGCCGACTAGGACCTAGAGCCAACCGGCTTCCGGACCAGCCGGCCACGGCGCCAGCCGGCTGCTCCTCAGCCGGCCTTGCCGCGAGCCGGCCAGTGGCCAGCCGGCTGCTCCGCGTCCATTGCCCTATCCGGGGTCTTCCCCCCGACAAAAGAGAAGAGATTGGGAACCGAAAGTGGGAGACATGGTTTATTTAAAGGTTAGCCCAATGAAAGGACTTAAGAGGTTCGGAGTAAAAGGAAAATTAAGTCCTTGATATATTGGACCATTTAAGATACTCAGTCAGAATCGAGGAACAGCTTTTGAGTTGGAGTTAACGGCACAACTAAGTCAAGTTCATAATGTGTTTCATGTTTCACAACTCAGAAAGTGTTTGAAGGCACCGGATGATCCCATTACATATGAAGAAATAGAATTGCAATCTGACTTAACTTATGTGGAAAGACAAGAAAAGATCTTAGAAGTACAGTGGAAGAAGTTAAGAAACAGAGCAATTAAATACTGCAAAGTTCAATGGCAACATCATCCTGAGCGAGAAGCAACTTGGGAGACGGAAGAAGAACTAAGGAAGTCATACCCCGAAATGTTCAGGTACCAATCTTAACTTTGGGACGAAGTTTCTGTTAAGGGGGAGAGGCTGTAATAACCCAGAACATAGGAACAACGAAGGGTAGATTTAGAAATGGGATGTGCATTTCAACGCAAAACGGGGGAAATTTTCGCGCCTTATTGCAACTAAACCTAAGAGGGATCGAGGTTCTCTCTCATTTTGCACTTAGGGTTAGGCAATGTGAGTTAGGGAAATTTCGACATGATCTCTTTTGTATCTTGTACTTTGAGGGAATGATTACATTTGATAAGTGTTAAACATTTAACTATAAACATCACACAATATAAACAATGAATTTAAAATTTCAAACATAAGATATAAATTCAAATCACTTTGAAATTCAAAGTGAATATCAAATACAATATATAATCAAGAATATAAACATTACATAATACAAAGCTCATAAACCAAAAACTTGAGCTTTATTGATATACAACACATATACAAGGTCTTTACAATATTCTTGATACAAGAATTGAGACATAATTATCAATATAAAGGAAAAAGGAAAATTACAAGTTTAATTCTAAACTAAACCTAAACTAAGTGGCTTGAGGATGATCTTCTGGCCATAGCATCATTCAACCCTGCAAAACAAAAACAGAAAACAAGAACTAGCCAGAATACAAGTGTTAACACAAAGTTCAGTTTGGACAGTTAGCAAAATAACACAAAGTTCAGTTTGGACAGTGAAACTGTCACAGCACACTTGTGCTTGTCCAAAATCCTGGACAACACAAGATAGACATAGGCAGACCCGGAGAGCAAGCCACGGGGCTCAAGTTTCACCATATGAAGGCTGTTGCTAGGCAAGCAACAGCAAGGCAATGCAAGGGGTGAGTCATAAAGTAAATGAGCTTGTGTGTCATGGCTAGGGAAGAAGTAGAGGCCATATAAATAGCACACAAACCCTAGAACCATGACAGTCGACCACATTTGCAAATCACCAGGTAAGGGTGAAGCAAGAACAAGCAACAGTTCATCCAGTTCATACTCAAGAACAGAAACCAACACAACGAACTTAGCCACCAGTAATCATGGTGACCTAAGAAGATCAACCGGTTCTTGGAGGTGAAGGGCTGTGCACAATGTAAACCCCAAGTCTGCATCAACCAAATATTTCACACTAGGAGCTGGAACAAGGTATACCAAATACCTGGACAGATCCAATGGATCTGATCCATCGCATATGCATGAAATAAGCATGGGATGAGCAGATGCTCATATGGGTAGATCATCACTTGGTTTTTCACCAAGGATTATCGCCGATCAAAAGCTACTAAAAATAGAAAGCATCTAGGTACGGATCTTGTACACCGAAACTAGCACACATGCACGGATGCACACCATAGCCGGATCACATGCACGAGATAGCACCAGTAGATGAATTGCAACGATTAGCAGCTAAGACTACACAGTAAATCCTAAGCTATGAACCATCAGTAAACCCTAGTTTTCATCAGGCAAACATATTGGCATTCATATCAAGTATGATTCCCAAATATGCAAGCAAAGGTTGAGTAGCCACAAGATCCAACTAACTAAGTGAGCAACCAATCAGTAGCAAGGCTACTGAGGTCACATCACACTTAGCATCAATTAAAAGGAAGCCAAACATAGCACATCATTATCCAGGAATGGATTCAGATTCAATTGCTTGCTAAACACTCATGAATAGCCAAATCATTTGCAAGCAAGTCATTTAAATCATTACTGCATAAGCAGTTCATCATAATTTAATTAATACAAGCATGAATTTATCACAGATCCATGCTAAGCAATCGACATAGCATACTATTAAGCAACACAATTTAATCAACGCAACATAGCCATCGAGCAAGTCCAGTAGCTTGAGTAAGCAACAGCATAGTGATGCTTGAGCATCAGCATCACAAGGGAATTGAATCACTTAGCCACAGTATTAATCAGTAAGCCATCACTAACAATTAATTGATCAAATGGATCAATTGAATCAAGTCAAGCTACACAGGGAAGTTAGCCGACAAGCAAGGAATGATCCAATGGATCATTGGCTTGCATAGGAAGCACTGAAGCATATCACAGGCACCACTGGCACACACACAAGTGTCACTGATGCATCACAAGCACACCTAGACAAGCAAGCCATAATCAAGCATAGCATGGCATAGCAAGCTTTTGAGCAAAGTACAGTAGAGCATGGCAAGTACAGAGCATGCTAGGAGCAACAGAGAAGCAAGCACAGCATGAATAGCAAGCAAAGCAACATGGGTCAGTACCGATGGCGGTAATTTGGCCATGAGCTTGCAGTAGACATAAGCACAGGAAGATTGCGTAGCAATAGCATGTCTCTGCGTGATCACAGGACCACCAGAGAGCAACAGAGCATGAGGAGGAAGAAGAACAGTAACAAGGGGAGGCGCACAAATATGGAGAAGAGGAAGAGGAAGTGCAGCAACTTACTTGCGCCTGGAGGAAGAAGCTAGGGCATGGCGAGGCAGTGCTCGCGCGGCCCTAACAGCTGCAAGTCCAGGGTAGGCGCCGACGTTACGCCGGCGAACCCAAACACGAACCAGCACCACCGTAGCAAGCACCTGAGGCGACGGCACGAGTACTGCGAGCAGCACCCGCGCCAAGTCAACCCCAGGCGCGTATCCATCGTCGGCGAGGACGAGAGCTCGCCGGAGTTCGTCGAGGCGAATCTCCACGAGATCCAGAACGGAGGCGATTCGCCAGTAGAGGAAGCAAAGGGGAAAACCACGCGGACAGATCGATAGATCTGCACGCGGCGGTTCCGAATCGGTAGGTGGCTACGGCGGGGAAGCTCGGAGATGGCCGGAGCGAGGCGGCGGCCATGGCGGCGACGCCATCGCCAGAGCGTCGCGAGAGATTAGGGTTAGAGGTGAACGAGAGAGAGAGGGCCAAGTGAGTGAGAGAGGTGGGCCGTTCGGTGCCACCGAACCCAAAAGGGATTAGCCTTATTGGGCCGTCCCTGGGTTTAGGTAAATGGGCTGGGCCCAATATGGGTCCAGGGGGGTATTTTGGTCTTTTAACATTTAATAAAAGGCCAGAACTTTACAAAATTTTAATAAATCAAATACAACTCTAAAAATCCATTAAATTTTGGATTAATGAATGAAAAATAAATCTGAACAAGAATAAAATATGAAATGAATTTATGAGACAAATTCAAAATTATGAATTTTAAGAATTTAAATAATAACTTGGGATTTTAAACTATTATTTCCTTGTAATTAAAATTCAAGGAAAAATATCAAATAAGTTCAAATACTTATTTTCAAACATTTCAAAATGAAATTCTACTATTCCAAGTCATTTCTATTGGAAAAGGGTATTTTTCCAAGAAAAATACTATATTCCTTTTTATTCCAAAAACTATAGAGGTAACTCTATGATTTCAAATTATTTTTGGAATGATTAAGGAAATCACCAAGTAAAAATAGTTTTACTTTGAATTGTTGTACTCCGTGTGAATTAAAATGGTTTATACTTTTAAATCAATTGCAAGTTACCGTCAAAGACATAAATCTTAAACGCAACCCTAAATTGATATAACTCAACGGGGTAAAGGGATTCAACATAAAATAATACATCCATGATTGCATTATTTGGATTTTATAACATTGTCCTTACCGGACAATGATGCTTCTTACAGAACCCGAGGTCCAGGTTCCATCAACTGCATTGAACTGCACTATCTCGCAGTCCACAGGCAAGTTCACCCTTGCTCATGTCAACTTGAGTATTTTCTACTACTTTAATGCAAAGCTATATACTTATCATTCCTACATCGCAAATGAAATGTTACTTTCCAACTATGAATATGACTATGTGGCTGGCAATGGAACCATGGTATGTGTTGATATGGTGGAGGTTCCATTGCAATGGGTTATATCACCCTAGGATTAAATTACCAATGTCGTCCAGTGATTCTAGCGCCGTACAAATCGCGTTGACCATGAGATCTATAATGGCTCTGGGGAAGCCAGTCGTATCTTTTCCCTTCTGCACGCCAATGGATTGGTAGAGCCGGCGGGGTGTTGGAGGCACTGCCGTAGGTTGGGATAGCCTTTTAAATCCCCATCCATTAGTGATGATGGCTCTACGATCTATGAAGGATTGTCCGGAGTACACCATGAGTAAAGCCGTATTATCGGGGGAAGTCTACTGGAGGTGTACGGTTGGACAAAAGGGTGGATTTGCAGTCGCGGAGAAGGCGGTGTGGGCTTGGATCTTTATACCTGGCCTCACACCAAAGGAAGTGTGAACAGGGGCAAGTCCCTGCGGATGGCAAAAAGGGTGAGATCTCTTGTGGGAAAAGTAACGCACCTCTGTAGAGTGTATCAAATTGTGGTTGTCACTCCTTGTTCCGGGAAGTGAACTACGAACGCGGCAGGAAAGGAACTCCATGAAGTTCTAGTCAACCTGTGAAGACTGACGGGCATAGTTTTCATAATAAAAGCAACCTTTTGAAGAAATGATTTCAAAAACATGCATTGACCTGCGATTTCCTGATCAATGGTCGTAGCTAGTGCATCAAACACCTTTTTATTCTTTTAGAACTTGCTGAGTACCCCTGCACTCACTTTCTTTCGACACCCTTGCTAGACTGTGATCCGGAAGTGGAGGCCATCAACGATGGAGCACCAGAAGGAAGTTACGAGCTGGTCTACGAAGAACCTGATCTTACCGGCGGAGTGGAAGGTGTAGACTATGGGATAGTCTACGGACCAGATGACACGGAGGTGGAGGAGTAGTGACATACCCTAGCATCATAGAGCCGAGCAACGTAGAACTTACCTAAATAAGTTGTTGAGCTCTCTTTATATTTGTTATGAGTTGTAATCGTACTTAAGTAGTACCTTAGGGTGTTCTCATAGGACCTGTGAGAATACCAACTTGTTAAGACAATGTATGTAATAAAGTATGGAGTGTTATGACCTGCAATGTTTCTGTTGTACCACTCTGAGGGATATGGCAAATTATGAAGAAGTCCCTTCGCAAAGATCATATCAACGACTTGTATACTACAACATGCAGTGGTATGCTGGGTCACCGCAATTTCCTTAATCATTCCAAAAATAATTTGAAATCATAGAGTTACCTCTATAGTTTTTGGAATAAAAAGGAATATAGTATTATTCTTGGAAAAATACCCTTTTCCAATAGAAATGACTTGGAATAGTAGAATTTCATTTTGAAATGTTTGAAAATAAGTATTTGAACTTATTTGATATTTTTCCTTGAATTTTAATTACAAGGAAATAATAGTTTAAAATCCCAAGTTATTATTTAAATTATTAAAATTCATAATTTTGAATTTGTCTCATAAATTCATTTCATATTTTATTCTTGTTCAGATTTATTTTTCATTCATTAATCCAAATTTTAATGGATTTTTAGAGTTTTATTTGATTTATTAAAATTTTGTAAATTTCTGGCCTTTTATTAAATGTTAAAAGACCAAAATACCCCCCTGGACCCATATTGGGCCCAGCCCATTTACCTAAACCCAGGGACGGCCCAATAAGGCTAATCCCTTTTGGGTTCGGTGGCGCCGAACGGCCCACCTCTCTCACTCACTTGGCCCTCTCTCTCTCGTTCACCTCTAACCCTAATCTCTCGCGACGCTTTGGCGATGGCGTCGCCGCCATGGCCGCCGCCTCGCTCCGGCCATCTCCGAGCTTCCCCGTCGTAGCCACCTACCGATTCGGAACCGCCGCGTGCAGATCTATCGATCTGTCCGCGTGGTTTTCCCCTTTGCTTCCTCTACTGGCGAATCGCCTCCATTCTGGATCTCGTGGAGATTCGCCTCGACGAACTCCGGCGAGCTCTCGTCCTCACCGATGATGGATACGCGCCTGGGGTTGACCTGGCGCGGGTGCTGCTCGCAGTACTCGTGCCGTCGCCTCAGGTGCTTGCTACGGTGGTGCTGGTTCGTGTTTGGGTTCGCTGGCGTAACGTCGGCGCCTACCCTGGACTTGCAGCTGTTAGGGCCGCGTGAGCACTGCCTCGCCATGCCCTAGCTTCTGCTTCCAGGCGCAAGTAAGTTGCTGCACTTCCTCTTCCTCTTCTCCATATCTGTGCGCCTCCCCTTGTTACTGTTCTTCTTCCTCCTCATGCTCTGTTGCTCTCTGGTGGTCCTGTGATCACGCAGAGACAAGCTATTGCTGCGCAATCTTCCTGTGCTTATGTCTACTGCAAGCTCATGGCCAAATTACCAGTTACTGGTACTGACCCATGTTGATTTGCTTGCTATTCATGCTGTGCTTGCTTCTCTGTTGCTCCTAGCATGCTCTGTACTTGCCATGCTCTACTGTACTTTGCTCAAAAGCTTGCTATGCCATGCTATGCTTGATTATGGCTTGCTTGTCTAGGTGTGCTTGTGATGCATCAGTGACACTTGTGTGTGTGCCAGTGGTGCCTGTGATATGCTTCAGTGCTTCCTATGCAAGCCAATGATCCATTGGATCATTCCTTGCTTGTCGGCTAACTTCCCTGTGTAGCTTGACTTGATTCAATTGATCCATTTGATCAATTAATTGTTAGTGATGGCTTACTGATTAATACTGTGGCTAAGTGATTCAATTCCCTTGTGATGCTGATGCTCAAGCATCACTATGCTGTTGCTTACTCAAGCTACTGGACTTGCTCCAGTGGCTATGTTGCAGTGATTAAATTGTGTTGCTTAATAGTATGCTACTGTCAGTGCTTAGCATGGATCTGTGATAAATTCATGCTTGTATTAATTAAATTATGATGAACTGCTTATGCAGTAATGATTTAAATGACTTGCTTGCAAATGATTTGGCTATTCATGAGTGTTTAGCAAGCAATTGAATCTGAATCCATTCCTGGATAATGATGTGCTATGTTTGGCTTCCTTTTAATTGATGCTAAGTGTGATGTGACCTCAGTAGCCTTGCTACTGATTGGTTGCTCACTTAGTTAGTTGGATCTTGTGGCTACTCAACCTTTGCTTGCATATTTGGGAATCATACTTGATATGAATGCCAATATGTTTGCCTGATGAAAACTAGGGTTTACTGATGGTTCATAGCTTAGGATTTACTGTGTAGTCTTAGCTGCTAATCCTTGCAATTCATCTACTGGTGCTATCTGTGCATGTGATCTGGCTATGGTGTGCATCTGTGCATGTGTGCTAGTTTCAGTGTACAAGATCTGTACCTAGATGCTTTCTATTTTTAGTAGCTTTTGACTGGCAGTAATCCTTGGTGAAAACCAAGTGATGATCTACCCATATGAGCATCTGCTCATCCCATGCTTATTTCATGCATATGTGATGGATCAGATCCATTGGATCTGTCCAGGTATTTGGTATACCTTGTTCCAGCTCCTAGTGTGAAATATTTGGTTGATGCAGACTTGGGGTTTCTGTTGTGCACAGCCCTTCACCTCCAGTGTCTGGTTGATCTTCTTAGGTCACCATGATTACTGGTGTCTAAGTTGGTTGTGTTGGTTTCTGTTCTTGAGTATGAACTGGATGAACTGTTGCTTGTTCTTGCTTCACCCTTACCTGGTGATTTGCAAATGTGGTCGACTGTCATGGTTCTAGGGTTTGTGTGCTATTTATATGGCCTCTACTTCTTCCCTGGCCATGACACACAAGCTCATTTACTTTATGACTCACCCCTTGCATTGCCTTGCTGTTGCTTGCCTAGCAACAGCCTTCATATGGTGAAACTTGAGCCCCTGTGGCTTGCTCAGTGCTGGTCTGCCTATGTCTATCTTGTGCTGTCCAGGATTTTGGACAAGCACAAGTGTGCTGTGACAGTTTCACTGTCCAAACTGAACTTTGTGTTATTTTGCTAACTGTCCAAACTGAACTTTGTGTTAACACTTGTATTCTGGCTAGTTCTTGTTCTCTGTTTTTGTTTTGCAGGGTTGAATGATGCTATGGCCAGAAGATCATCCTCAAGCCACTTAGTTTAGGTTTAGTTTAGAATTAAACTTGTAATTTTCCTTTTTCCTTTATATTGATAATTATGTCTCAATTCTTGTATCAAGAATATTGTAAAGACCTTGTATATGTGTTGTATATCAATAAAGCTCAAGTTTTTGGTTTATGAGCTTTGTATTATGTAATGTTTATATTCTTGATTATATATTGTATTTCATATTCACTTTGAATTTCAAAGTGATTTGAATTTATATCTTATGTTTGAAATTTTAAATTCATTGTTTCTATTGTGTGATGTTTATAGTTAAATGTTTAACACTTATCAAATGTAATCATTCCCTCAAAGTACAAGATACAAAAGAGATCATGTCGAAATTTCCCTAACTCACATTGCCTAACCCTAAGTGCAAAATGAGAGAGAACCTCGATCCCTCTTAGGTTTAGTTGCAATAAGGCGCGAAAATTTCCCCCGTTTTGCGATGAAATGCACATCCCATTTCTAAATCTACCCTTCGTTGTTCCTATGTTCTGGGTTATTACAGCCTCTCCCCCTTAACAGAAACTTCGTCCCGAACTGAAGATTGGTACCTGAACATTTCGGGGTATGACTTCCTTAATTCTTCTTCCGTCTCCCAAGTTGCTTCTCGCTCAGGATGATGTTGCCATTGAACTTTGCAGTATTTAATTGCTCTGTTTCTTAACTTCTTCCACTGTACTTCTAAGATCTTTTCTGGTCTTTCCACATAAGTTAAGTCAGATTGCAATTCTATTTCTTCATATGTAATGGGATCATCCGGTGCCTTCAAACACTTTCTGAGTTGTGAAACATGAAACACATTATGAACTTGATTTAGTTGTGCCGGTAACTCCAACTCAAAAGCTGTTCCTCGATTCTGACTGAGTATCTTAAATGGTCCAATATATCGAGGACTTAATTTTCCTTTTACTCCGAACCTCTTAAGTCCTTTCATTGGGCTAACCTTTAATAAACCATGTCTCCCACTTTTGGTTCCCAATCTCTTCTCTTTAAGTCGGCGTAACTCTTCTGACGACTCTGAGCTATTTTGAGTCTATCCCGGATCACCTCGATGACTTCTTGTCTCTCCTTGATGTAGTCCGGTGTAAACTCCTTGTTTTCTCCGGTTTCAAACCAACAAATTGGTGATCGACACTTTCTTCCGTACAATGCTTCGTACGGTGCCATCTGGATGCTACTCTGATAACTATTGTTATATGAGAATTCCGCTAAAGGTAAATGGTCCTCCCATGAGCCTCCAAAGTTCAGAGCACAAGCTCTAAGCATGTCCTCAAGTATCTGATTGGTTCTTTCGGTTTGTCCTCCGGTTTGTGGATGATAAGTTGTACTGAAATCCAGCTTGGATCCCAAAGCTTCGTGTAGTTGTTTCCAAAATGCTGATGTGAAAATTGAACCTCTATCTGAGACTATCTTCTTTGGTACTCCATGCTTACTCACAATCTCCTTCACATATATATCCACAAGCTTTTCTGCAGTATCTTTTGTGTTTACGGCTATGAAATGAGCGCTCTTGGTAAGTCTGTCCACTATTACCCATATCATATCCTTCTTCTTACTAGTCATTGGTAGACCAGTAACAAAATCCATTCCGATTTCATCCCATTTCCATTCCGGTATCGCTAGTGGTTTGAGTAATCCCGCAGGACTCTGATGCTCTGCCTTCACTCGTTGACATGTATGACATTCCGAGACATATTGTGCTATTTCTCTTTTCATGTTGTTCCACCAGAACATCTCCTTCAAATCCATATACATCTTAGTACTTCCTGGATGTATTGAATAAGGGGTTTCATGTGCTTCCTTTAATATGATTGTCTTCACTTCTGGATCATCCGGTACACAGATCCTTTTCTGGAAGTATAATGAATCAAAATCCCCTAGATGGAATTCTGATGGTTTTCCTTCTCCGATCCTCTTGATTTCCTCTTGGATGAACAAATCATCCGCTTGCTTTCGGATAATCTCATATTTCAAGTCTGAGTACATCTCATCCATAATCCTCATGGTTGCTATACTTCCCTTATCATCACCTTGAATAAATAAAATCTGAGCCTCCTCTAGCTCTTTCCGAAGTTCCTTTGGAATCTCCCATTCCGTAGGTTGATTCTCGGTACTCTTCCTACTTAGGGCATCTGCTACTACATTAGCTTTGCCTGGTGTATAGTTGATCTTAAGGTCGTAATCCTTAATCAACTCTAACCATCTCTTCTGTCTCATGTTTAATTCCTTCTGGGTGAAGAAATATTTCAAACTTTTGTGATCGGTGTATAACTCACACTTGGATCCATATAGAAATTGTCTCCAACTCTTCAGAGCATACACAACTGCCGCTAACTCTAGATCATGTACTGGGTAGTTGTGTTCATGTGGTTTCAACTGCCTTGATCCATAAGCTATGACCTTCCGATCTTGCATAAGAACACATCCAAGTCCATTCTTGGAAGCATCACAATACACCGTGTAATCCTTTCCAGGTTCAGGAACTGCTAACACCGGTGCTGTGGTTAACTTATCTTTTAGTGTTTGGAAGCTGGCTTCACACTCATCTGTCCACACAAATGGAGTATTTTTCTTGAGTAACTTGGTCATTGGTCCTGCAATCTTCAAAAATCCCTCTATGAATCTCCGATAATAGCCTGCCATACCAAGAAATCCTCGTATCTCCTTAGCATTTTTAGGTGATTTCCATTCCAATACGGACTGAACCTTGCTTGGATTCACCGCTATGCCTTCTTTGGTTATGACATGTCCAAGAAATTCAACACTATCTAACCAAAATTTGCACTTGCTAAACTTCGCATATAGCTGATGTTCCCTCAAAGTTTGCAGAACTATCTTCAAATGCTTGGCATGTTCTTCTTTATCTTTGGAATAGATTAGAATATCATCTATGAACACTATCACAAACTTGTCCAAGTACTTCATGAATATCTTGTTCATCAAATTCATGAAAATTGCTGGTGCATTTGTTAGTCCAAATGGTACAACCAAGTATTCATGGTGTCCATACCTTGATACGAACGCTGTTTTTGGTACATCCTCCTTCTTGATCTTGATTTGATGGTATCCTGACCTTAAATCTATCTTCGAGAAGACTCCTGCTCCTTGAACTTGATCAAAAAGGTCTTGGATTCTAGGTAAAGGATACTTGTTCTTGATAGTTACATTGTTCAAATTTCTGTAATCTCCACACATTCTCTTTCCTCCATCTCTTTTATCCACAAAAATCACTGGTGTACCCCATGGTGACACACTTTCTTGAATGAATCCCTTCTGTTCTAACTCATCAATCTGAGCTTTCAGTTCCACTAATTCCTTCGGCCCCATCTTATATGGTGGTTGTGCTATTGGTGCTGTGCCTGGAATCAGATCGATTGTGAATTCTATCTCTCTATCGGGTGGCATTCCCGGTAGTTCCTTAGGAAATACATCCTTAAACTCATTCACTACAGGAATATCTTCAATTCTCACCTCCTTCAGACTATTGAGTTCCAATCCAATCTCCAACTAACTGTACTTATCTCCTTGGAACACTATTCGACCTCCGATGGAGTTGCGAAGTGATACTGTTTTGTCTCCACAGTTAATCACCGCTCCATTTTCTGTCAACCAATCCATCCCTAGGATGACTGATATGTCCTTCATGGGTATGATGAATAGGTCCGCGAAATACACACAGTCACATATGGTTAGGACTTGTGCTTCTTTCACGTGGGTTACTAAGATCGTTCCCCCCGCGGATAGAACAGTTATAGGAGTTTCTAACTTAGAACATCTAAGCCCGAATTTTTCCACAAACTCCAATGCAAGAAATGATGTGGTTGCTCCAGTATCAAATAATACTTTGCCAGGATGAGTAAGAATGCTTAGCGTACCTAAGACTGTTTGATCCGACTCTTCCGCTTGTTCCAAAGATGTGCAATTCAGCTTTCCATAAGGCTTTCCCCTCTTGTTGTTGTAGTTGTAGTTGCGGTTGTTGTTGTTGTTGTTGCGGTTGTTGTTGTTGTTGTTGTTGTTGTTTCCACCTCGTCCTCCAGAGCTCTGTCCGCTCCAAGATGCCTTGTTTGGACACTCTGGCTTGATGTGTCCTTCCTTCCCACAACCATAACAAATGATCCTGGGTTTCTAACAATCCTTCTGCAAATGACCCTTTAGGCCACAATTATTGCAGATGATTTGGCTGATTGGGTTCTGGTTCTGACCTCCCCGGTTGTATTGGCTACCAGTAGTAGGTCGGTATCGGGGTTTGAAACTCCGATCAGGTGTTGGTTTACTGATTGGGTACTTCCTTGGCTCTATACGAGCCCTCTTCCTCCTATCCTCTTGGACTTGCCGGTAATCATCCTCAAAAGTGATTGCCGAGTCAATCAGTTCCTGGAATTCGGCAGTCCGTGCCAACCTCAGTTGCATCTTCATGTATGGATTCATGCCTTTCATGAACCGCTTCTTCCGCTTCTCCTCTGTATCTACATCCTCAGGTGCATACCTGGATAACCTGTTGAAATCCTGAACATACTGCATGATGGGTGCAGTATTCTGTCTTAGTTCTTCAAACTCCCTCTTCTTCAGCTCCACCACGCTGTCCGGAACATGAGCATCCCGGAACTTCTTCTTGAACTCCTCCCAGGTGAATACCTTATCTGGAGGGTGTACTGCTACAAGGTTCTCCCACCATGACGCTGCTGGTCCTGACAACAGATAAGTGGTGTATCTAATCTTCTCCTCATCGTTGCAACCAACGGTCTTCAGCTTCCGTTCCGTATCCATAAGCCAATCTTCAGCGTCCATTGGTTCTGGAGCTGATGTAAATGGTAGTGGTCTTGCATTTTGGAAGTCCGATAGTGTTACTCCCTTGCCTTCATTACCCCTATCATTGATGACGTGGGTAAAGAAATCTTGCATGTTCTTGCTCTGGCTTTCCTGGTAACGCCTCCTATCTTCCTCCATTGACCTCATATACTGTTGGAAGTCTGGGTGCATCATTGGGTGTGGTGGTGGTGGTGCGTTCTCTGCTCTAGCTGCTGCATCTGCCTCCTCTTTCTCTCTTGCTTCCCGCTCTCTGCGAGCCTCTTCGGTTTCTACCAACGCCATTTCCCCCTAGTCCTGTAACAAAGAGCGATTACTCATAATTACACCATGCAAATGCTTTCTGAGCTCAACTCAATGCCCAGAACTAGTCACACAATGAAATCAAGAAGCAAATACAAAACAAACATTTATTATGCATATACTTTGTATAATACATAACACACTCACAAACTTATATTACATGTGGTATATATAAACCACTTATTTGGCTCAAAGCCCAAGCCAACGGGAATTTAAAATACGCTCTATTACAATACCACCTAGATTACTTTATTCTTCCTTGGAGCTCTACTCCTCGTCATCATAACTCGCCTCCGCGTACATCCCTGGGGTCCATCCGGTACAGCGGTTTGTCCTCCGAACACCGTCCGGAATGAAGGTCCTTCCCGTAGGTATGTAGTCTGAATCGGACGAAGTGCCGAGACAGAGATCTGTCATGCCAAAGTAGCTCGATAAAGACTCATATATATCCCCAGTGGAATACAGCTCATCTTCTTCTGTCATCCATGTAGGATTCCTATTCACTTGACCCCTCATCTTCTTCTTCTTCTTTTTCTTGGTTCTAGAACTCTCACCTACGACGTACTGGGATGTTTTGGGTAATCCCATCTCCAAATCTAAAGAAATGGAGTTGGTATCTTTCTCTTCCTGCCCAAAGCTCTGGTTAACATTCTGGTTAACCGCGCCTCCTTCATCCTCTGACTCACAAGTGATGGGTTCTCCTTCATCTCCAAATGGTTCCCCGAAACGCCAACCAGTCGAGTTCTCGATTGGTGACTCCGAGCAGTTTAGGTTCCTGGAATCATCTCCCCCGTATCCAGACTCATATGATGCTGACACATGTGGATAATGTGGGACAAAGTTGGGTGTGAGTGGATCTTTATGGGATAACTGGTCATCTACATAGCTGTCTAGGCTAAAGAAAGGTGTAGTGTGTTGTGGTTGTGCCCTCAAATCACTCATCCGAGTTTGGACTTTATCAGGGTCCGTGAACTCAGCTAGCATGTGGTCAATCTCACCTCTCATCTTCATGTGTAAAAGGTACATCGTGGTCAATAAAGACTTACAGCTATCCATGTGCTGTGCTGCAGCTACAGGACTTCTGCGTGCTAACACCAAATGATTCAGAGTGGGATCCTCATCTTCCTCGGCATGAGGTATATGAGAAAACTCTGAACATAGCAGTTCTACTGACTTATGCTGCCTTATCTCAAGGATTGCCTTGAATAGGCCCATGTGGTAGGCTGTGGTGATAGTTTTGGCTTCTCCGTATGGCATTATACGACTCTTCAGCAGTTTTGTCGGTAATTGGACCGATACCCCGCACTTGGCTAGGATTTTCCCATCATAGTAGGTATACTTGATAACAGGTATCCGTGGATCACAATGAAGTTCCTTCAGCATCCCACACAGGAGAGCTGTTATTGGTCCATCATAATCACCGAGCCATCCCTCAACCTTCCTCAAAGTCCTCTTAGGAAAAGTGTTCGCCATTATGGCTGTATACAAAAGCAGAATATCTATTATATACTAAAAGCAAAATAAGGGTGTTTTTCGAGGCACCAGGTTAATCCACATATGCTTAAAAAATATAAACCGGTGATTTTAATTTTAACGTCTGAGATTAAAAGATAGGAAGTGTTACGTATAACAATATAGGTGTACAAAAATAGACTGGCACGTAAGCTCCATATATCTCACGAAAAAAAAGAAAAATAGGAAGTCCAAAAGAAAAATGGGTACCATATGAGGTCCGTGTCATGTGGAAAGAGGATCTAATATTTTGATAGTTAGAGTTTGGATTCAACACTACACAGGTCGCAAAGAAAAAAAAACACTGCACGTTTTATGTCTTTCCATATTTTAATGGCAGTACCTTACGTGCATGTGGAAAGAGGATCTAATATTTTGATAGTTAGAGTTTGGATTCAACACTACACAGGTCGCAAAGAAAAAAAACACTGCACGTTTTATGTCTTTCCATATTTTAATGGCAGTACCTTACGTGACAGCCTAATTTTTATGTGTTGATCTATACACGTTTCGTATCCCTTATCCCTTAACTCGAAAAATCTCTACACATTTGCATCCGGTCATACCACTTGGACCTAACAGTGTTGCGTCTAGGCAGAGTACAGATTGATTTAACATGTACGTCCTGATGAGTCGAGATTTTAAACGTCCCAATCGAAGCCTCTTTTTTCAAAACCTAGCTAGCTAGCTATCACGTATGAGCAGTCAAATAAAATACACCTATTCAATATGTGCAGTTTTAGAAAAAACGGTTAGCCTGTCAAAAAGAATGTATTCAATCTTGCGGTCCGATAGAAAATATTCCATTTTGTATAAAGTAGTTAATTATAACGGAAGAGATTTGTGTAGATCGTTCATGCTATCAATCTGGTAAATGTGTGACAGCCTAATTTTTATGTGTTGATCTATACACGTTTCGTATCCCTTATCCCTTAACTCTAAAAATCTCTACACATTTGCATCCGGTCATACCACTTGGACCTAACAGTGTTACGTCTAGGCAGAGTACTGATTGATTTAACATGTACGTTCTGATGAGTCGAGATTTTAAACGTCCCAATCGAAGCCTCTTTTTTCAAAACCTAGCTGGCTAGCTATCACGTATGAGCAGTCAAATAAAATACACCTATTCAATCTGTGCAGTTTTAGAAAAAACGCTTAGCCCGTCAAAAAGAATGTATTCAATCTTGCGGTCCGATAGAAAATATTCCATTTTGTAAAAAGTAGTTAATTATAACGGAAGAGATTTGTGTAGATCATTCATGCTATCAATCTGGTAAATGCAATGAAAAATCAGGCTATCATTTTGCATAGCTCATATTCAGATTGCAAATCATTGGGGTTCACTTTAGCAATGAGACTACAAATTTTTAGACAGTTCTGGCAGATCAAAAAAGTAGTTTTTTTAATAACTGAACTAAACATATTTTTAAATAAAATTATAGAGAAAAAATTAAAAATAAACTTACGATGGTGGTACGATAATGCCACAACAGAGGAGCATGACATATATGCAATCATGGCGGAATCAATTGTGGACAAAGCTAGCTAGATGTGCACGTCAATTGCACATTCAGTTCGCATAGTAGAATCTGGTATGTGGGTACATGTGGGTAAAATTTTGATTTTGATCTATTAAAATACAAAACTTAAATTCGGATATAAGATTTAACACGTGCCTTATAGCTGTACTTTGCTAAATTACCCAACTTGCAAATAAACATTGGAAAGAGATTTATTTCCGAGTAAGGTGAGAGGTACCGGCGCAAATTAAAATGGTGGAAAATTGACCACGACCATCTTAGTATTGGATAGAAAAAATGTTGAGAGTTCTCTAGAACTTTCACATCTATTTGATGTTGAAATCAAAATATGGTAAAAAAAAAAAGCGCCGCATACCAGAGAGTCTCATGAGACAGTAAAACATGCATATCTTAGTGTAATTTTTTGTACTTCCCTGTATGATTTCATAAAACATCTTAAATAACCAATACATTTGATATAATTATAACTGACCATATCACGGATAGTATTCTATTCTGTTGGTGCAATAGAGATGAAAAATAGAAATAGCCTATTTTATCTATGTAAATCCGTATTACAAAATACATATGGGTCATGGGTTCCTATAAGAGTTACTTCTCACTACAATCACGTCGTAAAATCAAGGACTGATTAAGATGATGAAACTTTGTTGTTCATGTCTCATAGTCACGGAACATGACACTACATGTACATGTGATCGGAATGTAGAATGATTGTGTTGGCCATAGTGATAGGGACATGGATAGGGATAGGAAGAATGGATGGATTTACATATTAACAATTAGAATATCCTAATGAAAATGATGTCCTAGAAAACTGGGCACTATAAATTTTATTACTTTGATTATCGGTGTATAAATGTATATATACATATAGTATATTGAAATAGGCTAAAATAATAGATATCTTAAGTCACGGTTCAAAATATTTTCTATTTTTATAATAATAATTATTAAATTTTAGTACCATATTGCTATAGAAAATCACACATCTTAGAGACTATAACGTCTTAAGTATTATGTATTTGGAATGAACGGGTAAAATACAACCACGTACCACCAATCTCTGCCTGAATGGACAACTCCAAAAAAAAGGGTGCAGTTGTGCCCGGGATCAAAAAGCATTTCAGAATGAACGAAGATAGTGAAAGTACAAAGACCGACACAAAAAAAAAACAAATAATATTTTAAACCAACAAAACGGAAGATTATTACTCTTTACTTGGCCTGGCTGTTAACTACAAAGATTGATGATTTTTGTTCATTAATTTAATTACTCAAAAAGGGAGATCCATATGTCAAGATGATTTATGTGTTCCATGCCTATTTGAACTTTTCTTATTGAGATAACATTTCACACTAATTAACCGTTTTACTTTTATATTGTGTTGTGAATTATTTTTTCACTTTTATAATGGTAAGAAGATGCCCTCGCATTTGCGAGGGCCACCTTGCTAGTTAGTAGTGATAATGCATCATGATAGCTATAATAAAGAATTATCGCACTAAAATATATGGTTTTGCTATTCTCAAGTGAATAATCACCATATTTCTAGAGAATCCTTTACTATTTCTACTAGACTCATACAGGTTTCTTCCCTATACTAGGTTTTTTCCAACCTAAGGTCGCAACATTTGCTCTGATACCAGCTGCGGTGACCCGGCATACCACTGCATGTTGTAGTATACAAGTCGTTGATATGATCTTTGCGAAGGGACTTCTTCACAATTTGCCATATCCCTCAGAGTGGTACAACAGAAACATTGCAGGTCATAACACTCCATACTTTATTACATACATTGTCTTAACAAGTTGGTATTCTCACAGGTCCTATGAGAACACCCTAAGATACTCCTTAAGTACGATTACAACTCATAACAAATATAAAGAGAGCTCAACAACTTATTTAGGTAAGTTCTACGTTGCTCGGCTCTATGATGCTAGGGTATGTCACTACTCCTCCACCTCCGTGTCATCTGGTCCGTAGACTATCCCATAGTCTACGCCTTCCACTCCGCCGGTAAGATCAGGTTCTTCGTAGACCAGCTCGTAACTTCCTTCTGGTGCTCCATCGTTGATGGCCTCCACTTCCGGATCACAGTCTAGCAAGGGTGTCGAAAGAAAGTGAGTACAGGGGTACTCAGCAAGTTCTAAAAGAATAAAAAGGTGTTTGATGCACTAGCTACGACCATTGATCAGGAAATCGCAGGTCAATGCATGTTTTTGAAATCATTTCTTCAAAAGGTTGCTTTTATTATGAAAACTATGCCCGTCAGTCTTCACAGGTTGACTAGAACTTCATGGAGTTCCTTTCCTGCCGCGTTCGTAGTTCACTTCCCGGAACAAGGAGTGACAACCATAATTTGATACACTCTGCAGAGGTGCGTTACTTTTCCCACAAGAGATCTCACCCTTTTTGCCATCCGCAGGGACTTGCCCCTGTTCACACTTCCTTTGGTGTGAGGCCAGGTATAAAGATCCAAGCCCACACCGCCTTCTCCGCGACTGCAAACCCACCCTTTTGTCCAACCGTACACCTCCAGTAGACTTCCCCCGATAATACGGCTTTACTCATGGTGTACTCCGGACAATCCTTCATAGATCGTAGAGCCATCATCACTAATGGATGGGGATTTAAAAGGCTATCCCAACCTACGGCAGTGCCTCCAACACCCCGCCGGCTCTACCAATCCGTTGGCGTGCGTAAGGAAAAGATACGACCGGCTTCCCCAAGAGCCATTATAGATCTCATGGTCAACGCGATTTGTACGGCGCTAGAATCACTGGACGGCATTGGTAATTTAATCCTAGGGTGATATAACCCATTGCAATGGAACCTCCACCATATCAACACATACCATGGTTCCATTGCCAGCCACATAGTCATATTCATAGTTGGAAAGTAACATTTCATTTGCGATGCAGGAATGATAAGTATATAGCTTTGCATTAAAGTAGTAGAAAATACTCAAGTTGACATGAGCAAGGGTGAACTTGCCTGTGGACTGCGAGATAGTGCAGTTCAATGCAGTTGATGGAACCTGGACCTCGGGTTCTCAGAAGAAGCATCATTGTCCGGTAAGGACAATGTTATAAAATCCAAATAATGCAATCATGGATGTATTATTTTATGTTGAATCCCTTTACCCCGTTGAGTTATATCAATTTAGGGTTGCGTTTAAGATTTATGTCTTTGACGGTAACTTGCAATTGATTTAAAAGTATATACCATTTTAATTCACACGGAGTACAACAATTCAAAGTAAAACTATTTTTACTTGGTGATTTCCTTAATCATTCCAAAAATAATTTGAAATCATAGAGTTACCTCTATAGTTTTTGGAATAAAAAGGAATATAGTATTTTTCTTGGAAAAATACCCTTTTCCAATAGAAATGACTTGGAATAGTAGAATTTCATTTTGAAATGTTTGAAAATAAGTATTTGAACTTATTTGATATTTTTCCTTGAATTTTAATTACAAGGAAATAATAGTTTAAAATCCCAAGTTATTATTTAAATTCTTAAAATTCATAATTTTGAATTTGTCTCATAAATTCATTTCATATTTTATTCTTGTTCAGATTTATTTTTCATTCATTAATCCAAAATTTAATGGATTTTTAGAGTTGTATTTGATTTATTAAAATTTTGTAAAGTTCTGGCCTTTTATTAAATGTTAAAAGACCAAAATACCCCCCTGGACCCATATTGGGCCCAGCCCATTTACCTAAACCCAGGGACGGCCCAATAAGGCTAATCCCTTTTGGGTTCGGTGGCGCCGAACGGCCCACCTCTCTCACTCACTTGGCCCTCTCTCTCTCGTTCACCTCTAACCCTAATCTCTCGCGACGCTCTGGCGATGGCGTCGCCGCCATGGCCGCCGCCTCGCTCCGGCCATCTCCGAGCTTCCCCGCCGTAGCCACCTACCGATTCGGAACCGCCGCGTGCAGATCTATCGATCTGTCCGCGTGGTTTTCCCCTTTGCTTCCTCTACTGGCGAATCGCCTCCGTTCTGGATCTCGTGGAGATTCTCCTCGACGAACTCCGGCGAGCTCTCATCCTCGCCGACGATGGATACGCGCCTGGGGTTGACCTGGCGCGGGTGCTGCTCGCAGTACTCGTGCCGTCGCCTCAGGTGCTTGCTACGGTGGTGCTGGTTCGTGTTTGGGTTCGCCGGCGTAACGTCGGCGCCTACCCTGGACTTGCAGCTGTTAGGGCCGCGCGAGCACTGCCTCGCCATGCCCTAGCTTCTTCTTCCAGGCGCAAGTAAGTTGCTGCACTTCCTCTTCCTCTTCTCCATATCTGTGCGCCTCCCCTTGTTACTGTTCTTCTTCCTCCTCATGCTCTGTTGCTCTCTGGTGGTCCTGTGATCACGCAGAGACATGCTATTGCTGCGCAATCTTCCTGTGCTTATGTCTACTGCAAGCTCATGGCCAAATTACCAGTTACTGGTACTGACCCATGTTGCTTTGCTTGCTATTCATGCTGTGCTTGCTTCTCTGTTGCTCCTAGCATGCTCTGTACTTGCCATGCTCTACTGTACTTTGCACAAAAGCTTGCTATGCCATGCTATGCTTGATTATGGCTTGCTTGTCTAGGTGTGCTTGTGATGCATCAGTGACACTTGTGTGTGTGCCAGTGGTGCCTGTGATATGCTTCAGTGCTTCCTATGCAAGCCAATGATCCTGTCGTGGTATCGTCACGGCATATGCCATAGGGTGGCTAATCGAAGTGGTTCCTGAGGGATCTCACGGCGGTATCCGGAAGCGGGTATGGGCACGAGCGACACGGCGACGTACCCAGGTTCGAGGCCCTCCGATGGAGGTAAAACCTCTACTCCTGCTATGAGTGTATATGATGATCACACAGTACAGTGGTGCTCCTAGAGCTGTGTCCGGCTGGCCCTGAGAGGCTAAGGGAGACGATGGTCTCTCTCACAGGGCAGCTCTGCAGGTGGGTGAAAGCAATAAATGATCGATCGTCCCTGCACTAGAGGGGTAGTGCGGCTTATATAGGCACCGGCACTTTACACATAAGACCCTATAGTCTACTAGCCGGCTTGGCCGGCTTCGGCTTCCGCTCCTTCCCGAGGCGGTGACGTCAGGAGTGGTTGAGCATCGTGGCCTGTCCCATCCGGCTGCCACGGTCAGCGGTATGGAGGAGGTGTCCCTGTCGCCGTCAGCCACTGTAGCCAGTACGGATCGTCGTAAGCTCTGACGGCCTGTCCGGCGCGTGGCACTATTGCTCCACAGTGCCCCGCGCTTTACGGAAGATGGAGTCAGCGTGGACTTTGGGAACCCGGATCACCAACCCGGTTCCTTCCAGTGCAAGACTCGCCAGCCTCGAGTCGGTCTGAGGTACAAACCCCAGTCGGATATGGCTTGTAGAAGCCGGCCCAGCTACAGCATTGGTGGCCGCAGCCAGGCCGACTAGGACCTAGAGCCAACCGGCTTCCGGACCAGCCGGCCACGGCGCCAGCCGGCTGCTCCTCAGCCGGCTTTGCCGCGAGCCGGCCAGTGGCCAGCCGGCTGCTCCGCGTCCATTGCCCTATCCGAGGTCTTCCCCCCGACATTAGCCCCCGAAGCTGGCAAGGTCCTGCGTTTAGAAGGACCTAGGCAGGTTTTCCTGGCTTCTCCGATATATTTGACGGCACTTGGAGGGGCCGACTGAGAATTTCCATTCAGCCAGCTGCGCCCTCATCCGGCTCGTTCCTGCCGGCTGCTCCCCAGCCGGCCGCTTTTTACACTTGTACAATTTTTGCTTTCTCGCAAGATCTGATGGCGCCTCCGCCTTGCTGATGAGTTTCGGCTCGAGTGGAACTTTTGGTCCGGCTCCGGCTTGCGGCGCGCCGGAGTCTCCGCCGCCTCGGGCCCTGCGCCCGACTTGACGGGTCTGACGCCTGGCCCGGCGGTCGGTTCGTCTGGTCAAATCACTGTCCCTCCGGATCCGGTGCGGTAGTGGGCGACGTGGTGTGGCCGTTTTTGGTAACCGTCGTGGACGTGGGAGGAGTTACGGCGCAGTTACGGCGCAGTAAATCCGGCGACGTGGGAGGAGTTACGGCCCACGACCGCCACTTGGAGGCCAACCGCCCGCGTCGGGTGGCTATAAATGCCGCGGGGGAGCGCCTCGAGGCGGCCACTTGCCATTTCTTCCTCCTCGCGCTCCTGCTTCCATCGCCCTCTGCGCGCTCGAGCTTGCTGCTGCTCCGGCGAACTCCTTCCGCTGGCGAACTCCGACGGGCGAGCCTCCACCGATCCGCCGCCGCCACTTCGTCAATCCGGCGCCACGGGGCCACGCATCTCGACGGAGCGTCCTCAGCCGCCGTTGTCGCCGCCGCGGTCGCAAGGTTCTTCCTCGCCGTTCAGCCTCTCCTGGTCCTCTTCTTCCTCGACCTCGTCAATGGCGTCCCCCAGCGGATCGTGGAGGGGCTCCTACATGCAGGAAGACGACATCGAACGCCTGGTGCGCCTCCGGCGGATCCCGCAGTCGGTCATCACGCGGGTGCCCGGCGAGGAGACGGAGCCCGAGCCGAGGGACGGCGAGCGCGTCGTCTTCGGCGCGCACCTTGATCGCGGGCTGGGTCTGCCGGCTTCGCCGTTCTTCCGGCAATTCCTCGACCACTTCGGCCTCCAGCCGCACCACCTGCCGGCCAACGCGTGCGTCCTCCTGAGCTGCTTCGTAGCGTTCATGGAGGCTTACGCCGGCTTGTGGCCCGACATCGACTTCTGGAGCCGGCTCTTCTTCTTGAAGGCGCAGACCAACGACGGCCGCCTGCGAGCCTGCGGCGCCACCTCGATCTACACCCGGCCTGGTACGCCTTTCCCTAAGATCCCCACCGTCGACTCGGTGAAGAACTGGCAAATGTCATTCTTCTATGTGCGCAACGAGGGGGAGCTCGTCGACCGGATCAACCTGCCGGAGTTCAATCCGGCTCCTCCAGTCGGCCGGATCAACTGGAGCCACAACGCCCGCTCGACGGACCAGAATGCCGAGGTGAACCTGCTCTGGGATCTCCTGGCGACAGCCACCGCTGGCGGGCTGACTGCCGAAGATCTTCTCTGCACCATCGCCGAGCGCCGGGTGCTGCCGCTCCAGATGCGCACCCACAAGATCGGGCACATGTCCGGCCGGTTCGATCCGAACCGGACGTCCAAGGTGCCGCTCACCAAGGCCCAGGTGGCCAGCCGGGTGAACCACATCACCAAGGCGAACCTGGCGGAGGACTGGAGCTACGGGCTGGTGCCCTGTGACAGGAACCATCCACCGGCGCGGGTAAGCTTCGTGTCTTTGCCATTTTCCGGCTTGCGGCTGCGAGGCCGACTTCCTTTTTCTTCTGCCGACTTCCGGCTTGTCATATGCTCATGTTTTTCTGTCTTTCTAGGTTTTTGAGCGCCAGAACGCCGAGGACGGCGACCTGGCGACGAAGAGGTGGACGCCGGATCTCGTCGATCCGGCTGACCAAGCCGGCGACCATGCCGGTGACGACGACCTGCCGCAGGCGCCCGATCTAGGCGGCCAGGGGGAGCACAATCCGCCCCCTTCACCAGAGCACCAGGAGGAAGAGGAGCCGGCGACGTCCGGCACGGGGCCAATCCCCGCCGTGCCTCTGCGCACGAGGCCGCCAAGCACCACGGCGACTTCGGCGCCCAAGGGCACGAAGAGAGCCGGCTCCACCGCCGCCGCGGAGTCGAGGGCGAAGAAACAGCGCCGGCATCAGCCGAAGAAGGTCCCGGAGCAAGCCGGGTGAGTTCTCTCTCTCTTTTTCTTGTTTGATTCCTTTTCTTTCCTTACTTTTGTGCTTACCGTCCTTCTGTTTATCCGGCTAGGGCCCCTATCAAGTTTGCCGAGGGCGGCGGCTCCCGGCAAGCTCCACGCGTGGTGTAGCCGCTTCCGCGCCAGAGGAGGGAGCAGACGCCACAGCCTTCCTCGCGCGCACCTACGCCGCCGCCGCCTGCGACAGGGGCTTCTTCCTTTGCCGTGCCGCTGGCCTCCGCGCCCGATCGCGGCACGCGGGTCGAGCCAACGCGGCAGCCGACGCTGGACGACATGTTCCCGCGCCGGACACCTCTTCTGGACCCAGCCGCTGGGGCCGGGCGGGGCATGCCGCCTTCAGCCGGGCCGGAGCCGGCGGGGCTGCTCCTAGGACCGGCGGCGCGGGGCCGCGCGCCGCTGCGGCCGGAGCCGGCAGCAGGCCCACCGTGGTGGAGTTGGACGAGAGTCGGAGGCGCCCCAGGCGCCGGAGACAACTGGGCCGGCTGGGCCATCCGCTGCGCCCGGAGCGACGCCGCCGCCGCAGCCGACGAGGGACGAGCCGACCAGGCAGGAGCCGGCTAGGGACGAGCCGGCGCGCACGGAGGGCGCCGACTCGCGCGTGCTGGTGAGGACGGAGGGCGCAGCGGGCCCGTCTGAGGGCCTTCATGTGGCCAGGGGTGCCCGGCTGGTGGCTGTGCCGTCCGCCTCCGACTCCGGCCGGCTCGGCGGGAACCATGGAGAAGGCATGGCATCGGGCGAACTCCTGCGAGGTACTCAGCCGGGAGGGGCAGCTGGCACGGCGCCCATGAAGATGCTTTTCTCCGGCTATCGCGCCAGCCTCAAGACCAAGGCCGCCGAGACCCTTGCCCCGGTGGCGACGGCCGGAGGATGCCGAGAAGGTGTGTTTTCTTTTCTTCTGCGATTTTCTTGTCCTGGTAGCCCTCCGAGACGTGGGCCGGCTGCCTGAAGCCGGCTCAGGTTTCGTCTAAACAACTGATTCTTTCAGACGGTTGAGGAGCGGCGCACCTTCTTGTACAACCAGGTGGTGACCAGCTACCACCGGGCCAAGATCGAGCGGGCCGCCTTGGCTCGTGAGCTGGAGGTCGTCAAGGGTGAGCTCTACGCTTCTTCCGACTTGATGTCTTATTTTCTTTTTAATCTTGGTTGGCTGATATTTCTTTCCGGCCGCCCCGCAGCTGAAGCCGCCAAAGTCCCGCAGCTGGAGTCGGATCTCCGAGCCGCTCGCGCCCAGTGCGCCGAGAGCGAGGAGGCGGGCCGATCCGCCGCCGGCAAGCTCAAGCTGGCTGAGCAGGAGCTGACACGGCTGCGCCTGCTGGAGAAGAACCACATCACCGAGCTCAACTCCCTCAGGACGGCGGAGAAGGAGAAGGTGGATGATCTGAGCCGGCGGCTGTCGGAGGTGGAGAAGCAGCGGCTTGCGCTGCAGGAGGAGGTCACTGCCAAGTCCACAGAGCTGACGGCTACCGCCAAGCGTTGGACCGACGATTTTAGCGCGCTTGATCGCGGCTTGGCGGGTGAGTGCATCTTTATGTTCCTTCCCTTTGCCGGCTTTCGGCTGTCGACTGCCGGCTTTTGTTGGCAGCCGGCAGCAGAAACTTCTGATTTCTTCGTTATCCTCATCTTTGGGCTGGTGGCAGTCGGTTCTTGCCGGCTGCCGCCAGGCTTTTCCTTTTGGTTTAGGACTTCGAAAATTTGCATTTTTCAGCTTATTTCGGCTTTGATGGTTTCTGACTTGCTTCTTCTTCTTGCAGCGGCCTTCCCGGAGACGCAGGAGGCGGCTTTGGCAGCCGTTGGCGTCGCGCGCGATTCCAGGAGGCGGGAAACCAGCGAGGGCAGCTCGGAGTACTTCTCCATGGAGGACCATCTGGCGTCCATGGCTGCCCGCATCGAGCCCGTCACCAAGCTCGGCTGGGAGCTGCGGAAGGCGGCCGAAGAGCTGGTGCCCATGCTGTGGCCTGGGGAGGCGGCGCCGCAAGACATCTCCGGCCTCATCTCCTCGATGGAGCAGGCGCCGGACCGCTTCCTCGACTGGAAGGAGTCGGCCACGCGCGCCGGTGCCGATATGGCGCTGTCCTTCGTCCTCTCCTGGTACAACGAGGTGGACCTGGGGCAGCTTGAGTTCCGGCGAGCCGGCGTGGAGGACAAGCTCCCAGCCGACTTCAAGGCCGCCCGCCTTGCTCGAGCCAGCACCATCGCCGACTTCGTCGACAAGACGCTCTTCGTCGCGGACCCGAACCCTCCTCCATCCGATGGAGAATACATGGATGATGAGGAGGCGGAAGATGTGCCTGAGGACGACCCGGCCGCCGGCTCCACTGATGCCCCTCCGGCTTAGATTTCCTGCTTTTCAGTTGTTCCTTTGCAAGACAATTTATTAAATCCCCGGGATGCCGGGTGCAGATGTAAGACAATATTATCGCCTTTTAATTATGCCACACTTTAATGTGTTTGTTAACCAATTATGTGCCGAGTTGCTTTCTTTCGACTCGTTCGCTTTTTCCCATCCGCCCCACTCTTTGGCTGTGCCCTTGCCGGTCGTACGTCCGACTTGCGGTCCGTCGCCGGATCAAGAGCGGGCCGCTGGGTGAGGCCGACAGTATTTCAGTCGAACGAGCTGAATTCGGCAATCCGGCACTTTTGTGAAAAGTTGCAAGTCAACTCGCTTTTACTCTTTCTCTTAGTCGTTTTTCGCGTGCCGGCTCCCTAGGCCTTACTCCCGCCAGCCGGACAGCCGGGTTGCGGTCTGTAGCTGGATCGGAAGCCGGCTGTCGGAAACCGGATCACGTTACTGAGCCGGCCGCGTGAGAGGGTTCAAGCCAATTGGCGAAACAAGGTAAAATATGCGAAAAACTTGTCGGAAACGGCGCTCTTGGCGCAAGCTTTTTCATAACTCACAAAAGGGATACAAGGGATACATACATTCCTCCTCTCATGTGTAAAATGGGCGGAGTAACCTGACATTCCAGGGACGTTTAGTCTCCTCGTCAGCCTTGTCCGGCTTGTTTTTCTTAGCCTCTTGGGCATCTATGAGATAGTAGGAATCATTGCCTACTGCCTTGCTCACGATGAAGGGACCCTCCCATGGGGATGACAGTTTATGCTGTCCGGCTGTCCGCTGGATCAGCCGGAGCACTAGGTCTCCTTCTCGGAATGCTAAGGGCTGGACCTTCCGGCTGTGATAGCGTCGGAGGCTTTGCTGGTAGATGGTAGATCTAGACTCGGCCAGCAGCCGGGCCTCTTCGACCAGGTCAACTCCATCTTCGCGAGCTTCTTTGGCTTCGGCTTCTGTGTAGAGCTTGATCCTTGGCGCGTCGTGCTCGATATCAGTCGGCAGGACGGCTTCGGCCCCGTATACGAGGAAAAATGCTGTGAAGCCGACTGAGCGATTTGTCGTTGTGCGCAGGCTCCACAGCACATTGGGCAATTCTTCAATCCAGCAGCCGGCTGCTCGCTCGAGCGGCTCCACCAGCCGGGGCCGGATGCCGGCTAGGACTAAGCCGTTAGCCTTTTCCACTTGTCCGTTGGACTCTGGGTGTGCCACAGAAGATAGGGCCATCCGGATCCCCATTTCCCCGCAATAGCGAGAGAAGATGCCTTGGGAGAAGTTGGTGCCGTTGTCGGTGATGATGGTGTGGGGGTAGCCGAATCTCACGATGATTTCCTTGAGGAATGTGACGGCTGTGGACCCGTCCAGTTTCTTGATTGGCTTGGCTTCGATCCACTTGGTGAATTTATCAATCATCACCAAGAGATGTGTCATGCCGCCTCGCGCTGTTCTGAATGGGCCCACCATATCCAAGCCCCATACGGCAAATGGCCATGTGATGGGGATGGTTTTCAAGGCGGAAGCCGGCTGGTGTCTTTGCTTTGCGAAGCGCTGACAGCCGTTGCACTTCTTCACCAAATCTTCTGCGTCTCTGAGCGCAGTCGGCCAGTAAAAGCCCGTGCCGGAAGGCTTTGGCCACTATGGCTCTGGATGAGGCGTGATGTCCGCACTCTCCTTGATGGATTTCCCGTAGGAGTTCAATCCCTTCAGCCGGCTCGACGCACCGCTGGAACACCCCACTTACGCTGCGTTTGTACAGCTGGTGGTTGATGATGGTATAGGCCTTGGCCCTTCTCTCAATCTGCCTGGCCTGGACTCTATCATCAGGCAGCACACCGTCGGTGAGGTAGGAGAGGAATTCTTGTGCCCATGAAGGTACGCATCTTATTTCGAATACGCTGACCAACAGGGCCTCCTGCGTGGGAGCTTCCGGATTCGACTGCATGGTCGCCGGGTCCGGCTTGCTAGCCGGCGGGTTCGGCTTGCTAGCCCCCGAGTTTGGCGATGAAGCCCCCGGGTTGGACTGAGAAGTCGCCGGGTTCGGCATGCTAGCCGGCGGGTTCGGCTTGTTAGCCCCCGACTTGGGCGATGAAGCCCCCGGGTCAGCCGGCACGAATATTGAATCCGAGTCCGGTGACGGTATGATGGACGGCTTCTTGAGGACCGCCAAGGCGACACCCGGCGGAATGGCTTGCCGGGTTGAGCCAATCTTGGACAAGGTATCAGCCGCTTCGTTGTTTGCTCGTGGCACATGGTGGAATTCGCAGCCGTCGAAGAAGCCGGATAGCTGCTGGACATGGAAGCGGTACGAGGCCATATTGGCGTCCTTCGCGTCCCAGTCGCCAGATGCTTGCTGTATGACCAAGTCGGAGTCGCCGAAGCAAAGTATGCGACGCACGCCAATCTCCTTGGCCAGCTTCAGCCCATGAATGAGCGCTTCATATTCCGCCACATTGTTGGATGCGGCGAAGTGGATCTGCAGGACGTAGTCCAGCCGGTCTCCCTTGGGAGAGGTGATGACGATGCCGGCTCCCAAGCCGTTGCGCATCTTCGAGCCGTCGAAGTGCATCTTCCAATGTGTGGAATCCGGCACAGGCGGCAGGTACTGCATCTCAGCCCAGTCGACGAAGAAGTCCGCGAGGATCTGCGACTTGATGGCTGTGCGTGGCTCGTAGAGGATGGTGTGGGCGGCTAGCTCCAGGGCCCACTTGGCAACCCGGCCGTTGGCATCCTTGCTGCCTATGATTTCCGCCAAGGGCGCTGTGGCAACCACCCTGATGGGGTGCTCTTGGAAGTAATGCTTGAGCTTCTTGGCCGCCATGTAGACGCCGTAGGTGACCTTCTGGTAGTGGGGGTAGTTTTGCTTCGACTGGGAGAGCACTTCGCTGAGGTAATAGACTGGGCGCTGGACCAGCTTCTCTCTGTTTTCGGCTTCTTTGCGCTCCACCACCAGGACAACGCTAACCACTCGGTTGGTGGCTGCGATGTACAACAGCATCGGCTCCATTGAAGCCGGCGTTGCAAGGATTGGCGCGGTTGAGAGCACGCGCTTTAAGTCACGGAAGGCTTCGTCCGCCTGCGGTGACCAGACGAACTTGTCCGCCTTCTTCATTAGTTGATACAGGGGCAGTGCCTTCTCTCCCAGCCGGCTGACGAAGCGACTCAAGGAGGCCAGGCAGCCAGCAAACTTCTGGACGTCCTTGAGGCACTGCGGCAGTTCCATCTTCTCCAGGGCACTGATCTTGTCCGGGTTGGCTTCAATCCCTCGCTGAGAGACGAGGTAGCCGAGGAGCTGGCCAGACGGCACGCCGAATGTGCACTTGGCCGGGTTGAGCTTCATCCGGAATTTTCTCAGATTGGTGAAGGTTTCTCTCAGGTCGTCAAGGAGGGTAGGCATCTCCTTGGTTTTTACAACGACATCATCCACATATGCGTGGACATTTCTGCCGATTTGATCCTGCAAACACTTTTGCATGCACCTTTGGTAGGTGGCGCCTGCATTTTTCAAGCCGAATGGCATAGTCGTGTAGCGATGGCCCCGTACGGGGTAATGAACGAAGTCTTTATTTGATCAGCCGGATTCAAAGGAATCTGGTGGTAGCCTGAATAGGCGTCTAGGAAAGACAACAGTTCACAGCCGGCAGTTGAGTCTATGACTTGATCTATGCGCGGCAGGGGAAAGGGATCCTTTGGGCACGCCTTGTTCAGGCTGGTGTAGTCGATACACATGCGCCAGGAGCCGTTCTTCTTCAACACCAGGACCGGGTTCGCCAACCAGTCCGGGTGCAGCACTTCCATGATGAAGCCGGCAGCTAGGAGCCGGGCGATTTCTTCACCGATGGCCTTCCTCCGTTCTTCGGCGAAGCGCCTGAGAGGCTGCTTCACCGGCTTGGCTTCAGGCCGGACGTGGAGGTGGTGCTCAGCCAACTCCCTCGGCACACCCGGCATGTCTCTTGGAGTCCATGCGAAGATGTCCCGATTCTCACGGAGGAAGCTGGTGAGCTCGCTTTCCTATTTCTTGTTCAAGCCGGCACCGATGGTGACGAACTTGTCCGGCTGCGCCGGGTCCAGCAGGATCTTCTTGGTGTGGTCGGCCGGCTGGAAGTGAGTCGTCCCAGCCGGGTTGCCTGCAGCCGGCATGTCTGTCTGCGCGGCTTTGGCGAGGGCAACGGCGTCGTGGATGAGCTGCTTCTCGGTGGCGATGACCAGCGTCTGGGCCATCTTGGAGCTCTGCGTGGCGCAGTCCATGGAGCGGCGATAGTCGCCGGCTACGGTGATGACCCCCTTGGGGCCAGGCAGCTTCATCTTCAGGTACCCATAGTGGGGCACCGCCATGAACTTGGTCAGGGCCGACCTGCCCAGGAGCGCGTGGTAGGGACTCACGAGGTCCACCACCTCGAACTCGATTCTTTCGGTGCGGAAGTGATCCGGCTTCCCGAACATCACCTCCAGCGTGATCCGGCCGATCGGCTGGCAGCAATGGCCTGGCACGATGCCGTGGAAGACGGTGGGGGTGGGGCGCAACTCGGCCTCCTGGATGCCCAGCTTGCGGGCGGTGTCGCGGTAGAGGATGTTGATGCTGCTGCCGCCGTCGATGAGGACGCGCGAAAAACGGACGCTGCGCCGGGTTGTGGCGATGGTGGGGTCGAGGACCATGGCGTAGCTGCCCGGCTTCGGCAGGACAGCCGGTGTGTCGCGGCGATCAAAAGTGATGGCCTGCTCTGACCAGTTTAGGTACTGGGGGACCGGCGGTATGACCGCGTTGACCTCGAGGGAACGGCGCTCTTGGCTCGTCCTGTCCTCGGGCTCGGAGGTGAAGATGATGTAGGTGGCGTCTTCGGCCAGATATCGGCCGCCATGGTGCACTTGGTTAGCCTCGTGGTGCTCGAGGTTGGCGTTCTCTGCGCCGGCTTGGCCACCCGGCCCGCCGGCTGGTGGAGGCGGGGGTGGAGGCGGTAGAGGTTCACCGCTTGTCAGCCGCTTCATGAAGTGGCAGTCGCGGGTGGTGTGGTTGGAGGGGTTCTTGCCGCTGTGGTACTTGCACGGCGAGTCGAGCATTTGCTCAAAGGTGTACTTCGGCTTCCACTGCCGGTCTTGCTTCTGGCGGCGGCTGCCGCCTGCCGCGTTGTCTGCCACGGCGGCTACGTGGGCGGAGCCGTACCGGCGGTCCGGCTGGTCGCTGTGACGCTTGCCGCGGTAGTTGTCCCGCCGGCTGCCATGCGAGCCGCCCTCGGCCGGCTTGTGCTCAGCCGGCCTGTTGTTGTCCCGCCTTGCTGGAGCCGGTGAAATATCAGCCGGCGCCTTGCCGGCTTCCTCTGCCAGCGCGTACTTGTCGGCGATGGCCATCAAGGCGGCCATCGACTTGGGGTCACTGCGGCGCAACTTGTGCCACAGCATGGTGTTGGGCCGACAGCCTCCCATGAAGAAGCTGATGGCCTGGATCTCGTGCACGCCCTCGCAGGAGTTGCGCATCTCGCACCAACGCGTCAGGTACGCGCGATCCGTCTCGTCGGGGCCCGCTTGCACATCTCGAGCTGCTGGGGCGACCCGGCCGGCGATAGGTGCCGGTGAAGTTGCTGATGAAGGCCGCTCGAAGTCGAGCCAGCCGTTTATGCTGCCGGCCGGCAGGTTGTTGAGCCATGTGCGGGCGGAGCCGACCAGCATCGAGGGGAGTAGCGCACGGCCCGGCGCTTGTTGCCTTTGGCGATGCCGACCTGCGGTGGAGTAGTCCTGCAGCCGATCCTCCGGCTTGGCTGTGCCGTCGTACCAGGGTGTCGCGGGGGAGCGTGAAGCCTTCGAGTGTGGGCTCGTTGGCGATGCGGGGCCCGAAGCACTTTGGGCCGGCTGGAGCTTCTTCTTCCGCAATGCGGGATTCGACCAGCCGGTCGAGGCGATCTCGGGCGTCGGCGGGCTCGATGCGCGGGCCCAGCCGGGAGTGTGCCGGCTGGCGCGCGCCGCTTGTTTCTGGAGCCGGCCGGTGATGACGGCGGGGCCCGGAGTCTTGCTCCTGGTTCCGGCTTGGAGGGGGCCGGCTGCGGCCGCTGCCGCTCGGCTGGTGGCTTGGCCGGCCCGAGCTGTGCGTGGCCCGGGAGTCATGGCGCCGGCTTGGTCCTGGGGAGGCGGACTCGGCCGTGTCCCTGGCGCCTTCCCTGTCGTTGCTCGCAGCTCCACGAGCGTGAGAAGCTGCGGGGCGTTGACATACACAGGGTCGGCGATCTGCCTGTTGGCTGCGTTAAGCAGCTCAGTCACCCGCCTGGTCTGGCGGCGTAACTCTTCGCCTTCAAGGCGGTTCAGCTCTTCCGCGGCGGCTTCTGCCGCGCGCACGTTCTTGTCGGGCGTGTTGTAGACGGGGAGCTCCATGGACGGAGCCGGCGAAGGAGCGCCGTCGCGGGCGATCTCAGCGCCAAGGTCGCGGCCCCTGCGGCGGATATGGCCGGCTCGGCTTGGCTCGTCGCCGCCTGGAGTGAGGCCGTGGGCGCGGTTGTACTCGCGCTGGGTGATCTCCATCTGGCGCTTAGCAGCAGCCAGTTCTTCGGTTTGCTTGAGGAGGAGCTGGCGGTGCGCCTCCAAGTCCGCCTCGACGGCGGTGGGATCTCCGCCAGGCGTGAGCGGGGTGCTCAGTTTTGCCCGGACTGCATCCAGCCGGGACGGTGGTGGTGGCGCTTTCGGGCCCGAGCCGGAGGCGTTGGGGTCGATGTTGCGCTCCAAGCCGGGGCCGCGGGTGCGCGGGTTCTTCTCGGGGAGCTCCTCGCCAGCCATCATGACTTGCACGACGGCGGGGCTGGCGGGAGCGCTGCTGCCGGCTCGCGGAGGAGGGCTAGCGCAGCGCAGCACCTGCCGCGGGTAGCGCGGCGGTGCGACGGTGGCGACGTAAACGTCGAAGCCGCCGAAGGAGATGACGCTGCCGCCGGCTGGGAAGGGCCGGTCAGCGAAGCAGCCAGCGTTGTCGCTGACGCAGTTGAGGGAGCCGAATCTCCGCATCAAGCACTGAAGCGACTCGCTCGCCGGTGGTGATGGTGAGGCCCGTCCGGATGAAGACACCGGCCGAGGATGCTGAAGGCCCCACGGTGGGCGCCAAATGTCGTGGTATCGTCACGGCATATGCCATAGGGTGGCTAATCGAAGTGGTTCCTGAGGGATCTCACGGCGGTATCCGGAAGCGGGTATGGGCACGAGCGACACGGCGACGTACCCAGGTTCGAGGCCCTCCGATGGAGGTAAAACCTCTACTCCTGCTATGAGTGTATATGATGATCACACAGTACAGTGGTGCTCCTAGAGCTGTGTCCGGCTGGCCCTGAGAGGCTAAGGGAGACGATGGTCTCTCTCACAGGGCAGCTCTGCAGGTGGGTGAAAGCAATAAATGATCGATCGTCCCTGCACTAGAGGGGTAGTGCGGCTTATATAGGCACCGGCACTTTACACATAAGACCCTATAGTCTACTAGCCGGCTTGGCCGGCTTCGGCTTCCGCTCCTTCCCGAGGCGGTGACGTCAGGAGTGGTTGAGCATCGTGGCCTGTCCCATCCGGCTGCCACGGTCAGCGGTATGGAGGAGGTGTCCCTGTCGCCGTCAGCCACTGTAGCCAGTACGGATCGTCGTAAGCTCTGACGGCCTGTCCGGCGCGTGGCACTATTGCTCCACAGTGCCCCGCGCTTTACGGAAGATGGAGTCAGCGTGGACTTTGGGAACCCGGATCACCAACCCGGTTCCTTCCAGTGCAAGACTCGCCAGCCTCGAGTCGGTCTGAGGTACAAACCCCAGTCGGATATGGCTTGTAGAAGCCGGCCCAGCTACAGCATTGGTGGCCGCAGCCAGGCCGACTAGGACCTAGAGCCAACCGGCTTCCGGACCAGCCGGCCACGGCGCCAGCCGGCTGCTCCTCAGCCGGCTTTGCCGCGAGCCGGCCAGTGGCCAGCCGGCTGCTCCGCGTCCATTGCCCTATCCGGGGTCTTCCCCCCGACAGATCCATTGGATCATTCCTTGCTTGTCGGCTAACTTCCCTGTGTAGCTTGACTTGATTCAATTGATCCATTTGATCAATTAATTGTTAGTGATGGCTTACTGATTAATACTGTGGCTAAGTGATTCAATTCCCTTGTGATGCTGATGCTCAAGCATCACTATCTTTGTGCTTACTCAAGCTACTGGACTTGCTCCAGTGGCTATGTTGCAGTGATTAAATTGTGTTGCTTAATAGTATGCTACTGTCAGTGCTTAGCATGGATCTGTGATAAATTCATGCTTGTATTAATTAAATTATGATGAACTGCTTATGCAGTAATGATTTAAATGACTTGCTTGCAAATGATTTGGCTATTCATGAGTGTTTAGCAAGCAATTGAATCTGAATCCATTCCTGGATAATGATGTGCTATGTTTGGCTTCCTTTTAATTGATGCTAAGTATGATGTGACCTCAGTAGCCTTGCTACTGATTGGTTGCTCACATAGTTAGTTGGATCTTGTGGCTACTCAACCTTTGCTTGCATATTTGGGAATCATACTTGATATGAATGCCAATATGTTTGCCTGATGAAAACTAGGGTTTACTGATGGTTCATAGCTTAGGATTTACTGTGTAGTCTTAGCTGCTAATCCTTGCAATTCATCTACTGGTGCTATCTGTGCATGTGATCTGGCTATGGTGTGCATCTGTGCATGTGTGCTAGTTTCAGTGTACAAGATCTGTACCTAGATGCTTTCTATTTTTAGTAGCTTTTGACTGGCAGTAATCCTTGGTGAAAACCAAGTGATGATCTACCCATATGAGCATCTGCTCATCCCATGCTTATTTCATGCATATGTGATGGATCAGATCCATTGGATCTGTCCAGGTATTTGGTATACCTTGTTCCAGCTCCTAGTGTGAAATATTTGGTTGATGCAGACTTGGGGTTTCTGTTGTGCACAGCCCTTCACCTCCAGTGTCTGGTTGATCTTCTTAGGTCACCATGATTACTGGTGGCTAAGTTGGTTGTGTTGGTTTCTGTTCTTGAGTATGAACTGGATGAACTGTTGCTTGTTCTTGCTTCACCCTTACCTGGTGATTTGCAAATGTGGTCGACTGTCATGGTTCTAGGGTTTGTGTGCTATTTATATGGCCTCTACTTCTTCCCTGGCCATGACACACAAGCTCATTTACTTTATGACTCACCCCTTGCATTGCCTTGCTGTTGCTTGCCTAGCAACAGCCTTCATATGGTGAAACTTGAGCCCCTGTGGCTTGCTCAGTGCTGGTCTGCCTATGTCTATCTTGTGCTGTCCAGGATTTTGGACAAGCACAAGTGTGCTGTGACAGTTTCACTGTCCAAACTGAACTTTGTGTTATTTTGCTAACTGTCCAAACTGAGCTTTGTGTTAACACTTGTATTCTGGCTAGTTCTTGTTCTCTGTTTTTGTTTTGCAGGGTTGAATGATGCTATGGCCAGAAGATCATCCTCAAGCCACTTAGTTTAGGTTTAGTTTAGAATTAAACTTGTAATTTTCCTTTTTCCTTTATATTGATAATTATGTCTCAATTCTTGTATCAAGAATATTGTAAAGACCTTGTATATGTGTTGTATATCAATAAAGCTCAAGTTTTTGGTTTATGAGCTTTGTATTATGTAATGTTTATATTCTTGATTATATATTGTATTTGATATTCACTTTGAATTTCAAAGTGATTTGAATTTATATCTTATGTTTGAAATTTTAAATTCATTGTTTATATTGTGTGATGTTTATAGTTAAATGTTTAACACTTATCAAATGTAATCATTCCCTCAAAGTACAAGATACAAAAGAGATCATGTCGAAATTTCCCTAACTCACATTGCCAAACCCTAAGTGCAAAATGAGAGAGAACCTCGATCCCTCTTAGGTTTAGTTGCAATAAGGCGCGAAAATTTCCCCCGTTTTGCGATGAAATGCACATCCCAATTCTAAATCTACCCTTCGTTGTTCCTATGTTCTGGGTTATTACATTATACCCCTTGCAAGCATCCGCAACTACAAGAAAGTAATTAAGATAAATCTAACCACAGCCTTAAACTCTGAGGTCCTGCTATCCCTCGTGCACCGATATACCAACGGGGGTTCAGGTTTCTATCACTCCGGCAACCCCGCAATTGGCAAACGAATACAAGATGCATCCCCCTAGGCCCATAAAGGTGAAGTATCATGTAGTCGACGTTCACATGACACCACAAGAAGAATAACACCACAACTTAAATATCATAACATTGAATATTACTCAACCATACTTCACTACTAACATTTAGACTTCACCCATGTCCTCAAGAACTAAACGAACTACTCACGAGACATCATATGGAACATGATCAGAGGTGATATGATGATTAATAACAATCTAAACATAAACCTTGGTTCAATGGTTTCACTCAATAGCATTAAAACAAGTATAAATCAACACCGGGAGAGTTTCCCCTATCAAACAATCAAGATCCAACCCAAATTGTTACAGCGGTGACGGTGTGCAGCGGTGGAGACGGCGGTGATGATGATGTAGATGATGACGATGGTGATGGAGATGATGTCCAGCTCGATGACGGTGACGATGGCGTCGATTTCCCCCTCCGGGAGGGAATTTCCCCGGCGGATCTCAGCCTGCCGGAGAGCTCTTTTCTCTCTGGTGTTCTCCGCCCCGCAGAGGCGGCTGTGACTCTTTGCGACTATCCCCCCGGAGCTTAGGTTTTCGGGACGAAGAAATACGCGAAGGTTATCTCACTGGTTCTCGTACTAGTACCTGGGTATTTGATACTGGTTCGGTTGCTCATATTTGTAACTCGAAATAGGAACTAAAGAATAAACGAAGACTGCTGAAAGATGAAGTGACGATGCGCGTTGGAAACGGATCCAAAGTCGATGTGATCGCTGTCGGCACACTTCCTCTACATCTACCTTCAGGATTAGTTTTAAGCCCAAATAATTGTTATTTCGTACCCACGTTGAGCATGAACATTATATCTGGATCTTGTTTAATGCAAGACGGTTATTCATTCAAGTCTGAGAATAATGGTTATTCTATTTTTATGAATAATATCTTTTATGGTCGAGCACCTGAAAAGAATGGCTTATTTCTGTTAGATCTCGATAGTAGTGATACGCATATACATAACATTGATGCTAAGCGAATTAAATTGAATGATAATTCTACTTATATGTGGCACTGTCGTCTTGGTCATATTGGAGTGAAACGCATGAAGAAACTCCATACCGATGGATTACTTGAATCACTTGACTTTGAGTCACTTGATAGATGCGAAGCATGTCTAATGGGAAAAATGACTAAGACTCCATTTTCTGGTATGATGGAGCGAGCTACTGACTTATTGGAAATCATACATACCGATGTGTGCGGACCAATGAGTGTAGCATCGCGCGATGGTTATCGTTATGTTCTAACCTTCACAGATGATCTGAGTAGATATGGGTATATATCTATTTCATGAAACATAAATCCGAAACTTTCGAGAAGTTTAAGGAATTCCAAAGTGAAGTAGAAAATCAACATAACAAGAAGATTAAATTTCTACGATCTGATCGCGGAGGTGAATATCTAAGTTATGAGTTTGGCATGCATTTAAAGAAATGCGGAATACTTTCACAATTGACACCGCCGAGAACACCACAACGAAACGGTATGTCCGAACATCGTAATCGAACTCTATTAGATATGGTTCGTTCTATGATGTCTCTTACTGATTTTCCGTTATCATTTTGGAGTTATGCATTAGAGACAGCCTCATTCACTTTAAATAGAGCACCATCAAAATCCGTAGAAACGACACCATATGAATTATGGTTTAATAAGAAACCTAAGCTGTCGTTCCTTAAAGTTTGGGGTTGCGAAGCCTATGTAAAGAAGTTAGAACCGGACAAGCTAGAACCCAAAGCGGAGAAATGCGTCTTCATAGGATACCCTAAGGAAACTATAGGGTACACTTTCTATCACAGATCCGAAGGCAAAATCTTTGTTGCTAAGAACGGAACCTTTCTTGAGAAAGAATTTCTCACTAAAGAAGTGACTGGAAAAAAGTAGAACTCGATGAGATTGATGAATCTTTACTCGTTGATCAGAGTAGCGCAGAACCGGAAACTGTTCCTGTGCCGCCTACACCAGCAACAGAGGAAGCTAATGATAATGATCATGAAACTTCGAATCAGGAAGCTACTGAACCTCGCAGATCGACAAGAGAACGTGCCACTCCTGATTGGTATGATCCTTGTCTAAATGTCATGATTGTGGACAACAATGATGAAGACCCTGCGACGTATGAAGAAGCGATGATGAGCCCAGATTCCAACAAATGGCAAGAAGCCATGAAATCCGAAATGGGATCCATGTATGATAACAAAGTATGGACTTTGGTAGACTTACCTGATAGCCGCAAGGCTGTCGAGAATAAATGGATCTTCAAGAGAAAAACAGATGCTGATGGTAATATTACTGTCTATAAAGCTCGACTTGTCGCAAAGGGTTTCCGACAAATTCAAGGTGTTCACTACGATGATACTTTCTCACCTGTAGCGAAGCTAAAATCTGTGAGGATTTTGTTAGCAATAGCTGCATTTTTCGATTATGAGATTTGGCAGATGGATGTCAAAACAGCGTTTCTTAATGGAGACATTGAGGAAGAGTTGTATATGGTATAACCCAAAGGTTTTGTCGATCCTGAAAATGCTGACAAAGTATGCAAACTTCAGCGTTCAATTTATGGACTGAAGCAAGCATCGAGAAGTTGGAACCGATGCTTTGATAAGGTGATCAAAGACTTCGGGTTTATACAGTGTCATGAAGAGGCCTGTATTTACAAGAAAGTGAGTGGGAGCTCTGTAGCATTCCTGATATTATATGTAGATGACATATTATTGATTGGGAATGATATAGAACTATTAAGCAGTGTAAAAGGTTATTTGAATAATAGTTTTTCAATGAAAGACCTTGGTGAAGCATCGTATATATTAGGCATCAAGATTTATAGAGATAGATCAAGACTCCTAATAGGGCTATCACAGAGTACATACCTGGACAAGATTCTAAAGAAGTTTAGAATGGACGAAAGTAAGAAAGGGTTTTTACCTTACCAGGCAAGGTCTTGAGTAAGACTCAAGGACCGGCTACGGCAGAAGAAAGAGAAAGGATGAGTCAGATCCCCTATGCCTCGGCAGTAGGCTCTATTATGTATGTCATGCTATGTACTAGACCGGATATAGCACATGCTGTTAGTTTGACTAGCAGATATCAAAGTGATCCAGGGATGGAACACTGGACAGCGGTCAAAAATATCCTGAAGTACTTGAAAAGAACTAAGGATATGTTTCTTTGTTATGGAGGTGACCAAGAGCTCGTTGTAACAAGTTACACCGATGCAAGTTGGAACACTGATCCTGATGACTCTAAGTCACAGTCTGGGTACGTGTTTATATTGAATGGTGCTGTAGTAAGCTGGGCAAGCTCAAAGCAGTGCACGGTGGCGAAGTCTTCAACAGAATCAAAGTACATAGCGGCTTCAGAGGCTTCATCAGAAGCGGTATGGATGAAGAGGTTCATTGTAGAGCTCGGTGTGGTTCCTAGTGCATTGGACCCACTAGTCATCTACTGTGACAACATGGGTGCCATCGCCAATGCACAAGAACCAAGGTCACACAAGAGGCCGAAGCATATCAAGCTGCGTTATCACTCGATTCGCGAGTACATCAAAGATGGAGAAGTAAAGATTTGCAAAGTACACACTGATCTGAATGTAGCAGATCCGTTGACTAAAGCTCTCCCTAGGGCAAAGCATGACCAACACCAGAATGCCATGGGTGTTAGGTACATTACAATGTAATCTAGATTATTGACTCTAGTGCAAGTGGGAGACTGTTGGAGATATGCCCAAGAGGCAATAATAAAAGTGGTTATTATATATCTTTATGTTTATGATAAATGTTTATATACCATGCTATAATTGTATTAACCGAAACATTGATACATGTGTGATATGTAAACAACAAAGAGTCCCTAGTATGCCTCTTAACTAGCTTGTTGATTAATGGATGATTAGTTTCATAATCATGAACATTGGATGTTATTAATAACAAGGTTATATCATTATATGAATGATGTAATGGACACACCCAATTAAGCGTAGCATAAGATCACGTCATTAAGTTATTTGCTATAAGCTTTCGATACATAGTTACCTAGTCCTTATGACCATGAGATCATGTAAATCACTTATACCAGAAAGGTACTTTGATTACATCAAACGCCACTGCGTAAATGGGTGGTTATAAAGGTGGGATTAAGTATCCGGAAAGTATGAGTTGAGGCATATGGATCAACAGTGGGATTTGTCCATCCCGATGACAGATAGATATACTCTGGGCCCTCTCGGTGGAATGTCGTCTAATGTCTTGCAAGCATATGAATAAGTTCACAACAGACCACATACCACGGTACGGATAAAGAGTACTTGTCATGAGACGAGGTTGAACAAGGTATAGAGTGATACCGATGATCAAACCTAGGACAAGTAAAATATCGCGTGACAAAGGGAATTGGTATCGTATGTGAATGGTTCATTCGATCACTAAAGTCATCGTTGAATATGTGGGAGCCATTATGGATCTCCAGATCCCGCTATTGGTTATTGGTCGGAGAGAGTACTCAACCATGTCCACATAGTTCGCGAACCGTAGGGTGACACACTTAAGGTTTGATGTTGAAATGGTAGAACTTGAATATGGAATGGAGTTCGAAGTATTGTTCGAAGTCTCGGATGGGATCCCAGACATCACGAGGAGTTCCAGAATGGTCCGGAGAATAGGATTCATATATAGGAAGTCATTTTATAAGTTTGAAAATGATCCGGTGATTTTACGGAAGGTTCTAGAAGGTTCTAGAAAAGTCCGGAAGGAATCACTAAGGAAGGAGGAGTCCCGGAGGGACTCCACCTCCCCATGGCTGGCCAACCCTAGAGGGGGGAGTCCAAGGTGGACTCCACCTAAGGGGGCCGGCCACCCCCCCCCCCCCCCACATGGAAGGGTGGGAATCCCACTTGAGGTGGGAGTCCCACCTTGGGTAGGTTTCCCTACTACATGGAAGGTTTTGGGTTGGGGTCTTATTCGAAGACTTGTAGTCCAACACTTGGGGTTCCACCTATATAATGAGGGGCATAGGGGAGGGGGCCGGCCACTACAAGCCCTCAAGGAGGCCGCACCCCATAGTGGCCGGCCACCCCTCTCCCAAACCCTAGCCGCCCCCCTCTTCTCCACCTCTCCCGCATAGCTTAGCGAAGCTCCGCCGGAGTTCTCCATCGCCACCGCCACCACACCGTCGTGCTGCCGGATTCAAGGAGGAGCTACTACTTTCACTGCCCGCTAGAACGGGGAGAAGGACGTCGTCTTCATCAACACCGAACGTGTGGCCGAGTACGGAGGTGCTGCCCGATCGTGGCACCGTGATCAAGATCTTCTACGCGCTTTTGCAAGCGGCAAGTGATCGTCTACCGCAGCAATAAGAGCCTACTCTTATAGGCTTTGGAAATCTTCAAGGGTGAGTCTCGATCATCCCCTCGTTGCTCCCGTCTTCTAGATTGCATCTTGGCTTGGATTGCGTTCTCGCGGTAGGAAATTTTTTGTTTTCTATGAAACGTATCCCTACACATTTGGTCATTATAAGTAAACAAACCGGCTTGTCCTTTGTGCTAAAAAGGATTGGGCCACTCGCTGCAATTGTTACTCTCGTATTTTACTTACTTGCACTTTATTCATCTGCTACATCAAAACCCCCTGAATACTTGTCTGTGAGCAATTACAGTGAATCCTTCATCAAAACTGCTTGTCAACACCTTCTGCTCCTCGTTGGGATCGACATTCTTACTTATCGAAAATACTACGATACACCCCCTATACTTGTGGGTTATCAAGACTATTTTCTGGCGCCGTTGCCGGGGAGTGAAGCGCTATTGGTAAGTGGAATTGGTAAGGGAAACTTTTATTGTTTGTGCTGATTTTATTCCTGCCTGCTGCTATAATTCATTATGGAGAGATCTTCTCTTGAATTTTTATTTGGAAAATCTACTACTACTGCAAAGGTAGTGGATGAGGCGCCAGGTGAGGAAGAAGTTCCATACAAAATACCTATGAAAATTATTGAACGTGTTGTGGATAACCGTTATACAGGGGATGGAACTGTCCATCCTGGAGATCATTTACTGTTCTTACATGAATTATGCGGTTTATTCAAGTGTGCAGGTATTGCTATGGATGAAGTGAGGAAGAAACTATTCTCTATATCGCTGTCTGGTAAAGCGGCGCATTGGTATAAATTATTGAATAATGGGGATTCTCTTGAATGGAATGATATTGTGCCCCGATTTTATTCTAAATTCTATCCTCCAAGTGAAATTCACAAAGACCGGAACCACATATATAATTTCTGGCCTCATGATGGAGAGAGTATTGCCCAAGCGTGGGGGAGATTGAAGTCTTTAATGCTCAAATGCCCCATTCATGAGCTTCCTGGTAATATTATCAATGATAATTTCTATGCAAGACTTTCTTTTCAAGATAAGACCTTGCTGGATACTTCTTGTTCTGGATCATTCACACGCAACAAAGAAGAGTTTAAGAGGGATCTTCTTAATCGGATCCAGGAGAATATTGAAGGATGGAAGAACGACAAAGATAGAGAGTCAGGTATAAATTATGATTATAAATGCATTGAAGCATTTATGGATACTGATAAATTTCGTAATATTAGTGCTACTTATGGTCTTTATTCTCAAGTCGTTGCAAACCTTTATAAAGCTTTTGCCTCTCATTATGAATTGCCTAAGAAGAACTTTGATAAGTATCATGAACCGTATAAAGATAAAATTGATTCATCTATAAATAAATGTGTTGTAATTGAAACTGCTGATCATGTTATTCCTGAAGCTTATATTGAAAAAACTCCTTTCCCTGCTAAAATGAAGGAGTACTCAGTTATAAATAGTGCGGTTAATAAAAGTAAAAAGAAACCTATATAACCTGAAGAGCAAATAAAAGTTGAACCTGCTATTGCAATAGTTAAAGATCTTGTGACTGAAAATGTGGAAGATGGTCATATTATTTTCTGTGAAGATGCTTCTAATATTGTTTCACATCCTAATAAGTCTAGGAAAACTAGTGTTCCTATGCTATCTGTTAGAATTGGTGATCATTGTTATTATGGTTTATGCGATATTGGTGCAAGTATTAGTGCTATTCCTTATGAGCTTTACACGGAGATTATGCACGAAATTGGTTCTTGTGAACTTGAAGATATTGATGTGGTTATTCAGCTAGCTAATAGAGAAACTATCTCTCCAATTGGTATTGTTAGAGATGTGGAAGTTCTATGTGGTAAGATTAAATATCCTGCTGACTTTTTGGTACTTGGTTCTGCTGCTAGTAAGCGTTGTCCTATCATTTTTGGTAGACCTTTTCTAAATACTTGTGGAGCTGTTATAGATTGAAAGAAAGAGAAAATTTTGACTAAATTTGCTGGTGAATCTTATGAGTTTAATTTCTCTAAATTTGCCAAAACTCCTTATAAAGCTGATTCGCCTAATAATGATTTTAGAGTTGAACAGTGTGCATCTATTGCTCTTGCTCCTAATAATCCTTTGCAGCAACATTTGGAGAATAGTGAGAGTGAAGTTTTTAGGGAAGAAAGAAATGAGCTTGATGAAATTTTCCTTCGTCAACCCATTCTTAAGCATGATTTACCGGTAGAAGATCTAGGTACAACACCACCACCAAAGGAAGATCTTGTTTTTGATTGAAAACCATTGCCTGATAATCTTAAATATGCTAATATTGATGATAATAAAATATATCCTGTTATTATTAGTTCTAAGCTTTCAGAGATTGAGGAAGAAAGGTTACTGGAAATATTGAAGAAACACCGAGGAGCTATTGGCTACACTCTTGATGACTTGAAGGGGATTTCTCCCTCTATTTGCCAACATGCCATTAATATGGAAGATGATGCAAAGCCTATTGTTGAACATCAGCATCGTCTAATTCCTAAGATCAAGGATGTGGTAAGGAATGAGGTATTAAAACTTCTTGAAGCTGGTATTATATATCCTATTGCTGATAGTAGATGGGTTAGTCATGTGCATTGTGTTCCTAAGAAAGGAGGAATGACTGTTGTGCCTAATGATAATGATGAGCTCATACCTCAAAGAGTAGTTGTAGGGTATAGAATGTGCATTGATTATAGGAAAGTTAATAAGGTTACTAAGAAAGATCATTACCCTTTACCTTTTATTGATCAAATGTTAGAAAGGTTATCTAAAAATACTCATTTTTGCTTTCTTGATGGTTATTCTGGGTTTTCACAAATTCTTTGTCATAAAACTAAGGATCAAGAGAAAACCACTTTCACTTGTCCCTATGGAACTTATGCTTATAGACGTATGCCTTTTGGTTTATGTAATACTCCTGCTACTTTTCAAAGATGCATGTCTGCTATTTTTCATGGCTTTTGCGAGAATATTGTAGGGGTATTCATGGATGATTTTTCTGTCTATGGGAATTCTTTTGATAATTGCTTGCGGAACCTTGATAAAGTTTTGCAGAGGTGTGAAGAAACTAACCTTGTTCTTAATTGGGAGAAATGCCACTTTATGGTTAATGAAGGAATTGTATTGGGACATAAAATTTCCGAGAGAGGTATTGAAGTTGATAGAGCTAAGGTTGAAGCAATTGAGAAGATGCCCTATCCTAGGGATGTTAAAGGTATTCGTCGTGTTCTTGGTCATGCTGGGTTTTATAGGAGATTCATTAAAGATTTCTCCAAGATATCAAAACCTCTTACTAATCTTCTTCAAAAAGATGTACCTTTTGTTTTTGATGATGATTGTAAGGAAGCTTTTGAAACTCTAAAGAAAGCCTTAACAACTGCTCCTATAGTTGAACCTCCTGATTGGAACTTACCTTTTGAAATTATGTGCGATGCTAGTGATTTTGTTGTAGGCGCTGTTCTTGGACAGCGAGTAGATAAAAAATTGAATGTTATTCATTATACTAGTAAAACTCTTGATGCTGCTCAAAGAAATTATGCTACAACTGAAAAAGAATTGTTAGCTGTAGTCTTTGCTTGTGACAAGTTTAGATCCTATATTGTTGATTCAAAAGTTACAATTCATACTGATCATGCTGCAATTAGATACCTAATGCAAAAGAAAGATGCTAAGCCAAGGCTTATTAGATGGGTGCTTCTGTTGCAAGAATTTGATTTGCATATTATAGATAGGAAAGGTGCTGATAATCCTGTTGCTGCTAATTTGTCTAGATTGGAAAATATTGCTTATGACCCTGTTCCTGTTAATGGTAGTTTTCCAAATGAACAATTGGCTGTAATAAAGGTGAGCTCGCGAGATAGCCCTTGGTATGCTGATTATGCTAACTTTATTGTTTCCAAGTACTTGCCTCCAACCTTTTTAGCTCAGCAAAGGAGGAAATTCTTTTATGACTTGAGGCATTATTTTTGGGATGACCCACACTTATATAAAGAAGGAGTGGATGGTATTCTGCGAAGATGTGTTCCCGAATATGAACAACAAGAGATATTGAGTAAATGTCACGGTAGTGCTTATGGAGGACATCATGCTGGAGATAGAACCGCGCAAAAGGTTCTACAATCATGTTTTTATTGGCCAACTCTCTTCAAAGATGCAAGAAGGTTTATTTTATCTTGTGATGAATGTCAAAGGGTTGGTAATATCTCCAAACGCAATGAAATGCCTATGAATTATACTCTTGTTATTGAACCATTTGATTGTTGGGGATTTGACTTCATGGGACCTTTTCCCTCTTCAGAAGGTAACACTCATATACTTGTCGCTGTTGATTATGTTACTAAATGGGTGGAAGCCATACCTACAAAAAGTGCTGATGGTGAGACCTCTTTAAGAATGCTTTTAGATATTATTTTTCCTAGATTTGGAGTTCCTAGATATATTATGACTGATGGAGGTTCTCATTTTATTCATGGTGGTTTTAGAAAAACTCTTGCTAAATATGGTATAATCATAGAATTGCTTCTGCTTATCATCCTCAAACTAGTGGGCAAGTAGAACTATCAAATAGAGAGATCAAATCTATCTTGCAAAAGTCTGTTAATAAATCTAGAAAGAATTGGGCTAGTAAATTGAAGGAAGCACTATGGGCTTATAGAACTTCTTATAAAAATCCCATGGGTATGTCACCTTATAAAATGGTTTATGGGAAAGCTTGTCATTTACCTTTAGAACTAGAGCACAAAGCTTATTGGGCTGTAAGAGAACTAAATAAAGATCCTAAACTTGCCGGTAAGAAGAGATTGCTACAATTGAGTTCTCTAGATGAATGGAGAAGTGAAGCTTATGAAAATGCTAAACTCTTTAAAGAGAAAGTTAAGAAATGGCATGATAGAAGAATTATCAAAAGAGAATTTAATATTGGGGATAAAGTCCTATTGTATCGGTCTCGTCTCAGATTCTTCGCAGGGAAATTACTCTCGAAATGGGAAGGACCATATGTCATTGTGGAGGTGTATCGTTCCGGAGCAATTAAAATTAGTTCTCTCCAAGGCGATGCCACACAAGTGGTGAATGGACAAAGACTCAAGCATTATATCTCTAGAGATTCTTATAATGAAGATGTTGATGTTATTCGAGTGGTAACCCCGGAAGTTTTCATCAAAGGACAAATTGACAGTCCGGCAGAATTCGACTTTGAATAGGTAACAGTACTGGTAATAAAAAGTTCGCGTTTTACTTTCCGAACAATGTTTTTGTTGTTTTTGGAAAATATGAAAAATTACGAGATCGAAACGGAGTGGAGGAGACGCACGAGGGCGTGCCCCCATAGGCCGGCGCGGGCCCCAGCCTGGCCGCGCCGCCCAATGAGGTGGGTCCCTCGTGGCCCCTCTCCGACTCTGGTTCAACCTGGTACTTTCCTGTTGTCGTAAAAATTCCTGCTATATAACCCCCCGGACCCCTGGAGGTCCGTATATCGTTTTCTCGACGTGTTTTGTTTCGAGCTGTTTCTGCCAGGATCTGTTTTTGATTTAGAAGCACCATGGCCTCCAACAACAAGGACAAGGGGCTTTCGGAGGAAGAAGTGAAGAGGGTGTCGTCAAAACAAGAGCAACAAGCCGTTGGGAGTAAGCAAATCTTGGTGGGATCTGTTGACGCTCGACTTTCTTTCTCTCATAACTTGCAGGGACCCTTACCACCTGCTCCTAGCCTCGACTCTTTCCCTGTATTGGAAGAAGCTCTACGGGTTATCGATGAGTTTTGTGATCAATACCGTGCTCTGAGAAGGGAAGGTGGAGATACTTCAGGAGGAGAATTATCGACTTCGAAGAATGCTAGAGCGGTTCCTCACCCCCATCAAGGTTGTCCCATCATCACCACCATCGCCGAAGGAGTAATTCATCATCGGTATTGGCATCCCCTTGGTTTGTTCCAACCTTGGGGGAGTGCCGCGGTATCACATCATCACTATCTTTTACTTTTTACTATCAAGTAGTGTCATATCATGAGTAGGGAAGTTATCATATAAGATGGGTTGCAGTGTGGAAGTATCTCTCCTTAGTTGGTTGTCTATGTATCCCTTGGTGTGAGTTATCGTTATGGAATATTAATGAGAAGTCTTATCATTTACATATTGCACATCTTATTTTAGTTTGCAATCTCTATTATATGATTGATCTTGTTATTAGTATTGGTATCACTTTGGGAGCATTGAATAAATCTATTTGGTTTTGCCAAACTTAGCATTGGTTAATAGCAACAACACTTTGAGGTTTAAGTAGAAAAGAGAAATACATGTAGATATGTTGTTTCATTGTCTTTCTTTCTTGTTAGCTCTTAAGCTTATTATTCTGAAGTTAAAATTGTTTGTGCTTACAAGGAAGATGCATGATTGTTTCTATCACATGTATATTTGTTTGTTTCCCTCAACTCTTATGCTTGCTAATCAACCTTGCTAGCCAAAAACCTGTACCGAGAGGGAATGCTTCTCGTGCATCCAAACTTTAACCCAAACCTATGCCATTTGTGTCCACCATAACTACCTACTACATGGTATTTCCTTCCATTCCAAGTAAATACTTCGTGTGCTACCTTTAAACAATTCAAAATTTACTATCTCTTATTTGTGTCAATGTTTTATAGCTCATGAGGAAGTATGTGGTGTTTTATCTTTCAATCTTGTTGGGCAACTTTCACCAATGTACTAGTGGCTTCATCCGCTTGTCCAATAATTTTGCAAAAAGAGCTGGCAATGGGGTTCTCTGCCCCGATTAATTAACTTTCATAATTTTACAAATAGACACTCCTCCATGGTATGTGATTGTTGGTAGGCACCCGAGGATTCGGTTAGCCATGGCTTGAGAAAGCAAAGGAGGGGAGGAGTGTCATCTAAATAAAACTAAAATAAAAAGACACTCCTTCATGGTATGAGAATGATTGGAAGGCACCAGAGGATTCGGTTAGCCATGGTTTGTGAAAGTAAAGGTTGGAAGGAGTGTCAACCAAAAATAAAACTTTATGGGAGCCGCTCTTCGAGAGTTTGTCTGGCAAGGGGGTTAGAGTACCCACTACCATTCGTTGACAACAACAAACACCTCTCAAAATTTTACTTTTATGCTCTCTATATGATTTCAAAACTGAAAAAGCTCTAGCACATGATTTAATCCCTGCTTCCCTCTGCGAAGGGCCTGCCTTTTACTTTATGTTGAGTCAGTAAACCTATTTCCCTCCATCTCAAGCAAGCATTTGAGTTGTTGTGATCAAACCATTTATATTGTGATTTACTTCATCATGCCTTTTATTCTTCCTTGTTTAGTACAAGTTTTATCTGAATGAATATAGCTTTGAAAGTTATCAATGATTATGAGGAGACTATTATGATTGAGTATGCAAGTTGTGCTATATAAGCTTTAACATAATCTATTAATTGTTCTCTGACCAAGAATGAAGTTTGCCATCACCAATTATGATTTCTTATGCACCTTTATTTGTGATTACCTTATACTTGTTTCAAGTTGAATTATATGAGGAAGTTGTTCACTAGAATGTCTTGTGTGAATGAATATGATGCTTCTTGTCCGTATTTTATTTATCGACTCTTCACTCCATAAACATGTGGTCCTGTTTACCGAGTTCAGTTTCGCTTGGGGACAAGCGAAGTCTAAGCTTGGGGGGAGTTGATACGTCCATTTTGCATCACTATTTTGTATCATAATTTGCTGTTATTCATTGATATATTTCATATTTAGAGGTGATACTTATGTTATTTCATCTATTTTGCATGTTTCATGATTATTGGAGGATCGCGCATCGGAGTCAGGATTCTGCTGGAAAAAGCACCGTCAGAATGCAATATTTTGGAAGATCAACAATTGACGGAAATTATATGAAAAATCCTATTTTTCCAAAAAACGAAGGGAGCCAAAAGGAGGAGCCAAGGAGGGCCGCCATGGCCCCCCTCATAGGCCGGCGCGGGCCATGCCCTGGCCGCGCCGCCATGTGAGGAGGGGCCCACAGCCCCCTCTGGCCTCCTCTCCTTCGCGTACATCTTCGTCCCAAAAACCTAAGCTCCGGGGGAGAGTCGCGAAGAGTCACAGCCGCCTCTGCGGGGCGGAAAACACCAGAGAGAAAAGAGCTCTCCGGCAGGCTGAAATCTGCCGGGGAAATTCCCTCCCGGAGGGGGAAATCGACGCCATCGTCATCGTCATCGAGCTGGACATCATCTCCATCACCATCACCATCATCTCCATCATCATCACCGCCGTATCCACCGCTGCACCTCGTCACCGCTGTAACAATTTGGGTTGGATCTTGATTGTTTGATAGGGGAAACTCTCCCGGTATTGATTTCTACTTGTTATTGATGCTATTGAGTGAAACCATTGAACCAAGGTTTATGTTTAGATTGTTATTCATCATCATATCACCTTTGATCATGTTCCATATGATGTCTCATGAGTATTTCGTTTAGTTCTTGAGGACATGGGTGAAGTCTAAATGTTAGTAGTGAATTATGGTTGAGTAATATTCAATGTTATGATATTTAAGTTGTGGTGTTATTCTTCTAGTGGTGTCATGTGAACGTCGACTACATGATACTTCACCTTTATGGGCCTAGGGGAATACATCTTGTACTCGTTTGCCAATTGCGGGGTTGCCGGAGTGACAGAAACCTGAACCCCCGTTGGTATATCGATGCAGGAGGGATAGCAGGATCTCAGAGTTTAAGGCTGTGGTTAGATTGGCTGTGGTTAGATTTATCTTAATTACTTTCTTGTAGTTGCGGATGCTTGCAAGGGGTATAATCACAAGTATGTATTAGTCCTAGGAAGGGCGGTGCATTAGCATAGGTTCACCCACACAACACTTATCAAAACAATGAAGATTAATCAGCTGTATGAAGCGAAAGCACTAGACTAAATTCCCGTGTGTCCTCAAGAACGTTTGGTCATTATAAGTAAACAAACCGGCTTGTCCTTTGTGCTAAAAAGGATTGGGCCACTCGCTGCAATTGTTACTCTCGCATTTTACTTACTTGTACTTTATTCATCTGTTACATCAAAACCCCCTGAATACTTGTCTGTGAGCATTTACAGTGAATCCTTCATCGAAACTGCTTGTCAACACCTTCTGCTCCTCGTTGGGATCGACATTCTTACTTATCGAAAATACTACGATACACCCCCTATACTTGTGGGTCATCAGGGCGCAAACATCTGCGTGAAAGAGCTCAAGGGTCTCAGTCGCGCAAAACTTGGCCTTCTGAGGGAATGGGGCGCACCGATGTTTCCCGGCAGCACACACATCGCAGAGTTGCTCGACTTGGTCAACCGCGAGGAGTCCGTGCACCATGTTGTCCCTCGCCATGCGCCGGAGGGCCTCGAAGTGCTGTTGGTCGAAGCGCGCGTGCCACCTCCACGCGCCGCTGCTGCTCTGGGCTGCCAAGCACACAATAGCCGACATCTCCAGCTTTATGACGTAGAGGCGTCGAGAGTTCTGCCGCACTTGAGCCAGATCCTTTTGCTTCCAGTCGTACAAGGTCATGACGCCGGAGTGTATGACGTGTCGCATCCATGTTCATCCAGCTGCCCGAGGCTGATGATGCTCGTCCTGAGTCGAGGGCTGAAGTAGACGTTGGCGAGTGCGCGTTGATCACCGGAGCGGATCGTGAACATCACCGTATCACCCCCATGGATGGCTATGGTCGATCTGTCGTTGAACTTGACATTTCCCTTGATGTGTTCATCCATCTCCGCGAAGATGGTTGGTGGAGATGTTGTTGATGACGATGGTGATGAAGATGGCGACGAAATCCCCCTCTCCGACATGGAGAGAAGGATTAATCTGACCCTCGAAACGAAGATCGTGGTGGTAGCGGTGCTCTATATCACTAATAGGTCCGTCCCTCTCGGAGGGTAGGTTTTCAGATTATATAAGGAGGTACCCAAAAGGAGGCAGGGCGATGCTCTAGTGGCCCAAACACCTAGGTGGCGTGGCCTAGGTATGGGGCCGCACCACGTAGTGGCTTTTGGCCCTCGTGGCCCCTCTCGTGTCATTTAAAATCCCAGCGTCATTGTTTCAATGAAAACATGTGTAATATTTTCCCTGAATTTTTTTCCTGCAAAAAACAGATAGAAAGAAGACTTCGCTAAAAACAACGTCAGATTTAGCAGTTTTTGTTCAAGTATGATGAGATTCCGGTGCAAAACATTGAACAAAGTACTTGAAAAAGTAGATGCATTTTGGATGCATCACCATGTTATTGGAATCATTGCCCGTACAAACTTGCATCACATGTTCATCCCCTACCTCCTCAATTGCTTTGTACACTAACTCAAATATGACCTCCCGGTATGTGACACATTCGAAGTCTCCTTTGACTTCAGGAAAGAAGTACCTCCAGTACAATGCATGCACATATTCATTCCGATCATCCTCTTCATGTCCGTCCATGCATCGCTCATAATGGTGCGTCCAAGCTTGAGCTTTTGCACTTCACGTTCATCTAGCAAAGATTTGGCTCTTGCATATTCCTCAGTCAACAACTTCTTCCCAAAATTTGGTGCTTGAACTCATCATTGTCAAGAGCTTGGAATGGTATAGCTACACAAGCACAAGCAAAGAAAAACAAGTTAGTAAGAAAGAAGTAAAAAATAGGCAAATTAAAACCAAATGGAATTGCAACATACAAGCAATATACCATGTGTATACACCCATCTAGCAACATATTGTGAAGCTTGATGCACTCTCTCCTTACAAAGAGCCTTATTCATACTTAGGGTGTGTTTGATTTTTAACCGATGTCTACCATACCAAATAATTGGCAAGCCCGCATAATTTGGTCACTGTTTGGACTGCTGCCCACGAATTGGCTTGCCAAAGTGTGCCCCAGCCCGCCCGTGTAATTTTTGCCGGCGCGAGGGCGAGCCGAGGGCGTGGAAATCCTGCAGCGACACAACCTGAATACAGATTGAATCTCTGTGCTTTTCTGTGCTAGTCCCTTGGATCAATCGCTAGGACACATAGTTCGATGAATAACCAAAATAGAAAATGCGTCAATTATTGCAACGTATGATCCATGGTATAATTATTACAAAGCGTATAGCTCAAGGCTAGCTGAAAATAACATAGTTCAAGCAGCAAATAAATAAACGAAGAACTCCATCACGCCACATGCGAACATGTTGGGTGTAAGCTCGCAACCTACGGTATTCCTTACTCGTCTTCAGAATAACCTGCAACATAAAACGTTGCAGCCCCGAAGGGTCATTATACTTGGAATGGAAATGGCAAGATGTCACTATGGTGACTTTTTCTGGCGCCTATCGCTACATGATATTTGGCAGGTGTAGTTCATATTTGCGTAAAGCCAGTTTTATTTTTCCTACTCTTAAAACATAGTATTTCAGTAAGACTAATTACTACCCATAATCCACCTGGTGCATTAGTTTCAGAAATTCGACTGACGAGATTATCCAACAGTTTCAAGCTCTAATCGCTCATAGATGTCCGTAACCGGGGACACTGCTAAGTACTTAGATTGACACTCTCGAGAGGTTGTACACATTCCCCACATGACCTAGTCTGTTCTTCTTCCATGATGCGCATTTTGCTCAAATGGACAGATGTCGACTAGGACAAGACCTTTCAGAAGCAATACCTCAACCACAATGGACGCGCTCTGGCCTACCAACACCTACCACCCTCTGTACATTGGGTCGAGTTCTCGCAACCTACTCAATCTAGCCAGAGCCCATATAGCATGTGGTTGTACTGGAAGCTACTAAAACAATAAAACCGGGCTAATCTCTTTGTTCCTGGGTGGCCAACCTCAAGTGTGATGCACACGGTTCTGCCATAGAAAGGACCCCGGTGCAACCATTCAACATAAACCAAGCATTACCACTTACCACTCAGGGGTGTATTAATTTGATATGGTTGTTTCATTAAGAGAATAAAACATTTATCTCTCGCAATCTCTCCACTTTGATAATATCCCAAAGCCAGCAATTTGAAAACAGTATGCACATAAAACAACTACCAATGCATAGAAAATAGTAGGATAATGAGTTTGTGACACTTGCCAGACAGTCGTCGCAATCGCACTCGTTGCAATCCGGACAATCTAACGCAAGCAAAATAATTCACAATCAAACATCAAACAATGCAAACAAGTAAAACACATAATGAAATTATGCATGCATGCTTTGGAAAGAAATTTGGTATCAAACCTTTTTATAAACAATTATTTTATGCAATAAAGGTTTCAAATAGTCATTTAACCATGAACAAAATATATGTGTGTAAAATAATTTCTAATATCAGTTGCAAGCATACTGGTGGATAGGTAATTTAAGTATCTGCAATTTGGCGTTGGATTCATATTAAAATATTTTACAGAATTTAAAATATACTAAAAATACTATATACACGATTTTAATTTGCAAAATTCGCAAGTTTCGTAAAAGCACAAACTAACAGTACCAAAATATTCTTCTCATTTTTCTGAATCCATCAGTATATTATTTGCTCAAATCCGAGTTACGAAACAATAGTTAAGATTTTTACAATATTAAACATTTCGCGGTCTTTTAATAATTTTGTCCGAAAAATTGTCAAAAAAAGTTGCTCGGATGGAGAAACTTTGTACACGAAAGTTGCAGGGAATTTAATTTCGAACTCAATGCAAAAAGAATCACCTAAAACGGAGCTATAGATTATTTGATGTGGAATTTAGAAGTTAGATTTTAGCTAGCACATATGAACAGATCGATCGCAATGTGCGCGGGGTGAGAAAAGAAAAAAAGGGTAGACGTGGTCATATGTGATACGTTGTTCTGGTTCAGTGCATTACCCTGCTGGTGATGGTCGATTAGGATGAACCAGACGGCGTGGTGGTCAGGCGTGGACGGCGACGTCGTCCCGGCGTCTCTGGTAGTCCTTGGCGCTGGAGACTCGGCCGACGAGATGTTGCGGACAACAACGGTCACAGTAATGTTTCTCCCGTCGTGTATTTCTCTCTCGGGTGGCAGCTACGAGCGGATGGAGCTCCGAGCGATGGTGAACTCCGGCGAAAGCTCCGGCGACCTCTCCCGAGCGGTTCCGTGCCCTGCAGTTGGGGAAAAAGGGTTGAGGCGAAGCGGCTGACGAAGGGGAACAACATGAAGTGAAGGAGGGGCTCTCTGGGCGACGGGAACCTCCGGTTCTGAGCTTCAATGGCGGCGGCCGATCGGAACTCCGGCGAGAAATTCGCGCAGCCTGGCGGCGCAAAAATTGGGGATTTTAGGGAGACTAGTAAAATGCCCGTGCGTTGCCACGGGTTAACAATACATGTAAGCAAATAAAAAAGATGGTTAACCCAAAATTACGATTGAGACATGCGAAACTCTCACAACATTTTTTTGGAAAATATGAGCCTACACTAAGTACACACCATTTTAGAAAGTATTCTTGGTAGAACAACTCATCTATTTGTGTTACTGACTTGCACACATCAAATTACTCAAATTTGTTAACTATTTAGCAAATGCACTACATTAAAATAAGATCATAAAAGATGTTAGAAGAGATAGTGAAAACAAAAATCATGAAAGGAACTTGCCGATTTTCTACTCTACTGAAATATGAACAGTTTTGTTGCTAAATAGCTTTTTTTTGCGTTGAATAGCACATTTCGTCACACCTTCAAAATCTAACCATTAACTTTGCATTGTGGTAAATTGTTAAAGTAGACTATTGTATCTTCACACCAATCTTCCTTGACAATAGAGCAATATGCAGATAAGGGAACATGTGTCGGCTTCACATTTAATCCTCATGACATACTATCAATAAGGGGCTCATACTATCTTGTAGAACACACATTCCTTCTGCCAAAGAACTTCAATGGGATCACGTTCATCCACAATATGTTTCCATTCTGATGATCGACTGGTCTGTATGCACATGTGTCGATAAAGAGCGCAAAAAACTGGGCATCCTGGCGATAAAGTGAAAAACAATCAATTTTTTCTCGGACCATGTAGTACCAAAAGTCTCTTTCCTTGCACAACTATCATTAAAATGTGATACCAATAACACAGAATCTTTTAAACAGCTAGACCTTATTAGCTCATAAAAAAGTTGAGAGATATTCTCTCAGATTAGTCGTTCCCCATTTGTCGTTCATGTTTTTCTCTAGGCAAATTTGTAATACATATTGTAGCATACTATGGGGCAACATTGGAACACTACATTAGATCAAATTTATGACCTCATGGACGACAAATAAGGGAAAACATAAACTGTTTGTCTAAGCAAATATCTTTATAGCATCCATCATAGTAGCCAGCACATAAAGACCATTGCATCTGATTCTAGTTGTAACTCCCAACACAAGTACTATGACTACACCATAAATTATAGTTCATTCTTGCATGGTGATTTGATAGAAAATAGTTGCGGGTGCTCATTTATCAACTATCAGAGTGTGAATTTCATTAATTTTGTCATAACAACATGAAATTCAAGAAAAAGAATGGCCTATCAATAATGATCTTTTATCAAGGATATTAATACACAATTTTTTACTCCGAACTACAAAGAGGTAACAGGGCTTATATAAACAAAAATTAGATGCACACATGGCATAGTTACAATGGAATACTGATATGTTAAGTACGAACGTGCACATGCAGTTTAAGAACAATGTAATCAAGTGGAAGTTCCATGAACTTGCATCCATCTTTGGCTTCTAGGAATAACCAAGGAATGATCACGCGATTAATCTAGAGAGACGTTGGACAAGATACCTTCAAGGCTCACATAGTAAATCATGGATATCAAGTTCAGTCTAACAGCGTTTCTCTTCATAATAATTTCACTAAAGATAGCTCTAAGGGCTTTCGATACAACTCCACCCATCTGGTACACTACTCCAACCAAGCTGATTGTATTTTCACATCAATAATAATGAATACATGTGTGTCACTCTGTTTTAATAAATGGCGTTGTTTTCTTCTCGGCATAGTAGTGACATGCTTACCTCCAATAGTCTCGCCCGTACCAGCCCTTCTAATCATAGGTTGGATTGGCTTGTAGCTACACACAAATGTTCATAGAGAGGAGGTTTGTGAAGCATCAAAACTGAAATAAACAAAATGAAACTTGTTGGAAAGACTAATAGCTAGAAATGTCATCACTAATAAACCGTTGGATGATATAATTTCCTTCCTAAGCATTTGTATGTTTTAATTGTTTCAATGCACCAATAAATTCAACTTGACGCTAACCAAGAAATAAACTAAAAACATACATAAACCAACTAAGTGCATTTCCCTCACTTCCAAAGCATTTGTAAGTAAACAAAGCTAAGAATTTCATCGTCAATAAACTGCTAGGTGATACATATCTTCCCAAGCATATGTAACTGATATAGTAAATTAATCAATGCACCATGGTGGACCATACAAGTACATTTCAATAGCTCTCAAGCAACAAGCATATGTTTGTCTTATGGACCTACGAAAAAGTTAAGCTTAAGTCAGAATGTGAATATATAACAATATATTGCAAGTGTACAAAAGGTAGAGTTTATAAGATTTGCACGGAATCAGGATGGCTTACACTGTGGCTATTAGAAAGAAACCGTCGTTGTATGGTATTTTTTTCTGAAAATTTGGTTATATGAAATGTCCATGTATTTCATAAATGAAGATTAATTAGCATGATATGAAGCAGCATCTCCGAGTAAGCATAGAACTTACAAGTACCGCGTGCAAGTCAGCTAGCACAAATCAGGTGACAAGGTTCCAGTAAGTGAATTACCGCTCAAACCTATGAAGATAAATATGACAAAATGCTAGTATCTTCTCCTATTAACGATCGGGTAAATAGAAAGAAAAAACTATATGGTGTAGGGCAGAGTACAACTTACATGTATGCAGAACTTCATTTCGATAGATAAGCCTTGAAATATCACATGTAAGTTGGTTCTACGCCAGATCCCTATTCAAAAAAAATGTACATTTCATGCCGGAATTGTACATTCCACGAACATACACGAGTACATACATTTTTCAATCTGTCTGGTCAGGAAAGAAATTTTGCATCTCTAGTAGGAAGCCAAGCGGTATACCTGTAAGTGGACACGCCCACGGCGGCCCACCAAGTGATCTCTTCCGCGGTTCAAGCTATACGATACACTCACGATTTTCCCGTACAATACCATCAGGTTTAGCGACCGGCCGCTACGCCCACTTACGTCCGCCACGTTTCTGTCAACCTGTGACACAGCTAAGAGGTACACAGGCCCAACACGATATTTTATCTATTCTGGATGCTTCTCTTCCATTCGTTTCGCTCCACTTTCCCCTTCCTCCCGTTCTCTTCTCCAGGAATTCCGCACAGAATCTTCCCAGATCATGGGCCTCGTCGCTTCAAGCCGGTGGCGCAATTGTGCGACCAGGAACGGCCGCGCTGCAACTGGTGCCGCGGAGTTTTTGTGACCGCGGAAGGCTGGTGCTACGAGGTCAATGAGGAGCTCGACAGGGTACACTGAACAGCATCCTTCCGGTGTGTGTTGCTGCGACCAGCCGACAGCCGTGTCGGAGGGCGGTGCGACCGCGGGCAGCGGTTCTGCAAGGTCGACGACGACCCCGTTGCCACCCTGATCCTCCTTACTAACATGGTCGGGCGCTGGTTGCTCCCCACGGACCTTACCGGACGATGGCTACTCCCCACGGATCTCGCCGGACACCGGATGCTCGAGCGACGGGATGGAGGCGGCCGGAGCAGACGAGCTGAGGGAGAGGGGGAGGGATGGGGCGGCGACGGTGGGGTGTATCCTTGGGAATGACGCCCGCCTCCATCGCCATGAATGGGGTCACGATGCGTCACAGCGGCGGCGGTAGCGGGCGCATCGTGAGTTTCCGCCACGATTCTATCCGTTTCCGTGGGCGTTCACTTAGCGAGTTTAGTGGGCTTGGGCTGGCGGCCCCATGGCCAGCCGCTTCCACTTACAGGCCTACCAAGCGGTAGGCCTTTCAAGCGATGGTAGGAAACGCAGTAGCCTAAAAGCTGAATGCATCTCTAGTAGGAAGCCAAGCGGAACACCGCAAGGCCCGCAAATTTAAGGTGCATGTCCAGGGCTCCATTTAACATCACAAATTCCAAATACAAGAAATGATACCAAATAAGCACCTTACTCAATGGTAACAACAAATCATCTGATGTTCTCATAGTGCACCACATGTTCCTTCCAGAAAGCTGCTGAAACAATTATTTGTGCAACAATTGTGTTAGCATAAGGAAAATAACAACACTAAGACTTTCGTATTATCGTGAGATCTTGACTTGTGCTATATTTGCAAACCTTATCGCTCATCTTCTTCAAAGGCAACAGCTGCATCATTTTGTAAGGACAACTTGAGGACTCCATTACTCAAAGGATGACATAAACTATTTATACTATACGACACATCCATAATAAATTGAATAAAAGGCATGACCAAGAAGAGAATGATGTAGTAAATTTTACCAAAGAACGAATAATTAAGCACTCGGAATTACCAGCTTCAAATTGTAACCATGGCATGGGGCAGCGTCTCTCTTCCCTAATTCAGCATCCACCAGTAAACCATGGAAATAATCCCCAAATCACTAAAAAATCAATAGCGAGACAGAGCATGTAGGAGCTTGATTAAATAGTTATTGAGAAACAAAACATAGACACACATGATTACTTGTCTACTTTTTGTTCTTTAATTAACAGAACTAAAAACATTTATCAGACAGTCCTCTCTTGACAAAAGTGATTACCGCAATTAGCATCCTTTCCAACCCCACGGTAGCGTAAAGAACAAATCATAAGTACTTTTTCAATTACTGCCGAAGGATTCCCAATGGTTGGATGTACAACTATTCAATATTTAGCAGGGCCGAATCTACCTTGGCTGTATGTACATGAGCACGGAAACAAAGATAAAAGTAAGAACAAAGGATTTTGTACTTGTTAAAAGTAAGAACGAAGCATGTACAAGCACATACAACGACGGACATACATCCACCCGTTCACGATGCCCGCCAGCGCAAGGCATCAAAGAGAGAGACGAGAGAGACATACCTGTGACAGTGCCGAGGTAGTGAGGAAGGAATTCTCCTTGACGCCTCATACCGGAATTTCATCAAGCACCTATCAGTCTTTTTGATTCTTGAATCGTTTTTGGGAAATAAGTGGATACCCAGGGGGTATATACCCATGAAATAAGCTGAATGCATCTCTAGTAGGAAGCCAAGCGGAACACCGCAAGGCCCGCAAATTTAAGGTGCATGTCCAGGGCTCCATTTAACATCACAAATTCCAAATACAAGAAATGATACCAAATAAGCACCTTACTCAATGGTAACAACAAATCATCTGATGTTCTCATAGTGCACCACATTTTCCTTCCAGTAAGCTGCTGAAACAATTATTTGTGCAATAATTGTGTTAGCATAAGGAAAATAACAACACTAAGACTTTCGTATTATCGTGAGATCTTGACTTGTGCTATATTTGCAAACCTTATCGCTCATCTTCTTCAGTGCAACAACTGCATCATTTTGTAAGGACAACTTGAGGACTCCATTACTCAAAGGATGACATAAACTATTTATACTGTACGACACATCCATAATAAATTGAATAAAAGGCATGACCAAGAAGAGAATGATGTATTAAATTTTACCAGCAACGAATAATTAAGCACTCGGAATTACCAGCTTCAAATTGTAACCATGGCATGGGGCAGCGTCTCTCTTCCCTAATTCAGCATCCACCAGTAAACCCTGGAAATAATCCCCAAATCACTAAAAAATCAATAGCGAGACAGAGCATGTAGGAGCTTGATTAAATAGTTATTGAGAAACAAAACATAGACACACATGATTACTTGTCTACTTTTTGTTCTTTAATTAACAGAACTAAAAACATTTATCAGACAGTCCTCTCTTGACAAAAGTGATTACCGCAATTAGCATCCTTTCCAACCCCACGGTAGCAGTAAAGAACAAATCATAAGTACTTTTTCAATTACTGCCGAAGGATTCCCAATGGTTGGATGTACAACTATTCAATATTTAGCAGGGGCCGAATCTACCTTGGCTGTATGTACATGAGCACGGGAAACAAAGATAAAAGTAAGAACAAAGGATTTTGTACTTGTTAAAAGTAAGAACGAAGCATGTACAAGCACATACAACGACGGACATACATCCACCCGTTCACGATGCCCGCCAGCGTAAGGCATCAAAGAGATAGACGAGAGAGACATACCTATGACAGTGCCGAGGTAGTGAGGAAGGAATTCTCCTTGACGCCTCATACCGGAATTTCATCAAGCACCTATCAGTCTTTTTGATTCTTGAATCGTTTTTGGGAAATAAGTGGATACCCAGGGGGTATATACCCATGGATCTAGGGACTGTCAGATGCGGATGAATAGTTTTGAACGGCCGGGAACTAAGCATCTCTTAAGTTCGTCCAATTCGTTTTTCCTTGATCATGTTATTTTGTTATGCTTTTTTGTCTGTTAGTTTTCACTTTCTCATTTGCCAATTTTCGTCTTGCACTATAAGACCTGCGAAGCAGTGCAAAATCATATTAGCGGAAGCATCAAGGTTTTGTCAGAGGAAGGTAATTCTTACGTGCCTCCATGTCTGTAGCAAAAAAAAATGGACCAATGCCTTCTATACTTAGATTTGCTAAAGTAGTAATTAGATTGGCTTACTGTCAGAAATCAGACAGATAAATTACACCAAATGATTTCCATTGCTTGAAAGAGCAATAGTTTTTTCCTCTCTCTTAATCATTGAGCCAATTTAAGACTCCAAGTACTACTTAAGCCATAAATTATAATTTTAACTTCAAGAACTACTTCCATTTGTGAGAAATATATCTAGCTAGGAACCGGAAGAAATTAGTTTTAACAGAATCAGTCATATGAGTAGGAAAACAAATTAATTAGGAACTGATCAAGAATTTGTATGCTATCATCATGCTACCTTACAGCTACCAATTAGTACGATGACCATGTAGGTTTTGTGCCCCAACAGGTGCATCCAGGAGATACCCACGCAAGAACTTTCTCATATCTCTTAACCATCGACTTCACCAGGCTAGTTGCTGCTCCTAGAAAGTGCAGCGATTGATCAATAGGTGTTGGCCTGATTGGAAACAGGACAACGCGTCACATACCTGAGATCAGCCATGTATAGCTGTGTCCGGCCGGATCGTGCAAATTTGGGCTGCTGCCGCCGCGCCGCCGCGTTGCAGTATCACCAGGAGGAGGAGGATATGAAGGGCATGGGATCGATAGAAAGTGGGCTTGGACAGAAGCTGAGACAGTGGCCGATGACAGAACTGGAGGCAGCGTGGAGCGATTTTCTGATTGACCGCCAGGACAGAGATAGTTCCGTCAAGGGAGAGGAGTCCTGCGCCTTGGAGAGTTTGAGGCGGCTTATGCCTCACCTGATGCCCTGCCAGGTCCTAGATGTGCTGGTCGGTCGGGTGAGCTCATGTCCTGGCGGAGCTCGAGCACAGGCAGGGCCGAGCGGGCGAGCAGCGGCGGATAGGTGGGATTCGGCGCGGTCGAGCGGCGGCGCACAGTCAGGAGACGGCGTGGAGAAAGCGGCGGCGTGGCCGAACCCTAGGAAGAAGGTGCTTCGTGAGAGAAGAAAGAAGGGATGTTTTTTTTCCAGGGAATGAGGCGACGCGGTGGGAAACGAATGTGTTGGGCTTCGGCCCATTTCAGCGCGAGGGAAGTGCGACAGAGTACGACGAAAACGGACGACGTATTGGGCAGAATAAGGAACATGTTCGTTCTTTTTAAGTAGTGTAGATGTAGAAAAAACGGAGAAGGTTATGGAGTATTTATAGAGGGATCTTTCGTGACAAAGGGGACACGAAATCGAACGAAATCGGGAGATTCTTCCGGCTTCGTTTTAGTACAGAGTTTGTTTCCGATACGAAGTATAGTAGTCTGGACGTTCTGGTGGGACCCGCATCAGGAAAAAGGAAAAGAAAACTAGATGAGAAAAACGAGAACGTGCGTGCCTCCCGTGAGCTGCACGCAGATGCTAGTAGGGCCCTTTGGCCGTGTCGTTCGGCCTGGCCGGCCAGTTTTTTTTTTTATTCCTTTCTCTTTTCCGTTTCCTATTACTAATTTGGCTACAGGTTATAAAGCTGACGCAAATAAATATACTAAAATTTATAAAATACTTCCAGTACAGTATCTGGACATAATGGACACAGCTCCAATCCAGTAAAGCACTTGAATAATTATAGTACGTATATGGATTTAATCAACAAGGAGCAAAACTAGCAATATAAATTACTTTTATGCAAGAAACAAGTAAAATCTTTTCTAAAACTGAAATTTTGACATGGTAATGTGATGCAATGCATGAATTTGAAAATGCACAATTTTTAGGATGTTACAAATCCTCCGCCAAAATATTGGCAGCCCCTCCTTCTCTTGGTGGGTCCCATGTAATTAGTATAACTTTTTGCTACAATCCAACATGCAACAGCGATCCAGCTTTCAATTGTTTACCTTTTTTAAAGCCAGCTTCTGCTAGTTAATAGTACTCCATTAGGAAGCATCCCATAAATAAACTATTGGGAAATTATTTTTATCTTTATTAGGTGTTCCACGTACTGTTTCCTTGGCTTGTAGTGAGCAGCTAAGTAGCTTCGAACTGTAGTACTCCCTTTGTATTATCCAAGCTCATGATATTTTTTTCTTGACTACATTCTTTAAAAACACTTTATTAACTTTTGTATTGATTGAGTTGGAAAAGATTAAAAACTGGGTAATTTAATTTGTCACTGCATGCCAAAACTACTTGGTGCAAACCAAACGGAGGCACTATTCTACCCAAATTTTGGAAGAGCAATGGCTACAATCCAAACAACAAGACCTTACCAAAATTTTGGTCATGCCCTTGGTTTGGTCATACCAAAAATTTGGTAGGGGCTAGCTTGGGCTTAAACCAAACACACCCTAGTTGCCTCAAGGCTTCCTCCTTGCTTGATTTGCCATCAATAGGACCCACGAACTTGTCCATTGGACCTATTTTGTTAGGCTCTGAGGTTGAGCTCCCAACCCATACTTGCTCTCCTGCCGAGCTTGAAATATGCACATCATCTCTAATATCTTGCTCATGTTGCTTCTTTCTCGACTTCATGGTTAGAAACTTCACCGCATCCTAGTATGCTGTAGGAAACTTTTTGGGAGAGAGAGGTTGATGTCTCGCTGGTCTTCAATCCAGCTCGCGGCGGGCCTCACTTCCCCGCCAACCGACGTCAGCGATAGCTTTGCCGTGCCCAAAGAAGACGAGGCAGCCCTATGGGAAAATTTTAAAAGGCCAAACATTTGGAATTGTTTAACATCTACCACCCCATTTTCAATATAGTTTGTGCCACGTTAGCTTGATAGTAGGACCCACACGTTAATTTGTATTAAACTAGCATCAGAGACAATCATTGTTTATATTATGTGTTAGCGCTGAAGTGGTGATTTCTTAAAACCCTAACTTAAGTGGTGGTTTTTTGAGACGCTAGCCGTAATTGTGGTGTTTTTCTTGAAATTTTCTCTATTGCAATGTAAGAAAGAAAAACACGGAGCCAAGATGCACAAAGTAAGTTCTCGTTGACATGCGGGAGCTCCGGAATGACCATTGGGTGCAATGATAAAGTTTCAATTTATCTTACATTAAATTTTTGTGCTTCATCATTCGTATGATCATTATGAAGTATCGAGTAATACCCTAATTATTTTTGTTTGTGATTTTAATTTTACATTATAATGACATCATCTTATGATTATCTTGCATGTTTTTGACATGCTTTTTCTAAACTCTATTAAATTTTGCAGACCCTATTTTGTTTCACTATTTTATTCTAGGGTTTATAAAGCTCTCTTTCCTTTTCATCTTAAAAAATAGTGATATTTTTTTTTGGATATGTTGAGTTTTTTTTGAATCTATCAAGATTTTTTTTCAAAAATAAAAGATATTTCCCCTTTGTTTATCCCTATTTCCCTAAACCCCTTTGCTTTCTTCCTTTGTTTCGTTGTAAATCAACGGAAATACTTTCGTACTTACATGCATGTGAGCAGATGTTTCCGCCATTGTCCATTGTGTTTTGAGATTCAGATAAAAATAAAAGAGAGAAAGGAATCTCTTCACCTACCATGGTTAGCATGAATCTTGATAAATAGACGAGCGGTGACGAAAACGGCCACACCCACGCATGTGCTAGCTTACTTCCTGATCTCATGGGTGAGTACTAATTAGTGTATCACTTCTCATGTTATCTGTGTTACCATCGTAGTTTTGTTTTATTTCTTAGAAAAAAATATCCATAGTCTTCTACTGTCCTTGAATTAGTGCTCCGCTCTCCGGATTAATTTTCCTAATAGCATGAAATGATTGATTTGTGTGTTTAGTTTTGTTCTATTTCTTAGAAAAAAATATCCATAGTCTTCTACTGTCCTTGAATTAGTGCTCCGCTCTCCGGATTAATTTTCCTAATAGCATGAAATGATTGATTTGTGTGTTTAGTGTTATGGACCTTTGTTTTAATATCTGTCATGGTACAACATGTGTTGATGTCTTAATAGCGTGAAACCTCTGAATGTAGTTCAAGATACATTGTCAACCGAGAAGTATTGAAGCTTACTTTTCAGAGCTCTGTTGATATGGAGCCATTTTGTTGTCAGGCTTGCATAATTTAGCTAACATAATTGTCCATCATGCACGCCAGTAGAACGAAATGTATGCAGTTAGTTAATTTACAGCCTTGTGGAAAATTTTCTATTAGCTACACCTTGTCAACAACCATTGATACTTTAGAACTGAGATATATTATTGTGTTTTTGTAGGTATCATTTACGTGCTATACGAAAGAGAAGTTAAAGAAGGATGGAGGCACACAACGGGAAGTCGGTGATGTGATTACTTGTGGTGGAGATGCATTATGTGTAGTATTTGTAGTGAACACATGGATGATCTTAACAGGCTAACATAAGCTTCTTTCTTTCTTGTTGCCTCTTTTCTTTCTCATTACTGATTCAAGTATAAAATATGAAACGTTCTGTATATACTTTGTTAGCGCTACAAAGTTAACAAATAACTTGGGGCTTGTATCTGTGTCAAATGAGTCTGTCTTATTTGGCACAACAAGGTAATGTCTTCCCTCAAATGTGCTGCTGGACATAGCATGAAGAATCAATTCAATTTTTTCTTCTAATTTACAAGATTAAAAGCAAGAGTATGAATATTTGACAATGTGAGAGATATCCAATCCAGAGGCTAGCTAAAAGGTGTTGCGAGACTGCAACAGCTAAAAGGAGCAGAGAGTGATTGGTGGCGCTCAGACCAAGTGGTAAAAAAACACTCCTGCACTCCATTATTCATGACAGTTTTTTATTTACAAGATTTACAATGTTTGGCATTTTGGATGCCCCGGATTGTTGGGTGTAGAACTAAGAAGAATGATCAAGGGTGAACACATGTCTAGCTCGTTCTTAAAGGTGTTTCATTTTCCCAAGACAAATTTTGACGGTTATAGATTTTGTGTTTACTGAACACCCCTTTTCTATGCTTGTTTTATTATACAGCCAGGAGGCATAAGAGATCCATATTCCTACTATAAAATGTAGCCATTTAGATTTCTCATAGTTGTACAGAGTTTGTCAGCTTGGTTTATGATGACCCACAAGTATAGGGGGTGTATCGTAGTATCTTCGATAAGTAAGAATGTCGATCCCAACGAGGAGCAGAAGGTGTTGACAAGCAGTTTCGACGAAGGATTCACTGTAAATGCTCACAGACAAGTATTCAGGGGGTTTTGATGTAGCAGATGAATTAAGTACAAGTAAGTAAAGTGCGAGAATAATAATTGCAGCGAGTGGCCCAATCCTTTTTAGAACAAAGGACAAGCCGGTTTGTTTACTTATAATGACCAAACGTTCTCGAGGACACACGGGATTTTAGTCTAGTGCTTTCACTACATACGGCTAATTAATCTTCATTGTTTTGATAAGTGTTGTGTGGGTGAACCTATGCTAATGTACCGCCCTTCCTAGGACTAATACATACTTGTGATTATACCCCCTGCAAGCATCCACAACTACAAGAAAGTAATTAAGATAAATCTAACCACAGCCTTAAACTCTGAGATCCTGCTATCCCTCCTGCATCGATATACCAACGGGGGTTTAGGTTTCTGTCACTCCGGCAACCCCGCAATTGGCAAACGAGTACAAGATGCATTCCCCTAGGCCCATAAAGGTGAAGTGTCGTGTAGTCGACGTTCACACGACTCCACTAGAAGAATAACACCACAACTTAAATATCATAACATTGAATATTACTCAACCATACTTCACTACTAACATTTAGACTTCACCCATGTCCTCAAGAACTAAACGAACTACTCACGAGACATCATATGGAACATGATCAGAGGTGATATGATGATGAATAACAATCTGAACATAAACCTTGGTCCAACGGTTTCACTCAATAGCATCAATAACAAGTAGAAATCAACACCGGGAGAGTTTCCCCTATCAAACAATCAAGATCAAACCCAAATTGTTACAGCGGTGACGATGTGCAGCGGTGGAGACGGCGGTGATGATGATGGAGATGAAGGAGATATGCCCTAGAGGCAATAATAAAGTGGTTATTATTTATATCTTTATGTTTATGATAAATGTTTATATATCATGCTAGAATTGTATTAACCGAAACATTAGTACATGTGTGATATGTAGACAAACAAGAAGTCCCTAGTATGCCTCTTAAACTAGCTTGTTGATTAATGGATGATTAGTTTCATAATCATGAACATTGGATGTTATTAATAACAAGGTTATGTCATTGTGTGAATGATGTAATGGACACACCCAATTAAGCGTAGCATAAGATCTCGTCATTAAGTTATTTGCTATAAGCTTTCGATACATAGTTACCTAGTCCTTATGACCATGAGATCATGTAAATCACTTATACCGGAAAGGTACTTTGATTACACCAAACACCACTGCGTAAATGGGTGGCTATAAAGGTGGGATTAAGTATCCGGAAAGTATGAGTTGAGGCATATGGATCAACAGTGGGATTTGTCCATCCCGATGACGGATAGATATACTCTGGGCCCTCTCGGTGGAATGTCGTCTAATGTCTTGCAAGCATATGAATGAGTTCATAAGAGACCACATACCACGGTACGAGTAAAGAGTACTTGTCAGGAGACGAGGTTGAACAAGGTATAGAGTGATACCGAAGATCAAACCTCGGACAAGTAAAATATCGTGAGACAAAGGGAATTGGTAATGTATATGAATGGTTCATTCGATCACTAAAGTCATCGTTGAATATGTGGGAGCCATTATGGATCTCCAGATCCCGCTATTGGTTATTGGTCGGAGTGAGTACTCAACCATGTCCGCATAGTTCTCGAACCGTAGGGTGACACACTTAAAGTTGGATGTTGAAATGGTAGTACTTGAATATGGAATGGAGTTCGAATATTTGTTCGGAGTCCCGGATGAGATCCCGGACATCACGAGGAGTTCCGGAATGGTCCGGAGAATAAGATTTATATATAGGATGTCATTTTATGTGAATTAAAATGTCGCGGAAGGTTCTAGAAGGTTCTAGAAAAGTCCGGAAGAAACCACCAAGGAAGGTGGAGTCCACATGGGACTCCACCTCCATGGCCGGCCAGCCCTAGGTGGGGAGGAGTCCCAAGTGGACTCCCCCATAGGGGGCCGGCCACCCCCCACATGGGAGGTGGAAATCCCACCTTTGGGTGGGAGTCCTAGTTGGGCTAGGTTTCCCCCTCTTATGGAAGGTTTTTTGTTCGGGTCTTATTCGAAGACTTGGACACCAACACTTGGGGATCCACCTATATAATGAGGGGCCAAGGGAGGGGGCCGGCCACCCCAAGACCACAAGCTGGCCGCCCCCCTAGAGTGGCCGGCCACCCCCTCCCAAACCCTAGCCGCCCCCCTCTCCTCCATATCTCCCGCGTAGCTTAGCGAAGCTCCGCCGGACTTCTTCACCGCCACCGACACCACGCCGTCGTGCTGTCGGATTCAAGAGGAGCTACTACTTCCGCTGCCCGCTGGAACGGGGAGGTGGACGTCGTCTTCATCAACAACCGAACGTGTGACCGAGTACGGAGGTGCTGCCCGTTCGTGGCGCCGGAACCGATCGTGATCAAGATCTTCTATGCGCTTTTGCAAGCGGCAAGTGATCGTCTACCGCAGCAACAAGAGCCTCATCTTGTAGGCTTTGGAATCTCTTCAAGGGTGAGACTCGATACCCCCTCGTTGCTACCGTCTTCTAGATTGCATCTTGGCTTGGATTGCGTGTTCGCGGTAGGAAATTTTTTGTTTTCTATGCAACGTTATCCTACAGGAGATGATGATGATGGTGATGGAGATGATGTCCAGCTCGATGACGGTGACGATGGCGTCGATTTCCCCCTCCGGGAGGGAATTTCCCCGGCGGATCTCAGCCTGCCGGAGAGCTCTTTTCTCTCTAGTGTTCTCCGCCCCGCAGAGGCGGCTGTAACCCTTCGCGACTTACTCCCTGGACGAAGAAATACGAGAAGGAGAGGAGACCAGAGGGGGCTGTGGGCCCCCTCCCCACAAGGCGGCGCGGCCAGGGCAGGGCCCGCGCCGACCTGCGAGGGGGGCCCATGGTGGCCCTCCTCGGCTCCTCCTTCTGGCTCTCGTCATCTTCTGGAAAATAGGATTTTTATATAACTTTCGTCAATTGTTGATCTTCCGAAATATTGCATTCTGACAGCGCTTTTTCCAGCAGAATCCTGACTCCGGTGCGCGATCCTCCAATAATCATGAATCATGCAAAATAGATGAAATAACATAAGTATCATCTCCAAATATGAAATATATCAATGAATAACAGCAAATTATGATATAAAATAGTGATGCAAATTGGACGTATCAACCCCCCCAAGCTTAGACTTCGCTTGTCCCCAAGCGAAACTGAACTCGGTAAACAGGACCACATGTTTATGGAGTGAAGAGTCGATAAATAAAATACGGACAAGAAGCATCATATTCATTCACACAAGACATTCTAGTAAACAACTTCCTCATATAATTCAACTTGGAACAAGTATAAGGTAATCACAAATAAAGGTGCACAAGAAATCATAGTTGGTGATGGCAAACTTCGTTCTTGGTCAGAGAACAATTAACAGGTTATACTTATCTTATCGAGCAGCGCTCTCATGTTAAAGTTTATATGGCACAACTTGCATACTCAATCATAATACTTTCCTCATAATCATTGATAACTTTCAAAGCTATATTCATTCAGATAAAACTTGTACTAAACAGGGAAGAGTAAAAGACATGATGAAGTAAATCACAATGTAGATGGTTTGATCACAACAACTCAAATGCTTGCTTAAGATGGAGGGAAATAGGTTTACTGACTCAACATAAAGTAAAAGATAGGCCCTTCGCAGAGGGAAGCAGGGATTAAATCATGTGCTAGAGCTTTTCAATTTTGAAATCATATAAAGAGAATGAAAGTAACATTTTGAGAGGTGTTTGTTGTTGTCAACGACTGGTAGCGGGTACTCTAACCCCCTTGCCAGACAAACCTTCAAAGAGCGGCTCCCATTTTATTTTTATTTTTGTGTGGCACTCCTTCCAACCTTTCTTTCACAAACCATGGCTAACCGAATCCTCGGGTGCCTGCCAACAATCTCATACCATGAAGGAGTGCCTTTTTATTTTAGTTTTATTATGATGACACTCCTCCCCACCTTTGCTTTCTCAAGCCATGGCTAACCGAATCCTTCGGGTGCCGTCCAACAATCACATACCATGGAGGAGTGTCTATTTAGGTTAATTAATTTGGGACTGGGAATCCCATTGCCAGCTCTTTTTGCAAAATTATTGGATAAGCGGATGAAGCCACTAGTCCATTGATGAAAGTTGCCCAACAAGGTTGAAAGATAAAACACCACATACTTCCTCATGAGCTATAAAACATTGACACAAATAAGAGATAATAAATTTTGAATTATTTAAAGGTAGCACACGAAGTATTTACTTGGAATGGCAGAAAATACCATGTAGTAGGTAGTTATGGTGGACACAAATGGCATAGGTTTGGGTTGAGGTTTGGATGCACGAGAAGTATTCCCTCTCAGTACAGGTCTTTGGCTAGCAAGGTTAATTAGCAAGCATAAGAGTCGAGGGAAACAAACAAATATACATGTGATAGAAACAATCATGCATCTTCCTTGCAAGCACAAACAATTTTACCTTCAGAATAATAAGCTATGAGCTAGCAAGAAAGAAAGATAATGAAACAACATATCTACATGTATTTCTCTTTTCTACTTAAACCTCAAAGTGTTATTGCTATTGACCAATGCTAAGTTTGCCAAAACAAAATAGATTTATTCAATGCTCCCAGAGTGATACCAATACTAATAACAAGATTAATCATAAAATAAGGATTGCAAACTAAAATAAGATGTGCAATATGTAAATGATAAGACTTCTCATTAATATTCCATAACGAAAACTCACACCAAGGGATACATAGACAACCAACTAAAGGAGAGATACTTCCACACTGCAACCCATCTTATATGATAACTTCCCTACTCATGATATGACACTACTTGATAGTAAAAAAGTAAAAGGTAGTGATGATGTGATACCGCGGCACTCCCCCAAGCTTGGAACAAACCAAGGGGATGCCAATACCGATGATGAATTACTCCTTCGGTGATGGTGGTGATGAATTCCTCCCGCGCTTCTTACAGATCTCCTTCAGCTTCAGTTTCTCAGTTTGGCAATTCTGCACTAAGACTCGAAGAGATTCATTGTTATCTGAAGTTGGCGGTGGCGACCTTGTGATGGGAATCGAGTAATATTCCAGCATTCTACGGAGTCGGTAATTCTCCTCCTGGAGTATCTCCACTTCTCTTCTTAGAGCCCGGTATTGATCACAAAACTCATCGGTAGTCTGTAGAGCTTCTTCCAACACAGGGAAAGAGTCGAGGCTAAGAGCAGGTGGTAAGGGTCCCTGCAAGTTATGAGAAAAAGAACGTCGAGTGTCAACAGATCTGATGCGTGTGGTTGGCACGTCCGTTGGGAACCCCAAGAGGAAGGTGTGATGCGCACAGCGGCAAGTTTCCCTCAGTAAGAAACCAAGGTTTAATCGGACCAGTAGGAGTCAAGAAGCACGTTGAAGGTTGATGGCGGCGAGATGTAGTGCGGCGCAACACCAGTGATTCCGGCGCCAACGTGGAACCTGCACAACACAACCAAAATACTTTGCCCCAACGAAACAGTGAGGTTGTCAATCTCACCGGCTTGCTGTAACAAAGAGTTAACCGTATTGTGTGGAAGATGATTGTTTGCAAAAACAAGAGAACAAGATTGCAAGAGATTGTATTTCAGTAAAGAGAATTGGACCGGGGTCCACAGTTCACTAGAGGTGTCTCTCCCATAAGACGAACAGCATGTTGGGTGAACAAATTACAGTTGGGCAATTGACAAATAAAGAGAGCATGACCATGCACATACATATCATGATGAGTATAGTGAGATTTAATTGGGCATTACGACAAAGTACATAGACCGCCATCCAACTGCATCTATGCCTAAAAAGTCCACCTTCAAAGTTATCATCCGAACCCTCCGGTATTAAGTTGCAAAGCAACAGACAATTGCATTAAGTATGGTGCGTAATGTAACTAGTGACTACATCCTTGAACATAGCACTAATGTTTTATCCCTAGTGGCAACAGACAACACAACCTTAGAACTTTCTGTCATCTTTGTCCCGGTGTTAATGCAGGCATGAACCCACTATCGAGCATAAGTACTCCCTCTTGGAGTTACAAGCATCTACTTGGCCAGAGCATCTACTAGTAACGGAAAGCATGCAAGATCATAAACAACACATAGATATAACTTTGATAATCAACATAACAAGTATTCTCTATTCATCGGATCCCAACAAACGCAACATATAGAATTATGATAGATGATCTTGATCATTTAGGCAGCTCACAAGATCCGACAATGATAGCACAATGGGGAGAAGACAACCATCTAGCTACTGCTATGGACCCATAGTCCAGGGGTAGACTACTCACACATCACTCCGGAGGCGACCATGGCGGCGTAGAGTCCTCCGGGAGATGATTCCCCTCTCCGGCAGGGTGCCGGAGGCGATCTCCTGGATCCCCCGAGATGGGATCGGCGGCGGCGGCGTCTCTGGAAGGTTTTCCGTATCGTGGTTCTCGATGCTGGGGTTTTCGTCACGGAGACTTTTTATAGGCGAAAGGGCAGGTCAAGAGGCGGCACGGGGGCCCCACACCACAGGGCCGCGCGGCCACGCGGGGGGCCGCGCCGCCCTATAGTGTGGCCCCTCCGTGGCCCCTCTTCGTCTCTCCTTCGGACTTCTGGAAGCTTCGTGAGAAAATAGGCCCCTGGGCTTTGATTTCGTCCAATTCCGAGAATATTTCCTTACTAGGATTTCTGAAACCAAAAACAGCAGAAAATAGCAACTGGCACTTCGGCATCTTGTTAATAGGTTAGTTCCAGAAAATGCACGAATATGACATAAAGTGTGCATAAAACATGTAGATAACATCAATAATGTGGCATGGAACATAAGAAATTATCGATACGTCGGAGACGTATCAGCATCCCCAAGCTTAGTTCTGCTCGTCCCGAGCGAGGTAAAACGATAACACGATAATTTCTCGGAGTGACATGCCATCATAATCTTGATCATACTATTTGTAAAGCATATGTAGTGAATGCAGCGATCAAAACAATGTATATGACATGAGTAAAAAGTGAATCATAAAGCAAAGACTTTTCATGAATAGCACTTCAAGACAAGCATCAATAAGTCTTGCATAAGAGTTAACTCATAAAGCAATAATTCAAAGTAAAAGCATTGAAGCAACACAAAAGAAGATTAAGTTTCAGCGGTTGCTTTCAACTTGTAACATGTATATCTCATGGATATTGTCAACATAGAGTAATATAATAAGTGCAATAAGCAAGTATGTAGGAATCAATGCATAGTTCACACAAGTGTTTGCTTCTTGAGGTGGAGAGAAATAGGTGAACTGACTCAACATTGAAAGTAAAAGAATGGTCCTCATAGAGGAAAAGCATCGATTGCTATATTTGTGCTAGAGCTTTGATTTTGAAAACATGAAACAATTTTGTCAACGGTAGTAATAAAGCATATGCATCATGTAAATTATATCTTATAAGTTGCAAGCCTCATGCATAGTGTACCAATAGTGCCCGCACCTTGTCCTAATTAGCTTGGACTACCTGGATTATCACCGCAATACATATGCTTTAACCAAGTATCACAAAGGGGTACCTCTATGCACTTTGTACAAAGGTCTAAGGAGAAAGCTCGCATTTGGATTTCTCGCTTTTGATTATTCTCAACTTAGACATCCATACCGGGACAACATAGACAACAGATAATGGACTCCTCTTTTAATGCTTAAGCATTCAACAACCATTAATTCTTTTCTCATTAGAGATTTGAGGATGTTTGTCCAAAACTGAAACTTCCACCATGGATCATGGCTTTAGTTAGCGGCCCAATGTTCTTCTCTCACAATATGCATGCTCAAACCATTCAACTCAGTGTAGATCGCCCTTACTTCAGACAAGACGAACATGCATAGCAACTCACATGAAATTCAACCAATGAATAGTTGATGGCGTCCCCAGTAAACATGGTTATCGCACAACAAGCAACTTAATAAGAGATAAAGTGCATAATTACATATTCAATACCACAATAGTTTTTAAGCTATTTGTCCCATGAGCTATATATTGCAAAGGTGAATGATGGAATTTTAAAGGTAGCACTCAAGCAATTTACTTTGGAATGGCGGAAAATACCATGTAGTAGGTAGGTATGGTGGACACAAATGGCATAGTGGTTGGCTCAAGTATTTTGGATGCATGAGAAGTATTCCCTCTCGATACAAGGTTTAGGCTAGCAAGGCTTATTTGAAACAAACACAAGGATGAACCGGTGCAGCAAAACTCACATAAAAGACATATTGAAAACATTATAAGACTCTACACCGTCTTCCTTGTTGTTCAAACTCAATACTAGAAATTATCTAGACCTTAGAGAAACCAAATATGCAAACCAAATTTTAGCATGCTCTATGTATTTCTTCATTAATGGGTGCAAAGCATATGATGCAAGAGCTTAAACATGAGCACAACAATTGCCAAGTATCACATTACCCAAGACATTTATAGCAATTACTACATGTATCATTTTCCAATTCCAACCATATAACAATTTAACGAAGGAGAAACTTCGCCATGAATACTATGAGTAGAAACCAAGGACATACTTGTCCATATGCTACAGCGGAGCGTGTCTCTCTCCCATAAAGTGAATGCTAGGATCCATTTTATTCAAACAAAACAAAAACAAAAACAAACCGACGCTCCAAGAAAAAGCACATAAGATGTGATGGAATAAAAATATAGTTTCGGGGGAGGAACCTGATAATGTTGTCGATGAAGAAGGGGATGCCTTGGGCATCCCCAAGCTTAGACGCTTGAGTCTTCTTGATATATGCAGGGGTGAACCACCGGGGCATCCCCAAGCTTAGAGCTTTCACTCTCCTTGATCATGTTGCATCATACTCCTCTCTTGATCCTTGAAAACTTCCTCCACACCAAACTCGAAACAACTCATTAGAGGGTTAGTGCACAATATAAATTGACATATTCAGAGGTGACACAATCATTCTTAACACTTCTGGACATTGCATAATGCTACTGGACATTAGTGGATCAAAGAAATTCATCCAACATAGCGAAAGAGGCAATGCGAAATAAAAGGCAGAATCTGTCAAAACAGAACAGTTCGTATTGACGAATTTTAAAATGGCACCAGACTTGCTCAGATGAAAATGCTCAAATTGAATGAAAGTTGCGTACATATCTGAGGATCATGCACGTAAATTGGCTTAATTTTCTGAGCTACCTACAGGGAGGTGGACCCAGATTCGTGACAGCAAAGAAATCTGGAACTGCGCAGTAATCCAAATCTAGTACTTACTTTTCTATCAACGGCTTAACTTGGCACAACAAAACACAAAACTAAGATAAGGAGAGGTTGCTACAGTAGTAAACAACTTCCAAGACACAAAATAAAAACAAGGTACTGTAATAAAATAACACATGGGTTATCTCCCAAGAAGTTCTTTCTTTATAGCCATTAAGATGGGCTCAGCAGTTTTAATGATGCACTCGCAAGAAATAGTATTTGGAGCAAAAGAGAGCATCAAGAGGCAAATTCAAAACACATTTAAGTCTAAAATGCTTCCTATGCATAGGAATCTTGTAAATAAACAAGTTCATGAAGAGCAAAGTAACAAGCATAGGAAGATAAAACAAGTGTAGCTTCAAAAAAATTAGCACATAGAGAGGTGTTTTAGTAACATGAAAATTTCTACAACCATATTTTCCTCTCTCATAATAATTTTCAGTAGCATCATGAGTAAACTCAACAATGTAACTATCACATAAAGCATTCTTATCATGAGTCTCATGCATAAAATTATTACTCTCTGCGTAAGCATAATCAATTTTATTAGTTGTAGTGGGAGCAAATTCAACAAAGTGGCTATCATCATATATAGGAGGCATATTGTAATCATAAAAGAAAATTTTATCCTCAATGCTTGGGGGACTAAAAAGATCATGCTCATCAGAGCCAGCTTCCCCAAGCTTAGAATTTTCCATAGCATTAGCAACAATGGTGTTCAAAGCATCCATAGTAATAACATTCCCATTAGCATGCATATAAAGTTCCATGGGTTTTTTAATTCTCTCTTCAAACACATCATGTCCTAATTCAAGATAAAGTTCATAAAGATCTCTCATATTTTTGTTGTTTTCCATTATGCTTAACTAGTGAAATAAAAACATGCATGATATTAAGTAAAGTAAAACAAGTAACTATTTTTTTTTTTGTGTTTTTGATATAGCAAACAAGATAGCAAGTAAAGTAAAACTAGCAACTAATTTTTTTGTATTTTGATTTAGTGCAGCAAACAAAGTAGTAAATAAAACTAAGCAAGACAAAAACAAAGTAAAGAGATTGAGAAGTGGAGACTCCCCTTGCAGCGTGTCTTGATTTCCCCGGCAACGGCGCCAGAAATTTGCTTGATGCGTTTGGTTGGCATGTCCGTTGGGAACCCCAAGAGGAAGGTGTGATGCGCACAGCGGCAAGTTTCCCTCAGTAAGAAACCAAGGTTTAATCGGACCAGTAGGAGTCAAGAAGCACGTTGAAGGTTGATGGCGGCGAGATGTAGTGCGGCGCAACACCAGTGATTCCGGCGCCAACGTGGAACCTGCACAACACAACCAAAATACTTTGCCCCAACGAAACAGTGAGGTTGTCAATCTCACCGGCTTGCTGTAACAAAGAGTTAACCGTATTGTGTGGAAGATGATTGTTTGCAGAAAACAGTAGAACAGTATTGCAGTAGATTGTATTTCAGTAAAGAGAATTGGACCGGGGTCCACAGTTCACTAGAGGTGTCTCTCCCATAAGACGAACAGCATGTTGGGTGAACAAATTACAGTTGGGCAATTGACAAATAAAGAGAGCATGACCATGCACATACATATCATGATGAGTATAGTGAGATTTAATTGGGCATTACGACAAAGTACATAGACCGCCATCCAACTGCATCTATGCCTAAAAAGTCCACCTTCAGGTTATCATCTGAACCCCCTCCAGTATTAAGTTGCAAAGCAACAGACAATTGCATTAAGTATGGTGCGTAATGTAACTAGTGACTACATCCTTGAACATAGCACTAATGTTTTATCCCTAGTGGCAACAGCACAACACAACCTTAGAACTTTTACATCCTTTGTCCCGGTGTTAATGCAGGCATGAACCCACTATCGAGCATAAGTACTCCCTCTTGGAGTTACAAGCATCTACTTGGCCAGAGCATCTACTAGTAACGGAAAGCATGCAAGATCATAAACAACACATAGATATAACTTTGATAATCAACATAACAAGTATTCTCTATTCATCGGATCCCAACAAACGCAACATATAGAATTACAGATAGATGATCTTGATCATGTTAGGCAGCTCACAAGATCCGACAATGATAGCACAATGGGGAGAAGACAACCATCTAGCTACTGCTATGGACCCATAGTCCAGGGGTAGACTACTCACACATCACTCCGGAGGCGACCATGGCGGCGTAGAGTCCTCCGGGAGATGATTCCCCTCTCCGGCAGGGTGCCGGAGGCGATCTCCTGGATCCCCCGAGATGGGATCGGCGGCGGCGGCGTCTCTGGAAGGTTTTCCGTATCGTGGTTCTCGATGCTGGGGTTTCGTCACGGAGACTTTTTATAGGCGAAAGGGCAGGTCAAGAGGCGGCACGGGGGCCCCACACCACAGGGCCGCGCGGCCAAGGGGGCCGCGCCGCCTATAGTGTGGCCCCTCCGTGGCCCCTCTTCGTCTCTCCTTCGGACTTCTGGAAGCTTCGTGAGAAAATAGGCCCACTGGGCTTTGATTTCGTCCAATTCCGAGAATATTTCCTTACTAGGATTTCTGAAACCAAAAACAGAAAACAAAGAATCGGCACTTCGGCATCTTGTTAATAGGTTAGTTCCAGAAAATGCACGAATATGACATAAAGTGTGCATAAAACATGTAGATAACATCAATAATGTGGCATGGAACATAAGAAATTATCGATACGTCGGAGACGTATCAAGATCCCACCAAGATTTGCTTACTCCCAACGGCTTGTTGCTCTTGTTTTGATGACACCCTTTTCACTTCTTCCTCCGAAAGCCCCTTGCCCTTGTTGTTGGAGGCCATGGTGCTCCTAGATTGAGAACAAATCCTGGCAGAAACAGCTCGAAACAAAACACGTTGAGAAAACGATATACGGACCTCCAGGGGTCCGGGGGATTATATAGCAGGAATTTTCACGACAAAAGGAAAGTACCAGGTCGAACCAGAGTCGGAGAGGGGCGACGAGGCGGCCAGCTCATAGGGCGGCGCGGCCTGGCTGGGGCCCACGCCGGCCTATGAGGGCACTCCCTCGTGCGTCTCCTCCACTCCGTTTCGATCTCGTAATTTTTATATTTTCCAAAAACAGCAAAAACATTGTTCGGAAAGTAAATTGCGAACTTTTTATTACCAGTACTGTTACCTATTCAAAGTCGAGTTCTGGCGGACTATCAATTTGTCCTTTGATGAAAGCCTCCGGTGTTTCCACTCGAATAACATCAACATCTACATTATAAGAATCACCTGAGATATAATGCTTGAGTCTTTGTCCATTCACCACTTGTGTGGCATTGCCTTGGAGAGAGCTAATTTTAATTGCTCCTGAACGATACACCTCCTCAACAACATATGGTCCTTCCCATTTCGAGAGTAATTTCCCTGCAAAGAATCTGAGACGAGACCGATACAATAGGACTTTATCCCCAATATTAAATTCTCTTTTGATAATCCTTCTATCATGCCATTTTTTAACTTTCTATTTAAAGAGTTTAGCATTTTCATAAGCTTCACTTCTCCATTCATCTAGAGAACTCAATTGTAGCAATCTTTTCTTACCGGCTAGTTTAGGATCTTTATTTAATTCTCTTACAGCCCAATAAGCTTTGTGCTTTAGTTCTAAAGGTAAATGACAAGCTTTTCCATAAACCATTTTATAAGGTGACATACCCATGGAATTTTTATAAGCAGTTCTATAAGCCCATAGTGCTTCCTTTAATTTACTAGCCCAATTCTTTCTAGTTTTATTAACAGTCTTTTGCAAGATAGATTTAATTTCTCTATTTGATAATTCTACTTGCCCACTAGTTTGAGGATGATAAGCGAAAGCAATTCTATGATTAATACCATATTTAGCAAGAGTTTTTCTAAAACCACCATGAATAAAATGAGAACCTCCATCAGTCATAATATATCTAGGAACTCCAAATCTAGGAAAAATAATATCTAAAAGCATTCTTAAAGAGGTCTCACCATCAGCACTTTTTGTAGGTATGGCTTCCACCCATTTAGTAACATAATCAACAGCAACAAGTATATGAGTGTTACCTTCTGAAGAGGGAAAAGGTCCCATGAAGTCAAATCCCCAACAATCGAACGGTTCAATAACAAGAGTATAATTCATAGGCATTTCATTGCGTCTGGAGATATTACCAACCCTTTGACATTCATCACAAGATAAAATAAACTTCCTTGCATCTTTGAAGAGAGTTGGCCAATAAAAACCTGAATGTAGAACCTTTTGCGCGGTTCTATCTCCGGCGTGATGTCCTCCATAAGCACTACCATGACATTTACTCAATATCTCTTGCTGTTCATATTCGGGAACACATCTTCGCAGAATACCATCCACTCCTTCTTTATATAAGTGTGGGTCATCCCAGAAATAATGCCTTAAGTCATAAAAGAATTTCCTCCTTTGCTGAGCTGAAAAGGTTGGAGGCAAGTACTTGGAAACAATAAAGTTAGCATAATAAGCATACCAAGGACTGTCTCGCGAGCTCACCTTTATTACAGCCAATTGTTCATTTGGAAAACTATCATTAACAGGAACAGGATCATAAGCAATATTTTTAATCTAGACAAATTATCAGCAACAGGATTATCAGCACCTTTCCTATCTACAATATGTAAATCAAATTCTTGCAACAGAAGTACCCATCTAATAAGCCTCGGCTTAGCATCTTTCTTCTGCATTAGGTATCTGATTGCAGCATGATCAGTATGTATAGTAACTTTTGAATCAACAATATAGGATCTAAACTTATCACAAGCAAAGACTACAACTAACAATTCTTTTTCAGTAGTAGCATAATTTCTTTGAGCAGCATCAAGAGTTTTACTAGCATAATGAATAACATTCAATTTTTTATTTACTCGCTGTCCAAGAACAGCACCTACAGCAAAATGTTATCACCAGAATTTGACCGAATCAGAGGTGGGCCGCGATCAAGATGGACTTGAAGAATATGCATGGAAGAAATATGAGAATCGGCCTTTATATGCAAAGTTTGGGCTAGTTGGCCCGTGTATCTGTAATATAGTAGGATACGTGTCGGATTAGTTAGAGTTTGGCTCGTGCACGGTTGGGATTATTCCCACGTTAGAAAGTCTACGAACTATAAATATGTATCTAGGGTTTATGAAATAAACAACAATCACGTTCACCACAAACCAATCTAGGCGCATCACCAACTCCCTTGTCTCGAGGGTTTCTTCCGGGTAAGCATCATGCTGCCTAGATCGCATCTTGCAATCTAGGCAGTACAAGTTTATCCATCGTTCATGCGTTGCTCGTACTGAAGCCTTTTTGATGGCGAGCAACGTAGTTATCTTAGATGTGTTAGGGTTAGCATTGTTCTTCGTATCATATGCTGTCGTAGTGCAACCCTTAGACATCTAGCCGCCCTTACACCTATCTTAGGTGTAGGGGCGGCACCCCGCTTGATCATTATTTAGTAGATCCGATCCGTTATGGTTGCTCCTTGTTCTTCAAGGATTAGTTTAATATCTGCATAGTTAGGCCTTACAAAGGGTTGAAGGATCCAGCGACGTGTAGGGTGTAGTTTGCTAGCCCTAGACAGGATGTTCCGGGGATCAACCTCGTGTTGGTTTTTAGGCCTTGTCTAGGATTGACTTACGAACACCGTACGCGGCCGCGAGGCTCAATCACGAGTAGGATGTTCCGATTATGCGGTGAAAACCCTAAATCGTAGTAGGTCGTTTTAGCTTTATTCTGATCAAGCAGGACCACCATATATTCGTACACCTCGTGCGAATCATGGGTGGATCGGCTCTTTGAGCCGATCTGCAGGACAACCTGAGAGCCGATCGAGGCTCGTATTTAATGTTTACGTGTATGCCATGCAGGAAACTAAGCGAGGCATCTCCATCACCTTCCTGACCAGGTATAGGTCAGGTGGCACGCCCTTGCACCAGCATCGGACGTGCGTGCCGGAGTCTTTGCGGGCCGTCGCTCGGAGGGACCAGGGCCAGCCGCAGCCCTAAGTTGCTCCCGGCTCTCCTGTGTTGCCCGTCGCTGCTCGCCGGTGGGTTTCTGACCGCAACACATTCTGGCACGCCCGGTGGGACAATCTTCGACATCAACCACATCGCCATCTACATCTGAGATGGCGGACGGCACTCCAGTCACGTACGAGGATCTGACCAAGGAGCTCAAGAAGAAGTATGACGAGGTCAAATCAATCCTCGAAGCCGACCTCATCGGCTCTTTTCACAGAACCCGCTCACATGGCATCAGGTGGAAAGGGTTCACACCTGAAGGCGCGCTCGATGGAGTGGACCTGTCCGCCCCGTCAGAAGAACGCACCAGGTCCCTGCGTGAGGAGATCAACTACATGGTGGCTCACTCGCTGCACCGCCATTCTGAGAGCCTGGTGAACACTTTGGAGCATGTCGCTCTTCGGGTGATCCAGGAAATCATGAGGCATCAGTACTCTCCGTCAGGACCAGCTCTCGGGACTTACCAAGGAGAGATGCCACTCCAGTCCCGTCCACCGCTGCCATTCGCATTGGCAGCACCAGAAGTGCCGAATTCACCGGCATACGTCGTCTACAAGATCGGTGGTGACCCTAACGACTACCAGTTCTTGCATGAGGCGCCTAAGGAGATCCCTCACGGTTACACGTGCACATACGTGCCAGACTGCAGTAACTGGGCGCTCACAAGCCAGACTGCAACAGCAGGGACTTCTGGAAAAGCAGGAGGAACTTCAGCGACAGATCTTGAGAAGCAGACGTGGCTAGCTAAGTATGCCACTCCGACAAACCTCCAGAGCCCAGCTCCTGCAGTTGGCTCAGAGATGGAAAAGCAAGCATGGCTGGCTAAGTATGCCACTCCGGCGAATCTTCAGAGTTCGACTCCTGCAGCTAGCACCGCGGATCAAATCAGTACGATCCTGAGAGACCAGTTCGGCATGGTGCCGAAAAGGAGGACAATCGGCTATTCCAAGCCATACCCCAACGAGTACGAGTTGATCCCACTACCACCCAAATATCGGCTCCCTGATTTCTCCAAATTTAATGGATCAGATGGTTCCAGCTCCATCGAACACGTGAGCCGATATTTGGCACAGCTGGGCACGATCTCAGCAGCAGATGAACTGCGTGTGAGGTTCTTCGCACAGTCCCTCATAGGATCGGCTTTCGGGTGGTACACATCGCTGCCACCAGACTCAATCCGGACGTGGAAGCAGTTGGAAGAGCAGTTCCATATGCAGTATCACTCAGAGGCTTCCGAGGCCGGCATTGCCGATCTAGCGCAAGTACGTCAGAAGCGTGGAGAAACTGTGGCAGAATACGTCCAGCGCTTCAGACTTGTTAGGAACCGATGTTATTCGGCTCGTGTGACTGAAAAAGAAGCAGTCGAGTTGGCAGTGGTGGGCCTTGCATCACCAATCAAGGATATGGCCTCCCAAGCAGACTACCCTTCACTGGCGCACATGGTTCAGAAATTATCGTTATATGAACAGCGCCACCCAGACTTGTACCAGGACAAATTCAAGCGTGCGGTAGTCCTGGTTGAGGCAGATGAAGACAAAGGCTCTGCGGGAGATCAAGAGGTAGCAGTGTCTGAATGGACTCGGGGGGCAACCCCCGTGTCCTGCAAATGGGTTAAGCCACCAGGCCCGCCCAGAGGGTTTGATTTCGACGTAACTAAAACTGAGCAAATTTTTGACCTCTTACTTAAGGAGAAGCAGTTGAAGTTACCCGAAGGCCTCAAAATCCCCACGGTACAGGAGCTGAACGGAAAGCCATACTGCAAATGGCATAACTCGTTCTCCCATACCACCAACGACTGCAGGGTGTGGCGTCAGCAGATCCAAATGGCGATAGAACAAGGACGTTTAATTTTCAACCAGTACGCCATGAAGGTCGACACCCACCCCTTCCCCGCCGTTAACATGGTGGAGTGCACTTACCCTGGAGGGTGCCAGGCAGGATTCTCGTTCAACATCAACATGGTAGGACCTGGACACCACTCTGGTAAGGATGGAGACGAGGGCAGCTGCTCTCATAGCAAGGACACAGAGGAAGCCGCTCCACGCGATCGGCTCCGTCACGATGGCAAGCGCTACATCACAGAGGGAGAAGTAAAGAATGTAAGATATCAGCGACCTCTCTCTGATCACCTCCTCAACAAGTATGTAAGTCAGTATGACCAACGCCGACGGTCCAACAACGATGATGAAAGAGATCGTCTGGCTAGGCACGCCAGGAGGCATCGTCGGCATGATCGCGATGAGGAGGAGTACGAGCGCCGTGCCAAGGAAAAGGCAAGGGAGCAAGACGACGAGGATAGGCACTGGGACTGTCCCTTCTTCAGACACTGCTGGGATTCAGGAATGAGCCGATTGCCTACAATCGGCAATTGCCCAGAATGTAAACAGAAGAAGAAGGAGGCAGCTAACGTGTCCGTGTTCCAACGCTTAGGGCCTCTCCCACCTCGGAACAAGCACGCTGAGTCCCCTCGGGTGGAAGATCTCGAGGATTTGGAAGACGATGATGAAGAAGAAGACAGGTACCACCGGCCAAGGTGGTGCCCTGATGGACTCAGCCGTTCCCAAAAACGTAGGGTTCAGCGACTGCGTGGTTTGGAGGAAGCCGAAAGGTTATACCTGCACACGCTAAGGAAGGCGCGGCCCGACCTGGCCGCGAAAATTCAACGAACCCTGGATGAAGAGGGTCGACCACAAAAAATGGAGTGGCGCCCCAAGCAAAGGAAAGCCGATGATGAAACATCGGCTGGCACCAACATGGTGTTCATCCTTCCGACGGAGTTTAGTGCTCCGGGATTAGACGAGGCACCCGTGGCACAACTTGACTGCGGCCCACGGCCAGTTATCTTTGAGAAGCCACGAGAGAGAAGCTACAGACATCTGAAGGCCCTGTACTTGCGAGGTTACATCGATGGGAGGCCTGTCAACAAGATGCTGGTGGACACCGGAGCGGCAGTCAACATTATGCCATACTCCATGCTACGTCAGTTGGGACGCTCTAGCTCGGATCTGATCAAGACCAACGTGACATTGAGTGATTTCAACGGCCAAGCGTCTGACGCGCAAGGTGTTCTGAACGTGGATCTGACCGTAGGAAGGAAAACCATCCCTACGACGTTCTTTATCGTCGACAGCAAGAGCACCTATGCTGTCCTGTTAGGAAGAGATTGGATCCACGCCAACTGTTGCATTACATCCACGATGCACCAATGCGTAATACAGTGGGATGGAGATGAGGTCGAGGTCGTCCCGGCCGATGACTCAGCCGAGATTTCAACGGCTGGCATGAACGCTTGGGAAACAGCAGGCCAAGAGCCACTCTCAGGCATCAATTTGGACGACTGCGAGCGCATTGACGTGACAAAGGATGGGGTTAGGCTGGTCTTATCCACCGGCCTGACCGTATAGCAAGAGCAAATCTATGGACAAACGTGGCGAGGCCGATCCTCGGGATCGGCCCCAAAGATTTATGGAGGAACATTGCAAAACCTTCATTGAGCGATGCAATCAACATGGAGGCCGATTCCAGCAATCGGCCAAAATTATCTTCACCACACATTCTGCCTGTGTTCAACGTCGATCTGATGGGCAGCGGTTCTACGTCGGCTGATGAGAGCCAACATTAGTCCTAACGAAGCCGACGTTCAAACACAGTGCCTTGGCTAACTACAGAGCCGATATCCGCAGTTACCTGGCAGATTCGGCTCGGGGGGCACCTAATCAGATGAACATGTGGGATACATGTGCAGTGGAATATTGGGGGCCGATAGAAAATCGGCCAGTAAAAAAAAATTCTCATGGTATACAGCCGATGCAAGGGCATCGACTTTAGAACTAAGAAACAAAGCCGATGTACAGCCATCGACTCTAGTACAGTTACACAAGATCTACCAGCTGCATGTTCAAAACGTGGATTAGGCCTTCTGCCTCCTCGAGGGAGTGAATAATGAGATCTTCCTCAGCTGCAATGAGCCGATTTTGGTGCCCGAACCTTCTCTTCGAGGACTTCCAACCCTTTGTCCCAGAGCAGTACTGTCAGAAGTCAATTTTGGCATCCAAGGCGGCCTTTTGCTCATTAAGCCGTTGGTGCTTTGTCTACAATATCGGCTTTCAACGGAGGAAGAGGCAATCGGTGGGGGCAAGTTCGGCTGGTTCGGCATGGTGACTGTCTCAGAATTACCTGAGTTCAAAGCCCTTTGTCTGATCTGTGCATCCTCACCAATATTCTCGCCTTGACTGAGGCTCGGGGGGCAGCTGATCTGGTAGATGCTCTGTTTTAGAAGCCGATTGGGGTGTCATCGGCTGATCCTTCGTCGCAACCATCTTCAAAAATGGTGAATTCTTGCAGAAGATGATCACTGGACCTGGTGGGAGGAATTTAAGGGATCTCTTGAAGACTCCACATTATCCACCAGATCTCAAAATCATCAGTTGAAGGATTGAAGAATGGATTGTAAAGGACTGATGCGTTGCTATCGGCTCATTAAGCATTGGCTAAGAGGACAAATTGGCAAAATCAGTATGAGGGGAAATCGGCTAAATTAGCTCAAGGGAAATCGGCAAAATCAAATTGGGGGAAGTTCTTCATTGATAAGCAGGATTTCTTACATAAAGAGCTGATTGCTCTCAAAAGGAAGTACTAGGGGATACATTGCCCCATCTACTACTACTGATCCTATGCTAAGGGTCCTATCTACGGGCCGTTGCTGCCCTCGTCGTCGTCCTCGTCGTCGCCATCGTCGCCGCTGTCGGCGCTGCTCCCGGCGGGCTCGTCGTCGCTGCTCCAGCGGCCGCCGGCCGGGCCCTCGTTGTCCTCATCTTCCTCGTCAGTGTCGTCGTCATCGCTGTCGAAGTCGCTGAGGTTCCCCGGCCAGGGACAGAAGCGTTTGGCCGGCGGTTCGTCAGAGGAGGTGTCGTCTTCCTCCTCCTTCTCCTCCTCCTCCTCCTCCTCCTCGGGGGAGGTGAAGTCGTCACAGGAGAAGCGATCGTCATCGCTCTCCTCCTCCGTTTCCCCGTCGGCGAGGAAGCGGAGGTCACTTTCCCCGTCGGTCGAGGACTTGTCGTCCTCAGACCAGACGGAGAAATCGTGACTGGATTCCTCCCCAGCTGCGATGGTGCGGCGGATGTTCGCCGCGTGGGCCTCCTCCGGGTTCAACTCCGGCATCGGCTCTCGAGAGGAGGAGGATTGGGTGGAAAGACCCGATGAGGCAGAGGAGGAGGAAGACATGGTGGCGCAGGAGGGCTTTTTGGAGTGCTAATGCGAAGGGGATGCGGAAGCGAACTGTTTGGAGCGGTTAAATAAAAGGGGATATAGTGGAAATTCAATACCACAGCAGTTTCCGAGGAAGTGGTGCCTAACAAAGAAAAACTGCCAAGTCATGCGGAGAAGTTGAGAAGGCAAGGCATCATGATGACGGATGCTGCGACGGTTTTCTGCTCTGCCACGACATGACCCGACGAAGAAAAAGCAGAGTGATTTTGGAATTATCAATTCCAAAACCAGGGGGCATGTGTTATCACCAGAATTTGACCGAATCAGAGGTGGGCCGCGATCAAGATGGACTTGAAGAATATGCATGGAAGAAATATGAGAATCGGCCTTTATATGCAAAGTTTGGGCTAGTTGGCCCGTGTATCTGTAATATAGTAGGATACGTGTCGGATTAGTTAGAGTTTGGCTCGTGCACGGTTGGGATTATTCCCACGTTAGAAAGTCTACGGACTATAAATATGTATCTAGGGTTTATGAAATAAACAACAATCACGTTCACCACAAACCAATCTAGGCGCATCGCCAACTCCCTTGTCTCGAGGGTTTCTTCCGGGTAAGCATCATGCTGCCTAGATCGCATCTTGCGATCTAGGCAGTACAAGTTTATCCGTCGTTCATGCGTTGCTCGTACTGAAGCCTTTTTGATGGCGAGCAACGTAGTTATCTTAGATGTGTTAGGGTTAGCATTGTTCTTCGTATCATATGCTGTCGTAGTGCAACCCTTAGACATCTAGCCGCCCTTACACCTATCTTAGGTGTAGGGGCGGCACCCCGCTTGATCATTATTTAGTAGATCCGATCCGTTATGGTTGCTCCTTGTTCTTCAAGGATTAGTTTAATATCTGCATAGTTAGGCCTTACAAAGGGTTGAAGGATCCAGCGACGTGTAGGGTGTAGTTTGCTAGCCCTAGACAGGATGTTCCGGGGATCAACCTCGTGTTGGTTTTTAGGCCTTGTCTAGGATTGACTTACGAACACCGTACGCGGCCGCGAGGCTCAATCACGAGTAGGATGTTCCGATTATGCGGTGAAAACCCTAAATCGTAGTAGGTCGTTTTAGCTTTATTCTGATCAAGTAGGACCACCATATATTCGTACACCTCGTGCGAATCATGGGTGGATCGGCTCTTTGAGCCGATCTGCAGGACAACCTGAGAGCCGATCGAGGCTCGTATTTAATGTTTACGTGTATGCCATGCAGGAAACTAAGCGAGGCATCTCCATCACCTTCCTGACCAGGTATAGGTCAGGTGGCACGCCCTTGCACCAGCATCGGACGTGCGTGCCGGAGTCTTTGCGGGCCGTCGCTCGGAGGGACCAGGGCCAGCCGCAGCCCTAAGTTGCTCCCGGCTCTCCTGTGTTGCCCGTCGCTGCTCGCCGGTGGGTTTCTGACCGCAACACAAAATCACTAGCATCACACATAATTTCAAACGGTAAGTTCCAATCAGGAGGTTCAACTATAGGAGCAGTTGTTAAGGCTTTCTTTAGAGTTTCAATAGCTTCCTTACAATCATCATCAAAAACAAAAGGTACATCTTTTTGAAGAAGATTAGTAAGAGGCTTTGAAATCTTGGAGAAATCTTTAATAAACCTCCTATAAAACCCAGCATGACCAAGAACACTACGAATACCTTTAACATCCCTAGGGTAGGGCATCTTCTCAATTGCTTCAACTTTAGCTCTATCAACTTCAATACCTCTCTCGGAAATTTTATGTCCCAATACAATTCCTTCATTAACCATAAAGTGGCATTTCTCCCAATTAAGAACAATGTTAGTTTCTTCACATCTCTGCAAAACTTTATCAAGGTTCCGCAAGCAATTATCAAAAGAATTCCCATAGATAGAAAAATCATCCATGAATACCTCTACAATACTCTCGCAAAAGCCATGAAAAATAGCAGACATGCATCTTTGAAAAGTAGCAGGGGCATTACATAAACCAAAAGGCATACGTCTATAAGCATAAGTTCCATAGGGACAAGTGAAAGTGGTTTTCTCTTGATCCTTAGTTTTAACAGCAATTTGTGAAAACCCAGAATAACCATCAAGAAAGCAAAAGTGAGTATTCTTAGACAACCTTTCTAACATTTGATCAATAAAAGGCAAAGGGTAATGATCTTTCTTAGTAACTTTATTAACTTTTCGATAATCAATGCACATTCTATACCCTACAACTACTCTTTGAGGTATGAGCTCATCGTTATCATTAGGCACAACAGTCATTCCTCCTTTCTTAGGAACACAATGCACAGGACTAACCCATCTACTATCAGCAATAGGATATATAATACCAGCTTCAAGAAGTCTTAATACCTCATTTCTTACCACATCCTTCATCTTAGGAATTAGACGACGCTGAGGTTCAACAACAGGCTTCGCATCATCTTCCATATTAATGGCATGTTGGCAAATAGAGGGAGAAATCCCCTTCAAGTCATCAAGAGTGTAGCCAATAGCACCTCGGTGTTTCTTCAATATTTCCAATAACCTTTCTTCTTCAAACTCTGTAAGCTTAGAACTAATAATAACAGGATATATTTTCTTATCATCAATATGAGCATATTTAAGATTATCAGGCAATGGTTTTAAATCAAAGACATGATCTTCCTTGGGTGGTGGTGTTGTACCCAGATCTTCTACCGGTAAATCATGCTTAAGAATAGGTTGACGAAGGAAAATTTCATCAAGCTCATCTCTTTCTTCCCTAAAAACTTCACTCTCACTATTCTCCAAATGTTGCTGCAAAGGATTATTAGGAGCAAGAGCAGTAGATGCACACTGTTCAACTCTAAAATCATTATTAGGCAAATCAGCTTTATAAGGAGTTTTGGCAAATTTAGAGAAGTTAAACTCATAAGATTCACCAGCAAATTTAGTCAAAATTTTCTCTTTCTTGCAATCTATAATAGCTCCACAAGTATTTAGAAAAGGTCTACCAAAAATGATAGGACATTATTTACTAGCAGCAGAACCAAGTACCAAAAAGTCGGCAGGATATTTAATCTTACCGCATAGAACTTCCACATCTCGAACAATACCAATTGGAGAGATAGTTTCTCTATTAGCCAGCCGAATAACCACATCAATATCTTCAAGTTCACAAGAACCAATTTCGTGCATAATCTCCATGTAAAGCTCATAAGGAATAGCACTAATACTTGCACCAATATCACATAAACCATAATAACAATGATCTCCAATTCTAACAGATAACATAAGAACACTAGCTTCCTTAGACTTATTAGGATGTGAAACGATATTAGAAGCATCTTCACAGAAAATAATATGACCATCCTCCACATTTTCAGTCACAAGATCTTTAACTATTGCAACAGCAGGTTCGACTTTTATTTGTTCTTCAGGTTCTATAGGTTTCTTTTCACTTTTATGAACCGCACTATTTATAACAGAGTACTCCTTCATTTTAGCAGGGAAAGGAGTTTTTTCAATATAAGCTTCAGAAATAACATGATCAACAGTTTCAACTACAACACATTTATTAATAGATGAATCAATTTTATCTTTATACGGTTCATGATACTTATCAAAGTTCTTCTTAGGCAATTCATAATGAGAGGCAAAAGCTTTATAAATATTTGCAGCAACTTGAGAATCAAGACCATAAGTAGCACTCATATTATGAAATTTATCAGTATCCATAAAAGCTTCAATGCATTTATAATCATAATTTATTCCTGATTCTCTATCTTTGTCGTTCTCCCATCCTTCAGTATTTTCCTGGATCCGATTAAGAAGGTCCCTTTTAAACTCTTCTTTGTTGCGCGTGAATGATCCAGAACAAGAAGTATCCAGCAAGGTCTTGTCTTGAAAAGAAAGTCTTGCATAGAAATTATCAATAATAACATTACCAGGAAGCTCATGAATGGGGCATTTGAGCATTAAAGACTTCAATCTCCTCCACGCTTGGGCAATACTCTCTCCATCATGAGGCCAAAAATTATATATGCGGTTTCGATCCTTATGAATTTCACTTCGAGGATAGAACTTAGAATAAAACCGGGGCACAATATCATTCCATTCAAGAGAATCCCCATTATCCAGTAATTTATACCAATGCGCCGCTTTACCAGACAACGATATAGAGAATAATTTCTTCCTCACTTCATCCATAGCAATACCTGCACACTTGAATAAACCGCATAATTCATGTAAGAACAGTAAATGATCTCTAGGGTGGACAGTTTCATCCCCTGTATAACGGTTATCCACTACACGTTCAATAATTTTCATAGGTATTTTGTATGGTATCTCTTCCTCACCTGGCGCCTCATCCACTACCTTTGCAGTAGTAGTAGATTTTCCAAATTAAAACTCAAGAGAAGATCTCTCTATAATGAATTATGGCAGCAGACAGAAATAAAATCAGCACAAACAATAGAAATTTCCCTTACCAATTCCACTTACCAATAGCGCTTCACTCCCCGGCAACGGCGCCAGAAAATAGTCTTGATGACCCACAAGTATAGGGGGTGTATCGTAGTATCTTCGATAAGTAAGAATGTCGATCTCAACGAGGAGCAGAAGATATTGACAAGCAGTTTTGACGAAGGATTCACTGTAAATGCTCACAGACAAGTATTCAGGGGGTTTTGATGTAGCAGATGAATTAAGTACAAGTAAGTAAAGTGCGAGAATAATAATTGCAGCGAGTGGCCCAATCCTTTTTAGCACAAAGGACAAGCCGGTTTGTTTACTTATAATGACCAAACGTTCTCGAGGACACACGGGATTTTAGTCTAGTGCTTTCGCTACATACGGCTAATTAATCTTCATTGTTTTGATAAGTGTTGTGTGGGTGAACCTATGCTAATGTACCGCCCTTCCTAGGACTAATACATACTTGTGATTATACCCCTTGCAAGCATCCGCAACTACAAGAAAGTAATTAAGATAAATCTAACCACAGCATTAAACTCTGAGATCCTGCTATCCCTCATGCATCGATATACCAACGGGGGTTTAGGTTTCTGTCACTCCGGCAACCCCGCAATTGGCAAACGAGTACAAGATGCATTCCCCTAGGCCCATAAAGGTGAAGTGTCGTGTAGTCGACGTTCACACGACTCCACTAGAAGAATAACACCACAACTTAAATATCATAACATTGAATATTACTCAACCATACTTCACTACTAACATTTAGACTTCACCCATGTCCTCAAGAACTAAACGAACTACTCACGAGACATCATATGGAACATGATCAGAGGTGATATGATGATGAATAACAATCTAAACATAAACCTTGGTCCAACGGTTTCACTCAATAGCATCAATAACAAGTAGAAATCAACACCGAGAGAGTTTCCCCTATCAAACAATCAAGATCAAACCCAAATTGTTACAGCGGTGACGATGTGCAGCGATGGAGACGGCGGTGATGATGATGGAGATGATGATGATGGTGATGGAGATGATGTCCAGCTCGATGATGGTGACGATGGCGTCGATTTCCCCCTCCGGGAGGGAATTTCCCCGGCGGATCTCAGCCTGCCGGAGATCTCTTTTCTCTCTGGTGTTCTCCGCCCCGCAGAGGCGGCTGTAACCCTTCGCGACTTACTCCCTGGAGCTTAGGTTTTCGGGACGAAGAAATACGCGAAGGAGAGGAGGCCAGAGGGGGCTGTGGGCCCCCTCCCCACAAGGCGGCGCGGCCAGGGCAGGGCCCGCGCCGGCCTGTGAGGGGGGCCCATGGTGGCCCTCCTCGGCTCCTCCTTCTGGCTCTCGTCATCTTCTGGAAAAATAGGATTTTTCATATAACTTTCGTCAATTGTTGATCTTCCGAAATATTGCATTCTGACAGTGCTTTTTCCAGCAGAATCCTGACTCCGGTGCGCGATCCTCCAATAATCATGAATCATGCAAAATAGATGAAATAACATAAGTATCATCTCCAAATATGAAATATATCAATGAATAACAGCAAATTATGATATAAAATAGTGATGCAAATTGGACGTATCAGTTTATTCTTCATAGGCTTCCAAGGGAGAAACTGACTTTGCCTTCTTACAATTCTCAGGTAGAGTAGAAGATGATGCCATGGAGAAAGAAACAAGGGTGCCTGTGGTGATCACAAAAGGGGGCCGAGTAAATTGTACCACAATTTTCCGTGGTGTGATCTAGAACTCGAATCCTGGATTCACTTAATGTAACACCAATTTGATCAATATTTCTATGTATTTTGATATTCTATAGCATATCATTGACTGAAGTGTGAAACAAAAAGGCCAAGTAAATTGTACCACAATTTTCCATGGTGTGATCTAGAACTCGAAGCCTGTATTCACTTAAATGTAACACCAATTTGATCAATAGTTCTATGTATTTTGATATTATGTAGCATATCATTGACTGAAGTGTGAAACAAAAAGGAGATAGACCATGTTGTAGGGTGGATGCAAAGCCCGCGCCGCTGCAATTCGTTTGCTTTCATGTCGAATGTAGTAATATTGTCATACATCACGAAGATTCACAACGGTTGAGAAAATGAGATCGTGTGATAACGAAACAATGTGTAGTATGGGTGCAGCTAGAGGCACAAACATGGTCGTGGGGGGAGGTGAAGGAAGAGGATGCATGGTGAGATAATAGTTTGGTTATTGCTTTTGCATATCAAATCATGTATCTTTGTTGAACTACATTTTAAGTTACAAATAACTTACTCCCTCCGATTCATATTACTTGATGCTAATATAAATATATCTAGATATATTTTAGTTGTAGATATATTTATTTTAGCATCAAGTAATACGAAGCGGAGGGAGTAATATTTTTAGATTGTTGAGTGGGTATAATTTTTTATACATGTTAATTATAATTTATATTATGTTTATATACAAAATAATTTAATAGATCCGTGGCAAATCACGAGCATTCAACTAGTCAATGGAAAAAAGGAAGATGCACCAGCTCACATAGCCGGACCGGCCCAAGGCCTAAGTCGATCTTTGCCTCCACCCAACCCTAGCGTTTGGAACCGCACGTGCCGGGGGAGCACCGGCGAAACCTATTTCCCGCTCATAGCGGGCGCTATTCTTCGCTCCGCTCAGAGCGCGGTAGGCTGGGCCGGCCCATTAGCGAGGGCAGGAGTTTCCCTTCGGATTTTCTTCTGTTTCGATTTTTCTTTCAGGTTTTGTTTTTGGGTTCAGCTGGTTTTTTCACTCCAGTTTTGGTTTTATCAAACGTCTTTTTTTTTTTACTTTTAAAATTTGAATGTTTAGAGTTTGAAATTTTTTAGATTTTATTTTTTTCTTCGAATTTGAACAATTTTTAACTTTGAACATTTTTTTGAACAATTTTAAATCTGAATATTTTTTTGAGTTATAACTATTTTCATATTTGATATTTTTTGAAGTTTGAACAATTTATAAATATGAACATTTACAAAATTTAACATTTGTTCACATTAGAATAATTTTTAGTTTTGAACATTTTTTAGATCTGAACAATTTTCATGTTTGAACATTTTTTGAATTTACAATTTTAAAATCTAAACATTTTTTTAAATTCAAACATTTATTCAAAATCCGAATATTTTCAAGAAAAAACCTCCAAAAAATCGGAGCAAACAGATAACGACACGATCAACTCTGGAATGTACGACCGAACTAGGCTCGCCAGGTTAAATGGTCCCACCTCAATAGTAAGGTTTTGAGGCTTGCCTTTTCCGAATTTGAACAATTTAAAGTTTGAACATTTTTTAAATATCAACATTTTTTATTTTGAATTTTCTTATTATGAACTTTTTAGATTCAAACATTTTTGGAAATTGAACAATTTTTAAAATTGAATATTTTTAACTTTAAATAATTATTTGAACTCTTTTTACTCTAAACATTTTAAAAATTTACTTTTCCGTATGTAAACATTATTGAAATTTGAACTTTTTCAGTTTAGAACATTTTCGGTTTCGTATCTAAACATACTCGAACGAGTTCAAAGAAACTACTCGTACTATGTAAACAGGTGCACGTAGAGTTCAAAAAAACTACTTGTAAGCTGGTGCACGTACCTAACATGGGCCTGGCCCATCTTACTCAGGACCATCTGATTTCCTGAGCGGAGGCGTTCCGGATCGCCGCTTAAGGTGATGAGAGCATCTCCAGTCGCGTCCCCCAAACCGTCCCCTAAACCGCGCCGGATCGAGCGTTTGGGGGACGTGTTTCGTTCGTGCCGCGTTTGGGGGACGTTGCTCCCCAGCCGCGTCCCCCAAACGCCGCCCCAAACATTTAAAATACTTTTTTTGGCATTTTTATTTCAATTTCCACAAACTAATACATAATTGGGAACGTGGTTTTCCACAAACTAATACATAGTTTGAACCGTCGTGGACACAAATATAAAATTTTGCAAAGAAACTAAACCTAACTAGGCCGTGCATCGAAGGTTTCGTGTGTTCGCTGCTAAGAAAGAACACTCGAGAGCACACCCAGTCACCTAAACTGGAAAATCCAGCGGGAGGATGGTGCCCTTGTTGGTTCTACCGATGAGGCGAACAGGCAGAAACCTCCGTGCACGTATTCGCTGCGAAGAAACAACACTCATTCAGTCGTCCTCCTCGTCGGTGCTGTTGTCGTGGGAGTCCCTGTCGACGTGGTAGTCCCGGAGGCAGCGCCTCTCGTCGAAGACCTTGACGCTCATGTCCCTGTTGCCGAAGTAGGAGAACACGAGGATGAAGCCGGCTTCGAGGCTGTGGTGGCGCGCGAACTTCTCCCAGCCGATGTTGAGGTACATCTTGCCGCGCGCGTCGTAGATCGCCTTGACGATCCACCGGCAGTAGCCGCACGAATGCTCCCGCAGATGCATCGTGCGCGGACGTACGCCGCCGACGTACTCGGCGAAGGAGTCCGGCAGCCTCTGGATGCCGCGCGGGTCGCCCTTGAGGACGTGGACGAACTCGAACAGGACGTCCGGCTCCACGTCCATCTCCGACGATGAAGACGACGGCGTGGGAGGCGACGGCGAGCGTTCAGCTATGCCGCGGCCACGACCACGACCACGACCACGGCCGCGGCCGCGAGGTCGGCCTCCGCCTCTACCAGACATAGCGTCGAGTCTTGTTGAGAGATGGTGGCGGCTAGGGTTTGGGAGAGAGGCGCTAGGGTTTGTGTGTGAGAGGGACGATGAGAGGCGCCCCTTTTTATAGGCCGGAGGGAGGCGGAGGAGCGGTGGCGCTCATTAACGCCGGCACGCAGAGCTAGGCGCGACGGGACGCGTCGCTGCGCCCTCTGCGGGAACTGCACCGTCGCTGCGCGCCAATAACTTCCGTCGCGAGGTAGGCGACGGTTAGGTTTAAATTAATTGTGCCGCTGACGGGTCGGCCCCGCCACTCCCCGCCTCGCTTTTCGTTGTGTCCGGCGTCCCTGGAGCGTCCCCCGTGGGACGGGGACGGGCTCGGGGCGCCGGACACCGTATCGGGACGCGCCGGACAAAAAAGGGCTTTGGGGGACGCGGCTGGAACGCATTTTCTGTCCGGCGCGCCCCAAATCTCTTTGGGGGACGGTTTGGGGGACGCGACTGGAGATGCTCTGAGTAGGCGCGCCCGAGAGCACCTAGTTGCGGTTCATTAGCGGCAGCTACAAGGCATTGCATGAAGGTAATTTTGAGTGCACCGGCCCATTAATTTGTTGGTTGGGTAACAAAATAGTAAAATGTGTTTCTGTTTTCGTACACATCGGACCACTAGCTTGGTCCACGCGTGAGGAGACACAAGTTCTACCCCTAGTACGGATGATTTGCAACAATTTTTTTTGAATCTGGACAAATTCTAATTTTGAGCAAATTCGAGCTAAACAAAATATAAATTTAATCTGAGCAAATTTCGAAACCGGGTAAAAATTTAAATCTGCGCAAATTTCAAAACCGAACAGAAATTTAATATTTGTTCCATTTTAAATTTTGCTCGCATTCATAAGTTGCTCCATCTTAAAATTTGCTTGAATTTGAAATCTGCTAAATTTTATTTTCTTCAACAAAAAAATTCAATTTTTTTGCTAAATTCTTTTTATTCATATTTAAAAAATGTTAAAGAAACTACAGACAAAAGAAAAAACAGAAAAAGGAAAAAATCGATTTCGAAAATGTTCAAAAAAACAACATAAAACCATACAAGCCAGGAAAAACCGAAGAAACAGAAAACGCTAAAAAAGCGCGCAGAAAACATTGTCATGCGTTGGTAATAGGCCGCGGCCCATGTCGCCCCTTTAACGTGCGGCGCGTACCTGATGGACGATGTACTCCGTATACTAGATAATACCCCCGCGCGTTGCGGCGGGACACTTATGTCATACTTGAAGTTAACGAATATTTCACCAATTTTCGTCGTGTAGCGATATTTATACATGATTTCATAGCTCACAGAAAATTTCAATAATCCAAAACATGTTAAAAGCTTAATACACAGTTTAAAAAATGCTACTGCATGCCATGTGTCCTTCTGGAGAATAAATAGTAAGAGCCCTGCAAGTCATCGCGGAAGAGATCATAACAACATGCAAATCAAATCAAACTAAAATATAATCAATTAAATGTAAAAAAAGATAAGTTAGTATGAAGTACCTGAATAGAGTTGTGCAAGAACACGGATATAAAGAACCCTTCTGTAGACTGATAGTCGTGCTAGATACTGAAGGATACCGAAACAGCCCACGATGGTGACAGCGCAATTGATTTTTTTATCACCCCCTATGAGTATAACCTGTTAGAAAGAAGAAAAAAAAGTATGTATGGTCAGATAAGCAACTAGATTTCATTGTTCGACAGTGACTGGAGTCATTCAGTTAGCTTGGTAAAATGACGACACGATCTGTTTGGCTTCAGCCTCCAGGTTGACGGACGTACAAAGTGAGAGATAGGCTTCAAACTAACAGACTATTATCTAGGAGGGAATGCAACGGACTGCAAGACGATGAATGAATTCAGATTGCAAGCCAAAATTCCTAAGAGCACATTATGTATGCATTTTTCTATACACGCACAAAGAGAATTCAAAACTGGAAATACCTCCATCTACATTCTTTGTTGGACATCAGCTCGCATGGAAAACATTGGAAACCTAGCAACCACTACATAGAGAAATAGTTCGGGAGATTAACAACACAAACTGGAGAAGGGGGAACGGGGAACCTTTATAGAGATGAAACATGAAAACTAATCTTACCAGAGTTAGATAGCCACAAACCTGCAGGTGTGAACCAATTGCCGTGTTGCTCCTTGCACGATGTGTGTATCCATCTACCGAACACCAGTAGCACATCCATTAGTCGTTCGGCCACCATCCATTAGTGGCATATAGAGAGGAGAGAGACATGGAAGAGAGGAATAGGCATGCGTCATCGACTACCATCCGCAGCTCGCTGCCGTCGTAGATGTTGCATCTGTGGCTTCTGTTTAATGGGGAAACGGTTGCGCTACCGATGGCCATGTAGATAGATTGGGAAGGGAATATATATAACGCTAGACGGAGACATGGTGGGGACGGGGAGATGAGCGGAGGAGACATAGCCTAACGTTTGAACTTTGCATCGATAGGTGGGCTGCGATTTGGTGTGAGCGTTTAGTTAGACGAAACGGCGGACAACAACAACAACAAAACTAAACCGATTGGTAGGAAGTGGACATTATTAATTGCAGGAACCACATGATTTTTTTTTACTGAGGAACGACATGGAATCAGAAAATAATAATAAATGAAATATAAACTGATGATATGGCATCTTGCTGAGTTGGATGGCTTGCATGTTGAGAGAAATCACTTAGTAGGTTACTCTTAGTAGGTTACTCCTATTTAGATATTATAGATAGGTTTTGCCACGCGCCGGACCCGTGGCTCGGTTCCTTCTCAGCGCCGCCACTCACGAGCGTGTTGCTCACTTCCATCCTCTCGCTACTCCTCCGCCCGCCGCCTCCTACCGCTCCGGCCGAGCGCGCCAGCGCCTCTCCTTCCGGCTGCAAGCTCCGGCCGCCGCGATCCCGCGCCTCTTTCCCCCGACGCGCACGCGCCGCAAGCCGCGAGCGCCTCCTCTCGTTCCTCTATTCATGAGAAACGCTGGTCGCTGGTCAAAGAGAGGTTTCCGAATCGCAAAGCGCCGCCGCCGCGCGAACGGGAACGGGACAAGCATAGCGGGCCCATCTAAACCCCAAATACAGCGCGCTCATCTACAGACTACAGCGCGCCAGGCTTGCATATTTCGTGGGCCTTGCTCCTTATCGCGGGCCCTGCACGGTTGCTTAACCCGTCCCGGACTCGGCAGGCTGCCACCACCGCCGCCGCCACTCGCCGTCGCCAGGAGTTTCACCTACTCACTAGCGTCCGCCGCCGCACTACAGCTTTCCTCTTTCCCTGCTACCCGGTGGGCGGCCAGCATCGACATCTCTATTTTTCTGTTGCATCCCCCTATTCGTCTCCAGTCCCCGGCCGCATACGGCAGGGGCTACCCGAGGCAGCAACGCCGGCGGCCCAGGTGCCACGACCCTATTCCTTGCTCGTCCCCGTCTGCAACCCCACCATCCCCTCGCGCGACCGGCTGCCCAGGCGCCGCGCTCCCCTGTCCGCACGACCTCGAGGCGACGCCAGCAGCGACAAAGGACGGCGGTAGCGGTGCGTCCCGGCGTCTCAAGGCAAGTCATCTGTTTTTTTTTTTTTTTTTTTTTTTTTTTTTTTTCCTTCGCGTTCGGTAGGCCTAGTAGACTCAGTGCACACAAGATAAATGAATGGTACTCCGTATTAGCAACGTTGCAACTTTGCCACGTGCTTGCTCCTGTCCGTGTGAACTTTATTTTCATGTGAATATCCTGTTGGCTAGATGGCTGTTCTACGCAATTCCAATCAGGTTACATTTGCTCTGAATCAGTGGTGGACGCAGGAAAGAATTATAGCATAAATAGAAGCAAATGAATTCACAGGATTCAAAGCTGCCATACAAATATTGGATTGGACCGGAGGTGTGGAATAAAGGCACACCAACAAAAGCCCACCATCTTCGATTTCTGCATCTACGACTAACGGCGTCAATCTTCTTTGATTCTTGTTTCTCAAAAAGTAGCGCAATTTGGCTATTCTTCTTCATTTCTACACAATCGAAACATTCAAATAGTAGCAATTTAGCAATTTTATGTGTTACACACTCAGTCATGTACATACTTGAGACTTAACAGAGAACAGATAATAGACAGTGAGCAGATAACAGAGAGAATAGGGGTTCACTGCTCACTGCTGGTCGCCTGGTCGTCGGCGGGAAGAGCAGGACAGCAGGTGAGAGAGGCGGCCGGTGGGAAGAGGGAGGATGAGCACAAGAGCGGCGGCCGGGGAGGGAGTCTGGTGACGCGGTGAGGCCAGAGAGCGACGAAGGCAGACAGGCAGAGCCGCAGCCTCGCAGAGAGGCGTCGAGGGTGGGCGGGTGGCGTGGGCGTGCCCTCACCCCCCCCCCCCCCCCCCTGTGCGTCCGCCCATGCTCTGAATCTGTGATGACCATGACTGATTTAAGCATACAGGAGAGGACGTTGTATGTCACAAATTGGCAGCAAACGAATGGGTACCATATGTCCCCGAAAAGAAGTTGGATACTTTCTTGGAAAAATCTCGGATAACCCTGAATCCACTACTGCGATTCTACACTCTGATTCAGGAGATTATCTGAGAAACCTGGTCCGAATCCCTTCGGTTGGATAGATGGATACTATATGTTCCGTTTTCACCCTTGAATGCGTGAATTACCAGGATTCTGGATTCCCTAAAATTTATAATAGAGTTTAAAAGATCTGATGATTGATTCCATTTCAACATTCTAGTTCACCTTCATCAGTTGGAATATGATTATTGATGATTGAATGTCTAAATGGTGAATTTGATTTTGTTTTCCTAGCGTATATAGGCTCATAGGATCAAGCGCTTAGGGTTACGAAAAGAAAACAAATAAGAAAAAGAAAAGGAAGGAGAAATAGAATTTGGAAGAAAGAAATTTAAACTGTGGTTTTCTTTATTTTTTTGATAATTGTAAGGGAAATTATTCAACACATGGTCACTAAGATGATAAACTTCCACTTTAGTACTTTCTACTGTGAATCTTGGTAACTCTGAATTACTTGCCCACACTAAAAATTGAGTGCATTTGCTCTTTGCAACTGATTTTGATTTCTTCGGATGTTTTCCACTCCTGTTGGTTGATTCGTTCCTTCTGTAGCTAAAGAATCTATCAGAAGTTCTTTTCCACTGTCCAAAAGAGTATGGACTGGGCAGTGCGTATATGTGTTTTGTCGTCCTCTCGTGTTGTCCATAGTTCTAATTCTAACGATGTATTTGTTTCTCCAAATAACTATACACCTGATGCCATTGATTAAAAAACTGCTTTGTCGTTTGCACAAGGGACTGTACTTCTGTACTGCATAACTTGGTCTATTATAGCCATTTAGCACAAGGGACTTGAAGGACCTACTTTTTAGCTAGGGAATGCTAAGTTGTGCGTTCACTTACTGCAGAAGAATCCTGTTAGCTGTATCTTGTGCATTAATTTTCTATTGTTGAACTCTCCAGGTAGCCTGGTTGGTAATTTGTAAGATTTACGGCTGTATAAGAGCAAATTCTTGTTGGAGATGGCAGATGTGCACGAGAAAGGCAAGCAAATTGGTGAAGAGCAGGAGGAGGAAGAAGAGTATGTCTTGTTAGAGTTGGATGATTATCTTTATTCTGACATCCAACCAAATGCCCCATATATACTCTCTGTAAGTTGGTTCTTCTTTGTGTATGCACCTTACTGTTACATATGGACATTCTGGTACATATGGACATTAGTCTCTTCTGTGAATGTAAAAGCAAAATGTAGTGGCTCTCATTTTCCTTAAGCACTTCTAGATCTTTATTATTGAAATGGCTCACTTGTGATTTGAATATCCCAGAAATGTCAAATGGCCATTGAAGTCCCAGATCATATCTTTTCTTGTTTAACATGGCGCTGATTGTCTAAGAATTGTCTTGCAATTAGTATGTGCTACTGCCAACTGGTATATTACATGAAAGGACAAGAAAATATGTACATTTCTGGTATTTTGACCAACTTTTCCTTCATATTTCTTTTTTGGTTGCTACGGTCAACTGATACAAAATCCTGTCAGTATGTGTCTAGACCTCTATATTAGATTCACGGAGAAAAATCTGTCTTTTATCATGTTAGTACATTTTAATTTTTAGCGCGTCTCCTACTTATTAGCTGTTTGATGCCATGCTTTGTATTTTCTCACTGTCTGTGTATGAGAAGTCGGTTTTACTTTTTTCAGATATTCACTGATTGGTTATTAGCTCATATACTCTATCTCTCTGTATCTTTACTTCATTAATTTCTTTGTAATCATGTATTCCAGGGTTTGGACACATTAACTCCTACCTTGATTGTAGGCGATGGCTTGAAAATGGTGAGTATTATTAATGTTATGTCCGCTTTTGAAGACACTTACTTGCCAGCTTCAGGGGCACTGTTCTATGGTTGTTTGAAGTTTATATTTCTGAACTTTTGGCAGTGATGTTATATATTGTTGCAATTTATTTTATTGTGGAGTGTCAGTTTACTGGTAGCGATGTATATCCTTTGTAAGCATAATAGTACACAGCTAACTAATGTATCACTGTTTGAATTTAACTGGTAGTTATTATGTTAAATTGATATCTGGATACACCCTTCACAACATTTTTCATTATAGGAGACTCTGGAGTATTTATCGAGCAATGTTTCTTAGCTGTACTTTGTGCCTGTTAAAGTTGTAGTGTACTAGATTGAACGAGGGTGCATTTGAATTCAATAATCTGCAACAGCTTTAGTACTAGCAACCACGGTGTTTGCTGATGTTACCTGTACAACTAAAGCTTCATTGGTTTTCCTCCCCTTTCTCAATTCTAATAACTATCTGATGCTTTAATATTGCAATATGTACTCTAGGCTTCCAATTATAGAACTATTTACTGAATGGCTTGTAGCTGATGCCTTTTTATTGACAGGTTGGAGAATACGAAGAAACTGTTGGCACATGTTATTTATTTTCAGAAAGAGGTAAATTTTGCATTAATAATGTCGCTCTGATCCTTTTTCTTTGCAGCCAACTTTTTCCGTGTTAAATGAATGGCGTAGTGTAGTAAATTGATCGGATACCTTATGAATATGGTGATGATGTCTCCTGAAGATTTTCATGTTTGTTTCATACAAGATAGCCTTGTTTGCATGTAACTTCTCATGCTCTGAATCCCTTTATTGAGGATATGTTTGAACTAGAAATATGTACTTATCAAACTTGTCAGAAAGGCAGGGCCTTTTGATTTCGAACCCTGTTACTCCTTGCACAGCCAACCTAATGTGATTTTTGCAGTGCACTCATATGCTTTTTAATGTCTTGCTTTCCCTGTCAGATGCTCCACCAAAACCTGTTCGTGATGGGACGGCTCCTCTCAAAGAAAAGAAGGACAAGCAAGCCAGCAATAGTAAGGAAGCACCAGCACCATCCAAGGAGGTGAAACAACTCGCAAGCGTTCAAAAGATCCTCAGATTCCGGTCAGTCGGTGAGAATCACCAGGAGCACAGAACATATCAGCATGAGGGCAGGGAGTTCTGAAACAAATATATCTAGTTGCTTAACCTTTCTTTGCTGCCAGCAGTGTACATCAAGTAATCTGTTGACCCTTAATACACAATGTTTCTCTTGTCACAATTAACTTTCAGTATGTGATTCTGGTGATTTTTATTCTCTTTTTTTTTTGAATTTTCAATTGTCTTAAAATCTGGATAACGGAATTCTTGGCTGTCTGTAAACTAATGCAACACTGTCAAATATTTCTGAAGCTGTTGCTTGCTTCTAATTTTACCCGAGGAGCCATCTAGATCTAGTAGGTTAATTAGAAATGGTCATTGCCGTCAGTATCTTTGGACCAGTAGACCTTGACCATCCTCACGCGCAACCGAACAGATCTGAGCTTCTTAAACCATTTTAAACACGAGACTGGTATCTTGATAGTGATTCCCTAGTAGGAGCTGTACCACCACCTTTTGCCACTTGCAACATATAAAACACCAGACCCTGCCGTGAAAGTGGAGGAGACTAAAAACTAATCGCCAAGGTCGTTTATAACAGAAGGTACACCCAAGCCAACCCAAAAGCCAGGAGCTCGTTCCTTTGAGCTCCTGCGCTGGATCTGAAGAGAAGGAAACACACAGTTCCCCATTCTCGTTTCACAATTATCAGTAGTAGACTAGCAGTAGTACAGCTAGTTCTTAACCGTGGCACCGGGGAACATAAGGATGACGGAGTCGGTGAAGACGAGGCCAGCGACGGTGGCGGAGAAGAACATCGGCCAGTACCGGCGGGTCGAGCCGGAGCTGGAGGAGGAGCTGGACGAGGTGGAGTGGGGCCGCCGGACCGAGGCGCGCAGCCGCGGGCGCAGGAGGGCGGAGAGATACGTCTTCACCTGCGCGCTCTTCGCCTCGCTCAACGCCATTCTCCTCGGCTACGGTCAGTTCCTTCTTCCACCAAGCTTCGTTTCTGCTCGATCGGGGATCATCTTCTCCATGGAATGATCGTTGAAACATCGTTGAACCCGACGGAAACTGGCCGGCGATCGCGCGATATTAATTGGGCGGCGGTGGCTGAGCTCACGCCAAGCTTGTGCGAGCGCCTGTGCGGGCCCACTCTCGGACATGCCGGTTGTTGAGTCGCTGCCGTGTGTGCATTTCTGTAGCTAGCAAGAACTGGTCATGATCCATCGAAGAAGTTTCCAATAGTCAAGTGCGGAACGCCGTGTTTGGCAGATTCAGGTTGGTGGAAGACTCTGACGACGGGAGCGAGGGGGACAGCTACTGTTGTCACGTAGGAACGGGGAACTTTCCGGGGTCGATTGTCGGTTCATAGAGTACTTCTTTTTCTCGACGATTAGTACTCGATGATTGAATGATTGATTTGTCCAAACCACCTTGCCTTTGCTTAAACTTGTAGAAAAGGGACATCTGCATTGTATTAGTAGTTTAGGAGTAACTTCATTAGAGCTCTGTCTGACTCTGACCTTGCAACCCGGCAAATTCAGGCCGCTGTCTGGGCATTTTTTTTTGAGAAAACGCAAAAGCTTGTGTCTCGGCGCATTGATAGTGAGAATTTTATACAAGCCTACAAAACCCACATCCAAGTACGATGCGACACACTACACGATTTGGCCTCTGCCTTTGGGGAAACTCCCACCAATCAACGAAAAAGACCCCGTCAGCACGAATGGTTGCTGGTGAACGAACAAGACCCTCGATGTCTAGCCAAATTGCAACCATTTATTCAAATGTTTGGTCGACCGGAGCATAAAGTAGTTTTTTTGACGATCAAAATCGAAAACACACAGGTAAGGTTTTACTTCGTGAACACGAGAACAACACTCTCATGCAATGGTCATAGTCTTTGCCAGCGAGGACAAGTCAGGCCACCTCCTATAATTTTCCATGACAAAACCGAGTACATGACGAGAGTGGACAAATGAAGGCCGAGCTACATGTAGCCATTTATCTTGAAAAATTCGGAAATCATAGTTTTAAGTTTAAAAATATCCGAAAAAATATTGGATGTAGCCAATGATGGTATCTACAAACATGTAAAATCTCAATGCAAAATTCTTAGTAGTTTATGCTACACAAAAATGATAAATGTGTGGATATGAGAATAGTGAATAGTGCACATGTCAAAACTATAAAATCTGTTAGATTTTTATTTTATTTTTATGTAGTTTAGAATACAAAGAATTTTACAGTGAGATTTTGCACGTTTGTAGATTTTATCATTGTCCACATCCAAAATATTTTTTCATATTTTTTTTAAATTTAAACTTATTATTTCCGATTTTTTTAAAAAATAAAAAGCTACGTATAACTCGGCCTCCATTTACATTTTTCGGTACATGACCTCAAACAAAATAGACAAAAAATGTGCAATTGAATCGAAACATTTATCCAAATGTACATCTGGCCTAGTCCCTAGAGCAACTCACACGGAAGGATCGTTTTGGAAATATTTTTGGGAATTCTCCGGACCAGTATAGGAAACACGTCGACATCCCCCACCTTCCTCGCGCCCCTCGTTCGCCGTTCATGACCTCCAAATCCGGCGCCAGTCCGCGGCGAGGGCACCGTCGTCACCGCGTCGCCAGCAGCGCGGAGCGAGGCGATGGCGGCCGCCAGTGGCAGGGGGAACAAGTACGCGGTTCTCGATCCCACCGACGGGCCGGAGGTGGACACGGCGGGGCCGGGGCCGCGCCGGCAGAGGAGGCCCTCGGCGTCCGAGAGGAGGATCAAGGTGCGGTTGCGGTTCGTGTACGCCTGCGCCATCTTCGCCTCGCTTAACGCCGTCCTCCTCGGCTACGGTGAGTTCTCGCTGTGCCTACGGGTGGGAATTGGAATCGTGATATCCTTTTGATAGCGATAGAAATTGCAACTGCTAGTGGCGATGGTACGATTTTCATGCTAAACGAGGCGATCCCGATTTTATTCTCAACGCTAAACAACACAGGGAAGTGAGAATTTCGCTGATAACTGCCACCTGAAGTTCATATTGTAGCCTGCAGTTGCATATATGGTTTACAAGTGGGGACTTCGATCCCTGCTTGCCCCGAACGTGGAAATCAGCATACGAACACTTGCATAGATGGTTTCTATGGTTGCCGTTCTTAGAGATTAAGCTTCAATTGCTGTCCTAACACTTTTTATAACACGAGACTCATTCTGCTATCTTCAGATGTTGGTGTCATGAGTGGCGCAATCATCTACATCCAGAAAGATCTCCACATTACCGAGTTCCAGGAAGAAATCCTAGTGGGCTGCCTAAGTGTGATCTCACTCTTGGGAAGTCTGTCAGGAGGAAGAACGTCTGATGCAATCGGCAGAAAATGGACAATGGGCCTTGGTGCAGTTATCTTTCAGACCGGTGCGGTCATCATGACATTTGCTCCTTCATTCACTGTGCTCATGATAGGGAGGCTTCTCGCTGGGGTGGGTATCGGCTTCGGCGCCATGATATCTGCTGTCTACATTGCTGAGATCTCGCCCGCGTCTGCCCGTGGGACTCTCACATCCCTCCCCGAGATCTGCATAAACTTAGGGATCCTCCTGGGCTACGTTTCCAACTATGCATTTTCAGGCCTCTCCGAGCACATTAGTTGGAGGGTCATGCTTGGTGTCGGTATCCTTCCGTCTGTCTTCATCGGTGTCGCGCTTTTTGTGATCCCGGAGTCCCCTAGGTGGCTGATGATGGAGAAAAGGGTTCCAGAAGCGAGGGCAGTGTTGTTGCAGATTAGTGAGTCAGAAGCTGAGGTTGATGAAAGGCTGGCTGAGATTGAGGAAGCTGCAAATATTATGAAGTCGGTGAAGTCTGAGGACAAGGCGGTGTGGAGGGAATTACTGAGCCCTTCTCCTGCTGTCCGTCGGATGCTATATGCTGGATGTGGTATTCAGTTGTTCCAGCAGATCACTGGAATCGATGCTACCGTCTATTACAGCCCAACAATTTTCAGGGATGCTGGAATCAAGTCTGACCAGGAGCTTCTTGCAGCGACAGTTGCTGTTGGGTTTACTAAGACGATTTTCATATTGGTTGCAATTTTCCTCATTGATAAAGTTGGACGCAAGCCGCTTCTTTATGTCAGCACCATTGGTATGACGGTCTGCTTATTTGTCTTGGGGATTGCACTTACATTGCAAAAGCATGCCATGGGGCTTATTTCTCCAAGTATTGGGATTGATCTGGCAATCTTTGCAGTTTGTGGGAATGTGGCATTCTTTTCAATTGGGATGGGACCGATTTGTTGGGTCTTGTCGTCAGAGATATTTCCTGTAAGATTACGAGCTCAGGCATCAGCACTTGGTCAAGTAGGTGGTAGAGTGGGCAGTGGTCTGGTTTCCATGTCATTCCTCTCCATGGCCCGTGCTATATCCGTGGGGGGAATGTTCTTTGTCTTTGGAGCAATCTCGACTGTCTCGGTTGCTTTTGTGTACTTCTGTGTGCCAGAAACTAAAGGGAAAACTCTGGAGCAGATTGAAATAATGTTTGAAGGTGGGAAAGGATGGAAAGGAGGAGAGGTCGAGCTTGAAGATACACAACACTTAATACAGGGCGACAAGAAGTCTGCCTCTCTAGGTTGATATAATCAGTAGCAGGAAACTTCATGACATTCCATGTTTCAAATGCTGAAACAGCCACATCCTGCTTCGGACATCAGATTAAGAAACGGTCAAGCTGCCATTTTAACTACTGCTAATTTTGAGAGCTCAACAGGACATAGGTTGTAACATAGATGTTTTTTTTGTAGTGTAAAGTTGTTCATATACAATATCCCAAATATTACCTGGGAGAAGGATACAAGTGATGTTGTATATGGTGGTATCTTCCACCTACAATATAATCGAAAAACTCAACTTCTACAATTTTATTTTCACTTAAGAAACAAGTGTTCATCTTTGCATTAAAAAATCTCAATCACCAAGTATAGATACTCTGCATGTCTGCAGTTTCAGAAAAGTATTTTTATAAAACTTTTTTGGTGAGATGTCTAGGTACTTAACAACGATAATTGAGAAAACATGTTATGGTGTTACTATTATGACCAAAGTCCACATTACACCACCTTGGTTAGCATAGATGCAAAATACCAAGCCAGAAACAATCTTTTTCAAATAACACCATCCATATCGGAAATTCAGAATGTAGCTCCACTTTACACCGGCCTAACCCCTTAGGCTGGTGCCAATGCATCACAGGTCATAGCCTCGCCACGTCAGCTTTTACCCCCACTCTCACCCCACTCTCACCTCACGGTGCCAGTGCACGGGCTATAGTGCCAGCTCTCACTTCTCTCTCCTCCACATCAGCTTTTCTCTCTCCTCGACATCAGCATTTCTTTTTCAGATTAAAACATTCAAAATAATGCAAGAAAATTATTTTATTCAACTAAAATTGTTACCGATTACATTATAAAAAAAATTACATAAAAATTTGAAAAAATTACATAATCTAGGCATTAGCCCACACATGCTCAATCAAATCATGCTGGAGCTGTGTATACATCGGTGAGTCCCTCATTTCGTTGTCCATCTGAATCTTGGCTGCTAGGCTTGGTGGTGCATTGTTGTGTATCGCAGGGCCGACATTGGAATCAACTGTCTCACAGATGTCTTCCAAATTTGTATCACGCTAATCGTCGATGATCATGTTGTGCAGAATGACACATGCACGCATGATCAACCCAAGAGTACGCCTCGAGTAGGAGCGTCCCGGAACTGCTAGAATGTTGAACCTAGCCTTCAGCACTCCAAAGGCACACTCGACATCTTTGCGCCAAGCTGATTGAGCAGCAGTGAACAGTCGATGCTTTTCACTTTGTGGAAGAGTAACACCTTTCATGAACACCGACCAGGAGGGGTAGATGCCATCGGCAAGGTAGTAACCCCAGTTGTACTCGTATCCATTCACCGTGAAGTTCACTATGGGTGCTTCTCCCCTAAGCACATCAGTGAACAACGGCGACTGATTGAGTACGTTGATGTCGTTGTTGGACCCGGCCACTCCAAAAAAGGCATGCCAGATCCAACGATCATACGACGCAACGACTTCTAAGATTATGGTAGGGTGTTTGATGTCTCCCCTTGTGAATTGACCGGCATGCGCCACTAGGCAGTTCCTCCACTGCCAATGCATGCAATCGATGCTCCCTAACATGCCCGGAAAGCCACGCTCCTCGGCTTTCGCTAACAGACGCTGAGTATCCACGACAGTTGGTCGACGGCAAAACTCTTCCCCGTAAAAGTGATTGATGCCTTCACAGAATCTATCTAGACAATCTGATGAAGTTTGTCTAGCTAACTTAAGCCACTCATCTATCGTATCTGCAGCGGCTCCATAAGCTAATAAACGCAAAGCCGCAGTACACTTTTGTAGGGGAGAAAAACCAGCACGGTTAAGAGCATCAACTCTTTGGGTGAAATACGGAGAGTATTCACCCAATCTATCCACAATGCGTAGAAAAAGGGATCGCCTCATCCGATACCTTCGCCGAAAGAAGCTCAGAGGATAAGCACAGTTGTCGGCGAAGTAGTCGTCGTAGAGCCGATCGTGGGCACCCAGACGATCATGCCTGATGAACTCTCGATGCCGTCGCGGCCATCTTGGCTCCGCCTCGAGGTTGAGCATCGCCTCCTCATACTCCGCGTGGAATGCACCGATCATATCAGCCTCCATTCCGTCGCTCGAACTGCTACTGGACGAAGACATGGCGTTGAGAGGAGTGAAAATGGAGAGTGGAGGAGATGAAGTGAGGTGTGGAATGAGTGAAACCATATGGGGGTATTTATAGGGGGTGGGGATGAAATTTTGGGGTTTTTGGCTTTTTTTTTCCGAATTTTTTGAGCCAGCAACGGCTACCCCAATGGCTAGCTGACGTGGACGAATCAGATCGCGCCACGTCAGCTAGCCGTTACCCCACCCTCTCGCCCCCGCTCTCGCCCACACCCGCCAGCGCGCCGCTCCCGCTCTCGCCCCCTTCTTGCCCCGCTCTCGCCTCCCTCTCCGCGCCAGCGCGGGCGGCAGCCGGGCGGTAGCGGGCGCTACCGCCGGGCGGTGGATCCGTCGCCCCGCGCTGCCGTCTCGCCGCCCTCTCGCCCCGCTATCGCCCCGTCGCGGGCGATACCGCCCGCCTTACAGCCTGCGTTGGCACCAGCCTTATCTAGTCAAACTACTCAGGGCTCCTTTGATTTGAAGGATAGGAAAAACATAGGAATAGGAAAGGTATAGGATTGGAATGGCATGTCTACTTGAATCCTATAGGAAGATGAAGTTTGTTTGATTGTAGCAAAGGAATTTTTCCATGAGGTATGAGCTAATGCTTTTTTCCTATAGGAATTACACTACAAGATTCCTATAGGAATTTTTCCTATAGGCTATGTTCCTATAAATCAAACAACATGTATAGGAAATTTTTCCATAGGAACCAAATCCTACACAATTCCTATGCAAATCTTTTGAATCAAAGGAGCCCTCATAGTGGAAGTAAGTAGGTACTACCTCCATCCCGGTTTATATGTCTTGCGCGTATCCCTAGGTTGCTAATTTAACCAATTTAACATAATATTTATATTACAAAATATATATCATTAGAAAGTTCAGATGTTATACTTTCTAGTGATATAATTTTTGTAGTGTAAAACTAATATTATATTGGTCAATTTGAGAATTTTGGGATACGCGTGGGCCCTGTAACATGCACCCACATGCAATGCCAATTCTACATTTTGATGACATAGCATGCTATTAAATAAGGAGAGAGATGCTTGTGATAACTAGCTATGTTACCATAACATCACACTTTCCAAGAATAAGTGAGTCTACAAATGAATTAATGATGCATTCCAAGTTACTACCGCCAAGATACTATGCACTATGGAGATGGTAACATAGAGTAGTGTTATATGCATGACACTACCTTATGTTACTCCATACTATGAGTAGTCTCAGATCCGCTTGAAAAAAAAAATCTGCCATCTAGCCCACTTTGGTTCCACAACTTTACTTGATTTGATGGACCGAAAAAAACCCTCATAAATCCGCTTCGTGTATTCTCTAAACTTTTAAATCATCGGGACAATGGAAGTATTTCTTATACATCTTTTTGCACTAGGAGTATTTTTTTATTAATTCTGATCACGTTAGGAATATTTAAATCATGACCTCTCACTAATGCATGGATATTTTCCATGAATACATTGGAGAAATCAACACCTCATGAGAAATCAAGAAGCGTCTAGAATTATCTGGAAACTTGCAGCAAGAGAATAGATTGTTCGCCATGAAGGCTCAAGAACAAATAGTTACCGTAGCTGATACTAGATATAATTTTCCATGAGTGAGTAGGAATTACCTGCACTTTCTTTATCTTGCAATCTATGGTTTTTTTTTTTTTTAACAGAAGGCTCGAAAGCCCAGCTTTGAATTAACAAAGCCATCAACCGGCTAGGAGTTACAACAGGACACCACACCACGCACACCACGGCAAGAAAGATACAAGGGTACACACAGAACGAATTACAACACTGCACTAAGAGCAAGCTAGCAGAAGTGCAGACCGCCGTTGTTCGACACCAAGGACACCCGCTGGAGGCACGGCGAGGCACTGCCCAAAGCAGAATTGTAGTCTTGAATCCGAGGAGAACGGCCAGGACTCCGAGCACCAGAAGCACCAACCTGTTCTCATGCCGAAGAGGTCCCTGCCCTCTCGCCTGGCTCGAAGGCGTCGAACCATCGAACACGAGAAAAGCTCACCCGAGAGCTGCAGAGGTGTTGGGCTCCGGACCTGACGCCACGCTGGAGAAGACTACCTTGACGAAGATCACACCATACCGGCCACACAGCTGAGCACTTGGACATCCACCAGTGACGAGAAATCCGCCGGGAGCACCTGCATAGGACGGGGCAGACTGCCGTCGACACACGCATACGGGCTAGAGATCACCGCAGCTGCTCAAGGACCGACATCGCCCAAAGCTGCAACCTTCAGCTCCGCCACCCTACCCAAACCTCCCCAGGCGGCGCCTCCAAGAAGGTCACGGCGCAGCAGCGCGTCGCCACCGCCCAATCAGAGATTTTGGACTTTCGTCCGGGAGGTGGAGAAAAGGTGAGCAGGAGCCAAGGCCAACAGCTACTACCTCAGAACCGACGTGAACCGTAGATCCACGCCGCAGACGCCGCCCGCCGCCGCCACACATCCCGAGGAGACGAGGACGCCGGACCGAGGCACCCACCACGATGCCCGCCGCAGGACATCGGGGGAGACGAAGCCAGCGCCCTCGCCGCTCGTCGACCAGACGCATCGGGGCCGCGCACCTGAGGTAGCCCAGATGAGGCCCAGACCTAGGCCCGATGGCCCAGATCTGGGCCCGCCGCCGCCACCCATGGCCACGGGCACGCCGACGCAGGGCCGCGCCAGCCAGCCAGAAGCCGCGCCGCCACCCCGCCGGAGATGCGTCGTCACCACGCCGTGGTCGGGCCACCGCGCCGCTGCGCCAGATGTCGAGCACGGCGCCCCCGGCGACCGCGCCAGCCCGCGCCACCACAGCCACGCGGGGGAGAGAGAAGCCCCGCCGCCGCCGCCCCGGGGCTTTGCCCGGCGGCGCCCTCTGGCGGCGGCGAGGGAGGAACGGGGGGAGGAGGGGCTGGAGGTTGGGGGAGGCGAGGGTTTCGCCCTGCGCTCGCGGGAGCAGCAGGACGAAACGCTAATGTGCAATCTATGGCTTGAGCCTCTCAAGCTTGTTTATTATTTTGAACTAAAATACAGGTGCTCTGCTTTTGCATCGAGATACAGAACAGGTGAGGGCTACAACTCTTTTTTGGAAAGAAAAAAGCTTCAGTGACCCCGCACAACATGACTGGTTTGCTATGTGTCAAGAAAGATTCACGGTAACTATAACAGTTTGCTGGAAGAACTTCTGGATCTATGCCATTTGGCATTTGTTGCAGCTGGATATTTTCTTTTGTCCAAAAAGCGATATCCATTGAAAACAATTCATCCATGTGAGATGATGGATCAGTTTGAGTCGTCGTGGGTGGGCATCCAAAATCTGTTGGTGAGCCACAAGGAGTCGGCCACGGCCTTGGCGCCATCATGGTTACGGTGCCACTCGTAGTAGGCGTGCGTGCGGTTCTTGATCGCCAGCGTCCCGTGCCCAAAGCTCGCCTCTCTGAACGCCGAGTACCCCGGCTGAGGCTTCGTGAAGCTACATTCATTCATTTATCTTTGTCAGTAAATTGGAAACAGATTTCAACTGCATTTTGTCAGCTACAACTTACTTGTCAGCGATGCCTTCGATATTGCCTCCGTCGCCGATGTTCACGTAAACCGGCGCGTCCAGGTTGTGCACCGGCGTAGCCTTGTTATTGATGATGTCATACTGGATGTTCGAGAACCGCCGGCTGCGTTCGTAGGAGTGGACATGTCCGGCGAGCACGAGGTCGACCTTGGCGTCGACGAGCCATTGCTCGAACTGCACCCGCATCGTCTCCCCCTCCATGTAGTGGTAGTTGTTGCTGTTGTACCATGGCGAGTGCATGAGCACGATGAGCCACGGGGTCGTCTTCCTGTCGACGCGACCCAGTTCGTCTTCGAGCCATTTCCATTGCGGCGTGTACTTGCCGTAGGCGGAGTAGGAGGAGAGCACGATGACATGCGCCGAGGCGATCTTGACGGAGTACCAGAAGGGCTCCGTGCTGCCGGCGGCCAGGAATGGCGTTGGGTAGCGGTGGGTGAAGGGCTTGAAGGGGGTCGTCTCGCCGATCTCCGGTGCGTAGTCCAGCTCATGGTTGCCGGTAGTCCAGAGCCATGGCTGGTAGGCGACGCTGCGCTCGACGAAGCGAGCCCAGGTGTCCCAGCGGTTGTTGTCGTGGAGCGGGTAGGTGTCGGCGTAGGAGAGGTCACCGACGAAGAGCACGGCGTCGCCACCGTTGGCCTCGTAGTGTGACAACGTGCTATTCGAGTCGAACGTCTGACCCAAGTCACCTGTTGATTTTCACATACAAATCAACAAAAATCAGAGCTTCATTAATTTTCAAAATGAGAGCTTTGTAATGACCTAGCAGAAGGGTTACAGTGGGCACCCTTGCTGGTCACTACCGAGAGTTCAGGTTTTGTCACATTTTTTTTAGGGCGCAGCTAGTAATCAGGCGACTGAGACTTATTAAGTCTCAGTCACCTGACGTCAGTGTGTTGATTCTGAGCGTTTGTTACTCAGGATTAGCTTTAGTACTAAAACAGATCAGCTTAACCTAACGTTCTGCTAGGCCACTCCATTCTAGCGCTTTTCTTTTCTTCCCATCTACCGTGTTGGTTACTCGTAAGAGATACAGGAATTTTTTTTCATACCCGGACGTGCCTTCACAGCCGATGAACAAGGGAGCGTTTGGAGTGTCTCAAAAATATCCGTTACACCCTTGTGTAATAAGAAAATATCAGTTACAACTCAAATATAACTAAAAAGTTTGTAGTTGCAGCCCACATGCGATAAGATAATTTTCAATTGCAATCTACATCCAACTAATTTTTTTATTTGCGACCCACATGCAATTTGGAAAATCTCAGTTGCGACGCACATGTAACAACAAAAGTCGCAATTGCAACCTACATGCAACCTAAAAAATCTTAGTTGTGGCTCACATACAAGTGAGATCATCTTAGTTGCGACCTAGATGCAACTGAAAAAATCTCAGTTGCAACCCACAACAAGAAAAGTCTAAATTGTAATCTACATGAATCTGATAAATCTCAGTTGCGACCCACGTGCAACTGAAAAAAAAACTCAGTTGCGACCAACATGCAACTGAAAAAATCTCAGTTGCAACATATATGCAATCTCGGTTGCGGCCCACATGTAACTGACAAAATCTCAATTGCGACTCACATGCAACTGGGAAAAATCTTGGTTGCAACCAATTTATAACTTTCTAAACTAGCATGAATCATGACGTATTCCAATAACCCGGAGCATTTTTCTCAGCTGCAACTCACTACTTTCTTTCTGGCAAAGAACAACAGCGAAGCACGAAAAAATGGGACATACAAAAAGAAAAGCTGAACGCTAGATGCTACAAGGGCTTGGAAACGAAGCAAAACAAAGCATCCCATGAAAGCCCAACAGCCCACAACAAAGCAATAGCTAGGGGCATGCGGTCGAAAACTCAATGTACAGCGTCCGTGTACAAAAATGATGCCCAACAGCGAAGAAGCAAGTTTGCACGAATTTTGATGCACTTAATTAGGTGACTGAGACTTATTAAATCTCAGGCGCCTGATTTCCAGCAATTCCGTTTTTTAATAAAAAGAATATATTAATATCGCAAAGATATCAATTAACTGGTATGTCACATGGGTGTGTTCAACCTTAATTATATTCTACTAGCTAGCAGATCCCTCACCTGTCGAAAATCAGTAATTTTCAGCAGGCATATATTTTAGTGCTGTTATGTTTCAGCATTAGCTCTCAAATTGTTCTTCCAACTTCCCCTTTTTATTCCAGACACCGTTAACGCTGGTTGATCAGTTGAGTGGCAGTGCTGGGTGTGCACATTGCTTCCTACTCTGGTAGTGTTCTCTATTCAAACATGACAATCTTGTCTTCACACAGATGCTCGCCAAGAAATTCAGACCCCAAAGAAGTTGACGTGTGAGCAGCTCATGGGATGCCGGCCGAACTCTGGAGCTACAATTGTCACAGCACATGGCTTTGGATGGTACTGACACACAATTAACAGAAATGCTGGCCTTCATCTCATCTTGTCTAGATCCGACCGAGCCGTTTGTCTATAGCTAGTGCTTACTTGTCTTGTTTATCAGTCTGACAAGAAAAAGATAACTAATCTACTTGCTGATAACAACGATGGAGCGAGAAAATTAGAAACGTACCGATGAGTCCAAACTTGAAGGGCACATCAGGGCCTGGCTTGGGAGGTGTGGTGAACCAGAAGGTCCTCACCGTGTGCCCGAACCCCATCGCGTAGTAGTACTTGACACCATGCTGCAAAACCAGAAGCGATCAGCCAATCAATAGCGGCGGTGCTCTCGATCTGAACTTGTCCTGAATACTGCTGTTGGTTCAGTACCTTGAGGTTCTTGAGGGTGCAGTGGTGGATGAACCCGGAGGTGTAGTTGAAGTAGTCGTAGCGCGTGTGCGTGCCCTCCGCCGACATCTCCATCTTCTCCGGCGAGCGGCCGTACTTCACGGTGCCGTTGCCCAGCTCGTTCGCCGTCACCCATGATACCGTCATGGCGGTGCCCGTCTGGTCACCCAGCGTGATGTGCACCTGGTTGGTTTACCAAAGAAGAGGAACAAGAAGAAGAAGGGATGAGGAATTCAAATACCGAAGATGGTAATAGCTTATGCCGGTGAGTCGGTGACCCACGCACCTGTTGTGGAGCATTGTAGCCGGGCGGCATGCGGAAGACGTCGGCGTCGAGCGGCATGTCGGCGGTGGCTACCAGCTTCCGCCGGTACCAGCTCGTCACCCCGGCTTCGGTTTCCGCCGCCGTGGCGAGCATCACGGCGAGCGCGAGCAGGCACAGGGCACCCATGCTGCCGCACTGACAGCACTGTCACCCTCCCCAGCACAGGTCGAGAAGCCGAGAGGACGAAGTAACAGAGTGTGGAATGGAAGCGCCTCCTTTAGCTAGTGTGAGGAAGAATCAAACAATCAGTGATGGGTTATATAAGGACAGCAGGAATCTTTTCTCCCATCAGACTCCTATCTGCTCCGAAAATTTACAGATTTTTAGCTTTTATAAGCCTAGCGTTGCATGATCTATGGCGAATATCCACGGATTGTGCTCGCTTTGACTGAGATCCGGCGAACGAAACTAATTTACATTTTGCGCAGGCGGATCACGGGTAGCGCTCCAATCGAGTTTGAAACTTTGAATCCATTTAATAGGGGCACATAAGTTGACTCTGAAGCTGTTTTTTTTGTTTTGTTTTGATTTGCTCATTGGGAAGAGGAATATTGCGTCTCGTGGTATGTCCTCATCAGGCCATGACAAATCGGAGAGCATCGCCGTCGACCGTCTTTGTTGAGCGAAATACGGGATAGTTTGACCGGCCAAGCAATGTTGGCAGCAATTGGATGAACCGGCGATCACGACAACGAAACACTGCCGAAACAATACAAAAAAGATAGGAGTACCGGTGTTTTAACTTTAGCAAAGCTTTAGGTGGGCACATACAGCTCCATCTTCGATTCACTTCAGTCAGTGTAAGTTTTTTTTTTTTCTATGCGGCATGCTCCTATAAAATCTATAATAACTTCATACTGTTGGCGAACAGTGTAAATGTGCAATCCAGTGGCCATGACCAAAAGGATATGAGATTCACAAGCTGTGGCAATTGGCAAAGGAGTTGGCTTTCTCATCTTTTTCCCTGCCCGCCTTCTTTATCTACTGGCTAGTTGGCCGCAAATGATTTGAGACCATGAATGGCCAGTAGCTTTGGCTTTCAAGATTCTATCTAGCCTGCTGTTTCTTTCGCAATCACGAGTACCATAAAGTTAGGATTTTGTAGCGCTCATTTTAGTGGTTGACTAGGCTACTATTCATCTTTTATCACCCAATACTCACTTTTCTGAGTAGAGATGCTCTAAGGGGTCTAGGCCGACCCCTCCCGAGTCGCTCCTCTCCCGAGCGGCTCCGGGGAAACCCTAGTCCGCCGCCGCCCGCCGCCATCCGTCGCCATCCTGGCCGCAGCCGCAGCCCTCCCCGGCGGCGGTGGCGGCGCCCATCCCCTCGACTGATGGTGGGCAGGGGATGCATATCCCGGCGGCTCCTTACGGAGGAGGTGGGAGGTCGACCCCGGGGCGCAGGGCGATGTGGCTCTTCCTAGACGGCGCCTGAGGTTCTCCGGCGGGAGGCGTTGTGGAGGAGGGGGTGGCGCCCATGGAGGTGCCCTGACCTGTGAGATCCGGTGGTGGCTGCGGCTCGGTCTGGTAATCGTGGGGTTAGGACGGTGGCCTGCACTGGATCCTCTTGTTCCTCTTCTGCCTTCTCAGCTTTGGAGACAACCAACGGTGTGGGGACCTGCTAGTCTTGCGAATAATGGCGGCGGTCCTTAGATTTCTTCTCGCGCCAAGATCTGCCAGTGCCTGTCCTCATCGATCTGGCGGATGTGTCGTGTTCCGAAAGGCTCCGCCGGCGCTCAATTGGGCGAATCAAGCTTGGATGTTGTCAGATCGGGTGGAATTCGGTCGAGCGCACCCATGTTTTTTCTTTGGCCATTTGGTTACATAGGGAGCGCTTCGAAGCTCTGCTGGCGGTTATTATCATGGAGCACATTTTCGTTCTGTGGTGCTAACGGAGAATGACATGGAAGCAGAGATCTATGGTATTGCAATGGTGACTCGAGTCTGGGTGGCGAGGAGGAATTGGCTTCATGGTCGGTGTCTTTGGAACAGCGGCATGCGAGTGGGGGCGACTGCACATGAGAAGTTCAAAGTCTTACCTTTCAGGGTGAAAATTCAAGGTCTGGCCTTAATTGGTTATGCCTGGCAATGTTCTTGTTGAAGACATTGCTTTGTAAGTGAAAACCTAAAATCTATGATCGGGTGATGATAGCGTTGTTGCACCGTTTTTTCGATATGGGAGCATAGCCCCGGCCTCTGCATCAATAGATGCACACAACCATGTCCTTTATTAAAAAAGATGTTCAAAATGTATACTTATTACAATCATGCAGTATCTAAGTTCTCGACAAGGACAAACCAAACAAAGATGGAAAGTATACAAAGACTATCCATCTTCAATTCTTCTAATATACGCCATCCAGTAGCCTGGAAATAACAATCACGTGTGTGACCATCAATAGATGGTTGCATCTAGTAACCATAATATCCCGCTGCTCATCCGGAAGAAGATATGCCCATAGTTATATCCAATGCACCGCACGAAGAATAACCCGCAAAAATTGTTTCCCTTCTGTTTATTAAACACAATATCATTTCTACTAGTCCATATCGACCAACAAATTGCAGAAACACCAATACGGATATGTTCTTTATTCTTCTTATTCACTCCATTCAACCAATTACCAAACATATTAGTAATATTGGATGGAGGAGGAATGTTATAGGAAAAGAAAACCATCCTCCAAATTAGTTTTGCAAACATACATGAAATAAACAAGTGGTCAATAGTCTCATTCTCATCACAGAAACAACATTTTTGACAACCTGTCCACTTTCTCTTTGTCAAATTATCCTTAGTGAACAATACCTTATTACTAAGGAACCACATATTTTTTTTATCTTAAGCGGTATTTTGATCATCCAAAAATACTTACGCAAAAATCTAGTATGATCGTTCATAAGATCATAAGATCCAAGTACATAGATTTAACTGAAAATAAACCCGACTATGTTAACTTCCAGATAAACTTATCAGTTTCATTAGTTAGATGCATCGACATTAAATGCTCACATATATGCAGCCACAAAGTTCACTTATGTTCATTTAGAGATCTCCTAAAACCAATGTTAATAGGCACTTGACCCAAAATCGCAGATACCAAAACATTTTTCCGTTGGACAATATTGTACAAGGACGAATATTGCTGCGCTAACGGAACCTCGCCCAACCAAACATCTTCCTAGAACCTAATCCTCGACCCATCCCCTATCTTGAATTGTCCCCGCTTGAAGAAATCAGATTTAACCCGCATTAAACCCTTCCAAAATGGAGAATCAGTGGGTTTCTCCTCAACCTGGGCTAAAGTCCTATGTTTGAGATATTTATTATGTAACAACTGTTGCCACATTCCCTCCTCAGTTAATAATTTGAAAAGCCATTTGCTTAGCAAACATTTATTTTTCAATTCAAGAACTTCAATACCTAAACCCCCTTGATCCTTCGGTCTACATATTATATTCCAACGAGTCAATCTATATTTCTTCTCATGTTCATCGGATTGCCAAAAGAAGCGAGATCGATAAAAATCAAGTATCTTTCTTGCTCCTATCGGAATCTCCAAAAAAGATAGAATAAACATAGGTAGACTAGTAAGAACTGAGTTGATAAGAGTAAGGAGATCCCCATACGATAGTGTAACATCCTAAATTTCAATAAAAAGAATGTTAGAAGAATTCCAGAGAGCAAAATTTTCAAACCAACAAAAACTTTTATTTGCATATAGTACCCTGCATAGGACTTGTGCATTTGAGTGTTATGCCATGATGATTGTTACTATGTTTATGTGATCAACCCTAAAACCCTAATGTGATCAAGTGAAGATCACAAACCAAATAAATCAAAAAGAGAAAGAAATCAAATAAGAATAAAAACCCTAAAACCCTAACATATGGTTTATGCCATTTTTATAAATTTTTACCCTAGACCATTTTGGTCTTCACCATTAGTTGAATAATGTTACTAAACACTTATTACAATTTTTGGAATCAAAGAAACACAAATCAAATGAAATTCAAACTCAAAATGGGATCACATATGATAATGGTCAACTCTGCCATTTTTAGTCTGATCCCTACTTTGAGCCCTTGCAATTCAAATTTTTCAAACCAAACTTGCTCAATTCTTTGCACCTCATCAAAGAGCACATCAAGGTGAGCAACTTTGGTAAAGACCACCATGCCAAATTCACTTTGGATCTAATACTATGCTCAAGCAAAGTTGGGACTTTTTATTATATGGAACAATCTCCAACTTTGCAATTTGGCATTTCTTTGATTTTGAAAATTCCACCACCACCCATCTTTGACTCTGGTCATTTACAACTCAATCAAACACACCACTTCCAAATCTTGCAACCATTTGAACTCATTCAAATTTGGGCAAATTTGGCAAATTCCAAATATGGAACAATGCCACACTATTTCAAATAGTGATCTACTCCACACTATCCTGCCCCAAACTACCCTACTTGGTTCCCTGGCACTCTCTCTCACTAATGAATGCATAGTGCACCTAGGAGGAACCCTAGGGAGACCAAGACATGGCCATGCCGGCCATGTCGCCACCATGCCGTGCCATCTCCTCTCCCCTTCCTCCCCTGACCTGGCCCTGGCACCCAAACTCGCCACCACGCCTCCCTACCTCTCCCTAGCAACGCCGCTATCAAGCTCGACGATGACCATCGCCGGAGAACGCGCGCCCAGAATCGCCAGGATGTCGCTCGCGTCGCGCGTGTGCATGCCGTGGACGTCACTGGCCACGCGCCGTCCCACCAGCACGCCATCGCTCTGGCCCTTCCAGCAACGCGTTGAGCACCGCAGCGCCACCTCAGACCCGCCAGACATGCTCACGACTAGACCCTGGACCGCCGCCGCCGGATATGGTGAGCAAGATCCCGTAGACGCCGCCACCGACACGGAAGAAATGCGAGCTATCTAGCCGCCGCCCGACCGCGCTGTCGCTGATGTCTACGCCCCCTCCTTTTCCTGTAGACAGTGTTGGGCCTCCAAGAGCAGAGGTTTGTAGAACAGCAGCAAGTTTCCCTTAAGTGGATCACCCAAGGTTTATCGAACTCAGGGAGGAAGAGGTCAAAGATATCCCTCTCATGCAACCCTGCAACCACAAAGCAAGAAGTCTCTTGTGTCCCCAACACACCTAATAGGTGCACTAGTTCGGCGAAGAGATAGTGAAATACAGGTGGTATAAATAAGTAGTAGCAACGGCACCAGAAAAGTGCTTTGCCCAGGACAGTAAACAAGCAGTAGTAACGCAGCAGTAGTAACGCAGTAAAACAGTAAACAAGCAGCGATAGCAGTATTTAGGAACAAGGCCTAGGGATCATACTTTCACTAGTGGACACTCTCAACATTGATCACATAACAGAATAGATAAATGCATACTCTACACTCTTTTGTTGGATGATGAACACCATTGCGTAGGATTACACGAACCCTCAATGCCGGAGTTAACAAGCTCCACAATTCAATGTTCATATTTAAATAACCTTAGAGTGCATGAAAGATCAACACAACTAAACACAGTACTAACGTAGCATGCACACTGTCACCTTCACGCTACGAAAGGAGGCATAGATCACATCAATACCATCATAGCAATAGTTAACTTCATAATCTACAAGAGATCACAATCATAGCCTACGCCAAGTACTATACGATGCACACACTGTCACCATTACACCGTGCAGGAGGAATAAAACTACTTTAATAATATCACTAGAGTAGCACATAGTTGAATTGTGATACAAAACACATTGCAATCATAAAGAGATATAAATAAGCACTTCACTATGCCATTCATAACAGTGAATAAGTACTCTGTGAAATATAGCCTAAGAGACCCACACGGTGCACACACTGTCACCTTTACACACGTGGGACAAGGAGTCTCCGGAGATCACATAAGTAAAATTCACTTGACTAGCATAACGACATCTAGATTACAAGCATCATCATATGAATCTCAATCATGTAAAGCAGCTCATGAGATTATTGTATTGAAGTACATAGGAGAGAGATGAACCACATAGCTACCGGTACAGCCCCGAACCTCGATGCAGAACTACTCCCTCCTCATGGGAGACAGCAGAGTTGATGGAGATGGCGGTGGTGTCGATGGAGGAGCCTTCCGGGGGCACTTCCCCGTCCCGGCGGCGTGCCGGAACAGAGACTCCTGTCCCCCAGATCTTGGCTTCGTGATGGCGGCGGCTCTGGAAGGTTTCTCGTACCGTGGCTTTTTTCGTCCCGAGGTTTTAGGTCGAGGGGCTTCTTATAGACGAAGAGGCGGCGTCAGAAGGTCAACGAGGCGACGACACCATAGGGGGGCGCGGGCCACCCCTAGGCCGCGCCAGCCTATGCTCTGGTGGGCCTGTGGCCCCCCTCTGGCCTCTCTCGTGTGTTCTGGATGCTTCTGGGGATTCTAAGATCTTCGGCGTTGATTTCGTCCGATTCCGAGAATATTTCCTTACTAGGATTTCTGAAACTAAAAACAGCAGAAAACAGGAACTGGCACTTCGGCATCTCGTTAATAGGTTAGTTCCAGAAAATGCACGAATATGACATAAAGTGTGCATAAAATATGTAGATATCATCAATAATGTGGCATGGAACATAAGAAATTATCGATACGTCGGAGACGTATCAGCATCCCCAAGCTTAGTTTCTGCTCGTCCCGAGCAGGTAAACGATAACAAAGATAATTTCTGGAGTGACATGCCATCATAACCTTGATCATACTATTGTAAGCATATGTAATGAATGCAGCGATCAAAACAGTGTTGACATGAGTAAACAAATGAATCATATAGCAAAGACTTTTCATGAATAGTACTTCAAGACAAGCATCAATAAGTCTTGCATAAAAGTTAACTCATAAAGCAATAAATTCATAGTAAAGGCATTGAAGCAACACAAAGGAAGATTAAGTTTCAGCGGTTGCTTTCAACTTGTAACATGTATATCTCATGGATATTGTCAACATAGAGTAATATAATAAGTGCAATATGCAAGTATGTAGGAATCAATGCACAGTTCACACAAGTGTTTGCTTCTTGAGATGGAGAGAAATAGGTGAACTGACTCAACATGAAAGTAAAAGAATGGTCCTTCGAAGAGGAAAGCATCGATTGCTATATTTGTGCTAGAGCTTTGATTTTGAAAACATAAAGAGAGCATAAAAGTAAAATTTTGAGAGGTGTTTGTTGTTGTCAACGAATGGTAGTGGGCACTCTAACCCCCTTGCCAGACAAACCTTCAAAGAGCGGATCCCATTTTATTTTATTTTTGTGTGGCACTCCTTCCAACCTTTCTTTCACAAACCATGGCTAACCGAATCCTCGGGTGCCTGCCAACAATCTCATACCATGAAGGAGTACCTTTTTATTTTAGTTTTATTATGATGACACTCCTCCCAACCTTTGCTTACACAAGCCATGGCTAACCGAATCCTTCGGGTGCCGTCCAACAATCACATACCATGGAGGAGTGTCTATTTTTGTTAATTAATTTGGGACTGGGAATCCCATTGCCAGCTCTTTTTTGCAAAATTATTGGATAAGCGGATGAAGCCACTAGTCCATTGGTGAAAGTTGCCCAACAAGATTGAAAGATAAACACCACATACTTCCTCATGAGCTATAAAATATTGACACAAATCAGAGGTGATAAATTTTGAATTGTTTAAAGGTAGCACTCAAGCAATTTACTTTGGAATGGCGGAGAAATACCATGTAGTAGGTAGGTATGGTGGACACAAATGGCATAGTGGTTGGCTCAAGGATTTTGGATGCATGAGAAGTATTCCCTCTCGATACAAGGTTTAGGCTAGCAAGGCTATTTGAAACAAACACAAGGATGAAGCGGTGCAGCAAAACTCACATAAAAGACATATTGTAAACATTATAAGACTCTACACCGTCTTCCTTGTTGTTCAAACTCAATACTAGAAATTATCTAGACCTTAGAGAGACCAAATATGCAAACCAAATTTTAGCATGCTCTATGTATTTCTTCATTAATAGGTGCAAAGTATATGATGCAAGAGCTTAAACATGAGCACAACAATTGCCAAGTATCACATTATCCAAGACATTATAGCAAATTACTACATGTATCATTTTCCAATTCCAACCATATAACAATTTAACGAAGAAGAAACTTCGCCATGAATATTATGAGTAGAGCCTAAGGACATACTTGTCCATATGCTACAGCAGAGCGTGTCTCTCTCCCACACAAAGAATGCTAGGATCCATTTTATTCAAACAAAAAGAAAAACAAAAGCACACAGACGCTCCAAGCAAAGTACATAAGATGTGATGGAATAAAAATATAGTTTCAGGGAAGGAACCTGATAATGTTGTCGATGAAGAAGGGGATGCCTTGGGCATCCCCAAGCTTAGACGCTTGAGTCTTCTTGATATATGCAGGGGTGAACCACCGGGGCATCCCCAAGCTTAGAGCTTTCACTCTCCTTGATCATGTTGTATCATCTCCCTCTCTTGATCCTTGAAAACTTCCTCCACACCAAACTCGAAACAAACTCATTAGAGGGTTAGTGCATAATCAAAAATTCACATGTTCAGAGGTGACACAATCATTCTTAACACTTCTGGACATTGCTCAAAGCTACTGGAAGTCAATGGAACAAATAAATCCATCCCACATAGCAAAAGAAGCAATGTGAAATAAAAGGCAGAATCTGTCAAAACAGAACAGTTCGTAAAGACGAATTTTATTGAGGCACCAGACTTGCTCAAATGAAAATGCTCAAATTGAATGAAAGTTGCGTACATATCTGAGGATCACTCACGTAAATTGGCATAATTTTCTGAGTTACCTACAGAGAATTTTGCCCAGATTCGTGATAGCAAAGAAATCTGTTTCTGCGCAGTAATCCAAATCTAGTATGAACCTTACTATCAAAGACTTTACTTGGCACAACAAAACACAAAACTAAGATAAGGAGAGGTTGCTACAGTAGTAAACAACTTCCAAGACACAAATATAAAACAAAGTACTGTAGCAAAATAAACACATGGGTTATCTCCCAAGAAGTTCTTTCTTTATAGCCATTAAGATGGGCTCAGCAGTTTTAATGATGCACTCGCAAGAAATAGTATTTGAAGCAAAAGAGAGCACCAAGAAGCAAATTCAAAACACATTTAAGTCTAACATGCTTCCTATGAAAAGGAATCTTGTAAATAAATAAGTTCATGAAGAGCAAAGTAACAAGCATAGGAAGATAAAACAAGTGTAGCTTCAAAAATTTCAGCACATAGAGAGGTATTTTAGCAACATGAAAATTTCTACAACCATATTTTCCTCTCTCATAATAACTTTCAGTAGCATCATGAGCAAACTCAACAATGTAACTATCACATAAAGCATTCTTATCATGAGTCTCATGCATAAAATTATTACTCTCCACATAAGCATAATCAATTTTATTAGTAATAGTGGGGGCAAATTCAACAAAGTAGCTATCATTATTATTCTCATCATCAAATATAGGAGGTGTATTGTAATCATAATCAAATTTATCCTCCATAGTAGGTGGTACCAAAAGGCTACTATCATTATAATCATCATAAATAGGAGGCAAAGTATCATCAAAGTAAATTTCTTCCTCAATGCTTGGGGGACTAAAAAGATCATGCTCATCAAAACCAGCTTCCCCAAGCTTAGAATTTTCCATAGCATTAGCAACAATGGTGTTCAAAGCATTCATATTAATAACATTCCCATTAGCATGCATATAAAGTTCCATGGGTTTTTTAACTCTCTCTTCAAACACATCATGTCCTAATTCAAGATAAAGTTCATAAAGATCTCTCATATTTTTGTTGTTTTCCATTATGCCTAACTAGTGTAAACAAGAAACAAAAAGATGCAATTGCAGGATCTAAAGGAAATAGCTTCGAGCACAAACACAATGGCGCCAGAAAAGTACTTTACCTGGGACCGGAGTATGAGTGCCTTTTACCTTTCCTCCCCGGCAACGGCGCCAGAAAAGTGCTTGATGTCTACGCCCCCTCCTTTTCCTGTAGACAGTGTTGGGCCTCCAAGAGCAGAGGTTTGTAGAACAGCAGCAAGTTTCCCTTAAGTGGATCACCCAAGGTTTATCGAACTCAGGGAGGAAGAGGTCAAAGATATCCCTCTCATGCAACCCTGCAACCACAAAGCAAGAAGTCTCTTGTGTCCCCAACACACCTAATAGGTGCACTAGTTCGGCGAAGAGATAGTGAAATACAGGTGGTATAAATAAGTAGTAGCAACGGCACCAGAAAAGTGCTTTGCCCAGGACAGTAAACAAGCAGTAGTAACGCAGCAGTAGTAACGCAGTAAAACAGTAAACAAGCAGCGATAGCAGTATTTAGGAACAAGGCCTAGGGATCATACTTTCACTAGTGGACACTCTCAACATTGATCACATAACAGAATAGATAAATGCATACTCTACACTCTTTTGTTGGATGATGAACACCATTGCGTAGGATTACACGAACCCTCAATGCCGGAGTTAACAAGCTCCACAATTCAATGTTCATATTTAAATAACCTTAGAGTGCATGAAAGATCAACACAACTAAACCAAGTACTAACGTAGCATGCACACTGTCACCTTCACGCTACGAAAGGAGGCATAGATCACATCAATACCATCATAGCAATAGTTAACTTCATAATCTACAAGAGATCACAATCATAGCCTACGCCAAGTACTACACGATGCACACACTGTCACCATTACACCGTGCAGGAGGAATAAAACTACTTTAATAACATCACTAGAGTAGCACATAGTTGAATTGTGATACAAAACACATTGCAATCATAAAGAGATATAAATAAGCACTTCACTATGCCATTCATAACAGTGAATAAGTATTCTGTGAAATATAGCCTAAGAGACCCACACGGTGCACACACTGTCACCTTTACACACGTGGGACAAGGAGTCTCCGGAGATCACATAAGTAAAATTCACTTGACTAGCATAACGACATCTAGATTACAAGCATCATCATATGAATCTCAATCATGTAAAGCAGCTCATGAGATTATTGTATTGAAGTACATAGGAGAGAGATGAACCACATAGCTACCGGTACAGCCCCGAACCTCGATGGAGAACTACTCCCTCCTCATGGGAGACAGCAGCGTTGATGGAGATGGCGGTGGTGTCGATGGAGGAGCCTTCCGGGGGCACTTCCCCGTCCCGGCGGCGTGCCGGAACAGAGACTCCTGTCCCCCAGATCTTGGCTTCGCGATGGCGGCGGCTCTGGAAGGTTTCTCGTACCGTGGCTTTTTTCGTCCCGAGGTTTTAGGTTGAGGGGCTTCTTATAGACGAAGAGGCGGCGTCAGAAGGTCAACGAGGCGACGACACCATAGGGGGGCGCGGGCCACCCCTAGGCCGCGCCAGCCTATGCTCTGGTGGGCCTGTGGCCCCCCTCTGGCCTCTCTCGTGTGTTCTGGATGCTTCCGGGGATTCTAAGATCTTCGGCGTTGATTTCGTCCGATTCCGAGAATATTTCCTTACTAGGATTTCTGAAACCAAAAACAGCAGAAAACAGGAACTCGCACTTCGGCATCTCGTTAATAGGTTAGTTCCAGAAAATGCACGAATATGACATAAAGTGTGCATAAAACATGTAGATATCATCAATAATGTGGCATGGAACATAAGAAATTATCGATACGTCGGAGACGTATCAGTCGCCGCCATTAGCTTCGCCTGGACACGTAGAGCACTGCCGCCCCATCGCCTAGCCCCAACGCTCGCCGGAATCGCCGCGCGCTTGTCGACTTCAACCCTGCCCTGTCGCACCCAAGCTCCTCTATAAATAACGAGCTCCCCTGAGCAATCCAGGCACACCATCATCCTCTCCTCCCATCCCTGCTTCTCAACCACCACTCCACTCACTCAATCGCCGCCGGAGCAAGCCCAATCGGACGATCGGAGCCGCGGAAGCCCTGGTGAAATCGCCATCGATCCAGGCCACCTCGAGCTTCGCCACTGCTACAGGCTGCTTCCTCTTCATCGACAACCTCGCCTCGACCACCGCAACCGCTCGCCGGACCCACGGTTAGCCCTCCGACCCCCTAGGCTCGCCGCGCTCGTAGCTCCCTCTCGCCGGAGAAGACGATGCACTGGCACCGTCCGATCTTGTTTTAATCCAACGCCTCTGGTTGATGCGTACCGATTCGGGTTTAACAGCCGCTGACATGCGGGACCCACACTGTCAGCAAGCCCACGCGCACTGGATGCGTTACTGGGCCGGTTTGCTGTATTTCAAACTGGTTCGGCCCAAACTAGTTCCCACCAGCCCGTTTAATTCAAAACTAGTTTAAACAATTTCAAATCCAATCAATACTGGTTCCAACTTTGAAAATTAATAGAATCTGTTTGGCTTGGCCAAATTTGACAAATTTTATATTGTTGGAAAGCTAAGGAAAAGTTCTACAACATGCCACTGGTCTCACCTTGAGCTCTGTTGTAGAATTAAAGTGATAAAAAGAAGAAGGCAGGGACTTTTTCACATTCAAATAAATATTAAAAATAACCAAAAGTGATATTTAGTTAATTCCAACTCCTATAGCTCACATTTAACTTACACTAATTGTTTCTGCAATAAAATGGTGTGGTCACTTTGTATGATCATGCCCTAGTTTAAATAATGGGCAATATGGCTAGTTTACTTAAGTGATATTGTCCAAAACTATTATGCAAATTATATGAAGTGTTATACTTCATTTAAATCTTGTCCCAAATGCATTCATATGAAGTTGGACCCCTGGTCAAATAATCTCATATGAAATGCTTGGAGATATTAAATCATAATAGGCATTATTAATAGTATGAGGTGGTTTACCTCATTTAAATCATTTTCTCAAATGATGATGATGAATGGTTGACTTAGGTCAACATAAATTCATGTATGATTGTTTGAGGAATTAAATCTTAAGAAGATTTCAATGAGAGGAAATTATTTCTCAAGAACCCTATGGAAACTATCATTTACATATGTAATAAGAGGGAATCAAATTTTCTCAAGCAACACAACCCATGCACCCTAATTATATTAATTGTGTGCTTAGAATAGTTGTGTGAATATATGTGATGTTTGGAATAGCCATTGAATTAGTTGAGTGATTATACTCGTATTCAAATTTAGACGCCAGCACCGGAGAATACCCGGAGGAAGAAGGTTGCTACCAAGAGGAGGAGGAGGAGAATTTTTTAGAACTACCAAGGCAAGCTAATATTCTTGCAAAGTGCAAAGCCCCTTTGGGGCAAGGCACCATAGTCTTACCTTTCTTACCATAAGCCTATCCCAAGTTTCTACCTTGCAAGTTTTTACTTGTTTCTTTCAAAGAGTCACTTTTATAGTTAACTTTGGTCTAAAGTAAAGAAGGTTACTAGAGTAGCAAAGCTAGTCTCAAGCTAGCCAAGCAAGATTAGCACCCCTCATGATTAGTGCTAGTGCTAAATACTAAAATTTGACTACTCTAGATGGGAACATGTGACTTGAAATGAATTTTGAAACCTTGGAATGATGAAGTCATTCCATTGAATGAATTTTTGAAGGTGAATATGACCAAGAGAAGATGGTGATTTTTGATAAAACTGATATTGGTTTGAATGCGATACCTTTCCAATTTTGAGTACCCCCACAATACCTGATTATGGGTAGGGCTTAACTGGAAATTTATGCATCTTAGTATGAGTTCCCTCTGAACACACATCATAGGGGTTATGCCGAGGCTGCCTCCGTTGTTGAGAACTGATGTGAATTGAGGTGAATTGTACGACCAAGCCCTGTGCAGTTCCCAGGTTGACAGTTGGTCTTCACTGGGAGGCCAAGCTCATGGGGAGAGGTGCTCAAACTAGGATTTGTAAGTGAAAGGTTATGGTTGATGATCCGCGTACTGTGTTACGATGATTCGGGGTAATCCCGACGGATGAAATCAAATGTTGTGGCACAAGTGTGCAACCTCTGCAGAGTGTCAATCTATTTGAATAGCCGCGTCCATGGTTACGGACGGTTGGAAAGGCCATACAGTTTCCGATGTCAGATTCTTGAAAATGTTGATGAAAGGAAGTGGTGAATTGAATTGAAATCACCACTTGAATGGTGGGAATGACACTAATGTTCCCACTTGAGTTAGTTAGTACATGAATAAATCTTTTCTCAAATACTTGTGAAAAAAAATTTGGCTTTATGCAAATAAACTAGAGCTTAGCATCCCTTACTAGAATTGTTAGCACTTACATTAGTATTGGTTTGCGAGTACTCAACGTACTCACGGCTTTGTCCCTGGCTATTCAAATGGCCAGAGTATGAAGATGAACAAGGAGATGACCAGCAGGACGCCTACGACAACTAGGAGTCTTCCAACGTCAAGCGTTGGCCTGTGGACTAGAGAGTCCATTTATCTTTACGCTTCCGCTATGAACTTATGTTTGTTCGATGATCATTAGATCATCTATTCGTGTAATATGGATCATGTGATTCCAAATTGTAAGACATTATGGTTTGTAATTGAATGATGACTGTGATACTTAACTATTATGCCTCGCAACAACAATATTCCTGGGATTGCGATGAATGACATAATAGGCATCCGGACTTAAAAATCCGGGTGTTGACAAGTTGGTATCAGAGCCATTGTTTGACCTTAGAAGACCCTAGTTAGAATGGACGTTTAGAAAAACTTAACTTTGAAAACAAACGAAGAGGATATTTGTGAAAATTTACTTACACTCTTGTCTTTGAGACTTTTTCAAAATTTGATGAATCATGCTCTTTCTTATTTGAATCTACTTAAAATTTTGCCACACTTGTTCACTCTCTAACTTACTCATCCATTTCGCTTGCAGATGGAGCCGAATGAACCCATCAACACCAAGTTCTACCAGCTTGGGAATGGGGGAAGCTTGATCTTCGAGCACGACCTCAACGCCGTCTCGGACTTCCTTGAGCGCCCACACCCTGAGTTCCACGGAATTCAGGTGGACGAGACGCCTGGAGGAGAGTTGCAGTGGATCATCACTGCCGACTTGAGGGGCAAGATGGAGCCTCCCACTTCGGAGAGGATCCTCTTCTCCTTCCGCGAGAGAAACTGGCTCGACGGACTCGCACGTGGCCTTCAGGAGGCACTTGCGCGTCTCTGTGGACAGAACGTGGTGCGCCTCCTCGCTTCTCGCTTCGTGCATATCGTGAGGCGTGATGCCATGGGAGTGCCCATGGAGCTGCAGCCGCACCCGCAGTTGAGGCACCATGCTGAGCACCTCGACTTCATGCTCTACCAGACTCAGAAGGACCTCGACGCCACTCGCGCTTACGCGAACCAGACCCATGCTCACATCATCGAGTAGGGTGAGGCGATCAAGCTCCTCAACAACGACCGCAAGGCCCTTCGCCAGCTACGTGCCAAGAAGGACGCTACGATTGTGCGCCTTCGCGCCAAGATAGCATCACTTGAGGCCACTGTCAAGGCCCAGGAGGATCAGCTTAGAGAGATGGAGGAGGACGACGGAGGTATCGACCTTTAGGGAGGAGGAGCCTTCCTGAGCGCTGACGACGACTTTGAGGAGGACGAGTTCACCGAGGAGGAGGACTACGAGTTCCTGGAGGCAGGACCCGACGACTTCGTCCCGGTCGATGTCGAGGATGAGGAGTAGTTGCACTTGATCACTTATGTAGGTGTGAGTTGTATCCACGCCCGTTGTATCGTAGCATGAGAGAATGGGTCTTAAACCCATTGGAAGTGTTAAGTGTTAGTTTGTAATGTGTGTTGAATGAATGAATGAATGTTGTGTTTGTCATAAAAAGACTTCAAGTTTTAAAATTTTATGAACTTACTCAAAATAAACCATAGAAATTTCCCTCTTATCTCATGATCTTCTCTATGTTCAGATGGCCCCTCCCAATCGCAACAACGATGCCATGATGCAAATGCTGCAAACCCTGATGGCAGACAGGGAGGCAGAAAGAGCGGAGCGCCAAGCCAACCTTGCAGCACTGCAGAACCTTGCCAACCAAGGCCATGGAAATCATGACCACCCCGGATCCAAGCTCAAGAACTTCCAGAACACCAACCCTCCGGTGTTTAGCAAGACTGAAGAACCACTAGACGCCGACGACTGGCTCCAGACTATGGAGAACAACTTGGAAGTAGCTGGAGTGGAAGCCAACAAGATGGTCTTGTTCGCAACCCACTATCTCGCTGGATCAGCCCGAGCATGGTGGACAAGCACCCGTGCCATGAACGGAGGCCAATTCATGACTTGGGCAGAATTCAAGCTCAAGTTCAGCAAGTACCATGTGCCCCCGGGTCTTATCAAGAAGATGAGGGATGAGTTCCGCGAACTGAAGCAGGGTCGCATGACGGTGGTAGAATACCGCGACAGGTTCCTTACACTGTCAAGGTACGCCCCCGACGAGACCGACACCATTGAGAAGAGGCAGGAGAGATTCCTGAACGGACTGCATGACTAGATGCAGACTGTCCTCGTCAACATCCCCTTCGCCGACCTTGAAGCCCTTGTAGACTCCGCCATCCAGATGGAAGGCAAGTTGAACCAAGCCAATGAGAACCGCAAGCGCCGCATGATGCACCAGAGTGGGCCTAGCAATGCCCCGAAGTATCGCCCCAGCTCAAGCGGAGGTTTCACTCCGAGAAACAACAACAAGCCCCCGATGCAGAACTCGCGCCCCAGTTATCAGAACCGGAGTGGAGGAAACTCCAGGCCAGGAGGCCACAACAACAACAACAACTACAACAACAACAATAGCAACTTCAACCGCGCTCCTCCCAGAGCCCCCAACAACAACAACACCAACACCAACACCGCCCCCAGAACCGGAAGCAACGCCATCCCCGTTGCGACCAAGGACAAGGCCACCATCACTTGTTATGAGTGTGGTGTAGTGGGACACTACTCCAACGAGTGCCCCAAGAGACTCGCCAAGCTTGCAGGTAACACCGCTGCACCTGCTCAGCAACAACGCCATGTCTCCACCGGCAAGAAGTTCGTCCCCAACAACCCCAACAACCGCAACGGCCGTCTCTTCCACATGAACGCCGAAGAAGCCCAGGAAGCACCAGATGTTGTACTGGGTATGTTTTCTGTCAACCACATCCCTGCCAGAGTATTGTTTGATTCCGGAGCATCTCATTCTTTTGTCACCGAAGACTTTGCATCCACAAGTAAAATTCAACCTATCAGTTTGAAACATGTCATGATAGTACAAATCCCCGGATCAACCACCAAAGCCAGAAAATTTTGCAAAAATGTACCTATCATGATCCATGAAGTAGATTTCTATGCCAATCTGATAATTCTGGGAACCAAAGGTTTGGAAGTCGTACTAGGAATGGACTGGATGTCAAAACACCATGGATTGATTGACTGTGCCAAGAAAGCTATCACCATGACTAGCAGCACCGATATCCTAGTAGAACATGTGTCTGAAAGACTACCCAGAAAATTCACCTGCAACCAAAGTGTAGCCAAGCCAACTCTGGATCAAATCAGGGTCGTTTGTCGATACCCTGATGTGTTTCCGGATGATCTACCCGGTATGCCCCCGGATCGGGATATCGAGTTCATCATCGAGTTAATCCCCGGAACTGGACCTATAGCCCAGAGAGCCTATAGCATGAACCCCACAGAGCTTGTGGAGCTGAAGAAGCAGATCGATGATATGTTAGCCAAAGGTTTGATTAAACCTAGTGCATCCCCCTGGAGATCACCGGTTTTGTTTGTGGACAAGAAGGATGGTGCCACTCGTTTATGTACGGACTATCGTAAGTTTAACGATGTCACCATCAAAAACAAATACCCCCTACCCAAGATCGAAGACTTGTTTGATCAGCTAACCGGAGCCAAAGTTCTCTCCAAGATAGATCTTAGAACTGGTTATCATCAGCTGAAGATCCGAGCGACCGACATCCCAAAAACTGCCTTTACCACCAGATATGGGTTGTATGAGTACAACGTCATGTCGTTTGGATTAACCAATGCCCCCGCTTATTTCATGAATCTCATGAATAAGATCTTCATGAACTTTTTGGACAAGTTTGTTGTTGTCTTCATCGACGACATTCTTATCTACTCCAAGTATGAGGAGGAACATGAACAACACTTGGAGACTGTCCTAGAAACCCTTAGGCACCATCAGTTGTATGCCAAGTTCAACAAGTGTGAGTTTTGGTTGGAAGAAGTAGGATTCCTGGGACATATCTTGTCTGCAGGAGGAATTGTCGTAGATCCCGCCAAGATCAAAACTGTTATGGAATGGCAAGCCCCAACCACCCAAACCGAGGTCCGCGCTTTTCTTGGATTAGCCGGATATTACCGAAGATTTGTAGAAGGCTTTTCGAGCATCGCTCGACCAATGACCCAATTGTTGAAGAAGGACAAGAAGTTCGAATGGACTGACAAATGTGAAGAGAGTTTCCAACAACTCAAGAGTAGACTCACCTCAGCCCCAATCCTGATAATGCCAGACATCACCAAGCCCTTTGACGTATATTGCGACGCCTCCAAGATTGGTCTTGGATGTGTACTTATGCAAGAAGGCAAAGTTATATCTTACCTTTCAAGACAGCTGAAGCAACATGAGCAGAACTATCCAACCCACGACTTAGAGCTTGCAGCCGTTGTCCTAGCCTTGAAAGTTTGGCGTCATTACCTCATGGGTAATCGATGCGAGATCTACTCCGACCACAAGAGCCTGAAATATATCTTCACCCAGAAGGAGCTAAACATGAGACAACGCCGATGGATTGAATTGATCAAGGATTACGACATGGAGATTCACTACCACCCCGGCAAGGCCAATGTGGTAGCGGATGCTTTGAGTAGACTGCCGTGTCAGTTGAACTCCATGATCTCAATCGAGCAGCCCAGCCTGTATCAGGAGTTTGAACAGTTTCGACTTGAACTTGTTAGTGAAGGATTCCTAGCCAGCATAGAGCTTCAACCCACCTTGGTTAGCCAAATCAAGGAAGCCCAGGAAGAAAACGCTAGCATTGACGGAATCAAGAAACAGATAGCTGCACGAAAAGCCCCAGGATTCACCGTAGATGAAGCCGGAGTTCTTTGGTACAAAGGACGCCTTTGTGTACCATCGGACTCAGACTTGAAGCAAGTCATCCTGAAGGAAGCCCATGACACTGTTTACTCAATCCACCCCGGAGGTACCAAGATGTACCAAGATCTGAAGGAACAATTTTGGTGGCATGGAATGAAGAGAGAAATCGGAAGCTACATCGCCAAGTGCGATATCTGTCAGAGAGTCAAGGCGGAACATCAACGACCCGCAGGACTGTTGCAACCCCTACAGATTCCAGAATGGAAATGGGACTCCGTAGGAATGGACTTTATCACCGGTTTGCCCAAATCCAGCAAAGGCAATGATTCAATATGGGTAGTTGTCGATAGACTGACCAAGGTAGCCCATTTCATCGCCGTCAAGACCACATACCAAGGCCCAAAGCTAGCTGAACTGTACATCTCCAGAATAGTCGCCCTGCACGGAACCCCGAAGTCGATAGTGTCAGATAGAGGATCACAATTCACCTTAAGATTCTGGCAGAAAGTGCACGAAGGACTAGGAACCCGTCTGAATTTCAGCACCGCATATCACCCTCAGACCGACGGACAGACTGAAATAGTCAACCAGATACTGGAAGACATGCTGAGAGCATGTGTACTGGAGTATGGATCTAAGTGGGAAGACTGCCTACCTTACGCAGAGTTCTCTTACAACAACAACTATCAAGCCAGCCTGCAGATGGCCCCCTTTGAAGCCTTGTACGGAAGGAAATGCCGTACCCCTCTCAATTGGTCGGAAGTTGGAGAAAGCCAAGTCTTTGGCCCAGATGTTCTTCGTGAAGCCGAAGAGAATGTACACAAGATCCGCGAGTACCTCAAGACGGCGCAATCAAGACAGAAGAGCTACGCCGACAAGAGACGCTGGGAGATGACCTTCGAGATCGGAGACTTCGTCTATCTCAAAGTATCCCCCTTGAAAGGAATGCAGAGATTTCAGCTGAAAGGAAAGCTCGCACCCCGATATGTCGGACCCTTCAAAGTTCTGAGTCGCCGAGGTGAAGTATCTTACCAACTGGAGCTCCCTGAAGAAATGTCGGCTGTGCACGACGTGTTTCACATCTCACTCTTCCGGAAGTGCCTTGAAGTCCCTGAGAAGACCGAAGTGTTCAAGAACATCGATCACCGATCGGTGGATATCAACAAGGACCCGGCGTACCGCGAAGTACCGATTCGCATCTTGGAGGAAGCCTACAGAACCACCCGCACCCGAAGCATCAAGTTCCTGAAGATTCAGTGGAGAACCATACCGAAGATGAAGCCACTTGGGAACGCGAAGACTTCATGAAGAAGGAATACCCAGATCTCTTTAGTACCTAACTTTCTTTTAGATCTCGGGACGAGATCTTTTTTAAGGGGGAAGGGTTTGTAACATCCCAAATTTCAATAAAAAGAAAGTTAGAAGAATTCCAGAGAGCAAAATTTTCAAACCAACAAAAACTTTTATTTGAATATAGTACCCTGCATAGGACTTGTGCATTTGAGTGTTATGCCATGATGATTGTTACTATGTTTATGTGATCAACCCTAAAACCCTAATGTGATCAAGTGAAGATCCCAAACCAAATAAATCAAAAAGAGAAAGAAATCAAATAAGAATAAAAACCCTAAAACCCTAACATATGGTTTATGCCATTTTTATAAATTTTTACCCTAGACCATTTTGGTCTTCACCATTAGTTGAATAATGTTACTAAACACTTATTACAACTTTTGGAATCAAAGAAACACAAATCAAATGAAATTCAAACTCAAAATGGGATCACATATGATAATGGTCAACTCTGCCATTTTTAGTCTGATCCCTACTTTGAGCCCTTGCAATTCAAATTTTCCAAACCAAACTTGCTCAATTCTTTGCACCGCATCAAAGAGCACATCAAGGTGAGCAACTTTGGTAAAGACCACCATGCCAAATTCACTTTGGATCTAATGCTATGCTCAAGCAAAGTTGGGACTTTTTATTATATGGAACAATCTCCAACTTTGCAATTTGGCATTTCTTTGATTTTGAAAATTCCACCACCACCCATCTTTGACTCTGGTCATTTACAAGTCAATCAAACACACCACTTCCAAATCTTGCAACCATTTGAACTCATTCAAATTTGGGCAAATTTGGCAAATTCCAAATATGGAACAATGCCACACTATTTCAAATAGTGATCTACTCCACACTATCCTGCCCCAAACTACCCTACTTGGTTCCCTGGCACTCTCTCTCACTAATGCATGCATAGTGCACCTAGGAGGAAACCTAGGGAGACCAAGACATGGCCATGCCGGCCATGTCGCCACCATGTCGTGCCATCTCCTCTCCCCTTCCTCCCCTGACCGGGCCCTGGCACCCAAACTCGCCACCACGCCTCCCTACCTCTCCCTAGCAACGCCGCTGTCAAGCTCGACGACGACCATCGCCGGAGAACGCGCACCCAGAATCGCCAGGATGCCGCTCGCGTCGCGCGTGTGCATGCCGTGGACGTCACTGGCCGCGCGTCGTCCCACCAGCACGCCATCGCTCTGGCCCTTCCAGCAGCGCGTTGAGCACCGCAGCGCCACCTCAGACCCGCCAGTCACACTCACGACCAGACCCTGGACCGCCGCCGCCGGAGATGGTGAGCAAGATCCCGTAGACGCCGCCGCCGACACGGAAGAAATGCGAGCTATCTAGCCGCCGCCCGACCGCGCTGTCGCCGCCATTAGCTTTGCCTGGACACGTAGAGCACTGCCGCGCCATCGCCTAGCCCCAACGCTCGCCGGAATCGCCGCGCGCTTGTCGACTTCAACCCTGCCCCGTCGCACCCAAGCTCCTCTATAAATAACGAGCTCCCCTGAGCAATCCAGGCACACCATCATCCTCTCCTCCCATCCCTGCTTCTCAACCACCACTCCACTCACTCAATCACCGCCGGAGCAAGCCCAATCAGACGATCGGAGCCGCGGAAGCCCTGGTGAAATCGCCATCGATCCAGGCCACCTCGAGCTCCGCCACTGCTACAGGCTGCTTCCTCTTCATCGACAACCTCGCCTCGACCACCGCCACCGCTCGCCGGACCCACGGTTAGCCCTCCGACCCCCTAGGCTCGCCGCGCCCGTAGCTCCCTCTCGCCGGAGAAGACGATGCACTGGCACCGTCCGATCTTGTTTTAATCCAACGCCTCTGGTTGATGCGTACCGATTCGGGTTTAACAGCCGCTGACATGCGGGACCCACACTGTCAGCAAGCCCACGCGCACTGGATGCGTTACTGGGCTGGTTTGCTGTATTTCAAACTGGTCCGGCCCAAACTAGTTCCCGCCAGCCCGTTTAATTCAAAACTAGTTTAAACAATTTCAAATCCCATCAATACTGGTTCCAACTTTGAAAATTAATAGAATCTGTTTGTCTTGGCCAAATTTGACAAATTTTATATTGTTGGAAAGCTAAGGAAAAGTTATACAACATGCCACTGGTCTCACCTTGAGATCTGTTGTAGAATTAAAGTGATAAAAATAAGAATGCAGGGACATTTTCACATTCAAATAAATATTAAAAATCAACCAAAAGTGATATTTAGTTAATTCCAACTCATATAGCTCACATTTAACTTACAATAATTGTTTCTGCAATAAAATGGTGTGGTCACTTTGTATGATCATGCCCTAGTTTAAATAATGGGCAATATGGCTAGTTTACTTAAGTGATATTGTCCAAAACTATTATGCAAATTATATGAAGTGTTATACTTCATTTAAATCTTGTCCCAAATGCATTCATATGAAGTTGGACCCCTGGTCAAATAATCTCATATGAAATGCTTGGAGATATTAAATCATAATAGGCATTATTAATAGTATGAGGTGGTTTACCTCATTTAAATCATTTTCTCAAATGATGATGATGAATGGTTGACTTAGGTCAACATAAATTCATGTATGATTGTTTGAGGAATTAAATCTTAAGAAGATTTCAATGAGAGGAAATTATTTCTCAAGAACCCTATGGAAACTATCATTTACATATGTAATAAGAGGGAATCAAATTTTCTCAAGCAACACAACCCATGCACCCTAATTATATTAATTGTGTGCTTAGAATAGTTGTGTGAATATATGTGATGTTTGGAATAGCCATTGAATTAGTTGAGTGATTATACTCGTATTCAAATTTAGACGCTAGCACCGGAGAATACCCGGAGGAAGAAGGTTGCTACCAAGAGGAGGAGGAGGAGAATTTTGAGAACTACCAAGGCAAGCTAATATTCTTGCAAAGTGCAAATCCCCTTTGGGGCAAGGCACCATAGTCTTACCTTTCTTACCATAAGCCTATCCCAAGTTTCTACCTTGCAAGTTTTTACTTGTTTCTTTCAAAGAGTCACTTTTATAGTTAACTTTGGTCTAAAGTAAAGAAGGTTACTAGAGTAGCAAAGCTAGTCTCAAGCTAGCCAAGCAAGATTAGCACCCCTCATGATTAGTGCTAGTGCTAAATACTAAAATTTGACTACTCTAGATGGGAACATGTGACTTGAAATGAATTTTGAAACCTTGGAATGATGAAGTCATTCCATTGAATGAATTTTTGAAGGTGAATATGACCAAGAGAAGATGGTGATTTTTGATAAAACTGATATTGGTTTGAATGCGATACCTTTCCAATTTTGAGTACCCCCACAATACCTGATTATGGGTAGGTCTTAACTGGAAATTTATGCATCTTAGTATGAGTTCCCTCTGAACACACATCATAGGGGTTATGCCGAGGCTGCCTCCATTGTTGAGAAATGATGTGAATTGAGGTGAATTGTACGACCAAGCCCTGTGCAGTTCCCAGGTTGACAGTTGGTCTTCACTGGGAGGCCAAGCTCACGGGGAGAGGTGGTCATACTAGGATTTGTAAGTGAGAGGTTATGGTTGATGATCCGCGTACTGTGTTACGATGATTCGGGGTAATCCCGACGGATGAAATCAAATGTTGTGGCACAAGTGTGCAACCTGATGGCGTGTAACTCACACGTTCGTTGGGAACCCCAAGAGGAAGGTATGATGCGCACAGCAGCAAGTTTTCCCTCAGAAAGAAACCAAGGTTTATCGAACCAGGAGGAGCCAAGAAGCACGTTGAAGGTTGATGGCGGCGGGATGTAGTGCGGCGCAACACCAGGGATTCTGGCGCCAACGTGGAACCTGCACAACACAACCAAAGTACTTTGCCCCAACGAAACAGTGAGGTTGTCAATCTCACCGGCTTGCTGTAACAAAGGATTAACCGTATTGTGTGGAAGATGATTGTTTGCATAAAACAGTAGAACAAGTATTGCAGTAGATTGTATTTTAGTAAAGAGAATTGGACCGGGGTCCACAGTTCACTAGAGGTGTCTCTCCCATAAGATAAACAGCATGTTGGGTGAACAAATTACAGTTGGGCAATTGACAAATAAAGAGGGCATGACCATGCACATACATATCATGATGAGTATAGTGAGATTTAATTGGGCATTACGACAAAGTACATAGACCGTCATCCAACTGCATCTATGCCTAAAAAGTCCACCTTCAGGTTATCATCCGAACCCCTTCCAGTATTAAGTTGCAAAGCAACAGACAATTGCATTAAGTATGGTGCGTAATGTAATCAACAACTACATCCTTAGACATAGCATCAATGTTTTATCCCTAGTGGCAACAGCACAACACAACCTTAGAACTTTCACATCCTTGTCCCGGTGTCAATGCAGGCATGAACCCACTATCGAGCATAAATACTCCCTCTTGGAGTTACAAGCATCTACTTGGCCAGAGCATCTACTAGTAACGGAGAGCATGCAAGATCATAAACAACACATAGATATAACTTTGATAATCAACATAACAAGTATTCTCTATTCATCGGATCCCAACAAACGCAACATATAGAATTACAGATAGATGATCTTGATCATGTTAGGCAGCTCACAAGATCCGACAATGATAGCACAATGGGGAGAAGACAACCATCTAGCTACTGCTATGGACCCATAGTCCAGGGGTAGACTACTCACACATCACACCGGAGGCGACCATGGCGGCGTAGAGTCCTCCGGGAGATGATTCCCCTCTCCGGTAGGGTGCCGGAGGCGATCTCCTGGATCCCCCGAGATGGGATCGGCGTTGGCGGCGTCTCTGGAAGGTTTTCCGTATCGTGGCTCTCGGTACTGGGGGTTTCGTCACGGAGGCTTTAAGTAGGCGGAAGGGCAAGTCAAGAGGCGGCACGGGGGGCCCAAACCATAGGCCGGCGCGGCCAGGGGTGGGGCCGCACCGCCCTAGGGTTTAGCCACCCCGTGGCCCCTCTTCGCTTCGTCTTCGGACTTCTGGAAGCTTCGTGGAAAAATAGGCCCCTGGGCGTTGATTTCGTCCAATTCCGAGAATATTTCCTTACTAGGATTTCTGAAACCAAAAACAGCAGAAAATAGCAACTGGCACTTCGGCATCTTGTTAATAGGTTAGTTCCAGAAAATGCACGAATATGACATAAAGTGTGCATAAAACATGTAGATAACATCAATAATGTGGCATGGAACATAAGAAATTATCGATACGTCGGAGACGTATCAGCATCCCCAAGCTTAGTTCTGCTCGCCCCGAGCAGGTAAAACGATAACACAGATAATTTCTGGAGTGACATGCCATCATAATCTTGATCATACTATTTGTAAAGCATATGTAGTGAATGCAGCGATCAAAACAATGTATATGACATGAGTAAACAAGTGAATCATATAGCAAAGACTTTTCATGAATAGCACTTCAAGACAAGCATCAATAAGTCTTGCATAAGAGTTAACTCATAAAGCTATAATTCAAAGTAAAGGTATTGAAGCAACACAAATGAAGATTAAGTTTCAGCGGTTGCTTTCAACTTGTAACATGTATATCTCATGGATATTGTCAACATAGAGTAATATAACAAGTGCAATAAGCAAGTATGTAGGAATCAATGCGTAGTTCACACAAGTGTTTGCTTCTTGAGGTGGAGAGAAATAGGTGAACTGACTCAACATTGAAAGTAAAAGAATGGTCCTCATAGAGGAAAAGCATCGATTGCTATATTTGTGCTAGAACTTTGATTTTGAAAACATGAAACAATTTTGTCAACGGTAGTAATAAAGCATATGCATCATGTAAATTATATCTTATAAGTTGCAAGCCTCATGCATAGTGTACTAATAGTGCCCGCACCTTGTCCTAATTAGCTTGGACTACCGGATCATCACAATGCACTGTTTTAACCAAGTGTCACAAAGGGGTACCTCTATGCACTTTGTACAAAGGTCTAAGGAGAAAGCTCGCATTGGATTTCTCGCTATTGATTATTCTTCAACTTAGACATCCATACCGGGACAACATAGACAACAGATAATGGACTCCTCTTTTATGCATAAGCATGTAACAACAATTAATAATTTTCTCATTTGAGATTGAGGATATATGTCCAAAACTGAAACTTCCACCATGGATCATGGCTTTAGTTAGCGGCCCAATGTTCTTCTCTAACAATATGCATGCTTAACCATAAGGTGGTAGATCTCTCTTACTTCAGACAAGACGGACATGCATAGCAACTCACATGAAATTCAACAATGAGTAGTTGATGGCGTCCCCAGTGAACATGGTTATCGCACAACAAGCAACTTAATAAGAGATAAAGTGCATAATTACATATTCAATACCACAATAGTTTTTAAGCTATTTGTCCCATGAGCTATATATTGCAAAGGTGAATGATGGAATTTTAAAGGTAGCACTCAAGCAATTTACTTTGGAATAGCGAAAAATACCATGTAGTAGGTAGGTATGGTGGACACAAATGGCATAGTGGTTGGCTCAAGTATTTTGGATGCATGAGAAGTATTCCCTCTCGATACAAGGTTTAGGCTAGCAAGGCTTATTTGAAACAAACACAAGGATGAACCGGTGCAGCAAAACTCACATAAAAGACATATTGAAAACATTATAAGACTCTACACCGTCTTCCTTGTTGTTCAAACTCAATACTAGAAATTATCTAGACCTTAGAGAAACCAAATATGCAAACCAAATTATAGCATGCTCTATGTATTTCTTCATTAATGGGTGCAAAGCATATGATGCAAGAGCTTAATATGAGCACAACAATTGCCAAGTATCACATTACCCAAGACATTTATAGCAATTACTACATGTATCATTTTCCAATTCCAACCATATAACAATTTAACGAAGAAGAAACTTCGCCATGAATACTATGAGTAGAAACTAAGGACATACTTGTCCATATGCTACAGCGGAGCGTGTCTCTCTCCCATAAAGTGAATGCTAGGATCCATTTTATTCAAACAAAAAACAAAAACAAACCGACGCTCCAAGAAAAAGCACATAAGATGTGATGGAATAAAAATATAGTTTCAGGGGAGGAACCTGATAATGTTGTTGATGAAGAAGGGGATGCCTTGGGCATCCCCAAGCTTAGACGCTTGAGTCTTCTTAATATATGCAGGGGTGAACCACCGGGGCATCACCAAGCTTAGAGCTTTCACTCTCCTTGATCATGTTGCATCATACTCCTCTCTTGATCATTGAAAACTTCCTCCACACCAAACTCGAAACAACTCATTAGAGGGTTAGTGCACAATAAAAATTAACATATTCAGAGGTGACACAATCATTCTTAACACTTCTGGACATTGCATAATGCTACTGGACATTAGTGGATCAAAGAAATTCATCCAACATAGCAAAAGAGGCAATGCGAAATAAAAGGCAGAATCTGTCAAAACAGAATAGTTCGTATTGACGAATTTTAAAATGGCACCAGACTTGCTCAAATGAAAATGCTCAAATTGAATTAAAGTTGCGTACATATCTGAGGATTATGCACGTAAATTGGCTTAATTTTCTGAGCTACCTACAGGGAGGTGGACCCAGATTCGTGACAGCAAAGAAATCTGGAACTGCGCAGTAATCCAAATCTAGTACTTACTTTTCTATCAACGGCTTTACTTGGCACAACAAAACACTAAACTAAGATAAGGAGAGGTTGCTACAGTATTAAACAACTTCCAAGACACAAAATAAAAACAAAGTACTGTAGGTAAAAACATGGGTTGTCTCCCATAAGCGCTTTTTTTTAACGCCTTTCAGCTAGGCGCAGAAAGTGTGTATCAAGTATTATCAAGAGACGAAGTGTCAACATCATAATTTGTTCTCATAATAGAATCAAAAGGTACCTTCATTCTCTTTCTAGGGAAGTGTTCCATACCTTTCTTGAGAGGAAATTGATATTTTATATTACCTTCCTTCATATCAATGGTAGCACCAACAGTTCGAAGAAAAGGTCTTCCCAATATAATGGGACAAGATGCATTGCATTCAATATCCAAGACAACAAAATCAACGGGGACAAGGTTATTGTTAACGGTAATGCGAACATTATCAACTTTACCCAAAGGTTTCTTTGTAGAATGATCAGCAAGATTAACATCCAAATAACAATTTTTCAGCGGTGGCAAGTCAAGCATATCATAAATTTTCTTAGGCATAACAGAAATACTTGCACCAAGATCACATAAAGCATTACAATCAAAATCTTTAACCTTCATCTTAATGATGGGCTCCCAACCATCCTCTAGCTTTTTAGGAATAGAGGCTTCGCGCTCTAGTTTCTCTTCTCTAGCTTTTATGAGAGCATTTGTAATATGATGCGTGAAAGCCAAATTTATAGCACTAGCATTGGGACTTTTAGCAAGTTTTTGCAAGAACTTTATAACTTCAGAGATGTGGCAATCATCAAAATTCAAACCATTATAATCTAAAGCAATGGGATCATCATCCCCAATGTTGGAAAAAATTTCAGCAGCTTTATCACAGGCAATTTCAGCAGTTTTAGCAGTTTCAGGCAGTTTCTCGCGCTTTGCATTAGAAGTGGAAACATTGCTAACACCAATTCTTTTATTAGTATTAGTAGGAGGTGCAGCAACATGTGTAGCATTAGCATTGCTTGTGGCGGTAATAGTCCAAACTTTAGCTACATTCTTCTCTTTAGCTAGTTTTTCATTTTCTTCTCTATCCCACCTAGCACGCAGTTCAGCCATTAATCTTATATTCTCATTAATTCTAACTTGAATGGCATTTGCTGTAGTAGTAATTTTATCATCTAAATCCTTAGGTTTAGCAGCCATTTTATTAATTAAAGAAGATTGTGATGCAGACATGTATGAGATTCGGGTTTCAGCATTAGCAAGTTTAGTTTGCAACCCCGAGATCTCCCTATTCAGATTTTCAAGTTGATTCCCTATATTCTTCAACAAGGTAGATTGCTCATTCATAGTTTTAGTAAACAATTTATTTTGCTCATATTGTGATTGCATAAAGCTCTTGGTGGATCTTTCAATTTCTAGCATCTTTTCTTCATTAGGTGAAGCATATCTACCATAAGAGTTACCATTAGCAGGATATGGCCTAGAATCATTATGATTATTATTTTTAATGAAATTCACATCAACATATTCTCTTTGAGCAACCAATGACGCTAACGGAACATTATTAGAATTAACATTAGGCCTACCATTCACAAGCATAGACATAATAGCATCAATCTTATCACTCAAGGAAGAGGTTTCTTGACGTAATTTACCTTCTTACCTTGTGGAGCTCTTTCCGTGTGCCATTCAGAGTAGTTGATCATCATATTATCAAGAAGCTTTGTTGCTTCACCAAGAGTGATGGACATAAAGGTACCTCCAGCAGCTGAATCCAATAAATTCCGTGAAGAAAAATTTAGTCCTGCATAGAAGGTTTGGATGATCATCCAAGTAGTCAGTCCATGGGTTGGGCAATTTTTAACCAGAGATTTCATTCTTTCCCAAGCTTGAGCAACATGTTCAGTATCTAATTGTTTAAAATTCATTATGCTACTCCTCAAAGATATAATTTTAGCAGGGGGATAATATCTACCAATAAAAGCATCCTTGCATTTAGTCCATGAATCAATACTATTCTTAGGCAGAGATAGCACCCAATCTTTAGCTCTTCCTCTTAATGAGAAAGGGAACAATTTTAGTTTAATAATATCACCATCTACATCTTTATATTTTTGCATTTCACATAGTTCAACAAAATTATTAAGATGGGCAGCAGCATCATCAGAACTAACACTTAAAATTGCTCTCGCATAACAAGATTCAGTAAAGCAGGTTTAATTTCAAAGAATTCTGCTGTAGTAGCAGGTGGAGCAATAGGTGTGCATAAGAAATCATTATTATTTGTGGTTGTGAAGTCACACAACTTAGTATTTTCAGCGTTGGCCATTTTAGCAACAGTAAATAAAGCAAACTAGATAAAGTAAATGCAAGTAAACTAATTTTTTTTTGTTTTTGATATAGCAAACAAGATAGCAAATAAAGTAAAACTAGCAACTAATTTTTTTGTATTTTGATTTAGTGCAGCAAACAAAGTAGTAAATAAAACTAAGCAAGACAAAAACAAAGTAAAGAGATTGAGAAGTGGAGACTCCCCTTGCAGCGTGTCTTGATCTCCCCGGCAACGGCGCCAGAAAATGTGCTTGATGGCGTGTAACTCACACGTTCGTTGGGAACCCCAAGAGAAAGGTATGATGCGCACAGCAGCAAGTTTTCCCTCAGAAAGAAACCAAGGTTTATCGAACCAGGAGGAGCCAAGAAGCACGTTGAAGGTTGATGGCGGCGGGATGTAGTGCGGCGCAACACCAGGGATTCCGGCGCCAACGTGGAACCTGCACAACACAACCAAAGTACTTTGCCCCAACGAAACAGTGAGGTTGTCAATCTCACCGGCTTGCTGTAACAAAGGATTAACCGTATTGTGTGGAAGATGATTGTTTGCAGAAAACAGTAGAACAAGTATTGCAGTAGATTGTATTTCAGTAAAGAGAATTGGACCGGGGTCCACAGTTCACTAGAGGTGTCTCTCCCATAAGATAAACAGCATGTTGGGTGAACAAATTACAGTTGGGCAATTGACAAATAAAGAGGGCATGACCATGCACATACATATCATGATGAGTATAGTGAGATTTAATTGGGCATTACGACAAAGTACATAGACTGCCATCCAACTGCATCTATGCCTAAAAAGTCCACCTTCAGGTTATCATCCGAACCCCTTCCAGTATTAAGTTGCAAAGCAACAGACAATTGCATTAAGTATGGTGCGTAATGTAATCAACAACTACATCCTTAGACATAGCATCAATGTTTTATCCCTAGTGGCAACAGCACAACACAACCTTAGAACTTTCTGTCACTGTCCCAGGTGTCAATGCAGGCATGAACCCACTATCGAGCATAAATACTCCCTCTTGGAGTTTCAAGCATCTACTTGGCCAGAGCATCTACTAGTAACGGAGAGCATGCAAGATCATAAACAACACATAGATATAACTTTGATAATCAACATAACAAGTATTCTCTATTCATCGGATCCCAACAAACGCAACATATAGAATTACAGATAGATGATCTTGATCATGTTAGGCAGCTCACAAGATCCGACAATGATAGCACAATGGGGAGAAGACAACCATCTAGCTACTGCTATGGACCCATAGTCCAGGGGTAGACTACTCACACATCACACCGGAGGCGACCATGGCGGCGTAGAGTCCTCCGGGAGATGATTCCCCTCTCCGGCAGGGTGCCGGAGGCGATCTCCTGGATCCCCCGAGATGGGATCGGCGTTGGCGGCGTCTCTGGAAGGTTTTCCGTATCGTGGCTCTCGGTACTGGGGGTTTCGTCACGGAGGCTTTAAGTAGGCGGAAGGGCAAGTCAAGAGGCGGCACGGGGGGCCCAAACCATAGGCCGGCGCGGCCAGGGGTGGGGCCGCGCCGCCCTAGGGTTTAGCCACCCCGTGGCCCCTCTTCGCTTCGTCTTCGGACTTCTGGAAGCTTCGTGGAAAAATAGGCCCCTGGGCGTTGATTTCGTCCAATTCCGAGAATATTTCCTTACTAGGATTTCTGAAACCAAAAACAGCAGAAAACAGCAACTGGCACTTCGGCATCTTGTTAATAGGTTAGTTCCAGAAAATGCACGAATATGACATAAAGTGTGCATAAAACATGTAGATAACATCAATAATGTGGCATGGAACATAAGAAATTATCGATACGTCGGAGACGTATCACAACCTCTGCAGAGTGTCAATCTATTCGAATAGCCGCGTCCATGGTTATAGACGGTTGGAAAGGCCATACAGTTTCCGATGTCAGATTCTTGAAAATGTTGATGAAAGGAAGTGGTGAATTGAATTGAAATCACCACTTGAATGGTGGGAATGACACTAATGTTCCCACTTGAGTTAGTTAGTACATGAATAAATCTTTTCTCAAATACTTGTGAACAAAAATTTGGCTTTATGCAAATAAACTAGAGCTTAGCATCCCTTACTGGAATTGTTAGCACTTACATTAGTATTGGTTTGCGAGTACGCAACGTACTCACGGCTTTGTCCCTGACTATTCAAATGGCCAGAGTATGAAGATGAACAAGGAGATGACCAGCAGGACGCCTACGACAACTAGGAGTCTTCCAACGTCAAGTGTTGGCCTGTGGACTAGAGAGTCCATTTATCTTTACGCTTCCGCTATGAACTTATGTTTGTTCGATGATCATTAGATCATCTATTCGTGTAATATGTATCATGTGATTCCAAATTGTAAGACATTATGGTTTGTAATTGAATGATGACTGTGATACTTAACTATTATGCCTCGCAACAACAATATTCCTGGGATTGCGATGAATGACATAATAGGCATCCGGACTAAAAAATTCGGGTGTTGACAGATAGCATCTTTCCCCTCCAACAACCTAACTTTGCAACAAATCTATTTTCCACCGGATTCCATTTAGAGTTACGAAGCATGCGGTGATGAATTGGAATACCAATGTCATCATTAACCTTTATCCCAACACTCCCCCCGCACAATTTTTTTTAATGCGATCACACCAAACTGGGTTAAAACCCTTCATCCGCAATACTTGTTGAAGGAAAGGCCACTTCACCTTGTCATACGCCTTCTCGAAGTCAATTTTAAAATAGAACCCCATCCATCTTTTTACGATATAATTCATGGATTGTCTCATGCAAAACAACAACCCCTTCCAAAATATGTCTACCAGGCATAAGGCCGTCTGATTTGGTTTTACTATTTTGTGTGCCACTACCGATACACGATTAGTGGAAACTTTGGTGAAGATTTTAAAACTGACATTTAGTAAGCATATAGGGCAGTATTGCTGAATTTGCACCGCATTTTATTTTTTAGGTAGTAGAGTATTAATCCCAAAATTTAGCTTGAACAAACGGAAACCACCAGCCTGAAAGTGGCCAAACATAGCCATCAGGTCCTTTTTAATAACATCCCAAAATCTTTGATAAAACTCCGCGGGAAACCCATCCGGCCCCGGCAATTTGTTATGTTCCATTTGAGATATGGCTTCAAAACTTCTTCCTCAGAGAAGTCAACAGTTAGGAGAGCATTTTCCTCCTCGGAAATTTGGGGAATATCATCAGTACGAGTTTCCACCATTTCGAAAGAGTTATCTTCAGGGGGGTCCAAAAAGTTTCTTATAGTATTCAGTGATGTATACTTTCAAATTATCATCACCCACAATGGTGTCTTCTTCTTGTTCTAATTGGAATATTTTTTTCTTCCTATGTTTGCCATTTGCAATCAAATAGAAGTATTTTGTATTGTTCCCTCCCTCCTGTATATATCTCAATTTATCCCTTTGTGCCCATTTGATCTCTTCTTATCGTCTTAGTTTATTCAATTGATCATTCGTTTTTTTTTAAATCAAGCCTCTCCCTCTTAGTTAGAGGACAAGTTTCAGCTTGAATGTCTAAGAAGTCAATTAAATTCAACAGCTGTTCCTTCTCTTTCTAGTATTTTCCACTAATGTTTTTTGCCCATCCCCTAAAAAATCTTCAATGTCTAATTTTATTTTACAAAGTCACAATCAGTGATTTACCAACATGACCAGCCACCCATTCTCTCGCCACTATCTCATCAAAACCATCTTGTTCAAACCAAAACAATTCGAAAGAGAAACGCGCACTATTACCCTGATGAGCTTTATTTCCCGAATCAATCAGCAGTGGAGTGTGATCCGATCCAGCTTGGGACAAAGCTCGCACCGAAACAAGAGGAAATTTTTGTTCCCACTCCATGCTTGCTATTACTCGGTCTAACTTCTCATAAGTTGGGATAACTTGCCTATTCGCCCACGTATACTGACAACCAGATAAAGCGATTTCCCGCAGATTTAAGTTTCAATGACTGTTTTAAACATAAAAGGCCATCTAGGATTAAAGTTATCATTACTTTTCTCCTCAGGTTTAGGAAGTATGTTAAAATCCCCAGCCAATAGTATAGGTAAAGACTCAGTATCACAAACTCTAACCAAAAATTCAGGTTTATGATTATTTTGTTCTGCTCCATACACGGACACTAAAATCCATTCAAACCCATCATGTTTACAGCGGGCATGGAACTTTACACAGAAATCCCCATTGTCCACTTTTTTAGTTTGAAGAGTATATGTATTAATACGAACCAAAAAAAACCATGCGAAGTCAGCGTCCCCCGACAGACTGGCTATGAATGCATTCGTAAAATTATATCTTCATAAAATCTAACCTATACTCCCGAATCGCCTCTTTGACAAACAGATGTTTTTAGGATCTCGAAACCCCTCACTATTCCACGACATACCTCTTACACCCTCCATTTCAAGAGTATGATTTTTTAAATTTGGTTCGGCTGCTTCTACGAAGAGGTGCCTTATCAATGGCCTCTTTTAATCCTAGCACAATTTACTACAGCCGGTTTCTCAATAGCAAGCTCATCATCTAACAAACTTTTCTCATCATTCAAATTTTCACATAAATTTGAAGCCCTATTAACCAATAAACATATAGGTACTTCCTCAGTATTCTCATTTGGTTTTAATAAAGTCAAAGACCTCATACATTATTGTCAAGAATCAACTTAGCGGAGTCATTTTCTACCTCCGCTGAAGTACCCAAAGACACCCCCATAATCTTAGCCTTGTAAATAATATTAGAACATGTAAATGATAACAAAGAGACTTTATTCGGAGTCCACGTACCAGGCAAATTGTAACAAGACTTTCGCTGCGCCGATCCCATTGCCCGCTGCATTTGAGTGTCATCTACATTGGGTTGAGCTCCGATCCTTGCACTTAATCGAGTTCTCCGTATGCTTTCCTCCGAAATCCCTCCAAACGCAATAACCTCATCACGAGAATAAGTTTTTGCCTCTTCCAAAATAGAGACGGAAGGAACATTAATATTAGGCAAATTTGAGTCTATGGCAGGTGACTTGATTTTGTTTGAATCATTTTTGGATAAATTACAGCGATCCCCGATCGACGTACCTCATACCTCGTGCCTTGCACCCATTCCCATGCAAACTGGGCTCTGCATGCAGCATGGGCCTCGGGCTGCTGTGTTGCGGATGCATTCCGGGCCTTGGGCTGCCGGCGGGCGACGCACAAGCTGCGTACCGCACCTATCCACCGGTGATGGCAGACCTCGGCGAGCCATCGCTCGCTGTCAATTTGCTCGCAGCCAGAGCTCTCCCGCCCTCCTTCCTTGGATCACCCGCCCCATGCAATGGTGGATGTGAACCATCAGCACAATCATGAATTTGATTGACCACCCCTGCAACACAACACAGGACATGCGCCTTCACCAGCGGTCAAAGTAAGAGAAGGCGATGTATGCAGGCTCGCCGGGAACCGAACAGCGGACAATTGCTGCTCACTACCCTCGAAAGAAAAGAAAATCAGTAAATATAGGTTCTAAGAATTTAGGAGTAGGATACAAATCAACATAATTTGAATCTTTGTACCTCAAGTTATCAGATGATTTGGCAGCCATATGTGCTCCAGTATCATAAGACCACGTAGTTTTCAAATCCTTGATATTCACAGTACCTAGCGAAACCGGTGAACTCATGAGATTATTTCCCTTACCAACCGAAACTTGTGAATTCAAAGTTGCATCACCATCCGTGTTTTCTTATCAGAAGCCCCTTTGGAACGTTTAGCCTCTCGATCAGTTGCACTATCCTCAGAATTCCCCGAGCCATTACCATTGGGATCCTCCTCATCCCCTGGTGCACTCGTCATCGTAACATCCGCAGGGATATTAGGCTGCCCCTCCACTTCAAAACGCAGCCGATAGAAATCATTCTTAATTTTCAAATCCCAAGTAGCCGGAATAAGTGTTGGGTCCAAACAAGTAATTAGCATACGCAACACATTATGCTTGTGAGTGAAAACAATATCAATGTTCTTAGTTTTTCCAAACACATCTCCAAGTGGCCACATAGCCAAAAAATCATCAAGAGCAAAAGGAGGTAATTTATGCACTCCTACCCAAATATCTTCTGGTGACCATACTGGTTCTATTTCTTTCTTCCAAAAAATCAAAAGACATACATATACCCGAGTCAGGAATATTGAAACGACCAAAGTGCTGCACACGCACTAAGTCAAGCTTGCTTGGAAAATGTGGTGAACCTGCATACCACTGCATATTGTAGTATGCCAGTCGTCGACATAACATGTGCAAGTACCAATCCGCAAATATTACATCCCTCGAAGTAGTACAAGAGAAGCATAGCTGGTCTTTATCTCAGTCACATAATATTACAAACCATATATATAAACATCATATTGGAGCTCCTCCTGGGTTCATAGAGGTTTACTCCTAGGTCTGAGGTGAACCCTACTCAACTTATACAATATAGGTCTTAACAGGTTTAACATTATTTAACTCGAGTAGTTAAATACTATAGAGTTCGTAGTGCTCGATCACTACCACTACTTCTAGTTACTTAGGCTTGCTCTCCCTCTGGAACCTCCCCGGTTCCGTACACTATCAGATAGTCAACCCCCTCTACTCCTCCAGAGAGGTCTGGTTCTTCATAGCAGATCTCATCTGCTCCATCTTGTCCTTCGTTAGCCTCCTCAAGGTGATTTAGACAATCTAAGCATGGGATTATAAGAGGTATGAGCACGAGCGTATTCAACAAGTTCATTATAGGAAAGAGGTGTTTAATGCACTAACTACGGCATCAGACCAGAAAGTCTAATACCAATGCAGGTTTTCATAATCATTTCTTTAAAAGGTTGCTTTTATTCAGAAGAACAATGTCCGTCAGCCTTCACCGGGTGTCTAGAACTTCATGGAGTTCCTTTCCGGCAGCGTACGCAGTTCCAAATCCCGGAACAGTGAGTGAAAGGCCACGATTCATTACACTTTGCAGAGGTGTATTGCTTTAACCATAAGAGATCTTAACCTTGGTGCCAACCGGGCAACTTTCCTGTTCACACTTCCGTGGTGCGAGGCCCGGTATAAGGTCCTAGCCAATATTGTATTCCTTCATGACCTCGCACACCTACCCTTTGTTGCAATTCCGACCTTGGGTCCTCGTCGGCCAGCATATCCATAGGATACCATCCGACCTCGACTACTATCAGGTTTCGCGACCATGATACCTTCGCCGGTCGTTGCAAACCCTCATAGACCGCATTACCGTGGGAAATTAGAATGGGATCCCCACCCACGAGTTGTTCTCGCAAGACATAACTGCTACGGTAAGCACATCCGTTGATGTATGAGAGGAAGAAGTACAATTGCCTACTCCGTCCCACTCCAGATCTTATGGTTAACACGAGTCTTACGGCACAAGAATCACTGGACGACATTTGTTGTTAATCCTAGATGGATACAAACCCATGCAATGGAACCTCCACCATACTCATACCATGGTTCCATTGCCCACCACATAGTCATATTCATAGTTATGAAATTAACATCTTTACTTTTCATGTAAGAGTGATAAGTATAGTACTTTGCAAGTAATTTGATAAAAAAATACTCAAAGTAACATGAGCAAGCGATGAACTTGCCTGGCAACTGCAATGTAGTGCAGTTGTATCGTTTGGACTGACCTGGTCCTCTATTTCTGAAAGATAGCATCATTTTTCGATAAGGGCAATGGTTAGAGATTCAAATATGCATGCTTTCGATTTTTAGGGGTTTGTTCCCCCTTCCCCATGCTTAAGGATTTAATGTCGGAGGTGGTGAATAAGAATAATTTAGGAATACTCCATAAGAGTGAAAATATTATCTTGGAATGTTTCCAAGTTTTGGTTAAGTCCAAAATAATTTATGGACTTATTTAATCATTAAAAATATGGGTTTATTTTTAATGATCTTCTATTAATTCATTATTCTTTGAATTTAATAACGGTTAATATTTATTTGTTTCAATAATTCTATTTTATATTTATTTATGATAGAGAATAAAATTTTAAGTGGTTTGCATATTTTTCTATATTTTTTAGAGCTATTTACAATTTATGGTATTAGTTCAAAGTTTTTGTTTTAAACAAAATTGTGAAATGACAATTTTTCCTTGGGCCCACCTGTCAGGGTGAACCCGAGTGGGTTGGGCTAAACCTACCTGGCGTGGTTCGGCCATCTCGGTCGCACCAATTTTGTCTCCACCTCCGCATCTAACCCTAGCTCTCTCCTCTCCCGTGACGCCGTGGTCGCCTGTGTCGTTGCCGATTTACCCCGGCCGTCTCCGGCCATGAGATCGGGCGCGTTCGCTTCGCCTTCCGATGGTGCACCAGATGGTACGCGTCGATCTGGGATTGGTGGCCTCCTCCGCTCGGACCCAACCCTACTGCAACTAGGGTTGTGCGGTGTCTACGGCGGTTCGTCGTTCGCCGGCGTTCCTGGCGATGCGGTGATGCCGTGTGCATCATCGTGGTGGTGCTGGAGCACTTGTGCTCGGCGATGCCTGGCTTGGCCGCGGCGTGGCGTTGCCGTGGCCAAGCAGTGCCGCTGTGCCGCCATAGTGACGTTGTGGTGCCTCTGCTCCAGGTACGCACCTCTCTGCTCCCCTTTCTCCTCCTTATTATAGGTGGGAGAATATATACTATTTTTTCATAGCTGGGAGAATATATACTATTTGCCCACATGTATTGACACCAAGAAAGAACTAGTTCACTCAGATCTAAGCTTACAATTATAGCATTAAAAATAAATGGCCACCGTGCATTGAAATTATAATTATTTTCACCTCTTTACGCCTAATCTTCTCTTTCTTAATAGATGGCCCCATTTTCCTGATCTCAAAGCGAGCCACGTCACCTCATTAACAATTTGCTCGCTAGACCGACACGGCAGAAGCCGACCGATCATCGTTCCTGGCCTAACCCACGTGCCTCGACCAGATGGGCCGACCGATGGCACCGGCCCATAACCCAGTTTGACCTAGGTACAGCCGCGAAAACAAAAACAAAAACGGGCGGCCGACTCTGTTCATCTTCCTCGCGTACTCTCCCCATAGATCTCTCCCCCACCACCACTCCGCCTCGGTTCGTCTTCATCCATCGCCACCACTCGCAACCGATGTGCTCTCATGAAAATATCCGTATTGAACACAATAAATCCGTCCTTCAAGACAATAAAAAGTGCTCGGAAAATTTCTTCTGCCGCCGCCGTCTTAAAGGCACGCGATTGTGCTCTCCGCCCCCACAACGATCCGGGCAAACTACGCCGCTGCACCCAACACGGGAAGCTGCTCCAACGCCGGTACCTACCCCTCTCCATTGTTCTTCCTCCTTCCTTTTCTAGAATCCCTAAATCCCTCACTCGAACTTAACAATGTACCAGGTTCATCTCCGCCTACGGAATTTGCCGCGCCTCCGGATTTGCAATGCTACCTGAGGCCCTACGGTTTTCTTGGAATTGATTTCGGATTGATTTGTACACCTGTTCATCATCCACAGTGTACACTGCATTCTTCAAATCTCGTCCTCTTCATCTGAAATTTAGATTTGTTCAGGTCAATTTATTTGTTATGCTCAGTCCAATCTTCTGTGCTGCTTCATTTTAATTTACATGAATTTGTTCGCCAAAGATGAATATCTCTGAAAATATACAACCTGCAGGCTTATCTTCGCGTACGGAATTTGTCGCGCCTCCGGATTTCCGCTGCTACCCCAAGCCCTACGGTTTTCTTGGATTTCATTTCGGATTGATTTATATAGCTGTTCATCATTTACAGTGCATCCTTCCATTGGTACGCGTACTGTAATCTCCTCCTCTTAATTTGAAATTTACATTGTCTAGCGTGAATTATTGGTTATACTCAGTCCAATGCATATGTGCTTCTTCTTTTAAATAAGCATGTATCTGTTCACAAAATATGGATAGCTCTGAAAATATTCAGCCTGCCATCCATTCTATTTCGTGTGGTCGGCGTATGCAGCTTAGGACTAGAGGTTGGTAGGGTCAATATGTTTCTTGAACTATTCTGTTATAATGGCTGCGATATATGTTAACTTATTTAATTTATACATGTATATCGAACACAGCGTCTGCTCAAGAACGTTCATTGCGTCAAAGATTAAATGAGGAATCATCTGCACGAGTTCTAATAACGGCACCTTTGAGCTTTACCCACAACCGTAACCTTTTTCATGTTATCGTTAGTACATCTCGCATAAAGGTCTCCTTATAGCAAAAAAAAAAAAGAATTTAAAACCAAACAACATTCAACCTTTCAGGCACTATCTTTCAACCGTTAAACCTTGGGGAACCAACACATTCATGCAAACATTGTGGTGCTCTATTTTGGTATGAAGAACCTCTACGAAGAGAGAGAAATACTTCTGATCCAACTTATAACCTATGTTGTAAAGGAGAGAAAATCTACCTGTCCCCATATGATCCTTCTCAACCATTCTTGGATTTATTAAACTCACTGGACATCATTGTTTCAAAACATTTCTTTGACCATATTCGACTGTATAATACCATGTTTGCAATGAACTCAATGGGGCGTTAAAGTTATTGACTCTATAAATAATGGGCGGGCACCATATGTCTTCAAGGTTAGTGGTACAGTCTGCCATCGTTTTGGTTCTTTGATGCCACCTCCCCAGGGCCAGAGACCAGAATATGCACAATTGTACATCTATGATACAGAGCACGAGGTTAGAAACCGTATCAATATAACTTCATCCTCTGGAACATCCACTCACACTTCAACTTCCCGCCCTTCTTTCAATGCCAGTGAAGACATTGTGAAGGCCCTCTTAACAATGCTAGATACCCATATTCCCATTGTTCAACTTTTTAGAACAACACGTGAAAAGTTATCTCCATATGCTCCAGATCAATTCTTCATCAGATTATATGGCAAACCTGATGCACATGGAGATATCTATAGTGCTCCAGTAGCATCTGATGTGGTAGGGTTGGTTGTTGGTGATATTGGGATAGCATATGTTGGGAGGGATATAATAGTACATAACCGTTCATCAGGACTACATCGGATAAATGAAAAACATTGCAGATTCATGGTGTAAGGGTACATTGCCCCTATGTGTGGTTTTGGTAATTAATGACAACCCCTATGGACTAATGTTTGTATTGAGTTTATATTAAGGAATATTCCATAGGTAATACTTGTAGTCCATGTGTTGGATTCAAGTATTGATTCCATGAAGATAAAAGATATAACTTGAGTATTGGCATCAAGATCATCGATTTGAAGACATATATGTGATACGATCAAGAAGAAGAAATGAAGATGGAGTTCTTATGTGGAACTCAACATTAGCCATGCTCTAGCTTATGTGTTAAGCAATGAATGATCAATATATTGAGTGCTTGATTCCAAGTGAACAATTCAATATGTGGCTCTAAGTCGATGTCATGATAGTCTCATGAGTTGAGATATGGTTGACTAATATTTAGAGCATGCAAACAAATGAAGAGCTCTTTATACACCTCAAGATAGTATGATAGCTAGAGCATGAGAAGATACAAGGTTGACCAATACAAAGAGTGAAGAATAGATTCAAGTTTGGTCAACACATGAAGCATGAAGAATGTGCCACGTGAAGTCATGTGGTATGGTAAGCCTTGTCAATTATGCTTTATGAACTAACCCATCATATATGTTCCCTTGTGTTGTCTATGTGGGTTAGGTATCTTTCCATGGGCATGCATCAAAAGTGAGATCTCATATAGCCCATAAGAGGATGACATCAAGTGGTGATCGTCATCAAGGTTGAGTTGGGAAAGTTCAAGTTGAGCATCTCAAGAGGATCATATGCTTGAAGCTTGTCGTCCATTTGGTGATAATGGACATGTGAAGATGTGCTTAATGAAGCTATCCCATAGTGGCGTATGGGGGAGCAAATTATGTGTCTTCACGAAGCAATAATGATCTAGTGAGGCTTTCCGGCTTGAATGAAACATGAAGCATCATCATCAAGATAAGTGGAATGCGCAAGGAAAAGGTATGGCCTTGCTAGGTTTTCCTTTTTACCAGTCTCAAGGTGGTTGTTGGGAGACCGGGTTATAGGATATATAGCCGCACTATCAACAGGGGCTTTCGGTTGGGTAACTTGATCACATAATCTTAGGGAGCTCAAACCTTTGCATTCTTTGCATTCCATAGATCTTATTGCCTCTTGGTTTTTCTTTGTGTGAGGTTCTTGAGCTTGTTGCTAGCTTTACAACAAGCCCAAGTTCATCGAAAACGGAATCCGCATGCATCTTCTATTGCATTTTTGAGTTTGGACGTCTTTACCGTCTCTTTACTTTGGGAGGATCCCTCTCTAAAATCATCTAAAAATATTTTGTTAGGGTTCTATTTGTCGTTATCTTTCCAACAAAACTAGATTCATGTAAATCGGAGTCCGGACACAAAAGTTATCACGGTTTTTGTAAAACATGTTTTCCTGCTGACCCGGTGCCTCGCCCGGCGTGACCGGCCGCCCCACCGGCCCACCCGGCACCATGCCCAACGGTGCCGGCTGGCTCACCGGCTGGCCCGGCATAGACCGGCTTGTTGGAGATATGCCCAAGAGGCAATAATAAAGTGGTTATTATATATCTTTGTGTTTATGATAAATGTTTATATACCATGCTATAATTGTATTAACCGGAACATTGATACATGTGTGTTATGTAAATAACAAGGAGTCCCTAGTAAGCCTCTTGTATAACTAGCTTGTTGATTAATAGATGATCATAGTTTCATGATCATGAACATTGGATGTTATTAATAACAAGGTTATGTCATTATGTGAATGATGTAATGGACACACCCAATTAAGCGTAGCATAAGATCACGTCATGTTCATTTGCTATAAGCTGTCGATACATAGTTACCTAGTCCTTTCGACCATGAGATCATGTAAATCACTTATACCAGAAGGGTACTTTGGTTACATCAAACGCCACTGCGTAAATGGGTGGTTATAAAGGTGGAATTAAGTATTCGGAAAGTATGAGTTGAGGCATATGGATCAACAGTGGGATTTGTCCATCCCGATGACGGATAGATATACTTTGGGCCCTCTCGGTGGAATGTCATCTAATTATCTTGCAAGCATATGAAAGGTTCATAAGAGACCACATACCACGGTACGAGTGAAGAGTACTTGTCATAAGACGAGGTTGAACGAGGTATAGAGATACCGATGATCAAACCTCGGACAAGTAAAATATCGCGTGACAAAGGGAATCGGTATCGTATGTAAATGGTTCATTCGATCACTAAGTCATCGTTGAATATGTGGGAGCCATTATGGATCTCCAGATCCCGCTATTGGTTATTGGTCGGAGAGAGGTCTCAACCATGTCTGCATAGTTCGCGAACCGTAGGGTGACACACTTAAGGTTTGATGTCGTTTAAGTAGATATGGAATATGGAATGGAGTTCGAAGTTTTGTTCGGAGTCTCGGATGGGATCCAGGATATCACGAGGAGTTCTGGAATGGTCCGGAGAATAAGATTCATATATAGGAAGTCATTTTATAAGTTTGAAAATGATCCGGTGCATTTATGGAAGGTTCTAGAAGGTTCTAGAAAAGTCCGGAAGAAATCACTATGGAAGGTGGGGGACTCCACTAGCTTGGCCGGCTAACCCTAAGGGGGTGGAGTCCCAGGTGGACTCCACCTAAGGTGGCCGGCCACCCCACCTCAAGGAAAGGTGGGAGTCCCACCTTGAGTAGGACTCCCCCTTGAGTAGGTTTCCCACCATATGGGAAGTTTTGGGTTGGGGTCTTATTCGAAGACTTGTAGTCCAACACTTGGGGCTTCCACCTATATAATTAGGAGCAAGGGGAGGGGGCCGGCCACTCAAGCCTCCCACCTTGGCCGCACCCCCTTGAGGCCGGCGCCCAAGAGCCCCCTCTCCCCAAACCCTAGCGCCCCTCCTCCACATACAACTCCCGCAGCGCATAGGCGAAGCCCTGTCGGAGTTTTCCACCACCACCGCCACCACGCCGTCGTGCTACCGGGATTCCGAGGAGGATCTACTACTTCCGCTGCCCGCTGGAACGGGGAGAAGGACGTCGTCTTCATCAACACCGAACGTGTGACCGAGTACGGAGGTGCTGCCCGATTGTGGCTCCGTCAAGATCTTCTACGCGCTTTTGAAAGCGGCAAGTGATCATCTTCTGCAACAACGAGATCTAATCTCATAGGCTTTGGAAATCTTCAAGGGTTAGTCTCGTTATCCCCTCGTTGCTACCGTCTACTAGATTGCATCTTGGCTTGGTTTTCGTTCTTGCGGTAGGAATTTTTTGTTTTCTATGCTACGAATCCCATCAGTGGTATCAGAGCCGTGTCTATGCATAGATTGGTTGCACGAGTAGAACACAATTATTTTGTGGGCGCTGATGCTTTGTTGTCTTTAGTTCGAGTACTTTGCATCTTTGTGGCATAGTGGGATGAAGCGGCTCGGTCTAACTTTACATGACCGCGTTCATGAGATTTGCTCCACGCTTGACATGCAACTTGTATTGCATAAGTGGCTTTGCGGGTGTCTGTCTCTCCTACTATAGTGAAGATCCAATTTACTCTTTCTATTGACAACACTAGTATCACCGTTGTGGTTCATGTTCGTAGGTAGATTGGATCTTACTCGAAAACCCTAAACCACGTAAAATATGCAAACCAAATTAGAGACGTCTAACTTGTTTTACAGGGTTTGGTGATGTGATATGGCCATAATGTGATGATGAATATGTATGAGATGATCATTATTGTATTGTGGCAACCGGCAGGAGCCTTATGGTTGTCTTTAAATTTCATGTTGACTAGTATTTCAAAGAAGTTGTAATAGTTGCTACATGGGAGAACAATCATGAAGACGGCGCCATTGACCTTGACGCTACGCCGACGATGATGGAGATCATGCCCGTTGATGATGGAGATCATGTCCGTGCTTTGGAGATGAAGATCAAAGGCGCAAAGACAAAGGGGCCATATCATATCACATATGAATTGCATGTGATGTTAATCCTTTTATGCATCTTATTTTGCTTAGATCGCGACGGTAGCATTATAAGATGATCCCTCTCACTAAATATCAAGATAATAAAGTGTTCATCCTTAGTATGCACCGTTGCTAAGACTTGTCGTTTCGAAGCATCACGTGATGATCGGGTGTGATAGATTCAACATGTGCATACAACGGGTGCAAGCCAGATTTGCACACGCGGATACTAAGGTTGCCTTGACGAGCCTAGCATCTACAGACATGGTCTCGGAACACGGGATACCGAAAGGTAGAGCATGAATCATATGATTGATATGATGAACACTTGAGTGTTCGCCATTGAAGTTACATCGTGTCTCGTGATGATCAGACTTGGTGTGGTGGATTTGGTTCGTGTGATCACTAAGACAATGCGAGGGATATTGTTTTGAGTGGGAGTTCACCTAATTTTTAATTTTGTTGAATTAAAATTTGAACTCAATTTGTCATAAACTTAGTCTAAACTATTGCAAATATACGTTGTAGATCATGGCGTCCCCATCAATCAATTTTAACCAGTTCCTAGAGAAAGAAAAGCTTAAAAGAAACGGTAGCAACTTCACCGACTGGTTCCGTCATGTGAGGATTTTCCTCGCTGGTGGAAACCTGCAATATGTGCTCGATGCACCGCTAGGTGCCCCACCTACAGAAACTGAATCCGATGAAGTAAAGAATGTTTACGAGACTTGGAAAACTCGGTACTCTCAAGTTCAGTGTGCCATCCTATGCAGTCTGGAAGCCGATCTTCAAAAATGTTTTGAGCACCACGATCCGCATGAGTTGATCAATGAGCTGAAAGCTATCTTTTAAACTCATGCGGCTGTGGAATGCTATGAAGCATCGAAACACTTCTTCAGTTGCATGATGGAAGAGGGCATGACGTGGGCTTTACCCTTCGGGTAACCGATATTGCCTTATCCTGTTCGGCCCAAGTGGAGGCCCATGAAGATACTCGATTGCAAGGCGGGCCACTAGGATAGCGCTGGAGAAGATTCCTTGAAGAACAAGACATAAAAGAGCCGAACAAGGAAAGTTTAGAGCTAGGTCTTTTGTAAACCTAGTCGTAACCGGACAGACCTCTTGAGACCTGGCCTCCTATATAAAGGCCAGGAGAGGGGCTGCCGAGGGACACAATCAATCTTAGCAACTTTAGCCATCAGAAGTCTAGAGCTAGGTCACCGTAGCACTTAGCCTCTCGACGAGATCATAGCCGAAACCTTCGGCACCCCATTGTAACCCAATATTCTCATAATCAAGATCAGACAGGCAGGACGTAAGGGTTTTACCTCATCGAGGGCCCCGAACCTGGGTAAATTGCTCTCTCCGCTTGTCTGTTCACCGATGTCTCGTGTCAGCCTACAGGATTCCATCAACCCTAAGCCCCAATCGGAGGGCATTGCCGAGGAGTACCCTTGACAATTGGCGCCGTCTGTGGTTAATCTGTCGGCACAAGACCCGACATCGGCAGTTCCAGTCATGTCGTCGACAGCTTCATCATCACCATCATCGCCAAGACTAGGAAGCCCGATTCGATTCGGGTCCTACGAGTTCACCCCGCACAGCGACTCCTCGCGCTCAACTTTCTTAGATCTGCAAGGAAACATGGAGATGACGTTCGGCAGTGTCCACTACAACGTCAACGCGGAAGGAGTCCTTCGACTGCTAGGGCCACACACCCCCAGGTCAGCAAGGAGATCACCATCACCAGCCGCAGGGCCAAGCCTGTCATCATCAGTCAATCTTTCGGCTGGCCTGACCAACTCGACAAGTTCGTTCTCGCCATCAGCCCCTCGGTCGACGTCTTCAATGTCAGTCGGATCCGACAACTTCATGTCTTCAGAGATGACCTCATACTACTGTCTAAACTGCGACACTAGGCACGGGTTGGGATCGAGCGATACACCGTTCATCTGCAACACCCAGTATTCATCGGGAGAGGATAGCGTCGACAGCGTCACCAAGGGAACCACCTGGAAGGCAGCGCGTCATCAAGTTTATGCCGCCAATAACACAAGAAATAGGGGAGATGAAGCTCACACTCCCCGATCCAGCCGACGGACAGGCTTCGAAAACAACGCCAATAACAACAATAGCGACTACACCATCGCAGAGGAAGAATGGGCAGCAGCCAGGGCGGCTGTGCTTAACAACACGTCACTCCCCGAAGGAACCTCGGTTGGAACTCTCAACGCTTATCGCTCTATATTGGAGAAAAATCGGGAGCGATTATCCAAAGAGCAAGCCACCCTCGAGAGACGCCTATCCGCTGCCGAACAATCGAGTGAGCGACGGAGAGGCTCGCGAGGAAGCGCTTCCCGAAGCAGTCAGGGCGTAGGCAAGCACCGATCAAGGCTATCCAGGCTTTCGGAAGATGATGCTAGAGAAATCACGTCGAATCTAACCAAGTCCTTCATGACCACGGACACCGCAGGCATGCTACGGCCAAAAACGGTCGAGGGAGCAACTGCCAACCTCGCTGCGTACCTCATCAATCAGCGACCTGAAGGTTCTATGGCTCAAGCTCACCGGGGCGCCTTAGAAAGTCTCGCAATATTAGGAGATAATCTGGTCCCACGGAAGGAAAAGACCACGTTGCAGGCCAACGGCTCAAAGCACCGCTCAAGGGACGCTCGAGATGAAATCACCCAGAGCAGAATCGATAAAGCAAGACGACGACGCGCTGCTAGGGAGGAATACGACAGTGACACCTCAGATGAAAGCCAGGAGAACGACAGCAAGCTAAGGGGGGGCAACTGTTTAAGCTACAAAATCCGCGAGGCGATGCCGCCCAGAAAGTTCAAGCCCACCCCCACTGACGCTGCCAAGTATGATGGACAGCAGGAGCCGAGGTCTTGGATAGACGGCTACTTACAGACAGTAATCCTACACAAGGGAAATCAGATAGCGGCAATGCAGTGCCTGCAGCTTTACCTGAAGGACTCGACACGAGCTTGGCTGAGAGGACTGCCGAAAGGTTCCATCAAATCATGGGACGATCTAGTGGACGCTTTCGTTGCCAATTTCCAAGCAACATACAAAAGACCCGTCGGGATCGAGGAATTACGACATTGCCAACAGAAGCAGAAAGAGTCGATGCGCGCCTACATCGGGAGATTTACCAAGCTCCTAAACGCCGCCAAAGATGTCTCTGTCGATAGAGCAATCGATGATTACAGCGATGGCATCCGACGTGAAACCTACATAGAGGAGCTTGGGCGCAAGAAGCCAAAAACTATAACCAAGCTAATGGAAATCGCCAACAGCTGGGCTGATGGCGAGGACAACGTCTGAAAGCCTCGACAGCGTAATGATGACGAAGACGACGATCAGCCGAAGCACGACTCGGGTGGACACAGGGATCATCGTAAGAAAAGAAAAGACCGCAGTTACGATGACAGTAACCTGGTAGCGGCGGGTTACTCCGATCGGCGGGACGATCGGTACGATGATAGACGAGACGAACGACAGGACGACAATAAGAGCAACTCTAGAAATCGCGGCAGTTACAAACCACGGCCACAGAGGATTCCCGAGCTACCCTTTGCCGAGCAGATAAATGCTCCCTGCTACCTGCATTCATACGTCGACTCCAAGGACAACAAGACGAAGTCAAGTCATCTGCTCAGAGATTGTCGACAGTTCATCGAAATGCAGAAGTTCATCCAGCAGCAACAATAGCCACCACCACCACCTCCACCTCAGCACCAGGTCCAGCAGGCCCAGCCTCACAACCCCAACGAGTCGTTTCCACCACCACGTGGGCAGATGAGCATGATCCATAGGACAGGTGTTTCGAGAAGGGAAATGAAGAAGCTCTCCCGAGAAATTAATCTGGCAGAAAGCATCATGGCCAACATCCCCGAGTACGTCGAGTGGTCATCTCAGAGCATTACGTTCAGCAGAACGGATCACCCAATGACAATACCGAAACCAGGACACGCAGCCTTAGTAGTTGAGGCGCGAATTGGGGGGTTCAAGATGAGCAAAGTCTTCATGGATGGCGGAAGTGGAATAAACCTGATATTCGTTGACACAATAAGAAGTATGGGGATCAGCATGAAGATGCTAGAAGAGACCGACATCTGCTTTCATGGGATTCTCCCCACTTCACCGGCGTACTCCCTTGGCAAAGTTTACCTGAATGTCGTCTTTGGTAAACCCGACAACTTCAGGAAGGAAAATATCAAGTTTGAGGTTGTGAACTGGGAATCGCAGTACCACGCTATACTCGGAAGACCAGCTTATGCCAAGTTCATGGCTGTGCTGCATTACGCATACCTCAAACTGAAAATGCCTAGGAACAACGGGACAAATATCACAGTCTATGGAAGTTTCTCACGCTTAGACAATTGTGATCGGGACTTTCAGAGGATCGCTGCGAAGTTTGGGGCAAAACAGGAAATCATCGATCTCCCTTCCAAGTCATCGGCACATGATAATAAGGAAGACGAACGCAGCAGAAAGACGGAGAAGAAGCAAGCCGATCTTGCCCTAGAAGTTTCGACAGTAAAAGCTTCGGCAGTTGATGGCACAACAGTCATAGGAGAAAGCAAGACACTGGCAATCACCGTCGAGACCCCTAGTGAAATCAACAACGCTCCCAAAACCGCTGACGCGGTGGACAAGCCGGAAGATAAGAAGAACCATTTCCTTGCTTAAGCGGATGAATATTGTTTAGTTTTTCCTTTCTTTTCAACAGGGCTCCCCCCTTCTTCGCCCCTTAGTTCCATGCTTACTTTATTAATGAGAACTTAAGTTTTGATTCCTTGAAAAGCATTGCAGTAATTCGGAGCACCCGAACCGCATCATCATAAACCTTGCTTGCGCCCCTCGGCGAACGATGGTGCGACGAAGTACGCGGTAAAAGATTGTGCTCCGAAAAAGCCTCTAAAACTACGAGTGCTAAAGGATGCAAACAAGGACGTTGACCTTTCCCTCTGCTATAGATGCCTCTAAGAGTGCCGTAAATAGCAAGAGTCTGGAAATACTCATATAAAACGACCCACGTTCGATACTTCACCTATGGAAGCATCAAAGAACGACGGAGTCATCGGCAGAGCTAGTGCTACCGATATGTTCGGGAGCTGCTGTCAGGACATGCATCGGTTAAAAGCAAAGTTGCACATACAATGGGTTTAGCAAGACCCGCAACATGAGCTGATCACTCAAATAATTTGCTGACCAACGAACACACATACGCTTAAACGAGTAATTAAGATTTGCTCCTCCCAAAATTTGCCAACGGCATTAACATGGTAAAGGGTGCATATACACATGCACCTACCAAAAAATAGTTTAAATTTTGCAATCCAATACCGTGGATGAAATAGCTAAATTATCTATTTACAATAAGAGCATGATCCTGAATTACTCTTGCAGAGTTTCTTTTTCTTCAGGTGCCTTCGAATCCTTCTCAAGCATGTCGACAATTATATTGGCAGGCAATACTACCTTTGGGTACAGCAGCTCCAAATCACCAACCGCATTAGCAATGCTCAGCAGGTTTGCCGAAGGATAAAGTGCAAGGACGAGGGCAAGTGTAAATCTGGCTCCTGCAAAAACCTGAGCTCGCACCAAATCTCGAATCTTCTTGGTGTTGCCAAACTCCGACATTAAAGTCAACAACGTGGGAGGGATCGCGTTCAAAGGGAACATCGTCCTCCATATTACTCTGAGCCCTTTGTAGCACTTGTCGAAGAAGCGGTGGACTTGCTGGACACGATCTTGGAACTTCGCGACAGCTGAAGCTTTCGAGTGCTCTCTCCAGAAAACCTCATCCGCTGATGATACCTGGGTCAATGCGTTCACACGTTCATGGATCCGTTTGTTCTCTTCAGCACGGTTCAGAGCTATGACTAGCAAAGGAATCAAGCGAAGTTCAGACGATGCATTTTGAAGAAAAGTAATGGGCCAAAGGATCAGGAAGCTTACAGTTTAAACTTTCGGTGGCCTTATGCAGTTCAGTAAGGGCATAGCGCTCTACGTCAGCCGCAATCTCGCTCTTCTTTCTGATAATGGTGGCCAAGGCATAGGTGTTGTGCAAATCCTTCTCCATTTGCGTGATCCGATCCTTAATACGCTGGAGCCGATCACTTTCAGATACAGCACCCGAAGAATCGTCGACAAACGAAGGCACGGGGAAAACCTGCAAACATCGTCAAAGGATATGATGGACCGTATCGCTTCAGCAGTACAAGTTACTCCCATCGGGAGAATGCAAGAAAAATGTCATAATAAGAGTACACTGGCAACATTGCCAGTATGAAATTTATTACAACCACAAGTCTTACGATAGGACACTATTTCAAATCAAGCTAAAAAGAAGTCTGTTACAAGAATCAAGGGGCTTGGGTCTGGTTCGACAAACTTGGGCCAACTGATGATTTCCTTGCCGAAACAAGTTCAAGGAGTTGGCGTGCACACTTAAGAGCTGAGGTTTTAAAAACGCCCAGGTCGACAAACTGCCCATCTCGCTCTTTCGGCAGCTCCTTAGACATCTCTTCAATATCGGCCTTGAAGCCATGACCCATCATGAGTTGGAAGGCTAAGAGGGCACCATAGGTACGTGAAGTACGTTTGAATACCTCGATAACTTCCTTAGTGTTGGTGGAAAAAGCATCGATTAGCTGCCCCAAAGTCTTGTCTTGACTAATCTTGGGGAAGATCATCGAGTGCATCCGTGTCATGGCTCCCTTGCCCTTCTCGAGGAGGTCCCGAGTAAGCTGGTGTGAAGCAAGAGTCATCGACACAACGTTTTCCGGAGAATTGTTCGGAAGCTTATCCAATGCATCGGCGGGGATATTGGTGGCCTCTGTGAAGAATGAAATGGGAAAGATTACTAAACAAAGGATTGGATTCACAAAATAGTAATCAACAGAGAAGCAGAAAAGGAATTACTGAGCAAAGCCAAGGAAGACTGGTGAAGAAGATCATCCTTTTCGGTCGCCCAAGCTTCAGCGGCCAGCCAAGACGCTTCTTCGTCCTTTAGCTTCTCCTTCAGCCCCTTGAGTTCCTCCTTCGGGGAGTCGATTTATTGGCGGGCTTCGGCAGCTATTTTTATTGCACATTCCAATTTTGAGGAGGAAGACTTAACTTCCTTCTGCAGCCGAGCCTTGTCCGCTTCTAGGGAGGTGAATTGGGAGGCGAAGGTCTCCAGAGAAGATATGACAGTTCGTAGATCCTTGAGAAAAGAAAAAAAAAGGTATTTGCCAAAGCACATTTAGGAAAATTCTTGCGACCAAGGAAGACTTACAGGTTTCCCTAAAGGAGGAGTCGTGGCGGCAGCAGTCGAAGGAACATCATTCCCTCTAGAAAGGGAGGAAGCAGTCGATACTTGGGCCGCGGGGGCTGCAGTAGGAGCCGAAGCTTCGGAAGCTGCAACAGTCGGCGGAGTGGCACCAGATCTGGCCTTCTTAGACGGAGGCTTGATGAATCCTTCGTCACTACAAGGAAGAAATTTGATAAGGATTAAAGAAAGAAATGTGAATGGTAAAAGCGAAACACGAATCCTGGGCCAAGAAGTAAGCACTTACAGCTCGAAGAGATCGTCTTCGTCGGCAAAGCCGCCGGTCGAACTCTTCACCGGCGAAGCTCTGGCTACCTCCACAGCTGCATTAACAAAGGTATCATGATCAACTTCTTCATCACGCACTGATCCCGCTGTGTCGCAAGTATCGTTGGCTGGGGGAGGAGGATTGGTAAAGGCAGCTTCAAAGTCCATCGGATCGTCGTGCTCGTCATTTGAGATTGTGTCTTCAACAGTATGAAATTTGTCAAGGGTTGAGGAACCTCCCCCCCTCGGAAGTATCATCCGGTAGGTCATGCAAGTTTCCAGAAGCTATGGGGGCCTGCCGAAGAAAAAAAAAGCAAGTAAGAAAAATAATAGTCGTGTCGATCAAGCGGAATAGAGTAATAAGAGTATGAGAAGGAAAATTTACCTCCATCGACGGATGATCGGCATCAAGAGGTGGATAAGAAGATATCATCGGGATCGAGTCTTCCTGGCTAAGGAGAGTTAGGCGTCGAACTTCTTCAAGCAGCTCCTTTTCCGATAGTTCAGCAACGTTTATCCTGGTCTCATCCTTCGGACCCGAATATAACCACATCGGATGAACCCTGGACATGACTGGCTGGACCCGACGTTTTAAGAACACGGCGGCTACCTCTGTGCCGATCATAGTCTGGCCATCGGCTTCTTTGATCCGAAGAAATTTGACAAATAACTCATCGGCTGTTGTCCGTTCGTCGGGAGAAAGGATGTTTTTCCAAGAATGTTTAGGTTTGGCTTCGAGAACGTCGGCAAAGCGAGGAAGCTGGGACTCGGTTGTTGAGGAATCCTTAATATAGAACCATTTCAGTCTCCATCCTTGCACGGATTCTCTCATTGGAAAGTTGAAGTAATTGACATCTGAACGGACAACGAACCTCACTCCCCCAATGACAAAGGGTCCATTACTACTGTTGTATCTCTTTACGAAGAAGATTTTCTTCCACAACCCAAAGTGAGGCTCGATGCCCAAAAACGCTTCGCAAAGGGTGATGAACACAGCAAGGTGAAGGATTGAGTTAGGGGTAAGTTGCCACAGTTGGATTTCATAAGTTCGCAGAAGGTGATGAAGGAACTCGTGGGTAGGAAGCGAGAGACCTCGATACAAGAACGACAAGAACATCACGGTAAAACTAGCAGGAGGATTGGGTCGAGAGATCGCACCTGGGAGAATTACATTCCCCTCGTCGGAGGAGACTAGACCAAGGCTTCGGACCCTCTTTTCATCACGCTTCGTGATGGAGGATGCTAGCCAATCTCCGGGATTGGTCACAGCTACAGAGCTTGGCGGTGCTGGCGGCGCCGGAGCTAGGGGAGGAGCATATGGAGCACTTCTCTTCGGAAGATTTTAGGAGGCCTTAGCGGCGGCGCCGCCGCTCACGGAACTGGCGGCCGCAGCGAGGTTCTTCTTCTTCACCATCGTTGGATCTGGAGAAGATCTAAAAATGGCGGTGGCGGCGCAGCGGTTATGAGAGAAGAAGGTGGAAAAAGGAAAGGAGGATGCTACGATGATGTGAGAGAATACTAAGGATTTTGCTCTGAGAGATTTTAAGTAGGGGGAAACTTGAGGATTGCGTGGGCACGTGTCGTTGCTTCTAGTTCATTAAGAGGACCCTCTCTTCATCGTTGAAAGTGGAAATCGAGGAGGCGCCTTGGTAACCGTACGAGAAAGGCGGATATTACTTAAAAACAGAGCCGGGCAGAAGTAGGATGTGCCCAACGGGTCGTGTCTTGTCAGTCAAAATCAAAGTGTTAGTAACGTCATCAGTGACGTCGTGAAGATCGCCGGAAGCATTCGAAAAAATACAAAAGGTATCGGATGGTCGATTCGAGTCTACGCACGAAATACAAGCATCTGCGCTTAGACTCGGGGGCTACTCCCATCGGGAGCGCTGGACGCGCATCCGATAAAACATGAACTCGAAGATAAGGAAATATTTGAAGAAAAGGATGGAATGCTCAGCTCAAGTCTGCACCTGACCGCAAGCACCCGTGCCCAGACTCGGGGGCTACTCCCATCGGGAGCGCTGAACGCTCACCCGATAAAACTATTTTACACTCCAGGATCATGCCCGGGGACTTGATTCTGTGTAGGGTAACGTTTTTTTGCCATCGGAAGTTAACCAGCAAAGCTGGGCGCGTTACTCATTATCCCTTGCGTGTTGAAAACTTACTAAAGAATATGAGCCCCGACGCAAATGTATCAGATGACCCATGAAGACTCGCAGAAAACTTCGGCAGAAGAAGACATCGAGTGGTACAACTTGAGTCTACGCACGGATTGCAAGCATCCGTACCTAGACTCGGGGGCTAATCCCATCGGGAGCGCTGGACGCGCACCCGATAAGAGAAGATGATGCTGTTACAAGATGGACAAGAACAATCAAGAAGAAGATAGTTAGATGAAGGCATGCTTTAGTCTCTACCCGAAATATCTTTGGCTAGACACTCGGGGACTACTGACGTGGGCATTACCCTTCGGGTAACCGATATTGCCTTATCTTGTTCGGCCCAACTGGAGGCCCATGAAGATACTCGATGGCAAGGCGGGCCACTAGGACGGCGCTGGAGAAGATTCCTTGAAGAACAAGACATAAAAGAGCCGAACAAGGAAAGTTTAGAGCTAGGTCTTTTGTAAACCTAGTCGTACCCGGACAGACCTCTTGAGACTTTGCCTCCTATATAAAGGCCATGAGAGGGGCTGCCGAGGGACACAATCAATCTTAGCAACTTTAGCCATCAGAAGTCTAGAGCTAGGTCGCCGTAGCACTTAGCCTCTCGACGAGATCATAGCCGAAACCTTCGGCACCCCATTGTAACCCAATATTCTCATAATCAAGATCAGACAGGCAGGACGTAAGGGTTTTACCTCATCGAGGGCCCCAAACCTGGGTAAATTGCTCTCCCCACTTGTCTGTTCACCGATGTCTCGTGTCAGCCTACAGGATTCCATCAACCCTAAGCCCCAATCGGAGGGCATTGCCGAGGAGTACCCTCGACAGGGCAACTCCGTTAGTGAGCACATGCTCACCATGACCGGGCATGCGAAGAAACTCAGTGACTTGGGGATAGTGATTCCTAACAAGCTGGGGATTAATCGTGTCCTCCAATCACTGCCACCTAGTTACAAGAACTTTGTGATGAACTACAATATGCAGAACATGAACAAGGAGTTACCTGAACTCTTCTCCATGCTAAAATCTGTGAGATTGAGATATAGAAAGAGCACCAAGTGTTGATGGTCAACAAGACCACCAGTTTCAAGAAACAAGGAAAACCTAAGAAGGGCAACTTCAAGAAGGGCGGCAAGAAAGCTGCCGCGCCTCCTAAGAAGCCTAAGGGTGGCCCTAAACCTGATACTGAGTGCTATTACTGCAATGGGAAGGGACACTGGAAGTGTAATTGCCCCAAGTACTTGGCTGATCTGAAGAGCGGCCTTGTCAAGAAGAAGAAAGGTATATCTGATATACATGTTATAGATGTTTATCTTACTGGTTCTCGTACTAGTGCCTGGGTATTTGATACTGGTTCGGTTGCTCACATTTGTAACTCAAAACAGGAACTACGGAATAAACGAAGCCTATCGAGGGATGAAGTGACGATGCGCGTTGGAAATGGATCCATGGTCGATGTGATCGCTATCGGCACACTCCCTCTACATCTACCTTCGGGATTAGTTTTAAACCTCAATAATTGTTATTTAGTGTCTGCGTTGAGCATGAACATTATATCTGGATCTTGTTTAATGCAAGACGGTTATTCATTCAAGTCTGAGAATAATGGTTGTTATATTTTTATGAATAATATATTTTATCGTCAAGCGCCTGAGAAGAATGGTTTATTTCTATTAAATCTCGATAGTAGTGATACACATGTTCATAACATTGATGCTAAGAGAATTAAATTAAATGATAATTCTACTTATATGTGGCTGTCGTCTTGGTCATATTGGAGTGAAACGCATGAAGAAACTCCATTCCGATGGACTACTTGAGTCACTTGACTTTGAGTCACTTGATAGATGTGAAGCATGTCTAATGGAAAAAAATGACTAAAGACTCCATTCTCTGGTATTATGGAGCGAGCTACAGACTTATTGGAATTCATACATACCGATGTGTGCGGACCAATGAGTGTAGCCTCGCGCGGTGGTTATCGTTATGTTCTAACCTTCACAGATGATCTAAGTAGATATGGGTATATCTATTTCATGAAACATAAATCCGAAACTTTTCAGAAGTTTAAGGAATTCCAAAGTGAAGTAGAAAATCAACGTAACAAGAAGATCAAGTTTCTGCGTTCTGATCGCGAAGGCGAATATTTGAGTTATGAGTTTGGCATGCATTTAAAGAAATGTGGAATACTTTCACAGTTGACACCGCCGGGAACACCACAGAGAAATGGTGTGTCTGAACATCGTAATCGAACTCTCTTAGATATGGTTCATTTTATGATGTCTCTTACTGATTTGCCGTTATCGTTTTGGGGTTATGCATTAGAGACAACTGCATTCACTTTAAATAGGGCACCATCTAAATCCGTTGAAACGACACCGTATGAATTATGGTTTAATAAGAAACCTAAGCTGTCGTTCCTTAAAGTTTGGGGTTGTGAAGCCTATGTAAAAAAGATACAACCGGACAAGCTAGAACCCAAAGCGGAGAAATGCGTCTTCATAGGATACCCTAAGGAAACTATTGGGTATAATTTCTATCACAGATCCGAAGGCAAAATCTTTGTTGCTAAAAACGGAAACTTTCTTGAGAAAGAGTTTCTCACTAAAGAAGTGACTGGAAGAAAAGTAGAACTCGACGAGGTTACTGAACCTTCTCTCGTTGATTAGAGTAGCACAGTACCGGAAGATGTTCCTGTGCCACCTACACCGGTGACAGAGGAAGCTAATGATAATGATCATGAAACTTCGAGCGAGATATCTACTGAACCTCGCATATCGACAAGGGAACGGGCCACTCCTGACTGGTATGATCCTTGTCTAAATGTCATGATTATGGACAACAATGATGAGGACCCTGCGACGTATGAAGAAGCGATGATGAGCCCAGATTCCAACAAATGACAAGAAGCCACGAAATCCGAAATGGGATCCATGTATGATAACAAAGTGTGGACTTTGGTAGACTTACCTGATAGCCGCAAGGCTGTCGAAAATAAATGGATCTTCAAGAGAAAAACAGATGCTTATGGTAATGTTACTGTCTATAAAGCTCGACTTGTCGCAAAGGGTTTCCGACAAATTCAAGGTGTTGACTACGATGAGACTTTCTCACCTGTAGCGAAGCTAAAGTCTGTAAGGATTTTGTTAGCAATAATAGCTGCATTTTTCGATTATGAGATTTGGCGGATGGATGTCAAAACGGCGTTCCTTAATGGTGACATTGAGGAAGAGTTGTATATGGTACAACCCAAAGGTTTTGTCGATCCTAAAAATGCTGACAAGGTATGCAAACTTCAGCGTTCTATTTATGGACTGAAGCAAGCATCCAGGAGTTTGAACCGACGTTTTGATAAGGTGATCAAAGACTTCGGGTTTATACAGTGCCATGGAGAGGCCTGTATTTACAAGAAAGTGAGTGGGAGCTCTGTAGCATTCCTGATATTACATGTAGATGACATATTATTGATTGGGAATGATATAGAACTATTAAGCAGTGTAAAAGGTTATTTGAATAAGTGTTTTTCAATGAAGGACCTTGGTGAAGCAGCGTACATTTTAGGCATCAAGATTTATAGAGATAGATCAAGACGCCTATTAGGGCTTTCACGGAGTACATATCTGGACAAGATTCTAAAGAAGTTTAGAATGGATGGAAGTAAGAAAGGATTCTTACCTATGATGCCAGGTAAGGTCTTGAGTAAGACTCAAGGTCCGGCTACGGCAGAAGAAAGAGAGAGGATGAATCAGATCCCCTATGCCTCGGCAGTAGACTCTATCATGTATGCCATGCTGTGTACTAGACCGAATATAGCACATGTTGTTAGTTTAACTAGCAGATATCAAAGTGATCCAGCAATGGAACACTGGACAGCGGTCAAGAATATCCTGAAGTACTTGAAAAGAACTAAGGATATGTTTCTTTGTTATGGAGGTGACCAAGAGCTCGTTGTAACCAGTTACACCGATGCAAGTTGGAACACTGATCCTGATGACTCTAAGTCTCAGTCTGGGTACGTGTTTATATTGAATGGTGTTGCAGTAAGCTGGTGCAGCTCGAAGCAGTGCACGGTGGCAAAGTCTTCAACAGAACCGGAATACATAGCGGCTTCAGAGGCTTCATCGGAAGCGGTATGGATGAAGAGGTTCATTGTTGAGCTTGGTGTGGTTCCTAGTGAATTGGACCCACTAGTCATCTATTGTGACAACATGGGTGCCATCGCCAATGCACAAGAACCAAGGTCACACAAGAAGCTGAAGCATATCAAGCTGCGTTTTCATTCGATTCATGAGTAAATCGAAGATGGAGAAGTAAAGATTTGCAAAGTACACACTGATCTGAATGTAGCAGATCCGTTGACTAAAGCTCTCCCTAGGGAAAAGCATGACCAACACCAAAATGTCATGGGTGTTAGGTACCTTACAATGTAATCTAGATTATTGACTCTAGTGCAAGTGGGAGACTGTTGGAGATATGCCCAAGAGGCAATAATAAAGTGGTTATTATATATCTTTGTGTTTATGATAAATGTTTATGTACTATGCTATAATTGTATTAACTGAAACATTGATACATGTGTGTTATGTAAACAACAAGGAGTCCCTAGTAAGCCTCTTGTATAACTAGCTTGTTGATTAATAGATGATCATAGTTTCATGATCATGAACATTGGATGTTATTAATAACAAGGTTATGTCATTATGTGAATGATGATGTAATGGACACACCCAATTAAGCGTAGCATAAGATCACGTCATTAAGTTCATTTGCTATAAGTTGTCGATACATAGTTACCTAGTCCTTCCGACCATGAGAACATGTAAATCACTTATACCAGAAGGGTACTTTGATTACATCAAACGCCACTGCGTAAATGGGTGGTTATAAAGGTGGGATTAAGTATTCGGAAAGTATGAGTTGATCCATATGGATCAACAGTGGGATTTGTCCATCTCGATGACGGATAGATATACTTTGGGCCCTCTCGGTGGAATGTCGTCTAATTAGCTTGCAAGCATATGAAAGGTTCATAAGAGACCACATACCACGGTACGAGTAAAGAGTACTTGTCATAAGACGAGGTTGAACGAGGTATAGAGATACCGATGATCAAACCTCGGACAAGTAAAATATCGCGTGACAAAGGGAATCGGTATCGTATGTAAATGGTTCATTCGATCACTAAGTCATCGTTGAATATGTGTGAGCCATTATGGATCTCCAGATCCCGCTATTGGTTATTGGTCGGAGAGATGTCTCAACCATGTCTGCATAGTTCGCGAACCGTAGGGTGACACACTTAAGGTTTGATGGCGTTTAAGTAGATATGGAATATGGAATGGAGTTCGAAGTTTTGTTCGGAGTCTCGGATGGGATCCAGGACATCACGAGGAGTTCCGGAATGGTCCGGAGAATAAGATTCATATATAGGAAGTCATTTTATAAGTTTGAAAATGATCCGGTGCATTTATGGAAGGTTCTAGAAGGTTCTAGAAAAGTCCGAAAGAAATCACTGTGGAAGGTGGGGACTCCACTAGCATGGCCGGCCAACCCTAAGGGGGTGGAGTCCTAGGTGGACTCCACCTAAGGTGGCCGGCCACCCCACCTCAAGGAAAGGTGGGAGTCCCACCTTGAGTAGGACTCCCCCCTTGAGTATGTTTCCCACCATATGGGAAGTTTTGGGTTGGGGTCTTATTCGAAGACTTGTAGTCCAGCACTTGGGGCTTCCACCTATATGGCCGGCCACTCAAGCCTCCCACCTTGGCCGCGCCTCCTTGAGGCCGGCGCCCAAGACCCCCCTCTCCCCAAACCCTAGCGCCCCTCCTCCACATACAACTCCCGCAGCGCATAGGCGAAGCTATGTCGGAGTTCTCCACCACCACCGCCACCACGCCGTCGTGTTGCCGGGATTCCGAGGAGGATCTACTACTTCCGCTGCCCGCTGGAACGGGGAGAAGGACATCGTCTTCATCAACACCGAACGTGTGACCGAGTACGGAGGTGCTGCCCGATTGTGGCACCGTAAAGATCTTCTACGCGCTTTTGAAAGCGGCAAGTGATCATCTTCTGCAACAACGAGATCTAATCTCGTAGGCTTTGGAAATCTTCAAGGGTTAGTCTTGTTATCCCCTCGTTGCTACCGTCTACTAGATTGCATCTTGGCTTGGTTTTCGTTGTTGCGGTAGGAAATTTTTTGTTTTCTATGCTACGAATCCCATCACGGCTCCCATGCCGGTGCAAACCAGACGCAATCTAGGGGACCCGGACGCTCACCCGGTGCCGGTCCGGCGCCTGGCCCGGCGGCTGCCGGCCGGCCCGGTCTGTGGGTCCGACGGCACCGGGTGCTGCACCGGCTCGACGGAGCCATAAATTGGAGATAGGGGCGAGAAATCGAAGCATCGGGACAACGAGACCAACACGCGCCGGCCCGCAAGACGGTCTCCTCATAGACAATTTCACCGTGACAAGAGGATTATGGGAAGAGGTAGACTGTGAAGTAAATTTCAAAGATAAAACATTAAATCATAGACGACATATATATGTGGACTGATAAAGTTCAAGTTGATCCCATTCTATTATTTTAATAATGTTACAAGCATATGTGGACAATTCAATAGTCTGTTATAATTTTAGGTAATTGTAATTAATTTCCACAGTTCTACCAAATTTTGAAGGCATAGAATTTTTTAGATCCTATAGAAGGAGATGGGGACTGAATTGATAGTAAAATTTAGAAACTCTCGCATAAACAGAAGGGGATTAGAGCTAGGAGGAAACTAGCCTTTCCTTGCCTCGTTGCCCAGCGCTCATGGTGGGCATGCGGCCGGCCGGCCGTGCGCCTACGCACTGTTCTTCAATCAATTGAAAGATGCAAACTGCAGCAGAAACTGGCCAAGAGTGCTAGACCTAGGCGGCAGGGGGCGAATACAGAAAGAGGGGGAGTAAGGAGGACGATCTATCTGCGGCAAATTAGGCTTTCTCGTCCTTTGGTCTTCTAAATTACGGCGCTAGATTTGGGCCAGCCACAAATAAATAGATGGGCTTAGTTAGTTAAGCAGCTGGGCTTCACGTGATTAGGGGGGGGGGGCGAAGTGGCAAAACCTATACACCGACCAGATCGGTGCTACCGGCCACCGCACACCCCCTGGTCGGGTATGGGCCAGGCCCATTTGTGGCCGTTTAGCCTCGTTTTTTTTTTTTTTTCCTTTTATCTTTTCTGGTTTCTTTTTTCCGTTTTCTTTTCTTTTTTCTTTTTTCTGTTTTGTTTATATTTTTTTAGATTCGAAAATTTTGATTTTAAAAAGTTGTTCAAATTGAGAAAATGTTTAAATTCAAAAATATTCAAATTTAAAAACCGTTCAAATTTGAAAACGGTTCAAATTTGAAAATCGTTCAAATTTGAAAATTTAAAAATTGTTCAAATATGAAAATCGTTCAAATCGAAAAATCGTTCAAATTCGAAATTTGTTCATATTCAAAAAAAAGTTCAATTTTGAAAATTATTCGAGTTAAAAATTGTTCAAATTTCGAATTTTGAAAAATATTTAAATCCAAAAAATATTCAAATTTAAAAACTGTTTTGGTTTCAGAAAACTGTTCAAATTTTATGAAAAACTTTTTCTCGAAAAAAGTTTTTAAAAGTGTTAGATTTTAAAAACGAAAATATAGACAGAAAAGAAAAAACAGAAAAGAAGGAAGAAAAAGGAAAAAAAACTCACCTGATGCATTGGGTCGCGGCCCACTAAATTACTGGATCGTGGGGGGGTGTGCGGTGCCTTCCACCCACCGACCAGGTCGGTGGCGAGGAGCTCTCGGGCGAAGTTACTCATTCACGTATGAAACGCTTGGTTTCCTAATCGCTATCAAGCAAAATCACGATCATTAGGGGGGGCGTCGCTCCCGCTCGTCCCCCCTTGAATCCGTCCCTGGTCCGGTGCCACACCCGGCGTGATCGGCTCAACCACCGGGCTGCCTAGTGCCTGGCCAGGAGTGCTGGCCCCTCCCGCCAGGCTGCACAAAAAACTCCTAGATCGGCCCCAAACTGTCATATACTATAAAAGGGGCTTCTTCCCCAACAGTTTTATAGGGTTCTTGAGCATATTTGGACCACCATTATTGAACCTCTTGAGCTTGCTTCCTCTCCCTTCCCTCCTATTATTCTTGCATATTCTTGGGGGATTTGAAAGAGAATATCTAGATCTACAACCTCATCCAATCCATTCCTCCTCTAAGTGAGTGGAACTCTTGGGATCTAGATCTTGGAATCATTTGTTGATTTCCTCAATTGTTCTTCCTCTCTAATTCCATCCTAGCATATGTTGCTTTGGTGGGATTTGAGTGTGAAGGATTTGAACACCTTTGATGTTCTTGCTTTTCATCATTGCATAGTGTTGAGCTCTCCACCATGATTAGTTCGAGTGAGAGACCGTGAGCTTGTTACTCTTGGAGGGTGACCTCCTAGTTGGCTTGGTTGGTGTCCCGGTGACCTCCTTTGTGGAAGTTTGTGAAGGGGCTCGGGCTTCTCCTTCGTGGAGCATGTGAAGTGGCTGTGGAACTTTCCATCTCCGGAGTGGAGAAAAAGCTAACCATAAGGAAAGAGGCTATTCCTTTGTGGGATAAGCTCGGAGAAGAAGGTGAGCCTTTGTGGCGTTGGAAAATCCTTCGTGGGATCCCCACCTCTCCAAACGTGACGTACCTTCTTGCAAAGGAAGGGAACACGGGAATACATCTCCGTCTACGTATGCCTCGGTTATTTCTATACCCGAGTTTATTTTCCCTTGTGATAGCCATCGAGCTTGAAATATTTATTATATCTTGCTATCAGTTGTTGTTCATATATATATATATATATATTGTGCCTATCTTGCTTAGCTCCAGTTGTTGTTGTTGCACTTAGTTGAGCCTAGCATATTTAGAGTTTGTGCTCGTAAAATAAACGTTAGTTTAATTTCGCATTTTTACAAGACAAATCCATAAGAGTTTTTAAAATGCCTATTCACCCCCCCCCCCCCCCTCTAGGCGACATCTCGCCCTTTCACATGGCTATGCAATATCCTCTGTTGTTCCTGTATAGAGAGATTGGTTACCATGATGACATCACGTACCGTCCCACAACACAAAGTTCAAATATGCCACGTTAAGAAAGTGACTATGCTAGAGTACTATGCATATAGATTACACGATAGACCGGGTGATTTAAACACACCACTAAAAGGCAAAAGATTAACACAAGCTTATTTATGGTTATTATTGTTTCGAAGAATTTCATATTGCATTCTATCGCACTCCCGGTTTTTAGAAAAAGTACAGATCGTCACCATACAATGCCTTGGCAAATTCTGTCTCAAGAGGTAATACGTCAGGTTCTTCGGTTGGTCAGAGGATTATATTACCATGTTCATGTATTAGGGACCCTTGCTATATGTACCAAAACTATCAATACTCCATAGCTATTTGTAGAAAATTTGGTTGGCTAGATCTTTTTGTCACGTTCACTTCAATACTGCCTGGCCTGAAGTATTAGAGGCTCTATCGTCCATTCCAGGGCAACAACCTTCTGACCGTCCAGATATTGTCAACAAGGTTTTCAAAATGAAGCTTAATATATGTTAATGGATGATATTTAAAAAACGAATTCTTTGGACCCATAAACTCGTAGGTAATCTTAGCATTCGTTGAATCAATAATTTTATTTCCGTTGCATTAGTCCAATGTTACCATATTCCTAAACAAAAGTATCTTTCTGTAGTTATGTACACAGTTGAATTTAAGAAATGTGGCCTCCCTCATGTACATATTATCATATGGTTAGCTAAAGATGAGCCCTTAAATGCACAAAATATAGACTACTATATTTCAGCTCAGCTGTCAGACCCGGAAAAGGATCCGGTAGGATATGATGCGGTATCAACATTCATGATACACGGTCCTTGTGGATGTCTATACCCTAATTCCCCTTGCATGTCTGAAGGAACATGCAAAAATTCTAACCTAAGGATTTCTGTGAGCAAACCACATTATTAGAGAATGGTTTCACACAATATGCTCGGTTAAACAATGGCATTACTGCCACTACAAATGGGGTTGAAGTTGATAACAGATTTGTCATTCCTCACAATGTCGACTTGGTGGTTAAATATCAAGCTCATATAAATGTAGAGAAGGATAATCATGATGATATGCACAAATATTTGTTCAAGTATGTAACAAAAGGATTTGATTCTGCCTAAACTAAAATCCATCTGAAATCTGCATCATCGGACCCATCAAGTCTAGATAATTATCTAGAATGTCACTATGTCACTATATAATCATTTCTGTTGAAAGACTCCCTGTTCATCTACCATTTGAGAACAATGTTATTTACTCAGAAGATGACAATCTCGAAGAAGTCATTCAATATCCAAAGAATGCGACAACTAAGTTAACTACATGGTTACAAGCTATTGTGGATCACCCTATTGCTAAACAGTATACATACATAGAATTTTCTGAAAATTTTAAATGGCACCCGAATGGAATATATTGGGATTGTCACGGTGGTTTTCAAAATAAAATTGGTAGAATTGCTCTTGTAAACCCTTCCCAAGGAGAACTTTGCGAATGTTGCTTCGCATTGTCAAAGGACCAACTTCATTTGCTCAAATTAGAACTACCTCTGGCCATGAATATCCTACATTTTGTGTTGCATATGAGGCTTTAGGTCTCCTTGGTGATGACCAAGAATGGTCATGTGACTTGAAAGATGCAACTTAATGGGCCATGCCATTTCAGTTACACCAGTTGTTTGTTACGATGTTGCCCTTCTATCAGATAACAAATCCTAGAAAACTTTTCCATGAATATGCACCACAAATGTCTGAAGATGCACAACATCGATTGAATCGCACCCATAGTCAAGTGAACAACCCATTAGATATATGTATGCTTCATCTTATCTTCTCACTGAATTGGATAAAATGCTAAGAGATGCAGGATATTGCTTATCCCATTTTAGTTGCCACTACCAGACAATGTTGGGAATATATCACAGGAAAATAGACTCTTGCAGGATGAAATTTGTTATGATATAGTTGATATGACTGCCGCTGCAATAGAAAATATTGCAAGACTAAACGAAAACAAGAAAAGTGTTCATAATGCTATTCTTAATTCTGTAATGAATGATGAAGCTCAATTTTTTTGTTTATGGATATGGAAGAACTGGGAAAACATTCTTATGGACTACCTTGCTCAATTCTGTAAGGAGTAAAGGAAAAATAGCTTTAGCAGTAGCATCATCAGGAATTGCGTCCCTACTATTACCGGGGGCAGAACTTGCCATTCTCGTTTTAAGATTCCATTGGATATTACTCGGACTTCCATGTGTAGTATTAAAAAAAACACTTGGCTAAACTTATCAAAAAAAAAACTTCTCTTATTATTTGGGATGGAGGGCCTCTTAATCATAGGTATTGTTTTGAGTCATTGGACTGTACTCTTAGAGATATACCGTCAGAAACAAGGCAAAATTCTGAGAACAATCAATTTGGAGGTATGACTGTAGTCCTTGGTGGAGATTTTCGGCAGACCCTTCCAGTGATACAAAATGCAACAAAACAGCAGATTTTGCGATCATGTATTGTTAATTCATATTTGTGGGGAAAATGTACATTATTGCAGTTAACTGAAAATATGAGGCTGAAGTCAGGAACTCTCTCCAATAGAGATAAAGAAGAACTAAGTAATTTTGTTGAATGGCTTTTCAGGGTAGGAAATGGAACGGAACCTTTTGTTCCTATTCCAAACGAACCCAAAAGTTCTTTTATAGAGATTCCACAATATCTACATCTCTCCCCTAGTCATAAAACCTTGATGAACTCATATTGTTCGTCTACAACTCAGGTTTTCAACCGACAAAACTTGCTTCATATTTCTGCGACCGTGCAATCTTAGCACCTACAAATGAGGTTGTATCGGAAATAAATAGCAGGATGATTGCTCAACTAGCAACTACTGAAATTATAGTGCAGATTCAATTGATAATAACTCTGCTAATCATTCCACTCTAGAGGCGTTGTACCCAACTGAGTTTCTTAATACCATTCATATGTCTGAGCTTCCTGACCATAAGTTGTCCTTAAAGATTGGAGTTCCTATAATGCTTTTGTGCAATCTTGATACATCGAGGGGCCTTTGCAATGGTACTGGGCTCATTGTCACACAATTGACAAATTGAAGGTGAAATCATAACAGGAAAAGCTACAGACTCAAGAGTATATATACCTTGAATTTTCACAACATCAAGTAACTCTACATGGCCCTTCAAATTGAAACGGTGACAATTTCCCATCCGCCTCTCTTATGCAATGACAATAAACAAAAGTCAAGGGCAAACACTTAATAGAGTTGGATTCTATTTGCCATTTTTAGTATTCTCCCATGATCAACTATACGTGGCATGTTCAAGAGTTACTTCACCAAAGGGATTGAAGATTCTTATTAAAAACAGTCCAACTTCTTATGAGAATTGCACGAATAATGTAGTGTAGGATGAAGTGTTCAGTCAAATTAATAGACATCATTGAAATAAAGGAATTTTATGTGTTCATGTGCGTTGTACCTACATCCTCCTTTTTACTAACTCATAGATGCACGGTGCATGTTTCAAGATTACTTTAAATATCCTCTATCCTTCTCCTGAAGATTTTTTTAAAGGAATGGACTCCCCTGCAACACTTCAAAGAATCACCTCCGTACAGCAGACCTGCAAGGTTGTTGGACGTCTCTTACGGCTATGGGATGCAATCAACGTCAAATCCAAGTTTGCAGATCCTCTCATCAACATTGACGGAGTTATTTACATGAACACATAATTTCTATTGTAATATTATTTCCAGTATCAAACATAATAACTTTGTTTAAATTAACTCACCCAATACTATTTTACCACAGGGCAACATGGCGCAGTTGAGTGTGCCCAAGAGGTTCGAGAAACAATTCCGCCCCTTACTCACTGAAGGAAATGTCTACATGTTTACTGATGTTGCGGCTGTCGATATCAAAAACAAAACCTACGTATACCACTATCAGAATTATATGCTACAATTCAAGAACATCACTAAGGTTCACCATCTAGAGGGAGCAAATGTACCAAAGTTTTCATTCAAGTTTTGTCCATTTGATAAACCGCCGGAAATGGATATTATGACAAGACCTCTACAAGGTATCATTTGATTATCTTTTTTTCCTTTCACTTACCACTATGATATTGTCCCATGAGATTGTTTCTTACATACCTTTTCTTTTCTTTTTTCAGATATGATTGGAGTCATTAGTCACGTGGGACCATTTGAATATGCAAGCCCAACATCTCAACATAAACTCGAGATAATCAAAATTCGAAACCTAGAGTATTTTATCTATCTACAACACTGTTCAAATTTACCTTACGAAACCTATCCACGGTGTTTAACATATAATATTCCACATGCAGCGAACAAACACAAGAAATACGTCTTTGGGGAAAGCATGGCGAGAAGCGGTACTTAAAAAGTCACAAGAAGGCATTATAGTTGGGATTTTTGCTAGTTTCACCGCGGGGAATTTTTTGGGAAACTAACAATATCTTCAAACTCTGCAACTACAATATATGTAGACTTGGATACATCTGAAGTTACCAACTATCGAAAGAGGTCAGTCTATTTTCCCTAAACCTACTTATATGGCTACAATATTTTTCCCACATTTACACACACTGACATTTTTTCAAACTAATTTTTTAAAGCTATCAATGGGAAACTCCAACTCTACAACAAACAACTACCTCAAGTTGTTTACCTATCTCCACTTCAAGCAGCAGGAAAACTCTACACTCTAAAGGAAATATCAACTTTGCCATCTTCATCTTTTGAGGTCGACAACAACTTACCTCATTGTTTGTATATACATGAGCTTCTCAATATGGTCTGATTGTTGTATATTTATTATGTCTCTTAGGAAAGAGCCAGCTTTAGTACCATAGCAAAAGTAACAACAACTAATTGGTACTACAAAGGATGCAATCGGTATGACATGGGCTACAACAACAGTTCAGATACACCAACATGCCTTCGCACAAATTTATCTCCAAAACCATTGTACCATCTTTGCTCAAAAAATATTCTTTCATTTCCTTATTTATTATACTACAAACCATGATACTAACAAATTGTTGCATACTCTAGGTACAAGCTTCCTATTACACTTGGAGATCAATCAGGAAACTTAGATGCAATTGCTTTCTCTAATATTGTTGAAGACTTGGACGAGCGAGATGCCACCCATGCTTCTCAAAATATGAAAATAGATCCCCCATAGAATGTGAACGTGCTCAATAATGCCATTGGTAAAATCAAATTATTCCATATTGTAATGAAAGGTGATTCAGCATCCAGGTTCCCTATAAATTATATCATAAAAAGGAACTTCATAGTTGACAATGCACAACTGCTTCCATCCATAAAGGTTTGACTATTTCTTCTTATATGCATATTCACAAAGTGGGGTTTTATATATGATATTAATATGCATGAGTTGACTTGCACTAGATATTATACTCACGTTATACACATTTTCAGGCTTTTACAGGACATGAAATAATTAGCATCCCATCTCCAAATATAAATAACCAGAGGTTTGCTATCAAACCTAAAATTTAAGTTGCCCACTATATATATACCGCCTGACCAAAACTTTGCTATTCGTAGATCAAATGACAATACCCCACATGAGTTTCATAGTAATAGGCCTCCATTTCAACAATATGACAAAGACAAGCTCAGGTAATAAATTCAAGTCTAGGATGACGCCCTGATTTCTCTATCATGAACAATGAAGTATGATAATAACAACATTATTATTACCTCTAGGGCATATCTCCAACAATCTTATCCCTGGGGCGGGGTAACCCACATCCAGTATGATGATGACACCTTGATCATTGTGGAGGGGTCGAAACTGGATATTCGTAATCTGAAGTTCCTCATACTCTACTTTAAAGAGATGGCAGGCCTCAGAATTAAATTTGATAAAAGTGAGGTCGTGCTTCTAGGTTAATCCCCCGAGGATTAGCCGAGGTAGTCGACAATCTTAATTGCAGGATCTTTTCCTTCCCCATTACCTATTTGGGCATGCTGATCCAGGACACCAGGATCCTTATGAAGGATATCGGCCTGCTAGTTTGACGGTTTAGCACGAAGGTTAAACCTTGGCGTGTCAGGTTCACCTCTAAAGGAAGCAAGATCATTCTCATTGGTTCCTTGCTACACATTGATAAGGGCTAAGCCCAAGGGTGTGCCCGATCTTCACGGATTTGGGTGTAATTCATGGGGGAGGTGGAAGAACGCGATGAACACGAAGAACGCGAAGGGGAATCGTGGGATACAAACTCACACACACACACACAAATCGGTTTGTCCTCGTTGGTCCGAACCACCAACCCGATAGAAGTTGCAGGAAAAGACCTTTCGGTAGAAGTCCCGCAAAAAGATCGACGAATCAAAATCCTATAGATCTAGATGGGTGAAAAGACCAAAGTCGATAGAAGTGCAAGAAAAAGACCCAAAAGGTAGAAGTACAAGCAAAAGACCAACGATTGGTAGAAGTCACCAAAGAGATCACTAGGATTCGACAAGGAGCCTGTGTGGTACAAGATCTAGGATCTAGGGTAGGGGTTCCCACATGGGGTAAGAGCAAAGCTCAAGTTTAATCTAACATCAAGTCTGCATCTCAGATCTGAGCCAACAAGGCTATTTATAGTTGGTGGGGCGAAGGGGTAAGTTACAGAAACGTGCTGTTTTGAGCTGACAGTCGTGCAGGCGGAAGTTCTGGTCACTCGGGGCGGAAGTTCCGGCTGGATTCTCTTCTCAGGCATCTGGGCGGAAGTTCCGGTCCTGGGGGCCGGAAGTTCTGGTCGGGGCCGATTTACTTCCGGCCAACTTCCGGTCTAGTTCCGAAAATGGTTGTTTTCCTTGCAGAACTATCCAGTGTTGTTTTGGCGCAATTTCGGAACTAGAGCGGAAATTGGGCGGAAGTTCCGATGGCCGGAAGTTTCGGTCGCTCGGGGCGGAAGTTTCGGCTGGATGCTTTTTCCTGGGCGTTGGATGGCATCTGGGAGGCATCTGGCCGGAAGTTCCGGTCCTGGGGGCGGAAGTTCCGGCTGGAGCGCTGGGTCTCCATCTTCTTCATTTTCAGCTCACTCTCCCTTGGCTTGGTCTCCATGGCTCTCTTCTTGACCGATATACCTGATTGAACACAAGGTATTTGCATGAAGTAGCATGCCATCCAATGATGTATCAAATGCATACGTGGAAAGGAGCGAATTCACCTCTTGGTGTATGGCTTGGGCTCGAGCTCGTGTCATTGGGCCACGAGGAGGGCTTGTCGGTCTTGATGTAGTGTCGTCCTTGGGTAGGGCTACATCATCCCCCCTTGAGAAAGAGTCATCATCGACTCTATGTTCTCTTCATCTTCATGATTTGGTGAGAGGTCGGACACATTGAATGTGTTGCTCACCAAGTACTTAGATGTTGGTATGTCGATGACGTAGGCATTGTCGTTGATGCGCTTGAGGACCTTGAAGGGACCATCGCCTCGGGGCTTTAGCTTGGAGTTTTGTTCTTGAGGGAAGCGGTCTTTGCGAAGATGCAACCACACTAAGTCTCCTTCCTTGAAGATCCGTGCCTTTTTCTTCATGTTGAGTCTAGTGGCTTGACGAAGGATTTGTTCCTCGATTGTTGCCCTTGTATCTTCATGTAGTTTCTTCATGTATTGTGCTCGCTTGTCGATGTTCATGTTTACTTGCTCATGTAGCGGAAGAGGAAGTAGGTCGATCGCCGTAGGTGGTTCAAACCCATATACGACCATGAAGGGACTCCTCATTGTTGTAGAGTTCTTGGCGCGGTTGTAGGCGAACTCCGCATGCGGAATGTAATCTTCCCATGACTTCAAATTCTTCTTGACAAGGACTCGCAGTAGTGTGGATAGGCTTCGGTTCACCACTTCGGTTTGCCCATCGGTTTGTGGATGTGAGGATGATGAGAACAAAAGCTTGACGTCGAACTTGGCCATTAGTGTCTTCCAAAGGTAGCTCATGAATTTGACATCTCGGTCCGAAACAATGATTATTGGTACACCGTGGAGTCTCACAATTTCCCTAAAAAACAAGGAGGCAATATGTGAAGCATCATCGTTCGGGAGCATGGTATAAAATGAGCCATTTTGGAGAATCTATCAACCACTACAAAAATTGAATCATGACCATATTTGGTTCGAGGCAATCCTAGCACAAAGTCCATGCTTATATCGGACCAAGGGGCATAAGGAATAGGAAACGGTGTGCAAAAACCATAAGAGTTGGTTGTAGACTTAGCTTGTAAGCATGTCGTGCAATGGTTGCATAGGCGCTCCACATCTCGCTTCATTCTTGGCTAATAGTAATGGGTAGATAGCATGGAGAGCATCTTGTCTCGCCCAAAGTGTCCCATAAGACCACCGCCATGTGACTCTTGCAAAAGCAACTTACGAAGAGAAGACTCGGGTATACAAAGTTTGTTAGCTTTAAACAAGAATCCTTGGTGGAAATAAAAATCATCGATGCCCTTTTGACTAGAACACTTTGCAAAATTGGGCAAAAGAAAGTATCGGAGGCATATAGGTCTTTGATTTCATCAAGACCCAAAACATGGACATCCAATTGAGTGAGTAAAAGGGTGAGCTTGCGAGAAAGAGCATCCGCAACTACATTGTCCTTTCCCTTCTTGTATTTGATTATGTATGGGAAGGACTCAATGAACTCAACCCATTTTGCATGCCTTTTGTTCAAATTGTGTTGACTTTTCAAATACTTCAAAGACTCATGGTCGGAGTGAATGACAAACTCTTTTGGCCAAAGATAGTGTTGCCAAACTTCAAGAACACGAACCAAAGCATAAAGTTCCTTGTCATATATAGGATAGTTGAGGCGTGCGCCATCCAACTTCTCGCTATAGTATGCCACGGGTTGTCCATCTTGCATAAGGACTCCACCAATACCGAGTCCACTCGCATCACATTCAATCTCAAAAGTTTTGGAAAAGTTCGGAAGAACAAGAAGTGGTGCCTCGGTAAGTCTCTTTTTCAACTCATCAAAAGCTTTTTGTTGGGTCTTGCCCCACACAAATGGAACATTCTTTTTAGTAAGCTCATTTAAAGGGCAAGCAATGGTGCTAAAATCTTTCACGAAAGGTCTATAGAAACCGGAAAGTCCATGAAAACTTCAAACTTGAGAAACATTGGTAGGAGTGGGCCAATTGTGGATGGCCTCAACCTTCGACGAATCAACTTCAATATCATTGGTGGAAACCACAAATCCAAGAAAAATCAACTTGCTTTGTGCAAAGGTGCACTTGGGAAGATTTGCAAAGAGCTTTTCGCGGCGCAAGATGCATAAGACTTCTCTCACATGTTGCACATGGTCCTCGAGATTTTTGCTATAAATGAGAATATCATCAAAGTAGACAACCACACTCTTGCCAATGAGAGGTCTCAAGATGTGATTCATAAGACGCATAAAAGTTGATGGAGCATTTGAAAGACCAAATGGCATGACAAGTCATTCATAGAGACCAAGTTTGGTCTTGAATGTTGTCTTCCATTCATCACCAATTGCCATGCGGATTTGGTGGTAGCCACTACGCAAATCTATCTTAGAGAAAATCGTGGTACCACTCAATTCATCAAGCATGTCATCTAAACGCGGAATGGGATGGCGGTATCGAACGGTAATGGCAGTGATGGGGCGACAATCCATACACATTCGTTGCGACTCATCCGGTTTAGGAACGAGGATCACCGGAACAGCACAAGGGATTAAGCTTTCACGTACATACCCTTTTTCGAGGAGATCTTGAATTTGGCGTTGAATCTCCTTTGTGTCTTCGGGGTTGGTGCGGCAGGCGGCGCGGTTTGGTAGAGGGGCGCTGGGTATGAGGTCGATGCGGTGCTCGATTCCTCTAAGCGGTGGTAGTCCATGAGGAAACTTGATACGTCTCCAACGTATCTATAATTTCTGATGTTCCATGCTTGTTTTATGACAATACCTACATGTTTTGTTCACACTTTATATCGTTTTGATGCATTTTCCGGAACTAACCTATTAACGAGATGCCGAAGTGTCAGTTCCTGTTTTCTGCTGTTTTTGGTTTCAGAAATCCTAATAAGGAAATATTCTCGGAATTGGACGAAATCAACGCCCAACATCTTATATTTCAAGGAAGCTTCCAGAGCACCGAAGAGGGGCCAGAGGAGAGGCCCAGGGCCACCACACGTGGTGGCGGCGCGGCCAAGGGGGGGCGCCCCCTGGTGTGTGGCTCCACCGTGGCCCTTCCGACTCCGACTCTTCGCCTATAAAAGCCTCCCTGACCTAAATCTTCGATACGAATAAGCCACGGTACGAGAAACCTTCCAGAGCCGCCGCCATCGTGAAGCCAAGATCTGGGGGACAGGAGTCTCTGTTCCGGCACGCCGCCGGGACGGGGAAGTGCCCCCGAAAGGCATCTCCATCGACACCATCGCCATTTTCATCACCGCTGCTGTCTCCCATGAGGAGGGAGTAGTTCTCCATCGAGGCTAAGGGCTGTACCGGTAGCTATGTAGTTAATCTCTCTCTCCCATGTACTTCAATACAATGATCTCATGAGCTGCCTTACATGATTGAGATTCATATGATGAGCTTTGTAATCTAGATGTCGTTATGCTATTCAAGTGGATTTTACTTATGTGATCTCCGGAGACTCCTTGACCCACGTGTGTAAAGGTGACAGTGTGTGCACCGTGTGGGTCTCTTAGGCTATATTTCACAGAATACTTATTCACTGAGTTATGATTTGAGTTGGATGTCTCTATGAAATTGTGGTGTGTTAGTACCTCCTATGAATGCTCACAAAGGATGATGGGGTGTTTATTAGTACTTGGGAATACATCTTTAAGGTTTGCCTACATGATGAATTAGAGTTCGTTATCTTGCCAGAGAGTAATTCAGAATAGCATAGTGAAGTGCTTATTTATATTGCTTTATGATTGCAATGTTGAGAGTGTCCACTAGTGAAAGTATGATCCCTAGGCCTTGTTTCCAAACATCGAATCTCCGTTTATTTACTGTTCTGTTACATGTTTACTCGCTGCCATATTTTATTCAGATTGCTATTACCACTCATATACATTCATACTACTTGTATTTCACTATCTCTTCGCCGAACTAGTGCACCTATACATCTGACAAGTGTATTGGGTGTGTTGGGGATACAAGAGACTTCTTGTATCGTGATTGCAGGGTTGCTTGAGAGGGATATCTTTGACCTCTACCTCCCTGAGTTCGATAAACCTTGGGTGATTCACTTAAGGGAAACTTGCTGCTGTTCCACAAACCTCTGCTCTTGGAGGCCCAACACTGTCTACAGGAAAAGAAGTGTGAGTAGACATCAAGCTATTTTCTGGCGCCGTTGCCGGGGACATGAAGGAAATTACACCACAGAGATTTCTAACTCCCACGTCAACTACACGCCAGCAAGCTATTTTCTGGCGTCGTTGCCGGGGAGGAAAGGTAAAAGGCACTCACACTCCGGTCCCAGGTAACTAAGTTATTTTCTGGCGCCGTTGTAAGTGCTCGAAGCTATTTCCTTTAGATCCTGCAATTGCATCTTTTTGTTTCTTGTTTTTATTTCACTAGTTAGGCATAATGGAAAGCAACTATGAGCTTTTTAATCTATTTCCTGAGTTAAGACATGGATTGTTTGCTGTGAAAATTAAAAAACCTATGGAACCTTATTTGCATGCTAGTAGCAATGATATTAGTATGAACGCTTTGAACACCATTGTTGCTAATGATATGGAAAATTCTAAGCTTGGGGAAGCTGGTTTTGATGAGCATGATATTTTTAGTCCCCCAAGCATGGAGGAGAAAATTTTCTTTGATGATACTTTGCCTCCCATTTATGATGATTATAATGATAGTGGTCTTTTGGTGCCACCTACTATGGAGAGTAAATTGTATTATGATTATACTATGCCTCCTACACTTGATGAGAATAATAATGATAGCTACTTTGTTGAATTTGCTCCCACTATTACTAATAAAATTGATTATGCTTATGTGGAGAGTAATAATTTTATGCATGAGACTCATGATAAGAATGTTTCATTTGATAGTTATATTGTTGAGTTTGTTCATGATGCTACTGAAAATCTTTATGAGAGAGGAAAATATGGGTGTAGAAATTTTCATGTTGCTAAAACACCTCTCTACATGCTGAAAATTTTGAAGTTATACTTGTTTTATCTTCCTATGCTTGTTGCATTATGCTTCATGAATTTGTTTATCTACAAGATTCCTATGCATAGGAAGTGGGTTAGACTTAAATGTGTTTTGAATTTGCTTTTTGATGATCTCTTTTGCTTCAACTCTTATTTCTTGGAGTGCATCATTGAAATTGTTGTGCCCATCTTAATGGCTATAAAGAAAGCACTTCTTGGGAGATAACCCATGTGTTTATTTTACTACAGCAACTTTGTTTTATATTTGAGTCTTGGAAGTTGTCACTACTGTAGCAACCTCTCATTATCTTTATTTTATTGCATTATTGTGCCAAGTGAAGTCTCTAATAGAAGGTTGATACTAGATTTGGATTTCTGCACAGAAACAGATTTCTTGCTGTCACGAATTTGGGAATTGTTCTCTGTAGGTAACTCAGAAAAATCTTCCAATTTACGTGCGTGATCCTCAGATATGTACGCAACTTTCATTAGTTTTGAGTTTTCTCATCTGAGCAAGTTAAGTGCCCCAGAAAAATTCATCTTTACGGACTGTTCTGTTTTGACAGATTCTGCCTTTTATTTCGCATTGCCTCTTTTGCTATGTTTGATGGATTTCTTTGTTCCATTAACTTTCAGAAGCTTTGTGCAATGTCCAGAAGTGTTAAGAATGATTGTGTCACCTATGAACATATGAGTTTTTGATTATGCACTAACCCTCTAATGAGTTTGTTTCGAGTTTGGTGTGGAGGAAGTTTTCAAGGGTCAAGAGAGGTGGATGATATATGATCAAGAAGAGTGAAAAGTCTAAGCTTGGGGATGCCCCTGTGGTTCATCCCTGCATTTTTCAAGAAGACTCAAGCATCTAAGCTTGGGGATGCCCAAGGCATCCCCTTCTTCATCAACAATTTATCAGGTTTCTTCTATTGAAACTATATTTTTATTCCATCACATCTTATGTGCTTTACTTGGAGCGTCTGTGTGCTTTTATTTTCGTTTTTGTTATTTTCATTATCTGAATAAATGCTTGTGTGGGAGAGAGACACGCTCCGCTGGTTCATATGAACACATGTGTTCTTAGCTTTTAATGTTCATGGCGAAGGTTGAAACTGCTTCGTTCATTGTTATTTGGTCGGTTCAGGAAATATTGCATGTGGTAGTGGTATAATGAAACACTTGCATAATCTTGTAGATCATTGAGCTTTGATAACTTGAATATTTGCAAGCATTTTGAGGTATTTAGATGGTAAAGCTTGCTGGATAAATAAGTTAAAATTAGTAGTGGATTGTTGTCTTTAAGCTTGTGCCGTACTACAAACTCTACTTAAATAGTTGAAGGTGTAGTTGGACTTGATAGCTTTCCATGTCTGAGAGTTCATCGTAATAACTAAGTTGTGCTGAAGGTCGAGGGAGCTAGCGGGGTACTTGTGCCACCGTGAACGGCCCTCCTTGGAGTAAATTTTAATCATGCTCTTAATGATGAACCTTCTAGTTGTTTGCAATAAGCTTGTGAGTTCTTTTTGACTAATGTTAAGCTACGGTTTTTGGCACTTCCACCATCCAAATTTGCTAGCCTCTTGATCGTGCATTGCCTTTTGCTCACATTGAGAATTGTGCATACTTCGCCAGTACATCCAAACCCGTGGGAGGGCTTTCTCTTGTTCTCCTACACATAAGCCATACATCTTCCTCAAAACAGCCACCATACCTACCTACCACAACATTTTCATAGCTGTTCCGAGATATATTGCCATGCAACTTCCATTTTACATTACATGTTGTCATTTATTATTTATATATTGCTTTGCATGATTCTATACAGCTGATGTGTGGTTACCCATGTTACGCTAGATCATTGCACATCCTGCTACACTGGCAGACGCATACAGTTTCATACATCATGTTTTATTCATTATGAGTTATTTGTACCAAAAAGTGTGTTGTCATATTAGGATGTTGCCCCTAAAAGTGAAAAGAGCCATGGAGGCCATCAAAAAGAGAAAAAGAAAAGAAAGAAAAGAATAGAAAATAGAAAGAAAAAGAAAAAAAAAAAGAGAATAAAGAAAAAGGGGGCAGCATTACTATCTTTTATCCACACTTGTGCTCATGTTTTAGCACCTGCAGTATTCATAGTCATCATTCGTGCTCATGTTTAGCACCTACACTCCATATGAGAGAGTTTTCATGTTTTACTAGTATTACTATGTGGGGAATTTACACTAAAGAACTTGGGTTGTATATTCCAATGATGAGCTTCCTCAAAAGTGCTCTAGGTCTTCGTGAGCAACCAAGTTGGATGCACCCCCACTAGTTCCATTGGAGAGCTTTCATACACATATAGCTCTATGTGCATCCGTTGCATGGAAATCACTACTCCTTGCATAGCTTCGATCATAAGACTTCCTCTTGTCTAATGATCACTTATAGCTTTGTAAGACTTTCTTCCATTTGGCCTTCCAAACCCCCATTAACGTTCTTTATGCCATCACATCCTGGTGCTAATATCAAATGCTTGCGCACACCGGTTGAGTAGACTTCGAAACAGTTGATTCATGACGTTCATGTTTATGTTTACTTGACTGAATCCTTCTTATGTTGTGAAAATTTACTTGATGCTTGGAATGAAGGATAGAACTTCTACGCTGAATACTTAACACATCTTTAATGAACTTTGTACGGTTTCATGTCTTTGAAGCAATAGTTCATGAAAACTTCTAGCTTGTTTAACTCTTGCATTATCATCTCCTATATCAACTATACACATTTGCTTTGAGTAATTTGATCTCAGCTCATATGCTTTACATCATTATTGGATCAAGATTATGTTGGTAGCATGTCACTTCAGAAATTATCTTTGTTATCATTTACCTACTCGAGGACAAGTAGGAACTAAGCTTGGGGATGCTGATACGTCTCCAACGTATCTATAATTTCTGATGTTCCATGCTTGTTTTATGACAATACCTACATGTTTTGTTCACACTTTATATCGTTTTGATGCATTTTTTGGAACTAAACTATTAACGAGATGCCGAAGTGCCAGTTCCTGTTTTCTGCTGTTTTTGGTTTCAGAAATCCTAGTAAGGAAATATTCTCGGAATTGGACGAAATCAGCGCCCAACATCTTATATTTCAAGGAAGCTTCCAGAGCACCGAAGAGGGGCCAGAGGAGAGGCCCAGGGCCACCACACGTGGTGGCGGCGCGGCCAAGGGGGGGCGCCCCCCTGGTGTGTGGCTCCACCGTGGCCCTTCCGACTCCGACTCTTCGCCTATAAAAGCCTCCCTGACCTAAATCTTCGATACGAATAAGCCACGGTACGAGAAACCTTCCAGAGCCGCCGCCATCGCGAAGCCAAGATCTGGGGGACAGGAGTCTCTGTTCCAGCACGCCGCCGGGACGGGGAAGTGCCCCGGAAGGCATCTCCATCGACACCACCGCCATCTTCATCACCGCTGCTGTCTCCCATGAGGAGGGAGTAGTTCTCCATCGAGGCTAAGGGCTGTACCGGTAGCTATGTGGTTAATCTCTCTCTCTCCCATGTACTTCAATACAATGATCTCATGAGCTGCCTTACATGATTGAGATTCATATGATGAGCTTTGTAATCTAGATGTCGTTATGCTATTCAAGTGGATTTTACTTATGTGATCTCCGGAGACTCCTTGACCCACGTGTGTAAAGGTGACAGTGTGTGCACCGTGTGGGTCTCTTAGGCTATATTTCACAGAATACTTATTCACTGAGTTATGATTTGAGTTGGATGTCTCTATGAAATTGTGGTGTGTTAGTACCTCCTATGAATGCTCACAGTGACAGCGTGGGGTGTTTATTAGTACTTGGGAATACATCTTTAAGGTTTGCCTACATGATGAATTAGAGTTTGTTATCTTGCCAGAGAGTAATTCAGAATAGCATAGTGAAGTGCTTATTTATATTGCTTTATGATTGCAATGTTGAGAGTGTCCACTAGTGAAAGTATGATCCCTAGGCCTTGTTTCCAAACATCGAATCTCCGTTTATTTACTGTTCTGTTACATGTTTACTCGCTGCCATATTTTATTCAGATTGCTATTACCACTCATATACATTCATACTACTTGTATTTCACTATCTCTTCGCCGAACTAGTGCACCTATACATCTGACAAGTGTATTGGGTGTGTTGGGGATACAAGAGACTTCTTGTATCGTGATTGCAGGGTTGCTTGAGAGGGATATCTTTGACCTCTACCTCCCTGAGTTCGATAAACCTTGGGTGATTCACTTAAGGGAAACTTGCTGCTGTTCTACAAACCTCTGCTCTTGGAGGACCAACACTGTCTACATGAAAAGAAGTGTGAGTAGACGTCAAATCTCGTCAGGGAAGACATCTTGGAACTCCTTCAAAAGAGACAACAAAGACGAAGGAAGTGTTGTTAAGTTGTTAGTCTCCGAGGGTGGCTGCTTGCAAATGAGCACATAGTGCAATTTGGTGGATGGGTTGTGGTGCACTTCTCTCATCTCACTCTTGGTAGCTATGAGGACACTCTTCATCTCACTCACATATGGATTGTGGCGCTCACTCTCTTTTTGGTGGGTCACTCTCTCACCGCTCATCTCACTAGTGATAGTAGCTTACTTAGCCCTCGCTAAAGCCTTTGCATTGTCCGCAATTACTTGGATAGGAGTCATTGGGCGTAGGATGAAGGACTTGTCGCCGACCTTGAAGCTATAGGCATTTGTGTAGCCATCATGGTTTGCTCTTTTGTCATATTGCCAAGGGCGACCAAGTAGCATGTGGCACACCGTCATGGGCACGACATCACAATCAACGGTGTCTTCATATGTGCCAATCTTGAAGGATATGGTGACGGTGTGTTGTATCTTCACATTTCCATTGTCACTTAGCCATTGCACATGGTAAGGATGGGGGTGTTTCCTAAGTGTGAGGTTGAGCTTGGAACATAGTTCGGTACTTGCAAGGTTGTGGCAACTCCCTCCATCGATGATAACCTTTATTGACTTGCCATTGATTCCGGCTCTTGTTTGGAAGATATTGCACCTTTGGTCTTCATTGGGGAGTGCATGGGTTGTCAACACTTTCGTCACCACAAGTGATGGTCTTGCATCATGCATACATAGGATTTGTTCTTGGTCTTCCAAGTCATCATCTTCATGATTGGTTGCGGCTTGTACCAAGGCTTCATATTCACCTTCACTCAAGTACTCCACATCTCCATCATCACGAGTTATCATAACTCTTGTGTTCTTGCATTCAAAGGATTTATGTCCTTGAGCACCACACTTGAAGCAAGTGATGTTACTAGATCCCGTGGAAGCTTTGGAGGACATAGTTGATTGATCCGGCTTGAAGCTTGTTGTCTTGATGGCACTTCTTGTTTGCTTCAGAGCATCCTTGGAGGCAATAGAACTTGTATTTTTGATGCTTGAGGAGGCGTTTGTTGCATTTCTTGCGGCGAAGAAGGACTTCGTTTTTGCACTTGCTAAGTCTTCTCGCACTTGGCGCTCGGCCCTTGTAGCTTAATGAAGTAACTCAACCATGTTGGTGTAAGGCAAGCATTCCACTATTCTCTTGATGGGAATGTTCAATCCATTCAAGAATCTTGCCATAGTTTGCTCTTCTCTTTCATCCACACATTCGCACTCATCATGGCCATGTGCATCTCCTTGTAATACTCCTCAACTGATTTGAAGCTTTGCTTGAGTTGAGTGAGCTTGTTGAAGAGGTCACGTTTGTGGTGGGTGGGCACAAAGCGTGTGTGCATGACTTCTTGCATCTCTTCCCATGTGTCAATGGGCTCTAAGTCTTCTTTTTCACGCTTCTTGTTTACTTCTTCCCACCAAACATTTGCATATCCTTCAAACTCAAGTGATGCCATGGCTACCTTCTTTGCTTCGGAGAAGTTGTGGATGCGGAAGATCTTTTCAACCTTGAGTACCCAAGACAAGTATGCATCGCGGTCTTCCTCTCCTTGGAACTTGGGCATGGTGAACTTTAGCTTCCCAAAGATTTCTTCCTCATTACAGTCATTGCGTCTAGGAGGTGGTCTTTCTTCACCATTGTCTTGACGTTGTTGAGGTTGAGGTTGTGGACCTTGAGCATCTCGATTGTTGTTTCTATTTTTTTGACGAGGAGAGGTGGTCTTCCATGATCTTGATCTTGATCATCATTGTTGCAGTGGTGTCGAGGCATCAAACTTTCTTCACTTGATGCTTGGTGATGACTTGATTCCTCATTTCTCGCCCTTGGAGGTGGTCTTCTACCATGAGGTCGATCATCATGATGGCGGTGATTATCTTGACCTTGAGGGCGTGGTGCCCCATCACGTTGAGGTTGAACAACATTGATGATTTGGCGCTCTTGTTGTGCTTGCCTTTGTTCCTCTTCATGAAGGCGTTGCATTCTAGCTTGAGCTTCTTGTGCTTGTCGTTGCCGTTCTTGTTCTTCAAGTGCTTGTTGTTCATTGCGGATACGCTCTTGTTCCCTTGCACAAACTAGCTCTTGATCATGTCGTAGGCGTTCTTGCTCTTGTTGGAATTGAGCATGGAGAGTCTCTTGTTGAAGGCGCTCTTCTTCAAGGCGTTGACGTTCTTGGACAAGTCGAAGTCGTGCTTGCTCCGCTTCTTGAGCTTGTTGTTGAAGCACTTGAGCATCCACATTATGGTGGCGTGGGTCTTGATTGGAATCATGATGAGATGGTGTAGGAGCTCGTGACCTTGAACTTTGAGAGCGCGAAGACCTTGAGTGGTGTATCCTATTGACTTGACGGTTGAGTGTATGAAGGATATTGTCCAACGCCGTCTTCATCTCCCTTGTTTCTTGACCTTGTATGGCGAGTGTTACTTTCAACTCTTGGCCTTGAGCTTCAATCTTCTCATGGAGGTCTTGAACTTGGTTATTGAGGTCTATCCTTTGCACTTGAGCTCTCTCTTCATAGCGTAAGGTGGTATCTTCCATCATTGCTTCTAGTTCCCTTAGCTTGGAGTGGACGGCTTGAGTAGCGATCCAATGTTGGTGCCGCATCATCGGTAGTTGGTTCCCTTCTTCACTAGACATGGTTACAACTAAAACAAGAACTGTGTGGTGGGTGGTTAGGAAAAACTATCAAAAGTGTCAAAACTTGCAAACCAAGATCGAAAAGGTGTTTCAAGGTGGAGGACAACCGATATGTATGCACACACACAAAACAAAAACTCTATATGGTGTTAGGTATGGATGTGGAAAGCCAAATGGAAGAACCAAAAGAAAAGTCTATTGTCAAAAGTGGGTAAGATCCAAAAGTCACAAGTCAAAAGTGGTGATCACAAAAGGCATACACAAGGTGGAACACACGCACGGGACAAAATGGGGTTAGCGCGACCAAGGAAAATGAGCACGAACAAAATTGGTCCTAACGAAGACTACTTGCTCGGTGTCATGCTAACGCAAGAGAGACCGTGACTTGGTTGCAAAATTGAGAAGCAACAAGATTTGCGCAAGACGCCTCTCTTCTCATTTCTCTCTTTTGCTTAAAAGCTTCGGACTCTTTTGTGTATAGGTGTCACTCACACTCTTTTTTATTTTTGTATTTTTTTCTTTTTCTCACTATGTAAGGATACTACTATCTATGTAAGTATGTCACACTTCTTTTGTTTTCCTTTTCACAACGAGCTTGCTTCTTAGCTTTGCTCAACACACGCACATCCTCACGGTCGGGACGCTTGCGCAATGCTTCACAACACTAGAAAGCCACTCTCGATGGGAAAGGTACGCAAAGGAGGCTAGGGCTACAAGTTATGGGCAAGTTATACCACTTGATGATGGTGGCCGACGATCTTGAACTTGCTATGGTGGTGGAAAGTGTCAAATGAACCGCTTGGATCCTCAGGGTGCCATCGTCGTTGTTGATGTTGCGGAAGCTTTGTGGTAGCTGAAATGGCACGCAAACCGAAGTCCAAACACAAAAGGGGTTAGTGCCAAAACGAAAAATGAAGGTTGCTATGAAAAATTCGGCTGGCCGGAACTTCCGGTCACTGGGGGCGGAACTTCCGGTCCCGGGCGGAACTTCCGGTCGCAATCAGATATGCGGGTTGTTCATCAATTTGGGCGGAAATCCGGTCCGAAATCCATCGAATTCGAGGACAATTTGGCACTAAAAGCTGTGGGAAGGTGGGGGAATTGTAGATCAACACCAAAGACAAGTTTCTATTGGACCAAAACCACCAAAAACTCAACAAATCGCGAGATCCAACCAAGGCCAATTTGAGGCTATTTTTTGGGATTTTCGAAAATTTTCTCAAGAAATTTTTTGGAGGTGTGGGGGTCAAATCCGTGGCAACCAAGGAGCTCTGATACGATATGATAAGGGCTAAGCCCAAGGGTGTGCCCGATCTTCACAGATTTGGGTGGAATTCGTGGGGGAGGTGGAAGAACGCGATGAACAAGAAGAACGCGAAGGGGAATCGTGGGATACAAACTCACACACACACAAATCGGTTTGTCCTCGTTGGCTCGAACCACCAACTCGATAGAAGTTGCAGGAAAAGACCTTTCGGTAGAAGTCCCGCAAAAAGATCGACGAATCGAAATCCTATAGATCTAGAAGGGTGAAAAGACCAAAGTCGATAGAAGTGCAAGCAAAAGACCCAAAAGGTAGAAGTGCAAGCAAAAGCCCAACGATTGGTAGAAGTCACCAAAGAGATCACTAGGATTTGACAAAGAGCCCGCGTGGTACAAGATCTAGGATCTAGGGTAGGGGTTCCCACATGGGGTAAGAGCAAAGCTCAAGTTTAATCTAACATCAAGTCTGCATCTCAGATCTGAGCCAACAAGGCTATTTATAGTTGGTGGGGCGAAGGGGTAAGTTACATAAACGTGTTGTTTTGAGCTGACAGTCGTGCAGGCGGAAGTTCCGGTCACTCGGGGCGGAAGTTCCGGCTGGATTCTCTTCTCAGGCATCTGGGCGGAAGTTCCGGTCCTGGGGGCCGGAAGTTCCGGTCGGGGCCGATTTACTTCCGGCCAACTTCCGGTCTAGTTCCGAAAATGGCCGTTTTCCTTGCAGAACTATCCAGTGTTGTTTTGGCGCAATTTCGGAACTAGAGCGGAACTTGGGCGTAAGTTCCGGTGGCCGGAAGTTCCGGTCGCTCGGGGCGGAAGTTCCGGCTGGATGCTTTTTCCTGGGCGCTGGATGGCATCTGGGAGGCATCTGGCCGGAAGTTCCGGTCCTGGGGGCGGAAGTTCCGGCTGGAGCGCTGGGTCTCCATCTTCTTCATTTTCAGCTCCCTCTCCCTTGGCTTGGTCTCCATGGCTCGCTTCTTGACCGATGTACCTAATTGAACACAAGGTATTTGCATGAAGTAGCATGCAATCCAATGATGTATCAAATGCATACATGGAAAGGAGCGAATTCACCTCTTGGTGTATGGCTTGGGCTCGAGCTCGTGTCATTAGTCCACGAGGAGGGCTTGTCGGTCTTGATGTAGTGTCGTCCTTGGGTAGGGCTACATCACACATCCTACCCATGTATATTATGGGGCTATACCTACTACCAAAGGGAGCTCCCGACACCTTTGATAAGGAGCTATTGTGGTTCTTTTGGCAGGATACCAATGGCCGCCAAAAATACCACATGGTGAAATGGGCTTATATCCTTGCCCCCATGGATCGTGGGGGCGTAAGCATCTTGGATTCTAGGCACTTTAATAAGGCACCCATGTTGAAATGGGAGTGGCGCATACTTAGGGACGAGGGAGGTCTTTGGATGCATCTTATCAAGGCCAAATACCTACGGGGATAGTCCCTTCTGGCATGTGATCTTCACGAGGTGTCGCGGTTTTGGAGATCCCTACATGACATCAAGCATGAAATCCTCCTGGGCATCTTCTCCATAGGAAGAAGATAGGGTACCATGTTTTGGTTGGACATGTGGCTTAGAGGAAGTTCCCTGAGGGATGAATACCCTAGCCTTTCTGTGATTTGCTCAGAGCCAACATTGTTGGTATAAGGTGAACTTCCAGTTAGGAGGGCGATCCTCCCGATAAACTGACCGTACCCTAGATGGGGAACATGGAATATTTCGTTTAGTCGAACTGTCGTTGCCTATTCGACGATACCCCGGAGAAGGGATCCTCATGAAGGGGGGAAGAAGTAGGGGCCATTGGACGGAGAGCTACCGGGACAGGAGTACGCGATTTACCCAGCTTCGGAACACGCTGCTCGGAGGCAGGGCCTACTGCTGCTTGTCTGGAATTATGTGGATGCTTTCGCGTTGTTACAATGAGTTGTGGTTGTGCCTATAGGGTTCCCAGGATCAGGATTATAAAGGCGTTTGGATCTAGGGTTTACACAGAGAGTCCTAGCCGGAATACAAGTTGCCTAACTACGGAATATTACATTGCCGTGCATGTCAAGGATTCGCATATACCTAATATGTCGTACTGGATCCGGCTACCTTCATGGGCCTTGCCGGATCTGACTCCTAGCGGAGGTCGGGCTGGATCCGGCTCCTTGTTCCTGGGCTGGACATCTTCCATCTTGATCAACAACAACTGGGCGGCCCGGTGGACCATAAGCCTCCACCACCATCTGTGGGCCACCCGAACTTACCGGATCTAGACCATGTTGTTGGCAATACCCATGAAGTATACCCACAACAAGAACCTTTAGCATAGAGGAAATAAAGTGTGGGATGTGTCGAGGACGCGTTGTCTTCCTGCTTCGTCCAGCCACTGACATGCGCCCCTCTAACGTGGGGCGTTTTCCCTTTTGATTTTACACTGGGTATGGGTATGTTTGTGTTGTTGCTCCAACAAACTACTTTTTTCCTTTTCTTTTGACTTAGATCTTGAAATTTGTAAGGTTGAGGTTGCTTTTTTATATTGTGGGGTGAAAGCCTATTTCGAGTGGGGCTTATCCTTTTGGAAAAAAAAATGAATAGAATCATGCTTTATACAGAAATAATTTTGTACTTACATACACTGGGTGTTTCTGGTACCGCCGTTTTGCTTTAAGATTTGGATAAAAGGAGGAGAGAGAGTTATTTTTTCCATCTACCAGAGTCAATGGGAATTTCGAGAAATAAATCGACGATCAGAACACACCCATGTGTGCGTACAAAATCCATTCTCTTTATATTAGGATACATTTTTTCCTATAAATACACTCCTTCGGCACACTAGCAAAACTTCCAAGTGCAAAATCACTTCTCTATATTATTTCTTTCATGTAAGTAAGATGTACAATTCGCCATCCAATTCACACCAGTCTCTGGTGTCTGTGCATATGCAGCTGAAAACTCTCCTGCAAACTATACTGTTTGCTTTTAACCTACGGAAGAATTGCAGAATAAGCAGCCGTCTGAAATCAACCTTCCAATCACACTTCCCTCCTCCATTTCGAGGCTCCTGCTCTCCCTGTTCCATAGATGAATACCGAAGCTCTCACCTTTGATGTTATCCATCTTGGCCTTCACCCACCTCTCCTCCTTCCCGTCCTTGGGCGCGACGAACAGCCCGACGATCTTGTTCCAGTCCACGGGGTAGAACGCCTGCGGCGGCAGCACCGTTACGCCGAGTTCCGGCAACTGATGCCGGACCCTCGCTGCCACCCTCGACACCAGGTACGGCCCGTTGTGCCCCCACTTGCTGCCGTCGAAAGTGGTGGCGAACTCGGCGATGAACTCCCGCAGCATCGGGTGGCCCTGGTCGAACACCATCACGGCGTTGTTCAGCCGAATCCAGTCGCCAGTGGCCGCGTCCACGGCCTGCGCCCCGATGGCGTTTCGGAGGCCCGACAGGGGCCGCAGGACGACGACGTCGGCGTCGAGGTAGACGCCGCCGAACTTGTAGAGCAGCGCGAGGCGGAGGAGGTTGGAGAGGTTCTGGCCGAGCGGCACGCTGCCGGGGCCGACTTCCCCGCGCCGAACCGTGCCGAGCCACTCCTGGGCGGGCGTGCCGCCCAGAAGGTACGCCATATCCGGTGACGCGGCGGCGACTCGGAAGCCACGATTGAGGAACGGCCGGAGCTTTTCGCTGCCACCCGCGGAGTCCATGGTGTCGGAGGCGATGAGGAGGCAGGCGTCGGGGTGCCACCGGAAGAGGGTCTCCACGACGAGGGGCTCGCGGCGGCCGAACTGCTCGAGCGGGGAGAGCCACGTCATGAAGAAGCGTCCCGCGCACGGCCGCTGCGGCGATGGCGGCTCGAAAAGCTCGGCCGCGCGCGCTGCGAACCGCCGCGTCCGGGATGTCTGCTTGACCAGCAGCTTGAGGATGCTCTTGTTTCTCTTCGTGGACGCCTTCTTGTTATTGTTCGTCTTGACCGGAGGAGGAGGGGGAGGAGGCACGGGAAGCGACGGCGGCGGCGGCGGCGACGGCGAGACATGGAACGCTTGCATGGTGTTGTTGTCCATGGACACGTCGAGGTTAGTGGCGGCGGCGGGAGCGACAGTACTGTTCATGGTGGCATTTGCTGATCTGGAAGGCGATCGCGGGAGGAGAGGGCAGACAAGGATGGTAAACGTGGTGTGCGAGAGGAGGAAGACAAGGAAGAGGAGCAGGAGGAGGAAGGGGAGGGAGATGGAGAAGAAGAGCAGCGGCAATGGCTTCCGAGGGGGAGCGGCCATCGCCGGAGAGAAGAAGAGCGATGTGGTGCGGGTTTTAGCCGGAGGAGTTGCCATGGCGTTCGTGCCTCTGACTGCATGTACATGGAATGGCCGCTGCGGCGCTGCCTGGAAGAACCAAGTACTTCGAGGTCTTCCTGACGTGGGAAGGGAGGGAGCGCCATCGGCGTGGTCGAGCAGCTGTTGATAGGTTAAAATTAAGTACACTTGCGAGTTTCCGGTCCGGGCTGTCTGTTATTCGTAATCTAAAGTCTTTCCTGTCAAAATAATGAAAAGTCTTAGCCAGTGCGTTATCATTAAGATATAATAATAGTACTCCGTACTACGTGCTTGCATATATAGTACGAGAAGTGGTGGCTCCAGTCGTGCTCTTAATTCCAATAGAACATTCCTTATTTTGTTTGGGCGATGGATCATTGAGGACGAGCACCATGGAGATTATTTGATGCAAGTAGACGGGACACCGGACACGGTAGCAATGAATGATCCTATCAGAGCATCCCCACTCGTTTGGGCTCCCCACGCCCAAATCCGGCGAAATTTAGCGCCGGATGGATGTAGTTTTTGGCCTGGGGAGGCCCATTTTTCCAGCCGCGAGCCCATGGACGCGCACCCACCGCGTGCAAAGCGACGGCGCAGTCACCGGGAAGGGCAATCGTCGGAGTTCCCTCGACGCATTGAACCGTCGCGAAGTGGACTGGAGAGCCGGAACGACTCGTCGGGAACGGTCGAAGTGGCCTCGATGCGAGAACCGCCGTAATGGAGCACGAACTCCGCGGAAGAGCAACCGGCGCTCTCTGTCGTCGAGAGACCTACATATACGGTTTTCGACGGGCGACGCCATTCATCTGTTCTCTCGTCACCATCCTCCGTCAACCATGAGCGATATCTCTTGGCCATCGGACACCGACAATGAGGGAAGCCGCACGGATGGCGCCATTGGTGGGATCCACCGCATCGTCCAGCGGCGACGATTCCCGCCCGCCGGCCAGCGAGGACGAGTGGGACGACGAGGAGGAGGACGAAGAGGCCGTGGAGCAGGCCGAGGAGCAGGCCGAGGAAGAGGCCGAGGAAGAGGAGGAGGAGCAGGAGCAGGAGGAGGAGCAGGAGGAGGAGGACGAAGAAGCTGATGAGGACGACGACGAGGACTCAACTTCCTCCGACGAGGAGGTGGCGAGCCGGAAGCGTCGCCGCGACGACGATGAGGCGGGGCCTTCTAAGAAGAAGAAGAAGTAGTTTAGTTTTAAAGTTTTTATATGTAATTTTTATGTTTATTCGAATTATATTCGAAATATATATATAATCTATCTATGTTGCACCACTTGAGAGTTCAAAGCTTTCGTTCGACGAGGGTATTGCCGTAGATCGGGAAGACGAGGGTTTTGCCGTAGATCGGGAAGACGAGGGTTTTGCCGTAGATCGGGAAGACGAGGGTTTTGCCGTAGATCGGAGGCCATTGTCGCCGACAAGTTGGGGCCACGCGCGCGTTCGTTTCGTCCGGAGTCCCCGAGCGCTCCCCGGGGGGCCGGGGATGTCGTGGGATCGCCGGATGGATTTAGGCCCAAATCCGGACGAAAACGAGGAACCGGGGGCGCGACTGGGCCGAATTACGCCGTCCGGATGGAAAAAACGCTCGCCGGGGGCCTGTTCGGGGGGACGAGTGGAGATGCTCTCAGGTTCCGTTTGGGAAGACCCTCCATGTGTAAATGGCAGCAAGTGCAACATATGATTCCACTCAAACCAGCTATGTTCAAATCTCCCACCTACCTACCAATTGCAAAGCAAAGGGAGGAATCTTCTCCCGGACGATCCTATTCTGGTCAGCTGTTACATCATGACGGACGATTATAATCTTGCTTTACGATGTTAGATGGCTGGGTTATGGACTAATGGTTAACTGTGGTGACTTGCTAATTACTCCGGCAGGCCGTGGCATTCAGGAAACGGGAAATACTCCGGGATATGTGATTAACGGGTGATCATTACTATAACTAGCAAGTCTACGATTCGCTAATTATCTATCAAAGAGATTACAGGTTGACATGTTTATTCCACGTTGTCCTGGATCGGCATTATCTATCAAAGAGAGTGCTACACGGTCCAGCCATAAAAGAAAGTGCAGAAAAACCCCGGTGTGTACATTGACTCCGTCTCTATTTCTGGTTGTTGGTTGGCTGGGCAAGAAGTTCTTGTGCTCTGTACATTGACTCTGTTAAAATCTTGCAAGTTCCTGTCACAGTCAGTCAAAAGAAATGGTTAACACGATAAAGCACATCAGCTTGCAACAGGTACGAGATGAGCGCAGTATCGAACTGTAACCAAGAGATAAACACGGTTGGAGTAAGAGTAGTAGGTAGCTCAAAGAAATTGCGTGATGGGATCATGAGATGGAGAAAATCAACAAACCTGGATCCTCTGTGGTTGTTCAGCATTCTCACTCCATGTGTCAACAACTCATTGTCAGTAAAAACTGCAAAGGACCGAAAAATATTACACTGAGGAACTAACATATCCCAGACATAAACAGACGATGCTACATTAGGACAAAGCTGCATGAGGTCTACTGTTTGTACCAATATTAAGCTCTTGTACCATATCGTAAAAGTTACAAAAGTGACTCAACCAACTAACACGCATTGCCAATTAAAAGAAAGGAAATTTTAATTACTTCACTTCCTTAAGTCTAAACTATAATGAAAACAAATAAAGAATATCACTAGCCACCTCAACAGAATCAGCGACCAAATCGTGCTCAACTACCGGGCACCCATTACATCAGAACATGTGGTGCTAACCTGATGTATAATATTAAAAAAAAAATCTTAACCAGCTGCCATTCGGCCTGAGGCAAATAATATTTACAGCATCACGAGCTCACTCGGGAAGCACATTGCGACAATTCCATGCAAGACACACCTGTTGGAATTAGCTTTGGAAATGATAGTGAGGCAAGCAGAAGACGAAATCGAGAACATGACAGTACTGGTGTGTACAGTTGTTTCTTGCCTTCACAACCATCTCCCTAAGACTTGCAATTGTGGAAGTTCTTCAGAGGCCACAGATTGCATTGAGTTGCTGATGAACCATGTCCACATAATTCAGACAAAACAATCAAGGAATATAACTGTCACTCCTAGAATATCTGCCAGGAGGAATCCTTTGTACCGTCGGCTGGAAATCTGGCTTGAAGCGCTTACTAAAATTGGATGCAAATGACCTGTGAAAAGAGCAAAAACTATTGTGATCATTGCTAAGCTAAAATTCAGCTAACTTCACCATCCACCACCTAAACTGAACAACAGCATAACCATAAAACTGACCACAGTGCTACAACAGTACAGCATATGTTGCATATCTCAGTAGAGGGGATAGGTTGAATTCTTAACATCTTCCTTCAGGCTACATGCAATCAAACATGTATCATGTCTGCTAAATTTGGAATCTAGGTAATGTAGACTTCTTCCCCACACATATATCAAGGGTTAACGGCAGTACACCATTGATAATGCGTATCTAACTATGTAAGCATCCAATTCCAAACTCAGCAGAATGGACACTTTTATTCCATTAATTGTCTAGCTTAAGACAGGAAACTAGTGAACATCATTGTGTGAGCTGCTTCTATCTTATAAGCAACAGGAGACTCCTAGATTGTGTGTCAGTCTTGTACTACACTCTTCTTCTATGAAAATGTGGAAGGGTATCCAGTGTTCGAATATAAACCTTGTTCTCCAGTAAAAAGCCCAAAATACCACATTCCACAGAAGCTTTCTCAGATCTTCAGCAATACTTGAGTGCTAATAATCTAATAGATCTACAACAGCAGACTAGCCAACCCTCACCTTGGAGATGCAGACCGTTTCTGTGCAAGTTGACCAAGCATGTATTTCAACGTTTTCAGAGCCCCATCAGCAGCCTACAATAAGACATTATGTAAAAAATGGGTCCAGAAATAAAGACTGCAAATTAACTGCACATGACCCAGAAAAACTCCTTGCCCAAAAAATATTCATTCAAAATTTATACTAGTTTATTGTATCAAAAGAAGACAACAATAGTTCTCTTACAAATAAAAATAATGGTCATTGACACCTTACAAAATCAATATAAAATTGCATCCATAAAGGATGGTAATGGAGGTTGTAAAGAGAACGAGTCTTCCTTTTCTGTTCAATGCAAGGTAAATATACACACCCATGCCCATGCCATTGAGTTTATTTGTTGATTTCAAAACTCCAAGAACAAAGTGAAGAAATGAAACAAATAATTATATTCTATCAGCTTACAACCTGTAGCTTAGCTTCCTCCCATGTTGCTCCAACTCCTTTACCCAGGATTTGCCCATCTATCTCGATCTGAAAAGCCGATTGCAAGCATGAGCTTACAAAAAGAATGAAACTGACCCCGCAAAAAAAAGAATGAAACTGAGTTCTAATGAAGTTTTCTACTACCTCTGTCCATAAAAGGATGTCGCAAGTTTGTCTAAATTTTGATGTATCTAGACACTTTTTAGTGTATAGATACATACGGATTTATACAAATCTTCGACATCCTTTTACGGACAGAGGGGGTATTAAAGCCATCAGATCAAAATGTTCTTAAGGGAGAACATCCACCAATGACAAGTTGACAATAACATACTGTACAACAAATGCTATACTTCTACCGTCAGAATATCAGTTACACGCGCACAGCTAGATCTCGGACATCTTGTGCTAACTTTTGAAGTTAACGGATGTTTTCTTTGCCAAGTGTCCTCAAGTGCGTACATTCTTCCATGTATCAGACAGTTCAATGAGCATTCATGGCAACGAAGTACTAACCTGAGCATGAACTTCTTTCCTTGTCGAACTATCTGATGGAGGTGGCTGAGCTTGGAAAACTAAGTTATACCCCTCAGCTGTACACTGCAACACATCAAAAGATATAGCAGGGTTAAAAGGGCAAAACTAATTAAAAGTTCATAATTAAAGCAGCTACTTACAAGCTCCTTGAGAGCAGCAACAGAACTAGCGGATTTGGCTGAGTTATAAACTCTCTCGTGCATATATCTAGACTCATCCGAAGTGCTTGCGACTGGTAACATGTCATCTCTACTACTTCCTGTATATTTGAATGAGGTTGTATTGCTACAAAAACCATTATCCTTCGGAATTGTCAACTTATCTGGATCAAACGACAGAAATTTATCTGCAAGTAAACTTAATCTGTCAAAATCCAGCATTATATTACAAAGAAAACAACAAAAGAAAGCGACAGCTATATGGTATATACAGCTTTATGAGAAGATTACATTTATTATGGTATTTTACAGATTTTACTACATCTGGACAGAAAAAAGTAAGCACATTGACAGATCAGACCATCAAACACAACGGACATTGGGAAAAATTATGGACAGGCAAAGATATGGAGAAACATTCCAGTGACTTCACATGACTATTAATAACTAAAAATTCTACGGGTTCGGGAAATCAGAACAACAAGCTGTTGCAAGGTAACAGATTTTGATGACATGTCATAAGTCCAGCTTCTAAAATATGACCCCATCAACAAATAATTGTCAACCACCAATAGCTCAGTTGCATATTTGTCATTTTTCATCCAGAGTCGACAGATGGCATAAAACTCACCTGCCAAATTTCTTAAAGACATATTAGCAGCCTGCCGTTGCGCTTCTTTCCTAGTTCTTCCCATTCCTTCACCCACTTTTTCTCCAATAATCCAAATCTGAAAGATCCACAAAGAAAATAAGGAATATAGAAAATGAGAAACATGACACACTAGTGTGAACAGTGTGCATGTGGATTGGACTAATTTGCATGCAGCAGCATACTTAAAGAGTTGGTGAAATGTTAAATATATAATAAATAGTGCCTATCCTGTAACAACTGCTATAAATACTACATCCCATCCTGACATCTACATCAGGTTTTCACAAGTTCCAATAGAAGGGAAACATCATCATTTACTGACAAGATGTTTATTAACAAAATGACATTATTAACATTTTCAATCAGCAGAAGTTGTAATCTACCTGAATGGAGAATCGCAACTCGGCAGAATCGCATAGGGTTGACTGGTACTCCACCTAGAAACAAGTGAAGAAATACACCAGATACGCAAAAAACGTTAAGCTAATATAGAACGAAGATAATGGCATCTGGTCAGTAGCATGAAATTACCTTAAATCCACACTTTGCTGCAATCCCCTCCAACACCGCACCAGATGTCTCTGTATAATGTCCAAATTGACGCCCTGACTCCATTTGGCTGCTTCTGTGACCTGGATGAAAATGCTGGGTTGCCATGCCATCTCCTTCAAAATGCACATACAGATTCAGATACTCTAGATAAGTAAAAAATTAAATAGTTTACAAGGGGCATTCATGAAATTGCAAGCCTTTCATGATAAGGGGAGCACCACAGAGGAAAGCAGCAAACCAGATGAAATTTTGGATCAAAGTTAAACCTAGCTCCAGAAAAGGGAGCAATCATTCGTAGTTTTTTTTATCACCTCTATGATATGCTCCAGCATTAGAATCCAACTGACCATGTAGACATGCTCACTAGGGGCAAAAGGCAGTCATATTATTTTCCGTGTTAACTGGTAAGACACATATACTGTACCGGACCATGAAACGGTGCACACAAATTTAATTACATTGGTACAAAATAACATCTTAAATAATCAAACCACAGGAGATTACACCAAATGAACAGTGGAGAACCAAGATATGAGAAACGCAGTTAGAAATATCATACTAGTTGACTCATGTGCCAGCAATGCACCGAAATCTAATGCCTAGCTAGCATACATAATAACAAAGTACAACTTATGTCCAAGCCATAATGTCAACCAAACTATAATGCCTAACCAGCTAACGTACAGATATTGTACTTTTTACTGTAGTCTGTAGGCATGATAATATCAATCTAAAATTTTACCAGCACAAAGCTTGAGTTCAGGCAGGTGACAGAAACACAGCTGTATAGGGATAGTACAAGATATGTGGTTATATTACAACAGCATATCCTAAATAGCTTAGGATTCTATATTCAGTATGCACAAAAGGAAGACATGGACCATGCATTATCATATGCACCTGCTAACCTGAAATCCTAAATGAACATCACAAACATCAAAGGTAGAGCAAAACGTACCAGAAAAGGATCTGTAGGTTGTAGGTGCCTGGTTCTGAAGCATATGATGATCCTCACTGTGAGGCGGCTGTTAATCAAGCAATTGTCATGAAATCATCTAGAATCACCTCATTAACGAACATAGATGAATTAAAATTTGATCAAAGTAGATGATCACTCACCTGAGAAGGATATCTCTGGTTCTGATAGTTAAGTCTATCGGAAGATATAGGATTATCCCCAGCAGGTAAGTATGACTGATGTGGTGGTTGATTTTTATCACTATGTACAGCATCAGATTCTGAATGGAACCCTGTTGAGGTCCTATTTAAGTTTCTTGGGTTCATTTCATCCTGTACAGGAAACCAGTTTCCCTGAGATTGCACTTGAGGAACTGAGACTTGTACAGAAGGTTCTGCAGGAAAGGGTGGCGAAGGGTCTCTTGTGTCTTGGCCATGCTGTAATATCAGAAGCCTTCTCCTCGTGTCAGGATCTAACTCAGACTCAGGAACCTCACCCTCTTCTCTAGCTGGAGAACCTTGCAAGGTATCTCCAGGACCAGATTGAGCAACTGGCCAGCTGATTGAAGGAGGCTGATGGTCTTGATTATTATTCAAAGGCACCATCCCCGGTGGTGGTGCTATCGGGATAGATGAAGATGGAATGAATTGTTGGTTAGCAGCTACTGACATCATGTCAGCATTTGTTGTCATTGGATCCACAGCTTGAACACTGCTAACTGCTTCCTGAAAAATGGTTCAAATACACATAACAAGGATAAATGATTATTAAACTGTTAAAGGTAGTAAGTTGCTAAGAAATGTGATGATATTTGCCTCGATCTACACCAAACGTTTTCGTACACAAACACAACCCATGGGAACAACACCATATAGCATAGACAATTAGTTCTTGCGACAACAACAACAACAACAACAACAACAACAACAACAACAAGGGTGAAGCTGATAAACAACTAACACCTCATTTCACTTTAAATAAAAAGGAACTGTTGCATTTAGTTAATATAGGGTTTACTAGAGCCAGAGTATGGAGATATACTAAACATAAATTAGGCGGATAATGATCATACATATAGAAAAATGGCATGCCAAACAGTAAACTAGTACCTCCATTCATAGGGAAATGACTTTCAGAAAAAGCATGCAGTTAAACTTCTCTAACTTTGATTAGGAGTACATGTAAAAAGCTTTTACATAGCATTATTAGACTTGCCAGGATAGATATTTCCACAACATAGTTTTGTGAACTTTTTACTCGCATGTTCATATGAAAATAATAGTCAAAGTTGCATGTTGGGGACTGTATCCATGTCAAAAATGTTCATATATATTTACGAAGAGAGACTCCTATTGAGTTCAGCGACAAATGAACCACCATGTTGAGTTTCAAGTTATGCACTCGATAATAAGGTGTAGAGCTCTTGCTTATTAAACTTTCTAGGCATAACTGAACGTAAATGAACAAAAAGTACACATGAAATGTTACACAGTATATGTATTTCGGATTCTAAAATGTGTTGCTTGACCGTAATAACAAATGGCCAACACTCAATTTAATTACACACAATGCGAGCCTAATTCTTGGATAGCATTAATTTCCATTTTCAGACTTCATCTTTTTATAACCAAGTATTCAGAACAAGGAATAGAAGTGCAGACCTTCATTCTCCTTTTAACCTCTGCATCTGCCATACCATCAAAAGCCAGCGGATCTTTGTTCACGTTCGAAATTGCAGAATTTTCATCCTAACCAAAAAAAAAGTGTGTTACTTGGTAATTACAGGGAGTCAATCTGAAGCATCCAGCCATGCACCTTCACAAAGTTTACCTCTGAAATCAAATAATTACCAACATCAGGAGCGGAAGGGACATCATTTAATTCATCCTCAAAATGAACCTCACTAATCCATGGTAGGAGACCCTCATCAAATTCCCTGTCAATTGAAACATAAATTTCTGTGGCAACAGATATTCAACATTGTTTCCTGTGTAACAGAAAAACAAGTTTATGCGGAAGAACACAGCCAAGATGTGGTTTCTTACTTAAAGAAGCCACCCCGAACATTGCATGCAACATTCCTAGCGACACAGAGAACTGGAATAGGGAAGTTTGCCTGTGTAAGTTGAAGACAGGGCAACCTCTGTAAACAATACAGTAAGATAATCTTATGCTGGAATAAAATATAAAATAGACATTACCTCTGCCTGTGGAGCGTAATATGGAGAGAAGGCAGGAACAACATGAACTCGACATTGATCCTTCTCATCCCAAACTTTCAGACGATCATCAATCACTAGGGCCATTCCAGGGTGGCAAGATCCATCACGGAATACGTTTAGCAAAGACTTACTAGATCCTGGATGAGTAAATTTAGCATTAGCCTCAAAAGGGTGGAAAAGATATTATATGCATAGAAATAGAAAATCACTGTGAGGAGATAAATATATACCAGATTTGACACAGACAAGCCTGTGAGGAAGTTGAACAGAGTTTATCAGTCTAGAATCAGGATCAAGCAACCTCCACATTTCCAAGGCATAGTCCCTCTCAGCCATAGTGCACACATACACCTCAAAACGTTTCCGACCTCTTGCAATCAAGTAGCTCCGAAGATCATCCCAAGCAGGCCTTAATCTTACCAGAACACTGGTGTCTCTTATCTACCAAATAAAAAGGAACAGAAAATAAACTGTAAAGTCTAGCAACAAGAAAACATGGTTAAAGATCAGCAGGCCCAAGAAAAAGAATGTTTGGTCGTCCATACAATCTAATGTGTGCAACTTGCAATGAATACTGTGAATAGGACGTTACTTAATTTGATTGGATGCATGAACAACTGGCAGCATCATAACCAACAGGTCGCCACATTCTTTTGTCAGAAAAAAAAAAAGGGGTAACTTGAGAATACTAGAAGATAGATTGAATTGAGTAGTGGTAAAATTTACTAAGTCATACGAAATAATCCAAATTATGATGGTATGTTTATGCATGTGAAAAATGACTGAATAAAATGCAGAGATACAGCAGGCTATTTCGGCTCAATTTGGATTATTTCGGCTCAACTTGGATTATTTCGGCCGTTAATCTCCTTCCGTTAATCCAAATTATGACGCACGCCTAGGCGTCTGTTCAAGAAAAAATGCAGAGATACAACAGGCTGTTTCGGCTCTCACACATGCCAAAAAATGAGTGAACAAAGTCATGAACGTACCGATGGATTTATACGTGTGAATATAATGCTTTTCTCTTGTAGCCTTATGATAGGACGTATCATAGGTTGATGACTATCAGCTAAAGGTGGGACAACCTCAGATTGCGCTTTATACACTTTCCCACCATCAGTAACTTGATCGCTTTCTATATACTGCTTTAGCATTGACCTGTCATCTTGGTACCTCTTGATCTCTGCCAGCATACCACTAATACGCTGCGGATCAGACTCATTACTCAATTTTCTCTGGATTGCATCAATTCTGTCTTCAAAAGACCGTGTGGTATTGGCAACAACTAGTGTTTCATCAAGGTCAAACACAATGCCTAGGCATCGAAGATTCAACATACTTAAGCAAGAAGTATACAAGCCTAGCGGTACTTTATAGCCCCAAAAGCATGCATGGTTTGGCAAGTTACTCTTGGGTTTCATTGCCACTAAATGGATCTCTTCTGCTCCAAGTGGAAAAACCGCTGTCTGCACAAAGAAATAACGGAAGGAGATTAAGCCAAACAGAACAAATCTTTAATTAGGAAATAAGTGTAACAAGGATAAAAGACATGCAACATGCAAAAAGCGCCGAAGGCAAGGAATTATCCAAGGCAAAGCGTAACAAGATGTGCTACATCTCATTTGCCTTGGGAATTTCCTTTTACTTAGCACATCTCATTACAAAGGTCCCAACATAAAGAGGAGAAAGAAATAAAAGGCAAAGGAGAGGAAATTTTGTTCCAAATTTTGAGGCACGTATTGGCTGAAAACTATGTAAACGTTGAAACGGGAATATTTACAGCGCAGTCATGATCAAGTTACTACACGAAAAATGGTTAACTACAAGGGCAAAACATGTAAGTTATTATAGGTGTGCTCTTCACAAAAAAATTCCTAGCGGATTCAGGCAGCACGTTAACTAACTAGCAGATAAATTCCATGCGCATTAATGTGTTCAAACCGAAAAGTAGTCGTGCAACAAATCACCTGTTCTTCAAATATTTGTCAGTACATGGAGTTCAGAGTTCACATTCAATTGCAGTGATGAACTGCTGAGAAAAGGCATCGTTAAGCCCAAAGCCCATAACAGTGGAAGAAAGTAAAATCCTCGATCATCTCTAGTATGCCTCAGCAAGCAACATTTTGTAGTCAAGAGTCTGAAGATATGATTGCTATGTTTGTGAGATATGAAACATTGGTCATTCAGCAATACCGGGCCAGGTTATATATTTCAATCGGTTCAATTTAGTAAAATCCAATCCCACAGTCCACGAAACATCAAAACTGAATCAATTTCAGTGGGCATCATTAGTCAGCTAAGCAACCTATAAAAATGTTCATTCTGAGAGTACAGTACTCATTCATTCGCAAAAAAAAAGAATTACAGTACTCATTAATGCAGTAAATGTTTCAGGGAAAGTTTTCCACTAGGTACTTCCTGCGCTAACCAATACTCGTTGCTCGGGTTTACTTATTGTTTAGATTGGTCTGTGTTCTGTGAATATTCATGTACCTTATTGTCTCTGAGGCAAGCGGTGTGCATGGAGACAAGCGGCGTGGGGGGCTCGTCCGTTGGGGCTGTCGGCCTCGACTCCATCACGAGGCAGCGGCCACTCGGGGACACGGTTTGCAGGACGGCGAGCGGCGGGCACCGCTCGCTGGGCGGGGAGAGGCGGTCCACTCGGATCTCCCGCACCCATGGCGCCGCTGCCAGGTTCATCTCCCCCTTGGGCCACAGCTCCACCTCCCCGATGGAGATGTGCCCAAAATACACCGCCGATTGGATCATGTCCTAGTCACCAACAGAAGCAGATCACACGAATCGAATCCGAACCAAAATCAAGTGATCTGAGTCTGTTCGACACACGCGCACTGGTGGATCTGTTCTTATCGTGTGGTCCAAATCAGCGGGAATTAGAAGGAGAGTGGGAGTGCGCGCGCGGTCTTATGGCGCTTGCTCCGAATAGCGTTCAAGTTCTTCGCCGATTCCGGCCGGGCTTGGCGCCCCGGAGGAGGGTTCTGGTCGTGTTTGGGGATTTCGTGCGAAGCCGCGGCAATGGCGGTGGCAGGCGAGTTCGGGAGTTAGGCGGAGGAGGGGAGGCAGTGATGGGTGGGCTGGCGGCTCGGGAAACCCTAGGTGTCTGATCGGACTGGACTGGCTGATGGGGAAGACGACCAGGGCCACGTTTATTTAGCGAGGCAAGGGGAGGTTGGACGAGATTACTGTGTGTTTATGTTTAAGATGTTTTTGAACACGACGCTAGGAGTTTTGTGTGTTTGTTGTTGTTACTTCAAACAATCTTCGATTTTGACTTTTGCATGATTTATAGTTCCCTAGAAAAGTAGACTTGCATAATTTAGCAAATGGTAATCGTATTCGTTTTGGGTAGCTGTTTAATTTTCGTAGGTTACTGGTTCGAGTCTTGAGGGGCAACATGTGGCTCATGGAGTTGTCTTCTACAAAAAGAATTCTAATGAGTGCTAGTGGCTGAGTTGGTCTCGTTTTCTTTTCCTAGGCAAATAGTATATGTCGTAGTGCAGGATAACACTAACAGATAGAAATACAAGAGGAACGTTCTGAGGAGCGAGCTATTCAGTGTGCAACGACAATTGAATTCCTACTAGCATGTTTGAAAATACAAGAACCAAAATCCCTCGCTAGGTTCTTGATATCCTTCACCACCTCTCGGGATAGGAAGAAACCCGCTAGATCATTGAGAGGCAATGAGATGACAACATCACATGCTGAAAGCCATGATCTTTGAGAAGCACCGGCGCATGTCGAATAGCTAGATCTTCGGCAACATCACGAGCAGGGAAATTTGCTAAACCCTCGTTGCAGAAGAGAATAAAAGAGCATGTGTGATCACGGCCCTAGGCGGTGGAAATGGCGGTGGCGGGCGAGTTCGGGACTTAGGTTAAGGAGGGGGAGGTAGTGACGGTGGGATGGCGGCTCGGGAAACCCTAGGTGTCTGATTCGACTAGCTGATGGGACCAGTACCACGTTCATTTAGCGACGTAGGGGAGATTGGATGATATTATTGTGCGTTTAAGATGTTTCCAAACACGACGCTATGAGTTTTGTTTTTACTCCAAATGATCTTCAATTTTGACTTGGCGTGATTTAGTTCTCTCATAAAAAATGAACTTGGCATAATTTAGCAAGGGAAATTTGGTTATTTGCCCAAAAAATTCACCCGCCCTAGATCATTTACCCAAACAGGAATGTATGTTGGTAAATATTAATAAGACATATTAATCATGAAAAGCTACATATGAATAAGACATGAGTAGCGCCTCCACACAAGGACGTGGATTTTTGGGTCACCACAAGCTACATATGAAAAGAGACTAATGGCAAAGTAGTTATTTACATCATCAATTAAAGGTTTTTTGTCGGCCTACAATATACAGTTCTTAGGGCTCACCACCTCCGCCATGCCTCTTTTGAGTGGATGACATGGGCACCGCCAAAATGCAAAATATTTACTTAGCTCATCCTACAAAATCATGTGTGAACAGATAGGCTTAAGAAAAGAGGTTGGCAAAATGGTGGTCTTTGCAAACTTTGCAACCAAGTCCAAGAATTGGCTGCTCATCTTATGTTCCAATGTGGTTTTACTACTAGAGTGTGGACTATTTTAAAAGCTTGGCTTGGCCTCGATGACGTTGAGCCGCGGGATTGGCATGCCATTGATACTGTTGAAGATTGGTGGGTTCAACTCGTCCACAAAAGGGGAGAATCGATGAAAAACCATTACTTCATTACTTCATTAGCAATGTTGGTCTCATAGGAAATATGGAAGGAAAGGAACGTGATGGTCATCTGAAACCAAGATATTACGTCTACTATGCTTATCTCCATAATCAAAGAGGAGGCGGCGCTTTGGTGTCTTGTCGAGGCAAAAGCTTTGTGTAATATTATGCCGCGAGAGTAGACTCATTTTTATTTGCTCTTGGTTATGCCAAGAGGTGGTTTATAAGACCTCTAAAAACCTTATTCTTAATCAATGAAAATGGCAAAGTGTTTGCCTTGTGAAAAGATGGAGATGGTAACCTAGAGGGGAGGGTCGCATAGGTTATACGAATTTACTTTAAATTTTATTGGAATTTTAGGCTTTGCGGAAAAGTATGTGTGCGTAATGCAAACTAGGTGAGCCAACCTAGATGACGATACAAGATACTTCAAGCACGAAAGCTATCACAAAGTAAACAACACAAGTAAAGAGTCTGGTTAGAAATAATCAAAGTTCGCGGAGACGAAGATGTATTCACGTGTTTCCTTACTTGGGAGGAGGGTATTTCATATTGGAGAGGTGTGGGATCCCACAAAAGGATTTCTCAACGCAACGAAGGCTCACCTTCTTCTCCAGAGCCTATCCCACGAAGGAATAACTCGCTCACTTGTGGTACACTTTAAGGTACTTTCCGAACCCTCATGAACTTCTTCTTGGAGCAAATCCACAACCCGGATGTTTCCGAGTGACCCTAGCTGCATATGGTTTCCCACAAACCCAAGAGTAACAAGCTTGTTCAATGAACTCAAGGGGAATGATGTTTGGCTTCGTGGGATCTTAGATCGGGATCTCCTCTTGCTTTCTACCAAAGAGATTTGGCTTTGGTTGGGTAGAATGGGAGATCCTCAAGATTTGGTGTTACAATGAATGAAGTGAGAGAGAAAGCTCAATGATATGAATGAATGGTTGACCTAACTTGCTCAAGCTGGAAGAAAGGGTTTTTACAGTGTGAGGGGAAATCTAGACATTTTGGAGAAATGTGCTTGAGTCCAGCCAGTGTTAAGTCGGCGAGACCAGCACACAGGACGGTGGACCAGTCCACAAACTGGTTGGCGAGGCGCAGCCGAACAAACCGGCGCACCGGACCAAAACCGGGTGTGACACCGTATGCACATGTGCCGACCGGGTCACTGATACGTCTCAAACGTATCTATAATTTCTTATGTTCCATGCTAGTTTTATGACATTACCTACATATTTTGTTCACACTTTATATCGTTTTGATGCGTTTTCCGGAACTAACCTATTGACGAGATGCCGAAGGGCCAGTTGCTGTTTTCTGCTGTTTTTGGTTTCAGAAATCCTAGTAAGGAAATATTCTCGGAATCGGACGAAATCAACGCCCAGCATTTTAGGATCACGCGAAGCTTCCAGAACACCCGAGAGAGGCCAGAGGGGGGCCACAGGCCCACCAGACACTACCCTGGCGCGGCCAAGGGGGGGCCCGCGCCCCCCTGTTGTGTCGTCGCCTCGTTGACCTTCTGACGCCGCCTCTTCGCCTATTTAAGCCTCCTCGACCTAAAACCTCGAGACGAAAAAGCCACGGTACGAGAAACCTTCCAGAGCCGCCGCCATCGCGAAGCCAAGATCTGGGGGACAGGAGTCTCTGTTCCGGCACGCCGCCGGGACGGGGAAGTGCCCCCGGAAGGCTTCTCCATCAACACCACCGCCATCTTCATCAACGCTGCTGTCTCCCATGAGGAGGGAGTAGTTCTCCATCGAGGCTAAGGGCTGTACCGGTAGCTATGTGGTTAATCTCTCTCCTATGTGCTTCAATACAATAATCTCATGAGCTGCCTTACATGATTGAGATTCATATGATGATGCTTGTAATCTAGATGTCATTATGCTAGTCAAGTGGGTTTTACTTATGTGATCTCCGGAGACTCCTTGTCCCACGTGTGTAAAGGTGACAGTGTGTGCACCGTGTGGGTCTCTTAGGCTATATTTCACAGAATACTTATTCACTGTTATGAATGGCATAGTGAAGTCCTTATTTATATCTCTTTATGATTGCAATGTGTTTTGTATCACAATATATCTGTGTGCTACTCTAGTGATGTTATTAAAGTAGTTTTTTCCTCCTGCACGGTGTAATGGTGACAGTGTGTGCATCGTGTAGTACTTGGCGTAGGCTATGATTGTGATCTCTTGTAGATTATGAAGTTAACTATTGCTATGATAGTATTGATGTGATCTATTCCTCCTTTCGTAGTGTGAAGGTGACAGTGTGCATGCTATGTTAGTACTTGGTTTGGTTATGTTGATCTGTCATGCACTCTAAGGTTATTTAAATATGAACATTGAATATTGTGGAGCTTGTTAACTCCGGCATTGAGGGTTCGTGTAATCCTACACAGTTAGTGGTGTTCATCATCCAACAAGAGGGTGTAGAGTCTAGCATCTATCTATTTATTCTGTTATGTGATCAATGTTGAGAGTGTCCACTAGTGAAAGTATGATCCCTAGGCCTTGTTCCTAAATACTGCTATCGCTGCTTGTTTACTGTTTTACTACATTTATACTGCCTGCAATATTACTACCATCAACTGCACGCCAGCAAGCACTTTTCTGGCGCCGTTACTGTAAGGGTATTTCACCCTTATCCATTATTTTGGTAACGATGACACCGTGCTAAAGTATTTGGCCTAATATGTTTATAAGTACAATCTCAGGTACTAGGCAATGAGGCGTAAATGGTGTATCAAAGGAACAAGAAGGCTAAAGGTGACCCCCCATTTCAACAACAATCAAAAAGGGGTTACAGGAGAAATCCGGTCACCTGCCTGTCCAACTGGCCAAGAATCGGCCAATCCGGCGTGGTGGCCGGTCAACGGCGGCAACCGGGCTCCAAAGGAGGAGCTGCCAGATTCCGGTTTGCGCCCGGTCAACCGGGCTCTCGACCGGCGGGTCCGGTGCTCCGTCCGGTCCACCGGGCGGCAACCGGGCGCCAACCGGCCGCCAACCGGAGGAGCTCCAGGACCAGCAAAAGGCGTCCGGTCACTGGCCCGGTCAGACCGGCCTCACCACCGGGCTGTCCGGTTTGTGGCCCGGTCAGACCGGGTTTGTCGAGGAAAAGCTGAGGTGGCAAGTGGCAACGGCCATATTTCGAAGAACACTATAAATAGCCCTTCTCCTACCTCTAGACAGTTAGGCACTACACTACAAGCTGTTCTTGAGCTCTCTCTCTCTTACTCCATTGCTAGAAACACCAAAAGCCTCAGATCTCCCTCCTCCTCCACCCAAACTCAAATCCCTCCGGGGAATCATTAGAGGAGGACCCGATCTACCGTTCTACCAAGCCAAATCTCATTCCCCCTTGTATTCATTGAGAAGCTTGCTTCCTAGGGTTCCTTGGAAACCCTAGGTAGGCAAGAGGAGTCCGGAAGCATCCGGGCTGTGGATTTGCTCCGGGCAAGATTGTGAAGGTTTGGAGGCTACCTCAAAGTCTACCACAAGTGAGTGAGCTATTCCTTCGTGGGATAGGCTCCGGAGAATAGGGTGAGCCTTCGTGGCGCGGGGAATCCTTCGTGGGACCTCCACTCCTCCAAACGTGACGTACCTTGTTGCAAAGCAAGGGAACACGGGAATACATCCTCGTCTCCGCGTGCTATCGGTTATCTCTAACCGAACTCCTTACTTGTGATTTAACTGCCTGTTTCATGCTCGAGTTAGTTGTATCCTCATATAGGTTGCTTCACCTAGTTTGCATTAGGCTCATCTTTATATTCCGCAAAGCCTAATATTGCAAAGAAAGAATTAAAATTTGTAGAAACCTATTCACCCCCCCTCTAGGTTTACCATCTCTATACTTTCAATTGGTATCAGAGCCTGGACTCTTATTAAGGGTTTCACCGCCTTAAGAGCGAGATGGATAAACTCTTCGAGGGTCTAGATGACGACTCTAACCTTTCGGTTAAAGAGATGAAATCTAGATTCTTGGCATATGATGTCGAGAAGAAGAAAAAGGAGGATGAGCTACAAAACCAAATGACTGAAATGACTGCCATGCTTAAGAACCTAACTGCGGGTGGAACTTCTAGTGGGGCTTCGGCCTCTAAGGAAACCTACCATGATGTTAACCATGACTATCCCAGAAACACTTCACCCATGCCTCATATAAATCATAGTGGGACCGTTCCCCATTACGATGGAACTCACTTTCCACATTGGAAATCTGCTATGGAATCTCATATTCGCAGCTGCAGTGTGGAGCTATGGGAGCTCATTGTTCATGGACATCGGGAGCCACAAGATCCTACTCGGTTGACCTCCACCGAGTTCTACAACCGTCAACTCAATGCATCCGCACGTGACAAGATTAGAAGTGGCATCAACCGCAAGCTTCTTGATCAAGTCGATGACATTGTCTCCGCTAAAGAGTTGTGGGATCGGATCGTAGTACTCCAAGAGGGAACCGATTTGATCCAATCAGCTCTCTATGAGACCGCAAAGCAAGAGGCCTACCAGTTCATGATTCGAGGTGGAGAATCCGTATTCGATGCCTATGTTAGGCTTGGTGCTCTGAAAGTAAGGGTCAAGGGACTTGGTGCTGAGAAGTACAATGACGGATTCGAGATGAACGAAGCCTTCATAAAATCCAAGGTCATTGCTATGATTGCCGTCAAACAAGAAGACACCAACCTTGGACTCAACTTGCAAATCATGACCAAGAGTGCCGATCTCAACTCCGATGATCTAGTCTCCTATGTGGCCGCCAATGAAAGCATGGCCAAAGCCGGAAAGAGGCTCAAGGCAATGAACCGTGTTGATGAAGCCTCACACAACCATGAAGCGTCACACAACCTTGCTCTCAAAGCTAGAGCCGACCATGAAAGCAACGAAGACTATGAAATTGAAGAAGATGAAGAGATGACTTCAACTAGTGACATTGCTACCGACTTTGCTTTCTTTGCCAAGAAGTACAAGGTCAAGTTCCCAATGCTCCTCAATGACAAGAAGAAGAAGAGAACTTGCTACAATTGTGATGAAGATAACCACTTTGCAAATGAGTGCCCTTATGAGAAAAGGGTAGACAAGCCAAAGTTCATCAAAGGGGTCAAGCCAAGATTGAAGCCGAACCCAATCAACGATCGGTACAAGAAGAACAAGGGAAGAGCTTTTGTTGGGGCCGAGTACTTGTCCGATGAAGAAGAGGAAGATGAGGAGAAGGAGGCCGGAGTGGCCGGTTTAGCTTACTCTAAGCCCGGGTCACTCTTCACATATGACTACTCCAAAGATTACTCCACGGAGAATGATGTTGGCTCTTCCTTCATGGCAAGAACAACTCAAGATGATGACTCCGATGACTCTCCCTCCTCTCCAATCATTGGCTCTTGTCTTATGGCAAGGGAAACCAAGGTAATGGAACCTCCACCTTCCCTATCTAGTGTTCTTGATGATGAAAACGAAGATCAAGAAGAATTAATTATGCTTAAGGAACTCTATGATGTTAGATGCACCCTTCGTGGTGAAGCTCTTGTCAAGTTTGATTTCTTGATGGACTCACTCAAAGAAAAGGATGAGTCCATTGAGGAATTAGAATATCAATTGAATGAGAAGGAACGGAGATTCAATCTCCTAAGACAAGAGCTAAACACCGAAAGGTGCATATCTCAAGGCCTTAAGCAACAAATTGAAACTTATGAACTTGATAAAGTTAAGGACCTAGAAACTATTGATAGGGCTCAATTATTGACCCAAGAGCTCAATGCCTCAAAGGAGGAACTTGAAGTTGCTCATGCTTCTCTCACTAGGGATCTTGACCACCTTGAAAGAGCTAACAAGCTTGTCAAGGATGAGCTCAAGAAACTTGGAGAGAATCATGATCTACTTCAAGAATCCTACAAAAGGGCTCTTGGATCAATGAAGGATCCCATTGATGTTGAAAAGCTTGCTTGTTCCTCCATTTCCTTTACTAGTGAGCATGCTAAACTTGTTGAGGAACATGTTCGTTTACAAGAGGAACTTTCTTTGCATGTTGAGACCAATGCATATCTTGAGTCCTTGGTGACCAAATATGGTCTTGACTATCATCCTAATGAATCTTCTTGTGAGCAAGCATCTATTCTTGAGGAAAATGTTAGGCTAACAAAGGAACTTGCAAAGTTCACCACCGCCAAGAACAAGATGGGATTGGATGACCTCTTGAGTAAGCAAAGGTCAAACAATCAAAAGTATGGACTTGGATATACTCCCAAGTCCCACAAGAAGAACAACTACAAGAAGGAGAAACCCGCTCAAGATAAGAACAAGAAGGTCACTAACAATGGCAAAACCTCAAAGGGCAAAGCCACTAGTGGTGACCGCACGGGGCCAAACGATCACTATGCATTATTTGTTGATTGGTGATGTCTATGCTAACTATGTTGGCCCTCCTAATGGCTATGCTTATAGAGAGTACTCAATTTGGGTACCAAAAGATATTGTTGCCATTGCAAAGGAACCCATTAATCGATGGGTTCCTAAATCCTCTACTTGATTTTGTAGGGGTATTCCTCCGGTGGTCCAAAATGGGTGTTTGATAGTGGATGCACCAATCATATGACCGGAGGAAAAGGTGTGCTTGATCAATTCATTGAAGATATCAACAAGAAGTCAAGCATTACCTTTGGTGACAACTCAAAGGGAAAGGTACTTGGGTATGGCAAGGTAGCAATCTCTAAGGACTTGTGCCTTGAGACGGTTATGCTTGTTGAACATCTTGGCTATAACTTACTTTCTATATATCATCTTGCCGATGCCGGTTACAATTCATATTTCACTAAATATTATGTGCAAGTCTTTAGGAGTGACAATCTCAAATTGGTCCTTGTTGGATATGTGGAGAACAACCTTTACGTGGTTGACCTCTCGAAAGAGAGCCCCTCCTTCTCCACATGCCTAATGGCGGCCAAGCATGACGAAGGATGGTTGTGGCATCGCCGCCTTGGTCATGTTAACATGAGGAATCTTAAACAACTCCTAAAGGGTGAGCATATTGTGGGACTAACCGGTGTTTCTTTTGAGAAAGATCGTGTTTGTAGTGCATGTGTAGCCGGAAAGCAACTCAAGAAGAAGCATCCCATCAAGAGTATTGTTATCACATCTAGGCCTTTGGAGCTCCTTCATTTGGACCTCTTTGGGCCATCACATTATGATACTCTTGGTGGGAGCAAGTATGGACTTGTCATTGTTGATGACTACTCAAGATATTCTTGGGTCTTTCTCCTTAAGTCTAAGGACGAGACCCATAGAGAGTTCATCACCTTCGCCAAGAAAGCTCAACGTATGTATGAATCCGAGATCAAGGCAATTAGGACCGACAATGGCACCGAGTTCAAGAACTACACTATGCAAGAGTTTGTGGATGATGAGGGCATCAAGCATGAGTTTTTGGCGCCATACACCCCTCAACAAAACGGTGTTGTTGAAAGGAAGAACCGGACTATCATTGAGATGGCAAGAACCATGTTGAGTGAATTCAACTCACCCCACAACTTTTGGGGAGAAGCCATCTCTACGGCCGTCCACTACTCCAACCGGCTCTTTCTCCGTCCCCTCCACAACAAAACCCCATACGAGCTCCTTACCGGTAACAAGCCTAATGTCATGTATATTCGTGTCTTTGGATGCAAATGCCTTGTTAAGAACAACAAAGGAAAGCTCGGTAAATTTGAAACTAGAACCATAGAGGGTATATTTGTTGGATATGCGGAGAACTCTCATGCCTATAGATACTACAACCGGTCCTCCGGGACTATTGAAGTATCTTGTGACGTGGTGTTCTTGGAGGATAATGGCTCCCAAGTGGAGCAAGTTGTTCCATGTGTTGCAGGTAATGATGTTGATCCATCTACTGCCATCAAGCATATGGGCATTGGACACATCCGGCCCATGGAGGTTCATAATGATGATCAAGATGATGGAGTAGATGTCTCAAGCACGCCACAAGTGGAGCCTAGCTCAACTCAAGCCGAACCATCAAGTGCAACTCAAGAACCACCCTCCACTCAAGATGAGTCTCAATCCGAAGAACAAGAAGAAGATCCTCATTCCATGGAGCAAGATCATGATGACGATCAAGAAACATCCTCAACTCATGATCAAGCTCAAGTGGTCCCTCATGATCAAGTACTAGCAAGAGATGAATTCATTGATCATGAAGGAACCGTTCGGAAGATCAAGGCCGCTACAAGGGCAAGTGACATGAAAGTGGATCAAGTCCTTGGTAGCATCTCAAGAGGAGTGGTAACTCGTAGACACCATGCATTACTTATCACTTATTGTCAACATCATGCTTTTGTGTCTAGTTTTGAACCACTTAAGGTACATGAAGCCTTGGTCGATCCGGATTGGGTAATTGCCATGCAAGAAGAATTGTAGTGTTTCACTCGTAATGAAGTATGGTCTCTAGTTGAGAGACCCAAGGATCATCGCATCAATGTCATTGGGACCAAATGGGTATCCAAGAACAAGCAAGATGAGAATGGCATTGTTATACGAAACAAAGCAAGGTTAGTGGCGCAAGGGTTTGCCCAAATAGAAGGTATGGATTTTGAGGATACCTTTGCGCCGGTAGCCCGTCTTGAAGCTATTCGTCTTTTGCTTGCATTTGCATCTTTCCACAATTTCAAATTATATCAAATGGATGTGAAAAGTGCATTTTTGAATGGTCCCCTAAAAGAAACCGCATATGTGGCTCAACCCCCGGGTTTCGAGGACCCACGCCGACCCAACCACGTGTATTTACTCCATAAGGCACTCTACGGTCTCAAGCAAGCTCCACGTGCTTGGTATGAGTTCCTTAGGGATTTCTTACTACATGATGGGTTTTGCATGGGTACGGTCGATTCCACCCTTTTCACCAAGCGGGTTAAAGGGGGTGGCCTCTTTATATGTCAAATATATGTTGATGATATTATTTTTGGTGGAACTAACCCCAATCATAACAAAGCTTTTGAGCTATTGATGACTAGGAAATTTGAGATGTCCATGATGGGAGAGTTGAAGTTCTTTCTAGGCTTCCAAGTGAGGCAACTTGCAAAAGGCACCTTCATCTCTCAAGAAAAGTATGTGAAGGACATGCTCAAGAAATTCAACATGACCAATGCAAGTCCAATGAAGACACCCATGCCCGTAAAGGGGCAACTTGGTTCATGTGACGGTGAGAAGGATGTGGACATAAAGGTATACCGCTCCATGATAGGATCCTTGCTCTACCTTTGTGCCTCTAGGCCGGATATCATGCTAAGTGTAGGGATGTGTGCTCGTTTTCAATCCGCTCCCAAGGAGAGCCATTTAGTGGCGGTCAAACGGATACTAAGATACCTTGTTCTCACTCCTACTCTCGGGCTATGGTATCCAAAGGGGTCAACCTTTGAACTCATTGGCTATTCGGATTCCGATTGGGCCGGTGATAAGGTTGATCGGAAGTCTACCTCCGGGGCTTGCCAATTTATTGGCCGGTCATTGGTGAGTTGGTCATCCAAGAAACAAAACTCCACCGCCCTATCCACCGCCGAAGCCGAATACATATCCGCGGCACTTGTTGCACTCAATTGTTATGGATGAAGCAAACCTTGAAAGACTATGGTGTGTCTCTTGGTACGGTGCCTCTTCTTTGTGACAATGAAAGTGCAATAAAGATCGCCAACAACCCGGTTCAACATTGTCGCACCAAACATATTGACATTCGCCATCACTTCCTACGTGATCATGTTGCCAATAAGGATATTGATCTCACTCATGTGGGAACAACCTACCAATTGGCGGATATTTTCACTAAGCCTTTGGATGAAGCCCGCTTTGTTAACTTGAGAGGAGAACTTGGTATTCTTGATCCTAAAAACTTGGATTGATTAACTTCTTGCACTATATTCTTGCATTTATCTTGCTATCTAGCTTAGAGGCATAGCACATATGGGGATAGTCATCTTACCATGTCTTGGTATGATGCATACCTATGTGTGCAACATAAATAGACCCAATGTCATTATATGGACCCAAGCATGTCTCTTCGCGGTCACATGACATTTGCGCTTTCACATAGGGGGAGTACTCCCCCGCTCCTCATTGAGCCTTCATTACAAATTTATTTGACTATATAAGGCCCAATGATCTTAGTGCGAGCATCATTTCCAAAATAACTTATGATTCTTGATATACACTTCGAATCATGCCCATTGTTGCTATTCACATCTTGTTTGGATTTTCTCTCCAATGGGTATGCCTAGAGAACTTTGTGTTTCCAACCCCATGTCTATGCTCATCTCATCATCATCTATCTATCTATATGTACATGTCATCATTTGAGCACTCACACACATTTACACACAGCATAGGGGCAAAAACGAGGCAAAATTAGACAATTCTGGGCTGGCCGGTCCCTGGCCCGGTCGGACCGGGTCCCTGACCGGATGGTCCGGTGGACCGGGCGGCAACCGGGGTCTGGGCCGGGTCAGCCGGTCACCAGCCCGGTCTGACCGGATACCTGACCGGTCGCGCAGCCTACTATATATTGGGAAGAGATACCCCTTGGGGTCATCTTCCCCATTGTTCCCCAATCCCCAACCTCCATGGCCGGCGCCCTCAACACCTCCACCAAGATCTAGGCACTTCCCACCACAAGAACTTCCCCAAACTTCACCACACCATAGATCGGGGCCATTGGAACATCTCCACCGAAGGATTTGGTCCCTCTCCAACTAGCTTGGGAATTTTTGGAGTTCTTGGTTTTCAAGCCCTACCTTGTGTTCTTCTTGTTCCCTTGATCAAGGAGGACAATGTCTTCGGGTAATGTACTCTCCTTCCCTCCCTAAGTTCTAGTCCTCCTCACACATTGCAAGTTCTTGCCAAAATTTGAGGAAATCTTAGGGTTAGGTTTAGGGTTTGCAAGTCCTCATGCCTTTAGAGTGTCTCTCAACACAAAGCACATTCTCCACTCTATTGCTATAGCATGTACTCAAGTTTTTTGAGTTTTGCATGAATTTGTGGTAGAAATCTGGGCACAACATCACAAATCGACAGACCCGGTCACCAGCCCGATCGACCGGCCGCTCAACCGGCCGGCCCGGCGTATGGCCCGGTCAACCGGTCGCTGAATCGGGATCGTCCGGTCACTGCCCGGTTTGACCGGCCTGTGCGCCGGGTTGCCCAGTTTTCGCACAATCTCATCACTACACTTGGATATATGCTATGCTTTTTGGATTCCCTCTTATTGATGACATGTACACTTACCCCACTGCTATCCTTGCTATATTTTCTCATTCACAGGAAGTTGGAGTGGTGAGCCACCACGTGGCAATGTTGCCAAGCGAGGTAGGACGGCTGATCCTCCCCGCTGTTCTAGTAGCCGTGCACCCCCTCAAGCTCATCAAGGTACTGACACTGGCAGCTCAGCTCGGGGTAGAACCAAGTCTGTTGCTACCAAGCACAAGGATAAGAATGTTGTCCAAGAGGATGATGAGGTAGTACCAACCATCAATGTTGGGGCTGCAAACCGTCTTGAGTGGCAGGAATGGAGGACAGTGAATCCGTATCGCTTTGAGAAGCCAACTTACACTCGTGCGGACAAGGCATTCTGGACCAACACACAAGCAGCCCTCTGGGAGGGTTTCTATGATTCTCATGAGTATATGAAGCATGGTAACATTGTATCACCCAAGGCCATCAATCCTGACGAACTTGCCTTGCATGAAGCCACAAAGTATCGTTTTGTGGTTCAAACCTTGAGGGGTCTGGGATTGTATGACCTTGTGTGCCTCAAGCCTGATGATACCCAAGATGATCCTACCTTTTGTCCCCTCCTTGTCCGTCAGTTTCACTGCACTGTCTTCTTCCATGATGATGAAGACCGCACCCTCACCTGGATGACCGGCAAGACAAAGTACTCATGCTCCTACTCTCAGTTCCGTGCAGCCATGGGTTGTGGTGATGACAGTAATCCAGGGTACAAGATTCATTCACGGTCCAGGCTTACTAGGGGTGACATCTCTTTCTGCTATCCTGCGAACCCTACGTCTGGACCTCCCACCATCTCTGGGATGTACTACTCCTATTTGGTACTTGCCAAGCTGTTCCGGGAGAACCTCATCAGCAAGTCTGGAGACCACAGTGAAGTCCGGAACTATCACCTCAACTTGATGTACTATTGTCATCCTGACAGGGTGAGGAAGATTGATGGCTGTGATCTTATCTACTGTGAACTGAAGAGAGCAATTATGGACCGCATGACTCCCAACTACGCCCAGTATGTTCAGCGGCTCATCAACTACATTGTTCCCGCTCCTCGGAACGCTATTGGTGAGAAAGTCATCATGGATCCATTCAGGTTCCCCATTCAGGAGGCCACTCGTTCAGACGTTCCCTCCATGACGACCACCACTGAGCGCCGTTCCAAGGCACACCATGATCATGATGCTAGCTCCAGTCACTCTCGGCGCTCCCAGCATGGGGCCGCTCGATTCTTCACATGCATGTTCCAAATGTGCAAGAACAGCAATGATGTTGCCCATCAGACCCTTACTATGACCCAGGAGACACGGAGGCGCCAGAATGAATTCATGGCCTCAAGGAACCACCCTGTTCCTCCTCCTGGACCTGAGATGGAGCCTGTGATAGCACCTCAGTGGGAGATGCCTCTTCTTACCGATGAGATGCTCCAGAACTTCGACTTCTCCGTGTACGCTCATGGTGCTCTTCCTACTAGGCCTGCTCGTGCTTCCACTCCTACTGCTGGTGATGCTGATGATGATGCTGATGATGATGCGGGTGATGATGACGCACGCGAGAGCTCCTCCTCGCTTGGTTTTGGGCACTACTGATGGGTGCGATAGCATCTCTCCTCTTTTCTTCGCCTTTTTGGTGTTCCGATGCCAAAGGGGGAGAAGAGAGTAGAGTCTAGACCACGGGGTTCTTTGATTGCCACAAGCCATGGGAGTTGCTTTATTTGGATTTTATATGGCTTGTGCTTGTTTACTTTGAGTTTTTTACTTTGAGTTTTTCAAGAACCATTTGCTATTTCCAATTATTCGTGTATGGATGTGTATGGACGACTATTATGTGTGCTACTCTATGTTAGGATGATTATGCTATGCTTATATATCTTGATATGCACATCTCCATACCATGCTTGTTTCCTAAAGATATTGGGGGAGCTTCTCATGTTTCACAAATGGTGTACTTTGCATTCAAACGCAAATTCTCCAAGTGCACACATTATGGGGGAGCTTTCGTAATATCTTATATGGAATCAAGGTTTAGAGCTTATCATAATATCTATTTGTGACTCTAGCTCGGTTTGTCATCGTATACCAAAAAGGGGGAGATTGTAAGGGTATTTCACACTTATCCATTATTTTGGTAACGATGACACCGTGCTAAAGTATTTGGCCTAATATGTTTATAAGTACAATCTCAGGTATTAGGCAATGAGGCGTAAATGGTGTATCAAAGGAACAAGAAGGCTAAAGGTGACCCCCCATTTCAACAACAATCAAAAAGGGGTTACAGGAGAAATCCGGTCACCTGACCGGTCCAACCGCCAAAGAACCGGCCAGTCCGGCGTGGTGGCCGGTCAACCGAGGCGGCAACCGGGCTCCAAAGGAGGAGCCAGCAGATCCGGTTTGCGCCCGGTCAACCGGGCTCTCGACCGGCGGGTCCGGTGCTCCGTCCGGTCCACCGGGCGGCAACCGGGCGCCAACCGGCCGCCAACCGGAGGAGCTCCAGGACCAGCAAAAGGCGTCCGGTCACTGGCCCGGCCGGCAAGCCTCACCACCGGGCTGTCCGGTCTGTGGCCCGGTCAGACCGGGTTTGTCGAGGAAAAGCTGAGGTGGCAAGTGGCAACGGCCATATTTCGAAGAACACTATAAATAGCCCTTCTCCTACCTCTAGACAGTTAGGCACTACACTACAAGCTGTTCTTGAGCTCTCTCTCTCTTACTCCATTGCTAGAAACACCAAAAGCCTCAGATCTCCCTCCTCCTCCACCCAAACTCAAATCCCTCCGGGGAATCATTAGAGGAGGACCCGATCTACCGTTCTACCAAGCCAAATCTCATTCCCCCTTGTATTCATTGAGAAGCTTGCTTCCTAGGGTTCCTTGGAAACCCTAGGTAGGCAAGAGGAGTCTGGAAGCATCCGGGCTGTGGATTTGCTCCGGGCAAGATTGTGAAGGTTTGGAGGCTACCTCAAAGTCTACCACAAGTGAGTGAGCTATTCCTTCGTGGGATAGGCTCCGGAGAATAGGGTGAGCCTTCGTGGCGCGGGGAATCCTTCGTGGGACCTCCACTCCTCCAAACGTGACGTACCTTGTTGCAAAGCAAGGGAACACGGGAATACATCCTCGTCTCCGCGTGCTATCGGTTATCTCTAACCGAACTCCTTACTTGTGATTTAACTGCCTGTGAGAGCCTTCGTGCTCGAGTTAGTTGTATCCTCATATAGGTTGCTTCACCTAGTTTGCATTAGGCTCATCTTTATATTCCGCAAAGCCTAATATTGCAAAGAAAGAATTAAAATTTGTAGAAACCTATTCACCCCCCCTCTAGGTTTACCATCTCTATACTTTCAGTTACTACTGCTCATATTCATTCATACTACTTGTATTTCACTATCTCTTCACCGAACTAGTGCACCTATACATCTGACAAGTGTATTTGGTGTGTTGGGGACACAAGAGACTTCTTGCTTTGTGATTGCAGGTTTGCTTGAGAGGGATATCTTTGACCTCTTCCTCCCTGAGTTCGATAAACCTTGGGTGATCCACTTAAGGGAAACTTGCTGCTGTTCTACAAACCTCTGCTCTTGGAGGCCCAACACTGTCTACAGGAATAGAAGCGTGCGTAGACATCAAGCACTTTTCTGGCGCCGTTGCTGGGGAGGAAAGGTAAACGGCACTCACACACCGGATCCCGGCAACGAAGCACTTTTCTGGCGCCGTTGCCGGGGAGGAAAGGTAAACGGCACTCACACACCGGATCCCGGCAACGAAGCACTTTTTCTGGCGCCGTTGCCGGGGAGGAAAGGTAAAAGGCACTCATACTCCGGTCCCAGGTAATAAGTACTTTTCTGTTGCCGTTGTGCGTGTGCTCGAAGCTATTTCCTTTAGATCCTGCAATTGCATCTTTTTGTCTCTTGTTTTACACTAGTAAGGCTTAATGGAAGACAACAACAAAATGAGAGATCTTTATGAACTTTATCTTGAATTAGGACATGATGTGTTTGAAGAGAAAATTAAAAAACCCATGGAACTTATCCATGCTAATGGGAATGTTATTAGTATGAATGCTTTGAACACCATTGTTGCTAATGCTATGGAAGAATTTAAGCTTGGGGAGGTCGGTTTTGATGAAAATGATCTCTTTAGCCCTCCGGGTATTGAGGAGAAAGTTTATGTTGATTATGATAAGCCTCCCACATATGATGATTATAATGATAGTGGTCTTTTGGTGTCGCCTACTATGGAGAGTAAATTTGATTATGATTATACTATGCCTCCTACACTTGATGAGATTAATAATGATAGCTACTTTATTGAATTTGCTCCCACTACAACTAATAAAATTGATTATGCTTATGTGGAGAGTAATGATACTTTTATGCATGTGAATAAGAATGCTTTATGTGATACTTATATTGTTGAGTTTGTTCATGATGCTACTGAAAATTATTATGAGAGAGGAAAATATGGTTGTAGAAATTTTCATGTTACTAAAACACCTCTCTATATGCTGAAAATCTTGAAGTTACTCGTGTTTTATCTTCCTATACTTGTTACTTTGCTCTTCATGAACTTGTTTATTTACAAGATTCCTATGCATAGGAAGCATGTTAGACTTAAATGTGTTTTGAATTTGCTTCTTGATGCTCTCTTTTGCTTCAACTCTTATTTCTTGCGAGTGCATCATTGAAATTACTGAGTCCATCTTAATGGCTATAAAGAAAGAACTTCTTGGGAGATAACCCATGTTTTTATTTTGCTACAGTACTTTTGTTTTATATTTGAGTCTTGGAAGTTGTTAGTACTGTAGCAACCTCTACTTATCTTATTTTATTGAATTTTTGTGCCAAGTAAAGTCTTTGATAGCAAGGTTCATAATAGATTTGGATTACTGCGCAGAAACAGATTTCTGTCTGTCACGAATTTGGGCGGGGTTCTCTGTAGGTAACTCAGAAAAATCTTCCAATTTACGTGCGTGATCCTCAGATATGTACGCAACTTTCATTCAATTTGAGCTTTTTCATCTGAGCAAGTCTGGTGCCACTTTAAAATTCGTCTTTACGGACTGTTCTATTTTGACAGATTCTGCCTTTTATTTCGCATTGCCTCTTTTGCTATGTTTGATGGATTTCTTTGTTCCATTAACTTCCAGTAGCTTTGGGCAATGTCCAGAAGTGTTAAGAATGATTGTGTTATCTCTGAACATGTGAATTTTTGATTATGCACTAACCCTCTAATGAGTTTGTTTCGAGTTTGGTGTGGAGGAAGTTTTCAAGGGTCAAGAGAGGAGGATGATATACTATGATCAAGAAGAGTGAAGAGTCTAAGCTTGGGGATGCCCCCGTGGTTCATCCCTGCATATTTCAAGAAGACTCAAGCGTCTAAGCTTGGGGATGCCCAAGGCATCCCCTTCTTCATCGACAAAATTATCAGGTTCCTTCTCTTGAAACTATATTTTTATTCGGTCACATCTTATGTACTTTACTTGGAGCGTCTGTTTGTTTTTATTTTCATTTTGTTATTTTCATTCTCTGAATAAATGCTTGTGTGGGAGAGAGACACGCTCCGCTGGTTCATATGAACACATGTGTTCTTAGCTTTTAATGTTCATGGCGAAGGTTGAAACTGCTTCGTTCATTGTTATATGGTTGGAAACAGAAAATGCTGCATGTGGTAGATGCTATAATGTCTTGAATAATTTGATACTTGGCAATTGTTGTGCTCATATAGATCATGTTTAAGCTCTTGCATCATGTACTTTGCACCTATTAATGAAGAACTACATAGAGCTTGTTAAAATTTGGTTTGCATGATTGTTCTCTAGAGTCTAGATATTTTCTGGTTAAGGTGTTTGAACAACAAGGAAGACGATATAAAGTCTTATAATGCTTACAATATGTTCATATGTGAGTCTTGCTGCACCGTTTTATACTTGAGTTTGCTTCAAACAACCTTGCGAGCCTAGCCTTGTATTGAGAGGAATTCTTCTCGTGCATCCAAATCCTTGAGCCAAACACTATGCCATTTGTGTCCACCATACCTACCTACTACATGGTATTTCTCTGCCATTCCAAGCAAATACTTCATGTGCTACCTTTAAACAATTCAAAAGCTATTATCTCTTATTTGTGTCAATGTTTCATAGCTCATGAGGAAGTATGTGGTGTTTTATCTTTCGATCTTGTCATTTACTTTTGACAGACTTTCACAATGGACTAGTGGCTTCATCCGCTTATCCAATAATTTTGCAAAAAGAGCTGGCAATGGGGTTCCCAGCCCCAATTAATTAACTTTCATTAATAATTCTCTTCACATGTTTTGCTCTGATTCATCAGTAAGCAACTTAATTTTGCAAATAGACACTCCTCCATGGTATGTGAAATGTTGGAAGGCACCCGAGGATTCGGTTAGCCATGGCTTGAGAAAGCAAAGGTTGGGAGGAGTGTCATCTAAAAAAATAAAAAAATAAAAACTAAACTAAAGTACATGTGTAAACAAAGAGAAGAGGGATGATCTACCTTGCTGGTAGAGATAACGTCCTTCATGGGAGCCGCTCTTGAAAGTCTGGTTGACGAGGTAGTTAGAGTACCCATTATCATTCGTTGACAACAACAAACACCTCTCAAAATAATTTTACTCCTGTTTTACAAATGAAAAGCTCTAGCACATGTTAATCCCTGCTTCCCTCTGCGAAGGGCCTTTCTTTTACTTTATTGTTGAGTCAGTTTACCTATTCTTTCTATCTTAGAAGCAAACACTTGTATCAACTGTGTGCATTGATTCTTACATGTTTACCTATTGCACTTGTTATATTGCTTTATGTTGACAACTATCCATGAGATATACATGTTACAAGTTGAAAGCAATTGCTGAAACTTAATCATCCTTTGTGTTGCTTCAATACCTTCTACTTTGAATCTATTGCTTTATGAGTAACTCTTATGCAAGTCTTATTGATGCTTGTCTTGAAAGTACTATTCATGAAAAGTCTTTGTTATATGATTCAATTGTTTACTCATTGTCTTTACCATTGCTTTGAATCGCTGCATTCATCTCATATGCTTTACAATAATGTTGATCAAGATTATGTTGGTAGCATGTCACTTAAGAAATTATCATTGTTATCGTTCACCTACTCGAGGACGAGTAGGAACTAAGCTTGGGGATTCTTGATACGTCTCAAACGTATCTATAATTTCTTATGTTCCATGCTAGTTTTATGACATTACCTACATGTTTTGTTCACACTTTATATCGTTTTGATGCGTTTTCCGGAACTAACCTATTGACGAGATGCCGAAGGGCCGATTCTTTGTTTCTGCTGTTTTTGGTTTCAGAAATCCTAGTAAGGAAATATTCTCGGAATCGGACGAAATCAACGCCCAGCATCTTAGGATCACGCGAAGCTTCCAGAACACCCGAGAGAGGCCAGAGGGGGGCCACAGGCCCACCAGACACTACCCTGGCGCGGCCAAGGGGGGGGGGGCCCGCGCCCCCCTGTTGTGTCGTCGCCTCGTTGACCTTCTGACGCCGCATCTTTGCCTATTTAAGCCTCCTCGACCTAAAACCTCGAGACGAAAAAGCCACGGTACGAGAAACCTTCCAGAGCCACCGCCATCGCGAAGCCAAGATCTGGGGGACAGGAGTCTCTGTTCCGGCACGCCGCCGGGACGGGGAAGTACCCCCGGAAGGCTTCTCCATCAACACCACCGCCATCTTCATCAACGCTGCTGTCTCCCATGAGGAGGGAGTAGTTCTCCATCGAGGCTAAGGGCTGTACCGGTAGCTATGTGGTTAATCTCTCTCCTATGTGCTTCAATACAATAATCTCATGCCTTACATGATTGAGATTCATATGATGATGCTTGTAATCTAGATGTCATTATGCTAGTCAAGTGGGTTTTACTTATGTGATCTCCGGAGACTCCTTGTCCCACGTGTGTAAAGGTGACAGTGTGTGCACCGTGTGGGTCTCTTAGGCTATATTTCACAGAATACTTATTCACTGTTATGAATGGCATAGTGAAGTGCTTATTTATAGCTCTTTATGATTGCAATGTGTTTTGTATCACAATATATCTATGTGCTACTCTAGTGATGTTATTAAAATAGTTTATTCCTCCTGCACGGTGTAATGGTGACAGTGTGTGCATCGTGTAGTACTTGGCGTAGGCTATGATTGTGATCTCTTGTAGATTATGAAGTTAACTATTGCTATGATAGTATTGATGTGATCTATTCCTCCTTTCGTAGTGTGAAGGTGACAGTGTGCATGCTATGTTAGTACTTTGTTTGGTTATGTTGATCTGTCATGCACTCTAAGGTTATTTAAATATGAACATTGAATATTGTGGAGCTTGTTAACTCCGGCATTGAGGGTTCGTGTAATCCTACACAGTTAGTGGTGTTCATCATCCAACAAGAGGGTGTAGAGTCTAGCATCTATCTATTTATTCTGTTATGTGATCAATGTTGAGAGTGTCCACTAGTGAAAGTATGATCCCTAGGCCTTGTTCCTAAATACTGCTATCGCTGCTTGTTTACTGTTTTACTGCATTTATACTGCCTGCAATATTACTACCATCAACTGCACGCCAGCAAGCACTTTTCTGGCGCCGTTACTACTGCTCATATTCATTCATACTACTTGTATTTCACTATCTCTTCGCCGAACTAGTGCACCTATACATCTGACAAGTGTATTTGGTGTGTTGGAGACACAAGAGACTTCTTGCTTTGTGATTGCAGGGTTGCTTGAGAGGGATATCTTTGACCTCTTCCTCCCTGAGTTCGATAAATCTTGGGTGATCCACTTAAGGGAAACTTGCTGCTGTTCTACAAACCTCTGCTCTTGGAGGCTCAACACTGTCTACAGGAATAGAAGCGTGCGTAGATATCAGTCACACATCGTGTCATACTGGGTTCGTGCGTAAACACCAACCGGTAGATCCTTGTGTACAAACCGGTGAGTATCGGGTCATCCGTCCGTGGACCGGTGTACCGGGCCTGTTGCTGGTTGAGAAAAATACCCTCAAACAACAATTTTCTCCACAAACACACACTATTCTCTCTCAACTTTCGTGTGGTCGCATTATGAGGTGGTTGGGTGTAACATCAACCCCAACAATCTGATGGAGACCACCCTCTTAATATGTGGGGTTTCCTATAAGACACAAGCATACAAGAGAGAGACCAAAACGAAGCACTAACATTTCTCTTCTTTATCGAGTGAGGGGCCTCCTTTTACCTTTCAACAACGTCGGTGGACTAGAACTTGTGTATGCACTTGTAAATAGCATTAGTCAACAACTTGGCAACGGTGTCATCATTAGCTAAAATATAGGTTAATGGTAAAATATCATTACACATTGTTTCAAAAAAAGGGTTAATATTTTCTGGTTCGTACAAAACTACTTATGGGTAGATCATTAACACAATTTATCCTCTTTGAGGGTATTTTATCAATGTACATCCAAGGATAGTGAACTTTTGGTTAGATGAAGAATGAGTAACGGTTGGGCTCTAAAGGTTAGAACTTTTTAAAGAGGGACAGAGGACAAGCAAAGTTGACGTGGAGGAGGTCGTAACAAGGAACTTTTCTTTAAGGCAGGTGGTAACAAGGACTTGATGGATTGAAGATAGAGATTTTCCTTTTTCATGTGACGGAATCCAAATTTACTCGTGTTGTCTTCACTTTTGGTTTTCTCTCTTTCTCTATTTTGGTTTCACATGTTTCTTTCAGGTTTCATATCTAGCGTACTCTAACTTCATTATTGTTTTTGTTATTTGTAGGGATGCTGATACTCTTAATGATTTTATTGTGGTAAGGTTGTAAATTGGTCGTGACTGGAGGAGTCACTTTCTTTCGGTTGATCTATTTCGTTTTCCATTTTACATTGTTTGCTAAACAAAGGTGTTGACCAGACCATCTTATCTCATCGACTGAGCTCACTCATAGACACGCACTAAACCGTGTGCCCTGGACCGGTAAGTTGTCACATCGCCGACGCACACTTTTGGTCGTATAGATGCAGAGGTGTGCATGATATTATATATTGAATAATTTATAAAGTTGCAGATGGCAAACCAGAACCCGGGGGATTCAGCGGAGACGATGCATCTCGAAAGTGGCCTCGTCAGTTCGCATTTGGTCACACTCCACTGTCAAATGGCTCATCTGATTTCTGAGTATGCTTGTTTGTCTAATTGCAAGTCACGGTTTGTTCTTCGTTGTGTGCGACGACCATGCGTTCATCCCCTTCGGTGCTGTCATGTCAGGATGAGATCCCAGGAAATGTCCTGTATCTGGCTCATGCTGCTAACCCGCTACCGTGGCGGGGGCACGCCGCGGCGATGTCAGAGCTTTTGGCCCTATCATGTATCATCGGGTTAGGGGTACCAGCAGTCTACATCCATAAAAGAATGTCAAAAATGTGTTCAAATTTAAATGTACTAGATACTGTTTAGTGTATAGACGCATTCAAATTTGGATAAATCTTCGACATAGGAAGTATTAATAGCAAATATTTCAATCATCGAAAACAGATGATTGAGAAGAAAATGCTGAGCAACCGACAACGGAAAGAACACAACATATATAAACAAGAAATGCAACTTATACACAAGAAATGCAACTGCCGGTCATGTCAAGGAGCAACGTCGAAAAACTTCAGAACTCAATTTTTCATTTTCTTCCTAGCACTCGTATCACATCAACATTGCAAGCCTGCAAGGCCAACTGTATAACAAATTCAACACTCCGAACCTCTTTCCTGCTTTTCTAGCTGTATACAACTGAGATTTTTTTCTTACAAGATCATGTCAGAAGGGGGGAAACAAGATGATAAAAAAATGAAGAGAAAAGCTAAAGCTGGCTAGAGCCGAATACAGATAAAGATTGTTGTGTGCGGAATTTCTCTCCAGTCAGGGCCAGCCTCAGCATTTCTCCACTCTCATGTACAATTTTGGGCAAACGAACTACTGATACCTCGAGTGCCAGGTCGTCGTAGGTTAGTCGAAATTCCCGAGCATGCACACAGCACACCTATGGAGCAGCCAAGTCCAATCTCACGGGACTCAAGGCCATTCAGCAAATCAAACCACATCTCCACCTATTTATACACAAAATTTACCCCTGCAGGGCCGGCTAACTATACTCTGACGGGAAACCCAAAATTCTGAAGTATCCTGATCTGACCTCCACGGCCTGCCGTGACGATCCCCATGCCCCAGGCTGATCGGCTTGGAGCTTGCCCAGCACCGTTGGGGATGCTGGTACTGCTGGATCGAGGGCTCTGTTTCGTTGGTGTCATGAGCTCCTCAGGCCAAGTTGCAGATGCCCTGTCACCGCTATGATTTGATCCGGTGCTTAGGTCATTGACGCTCTGTTGTTGCTGGAAATCAGAGGAATCTCGCGGTCTGTCAGGATACTCGGGCACACAATCCAGGTCCTCGTGCTTCCTGGAGTTGGTTCTGGACGTTACTGTTGATCCGGCGGTAGATGGCAACACAACAGCCACCGTCACATCCTGGCAGTAGAAGTGTTCGTAGGAATTTGTGACAGAAACAGTGCCCTTGCTTCTTCTATGCTCAGAGCTGTCATCATTTCTCCACATGTACACATGGGAGTCTTCGCTTGCTGAGATCACATACCTCCCTTTCGCAGCTAAGCAAGCTGAGATTTGGCTGTTGGTGTTACGGAAACCTGAAAAGAGCAGGGCATCAGAAGCCATTGAATCGGAAATACTAACCAGCAACTGAGGCAGAGAGGTCACATGGTATCAAGGGAGAAATATAATTTTTTTTTAAAGGCCTACATGTAACCCGAGCTAAAGGTATTTCGAGTTAAAATTTTACACGTTAATAGAATACATCATTACCTACATCTAGGATTTTTTCAGATTTTTTGAAACTTTTAAATGTCATTTTCAATTAAAAAAAAACAGCCTAAAATGTACTACCTCAGTTCTGTTTTAATCGACGCCGGAATCAACTAGCACCATGCACATAGTCAACTAAGGCCCGCGTCGATTAAAAGCGTCCGGAGGGAGTAGCTCGGGCTACATTTAGACACATCCTAAAGAAAAAGAGAGCTATTGTAACATGGTAAGGGCAACCTATCAACTCAAAGAAAGTGGACTCTGACAAGTTTTGGCGCTTGGCTGAAAGGAAGAACATGACAGCAATTGGTCTTCTCGCTAGTCACATTCAATCAATGAGCAGGGATTCAATTCTTATAAAGCTGATTCTCATACCATGATTGACAGCTCCAACCCTATTCTAAACAGAACTTCCATACAGCAAAAATTAGTTAGGTAATAGTAGCAAGCAGCAATTTGTGATTAAACGAGTGAAGGATAAGAGCTATGAGTAGAACTTAAAGTATTCGCAAAAAAAAGATCTTAAAGTAACGGTGTTGCATAAAGGTTATTAAGCAAACTTACAAGAAAAAAGTAATATGGTATGGCTAGGTTCCAAGGCTCAATAATTAATACCTTTAAACTTGTGAACTAGTTCAAAGCCATCAACCACTCGGATCCGTGAATCAGCAGATGTGATGAGCACCTTCGAAGAACTCCCTGGGAGGAACTATTCAAGTAACTATGATTCAGTAAGACAAGAATGTTCTCATCTGCATGTGCTTTCTGTCATACTGGAAAGTTGTTTAAAGCAGAGCACCTGAAATCCAGTGATCTTCTTCTGGCTGGACTTCTTTTTCTTAGTTTGCAGGTCAATTTGTTTCTTTTGGAGAAGCTTGCTATCTGGACAGGAGTTAATAAAGAACAGGTCAGCTCTGAAGGAAAAGTAAGGCCTAAACAATAAACATGGAAAAACAAGCTTGAAATTGTAATGGTCTTGCGAGGGACATACCCGAAGTGTCATAAATATGACAGCTGCCCTTGTGGGAACCAACTAGAGCACACTTCAGAAAAAAAACATGATGTTAGAACTTAACAAACGAAAATAATAATTTCGGTCAAAGGTACCATTGAAAGTATGCAAACCTGTCCATCAGGGGTATAGCAAACGGCAGTGACCATTTCATGCAGATCATGCCAATCAACAATTTCACGTTTTGGAACACTCCATATGCGAACCTTTTCATCCAGGGAACCACTAATGAAGTATCTATCATCGACAGGGTTGAACTGGATGCATGTCACTGGAATTCAAAGCAATACAAAAACTTGAGAATAATGCTGGCATGCGAGAGAGAGAGAGAGAGAGAGAGAGAGAGAGAGAGAGAGAGAGCTGCTAATGAAATCTAAATCTTACCATAGTCACAGTGTGAGAACGTTTTTAAACATGAAATGCTTGACATGTGCCATAACTTCACTGTTTTATCCATTGAAGATGAAAGTAAGTACTGCAGAAAACATGAAAAATAAGTTAAATAAAGGAAATGCCGTGACAACACCAGTAGTGTAAGAAATATTGCTACATGATTCAAACAGTACTAGCAACAATAGTTTGGGCGCATTCCTTTAGTCATTAACTCAGTATTAAAAACTGTGAAGTTCGGATATGTAGCTAGCACACAAAGGTATAAAGTATCACCAGGCATCAACATATAGATCAGTACTAGACTGCAAACTATATATACGTAGACTCCTCGGTGCTCACAACATGGACCCAAGTAAAAGTTTCTGGACTGATAACATTGGTTTCTTATGCCTCTGAAGATGACCTTGAAACAAGAGACCACCTTTTTCTGGAACTGCTATTTTAGCAAATGCTGCTGCCTTTCAATCAAAGTTAGACTGGATGCTAGTCAAGACCTTGCCAGCATGCTCTGCTCTGCTCTGATAGAACATCTTTTGTCATTGCCTGGCTAGACAATTTGTAATCTTCGGGCTATGCCCTTTGTATATCATCTTTTGTCATTACCTGGCTAGACAATTTGTAATCTTCGGGCTATGCCCTTTGTATATCATCTCCCCCCTCTTTTAAATATGTCAGGGTCTCCCCTACAGTTCTCAGTTAAAAAAACATCTAGGAACGAAAACTTGACGGTGTAGGCCCTTGTTTCTAGACAATAAAACAAATAATGGGTGATCCGCAGATGATTCAAACTCCATTAGTACTAACAAATATGTCATGGAACATGCTAAAGGGAATTTCTGACACTCAAGCTACCATAAGTCCTAACATAGTTATAAGCCTGTTAGCAAAAGCTTTCCACAAATATGGCTTCACTAGCAAACGACCCAAGCTACTAACGATCGCTTTAGTAAATAAGAGTATGATGCAAATGGTAGTAGTGAGAAGAGAGCCAAACATTTTTCCGAAAGATGGTCTCGATGCGATCTTGTCATGTTAATGAAAATCACCAGAGCAGGAAGAATGTGACTTATGAAAACCTAGACCCAGCTTCGCCCTAAATGGATGAAATCAGTACAAACTTGTTCCCAAAATATGGCTCAAACATATACTAGTACAGCACATTCTACCGCGCAGTGTCGATAGCAAATTTTCCATAAACTTTTTTTCTCGAAACCCTACCTGGCATGTCATTTTCATTAGAAGAAGCCACCCAGATGGAATAAAGTTTTGCAAGCAGGAAACCCAAAACAAAAAAAAAAAGCTTAAACACAAAGCTAGGAAAGCTGAAAAGAATTGAAAAGCCAAAGCAAAAGAACTTTACACCTATCTACAGCAATATTGCTGTGCCTAAAATGGTGGTGTTGGAAGTTTGCTGACCAGTGCTGCTGTGCAGCAGCACACAAAAGGTATTTCTGAAGATCTACTGTAGCACTGTCTGTATCTAACAGTTATCGGAGTTATATGTATCATTTCTAGTATTCAATCCCTTTGGAAATCCCAAAAGCAAAGTAGTATTCTCAACCCATCATGTAATTAAATTGATGAACTTGCGGCACATGACAAGGTGATAAAAGACAAACCCAGAGGTCAATGCTCATAGTGCTAGAATACTCCATGTCATACTGTGAACACGTATTTTCTAATTAATTTCTAAAAAAGAAAAATGAAAGGGAATTTAAAACAGTGCAGAGTATATTAAGTTATCTTGAAGAGTTCTACCGTGAAATGCTTATGTACGATTCGGGAACTGGCTTTGCTATTTCAGGCAGTTGCCACTAGATGTATCAAGATACAAGTAAGACCACAAAATGGCAAGTTACAAGCTTTTTAGGGCAGATAGCAGACTCGGCCACTTTTATGCATTATTGTTACAACCTTCCTTTTGAGAAACAGATTTCAAAGAATCCTAGAGCCAGAGAACAGCTATTTACGTACAATGTGGCCTGTGTTTTGAATCGACTACAATTTAGTTTGCTAACTGTCAGTTCATCATTTGCAGTCAGCTACACGGTGAATGGCAGAATGCATATCAAACCTAAACTCCTCGTGTCAAGGTTCAATGGTCTCACATGGTTGGGTCCTCAATTATGACAAAGAAGGTTTTCTCAGCAATGTAATGTTACTTCCCAAAATCAACCTTTAACACGCTAAGAGAAAATTTGAAATCACTGAGGAGTGAGGACTAAGTAAACAGAGTGTTAAAAATTTAAGCAGAAATTGGGTCGTAGGATTGAATTCAGTCAGTGCTGACCATTTTACTCAACAAGGAACAGTTCATGGCTTTATAATAACGAATTTAGGAACATCAGCATACCTGCGACTTGGACCAGCAGAGATCTAGCACATCCTCTGAATGGCCCTCAAAGGTTTTGACCGGTTTCTCCGACAGCCCAAACACATGCTCGGGCACCATCAAGCGCTCGGAGCTCACGGATTTCCGACCCTGCGAGACCCTTGCCCGGTATTTCTTATCCCAGTGGCTCCCATCCGTCGTGGCCAACGCCAATGTCAGCTCCGGCGAACCATTGCACATAACTGCAACCACCGGATTGCACGCCCCATTCTCCTCCCGTCTCCTCTCGTACTGCAGCACCTCCCATACATGGATCACGCAGTCCTCCCCAGCGCTCGCGAGGTAGCGCCCGTCGTTGGTGAACTCGATGGTCCAGATAGAGCCGTCGTGCGCCGGTATCTCCTGGTTGATGAACAGCCCGCTGAGCTCCTTGTAGGCCTTCCCGGACTGGCGCACCTTGACGGGCTCCGGGCCATTGGCGCTGTCGTCCGTGGCGGAGCTGGACCGGCGCCCGTCCTTGTCGTCGCGGGCACGGGGGCTGGACACGACGTCGCGGATGGAACGGAGCCAGCTGCTGCGCCGGCGACGGCGCGCGGTGCCGGTGCTGGAGTCGGAGCTGGACCTCTGGATGGGGGTGGACGGGGAGGTCTCGATGCTCTGGCGGCGCATGAGCTCCTGCACGATGGGGGAGCGGCCGACGCAGCGGTCGAACTGCTCCATGGTGAGCTGCCGCCCCGTGCCGACCTCGCGGAGCTCGAGCCCGTCGTCGAGGATGAACTCGGTTCCGTCGTCGAGGTTCCGGATGAGGCACCTGGGGTCCGCCGCCTCGGAGGAGGCGGAGGAAGCACGGCGCGAGCGGGACCCGAGCGGCGGCTTGGCGGCCGCGCCGTCCGATCTGGATCGGGACATGGGGGAGAGCGCGGCCGGTGGCGGGCGGACGGGCCCGTCGTAGGAGGCCGATCGGCCCATCTCGAGGCGCGCGAGGGAGGAGGGGTCCCCGTGGAGCCCCATCATGTGCAGCAGCCTCCTGCGGCGCTCCTGCACTGGCGCCGGCTCGGACGTCCACACGTCGAGCGCCGGCGCCGCCGCGGGATGGCGGCGGCGGTGCGGGCGGTCGTCGCCGTCGTCGTCCGAGGCGGAGGTGGAGGAGCCGGAGGAGGAGAGGACGCGGTCCCGCGACTCGTAGAACACCTCCTCCTCGTCCTCCTCCTCCTCGGCCCCGCTCATCGCCCCGCGCGCATTGACCGGCCGGCGAGGCGAGGCGGCGCCGCGAGGGATCGCTCGCGCGGCCGGTCGGGAGAGGAGCGGGGTCAGATCCACCGGGGATGGAGGGAGGGAGGGCCGCGTCGCGCGCGCGAGGTCGTCGGCGGAATGGCGAGAGGTTCGTTCCTGCCCTCTGTGGTGGTGGTTGGTGCCGATGGCGTCGTCGTTGTTATTGCGGTGATGCCTCTGCGTGCGTCGTCGTTGCCGGGTTTTGTTACTGTACCACCATCGGTTACTGTTTACTGTCGGGGGCCGGTCGTCCTTGGCGTTTTCCGGCAGGGAGGTCAAAATCCGGCCGCCGCGGGGCCCGTCTGTCGGCGGCGAGGCTAACCGCTGGTGCCGTTTCGGGGAAGTGGACTTGTCCCAGTGGGAGCGTGGGCGGCCCATTTGGGGGCGTTCTGTTTTGTTTCGGGGGAGTTGGAACTTCAACGTGGTGGTGGCACGTATCTGAAGCAAGGGCGGCGCCGTTTCCGTTTTACGTTGCTGTTTTCAGCAAAGACTTGGTACGGTGTGCTACTGCTACCGATTATACGTCCCGTTGACTTCCACAAACGCTGATCGTGTCTTACATTTATTTACAAATCTGGCCTTCTTATCAAAACAGTTTAAAATTTTGAGCCTTGTTGTCAGGACCAACTAGGATGAAGTTGAAGTTGTGCAGATCGACGCTATGTAAAAGCAACGGAAGCAGTCGATGCCCAAGCCAAGTGCAATGGCGCCAAACTTCCAAAAATGCTTCAGTGCTAACCTTTTTTTGATGCCAACCTATATAATTTTGGCTCCACACTGATACCGGGGTTAGATTTCGAAATAGTTTTGTCGAGAAGAGCTGAGGCACCAGTTTGATGAAGGGGTTAGATTTATAAAAAAGAAACGGGATTGCTGGTTTTCTAAGAGCATCTCCAATATATGGGGTAAAATAGAGCATCACAATTAATTTTTGGGCACCCAAATAGCAGTTTTTTTTGGGTGTCGGGAAAAGTGCAGTATTTCCAGACGCACAAAATTACACCATGTAGTCGGCACCAGTTTTCTAGATGCACTAACATAGAAGGTTAAAACATGTTTCTCCTAGTATATTTTTCTATCAAACCCCGATCAAATACATTCTAATAAATGAAACATATTCGTGGACACAATCATAGAATCCTAATTCGATTGATATATCATCGACACAAAACACAGTTCGTACTTTAGCCACTAGCTCGGCCTTAAGCCTCCTCTTCCCCGCCATCTTCATCTTCCTCTCAGTCTTCTTCTCACGCCGGAAGGCCACCTCCATCTCCACATCTTCCGGGTGGTTGCGCAGCCACTCCGCCATAGCCCTCCCGTCGGCCTCGACGATGGACAACCGCTGCAGCACCCATCGTGGTGTTGCTGGTCCTCGCGCGTGGCAAGAAGCGGCGCCAAGGCCAGCATCTTCACTTCTTTTTCTCGAGATTTGATCTTGGAAAAGTTGAGCCAGCCGGAGCTAAAGCCGAATCTCCATGCGGCAACGTCGTAGGCGCGTGTGATGGTGCTCCGGTGATGGCGCCAGACAATCTTGTTGGCAATTGTTGTGGAAGCGGTTGGAAAACCCCGAGAGGAAGGTGTGATGAGCACAGCAGCAAATTTTCCGTCAGTGCAAAACCAAGGTTTAATCGACCAGTAAGAGAAAGGCGTGACTTCTGAAGGTATTGCTGGCTGACTAGTGGCAGGATGCACTACCGGCGTTAGCAACAACGTGGAACCTGCACACAACACAATCAAAGTACTTTGCCCCACCTTGCAGTGAGGTTGTCAATCTCACCGGTTTGCTGAACACAAAGGATTAGACGTGTCGAGTGGAAAGAGATGTTTGCAGAAAGTAAATAGAACATGATTGCAGTAGAATTTATCAGTAAAGAAAACAGGACCGAAATCCATAGTTCACTAGAGGTGTCTCTCCATAAATATAAATAGCATGTTGGGAGAATAAATTACAGCTGGACAATTGACAGAATATCGACCAATACATGACAAGATGATTACTATGAGATTTGATATGGGCATTACAACATAATACATAGACCGTAATCCAACTACGTCTATGACTAATAATCCACCTTCAGGTTATCGTCCGGACCCCTTTCAGTATTAAGTTGCAAGCAACAGACTATCGCATTAAGCAATGTGTGTAAAGTAACAATAGAATTACCCTCGGATAAAACATTGTTGTTTTCTCCCTAATAGCAACAACACATCTACAATCTTAGATGTTAAATGTCACTCTCCCAGAAAACTAGAGGCATGAACCTACTATTGAGCATAAATACCCCCTCTTGGAGTCACAAGTGTCCACTTGGCCAGAGTTTCTACTAGCAACAGAGAGCATGCAAGATCACAAATAACATATGACATTGATATATAATCAATCTCAACATAGTATACAATATTCATCGGATCCCAGCAAACCAAACATATATGATTACATAAAGATGATCTTGATCATGTAGGGCAGCTCACAAGATCGATACATGAAGCACACAGTGGAGAAGACAAACATCTAGCTACTGCTATGGATCCATAGTCCAGGGATGAACTACTCACGCATCACTTCGGAGGCGGGCATGGCGATTTAGATTCCTCCGGTGATGATTTCCCCCTCCGGCAGGGTGCCGGGAAGAGCTTCAGAACCCCCCGAGATGGGTTATGCGATGGCGGCCACGACGGAACTTTTCGTGGATGGAGGCTCGGGTATCCAGGGTTTTCCCGAGAAGATGTATAAATAGGCAGAGGATTTAGGCCGGTTGGGTGCCTGGTGGGCCCAGATCTACCCTAGGCGCGGCCTAGGCCTAGCCCGCACCAAGGGTAGGTCTGGCCGCCCTTTGGCGCCTCTTTGACACCCCCTCTGCACTTCGTCTTCGTTTCGGTGAAATATTGATTTCGGCTTTTGTTTCGTCCAATTATGAGAATATTTCCTGTACAACTTTTCTGAAATACAAAAACAGCAGAAAACAGGGAACTGGCACTGTGGCATCTGAAAGGATTGTATGCCGCACCTATAGGGGTGGGTGAATATGTGCTAACCAATTTTTAGTTCTTTTTCAATTTAGGTTTGACACAAAGGTAATTCTCTAGATATGCAACTATGTGAATTTACCTATATGACAAGATCAACTACTAAGCAAGATATGGGTAGACAAGATATAATAGAGCTAATAAGGATAGAGGTAACCGAGAGTGGAGCACGCGGAGACGCATAGATGATTCCCGTAGTTTCTTTCTTTTGAGGGGAAGTACGTCTACGTTTGGAGGAGTGTGATCGCCACGAAGGCCAGACCAATGCCACAAAGGCCTCACTCAGGTCTCTTGTGAGCAACGCCACAAAGGCCTAGCCCACTTCCACTAAGGGATTTCCTCGAGGTGGAAATCGGGCCTTTAGAAGGTTCTTGGGGCACACATCCACAACCGAATTGGAGGCTCCCAATATCTTTAACAACACAACAACAACAACAACAACAACAACAACAACAACAAAAACAACAAGAACAAATCAACCACAAACAACTAGGATTTCACAAGAGGAACACTAGCAAAGGGGCTGTAACATCCCAAAAATTCAAAACAAAATAAATGAATTTCCCTAGTTCCAAATTTTGGAACCAACAAAAACTTTTATTAAATTAAGTTTGATACATAGTGATCTTGCTTAATTCTTGTGCTATTGCCATGATTGCTTGTTATTAGTATTTGAAATAATCTTAAACCCTAAACCCCACCCCTCTTTTCATGATCCTAGTTAAAATAAAATAAAAGGAAGATAAATCAGAAAAAGGCATATGTGCCTATGGCTATAATTATAAATCTTTACCCTAGACCTTTCCACTTTGTTTAGAGGTTTGGAAAACCTTCATACACCTTACCTAGTACCTATAAAACCAATTCCAAGGGGTTTCCAAAGAAATTAAAAAGAAACTAAAAATGCCATAGAGGCATATGAGAGTAAAATAGCAAATTTGTGAATTTGAGATCCTTGACCCTAAGACTTTTTGTGAATGGTTGGATCACTTCCATATACCATTTCAACACTCAACAACACCAATTGGGTCAAACAAAGTCAAATTAAAAATCAAATGCCACATATGCATAGAGACATATGTGACACATAGCCCTAATACCCAATTCTTGCCCTATGTCTTTAAACCTTGATCAAATGGTGGGAATCCATCTCTCAACCTAATATAACACTAAATTGACCCTAACCCATGTCCAAGTAAAGCAAGATCACCCATTTACAAGTTTAGTAAAATTTGACACATCACCTCTTATGTGTTATGGCCATTTTTGCAAATCTTTGAACAAGACCATTTGAATTGGTTTCAATGATTGGAAAATGTTTCTAAACTAATAAGAACCACATTAGAGTCAACAAAAGTCAACTCAAATGGGGAGAAATCAAATAGGGAGAAAATCCCCAAAATTCACCCACATACACTTACCCAATTTGCAAATCTTCAACCAAGGCCATAATTGCTTGATCTCTTGATTGTAGAATACTTATATATGATAAACAAACATAATTGCATCAAAGAAACAAGAATCAAATCAAAGGAAATCTCAAATTCAACTTACATGTGATAATGGTCATATGTCCCCTTTTTATTTTCTTCACCACTTTGCACCCATTTATCTTCTGATTCCTCAACTAAACTTGGTCAACTATGACCATGTCATCCAAGACCATATGAAAGTGAGTAACTTTCATGTTGACCACCATGACCAGAGTTGACTAGGTTGACCAGTATGAATGTGACAAGTAGAGACTTTGAAACAAAATGAAGATGACCCCATTTTTGAAATGTTGCAAAACTTCACCAAAATGAACACCACCACCACCATTCCATCACATTAAATATATGAATGAAGTTCACCAAAAAGAAATTCGAAATTTGAATATTTTTCTCTTGCGGCCATTTTCACAAACACCTTGCAGACATGATTCTGGTTTTTGCACACATGCTATTATCCTCTGGTTTTTAGCCTCCACCCCTTTCCATTTGTGATCATTGGGCTCCCCTGCATCCCCTGCATCAGTGCATGTCCTTGCTGGTGCTGAATAAAGTGGGGAGACGGCAAAACTTTGGCCATGCCGTGCACATGACACACACACAAGCCCTGATCCTCTCTGGCCCTCCTCTCTCTCGATCATCATGTCCTGGAGCACGCCTTGTACTCGTTGATCATCACCCTGCCCAGCTAGAACACGCGCGACGCCCACATTGGCCAAACCAGGCGCGCCCATGCACGTCCAGTACGTGCCAGTGAGCACGCTCACCGTACACTGGGCACGCCAGAGCGGCGAGCCGAGCCATCGCCTCAGTCCTCCCCTACCTCCCTATTTCTGCATCAAGCACCACCTCCCTCGCCTCTACCCCGTAGACAAGCTCCCTAGCTCGCGCTCGCCAGGACACCGTCGCCATCATCGACGCTCTTCCGCGCCCGTACTGCGAGTACTCGATCATCGCAGCACGCTCTCGTCCTCCCTCGCTGCCCCTTCACGCGCGCTAGCTCCGCCTAGCCGTCGCCTACACGATGCGCCCCCTAGATTGCCCCTTGGAGCACCGGGAGACGCCATGCCGTCGACGCCCTTCGCAGCACCCGCAAAGACCTCGACCCCCTATAAAAGCAAGCCCTCCCTGGACGAATTCTTCACACCATTCGCTTCACCTCTTCCTTCTGATCATCCTCGACCACCTCCCATCCTCAATTAGACACGAGCTCGTCGGAATTTGGCCGAAGTCCGCCGCCACAGTAGCTCAGCGACGCCGTTGATCTCCTCCACCCCAAGCCCTGCTGCGACCACCCTCTGCCTCGCCATCGTCTCCTCGTTCGATCGCCCGCCTCGCCGAGTCCTGCGCCGCCGGTACGCCACCGACGACCCCCGCTGCCGCCGGTAGGGTTTCGTCCCCGACGGGCGGTGTCGAGGAAGGTGATGAACCTCATCCGTCGATCGCCCTTTTAATCGAACGGCGCAGCTCACCCCATACCGTTTCGGTGTTTTAAACACACTGACATGTAGGCCCCACCCCTGACAGCCCACTAAACACCGAACCGTTACTGGGCTGTGGTTTCCCTTTTTCAAACCGTTGCGGCCCATTATTTTCCCGCCTAAGCCCATTACGCCTTATTTGAATTAATTCGTTTCAGCAATTATTCAATGCTGGTCAGTGCTATAAATTGAATAGTTCAAAATCTACAAATCCAACTTGAGTAATTCAAAATGCTATAGAAAGCTTATGAAATTATCTAGCTAACCTCACTGGATTCAACCCCATATGTTGTGTAGTGTTTGAATAGCAAAAATAACAAAATAGATACTTTTCTGTATTCAAATAAATCTTAAAAATCAACCATTGTGAATTTTGAAGTGAATCCAATTACAATAATTCACATTTAACAAACCCTAATTTAGTATGTAAAAATATGATATATGTTCTGTACATGATCATTGACTAGATTCAAATAAGGGCTATGGAGCCATTTCTAGTCCATTTAACACATACACATAAACTTATTTAAATAGTATGGGAGCTTCTCTCTCATTTAAATTGTGATCCTAAGTAATTAAAATAGAGGTACTGACCTTGGTCTAATAATCCTCATGCTTGGTTACTTAGAGACTTTAAATCATTTAGATGTTAGTTTTAAATTATATGAGGTGTAGCACCTCATTTAAATTATTACTCCCTCATAATAGATATGAAAGGTTGACCTGGGTCAACTTATATTTCATACCTTATTATTATTTGTGGAGATTAAATCTTGATAGGATTTAATGAGAGAAAATTATTTTGTTCAAAGACTTAAATAGCAAATCAAATAAATACTCCAAATGAGAGGAAATTATTTTTCTCTTAAATAAGAACAAACCAAGTAACTCACCATACCATGCTTGAATTGATGTTAGAATAAGTTGTGTGAACCCTTTGGTGTGTTTTAGTCAAGCATGTAAGTATTGTTTGGTGATTGTGTACCTCGTATTCATCTATAGACGCTAGTACCGGAGACTATCAAGAGGAGGAGGTATTCTACCAGGAGGAAGAGCCAGAAAACTTTGATCACCTCACCAATCAAGGCAAGCTAATATTCTTGCAAGCTAACACTCTTGCAAGGTCCCCTTGTGCAAAGCTCTACAAGAGCAAGGCACCATTATTTTTTACTTTATGCTTAATGCTCCTATCCCAAGTTTTTACTTTACAAGCTTTTCTAAATTTTGTTTATCAAAGTTTACTTTTTGATTCATGATTCACTTGGTTTAGATATAGAGTAGAACAAGAGCATCAAAGTTAGCCTAGAGCAAGAAAAGCTAGTTAGCACCCCTCATGACTAGTTGCTATTGCTAAATAAATAAAATTGATTACTCTAGATGGGATCATGTGAAATGAAATGACTTTGAAAACCTTGGAATGATGATTCATTCTATTGAAAGATTTTGAAGGTGAATATGACTGGTGAATGACTTGGTGAATTTTACAAAAACTGATGGTTGGGTTCGGATGCGATACCATTCCAATTTGAAAGTACCCCCACAATACCCAATATGGGTAAGGGCTTAACTAGAAATTTATGTGCTTTAGTATGGGTTCCCTCTAAACAAGCGTCATCGGGGTTAGGCTGGAGGCTGCCTCTACAACAAAAGAACTGGTGAGAAATGATGTTAATATGAGGTGAATGTACGGCCCAAGCCCTGTGCAGTTCCCGGGTTGACTGCGGTTTTCACCGGGAGGCCAAGCTCATGGGGAGAGGTGCTCATACTAGAGTATGTAAGTGAAAGGTTATGGTTGGTAGTCCGCATACGGAGTATGATAAATCAGGGCCAGTTAACCCTGACGGATTATTGCAAATGTTGTGGCACAAGTGTACGACCTCTGCAGAGTGTAGAACTATTCGAATAGCCGTGTCCACGGTTATGGACGGTTGGAAAGGCCATACTGTTCCGTCATCAGACCAATTTCAAAAATGTGACATATGACTTGGGACTTGAATTTGAAAGGTGAAATGGTGACCTTGAATTGAATCACAACAGAGTTGTGGGAATGACACTAATGTTCCCACTTGAGTTAGTTTAGCAAATGAAGAGTCTTTACTAAATGTTTATGAAATAAACTTGGCTTTATGCAAATAAACCTAGAGCTTAGTATCCCCTTTCTAAAATTGATAGTGCTTACACTAGTATTAGTTTGCGAGTACTTTAAAGTACTCATGGCTTTGTCCCTGGCTATTCAAATGGCCAGACTATGAAGGTGACCAGCAGTACGAGGAAGATGGACAGCAGGACGTCTACGACAACTAGGACCGCTCCTGACGTCAAGCGTTGGCCTGTGGATTAGATAGCCACTACTACTTCGCTTTCGCTATTTGTGATGTTCGTTGATCGATAGATCAACTACTATTGTAATATTGGATCATGTGATCTACCTTTGTAAGACGATTATGTGTTGTAATAAATGATGACTCTATGATATTCAACTATTATGTCTCGCAACAACAATATTCCTGGGATTGCGATGTATGGCATAATAGGCATCTGGACTTAAAAATCCGGGTGTTGACAAGTTGGTATCAGAGCCATTGTTTGACCTTAGGAGACCCTAGTTAGAATGGACGTCCTAAAAACTTAGTTTCAAAACAAAGAAAGTGAATATTTCAGAAAACTTATTCTCACCCTTATCTTAAGATCTTTTCAAAAGAATAAATCCATGCTCTACTTTTCTTTATCATTGTACATAAAATTTTGCACACTTGATCACTTCATTAACTTACTCATCCTCATTGCTCACAGATGGAGTACCAATGGGAGTTCTATCAGCTTGGTCGCGGAGGAGACCTAACGTTCGAAAAAGATTTGAAGCAACTAGTGGAATACCTAGGCCACCCGTATCCCGAGTTCTTCGGAATACCCCTCAAAAACCACTCCGGAGGACCACCTCGGTGGGACGTTTCTACTGACCTACGAAGAAAGCTTGGAGCCCCGGTATGGGAAACCATCTGGTTTTCTGTAACGGGAAACACTTGGAAGGAAGGACTAGTCAGAGCTATGCAAGAAGCAATTTTCCGTCTGTGCGGACAAAATGAGGACAAGATCAAGAACACTCGCTTCATCTACTACCCAAGACATGACTCCATGAGAAGACCGATGACCATGCCCCCTCACCCGGAGATAAACCCCTATGTAGCACACCAGGATTTCAGGATGTACAAAACCCGCAGGGATTTGGACAACGCCCTCGCCTCTCGCCAAGCACATTACCCGTGAAGACGAAGAATTCCACCCTAAAGAGTAGTAGCATTTAAGGCACTTTCGTATGTGTGAGTTGTATCAGGATCCCCTTGTATCGTAGAGCAAATGAATGGTTCTTCAAACCAACGGTGTGTTAGCTTTGTAATATGTGATGTTTGGTATGAATGAAAAAGTGTTGTTGGTTTTTACCCCCGCAACACTACTCAAGTTTTCAATTTATGAACTTGTTAACTTTAAACAAAACAAACCCTAGAAATTTCCCTCTTATCTTATCATCTACCTCAATGTTCAGATGGCCCCACCAACCCGCAACGCCACCCAGGATGCCCTGATGCAACTGTTGCAGACAATGATGGCAGACCGAGAAGTCGAGAGAGCTGAACGCCAAGCAAACCTTGCCGCACTGCAACAGATAGCTCAGAACAATCAAGGCCATGGAAACCACGATCACCCTGGATCGAAGCTGAAGAACTTTCAGAACACCAACCCTCCCATGTTCAACAAGACTGAAGAGCCCCTAGATGCTGATGACTGGCTCCAGACGATGGAGAACAACCTTGAAGTTGCGGGAGTTGAACCCGCGGAAAAAGTACTGTTCGCCACCCACTACCTGTCAGGACCTGCCAGAGCCTGGTGGACAAGTGCCCGTGCAATGAATGCGGGACAGATGATGACCTGGGAAGACTTCAAGCTGAAGTTCAGCAAATACCACGTGCCCCAAGGACTGATCAAGAAGATGAGAGACGAGTTCCGCGAACTCAAACAAGGAAGGATGTCCGTGGTGGAATACCGCGACAGGTTTCTCACTCTGTCAAGGTACGCCCCGGATGAGACCGACACCAATGAGAAGAGAAAGGAAAGATTTCTGAACGGACTGCATGACGAGATGCAAACTGTGTTAGTGAACATTCCGTTCGCTGACTTAGAAGCCCTCGTAGACTCAGCCATACAGATGGAAGGAAAGCTGCATCAGGCCAATGAGAACCGCAAGCGCAGAATGATGAATCAGAATGGGCCCCACAATGCCCGTAAACACCGCAACAACCACTCTGGAGGATTTACCCCGAAACAACAGGCCACCTGCTCAGACTTATCGCCCCAACTACGCCAACAACAACGGAGGACCCCCGAAGCCCGGAGGTAACAACAACAACAGCCACCACAACAACAACAACCCCAACAGCAACAGCAACAATGGGAACAACAACAACACCAACACTGGCCCGAGGACTGAAAACAATGCCATCCCCGTCAATCCCAAGGACAAATCCACGATCAACTGCTATGAATGTGGAGTTGTGGGCCACTATTCCAATGAGTGCCCCAAGAAGCTTGCCAAGATTGCCGCCAACACCGCTGCACCTGCCCAGCAACAGCGTCGCTTCGCCGGTAGAAGGAACCAGAACAACAACAATGGCCGCCTCTACCACATGATCGCATCGAAGCTCAGGAAGCACCCCAGACCATGCCAAGTATGTCTTCCTGTTAATAAAATGTTCAATCTCTCTTAGGAACCTAACTTTTCTTAAAATCTCGGGACGAGATTTGTTTAAGGGGGAAGGGTTTGTAACATCCCAAAAATTCAAAACAAAATAAATGAATTTCCCTAGTTCCAAATTTTGGAACCAACAAAAACTTTTATTAAATTAAGTTTGATACATAGTGATCTTGCTTAATTCTTGTGCTATTGCCATGATTGCTTGTTATTAGTATTTGAAATAATCTTAAACCCTAAACCCCACCCCTCTTTTCATGATCCTAGTTAAAATAAAATAAAAGGAAGATAAATCAGAAAAAGGCATATGTGCCTATGGCTATAATTATAAATCTTTACCCTAGACCTTTCCACTTTGTTTAGAGGTTTGGAAAACCTTCATACACCTTACCTAGTACCTATAAAACCAATTCCAAGGGGTTTCCAAAGAAATTAAAAAGAAACTAAAAATGCCATAGAGGCATATGAGAGTAAAATAGCAAATTTGTGAATTTGAGATCCTTGACCCTAAGACTTTTTGTGAATGGTTGGATCACTTCCATATACCATTTCAACACTCAACAACACCAATTGGGTCAAACAAAGTCAAATTAAAAATCAAATGCCACATATGCATAGAGACATATGTGACACATAGCCCTAATACCCAATTCTTGCCCTATGTCTTTAAACCTTGATCAAATGGTGGGAATCCATCTCTCAACCTAATATAACACTAAATTGACCCTAACCCATGTCCAAGTAAAGCAAGATCACCCATTTACAAGTTTAGTAAAATTTGACACATCACCTCTTATGTGTTATGGCCATTTTTGCAAATCTTTGAACAAGACCATTTGAATTGGTTTCAATGATTGGAAAATGTTTCTAAACTAATAAGAACCACATTAGAGTCAACAAAAGTCAACTCAAATGGGGAGAAATCAAATAGGGAGAAAATCCCCAAAATTCACCCACATACACTTACCCAATTTGCAAATCTTCAACCAAGGCCATAATTGCTTGATCTCTTGATTGTAGAATACTTATATATGATAAACAAACATAATTGCATCAAAGAAACAAGAATCAAATCAAAGGAAATCTCAAATTCAACTTACATGTGATAATGGTCATATGTCCCCTTTTTATTTTCTTCACCACTTTGCACCCATTTATCTTCTGATTCCTCAACTAAACTTGGTCAACTATGACCATGTCATCCAAGACCATATGAAAGTGAGTAACTTTCATGTTGACCACCATGACCAGAGTTGACTAGGTTGACCAGTATGAATGTGACAAGTAGAGACTTTGAAACAAAATGAAGATGACCCCATTTTTGAAATGTTGCAAAACTTCACCAAAATGAACACCACCACCACCATTCCATCACATTAAATATATGAATGAAGTTCACCAAAAAGAAATTCGAAATTTGAATATTTTTCTCTTGCGGCCATTTTCACAAACACCTTGCAGACATGATTCTGGTTTTTGCACACATGCTATTATCCTCTGGTTTTTAGCCTCCACCCCTTTCCATTTGTGATCATTGGGCTCCCCTGCATCCCCTGCATCAGTGCATGTCCTTGCTGGTGCTGAATAAAGTGGGGAGACGGCAAAACTTTGGCCATGCCGTGCACATGACACACACACAAGCCCTGATCCTCTCTGGCCCTCCTCTCTCTCGATCATCATGTCCTGGAGCACGCCTTGTACTCGTTGATCATCACCCTGCCCAGCTAGAACACGCGCGACGCCCACATTGGCCAAACCAGGCGCGCCCATGCACGTCCAGTACGTGCCAGTGAGCACGCTCACCGTACACTGGGCACGCCAGAGCGGCGAGCCGAGCCATCGCCTCAGTCCTCCCCTACCTCCCTATTTCTGCATCAAGCACCACCTCCCTCGCCTCTACCCCGTAGACAAGCTCCCTAGCTCGCGCTCGCCAGGACACCGTCGCCATCATCGACGCTCTTCCGCGCCCGTACTGCGAGTACTCGATCATCGCAGGCACGCTCTCGTCCTCCCCTCGCTGCCCCTTCACGCGCGCTAGCTCCGCCTAGCCGTCGCCTACACGATGCGCCCCCTAGATTGCCCCTTGGAGCACCGGAGACGCCATGCCGTCGACGCCCCTTCGCAGCACCCGCAGCACCTCGACCCCCTATAAAAGCAAGCCCTCCCTGGACGAATTCTTCACACCATTCGCTTCACCTCTTCCTTCTGATCATCCTCGACCACCTCCCATCCTCAATTAGACACGAGCTCGTCAGAATTTGGCCGAAGTCCGCCGCCACAGTAGCTCAGCGACGCCGTTGATCTCCTCCACCCCAAGCCCTGCTGCGACCACCCTCTGCCTCGCCATCGTCTCCTCGTTCGATCGCCCGCCTCGCCGAGTCCTGCCAGCGCCCAGGTACGCCACCGACGACCCCCGCTGCCGCCGGTAGGGTTTCGTCCCCGACGGGCGGTGTCGAGGAAGGTGATGAACCTCATCCGTCGATCGCCCTTTTAATCGAACAGCGCAGCTCACCCCATACCGTTTCGGTGTTTTAAACACACTGACATGTAGGCCCCACCCCTGACAGCCCACTAAACACCGAACCGTTACTGGGCTGTGGTTTCCCTTTTTCAAACCGTTGCGGCCCATTATTTTCCCGCCTAAGCCCATTACGCCTTATTTGAATTAATTCGTTTCAGCAATTATTCAATGCTGGTCAGTGCTATAAATTGAATAGTTCAAAATCTACAAATCCAACTTGAGTAATTCAAAATGCTATAGAAAGCTTATGAAATTATCTAGCTAACCTCACTGGATTCAACCCCATATGTTGTGTAGTGTTTGAATAGCAAAAATAACAAAACAGATACTTTTCTGTATTCAAATAAATCTTAAAAATCAACCATTGTGAATTTTGAAGTGAATCCAATTACAATAATTCACATTTAACAAACCCTAATTTAGTATGTAAAAATATGATATATGTTCTGTACATGATCATTGACTAGATTCAAATAAGGGCTATGGAGCCATTTCTAGTCCATTTAACACATACACATAAACTTATTTAAATAGTATGGGAGCTTCTCTCTCATTTAAATTGTGATCCTAAGTAATTAAAATAGAGGTACTGACCTTGGTCTAATAATCCTCATGCTTGGTTACTTAGAGACTTTAAATCATTTAGATGTTAGTTTTAAATTATATGAGGTGTAGCACCTCATTTAAATTATTACTCCCTCATAATAGATATGAAAGGTTGACCTGGGTCAACTTATATTTCATACCTTATTATTATTTGTGGAGATTAAATCTTGATAGGATTTAATGAGAGAAAATTATTTTGTTCAAAGACTTAAATAGCAAATCAAATAAATACTCCAAATGAGAGGAAATTATTTTTCTCTTAAATAAGAACAAACCAAGTAACTCACCATACCATGCTTGAATTGATGTTAGAATAAGTTGTGTGAACCCTTTGGTGTGTTTTAGTCAAGCATGTAAGTATTGTTTGGTGATTGTGTACCTCGTATTCATCTATAGACGCTAGTACCGGAGACTATCAAGAGGAGGAGGTATTCTACCAGGAGGAAGAGCCAGAAAACTTTGATCACCTCACCAATCAAGGCAAGCTAATATTCTTGCAAGCTAACACTCTTGCAAGGTCCCCTTGTGCAAAGCTCTACAAGAGCAAGGCACCATTATTTTTTACTTTATGCTTAATGCTCCTATCCCAAGTTTTTACTTTACAAGCTTTTCTAAATTTTGTTTATCAAAGTTTACTTTTTGATTCATGATTCACTTGGTTTAGATATAGAGTAGAACAAGAGCATCAAAGTTAGCCTAGAGCAAGAAAAGCTAGTTAGCACCCCTCATGACTAGTTGCTATTGCTAAATAAATAAAATTGATTACTCTAGATGGGATCATGTGAAATGAAATGACTTTGAAAACCTTGGAATGATGATTCATTCTATTGAAAGATTTTGAAGGTGAATATGACTGGTGAATGACTTGGTGAATTTTACAAAAACTGATGGTTGGGTTCGGATGCGATACCATTCCAATTTGAAAGTACCCCCACAATACCCAATATGGGTAAGGGCTTAACTAGAAATTTATGTGCTTTAGTATGGGTTCCCTCTAAACAAGCGTCATCGGGGTTAGGCTGGAGGCTGCCTCTGAAGGAGATATGTCCTAGAGGCAATAATAAAGTGGTTATTATTTATATCTTTATGTTTATGATAAATGTTTATATATCATGCTATAATTGTATTAACCGAAACATTAGTACATGTGTGATATGTAGACAACAAGAAGTCCCTAGTATGCCTCTTAAACTAGCTTGTTGATTAATGGATGATTAGTTTCATAATCATGAACATTGGATGTTATTAATAACAAGGTTATATCATTATATGAATGATGTAATGGACACACCCAATTAAGCGTAGCATAAGATCTCGTCATTAAGTTATTTGCTATAAGCTTTTGATACATAGTTACCTAGTCCTTATGACCATGAGATCATGTAAATCACTTATACCGGAAAGGTACTTTGATTACACCAAACACCACTGCGTAAATGGGTGGCTATAAAGGTGGGATTAAGTATCCGGAAAGTATGAGTTGAGGCATATGGATCAACAGTGGGATTTGTCCATCCCGATGACGGATAGATATACTCTGGGCCCTCTCGGTGGAATGTCGTCTAATGTCTTGCAAGCATATGAAAGAGTTCATAAGAGACCACATACCACGGTACGAGTAAAGAGTACTTGTCAGGAGACGAGGTTGAACAAGGTATAGAGTGATACCGAAGATCAAACCTCGGACAAGTAAAATATCGCGAGACAAAGGGAATTGGTAATGTATGTGAATGGTTCATTCGATCACTAAAGTCATCGTTGAATATGTGGGAGCCATTATGGATCTCCAGATCCCGCTATTGGTTATTGGTCGGAGTGAGTACTCAACCATGTCCGCATAGTTCTCGAACCGTAGGGTGACACACTTAAAGTTGGATGTTGAAATGGTAGCACTTGAATTATGGAATGGAGTTCGAATATTTGTTCCTGAGTCCCGATGAGATCTCGGACATCACGAGGAGTTCCGGAATGGTCCGGAGAATAAGATTCATATATAGCATGTAATTTTATTTGAAATAAAATGTCGCGGAAGGTTCTATGGAAGGTTCTAGAAGGTTCTAGAAAAGTCCTAAGAAACCACCAAGGAAGGTGGAGTCCACATGGGACTCCACCACCATGGCCGGCCAGCCCTAGATGGGGTGGAGTCCCAAGTGGACTCCACCATAGGGGGCCGGCCACCCCCACATGGGAGGTGGGAATCCCACCTTTGGGTGGGAGTCCTAGTTGGGCTAGGTTTCCCCTCCTATGGAAGGTTTTGGTTTCGGGTCTTATTCGAAGACTTGGACACCAACACTTGGGATCCACCTATATAATGAGGGGCCAAGGGAGGGGGCCGGCCACCCCAAGACCATAAGCTGGCCGCCCCCCTTGAGTGGCCGGCCACCCCCTCCCAAACCCTAGCTTTGCTCCTCCACTCCATATTGCCCGCGTAGCTTAGCGAAGCTCCGCCGGACTTCTACACCGCCACCGACACCACGCCGTCGTGCTGTCGGATTCAAGAGGAGCTACTACTTCCGCTGCCCGCTGGAACGGGGAGGTGGACGTCGTCTTCATCAACAACCGAACGTGTGACCGAGTACGGAGGTGCTGCCCCGTTCGTGGCGCCTAAGCGATCGTGATCAAGATCTTCTACGCGCTTTTGCAAGCGGCAAGTGATCGTCTACCGCAGCAATAAGAGCCTACTCTTATAGGCTTTGGAATCTCTTCAAGGGTTAGTCTTGATCATCCCCTCGTTGCTACCGTCTTCTAGATTGCATCTTGGCTTGGATTGCGTGTTCGCGATAGGAAAATTTTTGTTTTCTATGCAACGTTATCCTACAAAGGGTATCGTAGCCGTGTCTATGCATAGATGGTTGCACGAGTAGAACACAATGGTTTGTGGGCGTTGATGCTATTGTTATCTTTAGTTTGAGTACTTTGCATCTTTGTGGCATAGTGGGATGAAGCGGCTCGGACTAACTTTACATGACCGCGTTCATGAGACTTGTTCCTCGTTCGACATGCAACTTGTATTGCATAAGAGGCTTTGCGGGTGTCTGTCTCTCCTACTATAGTGAAGATTCAATTTACTCTTCTATTGAAAACATTAGTATCAACGTTGTGGTTCATGTTCGTAGGTTGATTAGATCTCTCTCGAAAACCCTAAACCACGTAAAATATGCAAACCAAATTAGAGGCGTCTAACTTGTTTTTGCAGGGTTTGGTGATGTGATATGGCCATGATATGATGATGAATATGTATGAGATGATCATTATTGTATTGTGGCAACCGGCAGGAGCCTTATGGTTGTCTTTAATTTTCATGTTGAGTAGTATTTCAAAGTAGTTGTTATAGTTGCTACATGAGGTGAACAACCATGAAGACGGCGCCATGAACCTTGACGCTACACCGACGATGATGGAGATCATGCCCGAAGATGATGGAGATCATATCCGTGCTTTGGAGATGAAGATCAAAGGCGCAAAGACAAAAGGGCCATATCATATCACATATGAACTGCATGTGATGTTAATCCTTTTATGCATCTTATTTTGCTTAGATCGCGACGGTAGCATTATAAGATGATCCCTCACATTAATATCAAGATAATAAAGTGTTCTTCCCTCGTATGCACCGTTGCATTGTTCGACGTTTTGAAGCATCTCGTGATGATCGGGTGTGATAAACTTGACATACAACGGGTGTAAGCCATGTTGCACACGCGGAATACTTGGGTTTGCTTGACGAGCCTAGCATGTACAGACATGGCCTCGGGACAACGGAAACCGAAAGGTTGAACACGAGTCATATGGATGATATGATCAACATGTTGATGTTCACCATTGAAGCTACATCATCTCACGTGATGATCGGTTTTGGTGTAGTGGATTTGGATCGTGTACCACTTAACAACTATGAGGGATGTTGTATTAAGTGGGAGTTCATTAGTAATTAGATTAAAACATGAACTAATTATCATAAACATAGTCTGAGTAGTATTTTGAATTAATTTTGTAGTATTGGCATCCGTTTACTACTATGCGCTAGTCTTGTTATTGAGATAGAAATACTGTTAAAATCTGACAAGAAACTTTACGGATTGGTACCGTATTGTTAAAGAATCAAGAATTGATTAAGTCCTATTGCAAACTTTTAGTAAACCTCACATTGTTGATTCAAAGAGCTATGGTTTCAATTAGTACCTAAAGTTATCTTGTCTCCATGAAACTTGAAAGTTCAAATATGTTTGAAAAATAAGGAGCTGAAAATTTAGTTTTCAGAAATAATCAAGGTACGAGATATATGTGATATCTAAGACCTTATTGCAAGATGATAGAATATAAAATTGGTGAGACTACATAAACTCATAAGTTTTATGGGAATGTACGAAGGTTGAAGACGCAAGGCGTCCCAATCCTCCAACTATTGGGGCACTAACGATATTCGCATATCCATGAAGTGATTGTCCTTAGTATGCACCGTTGCTAAGACTCGTCGTTTCGAAGCATCACGTGATGATCGGGTGTTATAGATTCTACGTGTGCTTCCAACGGGTGCAAACCAGATTTGCATATACGAATACTAAGGTTTAAACTTTATGAGCCTAGCATGTACAGACATGGTCTCAGAAAGTTATCATGAATTGATGGATAAAATTATGAGTGAAATTGTTCATCGTATTACAAAGTTACTAATAGTGAAATCTGAAACACTTGTCATATGATGATCAACTTCAAAGTAAGAACCTCAAGGTTATTGGTATTTGACCAACAAACCTAGAAGTTATTGATGTTGAAATGTTTTTCTGAATAATGAGGAAAGCTAAAAGAGAAACTGCAAAAGATATTTTGGCAAAAGAAAAGAAAAAAAAAGGACTAGAAAGTCTAGCTCAGGTGTATATAAATGATATACATGTTATGGTTGTATTCCTAGTTAAGTCACACAATGAATTTCTTGGGTATTAGTACCATATTGGTTGGTATGAAGTGTCATACAAAACAACGCAATACAAGAATACAATGGCCTAAGTGACTGACAAGGAATATGATAGGAATGCACGTCTGGAACAAAAATAAAGTGTTATTGTGTTCATCGTTGGCATTCTATCTAGCCCTTAGAATTTATAATAAAGAACTTAATAATTGTTATTTTGCTCTGGTCAAATGAAAACAATGAGTTGTTTAAATTATGACATTACTCCATGTACGATGGATAAGTTATTATAAATCTTAATGGTGAAACACACATACATAACACTGACGCTAAAATGCCATAAGGCAAATGATTTGAATTCCACTTATTTGTGGAACCGCAATTTAGGTCATGTTAGAAAGGATCGCATGAAGGAACTCCATGCAAATGGATTTTTGGAGTCATTCGATTTGTTGAATCGTTTGGCACTTGCAAAATCTTTTCTAAAAAGTAATGACTGAAATACCGTTCATAGGCCGAAGAGTTGAACGGGCAACTAACTTAGTGAAAACATACATAATGATATATGTGGTTCACTGGGCATAGTTGTGTGCGGAAGATTCTTCTACTTCATGAAAACTTTCAAACAATGAATTGAGTATATATCTGGATATATTCAATAAAGAAAAGTTTGAAATATTTGAATAGGATTCAAATAAATTTCAGCATGAAGTGGAAATCATCGTAATAGAAATCAAATATCTATGATTGGATCATGGTGGAAATATTTGAATTACGAGTTTTAGCGAACATCTAAGAGAGTTATGAAATTGTTCTACAACTTACGTTTCTTGGAGTATCATAGTGATGATGAAGTATCCAAGAGATATATCCAAACTTTGTTGGATCAATGATGAGATAAAATATTGATGCCATTATATTTTTGTGGATTATGCTTTAGTGACTACCGCTTTTACACTGAATAGAGCATCATCATGATCCGTTGAAATGACACCATACAAGTTATGGCATGGGTATAAACCCTAATAGTCAACCAAAATCGGATGAATGTCTTTGTTGGTTATCCCAGAGATTTGATTGGGAATTCTTCCCACGAGACAAAGAAAAAAGTGTTTGTCAATGTTTCTTATTTCCGAGAAATTGTTTCTAGTGAAGTATTTGAGTGGGAGGACAATATATTTTGATAAGGTTTATGAACCTGAGCATAATGATCAGAGTAGCGCAGCATCGGAATTGGTTTCGAAAGCGGCCACAACGATCATGGCTCTCATGACTACAAAGTGTTTTAGCCATGGAGATCGAAGTACATATTGAACCTTGTAGGTATGGTTTACTTTGTGATCAAATAAATGATTTGTGGACAAAGGATTGATTTTGAACAATGATAAACCAACTACAAAACAAAGAAGTTATGATGGGCCCTGACTCCGTTAAAATGGCCATACGCCATGAAATCCAAGATAGATGAATACTTTTTGAAAGAAAATAGATCTATAAAATTGATGGACTTGGATGAAATATCCTTGAAGAAGCTTAACTTGTCGAAAAGTTGTTTACGACAAAGTTCAAAGAAGTTGACTACGACAAGATTAGATCTTCCGTAGCAATGCTTAAAGTCTATATGGATTATTCTAGTAATCACTACATATTTCCTTTATGAGATATGTTAGTAGGATGGCAAAATACATTACTTATCAGAAGTGTGTATTAAAGGTGTATACAAGATACAACCAAGAGTTTTGCTGATCCGTGGAATACTAGATAGGTATACAAACTTCAATTTGATGAAGTAAGTATAGCGGAGTTTGAATCTTCACTAGATGAAATAGTCAAAGAGTTTTTGATTTCATCAGAAACAATGAAGAGGCTTGCATTTGCAAGAAATTAAGTGGGAGCGCTAAGACACATTTATAATACTTTATGTAGGTGACATATAGTTGGTTATAAATGATGTAATTATATACTTGATTAAAAGGTTTCATTGAGAATTAACTTCAATGAAAGGATATGGACTGAAACAAATTTAGTGTCAAGATCTATGAAGATAGATTGAAACACATAAATAAGTTTAAGTCAAAGTGCATATGATGGATATTGAAGTAGTTCAATATAGAAATATTAAGAAAATGTTCTTGTCATGTGAAGGTTTAACAAGACTTGAGTGTATCTGACACTCGATGAGTAAAAACACATGAGTGATTTTAGATCACGAATAATATGTACACAATCAGATATCATGTGCTATAAAGTGTTATGAGCATATACCAGAATGATTCATATGATGATCATTGGACAACAGTAAGAATATCCTTGAGTACTTTAGAAGAACTAAGGATATATATATATATATTTGTATGAAGAAATGACAAACAAATCGCTGTAAGGTGTTACACCGATATTGGTTTTGTCACATATAAAATATAATTTCAATCTCAAATTAGACTAAGTATTGTTTAAAAGGTAGCACAATGAGCTAGAAGTAGTTTATGCTAGATTTAGAAGAGTTCTAAATATTGTGACGGATTCTACAAAAGAAGGCAGAGTATGTCATTGTTTTGACAATGACAAAGGATGTTAAGTCAAGAGGTTCTTTGAGAACTTGGTGTAGTTCCGACAGAGTCAGAACTTTGAAGCTATATTGTGTGTGACAATGTTAGTGACATATTTCAGACCGCGGAATTAAGGTTCCACCAGAAGACCAAACATATTAAATGCCGACTCATTTGGAAATGAGTGACGCGTTGAGACGCAAATGAATTACAAAATACATACGGTTCTGAGCATGTCAGATCCGTTGACTAAAACCTCTCCCGTGAGCAAAACATGATAAAGGTCGTGAAGGCCAAGGTGTTATATCTTTACAAATGTAAACTAGATTATTGACTCTAGTGCAAGTGGGAGACTGAAGGAGATATGTCCTAGAGGCAATAATAAAGTGGTTATTATTTATATCTTTATGTTTATGATAAATGTTTATATATCATGCTATAATTGTATTAACCGAAACATTAGTACATGTGTGATATGTAGACAACAAGAAGTCCCTAGTATGCCTCTTAAACTAGCTTGTTGATTAATGGATGATTAGTTTCATAATCATGAACATTGGATGTTATTAATAACAAGGTTATATCATTATATGAATGATGTAATGGACACACCCAATTAAGCGTAGCATAAGATCTCGTCATTAAGTTATTTGCTATAAGCTTTTGATACATAGTTACCTAGTCCTTATGACCATGAGATCATGTAAATCACTTATACCGGAAAGGTACTTTGATTACACCAAACACCACTGCGTAAATGGGTGGCTATAAAGGTGGGATTAAGTATCCGGAAAGTATGAGTTGAGGCATATGGATCAACAAGTGGGATTTGTCCATCCCGATGACGGATAGATATACTCTGGGGCCCTCTCGGTGGAATGTCGTCTAATGTCTTGCAAGCATATGAAAGAGTTCATAAGAGACCACATACCACGGTACGAGTAAAGAGTACTTGTCAGGAGACGAGGTTGAACAAGGTATAGAGTGATACCGAAGATCAAACCTCGGACAAGTAAAATATCGCGAGACAAAGGGAATTGGTAATGTATGTGAATGGTTCATTCGATCACTAAAGTCATCGTTGAATATGTGGGAGCCATTATGGATCTCCGTGATCCCGCTATTGGTTATTGGTCGGAGTGAGTACTCAACCATGTCCGCATAGTTCTCGAACCGTAGGGTGACACACTTAAAGTTGGATGTTGAAATGGTAGCACTTGAATTATGGAATGGAGTTCGAATATTTGTTCGGAGTCCCGGATGAGATCTCGGACATCACGAGGAGTTCCGGAATGGTCCGGAGAATAAGATTCATATATAGGATGTCATTTTATGTGAAATAAAATGTCGCGGAAGGTTCTATGGAAGGTTCTAGAAGGTTCTAGAAAAGTCCGGAAGAAACCACCAAGGAAGGTGGAGTCCACATGGGACTCCACCACCATGGCCGGCCAGCCCTAGATGGGGTGGAGTCCCAAGTGGACTCCACCATAGGGGGCCGGCCACCCCCCACATGGGAGGTGGGAATCCCACCTTTGGGTGGGAGTCCTAGTTGGGCTAGGTTTCCCCCCTCCTATGGAAGGTTTTGGTTTCGGGTCTTATTCGAAGACTTGGACACCAACACTTGGGATCCACCTATATAATGAGGGGCCAAGGGAGGGGGCCGGCCACCCCAAGACCATAAGCTGGCCGCCCCCCTTGAGTGGCCGGCCACCCCCTCCCAAACCCTAGCTTTGCTCCTCCACTCCATATTGCCCGCGTAGCTTAGCGAAGCTCCGCCGGACTTCTACACCGCCACCGACACCACGCCGTCGTGCTGTCGGATTCAAGAGGAGCTACTACTTCCGCTGCCCGCTGGAACGGGGAGGTGGACGTCGTCTTCATCAACAACCGAACGTGTGACCGAGTACGGAGGTGCTGCCCGTTCGTGGCGCCGGAAGCGATCGTGATCAAGATCTTCTACGCGCTTTTGCAAGCGGCAAGTGATCGTCTACCGCAGCAATAAGAGCCTACTCTTATAGGCTTTGGAATCTCTTCAAGGGTTAGTCTTGATCATCCCCTCGTTGCTACCGTCTTCTAGATTGCATCTTGGCTTGGATTGCGTGTTCGCGATAGGAAAATTTTTGTTTTCTATGCAACGTTATCCTACAGCCTCTACAACAAAAGAACTGGTGAGAAATGATGTTAATATGAGGTGAATGTACGGCCCAAGCCCTGTGCAGTTCCCGGGTTGACTGCGGTTTTCACCGGGAGGCCAAGCTCATGGGGAGAGGTGCTCATACTAGAGTATGTAAGTGAAAGGTTATGGTTGGTAGTCCGCATACGGAGTATGATAAATCAGGGCCAGTTAACCCTGACGGATTATTGCAAATGTTGTGGCACAAGTGTACGACCTCTGCAGAGTGTAGAACTATTCGAATAGCCGTGTCCACGGTTATGGACGGTTGGAAAGGCCATACTGTTCCGTCATCAGACCAATTTCAAAAATGTGACATATGACTTGGGACTTGAATTTGAAAGGTGAAATGGTGACCTTGAATTGAATCACAACAGAGTTGTGGGAATGACACTAATGTTCCCACTTGAGTTAGTTTAGCAAATGAAGAGTCTTTACTAAATGTTTATGAAATAAACTTGGCTTTATGCAAATAAACCTAGAGCTTAGTATCCCCTTTCTAAAATTGATAGTGCTTACACTAGTATTAGTTTGCGAGTACTTTAAAGTACTCATGGCTTTGTCCCTGGCTATTCAAATGGCCAGACTATGAAGGTGACCAGCAGTACGAGGAAGATGGACAGCAGGACGTCTACGACAACTAGGACCGCTCCTGACGTCAAGCGTTGGCCTGTGGATTAGATAGCCACTACTACTTCGCTTTCGCTATTTGTGATGTTCGTTGATCGATAGATCAACTACTATTGTAATATTGGATCATGTGATCTACCTTTGTAAGACGATTATGTGTTGTAATAAATGATGACTCTATGATATTCAACTATTATGTCTCGCAACAACAATATTCCTGGGATTGCGATGTATGGCATAATAGGCATCTGGACTTAAAAATCCGGGTGTTGACAGGGGCCCTCAAGCATATGAGGGGGAAATGCAAATTGCTTCGGTGAAAATGTAGATCGGGGTCTTCTCCTTCGATTCTCCAAAGATCAAGAGCTTTGGATGGTTGGAGGAGGAGATCTAGTGATTCTTGTGTTTCTTGAAGTGGCTCTAATGGTGGATGAACTTGAGCAATAATGAGCAGCTTGAGGTTGAGGAAGAAGGGGGTATTTATACCCCTCCCAAAATTGAGCCGTTGCTGGAAATTTGGGGGCGGATTATCTAGCCTAAGTAAGGGCCGAATTATCTCTCCCCCCCCCCCCCCCGGATTATCCGGCCTTCTGGAAATGTACGGCCAAATATCCGACCTGGATCCAGGGGCTTACTGAGAGCTTGGACAAAAACTCCTTAGCCGTTTTTCAGGGCCCGGATATTTTGCAAATATCCGGCCCCAGATTATCCGGCCTGGGAAAATTTACCTGCTTCCTTTTCTCTTGTTTCTCCACACAAATTCAACCACATATATATTCTGCACTATATCAACGCATGCACATTAGTGTATCGCATATATTGTCATCAAACATACAAAACTATAATCCGAGAGATGTTCTTTCAATCTCCCTGATACGTCCAAAACGTATCTACTTTCCCGAACACTTTTGCTATTGTTTTGCCTCTAATTTGTGTATTTTGGATACAACTAACACGGACTAACGCTGTTTTCAGCAGAACTGCTCTGGTGTCTCATTTTTGTGCAGAAATCCAACTTTCGGAAAAATCCTCGGAATTTATGCAGAAGGCCCTATTTTCCCAGAATAATGACGGAGCCAGAAGGACAAACCAGGTGGAGGCCCGAGGGCCCCACACCATAGGGCGGCGCGGCCCAGGGGGGGCCCGCGCGGCCCTGTGGTGTGGCCCCCTCGGCCGGCCTCCGACGCCCTCCTTCGGACTATTTATCGGCCTCGACCTAAAAACGCACGGGGAGAAGTCGAAGTCGCCAGAAACCCTCCAGAACGCCGCCATATCGCGAAACTCCGTCGCGGGAGCCAGAAGTCTCCGTTCTGGCACTCCGCCGGGACGGGGAATTGGAGGAGATCATCGCCATCATCACCGCCAACGCCTCTACATCAACCAGCCATGTTTCCCCCATCCATGTGTGAGTAATTCCCCCGCTGTAGGCCGAAGAGGATGGTAGGGATTGGATGAGATTGGTCATGTAATAGCATAAGATTGTTAGGGCATAGTGCCTAGTGTCCGTAATTGGTACTTTGATGATATTGTTGCAACTTGTTATGCTTAATGCTTGTCACTAGGGCCCGAGTGCCATGATCTCAGATCTGAACATGTTATTGTTTCATCATGATATTCATTGTTTATGGTCTTACCTATAAGTTGTATACACATGTCGCTGTCCGGAACCGATGGCCCCGAAGTGACAGAAATCGGGACAACCGGAGGGAATGGTAGTGATGTGAGGATCACATGTGTTCACGGAGTGTTAATGCTTTGCTCCGTACTTTATTAAAAGGAGTACCTTAATATCCAAAGAGTTTCCCTTGAGGCCCGGCTGCCACCGGCTGGTAGGACAAAAGATGTTGTGCAAGTTTCTCATTGCGAGCACGTACGACTATATATGGAACACATGCCTATTGATTGCTTTGTACTTGGACACCGTTTTATTATTATCTGCAAATGCCCTGCTATGATTGTTACATGAGTTTCTCTCATCCATGCAACGCCCGTCATCCGTCCCCGTGCCTACAGTATTTTAATCCTACTGTTTACTAAAATCACTACCGCTCTCTCATTACTCGCTACCGTTATTTCACTATCGCTACTGCTATAAAACTGTTACTATCGATAAACTCTTGCGAGCAAGTTCTGTTTCCAGTGCAGCTGAATTGACAACTCCGCCGTTAAGGCTTCCAAGTGTTCTTTGTCTCCCTTGTGTCGAATCAATAAATTGGGTTTTACTTCCCTCGAAGACTCGCTGCGATCCCCTATACTTGTGGGTCATCAAGACTATTTTTTCCGCGCTCGTTGCTCGGGGAGCATAGCTTTATTTGGAAGTTCACTTGGATTGATATTGTTCGCTGCAAATTCTCCATCATGGGTAAACCTCGCGATACTAAGATCGCCATATTACCATCCACTACAAGAAAAGGTACAATTCTGAATATCTCTCGCCGCTCTTGATTCACCATCTGTGATTGGATAAACTTGTTTCACCGCCGCATGCTTCAAATGCGGGTACTTCTGCTGAATCTGAAAACTCTCATAATATTGATAATATTTCTGCTGTGCTTGATGATAGTGGTTCATTGGGATCTTTTCTAGATGCTACGATTGCTAGGTCTAGACAAATTGAAAATACTGAAACTCCTAATGCTACTACACCTGTTAATTCACCTGAACTTGATTATTTTAGTGATGATCCTGATGAAGATTATGTGGAGCTTAATGATGATTTTATTGAAAAATGCAATGCTACTACTGATGCAAGAAAAATTAAAAAGTTGCTTGCGTAACATGCTGTTAGATATAAACTGTCTCCTGATCCTAAGTTTGCCACATCTCCTATAAACATTAAGGATAAAGATTATGATTTTTCTCTTGATTTATCTCATATAGCTATTGTTGAGAAAACACCCTTTTGTGGTACTGAAAAAGAAAGTGCTGTTGAACACATGACTGAGTTATCTACTCTGAGTAGCTTGTTTTCTGATGATGTCAAGATGCGTACTTACTTTGTTGCTAAAATCTTTCCATTCTCATTAAAGGATGACGCTAAAACTTGGTATAATAGTTTGCCACCTAATTCTATTAAAAGTCCAAAAGAATTGCTTGATGTTTTCTTCCGCAAATACTTTTCTGCTAGTGCTCAACATATTGCTTTGCAGAGAATCTATAATTTTGACCAGGGAGATGAAGAGAAATTGCCTGAGGCTTGGGCGAGATTCTGCTCTCTTATTAGAGCTCGGCCTGATCATGATTTGGAAAAGCATGATTTACTTGATATATTTTATAGTGGACTAACCATTGAGTCTAGGTCATACCTGGATAGTTGTGCTGGTTGTGTTTTCAGGAAAAGAACTCCAGACGACGCTGAAGAATTATTGGCTAAAATAAGCCGGAATCATGATGATTGGACTACGCCTGAACCAACTCCAACGCCAATATTGAAGAAGAGGGGTATGATTAAATTGAATGATGAAGATATGAGGGAAGCCAAGAAGTCTCTCAAGGAGAAAGGTATTAAATCTGAAGATGTGAAGAATCTTCCTCCCATAGAAGATGTATGTGAGATAATCCCCCCTTCATCCATGATTGAGGTAAACTCCCTTCAACGCTTTACTAGGGAAGATATTCCGTATTCGAAACCTCCTGCACAATGCTTAGATGAGTTTGATAATTATATTGTTAAGCAAGAAAATTTTAATATGAGAGTAGAGAATCATTTAATGGAAAATTCTCGAGCTATTAGTGAATTGCATGATATTGTGGAGAGAACCTCCAATGATGTTAAGATGCTTGTTAAACATTTTCATATGATTCAAACTCAAATTGATCAACTCACTAAAGTGCAAAATGACTTGTTAGGGAATAATTCTAAAGAGAAACATGCTTATGAAGTAACAACTAGAGGTGGTGTCTCTACCCAGGATCCTCTATATCCTGAAGGGCATCCCAAAAGAATTGAACAAGATTCTCAACGCATTGAACCTAGTGCTGATTCTAAGAAGAAAAAGAAGAAGAAGCATAAAAATGTTGTAGAATCCTCTGAACCTGTTAATGATCCTAATAGTATTTCTATTTCTGATGCTGAAACTGAAAGTGGTAATGAACATAATAAAGATAATGATAAGAATGATACTCCTGATAAAGAAGAGGTTGAAGAAGAACCTGAAAAGCATGCTAAAAATAAAAAGTATACTAAAGAAGATTTTATTGCTGAGAAACATGGTAATGAAAGAGAACCTTGGGTGCAAAAGCAAATGCCTTTTCCTGCTAAGAAACTAAAATCAAAGGAAGAAGAACACTACAATAAATTATGTGATTGGATGAAACCTTTATTCTTGCAAATCCCTTTGACTGATGCTATTAAATTGCCTCCTTATTCAAAGTATATGAAAGATATTGTTACTAACAAAAGGAAAATCCCCAATGAGGAAATTTCCACTATGCTTGCTAATTACTCTTTCAATGGCAAAGTTCCAAAGAAGTTGGGCGACCCAGGTATACCTACTATTCCTTGTTCTATTAAGAATAATTATGTTAAAACTGCTCTATGTGATTTGGGATCGGGTGTTAGTGTTATGCCTTTTTCTCTTTACAAGAGACTTTACTTAGATAAGTTGATACTTACTGATATATCTTTGCAAATGGCTGATAAATCTACTGCTATTCCTGTTGGTATATGTGAGGATGTTCCTGTTCAAGTTACTACTAACTGCTTGATATTAACTGATTTTGTTGTGTTGGAAATGCCTGAAGATGATAATATGTCTATTATTCTTGGGAGACCTTTTCTTAACACCGCAGGGGCTGTTATTGATTGCAATAAAGGAAAGGTTACTTTCAATGTTGATGATAAAGAGCATACCGTTTATTTCCCCAAGAAGATTGATAAAGTATGCGGAGTCAATACTATTTTTAATGTGAGAACTATCAAAGTGGGAACTATTGATTGTCCTATATATGAGCCTAAAGAAGAATATCAAACTCTCGTGATTGGATCCATATCAATACAATTCAAGGTAACATGATTGATTTGAGGTTTATTTCTTCTTATGCTATGTAAAATTTATTTGGTGGCAAGACTTGATCAACCTTGTTAACAAATACTTTTTATATGCATAGAGGAGGTAAACAACATCTCTTTCTTCCTCCACTTGCTCTAGTTGCTGTAGCACCTTTTAATTTGCAAAGTTCCTTAGTTATTTGGAGATTTCAAAATTTTTCCTGGCCAGTAATAATAAACTAAATACCCAGAAATGTGCATTTTTCAAAGTTTTCAAAAATTCACAAAAATTATACCGTTGGTCCTATTTTTCGACGAGGCACCTGGGAGCACCAGAGGATGACCTGTGGGGCACCAGAGGGTGCCACACCACAGGCCGGCGCGGCCAAGGAGGTGGGCGCGCCACCATGTGGTGTGGGCCCCTCCTTGCCCCACTATGCCATCTCTTTCTCCCAGCACCTTCTCTCTCCCGAACAAACTCGTACCAGGTTCCTCTCACTCGCGTTTTTTCTCCAGAGCTCCAGATTTTTCGATCTCTTTGCTCAGCCCAGATTTCTTGCTAAAATTTGGCACATTTGCTCCTTGGTATGTGACTCCTCCACCCATCCAAGTAGAATTTTGTTTGGTTGAGTATATCTTGAATATCTTGCTGCAGTAGGTAACATGTTTAGTGAGCTTGCATGCTCGTTCTAAGTTGTATAAATTAGTTTTGATGCATGATTAGTACTCTAGCAAGTTCCTATGGTAGTTCCCCTCAATTATATGTCACTAAACCAAATTTTATATCACTTGTTGAAAATTTCAGAGAAGCTATGAAGAAGTTCAACTTTGGAGAGTTGTTCAAGAAAGGAACAACCAGCACCGGGAGGCCTTCTAGGGCCGCCACCCGGATTAGGCGATCGTACAACGAGGATATCATCGCGCCTAGCTTCGCACCCGAAGAGGACAACGGGGCTCCTAATGCTTCGTCTTTTCCATGCTATGATTTTCTGAGGAATGCAGGGATATTGGAGGATTTCTCCACCCTTGTCAACAGGGCGGGCTTAACCACCTATGTGGGAGATGAAAGGGAGCAATACTATATGCTCACCAAAATCTTCGTCGAGAGTTTCAAGTTCAACAACAAACAATATGAGCCGACAGTTGCATTCAAGATCTATGGTAATCCTGTTACTATGGGATTGGAAGATTTTTGTCGTGCATTGGATATTGCCCCTGTAGGTACAGCAAGTAGGATTGATGACAACCCCCGGGACTTGTTGGAGCTCTATCGAGGGATTACCGATGATGATTGTCGCACCATTCAGCGTGGCAAGATAAGAAACATTCAACTCCCTGCCATTAAGTATTTTGCATATTACATTGCTACTAGCATTCTTGGTAGGGAGAACACTAGCAACATTTCTAGTTACCATCTTGCTTTCTTGAATATTGCACTTACTGGTCAGACATCTTATCACCTTGGTGCTCTTATTGCTCGCCGCCTGACTAACAGGGGGCCTATTTTTGGAGGAACTATTGCACTGCGCGTTTTAACATATCTAAGGCTTCCTCTTGATCCTAATGATGTGCCATTGGCCCCTAGGAAACTTGATATTGCTGCTATGAAGAGTCATCATTTTGTTACCACTGATTCTACTTTAGATAACATGGTCTATAGAATGTTGTTTTCTGACGGGGAGGAGAAGGAAATCCCTCTTCCCCAACCAGGTTTGTTCAGTATTGACAGGTAATCATGGTCGTGCACTAAGGAGGAGGTGGATGAACATATGAAGATACAAGACTTCCACCAGCAGCATGACTCCGAGGACGCCGAGCCCTCCTATGATTATACCGTCACGTATCCGGGTGCTTCTTCTAGCACATACCCGGAAGATGATCCATCTTCGTCGTACTACGGAGACACTACCTCATGGGATCGATGGGATTGAACTCCACTTAGGCCAAAAGCCTAAGCTTGGGAGGAGGTATACCGGCATCACTCATTCTTTGCATATTATGATTTCTGGATACTTGTACATACTTGTTTTGTTCGTTTGAGTGGTTTTCTAATGAGAGGAAGATGATATTTGGGGAAGTGCTGCCTGAAAACAGATTCTGGACTGTTACTAGAAAAATTCGTGTGCACAGCCAGAGCGTTATTTTGAGTTGCCAATTTTTGTGCAGGTTCCCCAGGTTGTTATCTAACTTTCATTAGTTGAACACTTTTCGATCTGAGCAACGTAAGATTTTTGTAAAAATCGATTTCTGTACTGCTGTCAGGTTTTGGCAGATTTCTGCCATCTCGCTTTTCTGTGTTTCTTCTAGTTTGCTATTTCTTATTTTTGCCTTGTTTCTTTCTCAAAACATAAAAAGACCAAAAATATTTCTATTGTTTCTCTTCACCATTTGTTTGCTTTGGTTTCTTGCATTTGTTTCGCTTTATTTGCTATTGCTAGTTTACTATAAGAAAACCCAAAAAGATTTTGCTTTGTTTGTTTGTTTCCTTTTGTTCTTGTTCTCAAATTCGAAAATACCAAAAATATTTGCTGTTCTTCTTTGGTTTTGTGAAGTTCTTTATGAGTTCAATGGTCTTCGGTGGCTGGAGCGTGGTTTTCATTTCATATTATCCAAGCTACACAAGTGAAAGGCAATAATGACGATCTACGACAATTGGATTGTGGTGAGAGGCTGGTATGAACTCTATTTGTTTTCATTTTTGTACATATACTCATCCATGTGAGCATGCTTAGTTGGTTCATGTGAGGTATATGTTATTTGAGAAAGTCTAGTAGTTTATGATCTCTCATGTTTAGCTCCAATCTATTAATATGAGTAGCATGTCATGGATGTTTGCTTGCATTGTTTTATTCATAAGTAAGTATGGCATTGTGGTATCCTCCTCTGAATAATTCATTTATATCGACTTGGCACATGCTCACGCATGCATATGACTGAACAAAAAGTCAATTAAGCCTCGATGATCTATATTGCTTCAGAGTTCTTGTATCACTTTTATGCCTCCGTTAATTTATTTTGCCGCAAGCATGATTATGACAAGCATCGCTTCTCTTGATTTGTCGCTCCCTAGTCTATTGCTAGCCTTCACTTGTACTGAGCGGGAACGCTGCTCGTGCTTCCAAACACCTGAAAACCAAGTTGTTCCAAAAGTGTCCACCATAAATACCTATGCATGGCATTTCAAACCATTCCAAGTAAATTCTCATGCGCTACCTTTAAAAACCTTCAAAATGCTTCTCAATTTGTGTTTACGTTTCATAGCTCATGAGGAAGTATGTGGTGTTTAGCTTTCAACCTTGTCATTTACTTTTGACGGACTCTCATATGGACTAGTGGCACATCCGCTTATCCAATAATTTTGCAGAAAGAGCTGGCAATGGGATTCCCAGTCCCAAATTAATTAACTTAAATAGACACTCCTCCATGGTTTGTGATTGTTGGACGGCACCCGAAGGATTCGGTTAGCCATGGCTTGTGTAAGCAAAGGTTGGGGGGAGTGTCATCATCATAATAAAAATAAAGTAAAAAGGCACTCCTTCATGGTATGAGATTGTTGGCAGGCACCCGAGGATTCGGTTAGCCATGGTTTGTGTAAGAAAGGTTGGAAGGAGTGCCACATAAATATGCAATAATTCATGGGAGCCGCTCTTGAGAGTCCGGTTGGCGAGGTAGTTGGTGAACCCATTACCATTCATTGACAACAACAAACACCTCTCAAAATAATTTTACTCCTGTCTTCATAAAAATGAAAAGCTCTAGCGCATGTTAATCACTGCTTCCCTCTGCGAAGGGTCAATCTTTTACTTTTACGTTGTGTCTCCATTATTTCTTTGAGCACTATCTTGAGAGCACAACTGTCATTCTTAGTATAATATGCTTGTCTCAAAATATGATTGATTGTGGTATAACTTTGATGCATTTATCTTTTGACAATCACTACTTCTAGTCTTTCTATGAACTCCAGAGGTGCCCGGGCATTTATGTTTTGCCAATCAAATACAGGCAAGCGAGATACCACTTTATCATACTCTCTTATGAACATTGCAATCCTGCTTATATACATGATTCATGATGCTTATTATTAATTGTTGGTACCTATCCATGATTGACATAGCCGTTAGATGATCTTATTTGCATGTATCTCATTATGAACTGCTTAAGTATTAGCCATAGCATGAGAATATATACATCCTATGAGCAAATGTGTTCGTGAAAGTTCTTTTATCGCTCAGTTGTTAACTGAATTGCTTGAGGACAAGCAATAAGCTAAGCTTGGGGGGAGTTGATACGTCCAAAACGTATCTACTTTCCCGAACACTTTTGCTATTGTTTTGCCTCTAATTTGTGTATTTTGGATACAACTAACACGGACTAACGCTGTTTTCAGCAGAACTGCTCTGGTGTCTCGTTTTTGTACAGAAATCCAACTTTCGGGAAAATCCTCGGAATTTATGCAGAAGGCCCTATTTTCCCAGAATAATGACGGAGCCAGAAGGACAAACCAGGTGGAGGCCCGAGGGCCCCACACCATAGGGCGGCGCGGCCCTGTGGTGTGGCCCCCTCGGCCGGCCTCCGACGCCCTCCTTCGGACTATTTATCGGCCTCGACCTAAAAACGCACGGGGAGAAGTCGAAGTCGCCAGAAACCCTCCAGAACGCCGCCATATCGCGAAACTCCGTCGCGGGAGCCAGAAGTCTCCGTTCTGGCACTCCGCCGGGACGGGGAATTGGAGGAGATCATCGCCATCATCACCGCCAACGCCTCTACATCAACCAGCCATGTTTCCCCCATCCATGTGTGAGTAATTCCCCTGCTGTAGGCCGAAGGGGATGGTAGGGATTGGATGAGATTGGTCATGTAATAGCATAAGATTGTTAGGGCATAGTGCCTAGTGTCCGTAATTGGTACTTTGATGATATTGTTGCAACTTGTTATGCTTAATGCTTGTCACTAGGGCCCGAGTGCCATGATCTCAGATCTGAACATGTTATTGTTTCATCATGATATTCATTGTTTATGGTCTTACCTATAAGTTGTATACACATGTCGCTGTCCGGAACCGATGGCCCCGAAGTGACAGAAATCGGGACAACCGGAGGGAATGGTAGTGATGTGAGGATCACATGTGTTCACGGAGTGTTAATGCTTTGCTCCGGTACTTTCTTAAAAGGAGTACCTTAATATCCAGTAGTTTCCCTTGAGGCCCGGCTGCCACCGGCTGGTAGGACAAAAGATGTTGTGCAAGTTTCTCATTGCGAGCACGTACGACTATATATGGAACACATGCCTATTGATTGCTTTGTACTTGGACACCGTTTTATTATTATCTGCAAATGCCCTGCTATGATTGTTACATGAGTTTCTCTCATCCATGCAACGCCCGTCATCCGTCCCCGTGCCTACAGTATTTTAATCCTGCTGTTTACTAAAATCACTACTGCTGTCTCTGTTACTCTGCTGCTGTTATTTCACTACTGCTATCGCTATAAAACTGTTACTACTGATAAACTCTTGCGAGCAAGTCTGTTTCCAGGTGCAGCTGAATTGACAACTCCGCTGTTAAGGCTTCCAAGTGTTCTTTGTCTCCCCTTGTGTCGAATCAATAAATTGGGTTTTACTTCCCTCGAAGACTGTTGCGATCCCCTATACTTGTGGGTCATCACTCCCCCTTGTTGGCAAAGGATAGAGGAACTCCCCCTACATGTGTTCATATAAGTAATTTGCATTTGAAAACAAATGCACCACACATAGGTACTAGGTGCCTCAACACAAAAGATATCCAACATGAACAAAACAAGAGACATAAACACATATAGTTGAGACAAAGTGATAGAGGTCATACCAATATGGTGATATAGAATACAGAATACCTTTAAACACACACCATATCATAAACTTTGGTCTCAACATATAGAATTTCAAAATCCTTGACAATATGTGTCACAACCACACATAGAACATAGTTTTAAACAAACCAAGCCAAATAGTTCAAATAAATGATAAGAAAGAGGACACAAGCAATAAAAGAATGGTAAACGCATATGCTTGTGCCCTACCCATGCAAAGCCCGTAGAAGTCCTAAATAGAACACTTCTCCCCCTTTGGCATCGAAATGCCAAAAAGGGAAAAGAGCGATGCTACTCGTCTCATGGAGATCACTCGGAGCCCGTCTCGGACTCATAGTCTTCAGCACTGTCAGCACCTGGTGAAGAGTCGCGAGAGATGTTGCCCCTCTGAAGACTCTGCTCAATGTGAGCTGAAAGATCGAGATGTCGCCTAGAGGGGGGGGGGGGGTGAATAGGCAATTAAAAACTCTTACGGATTTGTCTTGTAGGAATGCGGAATTAAACTATCGTTTAGTTTACAAGCACAAACCCTAAATATGCTAAGCTCAACTAAGTGTAACAATAACAACTAGAGCTAAGCAAGATAGGCACAAGATATATGTAGCACAAGTGATAGCAAGATATATGTACTTCAAGCACGATGGCTATCACAAGGAAAGAGAGCTCGGGTATAGAAATAACCGAGGCACGCGGAGACGAGGATGTATTCCCGCGTTCCCTTCCTTTGCAAGAAGGTACGTCACGTTTGGAGGAGTGGAGGTCCCACGAAGGATTCCCCGCGCCACGAAGGCTCACCCTATTCTCCGAACCACACCCACGAAGGATAATGGCCCTTTCCTTATGGTTAGCTTTTCCTCCGCTCCGGAGATGGCAAGCTCCACAACCACTTCACAAGCTCCACGAAGGAGAAGCCCGGGCCCCTTCACAATCTTCCACGAAGAGATCACCGGGGCACCAACCAAGCCAACTAGAAGGTCTCCCTCCAAGAGTAACAAGCTCACTGTCTCTCACTCGAACTAATCGTGGTGGAGAGCTCAACACTATGCAATGATGCAAAGCAAGAACACTAGAGGTGTTCAAGTCCTTCACTCTCAAAATCCACCCAAACAACAAATGCTAAGATGAGATTGGAGAGGAAGAACAATGGGGAAAGTCAACAAAAGACTCCAAGATCTAGATCCCAAGAGTTCCCCTCACTTAGAGGAGAAATGGATTGGTGGAAGTGTAGATCTAGATCTCCTCTCTTAGATCCCTCAAGAATGGGCAAGAATCGTGAGAGGAATCAAGGGGGAAGCAAGTTCTTCAAATAGCAACAATGGAGGTGAAGAAGGGGAAGAACTAACTCAGCCCAAGGTGGAAGAAAGGCAAATATAACCGTTGGGGAAAAGTTGGGCTGAGTCAACTGTCGAGGAGGCCGGTCAACCGGGCCTGGGGCCGGGCCATCCGGTTCAGGGCCCGGTCAGACCGGGCCACATACCGGACCAGCCGGTCCAAACCGGTCGGCAGCACTTTGTGTCGTCCAGGAGGTCACCTGGTTGGCGCCCGGATGGCGCCCGGTTGGCGCCCGGTTGACCGGTCGGCACGCCGGGCCAACCGGTTGGGAGGCCGGCAGACCGGGCGGCAGACCGGAACCGGCCGGCGCATGGGCCGGTCCGACCGGGTCCCTGACCGGGTGAGCAGGAAAACATGTTATACAAAAACTGTGATAACTTTTGTGTCCGGACCCCGATTGACATGAAACCAATTTTGTTGGAAAGATAACGACGAATAGAACCCCAACAAAAACTCCACTCAAGCCGGAATGCCTCACTTGATCATAGTTGCTCCGTGAAGACTCACAAATGCTCCCCCATACACCATGATGGGAAAGCTCCATTGAAGCATATCTTCACATGTCCATTATCACCAAATGGACGGGAAGCTTCAAGCATGTGATCCACTTGAGATTCTCATCTTGAACTTCCCCGACTCAACCTTGTATCTTCTCATACTCTATCATGCTATCTTGAGGTGTATAAAGAATCCTTCACTTGGAATCAAGCTCTCAAGATCTTGATCATCCATTGCTTATCACATAAGATAGAGTATGGCTAATATTGAGTTCCACATAAGAACTCCATCTTCATTTCTTCTTCTTGATCATATCACATATGTATCTTCAAATCGATGATCTTGATGCCAATACACAAGGTATATCTTTATCTTCATGGTATCCATACTTGAATCCAACACATGGAGAACAAGTAGTACCTATGGAATATTCCTTCATATAAACTCAATGAAAACATTAGTCCATAGGGGTTGTCATTAATTACCAAAACCACACATAGGGGTAATGTACCCTTACATGAGCCCACTGAACCTGAGAAGAGTGCCATCCACTGTAGGCGGGGTGAACAGGAGGCTGAGGGGGAGGACCTTGCTCACCACTGAGCTTGTGTAGAATAACCGCCTGAGTATGTTGTATATCTGCGCGCTGATGGCTGGCCTCGAAGTTCTCCTTGTGGATCTCGATGTTCATACACAGGACATTGCCCTGGGACCAGTTGAGCTTCTTTACTTCACTATGAGAAACAGAGCGATCGTGTGCATGGGCACTAGAGCGAGCATCTCCCATAAATGAGCCGACAACTGGGGTAGCTGGGGCAGCAGTCTTCCTCTTGATGTAAGCCTTCTTGAACCTGTGATCCACAAATGGAAACTGACTCATATCTTTCGCCATAGCAGCGCTATTGATAAGATGCTGAATGTAAGGAGCATATGACATAGTAGTCCGGGAAACCATGGCATCAAAGATCTCGCGAAAGATATAATCCATGACATCAACAGTGAAATCTTTGGGCTCATCACCATCTTGTGCACACTCAAAAGCAAGACGAAGAAGGTCCACGAGTGCACCCCGAAGAGCATCATTGTTTCCACCACTTGGAGCAATGGTGGACCTGAAGAGGCAAATCAGCTAACCATAAATAGGAAGCAGTCTAGTGATAGTGCCAACAACTCCATTCTCGTCGTAGAGATCATAGAGCACATCCTTGTCTGTGCGCTGAGGACCATGGAGACGCTGACCACCTTCAAAGGGATAGCCAAGAAGCTCAGCAAACATGTGGAAAGAGGCCTCACAGGGAGTAGAGCCAGACATCCACTGCATGGTGCGATCCCCGTCCTTCTCGAAGGCCAGAGTAGCATAGAATTGCTTAATCAGGGGAATACTGAAGTCACACTGGACCTTCATGAGCTTGTGCACTCCAATCCGCTCGGTAACCCAAATGGCATCCTCAAAGTGATCATTCTGTGAGAGCAGTTCCACATCAATAGAGCGGTCTGACTCGACTCATCACTTTTCCGAGAAGCCCAAGGGCGCCTCCGAGAACCACCACCTGTGAAGTGCTGGCCCCTTCCTCGAGCGCACGGATCGGGCGCGCCGACGCCTCGCGGCACGTCAGAAACCGCGTGTGGGCTCCACCTAGTAGCCAGACTCACTGCTTTCCCCACCTCCCACCCTCGCCCGAGCCGACTCCCACCCCTCTAGATCGCCACCATCGCCGTCACGCGCCCTGCTTGCAATAGACACTGCCGCCTTTCCAGGAACCGCCGTCCATCGAAACCGCCGCTACTCCTCGATCGGCGGCTCTTGTTTCGAACAGACAGAGGTCGCCGCTATCACCGCACAACTGCCTCGCCCGCAAGGTGTTCATTGGATTGCCGCCAACAATGTATGATTTAATTTGAATTATTGTATGAATAATTTAATTTCTATTTGTGTTAAACTATATCAAGTACTGTATGAGTAATTTCATTTCTATTTGTTGTAAACTATATCATAATATTGTATGAATAATTTATGTGATTGATATGTTGTTTAAAAATATTGTAAAAAGAAAAAAAGGTTTTTGGGGCCGGACGTATGTGGAGCGCCGGTGTGGGAACAACATCCCCAAATGGAGGATGCATGCCGGCGCCCCCATACGGCCGTGTCGGCGCCCTTGCCGGCGCCTATTTGGGGGGCACCAATGGAGATGCTCTTATAACCAAAAAGTTTTCAGTTGCAAGTAGAGATGCAACTAAAAGAAAACCGCCACCTACGTAGCGACGGTGCAGTTGCCGGGAAGGGGAACCGTCGCATTGGCAACCGCGTCGACCGACGATCGAACCGCCGGAATGGAGCGCGAACTCCTCGGAAGAGCAACCGCCGCTCACTTCGACTTCTGCGCCGCCGTTCATCCACGCTCAATAAGACCCATACGTAGGCCCTTTCGGATCTTCAACCGGCCGCCATTCATCCAAACTTCTCACGATGACCGACCTCTCTCAGCTTCCATCAGACACCGACATCGAGGGAAAGTCTCCAGGATGGCGCCATTGGTGGGACAGAGTCGCGACGCCCAACAGCGGCGATGATTCCCCGCCGCCACTGGAAAACGCAGAGAAATGGGAGGCCGTGGAGGAGGAGGCGGAGGAGGAAGGGTCTGAGGAGGCGACGGTGGCGGCGGCCCGGGCGAAGGCGGAGGCGGACGCGAAAGCGAAGGCCAAGACCAAGGCAAAGGCGAAGGCGTAGCCGACGAGCACCGTCGACGAGGAGGAGGACACAAGTTCCTCCGACGCGTCGACCGACACCGCCTCTTCGGAAGAGGTGACGAGCAGGAAGCGCCACCGTGACGACAACGAGGCGGGACCATCAAAGAAGAAGAAGTAGTTTAAATTTTTTATATGTAATTTGATTATTTTTTTCGAAGTTTTTATATATAATTTTTTTATGTTGCACTAATTCAATATTAGTCCAGAGTTTTCTTTTATCTGTTAAAATTGAAAATACAATATTTTAAAGTTTTGGGGGCGCGTTTGGGGGACGTGGCTAGGAAGCGACATCCCCCAAACGCGACACGAACGAAACACGTCCCCCAAACGCTCGATCCGGCGCCGTTTGTGGGACGGTTTGGGGAACGCGACTGGAGATGCTCTTAGGAACCATTAGATTTACTTTTTGATTCTAAACATGAGTTGATACATGAATTACAAGTAATATTTGATTTGATGATGTTTTTTGTTGAAATCATTCGGGTGGAAACCCGACCAAGCTGCTATTAATAACTGGAGTACAAACAGACCCAAAGGGATACCAAGAATTACATAGGGGTCAAAGAAATACAAAGAGGACCCTAAAGAGAAAATAGAAAACACGATCAAGTCCTCCATCTTCCTCCTCCAGATCGAGCTCGACCGACGGACTGCAACAACATCTCCGGGGACACACCACTTGGAGACGAAGCACAGGAGAACCTCGTTGGTCGGAGCAGAGCAGCAGCGGAGCGACATCCCTACTGTCATTCAGTCCGACGCCAAACAACATCGGAGAGGAGCTCCACAACAAAGCCGCCACCGCCGTCAAGCAACTCCCTCAAGCAAGCCACCACCATGGTGCTTGAACAAGCGAGAGAGAGAGAGCCGGTCGCGACTATTACTGCGCCATCAGCAAGAAGGAGAAGCAGAGCTGCGTGGCACCTCCCGCCTCCTCGGCTCCACGGCCGGCCAGGCCGAAAGAGACCAAGCAGCCCACCCCCTTGCCCACCTCCCCTGCCACCATGGCTGGCCAAGGAGGCAAGGGGCAATCTTCTCGCCAGCTGACGGCTCCTAGGCACCTTATCAAAGGGCGTAGCCGTCGACGAGCTCCAGACAAAGATCCACCATGGATCTGGAGGGAGGTCGCTGGCGACGGGCCACCTGGTGCCGCGCCAGAGCACCAGAGAGGCAGTCAGCCCCTGCCACCTCCAGATCAAGCCTTTGACTACCACTCCGACCGCTCCCCCTCACCACCAAGGCCGGCCAGGAGCAGATGAAGAGGCGCCAAGAGAATCTCTAAGGAGATGACGCCGGCCTTATTGCTGAGATCGGTCGAGGAGGGCCTCCCTGGGCTCCGGCCGCCGGAGCAAAGAGGGGCGCCGCCAGCACTCGACCCGCCCTGGATCTGGCCTCAAACCAGAGCTTCTATTCCAAACCTAACCGGCAAAACGCCGGGAAACTACTTCTAACCTAGGAAACTAACTCTGGCGCCTCACCTCCGCCACCTCCGGCCGGCAACGCCGCCGGAGGGGCTCGGGATCGGGCCAGAACTCGTGGGAGTGCCTCTGGTTATTGTAGCGAGTGGAGAGAGGGGAAGGGGGAGAATGATTTGATGATGTCACCTGGCCTAGACCAAGTACTAAGTTAATTTTCATTGTAGTGACACCCAGTGTCATCTTGTGAGAAGTACTATGCTCACTATTCTCCTTGGTGGATGATCCGGGAGTGTCAGCCAAGTCCCTTCCTTGGTAATCACTGTTGGTATCCTTTCAGGACCATCTGGGCAGATCTCTAGCAAAGTAAAGGGACAATATGCTGAAGCCAGGCACGTAAAAAGACCGTTGCAGAGCAGCGGCACATGCAGAGTGCCAGGACCATCGCACACCGCAGCAGCGCTCCATCAAGCCCCGGCCGGCATCCTATGCCCCCTGCCGCTGCCGGTCTCAGCTCGCGCACGTCACGGCGGAAAGAAAGAACACACGGAAACGCGTCCTCCGGCCCGACAGACACGGTGCCCGCCCGCGAGGCGCGACCGTAACACAGGCATGGAGAGGAGCACGGCGGCACGCACGCATCTCGTGTCGCTCTGCTCCCTCGTCGTGAGCGCGCGAGCATGATGATGATTTGAGCGAACGCGCAGAGCGCAAACCACGCAGGATGGCATGTGCATTGCCGTAGTGGACGGAACGGAACGGACCACCGTCCTCGCCCTGCCAGGTCCGCCTCCGGTAATCACCGTCGGGACATCTTCAGCGACTGGTTTGTTTTGGTCTTAGGGCATCTCCAACCGGGCGACCCAAACGGACGCGCTGGGCCGTCCGTTTTGGGCCGTTTGGGCCGCTCGACACGCGGATACAGCCCGCGTCCGCGTGTCCGTTTGGGTCGCGCGCTGCGCCCAACGCGCGGACGCATCGCAAATTGGAGAAACACGAAAACAAAATGAAAATAGCAAATTTAAACTATATTTGATTAAACATATGCCCTATTTTGGGCAAATTTAGTACATAGCCCTATTTTGGGCAAATTAAACTAACAAAAGAAGCCCCTATATGGGCTTTTAAATTTAAACTAATTTAAAAACCCTCTATTAGGGTTTGGTCGGCGGCGCGGTGGCCGCCGGTGCGCCGCCTAGCCCCTGTGGGCGTCGTCGGCGACGTCGTCGTCGTGGACGACTTCCCCGGCGGCGAGGCGGCGTTGTGGCTCGACCGCGCCGGGGATCGCGGCCACGGAGACCACGGGGCCTCCTCCCACGGCGAGTGGGGGTCCGGAGCCACCCGCGCCGCCTCCTCCCGGAGGCGCCGTCGCCTCTCCTCGCCGGCGGCGCGCCGGCCTCTGGCGCCGCCTCCTCCAGCCGGCGGCACTCGTCCTCCCGGCGGCGCCGCTCGTCGGCGCGGCGCCCGGCCTCCTCCCGCCGCGCCGCCTCCTCCTCCTCCCGTCGCGCCGGCGGGCCCGGGCGTAGAGCTCCCGCCCTCCGCCTCCTCGACCTCCCCGCCGGGCCGCCTCCTCCATCTCGGAGGTGCGAATGGCCGTATGGAGGTGCGGCCATTTCGCCTCCTCCTCCTCCGCCGCCGAGATGATGAGGGCGGCGCGAGGTCCGGGTCCTCCTCCGAGGACTCCGGGTTGGGCTCGATGAGGAGAGGTGGCGGTTGCGGCAATGCCGCACCGCCACGGGCGGCCTCTCCGATGTGGAGGCCGCCGCGGTTCCTCCGCCCGCAGCCGCCGGCGGCGGACGCCGACCGCTGCGGCCTCGTCGTCATTGGCTCCGGGAGCGAACCGTCGCCCGGGGCCATGGCGGCGGTTTTGCTCGGGAGTGGAGCGGGGACCGGAGTGGAGGGCCGATCCCTCCAGTCCCCATTTATTAGACTCCCTGGTCACCGACAGGTGGGCCCAAGGGAGACGAGGCGACCAGCGCGCGGACGCGAGCGGACGGCGCGTGCCATCCGCGGCCACGCAAACCTAGCCCAGATTTGGGCCGGGTTTGCGTCGTTCCGGACGCCGCGGCCGTCCGCTTTTGCGGTGCGTCCCCGCGTTGGGCCGGGTTTTTGTCCGTTTCGACCCATCCGGACGCGCGGGCGCGGGATGGGTCGCCCGGTTGGAGATGCCCTTAGCAGATAGAACAACATAAAAATTCAAGGCCATCTCCAGCGGACCACCGTAAACGGATACTTTGCATTTGTAGGTTTTCGTGCGGTTTAAAAGTCAGCTCCGGCCGCTAACCGTAAACAGTAACACTACACATACGGACTCATTTTTACAAAAAACAACTTACGGGCATACGTGGAATCACGCCTCGCGTTTACAGCCCTACATTCACAGAGGAGGAAAAGGTTTAGGCCAACCAACTGTTTCCACGTGTGTCCGTAGGCTCTATCCGTATCCAAAATTCCGTACGTATAGCATTTCTGATTATGGATCGCGCCTCATGGACACGTTTGTTTTGGAGCAAACCTAAGTCAAATACGTAGTATGAGAAGGGTTTGCCGTTGCGCTGACAGGTCGCGCGTTCGCGAGACAATAGTATTTGTCCACCCTGGGCCTGCTAACCAGCCACACTTCTCCCTCTCCACTCCTCTTCCAGTTGCCATCCGCGCCGCGTGACCAAGCTCCACCTATGGAGACCACGGTTCCCTTCGCTTGGCCCAAGACCGTACAGGATGCCACACACGTTGTGGCCACATATCAAATTGCGGTGGTCACAGTCGATGTCGTTGGTGCCGCCGCAATCGCTCGAAGAAGGCCGTCGCTCCTGGTGATCAAGCCAAAGAAAGAGCTCACGGCGGAGGAGAGGGCATCTAGGTCGAGGAAGCAAGCTTGCCGCGGACGAGGCCGCCCAAAAAAGTACGGAAGCAATGCTTTACGTCATCGAAGTGCAGACCCGTGCTAACGTCGAGGCCATGGTCGTGTGTGCGGTGTTTCTTACCAAGGCCCTCGCCACGAGCTGTGGCTCCTCCGCGTACAAGCCCCTGCGCCCGTGCACAAGCAGTGTCTCCGTTGTCCAGGGACAAGTCGTTGGAGATCGACAAGTCGTGCGCGTCAGTCAGTTCAAGCATCGACCTGAACATCTCAACGACCAGGTCGTCCGGAAGCGTGTAAAGAAAGCCCGCCAAACGCTTGTCGCCGGATGCACTCCCCATCCCCCGCAACCTGCTCAACGAAATGTTGGCTCCACCGGTCTCATTGTTCGACCTGGTATGTTCCTACCATCGTTTGCGTCCATAGCTTACGTCCAACCAAATGGTAGTGTCCCTGACATAGTTCAATGGAGACGAGGCCGTGGAGGTCATGATCAACAAAGGGGCCGGTTCGGAGACCCAGCATGCCACCCAAACATACACCCAAACGGCCCCCGATCGACATTGGGGACGAGCCATTTGTCGGACACGAGGGTCCAAGAGGCCCGGAGGGTGCGCCAAGCTTGAGGACACACGCAAACCATAGCTAGGGTTTTATCAGTTTTATTTTAATGTCTTTTTTTTTCTTATGTAAATTAAATTTTAGAATCAATTTAAAATATGAGCTGGCCGCTCGGCTACCCTGACCCAAACGGAATAAGAGGTGGACACGATCTATGTGTACCCTCGAGCCGATTTGAACAAACGAAAACAAACACATTTTTTTTTCAAAAATTTCACCAATCTATTAATAATCATCAAAAGTAGTACAAAGAGATTTAAAAGTAATAAAAAATACAAATAGATCATTGGACCACCTAGAGACGACTACAGACACTAGCGCGAGCCGAAGGCACGCCATCATCGCCCCCCTCCATCACCGGAGCAAGACAAAGCTTGTCGTAGTAGAGCTTGTTGTAGTAGACAGAGTGAAAGTCGTCGTGCTAAGGTCCCAAAGGGCCAGCGCACCAGAGCGAAAACCATGGTCAATGATGACAACTGTAGATCGAAAGACACTAACCTGAAACTATACCGACGAACATGAAGCGGGGGATATAACAGGGAGAACCTTATTCCGACTTCACGATGTAGCCGCCGCCTCACCATCCCAAAGAAGACACTGAAAATAAACTAAACAAAAACTTAAGCCCTCTCGCCGGCCTCCAAAACCCTAAGGCTACCAGAGATGGAGCAGTCCGGCAACATCGCCGAGGAGAGGGAGGAGTCGAAACGCTAGATGGGTTTTAGAGGTTCACAAGCCTCGTGTATCCCCTTAGATGCTCTTGACTGTAAACATTAGTACTCCCTCCGATTCATATTAATTGACTTCAATATGGATGTATCTAGACACATTTTAGTTCTATATACATCCATATTAGAGTCAATTAATATATGTACGTGATGGCAGTTCATCAAATATAAATTTAATTACCCGAGCTATAGAATACAGATACGTTCTGCATATACTCTACACATACGGATGACTCACTCTCACTGTATCCATGTGTCGTGAAACGGCATCAGGTGATGCCGAGATAGATCACAACGCGGAACGAGGAGTGCCCGTTTCCAGCTTTGCATCGGCCAGCTCGCCGGAAAAGGATGTAAACGAACACAAGGTTGACCTAAGAGGGATTTGCTTTTTACAAGGAATCATTGCATTGTCCGTCTGAACAAGCTGCGTCGATTTTTATATTTTGGCTATTGCCTTTGCAATGGTGTCTTTACTGCTTACAGTTATATCCTTTTAACGTCATCACCGATCAGTATGGTCTCCTTTCCGTGGGATCAGTATGGTCTCCTTTCCGTGGAATGCTGATCTGCGATTCGTCGATATTCTCTCATTTTTCTAAAAATTATTAGAAAGTCATAATATATATACTATACGGAGTACATATTAAACTTTTATTTAAAAGAGAAAGAGTGATCTGGACGTCTTGCATCAATCAATGCGCACAATCTCTTATTAAGAAGTTTATCATCAAGTTATTTGGAACAGAAAGTCTATACTTGTACTATATATGCATTGAGTGTTATAAATGTTTATAAAATTTTCTAGTCAAACTTTAGTACAGTACAAATTTTGACGTTAAATAAATTCATAATGCATGGTAATTAACTAATTATGGACATAATGAGTATTGAGTATATAACATACTTAAGTTAATGAACTCTTAGTGGTTAGGCCTAGGATCACATGTAGCTCAATAATTTTATATGCACCTGAGTTTTGACTAATTAAGGTCGATGAGGACATGAGCAGGAATCACGATGCACACTAACTAAGCTACTCTAATAATCCAGTCCAATCCCAGTGGCACATCGTGGTGATGACCTGTGAACAAGAGTTGCCAGTGTAGCAAGGGAAGGCAGGCTAATGGATAAATCTTAGATAAATACGTCTGCATCAGCACTAAGATCTTGATTAGTTAACTCCGCTTGCTGTTAATTAACAACTTTGCAAGAGAAATTGGTAGGAAAGTAAAAAAAGCGTGTCTTTTGTCTTCACCGTGAGACAATAAAATGGTTGTTCTTTCAATGACAGTTTGCAAAATCTATATGGTCAATTATGCAATTAGATTCTACCTTAGATCCGTCACGTAGGGTTGCTCATATTTTCGACAATTGGCTTAATGAGGTGGATCATAGCTTCAAAATACTCATTATGGTGGAAGTGATTGCCGTTATTTGGTGGCTTTAGCTATGTAGAAATGACTAGGTTTTTAGCGATAAATTTTTGTCTCTTATACAAAACCGGGATGTAATGCTTAATTTTCTTTTAATAATAAAATGTCATTTATCGGAGAAAAATACATCCTTTCAGTCGTGACGAGATGAGTAACAGGGCCGGTCCATAGATTTCGGGGGCTCTAGGACGAAACGACACAAAGGGCCCTTTATTCATAGTAGCTAAGCTTTTCTAGGGCAGGGGGCGATGGCCCCCTACTATGAAAAATTCCTTAAAGATATCCATTTATGCTAAATTTATATATCTTACTTAAAGCTTAAGCGTGATTGGTGTTCTAGGCCCCTTGACTGAGATAGTCAAGTTTCACCATTTGGTCACGCACAAAAAACCTTTAAAAAATATTATTATTCAGAAAGATAAATATTAGAGTAATGCGATAACAAACTAAATAATATTTACATTTAAAAGATCAATGGTCTTCAGAATATTGGTGAAGATGTTTGAAACTATTTATTTCTACTTGTGTACATGTGTATTGTTTGCGAGAAATAGAAATAATCAGTGAAAAAAAAATTATGAGGGTCGGCAGGGCCGGCCCTGACATGTTGGGGGCCCGGTGCAAGACAATAAAATGGGCCCTGCCTTTATACGAAAAAAATTATAACAAGCATTTTTTTCATATACTCCATAAAATCGAATCTATACTAGAAATATTTTCTCTAACTCTCAAAAGATAAATACGAGTACTTATTGAATTTCCATTGTGCCTGCCTTCCTGAAGAATTTTTCTACGGCGCCATCTGATTCATTTCTCTTCTGTCGTTTTACCCAGCTGTATACTTTCTAGAGGACAGCTTAGCAAAAAACATTATACAAATTTTGCCATGAAACTGAAACAAAAATACCTGGACATGGTGGATCGAAGATGGGCTGCGTGCTGTGAACATGATGTCGCCACAAGAACAAAACCACTCCACCACTAGGAGGTAGACTCGCCTTATTGATTTGCGGTTTGACAGTTGCGCGCTCTGTACCGGCGATCAGCCAAGGGCCTGCAATCCTCTGTCTTCCCCTTGCCCGTATCAACTAGAGTGGCAACTCAATGCTATAGAAAATTACGAAATGGGATTACTGAAGCACTAGATGTACTCGAACTGAATAAAAGAAACAGATGAATCTGACAGATTTATCCAAGGGAAATTTACAATGGGAATCAACAGATTGATTCTCCTCCTCGATTAATTCCGGCCAAACGGCCTGAAATCGCGGAGCCCCATCGGTGATCGGGGGAAGGGAAACGAGAACACGAACTGAGAGGAGAAAACGAGGGAGTGGACGCGCAGACGTAGGAGTTGCAGAGCTTCTTATTTTCCCGAGAATCACTAGTTTTAATTGCTGCAAGCGTTGTCTAGTGGCCGCCTGCATTAAGAAGGCCTAATCAATTTTTGGGCCCTAAAGACTCGGGGGCCCCGTGCGGGTGCACTGGTTGCACTGGCTCAGGGCCGGGCCTGAGGGTCGGTGTTGTTCTACACATTTGAGAAAGAGTCGGAGTATAGGCAGCTCCAACTTTAACCTTCTATATTTTCTAGAATTACTCCAAACTCTATTGTCTAAAGAGTATGAATATAAGTGTAGTAAGTGTGCAAACAAATCTTGGACTAGGACCCTAACTGTTGAGGGCCCGGAGCGAGCGCCCCTATGCCCCGCCCTATGGGCCGGCCCTGATGAGTAACGCAGAAAACGACGGACGTACTATCTGCATAGGCGAGGTGTGGTACTAGGTGGAGATGCAGAAAACCCTACTCATAAGAGCACATGTGTCTCCATCAATGGGTTGCATATACTCCAAGGCTTGCAACATGGTCCATGGAGGTTTCTGCAGGAAACGGAGAAATGCTGCCACATGACATGGTCCGTAGCTATCGGGGAACAGCTGCGCGCGTCTCTGCACGGGTTGCTTTGGAATTCTCTCATCATCTTCCAAGGCAATTCATGGTTACTTCTGATGGCAAACAGCTTTGGAAGTAACCATGAATCTGAGAGCAAGGTGAACTAGCGCCCCAACGCGTGCCTGCCTGCCTTGGCGAAAAGACCGCGTCGGCGATTCCTTTGTCCCGGAATTCGGGAACACGAGGGACGGACGGCGTCCCTACGTATGCTCTGCTCCCGACCGGCAGGGCGACACGTAGCCGCCGACGCGCCTGCCCTGCCACGCCCGACGACGCTGCGCACAGTCACAGTCACCGGTGCCGTGCTCGTGCCGCGCGGCGAGGACCGGCCAGGTGCAATGGAGATGGCCGGGCTCGGGTACTGCATGCTCGCGCTGTGCTCCACTCGACTGCCCAGATGCTAGTAGTGTGCTAGCGGTGGAGTAAAGTACATTGCGATTGCGCGTTGTCTGGCTCGTTATTGTACTTGTGTGCGCGATTGTGGATAGGATCATCGGAGAAGGAGATGATTGGACACTGGAGCCGCAGGGTCGGCAGGTCAGACGGTGCCCGTGGCTGAGCAATTGGTTCCAGGATATTTTCGCACCAAATTCATTTCGGAATCTGTTTTAGAGCATTCGAATATCCGACTCCAAACTTATACCCAGAATTAGTATCATATGGTATGTCAAATAGCACATGGATATGGATTATTTTAAAGCAATTATTTCAGAATTGTCTGTTAGTTTTAAAACGAATAATCTGATTTCTACTAAAACATCTAACCTACTACGTAGTATAGTTCTACTAGTAGTTAGTTAGTTGTTGAGTTCGATGTTTACACATCAGTTCAATTGTATAGCAATTGTATCAAATATGGAGTCCAACCTTGCAAGGTTACTAAACTATCGAAGGGTACATGGACAGTAACCAAACTCCGGTGTTTGAGTTATTGCATTCCACATGCGACATCTATATGAACCTATTTTGTTAAAGTGGCCATGTTTTATTTATCTATTCCATAGTCTTATTGTTTTTTATTCTATGAGTGTTTTGTTAGACCTCTTTCATCAATTAATTTTCTTTATATGGTTGACAATCTGGTTATGTGCTTATCTATCCGTTTCCACATATGTTCCGTTTCGAATCCATGGTCTAGGGTATCTGCATTCGAATCCACATCTTGTCATTATCCAACCATTCCAAATCCTACTAGAAAATATGGCAGAGGATATATCAACGAGAAAATGTGATCACATCCATTTATATCCATATGAGGTACTGTAAATCCCCAACTAGTTGTGTCCATGCCACATGTTGTATGATGCACTTTTGAGGGCCTATTTGGCACATACGGTTCTAAAAATGTTGTAACTAGAAAAAAAAACCATAAGTATGTCATGCCATGTTAAACCCTATATAAATTGCGAACACATGAATGTTTAGTAGAAGTAGTTTGGTTGCACCACATGAAATAGGGAAGAATATTGCTGAAGGATTAGGTGTATGTATGGCATAGTTATCATGAAAACATGTGAGGTTTTCTATGCAGTTGGACTAAAGGAACAATCCACGAAATTTGCATCCAAATTAGGGCATAGGAAACTCCTATGGGTTAAAATCATACAAAACCTCATGGGAAAATTCCAGAAGACGAGAACCCTCCCAAAAAGTTATATAAGACAAACTCTAAGTTTTCAAAATTTGCGAATATTCGTTAGTTTTGTTTTACCTTGTTGACCTAAAAGAAATTCATAAAAAAACATGACAATGTGGATAGCACATGATATTATATTCACATATATTTTTATTTTGCATGGCTTGGGTATGGTCGGACGGAATTTCCCATGTGGGCAAGATACAACAGAACTGATGTCCATGAATGTATATCCAAATATCGTACGACGTACTTAGTTTGGTTCTTGTACGTTGAAGGATGAAGTGTACTAAAGTCGTGGTAGGGTGGTGACGGCCTAACTTGTAGGCGTGACAGCTTTCTCCGCCTGTGAAGGGTAAATAAACACACACACATGCATGTCTTGTTTTTGGCCACATGGCCAAAGTACGACATGATCAACATGAATGAATTCTAGGTCTAGGTAAGGACCAACCAATGCATTCACAGCTGCACTGTATACACGCATGTTGAATCATCAAAGCAAAACAGCGAGCGTCCTCCAGTGTAGGGATAAAATGGCCGGTCGGTTAGTCATGTCGTCATATGTAACAAACTAACATCTCTTGTCGTACGTTCCCAAAGAACAACATATATGTATAGAAGAGTAGACTGGGATGTCCACTGCCCGCAGTCGATTTTCTATATGATTAGTGTGCTAGCTAAGTTTATCAAAATCATGATCTCATAGAAAGAGATTAGGTAGTGTATTTATATTCAACAACTCCCTCACGTCTAGGCTATTTAATCTTTAGCGTGGCTTAAGTGCATGTCGTAGAATCTTTCTTTTAATACTACACGAGCAGGGCTTCGAACTTGAGACCTCTTGGCTCTGATACCATATAGCGGTAGCCAAATTTTTAAAAGACCGATCTAATAAAAAGAGACTAGACAGTATATTTATATTCACTATTTTCAACAAAAGAGCAACATACATACCGTAGAAGATTAGACCACGACAGTCTATTGCCTGTCATTTTCCAACATTGTAGGGTTATTGTTTAGCCGTCAAAATGGGAGAGAAAGAAAGGAGAGAAACAAGCCAAAGAGGGGGGGGAAATGCCATCACAGTTGGACTCCGCCACCACCACTATCGTATTGACCTATCACAGCTAGTCGAAACGTCGACCCGTGGTGGGCGTCACTATTGCGCCGTCTTGCCACCTCACCTTGCCTTAGGGCATCTCCGGTCACGTTCCTCAAAAAAAGTTCGACACGATGATTTGGGACGCATTTTGGGATGGCACCGGACAAAAAAAGACAAAAAATCTATACAAAAAAGAGGTTATTCCCAGCCGTGTCCCTCAAACAGCATCCGGATGCATGCATTTTAACAGAGGGTACCACCCCATGTGGGAAAAGTAGGTGAGAGAAAGTGTGAGAAAAGAGAATGACATGTGGGGACTAGGGGTTGTATGCATGTGGACGCTGTTTTTATGCCCGACGTCACCGGTAGAGACTCTACATCGATAGAGACTCTATACATAGTCTCTACCGGGGACGCCAGACAGAAAATGAGGCGCTATGTAGCTTTGGGGGACGTGACTGGACAATTTTTTTCTCCATTTCTTATCCGCGGTCCCTCAAACGTCATTTGGGGGCCGCGACTAGAGATGCTCTTAGCCATGTCATTTGTCAGCCTCCCGTGCCATCACTTTAACTCCCTTCCTACCTTTTTCTTCTCCGGTACTGGCAACCACCGTACCCTAGCCCTATGGGAATCTCCAACGGGGCAACGCATTTCGGACGCCCAAATTGTTCGCGGGCGTCCGTTTGCGTCGCCTGGCGGACACGAAAATGATCGTGATGCGCGAATCATCCGTTTGCGTCGGGGGCCACCCACAGCGTCCGACGCATTTTAAACACCCCACTGTTTTGTGTTCATGCTTCTTCTTTTCCTTTTATTTAAGAACTATCCAATTTCTAAGTTGTACTTATTAACGAATATTTGAAAGAGCTAGTTCAAATGCAAAAACAAGTTGTACTGATTATAAACTAATTCTCGAATCGAACAAGTTTAAACATATTTATCATACAAACTAGAGAACAAATTTGAAAAAAAAGAAATTATAAACTAATTTTTGGCCTTCTTGTTAGAAGGCCCTGCCTCGTCGTCCTCATGGATGCGCCTCTTGCTTGTCACCTCCTCGGAAGAGGAACTGTCGGACGACGCGTCCGTGGAGCTTGATGAGGTCCAGTCAGACGACTGGTCACTGGCGTCTTCGTCGTCATCGTCGGTGAATGGACGACGATGCTCCGCCTGCGCCCTCACCCGGGCCCTTGCCTCCTTCCTTGATGCCACCTCCAGCGCCTCCAGCCGTGCGAACTTGGCGTCGGAATCCTCCTCCTCCTCCTCCTCCTCCTCCTGGCCGTCGCTGCCAAAGGCGCCTCCGTCCTCCTCGAACTCCCTCGGCGGGGAACCAGGGTCGTTGGGCATCGCAGGTGTTTCCCACCAATGCCGCCATCCCGGTGGCTTGCCCTCGCTCTCCGAGTCTGACGACAAGGACAAGTTGCTCATGGTGGCTGGCTAGCCGGTGTTGGAGAAGAAGAAGAAGATTGGCGGGCGGTTTGACGTGAATTACAGCAGGCGCAGGGGTTATATTCAGCGGAGATTATGGCGACGCGTATAAACGAAGAGGCATGCGGTTGCTCTTCCGCGGCGGTTCGGCGCTCCATTCCGGCGGTTGGCGGGTTGATCGGAGCTCCGGCGGTTGACATCGGCGCACTTGTTGTGCTTTAATTCGAGGCCGATCGAGCCAGGGTCGGTGCTAGACGGGCCTGTGGGGGAAGCGAGCGGACGCTAGGCGCGACCGCGGAGACGCAAACCTCGCGCATATTTGCGTCGTTTGCGCCGCTGTAAACACCCCGAACATGATGCGTCGCCCCACTAGAGCAGGGTGCATGCGCATTTTCGATCCGCGCGAACGTAAACAGTCACGCAGCGTCCATTTCCGCCGTCCCATTGGAGATGCCCTAAGGTTCTTCCTCACCAGAGTCCATGCAGCTGTGCCTAGCCACATGGGCTCCGACTCTGGCTCGGTAGGACAACTCCTAATATGCACGCTTGATTTTGTTAGATGTCATAATAAACTTACAAACATATTTTTTTGCTTAACCTGTTAAATAATCTTACTCAATATTTTTTGGCCAGATTGGCACACCGTCGTCCCCGGCCGGGTGCCCAACCAAATCATGGAGGTGACCTCTCATTTCCGGCAAAAAACGTTCATCGGGCACGCCATGCTTCTGTCAGAAGAGAACATGCATCATAGTGGCCGCCGATCCGTACGAGCATTTGTATCATCGGCCGACGACGATCGCATGCTGAGCTACGTCTGGTCGGAAATCGATGGAGACATGATCCCTGATCCCTCCCGAGCCGTGCCAGTGTGCCACGGCACGAGGGCGACCTTGCAGCCAGTAGGCTGGGCACGACAAGGCCACGCACGCCTCGTACGTACCACAGCATGCCATATATGCATGCCTTTGCCGTGTTGCCCTAGGCCTCTCACGTAGTAGCCGCGTTTTCTTGTCTGCTTCCCCCACGCCACCATAGATGAGGCGGACAAAAGTTAGCTAGAGACACGAGGTTAGATATCTGATAATGACAATATGCAGGAGATGCGAATACTCAGTTTATGCATTGGTTGTGTTAAGAGATCGGTTCACATACGTGTGTATTTGTATCGTATGTGCCTTGTATTGTAATCCTGCCAAGTATATAAATAGAAGAGGTGGGGAGCACGTTGCTCCATCCACGGAACCCTAAACGTGTGTTTTCACTTGGTATCAGAGCCATCAGCCGCCGCACGGGTCTCCCCTCTCCCGATCGCGATCTCATCGCCGTGGCCCTCTCCGATGGGTTCCTCTAGCGCAGCGATGCATCTCTCCGTCATCGGCCCGGTCGTCTCTCCGCCCGCGCTGACGGCTGCTCCCACGGTTCCCACCGTCGCAATTCGTCTCGACCGCAACAACTTCGCTCTGTGGCGTGCTCTTACGCTCACCAATCTCTCAGGGGCTTCGCTCCATGGTTACCTCGACGGCACGGTGCCGGCGCCAGCCAAGACCACCACCGTGGGCACCGGCGACGCCGCTCGGCAGGTTGACAACCCCGCGTATGGTACGTGGTGGACTCAGGACCAGAAGGTCCTGGGCGTGCTCCTCTCCTCCATGACTGAGGAGATCGCGAGCCAGCTCCTCGGCTGCAAGACGGCGGCCGCAGCATGGCCGGCGATCCATGCCATGTTTTCCGCGCAGAGCCATGCTGGAGTCAGGCATCTCCGTCGCCAAATTCAGGGGCTGCGGAAGGGCGATGCGACCGCAAGTGAGTATATGCACAAGGTGAAGGCTCTGGCTGATGCCATGGCCACCGCTGGGTCTCCTCTTCGCGACGACGAAATCATCGATTACATGCTCACCGGCCTCGGCTCCGCTTTCAATCCGATCGCGGCGTCCCTGAACATGATCACCAGGGTGGTGACCGCCGCCGAGTTCTATTCCATGGTCCTGAACTACGAGGGCCTGCAGTTGTCGCAGCTGGCTGAGACCGAGGAGTGGACCTCGTCGGCCAATGCTGCTGCTCGTGGTGGTGCTCCCTGGCAGCCCCGCGCGTCCTCGCCCGCCTTCTCTGGCGGAGGCTCTCAGCTTGGTTACGGCGGGGGCAACAGCGGCCGTCAGACTTACGGCGGTAACGGTGGAGGCGGCTATGGGTCGCCGGCGGGCGGCCACGCCCAGCCTACGGACCGCCAGCGGGCGGCAACGGCAACGGTCGCCCAACTGGCGGCATTTACGGTGGTAACGGCGGCGGTGGCAACCGCGGCCAGAACGGAGGACGCCGGCGTCAGCGCCCGCAGTGTCAGATCTGCGGCTATTGGGGGCATAGCGCCGATGATTGTCGGAACCGCTTCAACCCCGACTTCGTGCGCGGCAGCAACCAGCAGCGCACCGGCAACAACCAGCAGCCTGCCGACAACTCGGCATCGACCAGCTCTCCGCCCTGGATGATGGACACCGGGGCGACGGATCATCTGACAAATGATCTTCAGCGTCTCCACATGCAGGAGCGCTATGGCGGGACGGATCAGGTTCAGGTGGCCAACGGTGCAGGTTTGTCTATTGCCCACATTGGTCACTCTTCTTTAGCCGGTTCACAATTAAAACTGAATAATATCCTTCATGTCCCACATATTAGTCAGAATCTTCTCTCTGTTTATTGCCTTGTCTGCGACAATGATGTCTTTGTTGAATTTCACCGATATTTTTTCTGTGTTAAGGACAAGGTCTCCCGGAGAATTCTGCTTCACGGTAGAAGTCATGGCGGACTCTACCCCGTTCCGTTTAGCCGTGCGTCTTCACCGTCCACACGTCGTGCTCTTTCCGGTGCCAAGATTTCATCGTCTCAGTGGCATCAGCGTCTAGGTCATCCCACAAATAATGTAGTTCACACTATTGTTAAGAACCATGATTTATCCTATACTTCCGCTAGTCCTCGTTTGGTTTGTGATGCTTGTCAGTGTGCCAAAATTCATCAACTATCATATACTTTGTCTCATCGTGTTACCACTATGCCTCTTGAGCTTATACACTCTGATGTTTGGGGTCCTGCTATTGCTTCTTCCGGTGGTTTTAAGTACTATGTTAGCTTTATTGATGACTACTCTCGTTTTTGCTGGATCTATCTCCTTAAACATAAATCTGATGTTGAGCGGGTGTTTTATGCTTTTCAGGCTCATGTTGAGCTCCTTTTGAACGCCAAAATTAAAGTTGTCCAATCCGATTGGGGCGGTGAATATCATAAACTCCATCAGTATTTTCAGCGCACAAGTGTCTCACACCGTGTCTCCTGCCCTCATATCTCCCAGCAAAATGGCATTGCTGAAAGAAAACACCGTCATTTGGTCGAGATAGGTCTTGCCTTGCTCGCCCATTCCTCTCTCCCTTTACGCTTCTGGGATGAGGCTTTCCTGACGGCTTGCTACTTGATTAATCGCATGCCTACACCTGTTCTTAACAAAGAGACACCACTTTTCCGCCTTCTCAAAATTCAGCCCAATTACGAGTTTCTCCGTATCTTTGGCTGCGCGTGTTGGCCGAGTCTTCGCAAGTATAATGCTCACAAACTCGAGTTTAGATCCAAGATGTGTGTTTTCTTGGGCTATAGTCCTATGCACAAGGGCTACAAGTGCCTTGATAAATCCACGGGTCGTATTTACATCTCCCGTGACGTTGTGTTTGATGAATCCGTGTTTCCGTATGCCACTCCCGGGGCTACGGTTGATATTCCCACTCTTCGTGAAGCCATTAATTTCCCTATCACTGAACCGGCTACGAGTGATCATGTGCGTCAATATGACCTATCTTACCTGTCCACTAACCTGTCCTCTCAAGCTGTTGATCTTTTTGTGCAGAATACCGTTGTGATCGACGTCCCTCTTCCGCCGGCTGTGGACGTGCATGTGCATGCCCCGGGAACAGCGCCCCATCCGGATGCTGCCATGTCTCCGTCGGGTCCTCACGGCGCGGATGCTGCCGCGTCGCCTCCGGGTTCCACTGGTGCGGATGCGGCCATGCCTTCGGCGTGCACTCCCTCGTCGTCTGCATCGCCTCCCGGATCGCCTACGTGTGGCGCGCCCACGCCACCGCCTTCCGCTCCATCGCCTGGCGGGCTGTCCGCTGAGCAGCCTGCTCCGGCGGCCTCACAGCCTGGCCATGGCATGGTCACCTGTCTGCGTGACAACACTCATCGTGAGAAGCACTACACCGACGGCACTGTGCGGTATGATACTCGTCGCCGTGCTCGCTTTGCGGCACCGGTGTCTCATCATGATGCCCTTCATGAATCGGCGTGGCGCGCCGCAATGTCGGATGAATTCTCCGTTCTCGCTCGGACGAAGACCTGGACTCTGGTTTCTCGACCACCTGGCACTAATATTGTTGGCAGCAAGTGGGTGTTCAAAACCAAGCATCGTCCAGATGGTTCAGTTGAGAAGCACAAAGCTCGCCTGGTTGCTCGCGGGTTCACTCAACGGCACGTCATTGACTATGGTGATACTTTCAGTCATGTTGTCAAACCAACCACCATTCGCTTGGTTCTCTCTCTAGCTGTTTCTCGCGGCTGGATCCTTCGTCAGGTTGACGTCAGCAATGCTTTTCTCCATGGTTTTCTGACAGAAGATGTCTATATGCAGCAGCCCCCTGATTTTGAGGATGTCCGTTTCCCCTCTCATGTGTGCAAGTTGCAGCATGCTATTTATGGTCTGAAGCAGTCCCCTCGTGCTTGGTATGCTCGCTTGAGTACTCGCCTTTTTCAGCTGGGGTTTCTTCCTTCCAGGGCTGATACATCCTTGTTCATCTTCAATCAGCATGGTGTTCAAGTTTTCATGTTGGTATATGTTGACGACATTGTTATTGCTGGTTCCACTGCTGCTGTTGTGGAGGGTCTTGTTCGCTCTCTGTCTGCCACTTTTCCTATCAAGGATCTTGGAGTTCTGGAATATTTCCTTGGATTGGAAGCGTCGTACAATTCAGGGGGCATGACACTTATGCAGCGCAAGTATGCGCTAGACTTGTTGCATCGGGTTAATATGGAGAATTGTAACCCCACTTCCACTCCGATGGTGCCCACTGAGCGGCTTGCTCGAGATACTGGTGTACTTCTTGGTCCAGAGGATTCTTTCAGATATCACAATGTGGTTGGAAGTCTACAATATTTGACTCTCACACGTCCAGATATCCTTTGCTGTCAACAAGGTTTGCCAGTTCTTGTCTCAACCCACTGAAGTGCATTGGGAGGCTGTAAAACGTATCCTTCCTTATGTCAAGGGAACATTGGATACAGGGCTTCGCATTAGGAGGTCACTGCAGCAGAGTGTTAGTATTTTTACTGATGCCGATTGGGTTGGAGATGTTGATGATCGACGCTCTACGAGTGGTTTTGCAGTGTTCGTGGGTCCGAACCTTATTTAATGGAGTTCGAAGAAGCAGCCCACGATTTCCAGATCCAGCACTGAGGCAGAGTATAAGGCTCTTGCAAATGGAGCAGCCGAAGCTATGTGGGTTAGTTCATTGCTTCGAGAACTTGGTGTTACCCAGGGGCAAGCTCTGATTTTATGGTGTGATAATTTGGGTGCTACCTACCTAACGACGAATCCAGTCTTCCATGCTAGGACCAAGCACATTGAGATTGATTTCCATTTTGTGCGAGAGCAGGTGGCTGATGGCGCTCTGGTGCTAAGGTTTATCTCTTCTAATGATCAGCTGGCTAACATCTTCACTAAGCCAGCGACACAACAGATGCTAGACCGATTTCAAACCAATCTAAACCTTGCATGTAGTAGTAGTTTAGATTGAGGGGGGAGTGTTAAGAGATCGGTTCACATACGTGTATATTTGTATCGTATGTGCCTTGTATTGTAATCCTGCCAAGTATATAAATAGAAGAGGTGGGGAGCACGTTGCTCCATCCACGAAACCCTAAATGTGTGTTTTCACTGGTTGGACCATGAGTTGCCATTTAATGGATCCACCAAGAACTTGTGTTGGTGGTGTGATTCTAGATACCTCGATATATCTGTTGTGAGTGTTTTGATGTTGTTTGCTGCGTGCCTAAAGACCCAAATGTTTTGAAAAATAAAATCGTCATCTCTAGACATGCAACGGTGCCGACTAGCTAGCTGTCTGCAATGGAGATATTGGCGATTTTGATGATCTAGAGTAAAGAGAATGAGGATTCTTACAACTTGTGCTCATATGTAGTTATAGCTAAAAATAGACATCTAAAACATATTGTTGCATATAAATCTTACCATGTTTTCTTATTGATCAGGGCGACGATTCAGGCGACGATGATGAAATCTTTCACCCTATTGTGTCGTACCTGAGGTGCTCCATTTAATGGCACAACTAGAAGAGGCATCGGTAGATGTTGTATTGCCTGAGGGTGCATTGGCTCGTGATGCACTGGTTGATAATGTATTAGATGATGATGTGCTGGCTAATGAGCCATAGCATGATCTGCCAAGAAGATTTGGTACTCTTCTTGTGTTTATTAGAAAGTATCATACCCTCTCTAACTCTTATTGGAGAAACCATTGACTAGCTTTTGGCGGGTCCTCCATTAATTGTAGTTTCATGGATGTCTCCCTTTGAAGAACACATACCACTAGCATGGTAGAAGAAGAACAAGTAAGATTGTTGATAACATGCATCAAATAATTCATACGAAAGCACCACAATGTTTACATTAGCACGCGCCGCCTATAGTGCTCTTCCATAAGATTAAGTTCGAAGCTAGCCTTTGGGTTCTAATGGGTGACATATGTATGAGTAATTTGATGCCGCGAGGTAGCGGTGTTTGTAATCGGGGGTGTAGACAGACTCTTGTCCAAACTCTTCTTCTTAATTAATGGAATAGAGAAAGGCTTTTGCCCTCTTAACAAAAAACAATGTTTACATCAGATCATAAAATAAGAGTAGCATGCATGATCATTTATCAAAAGTGGATCATAAGTTCATCCTACAACTACAACTATGGTGTCAACCTACCACCACATTAAAAGAGGGTGTCATCTACACACCGCAGAGATCACATGAGTGATTAGTATATACCACCTCATGATAGTTACAACCCATGAGAATTATTTAAGCCATAGCTACACCAAAATGTACATCATCATCATCATCATCAAATCATGAACATATCATCAGCATCAACTCCATGCATTCATCCCCACCTCATGGCCCCAAGGGCACAACTACAAATTGTAGTAGTACTTGGCCAGGTAGGTCTTGAGCTAGACGACCCGGTGTGGCGGTACCATGCCAACAAAGCTGGTATCCTAGGCCTTGTGGTCCACGAGGTAGCTGAGCACCGACATCAGAGACTCCTTGTTGAAGCCAACAATGTCCGTGAGGTTAGGGTTCATGTTTGTGGTCTTGTTGTCCTGGATGGCCTCTGCGACATCCCTCACAACGAAGGTGATATTGGTGAAGGCCTGATACGTCTCAAACGTATCTATAATTTCTTATGTTCCATGCTACTTTTATGATGATACTCACATGTTTTATACACACTTTATGTCATTATTATGCATTTTTCGGCACTAACCTATTGACGAGATGCCGAAGAGCCAGTTGCTGTTTTCTGCTGTTTTTGGTTTCAGAAATCCTACAAAGGAAAATATTCTCGGAATTGGACGAAATCAACGCCCAGGGTCTTATTTTTCCACGAAGCTTCCAGAAGACCGAAGGGGATACGAAGTGGGGCCACGAGGTGGCTGATACGTCTCCGACGTATCGATAATTTCTTATGTTCCATGCCACATTATTGATGATATCTACATGTTTTATGCACACTTTATGTCATATTCGTGCATTTTCTGGAACTAACCTATTAACAAGATGCCGAAGTGCCAGTTGCTGTTTTCTGCTGTTTTTGGTTTCAAAAATCCTAGTAACGAAGTATTCTCGGAATTGGACGAAATCAACGCCCAGGGTCCTATTTTGCCACGAAGCTTCCAGAAGACCGAAGAGGAGACGAAGTGGGGCCACGAGGTGGCCAGACTATAGGGCGGCGCGGCCCAAGCCCTGGCCGCGCCGACGTATAGTGTGGGCCCCTCGTGCCGCCTCTTGACCTGCCCTTCCGCCTACAAATAGCCTCCGTCGCGAAACCCCCAGTACCGAGAGCCACGATACGGAAAACCTTACTGAGACGCCGCCGCCGCCAATCCCATCTCGGGGGATTCTGGAGATCTCCTCCGGCACCCTGCCGGAGAGGGGATTCATCTCTCGGAGGACTCTACGCCGCCATGGTCGCCTCCGGAGTGATGAGTGAGTAGTTCACCCCTGGACTATGGGTCCATAGCAGTAGCTAGATGGTTGTCTTCTCCTCATTGTGCTTCATTGTTGGATCTTGTGAGCTGCTTAACATGATCAAGATCATCTATCTGTAATACTATATGTTGTGTTTGTCGGGATCCGATGGATAGAGAATACTATGTTATGTTAATTATCAAGTTATTATCTATGTGTTGTTTATGATCTTGCATGCTCTCTGTTACTAGTAGATGCTCTGGCCAAGTAGATGCTTGTAACTCCAAGAGGGAGTATTTATGCTCGATAGTGGGTTCATGTCTCCGTGAATCTGGGGAAGTGACAGAAATCTCTAAGATTATGAATGTGCTGTTGCCACTAGGGATAAAACATTGATGCTATGTCTAAGGATGTAGTTATTGATTACATTACGCGCCATACTTAATGCAATTGTCTGTTGTTTTGCAACTTAATACTGGAAGGGGTTCGGATGATAACCTGAAGGTGGACTTTTTAGGCATAGATGCATGCTGGATAGCGGTCTATGTACTTTGTCGTAATGCCCAATTAAATCTCACTATATTTATCATGACATGTATGTGCATTGTTATGCCCTCTCTATTTGTCAATTGCCCGACTGTAATTTGTTCACCCAACATGCTTTTATCTTATGGGAGAGACACCTCTAGTGAACTGTGGACCCCGGTCCTATTCTTTACATCGCATACAATCTACTGCAATCTTTTATCGTTTTCTGCAAACAATCATCTTCCACACAATACGGTTAATCCTTTGTTACAGCAAGCCGGTGAGATTGACAACCTCACTGTTTCGTTGGGGCAAAGTACTTTGGTTGTGTTGTGCAGGTTCCACGTTGGCGCCGGAATCCCTGGTGTTGCGCCGCACTACATCCCGCCGCCATCAACCTTCAACGTGCTTCTTGGCTCCTCCTGGTTCGATAAACCTTGGTTTCTTTCTGAGGGAAAACTTGCTGCTGTGCGCATCATACCTTCCTCTTGGGGTTCCCAACGAACGTGTGAGTTACACGCCATCAAGCTCTTTTTCTGGCGCCGTTGCTGGGGAGATCAAGACACGCTGCAAGGGGAGTCTCCACTTCTCAATCTCTTTACTTTGTTTTTGTCTTGCTTAGTTTTATTTACTACTTTGTTTGCTGCACTAAATCAAAATACAAAAAAATTAGTTGCTAGTTTTACTTTATTTACCGTCTTGCACTCTATATCAAAAACACAAAAATATTAGTTACTTGCATTTACTTTATCTAGTTCGCTTTATTTACTGTTGCTAAAATGAATACTCCTGAAAATACTAAGTTGTGTGACTTCACAACCACAAATAATAATGATTTCCTATGCACACCTATTGCTCCACCTGCTACTACAGCAGAATTCTTTGAAATTAAACTCGCTTTCTTGAATCTTGTTATGAGAGAGCAATTTTCTGGTGTTAGTTCTGATGATGCTGCTGCCCATCTTAATAATTTTGTTGAATTGTGTGAAATGCAAAAGTATAAGGATGTAGATGGTGACATTATAAAATTAAAATTGTTCCCTTTCTCATTAAGAGGAAGAGCTAAAGATTGGTTGCTATCTCTGCCTAAGAATAGTATTGATTCCTGGACTAAATGCAAGGATGCTTTTATTGGTAGATATTATCCCCCTGCTAAAATTATATCTTTGAGGAGTAGCATAATGAATTTTAAACAATTGGATACTGAGCATGTTGCACAAGCATGGGAAAGAATGAAATCTCTGGTTAAAAATTGCCCAACCCATGGACTGACTACTTGGATGATCATCCAAACCTTCTATGTAGGACTAAATTTTTCTTCGCGGAACCTATTGGATTCAGCTGCTGGAGGTACCTTTATGTCCATCACTCTTGGTGAAGCAACAAAGCTTCTTGATAATATGATGATCAATTACTCTGAATGGCACACGGAAAGAGCTCCACAAGGTAAGAAGGTAAATTCTGTTGAAGAAACCTCTTCCTTGAGTGATAAGATTGATGCTATTATGTCTATGCTTGTGAATGATAGGACTAATGTTGATCCTAATAATGTTCCATTAGCTTCATTGGTTGCCCAAGAAGAACATGTTGATGTAAACTTCATTAAAAATAATAATTTCAACAACAATGCTTATCGGAACAATTCTAGTAATAACTATAGGCCATATCCTTATAATAATAGTAATGGTTATGGTAATTCTTATGGGAATTCTTACAACAATGATAGGAGTGTACCCCCTGGTCTTGAAGCCATGCTTAAAGAATTTATTAGTACACAAACTGCTTTTAACAAATCTGTTGAGGAAAAGCTTGATAAAATTGATATTCTTGCTTCTAGAGTTGATAGACTTGCCTCTGATGTTGATCTTTTGAAATCGAAAGTTATGCCTAATAGGGATATTGAAAATAAAATTGTTACTACAGCAAATGCCATCCAAGTTAGAATTAATGAGAATATAAGATTAATGGCTGAATTGCGTGCTAGGTGGGATAGAGAAGAAAATGAAAAACTAGCTAAAGAGAAAAATGTAGCTAAAGTTTGGACTATTACCACCACAAGTAATGTTGATTCTCCACATGTTGCTGCACCTCCTACTATCAATGGTAAAATAATTGGTGTTGGTAATGTTTCTACTCCTAGTGCAAAGCGTACAAAACTGCCTGAAATTGCTAAAACTGCTGAAATTGCTTGTGATAAAACTGCTGAAATTTTTTCCAACCTTGGGGACAATGATCCCATTGCTGTAGCTCATAATGATTTAGATTTTGATGATTGCCACATCTCTGAAGTTATAAAGTTCTTACAAAAACTTGCTAAGAGTCCCAATGCTAGCGCTGTAAACTTGGCTTTCACAAAACATATTACAAATGCTCTCATAAAAGCTAGAGAAGAGAAACTAAAACTTGAAACTTCTATTCCTAGAAAGCTAGAGGATGGTTGGGAACCCATCATTAAAATGAGGGTCAATGATTTTGATTGTAATGCTTTATGTGATCTTGGTGCAATTATTTCTGTTATGCCTAAGAAAGTCTATGATATGCTTGACTTGCCACCATTGAAAAATTGTTATTTGGATGTTAATCTCGCTGATAATGCTAAAAAGAAACCTTTGGGGAGAATTGATAATGTTCATATTATGGTTAACAATAACCTTGTCCCCGTTGATTTTGTTGTCTTGGATATTGAATGCAATGCATCTTGCCCCATTATATTGGGAAGACCTTTTCTTCGAACCGTTGGTGCTACTATTGATATGAAGGAAGGTAATATTAAATATCAATTTCCTCTCAAGAAAGGTATGGAACACTTCCCTAGAAAGAGAATGAAGTTACCTTATGATTCTATTATTAGAACAAATTATGATGTTGATGCTTCGTCTCTTGATAATACTTGATACACACTTTCTGCGCCTAGCTGAAAGACGTTAAAGAAAAGCGCTTATGGGAGACAACCCATGGTTTTTACTACAGTACTTTGTTTTTATTTTGTGTCTTGGAAGTTGTTTACTACTGTAGCAACATCTCCTTATCTTAGTTTTGTGTTTTGTTGTGCCAAGTAAAGTCTTTGATAGTAAAGTTCATACTAGATTTGGATTACTACGCAGTTTCAGATTTCTTTGCTGTCACGAATTTCGACCTGCCTCTCTGTAGGTAGCTCAGAAAAATATGCCAATTTACGTGCGTGATCCTCAGATATGTACGCAACTTTCATTCATTTTGGGCATTTTCATTTGAGCAAGTCTGGTGCCATTTTAAAATTCGTCTTTACGAACTGTTCTGTTTTGACAGATTCTGCCTTTTATTTCGCATTGCCTCTTTTGCTATGTTGGATGAATTTTTTTGATCCATTAATGTCCAGTAGCTTTATGCAATGTCCAGAAGTGTTAAGAATGATTGTGTCACCTCTGAACATGTTAATTTTTATTGTGCACTAACCCTCTAATGAGTTGTTTCGAGTTTGGTGTGGAGGAAGTTTTCAAGGATCAAGAGAGGAGTATGATGCAATATGATCAAGGAGAGTGAAAGCTCTAAGCTTGGGGATGCCCCGGTGGTTCACCCCTGCATATTCTAAGAAGACTCAAGCGTCTAAGCTTGGGGATGCCCAAGGCATCCCCTTCTTCATCGACAACATTATCAGGTTCCTCCCCTGAAACTATATTTTTATTCCGTCACATCTTATGTGCTTTGCTTGGAGCGTCGGTTTGTTTTTGTTTTTGTTTTGTTTGAATAAGATGGATCCTAGCATTCACTTTATGGGAGAGAGACACGCTCCGCTGTTGCACATGGACAAGTATGTCCTTAGGCTTTACTCATAATATTCATGGCGAAGTTTCTTCTTCGTTAAATTGTTATATGGTTGGAATTGGAAAATGCTACATGTAGTAATTCTATAATGTCTTGAATAATTTGATACTTGGCAATTGTTGTGCTCATGTTTAAGCTCTTGCATCATATGCTTTGCACCCATTAATGAAGAAACACCTAGAGCTTGCTAATTTGGTTTGCATATTTGGTTTCTCTAAAGTCTAGATAATATCTAGTATTGAGTTTTGAACAACAAGGAAGATGGTGTAGAGTCTTATAATGTTTACAATATGTCTTTTATGTGAGTTTTGCTGCACCGTTCATCCTTGTGTTTGTTTCAAATAACCTTGCTAGCCTAAACCTTGTATCGAGAGGGAATACTTCTCATGCATCCAAAATCCTTGAGCCAACCACTATGCCATTTGTGTCCACCATACCTACCTACTACATGGTATTTCTCCGCCATTCCAAAGTAAATTGCTTGAGTGCTACCTTTAAAATTCCATCATTCACCTTTACAATATATAGCTCATGGGACAAATAGCTTAAAAACTATTGTGGTATTCAATATGTACTTATGCACTTTATCTCTTATTAAGTTGCTTGTTGTGCGATAACCATGTTTCTGGGGGACGCCATCAACTATTCTTTGTTGAATATCATGTGAGTTGCTATGCATGTTCGTCTTGTCTGAAGTAAGGGAGATCTACCACCTTATGGTTAAGCATGCATATTGTTAGAGAAGAACATTGGGCCGCTAACTAAAGCCATGATTCATGGTGGAAGTTTCAGTTTTGGACATATATCCTCAATCTCATATGAGAATAATAATTGTTGCCACATGCTTATGCATTAAAGAGGAGTCCATTATCTGTTGTCCATGTTGTCCCGGTATGGATGTCTAAGTTGAGAATAATCAAAAGCGAGAAATCCAAAATGCGAGCTTTCTCCTTAGACCTTTGTACAGGCGGCATGGAGGTACCCCATTGTGACACTTGGTTAAAACATGTGTATTGCGATGATCCGGTAGTCCAAGCTAATTAGGACAAGGTGCAGGCACTATTAGTATACTATGCATGAGGCTTGCAACTTGTAAGATATAATTTACATAACTCATATACTTTATTACTACCGTTGACAAAATTGTTTCATGTTTTCAAAATAAAAGCTCTAGCACAAATATAGCAATCGATGCTTTCCTCTTTGAAGGACCATTCTTTTTACTTTTATGTTGAGTCAGTTCACCTATTTCTCTCCACCTCAAGAAGCAAACACTTGTGTGAACTGTGCATTGATTCCTACATACTTGCATATTGCACTTATTATATTACTCTATGTTGATAATATCCATGAGATATACATGTTATAAGTTGAAAGCAACCGCTGAAACTTAATCTTCCTTTGTGTTGCTTCAATACCTTTACTTTGATTTATTGCTTTATGAGTTAACTCTTATGCAAGACTTATTGATGCTTGTCTTGAAGTACTATTCATGAAAAGTCTTTGCTTTATGATTCACTTGTTTACTCATGTCATTACCATTGTTTTGATAGCTGCATTCATTACATATGTTTACAAATAGTATGATCAAGGTTATGATGGCATGTCACTCCAGAAATTATCTTTGTTATCGTTTTACCTGCTCGGGACGAGCAGAACTAAGCTTGGGGATGCTGATACGTCTCCGACGTATCGATAATTTCTTATGTTCCATGCCACATTATTGATGATATCTACATGTTTTATGCACACTTTATGTCATATTCATGCATTTTCTGGAACTAACCTATTAACAAGATGCCGAAGTGCCAGTTGCTGTTTTCTGCTGTTTTTGGTTTCAGAAATCCTAGTAACGAAATATTCTCGGAATTGGACGAAATCAACGCCCAGGGTCCTATTTTGCCACGAAGCTTCCAGAAGACCGAAGAGGAGACGAAGTGGGGCCACGAGGTGGCCAGACTATAGGGCGGCGCGGCCCAAGCCCTGGCCGCGCCGACGTATAGTGTGGGCCCCTCGTGCCGCCTCTTGACCTGCCCTTCCGCCTACAAATAGCCTCCGTCGCGAAACCCCCAGTACCGAGAGCCACGATACGGAAAACCTTACTGAGACGCCGCCGCCGCCAATCCCATCTCAGGGGATTCTGGAGATCTCCTCCGGCACCCTGCCGGAGAGGGGATTCATCTCTCGGAGGACTCTACGCCGCCATGGTCGCCTCCGGAGTGATGAGTGAGTAGTTCACCCCTGGACTATGGGTCCATAGCAGTAGCTAGATGGTTGTCTTCTCCTCATTGTGCTTCATTGTTGGATCTTGTGAGCTGCTTAACATGATCAAGATCATCTATCTGTAATACTATATGTTGTGTTTGTCGGGATCCGATGGATAGAGAATACTATGTTATGTTAATTATCAAGTTATTACCTATGTGTTGTTTATGATCTTGCATGCTCTCCGTTACTAGTAGATGCTCTGGCCAAGTAGATGCTTGTAACTCCAAGAGGGAGTATTTATGCTCGATAGTGGGTTCATGTCTCCGTGAATCTGGGGAAGTGACAGAAATCTCTAAGATTATGGATGTGCTGTTGCCACTAGGGATAAAACATTGATGCTATGTCTAAGTATGTAGTTATTGATTACATTACGCGCCATACTTAATGCAATTGTCTGTTGTTTTGCAACTTAATACTGGAAGGGGTTCGGATGATAACCTGAAGGTGGACTTTTTAGGCATAGATGCATGCTGGATAGCGGTCTATGTACTTTGTCGTAATGCCCAATTAAATCTCACTATATTTATCATGACATGTATGTGCATTGTTATGCCCTCTCTATTTGTCAATTGCCCGACTGTAATTTGTTCACCCAACATGCTTTTATCTTATGGGAGAGACACCTCTAGTGAACTGTGGACCCCGGTCCTATTCTTTACATCGCATACAATCTCTTGCAATCTGTTTTTCTTGTTTTCTGCAAACAATCATCTTCCACACAATACGGTTAATCCTTTGTTACAGCAAGCCGGTGAGATTGAAAACCTCACTGTTTCGTTCGGGCAAAGTACTTTGGTTGTGTTGTGCAGGTTCCACGTTGGCGCCGGAATCCCTGGTGTTGCGCCGCACTACATCCCGCCGCCATCAACCTTCAACGTGCTTCTTGGCTCCTCCTGGTTCGATAAACCTTGGTTTCTTTCTGAGGGAAAACTTGCTGCTGTGCGCATCATACCTTCCTCTTGGGGTTCCCAACGAACGTGTGAGTTACACGCCATCAGTGGCCAGACCATAGGCCGGCGCGGCCAGGGAGGGGCCCGCGCCGCCCTATGGTGTGGGCCCCTCGTTAGCCCTCCGACTCTGCCCTTCCGCCTATTTATAGCCTTCGTCGCGAAAACCCCTGTACCGAGAGCCACGATACGGAAAACCTTCCAGAGACGCCACCGCCGCCAATCCCATCTCGGGGGATTCAGGAGATCGCCTCCGGCACCCTGTCGGAGAGGGGAATCATCTCCCGGAGGACTCTTCATCACCATGATCGCCTCTGGATTGATGTGTGAGTAGTTCACCCCTGGACTATGGGTCCATAGCAGTAGCTAGATGGTTGTCTTCTCCTCATTGTGCTATCATGTTAGATCTTGTGAGCTGCCTATCATGATCAAGATCATCTATTTGTAATGCTACATGTTGTGTTTGTTGGGATCCGATGAATATGGAATACTATGTCAAGTTGATTATCAATCATATATGTGTTGTTTATGTTCTTGCATGCTCTCCGTTGCTAGTAGAGGCTCTGGCCAAGTTGATACTTGTAACTCCAAGAGGGAGTATTTATGCTCGATAGTGGGTTCATGCCTCCATTGAATCTGGGACAGTGACAGAAAGTTCTAAGGTTGTGGATGTGATGTTGCCACTAGGGATAAAACATCAATGCTTTGTCTAAGGATATTTGTGTTGATTACATTACGCACCATACTTGATGCAATTGTCTGTTGTTTGCAACTTAATACTGGAAGGGGTGCGGATGCTAACCCGAAGGTGGACTTTTTAGGCATAGATGCATGCTGGATAGCGGTCTATGTACTTTGTCGTAATGCCCTGATTAAATCTCATAGTAGTCATCGTGATATGTATGTGCATTGTTATGCCCTCTCTATTTGTCAATTGCCCAACTGTAATTTGTTCACCCAACATGCTATTTATCTTATGGGAGAGACACCATTAGTGAACTGTGGACCCCGGTCCATTCTTTTACATCTGAAATACAATCTACTGAAATACTTGTTCTTTACTGTTCTTCGCAAACAAACATCATCTTCCACACTATACATTTAATCATTTGTTTACAACAAGCCGGTGAGATTGACAACCTCACTGTTAAGTTGGGGCAAAGTATTTTGATTGTGTTGTGCAGGTTCCACGTTGGCGCCGGAATCCCTGGTGTTGCGCCGCACTACACTCCGTCACCAACAACCTTCACGTGTTCATTGACTCCTACTGGTTCGATAACCTTGGTTTCTTGCTGAGGGAAAACTTGCTGCTGTACGCATCACACCTTCTTCTTGGGGTTCCCAACAGACGTGTGTCAACTACACGCCAGCAAGATATTTTCTGGCGCCGTTGCCGGGGATCGAAAGAAAAGTTACACCACAGAGAATTGCCTCCCACGGCAACAAGATATTTTCTGGCGCCGTTGCCGGGGAGATCAAGACACGCTGCAAGGGGAGTCTCTCACTTCCAATCTCTTTACTTTGTTTTTGTCTTGCTTTACTTTATTTTATTTTCTGCTTTGTTTGTTCTTTATATCAAAAACACAAAAAAAATAGTTACTAGCTTTACTTTATTTACTGTCTTGTTTGCGTTCTCTATATTAAAAACACAAAAAATTAGTTACTTGCATTACTTTATTTAGTTTGCTTTATTTACTACTGCTAAAATGGGTACTCCTGAGAATACTAAGTTGTGTGACTTCACTAGCACAAATAATAATGATTTCCTATGCACACCTATTGCTCCACCTGCTACTACAGCAGAATTTTTTGAAATTAAACCTGTTTTACTAAATCTTGTTATGAGAGAGCAATTTTCTGGTGTTAGTTCTGATGATGCTGCTGCCCATCTTAATAATTTTTTTGAACTTTGTGAAATGCAAAAGTATAAGGATGTAGATGGTGACATTATAAAATTGAAATTGTTTCCTTTCTCATTAAGAGGAAGAGCTAAAGATTGGTTGCTATCTTTGCCTAAGAATAGTATTGATTCATGGACTAAATGTAAGGATGCTTTCATTGGTAGATATTATCCTCCAGCTAAAATTATATATTTGAGAAGTAGCATAATGAATTTTAAGCAATTGGATAATGAACATGTTGCTCAAGCATGGGAAAGAATGAAATCTTTGGTAAAGAATTGCCCTACCCATGGACTAACTACTTGGATGATCATCCAAACCTTCTATGTAGGATTAAATTTTTCTTCGCGGAACCTATTGGATTCAGCTGCTGGAGGTACCTTTATGTCCATCACTTTGGGGGCGGCAACAAAGCTCCTTGATAATATGACGATCAACTACTCTGAATGGCACACTGAAAGGGCTCCACAAGGTAAGAAGGTAAATTCTGTTGAAGAAACCTCCTCCTTGAGTGATAAGATTGATGTGATTATGTCTATGCTTGTGAATGGTAGATCTAATGTTGATCCTAATAATGTTCCTTTAGCTTCATTGGTTGCCCAAGAAGAACATGTTGATGTGAACTTCATTAAAAGTAATAATTTCAACAACAATGCTTATAAGAATAATTCTGGTAATAATGGTAATGGTTATGGTAATTCTTACAACAATAATAGGAGTGTACCCTCTGGTCTTGAAGCCATGCTTAAAGAATTTATTAGTACAAACTGCTTTTAACAAATCTGTTGAGGAAAAGCTTGGTAAAATTGATATTCTTACTTCTAAGGTTGATAGTCTTGCTGCTGATGTTGATCTTTTAAAATTGAAAGTTATGCCTAATGAAGATAAAGATATTAAGTCATTTGCTACAGCTAACGCCATACAAGTTCGAATTAATGAAAATATTAGATTGATGGCTGAATTGCATGCTAGGTGGGAAAGAGAAGAAAACGAAAAGCTTGCTAAAGAGAATAATGTAGCTAAAGTTTGGACTATTACCACCACTAGTAATGTTGATGCTTCACATGTTGCTAAACCTCCTACTATCAATGGTAAAATAATTGGTGTTGGCAATGTTTCTACTCCTAGTGCAAAGCGTGCAAAACTGCCTGAAACTGCTGAAATTGCTGAAACTGCTTGTGATAAAACTGCTGAAATTTTTCAAAATATAGGGGACAATGATCCCATTGCTGTAGATCATAATGGTTTAGATTTTGATGATTGTCACATCTCTGAAGTTATAAAGTTCTTACAAAAACTTGCTAGAAGTCCTACTGCTAGTGCTATAAATTTGGCCTTCACAAAACATATTACAAATGCTCTCATAAAAGCTAGAGAAGATAAACTAAAACTTGAAACTTCTATTCCTAGGAAGTTAGAAGATGGTTGGGAGCCCATCATTAAGATGAAGGTCAATGATTTTGATTGTAATGCTTTATGTGATCTTGGTGCAAGTATTTCTGTTATGCCTAAGAAAATCTATGATATGCTTGACTTGCCACCATTGAAAAATTATTATTTGGATGTTAATCTTGCTGATAATGCTATAAAGAAACCTTTGGGGAGGATTGATAATGTTCACATTACGGTTAACAATAACCTTGTCCCCGTTGATTTTGTTGTCTTGGATATTGAATGCAATGCATCTTGTCCCATTATATTGGGAAGACCTTTTCTTCAAACTGTTGGTGCTACTATTGATATGAAGGAAGGTAATATTAAGTATCAATTTCCTCTCAATAAAGGTATGGAACACTTCCCTAGAAAGAGAATGAAGTTACCTTATGATTCTATTATTAGAACAAATTATGATGTTGATGCTTCATCTCTTGATGTTACTTGATTCACACTTTCTGCGCCTAGCTGAAAGGCGTTAAAGAAAAGCGCTTATAGGAGACAACCCATTATTTTACTTCTGCACTTTTGTTTTATATTTGAGACTTGGAAGTTGTTACTACTGTAGCAACCTCTGCTTATCTTTATTTTATTGCATTGTTGTGCCAAGTAAAGTCTTTGATAGTAGGGTTGATACTAGATTTGGATTACTGCGCAGAAACAGATTTCTTACTGTCACGAAATTGAGCAGCCCTGTCTGTAGGTAACTCAGAAAATTCTGCCAATTTACGTGCGTGATCCTCAGATATGTACGCAACTTTCATTCAATTTGAGCTTTTTCATCTGAGCAAGTTAAGTGCCCCAGAAAAATTCGTCTTTACGGACTGTTCTGTTTTGACAAATTCTGCCTTTTATTTCGCATTGCCTGTTTTGCTATGTTTGATGGATTTCTTTGTTCCATTAACTTTCAGTAGCTTTGTGCAATGTCCAGAAGTGTTAAGAATGATTATGTCACCTCTGAATATATGAATTTTCAATTATGCACTAACCCTCTAATGAGTTTGTTTTGAGTTTGGTGTGGAGGAAGTTTTCAAGGGTCAAGAGAGGAGGATGATACAATATGATCAAGAAGAGTGAAAAATCTAAGCTTGGGGATGCCCCCGTGGTTCATCCCTGCATATTTCAAGAAGACTCAAGCATCTAAGCTTGGGGATACCCAAAGCATCCCCTTCTACATCGACAACTTATCAGGTCACCTCTAGTGAAACTATATTTTTATTCAATCACATCTTATGTGCTTTACTTGGAGCGTCTGTTTGCTTTTATTTTTGTTTTTGTTTGAATAAAATCGGACCCTAGCATTATTTGTGTGGGAGAGAGACACGCTCCGCTGTTGCATATGAACACATGTGTTCTTAGTTCTACTCTTAATGTTCATGGCGAAGGTTAAAACTGCTTTGTTCATCGTTATATGGTTGGAAACAGAAAATGCTTCATGTGGTAATTGGTATAATGTCTTGAATAATTTGATACTTGGCAATTGTTGTGCTCATATAGATCATGTTTAAGCTCTTGCATCATGTACTTTGCACCTATTAATGAAGAACTACATAGAGCTTGTTAAAATTTGGTTTGCATGATTGGTCTCTGAGTCTAGATATTTTCTGGTTAAGGTGTTTGAACAATAAGGAAGACAGTGTAGAGTCTTATAATGCTTACAATATGTTCTTATGTAAGTTTTGCTGTACCGGTTTATACTTGAGTTTGCTTCAAACAACCTTGCTAGCCTAAGCCTTGTATTGAGAGGGATTACTTCTCGTGCATCCAAATCCTTGAGCCAAAATCTATGCCATTTGTGTCCACAATACCTACCTACTACATGGTATTTCTCTGCCATTCCAAAGTACATTACTTGAGTGCTACCTTTAAAATTTCATTCCTTGTCTTTGCAATACAAAGCTCATGGGAAAATTGTTGGAGATATGCCCAAGAGGCAATAATAAAAGTGGTTATTATATATCTTTATGTTTATGATAAATGTTTATATACCATGCTATAATTGTATTAACCGAAACATTGATACATGTGTGTTATGTAAACAACAATGAGTCCCTAGTAAAGCCTCTTAACTAGCTTGTTGATTAATAGATGATTAGTTTCATAATCATGAACATTGGATGTTATTAATAACAAGGTTATATCATTATGTGAATGATGTAATGGACACACCCAATTAAGCATAGCATAAGATCACATCATTAAGTTATTTGCTATAAGCTTTCGATACATAGTTACCTAGTCCTTATGACCATGAGATCATGTAAATCACTTATGCTGGAAAGGTACTTTGATTACATCAAACGCCACTGCGTAAATGGGTGGTTATAAAGGTGGGATTAAGTATCCGGAAAGTATGAGTTGAGGCATATGGATCAACAGTGGGATTTGTCCATCCCGATGACGGATAGATATACTCTGGGCCCTCTCGGTGGAATGTCGTCTAAATAGCTTGCAAGCATATGAATGGTTCATAAGAGACCACATACCACGGTACGAGTAAAGAGTACTTGTCAGGAGACTAGGTTGAACAAGGTATAGAGATACCGATGATCAAACCTCGGACAAGTAAAATATCGCGTGACAAAGGGAATTGGTATCGTATGTGAATGGTTCATTCGATCACTAAGTCATCGTTGAATATGTGGGAGCCATTATGGGTCTCCAGATCCCGCTATTGGTTATTGGTCGGAGAGAGATCTCGACCATGTCTACATAGTTCGCGAACCGTAGGGTGACACACTTAAGGTTTGATGTCGTTTAAGTAGATATGGAATAAGGAATGGAGTTCGAAGTTTTGTTCGGAGTCTCAGATGGGATCCAGGACATCACGAGGAGGTCCGGAAAGGTCCGGAGAATAAGATTCATATATAGGAAGTCATATTCCAAGTTTGGAAATGATCCGGTGCATTTATGGCAGGTTCTAGAAGGTTCTAGAAAAGTCCGGAAGAAATCACCATGGAAAGTGGAGTCCCGAAGGGACTCCACCTTGCATGGCCAGCCAAACCCTAAGGGGTGGAGTCCCAGGTGGACTCCACCATAGGTGGCCGGCCACCCCACCTAAGGGAAAGGTGGGAGTCCCACCTTGGGTAGGTCTCCCCCCCCTTGAGTAGGTTTCCCACCTATGGGAGGTTTTGTTGTTGGGGTCTTATTCGAAGACTTGGACTACAACTCTTGGGGATTTCCACCTATATAATGAGGAGGAGAGGGAGGGGGGCAGCCACTCTTGGCCGCACCACCTAGGGCTGCCCATGGCCGGCGCCCTAGCCACCCCCTCTCCCCAAACCCTAGCCTCTCCTCCTCCACCACTTCTCCCGCATACGCTTAGGCGAAGCCCTGCCGGAGTTCTCCATCGACACCGCCACCACGCCGTCGTGCTGTCGGGATTCCGAGGAGGATCTACTACTTCCGCTGCCCGCTGGAACGGGGAGAAGGACGTCGTCTTCATCAACACCGAACGTGTGACCGAGTACGGAGGTGCTGCCCGATTGTGGCACCGTCAAGATCTTCTACGCGCTTTTGAAAGCGGCAAGTGATCGTCTACCGCAGCAACGAGAGCCTCCTCTCATAGGCTTTGGAACTCTTCAAGGGTTAGTCTCGTTCATCCCCTCGTTGCTACCATCTTCTAGATTGCATCTTGGCTTGGATTGCGTTCTTGCGGTAGGAAATTTTTTGTTTTCTATGCTACGAATCCCTACAGTGGTATCAAAGCCGTGTCTATGCATAGATGGTTGCACGAGTAGAACACAATTGTTTTGTGGGCGTTGATGCTTATGTTGTCTTTAGTTCGAGTACTTTGCATCTTTGTGGCATGGTGGGATGAAGCGGCTCGGGCTAACTTTACATGACCGCGTTCATGAGACTTGCTCCACGTTCGACATGCAACTTGTATTGCATAAGTGGCTTTGCGGGTGTCTGTCTCTCCCACCATAGTGAAGATTCAATTTACTCTTTCTATTGACAACACTAGTATCACCGTTGTGGTTCATGTTCGTAGGTAGATTAGATCTTACTCGAAAACCCTAAACCACGTAAAATATGCAAACCAAATTAGAGGCGTCTAACTTGTTTTTGCAGGGTTTGGTGATGTGATATGGCCATGATGTGATGATGAATATGTATGAGATGATCATTATTGTATTGTGGCAACCGGTAGGAGCCTTATGGTTGTCTTTAAATTTCATGTTGAGTAGTATTTCAAAGTAGTTGTAATAGTTGCTACATGAGGTGAACAATCATGAAGACGGCGCCATGGACCTTGACGCTACGCCGACAATGATGGAAATCATGCCCGTTGATGATGGAGATCATGTCCGTGCTTTGGAGATGAAGATCGAAGGCGCAAAGACTAAAGGGCCATATCATATCACATATGAATTGCATGTGATGTTAATCCTTTATGCATCTTATTTTGCTTAGATCGCAACGGTAGCATTATAAGATGATCCCTCACATTAATATCAAGATAATAAAGTGTTCTCCCCTCGTATGCACCGTTGCACAGTTCGTCGTTTCGAAGCATCTCGTGATGATCGGATGTGATAGACTCAACGTTCACATACAACGGGTGTAAGCCATGTTGCACACGTGGAATACTTGGGTTTGCTTGACGAGCCTAGCATGTACAGACATGGCCTCGGGACAACGGAAACCGAAAGGTTGAACACGAGTCATATGGATGATATGATCAACATGTTGATGTTCACCATTGAAGCTACATCATCTCACGTGATGATCGGTTTTGGTGTAGTGGATGTGGATCGTGTACCACTTAACAACTATGAGGGATGTTGTATTAAGTGGGAGTTCATTAGTAATTAGATTAAAACATGAACTAATTATCATAAACATAGTCTAAGTAGTATTTTGAATTAATTTGTAGTATTGGCATCCGTTTTCTACCAAGCGCTAGTCTTGTAATTGAGATAGAAATACTGTTAAAATCTGACAAGAAACTTTACGGACTGGTACCGTATTGTTAAAGAATCAAGAAATGATTAAGTCCTATTGCAAACTTTTAGTAAACCTCACATTGTTGATTCAAAGAGCTATGGTTTCAATTAGTACCTAAAGTTATCTTATCTCCGTGAAACTTGAAGTTCAAATCTGTTTGAAAAGTAAGGAGCTGAAAATTTTGTTTTCAGAAATAATCAAGGTATGAGATATATGTGATATCTAAGACCTTATTGCAAGATGATAGAATATAATTTGGTGAGACTACATAAACTCATAAGTTTTATGGGAATGTAGGAAGGTTGAAGACGCAAGGCGTCCCAATCCTCCAACTATTGGGGCACTAACGATATTCGCATATCCATGAAGTGATCGTCCTTAGTATGCACCGTTGCTAAGACTCGTCGTTTCGTAGCATCACGTGATGATCGGGTGTTATAGATTCTACGTGTGCATACAACGGGTGCAAGCCAGATTTGCACATGCGAATACTGAGGTTAAACTTTACGAGCCTAGCATGTACAGACATGGTCTCGGAAAAGTCGTCATGATATGATGGATAAAATTATGAGTGAAATTGTTCATCATATTACAAAGTTACTAATAGTGAAATCTGAAACACTTGTCATATGATGATCAACTTCAAAGTAAGAACCTCAAGGTTATTGGTATTTGACCAACAAACCTAGAAGTTATTGAAGGTGAAGTATTTTCTGAATAATGAGGAAAGCTAAAAGAGAAACTACAAAAGATATTTTGGCAGAAAGAAAAGAGAAGACTAGAAAGTCTAGCTCAGGTGTATATACATGATATACATGTTATGGTTGTATTCCTAGTTTGGTCACACAATGAAATTCTTGGGTATTAGTACCATATTGGTTGGTATGAAATGTCATACAAAACAACGCAATACAAGAATACAATGGCCTAAGTGACTGACAAGGAATATGATAGGAATGCACTTCTGGAACAAAAATAAAGTGTTATTATGTTCGTCGTTGGCATCCTATCTAGCCCTTAGAATTTATAATAAAGAACTTAATAATTGTTATTTTGCTCTGGTCAAATGAAAACAATGAGTTGTTCAAATTATGACATTACTCCATGTACGATGGATAAGTTATTATAAATCTTAATGGTGAAACACACATACATAATACTGACGCTAAAATGCCATAAGGCAAATGATTTGAATTCCACTTATTTGTGGAACCGCAATTTAGGTCATATTAGAAAGGAACGCATGAAGGAACTCCATGCAAATGGATTTTTGGAGTCATTCAATTTTTGAATCGTTTGGCGCTTGCAAATTTTTTCTAAAGAGAATGACTGAAATACCGTTCATAGGCCAAGAGTTGAACGGGCAACTAACTTAGTGGAAAAATACATGATGATGTATGTGGTTCACTGGGCATAGGTTGTGCGGGAGATTCTTCTACTTCATGAAAACTTCCAACAATGAATTGAGTATATATATGTGGATATATTCGATAAGGAAGAAGTTTGAAACATTTGAATGAATTCAAATAAATTTCAGCATGAGGTGGAAATCATCGTAATAGAAAAGTCAAATATCTATGATTGGATCATAGTGGAAATATTTGAATTACGAGTTTTAGCGAACATCTAAGAGAGTTATGAAATTGTTCTACAACTCACGTTTCTTGGAGTATCATAGTGATGATGGAGTATCCGAGAGATGTGTCCAAACCTTGTTGGGTCAATGATGAGATAAAATATTGATGCTATTATATTTTTGTGGATTATGCTTTAGTGACTACCGCTTTTACACTAAATAGAGCATCATCATGATCCGTTGAAATAACACCATACGAGTTATGGCATGGGTATGAACCCTAATAGTCCTTTCTTAAATTTTGGAATGCATAGCATAAAGTAAATAAGTTTACAACCAAAATCGGATGAATGTCTTTGTTGGTTATCCCACAAAATTGATTGGGAATTCTTTCCACTATGGAGACAAAGACAAAAGTGTTTGTCGATGTTTCTTACTTATTTCCAAGAAATTGTTTTTAGCGAAGTATTTGAGTGGGAGGACAATAAAACTTGATAAGGTTTATGAACCTGAGCATAATGATCAGAGTAGCGCAGCATCGGAATTGGTTTCGGAAGCGGCCACGACGATCATGGCTCCCATGTCAACAAAATGTTATAGTCATGGAGATCGAAGTACTTATTGAACCTTGTAGGTATGGTTTACTTTGTGATCAAATAAATGATTTGTGAACAAAGGATTGTTTTTGAACAATGATAAACCAACTACATACAAAGAAGTTATGATGGGCCCTGACTCCGTTAAAATGGCTATACGTCATGAAATCCAAGATAGATGAATACTTTTTGAAAGTAAACGGATTTATAAAATTGATGGACTTGGATGGAATATCCTTGAATAAGCTCGACTTGTCGAAAAGTTGTTTACGACAAAGTTCAAAGAGTTGACTACGATAAGATTAGATCTTCCGTAGCAATGCTTATAGTCTATGTGGATTATTCTAGTAATCGCTACATATTTCTTTCATGAGATATGATAGTAGGATGGCAAAATACATTACTTAACAGAAGTGTGTATTAAAGATGTATACAAGATACAACCAATTGTTTTGCTAGTCCGTGGAATACTAGATAGGTAAACGAACTTCAATTGGATGAAGTGAGTATCACGGAGTTGGAATCTTCACCGGATGAAATAGTCAAAGAGTTTTTGATTTCATCAGAAACGATGAAGAGGCTTGCATTTGCAAGAAATTAAGTAGGAGCGCTGAGACATATTTATAATACTTTATGTAGATACATATAGTTGGTTATAAATGATGTAATTATATACTTGATTATAAAAGGTTTCATTGAGAATTAACTTCAATGAAAGGATATGGACTGAAACATATTTAGTGTCAAGATCTATGAAGATAGATTGAAACACATAATAAGTTTAAGTCAAAGTACATAGAAAGGATATTGAAGTAGTTCAATATAGAAATATTAAGAAAATGTTCTTGTCATGTGAAGTTTTAACAAAACTTGAGTGTATCTGACACTCAATGAGTAAAAACACATGAGTGATTTAGATCACAATTAATATGTACACAATCAGATGTCCTGTGCTCTAAAATGTTAGGAGCGTATATCAGAATGATTCATGTGATAATCATTGGACAAACAGTAAGAATATCCCTGTGTAGTTTAGAAGAACCAAGGATATATAAATAGTTTTGTATGGAGAAATGACAAACAAATCGCTGTAAGGTGTTGCACCGATATTGGTTTTGTCACATATAAAAATAAAATTTCAATCTCAAAATTAGGCTAAGTGTTGTTTAAAAGGTAGCACAATGCTAGATTTAGAAGAGTTCTAAATGTTGTGACGGATTCTACAAACGAAGGCAGAATATGTCGTTGTTTTGACAATGACTGAGGATGTTAAGTCAAGAGGTTCTTTGAGAACTTGGTGTAGTTCCGATAGTGTTAGAACTTTGAAGCTATATTGTGTATGACAATATTAGTGAGATATTTCAGACCGCGAAATTAAGGTTCCACCAGAAGACCAAACATATTTAATGCCGACTCATTTGGAAAATGAGTGATGCGTGAAGACGCAAATGAATTGCAAAAAACATACGTTTCTGAGTGTGTCAGAACCGTTGACTAAAGCTCTCCCTAGGGCAAAGTATGACCAACACCAGAATGCCATGGGTGTTAGGTACATTACAATGTAATCTAGATTATTGACTCTAGTGCAAGTGGGAGACTGTTGGAGATATGCCCAAGAGGCAATAATAAAAGTGGTTATTATATATCTTTATGTTTATGATAAATGTTTATATACCATGCTATAATTGTATTAACCGAAACATTGATACATGTGTGTTATGTAAACAACAATGAGTCCCTAGTAAAGCCTCTTAACTAGCTTGTTGATTAATAGATGATTAGTTTCATAATCATGAACATTGGATGTTATTAATAACAAGGTTATATCATTATGTGAATGATGTAATGGACACACCCAATTAAGCATAGCATAAGATCACGTCATTAAGTTATTTGCTATAAGCTTTCGATACATAGTTACCTAGTCCTTATGACCATGAGATCATGTAAATCACTTATGCTGGAAAGGTACTTTGATTACATCAAACGCCACTGCGTAAATGGGTGGTTATAAAGGTGGGATTAAGTATCCGGAAAGTATGAGTTGAGGCATATGGATCAACAGTGGGATTTGTCCATCCCGATGACGGATAGATATACTCTGGGCCCTCTCGGTGGAATGTCGTCTAAATAGCTTGCAAGCATATGAATGGTTCATAAGAGACCACATACCACGGTACGAGTAAAGAGTACTTGTCAGGAGACTAGGTTGAACAAGGTATAGAGATACCGATGATCAAACCTCGGACAAGTAAAATATCGCGTGACAAAGGGAATTGGTATCGTATGTGAATGGTTCATTCGATCACTAAGTCATCGTTGAATATGTGGGAGCCATTATGGGTCTCCAGATCCCGCTATTGGTTATTGGTCGGAGAGAGATCTCGACCATGTCTACATAGTTCGCGAACCGTAGGGTGACACACTTAAGGTTTGATGTCGTTTAAGTAGATATGGAATAAGGAATGGAGTTCGAAGTTTTGTTCGGAGTCTCGGATGGGATCCAGGACATCACGAGGAGGTCCGGAAAGGTCCGGAGAATAAGATTCATATATAGGAAGTCATATTCCAAGTTTGGAAATGATCCGGTGCATTTATGGCAGGTTCTAGAAGGTTCTAGAAAAGTCCGGAAGAAATCACCATGGAAAGTGGAGTCCCGAAGGGACTCCACCTTGCATGGCCAGCCAAACCCTAAGGGGTGGAGTCCCAGGTGGACTCCACCATAGGTGGCCGGCCACCCCACCTAAGGGAAAGGTGGGAGTCCCACCTTGGGTAGGTCTCCCCCCCCTTGAGTAGGTTTCCCACCTATGGGAGGTTTTGTTGTTGGGGTCTTATTCGAAGACTTGGACTACAACTCTTGGGGATTTCCACCTATATAATGAGGAGGAGAGGGAGGGGGCAGCCACTCTTGGCCGCACCACCTAGGGCTGCCCATGGCCGGCGCCCTAGCCACCCCCTCTCCCCAAACCCTAGCCTCTCCTCCTCCACCACTTCTCCCGCATACGCTTAGGCGAAGCCCTGCCGGAGTTCTCCATCAACACCGCCACCACGCCGTCGTGCTGTCGGGATTCCGAGGAGGATCTACTACTTCCGCTGCCCGCTGGAACGGGGAGAAGGACGTCGTCTTCATCAACACCGAACGTGTGACCGAGTACGGAGGTGCTGCCCGATTGTGGCACCGTCAAGATCTTCTACGCGCTTTTGAAAGCGGCAAGTGATCGTCTACCGCAGCAACGAGAGCCTCCTCTCGTAGGCTTTGGAACTCTTCAAGGGTTAGTCTCGTTCATCCCCTCGTTGCTACCATCTTCTAGATTGCATCTTGGCTTGGATTGCGTTCTCGCGGTAGGAAATTTTTGTTTTCTATGCTACGAATCCCTACAAAAATAGCCTTAAAAACTATTGTGGTATTGAATATGTAGCTTATGTATCTTATTTCTTATAAGTTGCTTGTTGAGCGGTAACCATGTTTCTGGGGACGCCATCAACTATTACACCTTTGTTAAATATCATGTGAGTTGCTATGCATGTTCGTCTTGTCTGAAGTAAGGGCGATTTTCATGATCAAATGGTTTGAGTATGCATATTGTTAGAGAAGAACATTGGGCCGCTAACTAAAGCCATGAATCATGGTGGAAGTTTCAGTTTGGACACTAATCCTCAATCTCTTATGAGAATATTAGCTGTTGTTGAATGCTTATGCATTAAAAGAGGTGTCCATTATCTGTTGTCTATGTTGTCCTGGTATGGATGTCTAAGTTAAGAATAATCAAAAGACCGAAGGGGATACGAAGTGGGGCCACGAGGTGGCCAGACCATAGGCCGGCGCGACCAGGGAGGGGCTCGCGCCGCCCTATGGTGTGGGCCCCTTGTCAGCCCTCCGACTCTGCCCTTCCGCCTATTTATAGCCTTCGTCGCGAAAACCCCTGTACCGAGAGTCACGATACGGAAAACCTTCCAGAGACGCCGCCGCCGCCAATCCCATCTCGGGGGATTCAGGAGATCGCCTCTGGCACCCTGCCGGAGAGGGGAATCATCTCCCGGAGGACTCTTCATCACCATGATCGCCTCCGGATTGATGTGTGAGTAGTTCACCCCTGGACTATGGGTCCATAGCAGTAGCTAGATGGTTGTCTTCTCCTCATTGTGCTATCATGTTAGATCTTGTGAGCTGCCTATCATGATCAAGATCATCTATTTGTAATGCTACATGTTGTGTTTGTTGGGATCCGATGAATATGGAATACTATGTCAAGTTGATTATCAATCATATATGTGTTGTTTATGTTCTTGCATGCTCTCCGTTGCTAGTAGAGGCTCTGGCCAAGTTGATACTTGTAACTCCAAGAGGGAGTATTTATGCTCGATAGTGGGTTCATGCCTCCATTGAATCTGGGACAGTGACAGAAAGTTCTAAGGTTGTGGATGTGTTGTTGCCACTAGGGATAAAACATAAATGCTTTGTCTAAGGATATTTGTGTTGATTACATTACGCACCATACTTAATGCAATTGTCTGTTGTTTGCAACTTAATACTGGAAGGGGTGCGGATGCTAACCCAAAGGTGGACTTTTTAGGCATAGATGCATACTGGATAGCGGTCTATGTACTTTGTCGTAATGCCCTGATTAATTCTCATAGTAGTCATCGTGATATGTATGTGCATTGTTATGCCCTCTCTATTTATCAATTTCCCAACTGTAATTTGTTCACCCAACATGCTATTTATCTTATGGGAGAGACACCACTAGTGAACTGTGGACCCCGGTCCATTCTTTTACATCTGAAATACAATCTACTGCAATACTTGTTCTTTACTGTTCTTCGCAAACAAACATCATCTTCCACACTATACATTTAATCCTTTGTTTACAGCAAGCCGGTGAGATTGACAACCTCACTGTTAAGTTGGGGCAAAGTATTTTGATTGTGTTGTGCAGGTTCCACGTTGGCGCCGGAATCCCTGGTGTTGCGCCGCACTACACTGCGTCACCAACAACCTTCACGTGTTCCTTGACTTCTACTGGTTTGATAACCTTGGTTTCTTACTGAGGGAAAACTTGCTGCTGTACGCATCACACCTTCCTCTTGGGGTTCCCAACAGACGTGTGTCAACTACACGCCAGCAAGATATTTTATGGCGCCGTTGCCGGGGATCGAAAGAAAAGTTACACCACAGAGAATTGCCTCCCACGGCAAGAAGGCCACGAGCTCATTTTTAGCGAAGGCACCCTCTTTCTCTTACCTGCATAAACCTTTTCATGGGCGTCAACATGCTTCTTGGGGATGCCATCGCCGACCACCCCATCAAACATCTAGGTGTCAGTATCCTCAGCTGAAAGGGTGACTGGAGGTGTGCCAAGGGCCTCATTTGAGCCCATGGTGTACTTACCGGTGGCGAGGCTGAAGGAGAAGATGATATGCATCTCATCGTAGTTCAAAATGGGCATGTTCAGGAACTCGATGTCCTTGGGGTGATCCTGCGATGGGAAGATACTGTGTTAGTTGTGCAGGTTAGCGATGAATGATGAAGTACTACAATGGTGGAGGGGCAGTGCTACGTTATCCTCCACTTCCTCAGGTGTTTGTACACCTGCGTGGAGCTAACGTGAGCACCGATGTGCTCCAGGAGGTCCTTGGCCACAGCAGTGAGATGGACTTCCTTGAAGCCCTTGTTAATTCGAACTCCAGTCTTGATCAGCTCGTACATCTTCTACGGGACGAATTTAGACATAAAGGGATCCATTTCATGGTCCCCTTTTGCGTAGCCTTTATTTCCTTCTCCATGTTAGTGCGGTTCTTTGCCTTCTTCTTCTTACTGGCGGCCATTCTTGACGCCGCACCTCTGCCGCGACCTAGCGACACACCCGATACCGATACCTGGGACTCAACAATGGGATATGAATCATAGACTTACAAGGGGGTATGTGAATCCCCAACGCACACCAAGGGCTGGCTAAATTCGCCACACCCTACAATCATCACACAACACAAATCATTGCAACAACTTACGCATCATACAATACACGATATGAAGATCCACTAATCTGGATCACAGAAGGTGAAGGTGAATCTACGTACGTAGGAAGTAGATATGGAAAATGGTAGTGCAAAATATGATCCTACAAGCGCTACGTTTAGACAATACCTACCATAGATCACCAATTAGCAAGATACTCTTATGTAAATCTTAGCTAGATCTAGCAAACCCACCAAACGCGGTGCTTTGGTAACCGATTTGACCACAATGTGAAGATCTTCCGAGCTACCAAATGGTCAAATTTTATCTTCTCACATACGAGCGAAATGAGTTGCGACCCACCAAACGTCCCCGTGGTACGAAACCACTCTATGGGGATGTACGTTTAGACTCAGCCCTCCATATGTGCAGAATACAAAGCCTCTCTGTATCGGTCTCCGAAGCTTTCTATGCAAACTCTCAAGTAAACACGAAGCACGCTAGCTAGTACTCCCTCCGTCCCAAAATGTATGGCGTCTAAGGACTGGTCAAAAGTTAAACTTTACTAACTATGACCAAATATTTAGAAAAATATATTTACATTTACAATATCGAATGGACATATTGAAAAATAATATTTTATGAAGAATCTATTCATATTAATTCAGTGCTGTAAATGTTTATATTTTTGTGTATTAACTTGGTCAAACTTAAAAACGTTGACTTTTAACTAATCCTTAGACGCCTTAGGTACCTCTGGTTTGAAAAGATCGACGCGAGAGTACGTACAGACTAGTTTACATGCCTACAAAAGCGTAAAATACATCAGGAGTATCCAAACTTGGCATCCTTGCTCGCCTCCTCGCGCACGGTCCATATTGGTCACTAGCGTGGGTAGAGCGTCGTATTTTTCTGACGTTTGACCCCATATGTCAGCCACCTACCTCCACACAAACACAAAAATCTAGGATAAATTGAGAAAATAACCAAGAAGGAGCTAAATTGCAAAGTAACCCGCGCTGCCATGGCCGACTCCGGCGACTCCTCTCCGCCCGCCACCAACTCCGGTGACTCCTCCCCGCCTCCGCCCGCCACCAACTCCGTCGACTCCTCCCCGCTCTCCGCCGCCGCCACCGACGACGCGTACCATGCCTCGGACGCCACCGTGGCAGCGTTGCAGCCTGTTGCCGTGGATCCGCCCCCCTCGCTCCCTCCCCCTCCGCCGCGCTCGTCCGCCGGTGCTGGCACCGAGGATGAGGCGCGCCGGCACTCCACCGCGTGGGAGGAGGATCCCAATCTCTGTCATTTTTCAATTTAGCACTTGTAGTTTATTATTACTAACAAATAGTCTCTTCTGGACAGCTGCTTGACATATGGGGTCAAATTTTTGCCACGTCAGCAAAATACGATGCTATACCCCTCGCCAGTGACCATTATAAGCTTTGAGCCGACTTTAGTTACCGTAGAATGTGTATTCCTATGTACGGTGATGGAAACGGGTAATGGTATCGAGTTTGGTGATGCGCGATGTATTTTACTTCCTATGAAACTAGCGTCAATTAAACATGACCGGAGGGAGTAGCAGCCAACAGCCGGCAGCCCACAGCAACATAGGAGCGCACACCACCAAACCGGCAATTCGAGCCTCTCTTTGACATGCAAACGCAAGGCTCGTCACGTCAATCGGGTTCGTTATAACGTACTCTCCACATGCCAGACAGATGCAAAAGCAACCCAGGACGCGCACTAGCTAGTGCGGATCGAGCACCTCGAAATTATTGTGCGTACCATCAAGCATCAAGTACTGCTACCGTGATCGTAGAAGAAGGGACAACGGATCGGCCGCTCGCTTGTTCCGAAAACCGACCGCCGATATCCAGACCAGATCGATCGTCAGAATAATCTGTCGGCATGGCGGCATGGGCGAGTGCCGTACGTGCGCGGCCGAGCTATGCCGCGCCCGTTCCCCAGCCGTGGATCCGGCATAGGCGCGGCTAGTGCGCCCACGCCGGCGAGATGGCTACGGTACGCGCTCTGCGATCGCATTAACGCCCATCGCCGGTAAGAGCCTCGGAGGCGCTACATCCTAGCTTGGCTGCGAGTTACCGGCCCCATTAATGGTGGCCAGCAACTGTACTCCGCATTCTGGAAGGCTTTGAAGTGGACGGAGTCGATGCGTAGAGTGGTTAATTTTGGGTTCTCTCTATGTCTCAATTGCAGCATTCTGCGAGCTAGTATTTGTTTTTTCTACGCCTGAGTCGATTTAGAAAACTGCAATTTCAGTTTAGTGAAATTTCTCCGATTTATTGTGCTGCCTGTAGGTGTTGACAAAATCTGAACATGCAGATCGAGCCACGTGCATTATGCATGCCGGGGATCACTGGCGTTAGAGAAAAATCTGAATTATTAGGCATGATGCACGAACTGCACGGTACGTCGTGCACACCACCAAACCGTGGCGTTCGTTCAGCTCTCAACCACGCATGCGTGCCGATTTCAATAGCTCGTGGAATCCATCTAGATCCGGCAGGTACGGCCAGCTTGTACCGGACTGCCGGAGGTTCGTTAGAACGATCGACGGGGTTGATGCCATTTTGCTTCTGTTGTGGTAATCTACCAGTACACTACAAAATTGAGCCCCGCCTTCCCAAATGTCAACTAATTCCTCTGCTGATTAAGCAAGTGGCGTCGCTATATATACAGTATAAACATGCAAAACCAGTGGGGTGGGGAGTCCTGTCGAGCTTTTCTGATAAATAATGCACCCCACGTTTATAATCTTGAGCAAGTGGCAGATGCCACATACTGACATACATGTGTTCAGCCTGATAGAGCCAGGCAGGCAGCCACAGATACATGAAGCATCTGAATCTGAAAACCATAAAGAGTAGCACTCCATCCCTTCCTAGTTAATCAAACGCGAGGGAAACAAACAATAATGAACAAATAAATTTTTGATTGAAGTCAATTAAATCCGAACAGAACCACTAGACGGCAAACAGGAACTGCACTGTGCTTTGCAGTGAGGTGGCTCGCGCGTAGGAGGCAGGTCGCTAGGAGGCAAAGGTGGCTGATGGGTCTGTATTTCACGGGCCAGCCCAGGATCACGTGTTCCAGGCCGAGCACACCACTAAATGGGTCGTGACTGTCCCGTGCGCCACCTGGGCGAGGCCCGTGGTCTGGAGGGCTGGCACGGGGCTGCCCATTTAGTATCTCGATCCTGCTGTGTCGCCAACGGCAAAGGGGGCCCATACACCGACCTGATCGGTGGGTGATTCCTATACGGGCACGCCTACTCAACCGAAATCGTTAAAAAAAGGCCGACCTTCGCGAAGGGAAGGTAACTCGCTCCACGCGCAACAAGTGGTGCGCTGTGGTGCCAGAAAATCCCTGGGAAGTGGTCTCCCTGCTCGCCACGTGTCGCAAGGGGAAATAAGGTGGGGATGGGGGAGGAGAGAGAAGACTGGGTTGTGTCAGTTTTTTCCCTTTTTCTTCTAGATTCGTTTTTTCAAAATGAAATATTTTGAGAACCGTAGGTCCAAATTACGAACCGTTTTCACTTTTGAGATCGTCTCGTCGAGATCTTTAAAACTAGATTCCATGTTGATAGGTTTCGAGATACTTTTTTTTCATACTTCCTATACTACTATGTTTGTACTCGTTTTGTGTATCTAACTGTACCTGTGCATGAACTGATAAGTACTTCTGTTTTGAATGTTTTTGGTGCATTTTTCTCTTTACTCGTGTGAGCAACTGTATGTGTACTCGTTCGTGTGCGCGATCGCATCAGATATGTGGACGATCGTACTCAGATTGCTCGTGTCTGCGATCGTCATTGTCTCGTGTGCGATCAGTACTTACTCGTATGTGCGATCAGTACACGCCCCGTGTGCGCTGATCAGACCTACCCATGTGCGCGATCAGACTTGTAGTCGTCGTGTGCGCCATCAGACTTGTAGTTGTTCGTGTGCGCCATCAGATTTACTCCGTGGCGCTGATCAGATCTCGCTTGTGTGTACGATCAGACTCGCTTGTGTGCACGATCAGACCTACCCGTGTGCTCGATCAGATTTGTACTCGTTCTTTGTCGTCATCAGACTTACACATGTGCGCTGATCAGACTCGCCGTGTGCACGATCGTACCTACCCGTATGTGCGACTGTACCTACGCGGGTTGTACTCACGCAGGGGTGTATTTCACATAGGTTTGTACGCGCGTCGTACTCGTTCGCGCGGGGCGTGGCTGACTCGCGCGTACTCGCGCGGAGTACAGCGCTGAACTCGGTGGAGTACGTCGCGTGGCTGCCTTGGAAGGTTGCTCGCGCGGGGCTCTTCCTTAGCTGACACGTGTCGAGCAGAGCGCGGTTCGCTCGCGTGAGGAGGCCTTCCCGAAGGTTGGCCTCCCCGAAGTGATACCCCTACTCATCGCCTTAAGCGGCGATCGGGAACGGTTCCGCTCAGGGAATCAAATGGTCTGGAGTAAGATGGGCCCGGCCCATATTAGGTACGTGCACGAGTTTACGTATTGTACATTCCAGAGTTCATGTCGGATCTGTTTGCTCCGATTTTCTGAAGGTTTATTCTTGAAAAATATTTGAATTTTGAAGAAATGTTTAAATTCGAAAATTGCTTAACATTTGAAAAATGTTCAGATTTTGAAAAGTTTAAATTCGAAAAATGTTCAAACATGAAAATTGTTTAGATATAAAAAATGTTCAAAATTTAAAAATTATTTAAATTTAAAAATTGTTCAAATGTGAAAATTGTTAAATTTTGTAGATGTTCAAATTTGAAAATTGTTCAAACTTCAAAAATATCAAATATGAAAATAGTTAAAACTAAAAAATATTCATCTTAAAAATTGTTCGAAATGAAAAATGTTCAAAGTTAAAAATTGTTCAAATTCTAAAAAAATTAAATATAAAAACGTTCAAATTCTAAAAGTTCAGAATTTATAAAGTTCAAAAAAAACCTTGGACAAAACCAGAAACGGGAGTGGAAAAACCAGTTGAACAAAAAGACGAAAGAAAATCGAAGGAAAACTCATGCCCTCGCTAATGGGCCGGCCCAGCCTACCGCGCTCTAAGCGGAGCAAAGAATAGCTCCCGCTATGAGGGGGGAATAGGTTTCGCCTTCCTATACACAGCACTGATCGGTGCGGATCGGACACCGAAAACCCCTATTTGGGCCAGGCCCATTACTGCATTGGCTTTGCTTCATCTGGTTTTTCCTTTTTCTGTGCGGTTTTTCTGTTTGGATTTTCTACCCGGTTTTTGTTTTTTGACAGGTTTTTCTTCTTTCATTCTTTTAAAATATATTTATATTTTCGGAAATTTTTCAAATTTCGAAAAGTGTTCAGATTAAAAAAAATCGAAAATTGTTCTATTTTCGGAAAATTTACAAATTTCGAAAATTGTTCAGATTAAAAAAATAGTTAATTTTCGAATATTGTTTAGATTTGAAAATTGGTCAAATTTCGGAAATTGTTCAGATTCAAAAATTGTTCAAATTTCGAAAAAAATCAAAAAATTAAGATTAGAAAATTCTAAAATTCAAAAAAAACTTAGATTTGAAATTTGTTCAAATTTCAAAAATTGTTCAGATTCGAAAAATGATCAAATTTCGAAAATTGTTCAAATTTCGAAAATTGTTCAAATTTTAAAATTATCCAGATTCAAAAATTGTTCAAAATTTGTAAATTGTTCAGCAAATTAATGTTAAAAAATTCTAAAATTCGAAAAAAATTAGATTCGAAATTTGTTTAGTATACGAGCCAAACAGCGAAACAGAACTTCACGTAAACGAGAGAACCGTCACGAGCGGGGGGAAACGAATCTGTGTTAATGGGTGTTGTGCGGGACGCGTTCGCCGCCGACCAGGTCGGCATATAGCATCACCCGATCGGTGTGTGCAAGACACCGCACACCCCCGACCCGGGTGGTTCAGTGGGCCGCAGCCCATAACATCAAGTGCGTTTCTTTTTTGCCTTTTTTTCCTTCATTTCTGGTTTTTTCTTTTTATATTTTTGTTTTTAAAATCTAAAACATTTATAAGCATTTTTCGAGAAAAAATATTTCACAAAATTTGAAAGTTTTTTAAATTTGAACATTTTTCAACTGAACAGTTTCAAATTAAATCATTTTAAAATTTGAACAGTTTTTAAATCTTATTTTTAAAATATTGAGCACTTTCGAAAACGAACATATATTTTAAAACAAAATTCCAAAGAAAAAATTGTGCACGAACATTTTCGATTTTTTTTCGAATATGACTAATTTTGAACTCAAACAATTTTTTAAATTAAATGTGTTTTTGAATATGAATAAATTTCAAATTTGAACGATTTTCAAATTTGAGCCAGATTCGAATTTTTCAAATTTGAATAATTTTTAGTTTGAAACTTTTTAAATTTGAACAAAAAAAAGAAAAGAAACAAAAACAAATAAAAAAGAACAAAAAAGAAATAGAAAAAAAAAGGAAAAGAAAAAAAAACATAACGCATAAATAAACGGTGAACTGGGCTGACCAGGCCAACCCATACCGCACGAGAGGGGTGTGCGGCGTGCGGTAACGACCAACATGATACGAATTGCCAACGGCAAACGCTATTTGTCACTTCACGCACCTGTTAGCCTGCCTACGCGTATCCATTCCTTTCATATGATTTTCTAAACGTCCCAGTAGATCGCTGGTAGTTTTTTTTTGGTTTTGGAAAACTTCTAATTCCTTCGGGTTTTGTTTTTCGGATTTTCTGGTTTCGAATGATTTCTTTGGTTTTTTGTTTTTTTCCTTTTTTCCTTTTTTGCCTTTTTCTTCTATTTTTACTTTTTTTAATTTTCGTTTTTCTCCTTTTCTTTTTCCAATTTTGTTTTTAAATCTTTTTTTTTCCAAATTCTGAACATTTTTTAAAAAAAATTGAACATTTTTCTTTACAATTTGGAAATTTTCAATTCGGAACATTTTAAAAATGTGATTTTTAAAATTTGAACATTTTGCTTATTTCAATTTTTTGATACATAAGTTTTTTAGTTTTTTAACATATTCTAATTTGTCAATATTTTCGAATTTGTACATTTTGGATTTTTTCAACATTTTAAAGTTATATTTTTTTTGGATTTGAACAATTTTCGTATATGAACTTTTTCTCATGTTTGAAAATTTCCAAAATTGAGCTTTTTTAGTTTGAATCTCTGTTTGACTTGAAACGTACGATCGAACGAATGAACAGCAGCAGCGCATGGACACAGAATTTAACGAACTGGCTAATACCGAAATGGGCTGGCCCACAGGGGAGACTCTTCCCTTCACGCGTCAAATAGGGGGGACTGCTATCTGCTGACCTGGTCGGTTCGTGCCGGGGTGCCGCACACCCTAGCGACCAGGCCGGGTAAGCTGGGCCGCGACCCATTAAGCTCAGGTACGATTCTTTTTATTTTTTCTCTTCTTTTTTCTGTTTCTTTTCCTATTACTAATATTTTATTTGTCAAAAAATGTTTTTTGAGGTTTTTTAAAATACAAATATTTTAAAATTTGAATAGTTTTATATTTTGGACATATTTTTAAAATTATATTACTTTCAAAAACTGAAAAGTTTTACAATTTGATAAATCTTTAGATTTGAATAGTTCTACAATTTGAACGGATTTTTAAAATTTGAATAATTCAACAAAATCAATATCTGAATAATTTTTAAACATGAACATTTTTTGAACCGGCCAAATTTCCACTTTGAATTTTTTTTAGATTTGAACAATTTTGTAATTTGAACAATTTTTAGATTTGAACAATTCTCAAATTTGTTCATTTTTCAGATTTAAGCAATTTTCAAATTTTAAATTGCAAAATTTCTAATGAGAAACTTTTAAATCATTTGTTTGAATTTTAGTATTTTTTAAATCCTGTAAAAAACAGAAAAGAAAAAGAAAGAGGAATAAAAAATAGAACGGAAAAAAAGATTTTAAAAAAGAAAAGAGCTAGCATCCGAACTAGGGCGCGCGGTACACGCCAACCTGATCGGTGTATAGGAACGGCCTCAAGTAGGAGCGCGCGTAGAATAGGAGCACCCGCCGCCAATTGAGGCACACTTGCCGGCATGGTACGACCTATTTGTATACGGTCCTCTAGCGCCCATGTCGTGCGAGGCCTGTTTACCAGGCATGCCGTCTCGACTCTGAATATATCTTTTTTTTGCAGCTATCATGTCTAGCAAAGTGACATGCACCTTTAATTTGAATTCTCCAGCAAGGCAGCAAGTCACTGTGGCACATGAACGTAATCCCGTCCTTGCTTGTTAAAACGTTGACCAAGGGGAAAATATTTCCTCCTTTAACTATACGTTATTAGCTAGATGATAAGATCTCTTCTTAACTATACGCTGTTAGTTAGATGATGAGATCTCTCCGGCAACGATTTTATAAGCATTAGATGATACTCCGTTTAACTTAGTCTCCTTGGGATTGGAATCCGGGTATGCTGGCTGCGATGTCAAGTTTGCCATCTTCCTCCTCTTCCATGTGTCTTCTTTGTTGTCTCCATCTGCCATCCGAGTTAGCAGACCATGGCCCGCTAGCAGCGTGCCTTTCGGCGCTAACGGACGTAGAAGGCATCAAATAAGGTTTGTCATTTTGTGCTTTTTCAACATTGGCCTTTCAACCTTTGTTCTTAGTAAATGGTCGCACATTTTCAACAGTTCCTGTGCATCACAATTAGCGTCCGTACACACCTAGCCGCTGAGTGTAAGTAGTTTGGCCACATTATCACGACACAGGGTGGGATTTTCTTCTAAAACCTTCATATATATTTTTCTAGGACAATCTGAAAATCTCACGTTTATGTCTATTTAATAAAATCTTATTTGTCAAATCTGATGGAAAAACTATTTTTGAAAATGTGAATGTTTATTAAACCACCCATGAACATCTTATTTTTCAAATCTGACTGATATTTTTTGAACCACATGATTTGGTTCAATTTCCTGAACACTCTAACCCCACAAACAATTTCGGACCAATGAACATTTTCTTGAAACATACTAATTTTTTTAATAAATATTTTTTGCACGTGGATATTTAGAAATAGTAGAAAAAGGAATCAAAGTAGAGAGAAAAAAGGAAATGAACAAACAAACAATTAAATAAATGTTAATTGAAAATATGAAAATAGTAAAAAAATGTGGTAAAAAATAAAGTAAAAAAATGCCTCATGGGTCGGCCCATAGTCGACAAATAGTATTTGGCACCTAAAATCAGAATTAGTTGCCTATAGCGAGTTATAGGGCCTACTTGCCAGCAATTACGCCTACCATGGGCTAACCTTTTTTTTCTTTTCTTTCCCCCTTTTACTTGTTGCACTTATACTTTTGTTTCACCTTTCTTTCTTTCCTATTTTATATTTATAGTTTTGTTTATTTTCAATTTTCTTTTTTAGTTTATGTTTTTGGGTGACTTCTTCTAGGATTTACTGATATCCTTTAACCAGTGAATAAAGATGTTTTTACAAGTAAGGTTTTCTAAAACAAAATAATATTTGTATAATACCTAAGATTTAGAAGAAAAAAATATGATTATTTTTTGACAACCTTCTAAAACTTGAGATTTTTTTAAATGAATATTTTTAAAAAATACTTATAATACATGAGCAAGTTATTTGTTATATTTTAGATTTTTACAATTAGTATTGCATAATTATTAAATGGACTGTAAAAATATGTATTTGTGATGAATACAAAAGTAGAAGAAAACTATACCCACATATTAGTGGATTGCGCGAAAGCCGGCCCATGATAGGACCTAGGCAAGCGTGATCTTGGTACCGCTCGCTATGGAAAATGTATAAGTGGGCCCTCCAACCAAGGCCTTTATTTGAAGCTTCCAAGCTCTGCATACCTCGTCCTTTTTTATTGCGTCAAGTCATTGACATATTAATATTTATGCCTTGTCTTTTTTTATTTTATATTCATTCTATTAATTTTATTTTTAGCTTTAGAAAAGCTGAAATTTTTGTACAATAGAATCATCCAAATTTTCTTGTAGAACTTTTGAATAAAAAAGTTCTTGGGATTTCATAAAAAAAACTAGAAAAGGCTCTTGGGTGACACATCCTCTGACGAGGATTATCAGTTTTGCAGAACGAACATGTCTACGATCAAAGCCTTTGATTGTAGCAAAAGCTACTCAAACATCTGACTACTCTCTCGGCCCTTGTAGACACACCAACCTTTGAAAGTGAGGAGTTCAATATGCGCAACTATGTCCTAGAGGCTAGAGTTGAGATGAGCTCGGCATGCTAATTGTTTGTGGAACACAAACGGTTGAGTTGATGTAATAGATGTCGTGCCACTGGATGAGGACGAGTAGCAGTCTTGGCATTGGCTGAAACTGAAGTTTCTTTTTCTTCTTTCGTTTGCGCGCAGTTTAATGGCTGAGGTAAAGTTTATGAGTTAAGTCGTTCTCAACATGAATCTACTGCCAAAAGATGCACGCAACCGGCAATGCGTCATGCCAACAACCAATCCGCAATTTTTAAATCATGTGCTTATCAGGTTGTCGTTTTACTGTCTCAAACAAATCCTACATAGATTAGCTAGACTGCATCATCCCCGACACCCCTATCAGGCTATCACTAGCTAGCTTGGTAGGAGGGACAACGACTAGCATAAGAAGAATCGTAAAGCCTAGCTTAGTTAGTTAACTCACGAAGGAAATTTTGTAATCTTAGTTGAGCTAGCTAAGAGCATTTCCAGTCGCGTCCCCCAAACCGTCACCCAAAGAGCGCCGGATTGAGTGTTTAGGGGACGTGTTTTGTTCGTGCCGCGTTTAACGGACGTCGCTTCCCAGCCGCGTCCCCCAAAAGCCGCCCCCAATCAGAAATTTAAATTGTTGCATTCTAAAGATCGTTCCCGCCGAATCGTCGCGATCAGAGTAGCGGCGATCAAAGTACTGGGCACATGATCATATTACAGACCGGTGGTGCATGGTAATTAGAAGAAGGGGTTGGGCGACGGCGACGTATTCTGAGTCGACGCAGACCCGTCGATCACGATGACCTCATCGCGATCTGCCCGGTGCTATGCATGCTCCGTCTGCTCCATCGCCAACGCATAGGCCGACGCAGGTGTACCAGTAGAAGATGCGTCAGCCGGCTCTTGCTCCACGGTTGTTGCCGCTGCCGCTGCTAAGGCCGCCGCGTCGGCCGCAGCGACGACCACCGCCATTTTGGCTTCGATATCGTCGAGGATCTGGCCTTTGAAGAAGTTGTGCGCCGCCCGCTTCCGAGGAGACATTCCCTCTTTCGACGCTCTCAGCAGGGACATGTCGTCCCGCGTTTCTTGAGCTCCAACTTCTCCTCTTGCCTCTTGAGCAGCTACGCCCACCTTTCGTCGGCCTTTTTGTCGCAGGAGAGAAAGGTCGAGGAGATGCCGGCGAGGCATTTCGTAATCGACGCCTGTGTCTTCTCACACGACGCGGTGTCGGCCAAGGTGGCCTTGGCAGCCTTGTTGCCAGTAGGACGCCCTGCCGACGTTGCCAGCGGCGCGTCCAGATCAATGGCGTCCTTCCCCTTGGACAACGACAGACGTGTCAACCACCATTTCTCATTCCCTTTGAGCTTGCTATAGCAATGCATCAGCGTGAACGACTTATGCCCATCCGAGTTCCTCCGGTAAACCTCCATGGCCCTATCAAACTAACCAAAGGAAGCGAAATCATTTCATCGAACACAATGTAGGCGCTACAGATTATGGAAGAAAGAGTCGTACCAGTTGGGAGACGTCGGCGCCGCTGTCGGCTCTGGTCAATAAGTCGTGATGGTATCCATGGAAGGAGTTAACGGGCACCTGGATGATGGTGTCGACATTGCCTTTTGGTTCCTCTTCATTGTCACTTTGTTGTAGTCGCTCTTGATGAGCATTCGCTCATCGAACTCGGCCTTGATCCTCGCCCAATACTTCCCGTGATGGTGCTGGCGCGACGCCAGAGCCTTCTTCTCCTGCTCCGCCGCCCTCCGTCCTTTCCGCTCCGTCGTCGCCATCCTCCGGCGCAGACAATCTTGCTGCCATTGATCTTCGGTCCATCCTTCCGGCTTCTTCTTCGGAGCCGGCGCCTTCCGCGGCTTCGCGAACGGCGCTTTCGCCCCTTTCGTCGCATTGCCCGGCGGTTTCTTGGCCGCTTTCTTGGCCATCTTTTTGGGGGCTATCGACGGCGCCATGGAATGGGGAGAGGATAGCGGCGGTGGATGGACGGCGGGAGGGAGAAACAACTCGGCGGGATAGGAGAAATGAATCGACGGCGGGATATGTGTTGGGAGGCCAGAAATGTGCGGCCATATGGCAGGAGGGGCGGGATTTGGCGGGAGTGGGAGACGATTTTTCACTGAGCCGCTGACGCGTCGGACCCGTGTCGCTTCGCATCGCTATTCGGTGTGTCCGGCGTCCCCGGTGCGTCCCCTGTGGGGCGGGGACGGGCTCGGGGCACCGGACACCGTATCGGGGCGCGCCGGACAAAATTCGTGTTTGGGGGACACGGCTGAAACATTTTTTTAGTCCGGCGCGTCCCAAATTGCTTTGGGGACGCTTTGGAGACGCGACCGGAGATGCTCTAATTCTGTGTCCTGAACCATTCACGTATCGTGCGATTGTTCTCTTGACGATTAGAAATACAGGTCTAGATTCTAGCAGCCCAGCTAACGTTGCCAGCTGCATGTTTATGAATAAGCATAGACCTGGGACCAAAGATGTCGAGATAACTTTGTTATAGTAGTATATGCCTTGTAGTACAGCGATACTAGTACAATTCGTTGCACCTAGTATGATCAAGTACCAGAACTTTGTTGAGCCAGAGACATTGGGTAACGGTTTACACACTCTTCACTTTCCATGATGGAGAGGGTTTTGGCCTTTTATGTGAAAGAATTCTGTTATTGTTTGGTTATGCGTTCTGTATTACAAATGTAGGAAATCATCCCAAAAATGAGAAAAAGCCAAAACATTGTTATAAACGTGCCAAGCAAAGACACACACATGTGATACAAGGATTTTTAATGTGGAACAACCCTCCAATGAGAAGAGTAAAAACCACAGGCCTCAGCCAACAAAAATTCACTATTTTACACTACGCCGTGGGTTTCCAACGAAGCGATCAACCCTAATCGGTGGTTTACAAGAGGTATATATATATAGAACTGTGGTGACGATCAAGTACGTTGTATGATCAAGTGCGAGAGGTATATACGAAATATCTAATTCCATCTTCATGTATCCGAACACCATGAATCAGTATCAGAGAAATAGACCAAGACTATAACCAGGTGCCCTACATAGAATCATATATATATATAACTTCTTTTTGTCGAATATATACTTAGTCTCTGCAAGGTCATGGTTTAGATTAACCTCACGGATTCTGCATCTATCATTTGATGCACACCGCCATGAAGTTGCTCAAACGACCCCGAACAAGTCGCGAAAATGAAACCGGATCGTCGATATATGACATTAGTTCCGTTATCGAAATATAACCTTTTTTTTTTTGAAAGGTAAACCACAAGTACAAGGTGAAGCAACGAGATAGGCCATGTAAGTAGCATGCCATTTGAGTTTTTTTTGGGGGGGGGGGGGGGGGAAGCCATCATGGTGGATTTTATTACTTGGGCATCACAGATACACCATCCGCTATTATATCCACAATAAAACCAGGAGGATCCTCAATCTAGACAATCGATTGAGACCCCTCGGAACGACTAGCTAAAACATGTGCTGCCATATTGGCTTCTCTAGGACAATGAAGAAATAAAACTTTTGAGAAATTGCGACATAGGAAACTACACTCATAGATCGCTGCAGCTGGGCCAAGAAAATTCCCTCCATTCTTCATGACATCGACCACATCCATACAATCAGAGTTCACTTCTATTTTGCTGCACCCCATCTGACCAGCAAGCAGTAGGCCCTCTAGAATAATGAAAGTAGAGTGAAAAGAGATGTTGAGTGGCCTCCTCGACGTAACCCATGTGGCCATGTATCTACGTTGACGTGAAACTAGAATGGCACATAATAATTCGCTCGACGTGCTGTTTTCTTTAACAAAAAAAAATAGATACTCCACTCTTCCTAGTCAACCAAGGAAGGATTCAATGCGACAGGGCCAGTATGCTTCTACATGGAGCATACGTTGATGACCTAAAAAAAAACTACCAATATACGATGATGTGGTAGTGCATGCTAACCGGTGCCAACGCCTTAAAGTAAGGTCCAGCTTGCAGTACTGATCCGATGAAGTCAAATCAGGACCTCATTTCCGATCACGAAAAATATCCCGATCGACGGCCGGCAGCCTACCGCGACATGCCACGTTAGGCGATAGAGCAGATCGTGGGACGCAAAGCTGCGCCACGTCGGCCCGCACTCGATGATGCCTTCGGCGCGCGCGTGGGTGGGGATTGACCTCGGCCGAAAGTCTCCGCGCCGCCACCGCAATCCGGAGCCAAGGTCAGCGCCGGGCGGCCGGCGGGATGCCATGCCAGCCCTCGTGGTCGTGGTGGAACCGCAGTACCGCGCTCTGAGAGCGATGGGCCACCTGGCCGACCGGTGACGGGGTCCGCTCCAGAGCTTGCGATACCCGACGTGCGCGTCGGTCGCTGGCCGGCGTCGTGGGTGTGGTTGGGCGGCTCCATCTCCACCGTCACCTACGTCCGAGCCTGGCGTAGCCGCCGCCCGGACGGCCCACCGGCCGCCTGGATGCCTCATATTTAGCACTAGATTTTTGGACGTCGAAAGCGACGGCAGCCAAATCGAGCGACGTCGATCGATGGGAGCGAGTTAGGTGGCACGGCCGCGACGTACGAGCTCGGGCACGCGTGCGGCGGATGCGGCCAGAAAGATCGGCGGGACGAACGGCCGCTTGGACCCCTTTCCTCTTGTCATTCTCTTCCCGGGAGAATCTGAAATTATTGGAACAACCGGACATGACTCATGAGTACACCATTGCCTCGATCCTTCGATCTCTCATAGATCGACCGTACCGACCTAGCTCGGGGGGCTTGACCCAAAAAAATGCCCTCGCGCCCGCCTACCTCTCTCGATACCGACTCAGGTGGCGATCCCAACCATAGCCAGCTGCCACCCTTTTTCTCCACCTACCACCTTTTTCTCGTCGTCAAAGAACGCCATCGAGCAAAGCCCATGCGGCCGACCGCGGCGGCGGGGCTCCTCTCCTTGGGGTTTCCCTTCCCTGATCGCGTCCTGGTGATCATCTTCTCTGCAGCCGTCTTCCTCTCCCCCGCTGACAAGCCTCCGGTCAAGCGTTGTGGGGATCCATCGACAAGCCTTCAATCAGATCTAGTGCCCTACGGGGGGCTGCTAGATGTGACCGAGGCTATGTGAGGTGATGATTCGCTCGGGTGTTGGATCGATTCTGATGGCATTTCATCTCCGTGTCCTCGTTGCGTCGGCCGGCTCTGGGATGTGGATGGTGCCTCGACGAAAGCTTGGGTTGGCTGAGAATCACCTAGTGATGGCGACGCAAGTGGGCGATGTTCTCCTTCTTGAAGGCATCACCATGAGGGCCATCTTGTCTTGCTTGTTGGATCATGTCTCTCCGTCTTAGTTTTTGTGTATGGTGTCTTAGCTTGGTAGGTGCCTCAGCAGTGTCTGCAAAGTCTCCATGTGATCTCTTCCTCGTTTCCGCTCGCCATCGATGTCAGCAAGGTTTTCTTTCACACGGATATTCTCCTTGTTTGGGTGGCTGTCCGGGAGGCTATCTTGGTGTGGGTCGTGCCAAGGGTACTGCCCGTGGTTTCGTACCGGAGCCTTTGGCCGATGTCCGTTGGTCGATTGGTGGCCCGTTCGAGGTCTAGGGATGGTATTTCGGGTCTAGGCGAAAGCTTTGCACGTCCTTTGCTAGTGAGTACACGCCGAAGCTCGTCGACGCTATTTCCCTCCTTGGAGGCGTCTAATGAAGACCCGTCCTTTAGACTTCTATGACTTGTTAGGTACTTTCCCTTGCCTTGGGACCCTGTGCCAATAGTTGTGATGTGAGTAAGGGCTTTTGGTTCTAAAATTGTCATGGTGCTGCTCCCGTAACAGAAGACATGGCTCTCTAGACGGATGCAAGCGAACTTTTGTAGTTTTGCTTGTTTCTTTTCATCTTGTTCTATGTGCTTCATTTGTAGCCGGTAACCCCAACAAATGTGTTGTAATGTATTTTACCTAGTAAGTTGATGGTTTTGTTAATTTAAAGCCAGACCTATTTCAAACCTCCCGTCTAAAAAAGCCTTACTCGGCCACGGCCTTCCTCTGCACATGTCTTGTGTCACAAAGATTGATGATATACCGCGCCGGTGGCGTTCCTCGTGAGCACGGGAAATGGTGCAATTTCTTCGTTTTTTGTTTTGTTGTGAAGCCGTTGGAGGTGTTTGCGCTCTAAGGTGTACAATTCATGTAAACCTGATCACTCGATCTTATAACAATTGAATAAATGTACTTACCCTATTTTATATTACCCGTCGTTTGATTTAGGGCTTCTTTGATTAATGGGATAGGAAAAGCATATGAATAGGAAGAACATAGGATTGAGATGTTATGCCTATTTCAATCCTGTGTGAAGATGTAATTTGTTTGATCGTACCACCGAAATTTTCTATGAGATATGAGCTAATGCTTTTCTCGTATAGAGTTTGTACTACAAGATTTTTATAGGATTAGTTCATATGGGATATTGTATGTTCCAATGAATCAAACAGTTTATGTAGAAAAAAAATCATAGGATCCAAATTATATAAATTCTTACACAAATCTTATGAATCAAAGGAGCTCTACTATATATTTGTACAACATCCGTTCCATGAATAAGTCATGTACTTTTTTGAAAAGTCAATCTAAACAAAGTTTGATCAATTTTCTATAAAAATATATATCAATAAATATAATATTTTATAGATATCATATGAAAATATATTTCATGATGTATCTGATGTATTAATTTTGTAATAACATGGTTAAACTTGAGATGGTTTAACCTTTCTAAAATCATAATAACCTTATTCATTAAAATGATGGTATGTTCAGCCCCCGATCAATCGAGGTACATTGGCTCCTCCGGCACTGAGCTAGCTGTTGTCCCTGGTGGCTGGTGCGCTCAAAGCATAATTGAAGACGATCGATCTGGAACCAACGAGCGAACTACTCTAGGATGCATTCCTCGATCAGGTGCAATTCAAGCTAGCCAGCACTGCCAATGGTAACAGTTGCCCTTATTAACTTGTTTCATCTCAGAGTCTCAAACCAACGTACAGGCCGGTAACACGGGATGCTTATTCACATCAATTAACAACTACTCTTCTTCAGTCCTTCTGGCAGTATCTAATCAGGAATCAGTAGCACATGAAAACGAGGCGGTCGATGATGACGAAGGGACAGGCGTGCGAACTCATGTCGAACTGTCGAGCGCCCCCGGCCGAGCAAACCACGTTGACAGAAGGCCTAATTAAGCGGCCCTAGCCCGTACGGCCCTGCTAATCTATGCAGCAAAGCTTATCACTTGTGCTTAGACTAAGCTAATTCGGGGAAGATAAGCTAGAATACAGCTTCTAGCAAGGCGATTGTTGAATTAGTTAACCGATTCCCCTTCTGGCATGAACTACCTGCCAAGGCGCGGAAGCACGCGTGGACGAATCTGTTAACCGGTCTGGCATATGTCATTAGGAAAACTAATCTCTTCCGTATAGGCTCCTCGCACCTACTGCATGATTAATTATGAAATAACAAGGTCGCTAAACATACAAATCGGCAATACAATTATTGCGCGCGTGATGGGATTGGTTGGAAACAGGGAAGAAAGTGGATTTTTTGCCATTGCCTATGTGGAATATCGTAAGCCTAGTCATAGCAGTGACTAAGGTACTTCCTCCATCTACAAATAAATGTACATGCGGATTTTTAAGATAAATTATAAAATAGAGTGAGAAATATATATTAGAAAGATGCAAACCAACATCTCATCACCCATCTTTAATTATTTCACCTTCAATGACCTAAGTGCACGTAAAAAACGAGAAAAACATATGCTAAATATTAGGGTTTGATTTCCATGTTATGAGAGAGAAACATTTTTTGCTATTTTAAAGTGCATTGTGAAGATAGAAATATACTTTCTTTGTGGATAAAGTTTAGAGCTAAACATACACTTATATGAGGATGGAGGGAATATAGTACTAACATGTACATGTTACTAATCTACTTTATAAGAGCAGTGTTATAGTTATAGTAACATAGAATATACATTTATTAGTTTGTGGTAACATAGGTAGCTACCTTTCCTTAACTAATGACATGTCATGTCATTAAAATGCTTAGTTCGTATTGCATGTAGTTCTCTGTTACTACTATGTTACTCACACTATGAGCATTGCATGTAGCCTAAGAGCACAATCTTCAATCGCAACAATGCTACACCGCGGGCCGGGGGGGGGGGGGGGGCTGGCCTCTTCCCATTCGCACTACTCCAATATATTTGTTTACCCATTTTTCATATTAAACGATGTCAAACTGTAGAGTTTAAATTGATCAAGACTGACTTGTCGTCTCCTCTGAGCGCACAAAGGTGATCCATCAGATGATTTTGCAGCTGGTGATGATGAACTTCATCACGGAAATCCTAGTGCATGGAGAGGAAATCAACAAACTCCGCAGACATGTGGTGATCAAAAGTGACAAGAGGACCCTGGTGACCATACGGATACTCATCTATTGCTCGAGGATCTCCACGCTCACTAACGATGACCATATTATGCATGACCATACAAGCATGCATCACCTCCCACATCTAATCTTGAGACCATGTAAGAACATGGTATGCGGGATACGGGAAACCCAAAACCGTAGGCCAACCAAACCTCGGGGGTGTATGTGGGTGCTCTGGGGCCTCTAGGAATCATCCTCACTAGGCGTGGAGGCTTCCCTCGGTACTCCCGGAGTCAAGGGAGCACGTCCCCAACCAGTATAACAAAGGCCCTTGGTAACTCGGCATAAGACAGACCAGACCAAATAACCCACCGATAGGGACCAAGCCGCCCCGGTGGGTGAGGCGCTATCGGAGGACACCCAATAGAGAACACGTGCACTAACATAGGCTCCTGGAAATCATACCACCCTACCGAGGCGCCCAACTCCGATCGTTGCTCCTCTCGAATCCGAGGCGGTGGGCGACAACCGAGGATTAGTGTACGCACAGCTCAGCTATCGGCGTCGAAAGGGGGCCACCGACAGCGGCTATGGACATTTAGCGAGGGGGGGGGGGGGGGGCAGAATGAGCTACATCGATGGGTAGTGGTACCTACCTCTCGGTATGCTATGTAGCGGGTCCATCATCTTGCGCTCGGTGCTTCCAAAAGGCCTTGTGGATCAGGGTTGGTCTAAAGGCGACATAAGTTTGTTGGACCATGACATATCCAGGCAATATTTAGAGGGCACGGACTGACAACGGCATTCGGTCGAGCGCGCCTAATAGCCCTTTGTGAAGGGCTACGGGGGCGCTCTAAGTTTGAAGTGCAAGGGAAGCAATTGTGATTGGGATATGAGGGTCAATCTAGCAAAGTCTCGTTGCAATGTTCCGGTTGTCTCTAGCTGAGTAGTACCGCCCACGCAGCCGTGACAGCAACATAGTGCCCCATGTCGCGATCGTAACGGTAGCGCCGGGAGCCCTAGTCCATGGGCGTGGGGCCCACATCACCGACCGCGTACCTCTGGCGCGCCGCACCGTCTGTTCCCGCCACCCTTTCCCACTGACCACGCACTCCCGTCGTCGCGAGCTCCGACCTTTATAAGCTTCGTTCCGGTCGCCCTCGTCCCGGAATCAGTACGATCAAACCCCACCACGCGCTCGCTAGTCCCTACCGCCCTCGCCCCGCGACTACACCAAGCGATCATTTTCAGCGCTCATGGAAGCGTCCGGCGCGAGCGGCGACGGTCGTGGGACTGGCAGCAGGAGGTGGAAGGGGAAGGGGATCACGCCGATACAGGCGCGCCGGCAGCAGCAGCAGCAGCTGGAGCCGGTAATGGAGAACTCGTCGGCGGCATTGCTACGCCCTCTCAGGAAGATCGGGAGGAGCCCTGACCGCCTCCACCGAACCACCTCCTCGCTCTCCACCTCCTCTTCCTCGGCTCCGGCTTCGCCTCGTTCTTTCCCAGCTTCCGACGCCGTCCTCCAGCCTTCTTCGTCGCCGCCGCCTTCCGCGCGCCACATGTTCCCCTTCGCGTACGAGCCGGCCTCGACGACGGCGACGCGCGGGAGCCTGAACCTTCTCCTGCCGTCGCCGTCGCCACAGCAACAGCAGCAGCCTCTGCGGCACCAGCAGATGATCTCGTTCGGCGGGGCGCCTCCCAGCGCGGCGCCGTCCTTCTTCGTGCCGGCCGAGACTTCCCAGCAGCAGCAGCACCTGCTGCGGTACTGGAGCGAGGCGCTGAACCTGAGCCCGCGCGGGGGGCTGGCCGGCATGCCGCCGTCGCTGTACCAGCAGCTGATGGGGGCGCCCCCGCCGCCGCCGCAGAAGCTCTACCGTGGCGTGCGGCAGCGGCACTGGGGGAAGTGGGTGGCCGAGATCCGCCTGCCGCGGAACCGCACGCGGCTGTGGCTCGGCACCTTCGACACCGCCGAGGACGCCGCCATGGCGTACGACCGCGAGGCGTTCAAGCTCCGCGGCGAGAACGCGCGGCTCAACTTCCCGGACCGGTTCCTCGCCAAGGGCCGGGCTGGAGGGAGCGGCCGCACGAGCGCCGCCAGCTCCGCTGCTGCCTCGGCCGCCGCCGCCACCACGTCGTGCTCGTCCTCATCGTCGTCGCCTCCGCAAACCTCCGACGAGGCGGCGGCCAACACGCAGCAACCACCAGGGCAGCGTGAACAGCAGCACGCACAGAGGTCCACGTTTCAAGACCAACCACAGCATCCGCTTCCAACGACTGCCTCTCAAGAAGGCGGCTCTCGCGACGCGGCTACGGTGTCACACTCAGCCGAAATGCTTCACACGCCGGAGGCATCCGCCGGCGTAGGCATGTGGGCTCCGGCCGACGAGGCATGGTTCAACGCGTGGGGCCCGGGCAGCTCCTTCTGGGACTACGAGATGGACGACAGCGCCCGCGGGCTCTTCCTCCACTCCCGCTTCTCCGGTGAGGATGCCGCCGGCGCCGGCATGGGGCACTCTCACGCACAAGAAACTGCACCGGCGACGGCGGCAGCAGGGACGTCGTCGGACACGCCATGCGATGACGTCCCGGTGACCTATTCTTCGGATCCTCATCCTCATCCAGGCACAGCTCAGGCTCCTAACTTCATGTGGAAGGTCTAAACATATACACATTCGAACATCTCTCGGTGATCAACCCCATTTCAAAAGTAGCTAGCATTAGGGCAGAAATGCACGCATGCAGGTTGCAGTTTTTAAGACAACTTTTGCGGCATCACGCACTTACAATCACAACATCGTTTCTTCTCTTCTGAACCACAATAGGACCTTGTCTAGGCTGCATTTTTTTTTTTTTGTTAGCTTGATGATATGTAGGGTGTCTTTTCAATCTCTTTCATTCCACGATTTACATGATGAGTAGGTTTTTGATATTTGTTCTCCTGTAATTCTCATGGCACTAGTGCAGATGCCTAATTGTGGCGAGAAGTGACAAAATTGGCGCCTCTAGGTCAAGGAAAGTTTAGCAAAAAATAATCCACATCTCAATTTTAACCAACAAGTCTAACCCTTTTGCTCAACGTTATGCTCCATGTTATTGAATTGCCATGAACCTCGATGGGGGAAAAATAACTTGGTGTTTTCGCGAATGAGATGAAGATTTATACATCAACATCACATCCCACCACCTTGACCTATCGACACCATAAAATTGTGGGGCTGAGGTATAAATACTCATGTTACTTGCAAAAATGTGAAGTTTCCCCGACGAGAAATGGACTGTTGCTGTTCGGATGCTTACATTTGGAGCTCCAATTGACCAGGTTGACGAGTCCATATGTCTTGATGTCATGTATCATTTTTGTGAAGTGGTGGTGAAGGTGCTCGGGAAAGAATACTTGAGATAACCAAATATTCATGGCTAGTGGAAATGCAAGAGGCTTTCCTAGGATGTTTGGATGCATCGATTGCATGCACTAGAATGAAAGACTTGTCCAATTAGTTGACAAGGGTGAAATAGATGGTGTATTAGAGATTCAACTCAAACTTGAAGTTGTGGCATCATACGACCTCTCGATCTTATACTCTCTAACATGGCAGACTTTCATAATGACATAATGTGCTACAACGCTCTCTAGTATTTGTAAGACTTGCTAAAAGAAGCACTCTAGGGTGCAACTTTGATGCCATTGGTCACCACTATGACAAGGGGTACCACCTTGTTGATGGTGGTACCTTTCCCCGTGCACTACTAGATATCCCCTTTTAGCCGAGGGTCCATTTACCGTCGGATATTTTAGTTCACCCTCGGATACACTTATATCCGACAGTTTACCGTCGGCCATCTCCCGTCGGCTATGCTCGGTCGGCCATTACAATAGTACCCGACGGTACGGTCGGCTAATATCTTTTCCCACGGTAACAAGCCGACGGTGAGCCGTCGGGTATGTTCTGGTCAATAGCCAATAGTTTCCCATCGGGTATAATTTATCCGATAGTTATTACCTCCCGTCGGTTTTCATAATAGTGGACGGTGCATTTGACCCGTCGGATTTAATTATAACTAAGAGGACAAACAAACTGTCGGTTACTATGATTACTGACCATGGGGTCTCTATGGTTGGAAGTTTGGTAAACAAGGTCTATTTCTAAATTTCTGACCGTGTAAAATATTTGGGCCTACATGCATTTTGTATTTCGAATTCGGGCTCTTTTTTTATTTCTTGTTGTTATATTTCAGCTATGTTGCCTAAAATTTATATATCCCAATTGTTGTATTTCCACTTATTAGAGCTCGTATCACCCAGAATTTCGTACGCATTGGAGAAATACAAACCATTGATAACAACGTACAGAGATTTCACAGGTTACTATTAACAATCGCAAAAAATATGTGATCACAGTTGCAAGATCTAGCGCGACCAAGTGCCGTAGCATCGACCTTTTCTGGATCTCACGAAGGCAATTCGCCGGACTGATACGGTAGTAGGTATAGTTCGGGGCGGAGTGACGCATGTGCTCCTGCCGGCAGAGGAATAAACTCCGAGTATGGCACCTCCGAAACGCATAGGTGACCTGGCCGCCTAGCCAGTTCGCTCTCGTCGTTGTCAGTTACCGCATCCTTACAAAGAAACGGAAACAGATATAATGAGAGAAATCAATACTGAAACATGGACATAGATAGACGGGGATGAGAACTACCAACTAGATCTGCTTTTGTTTGTTATCAGGAACCCACGCCTGCGAAGGCTTTTATCTTTTGTCGTGGCCGCTGCACACCGTGGCTATTGGCTCCAATTCTTGGAACCTGCCGCAATTTATAAGATGATACAACAATTGATTAGTAGTTGGAAAAGATGAATCTGAGCTTTCTACGTAGATCAAGATGAGAAGCCGATTGATTAGCAGTTGAAACGGATGACCATGTGCCAGACACACCCACCATCGATCTGATCTTGCGGCGCAATGAGGCCATGGCAACTACAGGATTAGAGGAGACAAACCATGGACGGAGATATAGTAGAGACGAGATTACCTCGCTAGAGGATCTGGAGACTCGGCGTGTTGTGCGCCGCCAACCTTGAGTATGAGATGCCTGCGGCATGTGTTGGAGAAAGATTGCCCTCATCTGCAATCGGCATGGGCACCGACAGACGCTCGCCTCATGACTCTGGGATCGGGCATCATGTGTGTCGCGAGATTGGCCGAGGACGGGAGCTGGAGGTCGCAGGAGGAAGATAAATGGGAGGGATCGTGCGTAGTGGATGCGAAGATTGGGTACACATATAAGATAAGCACGCGGTTTACTTTCCATCGTGGGTAGTGCATTTTATTGTTTTTTTATTTTTTCAAAAATTATAAATATTGTCTAAAAAGTAGGAAAATTAATAATACACCTAAAATAAGACATCCACTTTACTACTAGTAGCCTTCGGACCTCTTCACTATGACCGAGGGTTACATTTGGATCCTCCGCCATTACCAAGAATAGCCGAGAGTTGCAATTCGACCGTCGGCTATTTTAGAACATAGTGAGAGTAGCAATATGACCTTCGGATATTAGTACAAACCGTCGGCCATTCAACTAGATAGCTGAGAGTTGGTAACACCCTCTCGTGCAATTGACCATACCGTCGGTTATTTGCAGTCATACCCGAGAGTTTGCTAATAACCATCGGCCATTAAGCTACTGTTGGTTATTATCATATTAGCCGACGGGCCGTCGGCTATTAAGTTTGACTGTCGGGAATTTGGGGATTTCTAGTAGTGGTGAGAACATTTGTGAAGATAATCACCAACCCCAATGAAATAAACAACAAGAATAATCGTGAAAAATAATGTGGAGAGAGCATTTCGAGTGCTCCAAATTCGTTGGGCTATTGTTCACTGATAACCCACAAGTATAGGGGATCGCAACAGTCTTCGAGGGAAGTAAAACCCAAATTTATTGATTCGACACAAGGGGAGGTAAAGAATACTTATAAGCTTTAACAACTGAGTTGTCAATTCAGCTGCACCTGGAAAAGCACTAGTAACAGGGGTGATGTGAAAGCAGCAGTAATATGAGAGCAGTAGTAACAGTAACACAGCAGCAGTAATAGTAACACAGAGGCAATGGCACCAGAAAATAGTTGATACTAGTTCCAATGACATATAGAACGAGTATATGATGATGAGAGATGGACCGGGGTTCCCAGCTATCTACACTAGTGGTAACTCTCCAATAACAAGTGTTGGGTGAACAAATTACAGTTGGGCAATTGATAGGATTGAAAGCATTAAGACAGAATATCAAGATTATTAATCATGTAGGCATGTTTTCCATATATAGTCATACGTGCTCGCAATAAGAAACTTGCATAACATCTTTTGTCCTACCAGCCGGTGGCAGCCAGGCCTCAAGGGAATCTACTGACAATTAAGGTACTCCTTTTAATAGAGCACCGGAGCAAAGCATTAACACTTGGTGAAAACATGTGATCCTCATACCACAGCCTTCCCCTTCGGTTGTCCCAATTTCTGTCACTTTGGGGCCTCGGGTTCCGGACAGCAATATGTGCAAACAACTTGTAGATACAATCTAAGCAATACATATAGAGCTTAAATCTAAGATCTTGCCACTCGTGCACTAGTGACAAGCATTAAACACAACAAGATTGCAGCAACAATAACTTCACAAACTTTATAGATAGACTAATCATAATGTATCATCCACCGGATCCCAACAAACACAACACCGATTACATCAGATGAATCTCAATGATGTAAGGCAGCTCATGAGATCATTGTATTGAAGTACATGGGAGAGAGAGTACCAACTAGCTACAGCTAGAACCCGTAGTCCATGGGGGAACTACTCACGGAGCATGATGGAGGCGGTGGCGTCGATGGAGATGGCTTCCGGGGGCACTTCCCCGTCCCGGCGGCGTGCCGGAACAGAGATTCTGTCCCCCGAAACGGAGTTTCGCGATGGCGGCGTCACAGTAACTTTTCTGGAGTTTCGTCAATCGGTGTCGCGTTTTTAGGTCGAAAGGGCTTATATAGGCGAAGAGGCGGCGCATGAGGGGCACCAGGGCGCCCTCCCCACCTGGTGGCGCGGCCAGGCCTGGGCCCGCGCCCAGGTGTGGTGTGGTGGCCCCCTGGCCCGCCTCCGACTCTCCTTCGGTGTTCTGGAGCCTTCCGAGAAAAATAAGATATTTGGTCTTCGTTTCGTCGAATTCCGAGAATATTGCCCGAACAGCCTTTCTGGAACCAAAAACAACAGAAAACAGGAACTGGCACTTCGGCATCTTGTTAATAGGTTAGTTCCGGAAAATGCATGAAATCATTATAAAGTGTGAGCAAAACATGTAGGTATTGTCATAAAACTAGCATGGAACATCAGAAATTATAGATACGTTGGAGACGTATCAAGCATCCCCAAGCTTAGTTCCTACTCGCCCTCGAGTAGGTAAACGATAAAAAGAATAATTTCTGAGTGACATGCTACTTACATAACCTTGATCATACTATTGTAAAGCATATGAGATGAATGAAGTGGCTCAAGGCAACGATCTATAGTTTGCTAATCAAATAGAATACATATAGCAAAACTTTTCATGAATAGTACTTTCAAGACAAGCATCAAAAGTCTTGCATAAGAGTTAACTCATAAAGCAATAAATTCAAAGTAAAGGCATCGAAGCAACACAAAGGAAGATATAAGTTTCAGCAGTTGCTTTCAACTTTCAACATGCATATCTCATGGGTAATTGTCAACACAGAGTAATATGATGAGTGCAAATAAGCAAGTATGTAAGAATCAATGCACAGTTGACACAAGTGTTTGCTTCTAAGATGTAAGGAAGTAGGTAAACTGACTCAACATAAAGTAAAAGAAAGGCCCTTCGCAGAGGGAAGCAGGGATTAAATCATGTGCTAGAGCTTTTCAAGTTTTGAAATCATATAGAGAGTATAAAAGTAAAGTTTTGAGAGGTGTTTGTTATTGTCAACGAATGATAGTGGGCACTCTAACCCCCTTGTCAAACAGACTTTCAAAGAGCGGCTCCCATGAAGGACGTTATCTCTACCAGCAAGGTAGATCATCCCTCTTCTCTTTTGTTTACACATGTACTTCAGTTTTATTTATGGATGACACTCCTCCCAACCTTTTGCTTTCACAAGCCATGGCTAACCGAATCCTCGGGTGCCTTCCAACATTCACATACCATGAAGGAGTGTCTATTTGCAAAATTAAGTTGCTTACTGATGAATCAGGGCAAAACATGTGAAGAGAATTATTAATGAAAGTTGATTAATTGGGGCTGGGAACCCCATTGCCAGCTCTTTTTGCAAAATTATTGGATAAGCGGATGAAGCCACTAGTCCATTGGTGAAAGCTGCCCAACAAGACTGAAAGATAAAACACCACATACTTCCTCATGAGCTATAAAACATTGACACAAATAAGAGATAACAACTTTTGAATTGTTTAAAGGTAGCACATGAAGTATTTACTTGGAATGGCAGAAAAATACCACATAGTAGGTAGTTATGGTGGACACACATGGCATGGGTTTTGGCTCAAGGTTTTGGATGCACGAGAAGCATTCCCTCTCAGTACAAGGCTTTGGCTAGCAAGGTTGTTTGAAGCAAACACAAGTATGAACCGGTACAGCAAAACTTACATAAGAACATATTGCAAGCATTATAAGACTCTACACTGTCTTCCTTGTTGCTCAAACACTTTTACCAGAAAATATCTCGACCTTAGAGAGACCAATCATGCAAACCAATTTCAACAAGCTCTACGGTAGTTCTCCACTAATAGGTTTAAACTACATGGTGCATGAGCTTAAACATGATCTACTTGAGAGCTCAAAACAATTGCCAAGTATCAAATTATTCAAGACAATATGAAGCATTTTCTGTTTCCAACCAAATAGCAATAAATGCAGCAGCTTTTAACTTTTGCCATGAATATGAAAAACGAAGAACACAAGTGTTCATACGAAAAAGCGGAGCGTGTCTCTCTCCAACACAAGGATTGCTAGGATCCGAATTTATTCAAACACAAACAAAAATAAAAACACACAGACGCTCCAAGTAAAGCACATAAAATGTGACCGAATAAAAATATAGTTTCACTAGAGGTGACCTGATAAGTTGTCGATGAAGAAGGGGATGTCTTGGGCATCCCCAAGCTTAGATGCTTGAGTCTTCTTGAAATATGCAGGGATGATCCACGGGGGCATCCCCAAGCTTAGACTTTTCACTCTTCTTGATAATATATCATCCTCCTCTCTTGACCCTTGAAAACTTCCTTCACACCAAACTTCTCATAAACTTCATTAGAGGGGTTAGTACTCAAAAAAAAAACTTTAATCCACTTTAGTCCTGTAGTGACACATTGCAATAACTCAATAAAACATTAGCTACAGCTCTCCACGTCTAGAAAGCCTTACTTAAAGTCCACAAGAGACAATGCAAAAAACAGAGACAGAATCTGTCAAAACAGAACAGCCAGTAAAGACAAATTTTTTAGAGGTACTTCCGTTGCTCAAATCAGAAAACTCAAAACTAATGAAAGTTGCGTACATATCTGAGGAACACGCATGAAAATTGGCAAATTTTTCTGAGTTTCCTACAGAGAGACCTACTCAAATTCGTGACAGATAGAAATCTGTTTCTGTGCAGAAATCCAAATCTAGTATCAACCTTCTATTAGAGACTTTACTTGGCACAACATTGCAATAAAATAAAGATAAGGAGAGGTTGCTACAGTAGTAACAACTTCCAAGACACAACAAAACAATAGCAAAATAAATACATGGGTTATCTCCCAATAAGTGCTTTCTTTATAGCCATTAAGATGGGCTCAGTAATTTTAATGATGCTCACATAAGGATGAGAGTCGAAGCAAAGAGAGCATCAAAAAGCAAGTTCAAAACACATTTAAGTCTAACCCACTTCCTATGCATAGGAATCTTTTACACAAATAAATTCATGAAGAACAAAGTGACAAGCATTGGAAGATAAAACAAGAGTAATTTCAAAATTTTCAGCATGTAGAGAGGTGTTTTAGTACCATGAAAATTTCTACAACCATATTTTCCTCTCTCATAATAATTTTCAGTAGCTTCATGAACAAACTCAACGATATAACTATCACATGCAGCATGCTTTTCATGATCCACAAACACATAATTTTTATCAAGCTCAAAAATAATGGGATTAAAACTTTCAAACCCACTTTTATCAATAATATAACAAGATGATTGATCAATCTCAAAAGATATGGGACTCCTAGATAAAGTCAAGACCTCTCCAATCCCATTTTCATTAATAGTACAATTAATATTATCAAGTAACATAGGACCATCATCTAGAGCTTTATCATAAACACTTGCCAAGCAAAACTCTTTAGTACCATGCATTTCGACATCAGGCACAAATAAAACATTATCATAAGATTTATCAAAGTAGCATGGATTATCATAGATAACAGTAGCATAATTATTCTCACAAGTTTTACTCATATGGAATATTTCAAGAGAATCCATAGGAACATAACATTCATCCTCCTTTGGTAAGCATGGAGGACAATCAAATAGTGTAAGAGATAAAGAGTTACTCTCATTAGAAGGTTGGAATGGGTAGCTAATACATTCTTCCTCCTTTTGTTCATCACTCTCCTCCTCTTTTTCATCCAATGAGCTTTCAGGTTCATCAATTTCCTCCTCTTTTTCATCCAATAAGCTTTCATGTTCATCAATTTCTTCTTTCACAGGTTCCTGCAAATTGTGAGTGCATTCTTGTGCATTAATGAGTCTCTTTTTATAATCAATGATATAAGGATTATCGCTGTAACTTTCTATGCAAAAATTAAGGATAGAAGAGACATAATCTTTAAGGTCCTTACAAGCAACACAAGTTTCATAATTTTTAGACATGAAGGATTCTATCTCAGAGGCTCCCATAAACAAAACAAATTGTTCTACCTCTTCGAACCCAAGATGAATATAGCTATTCCAATTATAGTTCTTAATTAAAACTTCTTCACTAAAGCCACATTGAATTTTAAGATGTTTAGTATCCTGTTTAGAACAACAGTTTATATCATGGCGTTTAAGCAAGATTTTAGCAATTGTATTCAATTTTTAGATCACAACACTCATAACTTTTTCCATTCTTGATTCTCTATAATTCATATATATTTCAATAAGCTCCAAATAGGTTGTGGGTTCTCCCATAGCAACAGTTTTTTATTTTTTGGTTTTTCAAATTTTTATGGATTTTTGGGTATATAATAAAACAAGACAAAAAGAAACTAGACGAAAGTAAACTAAGCAAAATAATACTAGACAGAAATAAACTAAGCAAAACAAAATAAAAAACAGAGAGAGAGGTAGAGTGTACTCCCCAGGTGAACTTATGAGTAGAGCTATGCCTACCCGGCAACGGCGCCAGAAAATAGTCTTGATAACCCACAAGTATAGAGGATCGCAACAGTCTTCGAGGGAAGTAAAACCCAAATTTATTGATTCGACACAAGGGGAGGTAAAGAATACTTATAAGCTTTAACAACTGAGTTGTCAATTCAGCCGCACCTGGAAAAGCACTAGTAACAGAGGTGATGTGAAAGCAGCAGTAATATGAGAGCGGTAGTAACAGTAACACAGACGATAAGAATACGGAGGCAATGGCACCAGAAAATAGTTGATACTACTTCCAATGACATGTAGAACGAGTATATTATGATGAGAGATGGACCGGGGTTCCCAGCTATCTACACTAGTGGTAACTCTCCAATAACAAGTGTTGGGTGAACAAATTACAGTTGGGCAATTGATAGGATTGAAAGCATTAAGACATAACATCAAGATTATTAATCATGTAGGCATGTTTTCCATATATAGTCATACGTGCTCGCAATGAGAAACTTGCATAACATCTTTTGTCCTACCAGCCGGTGGCAGCCGGGCCTCAAGGGAATCTACTGGCAATTAAGGTACTCCTTTTAATAGAGCACCGGAGCAAAGCATTAACACTTGGTGAAAACATGTGATCCTCATACCACAGCCTTCCCCTCCGGTTGTCCCAATTTCTGTCACTTTGGGGCCTCGGGTTCCGGACAGCAATATGTGCAAACAACTTGTAGATACAATCTAAGCAATACATATAGAGCTTAAATCTAAGATCATGCCACTCGTGCACTAGTGACAAGCATTAAACACAAAAAGATTGCAGCAACAATAACTTCACAAATTTTATAGATAGACTAATCATAATGTATCATCCATCGGATCCCAACAAACACAACACCGATTACATCAGATGAATCTCAATCATGTAAGGCAGCTCATGAGATCATTGTATTGAAGTACATGGGAGAGAGAGAGTACCAACTAGCTACAGCTAGAACCCGTAGTCCATGGGGGAACTACTCACGGAGCATGATGGAGGTGGTGGCGTCGATGGAGATGGCTTCCGGGGGCACTTCCCCGTCCCGGCGGCGTGCCGGAACAGAGATTCTGTCCCCCGAAACGGAGTTTCGCGATGGCGGCGGCGTCACAGTAACTTTTCTGGAGTTTCGTCAATCGGTGTCGCGTTTTTAGGTCGAAAGGGCTTATATAGGCGAAGAGGTGGCGCATGAGGGGCACCAGGGCGCCCTCCCCACCTAGTGGCGCGGCCAGCCCTGGGCCCGCGCCCAAGTGTGGTGTGGTGGCCCCCTGGCCCGCCTCCGACTCTCCTTCGGTGTTCTGGAGCCTTCCGGGAAAAATAAGATATTTGGTCTTCGTTTCGTCGAATTCCGAGAATATTGCCCGAACAGCCTTTCTGGAACCAAAAACAACAGAAAACAGGAACTGGCACTTCGGCATCTTGTTAATAGGTTAGTTCCGGAAAATGCATGAAATCATTATAAAGTGTGAGCAAAACATGTAGGTATTGTCATAAAACTAGCATGGAACATCAGAAATTATAGATACGTTGGAGACGTATCATTCACCACTGGGCTAGAACATGGCACCAAGATCAATTGTCAAAGGTTGCTTTCTCGTGTCATTATGCACATTATGATTGTGGGGGATGAGCGTGATCAACATGACAATCTTAAGTTTGATGTCATGGGGCCTCTAGTCAACCTCATACATGCATCAATCTAAGTTCAAACATTTTTTCGACATGCCTCGGCAAATTCGTATTTGGTTTGTTTATCGACAACTCTAGAATGGATCCATGAATGAAACTTTTAGTTTTATATGTATTTATAGGAATTTTTATCTTGAATTCAAAATGTTGTTTGAACTATGTTGAAAGTCTAAACTGGTGTTGATTACTATGTTTGTAAAATCATCTTCCAACTCATATGTATCTTCAAGCATGTTTAATAGGAAGAAAAACAAGAAAATTGAGAAGATGTTGTACAAAAGGGAGTGTCGGGCCCCTTGCATGTCACAATAAAATTGTCCGCCCCAATTATCTGGCAAACCTAAAAACAGCAATTGGAGAGGACAACTGGAGGCTCATCCTTGAAGATGCCCTCATAAACTTGCGCTTATGTTTACTTCATATTTTCCGTTGTGTAGGGCTTACTAGTCGGTGCACCATAAACAAGGCAATGCAGAGTACTACAACAATACTAGTTGAGAGTGGAGTATCACTACATGTAGCCAATAAAAATTAATCAATGCCAGAGTACCACCATATACAACCAATGATAATTATATAAGAAAATCTTCTGGGGAATAAGACTCATGAACGCTACAATCTATGATGTCCAGTACACCAATTTTGAATAGAGAGATTACGTAGCTATGTGGGCAGCATGGACAGGCCGGACTACCGCCGCTCTCGTCCCTGACCCCGTCTCCTCTCTCTTACTTCTAGATATAGGGCCAGCTGGCCCCTCACCCTCTCTTCTCCAGCGGTGGCCGGCATCGAGAGGGATGTGGGCCAGTACCCTCATGTACAATTGTAGCCTACGGTTTGCGTTTTCCGGTATACCGCTGTCGCCATGTTCTCCATTGTCCATGAGCGACGGTTGGAGAATCCTCCTCCTACCGTTGTGCTATTGTCCATGGTGGATGTAGGTGTCATGCGATGGATCTGGAGGAAGCAACCTGAAAAGGCTTGGCCAACTCTATTGGAGATCGAGATCTGGCTGGTGGTGTTCTGAGTAGCCGTCGTGGTGGCGGGCTGAAGAGGCTATTAGTATACCTAGCATGGGCAGCCCGGCTCAGTCGGTCCGACTCGGCCCAAAAATTCTAGGCTTGGCCCGGCCAGCTGATGCCCAATTGTCGGGCATGGGCCTCTATTTAGGCCCCAACGATGACCATGCCTATGCCTCTAATATCAATATGTGTGATGTATTGAAGATGCTCGTCTACGGCCCGAGGCTGATGGGCGTTTCCAAAGGCGGGCTTGGTTTAGGCCTAAAACCTTGGGTTGATGGCCAGGTTGGGCCATGCTTGGGCCTGGGCCTAAGTTTTCTTCTACAGGATTTCTCCTTCTCGGATGGATGTGCGGCCCAGCGTGAGTTTTGCCCATGTACATGTGCTGAGGGGATATGGATTTCTTAGGAAAGATCCACTGCTTCATAGAGTTCCTACGTGGCAACAAAGTTTGGTTCAAATGATCTTCCTGCCGAGATGGCGGCCAAATCCACACGCCGGTGCAACTTCTTAGCTTATGCGTCTACAACCTCCTCCTTAGGGTAGGGGTGTCAAAAGTATTCAAGTTCGTCAAACATTTTGAGCTTGATTCGCTAAAGGCTTGGCTCATGTTCTGCTCGAAGCTAAACAAACCGTACTGAAGCCTCACCTGCAGGTCGCGAGCTTTTTAACTCAAGCTCGAGCAGTTCGATAGAGCTCGGCAGAAGCAGGCCAGGCTTAACATCTTGTCTTTCTAGGAAACGATTCACGTCTCTACTACACCGTGAGTACCACATAGGCCTAATAAGTTGTGGGCAAATGTAATTTCAGGAATGTACCCGCTCTCATAACGTTGAAAGAAGGAAACGAACAAGCCCACATTTTTACTTGCGTCCACACTGAAAGGGCTGAATATATGCAGCTTGGGGCGGCCCACTTCATTGCCAGTCCGTGCTGAGTCGGGTGCACCTATTGGCCGCTCATGTGCGTGTTGGAATGCCGCACGCACGCAGGGATCGGGGTGCTTTAGGGCATCTCCAACGGGCGACCCATCCCGCGCCCGCGCGTCCGGATGGGTTGAGCCGGACAAAAATGCGGCCCAACGCGGGGACGCACCGCAAAAGCGGATGGCCGCGGCGTCCGGAACGACGCAAACCCGGTCCAGATTTGTGGCCGCGGATGGCACGCGGCGTCCTCGCGTGTCCGCCTGGTCCGCCTGGCTGGCCCACATGTCGGTGCCCCAGTCCTATTAAATGTGGACTGGGGAGGGGGACTGTCCCTATCCACCAGTCCCCACTATCCACTCCGGCCGCACGCGCGAGCTCGAAGCTTCCGCGCCGCCATGGCCCCGAAGCGTGAGTTCGCGCCATCCGCCAACGACCACGAGGCCGGCGACAGCAGGCCAGTCGCGCCGCCGGCGTTCGCAATGGGGTCGCCGACGACGCCCAGACGCGACCGGATCTACGTCACCGTAGCGGTGGCGCAGATGTTCTGGGACGTGGGCGTCCCAATGCCGTGGGGGGACGTGCACCTCCCCCACGGCTGGCACCTGAGCCCAGATCGGGTTCCGGTGCCGCCCATCCCGGCGTCAGGCCGCGCCCGCGTCGCGGAGATCCGGAGGCGCCGCGCGCAGCTGCCGGCGGACCTCCAGGAGGACCCCGCGTACGGCGACGCAAGTCCCAATCGGGACTTGTGGTTCGAGGTGGAGCACGATGCGCGCCGGCACACGTGCTTCACGTCGGCGACGGCGCGGCCTCGCGCGCAGCCGTGCACACCTGCAAGGAGGGCAGGCCGCGCCCCCGGCGGCCTGTACATCGACGAGCCGCAGCCGCAGCCACGGCAGCAGCCCCGCCGCAGCCCCAGCAGCCAGAGGACGAAGACGACCCGGAGCTGCAGCGGCGCTCGCGGCGTCCCGCGAGCAGTGCGACCTCGACGAGCTGGCCAAATGGCCGCACCTCGCCGACACATCGCGCGCCTCCGCCTCGCGGAGAAGGCCAGAAGGCCTAGGAGAACGCCCGAGGCGGAGGCGTGGGCCTTCCTCGAGATGGCGCGCCGGCAGAAGGAGGACATGCGCTGTGCGGCGCTCCGGGAGGAGGAGGAGCGCCGTGCCGCGCTCCCGGCGGAGGAGGAGGAGCGCCGAGCCGCGCTCCGGGCGGAGGAGGAGGAGCAGCTCCGCAAGGAGTCCGCGCGGAGGGCGCGGCTGCGTAGGCCGGCGAGCCCGCCGAACCCGCACTCCGCCTGGGAAAGGGCGCAGTGGTCGCCCTGGCCGGAGTCCCCGCCGCCCTCCGGCGTTTCTAGCCGGAACAGCGCTTCGCCGCCGGGGGGCGTCGTCGTCATCGACGCCGACGACGACGAGTACTACTGGGGGTAGTACTGCCGGCGGCCACCGCCTGCTCGCAAACCCTGGCTAGGGTTTTTTTTAGTTTAAAGCCCATATAGGGCTTTCTTTTGTGTAAAAATTGCCTAAAATAGGGCTAAGTTTAATTACCAACTAGTTTAAATTTATGTTTTGTTGTTTTTCTTTTTCATTTTGATTTTTGTTTTATTTATTTCATATGCGCTGCGTCCGCGCGTTGGGCGCAGCGCGCGACCCAAACGGACACACGGACGCGGGCCGCTGTCCGCGTGTCCGCTTGTAAGGGTATTTTACCCTTATCCATTATTTTGGTAACAATGACACCGTGCTAGAGTATTTGACCTAATACGTTTACAAGGATTATCTCAGGTATTAGGCAAAGAGGCATAAATGGTGTATCAAAGGAACAAAAAGGCTAAAGGAGACCCCCCACTTCAACAACAATCGAAAAGGGGTCTACAGCAGAAATCCGGTCTGCAGCCCGGTTGGACCGGCCACCAGACCGGCCAGTCCGGTGTGCGGTCCGGTCGACCGGGCGGCAACCGGGCGCCAACCGGCCTCCCAAACCAGCGTGAAGAAGTCCGGTCTTCGTCCCGGTCAGCCGGCCTGCAGACCGGCGAGTCCGGTGCACCGTCCGGTCGACCGGGCGGCAACCGGGCGCAAACCGAAGGAGCTTCCTGGACATCGAAATAGGGATCCAGCCCAGCATCCGATCACAACCGGCAGGTCCGGTCACCGGTCCGGTCTGACCGACCTGCAGGCCGGACTGTCCGGTCAGGGATCCGGTTGACCGGGTTTATCGAGAGAAAAGATGAGGTGGCAAGTGACCAACGGCCATATTTCGAAGAACACTATAAATAGGCCTTCTCCTACCCCTGAACTGTTAGGCACTACACTACAAGCTGTTCTTGAGCTCTCTCTCTCTTACTCCATTGCTAGAAACACCAAAAGCCTCCGATCTCCCTCCTCCTCCACCCAAACTCAAATCCCTCCGGGGAATCACTAGAGGAGGACCCGATCTACTGTTCTACCAAGCCAAATCTCATTCCCCCTTGTATTCATCGAGAAGCTTGCTTCCTAGGGTTCCTTGGAAACCCTTGGTGAGCAAGAGGAGTCCGGAAGCATCCGGGCTGTGGATTTGCTCCGGGCAAGATTGTGAAGGTTTGGAGGCTACCTCAAAGTCTACCACAAGTGAGTGAGCTATTCCTTCGTGGGATAGGCTCCGGAGAATAGGGTGAGCCTTCGTGGCGTGGGGAATCCTTTGCGGGACCTCCACCCCTCCAAACGTGACGTACCTTGTTGCAAAGCAAGGGAACATGGGAATACATCCTCGTCTCCGCGTGCTATCGGTTATCTCTAACCGAACTCCTTACTTGTGATTTAACTGCCTGTGAGAGCCTTCGTGCTCGAGTTAGTTGTATCCTCATATAGGTTGCTTCACCAAGTTTGCATTAGGCTCACCTTTATATTCCGCAAAGCGTAATATTGCAAAGAAAGAATTAAAACTTGTAGAAACCTATTCACCCCCCCTCTAGGTTTACCATCTCTATACTTTCAATTGGTATCAGAGCCTGGACTCTTATTAAGGGCTTCACCGCCTTAAGAGTGAGATGGAAAAACTATTCGAGGGTCTAGATGAAGACTCTAACCTTTCGGTTAAAGAGATGAAATCTAGATTCTTGGCATATGATGCCGAGAAGAAGAAAAAGGAGGATGAACTACAAAGCCAAATGGCGGAGATGTCCGCCATGCTTAAGAACTTGACTAGTGGGTCTCCTAGAGGGGCTTCGGCCTCTCTAGGGAGTTTCCATGAAGTCAACCATGACTATCCCAAAAACACTTCACCCATGCCTCATATAAACCATAGTGGGAACGTTCCCCATTTTGATGGAACTCACTTTCCTTTTTGGAAATCATCTATGGAATCTCATATTCGCAGCTGCAGTGTGGAGTTATGGGAGATCATTGTTCATGGATACCGAGTGCCACAAGATCCCATTCGGTTGACCTCCACCGAATTCTACAACCGTCAAATCAATGCCTCCGCACGTGACAAGATTAGAAGTGGCATCAACCGCAAGCTCCTTGATCAAGTCAACGATATAGAGTCCGCTAAAGAGTTGTGGGATCGAATCGTAGTACTCCAAGAGGGAACCGATTTGATCCAATCAGCTCTTTATGAGACCGCAAAGCAAGAGGCTCGCCAGTTCATGATCCGAGAAGGAGAATCCGTGGCCGATGCCTATGCAAGGCTTGGCGCTCTTAGAGTAAGGGTCAAGGGACTTGGAGTTGAGAAGTACAATGACGGCTTCGAGATGAATGAAGCATTCATAAAGTCCAAGGTGATTGCTATGATTGCCGTCAAGCAAGAAGACACCAACCTTGCACTCAACTTGCAAATCATGACCAAGAGTGCCGATCTAAACTCCGATGATCTAGTCTCATATGTGGCCGCCAATGAAAACATGGCCAAAGCGGGAAAGAGGCTCATGGCAATGAACCGTGTTGATGAAGGCTCACACAACCATGAAGCGTCACACGACCTTGCTCTTAAAGCTAGAGCGGACAATGGAAGAGAAGAAGACTATGGAATTGGAGAAGATGAAGAGATGACCTCAACTAGTGACATTGCTACCGACTTTGCCTTCTTTGCCAAGAAGTACAAGGCAAAGTTCCCAATGCTCCTCAATGACAAGAAGAAGAAGAGAACTTGCTACAACTGTGATGAAGATAGCCACTTTGCAAATGAGTGCCCTTATGAGAAAAGGGTAGACAAGCCAAAGTTCATCAAGGGGGTCAAGCCAAGATTGAAGCCAAACCCGATCAACGATCGATACAAGAAGAACAAGGGAAGAGCTTTTGTTGGGGCCGAGTACTTGTCCGATGAAGAAGAGGAAGATGAGGAGAAGGAGGCCGGAGTGGCCGGTTTGGCTTTCTCTAAGCCCGGGTCACTCTTCACATATGACTACTCCAAGGATTACCCCACGGAGAATGATGTGGGCTCGTCCTTCATGGCAAGAACAACTCAAGATGATGACTCCGATGACTCTCCCTCCTCTACAATCGTCGGCTCGTGTCTTATGGCAAGAGAAACCAAGGTAATGGAATCCCCACCTTCTCTATCTAGTGTCCTTGATGATGAAACTGAAAATCAAGAAGAGTTAATCGTGCTTAAGGAACTTTACAATGTTAGATGCACCCTTCGTGGTGAAGCTCTTGTCAAGTTTGATTTCTTGATGGACTCTCTCAAAGAAAAGGATGAGTCCCTTGAGGAATTAGAATATCAATTGAATGAAAAAGAACGGAGATTCAATCTCCTAAGACAAGAGCTAAAAACCGAAAGGTGCATATCTCAAGGCCTTAAGCAACAAATTGAAACTTATGAACTTGATAAAGTTAAGGACCTAGAAACTATTGATAGGGCTCAATCATTGACCCAAGAGCTCAATAACTCAAAGAAGGAGCTTGAAGTTGCTCATGCTTCTCTCACTAGGGATCTTGACCACCTTGAAAGAGCTAACAAGCTTGTTAAGGATGAGCTCAAGAAACTTGGAGAGAACCATGATCTTCTCCAAGAAACCTACAAGAAGGCTCTTGGATCAATGAAGGATCCCATTGTTGTAGAAAAGCTTGCTAGCTCCTCCACTTCCTTTACTAGTGAGCATGCTAAGCTTGTTGAGGAACATGTTCGTTTACAAGAGGAACTCTCTTTGCATGTTGAGACCAATGCATATCTTGAATCCTTGGTGACTAAATATGGTCTCGACTATCATCCTAATGAATCTTCTTGTGAGCAAGCATCTATTCTTGAGGAAAATGTTAGGTTAACAAAGGAACTTGCAAAGTTCACCACCACCAAGAACAAGATGGGATTGGACCACCTCTTGAGTAAGCAAAGGTCAAACAATCAAAAGTTTGGACTTGGATATACTCCCAAGTCCTACAAGAAGAACAACTACAAGAAGGAGAAACCCGCTCAAGACAAGAACAAGAAGGTCACTAACAATGGCAAAGCCTCAAAGGGCAAAACCACTAGTGGTGATCGCACGGGGCCAAATGATCACTATGCTTTATTTGTTGATTGTTATGGTGATGTCTATGCTAACTATGTTGGCCCTCCTAATGGATATGCTTATAGAGAGTACTCAATTTGGGTACCAAAAGATATTGTTTCCATTGCAAAGGGACCCATTAATCGATGGGTTCCTATATCCTCTACTTGATTTTGTAGGGGTATTCCTCCGGTGGTCCAAAATGGGTGTTTGATAGTGGATGCACCAATCATATGACCGGAGGAAGAGGTGTGCTTGACCAATTCATTGAAGATATCAACAAGAAGTCAAGCATTACCTTTGGTGATAACTCAAAGGGAAAGGTACTTGGGTATGGCAAGGTAGCAATCTCTAAGGACTTGTGCCTTGAGACGGTTATGCTTGTTGAATCCCTTGGCTATAACTTACTTTCTATATATCATCTTGCCGATGCCGGTTACAATTCATTCTTTACTAGTTATTGTGTGAAAGTCTTTAGGAGTGACAATCTCAAATTGGTCCTTGTTGGATATGTGGAGAACAACCTTTACGTGGTTGACCTCTCGAAAGAGAGCTCCTCCCCCTCCACATGTCTAATGGCGGCCAAGCATGACGAAGGCTGGTTGTGGCATCGCCGCCTTGGTCATGTTAACATGAGAAATCTTAAACAACTCCTAAAGGGTGAGCACATTGTGGGACTAACCGGCATTTCTTTTGAGAAAGATCTTGTTTGCAGTGCATGTGTAGCCGAAAAGCAACTCAAGAAGAAACATCCTATCAAGATTATCGTCACCACATCTAGGCCTTTGGAGCTCCTTCATTTGGATCTCTTTGGACCATCACATTATGATACTCTTGGTGGGAGCAAGTATGGACTTGTCATTGTTGATGATTACTCAAGATACTCTTGGGTCTTTCTCCTTAAGTCTAAGGACGAGACCCATAGAGAGTTCATCACCTTCGCCAAGAAAGCTCAACGTACGTATGAATCCGAGATCAAGGCGATTAGGACCGACAATGGCACCGAGTTCAAGAACTACACCATGCAAGAGTTTGTTGATGATGAGGGCATCAAGCATGAGTTTTCGGTGCCATACACCCCTCAACAAAATGGTGTTGTTGAAAGGAAGAACCGGACTATCATTGAGATGGCAAGAACCATGTTGAGTGAATTCAACTCACCCCACAACTTTTGGGGAGAAGCCATCTCTACGGCCGTCCACTACTCCAACCGGCTCTTTCTCCGTCCCCTCCACAACAAAACTCCATACGAGCTTCTTACCGGTAACAAGCCTAATGTCATGTACATTCGTGTCTTTGGATGCAAATGCCTTGTTAAGAACAACAAAGGAAAGCTCGGTAAATTTGAAACTAGAACCATAGAGGGTATATTTGTTGGGTATGCGGAGAACTCTCATGCCTATAGATACTACAACCGGTCCACTGGGACTATTGAAGTATCTTGTGACGTAGTGTTCTTGGAGGATAATGGCTCCCAAGTGGAGCAAGTTGTTCCATGTGTTGCAGGTAATAATGATGATCCATCTAGTGCCATCAAGCATATGGGCATTGGACACATTCGGCCCATGGAAGTTCATAATGATGATCAAGATGATGGAGTAGAAGTATCAAGCTCGGCTCAAGTGGAGCCTAGCTCAACTCAAGTCGAACCATCAAGTGCAACTCAAGAACCATCCTCCACTCAAGATGAGTCACATTCCGAAGAACAAGAAGAAAACCCTCATACCACGGAGCAAGACCATGATGATGATCAAGAAACATCCTCAACTCATGATCAAGCTCAAGTGGTCCCTCATGCTCGAGTACTAGCAAGAGATGAATTCATTGATCATGAAGGAACCATTCGGAAGATCAAGGCTGCTACAAGGGCAAGTGACATGAAAGTAGATCAAGTCCTTGGTAGCATCTCAAGAGGAGTGGTAACTCGTAGACATCATGCATTACTTATCACTTATTGTCAACATCATGCTTTTGTGTCTAGTTTTGAACCACTCAAGGTACATGAAGCCTTGGTTGATCTGGATTGGGTAATTGCCATGCAAGAAGAATTGGAGTGTTTCACTCGTAATGAAGTATGGTATCTAGTTGAGAGACACAAGGATCATCACATCAATGTTATTGGGACCAAATGGGTATTCAAGAACAAGCAAGATGAGAATGTTGTCATACGAAACAAAGCAAGGTTAGTGACGCAAGGGTTTGCCCAAATTGAAGGTATGGACTTTGAGGATACCTTTGCGCCGGTAGCCCGTCTTGAAGCTATTCGTCTTTTATTTGCATTTGCATCTTTCCACAATTTCAAACTATACCAAATGGATGTGAAAAGTGCATTTTTGAATGGTCCCCTAAAAGAAACCGCATATGTGGCTCAACCCCCGGGTTTCGAAGACCCATGCCGACCCAACCACGTGTATTTACTTCATAAGGCACTCTACGGTCTCAAGCAAGCTCCACGTGCTTGGTATGAGTTCCTTAGGGATTTCTTACTACATGATGGGTTTTGCATGGGTACGGTCGATTCCACCCTTTTCACCAAGCGGGTTAAAGGGGGTGGCCTATTTATATGTCAAATATATGTTGATGATATTATCTTTGGTGGAACTAACCCCAATCATAACAAAGCCTTTGAGCTATTGATGACTAGGAAATTTGAGATGTCCATGATGGGAGAGTTGAAGTTCTTCCTAGGCTTCCAAGTGAGGCAACTTGCAAAAGGCACCTTCATCTCTCAAGAAAAGTATGTGAAGGACATGCTCAAGAAATTCAACATGACCAATGCAAGCCCAATGAAGACACCCATGCCCGTAAAGGGGCAACTTGGCTCATGTGACGGTGAGAAGGATGTGGACATAAAGGTATACCGTTCCATGATAGCATCCTTGCTCTACCTTTGTGCCTCTAGGCCGGATATCATGCTCAGTGTAGGGATGTGTGCTCGTTTTCAATCCGCTCCTAAGGAGAGCCATTTAATGGCGGTCAAACGGATTCTAAGATACCTTGTTCTCACTCCTACTCTCGGGCTATGGTATCCAAAGGGGTCAACCTTTGAACTCATTGGCTATTCGGATTCCGATTGGGCCGGTGATAAGGTTGACCGGAAGTCTACCTCCGGGGCTTGCCAATTCCTTGGCCGGTCATTGGTGAGTTTGTCATCCAAGAAACAAAACTCCACCGCCTTATCCACCGCCGAAGCCGAATATATATCCGCGGCATCTTGTTGCACTCAATTGTTATGGATGAAGCAAACCTTGAAAGACTATGGTGTGTCTCTTGGTATGGTGCCTCTTCTTTGTGACAATGAAAGTGCAATTAAGATCGCCAATAACCCGGTTCAACATTGTCGCACCAAACATATTGACATTCGCCATCACTTCCTACGTGATCATCTTGCCAATAAGGATATTGATCTCACTCATGTGGGAATAACCTACCAATTGGCGGATATTTTCACTAAGCCTTTGGATGAAGCCCGGTTTGTTAACTTGAGAAGAGAACTTGGTATTCTTGATCCTAAAAACTTGGATTGATTAACTTCTTGCACTATATTCTTGCGTTTATCTTGCTATCTAGCTTAGAGGTATAGCACATATAGGGATAGTCATCCTACCATGTCTTGGTAAGTTGAATACCTATGTGTGCAACATAAATAGACCCAATGTCATTATATGGACCCAAGCATGTCTCTTCGAGGTTTCATGACATTTGCGCTTTCACATAGGGGGAGTAATCCCCCGCCCCTCATTGAGCCTTCATTACAACTTGATTCGACTATATAAGGCCAAATGATCTTATTGCAAAAATCATTTCCAAATGACTTATGATTCTTGATATATATTTCGAATCATGCCCATTGTTGCTATCTACATCTTGTTTGGATTTTCTCTCCAATGGGTATGCCTAGAGAACTTTGTGTTTCCAACCTCATGTCCATGCTCATCTCATCATCATCTATCTATCTATATGTACATGTCATCATCTGAGCATTCACACACATTTACACAAAGCATAGGGGCAAAACGAGGCAAAAACTAGACAAAACTGGGCTGGCCGGTCCCTGGTCCGGTTGGACCGGGCTCCAGACCGGCGGGTCCGGTCGACCGGGCGCCAACCGGGACCTGGGCCGGACCAGCCGGCGCCAGGTCCCGTCGACCGGGCGCCCGACCGGCCGCGCGGCCTGTTATGTGTTGGGAGGGGATACCCCTTGGGGTCATCTTCCTCATTATTCTCCAACTCCCACACCTCCATGGCCGGCGCCCTCACCTCCTCCACCAAGATCTAGGCACTTCCCACCACAAGAATTCCCCCAAACTCCACCAACCCATAGATCGGGCCCCTTGGAACATCTCCACCGAAGGATTTGGTCCCTCTCCAGCTAGTTTGGAAATTTTTGGAGTTCTTGGTTTTCAAGCCCTACCTCGTGTTCTTCTTGCTCTCTTGATCAAGGAGGACAATGTCTTCGGGTAATGTACTCTCCCTTCCTCCCTAAAGTCTAGTCCTCTTCACACATTGCAAGTTCTTGCCAAGATTTGAGGAAATCTTAGGGTTAGGGTTAGGGTTTGCAAGTCCTCATGCCTTTAGAGTGTCTCACAACACAAAGCACATACTCCACTCTATTGCTATAGCATGTATTCAAGTTTTTTGAGTTTTTGCAGGAATTTGTGGTAGAAAATCTGGGCAAATCATCACAACTCGACAAATCCGGTCTGCCGCCCGGTCAACCGGCCTCTCGACCGGTCGGCCCGGCGTGCCGCCCGGTCTGACCGGATTGGCAACCGGCTCGTCCGGTCTGCCGTCCGGTTGGACCGGCCTGTGCGCCGGATTGCCCAGTTTTCGCACAATCTCATCAATACACTTGGATATATGCTATGCTTTTTGGTTTCCCTCTTATTGATGACATGTACACTTACCCCACTGCTATCCTTGCTCTATTCTCTCATTCACAGGAAGTTGGAGCGGTGAACCACGGGGCACTGTTGCCAAGAGAGGACGGACTACTGATAATCCACCCCGCCGGTCTAGTGCTCGCGTTCCTCCTGCAGCTCATCAGACTGCTGACACCGGCAGCTCGGATAGGAGAAGAACCAAGTCAGTTGCTGGTAAGAGAAAGGATAAGCATGCCGCCCAAGAAGATGATGAAATAGTGCCAGATTTCAATGTTGCGGATGCAAACCGTGTTGAGTGGCAGGAACTGAGGACGGTGAATCCGTATCGCTTTGAGCAACGGACTTACCCTGGTGGGGACAGGTTCTTCTGGACCAAGACACAGGCAGCACTCTGGGAGGGTTTCTATGATACTCGAGAGCGTATGAAGAATGGTGTTGTTGTGATGCCCAAGGCCATCAATCCTGACGAGCTTGCCTTGCATGAAGCCACAAAGTACAGCTTTGTGGTTAACACCTTGAAGGGTATGGGACTATATGACCTTGTGTGCCTCAAGCCTGATGATGAGCAAGAAGATCCCACCTATTGTCCTCTTCTGGTCCGTCAGTTCCATTGCACCGTCTTCTTCCATGATGATGCGGACCGCACCATGACTTGGATGACTGGCAAGGAGAAGTACTCCTGCACCTACACTCAGTTCTGTGCGGCCATGGGTTTTGGTGGTGGCCGTGCTCAAGGGTACAGAATTCACTCTCGGTCTAAGCTCACTAGAGGTGACATCTCCTTTTGCTATCCCTCTAGCCCCACAGCTGGGCCTCCCACTATCTCTGGGATGTACTACTCATATCTTGTCCTTGCCAAGGTGTTCCGTGAGAGTCTCATCAGCAAGTCTGGGGATACTAGTGAAGTCAGGAACTATCACCTGAATCTGATGTATTATTGTCACCCTGCCAGGATAAGGAAGATTGATGGCTGTGATCTTATTCACTGTGAACTGAAGCGTGCAATTATGGACCGCATGACTCCCAACTATGCTCAGTATGTTCAGCGGCTCATCAACTACATCGTTCCTGCTCCTCTCAACACTCTTGATGAGAGGGTCATCATGGAACCATTCAGGTTCCCTACTCAGGACGGTCGCCCAGAAATCCCTTCCATGATGCCTTCCCATGAGCGCCGTTCCAAGGAACATCATGACCCTGCAGCTGGCTCTAGCTACTCTCGGCGCTCCAAGCACGGTGCCGCTCGCTTCTTCTCCAGCATGTGGCAAATGTGCAAGAACACCAATGATGTTGCACATCAGAGTCTTGCTATAAACCAGGAGACAAGGAGGCGCCAGAATGAGTACTTGGCTTCACGGAATGCTACTGTTCCTCCTTCTGGCCCTGAGATGGAGCCTGTAGTTGCACCTGCTTGGGAGATGCCTCCCATTACTGATGAGATGATCCAGAACTTCGACTTCTCCATGTATGCTCATGGTGGCCTTCCTCCTCGGACTGCTCGTGCTCCTACTCCTGCTGGTGATGATGGTGATGAGGATGAAGGTGATGCGGCTGCACGCGATGGTGGCGAGAGCTCCTACTCCTCCGGGCATCAGTTCTATTGATGGGTGCGATAGCATCTCTCCTTTTTTCTTCGCCTTTTTGGTGTTCCGATGCCAAAGGGGGAGAAGAGAGTAGAGTCTAGGACCACGGGGTTCTTTGATTGTCACAAGCCATGGGTGTTGCTTTATTTGGATTTTATATGGCTTGTGCTTATTTGCTTTGATTTCTCAAGAACCATTTGCTACTTCGAATAATTCGTGTATGGACGTGTATGGACGACTATTATGTGTGCTACTCTATGTTAGGATGATTATGTGTGCTATGCTTATATATCTTGATATGCACATCTCCATACCATGCTTGTTTCCTAAAGATATTGGGGGAGCTTCTCATGTTCCACAAATGGTGCACTTTGCATTCAAACGCAAATTCTCCAAGTGCACACATTATGGGGGAGCTGTCGTAATATCTTATATGGAATCAAGGTTTAGAGCTTATCATAATATCTATTTGTGACTCTAGCTCGGTTTGTCATCGTATACCAAAAAGGGGGAGATTGTAAGGGTATTTTACCCTTATCCATTATTTTGGTAACAATGACACCGTGCTAGAGTATTTGACCTAATACGTTTACAAGGATTATCTCAGGTATTAGGCAAAGAGGCATAAATGGTGTATCAAAGGAACAAGAAGGCTAAAGGAGACCCCCCCACTTCAACAACAATCGAAAAGGGGTCTACAGCAGAAATCCGGTCTGCAGCCCGGTTGGACCGGCCACCAGACCGGCCAGTCCGGCGTGCGGTCCGGTCGACCGGGCGGCAACCGGGCGCCAACCGGCCTCCCAAACCAGCATGAAGAAGTCCGGTCTTCGTCCCGGTCAGCCGGCATGCAGACCGGCGAGTCCGGTGCACCGTCCGGTCGACCGGGCGGCAACCGGGCGCCAACCGGGCGCCAACCGGAGGAGCTTCCTGGACATCGAAATAGGGATCCGGCCCAACATCCGGTCACAACCGGCAGGTCCGGTCACCGGTCCGGTCTGACCGGCCTGCAGGCCGGACTGTCCGGTCAGGGATCCGGTTGACCGGGTTTATCGAGAGAAAAGATGAGGTGGCAAGTGACCAACGGCCATATTTCGAAGAACACTATAAATAGGCCTTCTCCTACCCCTGAACTGTTAGGCACTACACTACAAGCTGTTCTTGAGCTCTCTCTCTCTTACTCCATTGCTAGAAACACCAAAAGCCTCCGATCTCCCTCCTCCTCCACCCAAACTCAAATCCCTCCGGGGAATCACTAGAGGAGGACCCGATCTACTGTTCTACCAAGCCAAATCTCATTCCCCCTTGTATTCATCGAGAAGCTTGCTTCCTAGGGTTCCTTGGAAACCCTAGGTGAGCAACAGGAGTCCGGAAGCATCCGGGCTGTGGATTTTCTTCGGGCAAGATTGTGAAGGTTTGGAGGCTACCTCAAAGTCTACCACAAGTGAGTGAGCTATTCCTTCGTGGGATAGGCTCCGGAGAATAGGGTGAGCCTTCGTGGCGTGGGGAATCCTTCGTGGGACCTCCACCCCTCCAAACGTGACGTACCTTGTTGCAAAGCAAGGGAACACGGGAATACATCCTCGTCTCCGCGTGCTATCGGTTATCTCTAACCGAACTCCTTACTTGTGATTTAACTGCCTGTGAGAGCCTTCGTGCTCGAGTTAGTTGTATCCTCATATATGTTGCTTCACCAAGTTTGCATTAGGCTCACCTTTATATTTCGCAAAGCCTAATATTGCAAAGAAAGAATTAAAACTTGTAGAAACCTATTCACCCCCCCTCTAGGTTTACCATCTCTATACTTTCACCGCTCGACCACCCAAACGGCCCAAAACGGATGGCCCAGTGCGTCCGTTTGAGTCGCGCGGTTGGAGATGCCCTTACACCGACCTCGAACAGCAGTTTCAGTTCCTGAACAACTTTTTTATTTTTTTAGATTTGAACAATTTTCAAATTGGACGAGATTTTAAATTGGAATAAATTTTCAAAATTTATTATTTTTTATATATGAACAATTTCTGAATTTGAATTTTTTTAAAATCTGAACAACTTTTAAATTTAAACAATTTTCGAATTCGAACAATTTTTATATTTCAACAATTTCGAATTTAAAAAAATATCATATTAAAACAAATTTCGTGTTTGAACAATTTTTATACTTGAACAATTTTTGAATTTGATTTTTTTGAATATTTGAAATAGAAAATTTTACATTTAAAATATTAAGAACAAAAAAGAAACGGAAAAGGAAAAAAAATAGAAAAGAAAAGAAAAATAAAAAGAAAAGAAACCAAAAAAATAAACAAAAAAATAAAAATAAAACAAAAAACAAAAAATAACACGAACTGGGCCGACCAGGCCGGCCCATACAGCGTGCGCGGATTCCCCTCCATCAATCTTGTTAGGATGGCCCAGTAAAGGCATCTTTGTGCATATTATTTTCGAAAAAAGTGCAAAATTCAAAAAAGTTCAGATTCAAAAAATGTTTTACAAAAACTTTGCTAAAAAAGTCTCAAAAGAAACCAAAAAATTTGTTCATGAATTATTTTGTTCCAAAGCAAAATTTGTTAAAAAAAAATTGCTCAATTATTTTTGTTCGTAATTAAAAAATGGTTAAAAAACATTCAAAAAAGAATAAAATAGAAAAAGACAGAAAACGAATTCAAAATGTTCAAAAAACTGATAAAGAAAAGCTAAAAAGAAAACGATAGAAAAGTGACCAAACCTGAGAAGAACCGAAGAAACAGAAAAAACCGAAAATAGCGTGCATAAGCTTCCTAAAACCGGAGTCATCTGGCGCTAATGGGCCGTGATACGTCTCCAATGTATCGATAATTTCTTATGTTCCATGCTTGTTTTATGACAATACCTACATGTTTTGTTCACACTTTATGTCATTATTATGCATTTTCCGGAACTAACCTATTGACAAGATGCCGAAGTGCCAGTTCCTGTTTTCTGCTGTTTTTGGTTTCAGAAATCCTAGTAAGGAAATATTCTCGGAATTGGACGAAATCAACGCCCAACATCTTATAATTCCACGAAGCTTCCAGAACACCCGAGAGCCACCAGAGGAGAGCCCTGTGGGCCCCACACGTGTGGGCGGCGTGGCCCAAGGGGGGGCGCGCCCCCCTATTGTGTGGCGCCCCCGTAACCCGTCCGACTCCGCCTCTTCGCCTATAAGAAGCCCCCTGACCTAAATCTTCGAGACGAATAAGCCACGGTACGAGAAACCTTCCAGAGCCGCCGCCATCGCGAAGCCAAGATCTGGGGGACAAAAGTCTCTGTTCCGGCACGCCACCGGGACGGGGAAGTGCCCCCGGAAGGCATCTCCATCGACATCACCGCCATCTTCATCAACGCTGCTGTCTCCCATGAGGAGGGAGTAGTTCTCCATCGAGGCTAAGGGCTGTATCGGTAGCTATGTGGTTAATCTCTCTCCTATGTACTTCAATACAATGATCTCATGAGCTGCCTTACATGATTGAGATTCATATGAGTTTTGTATCACTATTAATCTATGTGCTACTCTAGTGATGTTATTAAAGTACTCTATTCCTCCTCCATGTTGTAATGGTGACAGTGTGTGCATCATGTAGTACTTGGCATAGTTTATGATTGTGATCTCTTGTAGATTATGAAGTTAACTATTACTATGATGGTATTGATGTGATCTATTCCTCCTTTCATAGTGTGATGGTGACAGTGTGCATGCTATGTTAGTACTTGGTATAATTGTGTTGATCTATCATGCACTCTAAGGTTATTTAAATATGAACATCGAATGTTGTGGAGCTTGTTAACTCCGGCATTGAGGTGCTCTTGTAGCCCTACACAATTAGTGGTGTTCATCATCCAACAAGAGAGTGTAGAGTGGTTTTATTATGTGATCAATGTTGAGAGTGTCCACTAGTGAAAGTATGATCCCTAGGCCTTGTTCCCAAATACTGCAATCATCGCTTGTTTACTGTTCTACTGCATCTGTACTTCCTACAATATTACCACCATCAACTGCACGCCAGCAAGCTATTTTCTGGCACCGTTACTACTGCTCATATACATTCATACCACCTATATTTCACTATCTCTTCGCCGAACTAGTGCACCTATACATCTGACAAGTGTATTAGGTGTGTTGGGGACACAAGAGACTTCTTGTATTGTGGTTGCAGGGTTACTTGAGAGGGATATCTTTGACCTCTTCCTCCCTGAGTTCGATAAACCTTGGGTGATCCACTTAAGGGAAACTTGCTGCTGTTCTACAAACCTCTACTCTTGGAGGCCCAACACTGTCTACAGGAATAGAAGCGTGCGTAGACATCAAGCACTTTTCTGGCGCCGTTGCCGGGGAACGAAAAGCTACACACAGAGATTTCCTCCCTCGTCAACCACGCGCCAGTCCTGGGCATCAAGCACTTTTCTGGCGCCGTTGCCGGGGAGGAAAGGTAAAATGCACTCACACTTTGGTCCCAGGTAACTAAGTTATTTTCTGGTACCGTTGTAAGTGCTCGAAGCTATTTCCTTTAGATCCTGCAATTGCAACTTTTTGCTTCTTGTTTTTATTTCACTAGTAAGGCATAATGGAAAGCAACAGTGAGCTTTTAAAACTATTTCCTGAGTAAAGACATGGATGGTTTGATACAAAAATTAAAAAACCCATGGAACATATTAGTATGAACACTTTGAACACCATTGTTGCTAATGATATGGAAAATTCTAAGCTTGGGGAAGCTGGTTTTGATGAGCATGATTTTTTTAGTCCCCAAGAATTGAGGAGAAAATTTTCTTTGATGATACATATGCCTTATTACTACCGTTGACAAAATTGTTTCTTGTTTTCAAAATAAAAGCTCTAGCACAAACATAGCAATCAATGCTTCCCTCTGCGAAGGGCCTTTCTTCTACTCTTATGTTGAGTCAGTTTACCTACTTCTTTCTATCTTAGAAGCAAACACTTGTGTCGACTGTGTGCATTAATTCTTACATGTTTACCTATTGCACTTATTATATTACTTTGCATTGACAACTATCCATGAGATATACATGTTACAAGTTGAAAGCAACCGCTGAAACTTATATATTCCTTTGTGTTGCTTCAATGCCTTTATTTAGAATCTATTGCTTTATGAGTTAACTCTTATGCAAGACTTATTGATGCTTGTCTTGAAAGTACTATTCATGAAAAGTCTTTGCTATATGATTCAGTTGTTTAATCATTGTCTTTACCATTGCTTTGAATCACTTCATTCATCTTATATGCTTTACAATAGTATGATCAAGATTATGTTGGTAGCATGTCACTTCAGAAATTATCTTTGTTATCGTTTACCTACTCGGGACGAGTAGGAACTAAGCTTGGGGATGCTGATACATCTCCAACGTATCGATAATTTCTTATGTTCCATGCTTGTTTTATGACAATACCTACATGTTTTGTTCACACTTTATGTCATTATTATGCATTTTCCGGAACTAACCTATTGACAAGATGCCGAAGTGCCAGTTCCTGTTTTCTGCTGTTTTTGGTTTCAGAAATCCTAGTAAGGAAATATTCTCGGAATTGAACGAAATCAACGCCCATCATCTTATAATTCCACGAAGCTTCCAGAACACCCGAGAGCCACCAGAGGAGAGCCTGTGGGCCCCACACGTGTGGGCGGCGCGTCCCAAGGGGGGGCGCGCCCCCCTATTGTGTGGCGCCCCCGTAACCCTTACGACTCCGTCTCTTCGCCTATAGGAAGCCCCCTGACCTAAATCTTCGAGACGAATAAGCCACGGTACGAGAAACCTTCCAGAGCCGCCGCCATCGCGAAGCCAAGATCTGGGGGACAGAAGTCTCTGTTCCGGCACGCCGCCGGGACGGGGAAGTGCCCTCGGAAGGCATCTCCATCGACATCACCGCCATCTTCATCAACGCTGCTGTCTCCCATGAGGAGGGAGTAGTTCTCCATCGAGGCTACGGGTTGTACCGGTAGCTATGTGGTTAATCTCTCTCCTATGTACTTCAATACAATGATCTCATGAGCTGCCTTACATGATTGAGATTCATATGAGTTTTGTATCACTATTAATCTATGTGCTACTCTAGTGATGTTATTAAAGTACTCTATTCCTCCTCCATGATGTAATGGTGACAGTGTGTGCATCATGTAGTACTTGGCGTAGTTTATGATTGTGATCTCTTGTAGATTATGAAGTTAACTATTACTATGATGGTATTGATGTGATCTATTCCTCCTTTCATAGTGTGATGGTGACAGTGTGCATGCTATGTTAGTACTTGGTATAATTGTGTTGATCTATCATGCACTCTAAGGTTATTTAAATATGAACATCGAATGTTGTGGAGCTTGTTAACTCCGACATTGAGGTGCTCTTGTAGCCCTACACAATTAGTGGTGTTCATCATCCAACAAGAGAGTGTAGAGTGGTTTTATTATGTGATCAATGTTGAGAGTGTCCACTAGTGAAAGTATGATCCCTAGGCCTTGTTCCCAAATACTGCAATCATCGCTTGTTTACTATTCTACTGCATCTGTACTTCCTGCAATATTACCACCATCAACTGCACGCTTGACAAGCTATTTTTCAAGCGCCACATTACTCTTGCTCATATACATTCATACCACCTGTATTTCACTATCTCTTCGCTGAACTAGTGCACCTATACATCTGACAAGTGTATTAGGTGTGTTGGGGACACAAGAGACTTCTTGTATTGTGGTTGCAGGGTTGCTTGAGAGGGATATCTTTGACCTCTTCCTCCCTGAGTTCGATAAACCTTGGGTGATCCACTTATGGGAAACTTGCTGCTGTTCTACAAACCTCTGCTCTTGGAGGCCCAACACTGTCTACAGGAATAGAAGTGTGCGTAGACATCAGGTCGCGGCCCAGATCGCCCCGTTAGTGGACGGTGCGTACCTGCAGTTGCGCTATGGGTGCACCTGCAGTTGCCGTAAAAAGAGATAGAAATTTGAATGAAGTTTTGCAAGTAGCAATTTCAACTGGTGGCCAACATACGGCCACTAACTCGTTGTCATCTCATGGTCTAGTGATACGTCTCAAACGTATCTATAGTTTTTTATGTTCCATGCTAGTTTTATGACAATACTCACATGTTTTATATACACTTTATATCATTTGATGCATTTTCCGGTACTAACCTATTAACAAGATGTCGAAGCGCCAGTTCCTGTTTTCTGCTGTTTTTGGATTCAGAAATCCTACACAGGAAATATTATCGGAATTGGACGAAACAAAAGCCCACGGTCTTATTTTCCACGGAGGCTTCCAGAACACCGAAGAGGAGACGAAGAGGAGCCACGAGGCGGCCACACCCTAGGGGGGCGCGGCCCCACCCCTGGCCGCGCCGCCATATGGGGTGGGCCCCTCGGGACTCCACCGACATCGCCCCTTCGCCTATATATTCCTCCGTCTCCGAAAACCCTAACACAGTCGACGATATTCCACGAAGAGTTCCGTAGCCACCGCCATCGTGAAGCCAAGTTCGGGGGACAGAAGTCTCTGTTCCGGCACGCCGCCGGGACGGGGAAGTGCCCCCGGAATCCATCTCCATCGACTCCATCGCCATCTTCATCGCCGTTGCTGTCTCCCATGATGAGGAGGGAGTAGTTCTCCCCCGAGGCTGAGGGCTCTACCGGTAGCTATGTGGTTAATCTCTCTCTCCCATGGTGTGATCTTTATGTGATCATGAGCTTTGTATCACTATTAATCTATGTGCTACTCTAGTGATGTTATTAAAGTAGTCTATTCCTCCTCCATGATGTAAAGAGGACAGCGTGTGCATCATGTAGTACTTGGCATAGGTTATGATTGTAATCTCTTGTGGATTATGAAGTTAACTGTTACTATGATAGTATTGATGTGATCTATTCCCCCTTTCATAGCTATTGTTGACAGTGTGTATGCTATGTTAGTACTCGGTCTAAATTGCAATGGTATTATCTTGGATTATGATTTGATGAGGATATCCCTATGAATGGTGTTTGTCAAGTACTTGATGAACTTTGAGTGGAGCTTTTGTAGCCACTACGTGATGATTAGTGATTCCAATAGGAGAGTAATTCAGAGTAGCACAAGTGAAGAGGAGTTATTTATTTATGTGATCATTGTTGAGAGTGTCCACTAGTGAAAGTATGATCCCTAGGCCTTGTTTCTAAGCATTGAAACACCGTTTTCAACAAGTTCTGTTACATGTTCGCTTGCCGCCATATTTATTTCAGATTGCAATTACTACTTACAATCATCGATATTACTTGTATTTCACTATCTCTTCGCCGAACTAGTGCACCTATACATCTGACAAGTGTATTAGGTGTGTTGGGGACACAAGAGACTTCTTGTATCTTAATTGCAGGGTTGCTTGAGAGGGATATCTTTGACCTCTACCTCCCTGAGTTCGATAAATCTTGGGTGATTCACTTAAGGGAAACTTGCTGCTGTTCTACAAACCTCTGCTCTTGGAGGCCCAACACTGTCTACAGGAATAGAACCGTGCGTAGACATCATCTAGCTACCAAAAAAAACAACCACGGGTGATGTCTAATTCCCCCTCCTTTTCCTGTAGACAGTGTTGGGCCTCCAAGAGCAGAGGTTTGTAGAACAGCAGCAAGTTTTCCCTTAAGTGGATCACCCAAGGTTTATCGAACTCAGGGAGGAAGAGGTCAAAGATATCCATCTCATGCAACCCTGCAACCACAAAGCAAGAAGTCTCTTGTGTCCCCAACACACCTAATAGGTGCACTAGTTCGGCGAAGAGATAGTGAAATACAGGTGGTATGAATATATATGAGCAGTAGCAACGGTGCCAGAAAATAGCTTGTCGGGCGTGTAGTTGATGGTGGTAGTATTGCGACGGTAGTAACACGGTGAAACGATGAAACAAGCAGTAGTAACGTAGCAGTATTTAGGAACAAGGCCTAGGGATTAGACTTTCACTAGTGGACACTCTCAACATTGATCACATAACAGAATAGATAAATGCATACTCTACACTTTTGTTGGATGATGAACACATTGCGTAGGATTACACGAACCCTCAATGCCGGAGTTAACAAGCTCCACAATTAATGTTCATATTTAAGTAACCTTATAGTGTAAGATAGATCAAAAGACTAAACCAAGTACTAACATAGCATGCACACTGTCACCTTCATGCATATGTAGGAGGAATAGATCACATCAATACTATCATAACAATAATTAACTTCGCAATCTACAAGAGATCATGATCATAGCATAAACCAAGTACTAACACGGATGCACACACTGTCACCATTACATCGTGCAGGAGGAATAGAACTACTTTAATAACATTGCTAGAGTAGCACATAGATAAATTGTGATACAAACACATTGCAATCATAAAGAGATATAAATAAGCACCTCACTATGCCATTCAACAGTGAATAAGTATTCTGTGAAATATAGCCTAAGAGACCCACACGGTGCACACACTGTCACCTTTACACACGTGGGACAAGGAGTCTCCGGAGATCACATAAGTAAAACTCACTTGACTAGCATAATGACATCTAGATTACAAGCATCATCATATGAATCTCAATCATGTAAAGCAGCTCATGAGATTATTGTATTGAAGCACATAGGAGAGAGATGAACCACATAGCTACCGGTACAGCCCCGAGCCTCGATGGAGAACTACTCCCTCCTCATGGGAGCAGCAGCGGTGATGAAGATGGCGGTGGAGATGGCAGCGGTGTCGATGGAGAAGCCTTCCGGGGGCACTTCCCCGTTCCGGCAGCGTGCCGGAACAGAGACTCCTGTCCCCCAGATCTTGGCCTCGCGATGGCGGCGGCTCTGGAAGGTTTCTGTGGTTTTCGTCGAACGTATCAAGGTTTTCGATCCAGGGGCATTATATAGGCGAAGAGGCGGCGCAAGAGGGTCGAAGGGGCGACGACACCATAGGGCGGCGCGGCTAGGGCCTGGGCCGCGCCGGCCTATGGTCTGGGGGCCCAGTGCCCCCCCTCTGGTCCTTCCCGGGTGTTCTGGATGCTTCCGGTGAAAATAGGAACTTGGGCGTTGATTTCGTCCGATTCCGAGAATATTTCGTTACTAGGATTTCTGAAACCAAAAACAGCAGAAAACAGGAGCTGGCACTTCGGCATCTTGTTAATAGGTTAGTTCCAGAAAATGCACGAATATGACATAAAGTGTGCATAAAACATGTAGATAACATCAATAATGTGGCATGGAACATAAGAAATTATCGATACGTCGGAGACGTATCAGCATCCCCAAGCTTAGTTCTGCTCGTCCGGCGGGTAAAACGATAACACAGATAATTTCTGGAGTGACATGCCATCATAACCTTGATCATACTATTTGTAAAGCATATGTAGTGAATGCTGCGATCAAAACAATGTATATGACATGAGTAAACAAGTGAATCATATAGCAAAGACTTTTCATGAATAGCACTTCAAGACAAGCATCAATAAGTCTTGCATAAGAGTTAACTCATAAAGCAATAATTCATAGTAAAAGCATTGAAGCAACACAAAGGAAGATTAAGTTTCAGCGGTTGCTTTCAATTTGTAACATGTATATCTCATGGATAATTGTCAATGCAAAGCAATATAACAAATGCAATATGCAAATATGTAGGAGTCAATGCACAGTTCACACAAGTGTTTGCTTCTTGAGATGGAGAGAAATAGGTGAACTGACTCAACAATAAAAGTAAAAGAATGGTCCTTCAAAGAGGAAAGCATCGATTGCTATATTTGTGCTAGAGCTTCTATTTTGAAAACATAAAGAGAGCATAAAAATAAAGTTTTGAGAGGTGTATGTTGTTGTCAACGAATGGTAGCGGGTACTCTAACCCCCTTGCCAGACAAACCTTCAAAGAGCGGCTCCCATTTTATTTTATTTTGGGTGGCACTCCTTCCAACCTTTCTTTCACAAACCATGGCTAACCGAATCCTCGGGTGCCTGCCAACAATCTCATACCATGAAGGAGTGCCCTTTTATTTTAGTTTTATTATGATGACACTCCTCCCCACCTTTGCTTACACAAGCCATGGCTAACCGAATCCTTCGGGTGCCGTCCAACAATCACATACCATGGAGGAGTGTCTATTTTTGTTAATTAATTTGGGACTGGTGATACGTCTCCGACGTATCGATAATTTCTTATGTTCCATGCCACATTATTGATGTTATCTAAATGTTTTATGCACACTTTATGTCATATTCGTGCATTTTCTGGAACTAACCTATTAACAAGATGCCGAAGTGCCGATTCTTTGTTTTCTGCTGTTTTTGGTTTCAGAAATCCTAGTAACGAAATATTCTCGGAATTGGACGAAATCAACGCCCAGGGTCCTATTTTGCCACGAAGCTTCCAGAAGTCCGAAGAGGAGACGAAGAGGGGCCACGAGGGGGCCACACCCTAGGGCAGCGCGGCCCCCCCTTGGCCGCGCGGCCCTGTGGTGTGGGGCCCCCGTGCCACCTCTTGACCTGCCCTTCCGCCTACAAATAGCCTCCGTCGCAAAACCCCCTGTACCGAGAGCCACGATACGGAAAACCTTCCAGAGACGCCGCCGCCGCCGATCCCATCTCGGGGGATCCAGGAGATCACCTCCGGCACCCTGCCGGAGAGGGGAATCATCTCCCGGAGGACTCTACGCCGCCATGGTCGCCTCCGGTGTGATGTGTGAGTAGTCTACCCCTGGACTATGGGTCCATAGCAGTAGCTAGATGGTTGTCTTCTCCCCATTGTGCTATCATTGTCGGATCTTGTGAGCTGCCTAACATGATCAAGATCATCTATCTGTAATTCTATATGTTGCGTTTGTTGGGATCCGATGAATAGAGAATACTTGTTATGTTGATTATCAAAGTTATATCTATGTGTTGTTTATGATCTTGCATGCTCTCCGTTACTAGTAGATGCTCTGGCCAAGTAGATGCTTGTAACTCCAAGAGGGGGTATTTATGCTCGATAGTGAGTTCATGCCTGCATTGACACCTGGGACAGTGACAGAAAGTTCTAAGGTTGTGTTGTGCTGTTGCCACTAGGGATAAAACATTGATGCTATGTCTAAGGATGTAGTTGTTGATTACATTACGCACCATACTTAATGCAATTGTCTGTTGCTTTGCAACTTAATACTGGAGGGGGTTCGGATGATAACCTGAAGGTGGACTTTTTAGGCATAGATGCAGTTGGATGGCGGTCTATGTACTTTGTCGTAATGCCCAATTAAATCTCACTATACTCATCATGATATGTATGTGCATGGTCATGCCCTCTTTATTTGTCAATTGCCCAACTGTAATTTGTTCACCCAACATGCTGTTTATCTTATGGGAGAGACACCTCTAGTGAACTGTGGACCCCGGTCCAATTCTCTTTACTGAAATACAATCTCCTGCAATACTTGTTCTACTGTTTTCTGCAAACAATCATCTTCCACACAATACGGTTAATCCTTTGTTACAGCAAGCCGGTGAGATTGACAACCTCACTGTTTCGTTGGGGCAAAGTACTTTGGTTGTGTTGTGCAGGTTCCACGTTGGCGCTGGAATCTCTGGTGTTGCGTCGCACTACATCCCGCCGCCATCAACCTTCAACGTGCTTCTTGGCTCCTACTGGTTCGATAACCTTGGTTTCATACTGAGGGAAACTTGCCGCTGTACGCATCACACCTTCCTCTTGGGGTTCCCAACGGACGCGTGTTGAACGCGTATCAAGCCGCTTTTTCTGGCACCGTTGCCGGGGAGATCAAGACACGCTGCAAGGGGAGTCTCCACTTCTCAATCTCTTTACTTTGTTTTTGTCTTGCTTAGTTTTATTTACTACTTTGTTTGCTGCACTAAATCAAAATACAAAAAAATTAGTTGCTATTTTTACTTTATTTGCTATCTTGTTTGCTATATCAAAAACACAAAAAAATTAGTTTACTTGCATTTACTTTATTTATTTCATCATGTTTCCTCCTAAGTTTGTTCTTAAAGATGTACCGGTAGGCCGAGGGTCTATCCTTGGGAAAGACAATATAGAAATTTTTTTCACTCATATTAGTACGGTCGAAGATTTTGAAGATAGACACTTGGCAGAACTTGCCCCCACTTATGAAATTGCTGTTGCTTCTTTAGTACACGCGTTAGAAGCTAGATTTGTTAATCTTAATCCCGTGATTCAACATATGTTTCTTACACTCGGTGATATGGAAGAAGGAGAAAAGAAAGATTTTGTATTAGAAACCCTTCTTAAAGAATTTGGGGGAATAGCGAGAGAAGCTAGAAAAGTCTTCACTAAATATAATATGCTAGGCTCTTACACCAACTTTGCCAGTACCCTTGAGAAGATGGAAAAGGATAGACAAAAGTACACTAATGAAGTTAATTATGAGGGGGATATTAAAACATCAATACCTTGCAAGCTCTTGGGAATGTGTGAGGCACTAGAAAAGAATTTTGATTGGATTGTTCCCGAAGATTTGTTTGATGAGAGTAGCAAGCCCAAGACTAATGAAAAGGGAGCCTCTGAAACTCACATAGAAAAGATAGTATGCATAATTGAGAAAACTCCGCACCCCGCTGAGAATGCACCACCCTTCTATAATACTTGATACACACTTTCTGCGCCTAGCTGAAAGGCGTTAAAGAAAAGCGCTTGTGGGAGACAACCCATGTTTTTACCTACAGTACTTTGTTTTTATTTTGTGTCTTGGAAGTTGTTTACTACTGTAGCAACCTCTCCTTATCTTAGTTTAGTGTTTTGTTGTGCCAAGTAAAGTCTTTGATAGTAAAGTAAGTACTAGATTTGGATTACTGCGCAGTTCCAGATTTCTTTGCTGTCACGAATCTGGGTCCACCTCCCTGTAGGTAGCTCAGAAAATTAAGCCAATTTACGTGCATGATCCTCAGATATGTACGCAACTTTCATTAAATTTGGGAATTTTCATTTGAGCAAGTCTGGTGCCATTTTAAAATTCGTCAATACGAACTGTTCTGTTTTGACAGATTCTGCCTTTTATTTCGCATTGCCTCTTTTGCTATGTTGGATGAATTTCTTTGATCCATTAATGTCCAGTAGCTTTATGCAATGTCCAGAAGTGTTAAGAATGATTGTGTCACCTCTGAATATGTTAATTTTTATTGTGCACTAACCCTCTAATGAGTTGTTTCGAGTTTGGTGTGGAGGAAGTTTTCAAGGATCAAGAGAGGAGTATGATGCAACATGATCAAGGAGAGTGAAAGCTCTAAGCTTGGGGATGCCCCGGTGGTTCACCCCTGCATATATTAAGAAGACTCAAGCGTCTAAGCTTGGGGATGCCCAAGGCATCCCCTTCTTCATCGACAACATTATCAGGTTCCTCCCCTGAAACTATATTTTTATTCCATCACATCTTATGTGCTTTGCTTGGAGCGTCGGTTTGTTTTTGTTTTTGTTTTGTTTGAATAAAATGGATCCTAGCATTCACTTTATGGGAGAGAGACACGCTCCGCTGTAGCATATGGACAAGTATGTCCTTGGTTTCTACTCATAGTATTCATGGCGAAGTTTCTCCTTCGTTAAATTGTTATATGGTTGGAATTGGAAAATGATACATGTAGTAATTGCTATTAATGTCTTGGGTAATGTGATACTTGGCAATTGTTGTGCTCATGATTAAGCTCTTGCATCATATGCTTTGCACCCATTAATGAAGAAATACATAGAGCATGCTAAAATTTGGTTTGCATATTTGGTTTCTCTAAGGTCTAGATAATTTCTAGTATTGAGTTTGAACAACAAGGAAGACGGTGTAGAGTCTTATAATGTTTTCAATATGTCTTTTATGTGAGTTTTGCTGCACCGGTTCATCCTTATGTTTGTTTCAAATAAGCCTTGCTAGCCTAAACCTTGTATCGAGAGGGAATACTTCTCATGCATCCAAAATACTTGAGCCAACCACTATGCCATTTGTGTCCACCATACCTACCTACTACATGGTATTTTCCGCCATTCCAAAGTAAATTGCTTGAGTGCTACCTTTAAACAATTCAAAATTTATTACCTCTGATTTGTGTCAATGTTTTATAGCTCATGAGGAAGTATGTGGTGTTTATCTTTCAATCTTGTTGGGCAACTTTCACCAATGGACTAGTGGCTTCATCCGCTTATCCAATAATTTTGCAAAAAGAGCTGGCAATGGGATTCCCAGTCCCAAATTAATTAATAAAAATAGACACTCCTCCATGGTATGTGATTGATTGGACGGCACCCGAAGGATTCGGTTAGCCATGGCTTGAGAAAGCAAAGGTGGGGAGGAGTGTCATCATAATAAAACTAAAATAAAAAGGCACTCCTTCATGGTATGAGATTGTTGGCGAGGCACCGAAGGATTCGGTTAGCCATGGTTTGTGAAAGAAAGGTTGGAAGGAGTGCCACACAAAAATAAAATAAAATGGGAGCCGCTCTTTGAAGGTTTGTCTGGCAAGGGGGTTAGAGTGCCCACTACCAGTCGTTGACAACAACAAACACCTCTCAAAATTTCACTTTTATTGCTCTCTATATGTTTTCAAAATCAAAGCTCTAGCACAAATATAGCAATCGATGCTTTTCCTCTATGAGGACCATTCTTTTACTTTCATGTTGAGTCAGTTCACCTATTTCTCTCCACCTCAAGAAGCAAACACTTGTGTGAACTGTGCATTGATTCCTACATACTTACTTATTGCACTTATTATATTACTCTATGTTGACAATATCCATGAGATATACATGTTATGAGTTGAAAGCAACCGCTGAAACTTAATCTTCTTTTGTGTTGCTTCAATGCCTTTACTTTGAATTATTGCTTTATGAGTTAACTCTTATGCAAGACTTATTGATGCTTGTCTTGAAGTGCTATTCATGAAAAGTCTTTGCTTTATGATTCACTTGTTTACTCATGTCATATACATTGTTTTGATCGCTGCATTCACTACATATGCTTTACAAATAGTATGATCAAGATTATGATGGCATGTCACTCCAGAAATTATCTGTGTTATCGTTTTACCTGCTCGGGACGAGCAGAACTAAGCTTGGGGATGCTGATACGTCTCCGACGTATCGATAATTTCTTATGTTCCATGCCACATTATTGATGTTATCTACATGTTTTATGCACACTTTATGTCATATTCGTGCATTTTCTGGAACTAACCTATTAACAAGATGCCGAAGTGCCGCTGTCTTTTTCTGCTGTTTTTGGTTTCAGTAAATCCTAGTAACGAAATATTCTCGGAATTGGACGAAATCAACGCCCGGGGTCCTATTTTGCCACGAAGCTTCCGGAAGTCCGAAGAGGAGACGAAGAGGGGCCACGAGGGGCCACACCCTAGGCGGCGCGGCCCCCCCTTGGCCGCGCGGCCCGTGGTGTGGGGCCCCCGTGCCGCCTCTTGACCTGCCCTTCCGCCTACAAATAGCCTCCGTCGCGAAACCCCCGTACCGAGAGCCACGATACGGAAAACCTTCCGCAGACGCCGCCGCCGCCAATCCCATCTCGGGGGATCCAGAGATCACCTCCGGCACCCTGCCGGAGAGGGGAATCATCTCCGGAGGACTCTACGCCGCCATGGTCGCCTCCGGTGTGATGTGTGAGTAGTCTACCCCTGGACTATGGGTCCATAGCAGTAGCTAGATGGTTGTCTTCTCCCCATTGTGCTATCATTGTCGGATCTTGTGAGCTGCCTAACATGATCAAGATCATCTATCTGTAATTCTATATGTTGCGTTTGTTGGGATCCGATGAATAGAGAATACTTGTTATGTTGATTATCAAAGTTATATCTATGTGTTGTTTATGATCTTGCATGCTCTCCGTTACTAGTAGATGCTCTGGCCAAGTAGATGCTTGTAACTCCAAGAGGGGGTATTTATGCTCGATAGTGGGTTCATGCCTGCATTGACACCGGGACGGATGTGAAAGTTCTAAGGTTGTGTTGTGCTGTTGCCACTAGGGATAAAACATTGATGCTATGTCTAAGGATGTAGTTGTTGATTACATTACGCACCATACTTAATGCAATTGTCTGTTGCTTTGCAACTTAATACTGGAGGGGGTTCGGATGATAACCTGAAGGTGGACTTTTTAGGCATAGATGCAGTTGGATGGCGGTCTATGTACTTTGTCATAATGCCCAATTAAATCTCACTATACTCATCATGATATGTATGTGCATGGTCATGCCCTCTTTATTTGTCAATTGCCCAACTGTAATTTGTTCACCCAACATGCTGTTTATCTTATGGGAGAGACACCTCTAGTGAACTGTGGACCCCGGTCCAATTCTCTTTACTGAAATACAATCTACTGCAATACTTGTTCTACTGTTTTCTGCAAACAATCATCTTCCACACAATACGGTTAATCCTTTGTTACAGCAAGCCGGTGAGATTGACAACCTCACTGTTTCGTTGGGGCAAAGTACTTTGGTTGTGTTGTGCAGGTTCCACGTTGGCACCGGAATCTCTGGTGTTGCGCCGCACTACATCCCGCCGCCATCAACCTTCAACGTGCTTCTTGGCTCCTACTGGTTCGATAACCTTGGTTTCATACTGAGGGAAACTTGCCGCTATACGCATCACACCTTCCTCTTGGGGTTCCCAACGGACGCGTGTTGAACGCGTATCAACTGGGAATCCCATTGCCAGCTCTTTTTGCAAAATTATTGGATAAGCGGATGAAGCCACTAGTCCATTGGTGAAAGTTGCCCAACAAGATTGAAAGATAAACACCACATACTTCCTCATGAGCTATAAAACATTGACACAAATCAGAGGTGATAAATTTTGAATTGTTTAAAGGTAGCACTCAAGCAATTTACTTTGGAATGGCTGAAAATACCATGTAGTAGGTAGGTATGGTGGACACAAATGGCATAGTATTGTTTGGCTCAAGGATTTGGATGCATGAGAAGTATTCCCTCTCGATACAAGGTTTAGGCTAGCAAGATTGTTTGAGGCAAACACAAGGATGAAGCGGTGCAGCAAAACTCACATAAAAGACATATTGTAAACATTATAAGATTCTACACCGTCTTCCTTGTTGTTCAAACTCAATACTAGAAATTATCTAGACCTTAGAGAGACCAATTATGCAAACCAAATTTTAGCATGCTCTATGTATTTCTTCATTAATAGGTGCAAAGTATATGATGCAAGAGCTTAAACATGAGCACAACAATTGCCAAGTATCACATTACCCAAGACATTTTAGCAATTACTACATGTATTATTTTCCAATTCCAACCATATAACAATTTAACGAAGAAGAAACTTCGCCATGAATACTAAAAGCTAAGAACACATGTGTTCATATGCAACAGCGGAGCGTGTCTCTCTCCCACACAAGCATGATGTAATCCAATTTATTCAAACACAAACAAAAACAAAAGCAAACCGACGCTCCAAGAAAAGCACATAAGATGTGACCGAATAAAAATATAGTTTCAAGAGAAGGAACCTGATAATTTGTCGATGAAGAAGGGGATGCCTTGGGCATCCCCAAGCTTAGATGCTTGAGTCTTCTTGAAATATGCAGGGGTGAACCACCGGGGCATCCCCAAGCTTAGAGCTTTCACTCTCCTTGATCATAGTATATCATCCTCCTCTCTTGACCCTTGAAAACTTCCTTCACACCAAACTTCTCATAAACTTCATTAGAGGGGTTAGTACATAATCAAAAACTCACATGTTTAGAGGTGACACAATCATTCTTAACACTTCTGGACATTGCCCAAAGCTACTGGAGTTTAATGGAACAAAGAAATCCATCCCACATAGCAAAAGAAGCAATGCGAAATAAAAGGCAGAATCTGTCAAAACAGAACAGTCCGTAAAGACGAATTTTTAATAAATACTTCCGTTGCTCAGATCAGAAAACTCAAAACTAATGAAAGTTGCGTACATATCTGAGGAACACGCACGTAAATTGGCATATTTTTCTGATTTTTCTACAGAGAAAACAGCCCAGATTCGTGACAGATAGAAATCTGTTTCTGCGCAGAAATCCAAATCTAGTATCAACCTTCGATTAGAGGCTTCACTTGGCACAACAAAACACAAAACTAAGATAAGGAGAGGTTGCTACAGTAGTAAACAACTTCCAAGACACAAATATAAAACAAAGTACTGTAGCAAAATAAACACATGGGTTATCTCCCAAGAAGTTCTTTTCTTTATAGCCATTAAGATGGGCTCAGCAGTTTTAATGATGCACTCGCAAGAAATAGTATTTGAAGCAAAAGAGAGCATCAAGAGGCAAATTCAAAACACATTTAAGTCTAACATGCTTTCTATGCATAGGAATCTTGTAAATAAACAAGTTCATGAAGAGCAAAGTAACAAGCATAGGAAGATAAAACAAGTGTAGCTTCAAAAATTTCAGCACATAGAGAGGTATTTTAGTAACATGAAAATTTCTACAACCATATTTTCCTCTCTCATAATAACTTTTAGTAGCATCATGAGCAAACTCAACAATATAACTATCACATAAAGCATTCTTATCATGAGTCTCATGCATAAAATTATTACTCTCCACATAAGCATAATCAATTTTATTAGTTGTAGTGGGAGCAAATTCAACAAAGTAGCTATCATTATTATTCTCATCAAGTGTTGGAGGCATAGTATAATCACAACAAAATTTACTCTCCATAGTAGGTGGCACCAAAAGACCACTATCATTATAATCATCATATATGGGAGGCAAAGTATCATCAAAGAAAATTTTCTCCTCAATGCTTGGGGGACTAAAAAGATCATGAAAACCAGCTTCCCCAAGCTTAGAACTTTCTATATTATTATCAACAATGGTGTTCAAAGTGTTCATACTAATATTACTACCAGCATGCAAATAAGATTCCATAGGTTTTTTAATTTTCGCATCAAACAATCCATGTTTTAAATCAGGGAATAGAATAAGAAGATCATTCTTGTCCATTATGCCAAACTAGTGTAAACAAGAAACAAAAAGATGCAATTGCAGGATCTAAAGGAAATAGCTTCGAGTACTTACAACGGCACCGGAAAATAGCTTGGTAGCCGAGGTCCGGAGTGTGAGTACCTTTTACCTTTCCTCCCCGGCAACGGCGCCAGAAAATAGCTTGATGTCTACTTCCCCCTCCTTTTCCTGTAGACAGTGTTGGGCCTCCAAGAGCAGAGGTTTGTAGAACAGCAGCAAGTTTTCCCTTAAGTGGATCACCCAAGGTTTATCGAACTCAGGGAGGAAGAGGTCAAAGATATCCCTCTCATGCAACCCTGCAACCACAAAGCAAGAAGTCTCTTGTGTCCCCAACACACCTAATAGGTGCACTAGTTCGGCGAAGAGATAGTGAAATACAGGTGGTATGAATATATATGAGCAAGAGCAACGGTGCCGGAAAATAGCTTGTCAGCGTGTAGTTGATGGTGGTAGTATTGCAGCAGTAGTAACACAGTGAAACAGTAAACAAGCAGTAGTAACGCAGCAGTATTTAGGAACAAGGCCTAGGGATTAGACTTTCACTAGTGGACACTCTCAACATTGATCACATAACAGAATAGATAAATGCATACTCTACACTTTTGTTGGATGATGAACACATTGCGTAGGATTACACGAACCCTCAATGCCGGAGTTAACAAGCTCCACAATTAATGTTCATATTTAAGTAACCTTATAGTGTAAGATAGATCAAAAGACTAAACCAAGTACTAACATAGCATGCACACTGTCACCTTCATGCATATGTATGAGGAATAGATCACATCAATACTATCATAGCAATAATTAACTTCGCAATCTACAAGAGATCATGATCATAGCATAAACCAAGTACTAACACGGATGCACACACTGTCACCATTACATCGTGCAGGAGGAATAGAACTACTTTAATAACATTGCTAGAGTAGCACATAGATAAATTGTGATACAAACACATTGCAATCATAAAGAGATATAAATAAGCACCTCACTATGCCATTCAACAGTGAATAAGTATTCTGTGAAATATAGCCTAAGAGACCCACACGGTGCACACACTGTCACCTTTACACACGTGGGACAAGGAGTCTCCGGAGATCACATAAGTAAAACTCACTTGACTAGCATAATGACATCTAGATTACAAGCATCATCATATGAATCTCAATCATGTAAAGCAGCTCATGAGATTATTGTATTGAAGCACATAGGAGAGAGATGAACCACATAGCTACCGGTACAGCCCCGAGCCTCGATGGAGAACTACTCCCTCCTCATGGGAGCAGCAGCGGTGATGAAGATGGCGGTGGAGATGGCAGCGGTGTCGATGGAGAAGCCTTCCGGGGGCACTTCCCCGTTCCGGCAGCGTGCCGGAACAGAGACTCCTGTCCCCCAGATCTTGGCCTCGCGATGGCGGCGGCTCTGGAAGGTTTCTGTGGTTTTCGTCGAACGTATCAGAGTTTTCGATCCAGGGGCATTATATAGGCAAAGAGGCGGCGCAAGAGGGTCGAAGGGGCGATGACACCATAGGGCGGCGCGGCCAGGGCCTGGGCCGCGCCGGCCTATGGTCTGGGGGCCCAGTGCCCCCCCTCTGGTCCTTCCCGGGTGTTCTGGATGCTTCCGGTGAAAATAGGAACTTGGGCGTTGATTTCGTCCGATTCCGAGAATATTTCGTTACTAGGATTTCTGAAACCAAAAACAGCAGAAAACAGGAACTGGCACTTCGGCATCTTGTTAATAGGTTAGTTCCAGAAAATGCACGAATATGACATAAAGTGTGCATAAAACATGTAGATAACATCAATAATGTGGCATGGAACATAAGAAATTATCGATACGTCGGAGACGTATCAACGGGGGAGCTCATGAGTCTAGTATTGGCGTAGTACCCGCTCCTAGCTTCGGACTACTGTGTCCTGCTGAGGCATACCCGCGCCGCTGCCGCCTGAGCGACAGCTTGTAACCCAGCGCCTTTTCCAGTCTGCCGTCACAATGGCGTAGCGGGAGGGCTCAGTAGCCCACTCCTCCACCGGCATCGACATTGACTTCTCCTTCAATGTAACCTTGTGCGACTTTGTCGGCCCCTTCGCAGCCGCCTTCTTCCTCGGAGGCATGTCGGAAATGACGACGAGGAAGCATGCGTTGGAGAGGAGGGCATGAGATGGAGTGGCGACGGGAACTGGATAGGAGAGTGGGAGAAACGAAGCGGCGGGTGGGAGGGAAAGGGAATTGGGGGATACAAGTAGGGTTTTGGAGCTAGTTACTACCAGGCAGGGCTCGCAGACGATATCCGAAGTGTCACCAGGCGCCACCACGCCAATTCACGCATCATCCGAAGGGGCCTAATGTTGTGCAGAGCACGCAGTTGGGAAACCCCAAGAGAAATGTATGATGAGCACAACAACAGTTTTTTGGTCAGTAAGAAAACCAAGGTTTAATCGACCAGTAGGAGAAAGAAATCACTTCTAAAGGTGTTGTTAGCTGACCTTGGTAGGGCACACTACCGGTGTCAGCAACAACGTGGAACCTGCACACAACACAGCCAAAATACTTTGCCTCAACTTACAGTGAGGTTGTCAATCTCACCGGTTTTGCTGAAAACAAAGGATTAGATGTATAGTGGTGAAAGAGATATTTGTTTGCAGTGAAATAAAAAGAACAGTGTGTGGACGCTAGAAAAAGAGTTGTTGACATGGGAGTTGGCAATAAAAAGAACATGTATTTGTAGTTTATAAGAAAGGATCTAGGTCCATAGTTCACTAGAGGTGTCTCTCCATAAAGATAAATAACATGCTAGGTAAACAAATTACAGCTGGGCAATTGACAGAATAAAGATCATACATGACAAGATGATTACTATGAGATTCATTTGGGCATTATAACAAGATTCATGGATCGTAATCCATCTGTGTCTATGACTAATAATCCACCTTCCGATTAGCATCCGCACCCCTTTCAGTATTAAGTTGCAAGCAACAGATTATTGCATTAAGTAAACTATGTAAAGTAAACAATAGAATTATCCTTGGATAAAACATTGTTGTTTTCTCCCTAGTAGCAACAACACATCTACAACCTTAGAAGTTATTGTCACTCTCCCCAGATTACTAGAGCTATGAACTCACTATCGAGCATAAATACTCCCTCTTAGAGTCACAAGCAAGTACTTGGCCAGAGCATCTACTAGCAACGAAGAACATGTGATCCATAGTATTTAATATTCATCGGATCCCAGCAAACACAACATGTAGCATTACATAAAGATGATATTGATCATGATAGGCAGCTCACAAGATCTAAACATGAAGTATAAATTGGAGAAGACAATCATCTAGCTACTGCTATGGACGCGTAGTCCAGAGATGAACTACTCATGCATCACTTCGGAGGCGGGCATGGCGATGTAGAGGCCTCCGGTGATGATCTCTCTCTCTAGCAGGGTACCGGGAAGAGCTTCAGAACCCTCCCGAGCTAGGGTCGACGATGGCGGCGGCGACGGAACTTTTCGTGGATGGAGACTCGGGTATTTAGGTTTTTCCCGATCAGATGAATATATATGCGGAAGGGCGAGGTCGGTGGACACCTGAGGGGCCCACATCACCCCTAGGCGCGGCCAGGGGGTGGCCCGCGCCTAGGCATGGTGTGGCCGCCTCCTGGAACTTCTCCGTCTCTCATCTGGACTCCGTCTTCGTTACAGTAAAATAGGAACTTCGACTTTCGTTTCGTCCAATTCCGAGAATATTTCCTGTACAACTTTTCTGAAATACAAAAATAGCAGAAAACAGTAACTGACACTATTACATCTTGTCAATAGGTTAGTTCCAAAAAATGTATAAAAGTACCACGAAATGTAAACAAAACATATAGAAATTAGTGTAAAACAAGCATGGAGCATCAAAAATTATAGATACGTTTGCAACGTATCAGGGTCAACGTAAGATTGTTGGCGATTTTATTAGCCTAGAAAACATGCCGACTATTTTTCGGCGCTGGTATGGGCGAGAAGCCGGCCTCCAAATAGCTATTGGGGTCGTTATTGGGGCTGCCGATGAAGATGCTCTTACTTCCAACTTATGCTCTACGCCAGCTAACGTGAACTGGTGATAAAAAAACGTTAAAACAAAAATATTATACGAGCCCCTTGAGCTCATAGAGCCCATGACGAATCGAGCTCGAGCTAAACCTTAGATTCGAAAGTTGATTCGGGCTTGAGCTGAGCCTATCTATGTTCACTCGAGTTCCGCTCGTTAACACCATACTCCTCCCTCAATGGAGGCCCTTATTCCTCGACGCGGCCGTGCAAAGCTTCCAGGGACCAAGTGGTTTCGTCCTTGGTGCTATGAAAGGTGATCATGCTCCGAGGTTGTTTATCATGGGCGGTGACGGAGAAGAAGAATGACTCGATGTGTCTCTATAAATCTTTGTAGGGTCCTTTTTGTAAAATCTCTTGATCGAATTTTACTTCTTGTGTTCCCTTTAGAATCCTTTGGGTAAAATATAAAGTCACCGCTTTATACAACTGTCTCTAGGTCTTTTGAGACCCTTTTTGATTAAAAGAAAATTGTTGTTACGCTTACTTAAATAGAACTGCATTGAAATCTACGAAAAGTGTCTTTGGCATGTGAGCATCCGTGCTCCCGGTTTTTCGAAAGCATATTTTGGGACTACAAAATCTAAAATTAAATACGTGCATACATATACATATTCCAAAGGTATTGTAGATATTTTAGATAAAAATAAGTTATATTTTGAGCTATAAAAAACAAATTTCGGACAGAAATTTGAGATTTCTATCCCGATATACAGCCACAGCCTTGTTTTTTTTTTTTTGTACTAGCTCGAAATACATGGCAGGTTCTACTGAAATTTCGCACGAGTATTGAAAACATGCTTATGTATTCCTTTAACAAATTTATAATTTTTAAAACACAAAAATACATCTTTTAAATGTTTTAACACTAGGAAGGTCCACCAAATCTGCTCTCCGGAACATATCATGTGTTACCGATCTGGCATGTGAAGTAATAAAACAAGAAAAGTGTCTTGGATGATCAGACAGCCTTTGGAATGGCCAGAGGTCAGTACTGTACAGTTGTATTTTTCCTCCTCCTGAGTTTTGCGAGCCAACAACAACCGTCACGTCGCTATAATTTCCACGCCTCCCCAATCGCCACCAGCTTCAGCATCGCGTTATCCTCACGTGCACACCACCTGCTCGACCAAATTCCCCACACACCCGCCCACCAACATCTCCGATGGCCACCGCCACCGCCGCGGCGCCCTCCTCCTCGTCCCTCCTCCGCCGATCCCTCCCTCCGAAATTCCCGGCCGCTCGATGCCTCGCGCCGCCGCGGTGCCGCGCGCGCCTCCGCACCGCGTGCCAGGTCGCCGTCAGCAGCGACGTGTCCCCACCGCCCGACGTTGCGGACGAGGAGGCCTCTGCGGCGCCCAAGATCGGTAAGCGCGTGCGCGTCACGGCGCCGGTTCGCGTCTACCACGTCCCCAAGGCGCCGGACCTCAACCTTCGTGGCATGGAGGGAGTGGTCAAGCAATATGTCGGTGTCTGGAAGGGCAAGCGCATCACGGCCAACCGCCCCTTCAGAGTGGAGTTCGAGCTCAAGCTGGATGGGCAGGACAAGCCGGTTCGGTTCTTCGTCCACCTCCGGGAGGACGAGTTCGAGTTCGTCTGAGGCGAATATGACCCTCTGTGTTGTAGAATAATGCGCTCTTTGGGGGTGGATGCAGCACCCATGTACATTAGCAGGGGAGGTTGAAGAGGGAGCAAGAGGGTAGCAAGTAAGTTGATGTTTGTTTACCTCTGGTTTGCTCTTCCTCACTTCTCTCTGTTCAACATCGAATTTTTCAGATGTGAGAATTGTTCGAGATGATGACGATTATGAATGAGAGTGATTATACTAGGACACTGTTGTCATTTGTGTCCAATAACTTTTTCTGTTGATTGTTTCAAGAATTAATTATGGATGCCTAATTACCAGTTGGTCTCATAGATAGTGTGCGCCTACTAGGAATAGTTCTAATTTCGATGTATCATAAAAATCAGTCAAAATGGATGGTACACTGAAAATGCTAGTTACTAAATGCCACCCTCAATCATATATGTTGGTTCAAGAAAGTTCGCGATGATGATATCTTCTGATGAAGCTTAGTGTGTACATGTGTTACTGTCCGTGGGAAGGCAGTGCCTTTTCTGTTTTCATTGGAAAATATGTCAGGAATTGTAAGTTTTGTTTGTTCTTCATATATGTTGGTCTTTAGCACCAACAATCTTCTTTCAGACTTAGTGCTCATAATCTTGTAGAGCTTTTAATCTTGTCAAATTCATACAATATGTTTTGCTGTTTTGTTATGTACTCGATTTAGGTGTTTGCATGAATTGAAGACGTTCTTGTTGGTTAGGGTTTTGTTGTCCCATCCAGGGGAAGATCGAGTGACAAATATATGTTTAGGCCGACTCCTCATTTGAGCAGTTGATTGTTCGCATTTAAAGTGATGTGAGTTAGTTGTTCACAAAATTTAGCTTTCTATGAGCCTCATACACCTTTCTGTATCCAATAGGTCCAAATCACATCCGGGCACAAGCGACAATTTAAGTTAACCCATTCAAAGATAATTTTCATATTGGGCACTTAATATTCTCCTGACAAAAATTTATTGCTGCTATTTTACTTGCCTCCAACACTTGGGTCTGGTTTAAGTTACTGACCTACTTGTTATTTTGTACTTAACTTGACGTACTGGTAGCGTAACGGTGCTGATGTTTCCGAAGGGTTACTAGGAGTGTGTTGGTATTGGCCAAGCTCCTCACTAACATAAGGTTCGGATGTTTCTGTTCTGCTAAACAACTATAATGTTTGAGTATCAATTAACAATTTGGACTTTGGAGCAATCAAAGTATGGGATAGCTACCTGGATTTCATGAAAAAGCAGTATGATGTTTGAATCTATGAGTAGGATTATGAAATTCTTTTGCAATTTTATACTATAAATAGGGCCATTAAACGACGACTTGCCGATGCTTCAGTTCCTGTGTAGGAATTGAGAGTTTGACCTAATACTGTGCATTCTCTTAAGAAAATGAAAATGAATAGATTACCCCTTGAACTATTCAAGCCGTCTACTTATAACCCTTAACCAGCTGTCTTTGCACCGCTGAACTGTCGAAACCGGAGAGATAACCCACAGACCCGAATATGACGTGATATTGCCCTAGATTTGAGGCTAAACTTTCCATATAGCATCTAGTGTACAGATTCCGTTCGACGCGGCATATACTTGGACAAGGAATCTAATTTGAACTCCTTTTCTCCCCCTCTCTTCTTTCTCCATCTCTGTGCTATCTCCCTTTTCTGGTCCACTCCATCTCTTTGCTACGCACAGAGTTACACTCACCGCTTCCCTGTATGTCTCCATTCTCATTTGTCTTTATAGTTCTCTGTGTGTAAACATAGTTGCAGAATTCAGTGTCAACTGACGTTTTTGCATGATTTCATAAGAGATTGATCATACCTTGTTTATTTGTTACATCGAGTATCAAGATTTATCAAATCTTGTTTAATATTGACAAATAGAACCTGAAAATGGGTTTTGCTTTTGATCGAGCAGTCAGACTCCCTCCCCCCTCATGCGTACTGAATACAGTACACTAAACAACTGCATTGTGAAGTGGCGCTTTACTGCAAAGTGCTCACATTTTTGTTGTGTTCAGTACTAAAATGCTAAGGCTTGTAGCTTTGGTAATGGCAAAAGGTTTCCATAAATTCCTGATCCAGGCCAACTAAGAGCTAGGTTGCAATGTGTTCCGTAAATATTGTTTGATACCCATGGGCTCCTCTCTATGATTCATCAATTGATTGGTTCAGGCTATGCCTGCTGTTGTTCTAAATTCTCCCTCCGATCCATATTACTTGATGCTAAATGGATGTATCTACAACTAAAATGTGTCTAGATACATCTATATTACCATCAAGTAATATGGATCGGAGGGAGTAGTGTGTTTCTCAAAAACTGTTTAACCATAGTTCGACCTGGCAACTAAACTCTCTTCTGTTAGGGACTTGAAAATTTGTGCTCGATTTTTATCATCAATCTTGGTTATTTCTAGAATACTGCTTCTACTTTGATGCATGATGCCTACATGTTATTGGTGGTTTGCTACTGTGCTAGGATGACATGAGTAGTTTTACAGCTTTTGCTTCTATCGTACAGTAGATGTTACTTCTCGCGCGGGAAGAATAGTCATTCTACTGTGCACTTTAAATTTCTGCTGTTGTGTCTTCTTGATGCTTCTATGGTAATTCCAGCGTAGGTAAAATGTGAGAAGGCACTTGGTAAAATCTCTTTGTTTCATTCTGGGATATGGGAACCGTGATATGAATCCATTATATCAACTAACACTCCAATGATGCATCTATTTATATGAATATTCTCTTGCGGGGGTACTATTTCATTGCTGCTTGATCCGTTGACCCAGCATATGGCCTTTCATCTTCTTATGTGTTAGAATCCTTAGTATGTAGTTAACCCTGTTCAAAATTCGAACATTTTGACGCCCCTGTAATGTTTGACGCAAAAATGAAATACAAAAATGAGTTCAGGTGGGCAATCGCCCCCCGTTGATTCCTCAAAAAAAAAAAAAAAATTCGAACATTTTCTATCTGTATAATTCCGTGCAAGGTCATAACTATCACAGTTCTGGACTTCTGGCAGCAGTGGCAACTGGTAGCATGCTTCAATTGTTTTTGGTTATTATCTAGCAATCAGGTCAACTTACACATAAGAATCAATGCCCATCAATTTGTGTTGGACATAGAGCCAGGTAATAATTGCATCAAGAGTTATCTGACAGTGACCAAGCATTTTAGTATCATCACTTGCAATTCTACCCATAGAAGGTTTGCACAAGAAAGCTGGGAAGATTTGATCTAGTATATGATGGTGGTGTTGTTATGTTACCTTCTTTGTTCTCAAAATCAGCCACACTATCGTAAAAGAATTGCAGCCATACCGCTTTGTATATGCTCTCTGCAAAAAAAAAAGAAAAAAAAAAGAGGTGCACATGCTCTTTCATTGTTTAGGCCATCTCTGTTCATGATAAAATAGAACATGGTGGGAGATACGGTGAAAATCATGAAAAGGCTGGGGCTCATTATCACGGAGACAGCTTTGCTTCATTGCTTGGGCAGTCTTATGTTCATTGTTAATCCTCCTTTTTATCCAACCTTTTCCAGCTTTTGTGGTTCTGTACTTCTGTAACAGTGTGGTGGCTCCCCTCTATAGCACATCAGATCAAAATACCTCATGCTTTTATTTATATGCATGTTCTTAGTAGGAAATCTACTCTCAGATTTTATTTACATGTTCATTTTGTGTTTACATACATCCAGATTTAGACATATCGAATACATCATTTTGATGTAAAGAGGTGGTGTAACAGATCTCATCTTGATGTTTCATTTCTGCCTGTTCCGTCGACCTTCATTTTATCTCGCGTTAGAATCCTAAATCCATAGTAAACTCAGTTCAAAATTCGAACAGTGTCTATATTATGTATAATCGGATACAAGGTCTAACTGTTACTGCTCTTCACAGCAGCAGTACTAGCAATTCGTCAGGCTTCAGTTCTTTGGGCAGTAGTCAGGTCAACTTACACATGAATTAATGCCCATTAATTCGTGTTGCAACATACGGAGTAGTAGTTGTCATAACTACTACTACTGTAGTAATAATTACTTTAAGACATTCTACCAATAGGGAGGTGACGTTTTGGCTCATAGGAGCAAATGCTTCCATTATACAAAATAATTTTTAAAATGTTAAAAAAAATTGACATAAATTTTTTTGTGGTACATCGTGACATTCTTTGTTAGTGCACAAATTTTCATGGAGAAACAACATTTTATGTGGCGTGTACAAAAAAGACAAAAAAATGTCATGTACGTAGTCGTGTTATAGCATCAAAATTTGTCTTTTTTACAGGAGCCACATTTTTTTTAGTTTCTTTTGAAAACTTGTGCACGAACATAAAATATGTAGATGTACATGAAAAAATTTACTTTAGAATTTTTTGACACTTCAAAATGTAGATTCACATAGTCGGAGCAAATGCTCCTACGAGCCAAAGTGAATATCCCTACCAATAGAAGGTTGTTTTGGGCAAGACATGGGAAAGATCTGATCTACTCTCCTTGCATGATTCTTTTCGTTGTTTTAGTTTAAACTAGTAAAAGTGTCGATGCGTTGTTACGGGTTCTTTAGACCCTTCTTAAGCATCCAAGAGACCTTTTAATACTCTGAGCCTCTGAGGTGACCCCTGCCACGTAAACCCTGCCTCCCCACTTGTTGCACCCGTGAATTTTATGTTCGCTGATCTTTTTTTTCTAATCAAAATGAACTTCGCCACATAGAAAATAAAGTCGCCGACCAAAGATGAAAAAAGTGCACTTCGTGACCAAAAAAAATACACTTAATATTAAAGGGCGAGTGTTTGTTCCATTGTTTTGACCCCTTTTTTTGTACATTTTACATCATGTAATCATTTCTGACATTTAAAGTTGCATTCCTGATTTATCCTGGAATAATATATCACATAACACTCTACTAAAGGTGAATAGTTGTGTCACCAGATAGTATATCTTGGCAGCCCTAACATCTTCTCAGCAAATGGTGAAACATGTCGATCTCTCATAGATCTCACATCACAACACAATTATTCATGGACGCTAATTTTCTAAGCTCATTCTTGCTAGCTGGTTCTACTGATTCATGACTGACCTGAGTCGATTCGCGAATTTTTTTTAAATAATACACTTTTTAATATTAATTCCAGAAATAATATTCGTTTTGAGCTAATTTCAGAAATAATACACTGTCGGGGTGGTTGAACCCGAATTTGTAAAATCGGGGCACAGGACCCCGAAACGAGGGGAATCTTATCCCTGCCAGGCCGTGCGACGCCGTTTCGGAGTCAGGGAACCCGAGTAGCTTTAGTCGGGCGACGGAATCCCGAGAAAAGCAGTGTCGGCCGGTCGGCCTGCCACCGGCAGAGATGTCGGGTCGCAGAATCCCGAGGTGGAGGAATCGGTGTCGTTGAACCCGACAAGGCCAGTTCGGGTTTCTCCACCCCGAAATTCCACAGCATAAAATCGACCGGCGCGACGGTGCTCTTCTTCCTCCTCAGTTCTTCCTCACAGCAGCTCCTCTCACTCTCTCATTCTCTCAGCTCTTCCACCTCTGTTTTCTCCCATTTAGCTGCGATTTATCCTACATTTTGTTGTTATTTCACCACCAAGTGCTGTAGAATCACCTGATCTATAGATGGGTTAGATTTGGGAGCGTTTTGGTGGTGGTGGTGGTGGTGGTGGTGGAGTTGGTGGTGGTGCTGCTGCAGCTGCTGCTTGGTGGTACAGCTGCTGCGAGGTGGAGGAGCGGACCTGCTGACCGAGGTGTTTGACACGCTTCAAGGGTAAACCCTAATTCCTGATATTAGATGGTCTAATCATAATGCATGTTGCGTTCGTTAGCTTCACAGATTATTTACTGAAATATGTACCGGTAGAAAGTATATATTTAGGAGTGTAGGTGCTAGATTTTTTTGACGAGTCTGTAATTTGTATAGGTGAGCAGATATGTCAGATAGATTAAAATTCGTTGTATACTTCGGTCATGGCACGGTCCGAACAACTCCGATGGGAGCTGATCTGAGCGAGTTTCAGTATGAGGAGTTGCATCTGACAAACCCAAAAACATGGCGAGTTAGTCAGTTGAAGGAGTGGTTGACCGTGAATTTCGGGCTTAATCCCGAAGCATACACTGTTGGTGTGCATGCTTTGTGGAGCAGCTCCGGTATCCGCATTTTCGGCGGTTGAAGCCGATTGAGCGGACCTCTCGGTGGGTGCACTGGTTGGAAGCGTGCGAGCGCAGGGAACTCACCCCATCGCCTTAATGCTTCCCGAGGCGAAGGTGGTGAATTTCCAAGAAGGCGAGGGTGCGTTCCATCCAGGCCGGAGCGATCAAAGTTACGATGTTGGCGGCGATTTCCAATCCGGGCGAGTAGCCATGCGCGGTGGTCATGACGATCTTGTTGAGCTTGAAAGCGTGGACGAAGAAGAAGAAGAGATGCAGAACATGATGGACGAGGAAGACGAGGATGGAGTGGACAATGAGGTTGACTCAGATGAATCCGGTGGATCCGATACTTCAGATGATAACGAAGAGGCGGATCCGATCCCCTCTTCTTGGAACCATGATTTGTCGGAGGCAATGATAGTCGATGATCGGCACGATTCTGCCTGGGAGTACAGCATGAACACCATCTCAGTTGGTGCTAGATATGCTGACAAGAGACATCTGCAGGAAGCAATCACTCAGTGGGCAATGAACACGCAAAGGGTATTCGTAACCACCGTTTCAAGTCGAAAATTCTTGACGGTGGTCTGCAGCGATGCTAGATGTCCATCAAGGGTGCATGGAGTACTGTCCAAGTATGACACAACATGGGTGGTGAGCGACTTCGTGCCGCACACATGTGTCCTTAAGAGTATGTTGAAGGATCACCGAAACCTTACATCCACTCTTATTGCTACTTTGTTCTACAAGGAGATTGTAGAGAATACAGCAATGGGGGTTAAAGCCATCCAGAGAAGAGTTCACCTTCAATATAAGTATGTAATTGAATATGGCAAGGCATGGAGGGCTAAACAGACGGCCTTTGGAGAACAGATTCGGGACCTTCTATGATGCTTATGACGGTGTCGTCTGTCTCCTGCAGACATTGAAGGACCGGAATCCGGGCACCCATGTGGACATACAAGACTTTGTGATACCGAGTTCCCTAATGTCGGGGTTACGCACGGTGTTTTTCGCATTCAGCATATGCATCGAGGCTTTCATGCACTGTCGTCCGGTGATGTGTGTAGATGGAACTTTTCTAAGCTGGGAGGTACAAGGGACAGATTCGACAGCAATTGGAGTGGATGGCAACAATCGATGTGTGCCTCTCGCATTTGCATTTGTTGAGAGCGAGAACACTGCTAGCTGGTTATGGTTCTTCGAGCGATTAAAAAATCGATAGTGAAAGATCGCGAAAATGTGTGCGTGCTACATGACAGGCATGCGGGTATACTTGCGGCTATCAAGACTCTGGTAGAAGCCGGACTGATGAAGAGACGCCATGGCAGGATATGCACGAGTAGGTGGTGCATGCGCCACACAGGGGCCAATTTCTTCTCGCAGTTTAGGAGCAAGGGTCTTATGAATCTGTTCAATAAGTTGTGCAAGCAGAATCAAGAATGCAAGTACACTTTTCTCCGCGGCAAGCTGGATGAGTTCACTAAGGACCATGTGCGGGACAGGTTAGCCGCCCGAGCTGCATTAGTAGCAGCTCATGCAGCGGCTGTGGCACAGGGTACACACAGGTTCCAAAGAGGGCCCCGAGCCAGATCCTATTGGGCTATGTGACCTGCCTGGATTTGACCCACCCAATACTAGAAGGAGGCCTGGACGACGGATTAAAAAATTTGCAGAGTGGATAGAGCACGAGCCATTAGAAAGGTGGTCTTTGCTGCATGACACACATGGAGCTAGGTATGGTGTGATGACTACCAACCTAGCTGAGTCATACAACTTCGTGCTTAGGGGAAATAGGGCATTGCCGCTGACAGCCCTTGTGGAGGGTATTTTATATGGCACTATGAATTATTTCAAAGAGAGACGGGAGTTGGCTTTGAAGCATATGCTTGAGAATCCAAACACTCCTTACTGTAAGGCCATTATGGAATATATGGATGTCAAGATGGAGAAGGGTATGTCACACACTGTTCTGGCCATCGGTAATCAGGAAAGGAGGTTTGAGGTGCGCTTACCAACCGACAAGTTTGGTTGTGTGAATGCGGTGAGAACACATGAGGTCAGAATTGGAAATGAAGAATGGCCATCGTGTGCCTGCACATGCAACAAACCGAGCTTGCTTCACCTTCCATGCCCGACATCGCCAGCCACCTGTTCGTATGTACTCGCCGTCACCTTTTCAGGCTCGACCGCCACCGAGGCGAGGTGGAGCGAGGGGCCGTGGTCAGTGAGATGAGTACTATTTGTATGCACCATGTATGAGTACTATTTGTATGCACCATGTATGACTACTATTTGTATGCGCCATGTATGACTACTATTTCTATTTAACAAACATTTCATATTGAACTTCAAGCGATAATTAAGATACAACTTACTACTACAACATAACTCTCTGCTAACATATTAAATGGTACACCATCGCTACAACATACTACAAGATCCATGATTACTGATAACTAAAACACTAAGAACGCAGCACACCCTTTCCCTTGCCCTTCGACGATGCAGCTTTCATGGCCTTGGTGGTAGGCTCGAAGTCGTCGTCTGAATCGACGACTGGCGGTGCAGCACTCTTGCCCTTTGAGGACTTGCCACTCTTGCCCTTCGACGATGCAGCTTTCTTTCCCTTGGTGCTAGGCTCGAAGATATCATCGTCGGCTTCACTCTCAGCCGCCCATCGTTCGGGATATTTTAAATCCCTTTCCCTATCTTCTTCATTCTTCCATGTTAGTGACTTCCACTTCTCATTCAACCTGATAAGCTCACACCTTATTTCCCGTGGGCTACGAGCAGGCATCTTCTTCACTGGATATCCATAAGACCAAGTCTCAAATTTCCTACCGACCTTACGGAGCAAGGCGTCGCTACTGATGAACTCCTCGAATGTCTCTATCTTACTCTCCCTCATCACATAGCGAGCACTATCTAGAAGATATTCGGCCATGAATTCATTGAAAAGATGGGGGGGATTCTTATAAGGGGGATCCATCTTGTTGAGAGGCTACACTGAAAGACAAGAAAACGGTGGGGGTATTTATAGGCTACAAGGGATGACTTTCGGCGGGAAGATGTGAGCGGGAAAAAATGGGCGCGAAAGATTGGCGGCAGATTTGGGCGGGAATAAATGGCGGGAACATTGAGCGGGACAAATTGGGCGGGAAAAAGTGGCGGCAAACAATTGAGCCCAAATTTCGGACACAACATTTTCGGGGCTACAACTGAAATTAAGATACATTGCAGCTGAAATTAAAATACGGCTTAGCACTACAACGGAATTTAAGATACAACGACAAACTAAAACTGAATTTAAGATACATTGCCAGTACGACACATAACTCTACTTTCCCTGCGTCCACCGTGGTCATTTTCCAGACTTGTCGCCGCGTTCTTCTGCCGCTTGCGCCTCAGCAGCTCTTTCCCTTAGTCTCTTTCTCTCCGCTTCACGAGCCTCCCTGCGCACCTCTTCCTCTGCAAACCTACGTGCAGCCTCATCATCCATCCTCTTCTGATTCACCTCGCGATTACGAGCTTGTTCCGCCCTTAGTTTCTGTATCTGCCTCTCTCGCTCTGCTTTCTCATTAGCACGAACCTTTTCCCAACGCTCCTCCTCAAAGAACGTTGCCCACGCACGGCGCTGTTTCTCCGCAACCTCCTCGCGCGCCCAATCCGGCTGCTCCGTGTCTATCCAGTGAAACCATTTGCATAGGGGCGGGGGAGACTACAACACAAACAGTAAGATTAAATCAAATTCACAAACAAATTTAAGCCAACATAAAATTATGTCCAAACATACCGGCGGCCTGGTGGACGACGAAGCTGAACTACGGGGTGGATCATGCTCATAGCTCGCACACATGAAAAATTTCATGCCGAACCAGTCGGAGAAATCCTCCACCTGCTTAACCTTAGCAACACGGCCGCACCAACAACGCTCCGCAGTCACACCCGGGGGCAAACTTGCAGCCTTCGCCTTCGCCGGCCTAAAGTCCTGGTCAGAGCAAGGCACACTCATGATGGCTAAGGGTGAGCAAACGGGATAAAATAGAGATACAAGAACTTGTGCAATCCAGAGTAGCGATGCCTGCTTTTATAGGCAAAAATTCGACAGTGTGGCGGGAAAATTTAGCGGCAGATAGTGGCGGGAGATGATGGCGGGAAGGAGTGGCGGGAAGAAGTGGCGGGAAGGGTGGCGGCAAAGGCGGGAGGGAAACACGGCGGTGCGAACGCGAAAAGGCGGGAAAATTTCGTGGTTGGCAGAAAATCGGGTTCAATAAACCCGATTTTTTGAACTCGGGTTCAAATTGCCCGACTATTATGTTTCGGGTTCAACTTGCCCGATTTTGATAAATCGGGTTCAACCACCCCGATTACTGCATTTTTTATTTTTCTTTTTCCATCACGGCGCAGAAGGCGCAGAACAAATTTATTTTCGGGTTCGCCAACCCCGATTTCATAATTTCGGGTTCCTCAAACCCGATTTTGTAAATTCGGGTTCCCCCACCCGGACGGTGTATTATTTCTGAAATTAGCTGAAAACGAATATTATTTCTGCAATTAATATTAAAAAGTGTATTATTTAAAAAAAATTCGCAGTCGATTCAGCATGTTTCATCAGCGCCTTGCAGCCAAGGTGGTGGGTGTCTCTCAATCTCTCATGGTGTAGAGAGAGGCTTCAGCCGAGCCATTGTAAAATCTGCTCAAGTCTTCTCAAATGCCAAGTAACATCAAAACAAGTTGATCGATAATTTGTTTTGCATGACCAAGTATGTGAGAAAACCTGTAGGACTTTCTCATTTAAAATCCACTCTAAAAAAAATCAAGGACTAAAAGATAATTTCTAAGATGTTTTTTGGGCAACAAAGTTGGTCATGCTGCATTAGCTTGCTCAAACAGATAAGCAAGTTGTTGGACCAACAGTCGACACTACAATCAGCACAATCGTACTAACAGTTGTGATCAAGAGATTTGATACGTACACAAGCACAACCAGCTAAGATATTCAATTAGAGGTGCTCAGTACATTCTGCATCGAATCATCTAGAAGCAGCGCAACTGATCGAGCTACCTTGGCAAAATTCAGGGAGATAATATTGCAAACACAGTTTTGGTTCGAGTTCATATGGGCACTGAAATTAAACAGAGCGGCCTACTAAAACATCATAGCGCTTCAGCGGCTGAGAACTGACAAAAAGATTCATGGATGAAGTCGAACACCGCCAGCTCTGGTCAGGTGTGTGCCATGCCAGAGGCCTGAGCCTCAACGCGACAACGCCAGTTCTGTCACCTTCAATCCAGCCACCATGACCAGAAAAGGGAGAGGAAAGATATATGGATGTCTGAGGGAGCATTGCATATGATGCTATCTGTATTTGGTAATATGGAATGATAGATGGTTTTCCTATATTGTTCTCAAAATCGGCAACAAACTCATACTGAATCGCGGAGCATGTTCTACTTCGATTAAACAAAAAGAATTATGTAGTTTGACACTGTTTCAACAAAAAAAATCTTTACGAATCTGTTTCAGTAATTCCCATCCTTTTTTCATTCATGGTAACAAAAACAAGATAAGAGATATGGTAAAATCATCAAAAGACTGGAACTCATGATCATGGGGACAGTTGTTTCGTTACTCTGATGAGAGCTGCGGGCAGGCTTTTGTTCGTTGTTAGTTCTCCTTTTTTCGTGTAGCTTTTGTGGTTCTTGTGACAGTGTGGTGGCTCCCTCGCTGTAAACCAGATCAAATGCCTCATGCTTTACGTTAGTAAAAGCACTAAACCTGGATGCTGGTGACTGCTAAAGAACTTTGTATTTTGTAAAAAACGCAAAATATGGCCTGCTGCCGGTAAATCTGATACGCGAGAAGACCACGTATTTGTATATCCGCCTTCTGCTCCCTACGAAGCTTACGTATGCAGTCACCAAAAAAACATTTAACTCGGCCTCCTATGCTACAATGTTGTAAACCCTCAATGCAAACTATTTGTATTCCATGCTACACGAAATAGACATAATCTGATAAATTTTATAGTTCTGAAATATGCAATATTCACTATAAAATTTGTCACAATTTGTTATTTTTGTGTAGCCTAGAATAAAAAGTAGTTTGTATTGAGATTATCCACCATGGTACTATACACCATTAGCTATCTCTAGAATTTTAGATATGAATTTTGACTGTTTGCTATTAAAAGGCTATATGTAGCTCGGCCTTAGTTTTAAGTTTTCCCTCTAACACACCTTATATAGACATAATCACTAAAATAACGGCTCAACTATGGTTTTGGGCGAAAAAATAAAACACACCATACACCATGCATCTATGTCATCTTTAATTTTTTTTTAAGATGCTTGGTAAATTCGGCCTCCTAACCCGTAGATACGTAGTTTCTGCGACGGAACTGAACAAACAGTGTCCTCTGTCTCGACCAATTGGCAAGAGGGAAATTTCAGCGCGCCCACGGACATTTTAGCATGCGTTGCCTGATACGTCTCAAACATATCTATAATTTTTATGGTCCATGCTTGTTTTACACCAATTTATATGTGTTTTGTTTACACTTCGTTGCACTTTTACATGATTTCCGGTACTAACCTATTAACAAGATGCCACAGTGTCAGTCATGTTTTCTGCTGTTTTTGTATTTTAGAAAAGTTGTACAAGAAATATTCTCGGAATTGGACGAAACAAAAACCGAAGTCAAACGAAGACGAAGTCCGGAGGGGGCGAAGAGGCGCACCAGGGCGCCCACACGTGCCCTTGGCGCGGCCTAGGGCTGGCCCGCGCCAAGGCATGGTGTGGGCCCCCAGGTGCCCAACCGACCTTAATCCTCTGCCTATTTATACATGTTCTCGGGAAAACCATAGATACCGGAGCCAAAATCCGCGAAAAGATCCATCGCGGCCGCCATCGCCGAACCCATCTCGGGGGGTTCTGAAGCTCTTCCCGGCACCCTGCCGGAGGGGGAAATCATCGTCGGAGGCATCTACATGGCCATGCCCGCCTCCGAAGTGATGCGTGAGTAGTTCATCCCTGGACTATGGGTCAATAGCACTAGCTAGATGGTTGTCTTCTCCACCTTGTGCTTCATGTATCGATCTTGTGAGCTGCCCTACATGATCAAGATCATCTTTATGTAATCCTATATGTTTGGTTTGCTGGGATCCGATGAATATTGTGTACTATCTTAAGATTGATTATATATTCATGTCACATTGAAAGGGCAAGATGTCGCCTAGAGGGGAGTGAATAGGCGTTTAAAAAACTCTTACGGATTTGGCTTGCAAGAATGCGGAATTAAACTAACGTTTATTTCACAAGCACAAATCCTAAATAAGCTAGGCTCAACTAAGTTTAACAACAACAACTAGAGCTAAGCAAGATAGGCACAATATATATATGAACAACAAGTGATAGCAAGATATAATAGATACTTCAAGCACGATGGCTATCACAAGGAAAGTAAGCTCGGGTATAGAAATAACCGAGGCACGCGGAGACGAGGATGTATTCCCGTGTTCCCTTCCTTTGCAAGAAGATACGTCACGTTTGGAGGGGTGGAGGTCCCCCGAAGGATTTCCCAACACCATGAAGGCTCACCCTATTCTCCGAGCCAAACCCACGAAGGATAATTGCCCTTTCCTTATGGTTAGCTTTTCCTCCACTCCGGAAATGGCATGCTCCAAGACCACTTCATAAGCTCCACGAAGGAGAAGCCTGGGCCTCTTCACAATCTTCCTTGAAGAGATCACCGGAGCATCAACCGCCAAGCCAACTAGGAGGTCTCCCTCCAAGAGTAACAAGCTCACGGTCTCCTACTCGAACTAATCGAGGTGGAGAGCTCAACACTATGCAATGATGCAAAGCAAGAACACTAGAGGTGTTCAAGTCCTTCACAATCAAATCCCACCCGAGCAACAAATGCTAGGATGAGATTAGAGAGGAAGAACAAAGAGGAAATCAACAAATGACTCCAAGATCTAGATCCAAAGGGTTCCCCTCACTTAGAGGAGAAATGGATTGGTGGGGATTGTAGATCTAGGTCTCCTCTCTTAGATCCCTCAAGAATGAGCAAGAATCATGGGAGGAAACAAGAGAGAGGGCAAGTTCTTCAAAGTCAACAATGGAGGAGAGATTGAAAGAACTTGTGCAGCCCAAGGTGGAAGAAGGCCTATTTATAGTCTAGAGACAAATATAACCGTTGGGTGAGTTTCAGTTCAGCACAGTCGAGGAGGCTGGTCAACCGGGCCTGGGGCCAGGCCATCCGGTCCAGGTGCTGGTCAGACCGGGCCATAGGCCGGACCCGGCCGGTCCAAACCGGGTCTGTGACCGGGCCATGACCGGGACACTTCTGTGTCGTACAGTACATGGCCCCGGTTGGCACCAGTCCAGGGGCCGGTTTGAACCGGGCCATCCGGTGGGACGGCCGGTCACGCCGGGCGGGAAACCGGGCCAGCAGGAAAACATGTTATACAAAAACTGTGATAACTTTTGTGTCCGGACCCCGATTGACATGAAACCAATTTTGTTGGAAATATGAAGACTCCTCACATGATATTTTTAGATGTTTTTAGAGAGGGAGTCTCCCACCGTCAAGAAACGGTGGAGACGTCCAAACTCGAAAACGCAATAGAAGATGCATGCGGATTCCATTTTCGATGAACTTGGGCTTGTTGTAAAGCTATCAACAATCTTAAGAACCTCTCACAGAGAAACACCAAGAAGCAATAGGGATATGCAAAGTATGCAAAGGATTGAGCTCCCTAAGACGATGTGATCAAGTTACCCAATCGAAAGGCCCTCTTGATAGTGCGGTTATCTATCCTATAATCCGGTCTCTCAACATCCACCTTGAGACCGGTAAAAGGAAAACCTAGCAAGGCCATACCTTTGCCTTGCGCATCCCGCTTGATCTTGATGATAAATCTTCAAGGTCCACTCAAGCTGGAATGCCTCACTTGATCATTGTTGCTTCGTGAAGACTCACACATGCTCCCCATACACTATGATGGAAAAGCTCAATTGATGCACATCTTCACATGTCCATTATCACCAAATGGACGGCAAGCTTCAAGCATATGATCCTCTCAATATGCTCAACTTGAACTTGCCCAACTCAACCTTGATGACGATCACCACTTGACGTCATCCTCTCATGGGCTATATGATATCTCACTTTTGATGCATGCCCATGGAAAGATACCTAACCCATATAGACAACACAAGATCACATATATGATGGGTTAGTTCATGAAGCATAATTGACAAGGCTTACCATACCACGTGACTTCACGTGGGACATTCTTCATGCTTCATGTGTTGACCAAACTTGAATCCATTCTTCACTCTTTGTATTGGTCAACCTTGTATCTTCTCATGCTCTGTCATACTATCTTGAGGTGTATAAAGAATTCTTCATTTGTTTGCATGCTCTAAATCTTAGTCAATCATAGCTCAACTTATGAGACTATCATGACACCGACTTAGAGCCATAACTTGAATTCTTCACTTGGAATCAAGCACTCAAGATCTTGATCATTCATTGCTTATCACATAAGCTAGAGCATGGCTAATATTGATTTCCACATAAGAACTCCATCTTCATTTCTTCTTCTTGATCATATCACATATATATCTTCAAATCGATGATCTTGATGCCAATACACAAGGTATATCTTAATCTTCATGGCATACATACTTGAATCCAATACATGGACTACAAGTAGTACATGTGGAATATTCCTTCATATAAACTCAATGAAAACATTAGTCCATAGGGGTTGTCAATTAATTACCAAAATCACACATAGGGGCAATATACCCTTAGACATATGTTATTTGTGATCTTGCATGCTCTCCGTTCCTAGTAGAAACTTTGGCCAAGTGGATATTTGTGACTCCAAGAGGGGGTATTTATGCTCGATAGTAGGTTCATGCCTCTGGTTTTCTAAGAGAGTGACTTTATAACTTCTAAGGTTGTAGATGTGTTGTTGCTACTAGGGATAGCCCAACAATGTTTTATCCAAGGGTAATTTTATTGTTTACTTTACACACATTGCTTAATGCGATAGTATGTTGCTTGCAACTTTATACTGGAAGGGGTTTAGATGATAACCTGAAGGTGGATTATTAGTCATAGATGCAGTTGGATTACGATCTATGTATTATGGTGTAATGTCCAATACCAAATTATCATAAAAATCATCTTGTCATGTATGGTCGATATTCTGTCAATTGCCCAGCTGTAATTTGTTCACCCAACATGCTATTTCTTTATGGAGAGATACCTCTAGTGAACTGTGAACCCAGTCTTATTTCCTTTACTGATAAATTCAACTGCAATCATGTTCTGTTTACTTTCTGCAAACATCTCGTTCCATTCGATACGTCTAATCCTTTGTGTTCAGCAAACCGATGAGATTAACAACCTCACTCTAAGTTGGGGCAAAGTACTTTGGTTGTGTTGTGTGCATGTTCCACGTTGTTGCTGACGCCGGCAGTGCGCCCTGCCACTAGTCAGCCAACAACACCTTCAAAAGTCTCGCCTTTCTCCTACTGGTCGATTAAACCTTGGTTTCATGCTGAGGGAAAACTTGCTGCTCTGCTCATCACACCGTCCTCTTGGAGTTCCCCAACAACGTGTCCGCATACATCGAGTACACGCCATCAAACTTGTTTTCTGGCGCATTGCCGGGGACCTGAAGAAAAATTACACCACAGAGATTTGTAACTCCCACGTCAGCTGCACGCAAGCAAATAGTTTTCTGGCGCCGTTGCCGGGGAGAAAGAGGATTTCTGCAAGAGTCTCTCATCTCCAATCTCTTTACTTTGTTATTTGTTTGCTTAGTTTACTTTACTTTGTATTGTTTTCTTCATTATATCAAAAACACACATTTTTATTATTATTATAGCTATTATTTTTGTTGCTTAGTTTTAATTTTGCTAAAATGTGTTACACTGAAAATACTAAGTTATGTGAGTTTACTAGCACCAACAATAATGATTTTATTTGTACACCTATTGCACCACCTGCTCCTGAAACAACCTTCTATGAAATTAAATCCGCTTTGCTAAATCCTGTCATGAAAGAGCAATTTTCTGGTGTTAGTACTGAAGATGTCGCTTCTTACCTTAATAATTTTGTTGAACTTTATGAGATCCAAAAGTATAAAGATATAGATGGTTAAATTATTAAACTGAAATTATTTCCTTTCTCTTTGAGAGGTAGAGCTAAAGATTGGTTGCTATCTTTGCCTGGAAATAGTATTGATTCTTGGGTTAAATGCAAAGATGATTTTATTGGAAAATATTATCCTCCTGCTAAGATTATATCTTTGAGAAGCGACATACTGAAATTTAGACAATTCTATAATGAACATGTTTCTCAAGCTTGGGAGAGAATGAAATCTTTGGTAAACAATTTTCCCACTCATGGACTGCCTACTTGGATGATCATCAAAACTTTTTATGCAGGACTAAATTTTTCTTCAAGAAATCTCCTAGATTAAGCTGCTGGAGGTACCTTTATGTCCATTACTTTGGGGGCTGCAACTAAATTACTTGATGATATGATGATAAATTATTCTAAATGGCACACCGAGAGAGCTCCACAAGGTAAGAAGGTAAATTATGTCGAAGAATCCTCCTCCTTGAGTGATAAAATTGATACTATTATGCCTATGCTTGTTAATGGTAAAGCACATATTGATCCAAATAATATTCCGTTAGCTTCTTTGGTTGCTCAAGAAGAACATGTTGATGTGAATTTCATTAAAAACAACAATTTCAACAACAATGCTTATAGAAATAATTTTGGTAGCAACAATTATAGGCCATATCCTTCTAATGGTAATGCTTATGGAAACTCTTATGGTAATTCCTACAGCAATAATAAGAGTGCACCCTCTGATCTTGAAGTAATGCTAAAGGAATTTATTAGTAAACAAACTGCTTTCAATAAAACTATTGAGAAAAAGCTTGGCAAAATTGCTATTCTTGCTTCTAAAGTTGATAGCCTTGCTCATGATGTTGATTTTATTAAATTAAAAGTGTTGCCTCATGATGTTAAAGAAAGTAAATTTTTTAATGTCATTCAAGTTAGAATTGATGAAAATGTTAGGATCTTGGCAGAATTGCATGCTAGGTGGGAAAGAGAAGATGAAATTGCTAGAAATAATAATTTGACTAAAGTTTATACCATCACCACTACCAATAGTAATGAAGTTTAAAATGCTAGCCACTCTCCTACTATTGATAATAAAGTAAATGATGTAGGAAAAGTCCCCACTCCTTCTACAAAATTTCCTAAAACCACTGAAGCTGCTCCCGATAAGTGTGCTGAAATTTTTCGGAGTATGGGAGACAAGATTCCTTTTACCTATGATAAAAATGAGTTTGATTTTGATGATTGAAATATCTCTGAAGTAATTAAGTTCTTACAAAAGCTTGCTAGAAGTCCTAATGCTAGTGCTATAAATATGGCTTTTACAAAGCACATGACAATTCTCTTATGCAAATGAGAGAGGAGAAATTAAAACGTGAAGCCTCTATTCCTAAAAAGTTAGAAGATGGCTGGGAGCCCATCATTAAGATGAAAATAAATGGTTTTTATTGCAATGCTTTATGTGATCTCGGTGCAAGTATTTCTGTTATGCCTAGAAAAATCTATGATATGCTTGAATTGCCACAGTAGGAAAAATGTTATTTCGATGTTCATCTTGTTGATATTGCTGCAAAGAAACCTTTGGGAAAAAGTTGATAATGTTATTATTATGGTTAACAATAAACTGATCCCCGTTGATTTTGTTGTTTTGCATATTAAATGCAATGCTTCTTGTCCTATTATATTGGGAAGATCGTTTCTTAGAACAGTTGGTGCTGCTATTGATATGAGAGATTGGATTATTAAATATCAATTCCCACTCAATAAAGACAATGAACACATCCCTAGAAAGAGAAAGAAGTCATCTTATGACTCTATCATTAGAACAAATTATGATGTTGATGCTTCTTCACTTGATAATACTTGATGCTCGCATTTTACTGCGCCTAGCTGGAAGGCGTTAAAGAAAAACACTTATAGGAAACAACCCATGTTTTATTTACAATATTTTTTCTTTTTGTTGAGTCTTGGAAGTTATTATTACTGTAATGACCGCTCCTTATCATTTTTATTTCATGTTTGTGCCAAGAATAGCCTCTAATAGGAAGAAAGTAATGTTTGGGGAAGTTGTTATCCTGAAAACAGATTCTGTGTTGTTACCATAAATATTTGTAAAAATAGCCAAAGAATAATTTTGATCTTTCATTTTTAATGCATATGCCCCAGATTATTATCTAACTTTCGTTAATTGAAAACTTTTCGAAATAAGCAACAAAGAATTTTCAAAAATTTCGGTCTTTACCTGATGTTCTGTTTTGACAGATTTCTACATTATTTGCATTTGCCTCTTAAATCTCTTTCTTTTTGAGTTCTTTTGATCAAAGAGCTTTTTGAAAGGTTGCTACAGTAGCTTATGTTTTAATAGATGTTTGATATATGTAAGTACTGAACACAAGTGGATTCGTTTATTTTGATTATACTAATGCTGCTAATGAAAAATTGTGCGAAATTTTTGTATGAAGGTAATTTTCATGTGTAGGGAAAGAAGAATGATGTGATGAGATAAAGAATGGACAAAAGCTCAAGCTTGGGATTCCCCTAAATCCCAAGACATATTCAAGAGGTACAAGCGTCAAAGCTTGGGGATGCCTTGGGCATCCCCTCTTCATCAGCAAAGCAACAGGTTATCTCCCTATACGCTATATTTTTATTGCTTCATACGCTATGTGTTGTTCTTGGAGCGTCTTTATTTTTTGTTTTGTTTTGTTTTCTTTGTTTGATGTAGCATATGTTGGATCCCGGCACATTTGTTTTGGAGAAAGACCCGCTCCTTTTTAATTGCATAGAACGCTCTAGTTTTCGCTGTTATTGTTCTGCGATTGTTCTAGTTTTCTGGTACTGCGTTTAGCGCTTGTTCTTTCACTTGAATTTTGTTCAGGGCTCGTTAGTATTCTTTATTTATGTATGATTATCTCTTTGGTCTATATTTTATTTCATCTCTGAGAGTTATTTCAAATAAGTTGATTGGTGTTGGATACGAGTAAAATATTTCATGATTATAGTGATGCAAATGGAAGTTTGTCTAGACTGCAGCATAGACTTTGGCATGTCATGTTGGATATTATTTTTATCATATGCTTAGTATTTATTGTTTTAGCATGACTTGTTTCAAATATCTGAGAGTGCATAATGTGTCATTAAAAGAATCATGTGTTGTTTATATCATAAAAGCATAGTATTGTTGTATTTTTTTTGATGCTTTATTGGGTTGACCTTGCGCATGCTTACACCATATTGTGACTATAACCAGTCAACTAAAGCCTCTATGATCATTTAATTTTTGATTTGTAATATCACGTTATGCTTTGATTGATAATATTTTGTCTCTATGCATGATTATGTCCATTATTGCTCTCTTAGTTGGCCGCTTCCAGTCTTTTTGCTAGGTTTCACATGTACTGAGTATGAGTTCTACTCGTGCATCCAACCACCAAAAACCAAAGTTGCCAATTGTGTCCACCATATCTACCTATATGTGGTATTTCACCGCCACTACAAAGTAAATTGTTTGTGTGCTACCTTTAAACCTTCAAAATTTAATCACATGTATTATGTAAATTATAGCTCATGGGAAAGTAGTCTAAAAACTATTGTGGCAAGTGCTATGTTTTATGCATTTTTAGTTCTTATAAGTTGCTTGTTGTGTGATAACCATGCTGTCATGGGGAACACCATCAATATGGTTTTGTTGAATATCATGTGAATTATTATGCATGCTCATCTTGTTTGAAGTAAGAGAGATTTACCATGAGTTGGAAAGATTTGAGTATGCATATTGTTAGAGAGGAACATTGGTCGCCAACTAAAGCCATGTTCACATGGTGAAAGTTTTAGTTGGACAAAAGTCCAAATATCTATTGTCCTTGTTTTCCCGGTATGGATGCCCAAAAAGTTGAGATTCATCAAAATTGAGAAATCAAATGAGATGCATCTCCTGAGGACCTTTGTACAGGAGGCAAGGAGATATCCCTTTGTGACACTTGGTTAAAACATATCTATGGGATGAAAATCCATGGAAGTCCAAGCTAATTAGGACAAGGTGTGAGCACTATTTGTATATTATGCATGAGGCAAGCAAACTTATAGTAAGTAATTATTCATAAGCCATACTATTTATCACTACCGTTGATATAAGTAGCATCTCTCAAAATAAATATTTTCAACACTTCTATTGCTTTCAAAATAAAAAGCTCTAGCACATGGGTAATCCCTGCTTCCCTCTGCGAAGGGCCTTTCTTTTACTTTTATGTTGAGTCTTTATCTTCTACCTTATGCACCAATTAAGAGAGTATAGTTGTCATTCTTAGTGCAATGTGCATAGTCCGAAAATTATTATTGATTGATTCATGATTGTGCTATTGCTTGCTCTCAAATTACTTGTATCTAGTCACCCTTAGAACTTTCAAGGTGTCCTTGCATTTATGTTTTGCTATTCCATAAGGACATGTTGAGTACTACTGATCATAAGCACACAGTTGCTTTTCAATACACTATTATTCATGATCCTTTGTTTGAGTTACTCTTCATGTTATAACATAGTTGCTAAGTTCTATTGAATTATATCAAATATGCCTATGTTAGAGTACTTAGATCCCAGCTCACAATGCTTTACATGCTTGATCAAGATTGTGTTGGCTTCATATCACCTCAAAAATTATTTTGTTATCACTTACCTACTCGAGGACGAGCAGGAGTTAAGCTTGGGGATGCTGATACGTCTCAAATGTATCTATAATTTCTAATGCTCCATGCTTATTTTACACCAATGCATATGTGTTTTATTTACACTTTGTTGCACTTTTACATGATTTCCGGCACTAACCTATTAACAAGATGCCACAGTGTCAGTTCCCTATTTTTTGCTGTTTTTGTATTCATAAAAGTTGTACAGGAAATATTCTCGGAATTGGATGAAACAAAAGCCGAAGTCAATATTTTACCGAAGCGAAGACGAAGTCCGGAGGGGGGCAAAGAGGCGCACCAGGGCGCCCATGATAACGCGTAAAGCACACGCCCGTTGGGAACCCCAAGTGGAAGGTGTGATGCGTACAGTAGCAAGTTTCCCTCAGTACGAAACCAAGGTTTATCGAACCAGTAGGAGTCAAGGGCCACATGAAGTTCGTTGGTGATGGAGTGTAGTGCGGCGCAACACCAGGGATTCCGGCGCCAACGTGGAACCTGCACAACACAATCAAAATACTTTGCCCCAACGTAATAGTGAGGTTGTCAATCTCACCGGCTTGCTGTAAACAAAGGATTAAATGTATGGTGTGGAAAATGATGTTTGTTTGCGAGAAACAGTAGAGAACAATGATTGCAGTAGATTGTATTAAAATGTAAAAGAATGGACCGGGGTCCACAGTTCACTAGTGGTGTCTCTCCAATAAGAAATAGCATGTTGGTGAACAAATTACAGTTGGGCAATTGACAAATAGAGAGGGTATAACAATGCACATACATATCATGATGAGTAATATGAGATTTAATTGGGAATTACGACAAAGTACATAGACCGCTATCCAGCATGCATCTATGCCTAAAAAGTCCACTTTGGGTTAGCATCCGCACACCTTCCAGTATTAAGTTGCAAACAACAGACAATTGCATTAAGTATGGTGCGTAATGTAATCAACACAAATATCCTTAGACAAAGCATTGATGTTTTATCCCTAGTGGCAACAACACATCCACAACCTTAGGACTTTCTGTCACTGTCCCAGATTCAATGGAGGCATGAACCCACTATCGACCATAAATACTCCCTCTTGGAGTCACAAGTATCAACTTGGCCAGAGCCTCTACTAGCAACGGAGAGCATGCAAGATCATAAACAACATATAGATTGATAATCAACTTGACATAGTATTCCATATTCATCGTATCCCAACAAACACAACATGTAGCATTACAAATAGATGATCTTGATCATGATAGGCAGCTCACAAGATCTAACATGATAGCACAATGAGGAGAAGACAACCATCTAGCTACTGCTATGGACCCATAGTCCAAGAATGAACTACTCACACATCAGTCCAGAGGCGATCATGGTGATGTAGAGTCCTCCGGGAGATGATTCCCCTCTCCGGCAGGGTGCCGGAGGCGATCTCCTGAATCCCCCGAGATGGGATTGGCGGCGGCGACGTCTCTGGAAGGTTTTCCGTATCGTGGCTCTCGGTAATAGGGTTTTCGCGACGGAGAGTTTAAGTAGGCGGAAGGGCAGAGTCGGAGGCGGCGCAGGGGCCCCACACCATAGGCCGGCGCGGGCCCCATGCAGGTCGCGCCGCCCTATGGTCTGGGTGCCTCGTGGCCCCACTTCGTATGCTCTTCGGTCTTCTGGAAGCTCCGTGGAAAAATAAGACCCTGGGCGTTGATTTCGTCCAATTCTGAGAATATTTCCTTTGTAGGATTTCTGAAACCAAAAACAGCAGAAAACAGCAACTGGCTCTTCGGCATCTCGTTAATAGGTTAGTGCCGGAAAATTCGTAATAATGATGTAAAGTGTGTATAAAACATGTGAGTATTGTCATAAAAGTAGCATGGAACATAAGAAATTATAGATACGTTTGAGACGTATCAAGCATCCCCAAGCTTAGTTCCTACTCGCCCTCGAGTAGGTAAACGATAACAAGGATAATTTCTGAAGTGACATGCTACAATAATCTTGGTCAATACTATTGTAAAGCATATGAGATGAATGAAGTGATTCGAAGCAATGGTAAAGACAATGATTAAACAACTGAATCATATAGCAAAGACTTTTCATGAATAGTACTTTCAAGACAAGCATCAATAAGACTTGCATAGGAGTTAACTCATAAAGCAATAAATTCTTAGTAGAAAGTTTTGAAGCAACACAACGGAAGATATAAGTTTCAGCGGTTGCTTTCAACTTCAACATGTATATCTCATGGATAATTGTCAACACAAAGTAATATGATGAATGCAAATAAGCAAATATGTAGGAATCAATGCACACAGTTGACACAAGTGTTTGCTTCTAAGATAGAAAGAAGTAGGTAACTGACTCAATCATAAAGTAGAAGAAAGGCCCTTCATAGAGGGAAGCATGGATTGCTATATTTGTGCTAGAGCTTTTATTTTGAAAACATAGAAACAATTTTGTCAACGGTAGTAATAATTCATATGTGTTATGCATAAGACATCCTATAAGTTGCAAGCCTCATGCATAGAATACCAATAGTGCTCGCACCTTGTCCTAATTAGCTTGGATTTACATGGATTATCATTGCATAACATATGTTTCAACCAAGTGTCACAAAGGGGTACCTCTATGCCGCCTGTACAAAGGTCTAAGGAGAAAGTTCGCAATGGATTTCTCGCTTTTGATTATTCTCAACTTAGACATCCATACCGGGACAACATAGAAAACAGATAATGGACTCCTCTTTAATGCATAAGAATTCAACAATAGATAATATTCTCATAAGAGATTCAGGATTGATGTCCAAACTGAAACTTCCACCATGATTCATGGCTTCAGTTAGCGGCCCAATGTTCTTCTCTAACAATATGCATACTCAAACCATTTGATCATGATAAATCACCCTTACTTCAGACAAAACGAACATGCATAGCAACTCACATGATATTCAACAAAGGTGTAATAGTTGATGGTGTCCCCAGAAACATGGTTACCGCTCAACAAGCAACTTATAAGAAATAAGATACATAAGCTATATTCTTTACCACAATAGTTTTTAAGCTATTTTCCCATGAACTATATATTGCAAAGACAAGGAATGAAGTTTTAAAGGTAGCACTCAAGTAATTTACTTTGGAATGGCAGAGAAATATCATGTAGTAGGTAGGTATGGTGGACACAAATGGCATAGTTTTTGGCTCAAGGATTTGGATGCACGAGAAGTATTCCCTCTCAATACAAGGCTTAGGCTAGCAAGGTTGTTTGAAGCAAACTCAAGTATGAACCGGTACAGCAAAACTTACATAAGAACATATTGCAAGCATTATAAGACTCTACACTATCTTCCTTGTTGTTCAAACACCTCACCAAAAAATATTTAGACTTTAGAGAGACCAATCATGAAAACCAAATTTCAACAAGCTCTATGGTAGTTCTTCATTAATAGGTGCAAAGTACATGATGCAAGAGCTTAAACATGATCTATTTGAGCACAACAATTGCCAAGTATCAAATTATTCAAGATATTATACCAATTACCACATGAAGCATTTTATGTTTCCAACCATATAACAATGAACGAAGCAGTTTCAACCTTCGCCATGAACATTAAAAGTAAAGCTAAGAACACCAGTGTTTATATGCAACAGCGGAGCGTGTCTCTCTCTCACACAAAGAATGCTAGGATCCGATTTTATTCAAACACAAGCAAAAATAAAAACATACAAACGCTCCAAGTAAAACACATAAGATGTGACGGAATAAAAATATAGTTTCACTAGAGGTGACCTGATAAGTTGTCGATGAAGAAGGGGGTGCCTTGGGCATCCCCAAGCTTAGATGCTTGATTCTTATTGAAATATGCAGGGATGAACCACGGGGGCATCCCCAAGCTTAGACTTTTCACTCTTCTTGATCATATTGTATCATCCTCCTCTCTTGACCCTTGAAAACTTCCTCCACACCAAACTCAAAACAAACTCATTAGAGGGTTAGTGCATAATCAAAAATTCACATATTCAGAGGTGACATAATCATTCTTAACACTTCTGGACATTGCACAAAGCTACTGAAAGTTAATGGAACAAAGAAATCCATCAAACATAGCAAAAGAGGCAATGCGAAATAAAAGGCAGAATCTGTCAAAACAGAACAGTCCGTAAAGACGAATTTTTCTGGGGCACTTAACTTGCTCAGATGAAAAAGCTCAAATTGAATGAAAGTTGCGTACATATCTGAGGATCACGCACGTAAATTGGCAGATTTTTCTGAGTTACCTACAGAGGGGGCTACTCAATTTCGTGACAGCAATAAATCTGTTTCTGCGCAGTAATCCAAATCTAGTATCAACATTACTATCAAAGACTTTACTTGGCACAACAATGCAATAAAATAAAGATAAGGAGAGGTTGCTACAGTACTAACAACTTCCAAGACTCAAATATAAAACAAAAGTGCAGAAGTAAAATAATGGGTTGTCTCCCATAAGCGCTTTTCTTTAACGCCTTTCAGCTAGGCGCAGAAAGTGTGAATCAAGTATTATCAAGAGATGAAGCATTAACATCATATTTTTCACAACTTGTCACAATAGGTATATTAGGTGCTCCATCATCCATAGTAGTACTAAGGGCTTTATCAATTTTAGGCTTATAATAGTTCTTGGGCTTAGGCACCTTAGAGACACACATGAACTTTTGCTCCTTGATACGTCTCAAATGTATCTATAATTTCTTATGTTCCATGCTACTTTTATGATGATACTCACATGTTTTATACATACTTTATGTCATTATTATGCATTTTCCGGCACTAACCTATTGACGAGTGATATGTCTCCAACGTATCCATAATTTCTGATGTTCCATGCTTGTTTTATGACAATACTTACATGTTTTGCTCGCACTTTATGATGATTTCATGCATTTTCTGGAACTAACCTATTAACAAGATGCCGAAGTGCCAGTTCCTGTTTTCTGCTGTTTTTGGTTCCAGAAAGGCTGTTCGGACAATACTCTCGGAATTCGACGAAACGAAGACCAAACATCATAATTCACCGAGACGGACCAGGACACCGAAGGGGAGTCAGAGGGGAGGCCTGGGGCCCCCACACCATAGGGCCGCGCGGGCTGGCCCCTGGCCGCGCCGGCCTATGGGGAGGGCACCCTGTTGCCCCTCCTGCGCCACCTCTTCGCCTATATAAGCCCTTTCGACCTAAAAACGCGATACCAGTTGACTAAACTCCAGAAAGACTCCAGGGGCGCCGCCGCCATCGCAAAACTCCAATTTGGGGGACAGAAGTCTCTGTTCCGGCACCCTGCCGGGATGGGGAAGTGCCCCCGGAAGCCATCTCCATCGACGCCACCACCTCCATCATGCTCCGTGAGTAGTTCCCCCATGGACTACGGGTTCTAGCAGTAGCTAGTTGGTACTCTCTCTCCCATGTACTTCAATACAATGATCTCATGAGCTGCCTTACATGATTGAGATCCATCTAATGTAATCAGTGTTGTGTTTGTTGGGATCCGATGGATGATACATTATGATTAGTCTATCTATAAAGTTTGTGAAGTTGTTGTTGTTGCAATCTTGTTATGCTTAATGCTTGTCACTAGGGCCCGAGTGGCATGATCTTAGATTTAAGCTCTATACTTATTGCTTAGATTGTATCTACAAGTTGTATGCACATGTCACTGTCCGGAACCAAAGGCCCCGAAGTGACAGAAATCGGGACAACCGGAGGGGATGGCGGTGATGTGAGGATCACATGTTTTCACGGAGTGTTAATGCTTTGCTCCGGTACTCTATTAAAAGGAGTACCTTAATATCCAGTAGATTCCCTTGAGGCCCGGCTGCCACCGGCTGGTAGGACAAAAGATGTTGTGCAAGTTTCTCATTGCGAGCACGTACGACTATATATGAAAAACATGCCTACATGATTAATGAATTGATGTTCTTTCTTAATGCTTTATCAATCCTATCAATTGCCCAACTGTAATTTGTTCACCCAACACTTGTCACTTATTGGAGAGTTACCACTAGTGTAGATCGCTGGGAACCCCGGTCCATCTCTCATCATCATATACTCGTTCTATATGTCATTGGAAGTAGTATCAACTATTTTCTGGTGCCATCGCTCCTGTGTTACTGTTACTATTGCTCTCATATTACTGCTGCTTTCACATCACCCCTGTTACTAGTGCTTTTCCAGGTGCAGCTGAATTGACAACTCAGTTGTTAAGGCTTATAAGTATTCTTTACCTCCCCTTGTGTCGAATCAATAAATTTGGGTTTTACTTCAATCGAAGACTGCTGCGATCCCCTATACTTGTGGGTCATCAAGACTGTTTTCTGGCGCCGTTGCCGGGGAGGCATAGCTCTACTCATAAGTTCACCTGGGGAGTACACTCTACCTCTCTATGTTTTATTTTATTTTGTTTTGCTTAGTTTACTTTTGTCTAGTTTATTTGTGCTTAGTTTATTTCTGTCTAGTATTATTTTTCTTAGTTTACTTTTGCTTAGTTTCTTTTTTGTCTTGTTTTATTTTTCTCATATACCCAAAAATCCATAAAAATTTGAAAACCCTAAAAATTAAAAACTGCTGTTATGGGGGAACCAACAACCTACTTGGAGCTCATAGAATATTATAATAATTATAGAGAATCAAGAACTGGTAAAGTAATGAGTGATGTGATAGAAAAATCGAATTCAATTGCTAAAATCTTGCTTAAACGCCATGATATAAATTGTTGCTCTCAACAGGATACTAAACATCTGAAATTTCAATGTCGCTTTAGTGAAGAAGTTTTAATTAAGAACTATAATTGGAATAGCTATATTCATCTTGGGTTCGAAGAAGTAGAACAATTTGTCATATTTATGGGAGCCTCTGAGATAGAATCCTTCATGGTTAAAAATTATGAAACTTGTGTTGTTTGTAAGGACCTTAAAGATTATGTCTCTTCTATCCTTAATTTTTGCAATGAAAGCTACAGTGATAATCCTTATATCATTGATTGTAAAGAGAGACTCATTAATGCACAAGAATGCACTCACAATTTGCAGGAACCTGTGGAAGAAGAAATTGATGAACCTGAAAGCTCATTGGATGAAAAAGAGGAGGAAATTGATGAACCTGAAAGCTCATTGGATGAAAAAGAAGAGGAGAGTGATGAACAAAAGGAGGAAGAATGGATTAGCTACCCATGTCAACCTTCTAATGAGAGTAACTCTTTATCTCTTACACTATTTGATTGTCCTCCATGCTTGCCGAAAGAGGTTGAATGTTATGTTCCTGTGGATTCTCTTGAAATACAACCTATGAGTAAAACTTGTGAGAATAATTATGCTACTGTTATATATGATAATCCATGCTACTTTGATAAATCTTATGATAATGCTTTGTTTGTGCCTGATGTCGAAATGCATGGTACTGAAGAGTTTTGTTTAGCAAATGTTTATGATAAAGCTTTAGATGATGGTCCTATGTTACTTGATAATATTAATTGTACTACTAATGAAAATGGGATTGGAGAGTTCTTGACTTCATGTATGAGTCCCATATCTTTTAAGATTGATCAATCATCTTGTTACATTATTGATAAAAGTGGGTTTGAAAGTTTTAATCCTATTATTTTTTAGCTTGATAAAAATTATGTGTTTATGGATCATGAAAAACATGATTTATGTGATAGTTATATTGTTGAGTTTGTTCATGAAGATACTGAAAATTATTATGAGAGAGGAAAATATGGTTATAAAAATTTGCATGGTACTAAAACACCTCTCTATATGCTGAAAATTTTGAAGTTACTCTTGTTTTATCTTCTTATGCTTGTCACTTTGTTCTTCATGAATTTATTTATGTACAAGATTCCTATGCATAGGAAGCATGTTAGGCTTAAATGTGTTTTGAATTTGCTTCTTGATGCTCTCTTTTGCTTCGACTCTTATTTCTTGCGAGTGCATCATTAAAACTGCTGAGCCCATCTTAATGGCTATAAAGAAAGAACTTCTTGGGAGATAACCCATGTGTTTATTTTGCTACTGTTTTGTTGTGTTTTGGAAGTTGTTACTACTGTAGCAACCTCTCCTTATCTTTATTTTATTACATTGTTGTGCCAAGTGAAGCCTCTAATCGAAGGTTGATACTAGATTGGATTTCTGCGCAGAAACAGATTTTTATCTGTCACGAATCTGGGCTGTTTTCTCTGTAGGTAACTCAGAAAAATCTGTCAATTTATGTGCGTGTTCCTCATATATGTACGCAACTTTCATTAGTTTTGAGTTTTCTGATTTGAGCAACGGAACTACCTCTTTAAAATTCATCTTTACTGGCTGTTCTGTTTTGGCAGATTCTGTCTCTGTTTTTTTGCATTGTCTCTTGTGGACTTTAAGCAAGGCTTTCTAGACGTGGAGAGCTGTAGCTAATGTTTTATTGAGTTCTTGCAATGTGTCACTACGGGACCAAGGTGGATTCAAGTTTTTTTTTGAGTACTAACCCCTCTAATAAAGTTTATGAGAAGTTTGGTGTGAAGGAAGTTTGAAGGGTCAAGAGAGGAGGATGATATATGATCAAGAAGAGTGAAAAGTCTAAGCTTGGGGATGCCCCCGTGGTTCATCCCTGCATGGCATCCCCTTCTTCATCAACTTATCAGGTTTCTTCTATTGAAACTATATTTTTATTCGGTCACATCATATGTGCTTTACTTGGAGCGTCTGTGTGCTTTTATTTTGTTTGTGTTTAAATAAATTTGGATCCTAGCAATCATTGTTTGGGAGAGAGACACGCTCCGCTTTTTCATATGAACACTTGTTCTTCGTTCTACTTTTAATGTTCAATGATAAAAGTTGGAAGCTACAATACTTATGGTTATTTGGTTGGAAACAGAAAATGCCTCATATTGTCTTGGATAATTTGACATTTGGCAATTGTTTTGAGCTCTCAAGTAGATTATGATTAAGTTTTTTCATGTACCTATTAGTGAAGAACTACCGTAGAGCTTGTTAAAATTGGTTTGCATGATTGGTCTCTCTTAAGGTCTAGATATTTTCTGGTAAAAGTGTTTGAGCAACAAGGAAGACAGTGTAGAGTATTATAATGCTTGCAATATGTTCTTATGTAAGTTTTGCTGTACTGGTTCATACTTGTGTTTGCTTCAAATAACCTTGCTAGCCAAAGCCTTGTACTGAGAGGGAATACTTCTCATGCATCCAAAATCCTTGAGCCAACCACTATGCCATTTGTGTCCACCATACCTACCTACTACATGGTATTTCTCCGCCATTCCAAAGTAAATTGCTTGAGTGCTACCTTTAAACAATTCAAAATTTATTACCTCTGATTTGTGTCAATGTTTTATAGCTCATGAGGAAGTATGTGGTATTTATCTTTCAATCTTGTTGGGCAACTTTCACCAATGGACTAGTGGCTTCATCCGCTTATCCAATAATTTTGCAAAAAGAGCTGGCAATGGGATTCCCAGTCCCAAATTAATTAACAAAAATAGACACTCCTCCATGGTATGTGATTGTTGGACGGCACCCGAAGGATTCGGTTAGCCATGGCTTGAGAAAGCAAAGGTGGGGAGGAGTGTCATCATAATAAAACTAAAATAAAAAGGCACTCCTTCATGGTATGAGATTGTTGGCAGGCACCCGAGGATTCGGTTAGCCATGGTTTGTGAAAGAAAGGTTGGAAGGAGTGCCACCCAAAAATAAAATAAAATGGGAGCCGCTCTTTGAAGGTTTGTCTGGCAAGGGGGTTAGAGTGCCCACTACCATTCGTTGACAACAACAAACACCTCTCAAAACTTTACTTTTATGCTCTCTTTATGTTTTCAAAACCAAAGCTCTAGCACAAATATAGCAATCAATGCTTCCCTCTGCGAAGGGCCTTTCTTTTACTTTATGTTGAGTCAGTTTACCTACTTCCTTCCATCTTAGAAGCAAACACTTGTGTCAACTGTGCATTGATTCTTACATACTTGCTTATTTGCATTCATCATATTACTTTATGTTGACAATTATCCATGAGATATGCATGTTGAAAGTTGAAAGCAACTGCTGAAACTTAAATCTTCCTTTGTGTTGCTTCGATGCCTTTACTTTGAATTTATTGCTTTATGAGTTAACTCTTGTGCAAGACTTTTTGATGCTTGTCTTGAAAGTACTATTCATGCAAAGTTTTGCTATATGTTATCTATTTGTTAGCAACTATAGATCATTGCCTTGAGTCACTTCATTCATTTCATATGCTTTGTAATAGTATGATCAAGGTTATGTAAGTAGCATGTCACTACAGAAATTATTCTTTTTATCGTTTACCTACTCGAGGACGAGTAGGAACTAAGCTTGGGGATGCTGATATGTCTCCAACATATCCATAATTTCTGATGTTACATGCTTGTTTTATGACAATACTTACATGTTTTGCTCGCACTTTATGATGATTTCATGCATTTTCCGGAACTAACCTATTAACAAGATGCCGAAGTGCCAGTTCCTGTTTTCTGCTGTTTTTGGTTCCAGAAAGGCTGTTCGGGCAATATTCTCGGAATTCGACGAAACGAAGACCAAACATCATAATTCACCGAGACGGACCAGGACACCGAAGGGGAGTCAGAGGGGAGGCCTGGGGCCCCCACACCATAGGGCCGCGCGGGCTGGCCCCTGGCCGCACCGGCCTATGGGGAGGGCACCCTGTTGCCCCTCCTGCGCCGCCTCTTCGCCTATATAAGCCCTTTCGACCTAAAAACGCGATACCAATTGACGAAACTCCAGAAAGACTCCAGGGGCGCCGCCGCCATCACGAAACTCCAATTTGGGGGACAGAAGTCTCATTCGGCACCTGTAGGGACGGGGAAGTGCCCCCGGAAGCCATCTCCATCGACGCCACCGCCTCCATCATGCTCCGTGAGTAGTTCCCCCATGGACTACGGGTTCTAGCAGTAGCTAGTTGGTACTCTCTCTCCCATGTACTTCAATACAATGATCTCATGAGCTTGGGATCCGATGGATGATACATTATGATTAGTCTATCTATAAAGTTTGTGAAGTTATTGTTGCTGCAATCTTGTTATGCTTAATGCTTGTCACTAGGGCCCGAGTGGCATGATCTTAGATTTAAGCTCTATACTTATTGCTTAGATTGTATCTACAAGTTGTATGCACATGTCACTGTCCGGAACCAAAGACCCCGGAGTGACAGAAATCGGGACAACCGGAGGGGATGGTGGTGATGTGAGGATCACATGTTTTCACGGAGTGTTAATGCTTTACTCCGGTACTCTATTAAAAGGAGTACCTTAATATCCAGTAGATTCCCTTGAGGCCCGGCTGCCACCGGCTGGTAGGACAAAAGATGTTGTGCAAGTTTCTCATTGCGAGCACGTACGACTATATATGGAAAACATGCCTACATGATTAATGAATTGATGTTCTTTCTTAATGCTTTATCAATCCTATCAATTGCCCAACTGTAATTTGTTCACCCAACACTTGTCACTTATTGGAGAGTTACCACTAGTGTAGATCGCTGGGAACCCCGGTCCATCTCTCATCATCATATACTCGTTCTATATGTCATTGGAAGTAGTATCAACTATTTTCTGGTGCCATCGCTCCTGTGTTACTGCTGCTGTGTTACTGTTACTATTGCTCTCATATTACTGCTGCTTTCACATCACCCCTGTTACTAGTGCTTTTCCAGGTGCAGCTGAATTGACAACTCAGTTGTTAAGGCTTATAAGTATTCTTTACCTCCCCTTGTGTCGAATCAATAAATTTGGGTTTTACTTCCCTCGAAGACTGCTGCGATCCCCTATACTTGTGGGTCATCAACGAGATGCCGAAGAGCCAGTTGCTGTTTTTTGCTGTTTTTGGTTTCAGAAATCCTACAAAGGAAATATTCTCGGAATTGGAGGAAATCAACGCCCAGGGTCTTATTTTTCCACGAAGCTTCCAGAAGACCAAAGGGGATACGAAGTGGGACGACGAGGCGCCGACACCACAGGGCCGCGCGGCCTGGGTGGGGCCCGTGCCGCCCTATGGTGTGGGCCCCTCGTGCCGCCTCCAACCCTGCCCTTCTGCCTACTTATAGCCTTCGTCGCGAAAACCCTTGTACCGAGAGCCACGATACAGAAAACCTTCCAGAGACGCCGCCACCGCCAATCCCATCTCGGGGGATTCAGGAGATCGCCTCCGGCACCCTGCCGGAGAGGGGAATCATCTCCCGGAGGACTCTTCATCGCCATGATCGCCTCCGGATTGTTGTGTGAGTAGTTCACCCCTGGACTATGGGTCCATAGCACTAGCTAGATGGTTGTGTTCTCCTCATTGTGCTATCACTGTTCAATCTTGTGAGCTGCCTATCATGATCAAGATCATCTATTTGTAATGCTACATGTTGTGTTTGTTGGGATCCGATGAATATGGAATACTATGTCAAGTTGATTATCAATCTATCATATATGTGTTGTTTATGATCTTGCATGCTCTCCGTTGCTAGTAGAGGCTCTGGCCAAGTTGATACTTGTAACTCCAAGAGGGAGTATTTATGCTCGATAGTGGGTTCATGCCTCCATTAAATCTGGGACAGTGACAGAAAGTTCTAAGGTTGTGGATGTGCTGTTGCCACTAGGGATAAAACATCAATGCTTTGTCTAAGGATATTTGTGTTGATTACATTACGCACCATACTTAATGCAATTGTCTATTGTTTGCAACTTAATACTGGAAGGGGTGCGGATGCTAACCCGAAGGTGGACTTTTTAGGCATAGATGCATGCTGGATAGCGGTCTATGTACTTTGTCGTAATGCCCGATTGAATCTCACTCTACTCATCATGATATGTATGTGCATTGTTATGCCCTCTTTATTTGTCAATTGCCCAACTGTAATTTGTTCACCCAACATGCTATTTCTTATCGGAGAGACACCGCTAGTGAACTGTGAACCCCGGTCCATTCTTTTACATCTGAATACAATCTACTGCAAACATTGTTCTTTACTGTTCTTCGCATACAAACATCATTTTCCACACCATACATTTAATCCTTTGTTTACAGCAAGCCGGTGAGATTGACAACCTCACTGTTAAGTTGGGGCAAAGTTTTTGGATTGTGTTGTGCAGGTTCCACGTTGGCGCCGGAATCCCTGGTGTTGCGCCGCACTACACTCCGTCACCAACAACCTTCACGTGCTCCTTGACTCCTACTGGTTCGATAAACCTTGGTTTCTTACGGAGGGAAACTTGCTACTGTACGCATCACACCTTCCACTTGGGGTTCCCAATGGGCGTGTGCTTTACGCGTCAACAAGCTAAATTTCTGGCGCCGTTGCCGGGGAGATCAAGACACCCTGCAAGGGGAGTCTCCCACTTCCAATCTCTTTACTTTGTTTTTGTCTTGCTTTACTTTATTTTATTTACTGCTTTGTTTGCTTTCTTATATCAAAATACCAAAAAATTAGTTACTTGCTTTACTTTATCTACTGTCTTGTTTGTTTTCCTCATATTAAAAACACAAAAAATTAGCTACTTGCATTTACTTTATTTACCTTTTGTTTATTTCATCATGTTTCCTCCTAAGTTTACTCTGAAAGACATACCGGTAGGACAAGGGTCTATCATTTGAAGAGATAATATAGAAGAATTCTTCACTCATGTTAGTATGGTTGAAGATTTTGAAGATAGACATTTGGTAAAAGTTGTTCCTACTTATGAAAGTGCTACTGCCTGTTTAGTACACATGTTGGAAACTAGATTTGTTAATCTCAATCCCATAATGCAACATATGTTTCTTACACTCTCTGATATGGAGATGGGAGAAAAGAGAGATTTTGTTTTAAATGTCCTTCTTAGAGAATTTGAAGATATAGCTAAAGAAGCTAGAAAAGTTTTTATTAAGCATAAGAGGCTTGGTCTTTTCACCGATTTTGCAAAAACACTTGAAAAGATGGACATGGATAGAATAAAGTACACTAACAGTGTCAATAACGGGGGGGGGGGGGAGATTAAAGTACCGATACCTAGTAAGCTCCTAGGAATGCATGAAGCTCTAGAAAATAACTATGCTTGTCTTGTTCCTGAAAATTTGTTTGATGAGAATAGTAAGCCTAAAAGCAATGAAAAAGGAGCCTCTGAAACTTACATAGATAAGATACAATGCATAGTTGAGAAAACTCCCAACTCCCCTAGTAATGATGTTAATGCTTCATCTCTTGATAATACTTGATTCACACTTTCTGCGCCTAGCTGAAAGGCGTTAAAGAAAAGCGCTTATGTGAGACAACCCATTATTTTACTTCTGCACTTTTGTTTTATATTTGAGTCTTGGAAGTTGTTACTACTGTAGAAACCTCTCCTTATCTTTATTTTGTTGCATTGTTGTGCCAAGTAAAGTCTTTGATAGTAAAGATGATACTAGATTTGGATTACTGCGCAGAAACACATTTCTTACTGTCACGAAATTGAGCCGCCCCCTTTGTAGGTAACTCAGAAAATTCTGCCAATTTACGTGCGTGGTCCTCAGATATGTACGCGACTTTCATTTAATTTGAGCATTTTCATCTGAGCAAGTTAAGTGCCCCAGAAAAATTCATCTTTACGGACTGTTCTGTTTTGACAAATTCTGCCTTTTATTTCGCATTGCCTGTTTTGCTATGTTTGATGGATTTCTTTGTTCCATTAACTTTCAGTAGCTTTGTGCAATGTCCAGAAGTGTTAAGAATGATTATGTCACCTCTGAATATGTGAATTTTTGATTATGCACTAACCCTCTAATGAGTTTGTTTTGAGTTTGGTGTGGAGGAAGTTTTCAAGGATCAGAAGAGGAGGATGATACAATAGGATCAAGAAGAGTGAAAAATCTAAGCTTGGGGATGCCCCCGTGGTTCATCCCTGCATACTTCAAGAAGACTCAAGCATCTAAGCTTGGGGATGCCCAAGGCATCCCCTTCTTCATCGACAACTTATCAGGTCACCTCTAGTGAAACTATATTTTTATTCCGTCACATCTTATGTGCTTTACTTGGAGCGTCTTTATGTTTTTATTTTTGTTTTTGTTTCAATAAAATCGGATCCTAGCATTCTTTGTGTGGGAGAGAGACACGCTCCGCTGTTGCATATGAACACATGTGTTCTTAGCTTTACTCTTAATGTTCATGGCGAAGGTTGAAACTGCTTCGTTCATTGTTATATGGTTGGAAACAAAAAATGCTTCATGTGGTAATTGGTATAATGTCTTGAATAATTTGATACTTGGCAATTGTTGTGCTCAAATAGATCATTTTAAGCTCTTGCATCATGTACTTTGCACCGATTAATGAAGAAATATTGTAGAGCTTGTTGAAATTTGGTTTGCATGATTGGTCTCTCTAGAGTCTAGATATTTTCTGGTGAAGGTTTGAACAACAAGGAAGACAGTGTAGAGTCTTATAATGCTTGCAATATGTTCTTATGTAAGTTTTGTTGTACCGGTTCATACTTGTGTTTGCTTCAAACAACCTTGCTAGCCTAAGCCTTGTATTGAGAGGGATTACTTCTCGTGCATCCAAAATCCTTAAGCCAAAAACTATATCATTTGTGTCCACCATACCTACCTACTACATGGTATTTCTCTACCATTCCAAAGTAAATTGCTTGAGTGCTACCTTTAAAATTCCATTCTTTGTCTTTGCAATATATAGCTCATGGGAAAAACAGCTTAAAAACTATTGTGATGAAGAATATGCCGCTTATGTATCTTATTTCTTATAAGTTGCTTGTTGAGCGGTAACCATGTTCCTGGGGACGCCATCAACTATTTCACCTTTGTTGAATATCATGTGAGTTGCTATGCATGTTCGTCTTGTCTGAAGTAAGGGTGATTTACCATGATCAAATGGTTTGAGTATGCATATTGTTAGAGAAGAACATCGGGCCGCTAACTAAAGCCATGATCCATGGTGGAAGTTTCAGTTTGGACAACAATCCTCAATCTCTTATGAGAATATTATCTATTGTTGAATACTTATGCATTAAAGAGGAGTCCATTATCTGTTGTCTATGTTGTCCCGGTATGGATGTCTAAGTTGAGAATAATCAAAAGCGAGAAATCCAATGCGAACTTTCTCCTTAGACCTTTGTACAGGCGGCATAGAGGTACCCCTTTGTGACACTTGGTTGAAACATATGATATGCAATGATAATCCATGTAAATCCAAGCTAATTAGGACAAGGTGCGGGCACTATTGGTATACTATGCATGAGGCTTGCAACTTATAGGATATCTTATACATAACACATATGAATTATTACTACCGTTGACAAAATTGTTTCCATGTTATCAAAATAAAAGCTCTAGCACAAATATAGCAATCCATGCTTCCCTCTGCGAAGGGCCTTTCTTTTACTTTTATGTTGATTCAGTTTACCTACTTCTTTCTATCTTAGAAGCAAACACTTGTGTCAACTGTGTGCATTGATTCTTACATATTTGCTTATTTGCATTCATCATATTACTTTGTGTTGACAATTATCCATGAGATAAACATGTTGAAGTTGAAAGCAACCGCTGAAACTTATATCTTCCTTTGTGTTGCTTCAAAGATTTCTACTAAGAATCTATTGCTTTATGAGTTAATTCCTATGCAAGTCTTATTGATGCTTGTCTTGAAAGTACTATTCATGAAAAGTCTTTGTTATATGATTCAGTTGTTTATTCATTGTCTTTACCATTGCTTCGAATCACTTCATTCATCTCATATGCTTTACAATAGTATTGATCAAGATTATGATAGCATGTCACTTCATAAATTATCCTTTTTATCGTTTACCTACTCGAGGGCGAGTAGGAACTAAGCTTGGGGATGCTTGATACGTCTCAAACGTATCTATAATTTCTTATGTTCCATGCTACATTTATGATGATACTCACATGTTTTATACACACTTTATGTCATTATTATGCATTTTCCGGCACTAACCTATTGACGAGATGCCGAAGAGCCGATTCTTTGTTTCTGCTGTTTTTGGTTTCAGAAATCCTACAAAGGAAATATTCTCGGAATTGGACGAAATCAACGCCCAGGGTCTTATTTTTCCACGAAGCTTCCAGAAGACCGAAGGGGATACGAAGTGGGGCGGCGAGGCGCCGACACCACAGGGCCGCGCGGCCTAGGTGGGGCCCGCGCGGCCTGGGTGGGGCCCGCGCCGCCCTATGGTGTGGGCCCCTCGTGCCGCCTCCAACCCTGCCCTTCCACCTACTTATAGCCTTCTTCGCGAAAACCCCTGTACCGAGAGCCACGATACGGAAAACCTTCCAGAGACGCCGCCGCCGCCAATCCCATCTCGGGGGATTCAGGAGATCGCCTCCGGCACCCTGCCGGAGAGGGGAATCATCTCCCAGAGGACTCTTCATCGCCATGATCGCCTCCGTATTGATGTGTGGGTAGTTCACCCCTGGACTATGGGTCCATAGCAGTAGCTAGATGGTTGTCTTATCCTCATTGTGCTATCATTGTTCGATCTTGTGAGCTGCCTATCATGATCAAGATCATCTATTTGTAATGCTACATGTTGTGTTTGTTGGGATCCGATGAATATGGAATACTATGTCAAGTTGATTATCAATCTATCATATATGTGTTGTTTATGATCTTGCATGTTCTCCTTTGCTAGTAGAGGCTCTGGCCAAGTTGATACTTGTAACTCCAAGAGGGAGTATTTATGCTCGATAGTGGGTTCATGCCTCCATTAAATCTGAGACAGTGACAGAAAGTTCTAAGGTTGTGGATGTGCTGTTGCCACTAGGGACAAAACATCAATGCTTTGTATAAGGATATTTGTGTTGATTACATTACGCACCATACTTAATGCAATTGTCTGTTGTTTGCAACTTAATACTGGAAGGGGTGCGGATGCTAACCCGAAGGTGGACTTTTTAGGCATAGATGCATGCTGGATAGCGGTCTATGTACTTTGTCGTAATGCCCGATTGAATCTCACTCTACTCATCATGATATGTATGTGCATTGTTATGCCCTCTTTATTTTTCAATTGCCCAACTGTAATTTGTTCACCCAACATGCTATTTCTTATCGGAGAGACACCGCTAGTGAACTGTGGACCCCGGTCCATTCTTTTACATCTGAATACAATCTACTGCAAACATTGTTCTTTACTGTTCTTCGCATAGAAACATCATTTTCCACACCATACATTTAAACCTTTGTTTACAACAAGCCGGTGAGATTGACAACCTCACTGTTAAGTTGGGGCAAAGTATTTGGATTGTGTTGTGTAGGTTCCACGTTGGCGCCGGAATCCCTGGTGTTGCGCCGCACTACACTCCGTCACCAACAACCTTCACGTGCTCCTTGACTCCTACTGGTTCGATAAACCTTGGTTTCTTACTGAGGGAAACTTGCTGCTGTATGCATCACACCTTCCACTTGGGGTTCCCAATGGGCGTGTGCTTTATGCGTCAACACTCCTTACCTACATAAGCTTTCTCCTTAAACTTAAGAGAGGAAAAAGTCGAACCCAAGGTTCCCATAGCTTCTTCAAGTTCACTAATCCTATGGGTTTGATTATCATGAGTAGCACAAGTTTCTAAGACGGCAATTCTCTCATTAATTCCACCTAGAGATTTATCAAGTTTATCAGTGCTATTAAGTAATATTCCCAATTTAGTCTTAATACTTGGAAGATTTTGCTCTATGGTCTCCAACTTTTTCATGACATCTTCAAGACAAATTTCAATTTTAGGTTCATTAACAGGTGGTATTCCAGCTAGACTCTCAATAATGCAACTAGCTTCTAAAGCAGGAGTACCTAGGAAATTACCTCCCGCAAGAGTATCAAGAACATAACTATTCCAGCTAGAGATACCAACATAAAAATTCCTAAGTAGGATAATAGTGGAGTGTTTCTTAGTGCACCTATGATGAGCATCACTAATTCTATACCAAGCATCTTTAAAACTTTCTCCCCCTTGTTGCTTAAACGAACGAACTTCAACTTCAGGATTACTCATTTTAGCAATAGTAAATAAAGCAAACTAAGTAAAGTAAATGCAAGTGACTAATTTTTTTGTGTTTTTAATATAGAGAAAGCAAACAAAGCAGTAAATAAAATAAAGTAAAGCAAGACAAAAACAAAGTAAAGAGATTGGAAGTGGGAGACTCCCCTTGCAGCGTGTCTTGATCTCCCCGGCAACGGCGCCAGAAATTTAGCTTGTTGACGCGTAAAGCACACGCCCGTTGGGAACCCCAAGTGGAAGCTGTGATGCGTACAGCAGCAAGTTTCCCTCAGTAAGAAACCAAGGTTTATCGAACCAGTAGGAGTCAAGGAGCACGTGAAGGTTGTTGGTGACAGAGTGTAGTGCGGCGCAACACCAGGGATTCCGGCGCCAACGTGGAACCTGCACAACACAATCCAAATACTTTGCCCCAACTTAACTGTGAGGTTGTCAATCTCACCGGCTTGCTGTAAACAAAGGATTAAATGTATGGTGTGGAAAATGATGTTTGTTTGCGAAGAACAGTAGAGAACAATGATTGCAGTAGATTGTATTCAGATGTAAAAGAATGGACCGGGTCCACAGTTCACTAGTGGTGTCTCTCCAATAAGAAATAGCATGTTGGGTGAACAAATTACAGTTGGGCAATTGACAAATAGAGAGGGCATAACAATACACATACATATCATGATGAGTAATATGAGATTTAATTGGGCATTACGACAAAGTACATAGACCGCTATCCAGCATGCATCTATGCCTAAAAAGTCCATCTTCGGGTTAGCATCCGCACCCTGTTGGGGGGATAACCCCCGGTATGCCAAAGGCATGCCAAACCGGATGGTTTGAGCCATCGAGATACCGGTTTAATATTCTTACCGGAACACAAAGGTAAGAGTTTGGGCTAAGTGAAGCTAAGCCGGTATCCCCAAGGGGGTATGCCGGAACCCGGTAAAGAAGATACCGGGGAGAAGGGCATGTCGGCGGAACTGGTCAAAGATTCTTTTCAGAGCAAGAAGACAAGGATGAGCTAAGCAAAGCGGCTTTAATCAGAGCCCTGGCGCCAAAGAGAGAGATGACGCTGAAAGAAGCCGGAGGACGTCAGCGTCCCTGATTAAAGAAGACTCCGGCGTCATCTGTGATTAAAGTAGCTTTGTAAAGTAGTTTGTCCAGTTAAAGATGCCATTAGGGTTTCTTGTTCTATAAGCCACCCTCTCCCCTATATAAGGAGAGGGGGTACTGCCTCATACAGGCGCGTGTCCACAGAGGAGATTAGACGATAGAACTTGTATCCAAGCACCTGTAATCATGTTGAGATCAATGAAGCAAGCGATCTAGTAAAGAGTTCTTCCTCTTGTCTCTCTTCTTGCATACCGGCCTTTGGTTGTGTTCTTGAGGAAAGCATCCGGAAGTTCATCCCATCTAGTCGCAAACCCTCCCCCGAATCCACTAGCGTCCATTCGGCCCCAATCTAAGCCATCCTATGGCATCTGTCTGTTCACCACGACGACAGTTGGCGCCCACCGTGGGGCATGAAGTGGCGCTTGCAGGAATTCACATTCGGGCGGGCATCCTCGAGGTCGCCGGCGAGCGTACGGTGTCTGCGCTCGTGCAGCGCATCTACGACATGGACTTCATCAATGACAACGCGGGCTGCTTCGCCAACGGCGGCATCTTTCCCAAGAACGGCCGCACCATCGAGTTCGGCAGCCACCGCATCTACTTCGGCACCGTCCCTGTGTGCCAGCGCCTCTCGCCGGTCCTGGTGGCACCGGACCCGCCAAGGTGGCTCTGTGCTGGCCGCGCCGCCGGCAGCGTCGAGGTAATGATGACTGGCGTGGTTGGTGCAGGAAAAGAAGCTGTGGATGAAGGTGCTGGTCGTGCGGCCTCGACCCGTGCGGCCAAGCCACCGCTAGAGCGCGACGCTGGCGCTGCGGGAGCATCTTTCGCACCACCGGCAACGCCACTCCAAGCGGCGATGAACATGCTGGCAACGCCCATCGCGCAGAACATCGACCCGGCAGCGGCTCAGGCGGAGCTGGAGGCACAACGCCAGAAGCTGCTCGCGAACGGCGCCGACATCGTCCGGGCGCTGCGCGAGCTGAACCTAACCCTACGTGAGTATAACGCTGCCCATGGCTTTGCTTCTGTCAGCGCTCATGCTGCTAGGATACCGGAGAACCGGCTAAAAGCTCGCAACCTAGATCAGGATTTGCGCAAAGAAGTTCTTGCCGGCAAAAGTACCTCTGCATCTGTTAGCATCGTGAAAAGACCCAAGTACAGCAGCCCGGATAAAACTATAAAAGCTGCTAAAGCTGCAGTAGAGCTATGTGAATCGCTTTCCGGGGATGCTTTGGCAAAACAGCAAGAGCGTGTTAGAGAGCTGCTAGAAACTATTGAGCAGCAGAATGCTGAGCAACTGGCTAAGCTGAAAAAGGCCGCGGCCTCAAAATCCGCGCGTTCAACAAAGAATGCCGGAAGCAAGTCCCATGGGCAGGCATCGTCCCCCCATCCGGACAGAAGAAGAGAAAAAGAGATGAACGCACAGCAGATGACTGTGTACGATCCGGTCCTTGCCGGAAAACAACAAGCCGGGCAACACGATGCCGGTAGAAAAAGCCAAGGGGCAGGTCGAGGCTACGCCAGAGGAGGCTATGCCGGAAACAATCATGCCGGTAAATACGAAACCGGGCAAAATTATCGAGCTGCAAGGGCAGCGTATGAGGAACTGCCACCACCAAGGTACCGGCAGGCAAGAGCCGCGGAACCGGAAAGATACGGAGAGGGAGATTCCGAAGTAGAATGAACAAGAGTCTACCGGAACCCCTTGGGGGATCGCCTGGGGGAAAGATGTTTGCCAGACAAGGATGCGAGGCACAGGCTGGACAGAGTACATCTTTCTGAAATGATCGAGTCAGAGGGTCCTCCTGGCCCAAAATGTTTTGGCCCACGGATCATGGGAGAAGAGCCACCGGTACGCAATTTCCAGCTGCCCCGAGACACAAAAACGTATGATGGCACGACCAAGCCGGAAGATTGGCTGGCGGACTATGTAACAGCTGTTTATGTAGCTGGTGGTGGAGTGAACCGGCGTTGGGCGGTGAGAATCATACCGTCCTACCTGGTAGGCCCTGCACGGATTTGGCTTAACAACTTGCCGGCAGGAAGCATTAACGGATGGCTGGACTTTGAGGAAGCCTTCGTGAACAACTTCAGTAGCACTTACAAGAGGCCAAACCGGCCCCAACAGCTCGCTTTGTGCCAGCAACGTGCCGGTGAGACAGACAGGGATTATCTTACCCGATGGAACTCAACGAGAAACACGTGTGAAGGAGTGATTGAAGCACAAGCAATTGCTTGGTTCAGTCAAGGATGCCGGAGAGGATCACCGCTATGGCAAAAGCTGCAGAGAAGCATGACAGCAACCTTGGCAGAGATGATACGTGTGGCGGATAGCTATGCATTGGGAGACCCATTGCAACCAGCAGTACAAGCTGAGCCGGAGCAGCGACAGGAACAATACCGGGACAACAGGAGCAACAAGAGAAGGGAGGATTTCCCGGATCGAAGGTACGCTCCGCAGCACGTTGCTGCTGTGCAAGAAAATTATGATGCCGACAGCAGCCAAAGGCAAAAAACCAGATCGCAGCCATGGGCGGGTCCAAAAAAGCAGTGGGTCGAAAAGAAACCCTGGGGCCAGAAAAAGAATTGGCAGGAACCCGTAAAATACACCATGGAAGCCGCCATGGATCAACCTTGCCGGTGGCACACGCCAAACCCGGATCACCCGTCAAACCACCTGACGAAGGATTGTTCTTGGACCAAGTACTTGATGCAAAAGGGGGCGGTAAAGGACGCGCAAGCACAAGGGTGCTCAACAGTGTTGCCACCATCGCAAGATATGCTGCGTCAGCAACAACTACCACCACCGCCACCACTCACTGGAGCAAATGCTTTACCGGTACAGCATCAGCCAAATAGGCAACAATACCAGCAAGTTAACCGGGTGGAGCAAAATGATGATCAACCACCTCCACCGGCACCTTTAGGCCGGAATGTTTACGAGGGCCCGCATTTGTGCTGTGTTGTCTTTGTCACTGAGCCGACAGACAGGCAAAGTGTGCATCGCCGCTCCATGGAGGTAAACGCCGTGATGCCGGCAGTTCCCAAATACATGCTGTGGTCAGATCAGGAAATTACCTGGTCATTTAAGGATCACCCCAAGATCATGCCGAATCCGGGTGGATATGCTCTTGTTGTGGACCCAATCATGAAAGGGCCGCAAACCCGAGTAAAATTCAGCAAGGTGCTGATAGACAACGGCAGCAGCATAAACATCATGTACAAGCATACCATGCATACGCTGGGCATAACAGAAAACATGCTTCAGCCAACACGTACAACGTTCCATGGAATCGTTCCGGGCTTGTCCTGTGCTTCGGTAGGAAAAGTTCGGGTGGACGTAGCGTTTGGAGGACATGACAATTGCCGCGTTGAAAATGTTGAGTTTGAGGTGGTGGACCTAGACAGTCCTTACCATGCGTTGCTGGGAAGACCAGCGTTGGCAGCTTTCATGGCTACGACTCATACAGCTTACCTCAAGATGAAGATGCCGGCACCTCGGGGACCCTTGACTGTGGTGGGGAACTACAAAGTCTCACTGGAAACTGCATCTGCCAGATCAAACCTAGCGGAATCGCTGGTGATCGCGGAGGAAAAAAGAAGAATGCAAACCGCGGTTGCGCTGGCTCAGTCCTCACAGTTGAGTTTAGCGGCAATGAGTGGAAGCTTGGGCTCACCGGCATTCAAGCCGACAAATGAAACAAAGGACATTGTGCTGGATCCGGCTTACCCAGAGCGCACCGTTCGCATCGGTGCCGGACTCGATCAAGCATAGGAAAACGCGCTCGTCAGCTTCCTCCGTGAGAATCGGAATATCTTTGCCTGGTCAACTGATGACTTGGTGGGTGTTCCGAGGGAGCTGGCTGAGCACTCTTTAAATGTCCGGAAAGACGCTAAGCCGGTGCGGCAACCCTTGCGCCGGTTCGCTGAAGATAGGAGGAAGATTATTGGAGAAGAAGTGACTAAACTGCTTGTTGCCGGATTCATTGTGGAGGTCACGCACACAGAGTGGCTGGCTAATCCGGTAATGGTCGAAAAGAAAAAAGATGAGAACCTGGAGGCAAAAGCTCCAAAGGTATGGCGCATGTGCATCGACTACACCAACCTAAACAAGGCTTGCCCAAGAGATCCTTTCCCTTTGCCACGGATCGATCAAGTGATTGATTCAACTGCTGGGTGTGAGTTGTTATCCTTCCTGGATGCGTATTCCGGTTTCCACCAGATTCCCTTGAAAAAGGAAGATCAAATAAAAACTGCATTTATTACCCCGCATGGGGCTTATTGCTATGTCACTATGCCCTTTGGTTTGCGCAACGCTGGTGCAACGTACCAGCGCTGTATGCAAAAATGTTTGTTTGATCAAATCGGAAAGAATGTGCAAGTCTATGTAGATGACATTGTGATAAAAACTAAGGTAAAGAACACCTTTATCGATGACATCCGGCAAACATTCGATAACCTAAGGCGGTTCTGGATGAAGCTTAATCCGGCAAAGTGCACTTTCGGTGTCCCTGCCGGCAAGTTGCTCGGTTTCCTTGTGTCAAGCCGGGGCATTGAAGTCAATCTGGTAAAGATCCGGGCAATAGAAAGAATGACTATCCCACGAGAACTAAAAGATGTGCAAAAATTTACCGGAAGCTTGGCATCGCTAAGCCGGTTCATAAGCAGGCTAGGAGAGAAAGCCTTGCCATTATACGCTCTAATGAAAAAATCTGACACGTTCATCTGGACCCCTCAGGCAGACGCAGTGTTTAAAGAACTAAAAACAATGCTGGCCACAGCACCTATATTGGCTTCGCCTCTAGAAAGAGAGCCTATGCTACTATACATAGCAGCAACAAACCGGGTTGTGAGCGTAGTGGTGGTGGTTGAAAGAGAAGAGGAAGGAAAAACCGTCCAGAGGCCGGTATACTACCTGAGCGAGGTGCTCTCCCTCTCAAAACAAAACTACCCTCACTTCCAAAAGATGACTTATGGCGTGTACATGGCCGCCACAAAACTCAAGCATTACTTTGAAGAACATCATATGAAGGTGGTGAGTGAAGCACCAATCTCCGATATCATGTGCAACAAGGATGCTAGCGGAAGGATTGCAAAGTGGGCAATCCAGATATCACCATATGTACCAGCGTACGAAAGAAGGGATGCCATAAAATCACAGGCTTTGGCTGACTTCCTCGTCGATTGGGCGGAGATGCAATACAAACCACCAGATCAGAGGATAGAATACTGGAAAATGCACTTTGATGGATCCAAACTCAAAGAGGGTCTAGGTGCTGGTGTGGTGCTTACCTCGCCAAAAGGAGATCACCTCCGGTATGTTTTGCAAGTGCATTTCAGGGCATCGAATAATGTCGCTGAATATGAAGCTTTGATCCATGGGCTTAAGGTCGCAAAAGAAATCGGTGCACACCGGATCATTTGCAACGGAGATTCAGATCTTGTGGTACAGCAGTGTTCCGGGGATTGGGATGCAAAAGATGCCAACATGGCCTCGTACCGGTTTCACGTGCAAAAGATTGCCGGATTCTTCGAAGGGTGTGAGTTTCACCATGTGCCACGTGCAGAAAATGAAGCCGCGGATGCTTTGTCCAAGCTGGGCTCATCCAGGCAAGAAATTCCCCCCGGAATAGCTTTAGCTCACTTAAGAGTACCATCGATAAAACCAAGCCCGGAATCATTTTCGTACCGGAATCGCATGTAGTACCCATGGATATCGATGAAGGAAACTCGGGGACTGCTCCGGCAAGCTCGGGGACTGCTGCAGCCGTACCGGAAGAAACGATGCTGGTAGATAGCATGGAGATAGATGTGTAGGATAACGTTGCATAGAAAACAAAAAATTTCCTACGGCGAACACGCAATCCAAGCCAAGATGCAATCTAGAAGACGGTAGCAACGAGGGGGTATCGAGTCTCACCCTTGAAGAGATTCCAAAGCCTACAAGATGAGGCTCTTGTTGCTGCGGTAGACGATCACTTGCCGCTTGCAAAAGCGCGTAGAAGATCTTGATCACGATCGGTTCCGGCGCCACGAACGGGCAGCACCTCCGTACTCGGTCACACGTTCGGTTGTTGATGAAGACGACGTCCACCTCCCCGTTCCTGGCCGGCAGCGGAAGTAGTAGCTCCTCTTGAATCCGACAGCACGACGGCGTGGTGTCGGTGGCGGTGTAGAAGTCCGGCGGAGCTTCGCTAAGCTACGCGGGCAATATGGAGTGGAGGAGCAAAGCTAGGGTTTGGGAGGGGGTGGCCGGCCACTCAAGGGGGGCGGCCAGCTTATGGTCTTGGGGGTGGCCGGCCCCCTCCCTTGGCCCCTCATTATATAGGTGGATCCCAAGTGTTGGTGTCCAAGTCTTCGAATAAGACCCGAAACCAAAACCTTCCATAGGAGGGGGGAAACCTAGCCCAACTAGGACTCCCACCCAAAGGTGGGATTCCCACCTCCCATGTGGGGGGTGGCCGGCCCCCTATGGTGGAGTCCACTTGGGACTCCACCCCCACTAGGGCTGGCCGGCCATGGAGGTGGAGTCCCTTGTGGACTCCACCTTCCTTGGTGGTTTCTTCCGGACTTTTCTAGAACCTTCTAGAACCTTCCATAGAACCTTCCGCGACATTTTATTTCACATAAAATGACATCCTATATATGAATCTTATTCTCCCACCATTCTGGAACTCCTCGTGATGTCCGGGATCTCATCCGGACTCCGAACAAATATTCGAACTCCATTCCATAATTCAAGTACTACCATTTCAACATCCAACTTTAAGTGTGTCACCCTACGGTTCGAGAACTATGTGGACATGGTTGAGTACTCACTCCGACCAATAACCAATAGCGGGATCTGGAGATCCATAATGGCTCCCACATATTCAACGATGACTTTTAGTGATCGAATGAACCATTCACATACATTACCAATTCCCTTTGTCTCGCGATATTTTACTTGTCCGAGGTTTGATCTTCGGTATCACTCTATACCTTGTTCAACCTCGTCTCCTGACAAGTACTCTTTACTCGTACCGTGGTATGTGGTCTCTTATGAACTCATTCATATGCTTGCAAGACATTAGACGACATTCCACCGAGAGGGCCCAGAGTATATCTATCCGTCATCGGGATTGACAAATCCCACTGTTGATCCATATGCCTCAACTCATACTTTCCGGATACTTAATCCCACCTTTATAGCCACCCATTTACGCAGGGGTGTTTGGTGTAATCAAAGTACCTTTCCGGTATAAGTGATTTACATGATCTCATGGTCATAAGGACTAGGTAACTATGTATCGAAAGCTTATAGCAAATAACTTAATGACGAGATCTTATGCTACGCTTAATTGGGTGTGTCCATTACATCATTCATACAATGATATAACCTTGTTATTAATAACATCCAATGTTCATGATTATGAAACTAATCATCTATTAATCAACAAGCTAGTTTAAGAGGCATACTAGGGACTTCTTGTTTGTCTACATATCACACATGTACTACTGTTTCTGTTAATACAATTCTAGCATGATATATAAACATTTATCATAAACATAAAGATATAAATAATAACCACTTTATTATTGCCTCTAGGGCATATCTCCTTCAGTCTCCCACTTGCACTAGAGTCAATAATCTAGATTACATTGTAATATACCTAACACCCATGGTATTCTGGTGTTGGTCATGCTTTGCCCTAGGGAGAGCTTTAGTCAACGGATCTGCTACATTCAGATCAGTGTGTACTTTGCAAATCTTTACTTCTCCATCTTCGATGTACTCGCGAATCGAGTGGTAACGCAGCTTGATATGCTTCAGCCTCTTGTGTGACCTTGGCTCTTGTGCATTGGCGATGGCACCCATGTTATCACAGTAAATGATTAATGGGTCCAATGCACTAGGAACCACACCGAGCTCTACAATGAACCTCTTCATCCATACCGCTTCTGATGAAGCCTCTGAAGCCGCTATGTACTCTGATTCTGTTGAAGACTTCGCCACCGTGCACTGCTTCGAGCTTGCCCACTTATCGCAGCACCATTCAATATAAACACGTACCAGATTGTGACTTAGAGTCATCGGGATCGGTGTTCCAACTTGCATCGGTGTAACTTGTTACAACGAGCTCTTGGTCACCTCCATAACAAAGAAACATATCCTTAGTTCTTTTCAAGTACTTCAGATATTCTTGATCACTGTCCGATGTTCCATTCCTGGATCACTTTGATATCTGCTAGTCAAACTAACAGCATGTGCTATATCCGGTCTTGTACATAGCATGGCATACATAATAGAGCCTACTGCCGAAGCATAGGGGATGTTACACATCCTTTCTCTTTCTTCTGCCGTAGCCGGTCCTTGAGTTTTACTCAAAACCTTGCCTGGTAACATAGGTAAGAACCCTTTCTTACTTTCGTCCATTCTAAACTTCTTTAGAATCTTGTCCAGATATGTACTCTGTGATAGCCCTATTAGGCGTCTTGATCTATCTCTATAAATCTTGATGCCTAATATATACGATGCTTCACCAAGGTCTTTCATTGAAAAACTATTATTCAAATAACCCTTAACAACTTTGCTTAATAGTTCTATATCATTTCCGATCAATAATATGTCATCTACATATAATATCAGAATGCTACGAGCTCCCACTCACTTTCTTGTAAATACGGGCCTCTCCATGACCTTTGTATAAACCCGAAGTCTTTGATCACCTTATCAAAGCGTCGGTTCCAACTTCTTGATGCTTGCTTCAGTCCATAGATTGAACGCTGAAGTTTGCATACTTTGTCAGCATTTTTAGGATCGACAAAACCTTTGGGTTGTACCATATACAACTCTTCCTCAATGTCTCCATTAAGGAACGCCGTTTTGACATCCATCTGCCAAATCTCATAATCGAAAAATGCAGCTATTGCTAACAAAATCCTCACAGATTTTAGCTTCGCTACAGGTGAGAAAGTCTCATCGTAGTCAACTCCTTGAATTTGTCGGAAACCCTTTGCGACAAGTCGAGCTTTATAGACGATAATATTACCATCGGCATCTGTTTTTCTCTTGAAGATCCATTTATTCTCGATGACCTTTCGGCTATCGTGTAAGTCTACCAAAGTCCATACTTTGTTATCATACATGGATCCCATTTCGGATTTCATGGCTTCTTGCCATTTGTTGGAATCTGGGCTCATCATCGCTTCTTCATACGTCGCAGGGTCCTCATCATTGTTATCTACAATCATGACATTTAGACAAGGATCATACCAATCAGGAGTGGCACGTTCCCTTGTCGATCTGCGAGGTTCAGTAGTTTCCTCGTTCGAAGTTTCATGATCATTATCATTAGCTTCCTCTGTTGCCGGTGTAGGCGGTACAGGTACAACTTCTCCTAAGATCAAGGCTACTCTGATCAACGAGTATAGATTCATCAATCTCATCGAAGTTCTACTTTTCTTCCAGTCACTTCTTTAGTGAGAAATTCTTTCTCAAGAAAGGTTCCGTTCTTAGCAACAAAGATTTTGCCTTCGGATCTGTGATAGAAAGTGTACCCTATAGTTTCCTTAGGGTATCCTATGAAGACGCATTTCTCCGCTTTGGGTTCTAGCTTGTCCGGTTGTAACTTCTTTACATAGGCTTCGCAACCCCAAACTTTCAGGAACGACAGCTTAGGTTTCTTATTAAACCATAATTCATATGGTGTCGTTTCTACGGATTTTGATGGTGCTCTATTTAAAGTGAATGCGGCTGTCTCTAATGCATAACTCCAAAATGATAACGGCAAATCAGTAAGAGACATCATACTACGAACCATATCTAAGAGAGTTCGATTACGACGTTCGGACACACCGTTTCGTTGAGGTGTTCCCGGCGGTGTCAATTGTGAAAGTATTCCGCATTTCTTTAAATGCATGCCAAACTCATAACTCAGATATTCACCTCCACGATCAGATCGTAGAAATTTGATCTTCTTGTTACGTTGATTTTCTACTTCACTTTGAAATTCCTTAAACTTCTCGAAAGTTTCGGATTTATGTTTCATGAAATAGATATACCCATATCTACTCAGATCATCTGTGAAGGTTAGAACATAACGATAGCCACCGCGCGATGCTACGCTCATTGGTCCACATACATCGGTATGTATGATTTCCAATAAGTCAGTAGCTCGCTCCATCATACCAGAAAATGGAGTCTTTGTCATTTTTCCCATTAGACATGCTTCGCATCTATCAAGTGACTCAAAGTCAAGTGATTCAAGTAATCCATCAGTATGGAGTTTCTTCATGCGTTTCACTCCAATATGACCAAGACGACAGCAGTGCCACATATAAGTAGAATTATCATTAAGTTTAATTCGCTTAGCATCAATGTTATGTATATGCGTATCACTACTATCGAGATCTAATAGAAATAAGCCATTCTTTTGTGGTGCTCGACCATAAAAGATATTATTCATAAAAATAGAACAACCATTATTCTCGAGACTTGAATGAATAACCGTCTTGCATTAAACAAGATCCAGATATAATGTTCATGCTCAACGCAGTACATAATAGCAATTATTTAGGCTTAAAACTAATCCCGAAGGTAGATGTAGAGGAAGTGTGCCGATTGCGATCACATTGACCTTGGATCTGCTTTCCAACGCGCATCGTCACTTCATCTTTCAAATAGCTTGTCGTTTATTCTTTAGTTCCTGTTTCGAGTTACAAATATGAGCAACCGAACCGATATCAAATACCCAGGTACTAGAACGAGAACCAGTGAAATGAACATCTATAACATGTATATCAAATATACCTTCTTTCTTCTTCTTGACAAGGCCGCTCTTCGGATCAGCCGGATACTTGGAGCAATTACGCTTCCGGTGTCCCTTCTCCTTGCGATAATAGCACTCAGCATCGGGCTTAGGGCCGTTCTTAGGTTTCATAGGAGGCGTGGCAGCTTTCTTGCCACCCTTCTTGAATTTTCCCTTAGACTTGCCCTGTTTCTTGAAACTGGTGGTCTTGTTGACCATCAACACTTGGTGCTCTTTCTTGATCTCAATCTCGGCAGCTTTTAGCATGCCAAAGAGTTCAGGTAACTCCTTGTTCATGTTCTGCATATTGTAGTTCATCACAAAGTTCTTGTAACTTGGTGGCGATGATTGAAGGACACGATTAATCCCCGATCGTTAGGAATCACTATTCCCAAGTCACCGAGTTTCTTCGCATGCCCGGTCATGGCGAGCATGTGCTCACTAACGGAGCTGCCTTCTTCCATCATACACCGAAGAAATGTTTCGATGCTTCATAGCATTCCACGGCCGCATGAGTCTCGAATATAGCTTTCAGCTCATTCATCAACTCATGAGGATCATGGTGCTCAAAACGTTTTTGAAGATCGGATTCCAGACCGCACAAGATGGCACACCGAACTTGAGAGTAACGAGTTTTCCGAGTCGCGTAAACAGCTTTTACTTCATCGGATTCATCTTCTGCAGAGGGTCACCTAGCGGTGCATCAAGCACAAATTGCAGATTTCCGCCGAGAGAGGAAGATCCTCACATGACGGAACCAATCGGTGAAGTTGCTACCGTTGCTCTTAAGTTTCTCTTTCTCTAGGAACTGATTAAAATTGATTGGGGACGCCATCTCTACAACATATATTTGCAATAGTTTAGACTAAGTTTATGACAAATTGAGTTCAAATTTTAATTCAATATAATTAAAAACCTAAGTGAACTCCCACTCAAAACAATATCCCTCGCATTGTCTTAGTGATCACACGAACCAAATCCACCGCACCTAAACCCGATCATCACGAGAAAAGGTGTGATTTCAATGGCGAACACTCAAAGTGTTCATCATATCAACCATATGATTCATGCTCTACCTTTCGGTATCACGTGTTCCGAGACCATGTCTGTACATGCTAGGCTCGTCAAGGCCACCTTAGTATCCGCATGTGCAAAACTGTCTTGCACCCGTCATATGTACTTATTGAATCTATCACACCCGATCATCACGAGGTGCTTCGAAACGACAAGACTTGGCAACGGTGCTACTAAGGATGAACACTTTATTATCTTGAGATTTTAGTGAGGGATCATCTTATAATGCTACCGTCGCGATCTAAGCAAAATAAGATGCATAAAAAGGATTAACATCACATGCAGTTCATATGTGATATGATATGGCCCTTTTGTTCTTGCGCCTTTGATCTTCATCTCCAAAGCACGGATATGATCTCCATCATCTTCGGGCATGATCTCCATCATCGTCGGCGTAGCGTCAAGGTCAATGGCGCCGTCTTCATGATTGTCCTCCATGTAGCAACTATTACAACTACTTTGAAATACTACTCAACATGAAATTTAAAGACAACCATAAGGCTCCTGCCGGTTGCCAAAATACAATAATGATCATCTCATACATATTCATCATCACATTATGGCCATATCACATCACCAAACCCTGCAAAAACAAGTTAGACGCTCTCTAATTTGGTTTGCATTTTTTACGTGGTTTAGGGTTTTCGAGAGAGATCTAATCTACCTACGAACATGAACCACAACGTTGATACTAATGTTTTCAATAGAAGAGTAAATTGAATCTTTACTATAGTAGGAGAGACAGACACCCGCAAAGCCTCTTATGCAATACAAGTTGCATGTCGAACGAGGAACAAGTCTCATGAACGCGGTCATGTAAAGTTAGTCCGAGCCGCTTCATCCCACTATGCCATAAAGATGCAAAGTACTCAAACTAAAGATAACAAGAGCATCAACGCCCACAAACCATTGTGTTCTACTCGTGCAACCATCTATGCATAGACACGGCTCTGATACCACTGTAGGATAACGTTGCATAGAAAACAAAAAATTTCCTACGGCGAACACGCAATCCAAGCCAAGATGCAATCTAGAAGACGGTAGCAACGAGGGGGTATCGAGTCTCACCCTTGAAGAGATTCCAAAGCCTACAAGATGAGGCTCTTGTTGCTGCGGTAGACGATCACTTGCCGCTTGCAAAAGCGCGTAGAAGATCTTGATCACGATCGGTTCCGGCGCCACGAACGGCAGCACCTCCGTACTCGGTCACACGTTCGGTTGTTGATGAAGACGACGTCCACCTCCCCGTTCAGCGGGCAGCGGAAGTAGTAGCTCCTCTTGAATCCGACAGACGACGGCGTGGTGTCGGTGGCGGTGTAGAAGTCCGGCGGAGCTTCGCTAAGCTACGCGGGCAATATGGAGTGGAGGAGCAAAGCTAGGGTTTGGGAGGGTGGCCGGCCACTCAAGGGGGCGGCCAGCTTATGGTCTTGGGGGTGGCCGGCCCCCTCCCTTGGCCCCTCATTATATAGGTGGATCCCAAGTGTTGGTGTCCAAGTCTTCGAATAAGACCCGAAACCAAAACCTTCCATAGGAGGGGGGAAACCTAGCCCAACTAGGACTCCCACCCAAAGGTGGGATTCCCACCTCCCATGTGGGGGTGGCCGGCCCCCTAGGGTGGAGTCCACTTGGGACTCCACCCCCACTAGGGCTGGCCGGCCATGGAGGTGGAGTCCCTTGTGGACTCCACCTTCCTTGGTGGTTTCTTCCGGACTTTTCTAGAACCTTCTAGAACCTTCCATAGAACCTTCCGCGACATTTTATTTCACATAAAATGACATCCTATATATGAATCTTATTCTCCGGACCATTCTGGAACTCCTCGTGATGTCCGGGATCTCATCCGGGACTCCGAACAAATATTCGAACTCCATTCCATAATTCAAGTACTACCATTTCAACATCCAACTTTAAGTGTGTCACCCTACGGTTCGAGAACTATGTGGACATGGTTGAGTACTCACTCCGACCAATAACCAATAGCGGGATCTGGAGATCCATAATGGCTCCCACATATTCAACGATGACTTTTAGTGATCGAATGAACCATTCACATACATTACCAATTCCCTTTGTCTCGCGATATTTTACTTGTCCGAGGTTTGATCTTCGGTATCACTCTATACCTTGTTCAACCTCGTCTCCTGACAAGTACTCTTTACTCGTACCGTGGTATGTGGTCTCTTATGAACTCATTCATATGCTTGCAAGACATTAGACGACATTCCACCGAGAGGGCCCAGAGTATATCTATCCGTCATCGGGATTGACAAATCCCACTGTTGATCCATATGCCTCAACTCATACTTTCCGGATACTTAATCCCACCTTTATAGCCACCCATTTACGCAGTGGTGTTTGGTGTAATCAAAGTACCTTTCCGGTATAAGTGATTTACATGATCTCATGGTCATAAGGACTAGGTAACTATGTATCGAAAGCTTATAGCAAATAACTTAATGACGAGATCTTATGCTACGCTTAATTGGGTGTGTCCATTACATCATTCATACAATGATATAACCTTGTTATTAATAACATCCAATGTTCATGATTATGAAACTAATCATCTATTAATCAACAAGCTAGTTTAAGAGGCATACTAGGGACTTCTTGTTTGTCTACATATCACACATGTACTAATGTTTCGGTTAATACAATTCTAGCATGATATATAAACATTTATCATAAACATAAAGATATAAATAATAACCACTTTATTATTGCCTCTAGGGCATATCTCCTTCAAGATGCACCGGTGTTTTTGGTTCGAGAGACACTGTCGTGGGTTAAACCTATTAAGGAATTCCTGATCAACGGCACCTTGCCGGATGATGAAAATGAATCAAGGAGAATCCAGAGAAGGTCCAAAGCATATACATTCATCAATGGTGAGGTGTACAAGAGAAGCGTTACCGGTGTCCTTCAAAGATGTGTGGGACCGGAAGAAGGGAGAGAAATGCTTGAGGAGATTCACCAAGGAGAATGTGGGCATCATGCTTCATCAAGGGTGCTGGTAGCAAAGGTATTCCGGCATGGGTTTTATTGGCCCACTGCTTTGGAAAACGCTGAGGATTTAGTAAGAAAATGCAACGGGTGCTAGAGGTATGCCAAGCAGAATCATACCCCAGCGTCCGGTTTAAAAACAATACCATTAACATGGCCGTTTGCCGTTTGGTGCCTCGATATGGTCGGCCCATTCAAAACTGCAAGGAGCAGCATGACTCACATCTTGGTTATGGTGGATAAATTCACCAAATGGCTAGAAGTGAAACCCATCGCAAAATGTGATGGGCATACAGCGGAGAAGTTCTTAAAACATGTCATTTTGCGGTATGGATACCCGCACAGCATCATCACTGACAATGGAACCAACTTTGCTCAAGGTGAGTTCAAAAGGTTTTGTGAGGACAACAACATCCGGTTGGATTTGTGCTCAGTGGCACACCCACAAGGCAACGGCCAAGTGGAAAGAATGAATGCTTTGGTACTTTCCGGTATCAAACCAAGACTCATTGATGCGGTGGAAAAGTCACCGGGATGTTGGCTCGATGAGCTACCATCAGTACTGTGGAGTATAAGAACAACTCCAAACCGGTCTACCGGATACACTCCATTCTTTATGGTTTATGGAGCAGAAGCAGTCATACCAACTGACATCGTTCATGATTCACCAAGGGTACAGCTCTATACTGAGCAAGAGGTCAAAGAGGCCAGAGAAAATGATGTGGACTTGCTAGAAGAAGCAAGAGAGCTGGCTTTGGCAAGAATAGCCATTTACCAGCAAAACCTCAGACGCTATCACAGCCGGAAGGTTAACCCGAGAGTTTTCCGGGAAGGAGATCTGGTGCTACGCCTAGTGCAGCGCACTGAAGGCCGGCATAAGCTCTTACCACCATGGGAAGGTCCCTTCATTGTAAGCAAAGTGCTTCACAATGATGCATACTACTTGATCGATGCACAGGAGTGGAAAAAGGGAAAGGCGGACATGTCCGGAGAGGAGAGCAAGCGTCCATGGAACGTAGCTCTGTTGCGTCCTTTCTACTCTTGAAGTTGTGGTGTAAGAAGTTCCTTTTTGTACCTTAATTGCTATGAATAAAAGATGCCTAACCTCAAATGAATCTCGGGGACTACCCCAACCTAAGTTGCATGCAACATGTTTATTTTTTCAGTTCACCGGTTGCTTGGTGAACATTTTTTCTTTTCGGTTTAGTAGCGTGCTAAACCTACCGGAGTCTTCGACTCTGCTGCTGTCCGCAAACCGGCTTCATGGCAATCAAGATAAACCGGTAGCAACTAAGCACGCGAACCGCGAAGAGAGAGTGGGAACAAACAATCCGAAAAAATTTAACTAACCCCGGTTAAACCGGTTTTTTGCAAAATTTCGAAGTTATTTCTAAGTTCAAGAAAATGCTTGTTTGGTGAAAGAACCTTGTGCTCATACGCCAAAGAACGCCCAGAGAAGGCAGGCAGAGCCAAGGCAAAAGAACCAAGTGTGCATCGAATTGGATGCGGAAACAATTTGGAAATCCTTGCAGTGCAGGATAAAAGCAAAACCAAAAGCAAATATGCTAAGGCAAACTTAAGATAGTTAACTACCGGTATAACTTACCGGCATAAACTGTTGTACGGCCACCAAAAGCGAACTTAAAGTTTTACATCATAAACCCCGGCATACCGGGGTAGAATTTAACGGGACATTGTTTTGAGATACGCAGGACCAAATAGCATAACACAGGTAAATCTTCAAGCAAGTAGATAATCGGGCAAATGGGGGCTTCGGGAGGGGCATCGCCGGCACCGGCATCGCCCGAGAGGCTCCTCCTCGGCTTCATCCTCCTCCTCGTCGAGATAATCTTGGACGTCGGGAGGGGAGGGATGAAGGTGCGCATGTCAAGATACTCCGCGATGTGGTACGCGCGATCCTCGCCGCTTAGCGGTAAGAATCGGGTCCAGATCGGTTTCCGCGCCTTCGCGCACTCCGGTGAGGGCATCCAAGTTCAGCTCCGGATACCATGAGCAGCAACGCGGAGGGCGAGTCTGCCCAGCCGCGGCAGCAGAGCACTGCCACTCGCGGATCCTCTTGCCGGCGCCCTTAAGGCGGTCGCTGATCAGTGAGAAAGTATCCGGCACCTCCTCGCCAGGCCACAGAGTCCTGAAGAGCTGGGTAGCTACATCAGCAATGTCAGACAAGTTGCGATCTATGGCGCGCATATGAGACACCCGCGCACTCAGCGCGACCAGATGGTCATAGGGGGTCCATGGCACGCCAAGATTCTCTTGGCCCTGGGCAGTGCGGCGCTCGTCAACCTTCTTAACAGCAAACCTCTGAGAATCCGGGAAGAGGCCTGTGCAAGGAAAGAAAAAAGGCTAAGGAAAGGAATCCGGAAGAAAAGGCAACCGGAAGGAAAGATAACGAAAAGAAAATGTAATTGGAAGAAAAAAGGCTTGTGGGCAGTAGTCAGAAAGTGCACAAGGAAAGGACTTACGGTAGGCAAGTGTGTCAGTTTGCAGGACCAGCCGGTTGCACTCCTTCTGCTCCTCCTCCAGCCGTGCAGCTTTCTCCTCGGCAGCCTTCTGGGCTTTGGCCAGCTCCTCCAGCTCAGCTAGCAACACCATGTTGGCGTTGCCGGCATCTTCAAGAGCCTCATTCATCTTGGCCGCCGCTTGAGCTTCAGCAGCCTTGAAAGCCTTAGCATGATCAAGCCCCAGCTGGATGAACTGGGACTTGAGCATCTGGTAGCTGGTCTTTTGGGCGCTCAGCTCCTCCTGATGCTGCCGGATGAGCTGGTCCTTCTCCCCTGTAACCTGGAAAAGAAGGTGTTAACAAAATTGTGCTGGTTAAGATGAAAAGAAAACCAAGCTAACAGGAAAGAGGGAAAACTGTACGTTGGGCGGCGGCGAGCTGCTCCTTGAGAGCCTCAATGGAAGCTTCCGGGACCACTGTTAAGCAAAAATTATAAATGTTAGGAGGAAAAAAGGTTTCCGGTAAGAAGATGCCGGTGGTACAGAAACTTACCTTGGCACTTATCATGTGCCTCAGCGAGGTCCCGATGTTCCCATAGAAGCTCCTCAAAGAGGGTCTTCCGAGCGTCAGCCGTGAGCTGTTCAAGAAAAAGAGATTAGTTAAGTTTTGCGCTAAGAACAAGGTTCTTAACCCGAAACTCGGGGACTGGCAGTGCTAGTTTCGCGCATTTTAAGCTAAGTTTTGCGCTAAGAACAAGGTTCTTAACCCGAAACTCGGGGACTGGCAGTGCTAGTTTCGCGCGTTTTAAGCTAAGTTTTGCGCTAAGAACAAGGTTCTTAACCCGAAACTCGGGGACTGGCAGTGCTAGTTTCGCGCGTTTTAAGCTAAGTTTTGCGCTAAGAACAAGGTTCTTAACCCAAAGCTCGGGGACTGGCAGTGCCGGTTTCACGCTAAGTTGTTAGGTTAAAGTTTTGTGCTAAAAGCTGCGCTCTCACCACAAAACTCGGGGACTGGGAAGATAGACAAGAGAGAAACCGGCATGAAACTAAGGAAAAGATAGAAAGAATCCGGAAGCAAGGAAACCGGTAAAAGTTGAAAAGAGTTAGTAAAGCGTACCATCAAGTTGTTCGTGGCATCATACCACGCGCTGTCGAGCTCCTTCACGGCGCTGCGAAGCCGCATGAAGTGCTCCTCGGAAGACCGGTCCCCAACAGGTTCAGGTGCCGGCAGCCTGTCCTTGCCCAAACCGCGGGTCGCCGGAGTCATATCTGCGGCATTCCACTTCTGGGCGTAGGCCAGCAGATGCCCCAGCTCCCGGCCCTCGCTGGAACTCGTTGATACGGCCAAGCAGGCCGGTGGCCTTCGTGGCTGTATCTCTGGCGGCCTTGGAGACGTGCAGCACCAGGGGCTGCTGGCCGCCGGAAGGGGCGTTGGAGGCCGTCGCCTTCCCCTTGATAAGCTTGGAGGTCTTGGGCGGCGGCGCAGTTGGAGCGGCCCCGGTGGGCTTGGTGCGAGGAGCATCTGGCGGTGGCATTAGAATAGTTCGTGGAGAAGGGGGAGCGCTAGGCGCGTCACCCAGGTTGGAACTTTCCGGCGCGGAAGTTCCCGGCGCGGAAGTTCACTACTGTTCAAGCACGGGAGGAGCCGAAGGCTCCGCCCGCCCGGCAGCTTCTTCCCCGGCGCCGATGTTGCTGGCGCCGGTATCCTGTCTCTCTGGAAGGAAGGAAAGATCCTCCTCCGTGCGGTGTTCTGGCGGTGTAGGGGCCGCACGCCCCAAACCTGTTGTGTCCCCCGAAGGGGAGGCAGAGGTGTTGCCGGCACCAGATGGTGCCGGGCTTGAGCGAGGAGGAGGGGTTGAGGTCCTTGCGGAACCTTCAGAGCCCGCTGGCCTTGAGCCAAGCTTGAGTGCAGGGCTGAGAAAAAGAAAGAAAAACAGTTAAAGAAAAGCAACCGGAAAAAGAACTTGGCAAAAAGAGGCAAGCAAGAAAACAAGAAACTTACCCGGAGGCAGTCGGCATCTGCTTGCGCCCGTAGCGACGCACGCCCACTTCCTTCTCCCCCAAGGGCTCAGTCCGGAAGCGCTTGGAGGGAGGGGCCTGGCTGGAACCGGCATCAGATGCCGGCAGCTTGTTCTTTTGGCCCTGGGCCATGAGTTTGTCCACAAACTCGGAGCCGGCCTCGGCGCGCAAGGGCGGCACGTGCTCGTGGACCTATGAGTTAGAAATGGCTAAGAAGCGATTCGCGAAAAAGCAACAGTGAAAGAAGAAGAAGAAACCGGAAAAGAAGAATACCTCAAGCATGGTTAGATCATCCGAAGAACCGGTTGGCTTCGGCGGAGACCTGCCAAGGCGCGAGGCTGGGGTCTTGCCCATCTTCAGATCTTTCCAAAAAATGTAGGGATCTGGGTCGACGGAGTCAAGGGCGCGCTTCACGCAGATCCCACGCCGCTCTGCTTCAATGAGGGGAAAGCGGTCCTTGGCCTGAAACACGAAAAAAGGGGGTTAACAAGAGCAAAAAAGTTACCGGCAAAACCGACCCTAATTGCGTAATCCCTTACTTCTTGGGTCGGAGGGTTAGTGGTGCTGAGGGGAAGGAGGCCCCATTCCCAGTCAAACGGCATGGCAGTTTGGCAGATCTGCCTAGCCTTGCGCACGACGTCCTTCTTGCTAAGGGGACGGCCTGTGATCTTGTGGGATCGCCGACCGTACATCTCGCTCATCCTATGCATCCGGCGCTTGAGAGGAAGCACCCGGCACGAAATAAAAGTGCGGATGATATCATCCGAGCAGATGTTGGTCTCCTTCTTCAGAGAGGCCATGAAGCGTACCACCTGGTTGGTTTCGATATGATCCGTCTTCGGGTTGTAGCTCCAGTTGGCTCTACTGGGAGGCCCCACTTTGAACGGCGGAAGATCAATGAGATTTGCGCGGCCGTTGTTCTTCACGTAGAAGAAAGTTCCTTGCCAGGCGCGACAGGACTCGAGGCCGGTGAACTTAAAGAAAGGACTCCCCTGGCGGGAGCCAACGATGCAGGACCCGCACTTCACAGGCGGCTTGGGCTTAGGAATTTCCTTGCCCTGAACGGAATTGATCCGCAGAGAAAAGAAGCGGGCAAACGTCTCACGAGTGGGACGAATGCCGATGTAGGCCTCCATGAAGGTGGCATAGCAGGAAAGGTAAAAGACGGCATTGCCAGGGAGGTGATGAGGTTGAAGTTCATAGAAATCTAAGAACTCTCGGAAAAAAGGCGAGGCAGGAAGGCCGAAGCCACGCTCAAAATGAGCAAGGAAAACAACATGTTCACCGGGCTGGGGCTCCGGTTCAATTTCGTCACCGGGAAGCCGGCAGGTTACTCCTTCCAGAATCCTGCGGGACCGGTATAGCCAGTCGATCTCGTATTCGGAAACATTAGAGCCCATCCAGGCTCCACGAGTGATGGGGGAAGGCTCTTCGCCGGATGCTTGGCTAGAGCTACTCGATTCTAGGTGGCTACCGGAAGCTTGGCTAGAGCTGCCGGATTCTAGATGGCCACCGGATTCTTGACGGCTACCGGATCCCTGCTGGTTGCCGGAATCGGTATCCATCGGATCTGGAGCCGTAGATCCACCGGAAGATTGTCTACGATGGCTACCGGAGGAGGAAGAAGACGAAGCAGAGGAAGATTCCTTGCCAGACATTGGTTTGAAGGCGAAAAAACAGAAATCCCACAGTTGAACCCCGCGCGACGATCTACGAGTAAGAAGAAAATCAAAGAAAAAGAGGAAATAAGAACGCTATCGACCCAAGATCTAGAAAACAAGCAAATGGCGAGCAAAATGAGATTAGCACTAACCTCGAGCGGCGCAGTCGCTGGGGAAGACGTTCGCCGGAGAAGGAGCGGACCTACTGTCGCCGACGAGCACCGTCGACGGCGAAGCAGAGAAGGACGCGAGGAAGCAAGAATGCTGCGGGCGCGACCGAGGTGCTGCGGAAGATTTCCGCACGGCAAGGTCCGGCGGGAACGCGGCGTAAGTTCACCGGGCGACAGAGCTCAAGCGAACGACGGCGGACGAAGAGCGGCGAAGGCGCAGAGGCGAGGAGTACTGTGCGCGAAGGTTGGGGAATGCAAGAAGAGGAAGAAGAAGGGGCAGTTCTCCTTATAAAGAAGAGAGGAGGTGGGCCGAAAACCGCTGGGCCGCGGTGGTTCGCCTCGCGGCCCGCGACGGTTCGCACCACGGGCCGCCACGTGGCGAGGAAGTACACGCAAAAAATAAGAAGCCACACGGAGGCACACACGAGATCCGAAGTGGCTAGTGGGATCCGCAGTGGTGCATTTAATGAGCGAGCGGGAGTCGAAGCGAAGTGACAACTGACACTGGCGCGCCAGTTAACAGTGCGCATGTCACTGACAGGCGCGGGGCCCGAAATATTGTCGACTTCGCCGAGGAAAGAGTAAATGCAAATGATACCGGAGAAAAGAGATGCCGGGGGATTCCTTGCAAATAGAGTAAAGACAAATAAGGGCAAAGATGCCGGATCCAAGCTCAAAGCCGGAGAGATTAAACCGGTATCCTAAAAAGATAAAAACCTGGCATGGTCTGTAGGATAGAATCCGCCAGACTATACCAGCTTCGGGGACTAATGTTGGGGGGATAACCCCCGGTATGCCAAAGGCATGCCAAACCGGATGGTTTGAGCCATCGAGATACCGGTTTAATATTCTTACCGGAACACAAAGGTAAGAGTTTGGGCTAAGTGAAGCTAAGCCGGTATCCCCAAGGGGGTATGCCGGAACCCGGTAAAGAAGATACCGGGGAGAAGGGCCTGTCGGTGGAACTGGTCAAAGATTCTTTTCAGAGCAAGAAGACAAGGATGAGCTAAGCAAAGCGGCTTTAATCAGAGCCCTGGCGCCAAAGAGAGAGATGACGCTGAAAGAAGCCGGAGGACGTCAGCGTCCCTGATTAAAGAAGACTCCGGCGTCATCTGTGATTAAAGTAGCTTTGTAAAGTAGTTTGTCCTGTCAAAGATGCCATTAGGGTTTCTTGTTCTGTAAGCCACCCTCTCCCCTATATAAGGAGAGGGGGTACTGCCTCATACAGGCGCGTGTCCACAGAGGAGATTAGACGATAGAACTTGTATCCAAGCACCTGTAATCATGTTGAGATCAATGAAGCAAGCGATCTAGTAAAGAGTTCTTCCTCTTGTCTCTCTTCTTGCATACCGGCCTTTGGTTGTGTTCTTGAGGAAAGCATCCGGAAGTTCATCCCATCTAGTCGCAAACCCTCCCCCGAATCCTCTAGCGTCCATTCGGCCCCAATCTAAGCCATCCTATGGCATCTGTCTGTTCACCACGACGACACACCCCTTCCAGTATTAAGTTGCAAACAACAGACAATTGCATTAAGTATGGTGCGTAATGTAATCAACACAAATATCCTTAGACAAAGCATTGATGTTTTATCCCTAGTGGCAACAGCACATCCACAACCTTAGAACTTTCTGTCACTGTCCCAGATTCAATGGAGGCATGAACCCACTATCGAGCATAAATACTCCCTCTTGGAGTCACAAGTATCAACTTGGCCAGAGCCTCTACTAGCAACGGAGAGCATGCAAGATCATAAACAACACATAGATTGATAATCAACTTGACATAGTATTCCATATTCATCGGATCCCAACAAACACAACATGTAGCATTACAAATAGATGATATTGATCATGATAGGCAGCTCACAAGATCTAACATGATAGCACAATGAGGAGAAGACAACCATCTAGCTACTGCTATGGACCCATAGTCCAAGGATGAACTACTCACACATCAGTCCGGAGGCGATCATGGTGATGTAGAGTCCTCCGGGAGATGATTCCCCTCTCCGGCAGGGTGCCGGAGGCGATCTCCTAAATCCCCCGAGATGGGATTGGCGGCGGCGGCGTCTCTGGAAGGTTTTCCGTATCGTGGCTCTCGGTAATAGGGTTTTCGCGACGGAGAGTTTAAGTAGGCGGAAGGGCAGAGTCGGAGGCGGCGCAGGGGCCCCATACCATAGGCTGGCGTGGGCCCCATGCAGGCCGCGCCGCCCTATGGTCTGGGTCCCTCATGGCCCCACTTCGTATGCTCTTCGGTCTTCTGGAAGCTCCGTGAAAAAATAAGACCCTGGGCGTTGATTTCGTCCAATTCCGAGAATATTTCCTTTGTAGGATTTCTGAAACCAAAAACAGCAGAAAACAGCAACTGGCTCTTCGGCATCTCGTTAATAGGTTAGTGCCGGAAAATGCGTAATAATGATGTAAAGTGTGTATAAAACATGTGAGTATTGTCATAAAAGTAGCATGGAACATAAGAAATTATAGATACGTTGAGACGTATCAGCCCACACCTGCCCTTGGCGCGGCCTAGGGCTGGCCCGCGCCAAGGCATGGTGTGGTCCCCCCAGGCGCCCAACCGACCTCAATCCTCCGCCTATTTATACATCTTCTTGGGAAAACCCTGGATACCTGAGCCAAAATCCATAAAAATTTTGTCGCGGCTGCCATCACCGAACCCATCTCGGGGGGTTCTGAAGCTCTTCCCGGCAACCTACCGGAGGGGTAAATTATCGTCGGAGGCATCTACATGGGCATGCCCGCCTCCGAAGTGATGCATGAGTAGTTCATCCCTGGACTATGGGTCCATAGCACTAGCTAGATTGTTGTCTTCTCCACCTGGTGCTTCATGTATCGATCTTGTGAGCTGCCCTACATGATCAAGATCATCTTTATGTAATCATATATGTTTGGTTTTATGGGATCCGATGAACTTGCGTACTATGTTAACATTGATTATATATTCATGTCATATGTTATTTGTGATCTTGCATGCTCTCCGTTGCTAGTAGAAACTCTGGCCAAGTGGATACTTGTGACTCCAAGAGGGGGTATTTATGCCCGATAGTAGGTTCATGCCTCTAGTTTTCTAGGAGAGTGACTGATACGTCTCAAATGTATCTATAATTTCTTATGTTCCATGCTACTTTTATGATAATACTCACATGTTTTATACACACTTTATGTCATTATTATGCATTTTCCGGCACTAACCTATTGACAAGATGCCGAAGAGCCAGTTGCTGTTTTCTGCTGTTTTTGTTTCAGAAATCCTACAAAGGAAATATTCTCTGAATTGGACGAAATCAATGCCGAGGGTCTTATTTTTCCACGAAGCTTCCAGAAGACCGAAGGGATTACGAAGTGGGGCGACGAGGCGCCGCCACCATAGGGCCGCGCGGCCTAAGGAGGGCCCGCGCCGCCCTATGGGGTGGGCCCCTCGCGCCGCCTCCAACCCTACCCTTCCGCCTACTTAAAGCCTTCGTCGCGAAAACCCATGTACCGAGAGCCACTATACGAAAAACCTTCCAGAGACGTTGCCGCCGCCAATCCCATATCGGGGGATTCAGGAGATCGCCTCCGGCACCGTGCCGGAGAGGGGAATCATCTCCCGGAGGACTCTTCATCGCCATGATCGCCTCCGGATTGATGTGTGAGTAGTTCACCCCTGGACTATGGGTCCATAGCAGTAGATAGATGGTTGTCTTCTCCTCATGTGCTATCATTGTTAGATCTTGTGAGCTACCTATCATGAACAAGATCATCTATTTGTAATGCTACATGTTGTGTTTGTTGGGATCCGATGAATATGGAATACTATGTTATGTTGATTATCAATCTATCATATATGTGTTGTTTATGATCTTGCATGCTCTCCGTTGCTAGTAGAGGCTCTGGCCAAGTTGATACTTGTAACTCCAAGACGGAGTATTTATGCTCGATAGTGGGTTCATGCCTCCATTAAACCTAGGACAGTGACAGAAAGTTCTAAGGTTGTGGATGTGCTGTTGCCACTAGGGATAAAACATCAATGCTTTGTCTAAGGATATTTGTGTTGATTACATTACACACCATACTTAATGCAATTGTCTGTCGTTTGCAACTTAATACTGGAAGGGGTACGGATGCTAACCCGAAGGTGGAATTTTTAGGCATAGATGCATGTTGGATAGCGGTCTATGTACTTTGTCGTAATGCCCAATTGAATCTCACACTACTCATCATGATATGTATGTGCATTGTTATGCCCTCTTTATTTGTCAATTGCCCAACTGTAATTTGTTCACCCAACATGCTTTATCTTATTGGAGAGACACCACTAGTGAACTGTGGACCCCGGTCCATTCTTTTACATGTGAAATACAATCTACTGCAAACATTGTTCTTTACCGTTCTTCGCATACAAACATCATTTTCCACACCATACATTTAATCCTTTGTTTACAGCAAGCCGGTGAGATTGACAACCTCGCTGTTAAGTTGGGGCAAAGTATTTGGATTGTGTTGTGCAGGTTCCACGTTGGCGCCGGAATCCCTGGTGTTGTGCCGCACTACACTCCGCCACCAACAACCTTCACGTGCTCCTTGACTCCTACTGGTTCGATAACCTTGGTTTCTTACTGAGGGAAAACTTGCTGTTGTACGCATCACACCTTCCTCTTGGGGTTCCCAACGGGCGTGTGCTTTACGCGTCAACAAGCTCTTTTTCTGGCGCCGTTGCCTGGGACGTGAAGGAAAATTACACCACAGAGATTTCTAACTCCCACGTCAACTGCACGCCAGTAGTGACTTTATAACTTCTAAGGTTGTAGATGTGCGGTTGCTACTAGGGATAACCCAAAAATATTTTATCCAAGGGTAATTCTATTGTTTATTTTACACACATTGCTTAATGCGATAGTCTGTTGCTTGCAATTTTATACGGGAAGGGGTTCGGACGATAACCTAAATTTGGATTATTAGTCATAGACGCAGTTGGATTACGGTCTATGTATTATGTTGTAATGCACAATACCAAATTATCATAGTAATCATCTTGTCATGTATGGTCGATATTCTATCAATTGCCCAGCTGTAATTTGTTCACCCAACATACTATTTCTTTATGGAGAGACACCTCTAGTGAACTGTGGACCGCGGTCCTATTTCCTTTACTGATAAATTTAACTCCAATCCTGTTCTGTTTACTTTTTGCAAACATCTCCTTCCATTCGATACGTCTAATCATTTATGTTCAGCAAACCGGTGAGCTTGAAAACATCACTGTAAGTTGGAGAAAAGTACTTTAGTTGTGTTGTGTGCAGGTTCCACGTTGTCATTGACGCCGGTAGTGCGTCCTGCCACTAGTCAGCCATCAACACCTTCAGAAGTCACGACTTTCTCCTACTGATCGATTAAACCTTGGTTTCGTACTGAGGGAAAACTTGCTGCTGTGCTCTTCACACCTTCCTCTTGGGGTTCCCCAATAACGTGCCCGCATACGTCGAGTACACGCCATCAAGCTTGTTTTCTGGCGCCGTTGCCGGGGACCTGAAGAAAGTTACACCATAAAGATTTCTAACTCCCACGTCAACTGCACGTCAGCACTGCCTCCAAGCTCCTCCACCACTGGGCGTCCTCCTAGATCCCGCCCGTGTCCAAGCTCCTCCCTCCCCGATTCCGGCCGATAGGAACTGCTTCACCGCCTGCAACATCCGCTCCCTACATGCGGCAGGCCGCCGCTCGTCGTTTCGTCGAGATCCTGTCCCTTCTGCGCTGCGCACCGCCATGGAGCGCTTGTGAAGCTTGGGTGTGCCGGAAAGCAAGGCTCCCTGCCTCATCCTTGTCCCCTCTCTGTTGCTCCTCTCCACTAATCGACCTCGCCGGCTCAAATCGAATGCGATGGTTCTTCCCTCTCTACAAAAGGTAATTGATTTTTGGTTCATTTTATCCATTTGGCTTTGTAGATCCCGTAGGTGGCTAGTAATATTGCAGACGATTTCGTGCATATGTAGATGAGCTTAAGTTTGTGCGCCCAATTCTTGCTCGAGGACTCGTCGTCGTCGGATTGCTTGGATTTGGAGTATTTGCTTGATGACGGTGTCGATAAAATGGTGGTGTTGCTTGCCGCGAAGAGCTCGATGAGCGGAGGAAGAAGCGGCATTCGGGATCCAAAGTCTATTGTCTTCGCATTCCTAGGAACCAAGTGCTTGGCCACAACATGCTCATGCGTGATTATTTCACCGATGTACCAACATATCTGGCTTATTTTGGGTCAATCTCTGTTTGTGAAAAATTTCAAAGCTTGTGAGGCAAAGAGTCGCTATACCGGCGCAAGACGAACGCAACCGGGCTAATTGGGTTTAGCGTGTATCAAAAGATCTCCGTAGTGATTAGAATCATTGGATATCGAATCGTGCGTAGGATCAGCAAGGTCATGATCTCTGTCTTGAGTCTAACATATTTTCGAGCTCTGACTGAAGAAGATATTGGTGTGATATTTCGGCCCGCAACTACGCAGTCAATGATCATGACTATACGACGGGCTATCATATTGTTGATGGCATATATCCACCGTGGTTAACATTCACAAAGATCATCTCAAAGCGAGCCAACCGAATGGAAGCTGAATTTGCGAAGGCACACGAGGCGGTCTGGAAAGATATTGAGATAGCTTTCGGCGTTTCATAAGCTAGATCTGCAATAGTTTGAGGTTTTGGTCCGTTTTGGGATAAAGAAACCCTCAACGATATCATGGCCACCTATGTGATTCTTTGCAATATGATCATCGAGGACGAGAAGGTTTTTGATTTGGAGTTCTTCTTTTGCGATGTTGGTACCTGTGTGAAACAAGCATTCGTGTCAATTGGGAGAGGCATGGTCAATAATCTGCCACTTCTATTTATTTCATTTCATATTTCATTCATTTGTGATTTGAAAAATTATTTGTATGCCAAACTATTTATTATTTGTTTAATTATTTGGATTTGAACTATTGATGTAATTGGGATTATTGTTGTACCATGTGATGTTTAAAACATTCAAATCTTAGTTTATATATTGCTGTTATATTTACATTTTATGAACTATGTCACACATATATGCTAAAATGTTGCATACGCGATTTAAGGGATGAAAATGTATGGCGTAAAACATACCCGCAAAAGGAGTAAGCCAAAATATTTGTCTCCTTTTACGGTGACCCTTCCCGCACCACATAATTTTAGCCTTAAATCATGTTATCATAATCCATGTTTGTAAGTGCCAAGGATAAAAGAATTTCGTAGGGTTTCTGTTAGTAAGGGTTAACCGTTTGCGTTGGGCCGGATAGAAAAATGGGAAAACCCTAGCCCAGCGGGCCGACGCAAACCTACTGACATGTCCATGCGGACATATTTGCGGCCCAAAGATGCACCCATAATGCGTCACCGTGGACACAATGCAGTCAGCACACGCGTCTGCGTCGATCTCCTTCGGGCCCGCCTCCAGCGACCGCACGTATTTTGACTTCCGCTCGTTAGTAATGGCTCCGGTGCCGTTTCGGTTTCTCAGGCCGCGTTCGATCATGGCGCTGCCCCGCCTCCCCGCTTAGCAGTGTTGGCGTGGGTGGCGCTTGGGCATCCCCCTAGTTGAAGGCGGCATCTGACCTTTTTAAGAGGAGCAATTGAGATCCTGCTATGAGGCCACTCATCGCCTATAGCCACCTCCATCGCCATGGATAAGGACTGGCCATTCCGTAAGATTAAGAATGGCCGCTAGGTTGGGCCCTCTAGCACCGTGCAACCGTCGGTATGTTCTTGTGGAGTTCGCGCACCGCCTGTGGGAGGAGAACGGATGGTCCCTTGGCCGACTGCGGGGCTGCCGGGCGGGAGGGTGGTACCTCAACTCCCACCGGGTCCTAGTGCCTACGGTGCTGCATGAGGGACTCCAGCGCCCGTAGGAGATCCGCCATCGTTGACATGGGTATACCCTATCGGGTGCTTAGTATTGCTATACTTGGTGCATTTTAGTCGAAGGCCCATGAAGCCCATGGTGCAACAAGCAGTCAAACCCAAGAACTTAGCACATCAATCAAGGAAAGCTCAAAGAAGGAAACCCCAAGTCGTAGTCGACGAGAACTCTTGTAAAACCTAACTTGGTTGCATATATAAAGCCAGGCAGGGCATCCCTTGGGGGCTCGTACCCGCAGATTACATAGACTAGTACAATCCGCCTATGGCAGCACCCTGATTACATAGGCTAGTACAATCCGCCTATAGCGGCACCCTGCAACACAACTATGTTCATATACTAGATTTCTAGCAGGATGTAGCGATCCTCCACCATGGGACGTGAACCTAGGTACATCATGTGCCATCTCGCTCCCGGAATCTCCATGGTCGCCTTTCCCTAAAACCAAAGTCCATAACCCTGGAAATTTTTCGAGGTGAACCCTCGTCGGCCGCTTCATCCTGCCACCAGATCTGCACGAAGATCCGACCTTCACCCTCGCTCCTGCAACTGGTCCACTTTCGGGGCATGGGAGTTCCACCCTCTCTGCCCCGCGGGTTACCTAAACGACGTTGACTTCTTCAACTGGAAGCGTGGTGTCGGCCTCGACGATGATAATGAGGATGGAGCCATAGTCACCAACACCGCGTAGGAGGAGGAACTCCAACCATCGAACCTCATGGAGGAGGAGGCCATGGAAATATCCATGGACAGTAGCGAGCTCGACGAGCTCACTCAATGGGATGGCCTCACCGACCAACTGCGGACGTCCGCGCTAGGCCAAGGGAGGCCATCGACTTCTCCGCCGCCTCCTCCCGTGCCTACGCCGCCAAATCCCGCACCTGCGCGGCGACCGACGCCTCAGCAGCCTCCGCATTGGTCGTGGCCTTGGGCGCCTCCGGTCTTCATCGACCTCATCGACGATGATGATGACAACAAGTAGGCAACCATGGTGGGTGCCCTGGTTATCTATGTCTATATTTCTTGGCTTTGTTTTTATTTTCAACACCTTGTAAATGGTTCTACCATTAATTTAAAAAATCTTTTGGGCAGAAAAATACGTCAGGTCGCTCGGCTACCCTCAACCCAAATGGACATACCAACCAACAATGCCAATTTCGTGTCCTCGGGCCGTGCTGGTGGAGATACACTAAGAGCATCTCCACCGGCGCACCCCAAATAGGCGTCGGCGGGTGCGCCGGCAGCGATGTATGGGGCGCGCCAGTAGGAAGTCCTTAGTTGAGGGCTGGCAATTCCACACTGGTGCACCCTCTACGTCGACCCCCAATTTTTTTGTGTGACCAAAATGCATAGTTTCAATAATTCAAATAATATTTTACAGTGTTCAAACACACAAATTATTTCACGCAAATAGTTCCAACAAATAAATTAAATTATTCATACAAGAATAAAAATAAATTGTAATGAATCATGTGGAATTTCCTCTCCGAACCCACAAATGCTCAAGTAGATCATTCTATAGTTGAGTATGGAAACCAATATCTCGAATTTCTTCATGCGTTCATAGGAAAGCTGCAAACTGGGCCGGTACCTGCTCAACCTCAGCAAGAGGTCCCTGAAATTCAAATGGATGGTCATCATCTCCAATTGTGTCGCGTTCACTCTCAATGATCATATTTTAATTATCACACAAGCGTTTATCACCTCCCACATCTGAGACCCCGACCGGGGGAGAGCAGGGTGCCGAACAATGGAAAAACAAAGTTGGAGCACGCCAAATGCCCGCTCTACATCCTTACGGCATGCTTCCTTTCATGTCGCAAAATAAGTTCCTTCTCTAAAGCAGGATCTGAAATTGTCTTCAAAAATTTAGCATACTCTGGATAGATACTCCTTGTTGTATGTGTGGTCATTGATCTCGAAGTTAAACGACGGAGCATGTCCCTCATCTAGTGTAGCAAACACCGGAGAGTGTTGTAGCACATTGATGTCGTTGCGCGTTCCCGCCATGCCGAAGAGAGTGTGCCAAATCCAGAGGTCATAATTAGCCACTGCCTCAAGTATGACACTGCACTCCCTGTGTGCCCCTTGTACTTGCAAAGCAAATGAGAAATTCTTCCAACCTCAGTGCATACAGTCAATACTCCTGAGCATCCCAGGAAAACCTCTTGCTGCATTTTGTGCAAGGATCCTTGTTGTATCTTCTTCATTTGGTGGCCTCAAATTGGCCCAAACACTTGAACCACTTCCGTGAAAAACCTGGTGACAATATCGAAGCATGTCGAGTCGACCATGCCTACATAGTCATCGGTTACATCCGCGGGAGCTTCGTATGGAAGAGAGCGCATATATAGTACCTATGCACCCCATAAACCAGTGCAATCTTTCTTGCACATGAAATATGTGTCATACTCCCTAAAGCCGAACACAATCTTCATGAAGAGATCCTTGTTCATCCTAAAGCGGCACCAAAAATCCTTTGGCGTATGTGTTGCGTTGTCATCGAAGTGGTCGGAGTCAATCGGCAGTGCGCCGGCTTGCCGATGCCTGCCCTTGTTCGGTACCTTCCCAACCCTCGAACCGCCACGCCGAGGTGTGATGCGGCGAGCAGGTGTTGGCAAAGGAGGGGAAGGTTCGCCAACATCAGCAGCTGTCGGCTTCGGTGACGGTGGCATTGGCTTCCTCTTATATGAACAGTTGCGCCATCATCTCGGCGTAGCTGTCCATCGCAGCAATCCACTGAACACCTTGTGGGTAGTGGGCGTCGTGGAGGCGCCGGGGGAGACGGTAGGGGTAGGTTCGGCAACCAAGCAGTGTGAGTGTGAGATGTTGCAGGTGTTGGCTTTTGCTACAACGACGGTTTTTGGGTGGCGGGCAAAGGCTAGGAGATGCTAAATTTGTGGTGAGAGAAATTGTGCTAAAAGATCATCTCTTAGCTAAGAGAAGGCAAAGTCTTTTTCTATCTTTCTCTTTCCTCCACCCAGCGTTTATCCTACGTGGCACTGCTAAGATATCACCACTGTACATGTACTAATAGGAATGTGTAATGGCAATGTACGCTGAGAAATACGCCAGCGCGGGATGCGCGGTCAAATACGGGAAAAAGGTCAACGAATTAGGAGTGACGGATTCATCTTGGCCCTATCCAGATGTCACGCGAAAAAAGGGCTATCCGCTGCAAATTCTGCGTGACACGTGAAGATGAGAGGACGAGATTCTCTCCACGTTGAGGCCAAAGCATGACCTGCTTGCTGCAGCCAAACTCGAATCGAATCAGCATGACACGTAACTTTGGACGTGCTTCCTCCACAGGCCCAGTAAGCCAGTGACGTCCCCCACAACGGTCGATTCCTTTGAGTGTACTAGTATGAAAAAAAATATACTCCGTACGCAGATACAAATGGGTCATGGCTTCCAATTTGAATCCAGCCGGCTACTGCTAGTGCAGTAGTGCTAGGTGTACGAGAGGCAGCGAGACTGGAACAATTCTCCGTGCCCACAACGGCTTTCTCCTGTGCGCCCCGTGCGCCGCTCGGCCCGCCGCGCACAGTCCCCAATGGAGTAGTATAGCGGAAAATTTGAAATCCCATCTCGGCGCCCCGCCTCGGTTCTTGCGAGCACGCAGTACAAAACACACTGACCAGTCCAGTGCGCACTTTACTCTGTCCCACGCCTCCCAAAGCTCTTCTTCTCAAACACCGCAAAGCCCAAACCCAAATCCGTCCTCTCCGATTTGAAGCTCTGAGCTGAACCAATGGGTCTCTGCCTCAGCAAGAAGCAGCACCGGCGACAAGAAGAGCAGCCGTCCAATGCGGCCAAGAAGAACAGTGGGAGCAGCAAGCGGGTCACCGGCAAGGACGGCGCCGCGCTAGTCACGGAGACCAAGAAGGCGCCGCAGCCGAAGCCGGCGCAGTCCAGGAAGGCCGCGCCACCGAGGGCAGAAGAGCCGGCGGCGGACAAGCGCACGGTCTTCGTCGTCAAGGCTGCCGCCGCCGCAGCCGCTGCCGAGGTGGCCGCGGAGAGCGATGGGGCGAACTCGAGGAGGGCGCCGGCACCGGCGGAGGAGGCGAAGCCGGCGGTTGTCGTGAGCAGGGTGCCGGTGCGGACCTCGAGCTGCACCAAGGAGGAGGTGGACGCGATACTCATCCAGTGCGGCCGCCTCAGCCGGAGCTCCTCGGCGTCCGGGAAGACGGCCGCGTCGGGCGAGAGCGGGCACCAGCGGAGGTACTCCGGATCCAAGAGGAGCTACGACTTCGACCGGGACAGGAGAGGCGGGGGCGCCGACGACGAGCTCGACTGGGAGAGGCACGGCGGTCCCGGCGGCGGCGCGTCCAGGCCCTCGCCGCGCCGGAGGACGCCCGAGCGTAAGCGGTCGGCCAGCCACGAGGGTCGCAGTGCTGCCGGGAGCGGGAGCAGGCGGGTGAGCCGGTCGCCGGGCCGGCGTGGCGACGGCGCGCCCGCGGCGGCGGCGGCGACCTCCGTCGGGGCCGCCCGGCAGCCCGGGAAGATGGTCTCCGTCCCTGCCCGGGAGAAAGGGCGCGCGCCGTCGCCGGGGAAGCCCGCGCCGGAGAAAGGGCGCGCGCCTTCGCCGGTGAAGTCTGCGCCGTCTGGGAAGAGGTACGCGTCGCCAACCCTGAGGTCCAACTCCCCGGCGAGGGCCGCGGCCGCCGCGAACGAGAATGCCGCGGCGCAAGCGACGCACGGGCCGTCGCTGAGCCGGAGCTCGTCCAGGAAGGCCGATCACTCGCCGTACCGTCGCAACCCCATGTCGGAGCTCGACGAGAACGCTCTAGCCAGCAACAACCATACCGCCAACCACGGCAACAAATCCCAAAAGGTACGGACCGATAAAAGTTTCAATCTTGGCAGAGTTTAGGCATCATTTTCGACAACCAAATTGCTCAAACCATCCTTGAATGCCTTGCGCGCAGAAACCCATTGAGAGCGTCGCCGCCGTGTCGCACAAGTTGGGGATTACGAAGGACAGGCCGGAGAGCGTGGAGGAGGCCGTGTTGTCGGACACGAAGGCGCCTTCATCGAGGATGAACGCGACGCACACCATGAGCATCGTGGCAGAGAGCGTCGTCAACCCGAGGGACGGCCCGGGTGGGCGGTCGTGGAGGCGGTCCTCGCGCGACTTCGACCTGGAGGGCGCCATGGCGTCGGACAACAGAGCGCCGTCTTCCAGGATCAACGCCACGCACTCGGTGAACATCGTGGCCGAGAGCGTCGGCAACCCAAAGGCAGGGCCGGTGGGCAGGTCGTCGAGGCGGTCGTCTCGCGACTTCGACCACAACGGTATCAACTCTGTCGCCTTCCTGAATGAGGCCATGGCGTCAGAAGCCAAGGCGCCTTCGTCCAGGATGAACGCGACGCACACGGTGAGCATCGTGGCCGAGACCGTCGCCAACCCGAAGACAGGCCGGTCGTCCAGGCGCTCCTCTCGCGACTTCGACCACAACGGCAACTCTTACGCCTCCCTGCTCCTCGAGGACATTCAGAGCTATCACCAGCAGAACACCAGCGACACCACCGCCGCACCGGCGCCGGCTTTCTCGCTCCCGGCGTGCGTGTCCAAAGCTTGCTCCATTCTTGAAGCGGTCGCCGACCTCAACTCCTCACCGTCGGAAAACAGGAGCTTCGAGCTGGAACGGTCGGCCGATGACAAGGGGTCGGTCAACATGAGCTACGGCGGGAGGACGCCGGCGGCTGACACGCACGTCGTGGAGTCGGAGGTCGTTGTCAAGGACGACCTGATGGAGCCGAGCCTGCACAAGTACGTGTCCGTCCGGGACATCCGCGGAGAGATCGAGCCGCTGGAGTCCGCCGGGAGCAACAGCTTCGCCGGCAACCCGTGGACGTGCTCGTGGGAGCCCAATTCCGTGGATTCCACCGCCAGGACGTGGACTTCCTCGCAGTCCAACGGCGACGACGATGATATCGAGCAGCACAACAGCGGCGCGGCCAGTGCGCTGGACCAATCTTGGCAGAGCAAGCAGCAGACCGGTGGTCATCCGCAGGTGGGTTCTGGCAGATATGCTCAGGTCGGAGGCAGTGCTCATGCCGGCGGTGGCAGCGTCTTGAGCACACGATCAGATGTTCGTACTGTCTCAGCCAGCTCATCTATTGCTTAGCAATTTTAGGCATTCTGATCAAGGTGGTAGAGTTAGTCTGATTCTGAACTTGTAATGGTGGCAAGACAGGTTGCTGCTTCAGAGATGTTTTTGTTTTTTCTGTTCATCTGGTTATCGAACAAAATCTCACGATATTGCAATGTGTTTATTACTTAGAGCATCTCCAGTCGGGTCCCCCAAAGCGTCCTCCAAAGGGATTTGGGGCGCGCCGGACAGAAAATGCGTTGCAGCCGCGTCCCTCAAAGCCCATTTTTGTCCGGCGCGCCCCCATACGGTGTCCGGCGCCTCGAGTCCGTCCCCGTCCCACAGGGGATGCACCGGGGACGCCGGACACAACGAAAAGCGAGGCGGGCTCCCACATGTCGGCGACTTTTGCATAAACCGTTGGTTCGCGCCTCTTTTCTCGTCGCTCCTTCTTTCCCGCGCCTCCCACCCCACCGCCGCCGCTGGATTTCCCGGCCGTTTGGGCGTCTGATCTCTGCTGAGAGTCGGCACCGTTGTCGCGGATGGGGCTCCCGCCGGTCGTGGCGCCGTCAGCCGCTGCCGCCAAGGCCCCGTAACGCGCCGTCAAATCCGCCCACCTCCGCGCACGTAAGGTGCTCGACGACTTGCCGTGTAGGCGCGATTGGCAGCCGTTTGTTCCGTCGTCTGCCTCGGCGCAATTTTAACCATTGATTTTGCTTTAGCCATGGACAGCGACGATGAGATGGTTGCCCCGTCGCCGGAGGACGAGCAAGCCTTCGACGACGACGTGCGGGAGCATTTGCTGATCATCGCGTCCCTCCAGGACATGCTTGACGCTGAGGCGGAGAAGAGGAAGAGGCCGCGCCGCGGAGGATCAAGGCCGGGAAGAAGGAAGTCGAAGCCCCTGCACAACTTCAAGCTGATCTCGTTGAGCATTTGTGGAGGATCAAAGGAAATACTGTGGCACCTTGATGTAGCATCTAGCCCTATTTATTATATTTGATTACTTGTTTTATTGTTTGTTGTAATTTAATTTGAAAACAATCCTCGCAAACATTTTTATTCATATGCTACATTTGATAAATGGTTTATGTGTTAAAAAAGTAATTTAAATGTTTGGGGGCGGCGTTTGGGGGACGCGGCTGGGGAGCGACGTCCCCCAAAGGCGGCACGAACAAAACACGTCCCCCAAACGCTCAATCCGGCGCGGTTTGGGGGACGCTTTGGGGGACGCGACTGGAGATGCTCTTAGTACTGATGATGAATGACCGAGAGCTTTCAGTCCTTGGATGTAAGATAATGAAGAATGGCTTACTCACAAAAGGCATGGTTATCGCTAAATATAAAGATTTATTTTTGTTACTTTGATTTCAGTGGGTTCTTAACCCCCCTACCCCCACCTGAATTAGACGATAAATCATCATCAACATGTAAAGGCGGTTGATCGATACAACTCTTGAATGTGTCTCAGATTGTCATGACCCCTATCAATAGCACAAGAGAAACGAAGAAACACTCAAAGTGTAGGTAGTGCTCGAAGATTTTAGGGACTTTGAATAGAAGGAGGTCTCCTTATCAAAATGTCGGTGTGCTCTCACTGAGAGATCTTCTGTAGTAGTAAATGTATGGAGTTTAACCCAATCATTGACGCTCATCCACAAGTATGCATTTGTACCTTCACATAACAAAGACCAATCAAAATATGTGTCCGCGTGATAGAGCCTCTATCATAAAGGAGCACATCAGCAACGACATATCCATTCTTGTTCACTACATCATTAACACAACACACCTATATCAAGAATAACATACATGCAAGGTCAATGTTCAAAAACTATGTTTAGTTATCTTCCAAATGTGGAAACACAAACTCTAAAATTTGAGAAGACCTTGTTGTCCATCTCATATACAAACTTATTTTCATTATTTCACTCAAAGCATTGGAAAGAGAGATTTGTCAACATTATCGAGGCAATAAGAGGATAATTTGAAGAAAAAAACAAAAGAGGAAAGGTGTCCAAAATATCACCAACATGTGTGCAAACAAACCATTGAAAAGATCAATTGGCCCTTGTATTTGTTGCAACACAACACACATCCTGCCAAAATATCACATAAGCAACATTTGTACAACCAGGCTTACCAAAAACCATTTATATTCAAGATCATGGCAACATGATTGTCACAAATGGCAAGAAACTCATCAACATGCTTGCAAATGAACTACAAGAAAGGTAAATTGTTCGGCAGGCGGAGGTATTAGAGCTGTGTTCGATCTTGAACTCAGTTGTATGAAACTCTCAAGAGCTTGTTTTGTCAACTCGTGCTCAATCAAAGTTGACATTATCATTCGTGTAACTGCACACACAATAGGCAATGCAAAGAACGTGTGTGCTGAAGGAGATATGCCCTAGAGGCAATAATAAAGTGGTTATTATTTATATCTTTATGTTTATGATAAATGTTTATATATCATGCTATAATTGTATTAACCAAAACATTAGTACATGTGTGATATGTAGACAACAAGAAGTCCCTAGTATGCCTCTTAAACTAGCTTGTTGATTAATGGATGATTAGTTTCATAATCATGAACATTGGATGTTATTAATAACAAGGTTATATCATTATATGAATGATGTAATGGACACACCTAATTAAGCGTAGCATAAGATCTCGTCATTAAGTTATTTGCTATAAGCTTTCGATACATAGTTACCTAGTCCTTATGACCATGAGATCATGTAAATCACTTATACCGGAAAGGTACTTTGATTACATCAAACGCCACTGCGTAAATGGGTGGTTATAAAGGTGGGATTAAGTATCCGGAAAGTATGAGTTGAGGCATATGGATCAACAGTGGGATTTGTCCATCCCGATGACGGATAGATATACTCTGGGCCCTCTCGGTGGAATATCGTCTAATGTCTTGCAAGCATATGAATGAGTTCATAAGAGACCACATACCACGGTACGAGTAAAGAGTACTTGTCAGGAGACGAGGTTGAACAAGGTATAGAGTGATACCGAAGATCAAACCTCGGACAAGTAAAATATCGCGTGACAAAGGGAATTGGTATCGTATGTGAATGGTTCATTCGATCACTAAAGTCATCGTTGAATATGTGGGAGCCATTATGGATCTCCAGATCCCGCTATTGGTTATTGGTCGGAGTGAGTACTCAACCATGTCCACATAGTTCACGAACCGTAGGGTGACACACTTAAAGTTGGATGTTGAAATGGTAGTACTTGAATATGGAATGGAGTTCGAATATTTGTTTGGAGTCCCGGATGAGATCCCAGACATCACGAGGAGTTCCGGAATGGTCCGGAGAATAAGATTCATATATAGGATGTCATTTTATGTGAATTAAAATGTCGCGGAAGGTTCTATGGAAGGTTCTAGAAGGTTCTAGAAAAGTCCGGAAGAAACCACCAAGGAAGGTGGAGTCCACATGGGACTCCACCTCCATGGCCGGCCAACCCTAGGTGGGGAGGAGTCCCAAGTGGACTCCCCCTTAGGGGGCCGGCCACCCCCCCCCCATATGGGAGGTGGAACTCCCACCTCTAGTGGGAGTCCTAGCTTGGCTAGGTTTCCCCTCCATATGGAAGGTTTTTGGTTCGGGTCTTATTCGAAGACTTGGAGACTAACTCTTGGGGTTCCACCTATATAATGAGGGGCATAGGGGAGGGGGCCGGCCACCACAAAGCCACAAGTTGGCCGCACCCCCTTGAGGCCGGCCACCCCCTCCCAAACCCTAGCCGCCCCCCTCTCCTCCATATCTCCCGCGTAGTTTTAGCGAAGCTCCGCCGGAGTTCTCCACCGCCACCAACACCACGCCGTCGTGTTGTCGGATTCAAGAGGAGCTACTACTTCCTCTGCCCGCTGGAACGGGAGGTGGATGTCGTCTTCATCAACAACCGAACGTGTGACCGAGTACGGAGGTGCTGCCCGTTCGTGGCGCCGGAAGCGATCGTGATCAAGATCTTCTACGCGCTTTTGCAAGCGGCAAGTGAACGTCTACCGCAGCAACAAGAGCCTCATCTTGTAGGCTTTGGAATCTCTTCAAGGGTGAGACTCGATACCCCCTCGTTGCTACCGTCTTCTAGATTGCATCTTGGCTTGGATTGCGTGTTCGCGGTAGGAATTTTTTTGTTTTCTATGCAACGTTATCCTACATGTGCATGGTATACGAACACATCATCCATCATTATGTTTCATTTATTTTGCACATCACCATTAGTGTTAGGCAAGATAATATAATAAATTGGTGAATATGCGGGGTAAACATGTGAATATGCTCAACATGGACAAATGAAAAATCTATATTGTTTGAGAGGTATTTCTTGCATGAATAGGAGAGTATTTCACACATTTTGCACACAGCTTATTCAAAGTTTTATCATTGTCAACAAACCTAGGGAACGAAGAATTATTTGACAACATGGGGAAGAGAAATTGTTCAACACATTGTAAGCAACATGAGAGAAAGTGAAACCTCGTAGCATGACATGGTCATGACAAAGTTATCATAAACAATTAATTCCATATGATCAACAATAGTGATATCACAAGTATCACATGGGAATGTGAAAGAATCATATGACAAAGTACTTGCATCATTATTGTCATGCATGCACTCGTAAGTCTTCATGTCCACTAGCGAGACCATGGCATCATCAACACTTATGTTGTTACCTTTGTAGTCCCACTTGAAAGGATCGTATGCCGCACCTAGAGGGGAGGGTGAATAGGTGCTAACCAATTTTAAGTTCTTTTTCAATTTAGGATTGACGCAAAGATAAATTCTCTAGATATGCAACTATGTGAATTTACCTATATGACAAGATCAACTACTAGGCAATATATAGCAAGACAATATATAGGGGAGCTAATAAGGATAGAGGTAACCGAGAGTGGAGCACGCGGAGACACAGAGATGATTCACGTAGTTCCTTGTTTTTTACAGGAAGTACGTCTACGTTTGGAGGAGTGTGGTCGCTACGAAAGCCAGACCACGCCACGAAGGCTTCACTCAGGTCTCCTGTGAGCAACGACACGAAGGCCTAGCCCACTTCCACTATGGGATTTCCTCGAGGCGGAAATCGGTCCTTTACAAGGTTCTTGGGGCACACATCCACAACCAAATTGGAGGCTCCCAATATCTGTAACAATACATTAACAACAAGAACAAATCAACCACAGACAACTAGGGTTTCCAAAAGAGGAACACTAGCAAAGGGGCCCTCAAGCATATGAGGGGTAAATGCAAGTGAAGATGTAGATCGGGGTCTTCTCCTTCGATTCTTCAAAGATCAATAGCTTTGGATGGTTAGAGGAGGAGATCTTGCGATTCTTATGTTTCTTGTGGTGGCTCTAATGGTGGATGAACTTGGCAGGATTTGAGCAGCTTGAGGTAGAGGAAGAAGGGGGTATATATACCCCCATCCAAAATGAGCCGTTGGAGTAGGGGAGTACTGAGAGCCTCGCCGAGAAGTCCTTAGCCGTTTTTCAGGGGCCAGATATTTTGCAAATATCCGGCCCTGGATTATCCAGCCAGGTAATATTTTCATGCTTCCTTTTCTCATGTTTCTCCACTCAAATTCAACCACACACACACACACACACATATAAATTCTGCACTATCGCAACACACATTAGTGTATCACATATATTGTCATCAAACATTCAAAACTATAAACCGAGAGATGTTCTTTCAATCTCCCCTTTTTTGGTGTTTGATGACAATATACGGATTTGCAATAAAACTACTAGAATGAACCAACATGCCGGCAAATGATAGAGGCACTCCCCCTATATGTGTGCATATAAGTAATTTTCATTTGAATACAAATGCACAACATATAGGTGCGAGGTGCCTCAACAAAAAGATATCCAACATGAGCTAAACAAGAGACATAGTCATATGTAGTTGAGACAAAGTGATAGAGGTCATACCAATATGGAGACATATAATACCGGACATTTTAAATAACACACCATATCATAAACCTTGGTCTCAACATATAGAATTCCCATAACGAATTTCGAAATCCTTAACAATATGTCTCACAACCACACGAAGAACATAGTTTTAAACAACCAAACCAAGCCAAATAGTTTAAACAAATGATAAAAATAGGACACAAGCAATAAAGGAATGGTAAACACATATGCTTGTGCCCTACCCATGCAAATCCCGTAGGAGAGACCTAAATAGAACACTTCTCCCCCTTTGGCATTGAAACGCCAAAAAAGGAGGAAAACGCGATGCTACTCGTCCCATGGAGATCACTCGGAGCCCGACTCAGACTCATAATCTTCAGCACTGTCAGCAGCTGGTGGAGAGTCGCGAGAGATGTTGCTCCTCTGAAGACCCTGCTCGATGTCAGACCACTAAACCTGAGAAGAGTGCCACCCACTGTAGGCGGGGTGAACAGGAGGATGAGGAGGAGGCCCTTGCTCACCACTGAGCTTGTGTAAAATGACCGCCTAAGTATGTTGTATCTCTGCGCGCTGACGGCTGGCCTCAAAGTTCTCCTTATGAATCTCAATGTTCATACACAGAACATTGCGTTGGAACCAGTTGAGTTTCTTCAGTTGCTTCTGAATGAGGGGAGTAGCAATAGGACGATCGGGTGCAAAGGCACTAGAGAGGGCATCTCCCATAAACGAGCAGTAAGTGGTGTAGCAGGGGCAGCTGTCTTCCTCTTGACATATGCCTTCTTGAACTTGTGACCCTCGAAAGGAAACTGACTCAAATCTTTTGCCATGGTAGTGTTATTGATGAGAAGCTGTATGTAAGGAGCATAAGGCATAGACGTCCAGAAAACCATGGCATCATGGATCTCATGAAAGATATAGTCCATGCCATAAAGTGTGAAGTCTGAGGTCTCATCACCATCCTATGCACAATCAAGGCAAGACGAAGAAGGTCCACGAGAGCACCTCGAAGGGCGTCATTGTTCCCACCACTTGAAGCAATGGTGGCTCTAAAGAAGCGAAGCATCTGACCATAAATAGGTAGAAGTCTAATGATAATACCAACTGCTCCAGACTGGTCATAGAGATCATAGAGCACATCCTTATCAGTTCTCTGAGGGCCATGGAGACAGTGACCACCTTCAAAGGGATATCCAAGAATCTCAGTAAACATGTGTAAGGAGGCCTCACAAGGAGAAGAGCCAGACATCCACTGCATAGTGCGGTCCTCATCCTTCTTGAAAGCCAGAGTAGCATAGAATTGCTTGATCAGAGGAATACTGGAGTCACACTGGACCTTCATGAGCTTGTGCAATCCCATCCTTTCGGTAACCCAAATGGCATCCTCAAAATGATCATTATGAGAGAGAAGTTCCACATCAATAGCTTGCATTGGTCTCACCTTCTTCATGGGTTCATAGATGTCCTTGTAAATAAAGATTTGTTCCATGCTCTAGAAACGAGGATCCTCAATGTCATATTCCCGCTCGACATCCTCATACCAATTCTTCTGTCTGAGGGCAGCATATGAGACAAGAGCCATGTTCTTGTAATTCTCCCTTGTTTCCTTGCCTTTACGATTTAGAGTGGCGGACTTCCTAGGAGCGTTCTGAGCCAACTCATCACTTGACCGAGAAACCCGAGTGCGCCTCCGAGAACCACTACCTGTGATAGACAAAGATGGATAACATGTAGGAGAGAAAGCTCATAAGTCATGTATTGATACAATAGTGTACTATATATGCATACTAGGAGTGGGTAATGGTTTATACACGGCAGATCGAGACAAACTGCACCAGCAACAACTCTCCAGGCCGGATAATCCGGTGTCCCCATGGGGGTAGCATAGAATTGCTTGATCAGAGGAATACTGAAGTCACACTGGACCTTCATGAGCTTGTGCAATCCCATCCTTTCGGTAACCCAAATGGCATCCTCAAAATGATCATTATGAGAGAGAAGTTCCACATCAATAGCTTGCATTGGTCTCACCTTCTTCATGGGTTCATAGATGTCCTTGTAAATAAAGATTTATTCCATGCTCTAGAAACGAGGATCCTCAATGTCAAATTCCCGCTCGACATCCTCATACCAATTCTTCTGTCTGAGGGCAGCATATGAGACAAGAGCCATGTTCTTGTAATTCTCCCTTGTTTCCTTGCCTTTACGATTTAGAGTGGCGGACTTCCTAGGAGCGTTCTGAGCCAACTCATCACTTGACCGAGAAGCCCGAGTGCGCCTCCGAGAACCACTACCTGTGATAGACAAAGATGGATAACATGTAGGAGAGAAAGCTCATAAGTCATGTATTGATACAATAGTGTACTATATATGCATACTAGGAGTCGGTAATGGTTTATACACGGCAGATCGAGACAAACTGCACCAGCAACAACTCTCAAGGCCGGACAATCCGGTGTCCCCATGGGGCGGATAATCCGGCCTGGCCGGATAATCCGGCCTTCGCGGGGGCCAGATAATCCGGCCATGCGAATCTGCAGAAAATTTGAGCAAAACCTTGTCTGGAACCAGATCGGCCTCATAACATGTAAATGTAGTACTCTACACATGATTTGGAACAACTAGACAACATCTCAGCCAACAAAATAGCACATATAAATCACAACACCTAGTGTTAGGGATTGTGAGTCATACCCTCATCCATTGGAGGAACCGCTTGGTGGAGATGAAAGCTAAGAAGGAGGAGCACCCGATCCGGCCAAAAACTTCGAGAGGGGGCGGACGGGGAGGCTCCGGCGAGGAGGAGAATCTCCGGCGGCTTTGGGAGGAAGAGGGAGGCGCATGGGGGAACTGGTTGTGGGCAACCGTTCACCCCGCGGCCTCGACCCCTTATTCCCACATCCTGCCCAGGCCGGATAATCCGGCCCAAACTAGGGGCAGATAATCCGGTTGGGCCGGATTTTCCGGTGTCTTCTCGGGCCAGATTATTCGGTGTTCTAGAAACTTTCAGAACAATGGAAATCAGGCCTATCTTTGCTGGTTGTTTGTATGTACCCATATGTGATGCAATGTAATATCACGCCACATATAGGATGCAAATTGACCAATAAGATGAGACAACCAAGAACATCCGACCGCAGCCACTCAAACTCCAAGTTTTTTTTTACCAAAACATGACTTAGGAGCAAGATGGAAATGGTTGTAGATGAGTGTAGGCTTGGATTTAGAAAGCACAAACTGTTAATGGTACATGATCACTCAAGTTTGCAAGATATGAGAAAAGAAAGGCCAAACTAGAGTGATTTCCCATAAGAACATGTTGATGTCAAATAAAATCCATTTAAGATCCAAATAACCCGAACTCTTCACAAAGAAGAGTGTGGTGGCCTAGGCCACCATGTATGAGTGTTATGGTATGGCACCATGAAGATATATCTTGGGCCCAAAACCAATACTCGTCATTGAAGCTCACATATCAACACATGATATAAAGAGAATGATTTCTCACTATTGGCACTATGGGGGGGAGGGATAGCTCAATAATTTAAACCGCACTCCCCCTATCTCCATGCCCACATCTAAACCAAATAAAGTTTTTAGAAGAAGGTTTGTTTGAAAGATGGTCATATGCTCCTTTAATCAATGATATTTAGCTCATTCCTCAAATAACAAAACCTTGCTTCATCAAGAGGCTTCTTGAATATATCGGCGGGTTGATATTTGGTTGGAACATAGCATAGCTCAATATCACCACGGGCAACATGATCCCTAATGAAATGATTTTGGATCTCAATATGCTTCGTTCTTGAATGTTGCACCGGATTATAGGCAATTTTGATGGCACTTTCATTGTCACATAAAAGAGGCACTTTGTCACAAGTGACAACGTATTCCTTTAAAGTTTGCCTCATCCATAACAATTGAGTGCATCCACTTGCGGCGGCAAAATATTCGGCCTCGGCGGTGGAGAGAGATATACAATTTTGCTTCTTAGAAGACCAACACACCAAGGATCTACCAAGAAATTGGCAAGCCCCAGAAGTTGATTTCCTATCATCCTTGTCTCCCGCCCAATCTGCATCCGTGTATCCATAAAGAAAGAAATTTGAGCCTTTAGGATACCAAAGACCATATCTTGGGGTATCAACCAAATATCGAAAGATTCTTTCGAGAGCCATCATGTGGCTCTCTTTAGGAGAAGCTTGATACCTTCCACACACACAACACTCAACACTATGTCCGGTCTAGATGCGCAAAGGTAAAACAAGGATCCAATCATGGAGCGATATACCTTTTGATCCACCTTGATACGTCTCAAACGTATCTATAATTTCTTATGTTCCATGCTACTTTTATGATGATACTCACATGTTTTATACACATTATATGTCATTATTATGCATTTTCCGGCACTAACCTATTAACAAGATGCCGAAGAGCCAGTTGTTGTTTTCTGCTGCTTTTGGTTTCAGAAATCCTAGTAAGGAAATATTCTCGGAATTGGACGAAATCAACACCTAGGGGCCTATTTTTCCACGAAGCTTCCAGAAAACCGGAGGAGACACGAAGTGGGGCCACGGGGCACCGCCACACTAGGGCGGCGCGGCCTACAGGGGGCCCGCGCGGCCCTAGCGTGTGGGGCCCCCGTGACGCCCCCTGACCTACCCTTCCGCCTACTTAAGCCTTCGTCGATAATAGTTCCAGTACCGAGAGCCACGATACGGAAAACCTTCCAGAGACGCCGCCGCCAATCCCATCTCGGGGGATTCAGGAGATCGCCTCCGGCACCCTGCCGGAGAGGGGAATCATCTCCCGGAGGACTCTTCACCGCCATGGTCGCCTCCGGATTGATGTGTGAGTAGTTCACCCCTGGACTATGGGTCCATAGCAGTAGCTAGATGGTCGTCTTCTCCTCATTGTGCTATCATTGTTGGATCTTGTGAGCTACCTAACATGATCAAGATCATCTATCCGTAATGCTACATGTTGTGTTTGTTGGGATCCGATGAATATGGAATACTATGTTATGTTGATTATCAATCTATCTATGTGTTGTTTATGATATTGCATGCTCTCCGTTGCTAGTAGAGGCTCTGGCCAAGTCATTGCTTGTAACTCCAAGAGGGAGTATTTATGCTCGATAGTGGGTTCATGCCTCCATTAAATCTGGGACAATGACAGAAAGTTCCAAGGTTGTGGATGTGTTGTTGCCACTAGGGATAAAACAACAATGCTATGGCTAAGGATATATTTATTGATTACATTACGCACCATACTTAATGCAATTGTCTGTTGTTTGCAACTTAATACTGGAAGGGGTTCGGATGATAACCTGAAGGTGGACTTTTTAGGCATAGATGCATGCTGGATAGCGGTCTATGTACTTTGTCGTAATGCCCAATTTTATCTCACACTACTCATCATACCATGTATGTGCATTGTTATGCCCTCTTTATTTGTCAATTGCCCAACTGTAATTTGTTCACCCAACATGCTATTTCTTATGGGAGAGACACCACTAGTGAACTGTGGACCCCGGTCCATTCTTTACATCGAATACAATCTACTGCAATACTCGTTCTACTGTTCTCTGCAAACATCATCATCCACACTATACATCTAATCCTTTGTTACAGCAAGCCGGTGAGATTGACAACCTCACTGTTAAGTTGGGGCAAAGTAATTTGATTGTGTTGTGCAGGTTCCACGTTGGCGCCGGAATCCCTGGTGTTGCGCCGCACTACACTCCGTCACCAACAACCTTCAACGTGCTTCTTGACTCCTACTGGTTCGATAACCTCGGTTTCTTACTGAGGGAAATTTGCTGCTATACGCATCACACCTTCCTCTTGGGGTTCCCAACGGACGTGTGCTTTACCGTCACAAGCAACTCTTTTTCTGGCACCGTTGCCGGGGAGATCAAGACACGCTGCAAGGGGAGTCTCCACTTCCAATCTCTTTACTTTATTTTTGTCTTGCTTTACTTTTATTTACTACTTTTTTTGATGCACTAAAACAAAACACAAAAAAAAATTAGTTGCTAGTTTTACTTTATTTACTATCTTGTTTGCCATATTAAAAACACAAAAAAATTAGTTACTTGCATTTACTTTATCTAGTTTACTTTGTTTACTATTTCTAAAATGAATACTCCTGAAAATACTAAGTTGTGTGACTTCACAAACACAAATAATAATGATTTCTTATGCACACCTATTGCTCCACCTGCTACTACAGCAGAATTCTTTGAAATTAAACCTGCTTTACTAAATCTTGTTATGAGAGAGCAATTTTCTGGTGTTAGTTCTGATGATGCTGCTGCCCATCTTAATAATTTTGTTGAACTATGTGAAATGCAAAAGTATAAGGATGTAGATGGTGACATTATAAAGTTAAAATTGTTTCCTTTCTCATTAAGAGGAAGAGCTAAAGATTGGTTGCTATCTCTGCCTAAGAATAGTATTGATTCATGGACTAAATGTAAGGATGCTTTCATTGGTAGATAATATCCTCCTGCTAAAATTATAGCTTTGAGAAGTAGCATAATGAATTTTAAGCAACTAGATACTGAGCGTGTTGCACAAGCATGGGAAAGAATGAAATCTTTTGTTAAAAATTGCCCAACCCATGGACTCACTACTTGGATGATCATCCAAACCTTTTAGAGTGTGGATTTTGTACACCCAAGCATGGGTGTGGGTGTCTTCTTCGCTGTTGATCGAAACATGGAGATTCGTGCAAAGTCTGACATGTTGAAACATTATCCTCCACTTTTCATTTTCCTGTCACGTCCGTTGTTCCTTTTCTCCCGGCTTTTTGCCATACGGCACGCTACCTGCTGTTCGCGTCGGGGGACAGGAGACGTGCTGTCTACCAAAAAGTAGTAGGGGCTCTGTCCTCCATCCCCAACCCTCTCCCCCGTGTTCCCTGATGTTCTAGCCGCCGACGCACAGATAGCTCCCGCCGCGCTCCGTCGCCGACGTCGCCGCCGTCCGCCATGCGACGTCTCCGCCGTCGCTAGCTAGCCGTCCACGCCGCCGTCGCCAGCGCACGTCTTCGCCATGCACCGTCCCCGCCGTCGCCATCGTACGTCTTCGCCGTGCGTCATCCCCGTGCGCCGGCCCTACCGTCGCCAGCGAGCTATCAACGACGCCGACGTCGCCATCGTACGTCTTCGCCGTGCATCGTCCCCATGCGCCGGCCCTGCCGTCGCCAGCGAGCCGTCCACACGCGCCGCCGACTCGCAGGTACAGTTAGCCATCGACGAATAGGTGCTGAAGGCTCTGGCTTCGACGCCGTGTCCAGGGAAGAAGGGTCGAGCCACGAAGGGTTCGGCGGCAACGAGCTGGGCTGCAGCATGGCCGAGCGCCTGTCTCCAAATTTCGACGGTGCTGCTGCCCCATCTGCTACAAGCGCCGGTGTCCAAGAGGGGGCCGGCGACGAGGACGACGTCGGGATCGGGAAGTCGAGTTCAAGAAAAAAGTGTGTGGCTGCCGGACCTCCATTTCTTCTCTCTTCCCCTCTCTTTGTCTTGCTGATGTACCGACGCGTATCGGGCCGCTTGCAGGCAATGGCTGCCATAGCCCATAACAAGTTATGGAGGGAGTGACGACGCACCATGGGGAGCTTCTTCGCGCGAAGGGGCGCCGTCGAGCGGGTCATGCGCGGTGGCGCCATGGAGGAGTAGGCGAGGTGGGGGCGTTGGGCAACGGAGGAGCGGGCGATGTGACGGAGGCAACGCGGGCCTGTCCTGGGCCAGGTTGTCGCGGCAGCTGCGCGCGTCCACCTGAGCGGCCGATGAAGCGACGGCGACCGGGGCAGAACAGCGTGCGCCAGCTCCAAGTGGCTCGTGGCCTTCACGCAGCTCCTTGTCAACCCCTCGTCCTACATGCCATGTCAGCTCGTGCGGGAGCTTGACCTCGTCGCGCTGCTGCTAGCGCTGCCGCCGCAGGAGCTGCTCAAGCAATGGTCCTCCCCGCGGCTGGGCAAGACGGAGCATGGCGTCTGAAAAGTGCCGTCGTCCAAGGAGAAGGCGGCGAGGGAGCCCACGCTCATGGTGCTCGACCTGCCGAAGTTGGCGCTGAACCGCGTGCTCGAGGAGGTGTCCCCGGCGTCGCTTTCCGCCATGGCGTGCTTCTGCGCGAGGCTCAGGCTTGTTCCTCTGGTTTAGTCGTGTGTTGACAGTTAGTTAAACAGCAGCGGGCAGACTGTTTTTAGGATCCTTTATGTCCGACTACCACTGGCGTGTAAGCTGTTTCATGTTGTGTTTTGTCAATGATAATGATCAATAAAAATGCCGGCGGCGAGTAATTTTTTGCATCCATGATGGTGTCGCTTGAGGATGGTGACTCTTTTTCTGACGTTTTGGAAGCCAAACTCTGTACCGGGGCCAAACTGTACTTGGGTGTTCTTTTGATTCAGTCCTTGTTTTTTTTTTTTTTTGCGGGGGATTCAGCTAGCTCTCTCAGTAAAGCTTGCTGACATCGTTTGGGAACACGGCGCTTAAACCAGGTATGAGTTTAGCACTATTAATTGATGATATGATTTGCAAACTGCCATCTGAAAGAAACCTTGTTTCAGCAAGCCATCAGATACATTTTGTGCTGGGACGATGCTCAAATGAAATCATAGTAGGTGTCCCTCGACCCATCAATTTCATTTTTCACGAGAGCATGCTAACAGTAGAGCGTCTTGGGCTCAACAGAGAGATTCAGTGTAAAAACCCCAGCGTGCACATAGTAAAGTGTAATTAATGTGCTACGGCAAGGCTAGCATGCTTTACTGTGAAGCAGCTGCTAGAGCATGTGAGAGAGGATGGTGGGCGGGTCTGCTGTCCGGTGAGAGAGGAGACGGAGCAGAGGAATCGTGGGGTCAAAAGCCGTGTCAGGAGGAGCATGGGACCCACTAGCCTTGCAGAATTGAAGCAAATAGCATAAAATGATTTCTCTCCCTGCCATCTTATCCGAATCTTGAAGCATCCAACGGCTGTAAAAACATCCACACCCATGCTTGGGTGTACAAATGTATTTCCGAAACCTTTTATGCAGGACTGAATTTTTCTTCACGGAACCTATTGGATTCAGCTGCTCGAGGTACCTTTATGTACATCACTCTAGGCGCCGCAACAAAGCTTCTTGATAATATGATGATTAACTACTCTGAATGGCACACAGAAAGAGCTCCACAAGGTAAGAAGGTAAATTCTGTTGAAGAAACCTCCACCTTGAGTGATAAGATTGATGCTATAATGTCTATGCTTGTGAATGGTAGATCTAATGTTGATCCTAATAATGTTCCGTTAGCTTCATTGGTTGCCCAAGAAGAACATGTTGATGTGAACTTCATTAAAAATAATAATTTCAACAACAATGCTTATCGGAACAATTCTAGTAACAACTATAGGCCATATCCTTACAATAATGGTAACGGTTATGGTAATTCTTATGGGAATTCTTACAATAATAATAGGAATACACCCCCTGGACTTGAAGCCATGCTTAAAGAATTTATTAGTACACAAACTGCTTTTAACAAATCTGTTGAAGAAAAGCTTGGAAAAATTGATATACTTGCTTCCAAAGTTGATAGTCTTGCTGCTGATGTTGATCTTTTGAAATTGAAAGTTATGCCTAATAAGGATAATGAAAATAAAATTGTTACTACAGCAAATGCCATCCAAGTTAGAATTAATGAGAATATAAGATTAATGGCTGAATTGCATGATAGGAGGGAAAGAGAAGAAAATGAAAAACTAGCTAAAGAGAATAATGTAGCTAAAGTTTGGACTATTACTACCACTAGTAATGCTAATGCTCCACATGTTGCTGCACATCCTACTATCAGTGGTAAAATAATTGGTGTTGGCAATGTTTCTACTCCTAATGCAAAGCCTGTAAAACTGCCTGAAACTGCTAAAACTGCTGAAACTGCCTGTGATAAAATTGCTGAATTTTTTTCCAACATTGGGGACAATGATCCCATTGCTTTAGATTATAATGGTTTAGATTTTGATGATTGCCACATCTCTGAAGTTATAAAGTTCTTACAAAAACTTGCTAAGCGTCCTAATGCTAGTGCTATAAATTTGGCCTTTACAAAACATATTACAAATGCTCTCATAAAAGCTAGAGAAGAGAAACTACAACTTGAAACTTCTATTCCTAGGAAGTTAGAGGATGGTTGGGAGCCCATCATTAAGATGAGAGTCAATGATTTTAATTGTAATGCTTTATGTGATCTTGGTGCAAGTATTTCTGTTATGCCTAAGAAAGTTTATGATATGCTTGACTTGCCACCATTGAAAAATTGATATTTGGATGTTAATCTTGCTGATAATGCTATAAAGAAACCTTTGGGGAGGATTGATAATGTTCGTATTATGGTTAACAATAACCTTGTCCCCGTTGATTTTGTTGTCTTGGATATTGAATGCAATGCATCTTGTCCCATCATATTGGGAAGACCTTTTCTTCGAACTGTTGGAGCTACCATTGATATGAAGGAAGGTAATATTAGATATCAATTTCCTCTCAAGAAAGGTATGGAACACTTCCCTAGAAAGAGAATGAAGTTACCTTTTTATTCTATCATTAGAACAAATTATGATGTTGATGCTTCATCTCTTGATAACACTTGATACACACTCTCTGCGCCTAGCTGAAAGGCGTTAAAGAAAAGCGCTTATGGGAGACAACCCATGATTTTACTACAGTACTTTTGTTTTATATTTGAGTCTTGGAAGTTGTTACTACTGTAGCAACCTCTCCTTATCTTAGTTTTGTTGCATTGTTGTGCCAAGTAAAGTCTTTGATAGTAGAGTTGATACTAGATTTGGATTGCTGCGCAGTAACAGATTTCTTACTGTCACGAATTTGAGTCGCCCCGTCTGTAGATAACTCAGAAAATTATGCCAATTTACGTGCGTGATCCTCAGATATGTACGCAACTTTCATTCAATTTGAGAATTTTCATCTGAGCAAGTTTAGTGCCCCAGAAAAATACGTCTTTACGTATTGTTCTGTTTTGACAGATTCTGCCTTTTATTTCGCATTGCCTGTTTTGCTATGTTTGATGGATTTCTCTATTCCATTAACTTTCATTAGCTTTGTGCAATGTCCAGAAGTGTTAAGAATGATTGTGTCACCTCTGAATATGTGAATATTTTATTATGCACTAACCCTCTAATGAGTTTGTTTCGAGTTTGGTGTGGAGGAAGTTTTCAAGGATCAAGAGAGGAGGATGATACAATATGATCAAGGAGAGTGAAAGCTCTAAGCTTGGGGATGCCCCGGTGGTTCATCCCTGCATATTTCAAGAAGACTCAAGCGTCTAAGCTTGGGGATGCCCAAGGCATCCCCTTCTTCATCGACAACATTATCAGGTTCCTCTAGTGAAACTATATTTTTATTCCATCACATCTTATGTACTTTACTTGGAGCGTCTGTATGTTTTTGTTTTTGTTTTGTTTGAATAAAGTTGGATCCTAGCATTCATTGTGTGGGAGAGAGACACGCTCCGCTGTTGCATATGGACAAATATGTCCTTAGGCTTTACTCATAATATTCATGGCGAAGGTTGAACTGCTTCGTTAATTTGTTATATGGTTGGAAACGGGAAATGTTACATGTGGTAATTGGTATAATATCTTGAATAATGTGATACTTGGCAATTGTTGTGCTCATGTTTAAGCTCCTGCACCATATACCTTGCACCTATTAATGAAGAAATACATAGAGCTTGCTAAAATTTGGTTTGCACAATTGGTCTCTCTAAGGTCTAGATATTTTCTAGTAAGGGTCGAACAACAAGGAAGACGGTATAGAGTCTTATAATGCTCACAATATGTCTTTTATGTGAGTTTTGCTGTACCGGTTCATACTTGTGTTTGCTTTAAACAACCTTGCTAGCCTAAAACCTTGTATCGAGAGGGAATACTTCTCATGCATCCAAAATCCTTGAGCCAAACACTATGTCACTTGTGTCCACCATACCTACCTACTACATGGTATTTCTCCGCCATTCCAAAGTAAATTTCTTGAGTGCTACCTTTAAAATTTCCATTATCTTTGCAATATATAGCTCATGGGACAAATAGCCTAAAAACTATTGTGGTATTGAATATGTACTTATGCATCTTATCTCTTATAAGTTGCTTGTTGAGCGATAACCATGTTCCTGGGAACGCCATCAACACTTTGTTGAATATCATGTGAGTTGCTATGCATGTTCGTCTTGTCTGAAGTAAGGGTGATTTATCATGATCAAATGGTTTGAGTATGCATATTGTTAGAGAAGAACATTGGGCCGCTAACTAAAGCCATGATCCATGGTGGAAGTTTCAGTTTGGACAACAAACCTCAATCTCTTATGAGAATATTATCTGTTGTTGAATGCTTATGCATTAAAGAGGAGTCCATTATCTGTTGTCTATGTTGTCCCGACATGGATGTCTAAGTTGAGAATAATCAAAGGCGAGAAATCCAATGCGAGCTTTCTCCTTAGACCTTTGTACAGGCGGCATATAGGTACCCCATTGTGACACTTGGTTAAAACATATGCTATGCAATGATAATCCATGTAAATCCAAGCTAATTAGGACGAGGTGCGGGCACTATTGGTATACTATGCATGAGGCTTGCAACTTGTAGGATATAATTTACATGATACATATGCTTTATTACTACCGTTGACAAAATTGTTTCTTGTTTTCAAAATAAAAGCTCTAGCACAAACATAGCAATCAATGCTTCCCTCTGCGAAGGGCCTTTCTTCTACTTTTATTGTTTAGTCAGTTTACCCATTTCCTTCTATCTCAAGAAGCAAACACTTGTGTTAACTGTGCATTGATTCCTACATACTTGCATATTGCACTTGGTATATTACTTTATGCTGACAATATCCATGAGATATGCCTGTTATAAGTTGAAAGCAACCGCTGAAACTTAATCTTCCTTTGTGTTGCTTCAATGCCTTTACTATGAATTTATTGCTTTATGAGTTAACTCTTATGCAAGACTTATTGATGCTTGTCTTGAAAGTACTATTCATGAAAAGTCTTTGCTATATGATTCAATTGTTTACTCATTGTATTTACCATTGCTTCGAATCGCTGCATTCATTACATGTGCTTACAATAGTATTGATCAAGATTATGATAGCATGTCACTTAAAGAAATTATCTTTGTTATCGTTTACCTACTCGGGACGAGTAGGAACTAAGCTTGGGGATGCTTGATACGTCTCAAACGTATCTATAATTTCTTGTGTTCCATGCTACTTTTATGATGATACTCACATGTTTTATACACATTATATGTCATTATTATGCATTTTCCGGCACTAACCTATTAACAAGATGCCGAAGAGCCAGTTGCTGTTTTCTGCTGTTTTTGGTTTCAGAAATCCTAGTAAGGAAATATTCTCGGAATTGGACGAAATCAACGCCCAGGGGCCTATTTTTCCACGAAGCTTCCAGAAGACCGGAGTAGACACGAAGTGGGGCCACGGGGCGCCGCCACACTAGGGCGGCGCGGCCTACAGGGGGCCCGCGCGGCCCTAGCGTGTGGGGCCCCCGTGACGCCCCATGACCTACCCTTCCGCCTACTTAAGCCTTTGTCGATAATAGTTCCAGTACCGAGAGTCACGATACGGAAAACCTTCCAGAGACGCCGCCGCCGCCAATCCCATCTCGAGGGATTCAGGAGATCGCCTCCGGCACCCTGCCGGAGAGGGGAATCATCTCCCGGAGGACTCTTCACCGCCATGGTCGCCTCCGGATTGATGTGTGAGTAGTTCACCCCTGGACTATGGGTCCATAGCAGTAGCTAGATGGTCGTCTTCTCCTCATTGTGCTATCATTGTTGGATCTTGTGAGCTGCCTAACATGATCAAGATCATCTATCTGTAATGCTACATGTTGTGTTTGTTGGGATCCGATGAATATGGAATACTATGTTATGTTGATTATCAATCTATCTATGTGTTGTTTATGATCTTGCATGCTCTCCGTTGCTAGTAGAGGCTCTGGCCAAGTCATTGCTTGTAACTCCAAGAGGGAGTATTTATGCTCGATAGTGGGTTCATGCCTCCATTAAATGCAGGACGATGTGAGAAAGTTCTAAGGTTGTGGATGTGTTGTTGCCACTAGGGATAAAACATCAATGCTATGTCTAAGGATATATTTGTTGATTACATTACGCACCATACTTAATGCAATTGTCTGTTGTTTGCAACTTAATACTGGAAGGGGTTCGGATGATAACCTGAAGGTGGACTTTTTAGGCATAGATGCATGCTGGATAGCGGTCTATGTGTTTTGTCGTAATGCCCAATTGAATCTCACACTACTCATCATATCATGTATGTGCATTTTTATGCCCTCTTTATTTGTCAATTGCCCAATTGTAATTTGTTCACCCAACATGCTATTTCTTATGGGAGAGACACCACTAGTGAACTGTGGACCCCGGTCCATTCTTTACATCGAATACAATCTACTGCAATACTCGTTCTACTGTTCTCTGCAAACATCATCATCCACACTATACATCTAATCCTTTGTTACAGCAAGCCGGTGAGATTGATAACCTCACTGTTAAGTTGGGGCAAAGTAATTTGGTTGTGTTGTGCAGGTTCCACGTTGGCGCCGGAATCCCTGGTGTTGCACCGCACTACACTCCGTCACCAACAACCTTCAACGTGCTTCTTGACTCCTACTGGTTCGACAACCTCGGTTTCTTACTGAGGGAAAACTTGCTGCTATACGCATCACACCTTCCTCTTGGGGTTCCCAACGGACGTGTGCTTTACCGTCACAAGCACACCTCTTTACCATTGGGATCTAGTGCAAGATGACATTTGGTAACCATTGGAGTGGTCACACCCTTCATTTCCGTCATCTTGAACCTCTTGAGCATGTCTTGGAGATATTTTGCTTGATTGATGAAAGTCCCTTCTCTCAATTGCTTGATCTCAAAACAAATAAAGAACCTCATCTCTCCCATCATAGACATCTCAAACCTATCGGTCATAAGCTTTGAAAATTCATCATTGAAAGCTTTGTTAGTAGAGCCAAAGATAATATCATCAACATATAATTGGCAAACGAAAAGCTCCCCATTGACCCTCTTAGTAAAAAGAGTGGGATCGATTAGCCCAACATCAAACCCACAGTCTATCAACAATTCTTTAAGGTGCTTGTACCAAGCTCTAGGAGCTTGTTTGAGACCAGAAAGTGCTTTATCAAGCTTATAGACGTGGTTAGGAAAGTCGGGATCCTCAAACCCCGGGGGTTGCTTAACATAAACCTCTTCACGCAAAGGCCCTTTAAGAAATGCACTTTTCACATCCATTTGTTGTAACTTAAAATTATGATGTGATGCATAAGCAAGAAGGATACGGATGGACTCAAGGCGAGCCACGGGAGCATAAGTTTCTCCAAAGTCAATTCCTTCAATTTGAGAGAAACCTTGAGCTACCAATCTTGCCTTGTTCCTCACGACAATTCCAAACTCATCTTGCTTGTTCTTGAATATCCATTTAGTGCCTATAACATTGCAGCACTCCTTTGGATTCTCTACTAAAGTACATACTTTGTTGCGCTTGAAGTTGTTGAGTTCATCGTGCATAGCACCCAACCAATCCGGATCTTCAAGAGCTTCAAATACCTTCTTTGGTTCCACTAGGGAGATATAAGCATGATGATTGCTAAAATTAGCCAATTGTCTTCTTGTTGATACTTTTTCTCTGACATCACCAAGAACCTTGTCATGAGTGTGTTCAAGATGTTCCAAAGTTCTAATTCTTATAGCAACACAACGGGCCTCAATCTCTTCCTGGACTCGCTAGTCCTTGGAGGGATCACTTGATCAACTTGATCATTTGGGTCCCCGTCTTGACCTTCAACTTGAGCTTCCTCGATTTCTTGAGAGTTCTCAACATCATGTGCTTTATCTTGGACAATATTTGGTGAGAGGAGAATATTGAATGGATACTCATCGGATCCATCATGAATTCTTGGTTGATCTTGTCCTTGATCTTGCACACTAGAGGGAGGGTCTTGTTCTTGTTCTTGGGTTGGTGCATCATTAGCTTCAAGAGATGGAGTTTGTTGATGTTGTGAAGATGAGGGCTCCACCATAATAGAGCATAGTCCTTCCCGAGACGCCACACCGTGTCCCTCAATGGGGAGGAAAAATCCCACACCCATTCTTACTATGTCATCTTGAGGTATTTCATCACCTGCATAAACATCAACTTGCCCCACTTGGGAGCCATCATTTTCCTCAAACTTCACACTACAAGATTCGATGATAATCTTGGTGGATATATCAAAGACTCTATAAGTGTGAGATTCGGCACCGTAACCAACAAATATACCCTCCAAAGCTTTAGGAGCAAATTTAGATAAACGAACTCCTTTGATTTTGTAGAAACACTTACACTCGAACACCTTGAAGTATGAGATATTAGGCTTGTTCCCGGTGAGTATTTCATATGAAGTCTTGTTCAAGCCCTTACGAAGATAGAGCCGATTAGAGGAGTGGCAAGCGGTGGAGATGGCTTCGGCCCACAAATTATAGCGGGAATTTTACTCCGCCATCATAGATCTTGCCATATCCATAAGAGTCCGGTTCTTCCTCTCCGCAACACCATTTTGTTGAGGGGTGTATGCAGCGGAATACTGATGTCTTATCCCCTCATCACTAAGAAAATCATTGAGTGTGTAGTTCTTGAACTCGGAGCCGTTGTCACTTCTTATTGCCAATATAGGGAGGTTGTGTTGTCGTTGCACCTCGGTGGCAAAGTCCATGAAGATTTTTTGAGTCTCATCTTTCTTCTTGAGAAAATATACCCAAGTATCTTGAGTAGTCATCAACAATCACCAAGCAATGTTTCTTCGCGCCAAGACTTGCATGAATGGTATGACCAAAGAGATCCACATGAAGGAGCTCCAAAATCCTCTTGGAAGAGATAATAGTCTTTGCAAAGTTCTCATTTTGACATGGGCTAAGCAACGATGCCACAACCAACCCACATCCGCATTTCCGAATAGGCACATCGCACTTGACGTGGTGGCCCCCGAGAAGTCCACCACATACAAGTTGTTTTCGCAATACCCAATGAAAGTGACTTTTAGAGTCTTGCTCCACAACAAGACCACAATATCATTATCAATAAAGACAGCAAAACCCATCTTGCCAAGGGTGGAAACGGACAATAAATTGTAACCAAGTGTTTTGACAAGCATGACTTCCACAAGAGTAATGTTGTGTGCAACCAAAACCTTGACAAAACCCAATACCTCAGATGTTGAATTATCGCCAAAGGAGACGATGATTTCATGAATGTTAGGCCTCAACTCCTTGATGAGATTCTTGCCGCTGGTCACATGACTTGTGCATCAACTATCAAGCACCCATTTTGAACCTCCGGCGGCATAGTCCTACATGAGATCAATTCTTGGATTTAGGTACCCATTTTCAGTGGGTCCTCTTTTATAAGCAATAAGGGTCTTTGGGACCCAAATTGACAAGCAATATAACCATCATAAGGTCCAACATATTTTGCATAAACATCACCATAATAATCTTTAAATAAAACATAGTGAGGGTTAGCAATTTCCGCATTATCATCATCAAAGGTTTTAGCCTTTGGGCATCACCATTAATGACCACTTTCTTCTTTTCTTGTGCGAGCTTGGCCTGCTTCTTGTTTGCCTTCTTTGCCTTGGCATTAAAGCCAAGGCCCTCCTTCCCATTATGTGACCTTTGCTTACTCAAGAGGTCATCCAAAGATAACTTACTTTGGGGAGAGGAGGCTTTAGCAAGTTCATCCTTCGACCTAGCATTTTCCTAAACAATATTTGCAAACAAGTAGAGGTAGAAGAGCTAGGCACATCATATTTAGCAAGCCTAATTTGAAGTTGATCATTAGACTTGGAGAGGAGAGAGTGTTCACTCTTCAAGGCTTTGTGAGCCTTGTCTAGTTCATCTAGATCCTTCACAAGTTTCTCATGATCAACACCAAATTTTGCCTTTTCCTTCTTAAGCACTTTTACCTTAGCCCTAGCAAGATCTCTTTCTTTGGTAAGCTTAGCAATCTTGAGGCTCTTCAAGAGTTTCTAGTTTCTCTTCAAGAGAAGCTATAGTTTCTTGTCCTTCCTCAAGGGCATTTTTTAGAGCGGCTATTTCAAGAGAATCCACTCTTTCTATTTGACATTTTTTATCAAAGACATCATCTAGTTGTGCTAGACGAACCATGAGATCCGAAACATGCTTTTTAGTGTCACCTTTCAAGTTAAGAATGAATTCATCGAAATCAAGCATTTCTTGTTTCACTTTTAAGCTAGCATGATCAACCCCTAGAGCATTTGATATGTTAGGCATAGAGGGTTAGGGGATGATACCTCGGAAGATTTAGCCATGAGGCTATTTTCTTCCTTCAAGTGAATATACTCATTGGGGGATTCAATTTGTTATGAAGTGTTGTTGGAGAGGGAAGCAAGAGCAACCAACCCATTGGACGTTTCATCTTCATCATCATCATCATCATCCCCGGATGTGTATTCTTCTTGAGTTAATAGCACAATAGATGTGTCCAAGGAAGACCTTGCCATGAAGCAATGTGCATTCTTGAGGTCTCTTCTTCATTGGGGGATTCAAAGAGAGATGAAGAGGGAATATTGGTGGTGGCAATGGCGGCCACTTCCCTTGAGGTCTCTTCTTCATCACTACTACTTTCATTATCATCGGAAGAATACTCTTTCTTAGTCATTAGCACAATTCTTGATGGCCTCTTGTTCTTCTTATTCTTGTTGGGGGCCTTTGAATCTTTGCTCTTGTCCTTGGGTATCTCTATTCTCATAGGGGAATTCGGCGATGAAATGGCGCTTGTCACCATAATTGTAGCAAGATCTTGTTCTTGGGCCCGAGCTCTTGAACCCACTTGAGTTGTTTCTCTTGATGGTATCATCCTTTGCTTTGGATGGATCAACCCAAAAGGTTTTTGCATGGAATGCCATGTGGTCATTGTAGTGGTATTCCAAATCTTCCGGATAGGACATGCTCCAAGATGTCCTATATGGTTCTTGAGTGTTCACTTCTTTCACGGTATTGACCGTCAAGGCAAGGTTTGTACCTCTTGCCATTCCAATAGCATGATTGCGAGAATCTTGAGAGTTTTGTTCGGCCACCTTGAGAGCTTGCAACTCGTGCACCGCTTATTGGGAGGTAAGTGAAGAATAACTTTCTCTTCCAAGGAGACTCTTGACATCAATGGGTTCATAATGCATCATGCAATCAATATACTTGTCATTTATCCAAAAGTCATCAATGTGTTGGGCACCCACATTCCAAACGGCATCGGCAATGGTGATAAGACTTCTATACATCTCTTGATGATCTCCATCAGGCAACCTCATGAATCCTTCGGCTTGGTTTCGAAGAGCACTATACTTGTTTCTCTTCATGCTTTCACTTCCCATGAAGCTTATGGACAAACCCTCACAAGCTTCCTTGGCGGTGTTGAATTTCCGAACATAAGACAAGTCCTTTGTCCCCACACTTGTTTGAATCATGTTCACGGCATTGGAGTTGAGTTGGTGATCAACCACATCTCTTCTAGTCAAAATTTTGGGGTCGTAAGGGTTGTAACCTTCTATAATGATTCTCCAAAGTTCATTGGAGGCACTGCAAACATAAGAGCGAAACTCAAATTGCCATGTATTAAAATCTTCAATATTAAACTTGGGTGGATCACCCCTAGTGTTTATATGAGGATGGGGAACCGGGACGTCGGGGGAGCGAAAAAGGTGGAGGGAAAGCATTGTAGCTCACTCCGACACTTGTTGCCCTAGGAGAGGCCTTAGGAGTATTAACTTTGTCTAAGTTATCACCATCCAAGGGTTGGCTAGAAGAGGGTAAGCTCGAAGCATCTCCCTTTTCTAACGCACCCTTGTCCCTTTCCTCTATGATGGGGATGACATGGGAACCAACGTCATAAGCCCGAAAAGCATTTTCTTTATACTTTCCATTTGAGCTTCCATGGAAGACCTCAATGATGTTTCCATCAACTTGAGATATTCCATAGAGACCGGCTTCGCGGCCCCTTCAGCAACATCATCGTCCGACACACTCTTAGGCGATTAAGCCCGAAATAAGAGTCGAGGCTCTGATACCAATTGAAAGGATCGTATGCCGCACCTAGAGGGGGGGTGAATAGGTGCTAACCAATTTTTAGTACCTTTTCAATTTAGGCTTGACACAAAGGTAAATTCTCTAGATATGCAACTATGTGAATTTACCTATATGACAAGATCAACTACTAGGCAATATATAGCAAGACAATATATAGGGGAGCTAATAAGGATAGAGGTAACCGAGAGTGGAGCACGCGGAGACACAGAGATGATTCCCGTAGTTACTTCCTTTTGACAGGAAGTACTTCTACGTTTGGAGGAGTGTGGTCGCTACGGAAGCCAGACCAACGCCACGAAGGCTTCACTCAGGTCTCATGTGAGCAACACCACGAAGGCCTATCCCACTTCCACTAAGGGATTTCCTCGAGGCGGAAATCGGGCCTTTATAAGGTTCTTGGGGCACACATCCACAACCGAATTGGAGGCTCCCAATATCTGTAACAACACACCAACAAGAACAAATCAACCACAAACAACTAGGGTTTCCAAAAGGGGGACACTAGAAAAGGGCCCTCAAGCATATGAGGGGGAAATGCAAATCGCTTCGGTGAAGATGTAGATCGAGCTTTGGATGGTTGGAGGAGGAGATCTTGCGATTCTTGTGTTTCTTGTGGTGGCTCTAATGGTGAATGAACTTGGCAGGATTTGAGCAGCTGGAGGTAGAGGAAGAAGGGGGGTATATATACCCCCCACTAAAACGAGCCATTGGAGGATATTTTGGGGCGGATAATCCGGCCTAAGTAAGGACCGGATTGTCCGGCCACCCCGGATTATCCGGCCCTCTGGAAAAGTCCGGCCAAATATCCGGCCTGGATCTAGGGAAGTACTGAGAGCCTCGCCGAAAAGTCCTTAGCCGTTTTTCAGGGGTCGGATATTTTGTCCGGCCCTGGATTATCCGGCCTGGTAGTACACACACACACACACACACACACACACACACACACACACACACACACACACACACACACACACACACAATATATAAATTCTGCACTATCTCAACACACATTAGTGTATCACATATATTGTCATCAAACATTAAAAACTATAAACCGAGAGATGTTCTTTCACCACTTATTTAAAATAGATGTTGTGGAAGTTTTAGGCTCCATGTGGCCGACATGCACATCTTTCTGTATGCATGGTGTGGTACCATATTCATCCACCATGCAGAACTTCTCCATTACTGGTGCTTCATCATCCATGGAAACTAGTACAACATGAGAAGATATAATAGAGATAGAGGTTAAGTTCTTAGAATTTGAAATGGCCTCCTCCATGTACAAACTGATATCATCCTCTTACTAGAGGTATTGTTTTTGTAGAACCTTACCAATAGTCATTGTGTGCCATGATACTGTTGATCAATGTGGTCGTTGCTTCATTTCTTTGACAGCTTCAGTTTTGTTGTTGTTACCTAGGCATAGCTTTGGTCTTATATGATTTGGCCCTTTGTCGACGTGATTCTTTGTGTATGTGGGTTTGTGTTGGCTATGTGCATTCTAATTGTGTTTTTATTCACTTGATTCTTTATTATCGGTCAAGGAAAAAAATCTTTTATTAGGAAAAGGGATGATTTTTTTGGGGGAAAAATCTATATATTAGTTCTAAAAAGTTATCGTGGTCTCATTGTCTCTCTTTTCCTTCACCGTACTGGAGATTGTCCAATTAGTTCAACAGATTTTGTGACACATAAAATTGTGGTGGACGCCAAAAAGAATTATGTGCGATTATATAATTTGTGTTTGAAACCTTTGTCACATTGCTTTCATAGCTCAGTTGGTTAGAGCACCCGTTTAGTAAGCGGGAGGTCTTGAGTTCAACTCTCAATGAAAGCAGTTTTCTTTGTATTTTTTGGTAAAGTTAGCTTATCCCGTTTGTATTGAATTTTTAACATGGTAATTTTTTTAGCAGAATTTTAAAATGGTAATGTTTCCTCGATGTACAGGGAGTTTTTTTTTTAGAACACGATGTACAAGGAGCTCAGAAGCTGCAGTCTAATTTGCTTCAAAATTGAGTCCATTTACGAAAACCATAGCCCACTTCAGGTACAAAGGCAAAAAAAATCCTTTCATTTACGCACGAGGCACGATCCTCCCAAAGGAGCGCCAAAACCCAAAATAGTCGGAGACACGGCCGCGCGGCGCACCCACCACCAGAGACTGCCGCCGCCCGCCGCCGACGAGACGAAGCCGGAACTCGCCGCCGCACCCATCGACGAGCGCACGCCATGAAGTTCAAGGCCTCCTTCACCGACGACGGCATCTCCCTCCTCGACAAGCGTAAGCCCCATCGAAAGCGCGCGCCCAAAATTCCCCTTCCCTCCCCTCTGCCGCAATTCGTCGAGCACCTCACGCGCGTTTCCGCCGCAGGGTTCCTCCCGGCGCTGGACAAGGTGGGCCGCGTCTGCCACGTCTACCTCACGCCCACGCACGCCATGCTCCTCCACAACCTGCTCGGCTCCACGGGGCCCGACGGCGACGGGCCGCAGTGCGTCGCGCAGTTCGCCAAGGACCTCCTCTTCCGCGACTACAGCGTCTCGTCGCGGGACGCCAACCGCGTCGCCTTCTCCGTCGACGTCGCGCTGCTCCAGCGCGCCCTCCGCAGCGCGCTCGCCGTCCACGCGCAGTGGCCCGCTGCCGGGGACGCGCCCGCCGCCATCCAGGTGAAGCTCGTCAACAAGCAGACCGCCGGGTCCCGCTCCGCTGCCCCGTTCCTCACCTTCGAGACCAAGGGCGCTCGCTCCGCGGTCGTGCAGGACGTGCCCATCTCCAAGCCGCTGTCACGCTCCGATGTTGCGCGCTTGCAGGAGGCCCTTGACGCCGCCCAAGAGCTTCCTGAGGTGTGTGGGGAGTTTTCACATGGCATTTTGCAGTTTCTTATTTCATTCGCAATTAAAAAAAACCTTACTATCGTTTATCTGATCGAATTTCTTCAGAATATAATTTAGGTCTCCAAATGCGAAAATAATCTGTCAAATTGAAGTAGGTTGTGGTTGTGCAACTGTTGGTGCCATTATTGTGGTGTTGGACCATCCTCAGAACAACATTTTTTGTTGAACCCTTGGACTAGATATTCACAAAATTCGGCGGTAAAAGATAATTTAGTTTTATTTGATGATGTTTGATTATTTTTTCGTGTCTCATCATTTGAAGCACTGGTCTAGACATCTAGTCGATTTAAATCTGTTGCACATATCTTGTATTGCTGTACCATGGATAGAATGTAGAAATAACAAATATGTGAATGACATATTCACATAATTTGCTGGTATCTACAATATTTAGATTTAATGTGATGAAGCTTAATTGTGATTGAAGCACTGATCTAGACGTCTGCTTGTCCAGTCCATTTTATTTGATGTGGATATACGAAATATGCCTTTCGAATAGTTCCTATTAGCACCTATTTTCCTGATGTTCTACTTTGTGCTGAACGCTTTACCTTGCTTGTCATGTACCATGTTATACAGACTAATATAGCCTCAGCAACTAAGCTTTCTCTGGCAAAATTTGTGTATTTACTCACAGGTCAGTATTGATTTGATTCAACTTGGTTGATTCTTTTTCTTGCGGGGATTCAACTTGGGTGATTCAGCTTGTTAGAAGAAATTTATGTTAATATGTTTAGATACTAGTGGCCCTTGTATGTTTTCATATTTGGTCGGTGTTTTCTTTCTGTTGTTTCTTAGACGAAATTTATCTTTCTGCAGACTCTTGTCCAGGTTCCAGACCTCCCACAGTTACAGAACTTGGTGGATCGTCTAAAAAATATTGGCGATCTGTTGACTGTCAATGTTACCCAATATGGTGATCTCCATCTACAAGTTTCCACTTCCCTTGTTACAGTCGGTTCAGAATTCAAAAGGCTTCGGATTCTTGGTGTTCGTGGTAAACTATGACCGCTGGGAGTTGTAACCAGCATTCAGCACTAGCTGCCTTAAGTTCCAAAGTAGGTGCCATTACTGTTCAAATTAATTCATATTTTTATACCAATGTTTTGTATTTCAGCAAATGCACCTGTTGGTGATCAAAATGTGAGTGCTACCACTCGTATGGAAATGGCGGTCGAGAGAGGGGAAGCACTCTCAGTGGTATTGCTCCTAAACTTCATTTACTTATCCATCGTTTTCTTCTTTTTATGTTAGCGGTTCACAGGTATCTGTCATTCTATTTTCTTGCAGCAAGTGAGCATGAAGCACCTAGTTAAGAGCCTGCAATGTCATTTGGCCAAGCCAGATTGTACCTTCTACGGTTTGTTTTTCAGCTGCTTCTTTAATCCCATTGAAAAATTAATCTAAATTTTGTGTTGAACATTGCCCTATTCTCTTGTGTAGGTATTGCTCCTAATGGTGCTTGCTTGACAGTAATATTCCAGTATTTCATTCCGGGAACACGGGTGACAGACAAATCCATTAGCTTTTACTGTAGGCTTCCAGTCCTTGACCCTGGCACCAGTTAAAGTAAAATATGTCATGGCATGATATTTGCTTCTGATATCAGTAAACAAGGTTAGGTCATATTATCGGTGTAGCTGATGTACCTTTATTCCCCCTATCTTATGATTTGGTTGTGGCTTTAATATATATTAAATTCATGGTTTGCAATGATCTGCTAGTTCATATGAAAATGCAAATTGTGAAATGTGAATGCTTATCTTGGTGGCATGCTGGTGCGGGCACCTTAATATCAGCACTAAAAAGAATGTTCTGCTAGTTTGTTAGTTCGAGATTATCACCCCCTTGTACCTCCTTTTCACTTCAACATAAATATATACTCCCTCCGATCCATAAATTTCGGGAACTTAGTACAGTACAAAAGTTGTACAACTTAATAGTAAATCCCCGACACTTATTATGGATAGGAGGGAATATTAATGTTTTTGTCCAAATCAGTAGTTACTAGTTGTATTCTGTGCTGCTCTGTTGGTTTATCCCTACCAAGCGAACTACTGAGAATGGTGACTGTTGCGACAGAAGCGTGTGGAGCAATTCTCACTAACTGAACTGGAACTGCAGAACGCCCAACAAAATCCAGCTGCTCCTGCAATTAGGCATTCTCTATATGTAGATTTCAGCTTCTGGGATAGTTCTAAAGCAAAATCTGCGTATTTTTTTTTCCTCAGTTTTATTGCATCCATTTCCACTAACTGTCCATTCATCAAAACTTCAGATCTCATTTTTTTCTTCTGTGTAGGTATTGTTCCTAACCTTCTCACCACCCTTAGCGCTGACAACGCATCCTTGCGTCACACATGACATCGTATACACGTACATCTTCTTTGTTGCTATGTCCTATAGTCTCGTTGCTTCTACCATGTCATCTATTTTTTTAAATGGGCAGAAGAAGGCCCACTCATTCATTTTAAGGATGAATACAATTTATATGTTACCACACCTGTTCTGGATGAACTCAGTCAGGGAAAACACTGCAAACACACCTGTTCAAGCTGTTAAAAATAAAGTAACACTGACGGTTATATGAGGATAATCCCCTCTTCCTCTTGATGCCATCGTGCGGCTCCACGAAAGTAGGAACCGACGCACCCTTCCTGGAGCGTCGCCTCTAGGGAACCGCCATAGGAACATACGCATCCCTCCGATGTGTCCCTTGATATTGTATATAAGTTCTCAATCATGATCAATAAAGATTACGGATTTATTTGTTCAACTTGTCTCGGGCTTGTTTGCAATCCAATTCTTCACACGTTATCAGCCCTGCTCTCCTGCGAGAGTGATTTAAAGAAGGATAGGTAGGTGAGAACATTCCTCGTTTCATACCCATGTACCTTCGCCGCCTGCTGCAGGACGACGACCGTCGCCGCCGCTTCGTCACATGCCACCGCCGACACAGATTTGAAGGATGTTGCTGTTTCGACGGCCGGCACTATGCTGCAGGCTGTTACATTGGCCGCCGCCACGGCGCAGGAGGCTACTGTCGCCTCCATGGGAGCCTCCTGGGTTGTGGCGGCGGCCGATGTAGCGGCCTGCACCGTAGTGCCGGCCGTCGAAGCTGTGACATCCTTCAAATCCGTATCGTCGGTGGCGTGAGACGAAGCAGCAGCGACGGTCGTCGTCCCGCAGTAGGCGGCGAAGGTACATGGGCATGAAACGAGGCATGTTCTCACCTGCCTATCCTTCTTCCTTGAATCGCTCTCGCCGGAGAGCAGTGCTGATAACGTGTGAAAATTGGATTGCAAACAAGCCAGAGACAAGTTGAACAAATGAATCCTTAATCTTTATTGATCATGATTGAGAACTTATATACAATATCAAAGAATGCATCGGACGGATGCAATCTCTTCCTATGGCTGTTCCTGGAGGCGACGCTCCAGGAAGGGTGCGTCGGTTCCTACTTTCGTAGAGCCGCACGATGGCATCAGGATGAAGCAGGGAATCATCCTCAGATAACCGTCAGTGTAATTTTATTTTTAACAGAATCCATGTCCAACCTAAATCGTTAAGCATCAGTTTAGCACCAGAGTCTTACTGTGCACTGTAGACGCGTCTACCGGTCCGGCTTCAAATCTTTAGTTCGTGATGCTACTCCCTACACTACACTAACTATTATTTTTGGTCAGCAGTGAGCCAAGTCTACTTGAATTCTAGGCTATTAAAAAAAAGACTTACTTATTCATAAACTTCCTTTTATCAAGCATAATAGCTCTTATATGCTTGTACAGAGGAGTTGGGCCCGTCTTCAAATCTTTAGTTCGTGGACTCGCGGTGCTACTGCCTGCGCTGCACTAACTATTATTGTTGGTCAGCAGTGAGCCTGTGACTTGTTCGTGGAGTGTAGTTTTGAAAAATGGCCCAGATATTACAGACACAACTTGAATGATCCCATGTGGAATGTTTGAAAACCTATCGATCTATCTAACAAGTGCATATGGATCTTTAATTCTTTATTATAACTAGCTAGCAGATTCAATGTGCTGATACAGTACAGCCATGTGTGCCCTGCTTTTAGGTCTTTAGTGCCAACAACCATCTGCCAATTCTACAGCTTTTCTAGTCAATAATAATTTGTGAACAACCAATTATGTGTCATTCTGCATCGGCGATGCCATTTTTGCACGCATTACATGTATGTATGTACCTGTACTCAAATGAGCTTCACTTCCAAAACGTATAAATTACCAGTTTCTCTGATCTTAGATACATATTACGCCAAGAACCGGTAGGAAATTGCCTATTTGTGCTACCCAGCATCCAGCTTATCCTCTAGCCTTCGTTAGGACCAAGCTCTGGATCCACAACATAGCCTCTTAGAGATGGTGTCTTGCCGATGGCAGGCACCTTTTTCTGAAGCCTTTTCCTCGCGATGTAACCGCGAATCCATGGCGTCACATCCTCATTTACCTTGATCATGGCGAAGAACAGCATGCGGTAGATGAAGATCATGCTGAAAATGACTGATAGATCGATCCACTTTGACCGCTTCACGTTAATCTCAAAGATGTACTTCAGTATGAACTCCCCAGGGATCTTCGGTTGGTCTGGGTATTGGTTGTCGAATAGGAGACCATCCATGTCATTCTGGCATTGGCCCTGTAGACAGGTAGAGTTTCTTGTCAAATTTCATATTGGAATCCACTATGCTGCTGTAATATATAGCTAGACCAAATATTTACCTGTAGTGCCCAGTAGTGGAAGCTAATATACTGCATGGGGTATCTCCAGAAAACCTTAGGGATGTCATATGGAAGTCTGAAGTATCCAGATACAAGCATAAATATACCCTGTCCAAGAGAAATCATGAGACAATTTCTTCACGTGGAGCTCTCAGGAAGAAAAACTTCAATGGAAGTACAATTATGTTTCTTTCGCCAGTAACATAACACAGTAGCTGAATAATATGAAAGTCAATGTCTGCAGTTTCTGTAGCCTGTATCTAAATAAGATCTTTGAAAGATCTGACGGTATGTTATATATGCGCTGAAGTTTAGACTGCTATTGTGGTCACTGGTCAGTATATATAATAACAATACTGTTTAGTACTGATTTATGTGTCAAGCCTGATTGTTTATTGAAGCAGTACATCTTATCAAAGCAACTTTGATGCATTCTGGTTCCAGAGAACATTTTAAAAGTTTTGCTTACATCATGTGCCTAAAAACTCATGCTCATGTTTCCTTTACTTTTCTCCTTTAATTTAGCGAGGTGCTTTAATTCTTACTTGTAAAGAGAACTGCACTAGATTTGAAGCGATTATGCTGTAATAATCATACCCATTTACCGGCTACCGTAAGCAATGCTGGTAATAAAGGACACCATCTATACATTCATAACTACAGTTCACAGGAGTATATAGGATGCCAAATAAAAAAAAACTGGGACAAAATGTACCTGAATTCCAGCTCCTATGATGATGCCCATGAGGAAATTGGGTATGACACTTGCAATGGCCATCATCAAGCTCTCAACCACGGTGACACTGGCGTAGAGGTTCAAGACGAAGAAGATGTAGTGTGAGAAACCAGGATGAAGGCGCACCATGAAGTAACATACTGTTCCCGACATGAAACATATCAGGATCAGGAATGGCATGGCCGAGAGGGTGTTGGCAATAACAAATGCCAAAACACCATAGTGCCCATTTAGCCGCTCCCGCTGGAAAACCTGTGAATGAGTTACACAGCAGGTGAGCAAATTTTACATGGCAGTTCAAACTGTGGTATGAAATGATAATCTGAAATTTCACCTTCATTTCTTCCACGAATGAAGGGAATCCTCCGATGGACATGAAGGTGACGAATCCAAAGACAAATGCAGCACATGCTGCCCTGGCCTGTGAAGGAAGAGGGAGGTAATGCATTAAAATTATTTGTTGGTTATTTCTGACGAAGGAACAATTCGGTATTTGAAAGAACATTTCATTGCTCATGTAACTATACTTGTTACTATTACAAATTTAGAACAATCTGATGTAGATAATAACTGCTCATTTTTTTTCAGACTTACCAGGATGGATGTGTATTTGGTGCCGACATCCAGGTAGATTGTGCCAATGCAGACGGTGACAAGGAGATAAATCAAGAGCCTGAGCCAGTAATACCCAAAGTCCCGTGACATGTTGATGAATGAGCGCCTGGTAAGGGTACAAGCCTGCATCAAGAAGCTGGCCTGGCTGCCGCTTGAATCCAGCACCGTTCCTTTCTGCAGCAAATAACACAGGTATCACTTCTGGTCATTTTCTTTCCCGTATGCAATCGTTATTAGGACCACACACCAAAAAGACTGAACAATTTATGTTGCATTTATGTAGTATATGAGAGAGAACGTACAATTCTCGCAATGTCATTAACTTTCTCCCTTGCTGCGTAGTAGTACTGTGACCTGCTGAAGGAAGACACCAGCTTTCTGATGGCCTCTGATGTGGTTATCTTGTCTAGGGGATCATCAGACCTTTCGACCTGCAAAAGTTGATGGGTGGGTGTGTGAGAATTGTATCAAGTACTTGCACTAGAGAACAGGTTGGTGCAGTTTTCTTCGAATTGTCTGGTGATCGATGTATCATCCCGGTTCCTTCTTACCCTTGCTTTCATCGATCCTTTCAGGGTGGCCTTGACCTTGTCGAAGTCTGAGTTAACGCACCTCAGGAAGTGATCGGACGGATTTCTCAGAGGTGGGCACGGGAAGCCAGCTTCAGCAAAGAACTGCGATACGGAAGGTAAAGCAGTCACTACGTGTTGCAGAAGCACGGTTGCTAGTGTTAACCGTTCATTACTGATCCAGCTCGATCACTTTGTAGTGGACAGTAGCAGGAAGCCATTAATAAGAGGTTGTGCCTGCCTGCGAGGAATTAAATTACCTCACATGCTTGGGAGGCCTGGCCGAAGTAGACGTTTTTGCCCCCGGAGAGGAGGAAGAGCATGTCGAAGAGCTCGAATACCTCGCTGCTGGGCTGGTGGATGGACGCAATCACTGTCCTGCCGTCCCTGGCCAGGCCCCTCAGCGTCTGCGTCACGAAGAAGGCCGAAGAGCTGCACACAACCACACAGCAACAACAGTTAGCCGTCAATTAATTTCCTCCAACTAGACGGCCAGCAGCACACTGCTCCTGCTGTCCGATAGAATAGTAAGGATAGAGAAGGGCACGATGGGTTACCTGTCGAGGCCGCTGGTGGGCTCGTCGAGGAAGAGGAGGCGTGGCCGCATGAGGAGCTCGAGCGCGATGCTGACCCGGCGCTTCTCGCCGCCGCTGACGCCGCGGAGGTGCCAGTTGCCGACGACGGTGTCGGCGCAGTCCTGGAGCCCCATCTCGATGATGGTGCCCTCCACCAGCGCGCGCTTGTCCTCGCGGGGCATCTTGTCCGGCAGCCGCAGCAGCGCCGAGTAGCCGATCGTCTCCCGCACCGTCAGCGTCCCGATCAGGTTGTCGTCCTGCGTCACGTACGCCTGCATGCATGCGTGCGTGCGTCCGTTCGCCAACAAAACCCATTCAGCACCATACTACTAGAAGGAAGGATTGGTCATGTTGTGATGATCCGAAAAGCTGTATTCCGTTGGTTTCGCCGCGTCCAAAGCAGTGGTACTGGAAGTCGGCTAGGCCAAAATCATGCATATCCGGAGGGCCGATGTTTTTCTTCTCATGCTGACCAGAGACTTGGCACTCGCTTACTGCTGACCACAGGAATCTACGGTAAAAGCACCAAGAAAAAAAAAGCCCAAGCTGCAACTGTAAACCAGCATCATAAATTCTGAACAGTGTTACCATAACTTTTTTTTTTTGCGAAAACGTGTTACCATAACTAACACTACACAGCTGTCTGTATTAATGTTACTAGGGGGTAGTAGGTCGCAGCACGACCTTTTCAATTTCTCTTTTGCCAACATGAACGACGGTTTTGCCCTTGAATCAAGAGGAGAAAAGAAAACGAGATCTGTATGATGAACGGTATCGAATTGAAAGCAGCAGGCAAAGGGCTCAGAAACCAGAACGTCTTAATTGCTGCACCCAACCACTCGACACGCTATCTCTCTGCCCGTAGGGAGCACAGTAGGGGCAGGCATGTGTACAGCTCTGGGACAGGTGCGAAATAAACGAGCCGAATCAAGAGCCGGTCGCGCGGGTACCCCGTGGATTTTGATGGCGCCGGTAACCACCAGGCTCATCGGTGTAGAATTGATTAGCCGGTGCATGCGACGGTACACTTCTGCTCTGCTCGAAACGTATTATGCATGGGACTTGGGAGCATCTAACAGGTGACTTCTACATGTTCCGAAACGGCATGAGGCCGCTACTTGTGGATCACTTGGGCTGGACTTTGCTAATTAGATGAACAACTATGTATGTGGGCGAAAGTAACAGCCTAATGCCCAAATATAGTGATTTTGTTGTCGGATGAGCTAAAACAAGTGAAGCAAGGAAGTGAGATCGACGAGACGTACCGCGGCGCCGAAGGAGAGCTTGGCCTTGCGCCCGTTGAGGAGGACGCTGCCGGAGAGGAAGGCGTTGGCGGCGAGGCGGCCCGCGAGGGCGTCCAGGAGCGTCGACTTGCCGGACCCCGACGGGCCCATCAGCGCCGTCAGCGACCCGGGCTCCGCGAACCCCGTCAGCTCGTCCAGCACCGTCTGCGTCTTCCCGGGGCCCAGCGCCACCGTCACCGACAGGTCCTTCCACGTCAGCCGCGCCGACACCTCGCCGATCAGCGCCGCCGCGCCGCCGCCCGGCAGCGACTTGCTGTCCCGCCACAGCGTCTCGCTCAGCGGGCTCAGACCCACCACCATCGCGCCGCTCGCCGACGTCGCCGTCGCCGCTGCCCCGTTCGCCTGCAGCTCCTGCATCGCCTGCCCCGCCGCCGTCCGCCGCGGCGTCTCCTCTCCCCTTCCTCCTCTCATGGCTCCGCACCGGGAGCTCCCCGTGGAGGGACAGAGAGGCCGGAGAGATCGGCCGGGGCGGTGGGATGGGAAAAGAGCAGGCTTGTGTTCAGCTAGCTAGCTGCAGCTGCTGCTATAGGAAGGAGGGAGGGAGGGGCAGCGAGGCGAGAGTTATAAAGGAGGAAAGCATGCATGCAAAATGAAGACGGAGGGGGTTAATGGATGGATGGAGCAATCACAGAGCAGCGATGGCCGATGGGAGGCCCCCTTATTCACAGCCATGGTCTTCTACAGGGTTTCTGACAGCCCATGGCCCACTCGATCATTACTCCTGTTATATTGTGCACAGTGCTGACTTGACTCACTTGGGTTTGTTTTGGAAACAAGTGAATTTGGATAATTTGTGTGTCGAATCTTTTATGTACAGTACGGAATTAGGAATACACCAAGAAATAACTACGTCCTTGTTCGTTTTGCTGCGACTGCAACAATTGATCCTGACACAGTTCAAAAAAACAATTGATCCTGACAAGGACTGGTTTCATCCCCTCCATTCAACCAAACCCCACTAAACCTCTACTAATCCCTTCCCCACAATCACTAGCACTTTCAGTTCATTCGGTTAATCCCTGCTATTCTACAAACATGGACCATGCTTAAATATTTGCCATCTTTGTTACACCCTCTGTTTTATAGTTCTTGTCGAGGGTTTTGTTTAGATTTGAATTGAAACAACGCCAAGAATTTTAAAACAGATAGAGTAACATTTAGCAGTAAATGGACTCTAGATCAACGTATACAAGACGGACTATAACAACATGAAACATGGTTTGTAGATGAAAATACAGCAGCAAAAAATGTCTAAACCTAGCCAGTTTGCACTACATGGCCGAATCAAACACAGGCTTGAGATTGAATTCATGAGTAGATATTAAAAAGCAACACAATATAGCTTGAACAGAGTAACTTGCATGACATCTAGCAAACATAAATTTCATCAAAATTAATCTTCTGAACATAGCTTTCGAATTTCATGGACATCGAGGGAGTAAAAGCACTCATCTTTTTAACGCTATTTAAACTAGATATTATTCACTATTATGATAGAAATATCTCTCTTGACCTGCTAATAGCCACTAATTGTGTTGTAGGACAAGGAAAACTCGCCAGATTTCTCTACACAGTCATTGCTGCTGGAGGCGGCAGTGTCGCTTTGGTACAAGTTGGTGCCTGATAAGTACTGCCCGGTGAAAAAGAAGAACATCATGACATGTCCACCTACTCTCTCCATGTTCATTTTAAACAGGGTGTGTGACCTTGCCAAGAAAGGGGGTAGAGTGGACCTTGGATTCAGGTTGAAGTACGTTCTCAAGTATTGTGGCCGTGTAGTTGCCCCGGAGCAGATCTACAACCACCTTAGGCACTGTAGAGCATGGTGGGTTCATGTGAACATGGTCAAAAGGCTTGACGACGTGCGCTGGGTTGAAGAGACAAATACAATCATGATTGACGATGATCCCTACTTTGCGCATGTCATGGTTCGATCATGCTCCTATTTTGCTTGTGTGCACTCAATTATAAGATATGACAAGATGATTAACTAACTATCTTCTTGTTTGCAGACTCACTCGATGGACGGCGATCTCCTCAACAAGCCCATAGAAAACTATGCCCAAATGAAGATGATCTACACCGGACGTGTTCCACAAGCACCAATCTCTCCCAGCGTGTTCCACCGTGCTCTTAGCCACCTCATGGAGCACAAGGCACAAGCCACCAAGTACCTTGCGATTAGCCGTGAGTCACTATTAGGAAAGCCTTATTGCCGGCGCACCAAAAAAGCCTACTGCCGGTGCACCAGCGCCCGCCGGTGGGAACATGTCGGTGGTAATGGGTTACCCCCGGCACACCAGCTGGTGCGCCGGCAGTAAAACGAGTTACGTCAGCGGTATGTTTTTTCATATATTTTTTTAAAAAGGCCGATCTAGATCTAGATCTCGATCTAGATCTAGCTCGGGTTCATCTAGCTCAGGTTCGTCCTCAAAAACCATGAATGTGGTCCTATCGTTGTTGCGCTGAGGTAGGAGTAGGAGGAGGTGTAGGAGGCCGGAGGTGGAGGTGGAGATGGAGATGGAGTATGAGGAGGAGGAGGAGGAGGAGGATGTCACCGGAGGGAGGATGTCACCGGAGTAGGAGGAGGAGGTGTAGGAGGAGGAGGAGGCCCGAGGTGGAGTATGAGGAGGAGGAGGCCCGAAGTGGAGTATGAGGAGGAGGAGGAGGATGTCACCGGAGTAGGAGGAGGATGTCACCGGAGTAGGAGGAGGAGGTGTAGGAGGAGGAGGAGGCCCGAGGTGGAGTATGAGGAGGAGGAGGCCCGAAGTGGAGTATGAGGAGGAGGAGGAGGATGTCACCGGAGTAGGAGGAGGAGGTCACCGGAGGAGGAGGCCCGAGGTTGAGGAGGAGGAGGCCCGAGGTTGAGGTTGCCGGAGGAGGTCGCCGGAGGAGGATGAGGAGGTCAGCGGAGGAGGAGTAGGAGGAGCCCGTCAGGGAGGAGAAAAGGAGAAGGACAAGAGGAGGAGGAGGAGGCTAGTCTGCGCCTATATTGTAGAGGTTACCGCTGGCGCACCTAGTATGGTGGTGGGCCGTGGGTACTTTTTTATTTTTTTCATCCAAATCTAAAACCTCAAAAAATTCTGTTTTCCTTTTTGAATTTTGGGAATCAAAAAAATCACTAAATGATCGTAGATCGTTGAATTCAGATACTAGGAAATTTCGAGTAGGTAGATTTTGATATAAAAAAGTTTTTCATCAGAGGTCGTATGCAACCAGAAATCCCGTTTTTCCGGAAGATGACGCCATTTTGCATAATATATCGAAATTCATATTTTAGAATTTTCACTAAAACTAGATGACATATTACATGGGCACTTCAAAGGATTTTATTTTTTCGAAAACTGAAAAGGCGGCCCACGGGGGGGGGGGGGTGTGGAGAGGGAAAATTGCATCTAACCTTACTGCCGGTGCACCACCATGTAGGTGCGCCGGTGGTAATAAAATTATCACCGGTGGTTTATTACCACCGGCGCACCTACATGGTGGTGCACCGGCAGTAAGGGGAGCTGCGGTTTTCAGTTCGGCCCGGACCTAGTTCAGCCTTATCCCCGGCGCACTATTTTTTCCCTGCGCCGGCGGTATTGGCTCATCACCAGTGCGGCCGAAACATGGCGCGCTAGTAGTATTTAGCACCGGCGGGCATCTTTTTTGGTGTGCCGGCAATAATATTTGCAGCTATAGACCTTTTTCTAGTAGTGAGTGCATGATGTCCTGGTTTACTGCCTTCCTGAAGAAGTATTACCTTTGAGCAAAGGGGCCTCGGAGTTGGGTTCTTGTTGTGGTGCTCGTTTCGGTGTTGATGAAAGTGATGAACATCGTGAAAATGGTGTATATTTTAGAAGTAGCTAGGTTTGTTAAACACTGATGCTAAGTAGGTATATTTTTGATGGTTCCTAGGTATAACGAGGAGGTGTGTACTACCCCCTTGGTTGATGAACTTGTGTTGTATCACGAGCAGTTGTTAGTGAACTCATGGTGCAACAATCTAATCAACTGCTAAAACTATGTTAATTTGTGTTTCTTTTTTATGTGCTATATATTAGCCCTTGTCTGAAATGCTATTCTGTTGAACACCTTTTCTGCAGTGTTGATCGCTTTGGTAATCTCGTCACAAAGCGAACGTGGTAACCGTATGAGGGAAACGGCTTGTAACCAAATGCAGGCCAAAAACGTGAAACAGAAAAGGGTCCAACCAAACGAAGGGGTCTAGGCTTCTGCTACGATGCTCAAAAAGACTTTTTGGCAACCAATCTACTTGCACAACGTGACTTTTAGGTCGCATCACCTCCTACAACTTCTACGAAGCCAAGTTCCCTAGATGAAGAAAAATCTACGAGCAATCAAACTCGCCTCTAATGTACCTGAATCCAGATTGTATGTGTGTCGGACCATCCATAGGTTTGTTCAGAATCCACTAGGGTTCTCTTGGTTAGATGTGTCAAACTATCTAGGGTGCGTCTAGAATTATTTGTTCTGATGAGCCATGGACTTATATATTCTGCTAGATCCACCGAGACTATCCATGGTCTTGCACCTAGACCGTTAGGATGTACATTTTTCCTGGCAACCGTCATTTTCACTTGTGCTATAAATAACCCTTCACTCTTGTGAGTGAGGGTTACTCTTCAAAAGATCTCATATCTAAACATCCATCGGCACTCAACACTCCTTCTAGATCCGATTAGGTCCAACCTCCCATTTTTTTGAAGAGCAATTGAGCAAATTTTTGCAAGACATTTTCTTTATCTTGTTACTCTTGGAATTCTATGACTTCCTTGATGGTACGAATAATGGGGAGCTTTCAACTTGTGGTTTTTCCTGAAGTTTGTGAGGGGTTGAAGGTAATCTTCCGGCCTAAAATAAGTGAACGCATGAGCTCCTATTTTCGGAGGAGTCTCAAGGAAATGAAGCTCAGCCTATGGTGGCGTTTAGCGCTCCTACCTGCAACCCATACCGCTCCATCGATAATTACGATCCCAGAAGAAAGTGAACATAGGAATAAAACTTTGTCTATGTGTGCCTTTGTTACTCCTACCCAAGATCTTTTACTGGTGCTTTTAGCATGTAGTAGTAACCTTTGTTCTTGATGTTATTTATCATCATATAGGTTCTTTCAGATAGTTGCATTAGTCCCATCTATGTTATCCACAAAGCCTAGAACTTGTGAAGAAAAGAATACAAAAATGTTCAAACCTTTTCACACTATGGCCCATCTCGTTCCTGATGTCCTTTTATATTTCCATGCTCCACCTATATCCTTTCTTATTTAGTTCATGTTGCCATAGAGGTTGCTTCGGTTTCGACCAACCTCTCTTCATATTAAATTTGCTATCATTCTTGTAACTCTAACCTCGTGACGATTTTAGCACAACCCAAATCCGGTATTCCCGATGGACGCGCGCGCGGTGGTCGCCGTGGACGCAAATGCATGTCAAATCACGAGTCATGCATACATGGGCTGCACAGCACCAAAGCCGTGTGCGTTCACTCACTTTGATTGATGAAGAGCAGTCGATCGGGGGTCAAGAGGCTCGCCGGCCGGACCGGACAAGAGAGAAGACGACGTACGGCGCGCGAGCAACGAAGAGAGGGGCAGGAGATCGATGAGGAGACGCAGGGCTGGTGCCATTAATGGACGGACGGAGTACTGGTAGCCGTTGGTTCTCACACTTTTATTGTCGCCTGCCTGCCCTTCCCGTCCGTCCATCCGTCCGGCCCGCCATCCCCGCGGCCATTATCTCCATAATAATTCTTGTTGTTTATCACTCGACAGTGGACCAGTGGGACGCGCGGACGACCGGTGCAACGAACCAAGGCATATGCTATGTTGATATGCCAAAAAAAATGCGATATCGATACGCACACGCAGGAGCATTTCGTTTCACTGCAGTGCCACAATGTGATTCTCGGATTATACGAAACCTAAATATGATCGAGTGTGTGCGACCCTAACCCCCAATAATACTAATAGGGGAGGTCAACGTTTTCTTAGACTACCCACAATGGGAGTATCATAGGTAGTATCACGATTTACGTAAATGCTGAAAATCTTGATATGGCGGTGCGATTAAGGATGAGAGAGTGATTAAGTATCAGGTAGATACCGTATCATAGCACATACTACTAGAAAAAATAATATCAAGTAAATCTTGTACACATATTTGCATTGAGATTCTACAAAACAATTAATATATGGAAAATATGATACTAGTATATGATACCATGCATTGTGAAGATAGTAACATGTAGTAGTATCATATGCATGATACTTCTATATGATACTATGCATTGTGACTAGTCTTAGCACGGACGGGACACAGCGGCCAGCTAGCTGTATACGTGCAAATGTCAAACTAGGGAATTAAACCCCGGGCGGCGCTCCTCCTACTATCTGCCACCGGCATAGGGAGATGGTTTATGGATGGATGGCAAGGGTTGACTGGCAAGAGTTCCTCGGAGTTTGCCTCCGACTCCTGTCCTGCCCCATGCATCGGTAACCGGCGGCTATGGACACAGTGGCTGGCTGGCTACTAGGCTCGTTTCCTTCTTCCAAGGTACACTAGCTACCAACGGCTTGAATGTGCCAAGGCGTCACCGCCGGCGCGCCGCAGCGGCTACGGCTGCCGCCAAGACTCCATTGAAGACGGAACGCCGGGCGGCCGCACCATGCCGTATTGCCGTGGCGGCACCGAGCCCATATACACACGATCACTCCATTCCATCGTCTCTGTTCAGCCTCCCTTGTGTTTCAGAAATGAAAGAAAAATCTCGGATGGGACAAAGAGCCTGCATGCTGACCTACCATCCTCCCAACAAGATCGACGGACGGGTCAAGAGCTTGACCCCGATCGGGCGCTAGTACGTACGTACGGGACGTGTGTGCCCCGTATTGTTCGTTTTTTGGCGCCGCAGGCAAGCAAGACGGAAATATCGCGCGCGCGCGCCGTTGGACGTCAGTTTCTGGCTCGTAATGAGGCCCGCCGTCGGCGCTGGGCAGCTCCAACAGCGCGAGTTTTGGGGGTCGTAATGATCGAGATCGGCTAGCCCCCGTCCAGGCAACCGCACGCCCTGTTGCGTGCACCCGTCGTGACCACCATCACCCACCCCTGCCTCAAGTAAGCTCGCTCCAAGATGCTCAAACGCGCGACCACCATCGCCCTGTTGCGACCACGACGGCCGACGGCCCAAGCCCCAAGGGCTGCCCTGCGCGTTCCTGTCTTCTCGCTGTTTGCAGGTGCACCGCGCTAGCTGCTTCTGTGCCCTTGTACGTGTAACTGTCTTCCTCAGGAGTCGCTGCCCCTATACTGACCACCATAACTATACCGCCTAGCCACGTGATTTGACCGAATAACTACACACAATGCTTTCAGCTTTAGAAAAAACATAGCAAATAAGGATTAACATACATAAACCCATGTCCCTTGAATCGTTTTTTACCTAGGGCTCTGGCGACGCCAGGGCGACTAGGGTTTTTCTGTCCTCCATCGCTGCCCCTCGCGATCTGGAGTTCCATCTAGACCCGGATTCGGTTCTGATCCATCTCTGGGGGTGTGCGATCAAATCCTCGCTCGGGTGTTCCAGGGATCAACTTCTTTCTTGCAAGGATCCCGTCGTTTTCTCTGATGGAAGCTTCATCGGCGAGTTCGGGTAACCAGGAGGCAACTGCTGGCGCGAAACGGACTGAAGGGATTGAAGATCTGCTTCAGCGCCTAGGAATTGAAGAAGATGCGTTCGACGACCTGGTGTACGAAGAGGTGGAGGGTGTGCCGAAGGAAGGCATAAAGTGGATGGCCCTAGCTAGGGTTCATACAACGAATTTCTTCAGTCCGACTACTTTTGAACAGCACATGAAGGCAGCATGGAGTCCATCACGTGATGTGACTTTTCAGCATCTTGAAGGTAATTTATTCACAATCCAGTGTTATTGCCTAGGTGATTGGCTTAAGGTGGAAAAGGGAGGACCCTGGCTATTCCATCAATCAATAGTACGTATTGATCTGAACTTCTTCACAACTTGGATCCAAGTTCATAAGGTGCCTGTGGGATACCGCAATGATACTCTCTTGACTAATCTGATGGAAAAGAAAGTGGGAAAAGTCATAGAGACCCAAACTAATGTGCAAGGGGCGGGTAATTTTGTTAGAGTTAAAATCAGATTGGATGTGAGAAAGGTACTTGAACGCTGGGTTTCGATGAGTAGAGGAGGTAAACGAGAGATTTTCCAGCTGAAGTATGAAAAAATGCTGCGGTTCTGTGCTGCGTGTGGTTTTATTGGGCACTCACATCTGGAGTGCGGAACGGAGGAACATGATGAAGATAATTTGAAGTGGGGAGATTGGCTCAAGGCGGACTGGGAGTCTTGGTATGGTAGAGGTACTGCTGGCCCGCGTGGTCGAGGGAGAGGATTATGTGGCGGTCGTTTACCTGATGATAATTACAGGGCAGGATGAGAAAGAAATAGAGGAGGGCGTGGAGCGCCTAACCATCCTAGCTGGAGATTCAATGCGCTAGCTTTTGTTGATGGAAAGGTGGTTTCAGATGAACTTAAGTACACTGCTAGTAGTCCTCTGAAGGAACTGATATTGATATGGATGATAATGAGGTTCCGATGGCGGGATCGAAAAGAAACTTGATGGATGAGTTCAATAGTGAAACGGCTGGTGAAGCTGTTGGTCTGGACAGAGATAATACTGCACCCATGATTATGGAACAGGAAGAATCCAATCCGAATGGAACCATTATTCTGACAAAGACAAAGGAAAGTAACAAAAGATCGAAGACTGAAGCAGACTCCTCTTCACTAGGATCGGCGGGCTCTCTTGAGGAGCCTGCCCGGTCGCAATGAGGATCCTTGTTTGGAATTGTCGCGGATTGGGTAACACCGCGGCAATTCGAGCTCTTATGGACGTCGTCAAACGCCATAAACCAGATGTTCCGCTGATATCACAATTCATAAACTCTATAAAAGGGATTACTGCTAATTCCGCAAATGGAAATTAAGGAGACATGGAAAAGACCAAGATCGTCTGTAATTAAACTGAATGTCGATGCGGCATACAGTTTGGACACCGATACAGGTGCATCGGGAGCAGTTTTGAGAAACTACAAAGGGGATTTCATCGCGGCGGCGTCGACGTTTATACATCATGTGGCTTCAACCAATATGGCGGAGGCAACGGCGATGTTGCATGGGCTCTCTTTGGCAAATCGTCTTGGGTACACTCATATTGAGGTAGAATCTGACTCCCTTGAAGTGATCAACTTATGTCTGGAACGGACCGAATCTGGAGCGATGCAGTGGCAATATATGCAGACATTCTGGTACAAACTGGAGGAATCGGGAAAGTAGAATTTATGCATTGTAGGAGAGATGCAAACAAAGTAGCTCATGAAATAGCTAGGAACTGCCTCTCTAGTTCCACTAGTTGTAGTTGGGTTGCTGAACCCCCTAGTTTCATCCTGCAAACTCTCCTTAACGATGTAATTATGGTTTGATATTGGCAGCAAGTTTCAAACACACTCTTTTTCTTACCAGGGTACCTAAGGGGGCTGGAAGGTTTTTAATGAGGCGGCTTGCTAGCTATTATTATGTTTTTACCTAAAAAAAAGCTTTAGAAAAAACATGCTACTAGCTATTTTCACTACTTTAAACAAATATGATGATATTATTCAGGGTACTCCAAATTTGATCAAACACGACACATATTTTTCATAAAGATTTATTTGGCCCCGCCGTTGGTTTTACCACTAGACTAGTGGATAACAATTGGAGTGTGCATGAAAAGTTGACGGAAGGTAGCCAAGAAATGGGCATACCTTCAACGGAGGAGGAGATAAAAAAATATGATTAATCAGATGGAAGAAGAAGAAGAAAGCAGCAGGCCCCGATGGAGTACCACTAGAATTCTACCAGGAATGCCTGCAGATTATTGAACATGATGTGATGGACATGTTTTCAGAGTTTTATGAACATAAACTTGACCTGTGCAAAATTAATTATGGGGTTATTACCTTGATCCCTAATGAAAGGTGAAGGTGACGACCATATCCATAAATTTAGATCTATCTGCTTGCTCCACGTCCCGTTCAAGATCTTTTACAAAGGCAGTAACAACCGGAACCAAACTGGTGATGGCAAACCCTTGTCAAGCCCCTTTCATTAAAGGAAGATGCACGGTGCAACTTCGTTATGTGAGATTTCGAAAGAGGCTAAATTCTAGAAGCAGAAGGGAGTGGTTTTAAACACCGACTTTGAAAAGGCCTATGACCAAGTTAACTGGAATTTCTTGTTCCACTGGTTGCAAGCAGAAGGGTTTTGGTGACAAATATATGATCTGGTTGAAGAGTGATGTTACCGAGGGAACTCTAAGCATCAAAGTTAATGATGAAGTGGGCCAATACTTTGGAAGTTATAAAGGGGTCACACAGGGTGTTCCTTTTCTCTCCATTCTTTTGTTTTAATTGTAGGGATTCGTAGCATAGAAAACAAAAAAATTCCTACCGCGAGAACGCAATCCAAGCCAAGATGCAATCTAGAAGACGGTAGCAACGAGGGGATGAACGAGACTAACCCTTGAAGATTTCCAAAGCCTACGAGAGGAGGCTCTCGTTGTTGCAGAAGATGATCACTTGCCGCTTTCAAAAGCGCATAGAAGATCTTGACGGTGCCACAATCGGGCAGCACCTCCGTACTCGGTCACACGTTCGGTGTTGATGAAGACGGCGTCCTTCTCCCCGTTCCAGCGGGCAGCGGAAGTAGTAGCTCCTCCTTGAATCCCGGCAGCACGACGGCGTGGTGGCGGTGTCGATGGAGATCTCCGGTGGAGTTTCGCTAAGCGTTTGCGGGAGAGGTGGAGGAGGTGGGGCGGCTAGGGTTTGGGAGAGTGGGTGGCCGGCCACTATGGGGTGCGGCCAAGGCTTTGGCTTGAGGTGGCCGGCCCCCTCCCCTTGTCCCTCATTATATAGGTGGAACACCCAAGAGTTGGTCTACAAGTCTTCGAATAAGACCCCAAACCAAAACCTTCCATATGACATGAAACCTACCTAAGGTGGGATTCCCACTTGAGGTGGGATTCCCACCTTTCCTTGGGAGGGGGTGGCCGGCCACCTTAGGTGGAGTCCACCTGGGACTCCACCCCTAGGGCTGTCCGGCCAAGCTTGGTGGAGTCCCTCCGGGACTCCGCCTTCCATAGTGATTTATTCCGGACTTTTCTAGAACCTTCTAGAACCTTCCATAAATGCACCGGATCATTTTCAAACTTATAAAATGACATCCTATATATGAATCTTATTCTCCGGACCATTCCGGAACTCCTCGTGATGTCCTGGATCCCATCCGAGACTCCGAACAAAACTTCGAACTCCATTCCATATTCAATATCTACTAATACGACATCAAACCTTAAGTGTGTCACCCTACGGTTCGCGAACTATGTAGACATGGTTGAGAACTCCCTCCGACCAATAACCAATAGCGGGATCTGGAGATCCAAAATGGCTCCCACATATTCAATGATGACTTAGTGATCGAATGAACCATTCATATACGATAACGATTCCCTTTGTCACGCGATATTTTACTTGTCCGAGGTTTGATCATCGGTATCTCTATACCTTGTTCAACCTCGTATCCTGACAAGTACTCTTTACTCGTACCGTGGTAAGTGGTCTCTTATGAACCATTCATATGCTTGCAAGCTATTAGACGACATTCCATCGAGAGGGCCCAGAGTATATCTATCCGTCATCGGGATGGACAAATCCCACTGTTGATCCATATGCCTCAACTCATACTTTCCAGATACTTAATCCCACCTTTATAACCACCCATTTACGCAGTGGCATTTGATGTAATCAAAGTACATTTCCGGTATAAGTGATTTACATGATCTCATGGTCAAAAGGACTAGGTAACTATGTATCGAAAGCTTATAGCAAATAACTTAATGACGTGATCTTATGCTACACTTAATTGGGTGTGTCCATTACATCATTCATATAATGACATAACCTTGTTATTAATAACATCCAATGTTCATGATCATGAAACTATGACCATCTATTAATCAATAAGCTAGTTATACAAGAGGCTTACTAGGGACTCATTGTTGTTTACATAACACACATGTATCAATGTTTCGGTTAATACAATTATAGCATGGTATATAAACATTTATCATAAACACAAAGATATATAATAACCACTTTTATTATTGCCTCTTGGGCATATCTCCAACATTAATATGGCTGGTGAATGTCTGACCTAAGATGGTAGATGCTCTATTTGGGCTAGGTATTGCTGCTCTACAATATGCTGGTGATACCATTATTTTCGTCAAGGAAGATGTGGAGGAGGCTAGAAATTCAAAGTTATCGATGTACACTTTTTTGAGAAAATGTCTAAGCTAAAAGTTAATTCTGAAAAAAAGTGAAATCTTGATGGTGATGGAAGACAATGAGGAATCTCAAATTTATGATGATCTCTTTAATTGTGAGATTGGCCAATGTCCTATTAATACCTAGGTATGCCAATGTGTGCAAGGAGGTGTACCGTGGCTAAGATGAAATTGATGTTGAGAGATTAAGAAAGAAAATGGAAGATTGGATGGGTTGGGCCCTATCAATTGGAGGAAGAACAACTAGGGTTGATGCTTGTATCTCTCGTTGTTTACCCTATGTCCATGGTTATGTTTCATAAAATGAATGTAGAAGAAGTGGAGAAAACCACCAAGGACCTTTTTTGGTATGGTGTGGATAAAAAAGAAGGAAGGTGGGCTGGTTATTAAGAATATAAGATTTTTTTTTAATATCAACCCGATGTGCAAGTAGTGGTGGAGATTAGAGGATGAGGACGGTCCTTAGCAGGAGTTCACGAGGAGAAAATATTTAGGAGTGGGAGGGATATGTAATATCAAACGTAAATCTAGAGACTCGTCTTGATGGTCAGACATGCTGCAAATGAGAGAGTTGTATAAAAGAAGGGATAGTGTTTCTTGTGGGAAATGGTGAAAGAACTGACTTTTGGGGGGACGCCATGTGTGGACAGATACCTTTAAGGAACAAGTTTCCTGATTTGTATGAGATTTGCAATGATAAGTCTAGTATATTAGTAGCAAAAATGACAACAAGGATGTGTAGAGTATCTTTTAGAAGATGGTTTGATCCTTCTTAAAAAGGACTATAAATTAATGCAGGATATGCTTATATGTATTTTTTCCAACCAAAGTGGAAGCGGACAAAAAATGGAAAAATCACAGCTAAATCCATGTACAATGAATTATCGAGCAATGGAGCGGATAGATCTTTTAAAAATCTCTGGAGAGCAGAAATACCTTTGAAAATCAAGATTTGGCTTTGGCTCATTTGGCATAATGCAATTGCCTCTAAAGATAATACTCCCTCTGTCCCAAAATGTAAGAAGTATAAGGATTAGTCAAAAGTCAACTTTTTTTAAAGTTTGACCAAGTTTATACACAAAAATATAAATATTTACAGTACTGAATCAACATGAATAGATTCACCATAAAATATATTTTCTTAATATTTCTATTTGATATTGTAGATGTAAATATATTTTTCTAAATATTTGGTCAAGTTAGTAAAGTTTGACTTTTGACCAGTCTTTAGACGCCTTACATTTTAAGACGGAGGGAGTATACGACAAAATGGGGTTGGGTTGGGAGCACCGGATGCCTGTTTTGCAACGAGGAGGAAAAAGTTCATGATATATTCTTATTCAAATTGGTCATGACTACATTTCTATTGCTAAATTCTGGGTAGCAAACAAAAAGCATCCAGTTTTAAACTCTGTTTGTGCTACCACTCTTTGATGTATTTGGAAATTTCGTAATGATATGATCTTTAATGGGCAACCATGGCTTAATTTGCATCAGATTCTTCGAATGATTCTACTTTAGATCAGGCGATGGAAGATCATTTTCAAGGATCATATGCTTCCCCTCGTCGACCGCTTCTGCGAGCATGTGCTGAAGGAATGGTAGATGAACTTCAGCATCACGGTTGGCTAGCTGAAGCTCGCCCCCGCCAAGGCTTATGCACTTTCCCTCCATCGGCCAAGAAGAAAGCACTGCCAGGCACATGGACTACTCCTACTTCGACCCTGGAAGCGGCCTCGTGCATCTCCCCTGCGTTTACTGAAGCTTGAACGTGTCTGTACCTCTCTCGGAGATGCCCTGGAACTTCTGAAAAGTTCCCTTGGATAGTTTGTTGTTTACTTCTGTCTGCAAAAACCTTTCCTCTGGTTGTGTTCCAGTTTGGTTTCTCTATTTTTCTGTTCCAGTTTAGTTTCCTAGCTTCCTAGTTTGTAATAAGACTTGTTTGAACCTCTGGCCTTTTTGGTTTCGTTGATTTATCAATGGAATTGGGAAGGGGTCCTCCCTGTTGGTCTAAAAAACATCCACGCCGGCACGCCGCACCCTGAAGCCTGACCCAGTGACATTAGAAGTTCTTGGCTCGGTCATTTGATCGACATGGAAATTAATCAATTTCTTCTCCAAACATTCCATGTTTCGAAGCTTTCAGACAGCCTAACAAATCGCCGACAATACAGTGATCTGTATATCTCTACTAGCAAGAAGATACTAAGGTACCCACCGTGAGAAATTTCCAGGTTTGTTTTTAGCACCACTCAAAGTAGCAACCACCGCTCCACACATATTTTAGCAGCCGAGCAAGAAAAGAATATAGGAAAAAGTCCAAAACAAACCCTGAACTTGTAGGAAAAAGCTAAATCGAACCCTCAACTCATAATCCCTGAAATTTGCACTCTAAACTTAGCAATCCCGGTCTATTTCGAACCCTGGATCTGTTTGGCGCACCGGAAATTTACAATCCCAGCTGGGATTAGAGTCCACTCTCACTGACTTGTGTAACCCACTTGTACCATCTTCGTCAACATCCACTCCCACGAGCTCCTTGTCAAGATCCACTCCCCCATTGCCCGGCCGTCCCTAGGTACGAGCAGGTTGGACCGGCGTTGAGGTCCTCCGCCTAGAGCTGCCCCGGTCAAGGCCGCCGTCGGGAGCTACTAGTGGCCACCGTCAGGAGCAACCAAAGGCCGCCGTCTGGAGCGGCTACACCTACACAAGCCGGATGAAGCCAAGAATAGGCCGCGCACTGGAGATGTTCCCCGTGCGCGCTAGTCCTTGTCGGTGCCGCCTACTTCTGGCCCCTGCGTCGCCTTCCGCCGTGACATGGAGCTCCTACTGCCGCTGTCTGCCACCGTCCCTAGCGAGCGTGTGCTGAGAGTAACGCCTGGATCTTCTCATGTGTTCGTGTGCCACTGTCCCCATCGAGCGTGCTGTGAGTAGCACCTGGATCTCCTCCACTGTCCCCTGCTTAATCTCGATTTGGTTCACCAGATGCGGTGGCGCTGTTCATCAGAGTATGAGAAGAGATTCAAGATGAATATTACAAGTGGACCATATATGCCAGCGGGACTAGCGAATTATTTTGTTCAATTTTATTTTTTTTCTTTATTGTGTTGACCTACCACGCCAGCGAAATCCCACCTCAAATAAATCCAGGGTTCGAAATAGACCGGGATTGCTAAGTTCAGAGTGCCAATTTCAAGGATTAGGAGTTCGGGGTTCGATTTAACTTTTGCCTACAAGTTAAGGGTTTATTTTGGACTTTTCCTTTGGATATTGAAAAAACTGGTATGATTTTACAAATTTGTTTTGCCACAATGCATTTGAAGAAAAAGTGATCATGCTTTCATCTTCAGAACAGAAGATACAACACACAGGTTTGTTCATCTTTCTATTTAGCAGATTGTCTCTAGTCATAAGTTTATTATGAGATAGAAGCCAAAGGAAAATATGAACTCTGGGAGGCACAATCAGATTCCAAACAACATGGATATATATATATATATTCATGACACCTCCAAAGTTAATAATTGCATATAAAGAGCTAGTTGAGTATATACCAGATGATTCATATTTCCAAATTAAAGAGGCACAACCATTTGAAAGAGTAATGATAGAAACAATTTCCTCAAGCTCCTGCCATTGTTGCATGAGGGCAGGAGGGAAATTCCTTCTAAAAGAAAGCATGAGGGCGTACCCATCCCAGATTTGGGCAATGGTTTTATTTTGTTCATTGCAAACTACAAAAAGGTCAAAGAATTGGACAGCTAGAGGGGATGTGCTAAACCAGGTATCTTCCCAAAACCTAATCTTAGTCCCATCCCCTAGTTTCCACCTATACCCAAACTTGACACTTTCTGCAGCCCACATCACCCCTTTCAAGAATTGGGAGACTCCAGATGTGGAACTGCATAAAATGTTAGGGTTGTGTGGGTCATATTTGGCATCCACTAGGGTTTTCCAGAGTTTTCCATCGTCTAAATAATATATTTTGATCTAGGAACTCAGGGGGCAAAGATTTACGTTGGCTAAGTCTGGGATCCCCAGCTCACCAAAGTCTTTCTTTTTTGCATACTAGCTTCCTATTAGCTAAATGGAGCTTTCTATGTCCTTCAAAATCATTACACAAGTAGTTGGTCATCTGTGTATTAATGAGGTCTAGGGCCCACTTGGGGAATTTGAAAAAAGAAAGAAGATAAACAAGTATGCTAGCCAGACATGCTTTAATAAGGATTAGTCTGATAGCATAGGAGAGTAATTTCCCCTCCAACCATAAATCCTTTTTAGGATTTTATCTATGAGGGGTTCGATGTCTTCCCTTCGAAGCTTATTGTAATGCAAGGGAATACCTAGGTACTTGATGGGGAATTTTCCTAGAGCACATCCAATGATGTTAATATAGGAGTTTACCTCCTCATCCCTAACACAAAGAGGTATAAGCTCACTTTTCTCATAATTTATTCTCATCCCTGACACTTGTTCAAAACAAGTAAGCACCACCTTAAGGTTTGATGCTAAAATAGGATCTTTTTCAGAGAAGAGAATGGTATCATCTGCATACTGGAGACAAATGATACCTCCAGGGCAGAGGTTAGACCAAAGGCCTCTAATGAGGTTTGCATTAGAAGCTTTAATTATCATTCTAGTTAAAACATCAACCACTAAATTGAACATAAGGGGGAGAGGGGATCTCCCTGTCTTAGCCCTTTTCCAGTCACAAAGAAATTTCCAACAATATTATTTAGTTTGACTCCAACAGAGCCTTGAGTAGTAATTGCCTTAATCCTGGCTAAAACTTTGGGGCAGAAACCTCTCTTATGAAGAATATCCAAGAGAAAATCAATGTAAACTTTATCAAAAGCTTTCTCATAATATAATTTAAGAACAAGGCCTTCTTTCTTTTCATGCACTATTGAATGAAGAACTCCATGGGAAGTCACCACACTTTCCAGGATAAATCTGCCCTTGATAAAGGCAGACTGGTTAATGGAGGTGATGACGCCCATGATGAGAGCAAGCCTATTAGTCAGTACTTTAGTAAAAAAATTAAAACAAAAGTTGAGAAGGCTAATAGGTCTGAATTTCTTCATGCTACTAGCATCTGGCTCTTTTGGAATCAGGGTTAGAATAGCAATATTAAGCCTAAAGAGATCATGATCACCCTCATGGAAGTCTTTGAACATAGCCATAAGGTCATCCTTCAACATGTCCCAGAAATGTTGATAAAAAATAAAAGGCAAACCATCTGGACTAGGGTCCCCATCAGAGTAGGAGTCAAAAATTGCCTTCTTGACCTCTTCCTCAGTAAATGGGCCCTCCAGGCCTCTATTCTGGTTTGCAGTGACACATTCCTCAGGGGAGAAAATTAAAGTCATCAGCTAACTTAAAACTAGAGGGCACATCTTTTTTAAAGAGGTTCTTGTAGAAAGAGGTGGCTAGGTCAAGCATGCATGCCTCCTCTGTGATAGGTCATCAGGCCCATCCAGGGAGTGAACTAGCATATTGCTTCTCCTCTGGTTAGCAACAGAATGAAAATAAGCTGTATTCCTATCACCTTCTTTAATATATCTATCTCTAGATCTCTGCTTAGCCTTAACCTCTTCTTTTAACCAGAGGTTGTGCATCTCAGCATAGATACCTTTTAACCTAAGGAGCTCTTCAGGAGAAATCTCCTCAGTTTTAGACTTAATATCTAAGAAAGCATACTCTTCCATCAGGTCCTTTTTTTAAGTTCCTGAGCTCAGATTCTATATTTTTGCTCCAGCCTTTGGACCATTTTCTATATCTCCTAGTTTTTTCCTGCCAAATATCAATTGGGGAACCTTCCCTGACAGGGAGTGCCCAATTATGTCTGGCAAGGGTTTTGAACTCTTCCCGAGCCACCATTTTTCAAACCTATATAGGGGGCTTTGGGTATGATATCACAACCAGATTCCCACAGAATTGGTGTGTGATCACTCCCCATTCCGGGAAGAGCTCTAATGGAAGCTAGAGGGAATTTTTTTATCAAGTTCAACATTACAAAAAAACTCTATCATTGATGGACATGGTCAGATTCTCCTGATTATTAGCCCAAGTAAACTTTCTATTCCCTAATTTAACTTCTAGGAGACTCAAAATCTCCACCTAAGCATTAAACTTGTCACTCCATCTATGGTCAATGACTCCATTACTTTTATCTCCCTGGAATCTAACCAGGTTGAAGTCACCTCACTACAAGAAATTGGATATTTGTTGACAAAAACCCTGGTGACAAAAATGCATACCGTCATGGATGTGTCCTTATAGGTGACGAATTCATCTTCCGTCATGCATTTAAGGTAATGCTTGACGGTATGATTTTTTGTCAACAAAAAATCGTCACCCATTACCCAACAGGAAGGGATTTCATCGTGTCTGTTAATAGGTGACGAAATCAAAAAGATCGTGGTGTATGAAAACCGTGATTTGCGTGTACAACGGACCCACATAGCAGGTAAATAATACTAAGTTACTTTATTAAATGTTATTAGTTTTATATATCATGCGTGACCCACTTGTCAGGAACATATTTAATTAAGTAAAAAATTGTGTTTTGGAAGAATCGAACCAGCGCTTTGACGTGACCGACGCGGAGTGTTACCGCTAAGGTAGACATGGAGTTTTGATCTGGATCCGTAACTAGTCTATTCTACATATTTATTTGAATGGTGTGATGTAGATGTTACGACATAATAATTTCCTTATTAATATTTAAGTCGGCCGCGGGTGCCTCGTTTAAGTCGCGCCGCTAGCAGACACGGCCTATCTAGGTGATCTTGCTAACAGTCGAATCGACTAGGGTTCTCATCGAGGTGAGAAGAAATCCGTGAAGGCTCCATTGTGGAGGCGGAGAGACGCATCATCGGCGAGTTCTCCTGATTGTTCGCTAGGTCTAGATTTTTTAATCAGTTGTCAAGATCTGTTCTGAAGAACGTTGGCATATTCTTAACTGAATTGTAGGCAATGGATCGAAGTTGGATAACTGATGGCACCCAGAAGTTCACAACAAAGTACATGGCAGGTGTTAGGGATTTCATCAAGTTTGCGCGAGAACACTTGGACAATACAGATGAACCAATCTTGTGCCCTTGCAAGGACTGCCTAAATCTGATACGTCAGGATATAAAAACAGTCGAGGATCACTGCAATTGTTCAGGTATGTCCATGACGTATACAAGATGGACTAGACATGGGGAAGGTTTTAGTGATGACGAAGGGCGGGATAGAAACGATGATGGTGCGTATGATAGTGACAATGATGAAGACGAAGACAGTGGTGATTGTTATGTTGATGATTCGTCTAGTATGATCGATGAACTGAAGTCCTGGAAATAAAGGTCCTAACCTGCCAAATATTTATGCTAATCTAATTGAGTCAGCCAAAAAAGAACTTCATGAGGGATGCACCACTTTCACTAGGTTGTCGTTCATTATTAAGCTCCTTCATGTCAAATCATACAGCCGGATAACAAACAGAGGATTTGATCTCTTACTTCACCTTTTACGTACAGCTTTGCCACGTGTGGACTTTCCCAAATCATATGCTGATGCTAAGAGTGTTCTTTCTGATGTTGGACTTGGTTATGAGACAATTCATGTATGCAAGTTTGATTATTCTTTATTTTGGGGAGATCACAAGGACGATTCGCACTGCCATGTTTGTGGATTATCAAGATATAGAGACCCTACTGCAAAAAAGAAAACCCCTCACAAGGTGTTAAGGTACTTTCCTATAATTAAAAGGTTGCAGAGACTATTTGTTAAAAAGGAAATGTCGACACATACTAGATGGCACAAAGAGAAGAGGGTTGATGAGCCCAATGTACTGAGGCACCCTGCTGATGGTGAGGCATGGAAGCACTTTGATGCCAAGTTTCATTTGTTTGCTAAAGATCCTCGTAACATAAGACTAGGTTTTGCCATAGACGGCTTCAGTCCCTTTGGAAGTATGAGTAATCCTTACAGTATGTGGCCTGTTTTTGTCATTCCTTACAACTTCCCACCATGGATGTGCATGGATCAATCGAATTACATGATGGCATTGCTAATCCCCGGAAAGTATTCCCCAGGGAAAGATTTTCATGTATTTATGCAGCCACTGATAAAAGATATGATGCAGCTATGGAGTGGTGTGCAGACATTTGATGCATGCACAGAGGAATATTTCCCATTGCATGCTGCGTTTCTTTGGTCTATTCATGATTATCCTGGATATGCCACTATGTCAGGCCGAAGCACAAGAGGATTTCATGCGTGTGTGCATTGCGATGAGAATCCTTGCTATGAATCTTTGAAAAACAAAATTGGATACATTGGGCATCGGCGATTTCTTGATAAAAGTCACCCATACAGGAGAAGCAGACTTTTCAATGGTAAAACTGAGACTGGAGATCCACCAAGGAAGTACACACCCAAAGAGGTAGCTGAGAAGGTAGAAAGGGTTAAGGATTTTGTACATGGGAAAAATCCAATAATTAGTAGAAAGCGGAAGCGTGCAACTGTACCCGGTGGACCAACATGCCACCTGAAAGTCAGCTTACATCATCTACCGTACTGGCCAGAACTTAAGTTAGCTCACAACTTAGATGTGATGCATATTGAGAAGAACATATGTGACAATATTGTTGGTACACTACTTGAACTTGAGGGCAGCAATAAGGACACTGTTAGTGCTAGAATTGATTTGAAGAAATTCAAAATCCGGGAGAAGTATTGGTTGAAGAAAATTGTTAAGGATGATGATGATGCAAAGAAGAACTTATGCGAAGCCCCCTGCACCGTGGACGCTTTCGAAGGAACAGAAGAGACATTTGTGTAGGTATTTGGCAAACACTAGGTTCCCAGATGGTTATTGCGCAAATTGGGGAAGATGTGTGAATATTGATAGTTGTAAGGTTACCGGTATGAAGACGCATGATTGCCACATACTTCTGCAGCGAGTGTTGCCGGCTGGGCTCAAGGGAATTGCATCTAAGGAAATGTATGTGGCTATTGCAGAGCTAGGAAGATTTTTTAGGGAGCTGTGTGCCAAAACCCTGAAAGTTGATGTGCTGAATCGATTGAAGGTTGAAATTGTTGTGATCCTATGCAAACTTGAGAGGCTGTTCCCCCTAGCTTTTTTTGATGTAATGGTGCACTTAGCTAATCATCTTCCTGAGGAGGCTCTTTTGAGGGGTCCTGTTCATTATGGTTGGATGTATCCAGTTGAGAGAAGATTAGGTTATCTAAAGTCTACGGTCAGTAACAAAGCAAGGCCAGAAGGTTCTATCGCAGAGGGATACATTGTTGATGAGTGTTTGATTTTTTGCTCTAGATTTTTCAAGGATGGCACAGAAACAAGATTTAACAAAGATGATAGGAACCAAGACATACGGAGAAAACCTGATCGTAACGAGATGGAAGTATTTTCAGTTGGAGCTAAAGGTCTTGGGAAATCCATTTTGAAACATTTTGACAAGGAATTTGAAAAAATGGTTTGGTATGTGCTGAACAACTGTGACGATGTAGAACGTTATATCAAGTAAGTAGTTAGCTTCACTTTAATATCTACTTCTCAATGTTGCAGACATAATTGTCCTGTATTTCATATGTGTTTTTTCTATGTTTCAGTGAATTCTGACAAGAATTGGGAGGTAGGGGTGTGCGTGACATCGAGGAGACGGTTCAGAGAGAGTTTGCAGGTTGGTTTGCAAACCATGTGAGACAGCTGGACAATGCATCAGAAGATTTGAAGTCTCTGCTCGGGCCGGACCGGCGTGTAGTAGTATACGCTGGTTGCAACGTAAAGGGTGCGAGGTTTCGCACGCTTACTCGGGATAAAGACACGAAGACTCAAAATTCGGGCGTAGCGACTAAGGGATCTTTTGGTGATGCAGATGAGACCGAAGTTCTATGGTGTTCGCAAGAAGTTCTTGAACTGCAAGATGCGGGACTAACAAGCACGGTGACAGTCCGTGTACTTGTTTCGTTGCGGCCGGATTCGACCTTGCGGGCAGGGGTTCCAAGATAAAAGATGATGGTTATTTTAAAAGCGTTAACACTTCTGTCCTATGGTTCAAGAATTCACTATTCATATTGGCCAGTCAAGCTGAAACATGCTTCTATTTGGAGGATACAAAGTTTGGTGATCCGTGGAAAGTGGTGCAGAAGTTCAGCCATAGACACGTGTACGACGTTCCAGAATTAGAAGATGGTAATGATGATGCATTTGTACGGAATGAAGACGCATACCAGGAGGATGAAGGTTCAGTCGACCATACATTTCATGATGTTGTCGACCTAGACGAGGATGAAGCAGAGGTGGAGGTGGAGGCAGAGGAGGATGATCATCGTCTTTGATGAAGTTGTACATATTCATGATGCTCGTACAATTCTTGAACTAGAGAATGAGGAAGATAGTCCCAATGTTGACATGGATATGAGCGAAGATGAACTAGAGAATGAGGAAGATAGTCTCATATTGGAAGAGAACATACATGATGACGAGGGAAAAACTTCAGACGAAGATAGTGATGTAGATTGATAGAAACATGTTATGCATACAACTATATGTTTTGTTCCAAACATTTGAAATGTTCTTATTTAGATGTTTACGATCTCGAACTTGTCATTCAATTATCCAGAAGGGTTTAAGAGCAAATTAATATAAGCTAAAATATGGACAGATATAAGAAAAGCCAACATGTCGGTAACATAACTTTGACAATGGTTTTAATTAATCGACACTTGACACGATTACAACCAGCAGCATGATATGACTAAATATTGTTTTAACAGAAGCAAAATCGACAATCGCATAAAGAGTCTTACAACTTAATTTAAACCTAAAGGGGCTGCATAGTTGGACACACGGGCACCATGAATCACTGACTAGCTACTCCAGATCGATTTCAGGCACATGGGTAGCAAACAAGTAAACCCCGCATTTCCCGTGTAAAGCAAGAACAACATCTTGTCACCCATCTGAAGGTGCTTTTCCTTGTCCATGAACTCCTTCCACCCATCGACGCAGACGACCATCGTCAAGAAATTGCGTAGGACGCACGCACCAAAGTACTGGGATGGCACACAATACTGATTGCACCATATTGTTCCATATCTTTAGGAACCAAACGGCTAGGGATTTTCTGTTCCAACAGTAGAGACATAGTTTAGTTAACACTTGTACGTAATGTAGCTCGCAAAGTTAATGAAATGATATGATCTACTGCTTACCACGTGTTTGTTGTAATTTTATTGTTTGTCCAATTCGAGTATGCAGCATTGGGACAACTAGTGCTCCTTGATCATAATCTCCAGCATTGTGGTACTCAACAAGGTAGTCCAAGTTGTCCACCGAAGAATGACGGTATGCATCATCCTCCAATTTATCATTGTTCCATCGGTACTATCGAGCGAGTTAACAATGTCACGCTTAAATGCGGGACAACTGGTAGTAAGCTGCATAATTAAAATAACTGACATAAGATGGAATAATTAATATGATCAATCATTCTGTCCAAAGGTGGAAAATTACCTGGATGGATTAGTGGTTCAGTTCCAGTTATTACAAGAGTATCCTGACCAGATGAGTTAACTCTGAAAATTAACTCCATGCCAACCTTAAAATTGTGCACTCTAGCAAATTCGTTCCAAAATCTTCCGTTGATATAGGTTCTGCCAGCTCTGTTGGTAACATTAACAACAAATGCATGGCCATCTTTGGTTTTGAGTGCAGCTTCAAAAGTTGTCCTGTGGGAGGTCTGGACACCATACTTCTTAAGGAAATACGGTCTATAGTAGCAAGGGATGACCTAAATTCAGTAGAGTTAATACAAAAGTAAGTTAATTATGCGTCTACTCGGATAATCACCGAGTCTCAGATCTTGGACTTCTATCAGCACATATCTGAACTTCTATCAGCACATATCTGAACTTCTATCGGTACATATCTGAACTTCTATCAGCACATATCTGAACTTCTATCAGCACATATCTGAACTTCTATCAGCACATATCTGAATTTCTATCGGTATAGGACTGAACTACCGATACCTCTATCTCTAACAGCTACAACTATCGTAAAACTGGTATGAACGTAAAAGTTATCACAACTATCCTAAAACTCAACCATAAATAAGTGGTTAATACATATGGTGACCAACAATTATTACACACATCTGAATAATAGTACTAAACTAGCAATAACTACTACGATCACGTGTTAAACTTTGATGTGGCGGCGAATTAATAAAACATCTGAATGAATTTTAAACTTATAAGTGCATGTACCGTCTTCTCCTCAAAACCCTCTTGTAGTGTTTGCACGAAAAAACCTAACGCGACTCCCCCTCCGCCGCACATCCCCTTCTTGTCAAAGCAAACTGGACACTGCAAAAATATGAAGAAAGATTACAAATCGGAAACAACGATCGATCGCGAGACGTACATGTTATTTACGTACTCCACTAGTAGGCGCCATCCTTGGTCTCGACGCGGAGCGAGAGTCTTACAAGTCTCGCCGGCGAGAGACGTGGCGAGCTGTGGCGGCGAGAGACGTGGCGAGATCTGGCGGCGGCTGAAGGAGGTCGTGATATGATGGCAAGTTATATCGTGGAGTAAATTTCGGTAGGTCAAGAGGAGTGCAAATGGGCGGTGCTGGGTTTTGACGTGACAACACGATCGAATGCGCGTCAGTTGGACTAGACCCGCGTCAGTTTTCTCTTCGTCTACCGTGTCAATATTCGCACGGAGTAATTAATGGGGATGATATTTATCCCCTTCCCCCTCCCCTACCGTCTCAATATTCGCACCGCATCCTGGTTTCCACACTTCTCGTCGTCTCCTCTCCCTCATTATCTTCGTCTCCCGCCGCTGCGTCGCCATGGACATGGATGAGCAGCAAATGTACAACTGGACTAGCACGCGCGCAGTCCACATCCACGACGACGAGGACCTGGAGGTGGTCTACACCAACGACCCCTGGGAAGTGCGCCGCGTCCTCGACATGTACACGGAGTGGCTCATGGAGGACGAGCACAAGTTCGTCGGCCTCGACTTCGAGTACACCAACCATCGAGCCGAGGACGAGAAGAAGATCGCTGTGGTTCAACTCTGCATGCGTCGACATGTGCTGGTGTTCCACTACGCAGCGTAAGAACTAATCCCCTTTTTTAATCTTTCGATTGGGGTTTTTTACTTGACGTCGTTCTATCTCTCTTTGACTTTCGTTAGACATTGTTCCCGAAAATTAGTACATTCCCGATCTAAATCTGCTAGACATTGTTCCAGAAAAGCAGTACATTCCCGATCTAAATCTGCTACAAATTGTTCCCGATTTATTAATTTGTTTCATCTTAGTCTCCTCTGTAGGTTCTTTCATATTTGTAACTGATCTGTGACTAGTACATTACTTTGTTTACTGCAGTGCTAACTGGTGGGAGTCTCCGGCTATCTGCGATTTCTTTCGAGAAGGCGCTACGTTTGCGAGTGTTGACATCCGTGGTGACAAGAGAGTTCTGTGGAGGACATGGCACATGGAGATTCCTTGTGAGTACTACGTCGATCTCCAGGACGAGTACTTCAAGTACACTGGTCATGCGAGGGCTGGCATGGCTACCATGGCAGCAAGACTCATTGATTCATGGTTCGGTGATATGAAGAAGAAGTTTCACCACCATCGGCACAAACTGTGGGGGGACTTCCCACTTCCAAATATGAACATCGAGTATGCAGCCATTGATGCTTGGGTCTCGTACGAGCTCTACCGCAAGATCGTGGTCGACAGAGTCCTGCTGATGGTGGATTGATCATCTCTTCTGCTGCATGACCCCCTGATCTTTTGGTTTGGTCTCCCTCCTGCGTGAGGTGCTTTTGGCTAGTAGTCCGTTCTTTTGAAACTGTAAATATTTTGCCATGATATGTTAACAATTGTCTTGGGAGGTTTCAATTTTATGTTGTGTACATCCTAGTACTTCAAAGTGCTAGTAAACTAAATGTTCAGAGCAGTAGAGTTCTTCAAAATCAAAACATACCAGACGTAAAAATCACCAAAAATTGTGATTCAAATTTTATTTATGACTTTTACTCATTTTTCTGAAATTTTTCATCGAAAAAATCTCAAAGTGGTGAACAATAACATAATATGGTGGCCCCATGGTGGACATGTGTCGAACGAGGGGTTTTCGGACGAAAAGAGGGGGAAATCACCAAAAACTGACCAAACCACCATGGATTTGGGGCATGATTTGACACCCTTGTGCACATTGTGATATGACACCTTGGTTGCTATGGATTTTGATTTTTTTGAGTTGGTGGCATGGTGTCCCCATGGTGGACATGTGTCGAACGAGGGGTTTTCGGACGAAAAGAGGGGGAAATCGTCAAAAACTGACCAAACCACCATGGATTTGGGGCATGATTTGGCACCCTTGTGCACATTGTGATATGACACCTTGGTTGCTATGGGTTTTGATTTTTTTGAGTTGGTGGCTTGGTGTCCCCATGGTGGACATGTGTCGAACGAGGGGTTTTCGGACGAAAAGAGGGGGAAATCGCCAAAAACTCACCAAACCACCATGGATTTGGGGCATGATTTGGCACCCTTGTGCACATTGTGATATGACACCTTGGTTGCTATGGGTTTTGATTTTTTTGAGTTGGTGGCTTGGTGTCCCCATGGTGGACATGTGTCGAAAGAGGGGTTTTCGGACGAAAAGAGGGGAAATCGCCAAAAACCACCAAACCACCATGGATTTGGGGCATGATTTGGCACCCTTGTGCACATTGTGATATGACACCTTGGTTGCTATGGGTTTTGATTTTTTGGAGTTGGTGGCATGGTGTCCCCATGGTGGACATGTGTCGAAAGAGGGGTTTTCGGACGAAAAGAGGGGGAAATCGCCAAAAACTGACCAAACCACCATGGATTTGGGGCATGATTTGGCACCCTTGTGCACATTGTGATATGACACCTTGGTTGCTATGAGTTTTGATTTTTTTGAGTTGGTGGCTTGGTGTCCCCATGGTGGACATGTGTCGAAAGAGGGGTTTTCGGACGAAAAGAGGGGGAAATCGCCAAAAACTCACCAAACCACCATGGATTTGGGGCATGATTTGGCACCCTTGTGCACATTGTGATATGACACCTTGGTTGCTATGGGTTTTGATTTTTTGGAGTTGGTGGCATGGTGTCCCCATGGTGGACATGTGTCGAAAGAGGGGTTTTCGGACGAAAAGAGGGGGAAATCGCCAAAAACTGACCAAACCACCATGGATTTGGGGCATGATTTGGCACCCTTATGCACATTGTGATATGACACCTTGGTTGCTATGGGTTCTGATTTTTTGGAGTTGGTGGCTTGGTGTCCCCATGGTGGACATGTGTCGAAAGAGGGGTTTTCGGACGTCAAGAGGGGGAACTCGCCAAAACCGACCAAACCACCATGGATTTGGGGCATGATTTGGCACCCTTGTGCACATTGTGATATGACACCTTGGTTGCTATGGGTTTTGATTTTTTGAGTTGGTGGCATGGTGTCCCCATGGTGGACATGTGTCGAAAGAGGGGTTTTCGGACGAAAAGAGGGGGAAATCGCCAAAAACTGACCAAACCACCATGGATTTGGGGCATGATTTGGCACCCTTGTGCACATTGTGATATGACAACTTGGTTGCTATGGGTTCTGATTTTTTGGAGTTGGTGGCTTGGTGTCCCCATGGTGGACATGTGTCGAAAGAGGGGTTTCGGACGAAAAGAGGGGAAAATCGCCAAAAACTGACCAAACCACCATGGATTTGGGGCATGATTTGGCACCCTTGTGCACATTGTGATATGACACCTTGGTTGCTATGGGTTTTGATTTTTTGGAGTTGGTGGCATGGTGTCCCCATGGTGGACATGTGTCGAACGAGAGGTTTTCGGACGAAAAGAGGGGGAAATCGCCAAAAACTCACCAAACCACCATGGATTTGGGGCATGATTTGGCACCCTTGTGCACATTGTGATATGACACCTTGGTTGCTATGGGTTTTGATTTTTTGGAGTTGGTGGCATGTTGTCCCCATGGCGGACATGTGTCGAGCGAGGGGTTTTCGGACGAAAAGAGGGGGAAATTGCCAAAAACTCACCAAACCACCATGGATTTGGGGCATGATTTGGCACCCTTGTGCACATTGTGATATGACACCTTGGTTGCTATGGGTTTTGATTTTTTGGAGTTGGTGGCTTGGTGTCCCCATGGTGGACATGTGTCGAAAGAGGGGTTTTCGGACGAAAAGAGGGGGAAATCGCCAAAAACTCACCAAACCAAAAGATCAGGGGTTTTCGGACGAAAAGAGGGGGAAATCGCCAAAAACTCATCAGTAACTAGTGGGACTGAGTAAATGTTGTGACATTCATGTGGAAAATTCAAATTTAAATTTTTCATGAGGTTTGGTGTAGTTTGATGTGAATTTACACAAGTGAGGGCATTTTCGGCATTGGGAAAATCGGGAGCACGTGCTGGTCTCATTTGGCGTCACCACATTACCCTACAACAGAAGTTTCACTTGGAAAAAGGTTTGACAACCTCTTAGTGCAATTAGGTCAACCTAGGTTTCACCAAACACTCAAACTTTCATATAAAATTGAAAATTTGTTGAAATCTTTCCAAACCTTGTGTATTGGCCAATGTGTGGCTAACACTTTCCATGGAAAATAACAAACTAGAAAAAAATTTGTTTCCCTACCAAAGCACTCACAAAAGTGAGGTGCGTAGTGAAAGATTATGCCCGTCTACCTCGAACGGGCAGTCTTGACCATTTTTTGAGGTAGCTAACTTGAAATGGACTGAAATTTGGCATAAGGGTGCATCAACATGTGGGTAATGACGCTAGCATGCTATCTTGGCAGTTTGGTTTGAAAATTTTCAAAAATTCATCCCCTAAACTCAAGAAGAGGCTATGTGTGATCACTAATTCGTATTTCAAATATTTTAGAGTTTTTAATACCCATACTGAAAATTCTGTGCCAGCCTATCCGTCATGCGTGGGACCCATGTCAAAGTAATGGGAAAGTGGACTGACTACATGCAGCAATCCACGTTTTCACACCCACGCGTCAGACAGAGGAACCCAAACGGCAGCACCTACTGTATATCCATCGGCCCCATCGTCTCTCCCACCCGCAACTTCTATTCCCCAATCTCTGGCGAAAAACCCTGCTTGCACCTCCACCAACGCAACACTGACCTCCCCTTCCACCGAAGATCCCGAAGATGAAGCGTGTTCGCGGAGACGAGCCGGAGGCGAGTGCGGTTGTCAACGTCGACACAGGCGACGGCGATGGTCCGGTAGTAGTCAACGTCGCGGAGGCGGGATCTTCTTCCGGAACTGGAGCCGCTCTTCGCCGCACCGTGACCGTGGAGGGCTCCGCCCAACCGGCCGTGGTCGCCGACGCTGATGAGGCCAAGGGAGACGTCCTCGCTCCCGCGGCACAAGCAGATGACCAGGGCTTCGATCCGAATGATCCGTTCTACCGCCACTCCAGGCAGTACCGCGAGGTATATGGCCCCAGAGAGTGCGACGAGTTCGAAGAGGAGGCCTCTGACAACTGCAGCGAGGTACTCTACTATTCCGATCGATCCCCTGTTTTTCTTGATCTTACTGTTCACCATAGGGTTTGCTCATAGGGTAGACTGATTTGCCCTGCCTGCGACTTCTTGTACAAATTGATGATTCTGGGGTTCTTGCTCATCTGATTTATGGTTTGTAGTTACTAGATCTGTAATATTTGATGCACATCTTGATTCAACTGTAATGATTCCTTTTGTGTGATGAATCATACCTGCTTAGTGTAACGCTCACTGCATTTCAAACTTAAATTCATCCGATTATGAATCATACCAGAGTGATTATGATTACAAGAATTATATTATAGGTACTATTAATTGATCTGATACATGGATTTTATAATCACCATTTGTCTTAAACTGGTGCTTATTTATACGATGAAACCATAGTGTGTACATCATTTTTATTTGGGGAACAAATGAATTATCAGTTGCATGTAATTTATGACCATAATTTTTGTTCAATTCCTGCTTATTGACGTCATGAATTCATATTGTTTTATGAATCAGTACATCTTCAGGGAACAAATGATTGATCCCTGATCCATGAAATTTATAATCACCATTTTCTCTTAAATTGGTGCTTAGTTATAATACTGAAATAATGATTGGACTACCCATGAACAAGTTGTGACAACAGTTTAAATTGGTGGTTATTTATATTAGTGAAGTAATTATGTATGGTTGGATCTGGATCATAAATGTTGATTCTACATGATTAATTCTTAATAATGTTCATACAAAAATATTTAATGCTTCAATTGTATTTCAGTTAATTTCCTTCTCTCACTTCTTCTTTACTTTCAAAATCGCAGAAGACTACGAGGACGTTGACAGCGACAAGGAGGACCGGGACCGGAAGAGCCGCTTCGTTCGAAGAAGTCGAAGATCGCCAGATCCCTTTCCATCGTAACGGAAAGCCACATTGCCCATTCTGCGGCAGGGTTTTCCCGAACGATCTCGAGTGTCTGATCCAGCACGCGACGGGAGTTGGAAAAGGTAGCAAGCAGAAGCACAAGCCTGCTAGCAAGGCGAAGCACGCTGCCTTTGGCAAGTTCCTCAGGGACTACGTCAGGACTGGCCTCATCCCGCTCGTCGGTCCGGTATTGGCCCTCATGTTCTCCACTAAATTTAGTTTCTGTTTAGTTGTTCCCCTGGAGGTTCATGGTTAAACTATGTCATGTTTCAAAGACTATGTTCTACTTTTGTTATTTGGAACCTGGGCAATCATACCCAGTTGTTTCACTTCTAGCCTAGTGGGCTTGTTCTGTTTTCCCCAAGGCCCAGGGAAGTAAAACACTTAACTTCCAGCCTAGTGGGCTTGTTCAGTGAAAATTGAACTGGCAGTAGAAAAAATGCAGGACCAAATAGTCAATCATAAAGTGTACCCCCTACATAATCCCACTATACAATCCCTTCACACAAGAGCGGCCAGGGTAGCGAAATGACATAAACACACAATGGGCACACACAAATTGTAGACTAAAACAATTATATGATATGATAAAGATTATATCATATGATATCAACTGAAACTTCAATACCACCACGGCCGCCCTGGTTGAAAAGAATGAGAACAACATTCCCAGATTCAAAGTTATACTCCTTAGTAAACTCCGACCAATGAGAATCGAACTTCATCCTTCCATCAAGTAGTGTAGTATGCACCCTGAGGGCGGTAGCCATAGTCATCAACAAAAAAACATGCCTCCCCGCTTTCAGAGATATTCAAGGACCTAACAACTTCCTTCGGTATACGCTGAATAATAAAAATTAAATTATATATGGGAAGGATATAAAGGATAACTAAGATTACATAAAGAAAAGGAGAATTATACCAGTCCATTGCCCTTCAAATCAGTATTCGTCAAGGTGTGCACAAAAACAACACCAAGACCAAGACCACGCTCACGGAGAAGTTGTTCCTTCTTCAATGTTTGAGCAGTAGTAAGCATAACACCTTTAGTGTGGACAACTGCAGTTGGAATTTCTGCATACAAATTTAAAATTAATAAAAGAATAAAAAAAGAGGAGATATAACATCAGTTATATTAAAAAATGGGAAACACATGGTAAAGGAGAAAACAGAATTACCATCGACACGATGCTTTTCAGTGCCATCAGGACCTTCTGCAAAAATCCCAAACATTTCAGGAGCACTATCAAACCCAAACATGATACGATCACCAACTTTCAGGTCGTAGTCATTAAGCACTTTTTGGTATCCACTTCCAAACACACGTGACTTCGAACGGCCGTTCTTAACCTGAAATTTGTACTTCACTTCATCCGATGTAACGACAAAAAAGATATTACCAACAAGGTTGTTGAACCGCCTCCTCACAAAACAAGGCACGATCTGAAAAAACAGTAGAACAAAAATGCAGAAAATAAGGATATAGTCTACAATCTGTCAACAAAAAAGATACATTCTAAAAAAGGATATATACCATAAAGTCATCAAATCTGCTTCCAAGATAACAACGAAATGAACTGAGAGTCTCCCGCCTCTGCTGACAATGATTGCCCATCGAACCACAAACAACACAGTTCATCCTGTGTATATTTAGCAATTACCAAAGCTAGTAAAAAATACAGGTAGGTAGGGCATATTCATAGAAATCTATCCATAGATCTGAAACCACACACATATATCCATAGATCTGAACAAACAAGATTATTCAGAGGACAAAAAGGATTTTCAACAAACAGAGAAAAAGGAGGTGAGGTGAAGTAGTGACATGTAAAAACATATTTTCCTACCTCTCAAAACAAACGAAAATCTTCAGAGAGAAAAGAGTTTTTTAGCACAAAAGAGAGAGAAAGAAGATGAAGGAGACTTGCTTCACCGCATGAACAAGGGAGGGCAGAAGGCAAAACCAACCAGGGGCATTATAAATACAATAAGTAGTAGTAACTGCCTACAACCTATTTAATGAGGCTGTGGGGTAGATGGTGGTTGCTATCCTGTAAGTTCAGAAGTCAAACACAAAGTATCTCATGCAAAAATGGAGCCCACTGCTATTATGTAATCTCTATCAATAAGTTCACAATGGCAAAACATCAGCACACTGAAAAATACATTGAATCATAAAGTTGCACTTCAAAATTATTTAAAACCATATGATTTACAACTTCAAATGTACAACAAAATGTTGACTACATGCCTTTGTTCGGACTATAGGTTAGGTCAGAACAATTATGGCATGTTAGTCATTTTTTCAACATACATAAAAAACAAATGCTCATTTGTGGACGAAGTGCACAATTATACCAAAGTAGGCATCACTTCAACACATCAAACTACACCAAACCTCATGAAAAATTTAAATTTGAATTTTCCACATGAATGTCACAACATTTACTCAGTCCCACTAGTTATTTACATTGAATTTAGCATTTATTATGAGTTTTACTCGTTTTCTATCATTTTTTAATAAAAAAATCAACAAATACCTAAAATTGTCAGAAAAATCTGAAACTCCTCAGACACACATACCTACCCTTCATGACCACTCACAAAAATTTGCAGCTCAATCTGAGTCTTTGAAGTGCAGCTTGCTTGAAAAAGAGCCCTTCACCGACATGATCGATGTGGGTCCACACATGGATCGACCCAACCAACATGAGGTTCCACAAGTGTTTTCAGACAAAATCTCACATGTGTGAACAATAACATGTATATGTGGGATGTGTTCTCACATATACCTCACATGCAAAAGGTTTTACAACTTCCGGGGTCGACGATTCGACCGTTATGCCGAAAATGCCCTCACTTGTGTAAATTCACATCAAACTACACCAAACCTCATGAAAAATTTAAATTTGAATTTTCCACATGAATGTCACAACATTTACTCAGTCCCACTAGTTACTGATGATTTTACATTGAATTTAGCATTTATTATGAGTTTTACTCGTTTTCTGTCATTTTTAATTAAAATATACATGTACAGTTCCATTTTCAGAGTAATATTTTTTCTTTCACGGCAAAAACTTGTTCCCTCCAAATTGTAGTACGCCGGCTGCCAAAACGCCCAAATTTTTTGTTCCCTCCACTCCTCCCGCGCACCCCACCTATCAAATATTTCGCCCTCCCTTATATACGTCGTGCCTCTCCCGCATGATTTACGAGCATCTTAACTCCCCACCCCCCCGACCTCATCCTCTCGTGCTCACCCCGATCCGGTGTCTTCGCCGGACGTTCTTCCATCTCGCATCTATCTCCCCGCCGGTGGTCGCCATGGCCGGCAATCGTCGAAACGTCGTGGGAAGGAAAATCGCGCACACACGCCGAAGAAGACGCCACTCGAAGAAACCCGAGGTAAATCTGTCGGTGATCGGCTTGTTGTTGTGTTTTTCGGATGGTTAGATCGAGAGATCGGTTTTACATGTCTACCTCGCCCGTTAGACCTATATCTAGATCTTGCATATTTGATAGATCCAATCCCGACATCATACGTCTAGGGTTTATCGTTTTTATTGCGAGACAATCATGCCATGCTATGCAATCTTTGCCATCCCAGCTGCTGTACAATCTTTTGTGTAGACAATTGTTTGCCGAAACACTTAACTGAACTAATTCCAGCTGTTGCCGAAAACAGCCTGACGAGCTACAGTGAACAACGACATTGCTTCAGACTTTTATTCCTCAGTTTCAGAGGGAACCAGAGTTTGATCTAGAACAATTGTTTGCTGTTTTCCATGGATCTAGTTAGTTTGCACGTGTTTCCCAAATCAATGTGTCAATTAACTCTACATCTAGGAGGTTGATCAGGTCCAAAGGCTATCAACCAAACTACAAAACAATTGACCCATATCTAGGTGATCACAAAACATACTTCCTTTTAAATTCTTTTCTGATTCTAATATTGTAACCTCAATGATGCTTTTGGTGCGCATGTGCGTTAGTAACTGAGACAAGGGATTAATCAGGTAGAAATGGTGCATCCTAATTACGACTTCAAACAAAAGTAGAGGGACTTGGCTGCATCCCACTGAAAATTATTTGTTACGAGTAGATATCTAAAAGCACATGATGTCCCTTAGCCTGGCATATGCCCCCTCTTATGTTTTGTTCGTACACATCTTACGTAGACTCTTATGTTTTCAATCATTTCTTTCTTTGTACAATATTTTGCAAAGACAATTATTTGGTGTTTTCTATGGAATTGGCCCCCTCTTATGTTTTGTTCACGCTCTGCTCTTCCGATTATTTCAGCGCAGCAGAGAAAACCCCGTCAAGCCGGCATATGAGCTTGTCAAGGAGAAACAAATGCAAGAAAATGTACAACGCATGGAAAAAGTTTTGGGTGTGATTTGGAGCTGGCCACAAAAATCAGCAGAAATTCTCTAGTTTTGCACGTTCATTAGTGTATGGTGGGATACAAATAGGAACTAGTAACAATCTAAAGGACACAGACTGCGAAGAGAAGGAGGTCGAAGATGATCTTCATTCAGAAGAGGATCAGCGCACTGTCGGCAAAACTTCAGCTCAGGTCTGTGGAACTATGTCTGAACTATGATAGCAAATACGTACATGCTAAATGTTTCCTACTAATGTAGCCTCTACTTTGCTTGCAGATAGTTGCTTCTTCTGCAACAGTTGCACAGAAGAAGCGATCCAGGACACGAAGTTGCACCATCCAACATTGCAACAAGATCAATGGCAACAATCGAACCTGAAGCTGGGTCATCTCGATGAGCCGACGACCACCGCCGGGTCGAACACTGAAGGAGCACCCTCACCTAACCAGATCATGACATCTGGAGGCAGCAACTCATCTCCTGAGGACAATCAAATTGTAAACTTTCAGCCGCAAGGTATGAAAGTTTGTAAAAACTAAACACTGTACCGCATATTTTCATACAAAAGAGAATCATTTCATATCTCTTATTTCAGAGACAATGACAACATCTGGCGGTAGTAAGAGAAAGAGAGGTGGACGCAGACCTACCATGGGTCATGGACTACATGAGTACACAAGAAGACATGGTGGCAATAAGATGCCAATTGAATTCTCTGCTGGTGTCAGGAGACCCAAGGATTATATCCAACAAGAAAGCCGAGCGATGAGGTTGGTATTCACATCCGTGCCAAAATGCCGCTTGCAACACACTGGACACAGTACAAGAAAGATGAAACTCTCAAGCATGTCATTCCTCATGCTATAAGTACAGTGAGTCCTGTACAATCTTGGTTTAACCTAATTAGTATGCTACATGATCAACTATCTAAGAATCTACTGATTAATGCATCACTATTTTGCAGGGAAAGTTCAGTATGGACAAAAATGAAGAGGTGGCTCAAGATGTGTGCACTGATATGCTGCAAGTTAGTATTCGGCAGTTCCGATATAGGCTTAAAAAGGAGAATTGGCCGAAAATTAAAAATCTCACACTGGAGCAAGCATATCTGAAGAAGCCAGATCATGTAGAAGAGAATAGCTGGAAAGAACTGGTGAAGAGATGGTTTGATGAGAAGTACCAGGTACATAAACGTTATTCCTTTCAATAACAGCTACTGAATTCTTACATTTCTCTGATCTGGATAAATAAAATGCATGTACTGAACATAGGATGTTGCTCACTAGGAACTTCTAGTAAGTGTTCTGAATTTCCCCATACAGTTCATACTTCTGTCATACACAGTGTACAATGGTAATGTGCATTCTACATTTTTTCAAGCAGAAGGCTAAGCAGCAGGAAGAAGAAACCTCTCCAATTGAATTTTTTAGAATCACACACACTAACAAGGATAACATTATGAGTGCTGAAGCAAAAAGTGCATATGTAAGAAATATTTCATATTAGCACAATATAATATAATCCAGTTTTGTATGCTGTCCATGCAATGATTGTAATCTTTATGCAGGATAAAATGGTGGCAAAAAAAACGGCGCCACGCAATGAAGATGAACCTGAGTTGACCGATTTGCAAATTGTTCAGCTAGTTCTGAGCGAGAAAAGCCCATCCACCACCTGCAACAGCACATTCCTACCAAGATTGGGCGTCGCAACAAGCTCAATGAAGTCTTCTGTCTCAGCTACACGCATCCTAGAGCTACAACAAAGACTCGGCGAGAACAAGAGCGAGAACTCCATACAGGCAGCTGAAAGGTACCACAGTGAGATGCAGGCAAGACTGCAAGAACAAGATCACAAATTTGAAGAGATCAGGAAGAAGCAGCAGGAAGAACTTGAAGCTCTGAAGAAAGCCCAAGAAGAAAAGACTCTGGCTTTTGAAAAGAGGCAGAGAGAAACGGATGTCGTGCTTAATTTGCTCTTGAGGACATCCCAGCCACCATCCATGTCTGAATCCCAGGGCAACTGATCTATTGCACCACCGTCCTACAACATTATTAATCATAGGTCTTTTAATTTCTTTGTGTTCCAATTGTAATTTTTCTTATGAATCTTTGGGTCTGTGAGAGACATATATACTTCTTGTGCCACCATTTATGCATGATATTTATTGTCTATTTTTTCATATTTCGCCATTTTTTTGTTTCCCAAATTTCGCAAATAATTCAAATACTCTCAAATTTTTTCAAATTCAAAACGTGACGGAAAATGTCACAACGTCACTATTAAATGAAACCACGTGGCACCAATTTCTGGTCCCACTTGTCAGAATTTGTGGGTCCCACCAGTCAGCATTATTGGGACCCATATGTCGGCAACTACCTGGTCCCACTTATCTGAATTTTGTGGATCCCACCGGTCAGAATATTGAGGGTCCAGCTTGTCATAATATTTTGTGGGTCCCACCATGTCAGCGCCGTCGGACCATGTTGTCAGAAGCCAAATGGGACCCACATGTAAGGCCACATATGCTTTTTTTGGACCAATCAGAAACTTCCCAAGATTTAGATATTGACGAAACTTGCAATTTTTCGTGACAAACCTTTCTGTCAACAATAAACCTTCGATGTTGACGAATTTGCAGGTCGTCACCATCAAACATTTGACGTTGACGAAAAAATGCATACCGTCACCCCCGATATTTTATGACGGAGCTTCCTTGACGAACCCCTTGACGATCAAATTTCGTCACCGCGAAGTAATGCTTGACGAAAACTGGCCTTAAAATGACGAAAGTGATTTGTCAAAAAAAATGTTTTCCTTTGTAGTGCCTCCAATGATAGAGTGACCTTGAAAATCTAAACAGAGGCTATGTAACTCAGAAATAAAAGCCTCTTTCTTCTCTTCATAAGAAGAACCATAAACAGTAACAACTCTAAAAATAAGAATAGATGCTTTGATTTTAAGCACAACTGAAACTGAAAAGCATCTAACTTCCCAGCTAATAACATCAAAGATATCAGAATCCACCCCAACACATATGCCTCCTGCAGAGCCAATGCCTGGAAGGGAATTCCAAGAAAACATCCTATTGCCGACTAAAGAATTAAGATAATTATCAGAGATAGTTTCCTTTTTTGTTTCCTGGAAACCAACAATATTAGGTTTGTATTTTTGAAAAATGTCATGCCGAGCACTTTTTCTACCTGAGGCTTGAATCCCCCTTGGATTCCAAAAATAGATAATCATCTAGAACTATCTGTCATGGGGTGCTTGCCCCGCCTAGTTTTTCTCTTGATGCTAGACCAACTTAGAGCATCACGGAAATCATCATCATAACTAGTACCCTTCAGGTGAGCAGAAGTAGTAATTTTTGTAGGAATGCAATTATCTACAACAGGGGATTTTTGTTCACAATCTACTAGAGAAGTATCAATACCAACAGTATTGGCAATGTTCATAAATCTATAAGGGGAAATAACCTCAAAAGAATTGGAGTTAGATGTACCGGCAACCCTTGAGCTAGCTGGCACAACCTTCTCCAGGGATTTCTTCTGAGCAAGTTCTTGAGCTAGTTGCATGACAGTTTTTTCTTCATTGTTAGATATCCTTGAACTCTGCCTTGTGCCAGCCACAGGACCCCATTTCTTGACTTGTTTGGAAAGAGGCAAAGGTTCCAGATGAACATCAAGCTCCATCTGAGACAAATCTTATATCTGACTATCATAGAATACATCTTCTTCTTGACAGAGTTCCATGTTTTGAAGCAAACTGATGCAATTGTTGTCAATCCGGCGTGGATGTTCGATCGGTACCGATGTTCACGTTGAGGATCTGATCGTGGATCAATTCGGGATTCCGCGACGAAAGAGGAAAAACTCATGATGCGCACCACACCGCACGTAGCGATCGACTCAGGGTGTCTGCCGCCTGCCTGCACGCCACTTGGAAATAGACCGACATTCAAAGCTCAATCCCTCAACGGCAAACAGATACGTGGACTTATTGTGGCACAACGACGGTAAGAGCAAAAGGACCTTTGTCTTGGCACCAGAAGCGTTTACGTGTTCATGATTCATGGGTGGACGACAGGGACGAGCTACCTACAGGCTACAGTAGTATCCAGCGGAGAGAACGTACGATGCTAGAATGGCAAGATCGGTCGAGCCGGAATGGACTATATGTAGTACAGGAATCTATGGCACGTGACAGTTCTTACAAAAGAGCTGGTTCCTTGGTGCAGCTCCTCCATACAGCCGTGACGAAGCGGAAAGCTAGCTAGCGCCATACATGCCCTGCAACAACCGCATGAGCACAAGACTTTTGCGGCTGGCGGTTTCATTTCTGTACGAAAATTTGTGTCATTGTCACATGCAGAAAACACACATATATACTCTTCCGTTCCAGTGAACAAGACATTTTAAAAGTTTCACCAATTTTTTCAGAAAGAACCATAAAAACAAACTATAGGGTGTGACGTTCTCGGTCCGATGACATCGTCCAATCTCACTTGCAACTCATGTTATAACTGTCCATTAGCACGAATTATGAAGCAAATTACGAGTTGCAACCCCGCTTGCAACTGAAAAAAATTCAGTTCCAACTCAAGTCTGTAAAATCTCAATCGTAACTCAAGTGCATGGATAACAATGCAAAATCTGGTGGTGTAGGGCTTGATTGAAAACTAAAGATAGACAACTAGCAAAACCGAAAACTAATATAGATGTCATATAAAATTATATTTATTGTTGCATTGGACGGTGTTGATTTTGGATCGTACATATTAATGATTTTTGAAAACATGGTCAAATTTTGCGTAGTTTGACTTTTGGAGAAAATGTAAGCCTTACTATTGGAGAAAAGTGGTACTCCCTTTGTTTTGTATTAGTTGACGCGGATTTAATATAAAATTATACCAATCAACCAAAACAGAGTGAAGTATTAACATGATACTACCTCTGTCCATAAAAAAAATGTGGCAAGTTTATCCAAATTTATATAGTGTATAGATATATCTAAATTCAAACAAATCTCCAACATTATTTTATGAACGGAGGGACTATTATACTATATTGTCTAAAAAAATCAAGGTGGAGAGCATATCCAAACGTAGCAAAACAACAGTAGCACTACAATTTCCCTTTAGAATCCATCCTCTACCCATACTGCATGCACGAGGGCACGAGAGGCTTGCCCTGTTTATTCAACTGATGCATGAACCCTAAGGAAATCAAAGGAAGCTAACATGGATCGATCACGACACGACGAGGAACGGCCCGATCAAACAGGAAGGGATGGCGCGACCATGAGCCCCGTGCAACGCACGGCCGGGGTATCTAGCAGGTGGGCACGCACTTCTTGCACCGGACGACGCACCGGTTCGAGGGGATGTGATCGACGCCAGCCCCGGCGCCGGCGGCGTGCGAGGACGTCCTGTAGCACCGCTTCCCGCACAGCACCTTCTTCTTCCGGCACATGTCCGCCGGGATGCAGTTCACCGACGCCTTCTTCAGCCGCTTCCGCGCCCCCACCCGGGCGCCGTGGCCGTGCCTCATCAGGGTCGACGTCGCCGACGCATCCACCTCCGTCGTCACCGCGGCGGAGTGCCACCCGTCCGCTCCCGCGCGGCCCGCCGAGGTGAGGAAGTTGCCGGCCTTGGCGAAGAGCTCGCCGAGCTCGCGGCCCAGGCTGCCGCCCTCGCGGGCGGCCAGCGAGAGCCTGCTCCCCGTGGCCACGGCGAGCAGGAGCACCAGCAGGAAGCAGGACGTCTTCATGCTAGCTGCCTGTCACTCACTCACTCACTCTCTGTCACTCTGATGTTACAGTATATTTACCGCTGCAGATGAGCTCATGGTGACACTGTAATCTTAAATAGGCGATCAGGTCATCAGTAAGGAAACCATCTGCGTGAGCTGCCTAACTGCGGTGAACATCAAAAGCGTGGAGATGAGAGCTCATGGTGGCGTGAGGCGTGAGCCGTGGACGGAACAGCAAGGGTAGCAGTAGCATGGCTTGTAGGTTTCGTGATGGAACCTCGCAAAATTTCTGGGATGCCTGATGGTGCTTCAGTTGAGCACGACAATGGCGCATTGCGGCCGTAAGGTAGGTCAGGTCACTTGCATGACTGTAGCGCAACTATTTCTTCACAGGGCGATCGGGAGGACAGGCCAGGTGTACCGTGTACTGACAGTGCCGTCTCTCATATGGTAGGGTACTAGACACTGGACAGTCAGCTAAACTTGATGTGTCATCGTTAGACCACGGACAGATGAGACTAACAACAAGCACGAGAGAAACTGAACCACGAAAACGATGAATAACTTCTCTGATGGCGGCGTCGACCCGCCGAATGAAAACGATGTGTGCACCGTGCCTGCGTGCACTTGTGCTCTGTGTTTACATGTAATCCTAGTACTCGTATATTTGCAACGGTAGCTTCAGTGCATACAACAATTCTCCGAAATTGACTTCCGCTACTAACAACTGGAGTAGCTCTTATTCATATCTCCATTTTGAGGAAAACTCTTCCTGGATGTGAGCTCGCAGCGTCTCTTGGTCAGTCAGCATTTAAAGGCGGTCCTTTTCCAACTGAAAAGCACAACGAACTACTAGGATGGAGATGAAGTCGTCGTCAGGTAGTTCGCAGTTGCGACGGTTTGTCACTTGCGTTCAACTCATTGGCTCGAGGTTCAAATCAACAATCCACGCCATGACATGTACAGGTACAGCTCGCAAGTTGCAGCAGGAAACTTACAGGCGAAGGATATCCTTCAAGGAAAGCCAGCCAATCCTGATACATCATTGTCCATTATTTGATTAATCAGTTGGACAGCATGCCCGCTACAACCTGGTTAACTCTGCATGGTCGACAAGGAAAGAAGAAACTAAATGGAATGATCAGCCAGAAACGCTCACAAAGTCACAATACATTCAGACAGCGTCGAGCTAAGAAAAGTTTGGACTTCAACAGAGGTCTCCAAATATGAAAGGGAAAACTACTGGCTAATTAAATAGCATAACAGAGTTTCATGTGGGTCATCTAAACATTAAAAGCAATCAGACGAACCCTCATGTTATGTGTCACCAGACAAGGCATGTCACGTTCAATTGGATGCCAAAAATCTCCCAACAAGCGCATAACAAACTCCACAGTGCCAAGGCTCATTAGTATCAGTCAATGCATAATGGTGCATCAGTATTCCTGTACGAGTGACAATACTACTGACGAGAACAGCCAAACAGCATGCTAAAGGGGCAAATATGATCACCTACTTTCAGTTCAGTATACATACGATAAAAAGGAGATAAACCCAGTACCAGAAATATGAATATCAAGACCTTATATGGAATGCCACATTTGTTGCTCCAAAGAGATGACAAGCAAAGTGAAGCGTTCTCAACAAGTTTTCATTATTAGTAAACTTCCTGTTGAATGCCCAATAAAATGAGGAGGTCGTCTCCTAACCCAGAAACCACCAACATTCGGTGCATTAACGTTTGTGTTAGGGTCACTTGCGCATGATTGTTTGGGGGTAAACCTTAGCAACTGATCCAACTGAGAAATTTGAATCGAACACCGAAAGCAGGTACAATGGTGAAGAAACATGAATTGTCGAGACATGTAAATATGACAGTTATTGCGTGCATTATCATGGTATTTTATATGTTTCTACTAGCTTGAAAATATCGGAGGCAATATTTTGCATAAGAAAAGTGACTTGATCGCCATGGAAAAATAGAAGTGTGCATAAGTTTCTTCTTGTAACAATATTCCATGGAACTAAGAAAAAACAGACCAACTCGGCTAAGACTTCACAATTTCAAGCGGATATTATCCTGGAGCTGATTAGTGAGAACTATTGATCATTGGAGGAATTACTGATGAAGCATAAATAGCACTAACCCAGAAAAAGTATATGCTCACAGCAGCAACCTAGTAAAATAGTTATTATCATTAAAACGGCTATGTTCTTCCTTGCCAAAAAAAAAAAAACTAACAAACAGTTGTACTCAAAATAGCAATTAGCACGTCAGACAAAGTAATATAGAATTATTTTGACAACCTTGCCAAAATAAATATTTAGACAACAGCCTAAGAACCACTGATCGACCAATATTTCACAAAACATCATCTAAATGACAAAATGGTGGTATCAAGACCCAAGACATTTATCTCAGCCAACTTAAAAAGTAATAAATGAATTTAGAGAAACCTTACATTTCTAAATGCACAACGAAACCATGTCCAGCGCCAGTGGACCTCAAAAGCAAATTGAAATGATTCTTCAAAACATATATCATGAATCAATGCTCCAACTAGTAAATACTATTTCTATTAATTCATGCACGATGCAATAAATTGAACTCTGAACTAGAGTTTATCGAAATCATATGCAAGTTAAACCCAATACAGGATACTTATCTCCAGCAATTGATGCTTAGAGAAGAAGTTCAGAAAGAAAGCACCGTCACAACAACCTGCTTAACCCTGCAAAATCAAGAAGAAGGAAATAAACTAAATGGAATGAACAGCCAATAACACTCACAACACAGGGTTCAGATGGTGTCAAAGTCAAATAAAGAAAAGTTTGGACCTGAACAGAGGTCCCCAAACATGAAAGAGAAGTCCAATGGCTAATTAAATAGACATTACATAACAGTGTTTCATGTGGGTCATCTATACATTGAAGGTAACCAGCCTAATCCCCGTGTTAAGTCTCACCAGATCACAAGGCATGGCACATTTTATTAGGAGCCAAAAATCTCCCAACAGACACAGAACAAACTCAACCGTACCAAGTCTGGTTAGTACTACTAGTCAATGGAGAATGGTGCGAATACATCAGGGCTCCTGTACAAGTGACAACATCCATGACGATAATAGCCAGACAGCATGTTAGAGAGGCAAATATGATCACTTACTTTCCTGTCCAGATATACACAACATAAAAAGGAGATAAATACAGTACTCCGTACAAGAAATATGAATGACAGACCTTATATGGAATGGCACATTTGTTGCTCCCAAGAGATGAGAAGCAAAGGGAACAGGTTTGAACAGGTTTTCGTAATTGGTGAACTTCTTGTTCAATGCCCAAGAAAACGAAAAGGCCGGTCTCCAACCCAGAAATGCCGTACATTAACAACAGTGTTAGTGTCACTCAGAGCACCACATCAATGCATGAGTTCTTTGAGCAGACTTCGCAACTGAACCAACTGAAAATTTTGAATCGAACACTGAAAGCAGGTAAACTGCTTAAGAAACATGAATTGTTAAAACCTGTAAATAGGACATCATTATGTGCATTATCACATTACGATCGGTATTGTATATATTTCTACTGGTTTGAAAATATTTGTGGCAAGACTCCATTGTTTGTTGCCCAAGAAAAATAGAAGTGTGCATGAGTTTCCTCTTGTCACAATATTTCATGGAAATAGAAGTGACCAACTCGCTAAAGCTTCCCAAATTCATGTGTATGTTGTTTTGGAACAGATAAACTGGAACTATTGATCATTAGAGAAATCAATGTTGAAGCATATAAGCTATTTGCATAAATAGCGCCATCCTATATATTAACAAAGAGCATAGGCCCACAAAGCTCAGTATACAGTTGCTATCGTTCAAAACATAGTTCTGTTCTTCTTTGAAAATACAAACAGTTACATTTGAAATAGCAATTAAAAAATACATCAGTCCTCCTGTACAAGTGACAGAACTACTGACAAGAATAGTCAAACAGAAATGTTAAAATGTAAATATGATCACCTACTTTCCAGTTCGGATATACAAATTAAAAAAAAGATAAACCCAGTACTAGAAATATGAATGTCAAGACTTTATATGGAAAGACACATGTGTTGCTCCTAAGAGATGAGAGCAAAGAGAATTGCCTTGAACAGTTTTTTGTAATTGGCGAACTTCTTGTTCAAGGCCCAAGAAAATGAAGAGGTCGTCTCCAAACCCAGAAATTCCCACAAATGATCAGCCAGAAACGCTCACAATAAGGTTTTAGATTGCGTCAAACTAAGAAAAGTTTGGACTTGAACAGCAGCCTCTAAATATGAAAGGGAAGACTACTGGCTAAATTAAATAGATGTTTTACATATAACAGAGTTTCATGTGGGTCATCTATACATTACAAGTAACCAGCCAAACCCTCATGCTACGTGCCACCAGACAAGGCCATGTCACATTCAAGATGCCAAAAATCTCCCAACAAACACAGAACAAACCCCACAGTACCAAGGCTGATGAGTATTAGTCAATGCATAATGGCACATCAGTGCTGCTGTACAAGTGACAATACTACTCATGAGAACAGCCATACAGGATACAATATGCTAAAGAGGCAAATATGATCACCTACTTTCCAGTTCAGATATACATACAATAAAAAGGAGATAAAACCAGTACTAGAAATATGAATGTCAAGACCTTATACGGGAATGACACATTTGTTGCTGCTCCAAAGAGATGAGAAGCAAAGAGAACAGTTTTCAACAGGTTTTCGTGATTGGTAAGCTTCTTGTTGAATGCCCAAGAAAATGAGAAGGTTGTCTCCTAACACAGAATTCACCAATATTCGGTGCATTGACGTAAGTGTTAGGGTCACTTAAGCACTGCATGATTGTTTTGGGTAGCCTTAGCAACTGAACCAACTTAGAAATTTGAATTGAACACTGAAAGCAGGTACAATGGTAAAGAAACATGCATTATTAAGACATGTAAATAGGACAGTTATTGTTTGCATTATCATGTTAAAACTAGTAATGTATGTTTCTCCTAGTTTGAAAATATGGGTGGCAACTGGCAAGACTCTTGCGATTGTTGCCCTACAAAACTAGAAGTGTGCATAAGTTTCTTCTTGTAATGATATTACATGGAACTAAGAAAAAAACACGACTCAGCTAAGGCTTAACAATTTCAAGTATATATTATTCTGACGGATAAATGAGAACTGTTGATCATTGGAGGAATTACTGTTGAAGCATAAATAGCACCATCCCATATTAAACAAAAAGTATAGGCCAACATCAGCAATCTAGTAAATAGTTATGTACTATCGTTAAAAAAACAGCTATGTTCTTTCTTGCAAAAAAGAAACAGTTGTATTCAAAATAGCAATTAGCATGCCAGATATTCAGCATACAACTGAAGTAAAACAGAATTTTTTTACAACCTTGCCAAAAAAGAAAAGTTCGACAAGAATCTGCCTAAGAACCACTGATTGGCCAATATTTCACAAAACATCGTCCAAATGAAGAAATGGCGGTATTAAGACTCAAGACCTTATACATGCACAACAAAAACATGCCCAGCTGCGATGCTCCTCGAGATAAGTTGAAATGATACTTCAAAAGATATATGTCATGAATCAATGCTCCAACTAGTAAATACTATTTCTATTAAGTCATGCGCAGTGCAATAAAGTAAACTCTGAACTAGTGTTTATGGAAATCATATCCAAGTTAAACCCAATACAGGATACTAGTCTTAAGCCAATTGACGGTCAGGGAAAAGGCAAAATGGAGAGGAAGGAAAGAAAGAAACTAAATGGGATGAATAGCCAGAAATACTCAAAACACAGGGTTCAGAAATATGAAAGAAATGTCTAATGTTAAATAGACATTGCGTAAGAGTTTTTCATTTGGGTCATATATACATTAAAGGCAACCAGCCTAATCCATGCTAAGTGTCACCAGATCACAAGACATGGCACATTTTATTAGAAGCCAAAAATCTCCCAACAGACACAGTAACTCAACCGCAAAAGGTCAGGTCAGTACTACTAGTCAATGCATAATGGTGCAAGTACATCAGTGCTCCTGTACAAGTGACAAAATCCCTGACATAATAGCCAGACATCATGTTATAGAAGCAAATATGACCACTTACTTTCCAGTCCAGATATATACACAAAATAAAAATGAGATAAATCCAGTACCAGAATATGAATGGCAGACCGTATATGGAATGACACATTTGTTGCTCCTAAGAGATGAGAAACAAAGAAAACAGTATTGAACATGTTTTCGTAATTGTAAACTTCTTGTTCAATGCCCAAGAAAAGAAAACGATTGTCTCCAAACCAAAAATCCCCAATATTCAGTACATTAGCATTAGTGTTAGTGTCACTTGAGCACTGGTAGGATCTGTGATCCTACCAGGCCGGTTACGTAGATTGTAGGGGTGGAAGTGTGCTGGACGAGGGAGAGGAAGGCGGCGCCGGCGGCTGGCCGCCGTCGCGAGGTTGGAGGAAGGTGGCGCAAGGGAAGAAGCGGCGGCTAGGGCAGGGAAGACCGACTCCTCAAGGAGTCGGCAATAACGATCTATAAGATCTGTTTATTGCTTGATTTCTCACGTACGTTTACAGCAGTATAAATAAGCTAATGAAAAGGATAAATGGGCTAAGCCCCTAATTTAGGCCCACTAATGGGCTTCCTCCTACTATAGGCCAAACCGGTCATAACAAGCACCACATAAATGCATGCTTTTTTTGAGTAAACTTAGCAACTGAACCAGCTGAGAATTTTGAATAAAAAAAGCAGGTACACTGCTGAAGAAACATGAATTGTTAAGACTTGTAAAGACACCATCATTGTGTGCATTATCATGTTAAGATTCGTATTGTACAATTTCTCCTAGCTTGATATTGGTGGCAAGACTCCATTATTTGTTGCCCAAGCACAATAGAAGTGTGCATGAGTTCTTTCTTGTGACAATATTCCATGGAACTAAGAAGAAACAGACCAACTCAGCTAAGGCTTTACAAATTTATGTGTATGTTGTTTTAGAACAGATAAATGAGAACTATTGATCATTGGAAAAATCAATGTTGAAGCATCTAAGTTGTTTGCATAAATAGTACCGTCCCATATATTAAACCAAGAGCATAGGCCCAGAGCAGCTCAGCAAATAGTTGCTATTGTTCCACCATAGTTTTGTTATTCTTTGCAAAAAAGACAAAGAGAGTTACATTGACGGAATACCTAACGAGAATAGCCGAAGAGCATTTTAAAGAGGCAAATATGATAACCTACATTCCAGTTCAGATATACATACATTAAAGAAGGAGATAAACCCAGTACTAGAAATATGAATGTCAAGACCTTACATGGAAAGACACATTTGTTGCTCTTAAAAGATGAGAAGCAAAGAGAACCCTCCTTACTGCATATTTTGCCAACTCCATAATAGAGTCTATTCTCTCTCCTACAACTCTAGGTTGTATATTCATATGCATTTCTAACTTTTTTTTGCAACCAAGCAGATTGTCCGTAACCGTGCATGAATTGAGCTAAGCTAAAAAAAAAAGACTATTTAAAAACTAGTCAATTCAATGATGACCCTCCATGGATTCACCTATATAGGCTGCGGCTAATGTTGCAAAAATAAGAGCTTGAATACCACTTGTAAATAATCCAAGAAACATGACAGGTATAGGGACTACTAAGGGGACTAAAGAAACAAGAACAACAACAACTAATTCATCCGCCAATATATTCCCGAAAAATCGAAAGCTAAGCGATAATGGTTTTGTGAAATCCTCTAGTATGTTAATTGGTAAAAGGATTGGACACATTTTGAACAGGTTTTTGCAATTGGCAAACCTTTTGTTCAATGCCTACGAAAATGAAGAGGTAGCCTCCAAACCCAGTAATCCCCAATATTTGGTGCATTAAACTTAGTGTTAGGGGTGACTTGAGAAGTACATAACTCCATGAGTGTTTTGGGTATGCAACTGAACCAACTGGGAAATTGGAACCGAGAACTGAAAACAGGTACAATGTTGGAGAAACCTGAATCATGAAGACTTGTAAATAGGACACTGTCCAGTGCATTATCATGTTAAGACAGATACATATATTTATCCTAGCTTGAAAATATTGGGGAAACACCCCAGCGCCTGTTGCCCTAGTAAAATAGAAGTGTGCATAAGTTTCTTCTTATAACAGTATTCAAAGGAACTAAGAAAATCAAGACAACTCATCTAAGGCTTCAGAAATTCAAGCAATATTGTTTTGGAGCAGATAAATGAGAAATATCAATCAATGGAGGGATCAATGTTGAAGCGTAAAGTTATTTACTCCCTCCGATTCAAATTAATTGACTCCACTTTATCTAGGTATTGATGTATCTAGTTAACAAAAGCATGTAGGTACATTCGTATTTAGATAAAGTGAAGTCAATTAATTTGAATCAGAGGGAGTACATAAATAGCACCATCCTGGATTAAACCAGAAGTATAGGTCCACCATCCACAGAAACCTAGTAAATATTACTACCATTCAAAAACCAGATATATTCTTCCTTGCAAAAAAGCCCAGTTATATTTGATATAGCAAATGGCATAAGAATCTGGACGCTCATGGACCGATGTCCACAAACATCATCCAAATGAAGAATTGGTAGTATCAAGACCTTTATCTCAGTCAACTTCGAATATCAAAATAAACTTCTATACGTCATAATTTCTTAAACGCGCAGCAAAACCATGTCCAGCAGTGATGCACACAACCCAGAAGTGATTCTTGAAAACATATATGTCATGAATCCATTTACAGATCATATCCAAGTTAAACCAGAGTACGTATCCCATGCCAATCCATGATTAGAGATTCAACTTACAATTCTCTGGAAGCCACATGATGCATGATCCAACAATAGACTTTTGCCACATTAGAAATAGATCATGAAGGCCAACAATATACTTGTGTCAAATTAGACATAGATCACAAAGGATAGCACAAGGTGATTAAAAACGCACTATTGATAGTCACGCACTCAAACTCACCTTTTGAAACTTCAAAAAAAAATCATAATATTTATTCAATGCAAGCAAAGTTTAATAGGAAATGTCTGCCCACTGAAAGGCCACAGCAATGTTTGGTCATATAATTATCTACCGATCACTATTAAGCACTCTCACCTCTCTTTTTGCTGAAGAACAAATTGTTCCGTTTTGTGGGTCTGAAAATGACAGCAGTTCGACAAATAGCATAAAAGCAGGACAAGAATTACTGCATGTACTAGAAAAACAAGACGGTCCATATACATGAAGCTATCACGTTAAATTGTTGAAACATACAACTGCCCTCAACCCCGTTACTAATAACTTTACGAAGTGAAATTTATTAAAGAATGTATTACAAAAGTAAACTCAAAAGGGCTACCGCAAAGAAAAGAATAGTGAAGTCTGAACAAAAGGCTGCGAAGCATAACCTTTCTTTACTGGCATTTGAGCAGAGCAAAATGTCATGCTTCGTTTGGAGATTCCGGTGTAGCATCCTCATTTCTATGAATAAAAGACCGGAAACCAGAAGGACTGTACAGCTGACCTGATCCGCTGCTGCTCACTGACCTCTCAATATCAGCCAGGTTTGCAACAACAGGGAGCGGACGGTCTGGAATTATTAGAGGTCCTGGTGCTGAATCCGCCTCTAGTATCTTCACGACTTGCTCCATTGTTGGCCTGGCATGGAGTTGTGGATGTGTGCAGAGTGCTGCGACAAGTACATACTTCTCCATGACCTTAGTAGGACCAGGTTCAGCCATTCCTTCTTGGATCACATCAATTGTCTTTCCTGTCCGCACCAATGACCAAGCCCAATCAGCGAGCACGAAGCTCTGTCCCTCACTTAGAGAGATGAAGGCTTTCTTCCCACTCAGAAGCTCAAGAAGCACGACTCCAAAACTGTACACATCGCTCTTCTCAGTTAACTGGCCATAGAGGGCATACTCTGGAGCGACATAACCCATTGTCCCAGCAACCCGTGTGCTCACATGTGTCATCCCCTCTGGCGCAAACTTGGCCAATCCAAAATCAGCCACCTTCGCCTCAAAGTCATCATCAAGCAAAATGTTGCTAGCCTTGATATCCCTGTGGATGATAGCTGGCTGTGTGTCACGGTGCAGGTAAGAGAGCCCCCGTGCCATCCCGATGGCAATCCTCTGCCTGAGCGGCCACGCCATGAGGCACTCCCCAGCACCAAACAGATGGTCGTGGAGGCTGCCATTATGCATGAGGTCGCACACGATCATGCGCTGGTGGCCCTCCCTCTGCGTGCTGGCGATGCAGTATCCGCGGAGCGAGACAAGGTTGACATGGCGCACGCTGGCCACCACCTCCACCTCATGCGCGAACACGGCATCCCCAGCCGCGGAGCAGTTCTTGAAGCGTTTCACGGCCACCTCCGCGCCATCTGGAAGCACCCCCTTGTACACGTTCCCGAACCCTCCACGGCCGATGATGCTATCTCTGTTGAATCCCCCTGTGGCCGCCTTGATCTCGTCGTAGGTGAACTTGAGCAGCGTGGTGCTGGCGGTGATGGACTCCATGGCCTGAGAGCGCTTGCTCCTGCTGTCTGCTCTGGCCGCAGCTAGCGCCGCGGCGGCGGCCCGCTCCCGGCGTCGCCGCAGCAAGAACCACGAACCGGCGGCGGCGGCGACCACCAGCACGAAGCCGACGCATCCGAAGATGACGCCGTAGAGCCAAGCAGGGGTGCCGGATCCGCTGGAGGGTCCAGCGCCCTCCTTGAGGAGGTAGAGGCAGAAGGCGGTGTCCGGGTCGTCGGGGCCGCGCGGGCTGGCCGCGGCACCGGCGTAGATGAAGGGGTACTGGACGCAGCCGGTGACGTTGTTCCCACCGTCGGGGGACCCCGGCAGGAGGTAGGCGGCCGCCGCCTTGCTGAGCGAGGTGGTGCAGCCGGTGCAGACGGGTACGGGGCCGAGCTCGCGGTTGCAGCTGGCGTTCATGTCCCCGCGGGCGGAGGCGGGCACGAGGGCGTCGAAGTCGGCGAGCGTGGAGATGTTGCCGCATCCGGGGGTGGAGAGGAGCGCGTCGATGCCCGCGAGGCCGCATGCGTCGGGCGGAGGGAGTGTGAAGGGGAGCGCGGCGCGGAGCGGCGGGAGGCAGGAGGAGGAGGTCGTGGTGTTGGCGGGGACGAGGAAGGAGCCGGTGGCGGCGAGGTGGAGGGAGAGGAGGAGGCGCACGGACTGCACCGCGAAGTTGCAGCGGGAGGCGTCGTCGGAGGGGAGCGGCGCGGCGAGGAAGGGGCGTAGCGCTGTGAAGTTCAGCGGGCATTGCGGTGGCGTGGGTTGCGAGTGGAGGGAGGTGGCGAGGAAGCAGACGGCGAGGAGGAGCAGGAGCGGGGGACGGCGGCGGAACATGGGAGAACCGGAGATGATAGAGGAGGAGCAAAGGGAGGAAGACGAGCGCGGGGTTGATGATTTGGGAAGGAGATTCAACGAAAGGCCCAGGTGGGTCCACCTAGTCAGTGTCCCACTCGCTCTCTTCCTCCTCCCGTCCAAGCCTCGTGTCCAGCAGCCGGAGCTGCGGCCGAGAGCGAGGCGTGGGCGGAGGAGCTCGCCGCGGCCCGGGCGATGGAGATCGAGCTCTCCCGGTGGCGGCCGGAGCAGGTCGAGCGGGCGCCCCGGAGCTCCTCTCGAGCCCGGGACCGACGGAACGGGGCCGGGGGAAGGAGGATAGGGAGAAGGCCTCCGAGCACGCGGGCGAGCAGCTCGATCTGGAGCGCGCGGCGAGGTGGAGGAGCGAGCTTGGCCGGCCGTCGGCCCGTGAGGCGAGAGAGAGGGAGGTGCAGGAAGGAGACGAGTTTGGTGGTTTTGAGGATAAAAAAAAAAAAGGTGATGGATGCGGATCTGTCAAAGCACGTTCATCCCCAAACCGGAAAACAGGGGAGGATGGGAATCTATCTGCTAGAGTTGCTTCCTAGCATTTTACCATATAAGCACGTGGCTGTATGTGTTAAGATTTTTCTTTCTACCTGTCTGAATTCTTCTCAATTTGTTCTCCTCACAGTCACAGTAGGTTTTTGTTTGGTAGCTCAATATTCTCAAAACCAAAGTGTTTCTAAACCAACGATCCCAACGCCCCTTCCCAAGTTCCCAACAAACACCACAGTTTTTCTCCTTTCTCCGCTTTAGAAAACAGAGGGTCAGACCTCGTTTTCCAATACTCCGAAATAAACACAATTTTTTATCTTCAAAACTAAAATATTTGTTAGAGACAAACAACTCAAAGTACTATTTAAAACTACACTATTTTTAGAAACCACGGTATTTTGACAAATCTTCAAAAATACTCAGCCTAACAACTTCTAATGTTGCTATACCCACTATGAATGAATCTGGTGGTACATTTTGCAGATACTGACGACATGCCAATATTTTTACTTAAAGCTGCACATTAAAATCGGGTCAAGCATTTTATTGCTTAGATATTACAGATACCGGGGATGAGTTACAAGGTAAGTCTGTAAAGGAGGGCAAAAAGCAACCAAGGCACCTCACTCAATCTCGATCTGTTGAGGCCCATCATCTTGAGCTCCCTCATCAGATTCCTCGGTGCTGTTCTCCTCAGCTATTCCAGAAGCCTCCACCGTTCGAGTCACCCACTCCTTGAGAGGATCCTCGTTCAGGTCAAGCCTCAAGAGACCAGCAAACACGCCACCCAAGAATGCAACTGGCTCCTGCGCACAAGGCATGGAAGATATCAGAGAAAATTGGAGCTAACGCCAGGAGTTGGTGCACCAAACACAGAAACAAATAAGTACTCTTTTGCAGCCCACCACAGGTTTTGCCTTAATTAGTTGCACCTAGCCTAAATAACATGGTTTGTGGTTTACAGGTGATTAGCACTTAAACTAATAATAAGCTGAAACAGTGATGGGGCCAGTTCCAGTAACAAGATGATTAACATCTCTCATAATGATTGTGTGTAGCACATAAATACTAAGTTTATTTAACCTTTTCGACAGACAGAGATTTGGTGCACATGGGCACCAGTGATCTCGTTTTTCAAATAAATCAAAAATCATATTTTTGAGTTTCAAAACATTCTAAAAAAAATCTGCATATAGCTAATAATATATCCCACAAACGTGTAAAATATCAATTAAATATTTTATATTTTAAGCTACACAAAAATGACAAAAGTGCAGATTTGAGTACTCATTTTCAAATCTCCAAAAACATGTCAGATTTTGTTATTTTTGTGTACCACATAGTAAAAAGAATTTTGGGTTGAGATTTTGCATGATCGTGAAATATATCACTGACAATCTTCAGAATTATTTTTTAGATTTTTTGATAACTTATTAAAAAAAATGACGAGAGTACTGGAGCTCGGGAGCCAAAAGCACTTTTCGAAACGTAATAATATGACTAATAAAAAGAGCTCCTAGTCTTAGTTACGAATATAAGGAGGGGCAACTGGGCAAGCCCAATAGTATGATTAATAAATCGATCTGTGTGAAACAAAATCACAGAACAAGCTAGTTAGACTAGCCATATCAGTAAATATAATGGATATGATGATTTTTTTTGTTCCAGAATTCATATTACATTTAGCATGTAGTACCTCCGTTCCAAAACATAAGCCTTTCTAGAAAGCTAAACTAGCTTTATAAAAGGCTTACAATTCGGAACAGAGGTAATAGATGATATTTCCTCCCCACGATTTCTTTCTTCAAAATACACAATCAAATAAATATTCATGCTAGTGACAAGAAAATGACTGCACATACGTGTCACGGATCCCTAAATTTGTTGGAACAACAAACAGTTAATTCGAGAGAGTATTGTCATTTTGATGATCCCTAAATTTTAGCCATTGAACTTTTTTGCACTTGTACCCAATTTTGGATTGTATGACATCACCTAAGAATAATGCAACACATGTTTACTTGAAAAAAGAGAGTATTAATAACCACTCACCTACATTTGCAATTAAATTATTTCTGTTTTATCTCTCCCCTATAACGGTAAGAAGACAACAGGAACAACAATTCGAGGCAATTAACAAATTGTTCTGAGCTCTTTCACTGAACATCAAATGGCCATATGCACTTTGTGGATAATTAAACAACCCTCTTTTCTAAACGCACGCCAAGAAAGGGAGATCCTTGAGGACTAAAAATTTGATAATTCTGCAACTACGAGTGTGTACCTAAGCATATATACGATTGATTCCAGTCCAATTGCCAATTAACAATCCCAAAGAGCAAACATGCACATCAAGGAACCGGTACATCAACCTGGACCTGACGAACCAACTCGTATCCTAGCTCAACCTGAACCTGACGACCCAACTCAGCTACCCAATCGCTAGATCGACAGATAAAAACACACCGAAAGAGCTGGGGCAGAATTTTACCTTCAAGGCCTCCCGGAGGATGCGCTCGTCCCCGAGAGGGTTGAAGCACGCTCGCACGGAGCCCACCGCGCCCCTTCTCCTCTCCCGCCGAACAGCTGCGCAGGGAGAGCTCCGCCCGGAAGCCGGACCGGGAAACCTCTGCAGAAACTACCAAAACCAGATCGATCAGTACGGCGCTGCTAAACTCAGTGATGAGCAATCGAGGGGCTTCTGCGCTAGGCCATGGAATTTACGGTGGGGGGAGTTCGCGGGCTGGTGAGGAGAGTGGAAGCGCCGGAAGGACTGTAGGCGGCCATGGATAACGCGCCTCGCTCGGGCGCTGGGTGAGCGGCGAAATGCGAGCTGCCTTGTTTGTTGCCTCGCAGCCGGAGGTGGAGTGGAGGGGATTTTTTCGTGGAGCAGCGGGCGAATGCAGGGGTTGGGCCAGGCCTAGTCTGCAGCGGCCCCGTACAGAGAATTGTCACCCACAGGCCGCTTGCGAGGGCCTACATGTGGCCTAGCAGGCTAAGAGCATCCCCACTCGTCTCCCCGACGAGGCCCCCGAGCGACGTTTTTCTCATCCGGACGGCGAAATTCGGTCCAGTCGCGCCCCCGGTTTCTCGTTTTCGTCCGGATTTGGCCATTCATCCATCCGGCGAGCCCACGCCATCCCCGGTCCCCCGGTGAGCTATCGGGGAGTCCGGACGAGTGAAAAGCGGGTGACATAGGCATTCCCAATAGGCCTGCCGAAGATGGTACCCGGGGTTTACTGAAGGCCCATGAAGTCAAAGAATATGAAGATCGGAAGCCCAATTAATTGTTAAGGAAAGATAGGTTGTATTAGGAATAAAGAGATTTGTAACTTTACGGGTCGGACTCAAAGAGCCTCCCGGAATCTGTAAACTTGTGTAATACGAAACCCTCGGCTCCGCCTCCTATATAAGGGGAAGTCGAGGGACAAAGAGAGGATCGAATCATTGGTCACGCAACCCTAGTTTTCATAAGCAGTCGAGTACTTTTCCGGCTGAAACCCTCGAGATCTACTTGCCCTCTACTTCCAACAAAATCCTAGTCTACAACTTGTAGGCATTGACAAGTCGATACCTTGTCAGCGGGGAAGGGCCCGATCTGTCGGCAACTGGACACACGAACCCCACCACCACCTCACTCAAAATCCCCCCACCCCTCGTATCTCTCTCGCCGCCGGCACCACCCCACCGGCTTGTTGCCCAGATTCCACCTTCCCTCCTTCCCACCTGCCTATATTCCGCCGTCTTTCGACGACGGCCTATCTGCCTGCTCCTCCGCCTGCCTGTTTTTCGACGCCGGCCTACTCCTCGTCCGGCTAGCCTCGACCACGCCCGTCAGGTGTTCGTCCATTTGCCTCGCCGGCCATGGACTCGGACAAAGAGGAGGAGCAGATGTTCGTCGAGCTTATGCGAGAAGAGATGGCAGCCGCTGCCCAAGACGAGGAGCACATGATGATCCTCGGTTGCTTGTCAAGCATGTACGTCGGGGTGGCAACTGGTCGACGTGGTGGATCGGCACCAGGTCGCCGGGAGTGCAAGCCGAGACAACGAATGGAGGGCTACTGCATGTTGTATGCCGACTACTTCGCCGACAATCCATTGCACGGTGAGACTGTTTTCAGGCATCGTTTCAGGATGAGCAGAAAGCTATTTCTGCAAATTGTGTATGCCATCCGAGACTTTGACCCCTACTTCAGATGCAAGGCGGATTGCACTGGCTTGGTTGGATTTTCGTCACTGCAGAAGTGCACAGTGGCAATGAGGATGCTAGCGTATGGAGCTCCCGGTGATGGTGCAGATGACTATCTTCGGATGGCGGAGTCCACCGCCCTTGATTGTTTCTACCGGTTCTGCAGGGCCGTCATAGCAGTGTTCGGGGACTTTTACTTGAGATCACCCACTGTCGAAGACACTTAGAGGATCCTTGCAACAAATGAAGCTAGGGGTTTTCCAAGGATGCACTGGAAATGGAAGAACTGTCCGTTTGCGTGGCAGGGAATGTACAAGGGTCACAAAAAAGGCTGCACTGTGATACTTGAAGCAGTGGCTACCCATGATCTCTGGATTTGGCACTCTTTCTTTGGTATGCCTGGATCCAACAATGAGATCAACGTCCTAAACTGCTCCCCGATCTTTTCCAAGCTTGTTGAGGGTCATGCTCCCCCGGTGAACTATGTGATCAATGATCGGCAGTACAACAAAGGATACTACCTTGCAGACGGTATCTATCCAAAGTGGGCAATATTTGTGAAGACTATCTCGAGACCCGGCAACCCCAAACATTGCGAGTTTGTCAAGAAACAAGAAGCTTGCCGAAAAAACCTCGAGCGTGCATTTGGTGTCCTCCAGCAGAGATTTGCTGTCGTCCGGTTCCCCGCTATGACTTGGTCCAAAGATCAGATGTGGGAGGTGATGAACTGTTGTGTGTGCTTACATAATATGATTATTGAAAATGAGCGAAGACATCCGGTTCCTCTGGCTGAGCAAGAAGCACCATATGAGAGAGAGGGTCCTCTTGCACAGCCTAATCACCAGGTGCCGACATCATGGGCCGCCTTCATTGCTATGCGCCAAGAGATTCGAGACTCTACAATGCATCAACAACTGCAAGATGATCTGGTGGAGCACATATGGACACTCCGAGGCAACGCCGACGCCAACTAGTCTGTCTTTATTAATTTGTTTCAAAACTCGTGAAATTGTGTGCTTCATTTGTTTCAGCACTCACTACTAGGAAAAGGCCTATAGATGGAAATACCACCCCGGCGCACCAGCAAATCCATGCGCCGGTGGCAAATAGTGCCGGCGCACCTACATGTCGCCGCACCGGCGATGGTGTCTTACTGCCGGCGCACAGGCAAAAAAGATGCGCCGGCGATAAAGTTCGAAGGGGACCAGACCAAATCAAAAAAATCGAGCTCTTACCGCCGGCGCACCACCATGTTGGTGCGCCGGTGGTAAATTTCTTACCACCGGCGCTGCAGCATGATGGTGCGCCGGCGGTAAGGGCTGCCATGTTTTTCACCCCCCCCCCCCCCCCCCCCCCGGGGACCGCCTTTTCAGTTTTCGAAAAAATAAAAGAAAATGATAGAAAATTCAAAAAATTAAATCCTTTGAGATTCCCATGTAATATGTCATCTAGGTTTAGTGAAATTTTAAAAAAAATGAATTTTGATATATTATGCAAAATGGCATCATCTTTCGGTAAAACAGGATTTCTGGTTGCATACGACCTCCGATGAAAAACTTTTTTATATCAAAATCTATCTACGAGAAATTTCCTATCGGAATTCAACGGCCTATGGCCGTTTGGACAAAAAATGGATTCATCAATTGTAAAACAGAAACAGGACTTTTTTCAAGTTTAAGATTTGGGTGAAAAAAAGAAAAAAAACACCCCCGGCGCACCACCATACTACGTGCGCCGGCGGTAAGCTGTACTACATATTGGATCCGGCCCTCCTCTCTCTTGTCCTTCCTCACTTCTCCTCTTTCCCTCATCCTCTTCTCCTTACAATACTCATTGACGGCCTCCTCCTCCTACTACTCCGGTGACCTCCTCCTACTCCGGTGATGTCCTCCTCCTCCTCCTACTCTGGTGAACTCCTCCTCCTCCTCCTACTCCGGTGAACTCCTCCTCCTACTACTACTACGGTGAACTCCTCCTCCTCCTACTCCGGTGAACTCCTCCTCCTCCTACTACTACGGTGAACTCCTCCTCCTCCTACTTCGGTGACGTCCTCTTCCTCCTCCTCCTACTCCGGTGAACTTCTCCTCCACCTCCACCTCCGGCCATCTTATCCTCCTCCTCCACCTCCGGCCATCTTCTCCTCCTCCTCCTCCTAAACCACCACCTCCGACCTAATCATCCTCCTCCTCCTTCTAAACCATCACCTCCGGCCTCATTCTCCTCCTCTTCCACCTCCACCGGCGCGGCAACGACGACAAGGTGGCGCACGGCCACTGTTTTCGAGGACCCGAGCTAGATCTAGATCTGGATCTAGATCTGGATCGGGCTTTTTTTTTGAATTTCGAAAAAACGTACCGCCGGCGCACCAGGCCTGGTTCGCCGGGGATAATTCATGTTACTGCCGGCGCACCAGCTGGTGCGCCGGCGGTAACTCATTACCACCGGCATGTTCCCACCGGCGGGCTCTGGTGCGCCGGCAATAGCGTTTTTTGGTGCGCCGGCAATAAGGCTTTTCCTAGTAGTGACTTATTAAACATTTCGCCGAATTTGGGTCAGCAGTTTTCTGAATCTTGTTTGCCGAACTTGTTAAATTTTATGTCGAATTTGTTTGAAATGTCAAATGGCCAAAGTCGGGGGTGTCCTGCCGGGGGGACGGCTGGAACTTCGGCGCTCCCCACGCCAAATTTTCCTCCAATCCGGAGAAAAATTTCGCCGAATTTGGGCGTGGGGAGCGCCAACTAGTGGAGATGCTCTAACAGCCTAACAGCATCTCAAAGGCCCTTCCCCAAACTCGGCCCAAACAACATTTGACATTTAAATAAAATTCTACTAATGTATTGCCCAGTTTCAAATATGTAAACGTGCAAACAGAAATATTCTCATTCAATCACAATATTGATATCCTGATATATCATTATTCATGCTACTAATGTATTGCCCAGCTTCTGGATTACACCTGGGCATTTCTCGGGCCGGGCTGGGTTTCGGGCCGGGCCCGAAAAAGCCCGAACTGAAATTCCCAGGCCCGAGCTCGGCCCGGCCCGACCTTCGGGCTTACAAATTAGGCCCGAACGGCCAAAAGCCCGGCCCGGTCCGACAAACCCAGCCCGAACTAGGCTTAAACTGTGTTTTATGTACAACTGGGCATGTGCAGCCCGGCCCAGACGACCCGGCCCAAAAATCCCGGGCCGGGTCGGGCTTGCACATCAGGTTCGGGCCTGATTTTGGAGCCCGAAGGTCGGGCCGGGCCGGGCTCGGGAGCCTAGTTCGGGCCGGGCCAGGCTTTTGGTAGTTCGGGCCGGGTTCGGGCCTAATTTCTAAGCCCGAAGGTCGGACCGGGTCGGGCTCGGGCTTGGGAATTTCAGTTCGGGCTTTTTCGGGCCCGACCCGAGGAATGCCCAGGTGTAGTTTTATGCAAGCCCAAGCCCGGCCCGGCCCGACGTTCGGGATCAAAAATCAGGCCCGAACCCGGCCCGATGTGCAAGCCCAACCCGGCCCGGCCCGGGATTTTCGGGCCGGGCTGCCCATGCCCAGCTGTATTCTGGATGCATACGTCCAAAGTGAGCCTAATAGTACTATACAGATATAATATGAATATATACTTCATGATGTACGATATGATAATATTGCTTTAATATTTTAAAGGTTGGTAGGTTTTCCCATGATCTTTATCAAAGTTTACTTTATTTTACTTTTAATAAATATATAATATATATGTTTTTTTATGAAAGGGAGGGAGTTAGCTTGAACTTGTACTAATAAAGGAGAAACCGGTCTTGCATATATAAAGGAGAAACCGGGTCTTGGCCAATTGGAAATCACTTGCCCCACTATTAGCATAATTGAAAAAAAAATCTCTTCCGCAAGAATAAAGATGCATTTTCAGGTGTGGAATCTAGTGGCTAGAAGACATGACCACGAGGTCGTGGAGCTTACGATCGACAAGATTCGAGCGCTCCATACGGCGATTAGAGACAGAGCCTAGAAGCTCGTTGTCGATCTTCCTACTTGTATCATGTGTGTTGCGTGGTAGTTATCGTTTGGCCGTTGGAATGAACTTGTATGCCCCTTCTGGAAAGTTTTTGTGTGGTACTTGGCCCTTAGTTCGCTGTCTGGTGTGGTTTGTTGAATTTTGTACTCGCCGTCTTGGCTTCATCAATTTAAACCCGAGCACTCGAGCCTTCCTTCCATCTAGAATAAGTAAGGAGAAAGGAACTAACACCCTGCATATGACATCTCTGTTTCAAATCTACGCCATCCCACCGACTACATTTTCTAAATCATCTTTGGCATCCACTACTGAAGCCCAAGGATCATGTGTTGATGACTTAGTTTTTTCTTTAAAACCAGGACAAAAGCTTTGTCTTATTCACTAATTAAGAAAAAGGTGCATAGTTAATTAGCAAAAACTCAAGAGAAAACCATACATCACAACCACCGCATACGCTCGCCACAACGCAAAGCCAACTCAACACTCGAGAAACGAAGGGCAGAGCCCAAACACATCGGTGAAACATCAGACAACACACTCATCGGGACCAACTAACATCCCACCCCTGCTACAGAAAAGACACTTTTGATTACTATGGGAAGAGAAAGCAGGGACGCTCCAACATAGCTGAAGAATATGGATCTCCATGAGAAATACGTCAGATCAACCTTGTCGGCCATACCACGCAAGGTCAATGGATGAGTTGTTGTCCCTGGTCAGGCATGTCTACATCGATGTTCACTCGCCGATCACCATGGCACCTACCAATACCAAGACCCCCAAGCGGTTACGGTTTATGTCCCCTTGATGCGTGCAGTTAACACATGTCCGTTGGGAACCCCAAGAGGAAGGTGTGATGCGTACAGTAGCAAGTTTTCCCTCAGAAAGAAACCAAGGTTTATCGAACCAGGAGGAGCCAAGAAGCACGTTGAAGGTTGATGCCGGCGAAGTGTAGTGCGGCGCAACACCAGGGATTCCGGCGCCAACGTGGAACCTGCACAATACAATCAAAGTACTTTGCCCCAACGTAACAGTGAGGTTGTCAATCTCACCGGCTTGCTGAAAACAAAGGATTAAACGTATTGTGTGGAAGATGATGATTGTTTGCGAAGAACAGTAAAGAACAATTGCAGTAGATTGTATTTCGGATGTAAAGAATGGACCGGGGTCCACAGTTCACTAGTGGTGTCTCTCCCATAAGATAAATAGCATGTTGGGTGAATAAATTACAGTTGGGCAATTGACAAATAAAGAAGGCATAAGTATGCATATACATATATCATGATGAGTACTATGAGATTTAATCAGGGCATTACGACAAAGTACATAGACCGCTATCCAGCATGCATCTATGCCTAAATAGTCCACTTTCAGGTTATCATCCGAACCCCTTCCGGTATTAAGTTGTAAACAACAGACAATTGCATTAAGTATGGTGCGTAATGTAATCAACACAAATATCCTTAGACAAAGCATCGATGTTTTATCCCTAGTAGCAACAACACATTCACAATCTTAGAACTTTCTGTCACTGTCCCAGATTTAATGTAGACATGAACCCACTATCGAGCATAAATACTCCCTCTTGGAGTTACAAGTATCAACTTGGCCAGAGCCTCTACTAGCAACGGAGAGCACGCAAGAACATAAACAACATATATGATAGATTGATAATCAACTTGACATAGTATTCAATATTCATCGGATCCCAACAAACACAACATGTAGCATTACAAATAGATGATCTTGATCATGATAGGCAGCTCACAAGATCTAACATGATAGCACAATGAGGAGAAGACGACCATCTAGCTACTGCTATGGACCCATAGTCCAGGGGTGAACTACTCACACATCGATCCGGAGGTGATCATGGCGATGAAGAGCCCTCCGGGAGATGATTCCCCTCTTCGGCAGGGTGCCGGAGGCGATCTCCTGAATCCCCCGAGATGGGATTGGCGGCGGCGGCGTCTCTGGAAGGTTTTCCGTATCGTGGCTCTCGGTACAGAGGGTTTCGCGACGAAGGCTTTAAGTAGGCGGAAGGGCGGAGTCGGAGGAGTCACGGGGGACCCACACGCTAAGGCCGCGCGGGCCCAAGCCTGGCCGCGCCGCCCTAGTGTGGCGTCGCCTCGTGGCCCCACTTCGTATCTCCATCGGTCTTCTGGAAGCTTCGTGGAAAAATAAGCCCCTGGGCGTTGATTTTGTCCAATTCCGAGAATATTTCCTTACTAGGATTTCTGAAACCAAAAACAGCAGAAAACAGCAACTGGCTCTTCGGCATCTCGTCAATAGGTTAGTGCCGGAAAATGCATAATAATGATATATAATGTGTATAAAACATGTGAGTATCATCATAAAAGTAGCATGGAACATAAGAAATTATAGATACGTTTGAGACGTATCAAACATCCCCAAGCTTAGTTCCTACTCGCCCTCGAGTAGGTAAACGATAACAAGGATAATTTCTGAAGTGACATGCTATCATAATCTTGATCAATACTATTGTAAAGCACATGAGATGAATGCAGCGATTCGAAGCAATGATGAAGATAATGAGTAAACAACTGAATCATATAGCAAAGACTTTTCATGAATAATACTTTCAAGACAAGGATCAATAAGACTTGCATAACAGTTAACTCATAAGCAATAAATTCTTAGTAAAAAGCTTTGAAACAACACAAGGAAGATATAAGTTTCAGCAGTTGCTTTCAACTTCAACATGTATATCTCATGGATAATTGTCAACACAAAGTAATATAACAAGTGCAATAGGAAAACATGTAAGAATCAATGCACACAGTTTACACAAGTGTTTGCTTCTAAGATAGAAAGAAGTAGGTAAACTGACTCAACAATAAAGTAGAAGAATGGCCCTTCGCAGAGGGAAGCATGGATTACTATTTTTGTGCTAGAGCTTTTCATTTTGAAAACATAGAAACAATTTTGTCAACGGTAGTAATAAATCATATGTGTTATGTATAAGATATCCTATAAGTTGCAAGCCTCATGCATAGAATACTAATAGTGCCCGCACCTTGTCCTAATTAGCTTGGATTAACACGGATTATCATTGCATAACATATGTTTCAACCAAGTGTCACAAAGGGGTACCTCTATGCCGCATGTACAAGGGTCTAAGGAGAAGGTTCGCATTGGATTTCTCGCTTTTGATCATTCTCAACTTAGACACCCATACCGGGACAACATAGACAACAGATAATGGACTCCTCTTTTAATGCTTAAGCATTCAACAAAAGATAATATTCTCATAAGAGATTGAGGTTTTGTGTCCAAACTGAAACTTTCACCATGATTCACGGCTTTAGTTAGCGGCCCAATGTTCTTCTCTAACAATATGCATACTCAAACCATTTGATCATGAAAATCGCTCTTACTTCAGACAAGACGAACATGCATAGCAACTCACATGATATTCAACAAAGGTAAAAGTTGATGGCGTCCCCAGAAACATGGTTACCGCTCAACAAGCAACTTATTAAGAAATAAGATACATAAGTACATATTCTTCACCACAATAGTTTTTAAGGCTATTTTCCCATGAGCTATGTATTGTAAAGGCAAAGAATGGAAGTTTAAAGGTAGCACTCAAGTAATGTACTTTGGAATGGCAGAGAAATACCATGTGGTAGGTAGGTATGGTGGACACAAATGGTATAGTTTTTGGCTCAAGGATTTGGATGCACGAGAAGAATCCCTCTCAATACAAGGCTAGGCTAGCAAGGTTGTTTGAAGCAAACTCAAGTATAAAATGGTGCAGCAAGACTCACATATGAACATATTGTAAGCATTATAAGACTTTACATCCTCTCCTTGTTGTTCAAACACCTCAACCAGAAAATATCTAGACTTAGAGAGACCAATCATGCAAACCAAATTTTAACAAGCTCTATGTAGTTATTCATTAATAGGTGCAAAGTACATGACGCAAGAGCTTGAACATGATCTATATGAGCACAAAAATTGCCAAGTATCAAATTATTCAAGACATTATACCATTTACCACATGCGGCATTTTCCGTTTCCAACCATGACGTGGGCATTACCCTTCGGGTAACCAATGTTGCTCTACCCTATGCGGTCCAGCTGGAGGCCCATGAAGGTACCCGATGGCAAGATGGGCCACTAGGACGGTGCGGCGGAAGCTTACTTGAAGTACAAGACACGGAAGAAGCCGAACAAGGAAGGTTTAGAGATAGATCTACAGTAAACCTACTCGTACTGAATTAGACCTCTCGAGACCTGGCCACCTATATAAAGGCCAGGAGAGGGGCTATCGAGGAATACAATCAATCTTAGCGATCTTAGCCAGCAGAAGCTTAGAGCTAGGTTACCCTAGCAATTAGCCATCTCGACGAGATCACAGCCAAACTATTCGGCACCCCATTGTAACATGTTATCATCATAATCAAGAACAGACAGGCAGGACGTAAGGGTTTTACCTCATCGAGGGCCCCGAACCTGGGTAAATCGCTCTCCCCGCTTATCTGTGAACCGATGTCTCGTGTCAGCTTGCAGGATTCCATCAACCCTAAGCCCCTATCGGAGGGCATTGCCGAGGAGCACCCTCGACAATTGGCGCCGTCTGTGGGAAGCCTGTCGGCACAAGGCAGGGCATCGGCAATACTAGTCACGTCTGCAGCGTTCGTGCTCGAGTCGCCGACACCTCCAGATCCAAAGGACCCGATTCGCTGCGGATCCTTCGAGTTCGTACCACACCTCAAGCCGCCGCACTCGATTCCCGCAGAATCGTGTGATGACATGACCGCCACCTTTGGAGGCGTTCACTTCATCATCGACTCCGGAGGCTTTCTTCGCCTCCCCAGGACAAATACGTCCGGTTTAGGGCCCTCAGTTTCGGCAGATGATACCCTGGCAGCAACTTTGGAAATCCCGCCCAGAAGCGCGCATGGAGGTAGCCGAGGAAGTTTTGATCTCTCAACAGGGCGAAAGAAAAGGCGAAGGGACTTGCACCATGAAGAAGAAGAACGTACAGCGCCTCACCCTCGTCAGTCCGAACGGGGACTGGAGGGCGCGCAATCGATCCATGGCCGCGCTCGTTCACCGTACTTATCGGCCACAGAGCAACTCAATGCGCCATGCTACCTCCACTCCTACATCGACCCGAAGGACGGTCGGGAGAAATCCAGTCACATGTTGAGAAACTGCCGACACTTCCTGGAGATTCGACAGTTCTGTGATGACCTCAGGAGCGAAGCTATATCAAGAGTTCACATAATGGAGAAGAGGGCAAGATCTTACAGCTATCGGTCGGAACCGTACGTGCCAGAGCCGTATGAACCGATGGAAAAGGACGAGTATGTACCAGCCGAGATATTCCCAGAACCGCACGGGCAGGTCAGCATGATCCATAAAACCATCTTTTCAAAAAGGGAAATCGAGAAATTCTCGCGAGAAGTGAAGTACGCAGAAGTTGCTATGGTCGACACACCCGAATTCATCGACTGGTCGGAACAAAGTATCTCCTTCGACAGGACAGACCACCCGAAAGCTGTCCCTAGACCAGGCCATGCAGCCCTTGTCCTTGAGGCGCAGATCGGAGGGTACAACATGAGCAAAGTATTCATGGACGGAGGAAGCGGCTTAAACCTACTATTCGCCAACACAATGAGAGCAATGGGTTTAACAGTCGATATGCTGAGAGAATCTGACACAGGATTCCATGGCATTATACCGACTCGACCCGCTTATTCTCTCGGAAAAACGTCATTGGATGTAGTCTTCGGTACGCCCACCAATTTCAGGAAAGAAAAGATCGAGTTCGAAGTAGTCGACTGGGAGTCTCAATATCATGCCATCCTCGGCAGGCCGGCGTTTGCCAAATTTATGGCCATACCTCATTATGCGTACCTAAAACTGAAGATGCCAGGCAACAACGGGACCCCAATAACCGTTCACGGGAGTTTTGCCCGATCAGACACCTGTGACAGGGAGTTCCAGAAGATCGCCTCGAAATTCGGCGCTAAGGAGGAAATCAATGCGATCGACGCTGCCATGGATCATACGCAGCCACCAGCCGACAATCGAAACGTGAGATCCGACGAGTTTGATGCTACAAAGGAAGCCAAGAAGCTGCAGGTGCATCCCACTGACCCGAAGAAAACGGTCAATATATCGGCTGATCTTACGGTCGCATAGGAAGGCGCGCTCATCGAGTTCCTCCGTGAGCGCTGGGAGATATTTGCATGGGAACCATCCGACATGCCAGGTATCCCCAGGGAACTCGCTGAGCACGCCCTTAACGTTGACCCGACAGCCAAACCCGGTCTGACGATCGATGCGTCGATTTTCTGAACCAAAGAGGAGAGCAATTGGTGAGGAAATCAATCGACTCCGTAAAGCAGGATTTATCCGAGAGCTCAAGGAATCAGAGTGGGTGGCCAACCCTGTCATGGTGCCCAAAAAGGACACCACCGCTCTGCGTATGTGTATCGATTACACCAGCCTCAACAAACACTATCCTAAAGACCACTTCCCGCTGCCTAGAATTGACCAGATAGTCGATTCCACAGCCGGATGCGACCGCCTCTCCTTCCTCGATGCCTACTCTAGGTATAATCAGATCAAACTGAAGAAAGAAGATCAGGAGCTAACCACGTTCATCACCCCACACGGCGTTTTCTGCTACAACGTCATGACCTTCGGGTTGAAAAACGCGGGAGCAACTTACCAACGTTGCATGCAAGCTTGCCTTGGAGAGCAGATTGGGCGAAACATCGAAGTCTATATTGACGATATCGTGGTGAAAATGAAGCACACTGCCACCCTCATCGATGATCTGCGGGAGACCTTTGATAACTTAGACAGGTATAAGATCAAGTTGAATCCCAAAAAATGCTTCTTCGGAGTACCAGGGGGGCAAGTGCTAGGATACTTCATCTCGGCCAGGGGGATCGAAGCCAACCCTTTGAAAATCAAAGCTATTCTCGACATGGAGCCGCCAAAGAATCTGCACCAAGTGCAGCAATTGGCAGGACGTTTAGCAGCGCTCAGCAGGTTCATCGCCAAGCTAGGAGAAAAAGCTTTGCCTTTCTACAATTTGATGAAAAAATCTGAAAAGTTCGAGTGGACAAAGGAGGTGCAGGAATCCTTCGACAATCTGAAGAAAATCTTGTCGACATCTCCAGTCCTTGTAACCCCCCGTGAGAAGGAAACGCTACTCATGTATATATCTGCGACAGCCCAAGTCTTTAGCAGCGTCTTGGTCGTCGAACGAGAAGAAGCAGGGAGAGTTCATGGCGTGCAGAGGCCCGTTTACTATCTCAGTGAAGTGCTCACACCCGCAAGACAGAGGTACCCTCATCATCAGAAGCTGGCATACGCAGTATGGAGGTCAGCCCGCAAGTTACGGCACTACTTCACAGAGCATCCGATTGTCATCGTGAGCGAAGCACCGTTGAAGAACATAATGACCAATCCAGAGGCCACAGGTCGAGTGTCCCAATGGGCTATCGAGATAGCACCACATGACATAACTTACGTTAACCGAACAGCTATAAAATCCCAAATCCTCCCAGACTTTGTGGCGGACTGGATCCAATCCCAGACACCAGCGGCACCCGACATGTCGGGATCGTGGATAATGTATTTCGACGGGTCGAAACGAAGCACAGGCGCAGCAGCAGGAGTGGTGCTGATATCACCACAGGGGGATAAGATGAAGTATATACTACGTATGAACTTCTCTCTGCCGACGAACAATGAAGCAGAATACAAAGCGCTGCTGCATGGAATGAAGATGGCAAAGGCATGTGGGGAAACTCGCCTGGAAATCTACGGAGACTCAAACTTGGTAGTACAACAGTCGATGAATCTGTCCGACGCGGTTAGCGACAACATGATCGCCTATCGGCAGCTGTACCAAAATATGGAAGCCAAATTCGAGGGATGTGAGCTCAAACATATCGGCAGAGCCAGCAACGAGGAAGCCGACACCTTAGCAAACATTGGCTCCATGTGCTCTCCCATCCCAGACGGAGTGTTTTACGAGGTGATCACTCAGTGATCAATAAAAGAGAAGGCGTCGGCACCTCTAAAACCATCGACTGACGAAGCAGAGGCAAACCCACAGCAAGTTGCCGACGAAACTCCAACTCTCCCTGCCGAACAAGTCCTCCTCCTTGAGCCACTATGGACCAAACCGTTCCTAGCATATCTAACAAAGCAGGAACTGCCGGCGGATCCAGTAGAAGCAAAACGAATCGTCAGGCGATCGAAAGCCTTCACCATAGTAAACGGTGAACTCTACAAGCGCAGCATTTCCGGTATCTTCCAAAGGTGCATTGCCATTGAGACGGAAGAGCACTGTTGCGTGAGATACACGAGGGAACTTGTGGGCATCATGCGGGAAGTAGGGCTCTCGTACCAAAAGCCTTCAGGGCAGGATTTTATTGGCCAACGGCGGCGTCGGATGCTCGAGATCTGGTCATGAAGTGCGACCCTTGCCAACGGTTTTCCCCAAAACCGCACGCCCCTGCGACAGACCTAATGACGATACCCTTGGCATGGCCGTTCGCCCAATGGGGACTCGATCAAGTTGGACCGCTGCCGAGATCATCGCCTGGAGGAAACACATACTTATTAGTCGCAGTCGACAAATTCACAAAGTGGATCGAGGCAGTACCAGTACGAAACCAGAAAGCAAAAACAGCAGTCCAATTCTTCAAGGAAATAACATGTCGATTCGGCGTGCCTCACAGTATCGTCACAGATAATGGAACTAACTTTGACTCCAAAGAATTCCGAGAATTTTGTGATGACAGGGGAATAAAACTGAAATTCGCATCAGTGGCTCACCCGCAAACCAACGGTCAGGTGGAAAGGATCAACGGTCTAATAGGGGACGGTCTCAAGAAACGTCTTACAGGCGCGGAGGGAGCTTGGGTCGAAGAGTTACCATCGGTACTTTGGAGTTTGCGTACCACACCTAACAGGTCGACGCAGTACACCCCATTCTTTCTGGTACATGGAGCCGAAGCAGTCCTACCAGCCGACGTTCGATTCGAAGCACCTCGAGTGACGGCATACACAGAACCCTCTTCCAACATCGCACTGCAGGATGTCGTAGACCTACTAGACGAAGCTCGAGACATTGCTTTAGCCAGAACCAGACTGTACCAGCATGCGCTGAGGAACTATCACAGCCGACGAATACGCAACCGATGCTTTAGTGTTGGAGACATGGTACTTTGGCTAAAACAAAAAAGACCCTCGAAACTCGAGTCTCCATGGGAAGGACCTTACATCGTCACTGAAGTGATACCAGGAGGAGCGTACAGGCCCAAAAATCCAACTTCGGGAAAAGATGTCGGAAATCCATGGAATATTGCACACCTGTGACGGTTCTATACATAGGACGCGATCGCTTTTTATTATTTAATAGCCTTTAGGGTTGCTTTTCGTTATGAATAAAGTTTTAATTAGGTTTTCTGCCTCCTTTCTTCAATTTAGGTCCTACCACCTGAATAGGTCGACTGCGGCCCCTACCTTCGGCTCTTACTCCCATCGGGAGCGCTGGCCCAGAAAACACGCAGTGTCATTAATTAAATACTCTCAACGGGAGCTAAGATTAGTGACACACAAAAAAACAACCAATCCAAGCCTCGAGAAAATACGCGAGTGCTGCAGTCGATGGTTACATTATCACAAAATAAGGCTCAAACCGGTGCACCGCGTGACGATGCCAAGCGTCTAATTCCCTCGACTAAGTCGACGGGTCTCGCTCTTGCAAAACTTACATAAAGGCTTCGCAATAACATTGCATAATCCAACGAAGTCGTCGGGAGAGCAGGTTGAACTGATCACTCAGCCGCCCTCGACAATAAAATATCAATCGAATTAACATAGCGTGCAACGTACGCAATAAATTTATACAAAACAATCTTATGCAGGAAATAAGGCTATTACATTCATAGTCGGGCTCCCCGGTCCCAATGGGCCTTCAGATCCTTCTCAAGGCACGACTCCATCCGAGAAACAATGGTGTATGCGGGACCTCTAGCAGCATCATAATACTGGCCTAAGCTCCTCTCGGTGTTTGCTACGGCTCCCAAGTCTAGAGATGGATGGCATGCCAATATTGAAGCAAAAGCAAGCTCAGCACCAGCCAGGAGTTCCTTCCGCACCAGCTGCCGAATCCTTTCGGGAGACTTGAATCGGGTGAACAAGGCAGACAAAGTTTCGGGTGCCTGGTCCAGAGGGAACAAAGTGTTCCAAACCATCGTGAGATGAGCGTGGAATTTATCAAAATAATGATGCACCTTCTTGATACGTCTCCGACGTATCGATAATTTCTTATGTTCCATGCCACATTATTGATGATATCTACATGTTTTATGCACACTTTATGTCATATTTGTGCATTTTCTGGAACTAACCTATTAACAAGATGCCAAAGTGCCAGTTGCTGTTTTCTGCTATTTTTGGTTTCAGAAATCCTAGTAAAGAAATATTCTCGGAATCGGACGAAATCAACGCCGAAGATCTTAGAATCCCCGGAAGCATCCAGAACACACGAGAGAGGCCAGAGGGGGGCCACAGGCCCACCAAACCATAGGCCGGCGCGGCCTAGGGGTGGCCCGCGCCCCCCTATAGTGTCGTCGCCTCGTTGACCTCCTGACGCCGCCTCTTCGCCTATTTAAGCCCCCTCGACCTAAAACCTCGAGACGGAAAAGCCACGGTACGAGAAACCTTCCAGAGCCGCCGCCATCGCGAAGCCAAGATCTGGGGGACAGGAGTCTCTGTTCCGGCACGTCGCCGGGACGGGGAAGTGCCCCCGGAAGGCTCCTCCATCGACACCACCGCCATCTCCATCAACGCTGCTGTCTCCCATGAGGAGGGAGTAGTTCTCCATCGAGGCTCAGGGCTGTACCGGTAGCTATGTGGTTCATCTCTCTCCTATGTACTTCAATACAATAATCTCATGAGCTGCCTTACATGATTGAGATTCATATGATGATGCTTGTAATCTAGATGTCGTTATGCTAGTCAAGTGAATTTTACTTATGTGATCTCAGGAGACTCCTTGTCCCACGTGTGTAAAGGTGACAGTGTGTGCACCGTGTGGGTCTCTTAGGCTATATTTCACAGAATACTTATTCACTGTTATGAATGGCATAGTGAAGTGCTTATTTATATCTCTTTATGATTGCAATGTGTTTTGTATCACAATTTATCTATGTGCTACTCTAGTGATGTTATTAAAGTAGTTTTATTCCTCCTGCACGGTGTAATGGTGACAGTGTGTGCATCCGTGTTAGTACTTGGCGTAGGCTATGATTATGATCTCTTGTAGATTATGAAGTTAACTATTGCTATGATGGTATTGATGTGATCTATTCCTCCTACATAGTGTGAAGGTGACAGTGTGCATGCTATGTTAGTACTTGGTTTAGTCGTGTTGATCTTTCATGCACTCTAAGGTTATTTAAATATGAACATTGAATTGTGGAGCTTGTTAACTCCGGCATTGAGGGTTCGTGTAATCCTACGCAATGGTGTTCATCATCCAACAAGAGTGTAGAGTATGCATTTATCTATTCTGTTATGTGATCAATGTTGAGAGTGTCCACTAGTGAAAGTCTGATCCCTAGGCCTTGTTCCTAAATACTGCTATCGCTGCTTGTTTACTGTTTTACTGCGTTACTACTGCTTGTTTACTGTCCTGGGCAAAGCACTTTTCTGGTGCCGTTGCCACTGCTCATATATATTCATACCACCTGTATTTCACTATCTCTTCGCCGAACTAGTGCACCTATTAGGTGTGTTGGGGACACAAGAGACTTCTTGCTTTGTGGTTGCAGGGTTGCATGAGAGGGATATCTTTGACCTCTTCCTCCCTGAGTTCGATAAACCTTGGGTGATCCACTTAAGGGAAACTTGCTGCTGTCTTACAAACCTCTGCTCTTGGAGGCCCAACGCTGTCTAGAGGAAAAGGAGGGGGGCGTAGACATCAAGCTATTTTCTGGCGCCGTTGTCGGGGAGGAAAGGTAAAAGGTACTCACACTCCGGATCTCGGCTACTAAGCTATTTTCGCCGTTGTAAGTACTCGAAGCTATTTCCTTTAGATCCTGCAATTGCATCTTTTTGTTTCTTGTTTACACTAGTTTGGCATAATGGACAACAATGAGCTTCTTATTCTATTTCCTGATTTAAGACATGGATGGTTTGATGCGAAAATTAAAAAACCTATGGAACATATTAGTATGAACGCTTTGAACACCATTGTTGCTAATGATATGGAAAATTCTAAGCTTGGGGAAGCTGGCTTTGATGAGCATGATATTTTTAGTCCCCCAAGAATTGAGGAGAAAATTTACTTTGATGATACTTTGCCTCCTATTTATGATGATTATAATGATAGTAGTCTTTTGTTACCACCTGTTATGGAGGATGAATTTGATTATGATTACAATATGCCTCCTATATTTGATGATGAGAATAATAATGATAGCTACTTTGTTGAATTTGCTCCCACTAGTACTAATAAAATTGATTATGCTTATGTGGAGAGTAATAATTTTATGCATGAGACTCATGATAAGAATGCTTTATGTGATGGTTATATTGTTGAGTTTTCTCATGACACTACTGAAAGTTATTATGAGAGGAAAATATGGTGGTAGAAATTTTCATGTTACTAAAACACCTCTCTATATGCTTAAAATCTTGAAGTTGAGCTTGTCTAGTTTTTCTATGCTTGTTGCATTATGCTTCTTGAATTTGTTTATTTACAAGATTCCTTTGCATAGGAAGCATGTTAGACTTAAATGTGTTTTGAATTTGCCTCTTGATGCTCTCTTTTGCTTCAACTACTATTTCTTGCGAGTGCATCATTAAAACTGCTGAGCCCATCTTAATGGCTATAAAGAAAGAACTTCTTGGGAGATAACCCATGTGTTATTTTGCTACAGTACTTTGTTTTATATTTTTGTCTTGGAAGTTGTTTACTACTGTAGCAACCTCTCCTTATCTTATTTTAGTGTTTTGTTGTGCCAAGTAAAGTCGTTGATAGTAAGGTTCATACTAGATTTGGATTACTGCGCAGAAACAGATTTCTTTGCTGTCACGAATCTGGGCAAAATTCTCTGTAGGTAACTCAGAAAATTATGCCAATTTACGTGAGTGATCCTCAGATATGTACGCAACTTTCATTCAATTTGAGCATTTTCATTTGAGCAAGTCTGGTGCCCTTTTAAAATTCGTCTTTACGGACTGTTCTGTTTTGACAGATTCTGCCTTTTATTTCGCATTGCTTCTTTCGCTGTGTTGGGTGGATTTCTTTGTTCCATTACCTTCCAGTAGCTTTGGGCAATGTCCAGAAGTGTTAAGAATGATTGTGTCACCTCTGAACATGTGAGTTTTTGATTATGCACTAACCCTCTAATGAGTTTGCTTTGAGTTTGGTGTGGAGGAAGTTTTCAAGGGTCAAGAGAGGAGGATGATATATTATGATCAAGGAGAGTGAAAGCTCTAAGCTTGGGGATGCCCCGGTGGTTCACCCCTGCATATATCAAGAAGACTCAAGCGTCTAAGCTTGGGGATGCCCAAGGCATCCCCTTCTTCATCGACAACATTATCAGGTTCCTCCCCTGAAACTATATTTTTATTCGGTCACATCTTATGTACTTTACTTGGAGCGTCGGTTTGTTTTTGTTTTTGTTTTCTTTGAATAAATGCTTGTGTGGGAGAGAGACACGCTCCGCTGTTGCATATGGACAAGTATGTCCTTAGGTTCTACTTATAGTATTCATGGCGAAGTTTCTTCTTCGTTAAATTGTTATATGGTTGGAATTGGAAAATGATACATGTAGTAATTGCTATAATGTCTTGGGTAATGTGATACTTGGCAACTGTTGTGCTCATGTTTAAGCTCTTGCATCATATACTTTGCACCTATTAATGAAGAAATACATAGAGCATGCTAAAATTCGGTTTGCATATTTGGTCTCTCTAAAGTCTAGATAATATCTAGTATTGAGTTTTGAACAACAAGGAAGACGGTGTAGAGTCTTATAATGTTTTCAATATGTCTTTTATGTAAGTTTTGCTGCACCGGTTCATCCTTGTGTTTGTTTCAAATAACTTTGCTAGCCTAAACCTTGTATCGAGAGGGAATACTTCTCATGCATCCAAAATCCTTGAGCCAACCACTAAGCCATTTGTGTCCACCATACCTACCTACTACATGGTATTTCTCCGCCATTCCAAAGTAAATTGCTTGAGTGCTACCTTTAAATTTCCATTCTTCACCTTTACAATACATAGCTCATGGGACAAATAGCTTAAAAACTATTGTGGTATTGAATATGTACTTATGAACTTTATCTCTTATTAAGTTGCTCGTTGTGCGATAACCATGTTCCTGGGGACGCCATCAACTACTCTTTGTTGAATATCATGTGAGTTGCTATGCATGTTCGTCTTGTCTGAAGTAAGAGAGATCTACCACCTTAATGGTTGGAGCATACATATTGTTAGAGAAGAACATTGGGCCGCTAACTAAAGCCATGATTCATGGTGGAAGTTTCAGTTTTGGACATATATCCTCAATCTCATATGAGAATAATAATTGTTGCCACATGCTTATGCATTAAAGAGGAGTCCATTATATGTTGTCCATGTTGTCCCGGTATGGATGTCTAAGTTGAGAATAATCAAAAGCGAGAAATCCAAAATGCAAGCTTTCTCCTTAGACCTTTGTACAGGCGGCATGGAGGTACCCCATTGTGACACTTGGTTAAAACATGTGTATTGCGATGATCCGGTAGTCCAAGCTAATTAGGACAAGGTGCGGGCACTATTAGTATACTATGCATGAGGCTTGCAACTTGTAAGATATAATTTACATAACTCATATGCTTTATTACTACCGTTGACAAAATTGTTTCATGTTTTCAAAATAAAAGCTCTAGCACAAATATAACAATCGATGCTTTCCTCTTTGAAGGACCATTCTTTTACTTATATTGTTGAGTCAGTTCACCTATTTCTCTCCACCTCAAGAAGCAAACACTTGTGTGAACTGTGCATTGATTCCTACATACTTGCATATTGCACTTATTATATTACTCTATGTTGACAATATCCATGAGATATACATGTTACAAGTTGAAAGCAACCGCTGAAACTTCATCTTCCTTTGTGTTGCTTCAATGCCTTTACTTTAAATTATTGCTTTATGAGTTAACTCTTATGCTAGACTTATTGATGCTTGTCTTGAAGTACTATTCATGAAAAGTCTTTGCTATATGATTCACTTGTTTACTCATGTCATTTACATTGTTTTGATCGCTGCATTCACTACATATGCTTTACAAATAGTATGATCAAGGTTATGATGGCATGTCACTCCAGAAATTATCTTTGTTTATCGTTTACCTGCTCGGGACGAGCAGGAACTAAGCTTGGGGATGCTGATACGTCTCCGACGTATCGATAATTTCTTATGTTCCATGCCACATTATTGATGATATCTACATGTTTTATGCACACTTTATGTCATATTTGTGCATTTTCTGGAACTAACCTATTAACAAGATGCCGAAGTGCCAGTTGCTGTTTTCTGCTGTTTTTGGTTTCAGAAATCCTAGTAAAGAAATATTCTCGGAATCGGACGAAATCAACGCCGAAGATCTTAGAATCCCCGGAAGCATCCAGAACACACGAGAGAGGCCAGAGGGGGGCCACAGGCCCACCAAACCATAGGCCGGCGCGGCCTAGGGGTGGCCCGCGCCCCCCTATAGTGTCGTCGCCTCGTTGACCTCCTGACGCCGCCTCTTCGCCTATTTAAGCCCCCTCGACCTAAAACCTCGAGACGGAAAAGCCACGGTACGAGAAACCTTCCAGAGCCGCCGCCATCGCGAAGCCAAGATCTGGGGGACAGGAGTCTCTGTTCCGGCACGTCGCCGGGACGGGGAAGTGACCCCGGAAGGCTCCTCCATCGACACCACTGCCATCTCCATCAACGCTGCTGTCTCCCATGAGGAGGGAGTAGTTCTCCATCGAGGCTCAGGGCTGTACCGGTAGCTATGTGGTTCATCTCTCTCCTATGTACTTCAATACAATAATCTCATGAGCTGCCTTACATGATTGAGATTCATATGATGATGCTTGTAATCTAGATGTCGTTATGCTAGTCAAGTGAATTTTACTTATGTGATCTCCGGAGACTCCTTGTCCCACGTGTGTAAAGGTGACAGTGTGTGCACCGTGTGGGTCTCTTAGGCTATATTTCACAGAATACTTATTCACTGTTATGAATGGCATAGTGAAGTGCTTATTTATATCTCTTTATGATTGCAATGTGTTTTGTATCACAATTTATCTATGTGCTACTCTAGTGATGTTATTAAAGTAGTTTTATTCCTCCTGCACGGTGTAATGGTGACAGTGTGTGCATCCGTGTTAGTACTTGGCGTAGGCTATGATTATGATCTCTTGTAGATTATGAAGTTAACTATTGCTATGATGGTATTGATGTGATCTATTCCTCCTACATAGTGTGAAGGTGACAGTGTGCATGCTATGTTAGTACTTGGTTTAGTCGTGTTGATCTTTCATGCACTCTAAGGTTATTTAAATATGAACATTGAATTGTGGAGCTTGTTAACTCCGGCATTGAGGGTTCATGTAATCCTACGCAATGGTGTTCATCATCCAACAAGAGTGTAGAGTATGCATTTATCTATTCTGTTATGTGATCAATGTTGAGAGTGTCCACTAGTGAAAGTCTGATCCCTAGGCCTTGTTCCTAAATACTGCTATCGCTGCTTGTTTCTTTGTTTCTTTGCGTTACTCGCTTGTTTACTGTCCTGGGCAAAGCACTTTTCTGGTGCCGTTGCCACTGCTCATATATATTCATACCACCTGTATTTCACTATCTCTTCGCCGAACTAGTGCACCTATTAGGTGTGTTGGGGACACAAGAGACTTCTTGCTTTGTGGTTACAGGGTTGCATGAGAGGGATATCTTTGACCTCTTCCTCCCTGAGTTCGATAAACCTTGGGTGATCCACTTAAGGGAAACTTGCTGCTGTCTTACAAACCTCTGCTCTTGGAGGCCCAACGCTGTCTACAGGAAAAGGAGGGGGGCGTAGACATCACTTCTCCACCCGATACTTAAACTTCGCCATGACAACAGCCTTCAGACGGTGCAGCCATAAATCATGCTTCGGGTGCGCTACGTCAGTCATCGCCTCGACCTCTTCATGGATCCTTTTGTTCTCTTCAGCTGTATCTGAAGCTACGATTGGAAAGGAACAAGAATCAGTTAAAGGAACATTCAAACTATGGCAGAAAGCAGAAGATGGGCTAATACTTACAGCCCAAACTTTCGGTAGCAATATGAAGACCATCAAGAGCGTACTGTTCGATAGCAGCCGCTATCTCCCCCTTTCTCTTCACCAAGGCCGCCATCGCACGAAGAGAAGTGATATCTTTGTCTAAACTAGACACTTGGTCACGCAAGCGGCGAACGAGGCTTGACTCATCATTACTCGAAGGGTTCGGAAAAAGCTCAGCACGAGAAGAAGATGGAGGAATCTGCAGCACAGTCCCCAGTTCAGACTAGCATCAAAGTAAAAACTCCCATCAGGAGCGCTGGGCATATATGATACATTCAAAAGCATGATTCAATTGGCAACAGAGCCAAAATAAAACTGAACTACGACAAAGTTACGGTTGATCTTATTTACAACAAGTCAAATAAAAAGTTCAAGGATTCGCCGATGATGAGCCAGGGGCAGATTCGGGAGTAGGCTTGGCTTGTGCTTCATCTACCAGCGTCAGAAGTTGATTGGCACAAGTTACTGCCGATCGCTTGAAAGGCTCAAGGTCGACTAAATGATTGTCATCATCGACAGGCAATGCCTTGGACAACTCCTCCAATTCTGACCCCATCCCATGGCCCATGAGCAACTGGAAAGTAAGAACCGCCCCAAATAAACGGCTACGGCGTTTCAATACCTCCACAGGCTCGGAAGGGTCAACGAGGAAAGAAGCCGCCATCTCGTCGAGAGTCTTGTCCTGCTTCATCTTCGGGAAGATCACCGAGTATAACCTTGACATCGCTCCTTTGGCCTTTTTAAAAAGACCAAGGACTTGGACATTAGACTCGGCAGCGAGTGACAAGGCGTCGGCTGTAGAGTCCACCCGAAGCTGATGACGTCGAGTGACGGTTAAGTCGGCAGCATCTGAAAGGAAGACAGATCAGTAATCAATAATAGAAACACCAAGACAGAAAACGGTGAACCATGGATTTTACCTAGTAAATCCTTGATGGACTCGCGAAGGACGCCTTCCTTTTTGTCGATTGCAGCCGCCGCTGCGCGCCTGGCATCCTGTTCATCCTTCAGCCGCTGCTTCAGCTTCTTCACCTCCTCCTTCAGCAAGACGTTCTCATTCTTGGCGTCGGTGGCAAGCATGTTGGCCTCAAGCACCTGATCAGCCGAAGATCTGATAGTCTTTCGAAGTTGGGAGTTTTCGGTCTCTAGCCGAGTGAATTGTTCGGCGAATTCGGCCACCGCATTGACTGTGGCATAAATTGGCTGCGGTAAAGTAAGATCATGAAGATTCAGTCGATATAAACTCGGCAAAAGCAAAGCAGGTTGAATACTTACATGATCGCGATCAGCCGACGAAGTAGGAACATCGCCAGGAGGAATAACTGTCGACACAGGAACCTTCTCTACAACCGTTCGCGAGGGAGGCGTCGACTTCGCGGGAGAAGGATTAGATTCCTTAGCCGATGCAGCTCTCTCGGAGACAAATTTGGCCCTCTTCGCAAGAGGGACTTCATCATCATCATCTTCAGAGCTATTTAAATACAGCGCACAGTTAGCATGCAAGTTGATAAGAAATAAATCAAGAAAAGAGTATAAGACGCTCACAGGTCAAGGTCATCTTCACCTGCAAAGAAACTTGTTGAACTCTTCTTGACGGGAGGAGGCGCGGCAGCTTCATCGGCATCATTATCTCCTTCGCTAGGACTTGATTCAGCCGTGGTGATGAATTCATCGTGTACCTGCTTCCGATGCCTACTCCTGATGAAGGCGTCATCTTCAGTAGCCTCTTCCCCTTGGACATCGCTGTCCTCAAGGGCGTGCTGGGCATCCTCGGTTCCATCAGAATCTTCATCGTCATCCTCTAGTACCACACCACTTTCGGGTGTAGGAGGATAGCATCGGGCAGCAGCGAGCGCCGGCCGAGGAAAAAGAAATTTGTGAGACACGACAGAAAAAGGGGTAACAACAGCAAAAAACAAACAAAGGATTGCCTCGGTTGGAGGATGATCAGAATCATAGGGAGAACGAGCCGATGTCAAGACGATGTTGTCCTTCATACTAAGGCACGTTAAGCGGCGGACTTCGTCTCGGAGGTCTTCAGCCGAAAGATCGGCAGAGCTAACTCTGGACTCATCATCCTTGCCCGTGTAAAGCCACAGCTGGTGGGGGCGAGACATTAACGGTTGCACTCGATGTTGCAGGAACACTGAGACAACCTCAGTGCCGCACATTGTCAAGCCTCCCGTGTTCTTCAGGATGACGATTTGGTCGAACAGCCTGTCGGCTGTCAATCTCTCTTCGGGAGAAAGGGTGTTTCACCAAGATTTCTTCGGCTTAGCTATCAGTTTATCTTCAAAGGGAGGAAGGTTTGAGCGTCGCCCAGGCACCAAAGGGTCTCGCAGGTAAAACCACTTGTTGCGCCAGCCTTGGACGGACTCCTTCATTGGATAATCAAGGTAGTCGACCTCCTTCCTAACAACAAAGCCAACGCCACCAACGACGGGGGGGCCGTTGCTGTCATTATGGCGCTTCACGTAGAAGATCTTCCTCCAAAGACCCCAGTGAGGGTCAATGCCGAGGAAGGCTTCGCAGACAGTGATGAAGATAGAAAGGTGGAGGATGGAGTTTGGGGTCAGCTGCCAGAGCTGGATCCCGTAAAAGAAAAGAAGAGAGCGAAGGAACTCGTGCGCCGGGAGAGAAAGACCACGGAACAAAAAGGCAGTAAACATGACAGTGAAGCCCTTCGGGGGCTTTGGGCGAGAAACCGCACCTGGAAGACGAATATCATCCTCAGATGCGGAGATGAATCCAAGGGCTCGCAGCTTGTTGATGTCGCGGTTGGAAATGGCGGAGGCACTCCAATCACGACTAACCTTGGTCGCGTCTGAAGCACTGGCACCCTTCTTTTTACCCATGGCGTCTGAAGCTTTTGAGGGAAGGATGTAGGAAGAAGGAAAGGATGGGCGAAGAAGATGAGCAGTAGGAGGCGTAAAAAAGTAAAAACGAGGAAGCCCTCTATTTATACCATGAGAATTAGCGTGAGATCGTGGCCATAACTCCATAGGCGTCGTGGGAGGTGGAGCGAATCTGGCTGTACACATGGCGTTTGGAAAGAGAATGGAACCGGCGGCCTATTATTCCCACGTCGCGCGAAAATCGAGGAAACGCCTCGGTCGCTGCGCGTGCACTGGTCAAAACCTAAAAACTTCCCACGCAGAACTAGGGTGGGCCCGTTAGGTCAAGTCTTGTCAATCGAGCCACGACGGCGAAACGTCATCAGTGACATCATGGGTGCTGTCGAAAGCACTCAAAGAAATAAAAAGCTATCGGATGGTCAATTCGAGTCTATGTACAGATTGCGAAGCATCTGCACTTAGACTCGGGGGCTACTCCCATCGGGAGCGCTGGACGCGCACCCGACAGAATGAGGACTCGAAGGAAAAATTTGACTCAAATCTGCACCCGGACGAAAACGCCCGTGTCCAGACTCGGGGGCTACTCCCATCGGGAGCGCTGGACGCGCACCCGACAGAATTTTTTTCGCATTCCAGGATCATGCCCGGGGACTTGATTCTGTGTAGGGTAATGTTGTTTTGCCATCGGCAGTTAACCAACAAAAGTTGGGCACGTTGTTCATTATCCCTTGCATAAAGAAAATATATTGGATGACCTACGAAGACTTGCAGGAAAAAACTTCGGCAGAAGATGTTCGAGTGGTAACAACTTGAGTCTACGCACGGATTGCAAGCGTCCGTACCTAGACTCGGGGGCTACTCCCATCGGGAGCGCTGACGCGCACCCGATAGAAGAGAATAATACAGACAGAAGAAAAGCAAGAATGATCAAAGAGAAGGACGTCGGAAGAAGACATGCTTCAATCTCTACCCGAACTATGTTCGGGTAGACACTCGGGGGCTACTGACGTGGGCATTACCCTTCGGGTAACCAATGTTGCTCTACCCTATGCGGTCCAGCTGGAGGCCCATGAAGGTACCCGATGGCAAGATGGGCCACTAGGACGGTGCAGCGGAAGCTTACTTGAAGTACAAGACACGGAAGAAGCCGAACAAGGAAGGTTTAGAGATAGATCTACTGTAAACCTACTCGTACTCGATTAGACCTCTCGAGACCTGGCCACCTATATAAAGGCCAGGAGAGGGGCTATCAAGGAATACAATCAATCTTAGCGATCTTAGCCAGCAGAAGCTTAGAGCTAGGTTACCCTAGCAATTAGCCATCTCGACGAGATCACAGCCAAACTATTCGGCACCCCATTGTAACCTGTTATCATCATAATCAAGAACAGACAGACAGGACGTAAGGGTTTTACCTCATCGAGGGCCCCGAACCTGGGTAAATCGCTCTCCCCGCTTGTCTGTGAACCGATGTCTCGTGTCAGCTTGCAGGATTCCATCAACCCTAAGCCCCTATCGGAGGGCATTGCCGAGGAGCACCGTCGACAAACCATATATCAATGAACGAGGTAGTTCAACCTTCGCAATGAACATTAAGAATAAAGCTAAGAACACATGTGTTCATATGCAACAGCGGAGCGTGTCTCTCTCCCACACAAAGAATGCTAGGATCCGACTTTATTCAAACAAAAACAAAAATAAAAGCAAACAGACGCTCCAAGCAAAGCACATAAGATGTGACTGAATAAAAATATAGTTTCACTAGAGGTGACCTGATAAGTTGTCGATGAAGAAGGGGATGCCTTGGGCATCCCCAAGCTTAGATGCTTGAGTCTTCTTAAAATATGCAGGGATGAACCACGGGGGCATCCCCAAGCTTAGACTTTTCACTCTTCTTGATCATATTGTATCATCCTCCTCTCTTGACCCTTGAAAACTTCCTCCACATCAAACTCGAAACAAACTCATTAGAGGGTTAGTGCATAATTGAAAATTCATACATTCAGAGGTGACATAATCATTCTTAACACTTCTGGACATTGCACAAAGCTACTGAAATTTAATGGAACAAAGAAATCCATCAAACATAACAAAACAGGCAATGCGAAATAAAAGGCAGAATCTGTCAAAACAGAACAGTCCGTAAAGACGAATTTTCCAGGGGCACTTAACTTGCTCAGATGAAAATGCTCAAATTGAATGAAAGTTGCGTACATATCTGTGGATCACGCACGTAAATTGGCAGATTTTTCTGAGTTACCTACAGAGAACCCTGCCCAAATTCGTGACAGCAAGAAATCTGTTTCTGCAAGAATCCAAATCTAGTATTGACTTTACTATCAAAGACTTTACTTGGCACAACAATGCAATAAAATAAAGATAAGGAGAGGTTGCTACAGTAGTAACAACTTCCAAGACTCAAATATAAAACAAAGGTACTGTAGTAAAATCATGGGTTGTCTCCCATAAGCGCTTTTCTTTAACGCCTTTCAGCTAGGTGCAGAAGGTGTGAATCAAGTATTATCAAGATATGAAGCATTGACATCAAAAAATTTCTCACAAACGAAACTTGTTGCAGAGGGTACCTTAGATGCTCCATTGTCTAAATTTCCCATAGTGGTACTAAGGGTTTTATCAATTTTATAATAATTCTTTGGCTTAGGCACCTTAGAGACATACATGAATTTTTGCTCCTTGCCCACATAAGCTTTATCCTTAAATTTAAGAGAAGAAAAAGTTGAACCCAATGTTCCCATAGCTTCTTCAAGTTTACCAATTCTATGGGTTTGATTATCATGGATAGCACAAGTTTCTAAAGTGGCAATTCTTTCATTAATTCCTCCTAGGGATTTATCAAGTTTATCAGTACTATCAAGTAATATCCCCAGTTTAGTCTCAACACTTGGAAGATTTTTCTCTATGGCTTCCAACTTTTTCATGACATCCTCAAGAGAGATTTCAATTTTAGTTTCATTAATAGGTGGTATTCCAACTAGACTCTCAATGATGCAACTAGCTTCTAAAGCAGGAGTACCTAGGAAATTACCCCCCGAAAGAGTATCAAGAACATACCTATTCCAGCTAGATATACCAACATAAAAGTTCCTAAGTAGGATAATAGTGGAGTGTTTCTTAGTGCACCTATGATGAGCATCACTAATTCTATACCAAGCATCTTTAAAACTTTCTCCACCTTGTTGCTTAAAAAAACGAACTTCAACTTCAGGATTACTCATTTTAGCAATAGTAAATAAAGCAAACTAGATGAAGTAAATGCAAATAACTAATTTTCTTGTGTTTTTAATATAGAGAACGCAAACAAGACAGTAAATAAAGTAAAGCTAGCAACTAATTTTTTTGTGTTTTGTTTTAGTGCAGCAAACAAAGTAGTAAATAAAGTGAAGTAAAGCAAGACAAAAACAAAGTAAAGAGATTGGAAGTGGAGACTCCCCTTGCAGCGTGTCTTGATCTCCCCGGCAACGGCGCCAGAAAAAGTGCTTGATGCGTGCAGTTAACACACGTCCGTTGGGAACCTCAAGAGGAAGGTGTGATGCGTACAGTAGCAAGTTTTCTCTCAGTAAGAAACCAAGGTTTATCGAACCAGGAGGAGCCAAGAAGCACGTTGAAGGTTGATGGCGGCGAAGTGTAGTGCGGCGCAACACCAGGGATTCCGGCGCCAATGTGGAACTTGCACAACACAATCAAAGTACTTTGCCCCAACGTAACAGTGAGGTTGTCAATCGCACCGGCTTGCTGAAAACAAAGGATTAAACGTATTGTGTGGAAGATGATGATTGTTTGCGAAGAACAGTAAAGAACAATTGCAGTAGATTGTATTTCAGATGTAAAGAATGGACCGGGGTCCACAGTTCACTAGTGGTGTCTCTCCCATAAGATAAATAGCATGTTGGGTGAACAAATTACAGTTGGGCAATTGACAAATAAAGAAGGCATAACAATGCACATACATATATCATGATGAGTACTATGAGATTTAATCAGGGCATTACGACAAAGTACATAGACCGCTATCCAGCATGCATCTATACCTAAATAGTCCACTTTCAGGTTATCATCCGAACCCCTTCCGGTATTAAGTTGTAAACAACAAACAATTGCATTAAGTATGGTGCGTAATGTAATCAACACAAAGAGAGGCGCTTGCTGGAGTTCACATTCGGGCGGGCCTCCTCGACGTTGCAGGCGAGCGTACGGTATCTGCGCTCGTGCAGCGCATCTACGCCATGGACTTCATCAACGACAACGCGGGCTGCTTCGCCAACGGCGGTAAGTTCCCCAAGAACGACCGCATCATCGAGTTCGGCAGCCACTGCATCTACTTCGGCACCGTCCCTGTGCGCCAGTGCCTCTCGCCGGTGCTGGTGGCACCGGATCCGCCAAGGTGGCTATGTGCTGGCCACGCCGCCGACAGCGTGGAGGTCATGATGGCTGGCGTGGCTGGCGCTGGCAAGGAAGCTGTGGAAGAAGGTGCTGGCCGTGCGGCATCGACCCGTCCGGCCAAGCCACCACTGGAGCGCGACGCAGGCGCTGCGGGAGCATCTTCCGCACCACCGGAGACACCACTTCAAGCGGCGATGAACGTGCTGGCGACGCCCATCGCGCAGAACATCGGCCCGGCTGCGGCTCTGGCGCAGCTGGAAGCCACACGCAAGACGCTGCTTTCCGGCGGCGCAAACATCATCCAGGCACAGCGCGAGCTGAACCTAACCCTACGTGAGTATAACGCTGCCCATGGCTTTGCTTCAGTTAGCGCTCAGGCTGCTAGGATGCCGGAAAACCAGCTTAAGGCTCGCAATCTAGATCAGGATTTGCGTAAGGAAGTTCTTGCCGGCAAAAGTACCTCTGCATCTGTGAGTATTGTAGAGAAACCTAAGTACAGTAGTCCGGATAAAACTATAAAAGCTGCTAAGGCCGCAATGGAGATGTGTGAGTCATTATCCGGTGATGCATTAGCAAAGCAGCAGGATAGAGTTAGAGAGCTGCTTGATACAATACAGGCACAAAATGACGAGCTTGCTAGAATCAATAAAGCAGCGCTCCAGTCAAAATCGATCCGATCGACAAAAGTAGCCGGAAGCAAGTCCCAGGGGCAGACGTCGTCCCCTCATCCGGATAAAAGAAGGGAAAAGGAAATGAATGCACGGCAGATGACCGTGTACGATCCGGTTCTTGCCGGAAAACAAAAAGCCGGGCCGCATGATGCCGGAGGAAAAAGCTATGGAGCAGGTCGCGGCTATGCCGGAAATGGCTATGCTGGAAATGGTTATATCGGAAACAATCATGCCGGTAGGTACGAAACCGGGCAAAATTATCGAGCTGCAAGGGCAGCGTACGCTGAAGAGGAAATGCAACCACCAAGGTACCAGCAGGCAAGAGCCGCGGAACCGGAAAGATACGAAGAAGGAGATTCCGAAGTGGAACGAATCAGAGCCTACCGGAACCCTTTGGGAGAACGTGTGGGGGAAAGATGCTTGCCAGGCCAGGATGCGAGGCACATGCTGGACAGTGTGCATCTTTCCGAGATAATCGAGTTTGAGGGTCCTCCTGGCCCAAAGTGCTTTGGCCCGCGAATCATGGGAGAAGAGCCACCGGTACGCAATTTCCAATTGCCCCGGGACACAAAAACGTATGATGGCACGACCAAGCCGGAAGATTGGCTAGCAGACTATGTCACAACTGTTTATGTGGCTGGTGGCGGAGTAAACCGGCGTTGGGCCATAAGAATCATACCGTCCTTCCTAGTAGGACCTGCACGTATTTGGCTTAACAACTTGCCGGCGGGAAGCATAAATGGATGGTTGGACTTTGAGGAAGCCTTTGTGAGCAACTTCAGCAGTACTTACAAGAGGCCAAACAGGCCTCAGGAGCTCGCTTTATGCCAGCAGCGTATGAATGAAACAGATCGGGACTATCTCACCCGGTGGAACTCAACGAGAAACACGTGTGAAGGAGTGATAGAAGCACAAGTGATTGCCTGGTTCAGTCAGGGATGCCGAAGAGGATTACCGCTGTGGCAAAGGCTACAAAGAAATATGCCAAGCACGTTGGCTGAAATGATGCGGGTGGCGGAAAACTACGCGTTGGGAGATCCAATGCAACCGGCAGTGCAAGCTGAGCCGGCACAAACAAGCCAACCCCGGCAAGATCAACACCGAGATAACCGGCACAACAAAAGAAGGGAAGACTTTCCGGACCGAAGGTATGGTCCGCAGCAAGTAGCCGCGGTGCAGGAAAATTCTGGCCCCAGCGGAAACCAGAGGCAGAAAACCGGATCACAGCCATGGGCGGGTCCTAAGAAGAAATGGGTTGAAACGGAAAAATGGGGACATAAAAAGATTGGCAAGAGCATGCGAGATACACCATGGAAGCGGCAATGGAGATGCCATGCAAGCTTCACACTCCACATCCATCGAAGCCAGCGAACCATTTGACAAAAGATTGTTCCTGGATCAAGCACTTGATGCTGAGAGGTGCGGCAAAAGATGCGCAAGCACAAGGCTGTTCCACAATACTGCCGCCCTCGCATGACATGCTGCACCAGCATCCATTACCACCACCACCACCGCTTACCGGAGCCAATACCATACCGGTACAACAACACCAGCAAGTTAACCGTGTGGAGGAAAATCATGATCAACCACCTCCGCTGGCACCTTTAGGCCGGAATGTTTACGAGGACCCACATCTGTGCTGTGTTGTCTTTGTCACTGAGCCAACCGACAGGCAAAGTGTGCATCGCCGTTCCATGGAAGTGAACGCCGTGATGCCAGCAATTCCCAAGTACATGCTGTGGTCAGATCAGGAAATCACCTGGTCATTCAAGGATCACCCCAAGATCATGCCGAATCCGGGTGGTTACGCTCTTGTTGTGGACCCAATCATGCGAGGGCCAGAAACTCGAGTCAAGTTCAGCAAAGTGCTGATAGACAATGGAAGCAGCATTGAGAATAAGCAAGTGCGTGTGGGTGGGGCGTCTTCCTAGCCTATCCACGATACCCGCTGCCGTGCGTGAACTGGGCGAGCGAGGAAAAAGACCGTGCGTGGATTGGGCGGACCAGGAAATAAGCCATGCGTGGATTCGGCGGGCGAGGAAAAAAGCGGTTCGTCACGGTCCATCATCCGGCAGATGTACCTTTTCCTCCTCTCCCTAGGCTTCCTCCCTCCCAAACCCTATTTCTCTCCAGTCTCGCTATCCTAGTGGCCGGCGGCGGCGGCGAGCGGGCAGCAGGCTGCAGGGGATGGCGAGGGGTGGTGAGTGCATCCTCTCCCCTCTTCTATCCTCTCTCGTTCTGTCCTCTCTCCTGTCTCAGGGCGAGGAACGACAAGAAGCGGCGGCAGGGAACTGGCATGTTCTCCTCTCTTGCTCTGTCTTCTCTCTCCTCTCTTGTGCGGCGGCGGGAAATAGTGAACACTGCTGCCTGGAATGGGTTCCCTCAGCTGTTCCCTCTCTTATTTGCCCCCCATGTCTTTGTTCTGACCCCTCTTTATATCTGAAGGAGCACGGGATGGTTACAGAAGACTGAGCCGGTGTCCAAGAAGAAGCCCAACAACAACATTCTTCAGGTTTGGTGATTACCCCCTAAAAAATCAGAGGTATAATTCTCCCGAGTTTATCCTTATTTGTTTCATTGTTTGTTCATAAGATTTGGTGAAGTTGAGCCTTCTTGTGGATGTATCCAAGGTCGTGGGGGTGATGGCCATCAAGATAGAGATACATGACGAGTACAACATCCTGGGCAAATCTCTCTTTCGGTAAACATCCTTTTTGTTCCTTGGTAAATTGCATGAGGTTTTATGTCGCCTTTATAATTATTTGTAAATGTTTTATTGTAGGTGGACAAGCGAAGATATTATGCAACTTTCGTTGTGATGGGCGAGGTGTACACGCATGTCTCGTAGCTGGTTGATGATGAGGTACTACTGTACTAATCTGAATAGGCTGTGGTGACGGATCTGGGATTGGTCAATGTGTGTTGAAATATCAGGGATTCAATGAACTCTGTTATTATATCATATTGATGATATGATCATGTATTAAATATATTGTATTTAGAAAGAATTGTCATTGTAGATCCTAGGCAGGTAGCATGTCATAATGCATTTGTTTCTGTCATTTTGAAATATGCATTGTTTAACTGACAAGTATTGTGATACATTGAGGAAGACCAAGACCTATGCTAATCATGTAACCAGAATAATTACTGATTCTTTCATAGGAGTACTACTTTTTGTATTTACTACATTAATGAGTCGCACAATAGGAGTTCAAATATAGCATTGTTCTAATAATGCACATGTATTTATATGTGGGTGTGTGCCAGATAGTTTTGGCTTCAGGTTTGCAAAAAGTTCGAAGGTGAATATGTAATAAGACTTACATTGTGGTCAATATGGTTGCTGAACCTGGATTGCAGAGACAAGCTCAAATTTTGTTTAGTAGTTTTTCCCCCATATTTCTAGACTGTTAAATTTGCAATGGTAGCCTCTTCTGGGCGTGCTTATGCATCATGGCATTTGTCAGTATAAATTTTTGATTATGAACTACTCTTTCCCCGCTCCTTCCTCAGCTCCGCCACGGCTCGACTTCTAAGGGATTGCTAGCTGGGTCCTAGCCATGTTAGCAACTTGGTAGGGGACGGTCTTGGTGGCTGGTTGCTCCCTGAGAAGACGGTTAAACATGGAAGGGAAGGTTGATCTATCAATGATTTTCGTTGTTCACTGAGTACTGAATTTGGAGGGATTGCACCTTTGAGCGGATACTTTGTTGTTATGTTGTGACCAGTAGGGATTGCATTTGCATGGTTCAGGAGAGCTCTCGTGGCCGGTTCGGGGATTTGCTAGCAATCATGTTGGCTGGGATCACATGGCGCTTGATATCCTCGAGGAAGTGTAAGTCCCTCACCATTTTCCCCCACCGTATGAATACTAAATTGACAAATCTGAATTTTTATTTCGATGTGATACTGAACTTGTCATTTTTGCTGTCTTGGATAGATTTATGGAACATTTATCTTCATAATTTCACATGTTTGTGTCTTCTCAGGAGCTTCAAAGCATTGCCACACTCAGAATTTGAGGTATGTATTATGAACACTAATAGAGAAGTCGAGCAATTGACTTTTGCTCTATAGTGTCAAAGTACTGAAATTCTTGTTTTCATGGTTTACTTATGAAAGAAAGCTTCCACAATCCATTGAAATTCTTTTTTTCAAGGTTTAAATTATGGAAGACATTTAACCAGCTATAAAAGTACAAAACCACAGGAGTTACATATTCATAGTATGTACTCTATTTCTCTGACATCATAGCTAGGAATATTCAGTAAAGGCTTACTGTTTTCCGATTTAATAATGCACGCTGACATAAATTTCCTGACAATAACCTTATGCATATTTGTTGCCTGTCAGTTCCATTTTAGAGACGGATGGTTTTGTAATTGTCGATTGAGGTGGTGGTAGTGCTACAAGATCTGATTCTGTTTGTTCTTTTTAGGAGTGGCCAATTCTGTCGAGAACTTACAATCTTCAAGCAAGCCATACAGTGAAAAGAAATATTGGAGCACATTGGTTCCTTCTCAAGAAAAAATCTATTTCACCCAAGACCATAAAACATGTTGTGCTAAAACAATTGATCTTGAACAGGGAGTAGACAGGGTCAGGCTGCATCGTTTTTTGGTAAAGGGCATTTCTCTTGAGGGTAGTAGGTAGGATTTTCGAAGATAGATTTCCCTTTATATGGAATTCTTTAAAGCATTGCAAGTTCTTGGAAACAATCCATTTATATGGATTCAGTGATGGATGCCACTCAAATTTGTCATCCAAGGCATTCAGGTAATTTATTTCTTAGCTCTTCAAAGGCTTGGATCTCCTCAAGTGTCCAAGCTGCTTGTTGTTGTTTTTTGTTACAAAATGAGATGTGCTTTTGAAAATTGCGAGCTACCCTAATATTGTGTTAGTTAATCTATGTGCATACCGATAAATGAAAGAATACATGTCCTATTTGTATTCGTTTTATCTAGATGACCTCAGTTAAGTTGATGATAACACTATTATACTCCAGTCGTTGAACTATACTTGCAAGTTGCAACCATAACTGGCTTGATAATAGTGGCCAATATAACTATTCTTGCCTTCGTACTCAGCTTGTACCGTCTTAGTCCATCCAAATGGGGATAACCCTTTTTTTCTGTAACCAAATGCCCATGTGCAGCTACGAAAAGAAAAAAATCCAATTTGGTGGAAGCACCACAAAAGCCCAATGATATCAAAACTGCCTATGACAGGTAGCTTGCAAATTGAAGAACTGTATAAACAATCATATTTATTACAATTTAAACCCCCCAAAACAAAATAGTAGATATCATGGAGAGAGATGGTCCTACTTACCAGAAAGTTACTTTGGGCTGATGGGAGGTGAAATATCCCACATACCATACAGCTCCTATATTTACAGAAGTAACTAATGTTCTTATGTGCTGAATTTGGGTCCAGCATAGAGCTATAACCATGCTAGGTTCAGGCTCACTCAACCTTCAGCGGAAAATACTGACTTATTTGCTTTGAGTTGGTATAGAGTTTGTGTACGCATAGTTTCTGATTTCCGTTGTGCTGCAGACTCAGCTTTTTGAACTTCATGTTGAACTTAAATTTAGAGAGAAATGAGACTACACATAAATATGTATACGATTCCCCTTTCCAACATACTTTAGCACTAACTCTGACAATATATACTTACCTTGTTCACCGTTACAATCAATTAAGCGTCGATATTGCAAAAATATAGCAGACAAATTACTGTATCTGGTTTATTCTATATTTATCCGCTTGCAGTTTCAGTAGTAGTTTGTTAACAGTTTTGCAATCATGTATTTCTTGGTGGAAAAATTAGAAGCCTACTAGCTAAATCAGTATTGATGCTTTGAATTTATCTCGTCATGCCAATCAAACATACTAGCTAAACCTGGTGATTCTTTAATTCTTGCAGGCCAGCCTTGAAGGCTTGCTTGGCTTTGTTGCCCCGAACTCAATTAATTGTCGCTCGCCTCCAGCTACTTTAGCCGGGCGTGACCAGGCTGTTCTAGCTCAGGCGTGGTGCTTCCCATAATACAATGTATTGAACAAGTTTACGACTCTTTGTCAGTATAATTGCTCAAGCTCTTCGCGGAGTTTGTATTTTTTCTCTCTATATTTTCTTTTTTGTTACTATTTTCAACATATGCTGGAAAATGCTACAAAATGTTCGTAATACATTATGGCTTGTGCTCCATATTTTCATTGTACTCGTTTATGTTCAAGAGATTATTTTTTGAGTTTTGCGTAGTAAGCAAATCAATGGCTCAAAATTCAGCATCTAGGTGCTATAATCAATCGCTTTTCTACATGCTAGGTTAAACATAAATACAAGCTCAACAGCCAATCATTGGAGAGTCCATGTGACAGGTCACTATTATCATTAGGTCTTGGAATTTGATCGCAAAGCACCGGCGAGGAGGCGCCCCATGGGGCGCCCCAACCACTAGTAAACATCATGTACAAACATACGATGCACACGCTGGGGATAACAGAAAACATGCTTCAGCCAACTCACACAACATTCCATGGAATCGTTCCGGGACTGTCCTGTGCACCGGTTGGAAAAGTCCGGGTGGATGTGTCTTTCGGAGGACGTGACAACTGCCGGGTGGAAAACATTCTGTTTGAGGTGGTGGACTTAGGCAGTCCCTACCACGCACTGCTAGGGAGACCGGCATTGGCGGCCTTCATGGCCTCAACTCATACGGCTTACCTCAAGATGAAGATGCCAGCACCTCGTGGACCTTTAACTGTGGTGGGAAACTACAAAGTCTCACTGGAAACTGCTTCCGCCGGATCAAATCTGGCAGAATCGCTGGTGATCGCAGAGGAAAAAAGGAGGATGCAAACTGCGGTTGCGCTGGCTCAGTCCTCACAGCTAAGCCTAGCGGCAATGAGTGGAAACTTGGGCGCACCGGCATTCAAGCCGACCAATGAAACAAAGGACATTGTGCTGGACCCGGCTTACCCAGACCGCACCGTTCGTATCGGTGCCGGCCTGAATCAGGCATAGGAAAGCGCGCTCGTCAGCTTCCTCCGTGAGAATCGGAATATCTTTGCCTGGTCTACTGATGACTTGGTAGGTGTTCCGAGGGAGCTGGCTGAGCACTCTCTGAATGTCCGGAAGGATGTTAAGCCGGTGCGACAACCTTTGCGCCGGTTCGCTGAAGATAGGAGAAAGATCATCGGAGAAGAAGTAACAAAGCTGTTGGTGGCCGGTTTCATCGTGGAAGTAACGCATACTGAGTGGCTGGCTAATCCGGTGCTGGTCGAGAAGAAAAAAGAACAAAACCTGGAAGCAAAAGCTCCAAAGGTGTGGCGCATGTGCATCGACTACACCAACCTAAACAATGCCTGCCCAAAAGATCCTTTCCCTCTGCCCCGGATCGATCAGGTGATTGATTCTACTGCTGGGTGCGAGTTGTTGTCTTTCCTGGATGCTTATTCCGGTTTCCACCAGATTCCCCTGAAAAAGGAAGATCAAATAAAAACTGCGTTCATTATCCCGCACGGGGCTTATTGCTATGTCACTATGCCTTTTGGTTTGCGCAACGCTGGTGCAACGTACCAGCGCTGTATGCAAAAATGCTTGTTTGATCAAATCGGAAAAAATGTGCAAGTATACGTGGATGATGTCGTGATAAAACCTAAGGTAAAAGACACCCTAATTGACGATATCCGGCAAACATTTGATAACTTAAGGAGGTTCCGGATGAAACTCAATCCGGCAAAATGTACTTTCGGTGTCCCTGCCGGCAAGCTGCTTGGTTTCCTTGTATCAAGCTGGGGCATTGAAGTGAATCCGGTAAAAATCCGGGCAATAGAAAGAATGACTGTACCGCAAGAACTAAAAGATGTGCAAAAATTTACCGGAAGCTTGGCATCGCTGAGCCGGTTCATAAGCAGGTTGGGAGAAAAGGCTCTGCCGCTCTATGCCTTAATGAAAAAATCCGATACCTTCGTCTAGACCCCACAGGCAGACGCAGCATTCAAAGAGCTGAAAACAATGTTAGCCACTGCACCGGTATTGGCCTCGCCTTTGGAAAGGGAGCCCATGTTGTTGTACATAGCAGCAACTAACCGGGTTGTGAGTGTTGTGGTTGTGGTAGAAAGAAAGGAAGAAGAAAAAATTGTGCAGAGGCCGGTATACTACTTGAGTGAGGTGCTTTCCCTCTCAAAACAAAACTACCGACACTTCCAAAAGATGACCTATGGCGTGTTCATGGCCGCCACCAAGCTCAAGCACTATTTCGAGGAGCACCCCATGAAGGTGGTGAGCGAGGCACCCATCTCAGATATCATGGGCAACAAAGATGCCAGCGACAGGATTGCAAAATGGGCAATTCAATTGTCACCATACGTGCCCGTATACGAAAGAAGAGATGCCATAAAATCACAAGCCTTGGCTGATTTCCTGGTTGATTGGGCGGAAATGCAATACAAGCCGCCGGAACACAAAATAGAATACTGGAAGATGCACTTTGACGGATCCAAGCTCAAAGAGGGTCTAGGTGCCGGTGTGGTACTTACCTCACCAAAGGGAGATCATCTCCGGTATGTTTTGCAAGTACATTTCAGGGCATCAAACAATGTCGCTGAGTACGAGGCTCTGATCCATGGGCTTAAGGTCGCAAAAGAAATCGGGGCACACCGGATCATTTGCTACGGCGATTCAGATCTTGTGATGCAGCAATGTTCCGGAGATTGGGATGCAAAAGATGCCAACATGGCCTCATACCAGTTTCATGTGCAAAAGATTGCCGGTTTCTTCGAAGGGTGTGAGTTTCACCATGTGCCGCGGGCTGAAAATGAAGCCGCGGATGCTTTATCCAAGCTAGGTTCATCCAGGCAAGAAATTCCTCCCGGAATAGCCTTGGCGCACTTAAGAGTTCCATCAATCAAGCCAAGTCCGGAATCGGAGTCGATTTTCATACCAGAATCACATGTGGTGCCAATGGATATTGATGAAGGAAACCCGGGGACTATGCCGGTACACTCGGGGACTGCTCCGGCAAACCCGGTGACTTCTCCGGTAAGCTCGGGGACTGCGACGCCCATACCGGAAGAAGCGATGCTTGTGGACAACATGGAGATAGAAGTGCCAGTGTTTGTGGTTAGAGAAGCACCATCGTGGGTTAAACCTATTAAGGAATTCCTGATCAACGGCACCTTGTCGACTGACGAAACTGAGTCAAGGAGGATCTAGCGGAGAGCCAAGGCATACACCTTCATCAATGGCGAGGTGTACAAAAGAAGTGTTACCGGTGTCCTTCAAAGATGTGTGGAGCCGGAAGAGGGAAAAGAGATGCTTAAGGAGATTCACCAAGGAGAGTGTGGGCACCACACTTCATCAAGGGCGCTGGTGGCAAAGGTGTTTCGGCATGGGTTCTACTGGCCCACTGCTTTGGAAAATGCTGAGGATTTGGTAAGAAAATGCAATGGCTGCCAGAGGTACGCCAAGCAAAATCATACCCCAGCGTCTGGCCTGAAAACTATACCGCTAACTTGGCCGTTTGCTGTCTGGTGCCTTGATATGGTTGGCCCATTCAAAACCGCAAGGGGGAACATGACCCACATCTTGGTGATGGTGGATAAATTCACCAAATGGCTGGAAGTAAAGCCTATCGCAAAGTGTGATGGCCACACAGCGGTGAAGTTCCTAAAAGATGTCATCCTGCGGTATGGATATCCGCATAGCATCATAACTGACAACGGCTCAAACTTTGCCCAAGGTGAATTCAAGCGATTCTGTGAGAACAATAACATCCGGCTAGATTTGTGCTCAGTGGCACACCCACAAGGCAATGGCCAAGTTGAAACAATCAACGCACTGGTGCTTTCCGGTATAAAACCAAGGCTCATTGAACCACTCGAAAAGACACCGGGCTGTTGGCTTGATGAACTGCCATCAGTACTGTGGAGCATAAGAATGACTCCAAACCGGTCTACCGGATACACTCCATTCTTCATGGTTTACGGAGCAGAAGCGGTCATACCAACCGACATTCTCCATGACTCACCAAGGGTGCAACTCTATACCGAAAAAGAGGTAAAAGAGGCCCGAGAAAACGATGTGGACTTGCTGGAAGAAGCAAGAGAGCTGGCGTTGGCAAGAACAACCATTTACCAGCAAAACCTCAGACGCTATCACAGCCGGAAGGTTAACCCGAGGGTGTTCCGGGAAGGAGACTTGGTGTTACGCTTAGTGCAACGCACTGAAGGCCGGCACAAGCTTTCACCCCCATGGGAAGGACCTTTCATTGTGAACAAAGCTCTCCACAATGATGCCTACTACCTAATTGATGCACAGGAATGGAAAGAAGGAAAGGCGGACAAATCTGGCGATGAGACCAAGCGTCCATGGAACATAGCTCTGTTGCGTCCTTTCTACTCCTGAAGTTGTGGTGTAAGAAGTTCCTTTTTGTACCTTATCCGCTATGAATAGAAGATGTCGGAACCTCGAATGAATCTCGGGGACTACCCCCACTAAGTTGCATGCAATATGTTTATTTTTTCAGTTTGTCGGTTGCTTGTAAACATTTTTTCTTTCCGGTTTAGTAACGTGCTAAACCTACCGGAGTCTTCGACTCTGCTGCTGTCCGCAACACGGCTTCATGGCAAGCAAGATAAACCGGTAGGGATTAAGCACGCGAACTACGAAAAGAGGGAGTGGGAACAAACAATCCGGAAAAATTTAACTAACCCCGGCTAAACCGGTTTTTTGCGAAAATTTCGAGTTATTTCTAAGTTCAAGAAAGTGCTTGCTTGGTAAAAGAACTTTGTGTCTCATACGCCAAAACACCAAAAAAGAGGTAGGCAGAGCCAAAGCAAAAGAGCCAAGTGTGCATCGGATTGGATGCGGAAACAATTCCAGAATCTTTGCAGTGCAAGATCAAAGCAAACAATAAGGAAGATGCTAAGTCAACACATAAGCGTAATTTAATAATCTACCGGTAGAACATACCGGCACACAACATGATACCATAGCCAAAAGAACAGCTAAGTTTTATATTACATCATAAACCCCGGCATACCGGGGTAGAATTTAATGAGCATTGTTTTGAGATAAATAGAGGCAAGCAAACATATCACAGCAAGTGTTCAAGCAGCAGGGGCCTCAGGAGGAGCAGCACCGGCCTCTGGAGTTTCCGGAACGGCATCACCTTCTCCGGCATCCTCATCTTCCTCGTCCTCTCCTTCTTCTTCGTCGCTGAGGTAGTCCTTGACGTCGGAAGGAGGGGGGATGAAGGTGCGGACCGACGCGTACTCAGCAATCCGATAGGCGCGATCCTGCCGCTTCGCAGTGAGGATCGGATCTGTATCGGTGGGAGCATTTTCGCGCATGCCGTGGAGGGCATCCAAGTCCAAGGTCTGGGTACCAGGAGCACGCGACGCGCAACGCAGCATCGGCTCCGGCACGAGCTGCGGAGCACTGCCACTCACGGATTCTCCGGCCGGCACCCTTCAGGCAGTCGGAGGTAAGCGTCAGGCTTGCCGGCACCTCCTCTTCAGGCCATGGCACCTTGAAGAGATGGATCGCCACGTCGGGCAGATCTGCAAGGTTCCGGTCCACCGCGCGCATGTGGGCGACCCGCGCAGAAAGTGCGGCCAGATGGTCATAAGGGTCCCAGGGCGCGTCAAGGTTCTTGAATGCTTGCTGAACCCGGCGCTCGGCCACCTTCTTCTGCGCGTGAGGCTGCGAATCCGGAAAGAGCCCTACGAGGCAAAGAAAAAAGATAAGGACATGCTACCAGAAAATGTAAGCTTATAAGCGAAAACCGGAAAAGAAAAGAGAAAAACTTACGGAAAGCAAGCGCGTCAGTTTGCATGACCAGTTGGTCATACTCCTTTTGTTCTGCCTCTAGGCGGGTGGCCCGATCCTCGGCTGCTTGCCGCGCCTTGGCTCCCTCCTCCAGCTCTGCCCGCAGCACCGCAGTGGAGTTGTTGGCATCCTCCAGGGCGTCGTTCAGCTTAGCCTCAGCGGCAGCTTGGGCAGCCTTCATCTCCTCGTTGTGCTTGAGCCCAAGTTGGATGAGCTGGTCCTTCAGCCCCCTGGAAACGAGTTCCTAGGCGTCTAGAGCCTCGCGATGCTCCCGGATAGCCTGCTCCTTCTCACCTAGAATCCGGGAAGGAAATCTTAGCAAAACCATAGTTGGTACAACGCAGAAAAGCAATTTAACCAAAAAAGAAAGAGTACCTTGGAGTGTGGCGAGCTGAGTCTTGAGGGCTTCGATGGAAGCTTCCGGGATAGCTGTTATGCAAGAAACTTGTAAATGACAAAGAAGAGAACAGTTTCCGGTAAGAAGATGCCGGAGGCAGGAAGACTCACCTTGGCATTTGCTATGCGCCTCAGAGAGGTCCCGATGCTCCCACAGAAGCTCCTCGAAGAGGCGCTTCCGGGCGTCCACCGTGCTCTGTTCAAAGGAAAATAATTATGAGAAAGCTGCCGGTTTCGAAAATTTTGGAGGAAGTTTCGCGCTCAGAGCTGCGCTCTAAACCCGAAACTCGGGGACTGGGAGGATATATGTAAATCCGAAAAGAATAAAACCGGCATCAATAGAAAAGTTGCAAAGAGTTTGGTGAAACTTACCACCACGTTGTTGGTGGCGTCATGCCACGCATTGTCAAATTCCTTCACTGCGCGCCGAAGCCGCATGAAGTGCTCTTCAGTGCACCGGGGGCCGGCCGGGTCAATGGCAGGAAGCCGGTCCTTCCCCAGGCCGCGCGTAGCTGCGGACACATCTGCCTGATTCCACTTTTCAGCGTAATCAAGCAGGTGCCCCAGCTCTTTGCCCTCGCGCTTCAGCTCCGTGATCCGGCCTAGCAGGCCGGTAGCTTTTTCTCCAGCTACGGCAGCGGCGGGGCCGACGTGCAGCACCAAGGACTGCGGGCCGGCAGCTGAAGTACCGGAAGCCGTTGCTTCCCCTTGAAAGGTTCCAACACGCGGAGCTTGGCGCCTTCTGGCGGCGGCGTCGGCTTAGCCGCAGAGGGCCCTTGGCTTGGCGGCGGCGTTGGCGCGGCCCCAGTGGGCTTGGCAGTAGGAGCTTCTGGCGGAGGCGCAGGCGAGGTCTTGGGCGACGAGTGGGCGTCAGGAGCGTCCTGGCCCGGAGTAGAACTTGCCGGCGTGGAAGAGTCCGGCACGGGCTTGGAGGGGGAAGAGCGTGAGCTCTTCTTCTTCTTTCTTTTCAGGACGGGAGGAACCTGAGGTTCCGCCCGCCCGGCAGCTTCAGAATCGGCGCCGATGTTGCTGGCGCTGGTATCTTGTGTATTTGGAGGGGAGACAAGATCCTCCTCCGCGCGGTGATCAGGAGGTGTAGGGGCCGCGCGCCCCGCACTTGGTGTGCCTCCCAGAGGGGAGGCAGAAGGGTTGTCGGTACCAGGAGGTACCGGGCTTGAACGAGGAGGAGGTGAGGTCCTGGTCGTTCCCTCGGAGCTCTCCGGCTTTGTACCGGTAGCGCCCTTGGAGAGCGTGAGCGCAGGGCTGAAAAAGAAAAAGAGAAAAGATAAGAAAAAACAACCAGAAGGAAAGTTTGTAAAACCAAGCAAACAGAAAAACAAAAACTCACCCGGAAGAGACCGGCATCGTTTTCCCTTTGTAGCGCCTCTTGCCTACTTCTTTCCCTCCAAGGACTTCCGTCCGGGAGCGCTTGGCGGGAGGGGCCTGGCTTGAACCGGCATCTGGTGCCGGGGCCTTGTTCTTCCTGCCCTGGGAGGCGAGCTTCTCTAGGAACTCGTGGCCAACCTCGGCCTGCAGAGGAGCCACATGCTCGTGAACCTGTGGTTGGGGGCCAGTTGAGGGAGCATCTACAGAAGGAAAGTAACAATAAAGCATGAGAGACCGGAAGAGAAAACTACCTCAAACACAGTGAGATCATCACTGGAACCGGGAGCTTCAGACGAGAAGTTACCGGGGCGCGAGGTGTGGGTGCGACCCATCTTGAGGTCGGTCCAATGAACAAAAGGGTCAGGGTCCACCTTGTCCAGAGGCTGTTTCCGGCAAGGGCCTCGCTGATCCGCAGTGATGCGAGGGAAGCGCTGCTTAGCCTGAAAAGAAACAAAAAGACAATTAGCCACAACACAACAGTTACCGGTACAGCAACCCGGGTTGCGCAATCTCTTACTTCTTCGGTTGGGGGGTTGGTGGAGCTGAGAGGCAGGAAGCCCCACTCCCAGTCCATCAGCATAGCAGTCTGGCAGATCTGCCTTGCCTTAAGAACTACGTCCTCTTTGCTCAGAGGGAGGCCGGTGATCTTGGTGGGATCGCCGGGGCCATACATCTCACTTATCTTGTGAGCCCGGCGCTTGAGGGGAAGCACCCGGTGTGAGATGAAAGTGCAGATGATGTCGTCAGAACAAATGTTGGTCTCTTTCATCAGCTTCTCCATGAAGCGTACAACCCGGTTCGTCTCAATGTGATTTGTCCCAGGAAAGAAGCGCTAGTTGACCTTTGTGGGCGGCGCCGGGTTGAAAGCCGGCAGATTAATGAGATCCGGGGCGCCGGTGTTCTTCACGTAGAAGAAGGTCCCTTGCCATAACCGGCATGATTCGAGACCGGAGAACTTAAAAAAGGGGCTCCCTTGACGGGAGCCGATGATACAGGACCCGCATTGAACGGGGGGTTTGGGCTTAGGAATTTCTTTGCCCTGAACGGAATTAATCCGAAGGGAAAAGAAGCGAGCAAAAGTCTCGCGAGAAGGACGGACGCCGATATATCCCTCCATGAAAGTAGCATAACAAGAAAGATAAAAAACGGCGTTGCCGGGAAGGTGGTGAGGCTGAAGTTGGTAGAAATCCAAGAACTGGCGGAAGAAGTCAGAGGCAGGGAGGCCGAAGCCACGCTCGAAGTGAGCGAGGAAGACAACGAACTCACCGGGTTCAAGTACCGGCTCGATCTCGTCGCCTGGAAGCCGGCAGGATACTCCTTCTGGTATCCTTCTGGACCGGTATAGCCAGTCGATCTCATGTTGTGTCACGTCGGAGCCTTTCCAGGCCCCGCGGGTGATGCCGGATAAATCTACTCCGGAAGCTTGGCTAGAGCTGCCGGCCTCTTGACCTTCACCGGTATCGGTTTCCATCCGGGCCAGCTCGGCTGAAAGTCCGTCGGAAGATTCACTCTGATGGCTACCGGAAGAGGATTCGGAAAGAAGATCCTCGCTAGACATATGAGTTTGAGAGATGCCGGATTCTACCGAAAAACAGGTTTCCCAAGATCTACCTTTGCGCGAAGATCTACGAGTAAGAGAAAAAAGCAAAAGAAAAGGGAAAGTAAATACCCTACCGGCCCAAGATCTGGAAAGCAAAGAAGAGAGAGGTAAATGCGTTTCGAGCCTAACCTGAGGCGGCGGAGGCGCTTAGGGAGAAGGTCGCCGGAGCAGCGGGAAGCTCGTGAGCGCCGACGGAGGCTGGCGACGGCGAAGGGTGAAAACCGCCGAAGAAAGCTCGAGGCAGCAGCGGTGATGAAGCACCGGTGGATCTCTCCGCGGGCAGCGAGAGCGACGGCGCAAGTTCGTCGGGAGCAGGGCTCTGGTGGCGACCGGCGGCGACGAGATTGCACGAGGCAAAGAGCTCGAAGCACTGGGAAGTAGGCGAATGCGAGGAAAGAGACGAAGTGGAACCGCACTCCCTCTTTATAGGAGAAGGAGTTAATGGGCCGGCAACCGCTGGGCCGCGGCGGTTCGGTTCGTGGGCCGCCACGTGGCGCGATGATACACGCGCGGAAAATAACATGCCACAGGGAGGCCACACGGATCCGGAACGGCAGCAGGGATCCGGTGCGGCGCCATAAATGCAGGCGCAGAAGCCGAAGGGAAGTGACCCGTGACACTGGCGCGTCAGATACAGTGCGCATGTCTCTGACAGGCACTGTACCCGAGAAATTCTCGACTTCACCGAGGAGGAGTTTAATGTCACACGATACCGGAAAAATCCGGAAGGTAACAGAAACAAGCTAAGGCAAAGACGCCGGAAGAGCTGAGCATGGTGCCGGAATGATTAAACCGGTACCTTGTAATATGGGAAACTGGCATGGCCCGTCGGATGAGATCCACCGGACTATACCAGCTTCGGGGACTAATGTTGGGGGGATGACCCCCGGTATGCCAAAGGCATGCCAAACCGGATGGTTTGAGCCATCAAGGTACCGGTTTGATGTTCATTCCGGAGAGCAAAGTTAAACGATTGGCTAAGTAAATCTATGCCGGTATCCCCAAAGAGAGGTATACCGGTATGGGCTAAGAAGACACCGGACTGCCGGTAAGAAGTGCACTGTAGCACGTCGGTAGGACTGGTCAAAGATTCTCTCAAGAGCTAGAGGACACAGATGACCTAAGCAAAGTAACTTTAAACGAAGCCCTGGCGCCAAAGAGGAAGGTGACGCCAAAAGCAACCGGAGGACGTCAGCCTCCCCGATTAAAGAAGATACCGGCGTCACCTGTGATTAAAGTAGCTTTGTAAAGTAGCTTTGTAAAGTAGTTTGTCTGTTCAAAGATGCCATTAGGGTTTGTTCCCCTGTAAGCCACCCTCTCCCCTATATAAGGAGAGGGGGCACACCCCCATCGCGGGCATGTGATGTACGAACCTTGTATCCAAAAACCTGTATTCTGTAGAAATCAATGAAGAGAAAGATCTAGAGCAGAGTTCTTCCTTGTGTCTCTCTTCTTCTACCTCTGGCTTAGGCCAAGTTCTTGAGGAAAGCACCCGGAAGTTCATCCAATCTAATCCAAAAACCCTCCCCCGAATCCTCTAGCGTCCAACTCGGCCCCAACTTAAGCCATCCCATGGCATCTGTCTGTTCACCACGACGACAGGTGCGTAATGTAATCAACACAAATATCCTTAGACAAAGCATCGATGTTTTATCCCTAGTAGCAACAGCACATCCACAACCTTAGAACTTTCTGTCACTGTCCCAGATTTAATGGAGGCATGAACCCACTATCGAGCATAAATACTCCCTCTTGGAGTTACAAGTATCAACTTGGCCAGAGCCTCTACTAGCAACGGAGAGCATGCAAGAACATAAACAACATATATGATAGATTGATAATCAACTTGACATAGTATTCAATATTCATCGGATCCCAACAAACACAACATGTAGCATTACAAATAGATGATCTTGATCATGATAGGTAGCTCACAAGATCTAACATGATATCACAATGAGGAGAAGACGACCATCTAGCTACTGCTATGGACCCATAGTCCAGGGGTGAACTACTCACACATCGATCCGGAGGTGATCATGGCGATGAAGAGCCCTCCGGGAGATGATTCCCCTCTCCGGCAGGGTGCCGGAGGCGATCTCCTGAATCCCCCGAGATGGGATTGGCGGCGGCGGCGTCTCTGGAAGGTTTTCCGTATCGTGGCTCTCGGTACAGAGGGTTTCGCGACGAAGGCTTTAAGTAGGTGGAAGGGCGGAGTCGGAGGAGTCACGGGGACCCACACGCTAGGGCCGCGCGGGCCCAAGCCTGGCCGCGCCGCCCTAGTGTGGCGTCGCCTCGTGGCCCCACTTCGTATCTCCCTCGGTCTTCTGGAAGCTTCGTGGAAAAATAAGCCCCTGGGCGTTGATTTCGTTCAATTCCGAGAATATTTCCTTACTAGGATTTCTGAAACCAAAAACAGCAGAAAACATCAACTGGCTCTTCGGCATCTCGTCAATAGGTTAGTGCCGGAAAATGCATAATAATGATATATAATGTGTATGAAACATGTGAGTATCATCATAAAAGTAGCATGGAACATAAGAAATTATAGATACGTTTGAGACTTATCACCCCTCCATTGGCACCAGCGCTGGTTTGTTCGCCTTTGATGACCGCTCGAGCCTTGGAGTCACACAGACCCTGACCTATAATGATTGGGAGAGTTTCCATTTCTTGTGTTTATTTTTTGTGTGTATATTCTTCCGAATGGTGAGGCGGCGGCGACATCGTCAAGTAAAATAAGGTCCTCCCTGCCCTATCCTCACTTCCAGTGGTGTGCCTAGCGCTGGTGGGGGGATTGTGAAGTTGTGTGTCCGGCAGATCTCCTAGGACCCGGTCAGGTTTTGCGTTCATTGGTGTGGTTTTAGGTCGGTCTCTTCCGATCTACAGCTGTCATCATTGGCGATAGTTGCTATTCTGATGCGCTCGTTCTTTACAACCTTAGCACAATTACTTCACATTTGTGTACTACAACAACTTTTGTCTAGCTCCAGTGATGAAGAGACGAGGACAAGGGCAACAAGATTAAAGACGGTAATGGCTTGTGAACATGCCCTCTAGAGCACCATGACGGTACTCTCACAAAAAAATTATCCTGACAACTTTGCCATGTCGCAAGAAAACAGGTAGTTGCCATCCACCATATGCTTAAAGATCCGAGGACGCCTATTCTGTTCGTTCCGTAAGACTAAAATCCTCACGGTTCGCTCAATAAATTTTCCCGACATTAATTTTTTTGATAAACAGGGAGCGCTCCCCAGCTCCATTCTCATTATAGAAAATGAAACACATAGCGTTTTAACAACACAGTAGTAAAAAAAACTAAAGAGATCCAGCCCATCAGCTAAGCTGAGGGTCTTAAGAAACATATCGAAAAGCTCTAGACAAGAGGACAATCATCAAACAACATCTGATCCCAACTTGCCAAGAAGCAGATAAGCCCAGCTACACTATGTTTAAAGCACTAAAGCACCTCCTCACCACACCCAGACCATGTCATCAGATCACCACATGTATGTTGCCTGATTCTTCCGGGTGCTTCGACAGGTAGGCTTCAGAGGCACGCCCTTGATGGACAGAAGCCGTGGACGACTTCCAGGTCGAGATCCAATCAAACGAAGTGCATTTCAGTCTGGCATCAGCGATGGCACCGTTCTCAGTCTTCTCACCAGGGCGCATTTGAATTTTTCCACCAGATCCCATTCCAGGTGTTTGAATGGAACCTGCCAGATCCTTAGGTATGATAGGAGTAAGCCCCACACCTGTTTCATGAACAACCAAGTTTTTCTGTTAAACACCAAATGGTTCCTATTGTTCCAAATGCACCATATAACTGCAGATGAGACAACATTTAACTGCTCAAACTTTTCATTGCATAGCCATTTTGATGCAAGGGATAAGTAATCAACAATTTCTACACCAAAAATCTCTTGCACCACAGACCAAAGCAACCTAGATATCCGGCAGTCAAAGAACAGGTGTTTAACAGATTCTAATTCACTACAAAGCTCACAATACAAGGGTTTTTGAATACCCCTATGCCTAAGATTATCCCTAGTCATGATTTTATTTTGGGACAACAGCCAAAGAAAGATTTGCACTCTAGGTGGGATTTTTAAGTCCCAGACAGCAGGCAGGAAAACTGGTTGAACCCCTCTAAAATTGATGATAGCATACAAAGATTTAGAGGAATAAACCCCTTTCGATTCATACTTCCAGATAAGCTGGTCCTCTTCCACAGAAAAGATGATAGTTTGAGCAATTTCACATATCTCAAGCCACATTTCCATCATCCGTGGAGTAAAGGTTCTCCTAAAGTCACATCTTAACTGTTGTCCATCCCATAGATCTGCAACAGTTTTCATTTGCTGGTTAACCACAAAGTAAATGTCCCAGTACTGAGTGGAAAGAGGAGCATTTCCAAACCAAGTATCTTCCCAGAATCTAACAGTCCTACCATTCCCAATTTTCCATTTATAACCAAATTTAACTGCTCTAGATGCCCACATCATACCCTTCCAGAAGACAGAAGGATTAATGTCTTGGCAACAGAATATATTAGGATCCCTAGTATTATATTTAGCATCTATTATTCTTTTCCAGAGACTCCCTTCTCCATATATATATCTTTTAACCCAAGAACCAACTAAGCATATATTTAAATCCTGTAGGTTTGGAATACCAAGCCCACCATATTCTTTTTTCATGCAAATAGATGGCCAATTGGCTAAATGAATTTTCTTATTTCCATCTACATCATCCCACATGCAATTAGCTATCTGAGTATTGATAAGATCTAGAGCCCATTTTGGGAACTTGAAAAAGGAAAGCATGTATATAGGAATGCTAGATAAAACAGTTTGGATGAGGATTCTTTTTGCCTCTAAAGACAACAATTTCCCCCTCCATCCTGCCATTCTACTAAGAAGACTATCAACCAGAGGTTGCAGATCTTCTCTTTTGAGTTTACTAAAGTGCAAGGGAAGACCTAAATACTTCACAGGAAATTTCCCAGCAACACATTGGAAAATATCTAAAAAAGGAGCAAGTTCATCACCCTCCATGTTAATACCCATCAACTCACTTTTGTGGTAGTTGATTTTCATCCCTGACACTTGTTCGAAACAAGTAAGGGTCCATTTAAGGTTTATAGCATTTCTCTCATTGTTTTCTAGGAAGAGCAGGGTATCATCTGCATATTGCAGACTAATCACCCCACCAGGAACTAAATGTGGACACAATCCTGTGATCATGCCACAAGAAGCACCTTTATTCACCATTTTCGAAAAAACATCAACCACAAAATTAAAAAGGAGGGGAGCAAAAGGATCCCCTTGCCTTAAGTCTTTACCAGTGAGGAAAAAATCTCCCTCCACATCATTTACCTTAACACCAACAGACCCCCCTTGGGTTATCTGTTTAATCATTGAGATAATTTTCCACCCAAAACCTCTAAGTTGCAAGATTTCATAGAGAAAATCTAGATTTACTCTATCATAGGCTTTTTCATAGTCTATTTTGAAAACTAAACCTTTCTCTTTCCTCCTATACACCTCATGAATGATTTCATGAGCTGAGACCACACTCTCTAAAATAAACCTACCCTTAATGAATGCAGATTGTTGTTGAGAAATCAATCTTGTCAATCAGTAAGGAGAATCTATTTGTAATAACTTTGGTAAAGATTTTAAACACACAGTTCAATAAACTTATAGGTCTAAACTTCCTCATCTCTTTTGCATCATCCTCCTTGGGGATCAAGGTGATCATAGCAAAATCTAACCTATAGATGTCTAACCTATTATGATACCAGTCATCAAAGAGCTCAAGAAGATCCCTTTTAATAACGTCCCAAAAAGATTGGAAAAAAGAAAGGATAAGCCATCCAGGCCAGGTGCTCCTTCAGCATAAGACCCAAACACAGCCTCCTTAATTTCCTCTTCAGAAAACTCCTTCTCTAACTCAACATTCTCCTGTAATGTAACTTTCTCTTCAGAAGAAAAGAAGTCATCCATTAATCTAATATCATGTCTTTCTTCCTTTTTAAACAACTCTTTATAAAAATAAGTTGCTATTTTAAGCATGCCTTTTTGGTCAGTAACATGACCCTCTGACCCCTCTAAGACATTTATTCTTTTCTTCCTTCTCCTTTGATTAGCTATTGCATGGAAATAGGCTGTGTTCCTATCTCCCCCCAGGATATTCCTATCCCTGGATCTTTGCCTAGCTTTGGTCTCCTCAATGATCCAATAAGTGTTTAGCTCAGTGAGGATATCATCTAATCTTTTTCTACTGTTATCATCTAAAGGCTGGGTTTCAGCAGAAATATCTAAAGAGTCATATTCCTCCATGAGTTCTTTCTTATGTTTCCTAATATCAGCCTCTAGGTTAGCACTCCATCCTCTAGCTAATTTCCTAAAATACTACATTTATCATGCCAACTATCAATAGCAGATTTGTTACCTCTGCCCAGACTCCAAGCTTTGATCACTAGATCCTTAAAGTCAGGCCTGGATAACCACCATTTCTCAAACTTAAAACCACTTTTCTTTGGAACCTGATTACAACCAGAGTCCCATATAATGGGGGTATGATCACTCCCTACTCTAGGCAGAGCTCTAGCATGAGCTAAAGGAAAAGTTTCTTCAAATTCAGTTGTACAGAAAATCCTATCAATTCTACTCATGATCAGATTTTCCTGGTTATTGGCCCAAGTAAAAGCTCTACCAGTTAACCCAATCTCTATGAGAGCCCAAATATCAATCAAGCATTGAACTTATATGCCATCTATGATCAATAATACCATTACTCTTATCTGACTGAGATCTAACAAGGTTAAAATCACCACCAATAATGGCATGACCTTCCCAATGAAGGAAAAGCTCATGTAGTTCCCGACATTAAATCTCACATGGAAATACAACAGACTGTATTACATGCACATATGAAATTTGAGCTAGTGTGGATGTCTTGTATTTGTAAATTTGCATTGCCACGGAACTACGGAAGCTACTTGTTTATGCAAGCACGCTCTGATGATCCACGAAACAGCCACGCGACGGGAAAGCCTTTGAGTGGCCGTACCTTGGTCCCTAGGTACGTCTGAGACCGCCGTTTCCTCATGTCGTAGAAGCTGCAGTAGAAGGACACCTTCTTCCTGTAATAGGGGCAGTGATAGCCACGGGCGGCAGCATCACTCACGAAGAAGATACGGTCCCCGGTAACGTAGTCCTTGCACCGGCCGGGGATACGAACAGCTCGGGAGCACCATCCCTGGACGAACAGCACCGTATCTTCCCCGACGCTGCTCAGCTCCGTCCACCGTGACCGCGCCAAGTCGGCCTTGAACACCGTGAACCTGGTCGCCCTCTCCAAGCCTCGGCCTACATAATGCACGGAATCACCGCCCATGAACGGATTTTGTATGTCACTGTTAGGATCTCCTCTGCGGACCATCAGCAGCGCGCCGTCGGATTCGAGCAGGTACGGCGACCACGGTGGCGACTCGATGACTTCCCACATGGAGCCCTCGACAAGGATGTCGACTCGGGACACGTTTGGCTCGCCGGTGTCCCTGTCCTCGCCGACGGAAACGCAGAGGAGGCGGCAACGGGTATCGTGGAGGGCGTAGAGCTTGCCTCGATGCCAGATCATGTCTTGAAGCGACTTCAGTTGATCGTGGGCGACCACCACCCACGACGCTGACCCTGGCCGGCACAGCGCGAGCTGCCACCCCTCCCCAACGACCGCGGCGACGAGTTTAGGCGAGCACACCACTAGCTTCTTCATGAACGGCGGCGGGTCGCCGATGGCGTGCGACGGCTCCGTGGGCAGCCGGGGGAGCACCATGGTCGTGGACATGGAGAAGGTGTTTACCAGCGTGTACGCGCCGTCCCTGCGCTCGAAGACGAACCACTCGCCGCAGGAGCTCTGGGCGTGCGGCAGCTGGCGATGACGCTCGAGGTGGAGCGGCAGCGGCTGGAAGGCGGAGTCCGGCAGGCTGTAGAAGGTCCGGTCGGGTAAGGCGAGCCACGGGAATTGCGATGGTGGGGTGTTCCGCCGTGCGCAGGCGCGCCACTCGCGGCACACGGTGCCGAAGCGGACGCGATCGGCATGGTGCTGGAGGCGGCGGAGGATAGTGTTGCCGAGATCCGTTGGGAGTGCAGACCACGACGCCATATTAGAAAGCTATATATAGACTTACGGATTTTTCTTTGGGATTTTGTTTATACAATGACGAATTAAATCGTCGCCACAAGGGACACGGTAACAAAAAACCGTGCCGAACCCGCTCAAACACGAATCTGTTGACTTGTTGGCTTGGAATCGGTTAATTTAACGATGTGACCTGTTCTCAGTGAACTATCTTTGTTCTAAGTAGAATGGTGTAATCGGATTTTAGTTGCAACTGCTATCAAACGTATGGGATTAAGTAACCCTAACTTAGGGCCACGGTGCTTTATATATAGGGCAACGCTACGCGTCGAGCGTCGGATATGGAGCCAAAAATCGGTCATGCTCCGCGCCGTTCGATGCGATCCGACGGGCAGAATTAACTAAAACACAAATTTTGTGATTTGCTCCCTACTTTTTGTAAACTCAACCCGCAGTCCTTTACTTTCCCAATTAAACCGAAAGGGTGTATCCCTTTGGGCCTAACCTTCTCAATATTTACAACAAAAATACCACTCTACGACCGATTCAAGTCATACCGAGTACTACACCAAAATCTCCGACTCACCTACAAAAGATATGTACTATTACAACAAAAATTTCACAATAAATGTAAAAAAAATTAATCTTACAAAAAGTGGCTAAACAACAATTATTTTGCTACAGGTTTGTTTACAACATAAATACATAACAATTGCAACAACAAATCAACAACTATTACAACAACAAAAACATGAGTTTTGTGGCCATGAAAAGTTGGTTAAACAATAAATAATTTGCTACATATTTAGTTACAACAAAAGTCACCAACTTCTTTTACAAAAAGTCACAGACGATTATAATAAAAAATCAATATGTTTGCAAATGATGCAAAGTGGTCAAGCGACATTTAGTTTGTTACAGATTGAATTACAACAAAAGTCAAAAACTCTTTTTACAAAGGTGTCAAACGATTACAACAAATTCTATATATTTGCAAACACTGCAAAGTGGTGAAGTAACAATTAATTTGCTACATACCGAATTACAACAAAATCCACCAACTATTTATACAAAAGTCAGAAACGATTAAAACAAAAATATATATGTGTTATCACCAGATTTTGGACAAATCCAGAGGTGGGCCGTAAGAGAGATGGGCTTGGAAGACTACACGTGGAAGATCTCTGAAGCGGCCTTGCACGGAGAATTTGGGCTAGTTTGCCCGTGTATCTTTAATTATAGTAGATTATGTTTTAGATCAAGATTAGAGTTTGTATCGTGCACGGTGGGATATTCCCACGTTAGAAAGTCCCCTAGACTATAAATATGTATCTAGGGTTTATGGAATAAACAACAACTCACGTTCAACCCAAAACAAACCAATCTCGGCGCATCGCCAACTCCTTCATCTCGAGGGTTTCAATCAGGTAAGCGACATGCTGCCTAGATCGCATCTTGCGATCTAGGCAGCACAAGCTCCACGTTGTTCATGCGTTGCTCGTACTGAAGCGTCTTTGATGGCGAGCAACGTAGTTATCATAGATGTGTTAGGGTTAGCATAGTTCTTCGTATAACATGCTTACGTAGTGCAACCCTTGCATGTCTAGCCGCCCTCACGCCTATCTCAGGTGTGGGGGCGGCACCCTGCTTGTTCATCATCTAGTAGATCTGATCCGTTACGATTGCTCCTTGTTCTGCAAGGATTAGTTTAATATCTGCAATAGTTAGGCCTTACAAAGGGGGGAGGATCCAGCGGCACGTAGGGTGGCGTTCGAAAGTCCTAAACAGGATGTTCCGAGGATCAACGTCATGTTGGTTTTTAGGCCTTGTTTAGGATCGGCTTATGAGCACCGTGCGTGGCCGCGAGGCCCAACCTGGAGTAGGATGATCCGATTATGCGGTGAAAACCCTAAATCGTCGTAGATCTCATTAGCTATATCTTGATCAAGCAGGATCACCAAGTATTCGTGCACCCCGTACGAATCATGGGTGGATCGGCTCTTTGAGCCGATTCACAGGATAACCTGAGAGCCGATCGAGGCTCGTATTTAATGTTTACGTGTATGCCATGCAGGAACTAAGCGAGGCATCCCCATCACCTTCCTGACCAGGTATAGGTCAGGTGGCACGCCCTTGCACTTCACATCGCCGCGTGTGACCAGAAGAGCATTGCGGGCCGTCGCTCGGAGGGGTCTCAGCCAGCCGCAGCTCTAGGCTCTTCCCGGCTCTACTAGTGTTGACAGGCCGCTGCCCGCCGGTGGGTTTTAGCAGTCAACACATTCTCAGCACGCCGGTGGGACAATCGTCTACATCAACCACATCGCCATCTACATCTGAGATGGCGGCGGACACGCCGGTCACCTACGAGGAGCTGCTGCCGAGCTCAAGAAGAAATATGACGAGATCAAGGTCACCCTCGAAGCCGACCTCATCGGCTCTTTTCAGAGAACCCGTTCCCATGGCATCAGATGGAAGGGATTCTCACCGCAAGGTGCACTCGATGGGATAGATCTCTCTGCCCCGTCGGAGGAACGCACCAGGGGCCTACGGCAGGAGATCAGCTACTTGGTGGCTCACTCACTACACCGCCACTCTGAAAACTTGGTCAACGTGTTGGAGCGTCTCGCTCTGCGCGTGATCCAGGAGATCATGAGCCACCAGTACTCGCCGTCAGGACCAGCTCTCGGGACGCATCAAGGAGAGTTGCCGCTCCAGTCCCGTCCACCGCTGCCATATGCGTTGGCAGCACCACAAGTGCCGGCTACACCGGCATTCGTCGTCTACAAGATTGGTGGTGATCCTAGTGACTACCAGTTCTTGACCGAGGCGCCTAAGGAGATCCCTCAAGGATACGCGTGCACGTATGTGCCAGATTGTGGCAACTGGGCACTCTCAAACCAGGCCACAACATCAGGGACTCCGGCGAAAACAGGAGAAACGTCAGCAACAGAGCTTGAAAAGCAGACGTGGCTAACTAAGTACGCCACCCCGACGAAACTCCCGAGCCCAGCTCCTGCAGTTGGCTCAGAGCTGGAAAAGCAAGCATGGCTGGCTAAGTACGCCACCCCGGCGAATCTTCAGAGTGCAACTTCTGCAGCCAGCACAGCGGATCAGATCAGTACCATACTGAGAGACCAGTTCGGCATGGTGCCGAAAAGAATGGCAATCGGCTATTCCAAGCCGTACCCCGACGAGTACGAGATGATCCCGCTGCCACCTAAATATCGGCTCCCTGACTTCTCCAAATTCAGTGGATCAGATGGCTCCAGCTCCATCGAGCACGTTGGCCGATATTTGGCGCAACTAGGACCGGCTTCAGTGTCGGATCAGCTACGCGTGAGGCTCTTTTCACAGTCCCTCACAGGATCGGCTTTTGGATGGTACACCTCTTTGCCAGCAAATTCCATCCAGTCTTGGAAGCAATTGGAAGAACAGTTCCATATGCAATACCATTCAGAAGCTTCCGAGTCTAGCATTGCCGATCTAGCACAACTACGTCAGAAGCGCGGAGAAACGGTGACAGAGTACATCCAGCGCTTCAGGAATCTTAGGAACCGATGTTATTCGGTTCGTATAACTGAAAAGGAAGCGATCGAGTTGGCGTAGCTGGCCTTGCAACACAGCTCAAGGACATGGCCTCCCAAGCAGATTATCCCTCGCTGGCGCACATGGTTCGTAAACTATCGGCATATGAACAGCGCCACCCAGACTGTACCAAGACAAGTTCAAGCGTGCAGTAGTCATGGTCGATACGAGAGGAAGGTGAAGTGCTGCGGGAGACCAAGAAGTAGCGATGGCTGAATGGACTCGGGGAGGAACCCTGTGTCCTGCAAATGGGTAAAGCCACCGGGGCCGCCCGGGGGATTTGATTTTGACGTGACCAAGACTGAACAAATCTTCGACCTCCTGCTCAAGGAGAAACAGTTGACGATTCTGAAGGTCTCAAGTTCCCCACGGCGCAAGAGCTGAACGAGAAAGCCATCGCAAATTCCACAACTCGCTCTCCCATGCCACCAACGGCAGGGGTGTGGCGTCGGCACATCCAAGCGGCGATAGAGAAGGGCGTCTAATTTTCAACCGATCGCCATGAAGGTCGACACCCAACCCTTCCCCGCCGTTAACATGGTGGAAGTCACCTACCCCGAGGGTTGCCGGCCCAGGTCCCACGTTCAGCATCAACATGGTAGGACACTGGGAACCACTCTGGCAAAGATGGAGATGGGGGCAGCTGCTCTCGTAGCAAGGATACAGAGGAGGCCGCTCCACGCGAGCGGCTCCATCATGATGGCAAGCGCTACGTCACGAGAGGAGAAGTGAAGAACATAAGATATCAACGACCTCTCTCTAATCACCTCCTCAACAAATATGTGAGTCAGTATGACCAACGCCGACGGTCCAACTATGATGATGAAGGAGATCGTCTGGCTAGAGAAGCCAGAAGACATCGTCGGCATGATCGCGATGAGGAGGAGCACGAGCGCCGTGCCACGGACAAGTCAAGGGAGCAAGATGACAACGCCCGGTTCTTGGGACTGCCCTTTCTTCGGACAACTGCTGGGATTCAGGAATGAGCCGATTGCCCACAATCGGCAATTGCCCAATGCAACCGGAAGAAGAAGGAGGCAGCCAACGTGTCTGTGTTCAAGCGCTTAGGGCCTCTCCCGCCCACGAGCAAACGTCTTTGAGTCACCTCGTTGGGCAGATCTTGAGGATTCTGAAGACGAGGGACTAGAAGAAGAAGAAGACAGGTACCACCGTCCAAGGTGGTGCCCTGACGGACTCAGCCGTTCACAAAAACGCAGGGTTCAGCGGTTGCGCGGCCTGGAGGAAGCCGAAAGGTTATACTTGCACACGCTAAGGAAGGCACGACCTGATCTGGCTGCAAAGGTTCAGCGAGCCCTGGAGGAAGAGGGTCGTCCACGGAGAATGGAGTGGCGTCCCAAGCAAAAGAAAGCCGATGATGAAACATCGGCTGGCACAAACATGGTGCTCGTCTTGCCGACAGAGCTTAGTGCTCCACGATTATATGATGCACTCAAGGTGGACGAAAGCAGGCGCATCAAGTCAGAGGTTGGGTTGGTTTTATCCAGCCTGACCGAGTAGCAAGATTAAACCATTGAGCGAACCGTGCGAGGCTGATCCTTGTGATCGGCCCCAAAAAATTTATGGAGGGACATTACAAAACCTTCATCGAACAAGCAATGTGGAGGCCGATTCCAGCAATCGGCCGAAATTGTCTTCTGCACATATTCTGTTTATGGTCAGCAACGATCTACTGGGCAGCGGCCACGTCGGCAGATGAAAGTCAGCATGAATCTTTGCGAAGCCGACGTGCAAGTACAGTGCCCTGACTAACCATGAAAGCCGATATCTGCAGTCATTTGGCAGATTCGGCTCGGGGGGCATATAGTCAGATGAACATATGCAAATGAAACATGTGCAGACATGCGTGCAGTGGAATATTGGGGGCCGATTCATTCTAAAAAATCGGCCAAATAAAAAAAAAAAAGGGTTAGCCGATGCAGATACGTGGCCATCGACTCAAGAGGAACAGCTGTTATGAGCAGAAAGGGTCAATGGAGCAGGAAGTGAGTCACGAAGAGAGATTCTAATGGAAGAGCTCCTCAGTTGAGTGGCTTGATGACTTCGGTTTTCTCTTCAAGAACCTCTGGTTTCTTTTTTACGAGTAATGTGCAGATCAGGTTAAGGATGGGATGCATCGGATCCACCACGAGGGAAGGAGCCGATCTGACACTGCAAGGCGCGAAAGTAGGCGAAGAAGTCCGGGGGCAGCTCACCACTGAAGGTTCTCTGCTTTGGGAGCCGATTTTGTTGAAATCGGCTAACTCTGCGTAGGCGGCACATTCGGCTGATCCATTACCGTTCTCGCCTCGGCGAGACTCGGGGGCAGCTGGTGGTGGCCTCTGTTTTGGAAAGCCGATTGGAGTCGCATCGACTGGCCCTGCATTGTGATCTCCTCTGAATCGGGGTAGGAGGCCGTCAGTTTTTACAAGTTTGGACCGTCTTGTCGCTGCAAGAGGAAGAAAGGGACTAGATTCTCAAAATAGCCGATGAATAGTCATCGGCTAAGGGATTGCGAAAAATTATGGTCAGATACCAAATCGCAGCCTGAAATTGAGAAGTTCTTGGCCTACGAGTTTATCGACATGAGGGTCCGGCTTCATGGGCGTCCAAAAGGAAAAATCCGATACATTGCTATCGGTCTTGACAAGACAGGCGGAAGGAATGAAATTGGGGCAATTGAAGGATGAATCAAAAGAACAATTTCATTAATTCAGAGGAGCGGCTTTACAAGAAAGAGCCGATTGGCTCTCAAAAGAGGGATCTAGTACCTAGCGCACTACTACTACTACTCCTATTCTACTAGTCGTCGCTGTCCTCGTCGTCACCGCCGTCGATGTCGTCGGCGCTGCTCCCAGGGGGCTCCTCGTCGCTGCTACCCCAGCCCGTGGCCGGAGCCTCTTCCTCCTCGTCATCATCATCGTCCTCACTGTCCGCCTAGGAGCGGAAGCGCTTGGTTGGCGGGTACCCGGCGGAAGAGGAAGATTCATCTTCCTCCTCCTCTTCTTCTTCTTCGTCGTCATCTTCATCCTCGCTGTCCGCCCACATACGGGAGCGCTTCTTCAGCGGGAGCTTGGCGGAGGGGAAGGTCTTGGCCTTCGCTACTTCTCCTTCTTTCTTCTCATTATCGGAGGGGAGGGGGTTCACCTCGGAATGAGGCTTGTCCTCGTTCTTCTTCGGCGAGAATGGGGGGAAGAGGTTTGAGAAGGAGGAGGAAGAGGAAGACATGGCTGGGGGAGAAGAGGGTTTTTTGGGTGCCGATGGCTGGAACAGGGGAAGGGGATGAAGAAAGCTAGTTGATCGGCACAGTTAAATAATGAGAAGCCTGGTGGAAATTTAATGTCATTACAGTTTCCAAGGAGATGACGCCGGAGCTATCGAATTTTGCAGAGAAGCTGAGAAGACAGGGCATAATGATAATGGATACTGCAACAACTCTGCTCTGCCACGACATGACCCGACGAAGGAAAGCATAATGATTTTGGAAAAATTATTTCCAAAACCAGGGGGGCATGTGTTATCACCAGATTTTGGACAAATCCAGAGGTGGGCCGTAAGAGAGATGGGCTTGGAAGACTACACGTGGAAGATCTCTGAAGCGGCCTTGCACGGAGAATTTGGGCTAGTTTGCCCGTGTATCTTTAATTATAGTAGATTATGTTTTAGATCAAGATTAGAGTTTGTATCGTGCACGGTGGGATATTCCCACGTTAGAAAGTCCCCTGGACTATAAATATGTATCTAGGGTTTATGGAATAAACAACAACTCACGTTCAACCCAAAACAAACCAATCTCGGCGCATCGCCAACTCCTTCATCTCGAGGGTTTCAATCGGGTAGCGACATGCGCCTAGATCGCATCTTGCGATCTAGGCAGCACAAGCTCCACGTTGTTCATGCGTTGCTCGTACTGAAGCGTCTTTGATGGCGAGCAACGTAGTTATCATAGATGTGTTAGGGTTAGCATAGTTCTTCGTATAACATGCTTACGTAGTGCAACCCTTGCATGTCTAGCCGCCCTCACGCCTATCTCAGGTGTGGGGGCGGCACCCTGCTTGTTCATCATCTAGTAGATCTGATCCGTTACGATTGCTCCTTGTTCTGCAAGGATTAGTTTAATATCTGCAATAGTTAGGCCTTACAAAGGGGGGGAGGATCCAGCGGCACGTAGGGTGGCGTTCGCAAGTCCTAAACAGGATGTTCCGAGGATCAACGTCATGTTGGTTTTTAGGCCTTGTTTAGGATCGGCTTATGAGCACCGTGCGTGGCCGCGAGGCCCAACCTGGAGTAGGATGATCCGATTATGCGGTGAAAACCCTAAATCGTCGTAGATCTCATTAGCTATATCTTGATCAAGCAGGATCACCAAGTATTCGTGCACCCCGTACGAATCATGGGTGGATCGGCTCTTTGAGCCGATTCACAGGATAACCTGAGAGCCGATCGAGGCTCGTATTTAATGTTTACGTGTATGCCATGCAGGAACTAAGCGAGGCATCCCCATCACCTTCCTGACCAGGTATAGGTCAGGTGGCACGCCCTTGCACTTCGCATCGCCGCGTGTGACCAGAAGAGCATTGCGGGCCGTCGCTCGGAGGGGTCTCAGCCAGCCGCAGCTCTAGGCTCTTCCCGGCTCTACTAGTGTTGACAGGCCGCTGCCCGCCGGTGGGTTTTGGCAGTCAACAATATGTTTGCAAACACTGCAAAGTGGTCAAGCAAAATTTAATTTGGTACATATTGAATTACAAAAAAAAACACCAACTATCTTTACAAAAATTCACACACGAATACAACAAAAATCGGGTGCACAAAGAAGCGATGCAGCGCACCAGCAATTGGTCTCTATGTGTGTTGAGTGTTGGGCCGAACGTGTGGGCGAACAGGTGATGGGCCATGCGGGCGAACAGCCGATGGGCCAGATACCAGGCAAGCCAGCGAGTCGTGGCCCACCAACGGATGCGGAACCGAGCGACCGATCCTTTTCCCTCGATCGGCGGCCGGATGAGAAGCGTTTTCCTTATATATAGGAGGACATGTACAAGGTCCACCTCAACAGAGGGGTATACACGGTACAATACATGAGCACTGATGGAGCTACGTTAGGGCCAAACTGGGCCTTGGCCCGCTCAGGATTTTCCCCCAAAAAAATGTATGGCTATGTAGGAGAGGCCCAGCCCACTAATACATATTCGGCCCCCGGCCAGCAATTCCCCGTCTCCGACGATTCGTCCATCGCCCGACCGGAAATTCCCTGTCTCTGCCATGGAGCATGGAGCATCACACGCTAGGATGCTAATGCTAGGATTAGATATTTAGGTACGAGGATATATAGGAGGTTAGGGGAAGCAGTGAATCAGCAGCAGCTCAATAGGCAGTAGTGCCACCTGAGCCATGGGGCAGAGGTCGCCGGACTGCCGGAGTACGGATACTGACAAGGTATTAACTTGTCAATGCCTACAAGTTGTAGACTAAGATTTCACAGAAAGTAGATGGCAAGTAGATCTCGAAGGTTTCAGCCGAAAAGGTGCTTGATACGCGTAAAGCACACGTCCGTTGGGAACCCCAAGTGGAAGGTATGATGCGTATAGAAGCAGGTTTCCCTCAGTAAGAAACCAAGGTTTATCGAACCAGTAGGAGCCAAGAAGCACGTTGAAGGTTGATGGCGGCGGAGTGTAGTGCGGCGCAACACCAGGGATTCCGGTGCCAACGTGGAACCTGCACAACACAACCAAAGTACTTTGCCCCAACGTAACAGTGAGGTTGTCAATCTCACCGGCTTGCTGTGAACAAAGGATTAACCGTATTGTGTGGAAGATGATTGTTTGCGAAGAACAGTAAAGAACAATTGCAGTAGATTGTATTTCAGATGTAAAGAATAGGACCGGGGTCCACAGTTCACTAGTGGTGTCTCTCCCATAAGATAAATAGCATGTTGGGTGAACAAATTACAGTTGGGCAATTGACAAATAAAGAAGACATAACAATGCACATACATATATCATGATGAGTACTATGAGATTTAATCAGGGCATTACGACAAAGTACATAGACCGCCATCTAGCATGCATCTATGCCTAAATAGTCCACTTTCAGGTTATCATCCGAACCCCTTCCGGTATTAAGTTGCAAGCAACAGACAATTGCATTAAGTATGGTGCGTAATGTAATCAACACAAATATCCTTAGACAAAGCATCGATGTTTTATCCCTAGTAGCAACAGCACATCCACAACCTTAGAACTTTCTGTCACTGTCCCAGATTTAATGGAGGCATGAACCCACTATCGAGCATAAATACTCCCTCTTGGAGTCACAAGTATCAACTTGGCCAGAGCCTCGACTAGCAACGGAGAGCATGCAAGAACATAAACAACATATACGATAGATTGATAATCAACTTGACATAGTATTCAATATTCATCGGATCCCAACAAACACAACATGTAGGATTACAAATAGACGATCTTGATCATGATAGGCAGCTCACAAAATCGAACATGATAGCACAATTAGGAGAAGATGACCTTCTAGCTACTGCTATGGACCCATAGTCCAGGAGTGAACTACTCACACATCAATCCGGAGGCGATCATGGCGATGAAGAGTCCTCCGGGAGATGATTCCCCTCTCCGGCAGGGTGCCGGAGGCGATCTCCTGAATCCCCCGAGATGGGATTGGTGGCGGCTGCGTCTCTGGAAGGTTTTCCGTATCGTGGCTCTCGGTATTGGGGGTTTCGCGACGAAGGCTTTAAGTAGGCGGAAGGGCAGGTCAGGGGGCGTCACGAGGGGCCCACACAACAGGGTGCGCGGTCAGGGGCTGGGCCGCGCCGCCCTAGTGTGGCATCGCCTCGTGTCCCCACTTCGTTTCCTCTTCGGTCTTCTGGAAGCTTCGTGGAAAAATAGACCCCTGGGCGTTGATTTCGTCCAATTCCGATAATATTTCCTTACTAGGATTTCTGAAACCAAAAACAGCAGAAAACAGCAACTGGCTCTTCGGCATCTCGTCAATATGTTAGTGCCAGAAAATGCATAATAATGACATATAATGTGTATAAAACATGTGAGTATCATCATAAAAGTAGCATGGAACATAAGAAATTATAGATACGTTTGGGACGTATCAAGCATCCCCAAGCTTAGTTCCTACTCGCTCTCGAGTAGGTAAACGATAACAAAGATAATTTCTGAAGTGACATGCTATCATAATCTTGATCATACTATTGTAAGCATATGAGATGAATGCAGCGATTCGAAGCAATGATGAAGATAATGAGTAAACAACTGAATCATATAGCAAAGACTTTTCATGAATAGTACTTTCAAGACAAGCATCAATAAGACTTGCATAACAGTTAACTCATAAGCAATAAGTTCTTAGTAGAAAGCTTTGAAACAACACAAAGGAAAATAGAAGTTTCAGCGGTTGCTTTCAACTTCAACATGTATATCTCATGGATAATTGTCAACATAAAGTAATATAACAGGTGCAATAGGTAAACATGTAAGAATCAATGCACACAGTTGATACAAGTGTTTGCTTCTGGGATAGAAAGAATAGGTAAACTGACTCAACAATAAAGTAGAAGATAAGCCCTTCGCAGAGGGAAGCATGGATTACTATTTTTGTGCTAGAGCTTTTCATTTTGAAAACAAGAAACAATTTTGTCAACGGTAGTAATAAATCATATGTGTTATGTATAAGACATCCTATAAGTTGCAAGCCTCATGCATACTATACTAATAGTGCTCGCACCTTGTCCTAATTAGCTTGGATTAACATGGATTATCATTGCATAGCATATGTTTCAACCAAGTGTCACAAAGGGGTATCTCTATGCCGCCTGTACAAAGGTCTAAGGAGAAAGTTCGCATTGGATTTCTCGCTTTTGATTATTCTCAACTTAGACATCCATACCGGGATAACATAGACAACAGATAATGGACTCCTCTTTAATGCATAAGCATTCAACAACAGTTAATATTCTCATAAGAGATTGAGGATTTGTGTCTAAATTGAAACTTCCACCATGAATCATGGCTTTAGTTAGCGGCCCAATGTTCTTCTCTAACAGTATGCATACTCAAACCATTTGATCATGAAAATCGCCCTTACTTCAGACAAGACGAACATGCATAGCAACTCACATGATATTCAACAAAGGTAAAAGTTGATGGCGTCCCCAGAAACATGGTTACCGCTCAACAAGCAACTTATTAAGAAATAAGATACATAAGTACATATTCTTCACCACAATAGTTTTTAAGGCTACTTTTTCCATGAGCTATATATTGTAAAGGCAAAGAATAGAAGTTTTAAAGGTAGCACTCAAGTAATGTACTTTGGAATGGCGGGGAAATACCATGTGGTAGGTAGGTATGGTGGACACAAATGGCATAGATTTTGGCTCAAGGATTTGGATGCACGAGAAGAGTTCCTCTCAATACAAGGCTAGGCTAGCAAGGTTGTTTGAAGCAAACTCAAGTATGAAATGGTGCAGCAAGACTCACATATAAACATAGGGATTTCTATTTTCGTGCCCCTGCTTCGTTAGTTGTACTCAGTTTTTCCCAGCTCGTTAGTTTTTCCTCAGTTTTTCCCTCCCTCTAGTTTGAAACCCCTCGAAGACGCGGGTTGCCGTCAGGTCAGAGGCCTTACCGTTACCGTCAGGTCAGTTCCTCTCTGACCGTCTCGTGCTGACGGGTAGCCATCCATCTACCGCTGAAGCGTGGGCCGTTTTATTCCTTATTGTATACGCGATGCTGCCAATGACAAATGGGGCCGCTCTATGGGGCTGCCGCAGCCAATGACCAGTGGGTCGTCTATTTATTTATAGAAAATTATATATTGCCGCTCTGTGGGGCCTCCGCAGCCAATGACCGCTGTGGCAGGTGACTATTTTCGCAGCTTAATCTAAAGTGACTCTTATGCTAAACATTGTGCATCCCGACGTTGACCTAGCAGTGGCGGCGAGCATAGCCGTTCTGACCATGCCGATATCGGCATCGGCATCGGCATCGTTTGGAGGATGTGGTGCTCGAATAATAGTGAAAATGCGATATTATTTTTTACATGCATAATATATAGAAAATAGCTACATCTCTAAATCGATGCATATGAAGCTACATATATATTCTTGGTCATAATCCCCTTATCTAAAGGGGATGGATGCATGGCTTCACATCGTCGTCGCATTCATCGTCAGTATCTTCGTCGTCTGAGTAGTAGTACCTCCTGCACATTGTTCCGTCGAACACCTTCACTGTGAGCCCATCATAGCCTTCATATTTGAAGTGTACGTAGCAGCCGAAATCTACACCGCGCGCGATGGCGAATTTCTCCCAGCCCTTGTCGAGGTACATCCGGCCTTGTCCGTCAAATAGGACCTCCACGGTCCAGAGACGAGGACCGCAGTCAGCTGCTCGCAGATACACCTTAGCTGGCTCCTGGCCGTCAAGATAGTCCGCAAATTTTTTTGGGAGTTCCTGCAAAGAGATCGAGCGCCGATCGTTTGAAATTAAAGGTTTTTTAGAACATGCCCATAATTAATCACATGCATCATATATGTGGGAACGCGTACGTACCTTCTTGACCAAAGGGTCTTCATAGACGACGATGAAGAACACCTCTATGATCAATGGCAGTGTTAACGGTGGTGGTGGCAATGATGATGATCCACTTCCCCTTCCCCTTCCCCTTCCCCTTCCCCTTCCCCTTCCCCTTCCCCTTCCCCTTCCGGTCCGCGTCCGAGACGTGGAAGCCATGGCAATGGATCAAGTGTATGTGAACGAAGAAGAGAGAGGCAGAACCTATTGACACAAGGGATGGCCGTGTGGGTGTTTACAAGGGAGAGATGACCGTTGTAGGGGTTTACACAATAAAATAAGGAGGAGGTGAACGTTGGTGGGGGTTTACACAATAAATTAAGGAGGAGATGACCGTTGTGGGGGTTTACACAATAAATTAAGGAGGAGACGACCGTTGTGGGGGTATATATCTCAACAAAAAAGTAATGCGGACTATCTTGACGGAAATGGAACTTCGTGATATAGTTTATCATTTTACCGTGAAAAGTAATGCCTAAAAGAAATGGTAATTCGTGATAGTTTATCATTTACCGTAATGGCTACAACAAATCGTTGATGGTTTATCATTTTTTGCGTGAAAAGTAATGGCTACAAGAAATGGGTGATGGTGTATCATTTTTTGCGTCAAAAGTAATGGCTACAACAAAATCGGTGATGATTTATCGTTTTTTGCGTGAAAAGTAATGGCTACAAGAAATGGGTGATGGTGTATCATTTTTTTGCGTGAAAAGTAATGGCTACAACAAAATCGGTGATGGTTTATCATTTTTTGCGTGAAAAGTAATGGCTACAAGAAATGGGTGATGGTGTATTATTTTTTGCGTCAAAAGTAATGGCTACAACAAAATCGGTGATGATTTATCGTTTTTTGCGTGAAAAGTAATGGGTACAAGAAATGGGTGATGGTGTATCATTTTTTTGCGTGAAAAGTAATGGCTACAACAAAATGGTGATGGTTTATCATTTTTTTGCGTGAAAAGTAATGGCTACAACAAAATCGGTGATGGTTTATCATTTTTTTGCGTGAAAAGTAATGGCTACAACAAAATCGGTGATGGTTTATCATTTTTTGCGTGAAAAGTAATGCCTAAAAATAGTTTATAATTTAGCTCGTGAAAAATAATGCAGAAAACCAAACTTTGCGTGAAGCTAACCGACGACAGAGAGAGAGAGGGTGGTGGCCCCGACTAGAGAGAGAGATAGGATTTATCCTGCCCGTTAGATCATACGATCAACGGTCGGCGGGCACGATCCGCGTGACTGTTATCACCAGAATTTGACCGAATCAGAGGTGGGCCGCGATCAAGATGGGCTTGAAGAATATACATGGAAGAATATACGTGAATCGGCCTTATATGCAAAGTTGGGCTAGTTTACCCGTGTATCTGTATTATAGTAGGATACGTGTCGATTAGTTAGAGTTTGGCTCGTGCCCGGTTGGGATTATTCCCACGTTAGAAAGTCTACAGACTAAAATGTATCTAGGGTTTATGAAATAAACAACAATCACGTTCACCACAAACCAATCTAGGCGCATCGCCAACTCCCTTGTCTCGAGGGTTTCTTCCGGGTAAGCATCATGCTGCCTAGATCACATCTTGCGATCTAGGCAGTACAAGTTTATTCGCTGTTCATGCGTTGCTCGTACCGAAGCCTTTTTGATGGCGAGCAACGTAGTTATCTTAGATGTGTTAGGGTTAGCATTGTTCTTCGTATCATATGCTGTCGTCGTGCAACCCTTAGACATCTAGCCGCCTTTACACCTATCTTAGGTGTAAGGGCGGCACCCCGCTTGATCATTATTTAGTAGATCCGATCCGTTATGGTTGCTCCTTGTTCTTCAAGGATTAGTTTAATATCTGCATGGTTAGGCCTTACAAAGGGTTGAAGGATCCAGTGGCGCGTGGGGTGTAGTTTGCTAGCCCTAGACAGGATGTTCCGGGGATCAACTTCGTGTTGGTTTTTAGGCCTTGTCTAGGATTGGTTTACGATCACCGTGCGCGGCCGCCAGGCTCAATCACGAGTAGGATGTTCCGATTATGTGGTGAAAACCCTAAATCGTAGTAGATCGTTTTAGCTTTATTCTGATCAAGCAGGACCACCATATATTCGTACACCTCGTGCGAATCATGGGTGGATCGGCTCTCTGAGCCGATTCACAGGACAACCTGAGAGCCGATCGAGGCTCGTATTTAATGTTTACGTGTATGCCATGCAGGAAACTAAGCGAGGCACATCCATCACCTTCCTGACCAGGTATAGGTCAGGTGGCACGCCCTTGCACTAGCATCGGACGTGCGTGCCGAGTCTTTGCGGGCCGTCGCTCGGAGGGACCAGGGCCAGCCGCAGTCCTGGGAGCCTCCCGGCTCTACTGTGTTGCCCGTCGCTGCTCGCCGGTGGGTTTCTGACCGCAACACATTCTGGCACGCCCGGTGGGGCAATCGTCGACATCAACCGCATCGCCATCTACATCTGAGATGGCGGAAGGCACCCCAGTCACGTACGAGGATTTGACCGAGGAGCTCAAGAAGAAGTATGACGAAGTCAAAGCAATCCTCGAAGCCGACCTCATCGGCTCTTTTCACAGAACCCGCTCGCATGGCATCAGGTGGAAAGGGTTCTCACCTGAAGGCGCGCTCGATGGAGTGGACCTGTCCACCCCGTCAGAAGAACGCACCAGGTCCCTGCGTCAGGAGATTAACTTCATGGTAGCTCACTCGTTGCACCGCCATTCTGAGAGCCTGGTGAACACTTTGGAGCGTGTCGCTCTTCGGGTGATCCAGGAAATCATGAGGCATCAGTACTCTCCGTCAGGACCAGCTCTCGGGACTTACCAAGGAGAGATGCCACTCCAGTCCCGTCCACCGTTGCCATTCACGTTGGCAGCACCAGAAGTGCCGAATTCACCGGCATACATCGTCTACAAGATCGGTGGTGACCCTAGTGACTACCAGTTCTTGCATGAGGCGCCTAAGGAGATCCCTCACGGATACACATGCACATACGTTCCAGACTGCAGTAACTGGGCACTCACAAACCAGACTGCAACAGCAGGGACTTCTGGAACGACAGGAGGAACTTCGGGAACAGATCTTGAGAAGCAGACGTGGCTAGCTAAGTATGCCACTCCGACAAACCTCCAGAGCTCAGCTCCTGCAGTTGGCTCAGAGCTGGAAAAGCAAGCATGGCTGGCTAAGTATGCCACTCCGGCGAATCTTCAGAGTTCGATTCCTACAGCCAGCACCGTGGATCAGATCAGTACAATCCTGAGAGACCAGTTCGGCATGGTGCCGAAAAGGAGGACAATCGGCTATTCCAAGCCGTACCCCAACGAGTACGAGTTGATCCCGCTACCACCCAAATATCGGCTCCCTGATTTCTCCAAATTTAATGGATCAGATGGTTCCAGCTCCATCGAGCATGTGAGCCGATATTTGGCACAGCTGGGCACGATCTCAGCATCAGATCCACTACGCGTGAGGTTCTTCGCACAGTCCCTCACAGGATCGGCTTTCGGGTGGTACACTTCGTTGCCACCAGACTCGATCCGGACTTGGAAGCAGTTGGAAGAACAGTTCTACATGCAGTATCACTCAGAGGCTTCCGAGTCTGGCATTGCCGATCTAGCACAAGTACGTCAGAAGCGTGGAGAAACCGTGGCAGAATACATCCAGCGCTTCAGAACTGTTAGGAACCGATGTTATTCGGCTCGAGTGAATGAAAAAGAAGCAGTCGAGTTGGCAGTGGTGGGCCTTGCATCACCAATCAAGGATATGGCCTCCCAAGCAGACTACCCTTCACTGGCGCACATGGTTCAGAAACTATCGTTATATGAACAGCGCCATCCAGACTTGTACCAGGACAAATTCAAGCGTGCGGTAGTCCTGGTTGAGGCAGATGAAGACGAAGGCTCTGCAGGAGATCAAGAGGTAGCAGTGGCTGAATGGACTCGGGGGGCAACCCCCGTGTCCTGCAAATGGGTTAAGCCACCAGGTCCGCCCAGAGGGTTTGATTTTGACGTAACTAAAACTGAGCAAATTTTTGATCTCTTACTTAAGGAGAAGCAGTTGAAGTTACCCGAAGGCCTCAAAATCCCCACGGTAAAGGAGCTGAACGGAAAGCCATACTGCAAATGGCATAACTCGTTCTCCCATACCACCAACGACTGCAGGGTGTGGCGTCAGCAGATCCAAATGGCGATAGAACAAGGACGTCTAATTTTCAACCAGTACGCCATGAAAGTCGACACTCACCCCTTCCCCGCCGTTAACATGGTGGAGTGGCGCCCCAAGCAAAGGAAAGCCGATGATGAAACATCGGCTGGCACGAATATGGTGTTCATCCTTCCGACGGAGTTTAGTGCTCCAGGATCAGACGAAGCACCTGTGGCACAACTTGACTGCGGCCCACGGCCAGTTATCTTTGAGAAGCCACGAGAAAGAAGCTACAGACATCTGAAGGCCCTGTACTTGCGAGGTTATATCGATGGGAGGCCTGTCAACAAGATGCTGGTGGACACCGGAGCGGCAGTCAACATTATGCCATACTCCATGCTACGTCGGTTGGGACGCTCTAGCTCGGATCTGATCAAGACCAACATGACATTGAGCGACTTCAATGGCCAAGCGTCTGACGCACAAGGTGTTCTGAACGTGGATCTGACCGTAGGAAGGAAAACCATCCCTACGACGTTCTTTATTGTCGATAGCAAGAGCACCTATGCTGTCCTGCTGGGAAGAGATTGGATCCACGCCAACTGTTGCATTCCATCCACGATGCACCAATGCGTAATACAGTGGGATGGAGATGAGGTAGAGGTCGTCCAGGCAGATGACTCAGCCGAGATTTCAACGGCTGGCATGAACGCTTGGGAAACAGCAGGCCAAGAGCCACTCTCAGGCATCAATTTGGACGACTGCGAGCGCATCGACGTGACAAAGGATGGGGTTATGCTGGTCTTATCCACCGGCCTGACCGTGTAGCAAGAACAAACCTATGGACAAATGTGGCGAGGCCGATCCTTGGGATCGGCCCCAAAGATCTATGGAGGGACATTGCAAAACCTTCATTGAGCGCTTCGATCAACATGGAGGCCGATTCCAGCAATCGGCCAAAATTAGCCTCACCATACGTTCTGCCTGTGTTCAACATCGATCTAATGGGCAGCGGTTTTACGTCGGCTGATGAGAGTCAACATTAGTCCTAACGGAGCCGACGTTCAAATACAGTGCCTTGGCTAACTACAGAGCCGATATCTGCAGTTACCTGACAGATTCGGCTCGGGGGGCACCTAATCAGAGGGACATGTGCGATACATGTGCAGTGAAATATTGGGGGCCGATAGAAAATCGGCCAGTAAAAAAAAATTCTCATGGTATACAGCCGATGCACGGGCATCGACTTTAGAGCTAAGAAACAAAGCCGATGTACAGCCATCGACTCTAGTACAATTACACAGGATCTACCTGCTGCGTGTTCAAGACGCGGATTTTCACCAAGTCCAGTTCAGCTGTGAGGCCTTCTGCTTCCTCGAGGGAGAGAACAATGAGAGCTTCCTCAGCTGCAATGAGCCGATTTTGGTGCCCGGACCTTCTTTTCGAGGACTTCCAACCCTTTGCGCCAGCGGAAGAAAAGGCGATCGATGGGGGCAAGTTTGGCTGACTCTGCATAATGGTTGTCTCAGAATTACATGAGTTCAAAGCCCTTTGTCTGATCTGTGCATCCTCACCGCTATTCTCGCCTGGACTGAGGCTCGGGGGCAGCTGGCCTGGTAGATGCTCTATTTTTTAGGAGCCGATTGGGGTGTCATCGGCTGGTCCTTCGTCGCAACCTTCTTTAAAAATGGTGAGTTCTTGCAGAAGAGATCACTGGAGCTGGTGAGAGGAATTTAAAGGCTCTCTGGAAAGCAAGGGTCTTCCACATTATCCACCAGAGCTTGAAGTCATCAGTCGAAGAGTTGAAGGATAGTTTGTGAATGACCGATGCGTTGCCATCGGTTCATTGAGCATTGGCTGAGTGAACAATCGGCAAAATCAGTATGAGAGGAAATCGGCTAAATCAGCTTAAAGGAAATCGGCAAAATCAAATTGGGGGAAATTCTTCATTGATAAACAGGATTTCTTACATGAAGAGCTGATTGCTCTCAAAAGGAAGTACTAGGGGATACATTGCCCCATCTACTACTGCTGATCCTATGCTAAGGGTCCTATCTACGGACCGTCGCTGCCCTCGTCGTCGCCGTCGTCGCCGCTGTCGGCGCTACTCCCGGCGGGCTCGTCGTCGCTGCTGTAGCGGCCGCTGGCAGGACCCTCGTTGTCCTCGTCCTCCTCGTCAGCGTCATCGTCATCGCTGTCGAAGTCGCTGAGATTCCCCGGCCAGGGGCAGAAGCGCTTGGCCGGCGGTTCGTCGGAGGAGGTGTCGTCCTCCTCCTCCTCCTCCTTCTCCTCCTCCTCCTCCTCGGGGGAGGTGAAGTCACAGGAGAAGCGATCGTCATCGCTCTCCTCCTCCGTTTCCCCGTCGGCGAGGAAGCGGAGGTCACTTTCCCCGTCGGTTGAGGACTTGTCGTCCTCAGACCAGACGGAGAAGTCGTGACTGGACTCCTCCCCGGCTTCGATGGCGCGGCGGATGTTGGCCGCATGGGCCTCCTCCGGGTTCCACTCTGGCGTCGGCTCGCGGGAGGAGGAGGATTGGGTGGAAAGACCCGATGAGGCAGAGGAGGAAGAAGACATGGTGGCGCAGGAGGGCTTTTGGGAGTGCTAATGCGAAGGGGATGAAGAAGCAAACTGTTTGGAGCGGTTAAATAAAAGGGGATATAGTGGAAATTCAATGCCATAGCAGTTTCCGAGGAAGTGGTGCCCAACGAAATTTTGTTTTTGCCAGGACACGCGGAAGTGGAAGAGGCAAAGCATCATGAGGAAGGATACTGCGACGGTTCTGCCACGACATGTCCCGACGAAGAAAAGCAGAGTGATTTTGGAATTATAAATTCCAAAACCAGGGGGGCATGTGTTATCACCAGAATTTGACCGAATCAGAGGTGGGCCGCGATCAAGATGGGCTTGAAGAATATACATGGAAGAATATACGTGAATCGGCCTTATATGCAAAGTTGGGCTAGTTTGCCCGTGTATCTGTATTATAGTAGGATACGTGTCGATTAGTTAGAGTTTGGCTCGTGCCCGGTTGGGATTATTCCCACGTTAGAAAGTCTACGGACTATAAATATGTATCTAGGGTTTATGAAATAAACAACAATCACGTTCACCACAAACCAATCTAGGCGCATCGCCAACTCCCTTGTCTCGAGGGTTTCTTCCGGGTAAGCATCATGCTGCCTAGATCACATCTTGCGATCTAGGCAGTACAAGTTTATTCGCTGTTCATGCATTGCTCGTACTGAAGCCTTTTTGATGGCGAGCAACATAGTTATCTTAGATGTGTTAGGGTTAGCATTGTTCTTCGTATCATATGCTGTCGTCGTGCAACCCTTAGACATCTAGCCGCCTTTACACCTATCTTAGGTGTAAGGGCGGCACCCCGCTTGATCATTATTTAGTAGATCCGATCCGTTATGGTTGCTCCTTGTTCTTCAAGGATTAGTTTAATATCTGCATGGTTAGGCCTTACAAAGGGTTGAAGGATCCAGTGGCGCGTGGGGTGTAGTTTGCTAGCCCTAGACAGGATGTTCCGGGGATCAACTTCGTGTTGGTTTTTAGGCCTTGTCTAGGATTGGTTTACGATCACCGTGCGCGGCCGCCAGGCTCAATCACGAGTAGGATGTTCCGATTATGTGGTGAAAACCCTAAATCGTAGTAGATCGTTTTAGCTTTATTCTGATCAAGCAGGACCACCATATATTCGTACACCTCGTGCGAATCATGGGTGGATCGGCTCTCTGAGCCGATTCACAGGACAACCTGAGAGCCGATCGAGGCTCGTATTTAATGCTTACGTGTATGCCATGCAGGAAACTAAGCGAGGCACATCCATCACCTTCCTGACCAGGTATAGGTCAGGTGGCACGCCCTTGCACCAGCATCGGACGTGCGTGCCGAGTCTTTGCGGGCCGTCGCTCGGAGGGACCAGGGCCAGTGATGGCGTGTAACTCACATGTTCGTTGGGAACCCCAAGAGGAAGGTATGATGCGCACATCAGCAAGTTTTCCCTCAGAAAGAAACCAAGGTTTATCGAACCAGGAGGAGCCAAGAAGCACGTTGAAGGTTGATGGCGGCGGGATGTAGTGCGGCGCAACACCAGAGATTCCGGCGCCAACGTGGAACCTGCACAACACAACCAAAGTACTTTGCCCCAACGAAACAGTGAGGTTGTCAATCTCACCGGCTTGCTGTAACAAAGGATTAACCGTATTGTGTGGAAGATGATTGTTTGCAGAAAACAGTAAAACAAGTATTGCAGTAGATTGTATTTCAGTAAAGAGAATTGGACCGGGGTCCACGGTTCACTAGAGGTGTCTCTCCCATAAGATAAAAGCATGTTGGGTGAACAAATTACAGTCGGGCAATTGACAAATAGAGAGAGCATAACAATGCACATACATGTCATGATAAATATAGTGAGATTTAATTGGGCATTACGACAAAGTACATAGACCGCTATCCAGCATGCATCTATGCCTAAAAAGTCCACCTTCAGGTTATCATCCGAACCCCCTCCAGTATTAAGTTGAAAACAACAGACAATTGCATTAAGTATTGCACGTAATGTAATCAATAACTACATCCTTAGACATAGCATCAATGTTTTATCCCTAGTGGCAACAACACATCCATAATCTTAGAGATTTCTGTCACTTCCCCAGATTCACGGAGACATGAACCCACTATCGAGCATAAATACTCCCTCTTGGAGTTACTAGCATCAACTTGGCCAGAGCCTCTACTAATAACGGAGAGCATGCAAGATCATAAACAACACATAGGTAATAACTTGATAATTAACATAACATAGTATTCTCTATCCATCGGATCCCGACAAACACAACATATAGTATTACAGATAGACGATCTTGATCATGTTAGGCAGCTCACAAGATCCAACAATGAAGCACAATGAGGAGAAGACAACCATCTAGCTACTGCTATGGACCCATAGTCCAGGGGTGAACTACTCACTCATCACTCCGGAGGCGACCATGGCGGCGTAGAGTCCTCCGGGAGATGAATCCCCTCTCCGGCAGGGTGCCGGAGGAGATCTCCAGAATCCCCCGAGATGGGATTGGCGGCGGCGGCGTCTCAGTAAGGTTTTCCGTATCGTGGCTCTCGGTACTGGGGGTTTCGCGACGAAGGCTATTTGTAGGCGGAAGGGCAGGTCAAGAGGCGGCACGAGGGGCCCACACTACAGGCCGGCGCGGCCAGGGCTTGGGCCGTGCCGCCCTGTAGTCTGGCCACCTCGTGGCCCCACTTCGTCTCCTCTTCGGTCTTCTGGAAGCTTCGTGGCAAAATAGGACCCTGGGCGTTGATTTCGTCCAATTCCGGGAATATTTCGTTACTAGGATTTCTGAAACCAAAAACAGCAGAAACAAGAATCGGCACTTCGGCATCTTGTTAATAGGTTAGTTCCAGAAAATGCACGAATATGACATAAAGTGTGCATAAAACATGTAGATATCATCAATAATGTGGCATGGAACACAAGAAATTATCGATACGTCGAAGACGTATCAGCATCCCCAAGCTTAGTTCTGCTCGTCCCGAGCAGGTAAAACGATAACAAAGATAATTTCTGGAGTGACATGCCATCATAACCTTGATCATACTATTTGTAAACATATGTAATGAATGCAGCGATCAAAACAATGTATATGACATGAGTAAACAAGTGAATCATAAAGCAAAGACTTTTCATGAATAGTACTTCAAGACAAGCATCAATAAGTTTTGCATAAGAGTTAACTCATAAAGCAATAAATCGAAGTAAAGGTATTGAAGCAACACAAAGGAAGATTAAGTTTCAGCGGTTGCTTTCAACTTGTAACATGTATATCTCATGGATAATTGTCAACATAGAGTAATATAATAAGTGCAATATGCAAGTATGTAGGAATCAATGCACAGTTCACACAAGTGTTTGCTTCTTGAGGTGGAGAGAGATAGGTGAACTGACTCAACATAAAAGTAAAAAAGAGTGGTCCTTCAAAGAGGAAAGCATCGATTGCTATATTTGTGCTAGAGCTTTTATTTTGAAAACATGAAACAATTTTGTCAACGGTAGTAATAAAGCATATGAGTTATGTAAATTATATCTTACAAGTTGCAAGCCTCATGCATAGTATACTAATAGTGCCCGCACCTTGTCCTAATTAGCTTGGACTACCGGATCATCGCAATGCACATGTTTTAACCAAGTGTCACAAAGGGGTACCTCCATGCCGCCTGTACAAAGGTCTAAGGAGAAAGCTCGCATTTTGGATTTCTCGCTTTTGATTATTCTCAACTTAGACATCCATACCGGGACAACATGGACAACAGATAATGGACTCCTCTTTAATGCATAAGCATGTGGCAACAATTATTATTCTCATATGAGATTGAGGATATATGTCCAAAACTGAAACTTCCACCATGGATCATGGCTTTAGTTAGCGGCCCAATGTTCTTCTCTAACAATATGCATGCTTAACCATAAGGTGGTAGATCTCCCTTACTTCAGACAAGACGAACATGCATAGCAACTCACATGATATTCAACAAAGAATAGTTGATGGCGTCCCCAGAAACATGGTTATCGCACAACAAGCAACTTAATAAGAGATAAAGTGCATAAGTACATATTCAATACCACAATAGTTTTTAAGCTATTTGTCCCATGAGCTATATATTGCAAAGGTGAATGATGGAATTTTAAAGGTAGCACTCAAGCAATTTACTTTGGAATGGCGGAGAAATACCATGTAGTAGGTAGGTATGGTGGACACAAATGGCATAGTGGTTGGCTAAAGTATTTGGATGCACGAGAGGTATTCCCTCTCGATACAAGGTTTAGGCTAGCAAGGCTATTTGAAACAAACACAAGGATGAAGCGGTGCAGCAAAACTCACATAAAAGACATATTGTAAACATTATAAGAATCTACACCGTCTTCCTTGTTGTTCAAAACTCAATAGTAGAAATTATCTAGACTTTAGAGAGACCAAATATGCAAACCAAATTTTAGCATGCTCTATGTATTTCTTCATTAATGGGTGCAAAGCATATGATGCAAGAGCTTAAACATGAGCACAACAATTGCCAAGTATCACATTACCCAAGACATTTATAGCAATTACTACATGTATCATTTTCCAATTCCAACCATATAACAATTTAACGAAGAAGAAACTTCGCCATGAATACTATGAGTAGAAAACTAAGGACATACTTGTCCATATGCAACAGCGGAGCGTGTCTCTCTCCCACACAAAGAATGCTAGGATCCATTTTATTCAAACAAAACAAAAACAAAAACAAACCGACGCTCCAAGTAAAGTACATAAGATGTGATGGAATAAAAATATAGTTTCAGGGGAGGAACCTGATAATGTTGTCGATGAAGAAGGGGATGCCTTGGGCATCCCCAAGCTTAGACGCTTGAGTCTTCTTAGAATATGCAGGGGTGAACCACCGGGGCATCCCCAAGCTTAGAGCTTTCACTCTCCTTGATCATATTGCATCATACTCCTCTCTTGATCCTTGAAAACTTCCTCCACACCAAACTTGAAACAACTCATTAGAGGGTTAGTGCACAATAAAAATTAACATGTTCAGAGGTGACACAACCATTCTTAACACTTATGGACATTGCATAAAGCTACTGGACATTAATGGATCAAAGAAATTCATCCAACATAGCAAAAGAGGCAATGCGAAATAAAAGGCAGAATCTGTCAAAACAGAACAGTTCGTAAAGACGAATTTTAAAATGGCACCAGACTTGCTCAAATGAAAATGCCAAATTGAATGAAAGTTGCGTACATATCTGAGGATCACTCACGTAAATTGGCTTAATTTTCTGAGTTATCTATAGAGAATTTTGCCCAGATTCGTGACAGCAAAGAAATCTATTTCTGCGCAGTAATCCAAATCTAGTATGAACTTTTCTATCAACGACTTTACTTGGCACAACAAAACACAAAACTAAGATAAGGAGAGGTTGCTACAGTAGTAAACAACTTCCAAGACACATAATAAAAACCAAGTACTGTAGTAAAAACCATGGGTTGTCTCCCATAAGCGCTTTTCTTTAACGCCTTTCAGCTAGGCGCAGAAAGTGTAAATCAAGTAACATCAAGAGACGAAGCATCAACATCATAATTTGTTCTAATAATACAATCATAAGGCAACTTCATTCTCTTTCTAGGGAAGTGTTCCATACCTTTCTTGAGAGGAAATTGATATTTAATATTACCTTCCTTCATATCAATAGTAGCACCAACGGTTCGAAGAAAAGGTCTTCCCAATATAATGGGGCAAGATGCATTGCATTCAATATCCAAGACAACAAAATCAACGGGGACAAGGTTATTGTTAACCATAATATGAACATTATCAACTCTCCCCAAAGGTTTCTTTGTAGAATGATCAGCAAGATTAACATCCAAATAACAATTTTTCAGCGGTGGCAAGTCAAGCATATCATAGACTTTCTTAGGCATAACGGAAATACTTGCACCAAGATCACATAAAGCATTACAATCAAAATCTTTAACCTTCATCTTAATGATGGGCTCCCAACCATCCTCTAGCTTTCTAGGAATAGAAGTTTCAAGTTTTAGTTTCTCTTCTCTAGCTTTTATGAGAGCATTTGTAATATGTTTTGTGAAAGCCAAATTTATAGCACTAGCATTAGGACTTTTAGCAAGTTTTTGTAAGAACTTTATAACTTCAGAGATGTGGCAATCATCAAAATCTAAATCATTATGAGCTACAGCAATGGGATCATCATCCCCAAGGTTGGAAAAAATTTCAGCAGTTTTATCACAAGCAATTTTAGCAGTTTTAGCAGTTTCAGGCAGTTTCTCGCGCTTTGCATTAGAAGTGGAAACATTGCTAACACCAATTCTTTTATTAGTAATAGTAGGAGGTGCAGCAACTTGTGTAGCATTAGCATTACTAGTGGTGGTAATAGTCCAAACTTTAGCTACATTCTTCTCTTTAGCTAGTTTTTCATTTTCTTCTCTATCCCACCTAGCACGCAATTCAACCATTAATCTTATATTCTCATTAATTCTAACTTGGATGGCATTTGCTGTAGTAACAATTTTATTTTCAATATCCCTATTAGGCATAACTTTCGATTTCAAAAGATCAACATCAGAGGCAAGTCTATCAACTCTAGAAGCGAGAATATCAATTTTATTGAGTTTTTCCTCTACAGATTTGTTAAAGGCAGTTTGTGTACTAATAAATTCTTTAAGCATAGCTTCAAGTCCAGGGGGTGTGTTCCTATTATTATTGTAAGAATTCCCATAAGAATTAGCATAACTGTTACCATTATTATAAGGATATGGCCTATAGTTATTACTAGAATTGTTCCGATAAGCATTGTTGTTGAAATTATTATTTTTAATGAAGTTTACATCAACATGTTCTTCTTGGGCAACCAATGAAGCTAACGGAACATTATTAGGATCAACATTAGTCCTATCATTCACAAGCATAGACATAATAGCATCAATCTTATCACTCAAGGAGGAGGTTTCTTCGACAGAATTTACCTTCTTACCTTGTGGAGCTCTTTCCGTGCGCCATTCAGAGTAATTAATCATCATATTATCAAGGAGCTTTGTTGCTTCACCAAGAGTGATGGACATAAAGGTACCTCCAGCAGCTGAATCCAATAAATTCCGCGAAGAAAAATTCAGTCCTGCATAAAAGGTTTGGATGATCATCCAAGTAGTCAGTCCATGGGTTGGGCAATTTTTAACCAGAGATTTCATTCTTTCCCATGCTTGTGCAACATGTTCAGTATCTAATTGTTTAAAATTCATTATGCTACTCCTCAAAGATATAATTTTAGCAGGGGGATAATATCTACCAATAAAAGCATCCTTGCATTTAGTCCATGAATCAATACTATTCTTAGGCAGAGATAGCAACCAATCTTTAGCTCTTCCTCTTAATGAGAAAGGGAACAATTTTAATTTTATAATGTCACCATCTACATCTTTGTATTTTTGCATTTCACACAATTCAACAAAATTATTAAGATGGGCAGCAGCATCATCAGAACTAACACCAGAAAACTGCTCTCTCATAACAAGATTCAGTAAAGCAGGTTTAATTTCAAAGAATTCTGCTGTAGTAGCAGGTGGAGCAATAGGTGTGCATAGGAAATCATTATTATTTGTGGTTGTGAAGTCACACAACTTAGTATTTTCAGGAGTACCCATTTTAGCAACAGTAAATAAAGCGAACTAGATAAAGTAAATGCAAGTAACTAATTTTTTTGTGTTTTTGATATAGAGTGCAAGACAGTAAATAAAGTAAAGCTAGCAACTAATTTTTTTGTGTTTTGATATAATGCAGCAAACAAAGTAGTAAATAAAATAAAGCAAGACAAAAACAAAGTAAAGAGATTGAGAAGTGGAGACTCCCCTTGCAGCGTGTCTTGATCTCCCCGGCAACGGCGCCAGAAAAAGAGCTTGATGGCGTGTAACTCACACGTTCGTTGGGAACCCCAAGAGGAAGGTATGATGCACACAGCAGCAAGTTTTCCCTCAGAAAGAAACCAAGGTTTATCGAACCAGGAGGAGCCAAGAAGCACGTTGAAGGCTGTAGCGGCCGCCGGCAGGACCCTCGTTGTCCTCGTCCTCCTCGTCAGCGTCGTTGTCGTCGCTGTCGAAGTCGCTGAGATTCCCCGGCTAGGGGCAGAAGCGCTTGGCCGGCGGTTCGTCGGAGGAGGTGTTGTCCTCCTCCTCCTCCTTCTCCTCCTCCTCCTCCTCGGGGGAGGTGAAGTCACAGGAGAAGCGATCGTCATCGCTCTCCTCCTCCGTTTCCCCGTCGGCGAGGAAGCGGAGGTCACTTTCCCCGTCGGTTGAGGACTTGTCGTCCTCAGACCAGACGGAGAAGTCGTGACTGGACTCCTTCCCGGCTTCGATGGCGCGGCGGATGTTGGCCGCATGGGCCTCCTCCGGGTTCCACTCTGGCGTCGGCTCGCGGGAGGAGGAGGATTGGGTGGAAAGACCCGATGAGGCAGAGGAGGAAGAAGACATGGTGGCGCAGGAGGGCTTTTGGGAGTGCTAATGCGAAGGGGATGAAGAAGCAAACTGTTTGGAGCGGTTAAATAAAAGGGGATATAGTGGAAATTCAATGCCATAGCAGTTTCCGAGGAAGTGGTGCCCAACGAAATTTTTTTTTTGCCAGGACACGCGGAAGTGGAAGAGGCAAAGCATCATGAGGAAGGATACTACGATGGTTCTGCCACGACATGTCCCAACGAAGAAAAGCAGAGTGATTTTGGAATTATAAATTCCAAAACCAGGGGGGCATGTGTTATCACCAGAATTCGACCGAATCAGAGGTGGGCCGCGATCAAGATGGGCTTGAAGAATATACATGGAAGAATATACGTGAATCGGCCTTATATGCAAAGTTGGGCTAGTTTGCCCGTGTATCTGTATTATAGTAGGATACGTGTCGATTAGTTAGAGTTTGGCTCGTGCCCGGTTGGGATTATTCCCACGTTAGAAAGTCTACGGACTATAAATATGTATCTAGGGTTTATGAAATAAACAACAATCATGTTCACCACAAACCAATCTAGGCGCATCGCCAACTCCCTTGTCTCGAGGGTTTCTTCCGGGTAAGCATCATGCTGCCTAGATCGCATCTTGCGATCTAGGCAGTACAAGTTTATTCGCTGTTCATGCGTTGCTCGTACTGAAGCCTTTTTGATGGCGAGCAACATAGTTATCTTAGATGTGTTAGGGTTAGCATTGTTCTTCGTATCATATGCTGTCGTCGTGCAACCCTTAGACATCTAGCCGCCTTTACACCTATCTTAGGTGTAAGGGCGGCACCCCGCTTGATCATTATTTAGTAGATCCGATCCGTTATGGTTGCTCCTTGTTCTTCAAGGATTAGTTTAATATCTGCATGGTTAGGCCTTACAAAGGGTTGAAGGATCCAGTGGCGCGTGGGGTGTAGTTTGCTAGCCCTAGACAGGATGTTCCGGGGATCAACTTCGTGTTGGTTTTTAGGCCTTGTCTAGGATTGGTTTACGATCACCGTGCGCGGCCGCCAGGCTCAATCACGAGTAGGATGTTCCGATTATGTGGTGAAAACCCTAAATCGTAGTAGATCGTTTTAGCTTTATTCTGATCAAGCAGGACCACCATATATTCGTACACCTCGTGCGAATCATGGGTGGATCGGCTCTCTGAGCCGATTCACAGGACAACCTGAGAGCCGATCGAGGCTCGTATTTAATGCTTACGTGTATGCCATGCAGGAAACTAAGCGAGGCACATCCATCACCTTCCTGACCAGGTATAGGTCAGGTGGCACGCCCTTGCACCAGCATCGGACGTGCGTGCTGAGTCTTTGCGGGCCGTCGCTCGGAGGGACCAGGGCCAGTGATGGCGTGTAACTCACACGTTCATTGGGAACCCCAAGAGGAAGGTATGATGCGCACATCAGCAAGTTTTCCCTCAGAAAGAAACCAAGGTTTATCGAACCAGGAGGAGCCAAGAAGCACGTTGAAGGTTGATGGCGGCGGGATGTAGTGCGGCGCAACACCAGAGATTCCGGCGCCAACGTGGAACCTGCACAACACAACCAAAGTACTTTGCCCCAACGAAACAGTGAGGTTGTCAATCTCACCGGCTTGCTGTAACAAAGGATTAACCGTATTGTGTGGAAGATGATTGTTTGCAGAAAACAGTAAAACAAGTATTGCAGTAGATTGTATTTCAGTAAAGAGAATTGGACCGGGGTCCACGGTTCACTAGAGGTGTCTCTCCCATAAGATAAAAGCATGTTGGGTGAACAAATTACAGTCGGGCAATTGACAAATAGAGAGAGCATAACAATGCACATACATGTCATGATAAATATAGTGAGATTTAATTGGGCATTACGACAAAGTACATAGACCGCTATCCAGCATGCATCTATGCCTAAAAAGTCCACCTTCAGGTTATCATCCGAACCCCCTCCAGTATTAAGTTGAAAACAACAGACAATTGCATTAAGTATTGCGCGTAATGTAATCAATAACTACATCCTTAGACATAGCATCAATGTTTTATCCCTAGTGGCAACAACACATCCATAATCTTAGAGATTTCTGTCACTTCCCCAGATTCACGGAGACATGAACCCACTATCGAGCATAAATACTCCCTCTTGGAGTTACTAGCATCAACTTGGCCAGAGCCTCTACTAATAACGGAGAGCATGCAAGATCATAAACAACACATAGGTAATAACTTGATAATTAACATAACATAGTATTCTCTATCCATCGGATCCCGACAAACACAACATATAGTATTACAGATAGACGATCTTGATCATGTTAGGCAGCTCACAAGATCCAACAATGAAGCACAATGAGGAGAAGACAACCATCTAGCTGCTGCTATGGACCCATAGTCCAGGGGTGAACTACTCACTCATCACTCCGGAGGCGACCATGGCGGCGTAGAGTCCTCCGGGAGATGAATCCCCTCTCCGGCAGGGTGCCGGAGGAGATCTCCAGAATCCCCCGAGATGGGATTGGCGGCGGCGGCGTCTCAGTAAGGTTTTCCGTATCGTGGCTCTCGGTACTGGGGGTTTCGCGACGAAGGCTATTTGTAGGCGGAAGGGCAGGTCAAGAGGCGGCACGAGGGGCCCACACTACAGGCCGGCGCGGCCAGGGCTTGGGCCGCGCCGCCCTGTAGTCTGGCCACCTCGTGGCCCCACTTCGTCTCCTCTTCGGTCTTCTGGAAGCTTCGTGGCAAAATAGGACCCTGGGCGTTGATTTCGTCCAATTCCGAGAATATTTCGTTACTAGGATTTCTGAAACCAAAAACAGCAGAAAACAGCAACTGGCACTTCGGCATCTTGTTAATAGGTTAGTTCCAGAAAATGCACGAATATGACATAAAGTGTGCATAAAACATGTAGATATCATCAATAATGTGGCATGGAACACAAGAAATTATCGATACGTCGGAGACGTATCAGCCAGCCGCAGTCCTGGGAGCCTCCCGGCTCTACTGTGTTGCCCGTCGCTGCTCGCCGGTGGGTTTCTGACCGCAACAGTGACATGGGCTAGACCAATCAGGGCAATGTTGGGCGTCTGTGAGAGTTTGTGAAGGGAGAGGGCAAGACTGAGTAGTATCAAGAAACCAAGGGCAAGTGAGTAGTAAACAGACTAAGGGATTCAAATATGAGATTTAAAAAATGGAAAATGCGTGTTTTGTACAATGAAACCCATCTTGGCCTACCTCAAACTATTTGCAATACAAATCTACATGAGTGTGAAAATTATGGCCTCATTCAGACAAAGTATGTTTTGGGGAAAGCTGTTTTGGGTAGGGCTTATTATGGAAAACCATGCACCTTCATAGCTACTAGATGATTTGAGAAGTGGCAATTTGTGGTGAAACTTGATTTATCTATGATTTGAGAAGTGGCAATTTGTGATAAAGACTCAATGAGTAAGTGCCACTCTTTTTCGGAATTTTTTGCACATTAAATAACTCATTTAACTAGTTAATCCCATTTGTTGACTCTCTGTTGACCAGCCACTTGAGGGTAAAACTGAGTATATTGCACTAGCCAGTATTAGCACTCAAGGCGAAAACTGAGCACACAAAAAATGCTAGTATATGACTCGAGGGTATACCTGAGTATATCTAAATTTCCAGGGTTAGACCCGAGGACGCGTGTTGCGGTGCAGAAGTGGAAGACGTGCCATTGTTGATGCGTGTCGCGATGCAGACGTGCAAATAGTGGACGCGTAGGACGCGGGTCGCATTTAGGACGCGTAAGCCCCTCCCTCCCTCTGCACACAGTCGTCTCATTCTCGCTCACGCACGAAACCACCCCTCTCACGTCCCATCAACTTCTCCAAATCGAAAAAACCCCAACCGCCGTACGCACGCTACCCTGCCGGCGATGGAGAAGAAGAATGCGCCGGCGGCCGTCGCCTCCGAGCCCGTCGCCGCCGAGCCCGTCGCCTCCGAGCCCGTCACCGCCGAGCCCATCACCGCCGAGCGCGTCGCCTCCGAGGGCGGCGCATCCAAGCGCGGTGCCTCCGTGAACTGGGCCTCTCTCTCGGCTGATGGACCACTTCACAAGATTGGCGAATGCTTACTGGCGAACGAGGAGTACGCCGACACCTACTCTGCTATGAGGCAAGTCTGTAGAAGGCGCTCAGGTTTGCCTGAGCCCGACGTGCACCTGGACGAATGGATCATGCTACACAACGCCCTTCCACGCGTCGCTGAGTTCACCTTCCTCCAACTCGGCACATCACGCTACGTCACCATAGATCTATCGGAAGTTCATACAAGGTTCAAATTCCTCCATATCTACCTTTTTATTTTCAATCTTAAACATCTTAGTGCTGAATGTTATCTTCATCAATATATTTTAGATACTACTTCATCGTCTTTTGCCGTGGAGTCATCGTGCTTGCCCAGAAGAACCCGCCGCACAAGATACGGCTTCTGAACCCACTCACAAAGAAATCGAACACTATGTTTGAGGCGCAGATGCCATCTGTTTTTCTGAAAACAGTCGCTGTTATCAAATCCCCGACTATGGTCTTCGTTGCCGCACATTACCCGCCGGAAATTGGTTGGGTCGATGAGAGCACTCCAACTAAGGATATAAATGAAGATTGGGGAGTAGGAAGATTTTCGATCAAGAACCATTGACTGCGTTGCATTACCCCGTTCAATGGTGAACTGTATGCAGTAGCTGCGGACAATTTTGAGATCGGAAGAATAGTGTGCACCAATGTACAGTTGCAGCAGCGCCCGAGCACTGTCAAGATGGAGACACTAATTTCATTTCCAGAACTTGGACGTCAGAAGTTCTACCTTGTGAAGTCGGATGGTGATCTGCTGCTTGTGTTGTTGGTCAGCGAGGCTTTGGCGGGCAAACCATTGGTGTACCGTGTGGACACTCAGAGCCGCTCTCTCCATCCGGTCAGTAACATTGGCAGTAATGCCTTCTTCGTGAATTATATCCGGTGTATCTCCGTCGACACCAGAGTGTACCCGACACTTCGACCTGGCAGCATCTACTACACGGATTTGGGTTATATCAGAGAGTACTCTCATGATACAAAGGCCTGGGATGAGTGGCCACTACGTGTGGATAGAATAGGACTCTACGGTATGAGAAATGAACACAGGCCATACCCTTTGGAGGATGTATTGGCCTCACACTGCAGACGGAAGGAGTTCAATGCATATTTCATTGGGGTAATGCACGGATGGGGGGAAGAAGAAATATATGAGGAGGAATGAAGAACAAATTCATTCATCCTGGGGTATCCTAATCTTCTTGTTGTCCATACATTGCGTGCGTCTTGTATATTTTTCAGCTTAGTTTGTCGTGAACATTAACAACGTTATTGGCTGCTTTTGGCTACTGTATGCAGTTTATGTATTATACTTAGTTTTCTGATTATGTTGTTGAGAATTTATCATATACTAGCTTCTAGATTTGCTGCCATATTGGGCAAAAAACAAGGGCCAAAAGGCATAAATAACCCCAGAGATTTGCTACTAGATTTGCTGCCATATTGAAGAAAGACAGAAATAGAAGCTTCTCTAGATTTGATACTAATTTGGTGAAAAAGACAAAGAGAGAAAGAGGGGAAAAGGTGCTCTTAAAAATACCAATTTGGGCCGAGAGAGACAAAACCCAGCTCCTGCTCACGTGCAACCAAACGCTTCTCGTCCTGTCCCACGCGGTCCCTTTCTACCAGCCCCACGCGACGCGGCCCCACACGACGCGGCCCCACAGACGACGCGGCGCAACACGTCAGCACAGAACGTCCAAATAAACGGAGTCCTTCCGTCTGAGCTCGTTCTGCGGGTTTCAAACATAGGCTTGGGGAAAACTGAGGAAAAACTAAGGGGCTGGGGAAAACTGAGTACAACTAACGACCCGAGGGCACGAAAATAGAAATCCCATAAACATATTGTAAGCATTATAAGACTTTACATTGTCTCCTTGTTGTTCAAACACCTTAACCAGAAAATATCTAGACTCTAGAGATCAATCATGCAAACCAAATTTTAACAAGCTCTATGTAGTTATTCATTAATAGGTGCAAAGTACATAATGCAAGAGCTTAAACATGATCTATATGAGCACAACAATTGCCAAGTATCACATTATTCAAGACATTATACCATTTACCACATGCGGCATTTTCCGTTTCCAATCATATATCAATGAACGAGGTAGTTCAACCTTCGCAATGAACATTAAGAATAAAGCTAAGAACACATGTGTTCATACGAAACAGCGGAGCGTAATATCTCCAATATAAAGAATGCTAGGATCCGATTTTATTCAAACAAAAACAAAAACTAAAGCAAACAGACGCTCCAAGCAAAGCACATAAGATGTGACGGAATAAAAATATAGTTTCATTAGAGGAACCTGATAATGTTGTCGATGAAGAAGGGATGCCTTGGGTATCCCCAAGCTTAGACGCTTGGGTCTTCTTAAAATATGCAGGGATGAACCACGGGGGCATCCCCAAGATTAAACTCTTCACTCTTCTTGATCATATTGTATCATCCTCCTCTCTTGACCCTTGAAAACTTCCTCCACACCAAACTTAAAACAAACTCATTAGAGGGTCAGTGCATAATTCATATATTCAGAGGTGACATAATCATTCTTAACACTTCTGGACATTGCACAAAGCTACTGGAAGTTAATGGAACAAACAAATCCATCAAACATATCAAAACAGGCAATGCGAAATAAAAGACAGAATCTGACAAAACAGAATAGTCCGTAAAGACGAATTTTTTAGAGGCACCAGACTTGCTCAGATGAAAATGCCCAAATTGAATGAAAGTTGCGTACATATCTGAGGATCACGCACGTAAATTGGCAGATTTTTCTGAGTTACCTACAGAGAACCATACCTAAATTCGTGACAGCAAGAAATCTGTTTCTACGCAGTAATCCAAATCTAGTATTGACTTTACTATCAAAGACTTTACTTGGCACAACAATGCAATAAAATAAAGATAAGGAGAGGTTGCTACAGTAGTAACAACTTCGAAGACTCAAATATAAAACAAAGGTACTGTAGTAAAAACATGGGTTGTCTCCCATAAGCGCTTTTCTTTAACGCCTTTCAGATAGGCGCAGAAAGTGTGAATCAAGTAACATCAAGAGAAGAAGCATCGACATTATAATTTGCTCTAATAATAGAATAATAAGGTAACTTCATTCTCTTTCTAGGGAAGTGTTCCATACCTTTATTGAGAGGAAATTGATATTTAATATTACCTTCCTTCATATCAATAATAGCACCAACAGTTCGAAGAAAAGGTCTTCCCAATATAATGGGACAAGATGCATTGCATTCAATATCCAAGACAACAAAATCAACGGGGACAAGGTTATTGTTAACCATAATACGAACATTATCAATCCTCCCCAAAGGTTTCTTCATAGCATTATCAGCAAGATTAACATCCAAATAACAATTTTTCAATGGTGGCAAGTCAAGCATATCATAGATTTTCTTAGGCATAACAGAAATACTTGCACCAAGATCACATAAAGCATTACAATCAAAATCTTTGACCCTCATCTTAATGATGGGCTCCCAACCATCTTCTAACTTCCTAGGGATAGAAGTTTCAAGTTTTAGTTTTTCTTCTCTAGCTTTTATGAGAGCATTTGTAATATGTTTTGTAAAGGCCAAATTTATAGCACTAGCATTGGGACTTTTAGCAAGTTTTTGTAAGAACTTTATAACTTCAGAGATGTGACAATCATCAAAGTCTAAACCAATATGATCTACAGCAATGGGATCATTGTCCCCAATGTTGGAAAAAAAATCAGCAGTTTTATCACAAGCGATTTAGCTTTAGCTTTCAGGCAATTTTGCACGCTTTGCACTAGGAGTAGAAACATTGCCAACACCAATTATTTTACCATTGGTAGTAGGAGGTTTAGCAACATGTGAATCATTATCATTACTAGTGGTGGTAATAGTCCAAACTTTAGCTACATTATTCTCTTTAGCAAGTTTTTCATTTTCTTCTCTTTCCCACCTAGCATGCAATTCAGCCATTAATCTTATATTCTCATTAATTCTAACTTGGATGGCATTTGCTGAAGTAACAATCTTATTATCAATATCCTTATTAGGCATAACTTTCAATTTTAAAAGATCAACATCAGAGGCAAGTCTATCAACTCTAGAGGCAAGAATATCGATTTTATCAAGCTTTTCCTCAAGAGATTTGTTAAAAGCAGTTTGTGTACTAATAAATTCTTTAAGCATGGCTTCAAGACCAGAGGGTACATTCCTATTATTGTTGTAAGAATTCCCATAAGAATTACCATAACCATTACCATTATTAGAAGGATATGGCCTATAGTTGTTACCAGAATTATTCCTATAAGCATTGTTGTTGAAATTATTATTTTTAATGAAATTCACATCAACATTCTCTTCTTGAGCAACCAATGAAGCTAAAGGAACATTATTAGGATCAACATTAGATCTACCATTCACAAGCATAGACATAATCACATCAATCTTATCACTCAAGGAAGAGGTTTCTTCAACATAATTTACCTTCTTACCTTGTGGAGCCTGATACGTCTCCGACGTATCGATAATTTCTTATGTTCCATGCCACATTATTGATGATATCTACATGTTTTGTACATACTTTATGTCATATTTATGCGTTTTCCGGAACTAACCTATTGACGAGATGCCGAAGGGCCAGTTGCTGTTTTCTGCTGTTTTTGGTTTCAGAAATCCTAGTAAGGAAATATTCTCGGAATTGGACGAAATCAACGCCCAGGATCTTAGAATCCCCGGGAGCTTCCAGAACACCCGAGAGCCGCCAGAGAGGGGCCACAGGGGGCCCACACATGGTGGCGGCGCGGCCCAGGAGGGGGGCGTGCCGCCCTAGTGTCTGGTGGCGCCAGACCCCTTCTGACGCTGCCCTTCCGCCTATTTAAGGTCTCCGTCGCGAAAACCCTACCACGTTCGACGAAACCAGAGAAAACCTTCCAGAGCCGCCGCCATCGCGAAGCCAAGATCTGGGGGACAGGAGTCTCTGTTCCGGCACGCCGCCGGGACGGGGAAGTGCCCCCGGAAGGCTTCTCCATCAACACCACCGCCATCTTCATCAACGCTGTTGTCTCCCATGAGGAGGGAGTAGTTCTCCATCGAGGCTCGGGGCTGTACCGGTAGCTATGTGGTTCATCTCTCTCCTATGTACTTCAATACAATAATCTCATGAGCTGCCTTACATGATTGAGATTCATATGATGATGCTTGTAATCTAGATGTCATTATGCTAGTCAAGTGGATTTTACTTATGTGATCTCCGGAGACTCCTTATCCCACGTGTGTAAAGGTGACAGTGTGTGCACCGTGAGGGTCTCTTAGGCTATATTTCACAGAATACTTATTCACTGTTATGAATGGCATAGTGAAGTGCTTATTTATATCTCTTTATGATTGCAATGTGTTTTGTATCACAATTTATCTGTGTGCTACTCTAGTGATGTTATTAAAGTAGTTTATTCCTCCTGCACGGTGTAATGGTGACAGTGTGTGCATCGTGTAGTACTTGGCGTAGGCTATGATTGTGATCTCTTGTAGATTACGAAGTTAACTATTGCTATGATAGTATTGATGTGATCTATTCCTCCTTTCGTAGTGTGAAGGTGACAGTGTGCATGCTATGTTAGTACTTGGTTTGGTTATGTTGATCTGTTATGCACTCTAAGGTTATTTAAATATGAACATTGAATATTGTGGAGCTTGTTAACTCCGGCATTGAGGGTTCGTGTAATCCTACACAGTTAGTGGTGTTCATCATCCAACAAGAGGGTGTAGAGTCTAGCATCTATTTATTTATTCTGTTATGTGATCAATGTTGAGAGTGTCCACTAGTGAAAGTATGATCCCTAGGCCTTGTTCCTAAATACTGCTATCGCTGCTTGTTTACTATTTTACTACTTGTTTACTTCCTGCAATATTACTACCATCAACTGCACGCCAGCAAGCACTTTTCTGGCGCCGTTACTACTGCTCATATTCATTCATACCACTTGTATTTCACTATCTCTTCGCCGAACTAGTGCACCTATTAGGTGTGTTGGGGACACAAGAGACTTCTTGCTTTGTGGTTGCAGGGTTGCTTGAGAGGGATATCTTTGACCTCTTCCTCCCTGAGTTCGATAAACCTTGGGTGATCCACTTAAGGGAAACTTGCTGCTGTTCTACAAACCTTTGCTCTTGGAGGCCCAACACTGTCTACAAGAATAGAAGCACCCGTAGACATCAAGCACTTTTCTGGCGCCGTTGCCTCTTTTGCTATGTTGGATGGATTTCTTTGTTCCACTGACTTCCAGTAGCTTTGGACAATGTCCAGAAGTGTTAAGAATGATTGTGTCACCTCTGAACATGTGAATTTTTATTATGCACTAACCCTCTAATGAGTTTGTTCTGAGTTTGGTGTGGAGGAAGTTTTCAAGGGTCAAGAGAGGAGGATGATATACTATGATCAAGAAGAGTGAAGAGTCTAAGCTTGGGGATGCCCCCGGTGGTTCATCCCTGCATATTTCAAGAAGACTCAAGCATCTAAACTTGGGGATGCCCAAGGCATCCCCTTCTTCATCGACAAATTTATCAGGTTCCTCCCTTGAAACTATATTTTTATTCGGTCACATCTTATGTACTTTACTTGGAGCGTCTGTTTGTTTTTGTTTTTGTTTTTGTTTGAATAAATGCTTGTGTGGGAGAGAGACATGCTCCGCTGGTTCGTATGAACACATGTGTTCTTAGCTTTTAATGTTCACGGCGAAGGTTGAAACTGCTTCGTTAATTGTTATATGGTTGGAAACGGGAAATGCTACATGTAGTAATTGATAAAATGTCTTGAATAATTTGATACTTGGCAATTGTTGTGCTCATGTTTAAGCTCTTGCATCATATACTTTGCACCCATTAATGAAGAAATACATAGAGCTTGCTAAAATTTGGTTTGCATAATTGGTCTCTCTAAGGTCTAGATAATTTCTAGTATTGAGTTTTGAACAACAAGGAAGACGGTGTAGAGTCTTATAATGTTTACAATATGTCTTTTATGTGAGTTTTGCTGCACCGGTTCATCCTTGTGTTTGTTTCAAATAACCTTGCTAGCCTAAACCTTGTATCGAGAGGGAATACTTCTCATGCATCCAAAATCCTTGAGCCAACCACTATGCCATTTGTGTCCACCATACCTACCTACTACATGGTATTTCTCCGCCATTCCAAAGTAAATTGCTTGAGTGCTACCTTTAAAATTCCATCATTCGCCTTTGCAATATATAGCTCATGGGACAAAATAGCCTTAAAAACTATTGTGGTATTGAATATGTACTTATGCACTTTATCTCTTATTAAGTTGCTTGTTGTGCGATAACCATGTTTCCTGGGGACGCCATCAACTCTTTGTTGAATATCATGTGAGTTGCTATGCATGTTCGTCTTGTCTGAAGTAAGGGCGGTTTTCATAATCAAATGGTTTGAGTATGCATACTGTTAGAGAAGAACATTGGGCCGCTAACTAAAGCCATGAATCATGGTGGAAGTTTCAGTTTGGACATAAAACCTCAATCTCTTATGAGAATATTAACTGTTGTTGAATGCTTAAGCATTAAAAGAGGAGTCCATTATCTGTTGTCTATGTTGTCCCGGTATGGGTGTCTAAGTTGAAGAATGATCAAAAGCGAGAAATCCAATGCGAACTTTCTCCTTAGACCCTTGTACAGGCGGCATAGAGGTACCCCTTTGTGACACTTGGTTGAAACATATGTCATGCAATGATAATCCGTGTTAATCCAAGCTAATTAGGACAAGGTGCGGGCACTACTAGTATACTATGCATGAGGCTTGCAACTTGTAAGATATAATTTACATGATACATATGCTTTATTACTACCGTTGACAAAATTGTTTCATGTTTTCAAAATAAAAGCTCTAGCACAAATATAGCAATCGATGCTTTCCTCTTTGAAGGACCTTTCTTTTACTTTTATGTTGAGTCAGTTCACCTATTTCTCTCCACCTCAAGAAGCAAACACTTGTGTGAACTGTGCATTGATTCCTACATACTTGCATATTGCACTTGTTATATTACTTTGCATTGACAACTATCCATGAGATATACATGTTATAAGTTGAAAGCAACCGATGAAACTTAATCTTCCTTTGTGTTGCTTCAATACCTTTACTTTGATTTATTGCTTTATGAGTTAACTCTTATGCAAGACTTATTGATGCTTGTCTTGAAAGTACTATTCATGAAAAGTCTTTGCTTTATGATTCAGTTGTTTACTCATATCATTACCATTGTTTTGATTGCTGCATTCATTACATATGCTTACAATAGTATGATCAAGGTTATGATGGCATGTCACTCCAGAAATTATCTTTGTTATCGTTTACCTGCTCGGGACGAGCATGAACTAAGCTTGGGGATGCTGATACGTCTCCGACGTATCGATAATTTCTTATATTCCATGCCACATTATTGATGATATCTACATGTTTTGTACATACTTTATGTCATATTTATGCGTTTTCCGGAACTAACCTATTGACGAGATGCCGAAGGGCCAGTTGCTGTTTTCTGCTGTTTTTGGTTTCAGAAATCCTAGTAAGGAAATATTCTCGGAATTGGACGAAATCAACGCCCAGCATCTTAGAATCCCCGGGAGCTTCCAGAACACCCGAGAGCCGCCAGAGAGGGGCCACAGGGGGCCCACACATGGTGGCGGCGCGGCCCAGGAGGGGGGCGCGCCGCCCTAGTGTCTTGTGGCCCCAGACCCCTTCTGACGCAGCCCTTCCGCCTATTTAAGGTCTCCGTCGCGAAAACCCTACCACGTTCGACGAAACCAGAGAAACCTTCCAGAGCCGCCGCCATCGCGAAGCCAAGATCTGGGGGACAGGAGTCTCTGTTCCGGCACGCCGCCGGGACGGGGAAGTGCCCCCGGAAGGCTTCTCCATCAACACCACCGTCATCTTCATCAACGCTGCTATCTCCCATGAGGAGGGAGTAGTTCTCCATCGAGGCTCGGGGCTGTACCGGTAGCTATGTGGTTCATCTCTCTCCTATGTACTTCAATACAATAATCTCATGAGCTGCCTTACATGATTGAGATTCATATGATGATGCTTGTAATCTAGATGTCATTATGCTAGTCAAGTGGATTTTACTTATGTGATCTCCGGAGACTCCTTGTCCCACGTGTGTAAAGGTGACAGTGTGTGCACCGTGTGGGTCTCTTAGGCTATATTTCACAGAATACTTATTCACTGTTATGAATGGCATAGTGAAGTGCTTATTTATATCTCTTTATGATTGCAATGTGTTTTGTATCACAATTTATCTATGTGCTACTCTAGTGATGTTATTAAAGTAGTTTATTCCTCCTGCACGGTGTAATGGTGACAGTGTGTGCATCGTGTAGTACTTGGCGTAGGCTATGATTGTGATCTCTTGTAGATTATGAAGTTAACTATTGCTATGATAGTATTGATGTGATCTATTCCTCCTTTCGTAGTGTGAAGGTGACAGTGTGCATGCTATGTTAGTACTTGGTTTGGTTATGTTGATCTGTTATGCACTCTAAGGTTATTTAAATATGAACATTGAATATTGTGGAGCTTGTTAACTCCGGCATTGAGGGTTCGTGTAATCCTACACAGTTAGTGGTGTACATCATCCAACAAGAGGGTGTAGAGTCTACCATCTATTTATTTATTCTATTATGTGATCAATGTTGAGAGTGTCCACTAGTGAAAGTATGATCCCTAGGCCTTGTTCCTAAATACTGCTATCGCTGCTTGTTTACTGTTTTACTGCTTGTTTACTTCCTGCAATATTACTACCATCAACTGCACACCAGCAAGCACTTTTCTGGCGCCGTTACTACTGCTCATATTCATTCATACCACTTGTATTTCACTATCTCTTCGCCGAACTAGTGCACCTATTAGGTGTGTTGGGGACACAAGAGACTTCTTGCTTTGTGGTTGCAGGGTTGCTTGAGAGGGATATCTTTGACCTCTTCCTCCCTGAGTTCGATAAACCTTGGGTGATCCACTTAAGGGAAACTTGCTGCTGTTCTACAAACCTCTGCTCTTGGAGGCCCAACACTGTCTACAAGAATAGAAGCACCCGTAGACATCAGAGCCCTTTCCGTATGCCATTCAGAGTAATTGACCATCATATCATCAAGAAGCTTTGTAGCCGCCCCCAAGGTGATGGACATAAAGGTACCTCCAGCAGCTGAATCCAATAGGTTCCGCGAAGAAAAATTCAGTCCTGCATAAAAGGTTTGGATGATCATCCAAGTAGTTAGTCCATGGGTTGGGCAATTCTTTACCAAAGATTTCATTCTCTCCCATGCTTGAGCAACATGTTCATTATCCAATTGCTTAAAATTCATTATGCTACTTCTCAAAGATATAATTTTAGCGGGAGGATAATATCTACCAATAAAAGCATCTTACATTTAGTCCATGAATCAATACTATTCTTAGGGAAATATAGCAACCAATCTTTAGCTCTTCCTCTTAATGAGAAAGGAAACAACTTCAATTTTATAATATCACCATCTATATCCTTATACTTTTGCATTTCACATAGTTCAACAAAATTATTAAGATGGGTAGCAGCATCATCAGAACTAACACCAGAGAATTGCTCTCTCATAACAAGATTCAGTAAAGCAGGTTTAATTTCAAAGAATTCTGCTGTAGTAGCAGGTGGAGCAATAGGTGTGCATAGGAAATCATTATTATTAGTGTTTGTGAAGTCACACAACTTAGTGTTTTCAGGAGTATTCATTTTAGCAATAGTAAATAAAGCAAACTAGATAAAGTAAGGGATTTCTATTTTCGTGCCCTCAGGTCCTTAGTTGCACTCAGTTTTCCCTAGCTCCTTAGTTTTTCCTCAGTTTTCTCCAAGCCCTTGTTTGAAACCCGCAGAAGCAGCTCAGACGGCAGGATTCCCGTTTAGTTGACCGTTCTGTCACGTGTGGGGCCGCGTCGTGTGGGGCCGGTAGAAAGGGACCGCGTGGGACAGGACGAGACCGCGTTTGGTTGCGCACATGAGCAGGAGCTGGGTTCTGTCTCTCTCGGCCCCAAATTGGCATTATTAAGAGCACCTTTTTCCCCTCTTTTCTCTCTGTCCTTTTCACCAAATAAGTATCAAATCTAGAGAAGTTTGCATTACTGTCTTTCTTCAATTATTTGTGCCTTTTGGCCCTCGTTGTTTGCCCAATATGGCAGCAAATCTAGTAGGGATCCAGGGTAATGTACGATAAATTCACAGTCATAGTAAATCGAGAAAACAAAGTAGGGCCAACAAAATATAGTAGAATAGGGATAGATAATAGGGATCCCTCCCTAGATAATAAGCTGCATACACAGCAGCCAACATAGTAACAGGTTCTAGGTTCTTCACAGCACCATCATACAAACAACATAACAACAAGGGATCCCTAGCTAACAACAAAGGGATCCCAACAACAAAATGGGAGGCAGCAGCAGCACACGTCCAGGACTCCGCCTACCCCATCTGGCTCTCCCTCCACTTGTTGCTGCTGCTCCCCTTGGGAGCCTTGGGCTTGAGTGGAGGCATGCGCCCGGCGGAGATCTCCACCCGCTGCATGCTGCGGAGGTGCATGCCGAGCGCCCTGTGCTTGGCGTGGAAGGAGTAGACGTTCACCGTCATGCCGACCTTGGGGAAGGTGTTGCTGATGTTCTCAGCATGCGTGATGAGGCAGTTGAAGTCCGTGCCGCCGAGTCTCCTAGTGCAGAAGGGGCACCTGTAGACACCCTTGGCGAAGTAGGAGATGTACTGGCCGACCTGCAGCCTCCGCAGCACCTGGCGAGTCTTGACGTCCTCCTCCTCATCGTCGCTACCGACGTCGCTGCCAGACATCTGATCCATATCAAACAGAAACTATGAGTGAATGAGTTGCAACGATGACGAACGTGCATGATAACAAAGTTAGGAAAAACAGAGTCTGCCTCAGTTAGAGTGGGCACGATTATATATCTACAGGGAAGGTGTAAGCGAACCAAAGCTCATGCACAACAGATTTGTACACAGCAATGGTTCGCTGAACCCTCCCTGTAAAAATTTGTGCCCAACGATTCATCATAGGCAAAGAAACAGATTCCAGATCTGAACTTGAACACATTCCAGATTATTTGCAAAATTAAACGGTTGATATCTTTCGATTAGTGCATAAAATAACTGATTGAGCTCCCATAATTACTTGCATAAATTAACTGATTGAGATCCAATTATTACTAGCATAAATTAACCGAACGGCCGAACCCCAAATCTTAAAGAAAATCAAGAAGTGATCAAAACAAAATGGAATAAAATCGGCGCAAATATTAGCCCAATGCTCATCCATCTACAGATCCATCTACACCAGCAAAAATAGGGTTCAAAAAGGAATGGGGAACAAAAAAGGAAGCAAACCGTAGTTACCTCGCTCCATGGGTCCTCCAGGAAGGTGTCGTAGGGGTTCGAGGGCGGGACGTACGGCACCGGCTCATAGGGGTCATATCCCGGCGGGATCTGACCGCCACCGGCGGCAGCAGCCTCTGATGCATCGGCGGAGGCGGCGGCGACGTCCGTTGAGGGGACGGCGTCGAAGAGGGAGGCGTCGCACTTGGAGCCGACGGCGCCGTGGACGATGGGATTGGCATTCTCCTTGTCCATCTCGCCGGCAGAGGAGAGGGAGAGGGAGAGGGAGAGGGTTTTTTGCTTTGGAGAAGATGATGGGACGTGAGAGTGGCGTCGTTGCGTGGGCGAGTGAGAGTGACAGAGATAGTGGGAGGAGGCGTCTATAAAGGCGAGGGGTGGTTAATGCGACCCGCGTCCTACGCGTCCACCGCTGCACGTCTGCACGTCTTGGACTTCTGCAATGCAACACGCGTCCACGATTGCACGTCTTCGACTTCTGCACCGCGACCCACGTCTACGCGTCAACAATTGCACGTCTTCCATTTCTGCACCGCAACACACGTCCTCGAGTCTAACCCTGGAAATTTAGATATACTCAGATATAACCTCGAGTCATATACTAGCATTTTTTGTGTGCTCAGTTTTCCCCTTGAGTGCTAATACTGGCTAGTGCAATATGCTCAGTTTTACCCTCAAGTGGCTGGTCAACAGACAGTCAACAAATGGGATTAACTAGTTAAATGAGTCATTTAATGTGCAAAAAATTCCGAAAAATAGTGGCACATACTCATGGAGTCTTTACCACAAATTTCCAGTTCTCAAAACTGTAGGATAACGTTGCATAGAAAACAAAAAATTTCCTACCGCGAACACGAAATCCAAGCCAAGATGCAATCTAGAAGACGGTAGCAACGAGGGGATTATCGAGTCTCACCCTTGAAGAGATTCCAAAGCCTACAAGAGGAGGCTCTTGTTGCTGCGGTAGACGTTCACTTGCCGCTTGCAAAAGCGCGTAGAAGATCTTGATCACGATCGGTTCCGGCGCCACGAACGGGCAGCACCTCCATACTCGGTCACACGTTCGGTTGTTGATGAAGACGACGTCCACCTCCCCGTTCCAGCGGGCAGCGAAAGTAGTAGCTCCTCTTGAATCCGGCAGCACGACGGCGTGGTGTCGGTGGCGGTGGAGAAGTCCGGCGGAGCTTCGCTAAGCTACGCGGGAGATATGGAGGAGAGGGGGCGGCTAGGGTTTGGGAGGGGGTGGCCGGCTTGTGGTCTTGGGGTGGCCGGCCCCCTCCCTTGGCCCCTCATTATATAGGTGGATTCCCAAGAGTTAGTCTCCAAGTCTTCGAATAAGACCCGAACCAAAAACTTCCCATAAGAGGGGGAAACCTAGCCAAGCTAGGACTCCCACCAATGTGGGAGTTCCACCTCCCATATGGGGGGTTGGCCGGCCCCCTAAGGGGGAGTCCACTTGGGACTCCTCCCCCACTAGGGTTGGCCGGCCATGGAGGTGGAGTCCCATGTGGACTCCACCTTCCTTGGTGGTTTCTTCCGGACTTTTCTAGAACCTTCCATAGAACCTTCCGCGACATTTTAATTCACATAAAATGACATCCTATATATGAATCTTATTCTCCGGACTATTCCGGATCTCCTCGTGATGTCCGGGATCTCATCCGGGACTCCGAACAAATATTCGAACTCCATTCCATATTCAAGTACTACCATTTCAACATCCAACTTTAAGTGTGTCACCCTACGGTTCGTGAACTATGCGGACATGGTTGAGTACTCACTCCGACCAATAACCAATAGCGGGATCTGGAGATCCATAATGGCTCCCACATATTCAACGATGACTTTAGTGATCGAATGAACCATTCACATACAATACCAATTCCCTTTGTCTCGCGATATTTTACTTGTCCGAGGTTTGATCTTCGGTATCACTCTATACCTTGTTCAACTTCGTCTCCTGACAAGTACTCTTTACTCGTACCGTGGTATGTGGTCTCTTATGAACTCATTCATATGCTTGCAAGACATTAGACGACATTCCACCGAGAGGGCCCAGAGTATATCTATCCGTCATCGGGATGGACAAATCCCACTGTTGATCAATATGCCTCAACTCATACTTTCCGGATACTTAATCCCACCTTTATAGCCACCCATTTACGCAGTGGTGTTTGGTGTAATCAAAGTACCTTTCCGGTATAAGTGATTTACATGATCTCATGGTCGTAAGGACTAGGTAACTATGTATTGAAAGCTTATAGCAAATAACTTAATGACGAGATCTTATGCTACGCTTAATTGGGTGTGTCCATTATATCATTCATACAATGACATAACCTTGTTATTAATAACATCCAATGTTCATGATTATGAAACTAATTATCCATTAATCAACAAGCTAGTTTAAGAGGCATACTAGGGACTTCTTGTTTGTCTACATATCACACATGTACTAATGTTTCGGTTAATACAATTATAGCATGATATATAAACATTTATCATAAACATAAAGATATAAATAATAACCACTTTATTATTGCCTCTAGGGCATATCTCCTTGATCTCCCACTTGCACTAGAGTCAATAATCTAGATTACATTGTAATATACCTAACACCCATGGCATTCTGGTGTTGGTCATGCTTTGCCCTAGGGAGAGCTTTAGTCAACGGATCTGCTACATTCAGATCAGTGTGTACTTTGCAAATCTTTACTTCTCCATCTTCGATGTACTCGCGAATCGAGTGGTAGCGCAGCTTGATATGCTTCAGCCTCTTGTGTGACCTTGGTTCTTGTGCATTGGCGATGGCACCCATGTTATCACAGTAAATGATTAATGGGTCCAATGCACTAGGAACCACACCGAGCTCTATAATGAACCTCTTCATCCATACCGCTTCTGATGAAGCCTCTGAAGCCGCTATGTACTCTGATTCTGTTGAGGATTTCGCCACCGTGCAATCGCTTCGAGCTTGCCCAGCTTATCGCAGCACCATTCAATATAAACACGTACCCAGATTGTGACTTAGAGTCATCAGGATCAGTGTTCCAACTTGCATCGGTGTAACTTGTTACAACGAGCTCTTGGTCACCTCCATAACAAAGAAACATATCCTTAGTTCTTTTCAAGTACTTCAGGATATTCTTGACCGCTGTCCAGTGTTCCATTCCTGGATCACTTTGATATCTGCTAGTCAAACTAACAGCATGTGCTATATCCGGTCTTGTACATAGCATGGCATACATGATAGAGCCTACTGCCGAGGCATAGGGGATCTGACTCATCCTTTCTCTTTCTTCTGCCGTAGCCGGACCTTGAGTCTTACTCAAGACCTTGCCTGGTAACATAGGTAAGAATCCTTTCTTACTTTCGTCCATTCTAAACTTCTTTAGAATCTTGTCCAGATATGTACTCTGTGATAGCCCTATTAGACGTCTTGATCTATCTCTATAAATCTTGATGCCTAATATATATGATGCTTCACCAAGGTCTTTCATTGAAAAACTATTATTCAAATAACCCTTTACACTGCTTAATAGTTCTATATCATTCCCAATCAATAATATGTCATCTACATATAATATCAGGAATGCTACAGAGCTCCCACTCACTTTCTTGTAAATACAGGCCTCTCCATGACACTCTATAAACCCGAAGTCTTTGATCACTTTATCAAAGCATCGGTTCCAACTTCTCGATACTTGCTTCAGTCCATAAATTGAACGCTGAAGTTTGCATACTTTGTCAGCATTTTTAGGATCGACAAAACCTTTGGGTTGTACCATATACAACTCTTCCTCAATGTCTCCATTAAGGAACGCCGTTTTGACATCCATCTGCCAAATCTCATAATCGAAAAATGCAGCTATTGCTAACAAAATCCTCACAGATTTTAGCTTCGCTACAGGTGAGAAAGTCTCATCGTAGTCAACTCCTTGAATTTGTCGGAAACCCTTTGCGACAAGTCGAGCTTTATAGACAGTAATATTACCATCTGCATCTGTTTTTCTCTTGAAGATCCATTTATTCTCGATAGCCTTTCGGCTATCAGGTAAGTCTACCAAAGTCCATACTTTGTTATCATACATGGATCCCATTTCGGATTTCATGGCTTCTTGCCATTTGTTGGAATCTGGGCTCATCATCGCTTCTTCATACGTCGCAGGGTCCTCATCATTGTTATCCACAATCATGACATTTAGACAAGGATCATACCAATCAGGAGTGGCACATTCCCTTGTCAATCTGCGAGGTTCAGTAGTTTCCTCGTTCGAAGTTTCATGATCATTATCATTAGCTTCCTCTGTTGCCGGTGTAGGCGGTACTGGTACAACTTCCGGTACTGCGCTACTCTGATCAACGAGTATAGATTCATCAATCTCATCGAGTTCTACTTTTCTTCCAGTCACTTCTTTAGTGACAAATTCTTTCTCAAGAAAGGTTCCGTTTTTAGCAACAAAGATTTTGCCTTCGGATCTGTGATAGAAAGTGTACCCTATAGTTTCCTTAGGGTATCCTATGAAGACGCATTTCTCCGCTTTGGGTTCTAGCTTGTCCGGTTGTAACTTCTTTACATAGGCTTCGCAACCCCAAACTTTCAGGAACGACAGCTTAGGTTTCTTATTAAACCATAATTCATACGGTGTCGTTTCTACGGATTTTGATGGTGCTCTATTTAAAGTGAATGCGGTTGTCTCTAATGCATAACTCCAAAATGATAACGGCAAATCAGTAAGAGACATCATAGAACGAACCATATCTAAGAGAGTTCGATTACGACGTTCGGACACACCGTTACGTTGTGGTGTTCCCGGCGGTGTCAATTGTGAAAGTATTCCGCATTTCTTTAAATGCATGCCAAACTCATAACTCAGATATTCACCTCCGCGATCAGATCGTAGAAATTTAATCTTCTTGTTACGTTGATTTTCTACTTCACTTTGGAATTCCTCGAACTTCTCAAAAGTCTCGGATTTATGTTTCATGAAATAGATATACCCATATCTACTCAGATCATCTGTGAAGGTTAGAACATAACGATAACCACCGCGCGATGCTACACTCATTGGTCCGCACACATCGGTATGTATGATTTCCAATAAGTCAGTAGCTCGCTCCATAATACCAGAGAATGGAGTCTTAGTCATTTTTCCCATTAGACATGCTTCGCATCTATCAAGTGACTCAAAGTCAAGTGATTCAAGTAATCCATCGGTATGGAGTTTCTTCATGCGTTTCACTCCAATATGACCAAGACGACAGTGCCACATATAAGTAGAATTATCATTCAATTTAATTCGCTTAGCATCAATGTTATGTATATGTGTATCACTACTATCGAGATCTAACAGAAATAAGCCATTCTTTTCGGGTGCTCGACCATAAAAGATATTATTCATAAAAATAAAACAACCATTATTCTCAGATTTAAATGAATAACCGTCTTGCATTAAACAAGATCCAGATATAATGTTCATGCTCAACGCGGGTACAAAATAACAATTATTGAGGCTTAAAACTAATCCCGAAGGTAGATGTAGAGGAAGTGTGCCGACAGCGATCACATCGACTTTGGATCCATTTCCAACGCGCATGGTCACTTCATCCTTTAGTAGTCTTCGTTTATTCTTTAGTTCCTGTTTCGAGTGACAAATATGAGCAACCGAACCAGTATCAAATACCCAGGTACTAGTACGAGAACCAGTAAGATAAACATCTATAACATGTATATCAGATATACCTTCTTTCTTCTTCTTGACAAGGCCGCTCTTCAGATCCGCCAAATACTTGGAGCAATTACTCTTCCAGTGTCCCTTCTCCTTGCAGTAATAGCACTCAGCATCAGGCTTAGGGCCAGTCTTAGGTTTCACAGGAGGCGTGGCAGCTTTCTTGCCACTCTTCCTGTTCTTGCCTTTAGACTTGCCCTGTTTCTTGAAGCTGGTGGTCTTGTTGACCATCAACACTTGGTGCTCTTTCTTGATCTCAATCTCAGCAGATTTTAGCATGGAGAAGAGTTTAGGTAACTCTTTGTTCATGTTCTGCATATTGTAGTTCATCACAAAGTTCTTGTAACTAGGTGGCAGTGATTGAAGGACACGATTAATCCCCAGTCTATTAGGAATCACTATTCCCAAGTCACTGAGTTTCTTCGCATGCCCGGCCATGGCGAGCATGTGCTCACTAACGGAGCTGCCTTCTTCCATCATGCAGCTGAAGAAGTGTTTCGATGCTTCATAGCATTCCACGGCCGCATGAGTCTCAAATATAGTCTTCAACTCATTGATTAACTCATGTGGATCGTGGTGCTCAAAACGTTTTTGAAGATCGGCTTCAGATCGCATAAGATGGCACACCGAACTTGAGAGTACCGAGTTTTCCGAGTTGCGTAAACAGCTTTTACTTCATCGGTTTCAGTTTACGCGGGAGGGTCACCTAGCGGTGCATCAAGCACATATTGCAGATTTCCGCCATTGAGGAAAATCCTCACATGACGGAACCAGTCGGTGAAGTTGCTACCGTTGCTCTTAAGCTTTTCTTTCTCTAGGAACTGGTTAAAATTGATTGAGGACGCCATATCTACAACATATATTTGCAATAGTTTAGACTAAGTTTATGACAAATTGAGTTCAAATTTTAATTCAACTTAATTAAAAAAAATTAGGTGAACTCCCACTCAAAACAATATCCCTCGCATTGTCTTAGTGATCACACGAACCAAATCCACCGCACCTAAGTCCGATCATCACGAGACAAGGTGTGATTTCAATGGCGAACATTCAAAGTGTTCATCATATCAATCATATGATTCATGCTCTACCTTTCGGTATCACGTGTTCCGAGACCATGTCCGTACATGCTAGGCTCGTCAAGGCCACCTTAGTATCCGCATGTGCAAATCGGCTTGCACCCGTTGTATGCACTTGTTGATTCTATCACACCCGATCATCACGAGATGCTTCGAAACGACAAGTCTTGGCAACGGTGCTACTAAGGATGAACACTTTATTATCTTGAGATTTTAGTGAGAGGGATCATCTTATAATGCTACCGTCGCGATCTAAGCAAAATAAGATGCATAAAAGGATTAACATCACATGCAGTTCATATGTGATATGATATGGCCCTTTTGTCTTTGCGCCTTTGATCTTCATCTCCAAAGCACGGACAAGATCTCCATCATCAACGGGCATGATCTCCATCATCGTCGGCGAAGCACCAAGGTCAATGGCGCCGTCTTCATGATTGTCCTCCATGTAGCAACTATTACAACTACTTTGAAATACTACTCAACATGAAATTTAAAGACAACCATAAGGCTCCTGCCGGTTGCCACAATACAATAATGATCATCTCATACATAGTCATCATCACATTATGGCCATATCACATCACCAAACCCTGCAAAAACAAGTTAGACGTTCTCTAATTTGGTTTGCATATTTTACGTGGTTTAGGGTTTTCGAGTAAGATCCAATCTACCTACGAACATGAACCACAACGGTGATACTAGTGTTGTCAATAGAAGAGTAAATTGAATCTTCACTATAGTAGGAGAGACAGACACCCGAAAAGCCACTTATGCAATACAAGTTGCATGTCGAGCGTGGAGCAAATCTCATGAACGCGGTCATGTAAAGTTAGCCCGAGCCGCTTCATCCCACTATGCCACAAAGATGCAAAGTACTCAACTAAAGATAACAAAAGCATCAACGCCCACAAAACATTGTGTTCTACTCGTGCAACCATCTATGCATAGACACGGCTCTGATACCACTGTAGGATAACGTTGCATAGAAAACAAAAATTTTCCTACCGCGAACACGAAATCCAAGCCAAGATGCAATCTAGAAGACGGTAGCAACGAGGGGATTATCGAGTCTCACCCTTGAAGAGATTCCAAAGCCTACAAGAGGAGGCTCTTGTTGCTGCGGTAGACGTTCACTTGCCGCTTGCAAAAGCGCGTAGAAGATCTTGATCACGATCGGTTCCGGCGCCACGAACGGGCAGCACCTCCGTACTCGGTCACACGTTCGGTTGTTGATGAAGACGACGTCCACCTCCCCGTTCCAGCGGGCAGCGGAAGTAGTAGCTCCTCTTGAATCCGGCAGCACGACGGCGTGGTGTCGGTGGCGGTGGAGAAGTCCGGCGGAGCTTCGCTAAGCTACGCGGGAGATATGGAGGAGAGGGGGGCGGCTAGGGTTTGGGAGGGGGTGGCCGGCTTGTGGTCTTGGGGTGGCCGGCCCCCTCCCTTGGCCCCTCATTATATAGGTGGATTCCCAAGAGTTAGTCTCCAAGTCTTCGAATAAGACCCGAACCAAAAACTTCCCATAAGAGGGGGAAACCTAGCCAAGCTAGGACTCCCACCAATGTGGGAGTTCCACCTCCCATATGGGGGGTTGGCCGGCCCCCTAAGGGGGAGTCCACTTGGGACTCCTCCCCCACTAGGGTTGGCCGGCCATGGAGGTGGAGTCCCATGTGGACTCCACCTTCCTTGGTGGTTTCTTCCGGACTTTTCTAGAACCTTCTAGAACCTTCCATAGAACCTTCCGCGACATTTTAATTCACATAAAATGACATCCTATATATGAATCTTATTCTCCGGACTATTCCGGATCTCCTCGTGATGTCCGGGATCTCATCCGGGACTCCGAACAAATATTCGAACTCCATTCCATATTCAAGTACTACCATTTCAACATCCAACTTTAAGTGTGTCACCCTACGGTTCGTGAACTATGCGGACATGGTTGAGTACTCACTCCGACCAATAACCAATAGCGGGATCTGGAGATCCATAATGGCTCCCACATATTCAACGATGACTTTAGTGATCGAATGAACCATTCACATACAATACCAATTCCCTTTGTCTCGCGATATTTTACTTGTCCGAGGTTTGATCTTCGGTATCACTCTATACCTTGTTCAACCTCGTCTCCTGACAAGTACTCTTTACTCGTACCGTGGTATGTGGTCTCTTATGAACTCATTCATATGCTTGCAAGACATTAGACGACATTCCACCGAGAGGGCCCAGAGTATATCTATCCGTCATCGGGATGGACAAATCCCACTGTTGATCAATATGCCTCAACTCATACTTTCCGGATACTTAATCCCACCTTTATAGCCATCCATTTACGCAGTGGTGTTTGGTGTAATCAAAGTACCTTTCCGGTATAAGTGATTTACATGATCTCATGGTCATAAGGACTAGGTAACTATGTATTGAAAGCTTATAGCAAATAACTTAATGACGAGATCTTATGCTACGCTTAATTGGGTGTGTCCATTATATCATTCATACAATGACATAACCTTGTTATTAATAACATCCAATGTTCATGATTATGAAACTAATTATCCATTAATCAACAAGCTAGTTTAAGAGGCATACTAGGGACTTCTTGTTTGTCTACATATCACACATGTACTAATGTTTCGGTTAATACAATTATAGCATGATATATAAACATTTATCATAAACATAAAGATATAAATAATAACCACTTTATTATTGCCTCTAGGGCATATCTCCTTCAAAAACATAGATAAGAAATAGATAAATCAAGTTTTACCACAAATTGCCACTTCTCAAATCACCTAGTAGCTATGAAGGTGCATGGTTTTCCACAATAAGCCCTTCCCAAAATAGCTTTCCCCAAAACATACTTTGTCTAAATGAGGCCACAATTCTCACACTCATGTATATTTGTATTGCAAATAGTTTGAGGTAGGCCAAGATGGGTTTCATTGTACAAAACACACATTTTCCATTTTTTAAATCTCATATTTGAATCCCTTAGTCTGTTTATTACACAGGTGCCCTTGGTTTCTTGATACTACTCAGTTTTGCCCTCTCCCTCCACAAATTCTCGCAGACGTGCAACATTGCCCTGATTGGTCTAGCCCATGTCACGCGGATCGTGCCCGCCGACCGTTGATCGTATGATCTAACGGGCAGGATAACCCCTCTCTCTCTCTGTCGGCGGTTACCTTCCACTCTCTAAGTATGCTAAAGGGCGGTTTTCTGTATTCATTTTCACGCGCTAAAAATTATAAACTCTTTTAGGCATTACTTTTCACGCAAAAAATGATAAACCATCACCGATTTGTTGTAGCCATTAATTTTCACGCAAAAAATGATAAACCATCACCGATTTGTTGTAGCCATTAATTTTCACGAAAAAATAATAATCCATCACCGATTTGTTGTAGCCATTAATTTTCACGCAAAAAATGATAAACCATCACCGATTTGTTGTAGCCATTAATTTTCACGCAAAAAATGATAAACCATCACCGATTTGTTGTAGCCATTAATTTTCACGCAAAAAATGATAAATCATCACCGATTTGTTGTAGCCATTAATTTTCACGCAAAAAATGATAAACCATCACCGATTTGTTGTAGCCATTAATTTTCACGAAAAAAATGATAAACCATCACCGATTTGTTGTAGCCATTACTTTTCACGCAAAAAACTACCTATCTTTGTATAGAAGATCGTCTGTATGATTTTTTTAGGTCATTTAGAGAAGGTAGAAAAAAAATCCCTTTTGAGAAGGTCGAAAAAACCTAACTTGTTACAAAAGCTGGTTTCAGTGAGACCTAATCAAATTTGGCATACATGATGCCATATCTATAACAACAAGGAATATCTAAAAGGGAAAGTTTCACAAAATTTGAAATTTAGGGCGAAAATGATGCCATACATGATGCCATAACTTGTTACAAAATCTGAAAATCAATTGGGTATTATAAAGGGAAATAAAAAGTTCGAAAAATGTAAAAACGAAACCATCTATCTATCTATGTATAGAAGATCAGCTGTATGAAATTTGAGGTCATTTAGAGAATGTAGAAAAAATCACCTTGTTAGAAAAGCTGGTTTCAGTGAGACGAAACGGCATGCGTTTAAGCAAAGTGATTTTTTCGAACATCTCCAAATGACCCCAAATTTTTCATACATGATGCCATACGTGTAACAACAAGGAACCCTATCTAAAAAGTGTCAAAAAAGTTTGCCCAACCGTATAGCTCTATCAAAAAGAACCTCACCATGGCGCTAGTATAATTTTGGGCTTAGTTACAAACTTTCGTTACCTAACCTTCAACACGAAACTTGTTTCAAATCACTTTTGGCGTACAAGAAACAAATCTCACCTTGATTCGAGCACCACAGCCTCCAAACGATGCCGATGCCGATATCGGCATGGTCAGAACGACTATGCTCGCCGCCAGTGCTAGGTCACCGTCGGGATGCACCGTCAATCCCATCCTCTCATTCGATCACTGACATACCAGAGATACCGCCGAGGCCAATGCCGAACGTACATGCTGATGCCAATGCCGAACATGCATGCACGCCGCTGTGGGCACGGCCACGCCGCCCCGCTATGCTGGATGCCACAGACCACCGCGAGGTCTTTCCCTTCGCCACCACACTCTTCTAGCACCCATCTATACACGCCAGAAAGGAGAGACACTAGTTTTCTCTACATTGCTCGCGTTCGTGTCGGACACGGTCAGTCAAAGTTTTGAGGTAGTCGTCGATGTCGTCGACCATTTCTTCTCTTCTTTGCATGGTTAAACGCGTCTAGTTCATATCTATCTAATGTGTCTGGTCTTGCCTCATGCAGTTCTTTGTGGACGTCGATCTCATCTCGGCACCCCGCAGGCCACCTCCTCCGTGCCATCGCTGTAGAGCTCCGTTTAAAAATCTATTCCTACCCGTGTATTGCCCATTGTATCAGCGCCATGGCCCACTTGTCATTCGATATACCGAAGCCCCACTCGTGCGCGTTTTGGTCAGGGATACACCGATGCTTACGGTCAAACAAAGATGGATGGTCTGACGTGTCTTTGCGGGCTCTACGTGGCCCCACTAGTCACAAGATAACAGTCAACCGTCGGGCAACCGGCCGTTACATCACGTGTGATGGTTTCAGACAAAGGCTAGGATAAAACTGAGGAAAAACTAAGGAGCTGGGGAAAACTGAGCACAACTAAGGACCCGAGGGCACGAAAGTAGAAATCCCATAAAGTAAATGCAAGTAACTAATTTTTTTGTGTTTTTGATATAGAGAACGCAAACAAGATAGTAAATAAAGTAAAGCTAGCAACTAATTTTTTTGTGTTTTGTTTTAGTGCAGCAAACAAAGTAGTAAATAAAATAAAGCAAGACAAAAACAAAGTAAAGAGATTGGAAATGGAGACTCCCCTTGCAGCGTGTCTTGATCTCCCCGGCAACGGCGCCAGAAATTTAGCTTGATACGCGTAAAGCACACGTCCGTTGGGAACCCCAAGTGGAAGGTATGATGCGTATAGAAGCAAGTTTCCCTCAGTAAGAAACCAAGGTTTATCGAACCAGTAGGAGCCAAGAAGCACGTTGAAGGTTGATGGCGGCGGAGTGTAGTGCGGCGCAACACCAGGGATTCCGGCGCCAACGTGGAACCTGCACAACACAACCAAAGTACTTTGCCCCAACGTAACAGTGAGGTTGTCAATCTCACCGGCTTGCTGTGAACAAAGGATTAACCGTATTGTGTGGAAGATGATTATTTGCGAAGAACAGTAAAGAACAATTGCAGTAGATTGTATTTCAGATGTAAAGAATAGGACCGGGGTCCACAGTTCACTAGTGGTGTCTCTCCCATAAGATAAATAGCATGTTGGGTGAACAAATTACAGTTGTGCAATTGACAAATAAAGAAGGCATAACAATGCACATACATATATCATGATGAGTATTATGAGATTTAATCAGGGCATTACGACAAAGTACATAGACCGCCATCCAGCATGCATCTATGCCTAAATAGTCCACTTTCAGGTTATCATCCGAACCCCTTCCGGTATTAAGTTGCAAGCAACAGACAATTGCATTAAGTATGGTGCGTAATGTAATCAACACAAATATCCTTAGACAAAGCATCGATGTTTTATCCCTAGTGGCAACAGCACATCCACAACCTTAGAACTTGTCACTGTCCCAGATTTAATGGAGGCATGAACCCACTATCGAGCATAAATACTCCCTCTTGGAGTCACAAGTATCAACTTGGCCAGAGCCTCTACTAGCAACGGAGAGCATGCAAGAACATAAATAACATATATGATAGATTGATAATCAACTTGACATAGTATTCAATATTCATCGGATCCCAACAAACACAACATGTAGGATTACAAATAGACGATCTTGATCATGATAGGCAGCTCACAAAATCGAACATGATAGCACAATTAGGAGAAGACGACCATCTAGCTACTGCTATGGACCCATAGTCCAGGGGTGAACTACTCACACATCAATCCGGAGGCGATCATGGCGATGAAGAGTCCTCCGGGAGATGATTCCCCTCTCCGGCAGGGTGCCGGAGGCGATCTCCTGAATCCCCCGAGATGGGATTGGCGGCGGCTGCGTCTCTGGAAGGTTTTCCGTATCGTGGCTCTCGGTACTGGGGGTTTCGCGACGAAGGCTTTAAGTAGGCGGAAGGGCAGGTCAGGGGGCGTCACGAGGGGCCCACACAACAGGGCCGCGCGGTCAGGGGCTGGGCTGCGCCGCCCTAGTGTGGCGTCGCCTCGTGGCCCCACTTCGTTTCCTCTTCGGTCTTCTGGAAGCCTCGTGAAAAAATAGGCCCCTGGGCATTGATTTCGTCCAATTCCGAGAATATTTCCTTACTAGGATTTCTGAAACCAAAAACAGCAGAAAACAGCAACTGGCTCTTCGGCATCTCGTCAATATGTTAGTGCCGAAAAATGCATAATAATGACATATAATGTGTATAAAACATGTGAGTATCATCATAAAAGTAGCATGGAACATAAGAAATTATAGATACGTTTGGGACGTATCAGTGCTCGACTGCTAAAAACTACGGTTGTATTGACAATGATTCGATCCTTTCTTTCTCCCTCGACTCCCCCTTATATAGGAGGCGGAGCCAAGTGTTTCGTGCCGTACAAGTTACAAACAGCGAGACTCTTTGAGTTCGTCCCGTACACTTATAAATCTCTCTATTCCTAATCTATCTCCATCTTCCATATCGACGCTTTATTGGGCCTCCGGGATTTGTAATCTTCGGGTCATCGGCCTTCAGTAATCCCCGGGTACCTTCTTCGGCAGGCCCATTCGGGATGCCTATTTCAGTAGCCCCCGAGATTTTGCTTGAATCCTAGAATCGAGTAAAATCTTCATCGTTAGAATTGATTCATAATTTCTTCGAGTTACCATATATTTTCTCTAAAATATTTATACGTTGCGCAGGGATAATGGTAGATGGGGCTAGTTCATCTGACGGATCAGGTACCAATTAACTGCTCTCGTGGAAAACCCGCAAAAACCTACTTCAAGGTCAAGTCCCTGGACTCGACCTCGGTATACTGGCGTAATTCGACATGTGCCGCTTAAGGTCTTACCATGAACCGAATTACAGTCATATTTTATCGAGTACCTAACGCGTCCGCTAGGATTTTTCTTCGCGTCTATTGACACGGAAAAAGTAGTAGAGCGCATTCGGGTGCGATACCACGCCTCACAGGACGGATCCTGGGGACTTACCTTCGTAAAATATTTCGGCATCCAGAATTTTCATCGCGACGGACGCGTTCTAGGAATATATTGTCGAGTGCCTTTTTCGGATGTTGGAATTGCCAATTTCTTCAACCTGCTTATGATAATATCTTGATCTCCCGATGGGAGTACATGGCGAGTTATATGTAACTCGAAGATATACAACAATGATTTCTCACTTTATCTTTGTCTTGGCACCTGTTTTTATTCTTTCTCGGGTTTTATCGGGTGCGCGACAAGCACTCCCGATGGTAGTAGCCCCCGATGCTACAATCGAGTGCTTGCACTTGGGTGTAGGCTCAACTTGTAGTGTTTATACCTTCTATATTTTTGGACTTGTCGCTATTTTCATTTCTTTTTTTTTCATCGGGTGCGCAACTAGCGCTCCCGATGGGAGTAGCCCCCGAGGCTACAGTCAAGTATTTATACTTGTCTGTAGGCTCAACCTTTGCTACCATAATAATCTCTATATTTTGTCTTTCAGCTTAATCTCTTATCAGAAGCTTGAACAATTCTTCTGATAAGAGTATCCCCCGAGCATATGAACAAATCCTCGGATTTAGTCATAGGCTCCCGAAATTTCTTCGTTAAATGACTCGAGTTTTCTTTGTCACTACCTTGGATGAAGCCACTCGAAGTTTTCTCTTTTGACGACGTCATTGCTGACGATTGCCACGATCATCTCATTGGGAAACCACGGCTCCTGTCACTTCTCTGAAACGTGGGTCCAAAGTTCTGCGCGATCGACACATTGCGCAAGTGGATGACACACGTCCTCCGCAATTTCCGGCACACGCGCAGTAACTCCTGTCCATTAACTTCATGCTGAAAAGACCGTTGTACCCTTGTTGACACGCATAAGGCTTAAGATCCATTTCTTTTTCATCCAACGGCGTGACGGATCGGCTCCTCGCTATAAAGGTACCTCATCGTCCTCATTCTCCCCCTTCGCCGCGCCGCACATCTTCTTCCTCTCTCCGCCTCCGCCATTGTCGTTCCTCTAAGATCCTCAAGCCCTTGCTCTCTTTCGCGCCGCTGCTCCACCAAAACGCTCCCCTATGCCGCCGCGCACGAAGCTGACGAGGCATATAGCTCCAGGCACAAACGCTACCATGGACAAGGCTGAGGTCTCTGGGTGGGAGCGCTCCAAGATCTCCAACCAGGACACGGGGATGCTGAAGAAATTTGGCCTGCTGAAGAAGCAGGATTCGCTGATCTTCCCTGGCGACGAGAGCTTCCCGCGCCCTCCAATCGGGTACCGGGTAACTTTTATCGACCACCTCATTCGCGGCCTCTCTACCCTTGTCCACGAATTCCTTCGTGGTCTTCTCTTTATTTACGGGATCCAGCTACACCAGCTGACTCCAAACTCCATCCTCCACATCTCTATTTTTATCACTTTGTGCGAGTGCTTCCTCGGCACCCATCCTCATTGGGGCCTATGGAAGTGTATTTTCTACCTCTGGCGCAACAAATCCAGCAACGTCGTCTACAATGTGGGCGAGGTTTGCATCTGCGTACGACCCGATGTTGACTACTTCGACGTCAAATTCCCCGACTCCGTCCAAGGGTGGCGCAAAAGATGGTTGTACATCCAGGATGAGTATGTCAACTCCCAGGAGTATGGCATCGCTCCCTTCGAAGTTGCCGAAGAATTCTTAGGCGCCGATCTTGGGACGCCGAGGCCACTGCCAAAGAAAAGGCGGCTACCGACGCCCTGATGAAGCGCATTTATCAGCTCCAGAACACCCACGGAGAGGAACTTTCGGGTGTTCAGATAACTGCTTACTTCCTTAGGATCAGGGTGCAGCCACTGCAGGCTCGCAAAAACCCTCTCTGGTTGTACTCTGGCGAGAAAGATGTTGATCTCTTGTCGAAGGACCTCTCTGTGAAGGACTTGGAGAGGCTCATCCGACGTTTTTCCTCCTTGGGCAAGAAACACGAGGTTCCGTCCTCTTGCCGCGTGGAGCCATATAGTGGTAACCACGCTCTTCCCGAAGTAAGTGGCCTTCCTTCGAGTTGTTCTGCTATTTTTCGACTGCTTCTTTATTTTTCTTTGTGTATTCATCTTGATCTTGCTTTTGCATTGTATAGGGCCATCAAATATTATCGTCTCTCCCCCCTTGCCTCAAGGTGGAGAGGTAGACGAGCGAGCCGTTTTCACTGACGACTCGCAAGAAACCTCTCGTCCTGAGAGTGAAGTCGCGGGATATCAAAAATCCATGGCTTCCTCCGAAAAAGAGACTGAATCAGAACATTCTGATTCTGGCCCCTCCATCTCTCCTCCTCTCGCTATTTCTCCTGGGCGCAAGAGGAAGAGAGATGATGTCGAAGATTCCGGCACCTCCAAGCCTTCTGAATCGGCTGCCGAAGAAACATCGCTTGAAGAGGATGATGCCTTCGACCCCTACGACGACGCTGGCGCCGTTAGCTCGTGAGTCTTTATTTTTATATTCTTTCTAACTCCTTTTTCTTTGGAATGCTCATTTTTTTGTGTTGATAGCGGCGAGGAGGAAGAAGAAAAGGAAGAACCCGTGGTTCATGGTACGGCTCCGACGAGTACGTCCAACACCATGGTTCTTTCTGAAGAACACCGCACTGCCGCGGAGTCTTCACCTCCACCTCAACAAAACGTGGAAACGCCGACTCCTATAGCCAGCCCCCGAGTCCCCTCGCCGAAGAAAGCAAGGATTGGGGCTGGCGATAGTCATGAAATTGTTGCGAGGAGTTCCTCGACTCCTTCTTTGGACGATGTAAGTCTTCTATTCCTTTTGATTCACTGTTCTTTTTACTAGTCTATCTCTCTTTTTCCACCGGTATCTTTGATCGTTTTGACGAGTTTCGCCTCTTTTGAACTTTCTTCCTGACGCTTACTCTTTACAGCCTCTGATGAAGCATCTCATCAAACTTGGGACCCAATTTATTGGGTTCCGTGACGAAGCCGACGATTTGAGAGGTAAGGCCCGCTTTGTTTTTGGCGACTCATTTTTCTCGCCTAACACGTGTTTTTTGTTTTCTGACACTAGATCTTTGCCCCTTGACTTTCTTTTCTGAGGCTCTCCACCGAGCCGAAAAATGCGCTGCTGCACATGCAGCTAAGCTTGAGCGAAGCGAAAAGGCTCGCGAGAAACCCGAGGAAGATGCTGCTGCTGTTGGAGATCTTCGCCAGAGGCTCCACAATGCTGAGAGTGCTTTGAGCGACAAGATTTCTCAGCAAATCGAGTGTGAGAATGCCATCATAGATAGTTTGGACACCCAAAACCGGAGATTCGTTAGTAAGTTTTTCCCTTCGCCTGTCTTTGTTTTTATCTTGACTTGCTTCTCTGAATATTGATGAATCCCTGCTTTGCTCCAGCAGGAAGGATGGGCGAAGATTTTACCTTGCACGAGGGGGTCGAGGATCGTCTTCTCGACACTCTTTCAATCCTCGAGTTGCACGGCGATCTGGCTCACACTAATATTTCCAATGCTCGTGCCGCGTTTAAGCCACTCTTTCCCCACTTCTTTCCTAAGGAAACACAGCCTGAGATTTTCTGTGAGCTTGTCCATCGCTTCCGGGGTTAGAAGGATCCTGCCTTAGTTTATCGGCAGTAAAACTTGAAGGTTGGAGTCGAGGGGACCATCGCCTTGGTAGCCGACAGCCAGCAAGACGTCGATTGGGCGAAAGTTGGTAGCCCCAAAGGGATGAACAAGGAGAAGTGGAAGACTTTGGTGAAGGATGCCAAGCCTCACTCGAAAAAAATCCTTGCCTTATTGGGGCCTAAGCCTGCTGCATCCGCTAGCGCTTCCAGGACCGAGGTCAAGTAGACCAAACTGTCCCTTTGTCTTTTACTTTTCCTTTTGTAGTTGTCTCTATCTTCATGATTTGCGACTATCTATGTCGACTCGCTAGGAGTCAATTTTTGTAAGGGACCCCGATTATGTAAATATCTCCACTATTAATGAAAACGTGATCCTTGCTGAATGATTGATGTCGATATTTCTTTCTTCCAGTTCATATTTGATAACTATACTGAGGCTGTTGGACCTTCCCCTGCTTCACCTGCCGTGTCTCGCTCTACATGGATACTGATACGTCCCCGACGTATCCATAATTTCTGTCGTTCCATGCTTGTTTTATGACAATACTTACATGTTTTGCTTGCACTTTATGATGATTTCATGCATTTTCCGGAACTAACCTATTAACGAGATGCCACAGTGCCGCTTCTGTTTCTGCTGTTTTTGGTTCCAGAAAGGCTGTTCGGGCAATATTCTCTAATTGGACGAAATCAACGCCAAACCTCCTATTTTTCCCGGAAGGCTCCAGAACACCGAAGAAGAGTCGGAGAGGGGCCAGGGGGCCACCACACCACATGGCGGCGCGGGCCAGGCCCTGGCCGCGCCGGCCTAGGGTGTGGCGCCCCCAGGTGCCCCCCTGCGCCGCCTCTTCGCCTATAAAATCCCTTTCGACCTAAAAACGCAGTACCAATTGACGAAACTCCAGAAAGACTCCAGGGGTGCCGCCGCCATCGCGAAACTCCAATTCGGGGGACAGAACTCTGTTCCGGCACCCTGCCGGAACGGGGAAGTGCCCCCGGAAGCCATCTCCATCAACGCCACCGCCTCCGCCATGCTCCGTGAGTAGTTCCCCCATGGACTACGGGTTCTAGCAGTAGCTATGTCGGTATACTCTCCCCCATGTACCTCAATACAATGGTCTCATGAGCTGCCTTACATGATTGAGATTCATCTGATGTAATCGGTGTTGTGTTTGTTGGGATCCGATGGATGATACATTATGATTAGTCTATCTATAAAGTTTGTGAAGTTATTGTTGCTGCAATCTTGTTATGCTTAATGCTTGTCACTAGGGCCCGAGTGCCATGATCTTAGATTTAAGCTCTATATTGTTGCTTAGATTGTATCTACAAGTTGTATGCACATGTCACTGTCCGGAACCAATGGCCCCGAAGTGACAGAAATCGGGACAACCGGAGGGGATGGTAGTGATGTGAGGATCACATGTTTTCACGGTGTGTTAATGCTTTGCTCCGGTACTCTATTAAAAGGAGTACCTTAATATCCAGTAGTTTCCCTTGAGGCCCGGCTGCCACCGGCTGGTAGGACAAAAGATGTTGTGCAAGTTTCTCATTGCGAGCACGTACGACTATATACGGAAAACATGCCTACATAATTAATAAGCCTGATATTCTTTCTTAATACCTTTGATTCCTATCAATTGCCCAACTGTAATTTGTTCACCCAACACTTGTTATTGGAGAGTTACCACTAGTGTAGATCGCTGGGAACCCCGGTCCATCTCTCATCATAATATACCTGTTCTACATGTCATTGGAAGTAGTATCAACTATCTTCTCGTGCCATCGCTCTCATATTGCTATTACTGCTGCTGTGTTACTGTTACTATTGCTCTCATATTACTGCTACTTTCACATCACCCCTGTTGCTAGTGCTTTTCCAGTGCAATGAATTGACAACTCAGTTGTTAAGGCTTATAAGTATTCTTTACCTCCCCTTGTGTCGAATCAATAAATTTGGGTTATACTACCCTCGAAGACTGCCGCGATCCCCTATACTTGTGGGTTATCAAGATCGTTTTCTCGCGCCGTTGCCGGGGAGGCATAGCTCTACTCATAAGTTCACCTGGGGAGTACACTCTACCTCTCTTTCTGTTTTATTTTATTTTGTTTTGCTTAGTTTACTTTTTCCTAGTTTATTTGTGCTTAGTTTATTTCTGTCCAGTTTTATTTTGCGTAGTTTACTTTTGCTTAGTTTATTTTTGTCTTGTTTAATTTGTCTCATATACCCAAAAATCCATAAAAATTTGAAAAACCAAAAAATTAAAAACTACTGTTATGGGAGAACCAACAACCTACTTGGAACTCATAGAATGTTATAATAATTATAGGAAATCAAGAGCTGGTGAAATAATGAGTGCTATGATAGAAAAAGTGGATACAATTGCTAAAATCTTGCTTAAACGCCATGATATAAACTGTTGCTCTCAACAGGATACTAAACATCTTAAATTTCAATGTGGCTTTAGTGAGGAATTTTTAATTAAGAACTATAATCGGAATTGCTATATTCATTATGGGTTCGAAGAGGTAGAACAATTTGTCGTGTTTATGGGAGCTTCTGAGATCGAATCCTTCATGGTTGAGAATTATGAAACTTGTGTTGTTTGTAAGGACCTTAAAGATTATGTCTCTTCTATCCTTAATTGTTGCATAGAATGCTTCGGTAATAATCCTTATATCATTGATTATAAAGAGAGACACATTAATGCACAAGAATGCACTCACAATTTGCAGGAACCGGTGGAAGAAGAAACTGATGAACCTGAAAGCGCATTGGATGAAAAAGAGGAGGAAATTGATGAACCAGAAAGCTCATTGGATGAAAAAGAAGAGGAGAGCGACGAACAAAAGGAGGAAGAATGGATTAGCTACCCATGCCAACCTTCTAATGAGAGTAACTCTTTATCTCTTACATTATTTGATTGTCCTCCATGCTTACCGAAAGAGGTTGAATGTTATGTTCCTGTGGATTCTCTTGAAATATTCCCTATGAGTAATACTTGTGAGAATGATTATGCTACTGTTATTTATGATAATCCATGCTATTTTGATAAATCTTATGATAATGCTTTGTTTGTGCCTGATGTCGAAATGCATGGTACTAAAGAATTTTGCTTAGCAAATGTTTATGATAAAGCTCTAGATGATGGTCCTATGTTACTTGAGAATATTAATTGTACTACTAATGAAAATGGGATTGGAGAGTTCTTGACTTATTCTATGAGTCCCATATCTCTTGAGATTGATCAACTACCTTGTTATATTATTAATAAAAGTAAGTTTGAAAGTTTTAATTCCACTATTCTTGAGATTGATAAAAATTATGAGTTTGTGGATCATGAAAAGTATGCTGCATGTGATAGTTATATTGTTGAGTTTATTCATGAAGCTACTGAAAATTATTATGAGAGAGGAAAATATGGTTGTAGAAATTTGCATGGTACTAAAACACCTCTCTATGTGCTTAAAATTTTGAAGTTACACTTGTTCTCTCTTCCTATGCTTGTTACTTTGCTTTTCATGAACTTGTTTATTTACAAGATTCCTTTGCATAGGAAGCATGTTAGACTTAAATGTGTTTTGGATTTGCCTCTTGATGCTCTCTTTTGCTTCAAATACTATTTCTTGCGAGTGCATCATTAAAACTGCTGAGCCCATCTTAATGGCTATAAAGAAAGCAACTTCTTGGGAGATAACCCATGTGTTATTTTGCTACAGTACTTTGTTTTATATTTGTGTCTTGGAAGTTGTTTACTACTGTAGCAACCTCTCCTTATCTTAGTTTTGTGTTTTGTTGTGCCAAGTAAAGTCTTTGATAGTAAAGTAAGTACTAGATTTGGATTACTGCGCAGTTCCAGATTTCTTTGCTGTCACGAATCTGGGTCTACCTCCCTGTAGGTAGCTCAGAAAATTAAGCCAATTTACGTGCATGATCCTCAGATATGTACGCAACTTTCATTCAATTTGAGAATTTTCATTTGAGCAATTCTGGTGCCATTTTAAAATTCGTCAATACGAACTGTTCTGTTTTGACAGATTCTGCCTTTTATTTCGCATTGCCTCTTTTGCTATGTTGGATGAATTTCTTTGATCCACTAATGTCCAGTAGCATTATGCAATGTCCAGAAGTGTTAAGAATGATTGTGTCACCTCTGAATATGTTAATTTTTATTGTGCACTAACCCTCTAATAAGTTGTTTCGAGTTTGGTGTGAAGGAAGTTTTCAAGGGTCAAGAGAGGAGGATGATATATGATCAAGAAGAGTGAAAAGTCTAAGCTTGGGGATGCCCCCGTGGTTCATCCCTGCATATTTCAAGAAGACTCAAGCGTCTAAGCTTGGGGATGCCCAAGGCATCCCCTTCTTCATCAACTTATCAGGTTCCTCCCCTGAAACTATATTTTTATTCAGTCACATCATATGTGCTTTACTTGGAGCGTCTGTGTGCTTTTATTTTTGTTTTTGTTTGAATAAGATCGGATCCTAGCAATCCTTGTTTGGGAGAGAGACACGCTCCGCTTTTTCATGTGAACACTTGTTCTTCGTTTTACTTTTAATGTTCAATGATAAAAGTTGGAAGCTACAATACTTATTATTTGGTTGGAAACAGAAAATGCCTCATATGTCTTGGATAATTTGATACTTGGCAATTGTTTTGAGCTCTCAAGTAGATCATAAGTTTTTGCATGTAGTTTAAACCTATTAGTGGAGAACTACCGTAAAGCTTGTTAAAATTGGTTTGCATAATTGATCTCTCTTAAGGTCTAGATATTTTCTGGTAAAAGTGTTTGAGCAACAAGGAAGACAATGTAGAGTATTATAATGCTTGCAATATGTTTTTATGTAAGTTTTGCTGTACCGGTTCATACTTGTGTTTGCTTCAAACAACCTTGCTAGCCTAAGCCTTGTATCGAGAGGGAATACTTCTCATGCATCCAAAATCCTTGAGCCAACCACTATGCCAATTGTGTCCACCATACCTACCTACTATGTGGTATTTCCTGCCATTCCAAAGTAAATTGCTTGAGTGCTACCTTTAAACAATTCAAAATTTATTACCTCTGATTTGTGTTAATGTTTTATAGCTCATGAGGAAGTATGTGGTGTTTATCTTTCAATCTTGTTGGGCAACTTTCACCAATGGACTAGTGGCTTCATCCGCTTATCCAACAATTTTGCAAAAAGAGCTGGCAATGGGATTCCCAGTCCCAAATTAATCAAACTAAATAGACACTCCTCCATGGTATGTGATTGTTGGACGGCACCCGAAGGATTCGGTTAGCCATGGCTTGTGTAAGCAAAGGTTGGGGGGAGTGTCATCATCATAATAAAACTAAAATAAAAAGGCACTCCTTCATGGTATGAGATTGTTGGCAGGCACCCGAGGATTCGGTTAGCCATGGTTTGAGAAAGAAAGGTTGGAAGGAGTGCCACACAAAAATAAAATAAAATGGGAGCCGCTCTTTGAAGGTTTGTCTGGCAAGGGGGTTAGAGTACCCGCTACCATTCGTTGACAACAACATACACCTCTCAAAATTTTACTTTTTATGCTCTCTATATGTTTTCAAAACCAAAGCTCTAGCACAAATATAGCAATCGATGCTTTCCTCTTTGAAGGACCATTCTTTTACTTTTAATGTTGAGACAGTTCACCTACTTCCTTCCACCTTAGAAGCAAACACTTGTGTCAACTGTGCATTGATTCTTACATACTCGCATATTTGCATTCATCATATTACTTTGTGTTGACAATTATCCATGAGATATGCATGTTGAAAGTTGAAAGCAACCGCTGAAACTTATATCTTCCTTTGTGTTGTTTCGATGCTTTTACTTTGAATCTATTGCTTTATGAGTTAACTCTTGTGCAATCTTTTGATGCTTGTCTTGAAAGTACTATTCATGAAAAGTTTTGCTATATGTTATCTACTTGTTAGCAACTATAGATCATTGCCTTGAGTCACTTCATTCATTTCATATGCTTTGTAATAGTATGATCAAGGTTATGTAAGTAGCATGTCACTACAGAAATTATTCTTTTTATCGTTTACCTGCTCGGGACGAGCAGGAACTAAGCTTGGGGATGCTGATACGTCCCCGACGTATCCATAATTTCTGTCGTTCCATGCTTGTTTTATGACAATACTTACATGTTTTGCTTGCACTTTATGATGATTTCATGCATTTTCCGGAACTAACCTATTAACGAGATGCCACAGTGCCGCTTCTGTTTTCTGCTGTTTTTGGTTCCAGAAAGGCTGTTCGGGCAATATTCTCGGAATTGGACGAAATCAACGCCAAACCTCCTATTTTTCCCGGAAGGCTCCAGAACACCGAAGAAGAGTCGGAGAGGGGCCAGGGGGCCACCACACCACATGGCGGCGCGGGCCAGGCCCTGGCCGCGCCGGCCTAGGGTGTGGCGCCCTGTGTGCCCCCTGCGCCGCCTCTTCGCCTATAAAATCCCTTTCGACCTAAAAACGCAGTACCAATTGACGAAACTCCAGAAAGACTCCAGGGGCGCCGCCGCCATCGCGAAACTCCAATTCGGGGGAGAGAACTCTGTTCCGGCACCCTGCCGGAACGGGGAAGTGCCCCCGGAAGCCATCTCCATCAACGCCACCGCCTCCGCCATGCTCCGTGAGTAGTTCCCCCATGGACTACGGGTTCTAGCAGTAGCTATGTCGGTATACTCTCCCCCATGTACCTCAATACAATGGTCTCATGAGCTGCCTTACATGATTGAGATTCATCTGATGTAATCGGTGTTGTGTTTGTTGGGATCCGATGGATGATACATTATGATTAGTCTATCTATAAAGTTTGTGAAGTTATTGTTGCTGCAATCTTGTTATGCTTAATGCTTGTCACTAGGGCCCGAGTGCCATGATCTTAGATTTAAGCTCTATATTGTTGCTTAGATTGTATCTACAAGTTGTATGCACATGTCACTGTCCGGAACCAATGGCCCCGAAGTGACAGAAATCGGGACAACCGGAGGGGATGGTAGTGATGTGAGGATCACATGTTTTCACGGTGTGTTAATGCTTTGCTCCGGTACTCTATTAAAAGGAGTACCTTAATATCCAGTAGTTTCCCTTGAGACCCGGCTGCCACCGGCTGGTAGGACAAAAGATGTTGTGCAAGTTTCTCATTGCGAGCACGTACGACTATATACGGAAAACATGCCTACATAATTAATAAGCCTGATATTCTTTCTTAATGCCTTTGATTCCTATCAATTGCCCAACTGTAATTTGTTCACCCAACACTTGTTATTGGAGAGTTACCACTAGTGTAGATCGCTGGGAACCCCGGTCCATCTCTCATCATAATATACCTGTTCTACATGTCATTGGAAGTAGTATCAACTATCTTCTCGTGCCATCGCTCTCATATTGCTATTATCGTTGTGTTATCGTTACTATTGCTCTCATATTACTGCTACTTTCACATCACCCCTGTTGCTAGTGCTTTTCCAGGTGCAGCTGAATTGACAACTCAGTTGTTAAGGCTTATAAGTATTCTTTACCTCCCCTTGTGTCGAATCAATAAATTTGGGTTATACTACCCTCGAAGACTGCCGCGATCCCCTATACTTGTGGGTTATCAGATACATGCCGATGTTTTCTTGGACGATTCTTCGTGTGCTGACTCAGTTCAGCAGGAGCTGACTGAACTTCGTCAACAGCTCCAAGCCATTAAAAAACAAGCAATCACTATTATGGACCAATCCCGCAAATCCTCCGAGCACGAGAAAACTGCTCTTTGACAGGCTCAGGAATTAAAGGGAACTGCGGTGGCTGAGGCTATGCGATACCGCCCGCTGCTCTTTGACAGGCTCAGGAATTAAAGGGAACTGCGGTGGCTGAGGCTATGCGATACCGCCCGTGAAAATTATATGCTCGACCTGATGACTGACACGAGTCAAGATATGGAGGGTACGTTGCACTGCATATCTCTTTTTCCTCGACAGTGCTCGTGTGCGTTGTCATATCTTGTTTTTCTTGATTGGTTCTAGGTTCCTTTATTGATGTTGTTGCTGAAGATCAACGCGTTGACTCGCGAGTTGAGGTCCTTCTCCGGCTTGCCAGACAAAGTGGTAGTGATTTCTGGGCTAGCGAGGATCGCACTCGACGAATCGTTCAGTTCCAGGATCGTGCCGCTCAGGTCCGGAAGTTTCTTGACTTTTGCACTAGTACTTTGCCCATGATGTACAGCGCTATGTTTTCTCCGAATCCTCGACCTGCAACTCTTCCTGATTTGATGAAAAAGTTCAAGAACTTTCATCAGATCCATGACTCTGTGAAAGCTCATATGATGGCCGGCGCCAGGTTTGCTTTGATCAGGTTGAAAATTTGCCACTCAAAACTGGATCTGAATAAAGTTATCGATGTCTGCTACTCCAAGTTAAAGCAGAGGAGAAAAAACGTCGACAAGCTTAACGATGCGGTGACACCTGTTGCTGAGAAAATGATTGAAGAACTTCTAAGGGTGGATGCTGCTTTCTTCCATGAATATCACTATGAGGATGCCCTGGATGCTCCTGCTGAGGGTGAAAAAGTGACCATAGACAATTTTTTATAGATGCTCATCTTCTTTTCCTTCTATTGTGCTCGACTCTGAGCCAGAGTGTGAAGTTTGTATATGGAGAATCATATGTGATGTAAACATTATTGCGAGACTCATGTATAGTCAAAGCAAGTTTGTATATTTTTTGTTTTCTTCTAGCCCCCGAGTATTTTCGTGGCGTATCTATGTTTATTATTCGCGAGGGTTTGTTTTTAACCAGGTAAAATAGTTTCGAGCTATATTTTGCGAGAGTCGAGTATATATTGTGAATATTCGGGTTTGAGCCCCCGATCCTTGCGAGAAAAATATATATCACCACTATTTTTACTATATTGCAGCATCGCAAGCCCGCCTCATTGCATCTGAGAACTTGCGAGCTTTTTCAGTACATTGTGTGCTTACATATTTGATACTATCTCGGCTTCTAAGCGTAGAAACATCAGAGCTGCGCCACATTTCATGGGTTTGATTATTCCTTCCATGTCTTCTTGTCCTTCATTCTGTATGCTCCTCCTGGAATTACTTCGGTGACGATGTATGGTCCTATCCATGGAGAATCAAATTTTTCATGGCTATCCTGAGTTAGTCAAAGAACTTGGTCGCCAACTTGAAAAGACCTGGGTCGCAAACGTCGACTATAATAGTTTTTTAGGTTCTGCTGGTACGTGGATACTCTTGACAATACTTCATCCCTTGCTTCGTCGAGTGTGTCAACGTCGTGTTCCAGCGCCTTTCTCGAAGTTTCTTCATCATACTCTGCAACTCTCGGAGAATTATGCTCTATTTCTATCAGGGTACCGCTTTAGCTCCATGGACTAAAAACAACGAAGTTTCTTGCGTTGTTGTGTTGGGCATTGTTCGTATTCCATAGCACGCTAGGAAACTCGTCAATCCAGGTGTGTCGAGCTTTCTCTAGTGGTGTTAGCAGCCGCTTCATGATGCCATTGCAGATAATTTTGCTTTTTCAACTTGGCCATTAGTTTGCGGGTGCGCTACCGATGCGAAGTGTAGTTTGATTCCTACCTCTGCGCAGTAGTCCTTGAATTCTCGGGAGGTGAAATTGATGCCGTTGTCCGTAACTATACTGTTGGGGACGCCAAACCAAAAAAACTATGCCTTTCATAAAGCTCACAACTGATGTTGCATCTGCCGAAGTTACTAGTACTGCTTCGATCCACTTGGTGAACTTGTCGATAGCCACGAGCAAATATACGTGTCCCCCTGGCCAGGACTTGTGTAACTTTCCTACCATACCGAGACCCCACTGTGCGAACGGCCAAGCCAATGGTATCGGCATCAGCTCTGCTGCTGGAGAATGAGGTTTTGCCGCAAATCTCTGGCACGCATTGCAGGTGCGTACTATGTCTTTCGCATCTTCTATTGTTGTTAGCCAATATAAACCGTATCCATGGTGATCATTGTTTCCTCGCTGATCATAGGCACCTCCACGCAGCTCATGTTCATTGCGCTGCTGGTTTGGGTAGTTCCCACGTCCACGGCCAATGAAGCCACCACGACCACCGCGATTCGCCGCATTTACCGACGAGCCACTCCCAGAAACTCTCCCCTCCAAGCGACCCTCATATGACATGAATTGAGAGTAGACATCGCTCAGAGTAACGACTTGTTCCGCCTTGATCAAGGCAGTAATTGCAGGAACAAAACCATCATATTCATCATAAAGCCCGGCCAGAACATATGATATAATGTCATCATCATCCATGGGCTTACCAGCAGCAGCCATCTCATTAGCTAACGCCTTGATCTGATCGAAGAACATAACTCCGGTCTTGTCCTCTTTGCGGGTTTGATTCAGCTTCGTGCAAAGGTGCACCACCCGTGCTTTAGACTGCGATGAGAACATCTCTGTCACAGCCTTCTAGATAGTCGCTGATGTATGTAGGCCAACCATCTGCGTGAGAACTTCTTTCGACATGTTCCTCACCAGAAAACCCAGCACAGACTGATCTTGCGTGACCCGGCGCATATGCTCGGGATTTGGAATTTTCACCTCAATCCCATCCTTGTCTTTGGTCTTGATCTCCTTCTCCGGTTCAGGCAGGGATCCATTCAGGAAGCCAAACAACATGGCACCACGGATCTCCGGAAGGACTTTAGTTTGCCAAAGTAGGAAGTTCTCTCGGGTGAGCTTCTTCGAGACGGTAATGTTGAGCGCCGCCACGCCGCTCGTCGAGCCAGAGGAGGAAGAAGCACCGTACGACATGGTCTCACAGGCGAGACGACGATCTTCAGCGGCGTCGGCAATCTACAGATGCGTTTTGGAAGAGCGAGGCTCTAATACCATATCAAACATATGGGATTGTGTAACCCTAACTTAGGGCCGCGGTGCTTTATATATAACATGACATGTACAAGGTCCACTTCAACAGAGGGGTATACACGGTACAATACAGGAGATTATACAGCTAGCTATACAAGATGTTTAACAACTGTAACTTACCATTAGCACGGATAACGAAGCAAATCTAACGGTTCGAAGACGTTTCTTCTAGTTACAACTTCACTTGTAACTGAATCCAACATTTCCAGAATCTACTAAGCACAAACTTCATTCTCAGTCTACCAAAAACTAGCAATTACAAAATTATAAACGCCTTTAACAACAAAAAATACAAAGATACCAAATATAGCTTGCACGATAGAGCTGTACACACAAAAAAACCAGGCCTACATAAATGGATACACTCGAAAGTGTGAAATAGAGGGTGCGAGCATACGGAGACTACGCTAAGGAAGAGCATAAGCTAGACAAGCAAAGGGTTGTCAGGCCAGAGCTCATCCTAGAGAACGGGCGCACCGATGAACGCTACACGTCGTCTAAACTACTCCATCATCGCAGGCAACACCACCAGTAGCTCACCGCCACTAGAACCCGCAAGCTTTGTTGAAGAGAGTAAATCGAAGAGCCAACGACATCTGAAGAAGTACTACCGCAACTCCGCTACACATCCATAGGAGACCGCGCCCTCAACTCTAAGACGTTATCTTTATGAAGAGCACGACACAAGAGAGCCGCCACTGCCCAATCTAAGGATATTGGGTTTTCACGTTGAGCACGTAGAAGGAGTGAAAGAAGCCCCAACAATGCCTTTAGGATGGGAATGTCGTACATGGATGTCGTCGCCGTCGTGGCCCAAACGGGCATTGTTTCCCCTCGGCATAATCTCTCCTTCTACATATGGTTCAGACTGTCGAACGGCATTTGAACCGCTGCTATAGAACGTTGCTCGCCAACCACCATGCCTCCCTCACGACCGTGGTCTCCGGCCAGTACCTAGGTCGTGGCTCGCACCTCAATCAACATGGCTACCACCGTCCAGGGCCGCTGCCCCAGCGACAATACTCTGCGGACTGAAGGAAAATTGAGAATCACCACTGCGAGGGCCTCGATCACCTGCAAGCACATGTAGGCCGGCAACTACACCATGCCACCTTGACGAGAGAGTGCTCATCCGGCCAAATCGACGACCTACAGCCCCAACGGCAGCCGAAAACACCAGATTTGGAGGCGGGGGACCATGGGCTCGAAACCCATGCCCCAGCTGGAACTGGAGGCGGCCAGAACCGCGGTCGTGCTGCCCATCCCACTCCCTGGAGCCCTTCTCGTGGTTGTTGCGCCGCCGCAGTTAGCCATATACCGATGTGGCTGGGTCAGACCTTGCACCACACGACTCCATCCTCCACCATCTAAATGCGCCAAGTTTGCGTCGCCCACATCAACATACTCTCTAGAGGGAGCCGCCACCATGAGCATGCCGAGCCCATACTGGCCATTGTGGCCCGCGTTGCTACCACCACTTGAGGGGGAGAAGACGCCAGCCTCCGCCCGAGCTTCACCCGGTTGCGCCCCTACCGACGGTGAGGGAGGGGAAGGAGGAGCCTGGCAGCGCCCGATGTAGGGTTTTTCCCTGGGCTTGCGGGAGCGAACATGACAGAACGGTCTCCCAAGGGCAGCATTGTAAAGCCATCCTAATGTACCTTTTCAAACTAAGTGCACTCAGTCAAGTCCAGCACCGTTTAAGCCATCGTCCTGTACTTTTCTAAATTAAGTTCATACTCAGTTAAATTCTACACCGTTTAACTACATTATGGTGCACCATTTAATTACATCATGGTTCATGCATATACATTCCAAGTTGAATTGGAGCTGAATATTTTTCAGTTACAAGCTACAAACTGAGATTTTACATACTGAGATTTTTTCTTCAGTTACAACAGGAGATACAACTAACAAAAATTAACCCGTTATTTTTTTTGTGATTTATGCTAGTCCTAGTTACAAGTTCGAACATGTGTTGCAACTAAAATTTAATAAGATTTTGTGACATAGTAATTAGTTCTTAGTCAAAGGAGAACGAAAACTAGCCGCACTTTTTTTCTGTACTACTTGTTTAAAGAGGTGTGACTATTTTTCAGTCTACTTGTCAGTCGATTGAGAACTAGCTTCGTTCTCGGTCAGATGATGTCATCAAATTTCAGGTATAACTCATGTTGCAACATTTAACTAGCACTAGCACGAATCATGATACAAAATCAAATGATCTGGGTATTGACTGAGCACAAATCCCTTTAAGAAAAGGGAGACTCGGTTTCTTATTCTCAAATTATTCGCGTTTTTTTCCTTTCCCTAATGCACGGTACTTGCATACAATCCAGGTGCTAATTAGTAGAGTAGTTACTTGTAGCAAATGCATAACGAAACTCAGTAATCCTCAGCTGGGAGGGGCAGCTGTGTGGCCGCAGCTGCCGCCGGCTCAGGTTGCTCAGCCACGACAGACTCATACAGCGCGCCGGCCAGCCCGGCCCCGATCAGTGGCCCGACCCAGTAGACCCAGTGGTGGCGCCAGCTCCAGCCGACGAGCGCGGGGCCGAACGCCCTCGCCGGGTTCATCGCCGCGCCGTCGAACGGGCCGCCGGCGAGGATGTTCGCGCCCAGGACGAAGCCGATGGCGATGGGCGCTATGGCACTGACGTTGCCGTTGCCTCCGCGGCTCCGGTCAACCGCGGTGGCGTAGACGGTGTACATGAGGCCGAACGTCATGACGACCTCGAGCAGGAGGGCGTGCCGCTCGTGGATGTGGTGGCCGAGCGTGAACCCCATGGGGCGCTGCAGGACACGGCACATACGGCATGCAGAAGTGAGACGTGGCGAACGTATAGTCACGCCAAAAGAAAGAAGGCAACCGTTTGTTTGGTAGTCTCGAGAAAACCAAAATGTAGCCGAGTAAGAAAGAACTGAATTACCACGCCGCCGGAGACGAGCCTCAGGAGAGCGGCGGCGAGGACGGCGCCGAGAAGCTGCGCCGCCCAGTAGAGCACGGCGCGCGCGAACGAGATGCGCCTGCCGACGAGCAAGCCGAACGTGACGGCCGGGTTGACGTGCCCGCCCGACGCGTCGATAGCCAGCGACACCGCGGCGGCCAGGGCGAGCGCGTGCGCCACCGCCACCACGAGCAACCCTCCCGGCGTCCCCGTGTCCGTGAACATCTTCCCTGTCAATCCAAACCAAACCAAACTCTTACGAGTTCTTCAGACATAGCACCGCGAAATATTCATGTAAGAGTGTGTTGGCAGGTTCACGAACAGAGGCCGTAGACGGAGCCTTCGGCGGCGAAGACGAACACGGCGGTGGCCACGAACTCTGACAGCACGGCGCGGGAAGCGCCCGGCAGCAGGGGCTCCGGCCCGGCGCCGTCGGCTCGGCTGGTGGGGAAACGAGTTGGCAGCATGGTTCACGGTGCTAGACTGGAAAGAGCTTCCTCTCTGTTTGCTCTGTCCGGCTGGTGATTCTGAGCTCGTGACTGATCCAAGCTAGCGAGGTGCTCCCACTCCCACCTTCTAGTGACGGGGGCTTCTCATTCTGCTAGGCGGTGGCGGTGCTGCCGCATGGGACAGGTGGTCAGTGGGAGAGGACACGTGGGGGATCAGTGACGTCTAGAGATAGGCGGTTCTAAGAGTTTCTATGTGGTGTTTGGATCGTAGACTAAGGTCGTCACGGTGTTTTATGAACTCAAAGCTTCGCATAAAGTGCTCACATCGAGTCTCTACACATGAAAAAAAACTAAGAACATTATCATGCACGATTAATATAAAAGAAAATTTTATTCTTCCATTTTTTTTACAAAAAGAAAGGCTCTGAGAGCAAGCTCTAAATTAATGATGAATTAAACGGCCATAGTACGGATACAAAGTGTGGAGGAAACAACTTACATGACATCAAAGTAAACAAAAGGCAGGAACGCGTAGTTTGAAGTCGACGAAGCCCTCAGCTCAAATGATCAAATACTGAAGTGAGGCGAAGAAAGAACACGGAGGATCATACCTTCTTATGCTTTAAAGAAGCTAAGTTACGTTGTGTGCTCATTTGTCTCCGGTGTCAAAGGGCTCATACCCTCTCGCTTTGGCTCCAAGGAACAATATTGCAAAGGGGAACAAAGAGAAAAGGCACTGTCCCAAACACGAAAGCCGAAAACCTCAGTAGAGAAATTAGTTCAGGGAGACGAAGACCAATTACCAATACTGGTCTCATAATCTTCTTTGTTCACTACATCGCCACCGCCGATGCCAATAAGAAGGTCATAGATGTTGTGGTCTACTCCCAAAAATACTTGCCCAAATCGAGTAAGTATCAGCTAACCTACCGCCTTATGATGTTCATGTATTCTAAGCAGTGGCGGAGCTCAGTACAAAGTCAGGGGCCACTGCCCCCTCACCCCTTTTGTTTTGTACAGAAGGATTTTTCATGGAATGGCTTAGGTGAAAAATTCATATTATTTCCCCCTAATCTGTTAAATTTTGTGCCCCCCATTTAGTTCATGTCAAGCTCTGCCAATTATTCTAAGTAGGCAATAAGTACATGTTTAAGTTATCACTAAGGCCTTACTTGTATAGTATTTAAATGTCCCGTTCGGAAACATTCCGTGCATTGTTTTGTTGTGCCATGGTGTACCAACCAGATTTCTTGCGGGGCTCAGTGGGTCCATAGAAGTTACCCGGTTTGTCACGGTGCGAGCAAAACTACGGAGCGGTAAAATACAGACGAACCAAGCGGTGATACTAGGACCACTTACGATTAACTTTCTCCTCCATTTTGCCTAAAATTCGTTGAACCAAGACCTAATGATATTTAACATAAGCATGTCTCTAACGTAATACTTCGCGGCAATTGGACGATATGTGCATCAACGTGCTAAACTTAAGTGCGAAATTAATGTTTTTTTGAATTTATTTTATTTCATTTTGTTAGACCAACACTTTTTTTTTTGACAATTGTTAGAAAACACTTGATGCCCAGGGATACATGAGGCACATTTAATTGTCAACCCCACTGACAAATGGACTTAGAGCATCGCTAGTGGTTCCTCTAAAGGGCCATCCAAAGACATTTAGATGGCCGTGAGGCAAAAAAAAGGCTCCCAGTGATCTCTCTATCACATCCTCTAAATTTAGAGGAGCTCCCATATCCTCGCTCCATCCTCCAAATATAGAGGACGAAGCCACGACCATCGAAGCCAAATTGCTGCCCCACGCTTTCCTTCCCGCGCGCATCTGGAGACCAAAGAAGGCGGGAGCGTCTCCCGCGAGGTCGCCGTCGCGGGGGCGCTGGGTGGCGGTCGAAATCGAAGGCGGCGGCCGAAATCGAGGGAGGGCGGTGGCGCTGGGCGGCGGCCGAAATCGGACTCCGACTCTGGGCGGCGCGGCTGGCGCGGCGAAATCGGACCCGACGCCGGCAAGAAGGCCGCTGCCGCGGCCGGACCCCGACGCAGACGGGGCAATCTTCTTTGCTAGTTTTTGTACTGAGCTCCTAGTTTCTGTAGTATACTGAAATATGATTGAATTGCTGTTACTGAAATATGAATTGCATTGCCTATACTGAAATGTGATTGAATTGCTGTTGTTTGAAATATTACTAAATTATATGAGAGAGAATTTAGATATCCTAGATATAGAGGAACCACTAAAAAACTGAGATCATCTAAAAAGAAATCTTTATAGATAGTCATCTATATGGAGATATAGAGGACCTCATTTCATTTAGAGAAACATGCTCTTAGTCTCATAGCTACGCCTGCCGCCTAGGGCCCCGTCGACATCGGCCAGCCAGCACCACCAACCTGACAGGAGCACGCTTTCCTAGTCGGCTCGTCTACCTGCCTGGCCCCTCTCCTCCTCCTCTGCTCACCTCCCAGCAGAACAGAAAATGATAGTCTGAACTCTGAAAGCGGCCTCTCCGATGCAAGCGTCCGCGCGCTTCTGCTCCTCCTCTGCGTCCTCCAAGAAGGGTTTGGACTCTGCCCTGCAAGTGTCTCCCGTTTATGTTTGGTTCAATCATGGCTGATTTAACCTCCCTCCCAGTACCAAGAACACCACTGCTTTTTTAGAGATACATGTTTGTTATTCTTTACGCTAGTTAGAAGTCTGTGATACGATCTGTTTCTTAAGTTCTGTAAATGTTGCACAGATTGCCATGCCGTTAGTTTGCTTGTCTTATAGGCCTAAATTATGTTATTTTACCCCCCTTTTCCAGTCTTTGCTGACATTTCTGACGCCGTTGTACGGTCACAATATCGGCCTCTCTGTGGGAAGGCACACCTGTCTTCTTTGTCTGGTGAGGATCCACCGAGAGTTCAGAAGAGAGTATCAAAACAAGAAAGAAGGGCCAGGGTGGAAGAATTTGTTGAAAAGTAAGGCAATTGTCAGCCAGACAGCATTTCTGATTGTATTCTTGTGGTCAGCATGGTTTACAGTTTGATTTTGATGCCTTTATAGAGAATTAGAGTATTGTTTTAATCTTGTATGAAGGGGGGACAAGTTATTACCTGTCTTGTAGATTCGCGTCGTATACTAGCAATTTATGAACACCCGAGCCAATTGATCAATGATCAACTATTTCGGAATCAGATGTCTGTTTGACACCGCTGGAGGTGATTCTTGATATTCAGTGTTCCTTATCCTGTTTATCTTATTTAAGTGTCCCAATGGAAAAGGTTCCAGAAACATGTTGTAAGCAGCCGCGGCTCACAGACTTGAATTGGATACAAGAAAATTGCTGGTTCAGCTTACGAAAAAATGAGTGATAATATGACTTATGGGACTAGCTGATCGACCATAATCTGCATTTTGTGCATGAAAACCAAGTGTCAGCTTCAAAACAGCGCTCATCATACTTCAGATTTGAAACAACCAAATTATATACTGATTCTTTGCGCCACGTCTAAATGTGCTCTAGAGGTGCTTGATGAAATTCTAGCGCCGTATATCTTTGCCTGCACCCAGTAAGGACTTACTTGTGTTAAATCTTGCATCCTTTATTCATGCCTGGCTCTACTATTCAACACAGTTACAGGGCATCACATGAAGGAAAATTTCCATCTGCTACATCTGTTCGTCAGCAGCTTGGAGGGTCCTACTACATATCGTGGGAATTACTCCAGGAATTGGAGTATAATTCAAGACTAAAATGTGATGTCAGAGATGCCTCTTTCAACTCGAGAAACTTTGAGGGAAGATATGGGCTAAACAACAATGACCTCTCAACCAAAGATGCTAGGACCAAAGAAGAAATGGTATTTTGTTACATATAACCTACTTTTACTCTTTGTCCATTGATTTGTGCTCGTGTTACTCGTTATTTTCACTTTGATCTCTTACTTTTCTAGCAGTGCATATGTTAATAATGTCATAGTTTTCGTTTAATCTTTGTACATACTAAAATAATTACCAGGTACATGGTTCCAGTACCATAATACCATGATGTTTTAGTAATAATAATGGCAAACTGTGTCAGATCAGACACAAAGTGAGAATATGAACAGGCTTCTTTGTCTACTCAGGTTGTACCCGAAGTCCAGAAGAGAGTAACAAAGCAAGAAAGAAGGATCAGGATAGAGGAATTTGTTGAAAAGTAAGGCAACTCAGCGAGACAGCATTTCTTATTGAATTATTGTGATCACCATTTGTACGCTCTGTTTGTGCTTGTTTTTTGCTAACAACTTACTACATTTAGTCCTGTAGAATTACGTTATACTGTATTACAGGTTTACTTGCAATGTCTGATGGCCTAGAGCCAATTGATCACCTTTATTCAGAATCAGATATAAGTTTCGCACTGCGGAAGATGGTGCTTGATTAGAAAAAATGTCATTTTCTTATTCACATGACTGGTGACAAAGTTTAGAGAAACATGCATTAAGTAGCCAGTGAATGCCTCGCAAACTCAGCTACGGTCCCGTCAAACTGCTGGTTTTAGCTTATGAAACCTGAAGAGTGAGTGATTACAGGAGTCTTGTGATTTATGAGATTAATCTGCTGAACCACACTTTACGAGTCTTTGATGAAAATCAAGTCTTGGCTTCAAATCAACCCTTGTCAAATTTATATGTCGAGATTACCAGATTTATACTGATCATCGATGTTAGCAGCTGGATATAGCCATATATAAATGTGCTTCTAGGAATCAAAGTACTTGATCAATTGCTGAACTGTATATATGTTTGTGCTTGTAAATTATGCCTGGCTCTACAACTTAACGCAGTTACAGGGCTTCGCATGATGGAAAGTTTCCATGCGCAACACATGTTCGTCAGCATGTTGGAGGGTCCTACTACATAGCGCTCGCATTACTCCAGGAATTGGTGTACAATTCAAAACTGGAGAGTGGTGTCAGAAACGCCTCTTTCAACTCAGCATCGGTGAAGGAAAAACATGGGTTCAACAATATCGATTTCTCCACAAGAGAAAGAGATGCTATTCTCGGCTTTGAGGGCATGAAGGAAGAAATGGTACTCTATTACAGATAAATTGCTTCCACTCTTTGTGTCTTTTGAGTTTTTATTGTTAGTTATCACATGTTGTATGTTTAAACAATTCATATGAAGACTATAGCAGGCTAAAACTATGTGTGTAATCCTAAGCAACAATAATACTACTACCTCTGTCAATTTTTAGATGTCAAAAGTTTATCTAAATTCGGATGTATCTAGATACTTTTTAGTGCATAGATACATCCAAATTTAAACGAACTTCCTGACAACTATTAATAGACGGAGGAGTAATAATAATCATGAACTATAGCAAGCTAAAACTTTGGAATTTCTAGATTTAAAGACTAAGCCACAACTTTTAGAATGCCATGGTAAAATCGGAGCTGCCAATTTATATTTATCCTCCAAATAGAGGATAAAAGTGCATAGTCATAGGATCGACGCCAATAGAGCTTCAGACTAGTTGGCGTTTTTCCTTTCGTTTTCATCTTCTTTATGTTTGATACTAGATTCTTAAACAGCTGTGTGCATTCTAGTTATGCAGAGGCTGGGTATAATGCTTAGAACTTTTTTAGTAATAAAGCGCCCTTTATCGAAAAAATAGAGGATAAAAGTGTACCCATGGCATCAGACCAAATTGAAAGCAAAAGGCAGAAAACCTTGAGCCGTATTACTTCCATTCCCTAGTGCAATATCAGCAGCTGATTTACAAATGAGTTGTAAGGTACTAGGATAGCTATTTTTGACATGGCAGATTGAGCAGCAATATCGTCATCAGAACCTACATATGAATATTTGAGATTGTTACTCCGTTGTTGTTGTTAAACTGCATCAACCAAATCAAACAATATGTGGAGTATATCAGGATCTCATGGATAAAAGATAGGTTGCGTAATTTTCTCCACTATTGCTGATTCATGCATTTCAACACTATAATTTGATGTTACTTTGAACAGGAACTTGTTCAGGTGTTTTTTTTTTTGGTACATACTGTTTCGCCTCACGGGTTTCCTTACTCCTAATGCAGCCGTAAACATGCACGTGAAGGGTCAACTGGGAGAAATCTTTGGGGAAACCTGAAATCTGTAAATTCATATGGTCTACTAGATGCAACTTAGTATAGGATTCACATTATTTTATTATTCTTTTCATGGACATGGAACATAAATGTGAAGTTCTCCAAGGACCATTGCTTCGACATCGATGTTTCAGAAGATAATTCTGTCAGTTATAAGTTGTAACAAGCCAGTGTTTACAGTAAGGCGTGTACAAAGCCCCTTCTTTCTGTTGTTTGTCACTAAACCAAATGGAAACTTTTCCTGTCATGTACAGCTTTCAGTGATTTCTCATCATAACATTCCAATCTGAACTCTCTGCTACCTACATGTTGTATGTATACAACAGGTTCAGAATGGTTACGTTTCAGTCTAGATGCCAATCTGGATCCATTCATCAGAAATATGAAGGCACCATCGCCAGACATACTCTAGTTTCACCGCCAAAGTGCACAAATGCTAGATTTGCGATTCTTGCCAACATGTTCATTTTTCAATTTATGGACATAAAACTTGAAAAGAACAGCACAAATACAGTTAACAAATTACCACTTTATATAAACTCATCGTTGGCACCATCTCTCAACAGCTTCCTTGTTTAGTCAGGTGGTAGATAGGTCTGAGACACTGGCAGAAGCTACAATCCTAATAGGAGGTAGATTTACAAAACTTGCAGTCGACTATCCAGGGCATCCCTCTCTTCTTTAATGTTGAAAAAACTCACTCCAAGCTTCTACCATATAAGATGCTCTGTATCCTTCCATCAACATTATTCAAGATGATGGTGGGGTACCTTGTTCAATGTCAGAATCATCGATCATTCTTTCTAATGACTCGATATCACCAGCTTCAGAAAGGGTGTGACTTCGAAGGCTGTCTGCATCCTCACTGCTCACATGAAAATAAAACAAGAAACAGTGGTTATGAGGGTGGCATTAAAAGCACCATTTGCACTATAAAATTCTAAGGATCATCATAACTAGGATTTTGCCATACTCTGTAACTCCAAAGATTTCTTTGACAACAAGCGAGCTGTCACGAGAACAGAACTCCGGGAGCTGGATGATTCACAAGTATTCAGTTAGATCAGGGGACAGTAAGGAACAGACTAGATTATACTAATACAATATCCTGACATCCAAAACATCTTTAACTCTGTTAAAGAAGTCAAGAAAATTCTATAATGTAAATTAGAGTCAATAAAGCAGATGCCAGCAGCAGGTTACCTCTGATAAGTACATGATTTTTCCAAACAATGTTTGCACAGCAAGCTTCCTCTTAAAACCTTGTTCTGTAAATCCAGTTAAGTCCATAACTATTGGACCTGCAAGATCACAGACAAAATCTGCTCAGTGATGTAGCAATATGCAGGCATAATCTTACAAATCAAGATGTGAACTAAACAAAATCATCAGTACTACTTATACTTGTAGGAGAACAATAAATCAAACTAAGCATATACACTCCCTCCCTCCCACAATATCATGGGATGGAGTGATTTAATATTTCGAACGCTATCCCACAGGCCACAGTTATTGATCCTTTTTTACAAAAACAATGAGTCTCCTATTCACAATCGCAATGCAGGTCATACACTCATAGCAACCCTAAAAGTAAACAAGATCAGTTTGAAGTACAACGACACAGAATAAAGGTGCATACACATGTACTGCTTTGACAACATCTAAAGATTTTAACACTAATATTCACCAGCTAATGGAAACCTTCTTTAAGTTATTGCTAGAACTCTTCTTATTGCTAATTGAATATTGCCACCGCACACATGTACAGTACGGTGATGTTTGGCAAAGCATGAAAAATATCAATATCAAGTTGGGTTTACAACCACAATGCAGACATCATTTCAGGGCTCAGAACCTAGAAATAACAGAATAAGTAATGAGTGGATTTGAGAATAATGCAAGAAACATACAATAGCCAAGATTATATGTTCACTAACCGTTTGAAAGTAACCTTCTAAAAGAAAGTTTGCAGTGACTGAAGTACAAAATGTTAAATCCTATGATACTCAATCATCACCAAGTTTTACAGAGGATTCATCATGGAGATCCATAAATTTTATAGGACGGCAAGAGAAGACAAAACAACACTTTCACGTTTTTTTAGAATTCAGGAAGTACTATGTGCTATACAAGAGTACTAGAATCAGAAGAATAAAAATACCTTTTTCCCGAACAATCCTTCTTGATATCTCATTCAGAATTTCAGCAACTTCAGCATCTTCTAACATAGATGCTTTCCTAAGATGTATGAGATCCACAACCACATCAGGATTGAATTGTTTTTCATTCAGTGTATATCGGATGTACTTTCTTACTATATCATCCATGTCAAATCCTGTCTGAATAAATGGGAAAAAAAAGTTACACATATATCTGTGTTCCTCACTATGGGCAGAGATAGCTTTGCGAACACGTATAAAAAAATAAGCCATTCCTCAAACAGCAGTAGAAATGGATGTACTAGTGCAAAGAATTACAGTTAGATAAGCCAAAACCTACTTTGATCAGCAAAAATTGTGGTAAATATCTTTGCAAGTCCTAGTGTAATTTCAGTCTTCCAGAATAAGATATCTGAGTAAGTGAGTAACGCTGTTGAAAGTAGATTCATTTGTTGAGAAAGTAAAGCAGGTCTGCAGTGGCACTAGTACAATATATGTTCAGCTTCTCAGGAATAATGGTGGAATCAAGGGCACACCTTTTGCATTAGTTCTTGGAGAGCTGGAAAATCCACTGTTTCCCTGCCCTTCTGAAACAACTCATCTAGTGACTTTAGCAAGAATATATTCTTAGTTACCTGCAAAGAAAACACCGATTCATCATAAAATGCCATAGATATATAGTGCCATAAGGTCTGCATGATGGTTATGACTTATGTGAGCTATAGTATATGTAGTTCCATTAAGAACATCAGTAAGGAAACAACACATTAAAGCCTGAAGGCACGTCAGAAAATGATGTGCCTTAGAATCTTCACAGAGCTATCTATTTGAAACGAAGTACCGAACTTATGAACGGTCAAGAAGCTGACATTGCAATTTCATGAAATGCAGTGCTCAAAACATGCAGAAAACTCATTAATACATAATGAAAGTATGAAACGAAGTCATGTTGACTCTTTCTCCCACTCGACAGCAACATCTAGCTGATAAAAACAAGCCAGTCTCATATCATTTTGAGTCCTTGACCGAAGTTTAAGACCCAACGAACAAGTATTTAAGCCTAGAGCGAACAAGCAAACTACTGTTGCACAAAATGTACCTACATTTTGGTATGGCTCAAACTCTACCTACCGTAAGAGAAGTACGCCATATCAGTTTACAACATACCCAATATTACCTTATAATAATAAGGTAGCACAAGCAAAAAGCCCAATCCTAGAGAGGAGTTACCATAACGAAACAGCTAATCCTACCACTCCCCGGCCTCCCACTAAGCATCAAACTAGACACATGTTTTTTCAACGTTCAGACAGACTACTTACCCTCTTCTTCTTCTGCGTGCGCGGGGATGTGAACCTGCGGTAGGTGCGTGCGACGGCGAGCGCGAGGGATACGCCTACGTAGGCGAGCGGGACGGCGAGGAGCCAGGGGACGGGGCTGGAGCCGACGCGGGGCCCGGGGATGGCCTGCGTGACGGTGCCGGTGAACTCGACGAGGTCCAGCGCCTTGTCCTGGATCCACGGCAGCTCCTCCTCCACCTCCACCTCCTCGTCCGCCTCCTTCTTCGGGGGCGCGGCGTTGGGCTGGCGGGAGGCGGCGGGGGTCCGGGTGTTGGCGCGGGCGCGGGCGACGAGGAGGGGCGTGGGCCGGCGGGGAGGTGCGCGGGTGGGGGCGGGCAGGGCGAGGGGGCAGCGGCGGAGGCGGGCGCCGGCGACGGGGACGGCGAGCGGGTGGAAGAAGGTGGTGGTCGCCATGGAGGTGGAGGCTAGGGCTTATCGCGGCGGGCGGAGTTGGGTGGGACTCCTCCGGGCCGGGGTGCGTGCGGAGAGGAGACCAAGCCAGAGTAGTAGCTCAACAGAAAACAAAACCCTGTGACGCGTTGGGGAGAGAGAACGAGGGGAAGAGCAGGAACATGGGCCAAAAGCCCGCCAGGAAAATGTTTTTTTTTTTCCAATAGCTCAAAATTTCTACCGAAACTTCGCACAAGTATTCAGGTCATGTATATGTATTCACGGAACAAATTTGATGATTTTTTGGAAGCCAAAATTACAATCTTCAAATATTTTGAAAATCGAGAGCACCGGTGCTCATGTGCACCAAATTTGCTTCCAGAAAAAGAGCCTCCTGCAACTTTCCTCTCCAAGGTCCATATCAATAGTATCTTGAACATGTTCATGTATGTGCATGTAATCCGAACTTATTTCCTTCAACCTCTCTCTCACATACTCACTCCCTTAATAATCTAATGTGTTTTCGGTCAATCGGTTCATGCCCAGATGTGTTTCATTTTGAAGATCGATTGTGAGTCACTTTGACTGTTACTTCAATTCCGTGCTAAGTTTGGAACCTTTTAAACCTTTCTAACGAATTTTATCAGATTCATCGTGCATGGCAGGCCGCTGACTACTAGCTCCATCTCGTTGTTCCACACAACTCTCACATTGTAAGTTTTTAATCCTGAGAGCTACAGATAAGGTAATAACAAGTTATTTGCATGTGTGCTTATGTGATGTAAGTTCACCATAGTGAGAAGAGGTGAGAAAAACCATCCAACACACCCAACCACGCACCCAAAACTCCGCATTATGGGAGCACATGATGTAAACAAGCACCGTACTTATGTGTGTAATTCTCCCATGCAAGGCAAGATAATGCCGGAAGAAAAATGCATTTTTATCTGCATGAGGCAAATCAAGCTCTAAGCTATGTGCCTGAAGTGTGTGAGCAACCAAACACGCCCTTTTGTCATCTAGTGATTCGGTGTGACTAGTGGCGATGATGGTGGTGTTGACTCTATTTTAGTCAATGCCACTTCTATTTCTTTTCATTTTTGTACGATCCTAGTATTTTCCTCATGTTGTACAATAATGGATTATCGTTTTGGAAACATGTCTTGCAAAAGGTGTGTTATCGCCGGTTAGGAAGGATGACTCGTGCGACTATTTTGAAAACACTAGATGTTAGTTCAACTTGTGTGGGCTTGTTTTCTTATGCAATTTCTCACCCCACAACTTGTAGTTTTATCGGGGATCTTTAGTGACTGCATTGCTTTCAGCGTCGAATACTACGTGGGCTTGTTTTCTCATGCAATTTCTCACCCCACAACTTGTAGTTTTATTAGGGATCTTTAGTGACTGTATTGCTTTCAGTGTCGGATACTATGTGGGCTTGTTTTCTCATGCAATATCTAACCCCACAACTTGTAGTTTTATTAGGCTGCTCATAGTGGAGAGAAACTTAGACTAGTAACATATGTCATGTTACTAGTCTAAGTTACTACCTTCATAGTGGGTAGTAACTTAGATGTGGTTTCATGCAATGTTTCATTAGTTATGTTGTAGACTCATATTGCTTTGAGGTGTGTGATGTTATGGTAACATAGTTAGTTACCACCTTATTCTCTTTCTTCATTTATTGTTATGCCATGTCACCAAAATGTCTTGGGTTGTGTGATGTTACCACCTATGTTACCCCCACTACGAGCAGTCTTAGGGATTTTTAGTGACTGCATTGCTTTTCGTGTCGGATACTATGTGGGTTTGTTTTCTCATGCAATTTCTCACCCCACAACTTGTAGTTTTATCAGAGATCTTTAGTGACTGCATTGCTTTCTGTGTCCAATAGTATGTGACTATAATTAAAGGGAGATATTTGACAATTTACCACACTTTCATTGTCGAATACTATGTGTATAATTGAAGGGGGATATTTGACAATTTACCACATTTTCATTGTCAAATAATATGTGTATAACTGAAGGGGGTATTGACAATTTGCCACACTTTTCTCTAAAATTTAATTATTTGCCATAGGATCCAGAGAAATATTAATCATGTAAAACGACTTTCATCTGTTCGGTTTTTTCACACATTTTACATGGTGCTAAAAGCTTATTATGAGATGTTTTTCTTGTTTGAGTAACTAATAAATCATGATATCCTTTTCTCTAACAAGAACCTCACTAGGTGGTGGTTCTTCAGAATTCATAATCCTAGAAGAAAAATGAGGTCCCTCAAAACAAAAATGAAGAGATGTGAACTCATTCAAATGCTCCAAAAAGTTGCCACACACAAAATTCTCCACCGAAGTGGTAAAGCGTAAATAACATAGCATCATCAGCACTTGAGCATTAAGGGCGTGTTCGGCAATCCTTAATTTCACCGTGGAGCAGGGCCGAACACTCTAAATCCGCGGAACTAAATCCGAGAAGCTGACCCAACTTTACATACAAAAATCGGAGAGTCAAATGCATCCACCATCCCTGAACTTGTCGACCATGTCTAAAACGGTCCCTGAACTCAGACAATGCACTAATAGGTCCCTAATCTTGCTCTATATGTTCACATACGGTCCAAAACTGCATAGACCTGGTATTTTGCTGACGTGTTGTACTCAGCCGGCCCAAACTCGTGTCGTCCTCGTCTCCTCTTCTCCTGAAAAAAGCAAGTCACGTGTGTAGTCATGGTCGTAGTCACAATTCTCACCGCCGCCACGATCCAAGGACACGTCGGGCACGCGAAATCGAAGGGCAAGGAGCGCAGCCGCTGTGCTCCAGGCCGAGCTGCGGCACCCGTTCTCGTGCCCCTCGCTCTCTCGTGTGCGTTGTGTCGAGCATAACATGAGCGTCGATCAGATCGTTCGCTCACGGCCGTCGCCGAAGCCGACGAGCCCGCCGCTGCGCTCTGCCTCCCCTACTCTCCTCGGGCCATCATCGTTGCGGCGCGCGACATGAGTGCCGGAACTGGTGAGCATGGAATCACAACAGCGATAGTGTCCGTGCTGGCCGACGCGACGGCACAAGGCAGTAGTGTGGAGGTTACCGGGCGTCGCCACTTGGGATCATGGAGCACAACGCGACTGAGGCGTTCATGAGCTACGTTGGCTCGAACTTAACGGTGGGGCTGGGGCCTTGGGATTGGGGTTGCTCAACCACGGCAAGGCCTCGCGGCCGCGCGACATGAGTGCCTACAGTGGCGCGCGCGGACTCACAATAGCGGCAATGTCCATGTTGGGCGACACAAAGGCGGCTCAAGGCACGGGCATGGAGGTCGCACGACGGCGTTCATAAACTACTGCGGAAGGAACTCAACGAAAGAGGGCGGAGGGGCTGAGTCAGGACCAGCCATGCGACGCAGAGCTCGTGCTAAGTACCTTGGGGTTACGCTCCTTGTGCGGTTGTGGTCTATGGGAGAAGAGCGGGGGCGTCACGCCGGCAGACGCCATCTGCGGGACCAGTGCCGGCCATCAGTTCGTTGACGCTGAAGCACTTTTCGCACGAAAGAGTTCGACTTAAGCCCACAAAAGTCAGGGATGGATCATGTATTCATGTGGACCTGATCTGGTGCCACGTCATGAAAATACGGTGGTGAATCGTATTTTGGACCGTATCTGGACCTACAGAATGAGATAAGGGACCATATAGATGCACTTTCTGAGTTCAAGGACCATTTTAGACATGCCCGACAAGTTTAAGGACTACGCATGCATTTCACTCAAAATCGGAGCACCTCTTTCGGCACTTCGCGGATCAGCAAAACGCGGAGCAGCCCGAAATTACAAGGCTATGCCACCGCCGAGTAAGAGCATCCCCACTCGTTGGCGCTCCCCACGCCCAAATCCGGCGAAATTTTCGTCCGGATTGGATGAAGATTTGGCGTGGGGAGCGTCGAAGTTCCAGCCGTCCCCCCGGCAGGAAACCCCCAACCTCGACCATTTGACATATTTCAAACAAATTCAACATAAAATTTAACAAGTTGGGCAAACAAGAGGACGAAAATTGCTGAAACAAATTCGGCGATAACAGTACAATGTTTAACAAGTGCTGAAACAAATGAAGCACACAAATTTCACAATTTTTCAAACAAATTAAGACAGACTAGTTGGCGTCGGCGTTGGCGTTGCCTCGGAGCCTCCATATGTGCTCCACCAGATCATCTTGCAGCAGCTGGTGCATTGTAGAGTCTCGAATCTCCTGGCGCATAGCAATGAAGGCGGCCCATGATGGAGGCACCTGGTGATTAGGCTGTGCAAGAGGACCCTCTCTCTCATATGGTGCTTGTTGCTCAGCCAGAGGAACCGGATGCTTTCGCTCATCTTCAATAATCATGTTGTGTAGGCACACACAGCAGTTCATCACCTCCCACATCTGATCTTTGGACCAAGTCATAGCGGGGAACCGGACGACAGCAAATCTCTGCTGTAGGACACCAAATGCTCGCTCGACGTCTTTTCGGCAAGCTTCTTGTTTCTTGACAAACTCGCAAAGTTTGGGGGTGCTAGGGTTGGAGATCGTCTTCACAAATGTTGCCCACTTTGGATAGATACCGTCTGCAAGGTAGTATCCTTTGTTGTAGTGCCGACCATTGATCACATAGTCCACCGGGGGAGCATGACCCTCAACAAGCTTGGAAAAGACCGGGAGCGATTTAGGACGTTGATGTCATTGTTGGATCCAGGCATACCAAAGAAAGAGTGCCAAATCCAAAGATCATGGGTAGCCACTGCTTCAAGTATCACAGTGCAGCCTTTTTTGTGACCCTTGTACATTCCCTGCCACGCAAACGGACAGTTCTTCCATTGCCAATGCATGCGATCAATGCTTCCAAGCATCCCTGGAAAACCTCTAGCTTCATTTGTTGCAAGGATCCTCCGAGTGTCTTCGACGGTGGGTGATCTCAAGTAATAGTCCCCCGAACACCGCTATGATGGCCCTGCAGAACCGGTAGAAACAATCAAGGGCGGTGGACTCCGCCATCCGAAGATAGTCATCTGCGGTATCACCGGGAGCTCCATACGCCAAGATCCTCATAGCCACCGTGCACTTCGCAAGTGACGAAAATCCAACCAAACCAGTGCAATCCGCCTTGCATCTGAAGTAGGGATCAAAGTGGCGGATGGCATACACAATTTGCAGAAATAGCTTTCTGCTCATCCTGAAACGACGCCGGAAAACACTCTCACCGTGCAACGGATTGTCGGCGAAGTAGTCGGCGTACAACATGCAGTAGCCCTCCAGTCGCTGTCTCGGCTTGCACTTCCGGCGACCTCGTGCCGACCCACCACGCCGACGAGTTGCCAGTCCGGCGTACACGCTTGCCAAGCAACCAAGGATCATCATGTGCTCGTCGTCTTGGGCGGCTGCTGCCATCTCTTCTTGCATAAGCTCGACGAACATCTGCTCCTCCTCTTCGTCCGAGTCCATGGCCGGCGAGGCAAATGGACGAACACGACGGCGTGGTCGAGGCAACCCGAGCCGCGAGCGACGACGAGCAAGCAGCGGCGGAAAACAAAGCGGCGGAAGAGCAGCCAGATAGGCCGTCGTCCAAACACGGCGGAATATAGGCAGGTGGGGAAGGAGTGGCGGTGCAATCTGGGCAACAAGCCGGCGGGGTGGTGCCGGCGGCGAGAGAGATACGAGGGGTGGGGGAGATTTTGAGCGACGTGGCGGTGGGGTTCGTGCGTCGAGTCACCGACAGATCGGGCCCTTCCCCGCTTTTCACTCGTCCGGAGTCCCCGAGAGCTCCCCGGGGGGCCGGGGGGGCGTGGGATCGCCGGATGAATTTAGGCCCAAATCCGGACGAAAACGAGGAACCGGGGGCGCGACTGGGCTTCTGTGGAAAGCCGTATTCGATTAAAGTCGTATGTACGGCTTGGAGGGAGATCTTTCCTATCTTTCGAGATCCACCCTACAATATGGGGTCAAAAAGCCAAAAAAATAAGTGATTTTAGCCCTTATAAAAAGAAAACGGATTCTTGAACCTCTTTCACGCTCATGTCACGTCGAGGTACTGCAGAAAAAAGAACTGCAAAATCCGATCCTATTTTTCGTAATCGATTAGTTAACATGGTGGTTAACCGTATTATGAAAGACGGAAAAAAATCATTGGCTTATCAAATTCTCTATCGAGCCGTGAAAAAGATTCAATAAAAGACAGAAGAATTTCGCCGTCCGGATGGAAAAAACGCTCGCCGGGGGCCTCCTCGGGGGGACGAGTGGAGATGCTCTAAGAAAAAACGCTTCCTTCCACCCGACCGAACCTCATCCCCTTTCCCCAATCCCCTTCTTTCTCTTTCTCCGTAGTTCACGACGCTTAGACGCCACCGCCATCAGCCGGAGGAGGACTCTGCCATCGCATTCGTCTGCCGCAGTGGAGGAGGCCAGTTTGTCCCGGCGTTGTTGTCGCGGCTCGAGGCGGCAAGAAGACGCGGCAGAGATGCAGACTTCGTACTGCTCCCCAAACCTGAGGTCCAGAGGCCTCCGCGCCGCTGGCCGCCGTAGTCCAAGCCGCACCTCCGATCGCCGCGCCGCACCCCCGCCTGCAGACAGCTCGAGTTCCCGAGCGGCTTCAGATCCGCCTCCTCCAGCAGGTGGAACCCCGGCCGCGCCCCCGACCTGCTCGTACGGAACCACCTCCGGCCGCTTCTGCAGCAGCCGGTCCGACCTCCCGCTCCTCTTCCTCTCAGGCTGGTTCGGCCTCCTTCGAGCTAACAGGCTGGTTTGGCCCAACCAAAAATGGGCTTCAAGCCCAACTAAATGGTGGAGTTGTGCCGAACGTTTCATGTGCCACACAAGAAGCTGGAATCAGGAATACGAAGCTAGATCGAAGGATTTCGGGAAGCCAGGGGATTGCCGAACACGCCCTAAGTTACACTCTTTAACTGTTCCAATGCCACGGTAAAACAATAGACCCATCAATTCATAAAATGAGTAGTCTATAAGCACGGAAGCTCCTTTCAATATTTACCAGCGCCTTAATCCATTAAGTCTTAAAACACATGTTTCTCAGTTTCTCATAAGCAATAACGACTATGTTCTTCAAAACAAAAAGACGTGGAATATCTCTACCGCACAAGTTGGGCTTATTTCTGCTGAAGGACCCATGATGCATACTTCGCTCACTGAAATCTAGCCTATAATGGAATAATTTATAGGATAAACAAGGTGTAGCATGCCAATCAGAGGAAACTTTTTATCGGGCTGTCAGCTTAATCCCACACGATCTCAAAGCTTTGGGTTGGCTTCTCTAGACCATGCTGGAGCTCTAACTTTCAGGTTGGACTTCTCAACCTCCTCGTCATTCTCCTCCTCTTCCAAAATCTCCTTAGAAAATGCCTCTGGATTTTCCTTGATGCAGTTCTGCAATGCGATGAAGGGCTTCACACAATCTGATCCCTGGCAAGGCAAAGGAAACAAGTTTTGTCTAAGTCGATATTAATGGAGAAATAGATATGAATCAAACATTCAATAGCATTTAACAACATGCAGAACCTATTTTGTGTCATTGTATGTGACAAGGGTTTACATTATGAAATATTACAAAGATTGTAAGTACATAAATTTTGAAAAGTAACCACAAGAGTTTGTGTTTTCCAGTCAAGTTATATCATCTAAATTTCTTAATTCTTTCAACTGTGTAGAGGCAAGAGGCCAATTCTCGAGGTGTTATTTTGTATTAATTAAAGTAACAGGTAGCCTGAACAAGTACTTTTGATTTCTGTCTGCTGCAATGTGCAGTAGCAAATGTATCTTGTTTGCATAAACTAAAATGTATGTCAAATTAATTAACTTTGATGCTTTTGTTCATCAAGGGCAGCAGATGATACAGCACTTGTCAGTGCTGAGAAAAGGAAGGCTAGAAAAGAGGTGAACTGACAATCACCAACGCTAGACTTTGTAGGGAAAGATATAACTTGAAGCAGGATAAATTTCAATGAAAGCAACTTAGTAATTTGAAACAAAAATACAACCTTCTCTTCTTCTGTACTCCTCAGGAAGCAGGAAGATGCATCGATAAATCCACTGCCACAAGGTCCACTTTTCAAATCAGCAACGCACGGACATTCCAGAGCTTTCTGTACCTTCACGTCAATTGACTGCACAAGCAAACAACAGTTCCACTGATATCCCAAGTGCCATGAAGAATACCATAATGATACACGAGCATCTATCGACTATCCAAAGCAAAAGAAAGGGTCTTACGTCATTGTTATCCTCACTAAACGACATAGCCTCTGTGCATTACTACAAAAAAATCCAACATCAGTAATCAGAACATTAATGCTGGGATAGATTAAATGAGCCTTCAAAAGAAACAAAATATCCCATGCAAAGTGCACGGTTTAAAGCTTGGCAAAAAAATGCAACATCAGACAATTAATATCAGTCTAGGTTGTTGCCTAGAAACTATTGTAATCCTGCTACTAATTAATGAATGATGGCTTCATTGAAAAAAGATGAGTGAAAGCCCCTGATTCCAAAAAAAAAAAAACACTAAGAGCACATTTAAAAGAGCAAAGCATGCCATAAAAATTTAAAAGAGCGCACAAACTGTCTAGACATTGGTGTATTTTTTGGAGATCTAGGAACTCAATCTAGTCTTTTTGGGCAGATATTAGCAGGTTAAAGCTTAGTGCTCCTCAGGCCCGGGGTGTTATTAACTTAGAGCATCCCCACTCGTTGGCGCTCCCCACGCCCAAATCCGGCGAAATTTTCGTCCGGATTGGATGAAGATTTGGCGTGGGGAGCGCCGAAGTTCCAGCCGTCCCCCCGGCAGGAAACCCCCAACCTCGACCATTTGACATATTTCAAATAAATTCAACATAAAATTTAACAACTTCTGCAGTGATGAAAATCCAACCAAACCAGTGCAATCCGCCTTGCATCTGAAGTAGGGATCAAAGTGGCAGATGGCATACACAATTTGCAGAAATAGCTTTCTGCTCATCCTGAAACGACGCCGGAAAACACTCTCACCGTGCAATGGATTGTCGGCGAAGTAGTCGGCGTACAACATGCAGTAGCCCTCCATTCGCTGTCTCGGCTTGCACTTCCGGCGACCTCGTGCCGACCCACCACGTCGACCAGTTGCCAGTCCGGCGTACATGCTTGCCAAGCAACCAAGGATCATCATGTGCTCGTCGTCTTGGGCGGCTGCTGCCATCTCTTCTTGCATAAGCTCGACGAACATCTGCTCCTCCTCTTCGTCCGAGTCCATGGCCGGCGAGGCAAATGGACGAACACCTGACGGGCGTGGTCGAGGCAACCCGAGCCGCGAGCGACGAGGAGCAAGCAGGCCGGAAAACAGGCCGGCGGAAGAGCAGCCAGATAGGCCGTCGTCCAAAGACGGCGGAATATAGGCAGGTGGGGAAGGAGGGGCGGCGGAATCTGGGCAACAAGCCGGCGGGGTGGTGCCGGCGGCGAGAGAGATACGAGGGGTGGGGGAGATTTTGAGCGACGTGGCGGTGGGGTTCGTGCGTCGAGTCACCGACAGATCGGGCCCTTCCCCGCTTTTCACTCGTCCGGAGTCCCCGAGCGCTCCCCGGGGGGCCGGGGGTGGCGTGGGCTCGCCGGATGGATGAAGGGCCAAATCCGGACGAAAACGAGGAACCGGGGGCGCGACTGGGCCGAATTACGCCGTCCGGATGGAAAAAACGCTCGCCGGGGGCCTCGACGGGGGCACGAGTGGAGATGCTCTTAGCACATACCGTAGGTGGCACTAACATTTAAGACAACCTCAATTTTTGCCTGAACGCATATAGTATGTTGTAGGATTTGCAAGATGTCACCAGTTCACCTTCGAATAAAATGTCTGCACTGCATAACCAAAAACTAGAGAATCACAGGAACAATGTCATCCATCCACTACCAACTGTACGTATTAGTAGAGGTCCTAGTCTCCTCGAGCTCCGTTCCCACCAATGCTCCTCAAAGTCCATAGTACTGCGAAGGGACCTAGATGCTAGCGCGACTCAAGGAGAATTAGCCCTGGAAGCGACCGTGTACAGGGAAACCAAGATTACGAGGGAACCGCCTCCGGCGAATAAGATTCAGACTTCCGGCATGTACCTGCGGCGAGCTCCTCGAGGGAGGAGGGCCTCAGTACTGCCTTGGTGGAAAAAGTTCAGCTTTTCATGTGTTGACAAGGCAATCTATGGATGCGCATTCATAGAACGATGGTATCCTAGCACAGAGAATGAGAAAACAGTACCCAAGATACATATATTATTTAAAATCCATAATATCATCCAAACATATATGTTTATACTCAGCATTGCTATATAGCTATGATATATATGTTGGCATTGCTATATATATGTTTATGCTCAGCATTGGCTACTTGAATTGATTGTCACCATTCAGATATTTGAACTTGGGATAGTTGGACAGTTCAAGATGGGAGTTTTCTTATATTGTTTGGAAGTTTTGGTATAGTAGTGTTCAATTTGTTAGTTTTGACTTGTGCAGAGTGATACTTTCACTACGGGAAAGCCAGCCTTTGCCGTGCTCCACTTTGCACAGCAAAGAGGCCTATACGCACGGCAACGGCTTTGCCGTGCGTGCCCTCACGGAAAAGTTTGCACGGCAAAGCCATCGACGGCAAAGCCACCTTTGTCGTGCGCGTGCAAGGATTGCACGGCAAAGCTCTTTGCCGTGCGCTTCCATCTCTGCCGTGCGCTGCAAACGCTGCCGTGCGACACTTCTTTGCCGTGCGGCAGGGGGGCTGCCGTGCCCGAGGACTTTGCCGTGCGCTGCTTTTCTTTGCCGTGCGACCGACGTTGCCGTGCGCCACCCTTCGCTGCCGTGCGCGCCTTTGCCGTGCGGGCTAGCTCTACCACGCACGGCAAAGCCCCCTACAGGCACGCCCCAGGAGCTCCCAGGTCTACAGGCTGCCGCCACGTGGCTCCTTTGCCGTGCGTGTGCACACGGCAAAGTGACCAAAAGTCCTTTGCCGTGTGCACACGCACGGCAAAGGGCCCTGTTTTTTTCATTTTTTTGCTGTTTTTTGCTTATTCCCTGCATTTCAAATATAGCAATTGACAATAAAGCATATACACATATAATCTTCAACATAACATCACCAAACACTACGGGAACACCACAAATACATCAAACACACATATTCATGCATACAATGCATTACATAGAGTCCATAGTCCATCCACACAAGTTACATAGAGTCCATAGTGCAATGTCCAATATTACAATCCATTACAAGCATACAATCCGACAAAGTGCACGAAGACCATGCCATCAACCTTGTCCTCCGCTTCCGCCGGCCTCATCGTCATTTCCTTGTGACATATAATCTATAAGGTTGATGGAATGAACATTTGCATTTGCATTTGCATATTGAACACTTGAACAAGTACAAGTAGCGGGTTGGGCACAAGAGGACTCACCGCGGTTCATGCTCCGGATGATGTTCATGTTGTTCACGGTGATAGGTGTCCCCGGGGTCTGAGTGGGCGGTGGCGGCATCCACGGCATGGAGTAAGGTGGACGAGCAGGAATACTCCCCGGTGGAGAAGACAGAGCCGTCTGACTCATCAGCCAGCTCATCTGTGCCTGATGCTGCTGCATCATCTGCTGCTGCTGTTGCATCTGCAGCATCATCTGTGCCTGCTGCTGCTGATACTCCAGAACCTGCCGCTCCAAGTTCCGTGCGTGCTCCTGGGCCGCCTGCTCCTTTTCTGCCATCTCCGCCTATAATGTGTCCGCGATGTCATTAACATTTCAATAGAAAGCATGTGCATGTAAAGGAAAGGTAGAGGCCGGAGGAAGAACATACCCGTAACCGCTCGACAGCTAGATCCGAAGCCCGTGGCCGAGGCTCTACCTCAGGCTGGCCGCTTTTACGACCACGGCGGATCTGGCGGAGAGAGGGAACCGTCGCTGGGTCGACAACCCCGTCACCAAACCATAGGCGGCCATGCTTCAAGCCTTCTCTCGCAAGCACCGCAACCTCAGGGTCAAAGTCCTCGGCCTCTGGGTTGGCCTCCTCGCCGTACTTCTGCTTGAACTTGGAGACATAGGACGTGCACTGGGTCTCGGATTGCGGGTTAACCCACACGGACCCCGTCTCAGGATGCGGCGTCTTCCTTTGCTTCATCTTCTTCAGCACGGCAAAGACGTTAGGCTTCGCTCCTGTCCTCACTTCCTGCAAAAGAGAACATGTAATAAAGTGAAGTGGCACACCCTTGCAGAGTTAACAAATATATAACATGAATTCAAATAATGAAGGAACCATTAATTTGCTCACCTCCTTCTGCAGGTGAAGAGAGATGGGGAGGCTGCCTTGGATATGCGATCCACCTCGCATCTCTGCCCGCTTCTTCTTGCCCTCCTCGTGCTTCTTGAGGTACTGGGGGCATGTCCACCACATGACCATCGCAAGGAAGCACTTGTCGTCTTCGCCGATGTACGGAGGAGGGTTCTACATGCACAAGATAAACCCATTATGGTAAAATAAACTACATGACGATAAAGAAATCAATAACACACAAATGCAAATACCTGCAAGTACTGCCACGGCTGCATGAGCGTGTCGCGAGCGTCCTCCTTCGTCATGTGGACGAAGCGGTCGGCATGCCAGTCGCGGACGCACTGAACACGTGCCTCGTAGTGCATGCCAGTCACCCTCTTCCTTGCAAGCTGGTGAAGGACATCATCGCACGCATTTTCCTTGCCCTCGGCCTTCTTGAAGTATTTCTGCAACCATGCACGTAGGTAAAACAAGGGGCATTAGTGCAATTATTGTCAACCAAGGAGAGTGTATGAATGGTAAGAAGTCCAAAGTCACGTACCCAAAATTTGCGAACAACGCAGTCCGCCAAGGTGCCGCGGCCAAGAAAATCTTCCGCGAGGCTGTAGTGCCACCACCTCCAAGCTACGTCGCAGCCACCACTAGGGAGATTGACTATCCCAGGGAAATACCTTCTAAGTAGGCCCCCAAGGATGTTCGAGTACCCACGTGGCGGCTTCTGCGACGGGTCTTCATACTTGAACGAGCTGCACCATGAAACGACAACATCAATATGTATGTGATAATAATTTTGATAATGACAAAATTGCGATAACGAAATGCCAAAAATTAACATGTACCTCCTTCCATAGGGCACTAGAACAACATGGCTGTAGCGCCAGTGCTTCAGCGCGGGGAGCGTTGTTATCCCACGCCGATATGGCCTCCTATCACGTGGCCTCAGCCTCTCCAAAGCTGGAACGTACTCGTAATCTGGCGGCGCATCCCAAACTAGGTTTGGATCAGGATCAAACGGTAAGTTCCCCAACCCCTCATCCTCCGAGAGGTCCTCCTCGTCCCCCTCCTCCTCCTGGTCCTCCCCACCCCCCTCCTCCTCCTGGTCCTCCCCACCCCCCTCCTCCTCCTGGTCCTCCCCACCCCCTCCTCCTCCTGGTCCTCCCCAACCCCCTCCTCCTCCTCCTGGTCCTCCCCACCCCTGTGGTGCTCCTGGTCCTCCACCTCATCATCATCATCATCGGCTGCGGGAGGGGGGCTAGGACTAGGAGTGAGTACCCGCGTCGCATTCTTCCTACGCGGTCGCACGTGCACTGGGGGAGCGACGGGAGGGGGGCTAGGAGGGGGGTAGTAGCTCGGCCCCGCCTCGAAGACCCTACACCTACCAAGTCCTTGAGCTTCTTTGTAAGACCGCCACCCCTTCTTCTTTTTGGCGGCATGCTTCAATCACCTGCAAACACAAATGAAGAGAGTGGTTTATTAGTACGCAATATTGTAAAGAGATAAATATTAGTGAAAGCAACAGAAATATAAGTAGATGAACATTAATGAAAGCAACAATAATGCAAATAGATGAACATTAATTAGTGGAAGCAACAAATAGCTAGCATAGAGTTCTCTCAAACATGGCACGGAGTTCTTACAAATAACCTAGCTAGACAATCACGGTTACACAGAGTTATTACAAATAGGCTAGCCTCACAATTACTACTACATAGATCAGTAGCCTGTGTCGCCATCCGTGATTGGACCGCGTGTCTCCTCATCGTCATCAGGCTCGGCGAACCAATAATCATCAATGAAACCTGGAGGTGGTCCATCTGCATCGAGGTCAATCCCTGCTTTGAACGCCTCAAGCAAACTCAGGTCTTCCGGGGCACAGACATCCTCAGCTTCATCTTCTGCATTGTCTCCATCCATGCACGCGTCTTCTTGTTCATCGTCTACGACCATGTCATCGATAGTCTGCAAGCCGATTGTGAAATGGCCGGGGAGCCCTTCTTCCTGATAAAACTCGACACTCCTTGCTGGGGGGTCTATGCGGCGGTAATCGTCCTTGTTTGGCGGGGGCGGTCTATTGCGTGAAGGCACCGTCATCACAACATCCCATCCATGTAGACGTTTTGTCGGGTTTTTGCACGCGTACGGGAGATAGAATACTTGAAAGGCCTGGGTAGCCAAGATGTACACATCCTCTCCCTTATAAACGGAGTTCCTTTGAACTTCAACCAACCCAATTTCAGGATCCCGTCTCACCTGACGTGGGTCAAACCAATGGCATTTGAAGACGACGGGATTTAGCCCTTTGTGAAACCCGTAATTCAGCTCGTATATACCCTCGACTCTTCCATAGTAATGGAGCCCATCATCACCTTGACATACCACCCCGCTATTTATTGTCTTCGCGTTGGGCCGGCTTGTTGTGTATTGATGGGTCTGGAAGCGATACCCGTTCACGTCATAGGAGTTGAACGCTTCTACGGAATGGTCAAAGCCCCTAGCAATTTTTCTTAGCTCTGACTTCATCTCTTTGTCAGTTCTTGCCTACAAGTTTAGCACAAGAAGTTTAGAACGAGAAATGACCGATAAATGTCGGAAGTGCTAGCTAATTTGGATAGAATAGTACCAAATTACAAAACCAGCTACTGAAACCGAAACCGCCGCCCTTATCGAAAATTTGCTTGGATTCTTCCGGGGTAGGCTCCCTGTGGGTATTCTTCCAATGTATAGCCTTGAATTTCCTATACCGATGAAAAGAGGAAGAGTTAGCCATGAACATACGAGTGAATGTTTGCGAATAATTAAATGGTTCGCACTTACTCGATGTACGGCTTCACTTCGACCATGGTGTTTAAGACATACGAGTGGATCAAGGTCCGCTCATGTAGGTCCGTTCTGTACGGCTTCGAGCCACTTGACTTGCCACCAAGCCCCACGAAGATGCTAAGCTTGGGTACTTCTTCATTATTGGCGGCATTGTAACGGAGGACCGGGTTGTGCTTTGTGGGAATGTTGGGATCATAGTGCTTAGTGGTGAAGTTTGCCACCTCCACGTTCAGGACTGCCTCGGCTATGGATGCTTTGATCTTGCATTTATTGCCAGTCATTTGACGAAGCTTTTGTGTTTCTCTCTCGGGACCAAACTGCCAACGGCCCCAATTCGGGCCCCCCTTTAAGCACTCCTCCGCGAGGTGCAGGATCATGTGTTGCATCGGATTAAAAAACCCTGGAGGAAAGATCTTCTCTAGATCGCAAAGCAACACGGGTGCCTCTTCATCCAGCTTCTCAATCACTTTAGTGTCTAACTCCCTAGCACAAATCTGGCGGAAGAAAAAACTCAACCTCGCTAGCACTCGCCAAGTCTTCTCAGGGACATAGCCTCGAATCATCACCGGCATTATCCGCTCAAGCCATATGTGGTAGTCATGACTCTTCAGTCCTTGTACTCGCAGCGTTTCAATGTTTAGGCCCCTCATCCAGTTGGCTGCGAACCCAAAGGGGAAAAACAAGGAGTCATTCATCCATTGGAAGACCTCCCTTTTTTGGGCCTTTGTGAGGCAGAACGGAGCATGTGGCTTAGTCCAAGTTTTTTTGGCACCATTAGGTGGCTGCATGTTCAACTCCGGCCTATCACACCACATTTCTTGATCAATTCGAGCCTTTATGTTATCCTTCGTCTTCTCAGTGTCCACAATCGTGCTCCAAATGGCTTCACTGATATTCTTCTCGGTGTGCATTACATCAATGTTATGCGGGAGCTCGAGAAACTCAAAGTAAGGGAGCTTCCATAAGCACGGCTTGTGAGTCCATTGGTGTGTCTCCCCATATCCCAAGAAACCATTCCCATCAGGGCTAGGCTGAAGAGCATCTAACTCGGCCTTGATTTCCGTTCCAGTCTTCAGAATTGGCTTCGGGCCACGGACAACACGGCCTTTCTTGAAACTCTTTACATCACTCCTGTATGCATGCCTCCGCTCAAGGAACTGTCAAGCTTCATCAAAGCATGAATACTTGCCTCCCTTGTTTAGCCAGAAGAAAGTAACGGCCTGTCTGCACTGTGGGCAAGGCCACTTCCCATGTGTACACCACCCGCAGAACAAAGCACGTGCTGGTAGGTCATGCAGGGACGTGTGGTACCACACATACATATCGAAGTACTCCTTCTTTGATGCGTCATATGTTCGGATCCCGCGACCTTCCCAGCCACGAACCAAGTCATCCACCAGCGGTTCCAGGTACACATTCATGTTCTTACCCGGGTGTTTGGGCCCTGGGATTATCATCGACACAAACATGTTCTCTGATCTCATGCAGATGCCAGGGGGGAGGTTCATGGGAATAACAAACACTAGCCAACAACTATATACTGCAGCCGACATACCATATGGATTGAACCCATCGGTTGATATCGCAACTGCTACGCTCCTCGGGTCACCTGCTTTCAGTGGAAATTTCTTGACAAAGTTCTTCCATGCAGTACCATCCGACGGATGTATCATCTTGTCGGTGTATCTGTTTCCTTCCACGGCCCACCTCATCTGCTGGGCGGTATCCTCGGTCATGAAGAGCCGCTGGATCCTCGGTAGAACTGGAAGATAGCGGAGGATATTCTTGGCAATCGTGGTCTGCCTCTTCTGACCATCACCATTGCGGTCTACCTCAAAGTACCTAGAGGAATTGCATTTGATGCAATAATTTGTGTCAGTGTGCTCCTCTCTGAATAGCATGCATCCCTTTGGACATGCGTGTATCTGCTGAGATGACATCTTAAGGTCGCTGAGCAATTTGGTCGAATAGTAGAAGTTTTGCGGCAAGAGGTGCCCTTTCGGCAGAAGGCTGCCTACGATGACCAGAAGTTCATCGAACCCATCTCTGCACAAGTTCCTATGGCACTTCAAGGCCATAAGGCGAGCGATGGCATCTAGTTGGGTAACCTCTGTATTTTCATGTAGGGGTTTCTGCGAAGCAAACAGAGCCTCATAATACTCCTTTGTGTTTTCCTCCGGGTCCTCACTTGTCTCCGCATCCTGAGGTGTCTCCACCTCTACATGAGAGCTTTCAGGCACATTACCATTAGCCAAGTTTTCTAAGCACCTATCAAAACCAGTGTCATATTCCCCCCTTGCTTGAATCTGCCGCACCTCCTTCCTAGCACGTTTCTTTGCCTTTTCTCCATGGTAAGTCCAAATCTTGTAGGACGGTGTGAACCCAAACTTGATCAGGTGCATACTCATAGTGTCCTTGTCCTGTGCCTTTTGGTTAGCGCACTTACTACAAGGGCACCAAACTCTTATAGGTCTGCTAGGGATGGCAAACGCCCTATCCACAAACTGCTCGGTCTTTTCTCCCCATTCATCAGTATAGTTCCACTGACTGATTCTGCCATCGTACATCCAGCCACGATTATCCATCCTCTAATCAGCAACAAAACAGACGAACATAGCATTTATATATCAAATAGGAAATAAATGCATCATATCTTTTTTTTACGCGTGCATCAACCTAAAACTCTACTAGGTGGGCTCCTAGCAGCCGCCGGATCCGTAGATTGAGTACGTTCTCCCAGCTCTACCCCGATCCGAGACAGAATTTTGGCAGCACCTCCCCGCTGCTCTCCCGATACACGTCTCGGCAAAAAGCCGAGAGGGGTGTGCATCCGGAAGACAACGGGGAGGCGCTACCGAAATCCTGTCTCGGATCGGGGTAGAGCAGGGAGAACGTACCCAACTACGCATCCGCCGGCTGTCCCGATAAATGCCGTAAGAGTTACGGTTCATAATATGCGAGACCACTAATGCATATTTATCCGCGTAACCCTTACGGTCGGGAAGAGACGCCTAGGTATCGCGACAGACTTGGTGATCTAGACAAAAGAAAACCCTAGGTACAAGAGAGGCGAACGGATTCTCACCCTCGAAGCGTGATCGACTGCCGGTGAAGAAGACCAACGACCCTCCGCCAAAATCCCCTCCGGTAAAATGGTCCCCTTGAGCAACGCTCCTCAAGCACCCCGACAACGCCGGCCCCTGTGTCCACCCCGAAGCATCGCCTGCAGATGCGGAAAAATGAATTAGTCATTCAAGTCAACACTAAATTATGCCTCATTCAAGTGTCTTATCTTGATCCATCCAAAGGCATAAGGCAAAGTATTTTAACTTCATGCATGATATGAATAAGATACCGGCTCATGTCAAAATATCACACAAATAGCAGTTTTCATTTCAATTTAACACACAAACAACCCATAGATTTCCAAATATCACACAAATAGCCCATAAATTTCCAAACTTCACAACAATTTATCTACATTCCTCACCTTCAATTTGCTGCAGAGATGGGCAGATGCATGGGCGCTAGGGATCGATGGGCAGCAGGGCGTCGGGTCGGGGAAGCAGGCCGGGTGGAGGACCTCCCTTATCCCGACGAAATCAGAGGAGGAGGCGGCGGTACTTGGAGGCGGCGGCCGGAGTTGGAGGCAACCGCGAGCAGCAGCAGCAGCACGGGCGGCGGCGGAGGAGGGGCAAGCGGCGTGGGCTAGGGGAGACGCGAGCAGCAGCAGCAGCCCGGGCGGCGGCGAGGGAGGGGCAAGCGGCAGCTGGGGAGGCGCGAGCAGCAGCGAGCAGCAAAGGTGGGCGCGCGAGCAGAGCGGGGGGCGTGCGGCGGCAGCAGCTAGGGGAGGGCCCACGGCAGGGCGGTGAGTGGCGGCGTGGGCGCGACTCCGGCGGCGCGCGGGTGGGCCAAGCAGCAGCAGCGGGCGGTGGCGGCGGCGTGGAAGGGGGGCACGGGCGCGGGTCGAGCTAGATGCGGGGGCGTGTTCTGTGGCTCAGGCGCGTCCCGACCAGGTGCCTTATCCGCGCTCTTTGCAGTGCGGGGTTCTTTGCCGTGCGGTGATACGTCTCCGACGTATCGATAATTTCTTATGTTCCATGCCACATTATTGATGATATCTACATGTTTTATGCACACTTTATGTCATTATTATGCATTTTCTGGAACTAACCTATTGACGAGATGCCGAAGGGCCAGTTCCTGTTTTCTGCTATTTTTGGTTTCAGAAATCCTAGTAAGGAAATATTCTCGGAATCGGACGAAATCAACGCCCAGCATCCTATTTTTCCACGAAGCTTCCAGAACACCCGAGAGTCGCCAGAGGGGAGCCCTGGTGGGCCCAGGAGGTAGGCTGGCGCGGCCCAGGCCCTGGCCGTGCCGCCTTACCCTCTCACCGCCTCTTCGACCCTCTGACGCCGCCTCTTCGCCTATTTAAGCCCCCTCGACCTAAAACCTCGAGACGGAAAAGCCACGGTACGAGAAACCTTCTAGAGCCGCCGCCATCGCGAAGCCAAGATCTGGGGGACAGGAGTCTCTGTTCCGGCACGCCGCCGGGACGGGGAAGTGCCCCCGGAAGGCTTCTCCATCGACATCACCGCCATCTTCATCACCGCTGCTGTCTCCCATGAGGAGGGAGTAGTTCTCCATCGAGGCTCGGGGCTGTACCGGTAGCTATGTGGTTCATCTCTCTCCTATGTACTTCAATACAATAATCTCATGAGCTGCCTTACATGATTGAGATTCATATGATGATGCTTGTAATCTAGATGTCGTTATGCTAGTCAAGTGGATTTTACTTATGTGATCTCCGGAGACTCCTTGTCCCACGTGTGTAAAGGTGACAGTGTGTGCACCGTGTGGGTCTCTTAGGCTATATTTCACAGAATAATTATTCACTGTTATGAAGAGCATAGTGAAGTGCTTATTTATATCTCTTTATGATTGCAATGTGTTTTGTATCACAATTTATCTGTGTGCTACTCTAGTGATTTTATTAAAGTAGTTTATTCCTCATGCACGGTGTAATGGTGATAGTGTGTGCATCGAGTTAGTACTTGGCGTAGGCTATGATTGTGATCTCTTGTAGATTATGAAGTTAACTATTGCTATGATAGTATTGATGTGATCTATGCCTCCTTTCGTAGCGTGAAGGTGACAGTGTGCATGCTATGTTAGTACTTGGTTTGGTTATGTTGATCTGCCATGCACTCTAAGGTTATTTAAACATGAATATCGAATATTGTGGAGCTTGTTAACTCCGGCATTGAGGGTTCGTGTAATCCTACACAGTTAGTGGTGTTCATCATCCAACAAGAGGGTGTAGAGTCTAGCATCTATCTATTTATTCTGTTATGTGATCAATGTTGAGATTGTCCACTAGTGAAAGTATAATCCCTAGGCCTTGTTCCTAAATACTGCTATCGCTGCTTGTTTACTGTTCTACTGTATTTCTACTGTCCGCAATATTACCACCATCAACTACACGCCAGCAAGCACTTTTCTGGTGCCGTTGCTACTGCTCATACTTATTTATACCACCTGTATTTCACTATCTCTTCGCCGAACTAGTGCACCTATTAGGTGTGTTGGGGACACAAGAGACTTCTTGCTTTGTGGTTGCAGGGTTGCATGAGAGGCATATCTTTGACCTCTTCCTCCCTGAGATCGATAAACCTTGGGTGATCCACTTAAGGGAAACTTGCTGCTGTTCTACAAACCTCTGCTCTTGGAGGCCCAACACTGTCTACAAGAATAGAAGCTCCCGTAGACATCAAGCACTTTTCTGGCGCCGTTGCCGGGGAGGAAAGGTAAAAGGCACTCATACTCCGGTTCCGAGTGTAACAAGATTTTCTGGCGCCATTGTGTTTGTGCTAGAAGCTATTTCCTTTAGATCCTGCAATTGCATCTTTTTGTTTCTTGTTTACACTAGTTAGGCATAATGGAAAACAACAAAAATATGAGAGATCTTTATGAACTTTATCTTGAATTAGGACATGATGTGTTTGAAGAGAGAATTAAAAAACCCATGGAACTTTATATGCATGCTAATGGGAATGTTATTAATATGAATGCTTTGAACACTATTGTTGCTAATGCTATGGAAAATTCTAAGCTTGGGGAAGCTGGTTTTGATGAGCATGATCTTTTTAGTCCCCCAAGCATTGAGGAGAAAATTTACTTTGATGATACTTTACCTCCTATTTATGATGATTATAATGATAGTAGTCTTTTAGTACCACCTGTTATGGAGGATAAATTTGATTATGATTACAATATGCCTCCTATATTTGATGATAGCTACTTTGTTGAATTTGCTCCCACTACAACTAATAAAATTGATTATGCTTATGTGGAGAGTAATAATTTTATGCATGAGACTCATGATAAGAATGCTTTATGTGATAGTTATATTGCTGAGTTTGCTCATGACACTACTGAAAGTTATTATGAGAGAGGAAAATATGGTTGTAGAAATTTTCATGTTACTAAAACACCTCTCTATGTGCTGAAATTTTTGAAGCTACACTTGTTTTATCTTCCTGATCTTGTCACTTTGCTTTTCATGAATTTATTTGTGTACAAGATTCCTTTTCATAGGAAGCATTTTAGGCTTAAATGTGTTTTGAATTTGCCTCTTGATGCTCTCTTTTGCTTCAAATACTATTTCTTGCGAGTGCATCATTAAAACTGCTGAGCCCATCTTAATGGCTATAAAGAAAGAACTTCTTGGGAGATAACCCATGTGTTATTTTGCTACAGTACTCTGTTTTATATTTGTGTCTTGAAAGTTGTTTACTACTGTAGCAACCTCTCCTTATTTTAGTTTTGTGTTTTGTTGTGCCAAGTAAAGTCGTTGATAGTAAGGTTCATACTAGATTTGGATTACTGCGCAGAAACAGATTTCTTTGCTGTCACAAATCTGGGCAAAATTCTCTGTAGCTAACTCAGAAAATTATGCCAATTTACGTGAGTGATCCTCAGATATGTACGCAACTTTCATTCAATTTGAGCATTTTCATTTGAGCAAGTCTGGTGCCCTTTAAAATTCGTCTTTACGGACTGTTATGTTTTGACAGATTCTGCCTTTTATTTCGCATTGCTTCTTTTGCTATGTGGGATGGATTTCTTTGTTCCATTGACTTCCAGTAGCTTTAAGCAATGTCCAGAAGTGTTAAGAATGATTGTGTCACCTCTGAACATGTGAGTTTTTGATTATGCACTAACCCTCTAATGAGTTTGTTTCGAGTTTGGTGTGAAGGAAGTTTTCAAGGGTCAAGAGAGGAGGATGATATACTACGATCAAGAAGAGTGAAAAGTCTAAGCTTGGGGATGCTCTGGTGGTTCATCCCTGCATATTTCAAGAAGACTCAAGCATCTAAGCTTGGGGATGCCCAAGGCATCCCCTTCTTCATCGACAAATTATCAGGTTCCTTCTCTTGAAACTATATTTTTATTCCGTCACATCTTATGTGCTTTGCTTGGAGCGTCGGTTTGTTTTTGTTTTTGTTTTGTTTGAATAAAATGGATCCTAGCATTCATTGTGTGGGAGAGAGACACGCTCCGCTGTAGCATATGGACAAGTATGTCCTTAGGCTCTACTCATAATATTCATGGCGAAGTTTCTTCTTCGTTAAATTGTTATATGGTTGGAATTGGAAAATGATACATGTAGTAATTGCTAAAATGTCTTGGATAATGTGATACTTGGCAATTGTTGTGCTCATGTTTAAGCTCTTGCATCATATGCTTTGCACCTATTAATGAAGAAATACATAGAGCATGCTAAAATTTTGTTTGCATATTTGGTCTCTCTAAAGTCTAGATAATTTCTAGTATTGAGTTTGAACAACAAGGAAGACGGTGTAGAGTCTTATAATGTTTACAATATGTCTTTTATGTGAGTTTTGCTGCACCGCTTCATCCTTGTGTTTGTTTCAAATAGCCTTGCTAGCCTAAACCTTGTATCGAGAGGGAATACTTCTCATGCATCCAAAATACTTGAGCCAACCACTATGCCATTTGTGTCCACCATACCTACCTACTACATGGTATTTCTCCGCCATTCCAAAGTAAATTGCTTGAGTGCTACCTTTAAACAATTCAAAATTTATCACCTCTGATTTGTGTCAATGTTTTATAGCTCATGAGGAAGTATGTGGTGTTTATCTTTCAATCTTGTTGGGCAACTTTCACCAATGGACTAGTGGCTTCATCCGCTTATCCAATAATTGTGCAAAAAGAGCTGGCAATGGGATTCCCAGTCCCAAATTAATTAAACTAAATAGACACTCCTCCATGGTATGTGATTGTTGGACGGCACCCGAAGGATTCGGTTAGCCATGGCTTGAGAAAGCAAAGGTGGGGAGGAGTGTCATCATAATAAAACTAAAATAAAAAGGCACTCCTTCATGGTATGAGATTGATGGCAGGCACCTGAGGATTCGGTTAGCCATGGTTTGTGAAAGAAAGGTTGGAAGGAGTGCCACACAAAAATAAAAATAAAATGGAGCCGCTCTTTGAAGGTTTGTCTGGCAGGGGGGTTAGAGTGCCCACTACCATTCGTTGACAACAACACACACCTCTCAAAATTTTACTTTTATGCTCTCTATATGTTTTCAAAACCAAAGCTCTAGCACAAATATAGCAATCGATGCTTTCCTCTTTGAAGGACCTTTCTTTTACTTTTTATGTTGAGTCAGTTCACCTATTTCTCTCCACCTCAAGAAGCAAACACTTGTGTGAACTGTGCATTGATTCCTACATACTTGCATATTGCACTTGTTATATTACTTTGCATTGACAATATCCATGAGATATACATGTTATAAGTTGAAAGCAACCGCTGAAACTTCATCTTCCTTTGTGTTGCTTCAATGCCTTTACTTTGAATTATTGCTTTATGAGTTAACTCTTATGCAAGACTTATTGATGCTTGTCTTGAAGTACTATTCATGAAAAGTCTTTGCTTTATGATTCAATTGTTTACTCATGTCATATACATTGTTTTGATCGCTGCATTCATTACATATGCTTACAATAGTATGATCAAGGTTATGATGGCATGTCACTCCAGAAATTATCTTTGTTTATCGTTTACCTGCTCGGGACGAGCAGAAACTAAGCTTGGGGATGCTGATACGTCTCCGACGTATCGATAATTTCTTATGTTCCATGCCACATTATTGATGATATCTACATGTTTTATGCACACTTTATGTCATTATTATGCATTTTCTGGAACTAACCTATTGACGAGATGCCGAAGGGCCAGTTCCTGTTTTCTGCTGTTTTTGGTTTCAGAAATCCTAGTAAGGAAATATTCTCGGAATCGGACGAAATCAACGCCCAGCATCCTATTTTTCCACGAAGCTTCCAGAACACCCGAGAGTCGCCAGAGGGGAGCCCTGGTGGGCCCAGGAGGTAGGCCGGCGCGGCCCAGGCCCTGGTCGCGCTGCCTTACCCTCTCACCGCCTCTTCGACCCTCTGACGCCGCCTCTTCGCCTATTTAAGCCCCCTCGACCTAAAACCTCAAGACGGAAAAGCCACGGTACGAGAAACCTTCCAGAGCCGCCGCCATCGCGAAGCCAAGATCTGGGGGACAGGAGTCTCTGTTCCGGCACGCCGCCGGGACGGGGAAGTGCCCCCGGAAGGCTTCACCATCGACATCACCGCCATCTTCATCACCGCTGCTGTCTCCCATGAGGAGGGAGTAGTTCTCCATCGAGGCTCGGGGCTGTACCGGTAGCTATGTGGTTCATCTCTCTCCTATGTACTTCAATACAATAATCTCATGATCTGCCTTACATGATTGAGATTCATATGATGATGCTTGTAATCTAGATGTCGTTATGCTAGTCAAGTGGATTTTACTTATGTGATCTCCGGAGACTCCTAATCCCACGTGTGTAAAGGTGACAGTGTGTGCACCGTGTGGGTCTCTTAGGCTATATTTCACAGAATACTTATTCACTGTTATGAAGAGCATAGTGAAGTGCTTATTTATATCTCTTTATGATTGCAATGTGTTTTGTATCACAATTTATCTGTGTGCTACTCTAGTGATGTTATTAAAGTAGTTTATTCCTCCTGCACAGTGTAATGGTGACAGTGTGTGCATCGTGTTAGTACTTGGCGTAGGCTATGATTGTGATCTCTTGTAGATTATGAAGTTAACTATTGCTATGATAGTATTGATGTGATCTATGCCTCCTTTCGTAGCGTGAAGGTGACAGTGTGCATGCTATGTTAGTACTTGGTTTGGTTATGTTGATCTGTCATGCACTCTAAGGTTATTTAAACATGAATATCGAATATTGTGGAGCTTGTTAACTCCGGCATTGAGGGTTCGTGTAATCCTACACAGTTAGTGGTGTTCATCATCCAACAAGAGGGTGTAGAGTCTAGCATCTATCTATTTATTCTGTTATGTGATCAATGTTGAGATTGTCCACTAGTGAAAGTATAATCCCTAGGCCTTGTTCCTAAATACTGCTATCGCTGCTTGTTTACTGTTCTACTGTATTTCTACTGTCCGCAATATTACCACCATCAACTACACGCCAGCAAGCACTTTTCTGGTGCCGTTGCTACTGCTCATACTTATTTATACCACCTGTATTTCACTATCTCTTCGCCGAACTAGTGCACCTATTAGGTGTGTTGGGGACACAAGAGACTTCTTGCTTTGTGGTTGCAGGGTTGCATGAGAGGGATATCTTTGACCTCTTCCTCCCTGAGATCGATAAACCTTGGGTGATCCACTTAAGGGAAACTTGATGCTGTTCTACAAACCTCTGCTCTTGGAGGCCCAACACTGTCTACAAGAATAGAAGCTCCCGTAGACATCATGCGGCAAAGCACCTTTGCCGTGCGGGGCGTCTTTGCCGTGCGCAGGGCTGCCTTTGCCGTGCGGCAGGCTTCTTTGCCGTGCGCCTGCGCACGGCAACGAATTTTTATTTTTATTTTTACCATTTCATTTATAAGGGTGCTAGGATTATTTTGTACCCTTTAGTGCTGACATTGATATAAGGGATTTGAGGCTAGATAGTATGATTTGGTTCACTCAAAACCATTGTAGGAGGTTACATAGAATACAACTACTAACTTGTACAATTATTGTATTTGTATTTTCACGAGGGTCTGATCCTTGAGAGAAAGCCGTAAATAAGACTCGATCGTGAAGAGAAGGAGGAAAATGTGTACCATGCTATGAAATGAATGAATGCATGCTCAAATTAGCAGAGCAAGAATAAAGGCTATGCAAATATCTTTACCTTGACCCTCCTCAGCAGATCGTATCCTGTCATGCCAGGCCGGCATTCAGTAGTCAGTGACTACACGTGCTGACACACCGGAGCTGACACACCGGAGCTGCAAAACCATGCATCATAAACCCTAAACCTAACCCTAAACCCTAAACCTATACCTAACCATAAATCCTTACCTTGAACCTAAACCCTAGCCCTACCCCCTAAACCCTAGCCCTAACCCTACACCTAACCCTAACTGGTAGATCAGGCACACCCTCGATCGTGTGATAATGGCTCTAGCTGTGCCAAAGGGTCCCAATCTTGGTTCTCCATGTGTATATGTCCTAAACAAACCTAAAAGAATGAAAAAGTACATTGTTGCACCCTCGCGCGGAGAAATCTAGGGGTAGACCCGCCGGGGCACACGTTTCGCTGTTTTGGGGGGAGGATGGGGAGAACGACCGCCGGAACACCGGAACCCCACCAAATCTTGCATGTGGGCCTATGTTATGTGTCAAAGTGTGGTGCAAGGTGTAATTGTGCAAAAGTAGCTCCCCTAAACCCTAGACCCTGGCCCTAACCCTACGCCGAACCCTAACCAGTAGATCAGGCACACCGTCGATCGTGTGATAATGGCTCGAGCTGCGGGTGTATGTGCCAAAGGGTCCCAATCTTGGTTCTCCATGTGTATATGTCCTAAACAAACCTAAAAGAATGAAAAGGTACATTGGTGCACCCTCGCGCAGAGAAATCTAGGGGTAGACCCGCCAGGGCACATGTCCCGCTGTTTTGGGGGGAGGAGGGGAAGAACGACCGCCGGAGCACCGGAACCCCACCAAATCTTGCATGTGGGCCTATGCTATGTGTCAAAGTGTGGTGCAAGGTGTAATGGTGCAAAAGTAGCTCCCCTAAACCCTAGACCCTAGCCCTAACCCTACGTCGAACCCTAACCAGTAGATCAGGCACACCGTCGATCGTGTGATAATGGCTCGAGCTGCGGGTGTATGTGCCAAAGGGTCCCAATCTTGGTTTTCCATGTGTATATGTCCTAAACAAACCTAAAAGAATGAAAATGTACATTGTTGCACCCTCGCGCGGAGAAATCTAGGGGGGTAGACCCGCCGGGGCACACGTTCCGCTGTTTTGTGGGGAGGAGGGGGAGAACGACCGCCGGAACACCGGAACCCCACCAAATCTTGCATTGGGCCTATGGTATGTGTGAAAGTGTGATGCAAGGTGTAATTGTGCAAAAGTAGCTCCCCTAAACCCTAGACCCTAGCCCTAACCCTACGCCGCGTCGAACCCAAACTAGTAGATCAGGCACACCGTCGATCGTGTGATAATGGCTCGAGCTGCGGGTGTATGTGCCAAAGGGTCCCAATCTTGGTTCTCCATGTGTATATGTCCTAAACAAACGTAAAAGAATGAAAATGTACATTGTTGCACCCTCGCGCGGAGAAATCTAGGGGGTAGACCCGCCAGGGCACACGTCCCGCTGTTTTGGGGGGAGGAGGGGGAGAACGACCGCCGGAGCACCGGAACCCCACCAAATCTTGCATGTGGGCCTATGGTATGTGTGAAAGTGTGGTGCAAGGTGTAATTGTTGAAAAGTAGCTCCCCTAAACCCTAGACCCTAGCCCTAACCCTACGCCGCGTCGAACCCTAACCAGTAGATCAGGCACACCGTCGATCGTGTGATAATAGCTCGAGCTGCGGGTGTATGTGCCAAAGGGTCCCAATCTTGGTTCTCCATGTGTATATGTCCTAAACAAACCTGAAAGAATGAAAAAGTACATTGTTGCACCCTCGCGCGGAGAAATCTAGGGGGGTAGACCCGCCGGGGCACACTTTTCGCTTTTTTGGGGGGAGGATGGGGAGAACGGCCGCCGGAACACCGGAACCCCACCAAATCTTGCATGTGGGCCTATGGTATGTGTCAAAGTATGATGCAAGGTGTAATTGTGCAAAAGTAGCTCCCCTAAACCCTAGACCCTAGCCCTAACCCTACGCCGAACCCTAACCAGTAGATCAGGCACACCGTCGATCGTGTGATAATGGCTCGAGCTGTGGGTGTATGTGCCAAAGGGTCCCAATCTTGGTTATCCATGTGTATATGTCCTAAACAAACCTAAAAGAATGAAAAAGTACATTGGTGCACCCTCGCGCGGAGAAATCTATGGGGTAGACCCGCCAGGGCACACGTCCCGCTGTTTTGGGAGGAGGAGGGGGAGAACGACCGCCGGAGCACCGAAACCCCACCAAATCTTGCATGTGGGCCTATGGTATGTGTGAAAGTGTGGTGCAAGGTGTAATTGTGCAAAAGTAGCTCCCCTAAACCCTAGACCCTACGCCGCGTCGAACCCTAACCAGTAGATCAGACACACCGTCGATCGTGTGATAATGGCTCGAGCTGTGGGTGTATGTGCCAAAGGGTCCCAATCTTGGTTCTCCATGTGTATATGTCCTAAACAAACCTAAAAGAATGAAAATGTACATTGTTGCACCCTCGCGCGGAGAAATCCAGGGGGTAGACCCGCCAGGGCACACGTCCCGCTGTTTTGGGGGGGAGGAGGGGGAGAACGACCGCCGGAGCACCGGAACCCCACCAAATCTTGCATGTGGGCCTATGGTATGTGTGAAAGTGTGGTGCAAGGTGTAATTGTTGAAAAGTAGCTCCCCTAAACCCTATACCCTAGCCCTAACCCTACGCCGCATCGAACCCTAACCAGTAGATCAGGCACACTGTCGATCGTGTGATAATGGCTCGAGCTGCGGGTGTATGTGCCAAAGGGTCCCAATATTGGTTCTCCATGTGTATATGTCCTAAACAAACCTAAAAGAATGAAAAAGTACATTGTTGCACCCTCGCGCGGAGAAATCTAGGGGGGTAGACCCGCCGGGGCACACGTTTCGCTATTTTGGGGGAGGATGGGGAGAACGACCGCCGGAACACCGGAACCCCACCAAATCTTGCATGTGGGCCTATGGTATGTGTCAAAGTGTGATGCAAGGTGTAATTGTGCAAAAGTAGCTCCCCTAAACCCTAGACCCTAGTCCTAACCCTACACCGAACCCTAACCAGTAGATCAGGCACACCGTCGATCGTGTGATAATGGCTCGAGCTGCGGGTGTATGTGCCAAAGGGTCCCAATCTTGGTTCTCCATGTGTATATGTCCTAAAAAAACCTAAAAGAATGAAAAAGTACATTGTTGCACCCTCGCGCGGAGAAATCTCGGGGGGGGGGGGGGGGGTAGACCCGCCAGGGCACACGTCCCGCTGTTTTGGGGGGAGGAGGGGGAGAACGACCGCCGGAGCACCGGAACCCCACCAAATCTTGCATGTGGGCCTATGGTATGTGTGAAAGTGTGGTGCAAGGTGTAATTGTGCAAAAGTAGCTCCCCTAAACCCTAGACCCTAGCCCTAACCCTACGCCGCGTCGAACCCTAACCAGTAGATCAGGCACACCGTCGATCGTGTGATAATGGCTCGAGCTGCGGGTGTATGTGCCAAAGGGTCCCAATCTTGGTTCTCCATGTGTATATGTCCTAAACAAACCTAAAAGAATGAAAATGTACATTGTTGCACCCTCGCGCGGAGAAATCTAGGGGGGTAGACCCGCCAGGGCACACGTCCCGCTGTTTTGGGGGGAGGAGGGGGAGAACGACCGCCGGAGCACCAGAACCCCACCAAATCTTGCATGTGGGCCTATGGTATGTGTGAAAGTGTGGTGCAAGGTGTAATTGTTGAAAAGTAGCTCCCCTAAACCCTAGACCCTAGCCCTAACCCTACGCCGCGTCGAACCCTAACCAGTAGATCAGGCACACCGTCGATCGTGTGATAATGGCTCGAGCTGCGGGTGTATGTGCCAAAGGGTCCCAATCTTGGTTCTCCATGTGTATATGTCCTAAACAAACCTAAAAGAATGAAAAAGTACATTGTTGCACCCTCGCGCGGAGAAATCTAGGGGGGTAGACCCGCCGGGGCACACGTTTCGCTGTTTTGGGGGGAGGATGGGGAGAACGACCGCCGGAACACCGGAACCCCACCAAATCTTGCATGTGGGCCTATGGTATGTGTCAAAGTGTGATGCAAGGTGTAATTGTGCAAAAGTAGCTCCCCTAAACCCTAGCCCTAACCCTACGCCGAACCCTAACCAGTAGATCAGGCACACCGTCGATCGTGTGATAATGGCTCGAGCTGCGGGTGTATGTGCCAAAGGGTCCCAATCTTGGTTCTCCATGTGTATATGTCCTAAACAAACCTAAAAGAATGAAAAATTACATTGTTGCACCCTCGCGCGGAGAAATCTAGGGGTTAGACCCGCCAGGGCACACGTCCCGCTGTTTTGGGGGGAGGAGGGGGAGAACGACGGCCGGAGCACCGGAACCCCACCAAATCTTGCATGTGGGCCTATGGTATGTGTGAAAGTGTGGTGCAAAGTGTAATTGTGCAAAAGTAGCTCCCCTAAACCCTAGACCCTAGCCCTAACCCTACGCCGCGTCGAACCCTAACCAGTAGATCAGGCACACCGTCGATCGTGTGATAATGGCTCGAGCTGCGGGTGTATGTGCCAAAGGGTCCCAATCTTGGTTCTCCATGTGTATATGTCCTAAACAAACCTAAAAGAATGAAAATGTACATTGTTGCACCCTCGCGCGGAGAAATCTAGGGGTAGACCCGCCAGGGTACACGTCCCGCTGTTTTGGGGGGGAGGAGGGGGAGAACGACCGCCGGAGCACCGGAACCCCACCAAATCTTGCATGTGGGCCTATGGTATGTGTGAAAGTGTGGTGCAAGGTGTAATTGTTGAAAAGTAGCTCCCCTAAACCCTAGACCCTAGCCCTAACCCTACGCCGCGTCGAACCCTAACCAGTAGATCAGGCACACCGTCGATCGTGTGATAATGGCTCGAGCTGCGGGTGTATGTGCCAAAGGGTCCCAATATTGGTTCTCCATGTGTATAAGTCCTAAACAAACCTAAAATAATGAAAAAGTACATTGTTGCACCCTCGCGCGGAGAAATCTAGGGGGGTAGACCCGCCGGGGCACACGTTTCGCTGTTTTGGATTGAGGATGGGGAGAACGGCCGCCGGAACACCGGAACCCCACCAAATCTTGCATGTGGGCCTATGGTATGTGTCAAAGTGTGATGCAAGGTGTAATTGTGCAAAAGTAGCTCCCCTAAACCCTAGACCCTAGCCCTAACCCTACGCCGAACCCTAACCAGTAGATCAGGCACACCGTCGATCGTGTGATAATGGCTCGAGCTGCGGGTGTATGTGCCAAAGGGTCCCAATCTTGGTTCTCAATGTGTATATGTCCTAAACAAACCTAAAAGAATGAAAAAGTACATTGGTGCACCCTCGCGCGGAGAAATCTAGGGGGGTAGACCCGCCAGGGCACACGTCCCGCTGTTTTGGGGGAGGAGGGGGAGAACGACCGCCGGAGCACCGGAACCCCACCAAATCTTGCATGTGGGCCTATGCTATGTGTCAAAGTGTGGTGCAAGGTGTAATGGTGCAAAAGTAGCTCCCCTAAACCCTAGACCCTAGCCCTAACCCTACGCCGCGTCGAACCCTAACTAGTAGATCAGGCACACCGTCGATCGTGTGATAATGGCTCGAGCTATGGGTGTATGTGCCAAAGGGTCCCAATCTTGGTTCTCCATGTGTATATGTCCTAAACAAACCTAAAAGAATGAAAATGTACATTGTTGCACCCTCGCGCGGAGAAATCTAGGGGGTAGACCCGTCGGGGCACCCGTTTCGCTGTTTTGGGGGGAGGAGGGGGAGAACGACCGCCGGAGCACCGGAACCCCACCAAATCTTGCATGTGGACCTATGATATGTGTCAAAGTGTGATGCAAGGTGTAATGGTGCAGAAGTAGCTCCCCGGTGTGACCTTACTCACCGTTGGGCGATAACACTTTGGAGATTTTCCGAACCGCGGGTTGCTCCGAAACCGTGATATATGTGGGGGATGAACATATATGGAGAGTAATTTTGTATTGCACATTGTCTAATAAATAGTCATCAAAAGAAAAACTAATTAACAAATAAATATAAGTATTAGATGAAATAAAATAGAAAGAAAAACAAAAAAAAATTTGTTGGCGCACGGCAAAGAAGGGAACGCACGACAAAGGTGCCTTTGCCGTGCAACTTACCTGTCCGCACGGCAAAGGGGCGAGCCACGGCAATGCCCAGGGCCTTTGCCGTGCATGGTTTCTTTGCCGTGCGGCCCGTAGGGACTTTCCCGTCTTCCTTTCTTTGCTGTGAGGTTTCCTTGTACTTTGCCGTCATTCGATTCTTTGCCGTGCGCCGCTTCTGTCTTTGCCGTGCTTGCCTTCATTGCCGTGCGCTGCTCTCAGATGTTGCCGTGCGGATTGTCGTTGCCGTGCGTGCTTCTTGCTGCGCACGGCAATGATTTCTTTGCCGTGCGGCGGCTCACGGCATTGAAACGCTGCACGGCAGCGCCTGTTTTTCCCGTAGTGTTTAAAACAAACTAATTTTGCACAAGAATAATCATTGTTCATACATGTCCAATGAACCATCCTAACTGAAAGCAATTGCAAGTCGTACCCTAGCAAAGAATGAGAAAACAGTACCCAAGATACATATTATTTAAAATCCATAATATCATCCAAACATAAATACATGGCAACATTTGAGAGCTACCCCTACAGTTGTAAGCTGTTTGCCACGCCCCTAAGAAATACTCATCACAACAGTCACGAGCTGGCAAGAAACAACTGATAGTCTACTCAGAATCGCAGAAACGAACCGGGGTCGCCAACAGAGAGGTGACCAGCCGGACCAGCAACGGGATACGCTGCTCCCGAAGCCAGACGATGGTGAAACTCCTTTGCAGTACATGAACAGCGGCATCCTTTAGCACTGTGCTCAGTGCTCGGACTTGGCCTGAGATCAGATCCTTGTCGAGCAATCCGTCCGAGACGTGGGCTTCCTTAAAGGCCTCCCCCAGATGTAAGATCGCAATTGCTGAGTTCTTCATGAGTAGGAGGGCTTGCAGGACGCCCCGGTCTAGCTTGGCCTCCTGATCCATGACCTGGGGTAACAGATCATGCTCGAGCCTGTGGAGTTCCAACGCCAAGCCTGCCACGACCGAGAGGCGATCCAGATCGGAGCATCTGATGGACGCCCTGTTCACCAGCGGGCGGAGGAGTGCATACGACTCGGGCGCGATGCGCACGGACTCAAGAGAGACAAGATTCACATGCATCAGATAATCGGAGCAGGCCAGATCATCGGAGCGGGCCAGCAGGGATTGGATTTGGGCATGGGAGTGGATGTATTCGCTGAGCATCTTTTCTTTTTGGCGGCGAAGAAGAAGACGAGGAGGGGCGGTGGTTGTTGCGGTTGCGGCGGCGGCGGCGGCGGCGAAGAAGACGAGCCAGTCGCTGTTTATATAGCCCTATGATAGGACTAGTCATCAGTACGTGCTTTGCAACGTAATATTATTGAACACTGTACCAAATTAGTGGAAAAGGTAGTGAATTTGTGGTGGACTTTTTGCATGTGATATTTTTAGTGAAAACTTGTGGAAGTGTTTTTTCATGTTCGCACCCATCACCGTGCATAGAACAATAATATTCGTTGTAACGAATATATATAAGTAGTAGTGAATATAGTAGTGCGGACAAAGGGATCCTGAGTTCGGGAGAACCATGTAGTTTGAAAATTTAAAAAATCATATATACCAAAGATTCATAAGATTCTGAATGTAGTCAATAATATATACTATAAACGTGCAAAATTCTTAGTATTCCATGGTACATCAAAATGAAAAAATCAGACAAATTATAGAGTTTTGAGAATGTGTACCACGGGTTCACACTTTTATAATTTGTATGTATCATAGAATATAACGTATTTCTCATTATATTTTGCATGCTTATAGTATGTATATATATCACTTGACTACATAATTTTTTCTTATATTTTTGAAAATTTAAATTATGATTTCAAAAAATAAAAGGCTACATGGAGCTCATCCTCTATTTTGAGTTTATGGCAAAGATTTTGCTTTTTCCCAATTTTATTTGTCTATAAAGTAGCTTATTAAGTTTACACACGAAATTTTATCAGAATAGGCGGAAGGGAAAAAATCAGTTGCAATAATATTTTTGACCTTCTCGTTTATTTCTTTTACTCGGCCTCGTGAGCTAAGAAGATACAAAGAGCGATTTTTTTTATAATTTTCGTCCATGTCTTACCGTATCTTTCTTTAGATTTTTTTTGCCATGCATATAACAGTGCACGAATAGGCTGCTAGCTGCAGACCTGGGATTCGATCCTGGACGTGAGCACTCAGTGTGTTGCTAATCAAAGGCGCGTTTATCGAGAAACTTCTACACACCACTTTAAGTGCGCTTCTCTTGAATTTTCTGGAACGTGGGTCGTGGGCCAGATGTGGAACATGCAGCGCGAATCCCAGGTATACTGACCCTAGGATGGCCATATCCAACGGCATGTGTGGCGCCGCGAATCCAGAAACTGATCCAATCTCAATTGTAGCCATCCGATTGTGCAGATCCAACGGTTCATATGTTGTCATATTGGTACACTATATAGGAGTATAGATATGGGCAATCTGTTTTCTACCGTTGATGGGATTAAGGGTTTGTTCAGTAAGATGGCCTCTACCGTCGGATGCGTTTTGAGGTGCATACCTGTTTTCAGAATATTGCGCGGGGGTCCTCTATGTCGACTTTCCTATTGTGGTTTCATCTGGTGTTTTTTGGGCCTGCGTGACGGTACCGGTGAACTCAACGAGGTCCAGGCGAGTTTTTTTTAAAACAATACAAAATTATTAATTATTTGCAGAAGTAGCACGGTGTTTTCAAAAAAATTCAGTTTTGTGATTTGGTCGGTCAGCTGCTGACCGATCGGTCAGGCGTGGACTGAGAGGGTACGTATCCGCTGCTGCTGCCGATGCTGGGTGTTTTTAATAATATGAATTAATAATATGAATTAATTATTTAATCTAGTAATAGCACATGATTTCAAATAATTTTGAAAGTGTGACTCGGTCGGTCAGTAGCTGACCGATCGGAGTTTAGAAATCCGACCGGCCACCTAATAGTCGATGATTTGCAAGGTGTTGGTTTAGGGTTAGTAGGGCGATATCTCCGGACACTTCTCCCCCATTCTTTTTCCACCGTCGCTTTCCCGCCACCGCATTGCCGCCATATTTCCCCCACTCCCGCCACCGCTCTCCCACCATAATTTTCCGCCATGCTCTCGGATTTTCCCCTATAAAAAGAAGGGGCCGACACATTTCGATGCACAGGTGCTTCTACCCCTCTTTTACATGCCGTCTCACGCTTAGCTACCATGAGTGTGTCGTGCTCTGACCAGGAGTCTAGGTCACCGAAGGCTAAGGCTGCAAGTTTTTCCCCGGGTGCGACAACGGAGCGGTGTTGGTGCGGTCGTCTTACAAAGGTTAAGCAGGTGGAGGATTTCTCTGATCAGTTTGGCATGAAATTTTTCATGTGTGTGAACTATGATCATGATCTACCCCGAAGTTCAGCTTCGTCGTCCACCAGGGCGCCCGTATGTTTTGACAGAATTTTATTTAGGCATATTCGTATGTGTTTATGTATATATGTGGTTTAATATTACTGTTTGTGTTGCAGTCTCCCCCATCCTTGTGCAAATAGTTTCACTGGATAGACACTGAGCAGTCGGATTGGGCGCGCGAGGAGGTTGAAGAGAAACACCGGCGTGCGTGGGAAGGTTCGTGCTAATGATAAAGCAGAGCGGGAGAGACAGATTCAGAAATTAAGGACGGAACAAGCTCGAAATCGTGAGGTGAATCAGAAGAGGATGGATGACGAGGCTGCACGTAAGATGGACTCGGGGTCGTACTGCGTCTCTTGTATGGGCTCTGGTGAAGGAGTGTGCTGCTGCCACGATGAACCTCCTGCCCGGTCAGGAGGTGATGGTCTGGGTGTCGCCGTCGGTGTGAGACGTGGCCGTGGACCGTGTCGTCGTTGTTGCTGTGTGGAGGGCCGCAGTGGAAGGTGGTGGTGAAGAATCCCACACCTCAATTAACGTTTGCGCCTACTCCTCGACGGGCAGCAGCACCCTGTTCGGTCGCGCCTGCTTCTTGGCGCCTTTTTCGGATGCCTCGAAGTCGTTCTTCTTCTTCCCCATGGTAATGCGGCGGCGCGCGGTGGTGCGGGTGGGAGCATAGGTTTAAAACTTTTACGAGATGGGCTTAACAAATACGGAATGAAACTAGCGTTTACTTTGTCAAGCCCAAAGCCTATATACTATTGTTCACTTATGTGCACCAACAACTTATTCTAAGCAATGGTTCACCTATGTGCACCAACAACTTATGCTAAGCAATACAAGCAAGTACGTGATAGCAAGATATATATAACTTCAAGCACGATGGCTATCACAAGGTAAAGTACATAAGTAAAGAGCTCGGGTATAGAGATGTGGTGACCCGGCATACCACTGCATGGTGTAGTATGCAAGTCTGATATAACACCAATGAAACACAGTTCCACTAGTATTATATCGCTCAGAGTGGTACAACAGAAACATATGCGGGTCCAAGGCATGTCTATAGAATTACAACATTGACTCTGTTACATAAGATCATCACAGCCTCCTATTTTACAGTGAGGTAAAACTGCAAATAACTCCAGAAGAACGACTCGTAGTCTAATTCTATCACGAACTCTATTTGTAGAGTATTTGACTAGCTATAGGGGCTATGAATAGATTCTAGCTAAATAGGAGCTAGGTTTAGGAAGCTAGTTCCCTTCTATGGCTAAACTAGGTTTTCTCCTTGTTGGATGTGGTATCTGACTCCTCTGACAGGGTCCTGTTCCTTGAAGTAGTTGTTAACTCCTCGGCCTTCAAGTTGCACTGTAGATCCTCCTTCGATGCCTCCATATCTAAGCAGGGGATTTAAGAGTGGGATGAGTACGAGCGTACTCAACAAGTTCATTATAGAAAAGAGGTGTTTAATGCACTAGCTACATCATTAGACCAGAAAGTATAATACTAATGCAAGTTTTCATAACCATTTCTTCAAAAGGTTGCTTTTATTCAGAAGAACTATGTCCGTCAGCCTTCACCGGTTTACTAGAACTTCATGGAGCTCCTTTCCGGCCGCGTTCGCAGTTCCATATCCCGGAACAGGGAGTGACAGGTCACGATTCATTACACTCTGCAGAGGTGTGTTGCTTTACCCATAAGAGATCTTAACCTCGGTGCCAACCAGGCTCGAGTTTCCCGTCCACACTTCCTATGGTGTGAGGCCCGGTATAAGGTCATAGCCAATCATATTCCTCCGCTACCTCATACACCCACCCTTTGCTGCAAACTCCGACCCTGGGTCCTCGCCGGTGCTCTTATACCAATTAAGGACGGCCCCCGACCACGACAACAGTTCAGGTCTCTACCATGAACTCCTTCGCCGGCAGCTGCAACCCATCATAGACCGCAATAACCGTGGAGACTTCATCGGGACCCCCACCCTACCACTTGTCCTCTCTTGGATCAAGGGTACCACTTGTCCTCTCTTGGATCAAGGGTCTACGGTAAAGCGCATCCGTTGATGTACAAGAGGTGGAAATACAATTGACTATTCCGTCCAACTCCAGATCTTATGGTTAACACGGGTATTACGACACAAGAATCACTGGACGACATTTGTTGTTTAATCCTAGATGGATATAAACCCTTGCAATGGAACCTCCACCATATCAACGCAATCCATGGTTCCATTGCCCACCACATAGTCATATTCATAGTTATGAAAATAGTGGTTTTGGTTTTTATGCAATAGTGATAATCATAGTACTTTGCAAGTAATTTGATAAAGATACTCAAATGACATGAGCAAGTGATGAACTTGCCTTTCTTGACTGCAAGATTATGCAGGCAAGGTCTTCGATACGCAATAACTCCAAATTCTGAAATAGCATCATCGTCCGGTAAGGACGATGTTTAAAAGATTGGCAAGGATGCAATAATGCATAAGTATGAGATGCAATCGCTCTAAGCGTGACCTAACCCCGATGATTTAGGATTAGTGAGTGGTATTGATTAGTTCAGGGTGTGTTGCACTTTTAGAGAGATTCACAAACAAGGCTCTTATTCAGGTTTGTGTTGTTTTAGAATCATAAGCAAGTGGTAAAATGCATAGTAACAATCATCCACACCAATGAATAGTAGTTGTATAATAAGTAAAGAGCAGTTGTCAATTTTAAGTCCTATAGTGCTTGGTTGATGATTACTAATAATATATTTCAAAAGAATAACTTTTGAAGAACATGTTCTTTAATAAAGAACAAGTAGGATAATTAGGTTGGGGTTCTATGGTTGACTATGGTTTCATGTAGTTGCTGGAGTAAGTATTAGATGGATTACAACCTAGTTGGATTCATCAACACCAAGAGTTTGTAAGGTTGAGTTAAGCCTGGCCTTCTAAGCAATTATTCATACAAGGTTGCTATCAAGATTGGTTCATCTTGTTGGTGGTAGCTAGCTAGGGTTTATAGGTCCTTATAAGCAGGGTTGATGATGATTCTTTATTTACTTCAAAAGAATAACTTTTGAAGAACATACTTCTTAAATAATAAGAAGTATTACAATTAAGGTTGAGGTTGCCTAGGGTTTGCTATTGGATCCACTAAGTAAGAAATGATTTGGCTCCTAAATAGGATGGTTCATAATTATGAAGTACTTGTAGGGTTTAGTGGATTATGGTTATGTAATGATAATTATTGGGCATATATGCTATTGGAGTTCATCACAATTGTGTGATGCTAATCCTGGATAGTTAAGGATGGTGGTCTTGGGAATAGGAACTAGGGTTTTACACTTGGTTGATCCTACTAGATCAACAAGTTTTATTTAGATGAGAACATAACATAGCAATTAACTAGTGATAGGGTTCTTACATTTTATGTGGTCATGTCAATTATTTAGTTGCTATTATGGTTCTATGTTTGAAAGGAAAGTATCATGATCACATGTTCTAACCTAGGGTTTAGGTTAGAATCAAATTAGGGTTCACATGTAATAGTGGAACTAGGGTTTCTAGTTGAGTTAGGGTTTTAGATTTCACATGAAATGATAGGGTTGTAATATCATTCAATTTGGAGTTAGGGTTTGCTATTTACCATATAGTTCTATGATTAGTAACTTCATTTTAAAGTTGAAGTTATTAGTAACTTGGAAATAAAATAATATTGAATTTGGCATTTATTCTTTTTAAACAATTAATAATTAAGGTAATTATTAATCAAGGTTTAAATTCTTCTAATAAGGATTTAACAAATTAACAAATAAAGAAAATTAGTTTTAATGTTTTCTTTATTTATTTACTGGTTTTCATTTATTTTAGAAAGTTTTCCTAATTATTGAATTTTAATTGCATTTTGATTTAAAAGAAAAGGCTTAATTAACAAGTATTAAATAATTGAATTTTTATTAAAAATAAAAATTTCATATTATATTTTTATTGGATAGAGTTTACTTTTCTAAGAATTTTGATATCTTATATTTATTTTTCTGAGCTAATATGAATTTTCTAGATTTATTTGAAGTTGCAGCAATTTTCTGGAATTAAATATAAATAGAAACACAATTTGTACCGGTTCGGGTTTACCCCAAGTCACAGACATGTGGGGACAAAGCCAGGTCAGATGCCACATGGGCAAAGACTGGTCAAAGGCCTCGTGGGGGACCCACTGTCCACGTCGGTCTCGCCGGTCAACCACTGCCGGCGAGTTGCGCACGACGGCGACGGTGATTCTGGGGTCTGTAGGATGCGCAAGAGGGTGCGTTGGAATCCTCTCTCCAGGGCGAGTACGATGGTGGTGTCTCCGCCACCTATTGGTCACCGGAGGTAGCTCCGGTGAACCCTACTGCGGCGGCGCACTCCGGCAATACCACGAATCCGAGCTACAAGCGGCCCTAAGATGCAATAGGAGGTGCTAGAGACGCGGAAACTCACGCTGATCCTTCCTAGAGGGTCGCCGGAGTCAATCGGAGACGAGGTTGAGGACGATTTCCAACTTTCGGTGGAATACCGACGAAAGGGAATGGAGGATTGGCGGCTTCTGGGATCCTCTCTTCTCGATTCCTGCAACCAGGATGCTTGCCGTGACACGGCGCTTCTCCTCGTCCATCTCATGGTCGCCAGGGAGGCCTCTAACGACGGCTAGCTAGAGAAGTCTCCGACAGCGACCCCGGTGTGTGGAGAAGATTGAGAGAGATTGAGGGTCTGAGAGAGATTGTGGTGAGGTGTCGAAGATCAAGCACACAACGGCGCTCCTCCAGGTTGTTTTATAGCCCGCGGAGAGCTCTGAGGCGATCGCACGTCCTCGGAGACGGCCGGGATGCGGCGATGTCGGCGAGTGTGTCTCGGCACATATCTTGGCGTGTTTGAGATAGGCACGGACGCAGCGAGGCTTGTATGCACTTCTGGCTGATCGCTGGAGTCCGGGGCATCCATATCCTCGACGAGGAGGTGGCGAGGCTTCCACGCCGGCGTGTCGACCATGGAGAGGAAGACGAAGCTGGTTGGCTTCTGTTTTTATTTCGAACGGTTACGTGGGTTGGGTTTTGACGGTGGACTGGGCTGCTCTGTAGGCTGTGCTGTTGGGCTCGTTCGAGCTGTCAAGGTCCAGGTGAGGCAGGTAAGCCACCTCTTCTATTTTTTTCTCTTTTCTTTTCTGTTTTATAATTCTATTTTATATTTACTATTTGGATTCATATTTGAATTCAATACTGTTTGTAAATAATTTGTAATTATGCTAATTCATTCAAGATTTAGTATACTGACTATTGTTTCCCTATTCTATTTTGAATTCATATTTTATATTGAATTACTTGCATATTTGTGAATTTAATTAAAATAACATTTGGACATAATCTTATATTTTTACTTTAATTCTCTTTTTATTATGCAATCAATTCTGTTTAGAATTATGAGAGTTGATACTTTCATCTCAAAGTATTTCAGAGATTGTTACTATGTCTTGGTTTCCATTTGAGGAATTAATCACTGGCATTTCACGTGAGCAACATTTTCTTAGGATTTTATAGGTTTGATAATAACCCAAATTTAAGGTTAGTATTAGTACTATATTTTAAATATAACTTAAAATCCTAGAGTATGCATTACTCTCCTCAAGGTTGGGCTTTATTTACAGAGATAAGTGGTTGATCACCACCCATGGATTTAATTATGAGTTTAAGCACTAGATGTTTCTTAGGGTTAATTAGTGAAACATAGAATTTATCTAATGAGCAATTCTTAGGGTTATAATGATATTTACCTAATGGAAATTGGTTTGAATCTCAATTATGGCCTAGGTTCATATTATGACCACCATAGTGATGCATAAACTAGGTTTGAGATACAATTCTAGTTTATAGAATTGGGATGACATCATATTGCATTTCCTAAGGTTTAATCTCCCCTAACCAAGGTAATATGGTTACTTGCTTTATATCTTATGTGCTTCTCTAATTACTAAGGATTTGAGAATTGGTTTTGTCTTCTACTAATTAACTACTATTATTATCATCAAAATATCATTAAAGTAACTACATTGGTTATAGTTCTTTTTATAGTTCACTTTGGTTATATGGATGATTGGTTTCTCACGATATAAAGTATGGAGTTTTACTCTAAGGTTTTCTTAGGTTCTTTAATTTCTGAAATATAGATATGGTAGGATTCTACTTATGATCACCAAGTGGTTCACAAGTAAAGGTTGGGATATAAGCCTAGGGTTGCTTACTAGTTACCTCCCTATGATTTCATGTGGTGAATGATATCTACTTATCCTATTAGGGTTTATCCTCAATACCTCAAGAACATGATCATGGATTAGGCATGATCAACTTGTTCTTAATATATCTACCTCAAGTTCTTAGGGTTTATGATCATTACTCAATTTATAATGATCAAGGTTTGACTTCCTAAGTTATCTCTCAAGAATTAGGTTTCTCACTCCCATGATCAAGCATTGTATTGATCAATTAAGGTATAGCTCTTCTAATTTACCTTCTTGAATGGGATTACTATGGTTGCCTCTAAAGTTTATATCCCAGGAGAATGCCTGAGATATTATGTTAGGGTTCTACTTAATCAATGATGATTTAATCATCTGGTTATATAAATAGTTCTCTTCACCAAGTCCAAGTGTTGCCTTATTAACTTGAGTGTAACACCATAACTTGAGCTCTCTCTCATATGAATAGTTATTCTAGGGTTTATGGTGTAATCACAAGATTTCATTAGATAGTAAAGGTTTAAGTCTCCACCTAGATGCTTAGTTGGATTAGTTACTACTTTACTTCATCAATTCATGGATATGATCTTACTCCATTTTGTATGGCTATGTCACCACACCCAGATGAAATGGTTTAACTCCTAATACTTTAGTTCAAATGTTGTCCTTTATTCTTAAATAGGTAAAGCTTGGATTATTATGAATGGTCTCTCTCTCATTTAGGGAAGGACTTTATTACTAACCTAAGGTTAGGCTCCATAGAGAATGATGTGGTCACTAATATCTATGGTTAACATAAATGGATTCTCTCTCTAGGAAATATCTTGAATAAGATCCTAGGGTTCCTCTTAAAGATGATGATTTGAATACTTGGATGTATATCCAAGGTTTAACTCAAGGTTTGTTAATGCTTCTCTAATAATTATTATAGAAATCTCACTTCTCTGGATTTGATGTATAATAATATGGAATAGAGAAGAATATATATTTCTAGAGTTGATCTCCTTGCCATGTTTCCAAGAATGAAGTAAAATGAATACCATGAGGTTCATGGTAGGATCAAGGATTAGTTTAAGACATGGAAAAGATAAGTCAAGAATGGTTTCTCCATTTTATTGTTACTTGATTTGTAATTGAACAGATGTTCTTATGTTATGGCAATGATTATAATATTATAAGATCAAACAATTGATCATTGAGTAAAGTGTTATTGTGTTGATTATTAGTTCCATTTGATCTAACCCCTTAGATCAAATCATCTCTACCCAAAACAAGGTTTTAGCAAAGTCTCATTGAGGTTTATAGCGCTTGACTTGATGAGCTACTTCAGTTCCACCAAGGTCAAGTGAAACTTCAGTTACTGTGACTGTTTTACTTTAAAGCGCGAAAATTCCCCAGATTTTCTATGCATGAATGCAATGCACACATCTGTTTCCTCTATTTTTGTAACCCCAATACCTGGGATATTACAGTCTCTACCCCTTAAACTAAACTTCGTCCTCGAAGTTAGAACTCTCTCACGTTTCCGGAGTGTGGATCTGACTTGTGCAGACTTAAATTTTTCTCGAACTTCGTAGTGATCTTACTGGATATAATTGAATATATCCCTTGTCCAGATTCTTCCTGGAATCCATTAGTGTTTGTCTCTGAACCATGGCTTCTTACTTCAATTCCATGATTTCTTTCAATATTATAATCTTGTTTCCTTTCTTATTGAAGAATCAATGATGGGACTTCTTCTGGTGCTGATCATAGTCTTAACTGAAGATTGATTTGATAATACACTCCTAATTGATAAATACGTCTTTATTTTCCATTACTACCAAAAGTGCAATAATGGTACTTGGTAAGGTACTTACCATGGAAATGGTCTTGAGGTTTTATTTTATTAAGAATGGGTTAGACTCATTTAGTCTATCCAATCCTGGTTTAAGGCTGATTCTTATACCTATTTTGGATTCTTTAGGTTCTATGAAAGGAATCTTTCAACTAGTCTTTGATTCTGGTATGGTCAAACTCCTTCGGCTTTGGCCTTCTCGAGCTGTATTTGGTCTACAGTATTTTCTTCGTCCAACTTCATTTACCTAAATTTACTTGAGCTATCATACTTCTGAGTAAATATTACTCACTTTCTCAAGTTATAGTCCACTTCTTACTTCCTCGAGGTATGAATCTCGGCTTTTGGTCTGACATCCTTCTGAAAGTATTGTTCAACAATCTTATGAAAATAAGATCGAACTACCTCTCAGTTCAGACCTTCTTCTTCTATCTAGCTTAAAGTATTGAGTAATTGTACATCAAACTCAATCTTTACTCTACCCCTTTGATTTTTCTTATGGTCTTCAATTCCTTTTCTTCCAACCATTGGACTTATGGTTAGATTATTGGTCTAGGTCTAGCTTTGGTTTGTACTTCTTCTAAGGTCTCATGAAGAATGTTTGTGGTATATCCACTCAGTTGTGGACATCCAATGTGAATCCTTCGACTAAATGATTATAGATCATAGTTATTTGGCTGACAAAACTTTATTTGTTCACAACTTCTTGGTACAAATAATCCAATTATGGACTACTTGACCAATTGTGGCTATTTGTTATCTAAAAAAATGGATTCTATTATAGGTTTTGATCAACTGGACGAGACATCTTCTACTCTATCTCGCAGTATTGATCCTATACCACAACTGTGGTCTTCTAATACCAACTGTGGTCTTCTTATATCTGCTATGGTTTCATATATCATCTTCCTTCATTCAGGGTTTATTTTGCAAGAAAACCACTAGCTGACACTATGAATATAGTATCCTAAGTGATTTCCCATGCATTCCCTCTTCTATATTGACTATGGATCTGCTTGAGCTTCACCATAATCACCATATTTCTCACCTTCATGCTTCTTCCGTACTAAAGTACTCCTCTGTTGAGGCTAAGCATGAGTTTTGGGTTGGTACTTCCTTCTGAATATTATGGTTGCTTCCCACAACTTTGTTTCCTTTATCTGATGAACCTTCATCTTGTCTTCAGAATCTTTAGAATTCGTCACTTTCTCACACGAATACCATTACCCTCTAGATCTATAGCATCAAGTAAGAACTTGATATTGCAACATGCATTTGCATATCAAAGTCAAACTTCAAGTATGGATCTAGTCAAACAATGAAAATCCAATAAAATCCAAGAAGATTCACCTTTGTGCATATAATACACACCATCATAAGCCTGAATATAATAGTTGAGTAAGACATCTCTAAACATCAGGCTCTGATGTGTAGTATATAACACCACATAAGATAGGTTTATATCGTGATACTTAGCACGAATATATGGGATTCTACTATTTGTCTCAACCTTTACCTTAATTGCACAATTGCAATGAGATAAGCTTGAAACAAAGTGGTCTAGGATAGTTGAAGTTAACCTAATTTTCTTTGGAAGTACGAACTTAGCTTCCATTTTGGTTGAGGACTATTTCACATGGTATATCTGGGTTCTAACATTGCTACTCTTAACTCATAACAATTGGAATATTGCTCCGATACTTCAAAGTGTTTCTACCATAAACATATGGTCTTGATGTGCTTGGCACACTTCCCATTGTTTTGAAGCACAATTCTTACACTATTGTTTTGCACTTGGCTTCTTATTGTACTCCTCTTAATTAATTATGAGGTTCTAGTCCATCACATAATGATTCTCAGGTGAATCCTATATGATTTCTATCTCTATCATGTAAGTAGGCATATTTTATTCCTATCTCTCTTCCTTACCTCCCATGATTGACTCATCATGGTCTATACTACCTCACATAACTCAGAGTTATCACTTACTATCAATTGTTTCACATGTCTAGATAATTTTACTTACTCATTACTTATCTGGGTCTACATCTTCTATTAGGATATCTTAATTATCTTCATCACTTGATATTACTCCTATTACAAGTCTGGATAATTTTATTTAATCATAAATGTGTTGGTACACATCTTCCAATAGGATATCTTCCTTATGGTTGTATCCTCTCTTTGAACTACCATGTATTGTATACCAACTGTGATCTACTCATCTATTGTTTAGGAACTTAATTGTGTACTACATGTTTGGGATTAGCTGACTAACTTTACTTTATCTTGGTAAGTTAGGTAAAAAAATGCTGACTCAAGTGTGTCAGGATTATTCTCAAGTGAATATCCATCTCAAGTCATAAGAAGTATTTGGTTTACCTAGGACAACTTCCTATAGACACTACCAAACCTATAGGTCTCCTTTAAAGGGTTTTAATCGTAGGTCAAAGCATTTGCTCTGATACCAACAGTGGTGACCTGGCATACCACTGCATGGTGTAGTATGCAAGTCTGATATAACACCAATGAAACACAGTTCCACTAGTATTATATCGCTCAGAGTGGTACAACAGAAACATATGCGGGTCCAAGGCATGTCTATAGAATTACAACATTGACTCTGTTACATAAGATCATCACAGCCTCCTATTTTACAGTGAGGTAAAACTGCAAATAACTCCAGAAGAATGACTCGTAGTATAATTCTATCACGAACTCTATTTGTAGAGTATTTGACTAGCTATAGGGGCTATGAATAGATTCTAGCTAAATAGGAGCTAGGTTTAGGAAGCTAGTTCCCTTCTATGGCTAAACTAGGTTTTCTCCTTGTTGGATGTGGTATCTGACTCCTCTGACAGGGTCCTGTTCCTTGAAGTAGTTGTTGACTCCTCGGCCTTCAAGTTGCACTGTAGATCCTCCTTCGATGCCTCCATATCTAAGCAGGGGATTTAAGAGTGGGATGAGTTCGAGCGTACTCAACAAGTTCATTATAGGAAAGAGGTGTTTAATGCACTAGCTACAGCATTAGACCAGAAAGTCTAATACTAATGCAAGTTTTCATAACCATTTCTTCAAAAGGTTGCTTTTATTCAGAAGAACTATGTCCGTCAGCCTTCACCGGTTTACTAGAACTTCATGGAGCTCCTTTCCGGCCGCGTTCGCAGTTCCATATCCCGGAACAGGGAGTGACAGGTCACGATTCATTACACTCTGCAGAGGTGTGTTGCTTTACCCATAAGAGATCTTAACCTCGGTGCCAACCAGGCTCGAGTTTCCCGTCCACACTTCCTATGGTGTGAGGCCCGGTATAAGGTCATAGCCAATCATATTCCTCCGCTACCTCATACACCCACCCTTTGCTGCAAACTCCGACCCTGGGTCCTCGCCGGTGCTCTTATACCAATTAAGGACGGCCCCCGACCACGACAACAGTTCAGGTCTCTACCATGAACTCCTTCGCCGGCAGCTGCAACCCATCATAGACCGCAATAACCGTGGGGACTTCATCGGGACCCCCACCCTACCACTTGTCCTCTCTTGGATCAAGGGTCTACGGTAAAGCGCATCCGTTGATGTACAAGAGGTGGAAATACAATTGACTATTCCGTCCCACTCCAGATCTTATGGTTAACACGGGTATTACGGCACAAGAATCACTGGACGACATTTGTTGTTTAATCCTAGATGGATATAAACCCTTGCAATGGAACCTCCACCATATCAACGCAATCCATGGTTCCATTGCCCACCACATAGTCATATTCATAGTTATGAAAATAGTGGTTTTGGTTTTTATGCAATAGTGATAATCATAGTACTTTGCAAGTAATTTGATAAAGATACTCAAATGACATGAGCAAGTGATGAACTTGCCTTTCTTGACTGCAAGATTATGCAGGCAAGGTCTTCGATACGCAATAACTCCAAATTCTGAAATAGCATCATCGTCCGGTAAGGACGATGTTTAAAAGATTGGCAAGGATGCAATAATGCATAAGTATGAGATGCAATCGCTCTAAGCGTGACCTAACCCCGATGATTTAGGATTAGTGAGTGGTATTGATTAGTTCAGGGTGTGTTGCACTTTTAGAGAGATTCACAAACAAGGCTCTTATTCAGGTTTGTGTTGTTTTAGAATCATAAGCAAGTGGTAAAATGCATAGTAACAATCATCCACACCAATGAATAGTAGTTGTATAATAAGTAAAGAGCAGTTGTCAATTTTAAGTCCTATAGTGCTTGGTTGATGATTACTAATAATATATTTCAAAAGAATAACTTTTGAAGAACATGTTCTTTAATAAAGAACAAGTAGGATAATTAGGTTGGGGTTCTATGGTTGACTATGGTTTCATGTAGTTGCTGGAGTAAGTATTAGATGGATTACAACCTAGTTGGATTCATCAACACCAAGAGTTTGTAAGGTTGAGTTAAGCCTGGCCTTCTAAGCAATTATTCATACAAGGTTGCTATCAAGATTGGTTCATCTTGTTGGTGGTAGCTAGCTAGGGTTTATAGGTCCTTACAAGCAGGGTTGATGATGATTCTTTATTTACTTCAAAAGAATAACTTTTGAAGAACATACTTCTTAAATAATAAGAAGTATTACAATTAAGGTTGAGGTTGCCTAGGGTTTGCTATTGGATCCACTAAGTAAGAAATGATTTGGCTCCTAAATAGGATGGTTCATAATTATGAAGTACTTGTAGGGTTTAGTGGATTATGGTTATGTAATGATAATTATTGGGCATATATGCTATTGGAGTTCATCACAATTGTGTGATGCTAATCCTGGATAGTTAAGGATGGTGGTCTTGGGAATAGGAACTAGGGTTTTACACTTGGTTGATCCTACTAGATCAACAAGTTTTATTTAGATGAGAACATAACATAGCAATTAACTAGTGATAGGGTTCTTACATTTTATGTGGTCATGTCAATTATTTAGTTGCTATTATGGTTCTATGTTTGAAAGGAAAGTATCATGATCACATGTTCTAACCTAGGGTTTAGGTTAGAATCAAATTAGGGTTCACATGTAATAGTGGAACTAGGGTTTCTAGTTGAATTAGGGTTTTAGATTTCACATGAAATGATAGGGTTGTAATATCATTCAATTTGGAGTTAGGGTTTGCTATTTACCATATAGTTCTATGATTAGTAACTTCATTTTAAAGTTGAAGTTATTAGTAACTTGGAAATAAAATAATATTAAATTTGGCATTTATTCTTTTTAAACAATTAATAATTAAGGTAATTATTAATCAGGGTTTAAATTCTTCTAATAAGGATTTAACAAATTAACAAATAAAGAAAATTAGTTTTAATGTTTTCTTTATTTATTTACTGGTTTTCATTTATTTTAGAAAGTTTTCCTAATTATTGAATTTTAATTGCATTTTGATTTAAAAGAAAAGGCTTAATTAACAAGTATTAAATAATTGAATTTTTATTAAAAATAAAAATTTAATATTATATTTTTATTGGATAGAGTTTACTTTTCTAAGAATTTTGATATCTTATATTTATTTTTCTGAGCTAATATGAATTTTCTAGATTTATTTGAAGTTGCAGCAATTTTCTGGAATTAAATATAAATAGAAACACAATTTGTACCGGTTCGGGTTTACCCCAAGTCACAGACATGTGGGGACAAAGCCAGGTCAGATGCCACATGGGCAAAGACTGGTCAAAGGCCTCGTGGGGGACCCACTGGCCACGTCGGTCTCGCCGGTCAACCATCGCGGCGAGTTGCGCACGACGGCGACGGTGATTCGGGGTCCAGCCAGGATGCGCAAGAGGGTGCGTTGGAATCCTCTCTCCAGGGCGAGTACGATGGTGGTGTCTCCGCCACCTATTGGTCACCGGAGGTAGCTCCGGTGAACCCTACTGCGGCGGCGCACTCCGGCAATACCACGAATCCGAGCTACAAGCGGCCCTAAGATGCAATAGGAGGTGCTAGAGACGCGGAAACTCACTCTGATCCTTCCTAGAGGGTCGCCGGAGTCAATCGGAGACGAGGTTGATGACGATTTCCAACTTCCGGCGGAATACCGACGAAAGGGAATGGAGGATTGGCGGCTTCTAGAATCCTCTCTTCTCGATTCCTGCAACCAGGATGCTTGCCGTGACACGGCACTTCTCCTCGTCCATCTCATGGTCGCCAGGGAGGCCTCTAACGACGGCTAGCTGGAGAAGTCTCTGACAGCAACCCCGGTGTGTGGAGAAGATTGAGAGAGATTGAGGGTCTGAGAGAGATTGTGGTGAGGTGTCGAAGATCAAGCACACAACGGCGCTCCTCCAGGTTGTTTTATGGCCCGCGGAGAGCTCTGAGGCGATGGCACGTCCTCGGAGACGGCCGGGATGCGGCGATGTCAGCGAGTGTGTCTCGGCACATATCTTGGCGTGTTTGAGATAGGCACGGACGCAGCGAGGCTTGTATGCACTTCTGGCTGATCGCTGGAGTCCGGGGCATCCATATCCTCGACGAGGAGGTGGCGAGGCTTCCACGCCGGCGTGTCGACCATGGAGAGGAAGATGAAGCTGGTTGGCTTCTGTTTTTATTTCGAACGGTTACGTGGGTTGGGTTTTGACGGTGGACTGGGCTGCTGTTGGGCTGCTCTGTAGGCTGTGATGTTGGGCTCGTTCGGGCTGTCAAGGTCCAGGTGAGGCAGGTAAGCCACCTCTTCTATTTTTTTCTCTTTTCTTTTCTGTTTTATAATTCTATTTTATATTTACTATTTGGATTCATATTTGAATTCAATACTATTTGTAAATAATTTGTAATTATGCTAATTCATTCAAGATTTAGTATACTGACTATTGTTTCCCTATTCTATTTTGAATTCATATTTTATATTGAATTACTTGCATATTTGTGAATTTAATTAAAATAACATTTGGACATAATCTTATATTTTTACTTTAATTCTCTTTTTATTATGCAATCAATTCTGTTTAGAATTATGAGAGTTGATACTTTCATCTCAAAGTATTTCAGAGATTGTTACTATGTCTTGGTTTCCATTTGAGGAATTAATCACTGGCATTTCATGTGAGCAACATTTTCTTAGGATTTTATAGGTTTGATAATAACCCAAATTTAAGGTTAGTATTAGTACTATATTTTAAATATAACTTAAAATCCTAGAGTATGCATTACTCTCCTCAAGGTTGGGCTTTATTTACAGAGATAAGTGGTTGATCACCACCCATGGATTTAATTATGAGTTTAAGCACTAGATGTTTCTTAGGGTTAATTAGTGAAGCATAGAATTTAGCTAATGAGCAATTCTTAGGGTTATAATGATATTTACCTAATGGCAATTGGTTTGAATCTCAATTATGGTCTAGGTTCATATTATGACCACCATAGTGATGCATAAACTAGGTTTGAGATACAATTCTAGTTTATAGAATTGGGATGACATCATATTGCATTTGCTAGGGTTTAATCTCCCCTAACCAAGGTAATATGGTTACTTGCTTTATATCTTATGTGCTTCTCTAATTACTAAGGATTTGAGAATTGGTTTTGTCTTCTACTAATTAACTACTATTATTATCATCAAAATATCATTAAAGTAACTACATTGGTTATAGTTCTTTTTATAGTTAACTTTGGTTATATGGATGATTGGTTTCTCGCCATATAAAGTATGGAGTTTTACTCTAAGGTTTTCTTAGGTTCTTTAATTTCTGAAATATAGATATGGTAGGATTCTACTTATGATCACCAAGTGGTTCACAAGTAAAGGTTGGGATATAAGCGTAGGGTTGCTTACTAGTTACCTCCCTATGATTTCATGTGGTGAATTATATCTACTTATCCTATTAGGGTTTATCCTCAATACCTCAAGAACATGATCATGGATTAGGCATGATCAACTTGTTCTTAATATATCTACCTCAAGTTCTTAGGGTTTATGGTCATTACTCAATTTATAATGATCAAGGTTTGACTTCCTAAGTTATCTCTCAAGAATTAGGTTTCTCACTCCCATGATCAAGCATTGTATTGATCAATTAAGGTATAGCTCTTCTAATTTACCTTCTTGAATGGGATTACTATGGTTGCCTCTAAAGTTTATATCCCAGGAGAATGTCTGAGACATTATGTTAGGGTTCTACTTAATCAATGATGATTTAATCATCTGGTTATATAGATAGTTCTCTTCACCAAGTCCAAGTGTTGCCTTATTAACTTGAGTGTAACACCATAACTTGAGCTCTCTCTCATATGAATAGTTATTCTAGGGTTTATGGTGTAATCACAAGATCTCATTAGATAGTAAAGGTTTAAGTCTCCACCTAGATGCTTAGTTGGATTAGTTACTACTTTACTTCATCAATTCATGGATATGATCTTACTCCATTTGGTATGGCTATGTCACCACACCCAGATGAAATGGTTTAACTCCTAATACTTTAGTTCAAATGTTGTCCTTTATTCTTAAATAGGTAAAGCTTGGATTATTATGAATGGTCTCTCTCTCATTTAGGGAAGAACTTTATTACTAACCTAAGGTTAGGCTCCATAGAGAATGATGTGGTCACTGATATCTATGGTTAACATAAATGGATTCTCTCTCTAGGAAATATCTTGAATAAGATCCTAGGGTTCCTCTTAAAGATGATGATTTGAATACTTGGATGTATATCCAAGGTTTAACTTAAGGTTTGTTAATGCTTCTCTAATAATTATTATAGAAATCTCACTTCTCTGGATTTGATGTATAATAATATGGAATAGAGAAGAATATATATTTCTAGAGTTGATCTCCTTGCCATGTTTCCAAGAATGAAGTAAAATGAATACCATGAGGTTCATGGTAGGATCAAGGATTAGTTTAAGACATGGAAAAGATAAGTCAAGAATGGTTTCTCCATTTTATTGTTACTTGATTTGTAATTGAACAGATGTTCTTATGTTATGGCAATGATTATCATATTATAAGATCAAGCAATTGATCATTGAGTAAAGTGTTATTGTGTTGATTATTAGTTCCATTTGATCTAACCCCTTAGATCAAATCATCTCTACCCAAAACAAGGTTTTAGCAAAGTCTCATTGAGGTTTATAGCGCTTGACTTGATGAGCTACTTCAATTCCACCAAGGTCAAGTGAAACTTCAGTTAATGTGACTGTTTTAATTTAAAGCGCGAAAATTCCCCAGATTTTCTATGCATGAATGCAATGCACACATCTGTTTCCTCTATTTTTGTAACCCCAATACCTGGGATATTACAAGAGATAACCGAGACACGCGGGAGACGATGATTTATCCCGGAGTTCACACTCTTGCGAGTGCTAATCTCCGGTGGAGAGGTGCGGTTGCTTAGTGCTCCCGAACGCCACAAGAGGCTCACCTTGAGGTGTGGTTGCTCGATGCACACCAACGCCACAAAGGCCTCACCCCAAGATGCGGTACTCACACCACACACCGAACGCCACGAAGGCACCTCACCTAAATCTCCGGTGACCCTCGCCACAAAGGCCTAGGTCACGGTTCCACTAAGGGATTTCCTTCGAGGCGGAAACCGGGCCTTACACAAAGATTGGGGCACACATCCACAACTTAATTGGAGGCTCCCAACAAATCGCCACAAAGTCCTAGAATCCGCCTAGGGTTCCAAGAACCCAAGAGTAACAACCTTCTTGCTTTCACCACCACGAATCACCTTGGAGAACTCAAACCGATGCACCAAATGCAATGGCAAGAACACCACAAAGATGCTCAAGTCCTTCTCTCTCAAATTCCAACAAAGCTACAAAAGCTATTAGGGGAATAAGAGAGGAAGAACAAATAAGAGGAGGAACACCAAATTTCTCCAGGATCTAGATCTAGTGGATTCCCCTCACAAAGAGAGGGATTTGATTGGTAGGAATGTAGATCTAGATCTCCTCTTCCTTTCCCTCAAAAAGATTCAAGAAGCATAGGAGGAGTAGAGGGAAAGGGAAGCTCTCAAGGTCAACAATGGTGGAGAGCACAAAGGGGAAGAGGTAGCTGCCCAAGGAGGAAGAAGGGGGTCTTAAATACCCCCTCCCATCAAAATATGACCGTTTGGGTGAGCTCAGGCCGGACTTTTCGGGCCGGATATTTGCAAAATATCCGGGCCCCGAAAATCGGCTAAAAACATGAGAAAACATGCCCCTAGATGGGGGCCAGACATTTGGCCGGATATTTGGCCGGATTTTCCCAAAAAACGGATTTTTCGGGGGGGGGGGGGGGGGATTATCCGCTACAAACTTGGGCCGGAATATCCGCCCCCCTGAAAACTGGCAGAAACATCAAACTGAAACGGGCATAACTTTAGCATCCGGACTCCGATTTTGATGATCTTGGGCTTGTTTTAAAGCTAGGAACAAGCTATACAAGATCATGCAAGAAACCATCATAGTCCAACAAGGGAGGATAGAAACAAATGATGAAAGGTTTGACCTATCTAAAAAAGACATACCGGTAAAACCTCCAATCTTGAAAATGCAACAAGTTGCCCATGCAAAAACCATTTTCAATGAACTAGAGCTTGTCATGAGAATAAGAACAAGCTCTAAAACATAACATGGATAAGATCCAAATAAAACCAAGAAAGATGATGAACCAAACTCGAAAACGCAACAAGTGATCTATGCGAAATCCGTTTTCGATGAACTAGAGCTTGTCATGAGAATAAACACAAGCTCTAAAACATCACATGGATAAGGTCCAAATAATAACCAAGAAAGATGATGCAAGGATGCAAAGGTTTGAGTTCTCTCCGAACGATATGATCGAGTTACTCACTCGAGAGCCCTCTTGATAGTACGTCAATTAAACTATAAACCGGTCTCCAACTACACTATGAGACCGCTGAGGAAGAAACCCTATCAAGAGCAAACTTTATACTTGCGCATTCCACTTGAGCTCGATGACGACGATCTTGACCTCAACAAGATGGAACGCCTTTCTTGTTTGTGCTTTCTTGACGAAGTCTTGTGGATTGCTCCCCCATAATCCACCATGGGAGAGCTTCTTCTTCGGCGCATCTTCACATATCCATGATCACCATATGGATGGCAAGACTCAAGAAAAGGATCTCTCTTCGAGATGGCTCATTTTGAACTTGCACTTCATTTCTCCATGGCAAGCTTAAAGCTTATGAACTCTTCGAGTTGGCTCATCTTGAACTTGCACTTCATTTCTTCATTCTTCATCATGTTGGTGTCTTGAAGTAACTTGAGGGCTCACTTCATCTTCATCTTCAAGACATACTTGACACTTGATATACTTCATCAATTTCTTCTTATTGCAACCTAATACAAACATGTTGATGTCTTGAAGTAACTTGAGGGCTCACTCCATCTTCATCTTCAAGACATACTTGACACTTGATATCCTTCATCAAATTCTTCTTATTGCAACCTTGAAGCCAACCTATGGTTCAAGAATTGCCTATGGACAACTCCTACAATTATAACTCAATGCAAACATTAGTCCATAGGGATTGTCATTAATTACCAAAACCACACATGGGGGCTCCATGCACTTTCAATCTCCCCCATTTTGGTAATTGATGACAATCTCTTTGAGAGGGTTTATATAAGGAATTGAAGTAGCAAGCAAGTTGAATATATAGAGCAAACTCCCCCATAATATATGCGTGTGTGAATGATCTTGACTTTCATTGCATATATTGGCATTCAAAGCCTAGTGGAGTTTCCTCTAACTATTCAACTATGCAAAGCAACAAGATGCAATGCAATAAAGGCACATGCTTAAGCACAAAGCAAAGACATAACCAAATTCCCTTAAACCCTCCAAACTTCTCCCCCATTGGCACCAATTGCCGAAATGGGTGAAAAATTTAGAAGGTCAATATAGTGAGAGTTCCTCCATAGCGTGTGCATTTCTCATAATTTGAGTGTAATCAAATGCACATATCCAATGACGAATATTCAGAAGGAATCACACTATAGATAGGATCAAATATTGCCAAAAGATAACAAAGTCTAGAAGCTTCAACAAATTAAGCAAGCAACCAAATGAACCACAAAGAAGATACCAAAAGAAAGATAGATATTATGATAAGATCAAGAAGATTACTCTAAATAATATGATGAAGCTCCCCAAGGTTTGTGCACAAAACTAGACAACTTGCATTGAAGTATAAAGTGCACAAACATGGATTCATCACTCCCATAATATCATTAAAAAACAAAAGATACCAAGTGAATCAAACTCTAATGATCACCAAAAGATATTGCTCTAAATCAAATGAGGAAGCTCCCCAAGGTACATGCATAATTAAAATGTTGTATTTGAATACAATATGCATAACATGGAATCCTCACTCCCTCATTACCATTTAAAACACAAACATTTGCAATAGATCATAGATAGAAAAATAAGCTTAACACTTGCAACAAACAAATAGTTGAGCAACAAGTAAGAGGCACCATAATAAAAAGGCTCAACCAAGAGGATATGTGAAAGGCATGATAAAGCATATTATAAGACTATTACAAGGATGAGCAAAAAGCATCATCATAGTCTTCAATGAATTATATTGCTTAACATGACTAATCAACACGCAATAAATACACAAGATATCAAAAGGAGATGTTTCATCTCTTATGTGTATAAGTTTCTCTAAGTGGGCAATATCACAAAGATATTTATCCACAAAGAAACATGCACACACAAAATAGATATGCAAGAAAAATAGTATGATATCCAAGACGAAGTCATGCAATATACCAATAAGAATTTTTGCTTAATAGCATGGCCAAAGGCTCAATTTTATCTTATTGTACATTCATGAACTTCAACCACAAACAACTAAAATACATCACAAATATCAACAAGGGATAGAAGATAGTTGGGATGCATTTGAGAAAGGCAACAAGTATCACAAACGAGGATACCAAAAGAAGTAACTAAATGTGCACTTTCATATATATTGCACATGTGAGAGCCTTGAGGAATTGATATGCAATAAAATTGCTAGATAGGCATAGTTGGGATGGATGAATCATGAGCATGATTTAAAATACTTCCCGACAAATGCACTCATCTCAAATTACTCACATTCACTATAAAGAGGTTTCATTAAGACTTTTGCAAGAAGCACAACATTTGCAAATCAAGAGATTCATGCCAAGATGCAACCATAAGGTTGGATACAAGAAAAGTATGCATGAGAAGATACTTGTTACCAAGATAGCATTGGTGTGGATGTAGTAGATATGTGTTCGTTGACCATCCTAGCTTGCCTCAAGTTACCATTGAGTCACCACTTCTTTACAAGAGTGAGACAAGCATCCAATGCATATCCATTGTACCTAACACAAAGGTAAGTACAAAATGGTCCCCAAACTAATTGGGTCCGGAGTAGTTAGACACACTACAACATATAGGACAAACTCCACAATTCTATGTGCATATAGATATGAAATTGAATTTCATGCACATCTTAGCCAAATTAGGATTTGATGGAGTTTACCCTATATATTGGATCAATGAAAGTGACACATGCCATAAGATATACATATATTAAATATGCATGCACAATACTTTCAAGGACCAAAGGAAGATACAATTTGGACAAAACACCAAATAAATCAAGAGACAATGGTTGCCCAAATTATATCAAAGAATCAAATAAACACAAGATTGACTCCAAAGACTTATCTCATTATAAGAAGCTAATTAAGCCTAAGAACAAAGGAATGAGATAACCAACTCCCAAGAGAGCAAGGTTCCAACAAATAAACCAAACCCTCGACACTTTTTATGATGGCACAAAGTACCAAAAAGAAAATTTATGTCTCTCAAAACCAAATTTTTGATAATGATCAAGAGAAGTTTAAGCATTATAACAAATATAGGAGAGCTCCCCCAAGATTAGTGCATTATCTAGGATTTAGAATATGGATACAAAATGCACAAAACTAGGATCATCACGCTACCTATATCTACTAAAAATGCTAAGAAGTTTGAATAGACAAATTAGATCCATAAGATGCAAGGAAGACACATGGGAGTCAAAGCACAACAAATTCATGGCAATAAATAAGGCAATTTAAACACAAGAGCCAATGTAGATATGATCAATAAATATCTACCTCATAATTTATTACCACTTGTCCTAGGACAAGTGGTATTAGGAAATATTTCCCGGTGGTAGTTTGTAAGTAAACATAACATCATATTTACAACGAATAAAGCATATGGTAAAAGATAAGAGTTAACCATCATGCAAAGATAGTTTCTTGATAGCTTCATTTAGTCATATCAACATGCAAGGCAATTAATAGTATTCATACCAACATGCAAAGCAATTAATAGTATTCATACCAACATGCAAAGCAATTAATAGTATGACTTGAAGCACATGGTTTTCCCAAAAACTATTGAGGGACACGTTGTGAAAAACCATGCCAAGAAAAACTTTCACAAATAAGATCCACAGAGATATTAGCAATGAAGCTATTTAAGCAAATTGGAGCTTGTTTGAGCAAACATGCCACATAGGAGAGAGATAAATTACGGTATCAATTCTATGTGACACAACCTCAAATGTTCACATTTTCTAGGCTTGTAATATGCACAAAGCTTATTACTCCCCCATAATGTGATAAGGAATTTATTTTCACAAGAGGCAAATAAGATCCAACTAGAGAGATATTAATGGACATTATAATTTGAATTTCTCATGAAGATGACATACCACATAGAGACTAGATAATCTTGCAATATCAATTCTAAGTGATATTCCTCATGTACACACATTGTTAGGATCATGAAATTCCCAAAGGAATATCACTTCCCCAAAATAGGATAGTCCATTAATCGCTCATAAGAGCCATACAAGATACAACAAGATGCAAAGTGGCTCCAACACAAACACAAATACATGGTGTGCAACCCAACATGCATAGACTTGATTTCTCAAGAAAAGCAAGTAGGAAGCACAACATATACAAACACATGTTAGGAACAAAAACTAACACATGCAAAGGGGCGAGTAACTTTCAATATAAATGAGTTGAGCACATGTTACCGCAGGGAGGAACATTGAATATATGATAGAAGCAAGATAGCTAAAAGACTTGGCTTGAGATAATATAAATGATGAAGATACCTTAATTCTTCATGATGTAGCCAAGTCTCCAATGCCCTCCAAGAAGCACCTTATTGATCAAGTTTTGGATTGTTGGTCACCAACTAAGTTGGGTCCTAAGAGGTTTGTCACAATAGGCTTGGCAACCCAAATGGTTCTTTTCTTGACACCACTTTGAGCACCAACAAATTTGGCAAACACATTGCCACCCTCATCCTTGCGAAGAGAATAAACATCATCAGCGGTGATAAAGTTGGATGAGGTACCAATAGTGCAAAAGGAGAAGATGTGGCCCTTCTCGCGGCATATGTAGCAAGTTCTTTTCTTCTCCTTCTTCTCACTAGATTTCTCCACAATGGGAGCATTGACTTGATTCTTCTTGGGAAGTGGCATTTCTTCAACTTGAGGTTGAATATGAGTTTGAGCTTGAGGCCGGTTCCCTTTTTGCTTCTTCTTCAAAGGGCAAGATCTAACATGGTGCCCTTCAATTTTGCACTTGAAGCAAACAATCTTGGCCGGGTCTTTGACTTGTACTTGGCCCTTCTTGTTGTTGTTCTTGGACTTGTTCTTGTTGTTGGATTTGAATCCAAGTCCACTCTTGTCATTGGGGGATTGTTGCACACTTAACATCGTGTCAAGTTTGCCCTTCATGACTCTTTACCAAGTCGGTCTTCAAAGAAGTGACTTGGGCCTTGAGCTCTTTGATTTCCTCTACATGGTTAGTAACAACACAAGTACTAGAGGAAGTAGAACCTTCATTGTTAGAGCAACAAGGCAAGGAAGATAATTCATCACAAGATTTAGCAATACTATGAGTGGATGAATTACTAGGACTAGCACATGGCAATATAGCATTTTTGGTAGTAGTGCTAGTATCCACATGAGGCTCACAAGGTGTTGCCTTTGATATGATAGCCTCATGAGCTAACTTTAGCCTATAATGGGAGGCTAGAAGATCCTCATGGGAGCTAGAAAGCTTTCCATGATTTTCTTCCAATTTCCCATAATTGCTAGTTAGCAATTCAAGTTGAGCCCTTAGCTCAACATTCTCCTTCAAGATAGATGCTTCACAAGAAGTAGAGTTAGTAGCACAAGCATCATCACAAGACATATTAAGAAGAGAGGCTAACATAGCATGATCTTTTAAATAGGAAGCTTGAAGTTGCTCATGGGACTTGGTGAGGATAGAGTGTTCGCTCTCCAAGACCTTGTGGGCCTTGTCTAGATCATCTAGATCCTTAACAAGTTTATCATGACCAACACCAACTTTGGGATTTTCCTTTTTAAGCATTTTTACTTGAGCTTTAGCATGGTCTCTTTACTTAGTGAGTTTAGAAACTATTTCATTTTGAGACACTTCAAGGGTTTCAAGTTTCTCTTCAAGAGAGGCTATGGTCTCTTGTTCTTCTTCAAGATCATTCTTTAGGGATGCTACATCATTGGCATACTCTCGTTCAAGAGCACCCTTTTTATCAATGGTGTTCTCATGCATCCAAATAAGTTTTTGGCTCTCAATAGCGGTAGTCAAGATTTCAAAGAAGTGAGTGCTAGCAATTTTATCTTTGCAAATAACCTTGAATACGCTCTTACCCTTATCGCGTAGAGAGACAACCTAATCCTATTCTTCATATTCATCCTCATCCTTATCACCACGAGACATATTAGGTTCCATGGTAGGAGGTACCGTGGAACCCTTGGCCATAAGGCATATATGAGGACCGTGAGATAAAGATGAGGAGTTACTTGAGGCTCCTTTCAAGATCTTGTCTTGACCAATAGAATCTTTGGTTTCCTCTACATTGTTAGACACACAACAACTAGAGGAAATAGAATCATTTTTAACATGGCCACAAGACAATGCAAGCATATCATCATTAGATTTTTTCAAGCAACTTACACATGATATGCAAGGACTATCAACACAATCATGTAAATCATTTCTAGTGCTAGATGTGTTTGAGTCCGTAGATGAAACATTGCAATGAGATAGAGATGAAGAATCATCAATAGAAAGCTCAATATCAACATTGCAATTTTCATCAAGAGAAATTGCCTGAAGCGTGGGCAAGATTTTGCTCTCTTATCAGGGCTCGACCTAGACATGATTTGGAAAAGCATGATTTACTTGATATATTCTATAGTGGACTAACCGTTGAGTCTAGGGCATATTTGGATAGTTGTGCTGGTTGTGTTTTCAGGAAAAGAACTCCAGACGAAGCTGAAGAATTATTGGCTAAAATAGGCCGGAATCATGATGATTGGACTACACCTGAACCAACTCCGACACCAATATTGATTAAATTAAATGATGAAGATATGAGGGAAGCCAAGAAGTCTCTTAAGGAGAAAGGTATTAAATCCGAAGATGTGAAGAATCTACCTCCCATAGAAGATTTATGTGAGATAATTCCCCCTTCATCCATGATTGAGGTAAACTCTCTTCAACGCTTTACTAGGGAAGATATTCCGTATTCAAAAGCTCCTGCTCAATGCTTAGATGAGTTTGATAATTATATTGTTAAGCAAGAAAATTTTAATATGAGAGTAGAGAATCATCTAATGGAAAATTCTCAAGCTATTAGCAATTTGCATGATATTGTGGAGAGAACCTCCAATGATGTTAAGATGCTTGTTAAACATTTTCAAATGGTGCAAACTCAAATTGGTCAACTCACTAAAGTGCAAAATGACTTGTTAAAAATAATTCTAAAGAGAAACATGCTTATGAAGTAACAACTAGAGGCGGTGTCTCTACCCAGGATCCTCTATATCCTGAAGGGCTGATACGTCTCCGACGTATCGATAATTTCTTATGTTCCATGCCACATTATTGATGATATCTACATGTTTTATGCACACTTTATGTCATATTCGTGCATTTTCTGGAACTAACCTATTAACAAGATGCCGAAGTGCCAGTTGCTGTTTTCTGCTGTTTTTGGTTTCAGAAATCCTAGTAACGAAATATTCTCGAAATCGGACGAAATCAACGCCCAGGTTCCTATTTTGCCCGGAAGCATCCAGAACACACGAGAGCCGCCAGAGAGGGGGCACAGGCCCACCAAACCCTAGGCCGGCGCGGCCAAGGGGGGCCTGCGCCCCCCTATAGTGTGGTCGCCCCTTCGACCTCCTGACGCCGCCTCTTCGCCTATATAAAGCCCCTGGACCTAAAACCTCGATACGAAAAAGCCACGGTACGAGAAACCTTCCAGAGCCGCCGCCATCGCGAAGCCAAGATCTGGGGGACAAGAGTCTCTGTTCCGGCACGCCGCCGGGACGGGGAAGTGCCCCCAGAAGGCTCCTCCATCGACACCACCGCCATCTTCATCACCGCTGCTGCTCCCATGAGGAGGGAGTAGTTCTCCATCGAGGCTCGGGGCTGTACCGGTAGCTATGTGGTTAATCTCTCTCCTATGTACTTCAATACAATAATCTCATGAGCTGCCTTACATGATTGAGATTCATATGATGATGCTTGTAATCTAGATGTCGTTATGCTAGTCAAGTGAATTTTACTTATGTGATCTCCGGAGACTCCTTGTCCCACGTGTGTAAAGGTGACAGTGTGTGCACCGTGTGGGTCTCTTAGGCTATATTTCACAGAATACTTATTCACTATTATGAATGGCATAGTGAAGTGCTCATTTATATCTCTTTATGATTGCAATGTGTTTTGTATCACAATTTATCTGTGTGCTACTCTAGTGATGTTATTAAAGTAGTTTATTCCTCCTGCACGGTGTAATGGTGACAGTGTGTGCATCAGTGTTAGTACTTGGCGTATGCTATGATTATGATCTCTTGTAGATTATGAAGTTAACTATTGCTATGATGGTATTGATGTGATCTATTCCTCCTAAATAGTGTGAAGGTGACAGTGTGCATGCTATGTTAGTACTTGGTTTAGTCGTGTTGATCTTTCATGCACTCTAAGGTTATTTAAATATGAACATTGAATTGTGGAGCTTGTTAACTCCGGCATTGAGGGTTCGTGTAATCCTACGCAATGGTGTTCATCATCCAACAAGAGTGTAGAGTATGCATTTATCTATTCTGTTATGTGATCAATGTTGAGAGTGTCCACTAGTGAAAGTATGATCCCTAGGCCTTGTTCCTAAATACTGCTATCACTGCTTGTTTACTGTTTCACTGCGTTACTACTGCTGCGTTACTACTGCTTGTTTACTGTCCTGGGCAAAGCACTTTTCTGGTACCGTTGCTACTACTTATTTATACCACCTGTATTTTACTATCTCTTCACCGAACTAGTGCACCTATTAGGTGTGTTGGGGACACAAGAGACTTCTTGCTTTGTGGTTGTAGGGTTGCATGAGAGGGATATCTTTGACCTCTTCCTCCCTGAGTTCGATAAACCTTGGGTGATCCACTTAAGGGAAACTTGCTGCTGTTCTACAAACCTCTGCTCTTGGAGGCCCAACACTGTCTACAGGAAAAGGAGGGGGCGTAGACATCAAGGGCATCCCAATAGAATTGAACAAGATTCTCAAAGCATTGAACCTAGCGCTCCTTCTAAGAAAAAGAAGAAGAAACATAAAAATGTTGTAGAATCCTCTGAACCTGTTAATGATCCTAATAGTATTTCTATTTATGATGCTGAAACTGAAAGTGGTAATGAACATGATAATGATAATGATAATAATAAGAATGATGCTTCTGATAAAGAAGAGGTTGAAGATGAACCTGAAAAGCATGCTAAAAATAAAAAGTATACTAAAGAAGATTTTATTGCTAAGAAACATGGTAATGAAAGGGAACCTTGGGTGCAAAAGCAAATGCCTTTTCCTGCGAAGAAACTAAAATCAAAGGAAGAAGAACACTATAGTAAATTTTGTGATTGGATGAAACCTTTATTCTTGCAAATCCCTTTGACTGATGCTATTAAATTGCCTCCTTATTCAAAGTATATGAAAGATATTGTCACTAACAAAAGGAAAATCCCTAATGAGGAGATTTCCACTATGCTTGCTAATTACTCTTTCAATGGCAAAGTTCCAAAGAAGTTGGGCGACCCAGGTATACCTACTATTCCTTGTTCTATTAAGAATAATTATGTTAGAACTGCTCTACGTGATTTGGGAGCCGGTGTTAGTGTTATGCCTTTTTCTTTTTATAAGAGACTTTATTTAGATAAGTTGATACCTACAGATATATCTTTGCAAATGGCTGATAAATCTACTGCTATTCCTGTTGGTATATGTGAGGATGTTCCTGTTCAAGTTACTAATAACTGCTTGATATTAACTGATTTTGTTGTGTTGGAAATGCCTGAAGATGATAATATGTCTATTATTCTTGGGAGACCTTTTATTAACACCGCAGGGGCTGTTATTGATTGCAATAAAGGAAAGGTTACTTTCAATGTTGATGACAAGGAGCATACCGTCTATTTCCCCAAGAGGATTGATAAAGTATGTGGAGTTAATACTATATCTAATGTGAGAACTATCAAAGTTGGAACTATCGATTGTCCTATATATGAGCCTAAAGAAGGATATCAAAATCTTATGATTGGATCCATATCAATACAATTCAAGGTAACATGATTGATTTGAGGTTTATTTTTTCTTATGCTATGTAAAATTTATTTGGTGGCAAGACTTGATCAACCTTGTTAACAAATACTTTTTATATGCATAGAGGAGGTAAACAACATCTCTTTCTTCCTCCACTTGTTTTACTTGCTGTAGCACTCTTGATTTGCAAAATTCCTTAGTTAATTAGAGATTTCAAAAAAATTCCTGTCCAGTAATAATAAACTTAATACCCAGAAATGTGCATTTTTCAAAGTTTTCAAAAATTCACAAAAATTATACCGCTGGTCCTATTTTTCGAAAATGCACCTGGGAGCACCTGGGGATGACCAGTGGGGCACCCTAGGGTGGCACCCCACAGGCCGGCGCGACCAGCAAGGGGGGCGCGCCACCCTGGTGTGTGGGCTCCCCCTTGCCCCACTTCAGCATCCCTTCCTCCCACACTCTTCTCTCTCCCGAAAAAATCAACACCAGCTTTCTCTCACTCGTGTTTCTGCTCAAGAGCTCAAGATTTCTCGATCTCTTTGCTCAGCCCAGATTTCTGTCTGAAATTTGGCACATTTGCTCTCCGGTATGTGACTCCTCCGATTATCCAAGTAGAATTTTGTTTGGTTGAGTATATCTTGAATATTTTGCTGCTGTAGGTAACATGTTTAGTGAGCTTGCATGCTTGTTGTAAGTTCTCTAAACTAGTTTTGATGCATGATTAGTACTCTAGCAAGTTCCTATAGTAGTTCCCCTCAATTATATGTCACCAAATCAAATTTTATATTGTTTGTTGAAAATTTCAGAAAATGGAGTGGAATAGACATCAACTAAACCAACAAGAATTGGAGGTGCAACAAGTCATGAGAGTGAACCGCGAAGAGGGAGTATACCCCTCTTATTACCCGCGCGCAGATTTCATGAGAAGTGCAGGAATCTTGGGATATGTTCAGAATCTAATTTCTCGTGCAGGGTTGAATGATTTTGTTGACGGAGAACCATGCCAATATGCAAAATTGACTATGTCTGTTGTGCAGGATTTTAAGTTCAATTGGTCGCAATCTAACCCTATGGTTCAGTATAAAATTTATAATAAAACTGTCAACTTGCCATTCAATGATTTTTGTACAGCAATTAGAGTACCGCAATGGGGATCATGTGTGAAGATAAGGGGATCGCCGCGAGAGCTCTTAAACCTCTTCGAGATGATTTGTCATGGAAGGAGTTTCTCAGAGGATGGTGGTAAAATCAGTAGCATTCAACTCCCAGCTATCCGCTACTTTGCTTATTTCATTACTAAGTGCGTTCTTGCTAGAAAGAATGGTAGTAAATTATCTATCCAGGATTTAGCTTTCCTAGCTGCTGCACTGCAAAGCAATAGGGCTTATAATTTGGGTGCATTGATAGCTTATAGACTTGCTACTAACCGTGAGAAGGGCGGAATTTGTGGAGGTCTCATCGCTTCTCGTTTATTAGCTTTGCATGGAGTAGAACCTCACCATCTTGATATTCAACTTTCCATAGAAAAACTTGACATAGTCTCCATGATTAAACATGAATTTGTTTCTGATTCATCTAATTTGGGTAACCTGTTCTACAAGATGACATTTTATAAGAAAGCTTGGAGAATAACTAAGAAAACTGAAAAACTAGTAAGATTGCATGCGCATGTTCTATTTAACCTTGATTCCAGGGAGGATTGGTCAGTCACAGAAGGTGCACTGAATGCACACATAGAGAGAGGGGGCCATCATGCAAGAGACAACAAGGAGGAGGCCGAGGAAGACCTCGACTCGTCATCCGATGCAGCAAGCTCTTCGCATCAACATTTTGGACATGTGGAGCCTCCACGCTTTTCTTCTGCACAGGGACCTCACTATGACTACGCCATGTACACTAGTGAAAAATGGTGCTTTTGCACCGGTTGGTAAGGGTCATATGCACCGGATGCCCAACCGGTGCAAAGCATCCAAGCCCCCCCCTTTTGCACCGGTTCAGTTGTGAACCGGTGCTAAAGGGGGCACCACGTGGCGGCCCCCGGGCGCCCGAGCGAGAGGACCTTTAGCACCGGTTCGTAATACGAACCGGTGCTAAAGGGTCTGCCGCGGCAGGAAAATATCCCAAAACGCTGCCGCGGTAGGACCCTGCTACCGTCAATTTTTTTCGAATTATTTTTCACTCCCTCTTTTTTTTTCTTTTTTTCAGAATTTCTAATATTTTAGTTATTTCACAAGTTTAGTCTCCAACTATACTTATCTCTAGTCTAATTACTTGCTCGTGCTCAGACTTCCCGCTCGGTCACCCATCCTCCCATTACTCTAGCACTAGCACGCTTAACTTCCAAGTTCCTTTCCATCCCGCATCCAAGTGCTTCGCGCGCATGTATGTGATAGTAGTATCATATCTATCCTATTAACATATCGGTCGATGTCATATTTCTTTATTGTTCGAATTTCAAATAATTCTTTTAATAAACAAAACTAATGATATAATAATAATCTTGCATAAATAAATAAACATTAACTTTATAATTTGTATTATTTTTAATTATTTTCAATTTTTTAAATATTTTTGCCAAACCTAAAACCTGAAATTTTGAAAAACTTATAATTTGCAGAGTGTAATCTTTATGCAGGATGCAATTATTAAATTTAATTTTAAAAAATAAGAAAATATATAAAATCCTAAATTTCTAGAAAAAACTAAAATCTTCCTGCTTTCATATTTTAATTTCGAATTTTGAGAATCTAAAAATTGGCTAACCGGGTAAAAGTTATTGCGGTTTTACCATTTTGAGATATAACTTTTTCCGAGGATTTTTTTGATATATTATACGTTTTTTTTCGACGTCGTATGCAAAAGTTATTGCGGTTTTACCATTTTTCAAACTTTTTTTGCAAAAAAAATTGAAATTCAAATTTGTTAAGTTTCCCTAATAGTACATTGTGTAACATACAGGAATCTCAAAAGATTTTATTTTTTGAATTTTCTATCATTTTCTTTTCTATTTTACAGTGTTAAAAAGGCGATCCACGGGGGGGGGGGGGGGGGGTGGAGGTGCGTGGGGAGCAGAAAAACCTTTTGCACCGGTTCGTGTTACGAACCGGTGCAAAAGGTCCCTCACGAACCGGTGCTAATGCCCCTGGACGTCCAGACCGCACGAACCGGTGCTAATGACCCCTTTAGCACCGGTTCGTGCCAAATCCGGTGCAAAAGCTCTTTGGAGGAGAGGATAAAAGCCCCTGTTTCTACTAGTGATGATCCACCGGCGTGGAACAGCGACCCTCGCTGGGGTTGAACTCCACTTAGGCCAAAAGCCTAAGCTTGTGGGGAGGTATACCGGCATCACTCATTCTTTGCATATTATGGTTGTTGGATACTTGTATATACTTGTTTAGCTTCTTTGAGTGGTTTTCTAATGAGAGGGAGATGATATTTGGGGAAGTGCTGCCTGAAAACAGATTCTGGACTGTTACCGAAAATATTCTCAAAAATAGCCAGAACGATATTTTGCGAAGCCAATTTTTGTGCATGTTCCCCAGATTGTTATCTAACTTTCATTAGTTGAACACTTTTCGATTTGAGCAGTGGAAGAATTTTTAAAAATCGAGTACTGTACTGCTGTCAAGTTTGACGAATTCCTGCTGCTTTGTGTTTATGTGACTTTTCTAGTTTTCATTTTCTTGTTTTTGCTTTGTTTCTTTCCTAAAACACAAAAAGACCAAAAATATTTCTGTTGTTTCTCTTCACCATTTGTTTATTTTGGTTTCTTGCATTTATTTTGCTTTTTTTGCTATCGTTGGTTTGCTATAAGAAAACCCAAAAAGATTTTGCTTTGTTTGCTTGTTTCCTTTTGTTCTTGTTTTCAAATTCGAAAACACCAAAAATATTTGCTGTTCTTCTTTGGTTTTGTAAAGTTCATTTTGAGTTCAATGGTCTTCGGTGGCTGGAGTGTGGTTTTCATTTCATATTATTCAAGGTACACAAGTGAAAGGCAATAATGACGATCTACGACAATTCGAATGTGGTGAGAGGCTGGTATGAACTCTATTTGTTTTCATTTTTTTACATATACTCATCCATGTGAGCATGCTTAGTTGGTTCATGTGAGGTATATGTCATTTAAAGAAAGTCTAGTAGTTCATGATCTCTCATGTTTAGCTCCAATTTATTAATATGAGTAGCATGTCATGGATATTTGCTTGCATTGTTTTATTCATAAATAGGTATGACATTGTGGTATCCTCCTCTGAATAATTTATTTGAATCGACTTGGCACATGCTCACGCATGCATATGACTGAACAAAAGTCAATTAAGCCTCGATGATTTACATTGTTTCAGAGTTCTTGTATCACTTTTATGCCTCCGTTAATTTATTTTGCCGCAAGCATGAGTATGACAGTGACTGCTCTCTTGATTTGTCGCTCCCTAGTCTATTGCTAGCCTTCACTTGTACTGAGCGGGAACGCTGCTCGTGCTTCCAAACCCCTGAAAACCAAGTTGTTCCAAAGTGTCCACCATAAATACCTATGCATGGCATTTCAAACCATTCCAAGTAAATTCTCATGCGCTACATTTAAACCTTTAAAATGCTTCTCGATTTGTGTTAATGTTTCATAGCTCATGAGGAAGTATGTGGTGTTTATCTTTCAACCTTGTCATTTACTCTTGACGGACTTTCATTATGGACTAGTGGCACATCCGCTTATCCAATAATTTTGCAAAAAAAGCTGGCAATGGGGTTCCCAGCCCCGATTAATCAAACTTCATTAATAATTCTCTTCACATGTTTTGCTCTGATTCATCAGTAAGCAACTTAATTTTGCAAATAGACACTCCTCCATGGTATGAGATTGATGGAAGGCACCCGAGGATTCGGTTAGCCATGTCTTGTGTAAGCAAAGGTTGGGGGGAGTGTCACTCATAATAAAACTAAAATACGTGTGTAAACAAAAGAGAAGAGGGATGATCTACCTTGCTGGTGGAGATAACGTCCTTCATGGGAGCCGCTCTTGAAAGTCTGGTTGGCGAGGTAGTTGGTGTACCCATTACCATTCGTTGACAACAACAAACACCTCTCAAAATAAGAACAAGCTGCCCATGCAAAAACCATTTTCGATGAACTAGAGCTTGTCATGAGAATAAGAACAAGCTCTAAAACATAACATGGATAAGATCCAAATAAAACCAAGAAAGATGATGAACCAAACTCGAAAATGCAACAAGTGATCTATGCGAAATCCGTTTTCGATGAACTAGAGCTTGTCATGAGAATAAGTACAAGCTCTAAAACATCACATGGATAAGGTCAAAATAATAACCAAGAAAGATGATGCAAGGATGCAAAGGTTTGAGTTCTCTCCGAACGATACGATCGAGTTACTCACTCGAGAGCCCTCTTGATAGTACGTCAATTAAACTATAAACCGGTCTCCAACTACACTATGAGACCGGTGAGAAAGAAACCCTATCAAGAGCAAACCTTATACTTGCGCATTCCACTTGAGCTCGATGACGACGATCTTGACCTCAACAAGATGGAACTCCTTTCTTGTTTGTGCTTTCTTGACGAAGTCTTGTGGATTGCTCCCCCATAATCCACCATGGGAGAGCTTCTTCTTCGGTGCATCTTCACATATCCATGATCACCATATGGATGGCAAGACTCAAGAAAAGGATCTCTTCGAGATGGCTCATCTTGAACTTGCACTTCATTTCTCCATGGCAAGCTTCAAACTTATGAACTCTTCGAGTTGGCTCATCTTGAACTTGCACTTCATTTCTTCATTTTTCATCATGTTGATGTCTTGAAGTAACTTGAGGGCTCACTTCATCTTCATCTTCAAGACATACTTGACACTTGATATCCTTCATCAATTTCTTCTTATTGCAACCTAATACAAACATGTTGATGTCTTGAAGTAACTTGAGGGCTCACTTCATCTTCATCTTCAAGACATACTTGACACTTGATATCCTTCATCAAATTCTTCTTATTGCAACCTTGAAGCCAACATATGGTTCAAGAATTGCCTATGGACAACTCCTACAATTATAACTCAATGCAAACATTAGTCCATAGGGATTGTCATTAATTACCAAAACCACACATGGGGGCTCCATGCACTTTCAACGATGCCCGTCGACTTTTAAAGGTGCGAGACACGATGCCATTGATGGAGGTGCAGAAGCCCAGTCGCTGCCCGCCAGTGCACGTGTAGAAGAGGTAGCTGCGACATTGATGGAGAAGGCTGCGGCGCAGACGTGAAAGCGATGACCGCAGAAGTGGCGGCCGCTGATGCAGCGGCCGCACAAGCGATATGCTCGATACAGCCCTATGGCTCGCTGTCAGACGGGTCCGGTGGAAAAGCGAGCCGTCACTTGGTGCGTCCGCCGCGACGCATCCCAGATGGAAATATCCGCCGCGTTCGCTTCTTGATCACTATACGTCGGGCCGCTAGACCTAATTCCTGACGATTTTAAGCCCACGCGAACGTAAACGATCGTTGAGCATCCGTTTGCGTAGCCTCATTGGAGGCCTAAGTCTAAAGACATAGTTAGGCGTGATATGATAAACTTATGCAGGTCTCAAAACTTATCATATATCACATTTCGGCCAATGTAGGTGTATGCATTAGAGCATCTCCAACAGGCGCGCAAAAATTCGGCGCCCTATACCTCCCTTCCGACGTGATGTAAACGGTTGCCGCGCGCTTGTCCGAACATTGCCCCGCCGAACGCGCCAAAATGCAGCGCGTGCGCGGGCGATGAAATTGGACCTCCGTCGGATGCGCCAAAATACAGCGCGCGCGACCACGCGAACGACTAGTTTAATCGTATATTGTTTGAAATGGATCAAACAAAATAAATAAATTACAAAAATTTAACTGAAAATTACGAAATATATATATTAAAAGTTCAACAAACACCGACATTTTATTAAAAAAAATAATCTACTCGGAGTCCTCCCACTCGTAGTCCGACGATCCGCTAGTCGGAGTCGTGTCGGAGACCGGAGTGGTCATCCACTCGAAGGAGGAGGAGGAGGAGGAGGTGGTGGCGAACATGCCCACCTGAGGTTGGCATGTTCGTCGACGGTCCGGCACCTCTCTTCTTCTCCTCCGCCCTCTTCGCCCTCCGCGCCGCGGTAGCCGGAGGCGGAGCGGCGGCGCGGAGGCATCTTGCCAGAGCCGGGGGCGGAGCATCGGCGCGGGACATAGAGCGGTGGAGAGAGGGAGAGAGAGACGGAGACGGAGACACGCGGAAAGTTCAGCGGTTAGCGTGCGCGCGTTGCTTCGCCTTTATAGCGCGCGCGGCAGCCGACGCGGCAACTTTCCCGCGCGGGATAGCGCGAAAGCGGCAAAGATTTTACCGCGCGCGCCTTTTTCCCGCGTCTGCTGGGGGACTGGTGTTTTTTTTTTTGCCGCTCACTCGTTTTACCCCGCCTGTTGGAGATGCTCTTAGCTTGGTGCGTGCTGCGGCTCGCGCGCATGCTACTGCCCGGTTTTTGCGCTGCTTGCCCGCTTGAATGTTGCTAACGGCTTTGCTAACGCGCGTCGCGTGCATGCTGCACTAACTGGTCGGTAGCTGGTGCGCCGATCGGCCACCGGCCGGTCGATCAGTCACCTATCCGCAGCCCCGGCCCAATGTATTGTAGGGCCCTTGGGCGAAGTCAAGAAAAGGGCTCCTTAAAGACAATATATACATATAACTATATATATATAAACTTTCACTTTATCCGCAAATTAAAGTAGAAATAATAATAAAATAATATCAAAATTTAGAAAGTATTTTCTACTAGTTCATTACCCCAAATAAAAACCAAATTACAACGAGTCCTTCAACAATTATGGTTGAATGCTTCTCCAAAAAGCTTCCTCGCGCATTCCTAGATGCAAAATCATTCACAATAATTTTAAGATCAATGTTTTTCAAGATATCCTTCTCAATACAACATGTAGCCAAGCCATTCAATCTGTCTTGTAACATAGCTGACCTCAAACAATTTTTTAGTAGCTTCAGTTCAGAGAAATTTCTTTCAGCTAAGGTTACAATCGTCAAGAGGATGCAATATGCAACTGACACATTTGGATAGCTTTCTCTAGTTTTTTCTTTTTATTTTTCACATCAGCGGAAAATTGTTTTCGCATTGTAACACCTATAATTGTGAATGAATTGGCATCGAATTCGAACCGGAATTAAGAGAACAAGACATGGGTTAGATAAGAGTTGGGAGATTTAAACAAAAACTTACAGAGACTACAGGACGGGCTGCCGGACGAGGCGATCTTCCGGCACGGGGCCCAACAGAGACTACAGAAACAGCTGATAGTCTACTCAGAATCTAGAAACGAACCGGGGCCGCCAACAGAGAGGTGACCAGCTGGACGAGCAACGGGATACGCTGCTCCCGAAGCCAGACTATGGTGGAACTCCTTTCCAGTACACGAAGAGTGGCATCGTGTAACAGTGCGCTCAGCAGTTCGGCTTGGCCTGAGATGTGGGCTTCCTTAAAGTCCTTCCCCAGATCTAAGAGCGCAAGTGCTGAGTTCTTCATGAGTAGGATGGCTTGAAGGACGCCCCGGTCCAGCTTGGCCTCCTGATCCATGACCTGGGGTAACAGATCATGCTCGAGCCTGTGGAGTTCCAGCGCCAAGCCTGCCACGACCGAGAGGCGATCCAGCTCGGAGCATATCATGGACGCCCTGTTCACCAGCGGGCCGAGGAGTGCATACGACTCGGGCGCGATGCGCACGGACTCCAGAGAGACAAGATTCACAAGCATCTGCTCTTCAGAGCAGGCCAGCTCATCGGAGCGGGCCTGCAGGGATTGGATTTGGGCATGGGAGTCGATGTATTCGTTGAGCATCTTTTCCTTTTGGCGGCGAAGAAGAAGAAGACGAGGAGGGCGGTGGTTGTTGCGGTTGCGACGGTGGCGGCGAAGAAGACGAGCCAGCCGCTGTTTAGGGTTTCTTCGGTAAGATGTGGCCTCTACCGTCGGAGGGAACTGCTTTTCTACTCGGTAGTGAGCAGATGCCGCACACCCTCCGGCGATATGTGGGCTCGGCCCATCAGACATGTATTTATCTTTTTATCTTTTATGTTTTTAATTAAAAAATTACTGGATCAAACTGGTAATTTTTGAATTGAACATTTTTAAAATATGACCAATCCTTTATTTTTTGAAAATTTTTAAAATTTGCAAATTTTTAGAATTTAAATACTTTGAATAATTTTTGAATTATAATAAATTTCAGATCTGAACTATTTGCAAATTCTGAACAAATTTCGAGTCTGAACATTTCTCAAAGTTTGAAAAAATTTCGAGTCTGAACACTTTTCGAATTTGAATAAATTTCAAATCTGAATATTTTTCGAATTTCAAGATTTTAAAATATAAATATTTTGAAAATTTTCAATTTTGAACAAATTTTGAATCTAAACATTTTTCGGGTTTGAACAATTTTTGGAACCTAACAAATTTGAATAGTTTTTGAATTTGTTTTTTCTTTGAACATTTTCGAATTTGAATATTTTTGAGTCATAAGAATTTTCGAATCTCAAACAGAAAAACAAACAGAAAAAATACTAAAGAAAAAAGAAGAGAACAAAAAACGAAATAAGCAAATTCCCGAAAATTGCGAATTGGGCCCAGCCCATATGAGGGTGTGTGGCGCCGTCAGATGTGTTTTGAGGTGCCTACCGGCAAAACCTATACACCGACCAGGTCGATGGCTACCGCCTACCGGCCACCGCACACCCCTGGTCGGGTATGGGCCAGGCCCATTTGTGGCTGTTTGCATGTAGCAGTTCCTTTTTTCTTTTTCTTTTTTATTTTCTATTTTTTTCTATTTTTTTCTTTTTTCTGTTTTCGGTTTTGTTTATATTTTCCAGATTCAAAAATTTTAATTTTTAAAAATTGTTCATATTAAGAAAATGTTTAAATTAAAAAATGTTCAAATTTGAAAACCGTTCAAATATGAAAACCGTTTAAATTTTAAAATTGTTCAAATATGAAATTTGTTCAAATTTGAAAATTGTTCTAAATATGAAAATCGTTCAGATTAAAAAATTGTTAAAATATAATTTTTTTTCAAATTCTGAAATTGTTCATAGAAAAAAAATTCATTTTTGTTCAAATTTAAAAATGTTCAAATCTGAAAAATGTTCAGATTTTTAAAAAGTGATTTCTTTTAATTTGATTTTTTTATTTTAACAAATGTTCAGATTTACAAAAAAAAAGTTTTAAAAAAGAAAACAAACAACAGAAAACAAAAAGAAACGAAAATGAAAAAATGAAAAAGCAAAAAAATAAGGAGTGACATGTTGGGCCGGCCCAACAACCCGCCTGGGGGGTGTGCGGCGCCTGGTCCGCGCCGACCAGGTTGGCGTACAGCACCCCCCGTGCCTACCTGTTTGCAGAATTGCGTGGGGGTCCTCTATGTCGACTTTCATGTTGTGGTCGCCCAACCCGGTGATCGTGGGCTCGGCCCGTCGTGCCTTGCTACTGCTTCCTTTTTCTTCTGCGTGCGCGGGGAGGTGAACCTGCGGTAGGTGCGGGCGACGGCGAGAGCGAGGGAGACGCCAACGTAGGTGAGCGGGACGGGGCTGGAGCCGATGCGGGGCCCGGGGATGGCCTGCGTGACGGTGCCGGTGAACTCGACGAGGTCCAGCGCCTTGTCCTGGATCCACGGGAGCTCCTCCTCGACCTCCACCTCCTCGTCCGCCTCCTTCTTCGGGGGTGTGGCGTTGGTGGAGTTGGCCGGCTGCCGGGAGGCGGGGGGTCCGGGTGTTGGCGCGGTTGGCACGGGCAACGAGGTGGGGCGTCGGCCAGCGTGGAGGTGTGCGGGTGGGGGCGGGCAGGTGAGGAGGCAGCGGCGATGGCGGGCGCCGGCAACGGGGACGAAGAGCGGGTGGAAGAAGGTGGTGGTCGCTATGGAGGTGGAGGTTAGGGCTTATCGCGGCGGAGTTGGGTGGGACTCCTTCGGGCTAGGGTGCGGTGAGGAGAGGAGACCAAGCTAGAGTAGGCAGTAGTAGCTCAACAAAACAAAACCCTGTGACGCATTGGGGAGAGAGAACTAGGGGAAGAGCAGGAACATGGGCCAAAAGCCCACCATTCAAAAAAAAATCTCGGCCTGTATCACTTTGTTGGTAGATCATTCGTTCTGGGGATTGACGCCCGATCCAGCGTTGGATCATGAGCACCGGTGATTTCATTGTATTAAAAATTGATTCTAAAAAATCGAAAATTATATTTATATATTTTAAAAAATTATGTGACAAAATTTTAAAAGTAGCTAATGATGTATTCCACTAACGTAAAATCACAATTACAAATGTTTTGTTTTTTCAGCTACACAAAAATGACAAAGTCTGATTTTTTTTGAGATTTTAATCACTCTCCATATATTTGTTATTTTTGTGCAGCCCAAAATACACACTATTTCCAGTTGAAAATTTACAAGTTTGTGAGATACAATACTTACTACATCATGATTTATTTTCAGATTTTTTTGAAACTTAGAAATATGTTTTAAATTATTTTTCTGGAAAGAGATCACTGGTGCACATGTCCACCAAATCATCTCTGTCCGTTTGTTTCTTATTAAAAAGTTGATGATGAGCTTGCATTCTGTCAATTTCTTTTTTGATGAGCTTGCATCCTGTAAAAGAATAGTTGATGAACATGGAATCGTAGGAAACATAAAGCAATTCAAAGAACGTTCTTTGAGCATCTCCACCTAGGAGCCCAAAATCGTAGCTGACAATGATTTGGGGACATAGTGAGAGAAAGTGCTCACACTGACGGTCTCTGTACGAAATTCGCGTCATCATGAGTCCAATAAAAGCGCCTCCACGATCTCCAACCGATCCCCGTACGAAGGGAGGCTATCAGAGACGCCGACAACACAAGCAACAAAACTTCACATAGAAAGATTCCTGATGGTTCACGCGTCAACCTCTCTCTCCCCACCTACCCCTTTCTCTCTCTCCCTCTCTCCTTTTTAAGTCCACACCTACCATGCAAACACACTCTCTCTCATCTGCCATGTGCTACCGGCACATGCTATAGAGGTTAACCGGTATGGAGAGTCTAACTTTTTTTACCGACGTTTGCTGCCGGCGGTACCAATACATAGCCGGCATGTGTGCTATCGGCTAGTATTCGGGGGTCACCGGTGAAGATGCTCTTAAGGAATGTCCAATTCAACCTCCATGTTCGCACACGGCGGCTCCGGCTTTGCAATGGATAGGCTTTGTGAGTGAATTTTTATCGTCATCTTTTGTTGATCTTCTTCATCTCATGGCTTCTAATCAACGCACCACTGCTATTCTCGATATTATTTTCCAAGTATTGTTGATGGCTACTCTCAAATCTCATGTTTTTGTTCATAGTCTTTCTAGACGAAATGTGTTAAATTCATCACACACACACTCAACAGTTTAAAATATCTAATGAGTAGCTTCATCTATTTTGCGTAAGCATCGTGTTGTAAGTTTTCCATTTCAACAATTATACAGGAACTGCTTATTAGGTCTGTATCTCTCTATTGTTACTCTAACATGTTCATATATTTGCATGTTGTCTGAACTTGTTTCCTTCAACCTCTCACAATCACTTAATCATCTACTGTATTGTCAGTCCATCGGATCTACACAAAAAAAGAATTAAAGAACCTACAAAAACATTGGTGATATAAAACAATTTTAATCTATCGGTGTTGCTCACACATTTCACATGGTGCTAACAGCTTGTTATGAGACGTTTTTCTTATTTGAGTAATTAATAAAATCATCACTAGTTGGGGGTTCTTCAGAATTCATAACCCTAGAAGAAAACTGAGGTCCCTCGGAACAAAAGGAGATGATGTAAACTCATTCAACTGTCCCAAAAAGTTGCCACACCCAAAATTCTCCACTAAAGTGGTAAACGTCAATAACATAGCATCATCAGTACACTTGAGCATTAAGTTATACTCCCTCCCTTCCATATTAGCTATCGCATATTCAGATGTACATATACATAAAATAATATACATCCATATCAGTTACAACTAATATGGAATGAAGGGAGTACTCTTTAACTGTTCTGCTGCCACGGTAAAACAATAGACCCATCAAATCATACATCAATTCATAAAATGAGTAGTATATCAGCACGGACAATAGCTTCTTTCAATATTTACCAGCGCCTTAATCCATTTGGAAACAGAAGTATGAGAAAATATGTTTCTCAATTTCTCATTGCAATCTCTTTTAAACATTCTTGCACATGAGGAGCTCAATCCAGGCCCTTTGATTCCTGACCGTCCGATCAAATGACGTGGCGAAATGTCGTCCGTTCGTTTATCGTGTGATCCAAACCGTCCTATCAGCATCAAACTCCTGCTCATGTGGTCCGCGTCGTCCATTCCCACGGAGTCCTCCAGCGACTTCTCTTCTCCCTCGGTGATGTACCCGCTTCCGGGTTCTCCCACTGATTTCTAGGCCTGCTTTTTGTGGGGCCCAGCCATTAGCGAACGTGGGTATGTGCTGGCTTCGTGACTGTTAAAACAAACATACGCGCAAGGGCTGCACCGTGGTTTTGCATGCGCAACAGGGGTAAATTCGTATTTTCCTCCTCATTTGCGGCTTCCTTCCTGTGTAGAAGGATGGGCTCGGCGGTGCGTCGCGGTCTCCCCTTCGCCGGTGGGTACGGGGTGGAAAGGTCACGACAGAGCCATCCCTGACCAAAGGGGCGTGGTTCTCAGTTCTCACACGGGCCTTGTGAGAGGTGGGGGTTTGACCCAGCACAAACCCTAGATGCAGCCAGATCTAAGCTTGTTGCCTCCATGGAAGAGCCACGGGAGGCCACCGTCTGTCCTGAGCGCGCCAGCGGCGTTGCCTTCTCCAGCTCTGGCCCCTCCCCATTCTCCTATGTGTGGTGTGGTGCTTCTCCCCGAGCACGAGCGCAGCCGGATGCTGTCTCCCCCGACCGCGCCGTCTTGCCGAACGTCCAGGAGGGCCCCGCGTCACCCAGTTGAGTCTGCCTCATGGCGGCAACCTCAAGCATGCCAGGCCGCCCGGAGAAGCCCAGAGGGTCTCGTCGGCATCCGGGCGCGGTGGAGTCCACCAGGTGACATAGGCATCCCGAATGGGCCTGCCGAATAAAGTACCAGAGGATAACTGAAGGCCCATGACCCTACAAAGTTTGGAAGCCAAATAAACATCGGTATGGAAGATAGAGAGAGATTAGGAATAAAGAGATTTGTATGTTTACGGGACGAACTCAAAGAGTCTCTCGCTATTTTTAACTTGTATGACACGAAAGCCTCGGCTAAACCTCCTATATAAAGGGGACTCGAGGGAGAAAGAAACGATCGAATCATTGTCAACGCAACCCTAGTTTTCATAGTCGAGCACCTGTTTCAGCTGAACCTTCGAGATCTACTTGCCACCTACTTTCCGCGAAACCCTAGTCTACAACTTTTAGGCATTGACAAGTTAATCCCTTGTCAATTAGCGCCGTCTGTGGGGATTGGAGGCGACAAGGAGCTGATCTCGATGGCATCATCAACATCGACAACATCTTCAGTAGCAAGCAACGCGATGGACGGAGGTAAACAGGGAAAACCTGATCTCGTCGATTTTGTTCCTCACGCTCCTGCCCTTTTGCATGCATATGCCAATGTGGAGGAGTCGACAGACATGACGTTCGGGAGTTTCCACTTCCTTGTCGGGAAAGAAGGATCGCACCGATTTCGGCACCGATTTTTTCGGGATCGTCAGCGGCCGATTCCGACTTTTCGGGATCATCAACATCAATCATCAAGTCAGGCGACGACGAGGCTTCGTCGTTAAGCTTCATCAAGCCCGCCATCGGCGGAGAACTTGCCGATATGTTCGGCAACATGTCTTTTGGGTCGTTCGCGGACTCCGATCTGAGGAGTGACTCGGAAAGCATCGACATCTTTTGATTTCATCGATAGATCTACTTTTATTCGGGAGGTCTTCGCCGATCTTTCAGATGGTGTCACCGACCCTGAAGAAAACAAAAATACAATATATCATCAAATCTGCGTGATCGGTGAATCAAGTCATCTAGAAGAGGCGGCATAGGCTTTCGATGATCTAGGTAATCCATACATCGATCCCGCTGATCTCACGCGAGGAACTGGAAATAAGTTTGCCGGCTCCATACCTCGCGAGAAGGTGCAGCTTTCGCAAACAGCTTGGGATAGAGCTGGGAGAGCCATGAACGGCACAGAGCCGATGAACACCACAACCACAGTAGAGGAGCTGCAAGCATATCAATACAGACTCACTCGTGCCGGACAAGAGCTCAAAAAACAAAGAGTTATACTTGAGCAAAGAAAAGCTGCAACTTCCGCATCAAGTGCGCGCAGAACCAACCTGAGCCGACAATCAGGAACCTCGGGAGATAGTCACAGAGCAGCACACGCAAGAGGAAGATCTCGGCTAGCAAATGTGCCTGAGCATGAAAGAGAAAACCTGATACAAAACCTCGACATGTCCTTTATGTCGATAGATACAAGAGGGCACATCATCCCCAAAACACCGGAAGCGGAGTATATGGCGACTCATGCCTTCATCTTGGCATCCAAACCACCTCCCGGAGATCCCAGAGAAGCTTGATGGCGTGTAACTCACACGTTCGTTGGGAACCCCAAGAGGAAGGTATGATGCGCACAGCAGCAAGTTTTCCCTCAGAAAGAAACCAAGGTTTATCGAACCAGGAGGAGCCAAGAAGCACGTTGAAGGTTGATGGCGGCGGGATGTAGTGCGGCGCAACACCAGGGATTCCGGCGCCAACGTGGAACCTGCACAACACAACCAAAGTACTTTGCCCCAACGAAACAGTGAGGTTGTCAATCTCACCGGCTTGCTGTAACAAAGGATTAACCGTATTGTGTGGAAGATGATTGTTTGCTGAAAACACTAGAACAAGTATTGCAGTAGATTGTATTTCAGTATAGAGAATTGGACCGGGGTCCACAGTTCACTAGAGGTGTCTCTCCCATAAGATAAACAACATGTTGGGTGAACAAATTACAGTTGGGCAATTGACAAATAAAGAGGGCATGACCATGCACATACATATTATGATGAGTATAGTGAGATTTAATTGGGCATTACGACAAAGTACATAGACCGCCATCCAACTGCATCTATGCCTAAAAAGTCCACCTTCAGGTTATCATCCGAACCCCCTCCAGTATTAAGTTGCAAAGCAACAGACAATTGCATTAAGTATGGTGCGTAATGTAATCAACAACTACATCCTTAGACATAGCATCAATGTTTTATCCCTAGTGGCAACAAAGACAACACAACCTTAGAACTTTCATCACTTGTCCCAGTGTCAATGCGTGCATGAACCCACTATCGAGCATAAATACTCCCTCTTGGAGTTACAAGCATCTACTTGGCCAGAGCATCTACTAGTAACGGAGAGCATGCAAGATCATAAACAACACATAGACATAACTTTGATAATCAACATAACAAGTATTCTCTATTCATCGGATCCCAACAAACGCAACATATAGAATTACAGATAGATGATCTTGATCATGTTAGGCAGCTCACAAGATCCAACAATGAAGCACAATGAGGAGAAGACAACCATCTAGCTACTGATATGGACCCATAGTCCAGGGGTAGACTACTCACTCATCACTCCGGAGGCGACCATGGCGGCGTAGAGTCCTCCGGGAGATGATTCCCCTCTCCGGCAGGGTGCCGGAGGCGATCTCCTGGATCCCCCGAGATGGGATCGGCGGCGGCGGCGTCTCAGTAAGGTTTTCCGTATCGTGGCTCTCGGTACTGGGGGTTTCGCAACGGAGGCTTTAAGTAGGCGGAAGGGCAGGTCAAGAGGCGGCACGAGGGCCCCACACCACAGGGCCGCGCGGCCAAGGGGGGGCCGCGCCACCCTAGGGTGTGGCCCCCTCGTGGCCCCTCTTCGTCTCCTCTTCGGACTTCTGGAAGCTTCGTGGCAAAATAGGACCCTGGGCGTTGATTTCGTCCAATTCCGAGAATATTTCGTTACTAGGATTTCTGAAACCAAAAACAGCAGAAAACAAAGAATCGGCACTTCGGCATCTTGTTAATAGGTTAGTTCCGTAAAATGCACGAATATGACATAAAGTGTGCATAAAACATGTAGATAACATCAATAATGTGGCATGGAACATAAGAAATTATCGATACGTCGGAGACGTATCAGCATCCCCAAGCTTAGTTCTGCTCGTCCCGAGGTGTAAAATGATAAACACGTATAATTTCTGGAGTGACATGCCATCATAACCTTGATCATACTATTTGTAAAGCATATGTAGTGAATGCAGCGATCAAAACAATGTATATGACATGAGTAAACAAGTGAATCATAAAGCAAAGACTTTTCATGAATAGCACTTCAAGACAAGCATCAATAAGTCTTGCATAAGAGTTAACTCATAAAGCAATAATTCAAAGTAAAGGCATTGAAGCAACACAAAGGAAGATTAAGTTTCAGCGGTTGCTTTCAACTTGTAACATGTATATCTCATGGATATTGTCAACATAGAGTAATATAATAAGTGCAATAAGCAAATATGTAGGAATCAATGCACAGTTCACGCAAGTGTTTGCTTCTTGAGGTGGAGAGAAATAGGTGAACTGACTCAACATTGAAAGTAAAAGAATGGTCCTCCATAGAGGAAAAGCATCGATTGCTATATTTGTGCTAGAGCTTTGATTTTGAAAACATGAAACAATTTTGTCTACGGTAGTAATAAAGCATATGTATCATGTAAATTATATCTTACAAGTTGCAAGCCTCATGCATAGTGTACTAATAGTGCCCGCACCTTGTCCTAATTAGCTTGGACTACCGGATCATCGCAATGCACATGTTTTAACCAAGTGTCACAAAGGGGTACCTCTATGCCGCCTGTACAAAGGTCCAAGGAGAAAGCTCGCATTGGATTTCTCGCTATTGATTATTCTCAACTTAGACATCCATACCGGGACAACATAGACAACAGATAATGGACTCCTCTTTTATGCATAAGCATGTAACAACAATTAATAATTTTCTCATATGAGATTGAGGATATTTGTCCAAAACTGAAACTTCCACCATGGATCATGGCTTTAGTTAGCGGCCCAATGTTCTTCTCTAACAATATGCATGCTTAACCATAAGGTGGTAGATCTCTCTTACTTCAGACAAGACGAACATGCATAGCAACTCACATGAAATTCAACAAAGAGTAGTTGATGGCGTCCCGAGTAAACATGGTTATCGCACAACAAGCAACTTAATAAGAGATAAAGTGCATAAGTGCATATTCAATACCACAATAGTTTTTAAGCTATTTGTCCCATGAGCTCTATATTGTAAAGGTGAATGATGGAATTTTAAAGGTAGCACTCAAGCAATTTACTTTGGAATGGCGGAAAATACCATGTAGTAGGTAGGTATGGTGGACACAAATGGCATAGTGGTTGGCTCAAGTATTTTGGATGCATGAGAAGTATTCCCTCTCGATACAAGGTTTAGGCTAGCAAGGCTTATTTGAAACAAACACAAGGATGAACCGGTGCAGCAAAACTCACATAAAAGACATATTGAAAACATTATAAGACTCTACACTGTCTTCCTTGTTGTTCAAACTCAATACTAGAAATTATCTAGACCTTAGAGAAACCAAATATGCAAACCAAATTTAAGCATGCTCTATGTATTTCTTCATTAATGGGTGCAAAGCATATGATGCAAGAGCTTAAACATGAGCACAACAATTGCCAAGTATCACATTACCCAAGACATTAATAGCAATTACTACATGTATCATTTTCCAATTCCAACCATATAACAATTTAACGAAGAAGAAACTTCGCCATGAATACTATGAGTAGAAGCTAAGGACATACTTGTCCATATGCTACAGCGGAGCGTGTCTCTCTCCCATAAAGTTAATGCTAGGATCCATTTTATTCAAACAAAACAAAAAACAAAAACAAACTGACGCTCCAAGCAAAGCACATAAGATGTGATGGAATAAAAATATAGTTTCAGGGGAGGAACCTGATAATGTTGTCGATGAAGAAGGGGATGCCTTGGGCATCCCCAAGCTTAGACGCTTGAGTCTTCTTAGTATATGCAGGGGTGAACCACCGGGGCATCCCCAAGCTTAGAGCTTTCACTCTCCTTGATCATGTTGCATCATACTCCTCTCTTGATCCTTGAAAACTTCCTCCACACCAAACTTAGAATAACTCATTAGAGGGTTAGTGACAATAAAAATTAATATGTTCAGAGGTGACACAATCATTCTTAACACTTCTGGACATTGCATAAAGCTACTGGACATTAATGGATCAAAGAAATTCATCCAACATAGCAAAAGAGGCAATGCGAAATAAAAGGCAGAATCTGTCAAAAACAGAACAGTTCGTATTGACGAATTTTATTAGGCCACCAGACTTGCTCAAATGAAAATGCTCAAATTGAATGAAAGTTGCGTACATATCTGAGGATCATGCACGTAAATTGGCTTAATTTTCTGAGCTACCTACAGGGAGGTAGACCCAGATTCGTGACAGCAAAGAAATCTGGAACTGCGCAGTAATCCAAATCTAGTATGAACTTTTCTATCAACGACTTTACTTGGCACAACAAAACACTAAACTAAGATAAGGAGAGGTTGCTACAGTAGTAAACAACTTCCAAGACACAAAATAAAAACAAAGTACTGTAGGTAAAAATATGGGTTGTCTCCCATAAGCGCTTTTCTTTAACGCCTTTCAGCTAGGCGCAGAAAGTGTGTATCAAGTATTATCAAGAGATGAAGCATCGTTATCATGAGCTCCCCCATCCGTAGTGGTACTAAGGGCTTTGTCAATTTTAGGCCTATAATAATACTTCTTTGGTTTAGGCACCTTAGAGACATACATAAACTTTTGCTCCTTACCCACATAAGCTTTCTCCTTATATTTAAGAGAAGAAAATGTTGAACCCAAGGTTCCCATAGCTTTTTCAAGTTCGTCAATCCTATTGGTTTGATCATCATGGACAACACAAGTTCCTAGGACACTAATTCTTTCATCAATTCCTTCTAAGGATTTATCAAGTTCATCAGTTTTATCAAGTAACATTTCCAATTTAGTTTCAATACTTGGAAAAAATTTCTCTATGGTTTCCAATTTTTTCATAACATCTTCAAGAGAGATTTCAGTTTTAACTTCATCAACAGGGGGTATTCCAAATAGACTCTCAATAATGCAACTAGCTTCTAGTGCAGGAGTACTTAGGAAGTTACCTTTCGCGAGACTATCAAGAACATACCTATTCCAGCTAGAGATACCAACATAAAAATTCCTGAGTAGGATAGTGGTGGAGTGTTTCTTAGTGCACCTATTATGGGCATCAATAATTCTATACCAAGCATCTCTTAAACATTCTCCCCCTCGTTGCTTAAACGTACGAACTTCGACTTCAGGATTACTCATTTTAGCAGTAGTAAATAAAGCAAACTAGATAAAGTAAATGCAAGTAACTAATTTTTTTGTGTTTTTGATATAGCAAACAAGATAGCAAATAAAGTAAAACTAGCAACTAATTTTTTTGTATTTTGATTTAGTGCAGCAAACAAAGTAGTAAATAAAACTAAGCAAGACAAAAAAAAAGTAAAGAGATTGAGAAGTGGAGACTCCCCATGCAGCGTGTCTTGATCTCCCCGGCAACGGCGCCAGAAAAAGAGCTTGATGGCGTGTAACTCACACGTTCGTTGGGAACCCCAAGAGGAAGGTATGATGCGCACAGCAGCAAGTTTTCCCTCAGAAAGAAACCAAGGTTTATCGAACCATGAGGAGCCAAGAAGCACGTTGAAGGTTGATGGCGGCGGGATATAGTGCGGCGCAACACCAGGGATTCCGGCGCCAACGTGGAACCTGCACAACACCACCACAGTACATGGCCCCAACGAAATGTTGAGGTTGTCAATCTCACCGGCTTGTCAGAACAAAGGATTAACCGTATTGTGTGGAAGATGATTGTTTGCAGAAAACAGTAGAACAAGTATTGCAGTAGATTGTATTTTAGTATAGAGAATTGGACCGGGGTCCACAGTTCACTAGAGGTGTCTCTCCCATAAGATAAACAGCATGTTGGGTGAACAAATTACAGTTGGGCAATTGACAAATAAAGAGGGCATGACCATGCACATACATATTATGATGAGCATAGTGAGATTTAATTGGGCATTACGACAAAGTACATAGACCGCCATCCAACTGCATCTATGCCTAAAAAGTCCACCTTCAGGTTATCATCCGAACCCCCTCCAGTATTAAGTTGCAAAGCAACAGACAATTGCATTAAGTATGGTGCGTAATGTAATCAACAACTACATCCTTAGACATAGCATCAATGTTTTATCCCTAGTGGCAACAGCACAACACAACCTTAGAACTTTCTCACATCGTCCTGTGTCAATGCAGGCATGAACCCACTATCGAGCATAAATACTCCCTCTTGGAGTTACAAGCATCTACTTGGCCAGAGCATCTACTAGTAACGGAGAGCATGCAAGATCGTAAACAACACATAGACATAACTTTGATAATCAACATAACAAGTATTCTCTATTCATCGGATCCCAACAAACGCAACATATAGAATTACAGATAGATGATCTTGATCATGTTAGGCAGCTCACAAGATCCGACAATGAAGCACAATGAGGAGAAGACAACCATCTAGCTACTGCTATGGACCCATAGTCCAGGGGTAGACTACTCACTCATCACTCCGGAGGCGACCATGGCGGCGTAGAGTCCTCCGGGAGATGATTCCCCTCTCCGGCAGGGTGCCAGAGGCGATCTCCTGGATCCCCCGAGATGGGATCGGCGGCGGCGGCGTCTCTGGAAGGTTTTCCGTATCGTGGCTCTTGGTACTGGGGGTTTCGCAACGGAGGCTTTAAGTAGGCGGAAGGGCAGGTCAAGAGGCGGCACGAGGGCCCCACACCACAGGGCCGCGCGGCCAAGGGGGGGCCGCGCCGCCCTAGGGTGTGGCCCCCTCGTGGCCCCTCTTCGTCTCCTCTTCGGACTTCTGGAAGCTTCGTGGCAAAATAGGACCCTGGGCGTTGATTTCGTCCAATTCCGAGAATATTTCGTTACTAGGATTTCTGAAACCAAAAATAGCAGAAAACAAAGAATCGGCACTTCGGCATCTTGTTAATAGGTTAGTTCCAGAAAATGCACGAATATGACATAAAGTGTGCATAAAACATGTAGATAACATCAATAATGTGGCATGGAACATAAGAAATTATCGATACGTCGGAGACGTATCAAAGCTCTGTACCAGATGGCAATGGCAGGAGTTGGAGTCATGGGGACATCGTTCGTAGGATCAAGTACGCCGCAACCCGAGAGCGGACCAAGACAAAATAATCCTCGCCCTGCTACAATAGCGCGAGATCCTCCATGAGAAGGTGATGCGGGAGACACGACACAAGCACGAGTCGATAGAGCACGGCAGGAGAGAAGAGAACATCGGTATTCACCAGAAGTCGACGAAGAAGATATGTGCGGGCTCCCTTGCTTTACTCAACGAGTTCGTAAAACTCGGGTTCCTTCTGGGTTCAAGTTACCTGATAACTACAAAAAGTTCGATGGCTTGCATGATCCAGAGGACTGGTTAATCGACTACCTGGAGACAGTGAAGTTGACGGGTAGAACTAGAGCAACTGCCATGCAGAGCATCCAGGTTCATCTCAGTGGAGCCGCAAGATCATGGCTAAAGAAGTTACCAGAAGGATCCATCGACAGCTGGGAGACTTTTGAGGACTTGTTCGTGAAAAATTTCCGTTCCACGTGCAAGAAACCTGCATCAATAGAGCAATTAAGGGCTTGCAAGCAGAAGTATGACAAACCAATGAGGATGTATATCCAGAGATGGAACATCATAAAAATTCGGTAGAAAACATATCTGACGAAAGAGCAATAGATGCATTTGTTGCAGGGATCCGAAGAAGAGACTTAATCGAGGATTTGGGAAGGTCCAACCTGAGAACAATAGCAGAGCTCATGGCGATAGCGAATCGCTGGGCGGATGGCGGAGATGTTGTTCAAAACAAAAGGCACATGTCACCTGAGGAAGACCGCAACAGAAACAACAACCAAAATAGGCGACGTTTTTCTCGATAGTTCTCAGGTTATGACGGTCCCAGCCAAGTGGCGGCTGGATTCCGAGGAAATAGTGGAGGAAATCATCGGGGTGATTATCAGAGGAGCAACGAGCAGCGCAATGATCATAGAGATGCGCCAAGCTCCAGCATGCAAAATAATCGGCCAAGATCCCAGAGGCCATACAATATATCACCCTAAGATCTTCTGAATGGGCCATGCCAGATGCACTTTTACCTCGACAGTGAAGGAAAAAAAGACAGTCATGCCATCTTCAGAAGGACTGCCGAACTTTTCAAGCTTTGCACAGATACGCAGAGCACACAAATGCACAAGCAGCGAATAGGGGACCAAGGAGTGAGGTTCATCTGCCGCCACCACCCGCAGTTACTAGTTCAAACCAGCATCAGTTGCAATTAGTGGTAGCACCAACAAATAACGGCCCTTACATTGACACGACGGGAGGGGTGTCGATGATTCAGAAAGGTAGACCCTCGAATAGGACGCAAAAAGTAATTTCGCGACAGGTATACATGGCAGAGAAGATGCCACCACCAACCATCGAGTACCTTAATTGGTCAGATCAGGACATAGGATTCAGTCAAGCGGACCACCCGCCTCAAGTTCCACGACCAGGGCAATCAGCTATGATTTTGCCAGCAGTGATTCCAGGATTCGAAGTTTCGCGCATATTCATCGACGGAGGAAGCAGTTTGAACCTCATGTACGCGGACACATTGAGGAAGATGAATATCTCCTTGGCAAACTTGACACCAACGGACACGCATTTCCATGACATCACACCAGAGAAGCCGAAATATCCTTTGGGAAAGATAAATCTCGTTGTACAATTTGGAACTCGAGAAAATTGCAGGAGAGAGAAGATGGGGTTTGAAGTTATCGACTTTCCATCACAATATCATGCCATATTGGGACGACCCGTGTACGCCAGATTCATGGCTGTGCCACACTACACATACATGTTATGCTGATTCCTGGCCCCAATGGCCCCATCACAGTGAAGGGAAGTTTTGCGATGGCAGATAAGCTAGTATGACAAGGATTTCCATAGGCTCTCCGAAACTTTCGGGATGCAGGCTGAATACGCAGCATCTAAGTACACCACCAACTGTGACGTGCTACCCGATGGAGGAAGGCCACTCAAGGAGCAAACCTTTGACACCTCCAAGAACTCCTAAGAAGTGCAGATCCACCCGACAGATCCCAAGAAGACGACAACCATCGCAACAAACATGGATAGCGCATAGGAAAGCGCGCTCGTCGACTTTCTCCGTGATCACTGGGAAATATTCGCATGGTGTCCAGCTAACATGCCAGGAGTACCCAGGAAACTTGTCGAGCACCACTTCAATCTAGATCCAAGAGCTAGACCAATCCGGCAACTGTTGCGGCATTTCTCCGAACCAAACCGCAAAGCTATGTTATCAGAGATTAATTGACTCAGAGAAGCAAATTTTATCAAGGAACTACATACCGAGGCCACATGGGTCGCTAACCCAGTTTTGGTCCCCAAGAAAAACACTGATGTCCTTCGCATGTGCGTCGACTTCACGTGTCTCAATAAACATTGTCCAAAGGATCACTTTCCCCTCTCGAGGATCGATAAAATTATCGACTCCACAGCGGGATGCGAACGTATTTCCTTCCTGGATGCGTATTCTGGTTACAACCAGATCCTCTTAAAAGAAGAAGATGAAGTCAAAACAGCTTTCATAACCCCTTATGGCGTGTTTTGTTACAGAACAATGCCTTCGGATTGAAAAACGCGGGAGCCACATATCAAAGGATGATGCAGAAGTGTCTAGTCACGTAGATTTGCAAAAAACTTCCAAGTATATATCGATGATGTCGTCATAACAACAAATCAAGGATCATCCCTGATTGATGACCTTAGAGAAACCTTCGACAATCTAGACAGGTTTCGCTTCAAGCTGAATGATACGTCTCCGACGTATCGATAATTTCTTATGTTCCATGCCACATTATTGATGTTATCTACATGTTTTATGCACACTTTATGTCATATTCGTGCATTTTCTGAAACTAACCTATTAACAAGATGCCGAAGTGCCAGTTGTTGTTTTCTGCTGTTTTTGGTTTCAGAAATCCTAGTAACGAAATATTCTCGGAATTGGACGAAATCAACGCCCAGGGTCCTATTTTGCCACGAAGCTTCCAGAAGACTGAAGAGGAGACGAAGTGGGGCCACGAGGTGGCGACACCATAGGGCGGCGTGGCCCAAGCCCTGGCCGCGCCGGCCTGTAGTGTGGGCCCCTCGTGCCGCCTCTTGACCTGCCCTTCCGCCTACTTAAAGCCTCCGTCGCGAAACCCCCAGTACCGAGAGCCACGATACGGAAAACCCATCGAGACGCCGCCGCCGCCAATCCCATCTCGGGGGATTCAGGAGATCACCTCCGGCACCCTGCCGGAGAGGGGATTCATCTCCCGGAGGACTCTACGCCGCCATGGTCGCCTCCGGAGTGATGTGTGAGTAGTCTACCCCTGGACTATGGGTCCATAGCAGTAGCTAGATGGTTGTCTTCTCCCCATTGTGCTTCATTGTCGGGTCTTGTGAGCTGCATAACATGATCAAGATCATCTATCTGTAATTCTATATGTTGCGTTTGTTGGGATCCGATGAATAGAGAATACTTGTTATGTTGATTATCAAAGTTATGTCTATGTGTTGTTTATGATCTTGCATGCTCTCCGTTACTAGTAGATGCTCTGGCCAAGTAGATGCTTGTAACTCCAAGAGGGAGTATTTATGCTCGATAGTGGGTTCATGTCTCCGTGAATCTGGGGAAGTGACAGAAATCTCTAAGATTATGGATGTGCTGTTGCCACTAGGGATAAAACATTGGTGCTATGTTCGAGGACGTAGTTACTAATTACATTACACGCAATACTTAATGCAATTGTCTGTTGTTAGCAACTTAATACTGGAGGGGGTTCGGATGATAACCTAAAGGTGGACTTTTTAGGCATAGATGCATGCTGGATAGCGGTCTATGTACTTTGTCGTAATGCCCAATTAAATCTCACAATACTCATCATAATATGTATGTGCATGGTCATGCCCTCTCTATTTGTCAATTGCCCAACTGTAATTTGTTCACCCAACATGATGTTTATCTTATGGGAGAGACACCTCTAGTGAACTGTGGACCCCGGTCCAATTCTCTATACTGAAATACAATCTACTGCAATACTTGTTCTATTGTTTTCTGCAAACAATCATCATCCACACTATACATCTAATCCTTTGTTACAGCAAGCCGGTGAGATTGACAACCTCGCTGTTTCGTTGGGGCAAAGTACTTGGTTTGTGTTGTGCAGGTTCCACGTTGGCGCCGGAATCCCTGGTGTTGCGCCGCACTACATCTCGCCGCCATCAACCTTCAACGTGCTTCTTGACTCCTACTGGTTCGATAAACCTTGGTTTCATACTGAGGGAAAACTTGCCGCTGTACGCATCACACCTTCCTCTTGGGGTTCCCAACGGACGCGTGATGTACGCGTATCAAGCACTTTTTCTGGCGCCGTTGCCGGGGAGATCAAGACACGCTACAAGGGGAGTCTCCACATCCCAATCTCTTTACTTTGTTTTTGTCTTGCTTTATTTTATTTACTACTTTGTTTGCTGCACTAAATCAAAATACAAAAAAAAATTAGTTGCTAATTTTACTTTATTTTGCTATCTTGTTTGCTATATCAAAAACACAAAAAAATTAGTTACTTGCATTTACTTTACTTGATTCATCATGTTTCCTTTTAATTTTACCACAAAAGACATACCGGTAGAATTTGGTGGTCTAGCAAGAGAAGCTAGAAAGGTCTTTGCTAAATTTAATATGCTTGGTTCTCATACTAATTTTGTTGGTCTCCTTGAAAAGATGGACATGGATAGAATAAGATACACTAATAATATTGATGATGGAGGGGAGATCAAAGCACCAATACCATGTAAACTCCTAGCTATGAATGATGCACTAGAAAATAACTATGCTTGGCTTGTTCCCGAAAATTTGTTTGATGAGAGTAGCAAGCCCAAGACTAATGAAAAGGGAGACGCTAAAACTTATGTATCCAATATACTGTGCTTGGTTGAGAAAAATCCACACCCCGCTGTAGAAGTACCACCCTCCGATAATACTTGATACACACTTTCTGCGCCTAGCTGAAAGGCGTTAAAGAAAAGCGCTTATGGGAGACAACCCATGTTTTTACTACAGTACTTTGTTTTTATTTTGTGTCTTGGAAGTTGTTTACTACTGTAGCAACCTCTCCTTATCTTAGTTTAGTGTTTTGTTGTGCCAAGTAAAGTCTTTGATAGTAAAGTTCATACTAGATTTGGATTACTGCGCAGTTTCAGATTTCTTTGCTGTCACGAATCTGGGCAAAATTCTCTGTAGGTAACTCAGAAAATTATGCCAATTTACGTGCATGATCCTCAGATATGTATGCAACTTTCATTCAATTTGGGAATTTTCATTTGAGCAAGTCTGGTGCCATTTTAAAATTCGTCAATACGAACTGTTCTGTTTTGACAGATTCTGCCTTTTATTTCGCATTGCCTCTTTTGCTATGTTGGATGAATTTCTTTGATCCATTAATGTCCAGTAGCTTTATGCAATATCCAGTAGTGTTAAGAATGATTGTGTTACCTCTGAACATGTTAATTTTTATTGTGCACTAACCCTCTAATGAGTTGTTCTAAGTTTGGTGTGGAGGAAGTTTTCAAGGATCAAGAGAGGAGTATGATGCAACTTGATCAAGGAGAGTGAAAGCTCTAAGCTTGGGGATGCCCCGGTGGTTCACCCCTGCATATATCAAGAAGACTCAAGCGTCTAAGCTTGGGGATGCCCAAGGCATCCCCTTCTTCATCGACAACATTATCAGGTTCCTCCCCTGAAACTATATTTTTATTCCATCACATCTTATGTGCTTGTCTTGGAGCGTCGGTTTGTTTTTGTTTTTTGTTTTGTTTGAATAAAATGGATCCTAGCATTCACTTTATGGGAGAGAGACACGCTCCGCTGTAGCATATGGACAAGTATGTCCTTAGTTTCTACTCATAGTATTCATGGCGAAGTTTCTTCTTCGTTAAATTGTTATATGGTTGGAATTGGAAAATGATACATGTAGTAATTGCTATAATGTCTTGGATAATGTGATACTTGACAATTGTTGTGCTCATGTTTAAGCTCTTGCATCATATACTTTGCACCCATTAATGAGGAAACACCTAGAGCTTGCTAATTTGGTTTGCATATTTGGTCTCTCTAAAGTCTAGATAATTTCTAGTATTGAGTTTTGAACAACATGGAAGACGGTGTAGATTCTTATAATGTTTACAATATGTCTTTTATGTGAGTTTTGCTGCACCGTTCATACTTGTGTTTGTTTCAAATAACCTTGCTAGCCTAAACCTTGTATCGAGAGGGAATACTTCTCATGCATCCAAAATCCTTGAGCCAACCACTATGCCATTTGTGTCCACCATACCTACCTACTACATGGTATTTCTCCGCCATTCCAAAGTAAATTGCTTGAGTGCTACCTTTAAATTTCCATCATTCGCCTTTACAATATATAGCTCATGGGACAAATAGCTTAAAAACTATTGTGGTATTGAATATGTACTTATGCACTTTATCTCTTATTAAGTTGCTTGTTGTGCGATAACCATGTTTCTGGGGACGCCATCAACTATTCTTTGTTGAATATCATGTGAGTTGCTATGCATGTCCGTCTTGTCTGAAGTAAGAGAGATCTACCACCTTATGGTTAAGCATGCATATTGTTAGAGAAGAACATTGGGCCGCTAACTAAAGCCATGATTCATGGTGGAAGTTTCAGTTTTGGACATATATCCTCAATCTCATATGAGAATAATAATTGTTGCCACATGCTTATGCATAAAAGAGGAGTCCATTATCTGTTGTCTATGTTGTCCCGGTATGGATGTCTAAGTTGAGAATAATCAATAGCGAGAAATCCAATGCGAGCTTTCTCCTTAGACCTTTGTACAGGCGGCATAGAGGTACCCCTTTGTGACACTTGGTTAAAACATGTGCATTGCGATGATCCGGTAGTCCAAGCTAATTAGGACAAGGTGCGGGCACTATTAGTATACTATGCATGAGGCTTGCAACTTGTAAGATATAATTTACATGATACATATGCTTTATTACTACCGTTGACAAAATTGTTTCATGTTTTCAAAATAAAAGCTCTAGCACAAATATAGCAATCGATGCTTTCCTCTTTGAAGGACCATTCTTTTACTTTCATTGTTGAGTCAGTTCACCTATTTCTCTCCACCTCAAGAAGCAAACACTTGTGTGAACTGTGCATTGATTCCTACATACTTGCATATTGCACTTATTATATTACTCTATGTTGACAATATCCATGAGATATACATGTTACAAGTTGAAAGCAACCGCTGAAACTTAATCTTCCTTTGTGTTGCTTCAATGCTTTTACTTTGAATTATTGCTTTATGAGTTAACTCTTATGCGAGACTTATTGATGCTTGTCTTGAAGTACTATTCATGAAAAGTCTTTGCTATATGATTCACTTGTTTACTCATGTCATATACATTGTTTTGATCGCTGCATTCACTACATATGCTTTACAAATAGTATGATCAAGGTTATGATGGCATGTCACTCCAGAAATTATCTTTGTTATCGTTTTACCTGCTCGGGACGAGCAGAACTAAGCTTGGGGATGCTGATACGTCTCCGACGTATCGATAATTTCTTATGTTCCATGCCACATTATTGATGTTATCTACATGTTTTATGCACACTTTATGTCATATTCGTGCATTTTCTGGAACTAACCTATTAACAAGATGCCGAAGTGCCGATTCTTTGTTTTCTGCTGTTTTTGGTTTCAGAAATCCTAGTAACGAAATATTCTCGGAATTGGACGAAATCAACGCCCAGGGTCCTATTTTGCCACGAAGCTTCCAGAAGACCGAAGAGGAGACGAAGTGGGGCCACGAGGTGGCGACACCATAGGGTGGCGCGGCCCAAGCCCTGGCCGCGCCGGCCTGTAGTGTGGGCCCCTCGTGCCGCCTCTTGACCTGCCCTTCCGCCTACTTAAAGCCTCCGTCGCGAAACCCCCAGTACCGAGAGCCACGATACGGAAAACGTTACTGAGACGCCGCCGCCGCCAATCCCATCTCGGGGGATTCAGGAGATCGCCTCCGGCACCCTGCCGGAGAGGGGATTCATCTCCCGGAGGACTCTACGCCGCCATGGTCGCCTCCGGAGTGATGTGTGAGTAGTCTACCCCTGGACTATGGGTCCATAGCAGTAGCTAGATGGTTGTCTTCTCCCCATTGTGCTTCATTGTCGGGTCTTGTGAGCTGCATAACATGATCAAGATCATCTATCTGTAATTCTATATGTTGCGTTTGTTGGGATCCGATGAATAGAGAATACTTGTTATGTTGATTATCAAAGTTATGTCTATGTGTTGTTTATGATCTTGCATGCTCTCCGTTACTAGTAGATGCTCTGGCCAAGTAGATGCTTGTAACTCCAAGAGGGAGTATTTATGCTCGATAGTGGGTTCATGTCTACGTGAATCTGGGGAAGTGACAGAAATCTCTAAGATTATGGATGTGCTGTTACCACTAGGGATAAAACATTGGTGCTATGTTCGAGGACGTAGTTACTAATTACATTACGCGCAATACTTAATGCAATTGTCTGTTGTTAGCAACTTAATACTGGAGGGGGTTCGGATGATAACCTGAAGGTGGACTTTTTAGGCATAGATGCATGCTGGATAGCGGTCTATGTACTTTGTCGTAATGCCCAATTAAATCTCACAATACTCATCATAATATGTATGTGCATGGTCATGCCCTCTCTATTTGTCAATTGCCCAACTGTAATTTGTTCACCCAACATGCTGTTTATCTTATGGGAGAGACACCTCTAGTGAACTGTGGACCCCGGTCCAATTCTCTATACTGAAATACAATCTACTGCAATACTTGTTCTACTGTTTTTTGCAAACAATCATCATCCACACTATACATCTAATCCTTTGTTACAGCAAGCCGGTGAGATTGACAACCTCGCTGTTTCGTTGGGGCAAAGTACTTGGTTTGTGTTGTGCAGGTTCCACGTTGGCGCCGGAATCCCTGGTGTTGCGCCGCACTACATCTCGCCGCCATCAACCTTCAACGTGCTTCTTGACTCCTACTGGTTCGATAAACCTTGGTTTCATACTGAGGGAAAACTTGCCGCTGTACGCATCACACCTTCCTCTTGGGGTTCCCAACGGACGCGTGCTGTACGCGTATCACTGAACCCGACAAAATGCTCATTTGGTGTTCCTGCAGGAGAACTCCTCGGATACCTGGTGTCAGCTAGAGGGATTGAGGCAAACCCCGAGAAAATACAGGATATCGTGACGATGAGGAAACCAACTAAGCTCAAAGAGATACAGCAGTTGACAGGCCGTGTCGCAGCTTTGAGCAGGTTTGTCATCAGGTTAGGAGAAAAAGCGCTGCCTTTCTACGCGCTCATCAAACAAGGGGATAAGTTCGAGTGGAACGAAGAAGCAAACAAAGCTTTCGAGCATCTCAAGCGCACAATCTTGACACCTCCAATATTGGTGGCTCCGACGGAAAACGAACCTCTCATGTTATACATCGCGGCCACACCCTAGGTGGTCAGCACAGTTCTCGTAGTGGAACGAGAAGAAGTAGGAAAGATCCATGGGGTTCAACGGCCAGTATACTTCATCAGCGAGGTACTATCACCATCAAAGCAGCGGTACCCGCAGTATCAGAAACTCGCGTATGGAGTATTCACAACGACAAGAAAATTACGACACTATTTGTCGGCACGGCCGATAATAGTGGACAATGAGGCGCCTCTCTCGAACATCCTAAATAATACAGAAGCCACGGGACGTGTATCCCTTTGGAGAATTGAACTTTCCCCTTGGGACATCACATATGAGAACAGAAAGGCGATTAAATCGTAGATTCTACCGGACTTTGTAGCAGAGTGGATGGAACTGCAAAATACGGGAGCCCCAGATTTGTCGAGTACCTGGCACATGAACTTCGACGGGTACAAGCGATTGGAAGGAGCTGGAGCAGGCGTGATACTTGTGTCACCTCAAAGCGACAAAATGAAATATATATTGCGGATGATGTTCCCTAACGCATCCAATAATGAGGCAGAATACGAAGCGCTCATACACATGATGAAGATGGCAAAGCTGTGTGGCGCCACTCGGCTAAAAATCTTCGGTGATTCCCAATTGGTGGCTCAACAGGTGATGAACAAGTGCGATGCAGTCAATGATAGCATGATAGCATACAAGGAGGTGTATAATGAACTCGAGAAACTCTTCGATGGCTGTGAAGTCAATCACATCAACAGGCTCAGCAATGACGAAGCCGACATTTTGGCAAATATCGTATCACAATGCCTGCCGATACCACCTGGCGTGTTTTGGGAAGAAATAAGCGAGAGATAAACCAAGGCAAAGAAAGCACCAAAGTAGCCGAAGAAAAAAGAGAAGGCCAAGAAAGACCCGGGGGCTCCAGCAGACCCGGAAACAAACTCATCGGAAGATGAGGAGGAACCAGAGGAAGTTATGATGATACAGGTTCCTTGGATGCAGGTTTACGTATCATACATTACAAGGAAAGAGATACCCTAAGATCCGGTAGAAACACGGCGAGTTATCCGACGATCTAAGGCTTTCACCATGATCAAGGGAGAACTATACAAACGGAGTATCTCAGGGGTATTGCAGAGGTGTGTCACACCCGAGGAAGGGCGAGTTATACTGAAAGACATACACGAGGGAGTATGTGGCCACCATGCAAGCAGTCGAGCAATAGTAGCCAAATATTTTTGGGCATGATTTTATTGGCTGACAGCAGTAGAAGATGCAAAGGACATAGTACGCACCTGCAACGCGTGCTAGAGATTCGCGGCTAAACCCCACTCTCCAGCAGCAGAACTGATGCCGATACCATTGGTGTGGCCTTTCGTGCAATGGGGGCTCGATATGGTGGGAAAACTACACAAGTCCTAGCCAGGAGTACACGTATACTTGCTCGTAGCTGTCGACAAATTTACCAAGTGGATCAAGGCAGTACCAGTAACTTCGACAGACGCAACATTAGCGGTAAACTTCGTCAAGGGGATAGTGTTTCAATTTGGCGTCCCTAACAGCATAGTTGCAGACAATGGCAACAACTTCACTTCTTGAGAATTCAAGGACTACTGCACAGAAGTAGGAATCAAACTACACTTCGCATCGGTGGCGCACCCGCAAACCAATGGCCATGTCGAGAAAGCAAACGTCATTATCTGCAATGGCATCAAGAAGCGGTTGTTAACACCACTAGAGAAAGCACGACACACTTGGATTGATGAGCTACCCAATGTGTTATGGAGCATACGAACAACACCCAATACAACAACTCAAGAAACTCCGTTCTTTTTGGTCCACGGAGCCGAAGCGGTACACCCGATAGAAATAGAGCATAATTCGCCAAGAGTCGCAGAATATGACGAAGAAACTTCGAGAAAGGCGCTGGAAGACGATGTTGATGCACTCGATGAAGCAAGGAATGAAATAATGTCAAGAGTAACCTCGTACCAGCAGAATCTCAAAAATTATCACAGTCGATGTTTGCGACCCAGGTCTTTTCAAGTTTGTGACCTAGTACTTCGGCTCACACATGATAGCCATGAAAATTCGAGTCTCCATGGGTCGGGCCATACATAGTCACTGAAGTAATCCCAGGAGGAGCATATAGGCTGAAGGACAAGAAGACAGGGAAAGACGAATCAAACCCGTGGAACGTGGCGCAGCTCCGATGTTTCTATGCATAGAGATCAATATAGTATCAAATATGTAAGCACTCATTGTACTGAAAAGCTGGCAAGTTTTCAGACGCACTCTTTTCCTTCCAGGGCACCGAGTGGAGTGATACGTCTCCAACGTATCTATAATTTCTTATGTTCCATGCTAGTTTTATGCCAATAGCTACTTGTTTTACATGCACTTTATATCATATTATGACATTTATTGGACTAACCTATTAACAAGATGCCACAGTGCCAGTTTCTGTTTATTATGTCTGTTTATTGCAGAAAAGGCCCAAAAACCAAAGTGCTAGGAAAAATCCAGAAAAATTACAGAAATTCTATTTTGCCAGAAGACCCACGGAGCCAGAAAGGCTAGGCCAGAGGAGGCCCACGGCCTCCTCCCCATCAGTTGGCGCGGCCAAGAGGGGGGCGGCGCCGCCCTATGGGGTGGGCCCCTTGGGCAACCCCTCGTGCCGCCCTTTCGCCTATATTAAGCTCCTTCCCTGAAAACCCTAAAGGGATCGACGATTTCTCCATAAGAGTTATGTAGCTCCGCCGCCACCAAAAACCCTAATTCGGGGGACAAAATTCTCTGTTTCGGCACCCTACCGGGACGGGGAATTGCCCCCGGAGCCATCTCCATCGACTCCATCGCCATCTTCATCGTCGTTGCTGTCTCCCATGATGAGGAGGGAGTAGTTCTCCCCCGAGGCTGAGGGCTCTACCGGTAGCTATGTGGTTCATCTCTCTCCCATGGTGTGATCTTTATGTGATCATGAGCTTTGTAATCTAGTTGAATATGTAGATGTTGCTCTTGTCTATTATGCACTCTAGAGGTTACTTTTATATGAACTCCGGTGTTACTCTCCACGGTGTGATGGTGACAGTGTGCGCATCGTGTGTGATTCCTTTATGACGTTGTGGAGCTTGTTTACTCCGGCTTGAGGTGTGCTTTTGCAGCCCTACACAATGAATGGTGTTTGTTATCCAACAAGAGAGTGTTTGAGAGTAGCATTTATTTATTCAGTTATGTGATCATTGTTGAGAGTGTCCACTAGTGAAAGTATGATCCCTAGGCCTTGTTTCTAAGCATTGAAACACCGTTTCCAACAAGTTCTGCTACATGTTCGTTTGCTGCCATTTTTATTTCAGATTGCAATTACTACTTATAATCATCCATATTACTTGTATTTCACCATCTCTTCGCCGAAGTAGTGCACCTATACATCTGACAAGTGTATTAGGTGTGTTGGGGACACAAGAGACTTCTTGTATCTTAATTGCAGGGTTGCTTGAGAGGGATATCTTTGACCTCTACCTCCCTGAGTTCGATAAACTTTGGGTGATTCACTTAAGGGAAACTTGCTGCTGTTCTACAAACCTCTGCTCTTGGAGGCCCAACACTGTCTACAGGAATAGAAGCGTGCGTAGACATCAAGCTATTTTCTGGCGCCGTTGCTGGGGAGGTAAGGTAAAAGGTATTCACATCCTCCGACTACTAAGCTATTTCCTAACACTGTTGCCGGTGTGTGAGTGCTCGAAGCTATTTCCTTTAGATTCTGCAATTATATCTTTTTGTTTCTTGTTTTTATTTCACTAGTTAGGTTTAATGGAAAACAACAAAAAAATTAGAGATCTTTATGAAATTTATATTGAATTAGGACATGATGCTTTTGAAGAGAAAATTAAAAAACCTATGGAAGTTTTTATGCATAATAATGGTAATAATGTTATTAGTATAAATTCTTTGAACACCAATATTTTTAATGCTATGGAAAAACCCAAGCTTGGGGAAGCTAGTTTATATAAAAATAATCTTTTTTGCTCCTAAACTTTTGATGAAATATTTTGCCTTGGTAATGCTTTGTCTCCAATATGTGGTAATTCGAATGATGCTTGTGATATTCCAAATCCACCTATTGAAAGTATTCTTTTTAAAATACCTATGAAAATTGTTGAAAGGGTTATGAATGATCAGTATGTAGGGGATGGATCAGTCCATCCAAGTGTTCACTTGTCTAAACTTACAGAACTTTGTGAGTTATTTGAGATTGCGGGTTTATCAAGAGAAAATGTTATGAGGAAACTATTTCCATTGTCACTTAAGGACAAAGCAAAGGAATGGTATAGGCTGCTGGATGAACAACCATCGAATTGGAAACAGCTTGAATCTCTCTTTTACTCTAAATTTTATCCTCTTCATGAAGTGCATCTAGATAGGAATCGCATTTATATTTTTTACCCTCATGATGGAGAAAGCATTGCTCAAGCTTGGGGAAGACTAAAAACATTAATACTCAAATGTCCTAACCATGAGCTTTCTGAGGAAATAATTGTTACTAATTTTTATGCAAGGCTTTCAAGTCATTATAAGGATTATGTAGATGCATGTTCGCAGGGTTCTTTCACAAGTAAGAAGGTTGAAGCTAGATGGGATCTTCTTGAAAGAATTCAAAGCAATACTGAAGATTGGGAGAACGACAAAGGTAAAGAATCAGGTATAAACTATGAATATGAATGCATTAAGTCTTTCATTGAAACTGCTGGTTTTCAAAAGCTTAGTGATAATTATGGTCTTGATTCTCAAATTATTGTTCATTGTTGTAGAACCTTTGCTTCTCATATTAATGTTCCTAAAGAAAATTGGGACGTGTATCATGAACCTTTCAAAGACACTTGCATGGAAAATGAAATTGTTGTTAATGATTGCAATAAACATGCTCAAACTTCTGAAAATACTATTTCTTATAAGCATGTTAATTTTTGTGGAATGCATAGACCTTGTGGAATTAAACAAATCGAAGATGAATATTGTATCCATCATAGGAATGAAAAAACTAGAATGTGGTACAAGGCTCTAAAAGATCTTGGTGAAAAAGTTTGTGACCTCCATCCTTTTATTTGTGAACTTTGCTATGAAGTGGGTCATTTTAATTTTCAATGTTCTGGTCATGATGATAATATTTCGAATTTAATGAGTACTTCAAGTCTATATTGTGATAACATGATCACTTCTAATCAGCATGATGAACTTACTTTATTTTTGGGGTGTGAAGAGTTATCAAGAAAAATTTCTTTGTTAGATATGAGTGATCTTGATATGAATAGTGTGTTGCATGGATGTTATCTCTATTGTGTTAATAATTGCCATGCCAACACCTACATACAAAGTGTTATAAAGGATGGGACTTTACCAAAATATGACAGGACTAATATGTGTTTTGTTCTCATTAATGAAAGAGAGGTATCCTCCCAAGTTTCTTCTATTGTTTCTAATAATAAACCAGGTTATGTGGAGAAGCTTCCTTTCAAGCCTCTCCCTCCTAGAGAGGAAAAGAAGAAGAAGAAGGGAACGAAGAAGAAGGGGAGTAAAAGGAGAGAGGAAACGGAAGTTTTCAAGGATCAAGAGAGGAGGATGATATAATATGATCAAGAAGAGTGAAAAGTCTAAGCTTGGGGATGCCCCCGTGGTTCATCCCTGCATATTTCGAGAAGACTCAAGCATCTAAGCTTGGGGATGCCTTGGGCATCCCCTTCTTCATCAACAACTTATCAGGTCACCTCTAGTGAAACTATATTTTAATTCCATCACATCTTATGTGCTTTACTTGGAGCGTCTGTGTGCTTTTATTTTCGTTTTCTTACTTTAGTTTTCTGAATAAATCGGATCCTAACATGCTTGTGTGGGAGAGAGACACGCTCCGCTTTTTCATTTGAACACTTGTGTTCTTCGTTCTATTTTTCATGTTCATGGAAAAAGCTGAAAGCCGCTGCACTTATTGCTATTTTGTTGGAAACAGAAAATGCTTCATGTGGTAGTTGGTATACTATCTTGAATAATTTGATACTTGGCAATTGTTTTGAGCTCTCAAGTAGATCATGTTTAAGCTTTTGCATCATGTAGTTTAAACCTATTAGTGGAGAATTACAGTAGAGCTTGTTGAAATTTGGTTTGCATGATTGGTCTCTCTAAGTTCTAGATATTTTCTGGTAAAAGTGTTTGAGCAACAAGGAAGACAGTGTAGAGTCTTATAATGCTTGCAACATGTTCTTATGTAAGTTTTGCTGTACCGGTTTATACTTGTGTTTGCTTCAAACAACCTTGCTAGCCCAAGCCTTGTACTGAGAGGGAATGCTTCTCGTGCATCCAAAACCTTGAGCCAAAACCTATGCCATTTATGTCCACCATAACTACCTACTATGTGGTATTTTTCTGCCATTCCAAGTAAATACTTCATGTCCTACCTTTAAACAATTCAAAACTTTATTACTCCTTATTTGTGTCAATGTTTTATAGCTCATGAGGAAGTATGTGGTGTTTTATCTTTCAATCTTGTTGGACAGACTTTCACCAATGGACTAGTGGCAGATACATCCGCTTATCCAATAATTTTGCAAAAAGAGCTGGCAACGGGGTGCCCAACCCCAATTAATTAACTTTCATTAATAATTCTCTTCACATGTTTTGCCCTGATTTATCAGTAAGCAACTTAATTTTGCAATAGACACTCCTCCATGGTATGTGAAATGTTGGAAGGCACCCGAGGATTCGGTTAGCCATGGCTTGTGAAAGCAAAAGGTTGGGAGGAGTGTCATCTATAAATAAAACTAAAATACATGTGTAAACAAAAGAGAAGAGGGATGATCTACCTTGCTGGTAGAGATGACGTCCTTCATGGGAGCCGCTCTTTGAAAGTATGTTTGACAAGGGGGTTAGAGTGCCCACTACCATTCGTTGACAACAATAAACACCTCTCAAAACTTTATTTTTATGCTCTCTTTATGATTTCAAAACTTGAAAAGCTCTAGCACATGATTTAATCCCTGCTCCCCTCTGCGAAGGGCCTTTCTTTTACTTTATGTTGAGTCAGTTTACCTACTTCTTTATATCTTAGAAGCAAACACTTGTGTCAACTGTGTGCATTGATTCTTACATGCTTGCTTATTGCACTCATCATATTACTTTGTGTTGACAATTATCCATGAGATATACATGTTAAAAGTTGAAAGCAGTTGCTGAAACTTAAATCTTCCTTTGTGTTGTTTCAAAACCTTTTATTAAGAATCTATTGATTTATGAGTTAACTCTTATGTAAGACTTTTTGATGCTTGTCTTGAAAGTACTATTCATGAAAAGTTTTTGCTATATGATTCAGTTGTTTAGTCATTATCTTTTTGTTAGCAAACTATAGACCATTGCTTTGAGTCACTTCATTCATCTCATATGCTTTACAATAGTATTGATCAAGATTATGTTGGTAGCATGTCACTTCAGAAATTATTATTTTTATCGTTTACCTACTCGAGGACGAGTAGGAACTAAGCTTGGAGATGCTTGATACGTCTCCAACGTATCTATAATTTCTTATGTTCCATGCTAGTTTTATGCCAATAGATACATGTTTTATATGCACTTTATATCATATTATGGCACTTATTATGTCTGTTTATTGCAGAAAAGACCCAAAAACCAAAGTGCTCGGAAAAATCCAGAAAAATTACAGAAATTCTGTTTTGCCAGAAGACCCACGGAGCCAGAAGGGCTAGGCCAGAGGAGGCCCACGGCCTCCTCCCCATCAGCTGGCGCGGCCAGGAGGGGGGCGGCGCCGCCCTATGGGGTGGGCCCCTCGGGCACCCCCTCGCGCCGCCCTTTCGCCTATATTAAGTGTAGGGATACGTTGCATAGAAAACAAAAAATTTCCTACCGCGAGAACGCAATCCAAGCCAAGATGCAATCTAGAAGATGGGAGCAACGAGGGGATGATCAAGACTCACCCTTGAAGATTTCCAAAGCCTATAAGAGTAGGCTCTTATTGCTGCGGTAGACGATCACTTGCCGCTTGCAAAAGCGTGTAGAAGATCTTGATCACGGTGCCACGATCGGGCAGCACCTCCGTACTCGGTCACACGTTCGGTGTTGATGAAGACGACGTCCTTCTCCCCGTTCCAGCGGGCAGCGGAAGTAGTAGATCCTCCTTGGAATCCCGACAGCACGACGGCGTGGTGGCGGTGTCGATGGAGATCTCCGGCGGAGCTTCGCTAAGCATATGCGGGAGAGGTGGTGGAGGAGAGGTAGCTAGGGTTTGGGGAGAGGGGGCTTGCGCGCCGGCCCTCAAAGGGGTGCGGCCAAGGCTGAGCCAAGAGTGGCCGGCCACCCTCCCCTTGCCCCTCATTATATAGGTGGAAGCCCCAAGAGTTGTGGTCCAAGTCTTCGAATAAGACCCCAACACCAAAACTTCCCAAAGGTGGGAAACCTACTCAAGGGGGGAGTCCTACCCAAGGTGGGACTCCCACCTTTCCTTGAGGTGGGGCTGGCCGGCCACCAAGGTGGAGCCCACCTGGGACTCCTCCCCCTTAGGGTTTGGCCGGCCATGCTAGTGGAGTCCCTCCGGGACTCCACCTTCCATAGTGCCATTCTTCCGGACTTTTCTAGAACTTTCTAGAACCTGCCATAAATGCACCGGATCATTTCCAAACTTGGAATATGACTTCCTATATATGAATCTTATTCTCCAGACCATTCCGGAACTCCTCGTGATGTCCTGGATCCCATCCGAGACTCCGAACAAAACTTCGAACTCCATTCCATATTCCATATCTACTTAAAACGACATCAAACCTTAAGTGTGTCACCCTATGGTTCGCGAACTATGTAGACATGGTTGAGACTTCTCTCCGACCAATAACCAATAGCGGGATCTGGAGATCCATAATGGCTCCCACATATTCAACGATGACTTAGTGATCGAATGAACCATTCACATACGATACCAATTCCCTTTGTCACGCGATATTTTACTTGTCCGAGGTTTGATCATCGGTATCACTCTATACCTTGTTCAACCTCGTCTCCTGACAAGTACTCTTTACTTGTACCGTGGTATGTGGTCTCTTATGAACTTATTCATATACTTGCAAGACATTAGACGACATTCCACCGAGAGGGCCCAGAGTATATCTATCCGTCATCGGGATGGACAAATCCCACTGTTGATCCATATGCCTCAACTCATACTTTCCGGATACTTAATCCCACCTTTATAACCACCCATTTACGCAGTGGCGTTTGATGTAATCAAAGTACCTTTCCGGTATAAGTGATTTACATGATCTCATGGTCAAAAGGACTAGGTAACTATGTATCAAAAGCTTATAGAAAATAACTTAATGACATGATCTTATGCTACGCTTAATTGGGTGTGTCCATTACATCATTCATACAATGACATAACCTTGTTATTAATAACATCCAATGTTCATGATCACGAAACCATGATCATCTATTAATCAACAAGCTAGTTATACAAGAGGCTTACTAGGGACTCTTTGTTGTTCACATAACACACATGTATCAATGTTTCGGTTAATACAATTATAGCATGGTATGTAAACATTATCATAAACACAAAGATATATTATAATAACCATTTTATTATTGCCTCTTGGGCATATCTCCAACAGTCTCCCACTTGCACTAGAGTCAATAATTGATGGCGTGTAACTCACACGTTCGTTGGGAACCCCAAGAGGAAGGTATGATGCGCACAGCAGCAAGTTTTCCCTCAGAAAGAAACCAAGGTTTATCGAACCAGGAGGAGCCAAGAAGCACGTTGAAGGTTGATGGCGGCGGGATGTAGTGCGGCGCAACACCAGGGATTCCGGCGCCAACGTGGAACCTGCACAACACAACCAAAGTACTTTGCCCCAAGGAAACAGTGAGGTTGTCAATCTCACCGGCTTGCTGTAACAAAGGATTAACCGTATTGTGTGGAAGATGATTGTTTGCAGAAAACAGTAGAACAGTATTGCAGTAGATTGTATTTCAGTATAGAGAATTGGACCGGGGTCCACAGTTCACTAGAGGTGTCTCTCCCATAAGATAAACAGCATGTTGGGTGAACAAATTACAGTTGGGCAATTGACAAATAAAGAGGGCATGACCATGCACATACATATTATGATGAGTATAGTGAGATTTAATTGGGCATTACGACAAAGTACATAGACCGCCATCCAGCATGCATCTATGCCTAAAAAGTCCACCTTCAGGTTATCATCCGAACCCCCTCCAGTATTAAGTTGCTAACAATAGACAATTGCATTAAGTATTGCGCGTAATGTAATCAGTGACTATATCCTCGAACATAGCACCAATGTTTTATCCCTAGTGGCAACAGCACATCCACAACCTTAGAACTTTCTGTCACTGTCCCAGATATCAATGGAGGCATGAACCCACTATCGAGCATAAATACTCCCTCTTGGAGTTACAAGCATCTACTTGGCCAGAGCATCTACTAGTAACGGAGAGCATGCAAGATCATAAACAACACATAGACATAACTTTGATAATCAACATAACAAGTATTCTCTATTCATCGGATCCCAATAAACGCAACATATAGAATTACAGATAGATGATCTTGATCATGTTAGGCAGCTCACAAGATCCGACAATGAAGCACAATGGGGAGAAGACAACCATCTAGCTACTGCTATGGACCCATAGTCCAGGGGTAGACTACTCACACATCACTCCGGAGGTGACCATGGCGGCGTAGAGTCCTCCGGGAGATGAATCCCCTCTCCGGCAGGGTGCCGGAGGCGATCTCCTGAATCCCCCGAGATGGGATCGGCGGCGGCGGCGTCTCTGGAAGGTTTTCCGTATCGTGGCTCTCGGTGCGGGGTTTCGCGACGGAGGCTTTAAGTAGGCGGAAGGGCAGGTCGGGGAGGCGGCACGAGGGGCCCACACCACAGGGCCGCGCGGCCAAGGGGGGCCGCGCCGCCCTAGGGTGTGGCCACCTCGTGGCCCCACTTCGTCTCCTCTTCGGCCGTCTGGCAGCTTCGTGGCAAAAAAGGACCCAGGGCGGTGATTTCGTCCCAATCCGAGAATATTTCGTTACTAGGATTTCTGAAACCAAAAACAGCAGAAACAAAGAATCGGCACTTCGGCATCTTGTTAATAGGTTAGTTCCGGAAAATGCACGAATATGACATAAAGTGTGCATAAAACATGTAGATAACATCAATAATGTGGCATGGAACATAAGAAATTATCGATACGTCGGAGACGTATCAGCATCCCCAAGCTTAGTTCTGCTCGTCCCGAGCAGGTAAAACGATAACACAGATAATTTCTGGAGTGACATGCCATCATAACCTTGATCATACTATTTGTAAAGCATATGTAGTGAATGCAGCGATCAAAACAATGTATATGACATGAGTAAACAAGTGAATCATAAAGCAAAGACTTTTCATGAATAGCACTTCAAGACAAGCATCAATAAGTCTTGCATAAGAGTTAACTCATAAAGCAATAATTCAAAGTAAAGGCATTGAAGCAACACAAAGGAAGATTAAGTTTCAGCGGTTGCTTTCAACTTGTAACATGTATATCTCATGGATATTGTCAACATAGAGTAATATAATAAGTGCAATAAGCAAGTATGTAGGAATCAATGCACAGTTCACACAAGTGTTTGCTTCTTGAGGTGGAGAGAAATAGGTGAACTGACTCAACATTGAAAGTAAAAGAATTGTCCTCCATAGAGGAAAAGCATCGATTGCTATATTTGTGCTAGAGCTTTGATTTTGAAAACATGAAACAATTTTGTCAACGGTAGTAATAAAGCATATGTATCATGTAAATTATATCTTACAAGTTGCAAGCCTCATGCATAGTATACTAATTGTGCCCGCACCTTGTCCTAATTAGCTTGGACTACCGGATCATCACAATGCACATGTTTTAACCAAGTGTCACAAAGGGGTACCTCTATGCCGCCTGTACAAAGGTCTAAGGAGAAAGCTCGCATTGGATTTCTCGCTATTGATTATTCTCAACTTAGACATCCATACCGGGACAACATAGACAACAGATAATGGACTCCTCTTTTATGCATAAGCATGTAACAACAATTAATAATTTTCTCATATGAGATTGAGGATATATGTCCAAAACTGAAACTTCCACCATGGATCATGGCTTTAGTTAGCGGCCCAATGTTCTTCTCTAACAATATGCATGCTTAACCATAAGGTGGTAGATCGCTCTTACTTCAGACAAGACGAACATGCATAGCAACTCACATGAAATTCAACAAAGAGTAGTTGATGGCGTCCCCAGTGAACATGGTTATCGCACAACAAGCAACTTAATAAGAGATAAAGTGCATAATTACATATTCAATACCACAATAGTTTTTAAGCTATTTGTCCCATGAGCTATATATTGCAAAGGTGAATGATGGAATTTTAAAGGTAGCACTCAAGCAATTTACTTTGGAATGGCGGAAGATACCATGTAGTAGGTAGGTATGGTGGACACAAATGGCATAGTGGTTGGCTCAAGTATTTTGGATGCATGAGAAGTATTCCCTCTCGATACAAGGTTTAGGCTAGCAAGGTTATTTGAAACAAACACAAGGATGAACCGGTGCAGCAAAACTCACATAAAAGACATATTGTAAACATTATAAGAATCTACACCGTCTTCCTTGTTGTTCAAACTCAATACTAGAAATTATCTAGACCTTAGAGAAACCAAATATGCAAACCAAATTTTAGCATGCTCTATGTATTTCTTCATTAATAGGTGCAAAGCATATGATGCAAGAGCTTAAACATGAGCACAACAATTGCCAAGTATCACATTACCCAAGACATTATAGCAATTTACTACATGTATCATTTTCCAATTCCAACCATATAACAATTTAACGAAGAAGAAACTTCGCCATGAATACTATGAGTAGAGCCTAAGGACATACTTGTCCATATGCTACAGCGGAGCGTGTCTCTCTCCCACAAAGTGAATGCTAGGATCCATTTTATTCAAACAAAACAAAAAACAAAAACAAACCGACGCTCCAAGCAAAGCACATAAGATGTGATGGAATAAAAATATAGTTTCGGGGGAGGAACCTGATAATGTTGTCGATGAAGAAGGGGATGCCTTGGGCATCCCCAAGCTTAGACGCTTGAGTCTTCTTAGAATATGCAGGGGTGAACCACCGGGGCATCCCCAAGCTTAGAGCTTTCACTCTCCTTGATCATGTTGCATCATACTCCTCTCTTGATCCTTGAAAACTTCCTCCACACCAAACTTAGAACAACTCATTAGAGGGTTAGCGACAATAAAAATTAACATGTTCAGAGGTGACACAATCATTCTTAACACTTCTGGACATTGCATAAAGCTACTGGACATTAATGGATCAAAGAAATTCATCCAACATAGCAAAAGAGGCAATGCGAAATAAAAGGCAGAATCTGTCAAAACAGAACAGTTTGTATTGACGAATTTTATCGAGGCACCAGACTTGCTCAAATGAAAATGCTCAAATTGAATGAAAGTTGCGTACATATCTGAGGATCACTCAAGTAAATTGGCATAATTTTCTGAGCTACCTACAGAGAAAACAGCCCAGATTCGTGACAGCAAAGAAATCTGTTTCTGCGCAGTAATCCAAATCTAGTATGAACTTTACTATCAACGACTTTACTTGGCACTACAAAACACTAAACTAAGATAAGGAGAGGTTGCTACAGTAGTAAACAACTTCCAAGACACAAAATAAAAACAAAGTACTGTAGGTAAAAGCCATGGGTTGTCTCCCATAAGCGCTTTTCTTTAACGCCTTTCAGCTAGGCGCAGAAAGTGTGTATCAAGTATTATCAAGAGACGAAGTGTCAACATCATAATTTGTTCTAATAATAGAATCAAAAGGTAACTTCATTCTCTTTCTAGGGTAGTGTTCCATACCTTTCTTGAGAGGAAATTGATATTTTATATTACCTTCCTTCATATCAATGATAGCACCAACAGTTCGAAGAAAAGGTCTTCCCAATATAATGGGACAAGATGCATTGCATTCAATATCCAAGACAACAAAATCAACGGGGACAAGGTTATTGTTAACGGTAATGCGAATATTATCAACTTTCCCCAAAGGTTTCTTTGTAGAATGATCAGCAAGATTAACATCCAAATAACAATTTTTCAGCGGTGGCAAGTCAAGCATATTATAAATTTTCTTAGGTATAACAGAAATACTTGCACCAAGATCACATAAAGCATTACAATCAAAATCTTTAACCTTCATCTTAATGATGGGCTCCCAACCATCCTCTAGCTTTTTAGGAATAGAGGCTTCGCGCTCTAGTTTCTCTTCTCTAGCTTTTATGAGATCATTTGTAATATGTTGCGTGAAAGCCAAATTTATAGCACTAGCATTAGGACTTTTAGCAAGTTTTTGCAAGAACTTTATAACTTCAGAGATGTGGCAATCATCAAAATTCAAACCATTATAATCTAAAGCAATGGGATCATCATCCCCAATGTTGGAAAAAATTTCAGCAGCTTTATCACAGGCAGTTTCAGCAGTTTTAGCAGTTTCAGGTAGTTTCTCGCGCTTTGCATTAGAAGTGGAAACATTGCTAACACCAATTCTTTTATTATTAATAGTAGGAGGTGCAGCAACATGTGTAGCATTAGCATTGCTAGTCGTGGTAATAGTCCAAACTTTAGCTACATTCTTCTCTTTAGCTAGTTTTTCATTTTCTTCTCTATCCCACCTAGCACGCAGTTCAGCCATCAATCTTATATTCTCATTAATTCTAACTTGGATGGCATTTGCTGTAGTAACAATTTTATTATGATGATTTTCATTAGGTATAACTTTTGATTTCAAAAGATCAATATCAGCAGCAAGACTATCGACTTTAGAAGCAAGTATATCAATTTTCCCAAGCTTTTCTTCAACAGATTTGTTAAAAGCAGTTTGTGTACTAATAAATTCTTTAAGCATGGCTTCAAGTCCAGGGGGTGAATTCCTATTATTGTTGTAAGAATTCCCATAAGAATTACCATAGCCGTTGCCATTATTATAAGGATATGGCCTATAGTTGTTACTAGAATTGTTCCGGTAAGCATTGTTGTTGAAATTATTATTTTTAATGAAGTTTACATCAACATGTTCTTCTTGTGCAACCAATGAAGCTAACGGAACATTATTAGGATCAACATTAGTCCTATCATTCACAAGCATAGACATAATAGCATCAATCTTATCACTCAAGGAAGAGGTTTCTTCGACAGAATTTACCTTCTTACCTTGTGGAGCTCTTTCCGTGTGCCATTCAGAGTAGTTGATCATCATATTATCAAGAAGCTTTGTTGCTTCACCAAGAGTGATGGACATAAAGGTACCTCCAGCAGCTGAATCCAATAAATTCCGCGAAGAAAAATTTAGTCCTGCATAGAAGGTTTGGATGATCATCCAAGTAGTCAGTCCATGGGTTGGGCAATTTTTAACCAGAGATTTCATTCTTTCCCAAGCTTGAGCAACATGTTCAGTATCTAATTGTTTAAAATTCATTATGCTACTCCTCAAAGATATAATTTTAGCCGGGGGATAATATCTACCAATAAAAGCATCCTTGCATTTAGTCCATGAATCAATACTATTCTTAGGCAGAGATAGCAACCAATCTTTAGCTCTTCCTCTTAATGAGAAAGGGAACAATTTTAATTTTATAATGTCACCATCTACATCTTTATACTTTTGCATTTCACATAATTCAACAAAATTATTAAGATGGGCAGCAACATCATCAGAACTAACACCAGAAAATTGCTCTCGCATAACAAGATTCAGTAAAGCAGGTTTAATTTCAAAGAATTCTGCTGTAGTAGTAGGTGGAGCAATAGGTGTGCATAAGAAATCATTATTATTTGTGGTTGTGAAGTCACACAACTTAGTATTTTCAGGGTTGGCCATTTTAGCAACAGTAAGTAAAGCAAACTAGATAAAGTAAATGCAAGTAACTAATTTTTTTGTGTTTTTGATATAGCAAACAAGATAACAAATAAAGTAAAACTAGCAACTAATTTTTTTTTGTATTTTGATTTAGTGCAGCAAACAAAGTAGTAAATAAAACTAAGAAGACAAAAACAAAGTAAAGAGATTGGGAAGTGGAGACTCCCCTTGCAGCGTGTCTTGATCTCCCCGGCAACGGCGCCAGAAAAAGAGCTTGATGGCGTGTAACTCACACGTTCGTTGGGAACCCCAAGAGGAAGGTATGATGCGCACAGCAGCAAGTTTTCCCTCAGAAAGAAACCAAGGTTTTTCGAACCAGGAGGAGCCAAGAAGCACGTTGAAGGTTGATGGCGGCGGGATGTAGTGCGGCGCAACACCAGGGATTCCGGCGCCAACGTGGAACCTGCACAACACAACCAAAGTACTTTGCCCCAACGAAACAGTGAGGTTGTCAATCTCACCGGCTTGCTGTAACAAAGGATTAACCGTATTGTGTGGAAGATGATTGTTTGCAGAAAATAGTAGAACAGTATTGCAGTAGATTGTATTTCAGTATAGAGAATTGGACCGGGGTCCACAGTTCACTAGAGGTGTCTCTCCCATAAGATAAACAGCATGTTGGGTGAACAAATTACAGTTGGGCAATTGACAAATAAAGAGGGCATGACCATGCACATACATATTATGATGAGTATAGTGAGATTTAATTGGGCATTACGACAAAGTACATAGACCGCCATCCAGCATGCATCTATGCCTAAAAAGTCCACCTTCAGGTTATCATCCGAACCCCCTCCAGTATTAAGTTGCTAACAACAGACAATTGCATTAAGTATTGCGCGTAATGTAATCAGTGACTATATCCTCGAACATAGCACCAATGTTTTATCCCTAGTGGAACAGCACATCCACAACCTTAGAACTTTCTGTCACTGTCCCAGATATCAATGGAGGCATGAACCCACTATCGAGCATAAATACTCCCTCTTGGAGTTACAAGCATCTACTTGGCCAGAGCATCTACTAGTAACGGAGAGCATGCAAGATCATAAACAACACATAGACATAACTTTGATAATCAACATAACAAGTATTCTCTATTCATCGGATCCCAACAAACGCAACATATAGAATTACAGATAGATGATCTTGATCATGTTAGGTAGCTCACAAGATCCGACAATGAAGCACAATGGGGAGAAGACAACCATCTAGCTACTGCTATGGACCCATAGTCCAGGGGTAGACTACTCACACATCACTCCGGAGGCGACCATGGCGGCGTAGAGTCCTCCGGGAGATGAATCCCCTCTCCGGCAGGGTGCCGGAGGCGATCTCCTGAATCCCCCGAGATGGGATCGGCGGCGGCGGCGTCTCTGGAAGGTTTTCCGTATCGTGGCTCTCGGTACTGGGGGTTTCGCGACGGAGGCTTTAAGTAGGCGGAAGGGCAGGTCAGGAGGCGGCACGAGGGGCCCACACCACAGGGCCACGCGGCCAAGGGGGGGGGGGGCGCCGCCCTAGGGTGTGGCCACCTCGTGGCCCCACTTCGTCTCCTCTTCGGTCTTCTGGAAGCTTCGTGGCAAAATAGGACCCTGGGCGTTGATTTCGTCCAATTCCGAGAATATTTCGTTACTAGGATTTCTGAAACCAAAAACAGCAGAAAACAGCAACTGGCACTTCGGCATCTTGTTAATAGGTTAGTCCCAGAAAATGCACGAATATGACATAAAGTGTGCATAAAACATGTAGATAACATCAATAATGTGGCATGGAACATAAGAAATTATCGATACGTCGGAGACGTATCAATAATCTAGTTTACATTTGTAAAGATATAACACCTTGGCCTTCCGGTGCTTTATCATGTTTTGCTCATGGGAAAAGTTTTAGTCAACAATTCTGACATGCTCAGAAACGTATGTATTTTGCAATTCATTTGCGTCTTAACGCATCACTCATTTTTCAAATGAGTCGGCATTAAATATGTTTTGGTCTTCTGGTGGAACCTTAATTCCGCGGTCTGAAATATGTCACTAATATTGTCATACACAATATAGCTTCAAAGTTCTGACACTATCGGAACTACACGAAGTTCTCAAAGAACCTCTTGACTTAACATCCTCAGTCATTGTCAAAACAATGACATACTCTGCCTTCGTTTGTAGAATCCGTCACAATATTTAGAACTCTTCTAAATCTAGCATAGACAACTTCTATCTCATTGTGCTACTTTTTAAACAACACTTAGTCTAATTTGAGATTGAAATTTTATTTTCATATGTGACAAAACAAATATCGGTGCAACATCTTACAGCGATTTGTTTGTCATTTCTCCATACAAAACTATATATATATATACACTTGGTTCTTCTTAAGTACTCAAGAATATTCTTACTGTTTTTCAATGATCATCACATGAATCATTCTGGTACATGCTCATAACATTTTTAAGAGCACATGACATCTGATTTTGTACATATTATTTGTGATCTATAATCACTCATGTGTTTTTACTCATTGAGTGTCAGATACACTCAATTCTTGTTAAACCTTCACATGACAAGAATATTTTCTTAATATTTCTATATTGAACTACTTCAATATCCATCCTATGTACTTTGACTTAAACTTATTTATGTGTTTCAATCTATCTTCATAGATCTTGACACTAAATTTGTTTCAGTCCATATCCTTTCATTGAAATTAATTCTCAATGAAACCTTTTTAATCAAGTATATAATTACATCATTTATAACCAACTATATGTCATCTACATAAAGTTTTATAAATATATCTCAGCGCTCCCACTTAATTTCTTGCAAATGCAAGCCTCTTCATCGTCTCTGATGAAATCAAAAACTCTTTGACTATTTCATCTGGTGAAGATTCCAACTCCGTGATACTTACTTCATCCAATTGAAGTTTGTATATCTATCTAGTATTCCACGGACTAGCAAAACTTTTGGTTGTATCTTGTATACACCTTTAATACACACTTCTTATAAGTAATGTATTTTGCCATCCTACTAGCATATCTCATAAAAGAAATATGTAGTGATTACTAGAATAATCCACATAGACAATAAGCATTGCTACGGAAGATCTAATCTTATCGTAGTCAACTCTTTGAACTTTGTCGTAAACAATTTTTCAACAAGTCAAGCTTCATCAATTTTTATAGATCCATTTACTTTCAAAAAATATTCATCTATTTTGGATTTCATGGCGTATAGCCATTTTAACGGAGTCAGGGCCCATCATAACTTCTTTGTTTATAGTTGGTTTATCATTGTTCAAAATCAATCCTTTGTCCACAAATCATTTATTTGATCACAAAGTAAACCATACCTACATGGTTCAATATGTACTTTGATCTCCATGGCTAAAACAATTTGTAGTCATGGGAGCCATGATCGTCGTGGCCGCTTCCGGAACCAATTCCGATGCTGCGCTATTCTGATCATTATGCTCAGGTTCATAAACCTTATCAAGTTCTATTGTCCTCCCACTCAAATACTTCGCTAGAAACAATTTCTTGGAAATAAGAAACATTGACAAACACTTTTGTCTTTGTCTACATAGTGGGAAGAATTCCCAATCAATTCTCTGGGATAACCAACAAAGACATTCATCCGATTTTGGTTGTAAACTTATTTACTTATGCTATGCATACCAAAATTTTAAGAAAAGACTATTCGGATTCATACCCATACCATAACTCGTATGGTGTCATTTCAACGGATCATGATGATGCTCTATTAAGTGTAAAAGCGGTAGTCACTAAAGCATAATCCACAAAAAATATAATGGCATCAATATTTTATCTCATCATTGATCCAACAAGATTTGGATACATCTCTTGGATACTTCATCATCACTATGATACTTCAAGAAATGTGAGTTGTAGAACAATTTCATAACTCTCTTAGATGTTCGCTAAAACTCGTAATTCAAATATTTCCACTATGATCCAATCATAGATATTTGACTCTTCTATTACGATGATTTCTACTTCATGCTGAAATTTATTTGAATCCATTCAAATATTTCAAACTTCTTCCTTATCGAATATATCCACATATATATACTCAATTCATTGTTTGAAGTTTTCATGAAGTAGAAGAATCTCCCGCACACAACTATGCCCAGTGAACCATATACGTCATCATGTATGTTTCCACTAAGTTAGTTGCCCGTTCAAAACTTGGCCTATGAACGGTATTTGTCATTCCTTTTAGAAGAGATTTGCAAGCGCCAAATGATTCATAAATCAAATGACTCCAATAATCCATTTGCATGGAGTTTCTTCATGCGTTCCCTTCCAACATGACCTAAATGGCGGTTCCACAAATAAGTGGAATTCAAATCATTTGCCTTACGGTATTTTAGCGTCAGTGTTATGTATGTGTGTTTCACCATTAAAATTTATAATAACTTATCCATCGTACATGGAGTAATGTCATAATTTGAACAACTCATTGTTTTTATTTGACAAGAGAAAAATAACAATTATTAAGTTCTTTATTATAAATTCTAAGGGCTAGATAGAATGCCAACGATGAACATAATAACACTTTATTTTTTGTTCCAGACGTGCATTCCTATCATATTCCTTGTCAGTCACTTAGGCCATTGTATTCTTGTATTGCGTTGTTTTGTATGATACATCATACCAACCAATATGGTACAAATACCCAAGAATTTCATTGTGTGACCAAACGAGGAATACATCCATAACATGTATATCATTTATATACACCTGAGCTAGACTTTCTAGTCTTTTCTTTCTTTCTGCCAATAATATTTTGTAGTTTCTCTTTTAGCTTTCCTCATTATTCAGAAAGACACTTCAACATCAATAACTTCTAGGTTTGTTGGTCAAATACCAATAACCTTGAGGTTCTTACTTTGAAGTTGATCATCATATGACAAGTGTTCCGGAATTCACTATTAGTAGCCTTGTAATATGATGAACAATTTCATTCATAATTTTATCCATTGTATCATGATGACTTTCTGAGACCATGTCTATACATGCTAGGCTCATAAAGTTTAACCTTAGTATTCGCATGTGCAAATCTGGCTTGCACTCGTTGTATGCACACGTAGAATCTGTAACACCCGATCATCACGTGATGCTTCGATACGACGAGTATTAGCAACGGTGCATACTAAGGACGATTACTTCATGGATATGCGAATATTGTTAGTGCCCCAATAGTTGGAGGATTGGGACGCCTTGCGTCTTCAACCTTCGTACATTCCCATAAAACTTATGAGTTTATGTAGTCTCACCAAATTATATTCTATCATCTTGTAATAAGGTCTTAGATATCACATATATCTCATACCTTGATTATTTCTGAAAACTAAATTTTCAGCTCCTTACTTTTCAAACAGATTTGAACTTCAAGTTTCACGGAGACAAGATAACTTTAGGTACTAATTGAAAACATAGCTCTTTGAATCAACAATGTGAGGTTTACTAAAAGTTTGCAATAGGACTTAATCAATTCTTGATTCTTTAACAAAACCGTAAAGTTTCTTGTCAGATTTTAACAGTATTTCTATCTCAATTACAAGACTAGCGCATAGTAGTAAACGGATGCCAATACTACAAAATTAATTCAAAATACTACTCAGACTAAGTTTATGATAATTAGTTCATGTTTTAATCTAATTACTAATGAACTCCCACTTAATACAACATCCCTCATAGTTGTTAAGTGATACACGATCCAAATCCACTACACCAAAACCGATCATCACGTGAGATGATGTAGCTTCAATGGTGAACATCAACATGTTGATCATATCATCCATATGACTCGTGTTCAACCTTTCGGTTTCCGTTGTCCCGAGGCCATGTCTGTACATGCTAGGCTCATCAAGCAAACCCAAGTATTCCGCGTGTGCAACATGGCTTACACCCGTTGTATATGAACGTTGAATCTATCACATCCGATCATCACGAGATGCTTTGAAACGACGAACTTTGGCAACGGTGCATACGAGGGGAGAACACTTTATTATCTTGATATTAATGTGAGGGATCATCTTATAATGCTACCGTCGCGATCTAAGCAAAATAAGATGCATAAAAGGATTAACATCACATGCAGTTCATATGTGATATGATATGGCCCTTTTGTCTTTGCGCCTTTGATCTTCATCTCCAAAGCACGGACATGATCTCCATCATCAATGGGCATGATCTCCATCATCGTCGGCGTAGCGTCAAGGTCCATGGCGCCGTCTTCATGGTTGTTCACCTCATGTAGCAACTATTACAACTACTTTGAAATACTACTCAACATGAAATTTAAAGACAACCATAAGGCTCCTGCCGGTTGCCACAATACAATAATGATCATCTCATACATATTCATCATCACATTATGGCCATATCACATCACCAAACCCTGCAAAAACAAGTTATACGTCTCTAATTTTGTTTGCATATTTTACGTGGTTTAGGGTTTTCTAGAGAGATCTAATCTTCCTACGAACATGAACCACAACGGTGATACTAATGTTGTCAATAGAAGAGTAAATTGAATCTTCACTATAGTAGGAGAGACAGACACCCGCAAAGCCTCTTATGCAATACAAGTTGCATGTCGAACGAGGAACAAGTCTCATGAACGCGGTCATGTAAAGTTAGTCCGGGCCGCTTCATCCCACTATGCCACAAAGATGCAAAGTACTCAAACTAAAGATAACAAGAGCATCAACGCCCACAAAACCATTGTGTTCTACTCGTGCAACCATCTATGCATAGACACGGCTCTGATACCACTGTAGGGATACGTTGCATAGAAAACAAAAAATTTCCTACCGCGAGAACGCAATCCAAGCCAAGATGCAATCCAGAAGATGGGAGAAACGAGGGGATGATCAAGACTCACCCTTGAAGATTTCCAAAGCCTATAAGAGTAGGCTCTTATTGCTGCGGTAGACGATCACTTGCCGCTTGCAAAAGCGCGTAGAAGATCTTGATCAGGGTGCCACGATCGGGCAGCACCTCCGTACTCGGTCACACGTTCGGTGTTGATGAAGACGACGTCCTTCTCCCCGTTCCAGCGGGCAGCGGAAGTAGTAGATCCTCCTTGGAATCCCGACAGCACGACGGCGTGGTGGCGGTGTCGATGGAGATCTCCAGCGGAGCTTCGCTAAGCATATGCGGGAGAGGTGGTGGAGGAGAGGTAGCTAGGGTTTGGGGAGAGGGGGCTTGGGCGCCGGCCCTCAAAGGGGTGCGGCCAAGGATGAGCCAAGAGTGGCCGGCCACCCTCCTCTTGCCCCTCATTATATAGGTGGAAGCCCCAAGAGTTGTGGTCCAAGTCTTCGAATAAGACCCCAACACCAAAACTTCCCAAAGGTGGGAAACCTACTCAAGGGGGGAGTCCTACCCAAGGTGGGACTCCCACCTTGCCTTGAGGTGGGGCTGGCCGGCCACCAAGGTGGAGCCCACCTGGGACTCCTCCCCCTTAGGGTTTGGCCGGCCATGCTAGTTAAGTCCCTCCGGGACTCCACCTTCCATAGTGTCGTTCTTCCGGACTTTTCTAGAACTTTCTAGAACCTGCCATAAATGCACCGGATCATTTCCAAACTTGGAATATGACTTCCTATATATGAATCTTATTCTCCGGACCATTCCGGAACTTCTCGTGATGTCCTGGATCCCATCCGAGACTCCGAACAAAACTTCGAACTCCATTCCATATTCCATATCTACTTAAAACGACATCAAACCTTAAGTGTGTCACCCTACGGTTCGCGAACTATGTAGACATGGTTGAGACTTCTCTCCGACCAATAACCAATAGCGGGATCTGGAGATCCATAATGGCTCCCACATATTCAACGATGACTTAGTGATCGAATGAACCATTCACATACGATACCAATTCCCTTTGTCACGCGATATTTTACTTGTCCGAGGTTTGATCATCGGTATCACTCTATACCTTGTTCAACCTCGTCTCCTGACAAGTACTCTTTACTCGTACCGTGGTATGTGGTCTCTTATGAACTTATTCATATGCTTGCAAGACATTAGACGACATTCCACCGAGAGGGCCCAGAGTATATCTATCCGTCATCGGGATGGACAAATCCCACTGTTGATCCATATGCCTCAACTCATACTTTCCGGATACTTAATCCCACCTTTATAACCACCCATTTATGCAGTGGTGTTTGATGTAATCAAAGTACCTTTCCGGTATAAGTGATTTACATGATCTCATGGTCGAAAGGACTAGGTAACTATGTATCAAAAGCTTATAGCAAATAACTTAATGACATGATCTTATGCTACGCTTAATTGGGTGTGTCCATTACATCATTCATACAATGACATAACCTTGTTATTAATAACATCCAATGTTCATGATCACGAAACCATGATCATCTATTAATCAACAAGCTAGTTATACAAGAGGTTTACTAGGGACTCTTTGTTGTTCACATAACACACATGTATCAATGTTTCGGTTAATACAATTATAGCATGGTATGTAAACATTATCATAAACACAAAGATATATTATAATAACCATTTTATTATTGCCTCTTGGGCATATCTCCAACATTAAGCTCCTGCCCTAATTCGGGATCGACGATTTCTCTAGAAGAGTTCCGTAGCTCCGCCGCCACCAAAAACCCTAATTCGGGGAACAGAAGTCTCTGTTTCGGCACCCTGCCGGGACGGGGAATTGCCCCCGGAGCCATCTCCATCGACTCCATCGCCATCTTCATCGCCATTGTTGTCTCCTATGATGAGGAGGGAGGAGTTCTCCCCCGAGGCTGAGGGCTCTACCGGTACCTATGTGGTTCATATCTCTCTCCCATGGTGTGATCTTTATGTGATCATGAGCTTTGTAATCTAGTTGAATATGTAGATATGCACTCTAGAGGTTACTTTAATATGAACTCCGGAGTTACTCTCCATGGTGTGATGGTGACATTGTGCGCATCGTGTGTGATTCCTTTATGGCGTTGTGGAGCTTGTTTACTCCGGCTTGAGGTGTGCTTTTGCAGCCCTACACAATGAATGGTGTTTGTTATCCAACAAGAGAGTGTTTGAGAGTAGCATTTATTTATTCAGTTATGTGATCATTGTTGAGAGTGTCCACTAGTGAAAGTATGATCCCTAGGCCTTGTTTCTAAGCATTGAAACACCGTTTCCAACAAGTTCTGCTACATGTTCGCTTGCTGCCATTTTTATTTCAGATTGCAATTACTACTTATAATCATCCATATTACTTGTATTTCACTATTTATTCGCCGAACTAGTGCACCTATACATCTGACAAGTGTATTAGGTGTGTTGAGGACACAAGGGACTTCTTGTATTTTAATTGCAGGGTTGCTTGAGAGGGATATCTTTGAGCTCTACCTTCCTGAGTTCGATAAACTTTGGGTGATTCACTTAAGGGAAACTTGCTGCTGTTCTACAAACATCTGCTCTTGGAGGCCCAACACTGTCTACAGGAATAGAAGCGTGCGTAGACATCATGGGGCTGGAAGGTTTTTAATGAGGCGGGCTTACGATGCTGCAATATAATAAAAATAGTGATGGCATATATATTTCTCGCAAGACTCGGGGGCTCGAACCCGAAGAATTCACAAGATATACCTGTTTCTCGAAAAATATAGCTCAAAGTTATTCGCCTAGGTTAAAAACCTCGCGGTAATAAACATAGATACGCCACCAAAACACTCGGGGGCTTGAAAAAGAAAACAATAAACGTACAAATTTGCCTTGACTATACATAAGTCTCGCAATAATGTTTACAGTACATATGAAGCCACAAATATATTCGGCTCAGACCAAATATATCGGGAAAGAGAAAAAGTAATCTTTACATAAACCTATCTATGGTTATGTTCTCCCGGGCAGCGCGAACAATCTGCGTCGAATCATCGTAACGATGGTCTGTGAAGAAAGCAGCATCGTACCAAAGAAGTTCATCAATCATCTTCTTAGCCACAGGCTATACAGCTTCATTGTGCTTTTCGGCGTTCACCCTTCTCTTCGACGTTTTTCGGTAAAGAGTATCAAAGACAGTGTCAAGATCCAATTTGGAGTAACAAATCTTCAGCCAAATCAGATCAAATTTAGCACCAGCTATCAACTGCGCCTTCACAAAGTCATGGATACTCTCTACATCCTTGAATTTATCCATCAGCTCGGTAAGATTTGTAGGCTGAGGGTTCCGAGGAAACAAAGCACTATAAATCATAGCCAGAGTGTTGCCGAAGAAATCACGGAACTCCCGGACTTGAGTGGCTCGATCCTGGAACCAAAAAATTCATCGAGTGTGGTCCTCGCTCGCCCAGAAGTCACTACCGCTTTGTCTGGCAAGCCGGAGAAGGACCTCAACTCGCGCATCAACGCGCTGGTCCTTAGTAACAGCATCAAGAAAGGAACCTAGAATCAACCAAGAAAAACAAGATATGAGAAAACACACGAGGAATGTCGAGGAAAAAGAAAGATGCAGCGCAACACACCCGCCATATCTTGACTTGCTTCAGTCATTAGGTCAAGCATGTAATCCTCACGGGTGGTAGCCCGCAAAGCCTCCGCTACCGCATATTCCTTTAACTCTAGAGCCTCCTGTTCTTGTCGAAGAGCAGCTTTCTCACGCTCAGAGGATTTGCGGGATTGGTCCATAATGGTGACAACTTGTTTTTTCATGGCTTGGAGCTTTTGTCGAAGTTCGGCTAGTTCTTGTTGAACTGAATCAGCACACGAAGAATCATCTAAGAAAACATCGGTAGATGTTCTCGTAGAGCGAGACGTAGCAGGTGAAGCACCGAAAGGTCTAGCAGCCTGGGTATAGTTATCAAAAATCAACTAGAAGAAAGAAATATCGACACCAATCATTTGGCAAGGATCACTTTTTCATTAATAGTGGAGATATTTACATAAGCAAGGTCCCTTACAAAAGTCGACTCCTAGCGAGCCGATATGGATAGTCGTAGATCACAAAGAAAGCGACAATTACAAAAGGAAAAGAAAAAACATAGGGACATGTTGGTCTACTTGACCTCCATCCTAGCAGTGCTAGTGGATGCAGGAGGCTTCGGGCTCATGAAGGCGAGGATTTTCTTCGAATGGGGCTTAGCGCCCTTCATCAAAGTTTTCCATTTCTCCTTGTTCATCCCTTTGGGGCTACCAGCCTTCGCCCAGTCGACGTCCTGCTAGCTGTCGGTCACCAAGGCGATGGTTCTCTCGACTCCAACCTTCAAGTTGTCTTGTCGATAGGCCAAGGCACGATCTTCCTTACCCAGGAAGTGCTGGACGAGCTCAGAGAAAATCTTTGGTTGTGTTTCCTTAGGAAAGAAATGGGGAAAGAGGCGCTTAAACGCGACAGGAGCATTGGAAATACTGGTGCGTGCCAAGTCGCCATTTAACTCCAAGATTTAGAGGGTGTCGAGAAGGCGATCCTGGACCCCCTCGTGCAAAGTAAATTCTTCACTCATCCTTCCTGCTGGAACAAAATACGAGTCCATCAACATTCAGAGGGACAAAATCAAAATAAATACAAAGAGGCAGGTGAAGCAAAAAAGCTTACTAGTGAATCTCCGATTCTGGGTGTCGAACCGATCTACTATGGCGTTCTCACGCTCGATTTACGGAGCAATCTTGTCGCTCAAAGCATTCTCAGCATTTTGGAGTCTCTTGCGGAGATCCTCAATAGTAGCAGCGTCTTTTTCAGCTTTCTCGCGAGCCTTTTCGCTGAGATCTAGCTTAGCCGCAAGTGCGTTAGCGTGTTCTTCGGCTCGACGGAGCGCCTCTGAAAAGATATTCAAAGAGAAAAGACCAATAATCAGAATACAAAAACAGGTGCTAGGCGAAGAAAGCGAGTCATTCAAAAGAAGGCGGGTTTTACCTTTCAAATCGTCGGCTTCATCACGAAACCCAATAAACTGGGTTCTAAGGTTGATGAGATGCTTCATCAGAGGCTGCAAAAGAGGAAACATCAGAAAGCAAGTTAAAAAGAGACAAAACTCGGCAAAGGTCAAAAAACATCAGCAGAAAGAGAAAAGATAGACAAGCATCACACCATAGAAAACCAAAGAAAAAAAGAACTTACGTCGTCTAACAAAGGAGTCGAAGAACTCCCCGCCACAATTTCGTGAGCATCGCCAGCCCCAATCCTTGCTTTTTTCGGTGAAGGTGCTCAGGGGCTGGCTAAAGGAGTCGATGTTTCCATGTTTTTTTGAGGGGGAGGCGAAGATTCCGCAGCAGTGCGGTGTTCTTCAGAAAGAACCATAGTACTGGACGTGCTCGTAGGAGCCGTGCCATGAACCGCGGGTTCCTCCTTTTCTTCTTCCTCTTTAGAGCTGTCAATATAGAAAATGAGCATTCCGAACAAAAGGGATTTGGATAAAACATAAAAATAAAGTGACTCACGAGCTAACGACGCCAGCGTCATCGTAAGGGTCAAAGGCACCCCCTTCTTCAGGTGAAGATTCCTCGGCAGCCGGTTCAGTAGGTTTGGAGGCGCCGGAGTCTTTGACATCGTTTCTCTTCCTCTTGCGCCCAGGAGAATTGGCAAGGGGAGGAGAGATGGAGTGGCTAGAGTCAGATCGTCCTGACCCAGTTTCTTTTTCGGAGGAAACTGCGGATTTCTGAGATTGCGCGGCGTCACTCTTAGGAAGAGAGTTTTCTTGCGAGTCGTTGGTGATAACGGCGCGCCCATCTACCTCTTCACCTTTAGGGAGTTGGGGAAGAGAAAAGAGAATTGGGTGGTCGTGTGCAGCATTAAGTAAAGGCAAGAAAGTAAGAACACAAGAAAATGCAACAACAGTCGATAAAAACAGAGTTTAAAACAAAGGAGACACTTACTTCAGGAAGAGCGTGTGAGCGCTATATGGCTCCACGCGGCAAGAGGACGGAACCTCGTGCTTCTTTCTCAAGGAGGTAAAACATCGGATGAGCCTTTCCAAGTCTTTCACAGAGAGATCCTTGGACAAGCGGTCGACATCTTTCTCGCCAGAGTACATCCAAAGGGGGGTTTTGCGAGCCTGCAGAGGCTGCACCCTGATCCTAAGGAAGTAAGAAGTTATCTGAACACCCGAGAGTTCCTCTCCATTGGTGTTCTAGAGCTGGTGGATGCGTTTCATCAAGGCTTCAGTGGCCGCCTTTTCTTCGGTAGTGGCCTCTGAGTCCCAAGATCGGCGCCTTTGAATTTCTTCAGCAGCTTCGAATGGCGAGATGCCATATTCCTGGGAGGTTTTGTACTCGTCATGGATGTACAACCACCTCTTGCGCCACCCTTGGACGAAGTCGGGGAATTTGACGTCGAAGTAGTCAACATTGGGACGGACGCAGATGCAAACGCCGCCTACATTGTAGACGGTGTTTTGAGAGTTGTTGCGCCAGAGGTAGAAAATGCGTTTACATAGGCCCCAATGAGGATGGGTGCCGAGGAAACATTCGCACAAGGTAATAAAAATGGAGATGTAGAGGATGGAGTTCGGGGTCAGCTGGTGTAGCTGGATCCCGTAGATAAAGAGAAGACCACAGAGGAATTCGTGGATAAAGGTGGAGAGACCGCGAATGAGATGGTCAATGAAAGTTACCCGGTATCCGATAGGAGGACGCGGGAAGCTCTCGTCGCCAGGGAAGATCAACGAATCATGCTTCTTCAGCAGGCCAAGTTTCTTGAGCATCCTCTGATCCTGGTTGGAGATCTTGGATCGCTCCCATCCAGAGACTTCAGCTTTGTCCATCGGAGCGTTGGTGCCCAGAGCTATGTGCTTCGTCAGTTTCGTGCGCGGCGGCATGGGGGAGCGCTTTGGTGGAGCAGCGGGAGAAAGCGAGAGCGCGAGGAGCTCGGTGCTGGTAATGGCGGAGAGCAGGAGAGAGAATAGATATGCGGCGCGGCGAAGGGGATGAATGAGGAAGAGGCAGTAAATTTATAGCAGGGAGCTGACCCGTCGCGCCGTTGGATAAAAAGAAGTTACTGGACGGGAGTTACTGCGCGCGTGCCGGAAATTACGGAGGACGTGTGTCCCCCACTCGCGCAACGTGTTCATGGCGCAGAATTCTGGACCCACGTCTCAGTGAAGTGACAGCAACCGTGGTTTCCCAAGGAGGTAATCGTGGCCATCATCAGCAATGACGTCGTCAAAAGAAAACTTCGAGTGCCTTCATCAAAGATAGTGGCAGGAAAATTTCGGGTGTTCTAACAAAGAAACTTTGAGAGCCTATGAGCAAATACAAGCATTTGTTCATATGCTCGGGGGCTACTCTTATCAGAAGTAGTTCATACTTCCGATAATAGGATGAGTCGAAAGATAAAAATATAGAGTTCATTGCAGTAGCAAAAGCTGAGCCTACAGCCAAGTGCAAACATTTGCCTGTAGACTCGGGGGATACTCCCATCGGGAGCGCTGGTCGCGCACCCGATGAAAATAAAGAAAGAAATACAGCAGCAAGTCCAAAAATATAGAAGGTATGAATAATTTGAGTTGAGCCTATACCCAAGTGCAAGCACTCGCTTGTAGCCTCGGGGGCTACTCCCATCGGGAGCGCTGGTCGCGCACCCGATGAAACATAAAAAGAAGAGGGGAAAAAAGGATGACGATACAAAATATAAAGTGAGAAGTTATCGTCGTATATCTTTGAGTTACATATAACTCATCATGTACTCCCATCAGGAGATCAAGACATTATCATCAGCATCTCGACGAAATTAGCAATTCCAGCAGCCGAAAAAGGCACTCGACAATATATTCCCAGAAGCGCGTCTCCTGCTATGAAAATTCTGGATGCTGTAATATTTTGCGAGGTAAGTCCCCAGGATCCGTCCTGTGAGGAGTGGTATCGCACCCGAATGCGTTCTACTACTTTATCCGTGTCAACAAACGCGAAGAAAAATCCTAGCGGACGCGTTAGGTACTCGATAAAATATGACTGCAATTCGGCTCATGGTAAGACCTTAGGCGTCACATGTTGAATTACGCCAGTATATCGAGGTCGAGTCCAGGGACTTGACCTTGAAGTAGGTTTTTACAGGTTTTTCACGAGAGCAGTTAACTGGTACCTGATCCGTCAGATAAACTAGCCCCATCTACCATTATGCCTGCGCAAAATATAAATATTTTAGAGAAAATGTGTGGTAGCTCGAAGAATTTATGGATTGACTTTACAATGGAGATTTTACTCGGCTCTGTGATTTAAGCAAAATCTTGGGAGCTACTGATATAAGCATCCCGAATGGGCCTGCCGAATAAAGTACTCGGGGATAATTGAAGGTCCATGACCCGAAGATTACAAAGTCCGAAAGCCCAATAAACATTGGTATGGAAGATAGAGAGAGATTAGGAATAAAGAGATTTGTACGTTTACGGCGACGAACTCAAAGAGTCTTTCGCTATTTGTAACTTGTATGACATGAAAGCCTCGGCTCCACCTCCTATATAAAGGGGAGTCGAGGGAGAAAGAAATGATCGAATCATTGTCAACGCAACCCTAGTTTTCATAGTCGGGCACCTGTTTCGGCTGAACCTTCGAGATCTACTTGCCCTCTACTTTCCGCGAAACCTTAGTCTACAACTTGTAGGCATTGACAAGTTAATCCCTTGTCACCAGGGCCACCCAGGGGCGAAGCTCCCCTTTGGGCAAGGTATGGCAGCTGCCCTACCTTAATTTTTTGCAAAAAATCGCATATATATATGCATCTTTAGACATACAATCAAGATTTGCACAATTTCTATTCGTATCTGAAGAAAAAAACGAAGAAAAGGAAGGAAATGGGCCACAGGGGAGAAGCTGCTAACGAAATGGGCTGCTGGCTAGCCTGACAGGCCACGCGTGGTGGACAGTGGAAGGAAAACCACTAGCCTGTGAGTCGTGCGGCCGTGCCCCACAGAGTCCTCAATCGATTCGATCGTGAATCGAGGTGTCCAGGAGTCCAGGGCTGGAGCCTCTAGGCGTCGTCTGCGCTGTTCTCCTGTTCGTCACTTCGTCTTCCACGCGACGGGCGACGGGCGACGGGCGACGGACGATGGGCGACTGCGCCGCGGGCCGGCCGCCCGATGCCCTGCACTACCTGCTTTCTCCCGAGTCCCGACCACATCCCTCCCACTTCCCTACTCTGGTACTCCTATCCCTAATCCTGCCCGCAGATCACCCTAGTTTCTGCGAGACTACGGACAGTTTGTCGTTGTGATTTTGTGGTCGACATTTAAGAACTAAGATGGACAAGAAGAGGAAGAATACTGCAGCTAAGGGGGAGATACAATTGTCGGAGTTTTTGTCAATTGGATGAAGTTTAAATTTGTGAATTGTGAGGTCGGTAATATGGGCTAATTAACTACTAATGTATTCCATGTTTTCAATTGCATATTTTTCATTGCATGGAACTTCTAAACGACGCTGAAGCTTCATTATCGGTACATTTGAAGGTTCTGGTTATATTCAAATATGTTGCTTTTACCATAGTACCGAGCAACTATGCCTTATATCATATAAATATTAATTGTCAAGACAATTTTATTTTTATGCGTCACCTTTTTTATGTTTAAAGTTCGCCCGACCTCAAAAAATTTCCGTCCTTCGCCACTGGGGCCACCCAAAGACGTGAATTCCTTCCTCCTCCTCTCTGCTGCAGCTGATGGAGTTCAGATGCAAACACTTTTTTACCTCCTTTTGTTCCAGGCTCTTATGCACGCAAACGGTTTGATGAAATTCCTGAAGAGAAAAAACGTTTGCAGGCCGTTCTTATCGGAGGTTATGGAGAAGTGGTAGGCTTGAGAAGGAGTTGATTGATTGGCAAGCAGCAACGATTGAGAAGAAATAGTGGCTGGTGTGTGAGCCGAGATGGCTGTGAGCACACCTTGGTATGTCTAAATTTAAAAAGAGAATAAGTTAGTGTAGCTTTAGACTTCAGTGATTCAGTAGTGTCTTCCTCTTTGCAGGCAAACAATGCTTTCATGGTGGTAGAACCAGCGTGTCTACCCAGTCTAGGGCGGAGATTGTAGGGGAAGGAAGGGGCGGTGTGCGTGCGGAGGCGAGGGTGCCGGCGGCAGGGCGCCGTCGCGCGACTTGGGAGAAGTGGCGGCGCAAGGCGAAGGCGGCGGCTAGGGTTTGGGACTCCGACTCCTTGAGGAGTCGGCAACAAAATATGTTTATTGCTTGATTGTTCTGGTCGATTACAACTCGTATATATAAGAGAAATCTGCTGATGGGCTAAGCCCCTAATCTGCTAATTGGGCTAAGCCCCTAACTAAGCCTGGCCGGTGGGCCCCCTCCGGCGGTAGACCAACCCGGTCATAACATATCTCCCCGCCTGCGCAAACAGCTCGTCCTCGAGCTGGTAGTCCGGATAATGCTGCTGGAACGCATCACGTGGTTCCCAAGTCGCCTCCTCACCTGGAAGGCCCTCCCACTGCACCAACAAGTGCCAAACATCACGACGTAGCTGGGCACGCAGCATTTTCGCCGGGCTGGGTAGTAAACGGCCCTCTGCCGTCGGCGGAAGTGGTGGAGTGGTGACCGGTGGCGTGCCGCGGTAGGGCTTCAGCAGCCCCATGTGGAAGACATCGTGAATGCGCGCCCCATCAGGCAACTGAAGACGGTACGCCAAGGTTCCAATCCGCTCCAAGATGACGAAGGGCCCCGCATAGCGCGGACCAAGCTTGCGCTTTGCCCGCGGGTCAAGAGACTGGTGAGAACGGTGTAGCAGACGCAACCACACCCAGTCACCCACCGTGTACTCCACCTCGCGGTGGTGGCCGTCATAGTAGTGCTTGGCGACCTGCTGAGCCTGGGCAAGACGCTGCCGCACCTCGGCTAGCATCTCGTCACGGGTGCGGATGAGCTCGCCAGCTGCCTCCGTCCGCGCCGTTGCCGGTTCCACCGGCAGAATAGGCGGAGGTGGCCTGCCGTAGACCACCTCGAATGGTGTGGCGCGCAGGGCGGAGTGGTATGAGGTGTTGTAGCAGTACTCCGCCCATGCAAGCCAATCCACCCAAGCGCGAGGGCGGTCACCTGTAACACAGCGCAAATACATGGCGATCACCTTATTGACCACCTCGGACTGGCCATCCGTCTGGGGGTGGAACACCGTGCTGAACCTGAGCTGGACCCCCGCCATGCGGAAGAGATCCCGCCACACGTGCCCCGTGAACACCGGATCCCGATCACAGACGATGGACGAGGGAAACCCGTGTAGGCGGACAATGCCATCGAAGAAGGCACGGGCCACCGACGAGGCCGTGTAGGGATGGCCGAGCGCGATGGTCGACCACCGTGAGGATGACGGACTTGCCCCCCACCTTAGGGAGGCCCTCGATGAAGTCCATGGAGATGTCGGCCCACACCTGCGATGGTACGTCGAGCGGCTGTAAAACACCCGTTGGGCGCAAAGTCTCTGTCTTGTTGCGCTGGCACGTCTCACATGAACGCACCCAGTCCTGGACCATGGCCCGATCGCCGGGGACGTAGAAGTCGGCGCGGAGGCGGTGGAGTGTCTTTTGGACACCCTCATGACCCGCAGAATGCGCCAGTAGCAGCACCTGGTGACGGAGGTCGTCGTGTTCGGGCTCGAACACCCGGCGCCCATGGAGGAGGAGATCGTCGATGAAGCGCCATGGGTCGTCCAGCTTGCCCGCGTCAAGGTGCTACCGCAGAAGCTGGGCATCCGGCGCGGTCGCGGTCGCCTGGCGGACGCGATCGAAGAGGGCGAAAGAGGGTCCCGAGCGGATGCATAACAGGCGCCCCTCCGAGGCGCCGTCGGCCGTGTCTTGGTCGGTATCGCGGGGAGACAAGGCGTCGGCCACAGTGTTGAGGCGCCCAGGACGGTACTCCACCGTGAAGTCGAAGCCGAAGAGTTTGCTGATCCACTGGTGCTGTGGCACCGTCGACAGCCGCTGGTCCAAGAGGAACTTAAGGCTGTAGTGGTCCGTGCGTACGCGGAACAAGCGCCCCCATAGGTAGGGGCGCTAGTGGCGCACGGCCTGTACCAAGCCAATGAGTTCCTGGTCGTACGCCGCGAGCTTGAGGTGGCGTGCAGCAAACGGGCGGCTGAAGTAGGCGAGAGGCCCGTCACCCTTGTGAAGGACGGCACCGAACCCCGCTCCCGAGGCGTCGCAGTCGACGATGAACGGCCTGTCGAAATCCGGCATCTGGAGGACGGGGCCCGTCGTGAGGGCCCCCTTGAGGGCCTCAAAGGCAGCGGTAGCCTCCTCGTCCCAAGCGAAGGCATCGCGCTGCAGCAGGCGCGTGAGTGGCAAGGCGATGAGGCCAAACTCCCAGATGAACTTCCGGTAGTATCCGGCGAGGCCCACGAACCCTTGTAGGGCGTGCGGGGAGTGCGGCGTCGGCCAGGCGGCGACGGCCGCCACCTTGTCCGCATCCATCGCCACCCCGTCGGCGGATATGACGTGACCGAGGTAGGCCACATAAGTCGTCGCAAACGAGCATTTCGAGCGCTTAAGGTGAAGTCGATGCGCTCGAAGCTCGTTGAAGACGATGGTGATATGCTGCAGGTGCTCCGCCCATGATGCACTGTAGATCAATATATCATCAAAAAACCCAGCATAAAACGGCGTAAGTATGGACGGAGGACGTCGTTCATCAGGGCCTTTAAGGTCGCGAGCGCGTTGGTGAGGCCGAAGGGCATCACCACGAACTCGAAGTGGCCATGATGCGTCCGGAACGCCGCTTGGCGATGTCCTCCGGGTGCATGCGCACCTGATGATAGTCTGATCGGAGGTCAAGCTTGGTGAAGAACCGCGCCCCGTGGAGCTCGTCGAACAGCTCGTCAACCACTGGGATCGGGAACTTGTCCTTAAGTGTGAGGGCGTTGAGGGCGCGGTAGTCGATGCAGAAGCGCCACGTGCCATCCAACTTGCGCACCAGCAGCACCGGCGCGGAGAACGGTGACGTGGAGATTCGGATGATGCCCGCGGCAAGCATGAGCGCGCACTGACGCTCCAGCTCGTCCTTCTGCAGTTGTGGGTAGCGGTATGGTCGCACCGTCACTGGCGCCTACCCTGGCAGGAGGTGGATACGATGGTCACACGCACGTGGGGGCGGCAGGGCCTGCGGCTCCTCGAAGATGTCGCCGTGCTACTGCAGGAGGTGTGTCAGGAGGGTGTGCTCGGCGTCGTCGTCCCCGGAGACGAGCTGAAGCTAATGTGCGGGGGTGGCGCCCCCGAGGCCCTCCCAGCGGATGTGGCGACCCTGGCGCCATAACGTCATCGTCAGGGCGTCGAAGTCCCAGAGGATGGGGCCGAGCGTCCACAGAAAGTCGACGCCAAGGATGAAGTCGAAGCAGCCCAAGTCGATGCCGGCGCACGTGATGACGAAGTTCTCATCGCCGATGGTGAGGGGTACGTGCTGGACCACCCCATGGCAGCGGAGGCGGTCACCGTTGGCCACGGTCACGCAGAGGTGATCCCCGCCTGTCGACTGGAGCGCGAGGCGGCGCATAGTGGCGGCGGGGAGGAAGCTGTGCGTGGAGCCCGTGTCCAGCAGTGCTACCAGGGTCTCGCCATGGATCGTGACCGGTAGCAGCATCGTCCTCTCGTGGCGGATGCCGGCGAGTGCGTGTAGGGAGACGACGAAGGCCGTGGCGGCCGCGGCGGTCGGCTCGGTCGGCTCGGTCGTGGTGGCAGCAGTCCCGGGCATCGCGTCCCCCTCCTCCACGTCGACTGTCTCCAGGTAGAAGAGGCGCGGGCACACGTGGCCGGGCGTGTAGGGGTCGTCGCAGTTGAAGCAGAGCCCAAGGCGGCGGCGTTCGAGCTGCTCCGCCGGGGTGAGGCGGCAGAACGTGCGAGTAGCCGCGGGGGCGGGGCTGGCCGGTCCTAGTGGGGTGGGGCGGGTGGCAGCCACGGTCGGAGGAGGAGGCCGAGCGGCGCGGCCGCCGCGGGCCAGGGGTGCCTGCTGAACCGCCTGGGCGCGACGCTCATAAGCGCGCGCGTAGTGCATCGCCGTCTGGAGGTCCTGCGGGGCCTGGAGCTCCACGTACACGCGGATGTGGCCGGGAAGGCCGCCAATGAAGAGCTCGGCGCGCTGTTGCCCCGTCACCCCGGGCGCATGGCATGCGAGGGCCTGGAAGCGGTCGGCGAAATCCTGCACCGTGGTGGTGAAGGCCAAACGCCCGAGTTCCGCCAAGCGGCTGCCGTGGATCGGGGGACCGAAGCGGAGGAGGCAGAGCTCGCGGAAGCGGTCCCATGGGGGCATGCCACCCTCGTCCTGCTCGAGGGAGTAATACCACGTCTGGGCGGCGCCGCGGAGGTGGTACGCGGCGAGCCAAGTCCGGTCCGAAGCGAGGGTGCGCTATCCGCGAAAGAATTGCTCGCATTGGTTGAGCCAGTTGAGGGGGTCCTCGACGCCGTCGTACGTGGCAAAATCGAGCTTGGCGTAGCATGAGGGAGCGAGGCCGGCGGTGCCCTGGCCGGGGTACTCCGCGCGGCCAGCGGAGGGCTCCGCAAAGCGCGAGTACGTCGGCTCCGGGAAGGAAGGCCTCGGAGGGTCCCCGACAGCCGTGTAGACGGGAGGAGGTGCCGATGCGGCCGAGTAGATGGGCGGGGGCTCCGTCGCGGTCACCCACGCCGGTAGCTGGGAGGGCGACGACGGGAACGGCACCCGCTGGATGGGGACGCCCTGGGGCAGCGAGGCGGGGCCGGCTGGCACGACGCCCACGGCAGCGGAGGCGGCGAGGCCGGAGGCGGCACGGGCACGCCCTGGGCGGGTGGAAGCACCGACGCGGCCGGGTAGGCAGTGAGGGCCGGCGGTAGTGATGGCGTGGTCATCCCCCGTGTGCCGATCAAGTACAGCGGATGCCCTAGACCGCGGTGGCGAGGTCGCGGATGGCCGTCGAGACCTCCTGCTGCGAGAGGAGGGGAGCAGCGTCGGCGGCCTCCGCCATGGACGCCGCGGCTCCCGTGGAGGGCGGCGGCGAGCGCGGCGGTGCGGGAGGCGGCGGGTTGGGCGACGCGGAGGTGGTGGTGGTGGGCGGCGACGACGACATGACCGAACGAGGACAATCTGATACCAAATTGGTAGAACCAGCGTGTCTACCCAGTCTAGGGCGGAGATTGTAGGGGAAGGAAGGGGCGGTGTGCGTGCGGAGGCGAGGGCGCCGGCGGCAGGGCACCGTCGCGCGGCTTGGGAGAGGCGGCGGCTAGGGTTTGGGACTCCGACTCCTTGAGGAGTCGGCAACAAAATATGTTTATTGCTTGATTGTTCTGGTCGATTACAACTCGTATATATAAGAGAAATCTGCTGATGGGCTAAGCCCCTAATCTGCTAATTAGGCTAAGCCCCTAACTAAGCCTGGCCGGTGGACCCCCTCCGGCGGTAGACCAACCCAGTCATAACACATGGCATGAAGCCAGAGGAGATGCTTGCACGGCATGGTTGGAGGAGCATGTGAATCTTTCTTGTGCGTTTTGCATTGTAGCTCTGGAGGGTATATGCTTAGAAATTTCTTTGTTGGTGCTTTTTGTGCTCCAATGGATACCATCGACATGTTCTATGACCACTGATTCAGGTGGTAGAACATGTTCCCAATGGGGCTGCTGCCTTCCATCCCCGCTTCTTTCTTTCTTGGACAGTTTACTGCTTACTACTTAATTTCTTATTACTTAGTGACATGCTCTGTACGACTGCTTATCTACATTTTTAGAGTCATTTGTGTGTCACATTATGCTGACTGATATTTGTTTCATTGAATACATAATCATAGTTGTTTTAAATTATTGGCCTGACTACAGAATTTATGGGCGATAGCAGTTGTGCCTCCACACATCACTTGTAGCTGATTTTGTCTTCCTCAAGAACGGAATCAACGGTGTTTCTGCCTGATACCACAAATGTGTTCTCTCTTTGGTGACTTTTAAAGTCTGTCAATTTAATTTTCTTCTTTCCGTCCTGCACTTTTGCATGCTGCTTATCTGTGCGTGTAGATACAATGGTTGGAGGACTACATCTAAATATGGGTATTAGATTTTTTTTCTGGTTAGTATTTCAGCTGCTCCAATAAAACTATACAAGTTTATTCTGTTAGTGCTTTAGTAGTTGTGCTAATGTAGTACTCCCTCCGTCCCAAAATATAAGGCGTCTAAGGATTAGTTAAAAGTCAATATTTTTAAAGTTTGATCAAGTTTATACACAAAAATATAAATATTTACAATACTAAATCATTATCAATAGATTCACCCTAAAGTATATTTTCTTAATATGTCAATTTGATATTATAGATGTAAATATTTTTTTCTAAATATTTGGTCAAAGTTTGTAAGGTTTGACTTTTGACCAATCCTTAGACGCCTTATATTTTGGAACGGAGGGAGTATATTTGTATTACCTTTTAGCTTAATTCCATCTCGAGTTTCGTATACATCATTTAGGCTTGCAACTTAGTTGCATACCTTTCTTCTCCTTGCCTATTTACATTTTTTTTTTTGAAAAGTCTAACAGTGCACTTGTCTAATTAGGTGGTAGTAGTTCACATGGAACATGATGTAAATCTAACTGCAAAAAAATCTCAAATATATGATATATTAAAGGGGTAAGTCTTTCATACATGGAAATAATTTGGAGACTGCGATGCGCCTGATGTTAGCTAGACCAGCATATAGTATGCGGATAGCTTCTGGTAATACAGTCTTTGAAGTCAATCTCATTTATACAATCCATTGTTTCAGAGTTAGGCTGTAGATACAATTCAGTGTTTCAGGCTTAGGTTGTACATACAAATTTGCCTTTTCAGCAGAACCGAAGTTTTGAAGTCAATCTTTGTATCCAGTTCAGTGATAGGTTTAAGTTTGAAACATAATGTAAAAAAAGAGATGATTAACTACTTCTGGTTTTGCAAGTCCAAGTTACTTTGTGCAAATTTAATTAATCAAGTTATTCTATAGAATGAGATGATTTGTAACAATTTACGATCCACTACTACTGCTTCTTTGCATAGGCCAGTGTGATCTCACTCTCTCGTGTCAAGCTCGATTCCTTCTTATTGTCTAGACTGGCAGTGCCATGCATACATGAAGTTTCTGCACATCCAAAGCTTACCAACAGAAATGAGAGCATGCAGGACACCTGTCAGAATAGCTGTGGCAGGATACTTGTTTAGAAACTCCAGTGGCTTCTACTAATTTTTTCTGTATAGAGCTCAGATAGAACATATTGGGCTCCGGATATGCTGGATTTAGCTATGTAAGTTTGTCTCTAATATTGGTCCATGTTCAAGGCTCACTTCGGCCTACTCTATATTTAACAGTAAGCCAATGCCACTGGATATTGCTCGGACCAGCAAGTTGGTTATTTAGCCATTGCATTTTCACTTCAGTATGATAAACAAACTACCATATCAGATATGTACTTATGTGGTGTTTTACACTGAAGTTAAATCAGATATCTGAGTATCGAGTTAATCTGTAATTATTATTTTTTGGTCCCATGATTTCATTTGAAAATGGCATCAAATCAAGTTTGGATCTGAGTGTTGATTTGAGCCAGCCCACCTCTGTTGGATGAAACCTCATGGTGCTTCCTACTTTTCAGTTAGATCTTTTTGTTGTTTTACCATTTAGGAAAGCTATAACTGTGTAGTTAACTTTGAACTTGAGATCAACGCGTATTTTTCTGTTGTTAGGTGTTGATAACTGATCTGCTTATACGGGTATGCATATTGTAAAATCCACATTATCATTGGCTGCTTTCCCAGTAATACACTGCAGTCCTCATTTCTTAAGCTGTTGTATTTGTATGTGCTATATGCAGATACGAAATTTTTTTTGTACTTCAATTTCTTCCAGTTTCCTGAACACTAGAAAAATATTCCACTGTACCTTTTATGTTTGTTTTGTCTCAATTTTTTTAGTTGCATTCGATTTAGCTAATTATAGGAGCATCATTTCTGTCACAAACATTGGCATTAGAGAGCTCAACAACGGTGAAGTTTGACATATGGGATGCTTACCATTGCATTGACCATTAAAGAAAAATTGAGTTGAACCTGATTCTCTTTTTTCCTTGGTTATAATATTAGGTTATTTATATTTGGATCTACCTATAAGTGGTTGCGGAAAATCGCTTATTCCAGTTACATGTATGCAGATAATTCAGATGCATTACTCAATGAGAGCACAAAAGGTAGAACACTGATCAGATGTGCCAAGCAAATAAGAGATCACAAGTGCGCACTCTGTAGCTTTTCATCTAAAAAAGCATGAAACAGATCATGCATATAATCGGGGCCATTTAGCAATCGTAAGGTATGGGGAAACAGTTGATCCAGATTTCCGGATATGAGTGAAACACGGAGGAATTCAAACTCTGGTCGTAGCTCTTGCCGGTGTGCTTTTACCAACGCCAGGGGAAGATGCTGTGTATTTGGTCTGGACCTAGCCCGAGCTCCAGGGGTGGTGGCTCTCGGGTCTGGGTGAAAACTTTGCAGGACCTCTGTTTCTGCCGACGACGATGACGCATTCTTGTGTCATTCACCTTCTTGGAGGCGTCGCCGTAAGACCCCCCCTCCTTTGGCTCCTCAAGCTCTCTAGGTGGCTGGCGCATCGCTGAGTTTCTCTTGGCGTGTCGGCTTGGCGCGGTGGAGGTATGTTGGTGTGGGCACGGTCGTGATTACTCCGGTGCAACAGAAGACAAGGCTCCCTCTTCATGGATCAAGCTGGCGCTTCGGCTTGACTTTCACTTTGTTGTCTTTTGTTTTGGGTTTCTTGGTGCGCGTGTGTTGTAACTCTTGCTGTAACTCCTTGCCGGTTGATGGCTTCGTTAATTCAAAGCCGGGCTCACTTCGAGCCTTATGTTTAATATATATGTTCTGTAAATCATCTTATATAGGCATGCATTTGATTCTAGAAAGGTTTTCAAAACTTCAAATCTTTTGTTTTATGTTATCTTAGTTTTGAGTATAACCTCTTATAGAAACATTGAGTTTGTTGGAAAAGTGCATCCATCATAGTCATCTGCGTTGCTAATACTGAAAGTATAAATATGGCCATACCTGGTGTTATACCACATTTTCCGTTCTATTCTTTAGATTGCCATATTGTCATTCTGCCTTGAAAATTATATAATCCAATATTTTCCTTCTGGTTTTCCTTAACGCTTTTTGTTTGTTTGAGTATGTAGCTTGAAAAAGCTGTATTCGTGAAGAGATAGCTCTGGCTTAGTTTATGTCTCCGAAGAGCATAGATGATGCTCAATCTCTCGAGGCTAACTTGGAGGAGAAGCCCTTGGAACGCGAGGTAAGGCTCTACCAGTGCAAGATTATAGAAGTAGGAAAATTGATCTATCATTGTAGGTTAGAAAAGTTAAATATGTGGTTTCCGTGAACAAAATATGTTGGTTCAACCACGATTTTCAGTGACAATGGTTGCCTAAACTACTGAAATTGCCAGAAAAAAGGAGATTCAGCCTAGAAGGTTAAAACAGATGCATATGCTTATTTTCCTTTGCGTGTTGATGGCTTGTTTTCCTTTTATAGATATATTGCAAGAAAAAGCAAGTCGAGTAGAATATTCGTGCATCAACGGATTGAAGGTATCTCACTATCTTCCTACAATTGGGTGTTGCTGAAATGCTCACTTCATGCATGTTTCACTCATTCAGTTCCAACTTTACCAAAAAAGAATTGATACCAATATCAATCTTGGCGTTAGGAAATTCCTTGGGTTATAGTATTCCTTATTAGTTTAAGGGCAAGTGCAGCTACATGCTCCACAATTGAGCTCTGCTGCAATAAAGTAGTGTATTTCTTTTACATTAATTCTATGTTTTTTTTTGGGGGGATTGTAGCAGGAGAATGGAAAATAAAGGTGTTCTCCTGTTGTTCATTTGTAGATGTTTGAAAATAACCGAGCTTCAGTTAGTCATATACATCCTCCTCATATATGTTTTTTTCTTTCATTTTTTACCAAATATCTCAGGCTTCATAGTTTTTAGTTTAACAGATTATTTGGTTTTTAATTAGTTGTAATACAACTAAATTCGTTACTAATCTGTTATAAAATATTGCCACCTTGTAGCTAGGTTTTTGAGACTATGAATGAATGCGTACCTTCTTTCTTCTCCCTAAGAGTATATTGAGTTAAAAAAGAATCTGATTGTTCTTGGGAGTCAAATAAAGTATACTTCTCCTTGATAGGCTGCAACACAAAATGGGCAAACCGAAAACTTCACTGTTTTACCCACTATTCAAAAACTAGGCCGATTCAACGATTACTAGGCCGATTAATCGCTACTAGGGGCTTGCCCGTGTCGATTACCATTAATCTCTTGTGTTAATCCTTTAGCCCGATTAATCAGTCTGAAAGTCCGATTACTAGGTATTTTCCCGATTAACTACCACACTTGGTCAAAAAAGTTACAATATTTTCAATGCATATCGCTAATACAGGCGCTACCCCCCAATAAAGTAGATTTTGCGAAGCTCCCGCTTGATTGCAGCCTCCAGTAGCTTCATTTCCACTGTTGCCAAATAGTTTCTTGCCCTCCCAGATCAGTTACTCATAGTTTCCCAGACCTTAGATACAGGAGCTCGATCACCATGAGGAGCTCATCCAGGAACTGGAGGACGCCTTCAACAGGTTAGGTGGTTGAGGTGTAAGAGGGATCGTACCCTAGGTAGGTGGTGGGAGAATATAAACTTCAGAGGTGAGAGGAGAAGAAGTGGAAGGAAGGAACGCGGCTTCGGCTAGTGGATCTTGATTCGCTCCTGACCATAAAGATTAGGTCATGGAGGAGAAGCGTACAAGTTTTTCTAGGATTTTAGGCTTTAGAGAAGTAGGGAGAGACATATAGAGGCTCATATACTATTATTTTTCCTATATAAATTGTTTTAAGTGCTAATTTGTGTAGCTTGCACCGATTAGTAGCCGACCGATTAAATCAGTTAATCGTCCGAATTCCGATTAATCTCTACTCCCAAGCCGGCCGAGCATTTAACGATTACCGATTTCCTTAACATTGGTTTTAACTAACATTTACCTAACATTCTATGCTAATTTGATGGACTCATGGATAGAAATGCAACAAAATAAATGCACCACTTTATGATTTGTCTGCAAGCGCAGGTGATATAACCTACAGGTACTGACATACATGATTGATTTGTTTAAAATGTAAATGAAATTTGCGATATAAAATTATCCACATGGCCTGGTTTATGTTTTAATGATTTGTACCATGTGATTCTCCGCAATATTTAGCAACTGTGCATAATTTTTAATATGAGGTCTTGAAATTCTTGTCTCTTCTATTTTGAATGCAATTGTTGTTCTATGAGCCAAGGGCCTTTTCTTCTCTGCGCTGGTTAGAGATAGACTAACGTTCTTTGTTATATGGTTGACTTAAATCCCAAGAGAAAATAACTTTTTTCCATTGAAATCCTCTCAAAATTCTTATACCATGATATGTTTTTGTTTTTTGGTAGACTGTTTCCACACGAACACCGAGAATACAACACTTCATCTAACTTCCTCTTTGTAGGGAGATGATGTGCCGAAGTCACACTCAAGTACTCCTCTTTATTTCAGTACTTCCCTTTTTCCTGCGTCAAACAGATCCCTACCAGCATGTTTTTTCAAACATTTATTACGAAGTCGGAGTAAATAGGCAAGAAGGCAACTACTGACTTCATTTTTGTTTTGTGTCGTGATAAATATTTTAAATAGAGTAAATTGATCAGGAAGCAACGACTATAACTATTTCCCCTGAAACTGAATTCACATCTCTGAAATACGCACCTCGCCAAACTTTGCATCACTAAATCACAAGCTGATATTTACCTTCAGCTGTCATGCTGGACGAGGGCAAGGACATAAGCAGCTAACGTGAGTACCATTTGTCATTTCGTCAAAATGGGGTTGTGATGTCTGGTACTTTCATTGAAATAGCAGGTACCACACCATTCATGCCTGGTGCTTTGGGTTGGCAAGAAGTTATTGAAAAACAGGAAGTACTCAAAAGCTGGAATTGCAACACTTACTCGAAGCATTAACTTGACATGGCCACAATTTGTGTACTATTATGATGTCTGGTCCAGTAGTGATAGCTCAAAACCATTTCCTTATTGTTATGTAGAACTGAGAATGTTTTACATGTTTGTAATGATAACACAATCCTCACCAAAGCGGAAATTGCACTGCCATAATGAGGAGTACTTTCTAATTGCATATTACACAGCCAGCAGATTCAAACATGAATTTCTCTTGCCAATCTAAATTCAGACGTGTATATGCTTACACCTAGTAACGAATATGTTCTCTGTGGAATATTTCTCGTGCACAAACTGGGCTTATTTCTGCTGAAGGACCCAGGATGCATACTTTGCTCACGGAAATCTAGCCTATAAAGGAATAATTTATAGGATAAATAAGGTGTAGCGCACCAATCAGAGGAATCTTTTTATCGGGCGGTCAGCTTAATCCCACAAGATCTCAAAGCTTTGGCTTGGCTTCTCTAGACCACGCTGGAGCTCTAACTTTCAGGTTGGACTTCTCAGCCTCCTCGTCATTCTCCTCCTCTTCCAAAATCTCCTTAGAAAATGCCTCCGGATTTTCCTTGATGCAGTTTTGCAATGCGATAAAGGGCTTCACACAATCTGATCCCTGGCAAGGCAACGGAAACAAGTTTTGTGTAAGTCGATATTAAGGAAGAACTAGACATGAATGAAACAGTCAATAGCATTTAACATGCAGGACCTATTTGTATCATTGTATGTAACGGGGGTTCTTACAAAGATTGTAAATACTCCCTCCGATCCATATTAATTTACTTAACTTTATCTAGATTCATATGTATCTACTTAAGTTTCTAGACTACATGCATGCGTATCTAGACAAAGTGGAGTCTATTTGGATCGGAGGGAGTACAAAAATTTAGAAAAGTAACCACAAGAATTTGTGTTTTCAAGTCAGTTATATCAGCTAAATTTCTTTATTCTCAACTGTGAAGAGGCAAGAGGCTAATTCTCGAGGTGTTATTTTGTATTAAAGTAACAGGTAGCCTGGCCAAGTATTTTTGATGTGCAGTAGCAAATGTATCTTGTTTGCATAAACCAAAATGTACCTACCAATTTGATACCAAGCCAATAGGAAAAAAAATGCTGGCAATAAAAAGGATCAACCCACTCAGTATCAAGGGTGCACAGCACATGGGAAATGGTATCAGTTAAGAAGATCTGCTAAACAATAGCTCGCACATTGTCTAGTACTCCCTCTGTCCGTAATATACGATGTCATTACAACAAATATAAGTTGTAATTGGTTGTAATAACATCTTATATTAAAGGACAGTGGGAGAAGTTACCTATCCTTGAGTATTTATTATTGTTTGGTCATATTGGGCTAAGCTTAGAACAAAGAGCAGTTTGTTATGATTATCATGCCACATGTTTAAGTAACTAGTAAGACAACCGTGTTACGCTACCGAACCTAATAAGACAATGTAGAACATAGTTTGCTTAAGTTGTATGTCAAATTAATTAATTTTGATGCTTTTGTTTATCAGGGCAGCAGATGATACAGTAGCATGCTGCTATGCTTGTAGGTTTGTATGATCCCACTTGTCAGTGCTGAGAAAAGGAAGGCTAGAAAAGAGGTGAACTAATGACCACCCACGCGAAATTTGTAAGGAAAGAAATAACTTACAGCAAGATAAAGTTCAAAGAAAGCAAATTAGTAATTTGAAGCAAAAATACAACCTTCTCTTCTTCTGTACTCCTCAGGAAGCAGGAAAATGCATCGATAAATCCACTGCCACAAGGTCCACTTTTCAAATCAGCAACGCACGGACATTCCAGAGCTTTTTGTACCTTCACGTCAATTGACTGCACAAGCAAATAACAGTTTCACTGATATCCCAAGTGTCATGCAGAATACGGTATTGACTATACAGAGACAAAAGAAAGGGTCTTACGTCATTGTTATCCTCACTAAACGACATAGCCTCTGTGCATTATAAAAAAAAGAACATTAATGCTAGGATAGATTAATGAGCCTTCAAATGAAACAAGATATCCCATGCAAAGCGCACGGTTTAAAGCTTGGCAAAAAAAAAAAAATGCAACATCAGATAGTTAATATCAGTCTAGGTTGTTGCCTAGAAAGTATTGCAATCCTGCTACTAATTAATGAATGATGGCTCCATTGAAAAAAGATGAGTGAAAGCCCCTGATTCCAAAAAAAAGAACACTAAGAGCACATTTTGAAAGAGCACAGCATGCCACAAAAATTTGAAAGAGCGCACAAACTGTCCAGAAATTTGAATGAACTCAATCTAGTATTTTCGGGCAGATATTAGCAGGTTAAAAGCTTAGTAGCTCCTCAGGACCGGGGCGTTATTAACTTAGCAATTAGCATATACCGTAGGTGGCACTAACAGTTAAGACTACCTCAGTTTCAGCCTGAACACATGGTAGTATGTTGTAGGATTTGCAATATGTCACCAGTTGAGAGTTCACCATCCAATAAAATGTCTGCACTACATAACCACAAACTAGAGAATCACAGGAACAATGTCATCCATCCACTACCAACTACGTATACTTGTAGAGGTCCTAGTCTCCTAGAGCTCCGCTCCCACCGATGCTCCTGAAGTCCATAGTATCGCAGTCCATAGTATCGCGAAGGGACCTAGATGCTAGCGCGACTCAAGGAGAACTACCCCTGGAAGCGCCCGTGTATCTACAGGGAAACCAAGATTACGAGGGAACCGCCTCCGCCGAATAGATTCAGAGTTGGGCATGTACCTGCGGCGAGCTCCTCGAGGGAGGAGGGCGCTGGGGAAGGAGCCTGCGACGGCGCCGGCGCCGGCTCGGCGGGCAGCGGAGAAGGCTCCTCCGCCGCCTGGGCGGGCTGGCTCTGCTCCTGGCCCATCGAGGCTTGAGCTCTAGCTAGCTCGCGCAGGCGGCTACGGCGGCCACTTCCGTCTTGCTCTTCCCGGGCGGCGAGAGTGAGAGCAAGAACTTGGGTCAAACCAGGCGGCGCGCGCACCAGAACGCCGGAAGCGAACTTGGACCCGAGTGCGGCTCTCGTCAGCATTCTCAACCGTCCGATCGCGCTGAGATTCGTGCGCACTTCCGCCCGCGGCTTCATGGGCCGGGCCGAGACGGGCCGGCCTTCGTGAGTGTTTCACCCACGACGTTCCCCCTCCGTCGCCAGCCATTTCCCCTCCCAGTCCGCCGCGATGGCCGGAGGCGGCAAGCCGTTCGGGGACAGCGTGTTCGCCGGCCACGCGGCCGCCGGCGCGGCGGCGATCAGCGCTTCCACGGTCTCCGTCCACCCGCTCGACACCGTCAAGAGCCTTCTCCAGGCGAGCGCCCCCCTCCCCCGGCCTCAGATTCCCCCGTTGATGTTCTGCGCTTCTCTCTCTCTCTCAGGGTTTGATTTGTTTCTGCGTGTTTTGCAGCTGAGCGCGACGGGGCCGAAGCAGAAGATGGGGCTCCGCCAGGCGGTGGACCGGCTCATGGCCGTCTCCGGCCCTGCAGGTTTGCTTGCTTGCCTGCCTGCCTGCTTGCTTGCTACTAGACGAGTAGAGATCTTCCTTCGTACGGTGGCTCTACTGATTAGAGTGGTTAAGTCTTCGATCTGCATTGGCGGCAACACCTAATAGCTAGCGGAGTTGACAGAGTTCTGATGTTGATTGTTGACATGCCAGGCTAATACTGGTATTGTCTACCCACCTTCATAGTTGGCTTGGTTTTGTTGTTAGTTTTGGCTGAGTTCTCAGGGTTGCCATCCAGCTATTAGTAGCAATCCATCAATAGACTACAATACAATGTTTGGTAGCATGACAAAGGTACTGAATATGCATTAGATTAGTATACTTACTGCGACTGTGTTCATAGCGGTGGCACACCGTGTACATCAAGGTGTATCCAGTAGGAGCCTAAGGCTTCAGTTGTTTCGACCAGATTAACTCAGATTGTACAATTGTTTGTGGTGCAAACAGTAAAAGGTCTACTAGAAGCTTGATTTTAATTGGTCCAGTGCTGCTTAGTGCTGAAATACATGCGCTTGCAGCAAGCTTTCAGCCGAATATGTTGTGTTGCCTGCTTCATGTAATCTTCCCTGGTTGACATATATGGGCATTTCTTGTTCCAGTATGATGGCTTCTTATCACCCATATGTTACCTTGCTCTGCCACACAAAATTGGTACCTTATTAAATCATCAAATGTATTTTAGGTCTCTACAGTGGTCTTGGATGGTCAATATTTGGAAAACTGCCTGGTGTGGGAGCACGGTTTGGGGCCTATGAGCTTTTAACAGCCTTCTATAAAGGTACAAGCTTTCTTTCTGTGCCACAGTTCCTTGCTTAGTATGAGCTCCTTTATATCAATCTTGTTGGCGCCTTTGATTAGCTGGTCAGCACCCATGAGCAAACTATACATTTAGTATGTTAGACTCCTCTGTCATATTCTCCCATATGTTTCCCTGTTATCATACTCTCCAGTTGCAGATTGACAATTTGTAACACATTGGTACCTCTGATGAACTGTTGTGGTTGGAGCTTTTGCTTCTGTGCGCAACAAAACAAAATGCACATCATTCTGAAATATATTCTACTATCCGGTTTCCGATAGTTCAAACATCAAAGTGCTTTCTAACGGTGTAATCACCGCAGCTCATATGCTGGTCAACGTGTGGAACTTCAGACTGATATATGATCTGTTTGGCTCTTGGCAGATGGAAGGGAGGACAACCATGTTTATTATTCTGAGGCTATGTTGGCTGGCATTACTGCTGGTGCTGTAGAGGCATTTCTTAGCACACCATTTGAACTTCTCAAACTTCGTTCCCAAGTTGGTTCTGCCATACCTTTAAAGAACACTGCTAATGTTGTACAAGACTCATTTCCATTGCTTTCCAAACTATTACCTGGTTATGTCCCTGACATCAGAGTATGGAACGGCAGTGTCAGTCTTTTGTCCAATCTTTCGCCAAAACATCCTGACATGATGGGTGCCCTGAAACAGCACCCATGGATGTTGACTGGCTCTGGGAAGCCCCCGTTACCCTCTGATGTCCAGGTGCCTGCTAGAGTGATAGCACTTGAAGGTTGGGGTGCTCTATGGAGAGGACTTAGACCAGCGATAGCCCGAGACTGTGTCTTTAGTGGAATGTTCTTTTCATCTTGGCAATTCATACACACGGCGATGCTTACGTGGAAGTCTGTTAATATGAACCCTGAACCCAGGTAATGGAGTCATATTAGTATATTCAATTTGCAAGGTCAAGATAAGGGCAATGTCATAACTGATTTTCGTGGAGTCTTCCTAGTTTTGGTCTACTCTAACCTTTTGTGCCTCACAGGAATTTAGATGAAGCAGGACCCGTGCACCCTTTAGCTTCTAGTCTTGCCGCAGGCTTCTCTGGAGTTGTAGCAGCTGCTGCTTCACATACATTTGATACTGCCAAAAGTCGTTCACAATGCACTGTGATACCGAAGGTACTTTTATACTTGACTGCTTTTGAACTTGGAGCTGCATTCTTCCCTGTTTGCAAATGCACATTATTTGTTCTCGCATTTGTTTTTCAGTACATTGCAATGGAGAGGAGGTTTCATAAATGGAGGGCACCAGGAATATGGATAGAGCGGATGACAGGAATATCACCTGCTGATAGGAATGTTCTATTCCGTGGCATTGGACTACGGATGGCGCGCAGTGGAATTGCATCTTTTGTACTTGTTGGGTCCTACTATTTTGCCATTAATCAGCTCTTGTAGATGGCATGCAGAGACACCATTTGGTGAAATTCAAATGCTTTTTATATGCATCTACTGAACAACCATAGAATTAACTACGGGGACATCGTTGTCTCGTCTAAACTTGATTGGGGTTGCATGCTCCATGATAGAATTTTTGCTACATGTAAATGTTCATAACAAACCAGAACTGTTTGTTTTGAGCTTGTGTTGAAGAAATAACAAGTGTTTTTATATGGAAAAGATAATTGCTAAGGGAGGATTGAAAGGCAACTGCTGAAGTGCCTAAGGTTAAATTTGGCATCCGTGAGTAGAAAGACAAGGAAACAGCATTTTGCAATGCAGCCGGTTGTTTTAGTGTACTCTTTCAATGATCTCCATAAAATATGCCATGAAGTATTGCACCAAGTTTCCGTAGTATTATACATTTTTTCGAAGATGCTAGTTGATTCTGTCACTTCAGTAATCAGTTGTACATTTGGTCGATTATGTTACTTTTTGAAATGTTCATGACTCTCAGAAGATATTGTGATATTGTATGCGATTGATCTTGTAGCTTATTGGTGAGCAGTTATAATTTCTTCCTGGTCAGTTCCGCCTCAACCTCAAGCACTGAAAATCAGGGTCATATTTGGTAATTTTACCACATGAATAGGCTTAGAATAGCCCCCAACATCAAACCATGGTCAGATCCTAGGGAAAAGGAACCATGGCACACGTTGGAAATATTTTTTACAGGAATTCTTGGAAAGCTTTCGACAATGTATTTCCATTGTCAGAAGAAAATTGAACTGTAAAATGCTCTTCACATATCTTCAGGCCTTTCTAAATTTTGCTTCCATTTGCCGACATTGATTTCTGGTTGGGACATGTTTTTGTACACTTCATTTGTGCCATGTTCTGCTTGGACATGGCTGAATCCTGGTCCTTTGCTCTCTCTTTAGTGCCACAGCCTTTTGTCAGAAGACACTCTTGCTGAATATACAGTTACTGATGGCCGTCCTCTTTGTTCCAAAGTGGGTCTAATGGAGGAAGATCATAATCTTCAGGTGTTAGTGCCAGTGAGAAATCTGGCAATGGGGGTGGCGCTCCAATGACCCTGCAAGTGCACAAAACAGATGGCACATCAATCCTTTGGATTCACAAATTAAGCCAATTCAGAGCGAGCTTGTTTCGCCGCTAATTGTTACCTTTCTTGAGTATACAGGTCCTGGTTGATCCGGACTTTGCTTGAAGCATCTTTTGGGATCTTGTCAAAAAGATACTTAGCTGTTCCGAAAGGAGTGGGGCTCCTGCAAAGTTTTAGGTACTTCATTTTGTATGCTTAAAATGATAGGTGCTGATGACTCTAACAGATGTTCCTTAAACTAGTTTGTTCATACTAAGGGTAAATAAATGTAAACTAGAAAGATAAAATACTAGTCAATATGCATTAAATAGTAAACTAGGAGCAAATGTCTTACCTGGATGTTGGAGGAGTTGCATGGAAGGCTTCAGAAGCTCTTTTGCTTTCTTTTAGAAACTCCTCTGAAGCTTGCAAGGCTGCTACTGCCATTCCGTGCGATTTCTCACTGTTTCCTTCATCCAGAATCAAACCATGGAAATAGTATGCTGCAGCCTGATAAAAGCACATATAGTAACTTCAGTCTAGATGGTTGTAAGAAGACTAGTAGGCTACTCCAAGCAAAATATCTAGAGTCTGAAGAACATACTGTCTATAAATATCTAGTCTGAAGAACAGTCTACTTGAATTTGAGTCGCACATATGTGATTTGAAAATTAGATAGTTAGGATATGATGGTTGATGTAGCTTTACACACCTTTGCTTCGACATACTTCCACTTGACAAACAGTAGATGCTTTTTTCCCCATCCGTCGGACGCAGCAAGGTCTGGAATGCTCTCCTGAATCTGCTTCCAATATTTGACCATCTCACAAGCTAAGCGCCTTTTTACTGCTAAAGTGGCCTTTGGGCTATCAACTGCCAACCCAAGTTGCATATCAACCCCCTGCAGAAAGAAGGTTGCCAATTTTTGTGACCAATTGACCATAGAACAAAACAAAATGCACCAAACTTGGAAAAACCTCATAGGTGGTACTAGGTTTCATTCTGCAATACACAGAAATATTGCAAATATAGTGCCCGGTGTTATTAAAAACTCAGCATATATACGTTGCTTCGCGGGGGGGGGTGGGTGGGTAATAGCACTGTATCACTCAGATTGTAACAACATTAAGCGACGTTTTTTTTCAAGATAATTCTTTGAGAATTTTTGGTGTTCCGTAAGGACCATAATTTTGAATCAGGAGACTAACTCTGAAAGAGCAACCTATGTTCAAGTTTACATCCTCTGTTTCTACTGTTACATGTGTTCTACCAATTTGGCAATTTTAAACAACATCGACAAGAAAAAAGAAATGGTCATCTTCAGAACAGGTCATTTGAATTGTTGTAGGAGCATGATGTTTTGGGTTTTAGCCACCATAATTCAAATAAAGCATGCTTAGTTGAGAGTACAGTACCTGACCCAGAGCTTGCAGGCTAAGAGCTTTGAGGTTTCCTTCAGCCAGGTCTACTGGAAGTTGTCTCCTGAATTCGTACATTCAAGAAAGGGAATTTTAGTACAAGTTTTCAACTTTATATCCTAATATTATTTAAATATGGAAATACCATAACACTATCTGGTGAGCTGCTTAAAAGTGCAGACCTTAGTTCTGACGGTATCTGTGGAAGTACTTGTCGAATTGCGCAATCCAAGTAGCCAGCAGCCTTCAAGAAAACGTCTACAGTGGCACGTCTGCTCTCTGTGTGCATTGGCAAGAACTAACGCCTTAATGCCTAAGCTTGGCAGAACATGACTTAAGATGCAGTTCAGTTTGTAACTAGGCTTACCATCAGAGACCCTTGGCCCGTAGCCGTCGCCATATGCCCTGGGAAGAAGCAGGGAGTTGGCCTGCAGCAGGCAGACCATGGCCATCAAATGAAGCACGGAGAGCACCTCGTACCACGCGTCCGCCATGGCCGTTTCCTGCAATTGAAAATCTCATGTTACGCCAAAGAACTAACAGCTACTAATGTTATCATCATCTTAGATTATGCTGGATAATGTTACCTCGGCATTGTCCTCTTGGTTAGTCCAGACAAACTGCACGCTGTTTCTCGACTGACTACCTTCCTTGACCAATCCTAGCAGGACTGGCAGGTAGTCCTCCAGCGCCTGCAGGAGGTTAGCGGTGCTAGATCCTGTGCAGAGCAGCAAAAAGAAGGTGTCAGTTCAGAGGTCAACATCTTCCACGGAAAACCAGCCAACAATTCGGGCGGAAGCAGCAGAAAAATCCATGCTCTGTAGTCTGTACATACCGTGCCGCGCGGCGGTCTTCCGCCTCGGCTTTAGCGCCGACGCCGATTCTTGCATTGCCATGTCGACGACCCGCGCTCTCAGGGCCGACAGCCTCTCCGCCGCGCTCTTGCCCAGGCGCCCGTCGAGCGCCTCGGCGGAGAAGTCCACGCTCCTCGGCGTGCGGAGCCCCGGGAGGAACACGACGACGTCGCCGACGCCCCCCTGTTTTCTCCGCGGCCCGCCGCCGCCGCCATCGTCTTGCGTCGACAGCCCGCAACCCATGGATGCTTGACGGGCTGTTTAATCAATCACCTGCGAGAACCGGGGCAGAAACACCAGCAATCAGAAGCTTGAAGAAGCGACCCGCAAGGCCAAATCGAGAGATGTATTTTTGGTAGTATCGAATTCTTCTGATGGGAGGGGAGAAAGGGGAAATTCTGACTAGTAAGCGAGCTCAGCGATCGGAGAGGATTCCATCGAACAAGAATACACCCAGGAGAAAGGCAATAAAAAAGCTCGTACCTTTATCTTTGCTTCTTTTTTCTCGATATTTTCTGCGTTTCTTCAGACCACACGCAACGCAAGCCTGTGTCGCCTCCGATTCAGCTTCTCCTATCTGCACGCACCACAGCCCAGCTCAGGTACTTATCCCTTGGTTCACAAGTTCGTAGGCCGCAGGGGACCAATCGACATCAGAACAAGGTAGCGCAACTTGGCGTAATGCGCGCCCAGTTGGCATACTTTCGCCACGGAAAAGTATTCTGCCCTCGCCGTGGGTCGCCGTCGGGAAAGCTACGACTACGAGAGGCCGGTGCTCGTGCTCCTGCTACTACTGCGTAGGAGAGCAATGCATCATCCGATGTTTAGCTCAGCTGGACTGTTTTAATAAAAGGATAAAGTACGACGGGGAAATGTTCAAAGATCGTGGATGCGAACTGAGACATCGAGCGGGAAAATACGAGCTTTCTACCTAATCTCGACGGGAACTGCTTGCGCTAGCTAGCTAGCTACAGGCACTACCAATTCTAGAACGAGAACTCGGGGAGAAGATGAAGAACTCAACTGGTCAAGCGCGGAGAGACCGTCGCCGCGGGGGAGCGAGCTGGAACTGGAAGATGAAGTCGTCAGAGAGGGAGATGAGGTGCAGGACGTGCGACCTGTCTATTTAAAGGGTGAGCGATTTGCGGTGATGGAAGTGTAATCTAACCCTCAATTATTACGCCCGCGGCCAGCACGGATGGTCAGCGACACGGACACCAACCAAACCCAAAAGATCTCTGGAGCTCCGACGTGTAAACGTGTGCGGGACAAATCTGTGATCTCCGGCTTACAAATGGTAAACCGTCACGTGAACTACCTGCGGCAGCTTGCAGGGGATTCCTGGCTGCGTGTGAAGTAATCTAATGAGGGCAGACACCTGTGTGGCTGTCTCCGGTCTCCGGCTAGCTGGGCAGCTACCAATACCTGCCTACGTTCGTTCATACTCGCCTGAAGAAAACAGATGCCAAAAAAACTCTGTCGTCAAAGTGTATTTAAGGTGTCTTTTTTCTGATACAAACGACACCTATTCAGATGTTTGTTCAAGAAGAAAAAATATTAAGTTAAAGAATAGTTCTTTTTTTTAAGGTAGTTAAAGAGTAGTTCTTATCGTCTACTCCCTCCATCCTCGAATAATTGTACTGCCTATTGTCCGAAGTCACTTTTTTTTTACTATACTTTGATCAACTTTAATTTATACAAAAGATCTATTTAGTGTCATAAATGCTACTACTTTTTTTTTCTATAAAGCTTGTTAAATTGTAAAAAAGTTCGAAGAGCTGGAAATATACTTATTCGCTGAAGGAGGGAGAATGCCTAAGGGCCTCTTTGAGTCGCATCATTTCAAAAAACACATAACTAGAAACAACATAGAAATTAGACGTCATGATATATTGAATCGTAGTACATGAATTGCAAACACATCATCCTGTCTAGTTGTTTTTCGGCTGCACCACATGAGAAACTACGTTTTTTTTCCTTGGAATGGCAGACACATGAAATTATCTTTGAAGATATAGGAAAATTTTCTATTGTGTCCAATCCTACGAATCAAATAAGTTGTATAGGAAAAAAAATCTAAGAAACGTAATCCTCTCAAACTTCTATAAAATTCCTTTGAACCAAAGGTTCCAAAGATCGTCAAGTGAAACCGAATAATAATATGCAAGTTAGTTCTAATGTGATGCATTGCGAGAATCAACCACCGATTGTCGCATCTCTCCTCCAATTCAGTAACGGACAATCTACAATAATTCTAGGGCAGCATACTGTGTTAAGATCTACTTTTTAAGAGTTCTAAAATTCAGTGATACATTTGGATTCCAAAGCAAGTGTTTGTATGTACTACAAAGTGGCGGCGTATCTCTTTACATAATGGATGAGTCACCATCCTATATTTTGCATCATATGATGTACCCTAACACTACGGGAACCCGCCAAGCTGCCAACGTAACAAAATTGGCTTGGGAAGTAAGAAAAGAAAAACAATGCCACTTGACGCCGGCGGCTAGCTGCATGCAATTCTTGCACCTAGTACAACCATATAAGTTATAAACTACTCTCTTAATGTGGCAACACCTTCGCGAAGGGGGCGGTGTTCGTGCACTCTCATTCATAGATCCATCAACCAACAAAAAATGGAGGTTTTTTCAACGCGGTGACCTATACGCTCATGTGTTCTACTGGCTTGTGAATTTTCTTTGATGTATGTGTTCATGTGTTCTACAAGCTTGGTCATGAAATCATTTAGATATGTCCACTATGATCTATTTTATACCGAAGTAGATATGATGTTGCTATATGAGATCAACCCGGGATCTATAGATGAAAAACTATATAGGTCAAGATCGAACTTCACAATCCTCTTGAAAAATATAAATGTATTTGGATTCCAAAGCAATTATTTGTAAATTCTTTCAAGTGATGGTTTATCTTTCTGAGATGGAGAGGCCATCCTAGTCCTACCAACCTTTTCATAATGTGATGGACCAACTGAATTAATATTTAAATTAAAAATCGTTTGAGACGTCAATGCTGAAAACCAGCTTATAAAAGGAGCAGCAATGCCACTCGTTAGAAACACTGGCATTTTACTCTTATAATTAGTGCAACCATATAAACACAATACTTGAACAGATATGGAGCAACTATCCAATGTGACTATGCCTTCACGGAGGGAAAGGCATTTGTGCATCATCATCGATCGCTAGATTCATTTGAACCAATGATAGATCGAGGTTTTTGATGTGATGACCTATGTACACATGTGTTATAGTGGCTCCTGAATCTACTTTGACGTATGCACTCATGTGTTCTACAAGCTTTGTCATGAAATCATTTAGATGCGTACACCATTCTCTATTGTATATGGAAGTAGATACGATGTTGCTATATGAGATCAACCCGGTATTCAATAGATGGAACTATATATGTCAGGATCTAACCTCAAAATCTTCTTGAAAAGTAGAGACATATTTGGATTTCAAGGGACGGTATCTAAACTGATTTCAAGTGATGACATACTTCTCTTATATTATGGAGGGGTTCATCCTATTCCTATCAACTTCTGCATAACGTGATGCACCAACAATATTTATATCAAAATTAAAAGACGGTCAAGGAGTAGATGCTGGAAATTAGCTTTCACGACTATACCTTCACGAAGGAAAATGCACTTGTGCATCACCATCTGCTGGATTCACTTGAACCAGTGACAAATGGAGGGTTTTGATGTAATGACCTATGTAGACATGTGTTCTAGTGGCTCACGAATCTACTTTGACGTACGCACTCTGTGTTCTACAAGCTTTTGGTCATGAGTTCATTTAGATACGCCCACTATGACATGTAGTATATAAGGAAGTAGATATGGTGTTGCTGTATGAGGAGCCATGTTGATATTTATGTTATACATTAAATACGTACATTGAGGAAGTTCGAAAATATTTTTTTGTGGTGGTTGTAGTGCAGCCATCCCATGTCTTACATTTAGGTACGAAATATTTGGCCAACCAGGTTTAAATTCCCTTCAGAAAGATACATTTGGAATTCGAAGCAGGTAGATGTATCTGCTTCCAAAGCGCTGACGTACGCACTCATGTGTTCTACAGCAGGTTCATGGGATTCGGCCAATTCAGTATGGATACATACATCCAATCCACGGTTGTGCAGTCGATCTAGTCTATATAGTACTAGTATAGAGGAGTAGATATATGATGTTGTATTGTATGAGATGCGATGATCTTATAGTAAGTGTCGTAGGCCTAGGCATCTAGCCAACGTCACGACACAACCGGCACCGGCATTGGATCACGCCATGACATGAACACCGGTTTTTTAATCCACCGGATCAGATTAAATAAGCTCTGGCTGCCACCCCTAATCATTGTATACTCGGGCGCAGATCGCTACGTTCCCCGTTTGGAGCATTCACCGGTAGACTTGCCAAATAAAGTGCTTAAAGAACTGCTGATGGCGCCCATTTTTGCTAACCAACCATGATTAATCACCTGTTAATCCTAGTGGGAACAAAGTGGATTAGATCCTCTTAACTTGCACTTTGGAGGCAATGCCTTTACACCAGCATCATCACTACTTTCTCCACAATATTACAGTCCTCGCTCCAGCGATCTTCAGATATTTCAGAGCAAACCACTACTAAAATCAGCACGTTCGCACATATGCGACGGTCCTAGGGTCTCTCTTAGGTGAAGATGAAGATCTGTCGGAGACCTGGCCTTCATTATCTAGCCGTAGTGTTGAGTTCCGGAAGGCACCGCCGGCGAGTGTAACCGTGCTTCTATTGCCTTGAGTTTGCTGGATCGGTGGTATTCGGTCGTTCGCACCCGTGCTTTTATTCCGACCGTTTGATCTGGAGGGAGCGGCGAAACTCTTTTCTGTGTTGACACCAAGTGACAGCTGATCCATGGTGAAGTCAGAAGAAGAGAATATCATGAAGGCCGGATGAGGACTAGCTAATGGAGGTTCAAATTTTTGCGCTGTTGAGGGACTTGCTTGATGTTCCGAACTTCGCAGCAGTGGTATGAAAATGGGGGCGGCAACACATGTGAAGTTCGGAGTCTTACCTTTCAGGGTGAAAACCCAAGGTCTGGCCTTAACTGGTTGTGCCTGGCAATGTCCTTGTTGAAGGCATTATTTTGAGGGCGGAGACTATCTTCAGGGTGAAAACCTAAGAGCATCTTCAGTCGCGTCCCCCAAAGGGCGCCGAATCGAGCGTTTGGGGGACGAGTTTTGTTCGTGCCGCGTTTGGGGGACGTCGCTCCCCAGTCGCGTCCCCAAAGGTCGTCCCCAATGAGGAATTCAAATAGTTTGCATTCAAACGAGATTGTTCCCGCCAAAGTCGTCGCGATCAGAGTAGCGGCGATCAAAGTATTGGGCACGCGATCATATTACAGGCCGACGATAGAATTAAAAGAAGGGGTTGTTGTAGGGCGATGCCGACGCCGACGGCGACGGCGCATCCTGAGTCGATGTAGGCCCGTCGTTGACGATGAACTCATCGTGATCTGCCCGGTGTAATGCTACGTCGCCGACGTCGAGGCAGAGGCCGACGCAGGTGTAGTAGCAGATGCGTCTACCGGCTCTTGCTCCGGGGTTGGGGCCGCTGCCGCTGCAGCTGCCTGGGCCGCCGCCTCGGACTCTGCCTCGGCCGCTGTCATTTTGGCTTTGATATCGTCGAGGATCTGGCCTTTGAAGAAGTTGTGCGCCGCCCGCATCCGGGGAGATAATCCTTATGTCGACTATCTCAGCAGGGACATGCCGACCCTGCGTTTCTTCAGCTCCATCTTCTCCTCTTGCCTCTTGAGCAACGCCGCCCACCTTTGCTCGGCCTTTTTGTCGCGAGAGAGCAAGGCCGAGGAGACCTCGACGAGGCACTGCGTGAGCGACGCCTGCGTCTTCTCGGCCGACGCAGCGTCGGCCAAGGCGGCCTTGGCAGCCTTGTTGCCAATAAGGCACCCTGTCGATGTTGCCAGCAGTGCATCCAGATCAATGGTGTCTTTCCCCTTCGACAACGAAACGCGCGTCAACCTCCATTTGTGGTTCATCTTGCGCTTGGTATAGCAATGCATCAGCGCGAACGGTTATGCCCATCCGAGTTCCTCCGGTACAAATCCATGGCCTTGTCAAACTAACTAAAGGAAGCGCAATCATTTCATCGAACACATTGTAGGCGCTACAGATTATGTAACAAAGAGTCGTACCAGTTGGGCGACGTCGGCGCCGCTGTTGCCTCCATTTGTGGTTCATCTTGAGTCTTGATGCCACTGATCATCGGTCCAGCCTTCCGGCTTCTTGTTCGAAGCCGACGCCTTCCGCGGCTTCGCGAAGGGCGCCTTCGCTCCTTTCGTCCCATTGCCAGACGGCTTCTTGGTCTCTTTCTTGGCTATTTTTTTGGGGGTAGTCGATGGCGCCATGGATGGGGAGAGGGTGGCGGCGGGAGGAACAGCGTAGCAACGGTGGGAGGGAGAAATAAATCGGCGGGCGGGATAGGTCAAATGTGTTGGGATAGCAGAAAGCGCGGCGGGAGAGGAGCGATGTGGCGGGAGGGACGCGATGTGGCGGGAGCGGCGGGCGAATTTTCTCTGTGCCGCTGACGCGTCAGGCTCAGGTCGCTTCGCCTCGCTTTTCGGTGTGTCCGGTGTGCCCGGAGCGTCCCCTGTGTAGCGGGGACGGGCTCGGGGCGCCGGACACCGTACCGGGCCGCGCCGGACAAAAAGACGCTTTGGGGGACGCGTCTGGGAACGTTTTTTTGTCCGGCGCGCCCCAAATCCCTGTTGGGGACGCTGGAGGACGCGACTGTAGATGCTCTAAGATCTTTGATCGGGCGATGACGAAGCTGGTGCACTGTTCTCTTTTTGGAGGCGTCGCTTTTGAAGAGTCTGAATTTCAGGTGTTGTCTTGGTGGTGGTTGTACTACTATTGCTAGGGCTGGGATAAGTTTTTTTTCTCTTTTTTGGCTATGTATATCTGTAATGTTTTAGAACATTGATGTAATTGATATTAATATATTTCCTTTATCGAAAAAATATGCTCTGCTGAACGGTAGGACAACATAGGACACACGTAGGATATACACACCAGCTCGAATACCATCTTCGATCCTTCGTGATGCCGAAAGGGGAAAGACACGCTGCCGCGCTTGAGTGCTGTGACAATCTTCTTCCTTTTTGCGGATAAGCACACCTGCACGCTTAGTTTCCAAACAAAGCTTAGGCCTAGCTACGAATCTCTAGAACCTCATGCGCATGAGCAAGGGACACGCATAAGCAAAACATGTATTAATTGGACACGTGAACGGACATCTGTGGATGTCCGGTAATCTCATGGCAGCTGATGCAACAAGCTGTGCAAGCTAATGAACAGTGCACGCAAAACGTAGGACCATACCGATGGACATGGTAGCTAGCATGAGATACATATGTGGATATGTACGTGATCGAGATCTCACGCTGCTTCGTCCTTACGTACCAAATCCTCTGCCAAAAAGGAAGAAATAAAAAAGCAGAGATCTAACGCATATTAGAGCTAGCTTTTTCGTGACCTTTTCCTTTCCAACAGACAGAGATCGATGATATCGTGATAAGGTCATCTTCTCTACGCAAAAGCGGTGTCAAGAATGTGGATGCATGGCACCGCCTCCTTTCTTCTTCAAGTAAGTCGTTCCAGCTCGACTTTCTCGATTTGCTTGTCTTGACCATCATAAACCAGTCACCAAAAGCAACGGTACATATGGCTTGCTTCTGAAAATAAGCAATGCTCGAGGAGACCAATTTCTTTCTTTCAATAGTATGGTCGTCGACGATTTCGGCTTGCCAATAATTCATACAGAAACAGGCAGTGAACAGTTGCTTGATTGCATCGTGGAGACTAAAACAAGAACCGAGGACAACAGGTGGCACGATCCCTCCTCTTACGTGCACTTTTCATGTGCATAAAGAATGCAGAACTGGTGGTTCTGTCCGGACAGGTGGCTAATCTTCAAAACGGTGGCATCGCCCGTACGTTGACTTGCAAGCTAAAGATATGATCCCAAGTGGCGAACTCTTATACGGCGACAGCACATACGGCTGGGGAAATATCTAGCGGAATCGTGGATGCAAGGATAGCCACGTTGAGTATTGTTAACGCGATCTTTTTTGAGGTCGTTTTGTGGGGCCAATGTGGAGCCTGGCTTAAACTTGGCCATCACAAATTCAGGTCTTGTTTTCAGTAGAAATGTAGCTTTGTGAACTCCAAGATGAACATTGAGTTGAGTGGCATGGTTTTTTAGGTGGCCTGGTGACTGATATGGTGGGACTGAGTGTTCAGTTACAAATCTGGAACACGCCAATTGTTCCTTTTTAGCGAACAAACACAAACAGTTACTCCTTCATCCTTCAGATCCATAATAAATGTTGAGGTTAGAGCATCTTCACCGGGGTGTTTTATGGGGTTGCCGGCGAAAGGAACTTTCGTATTACGAGGGGCTGCCCACACCGGCGCACCCTATAATTTTTTAGGCATCGAGGGAAAATCAATAAACTATGACGAAGACAACTATTTTCATTTAAATTTAGGTCTATATTACAAATTTGTATAAAAATTGATAAAACCCAAAATCAATCCTAATCTAGCCGTTGAAGTCGTCGTCGTCAAGGTCGATGAACATATCATTCTCCAACACCGATCGCACCTCACCGAAGCGGTTCGTCGTCGCCACAGGAATCTCGGACGACTTGGGGAGCGCCAAGCTCCTGCCGGTGAACTAAAACTAAATCCAAAATTCCCACAAGTCCGTGTAGCCGTAGAAGGCTAGCACCGAGTCGAGTGTGCACCCGTACCACCAGCAGCACCGCTCCTGATGGTTGTGGCGGAACAAAGTGGTCTGTAGGGTATGGCGGAACAAAGTGGTCGGCGTTCCTTCTGGAACAAGGCCAACCAGAGTTGGTAGTTCAGCCCGTAGCTTGGGTCGGCGAGCTGCTCGTTAGTGAGGAGGGCGCGGCATTCCTCGATGAGTGCCTCCAATTGTCCACCTTTGGGCACCAGCGGCACCGCTAGGCCCCTGACGCTAATGTTCCAGCCGCTTGGATGCCTGGCATCCGACGTCACGAGGGCGCCATTGTCTGGGAGGACATTGGCCTTGTCGATCTCCAGGCACGTCCCGCTAGAGCTGTTGTCTTCGTCGTTGAACGTCATCGAGCTCCGGGAAGGTAGATGTGTGGTGCTAGGTTTTTTTTGGGTGTTCTGGAAGTAATCAGACGCGGTGTGAAGAGCCGAGCAGTGTGCCTTGCTTAAATGGACTCTACGGCAAATGGGAGGGCCGGTGTGGCATTCACCCCGACATGGGGAGTCGCCCCGCCAGGTGTCCATCAACACGTGTACGGAGATGGGTGTTCATACCTGGGGAACCAAATCGGCCAGTGAACATATCGCTACCAAGCGAGGCCGCCTTGCCAGATGCTACGTGACAGTACACGCCGACCCCTGTGGTTCGGGGTCAGCCAGGGCGTGTCGACTTGTTTATTGGGCTTCAGATTCCTTGCAATTTATCGAGGCTGCCAGTGTGCATCCATTTTGTCCCCGGCACCCAAGTAGACATTGTGGTGGTGCTATTAAGGCAGCTGGCGGGTATGATCTTATACTCACTCCGTACCACTAAAGTTATCTGAGATTTTTCCAAATTTAGATGTATCTAGATATTATAGGCATATAGATACGGTTTAAATTTGGACAAATGTCAGACAAGTTTGGTGGAACGGAGGGAGTAGTTTAAATTGATCAAATTTGAGCTAGAACCCTGAGACCTATTAGGGAGTAGTACCATGAGATAAGCCTAATAATTTGATTGTCGTATGGTGCATGCCACCAAATGGAGCTTGTGGAAACGAGAGGAGGGGGATGGAGAAGGCAGGTTCAAAACAGCGGTCAAACGCTCGAATCGGAGGCCGCCGCCGGAGCAACCACGGCGCGCCATGTCGCACGTCCAGTCAAACCCGCCGAGAAACCAAAACAGTAGCTTTCCGATGGAGCAGGCCCCGGCCGACGCCGACTACGGTACGTGGTGGAAATATCCCCCAAAAAGCCACGGTTTGGCAGCTAGTCTCCGGTCCGGCGCGGCGACGACGCGTGTGCGCGCGCGGTGCCGGGCGCTCGTTGCCGTCGTTGTCCGCCCCCCTTCCCTCGGCGGCAGGGCAGCGGCGTGGGCCGTGGCGGCGTGGATGGCCGCGAGCGTCGCTGCCACCCAAAAGCTTGTGACCGCCGACGGCTGGCTGCCGCGCTCCGCCGGCCACGTTGCCCCAAGCAGCCGTGACATCGCCGCACGAGTTCGTTCGGTCGCGGCCTGGGCGTGCTGATGGGTGGACCGGACACGGTGGCGGAACAGGGACGGTGATCCGTGAGCGCGATGCGCTGGTCGTGGAGCCTTGACAGGGATCGAGGGCGGCGGCTTGCACGTGTAGGGGGTGCTCGTTCTAGGGTAGGGGAGAGGCACCGCCGAACTTGGTCGAGAGCTACTTCCTTGGCCGCATCGGTCGTCGGAAATCATCGTGTGGTGCTGCTCCACGCTATTGCATTGGAGTGTGAGTTTACACTTGGATACTTCGTAGCTCATGGACGGGATACGCTATGGAATTGCGGAATGACGCGAGAATGGTGTCATGCGTACATGGGTGCAAGAATTATCATCAACACATGCACAGCATTGCTCGCGGCACAAGTGGAATAGTGGGTGAATGAGTGCGCATGCATTGGATAAGAAATTGGGGTACGGAGTGCATCATTTCCAGACCTCATATCATACGCATGTGCGTCGTGATGAACTAAGCCACGAGTGCGGAACAAGCCATATCTACGCGACGAACAACAGATAAAGATGCCAGTGCCAAAATATTGGTGATTGTGGAACATGTTAGGGCAATATGCTTATTTTATTACCAGGGGTCAAATACCACAATAAATAGTACATGTACAGGTGCACATATGCAGAAAGCCTCCTAACATACGGGGAAACTACAATATACAGATATATACATCTAACACCCCCCCCCCCCCCCCCCCCTCAAACTCATGGTGGATCCACAGCACTGAGTTTGGAGAGTAAGAAATCATGCTGCGCTCGAGTTTGTGTCTTCGTAAAGAAATCCGCCAACTGCAAATCTGAAGGCACATAATGAACCGCAACAACATCATCATGTACCTGTGCACGTGTGTAAAAAGCATCAACACCGATATGCTTCGTCAGCTCATGCTTGACCGGATCACGTGCAATACTCATAGCACCTGTACTGTCAGACAAAAGTGGAGTGGGTGTCGTAACAGAGACCCCAAAATCTGCAAGCAACCACCGTAACTAAGTCACCTCAGCAATCAACAAAGCCATAGCCCGCAACTCAGCCTCAACACTCGAACGGGAAACTACGACCTGTTTCTTCGTCTTCCAAGCAACAAGCGAACCACCAAGAAACACACAGTAAGAAGAAAGCGAACGACGATCCGTAGGATCACTCGCCCACGTAGCATCCGAATAGCACTGGAGCTGGAGAGAGCAGGAACGGGGAAAGAAAAGGCAGCGAGTGATCGTGCCACGAAGATAACGAAGAACACGGAGGAGATGATTATAGTGAACAGTGGTAGGAGCTGAGACAAACTGACTCAGAATATGAACATGATAAGAAATATCAGGACGAGTGACAGCAAGATAAACAAAACTCCCAACAAGATGGCGATAACGGGTGGGATCAGGAAAAGGATCACCATAAGTAGGACGAAGCTTAACATTAAGCTCCATAGGAGTATCGACTGTGCGCTCATCCCCAAGAGCAGCACGAGCAAGAAGATCCTGAATGTACTTTTCCTGAGAGATAGAAAAGCCATGAGAAGTGGAGGAAACCTCAATGCCAAGAAAACAACGAAGAGGACCAAGATCAGTCATAAGAAACTGATCACGAAGACGAGCCTTGACGAAGGCAATATACTCAGGATCATCACCAGTAATGATCATATCATCAACATAGAGAAGAAGAAGAGTACGTCCAAGAGGAGAAGTGTGGACGAAAAGTGCTGGATCATGAAGACTAGGAGAGAAACCAGCAGCAGTCACCACAGAGGCGAAGCGCTCAAACCAGGCACGAGGGGCCTGTTTGAGACCATAGAGAGAACGTCGAAGACGACAAACCATCACATCGGAAATAGAATACCCAGGAGGAGGCAGCATGTAAACCTCCTCACTCAACTCGCCATTAAGAAAAGCATTCTGAACATCAAGCTGGGAGACAGACCAGCGGCGAACAGAAGCAACAGCAAGCAGGGTACGCACAGTATCCATATGAGCCACAGGGGCAAAAGTCTCATCATAGTCACGGCCGTGCTCCTGCTGAAAGCCACGAGCCACAAGACGCGCTTTATAGCGCTCAAGAGATCCATCAAAGCGAGTCTTAATTTTATAGACCCACTTACACGTGATAGGACGAACACCAGAAGGGGGGGAAACAAGATCCCAAGTGGCAGTGCGCTCAAGCGCAGCGATCTCCTCAGCCATGGCAAGCTGCCATTCAGGATGAGGCTCGACATCCCGATAAGAAGTCGGCTCAGAAACGACAGAGAGACCATACTGACTGGGAGAATAACGAGCTGGAGCACGACGCTGACGGACATGCCGTGAAGGGGGAAGGTCATCAGCGGAGGACAACTCATCAGAAGAAGAGGAAGAAGGGACATCATCAGAAGGATCCGAAGCCGGAGAACGAGGAGTACTAGGTGGACTAGACGGAGGAGAGGATGGCGCCGAAGGGGGCGCATCCGGACTAGGAGGGGGAGGAGACGGGATAGCAGGGGGTGCATCCGGAAAAAGAAGAAAAGAGATATCATCCACCGGGTAAGTACCCGAGGTGGGACGAGGATAGAAGAGACGCGTCTCATCAAACGTGACATCACGAGAGATGCGCATCCGACGACCAACGGGGTCCCAACAGCGATAGCCCTTATGCTCATCACTGTATCCGAGAAAAACACACTCAACAGACTGAGCGGTCAGCTTGCTGCGATCGCGAGGAGGGAGAAGAACATAGCAAACGCAACCAAATAAACGAAGTATCGAGTAATCTGGAGAGCAACCAGAAAGACGCTCGAGAGGAATGCCACCTTGAAGGGTAGCAGAAGGCTGAATGTTAATGAGGTAAGTCGACGTAACGACAGCCTCAGCCCAGAAATGCGGCGGAAGAGAGGAAGCAATCATCATAGCATGGGTAGTCTCAAGAATATGACAATGCTTACGCTCGGCGATACCATTTTGAGCATGGGCGCCGGGACACGAGAACTGGGCAAGGGTGCCCTGCTCAGCAAGAACACCACGCAGGTGCTGGGAGATATACTCTCCTGCAGAGTCAGCACGAAACACACGAATAGGCGTGGAATACTGAGTACGAACCATGGCTGCAAAACGCTGATAAATAGAAAAGCACCTCACTACGAGAGTGCATAAGAAACAACCAGGTGTATCGCGAAAAATCATCAATAAAAAAATATAGTATCGATGACCCCCTTTTGAAGGAAAGGGAGCCGGACCCCAAACATCTGAATGAACTAAATCAAAAGGTCGCTGAGATACAGCCGCACTAGTAGGATAGGGAAGCTGAATCTGTTTGCCTAGCCTACAACCCTGACACGAATGCAAAGACACGTCTCCTGAGACAGACCCTAGAAGACCACGACGAACTAATGACGATAAACGGGATCCACAGAGGTGACCCAGCCGATGATGCCACTAATGAAAAGATCCAGTGACAGAAGCAGCAACCGCAGGAGAACTGGCAGATGAAGTGGCAGCAGATGGAACGCGAATCCAGTCTAATTCCGAGAGCCCCGGGGACTCAAGGCTACGAGGGCCAGCTCCAACCAGGGCCTGTGTACGGCGGTCCTGAACAGCACAAGAATCCGCGTCAACATGACGCGACAACCAGAATCAGTAAGCTGACTAGCGGAAAACAGGTTCATCTTAAGACTAGGAACATGAGAAACATCAGGAACAGAGAAAGAGGTAGTAGAAAGGGTGCCTTGACTGGAAACAGGAAGAGTGGTACCATCAGCCGTGATAACACGAATAGGAGAAACAAGAGAGCGAAGAGGAGAAAGAATAGAAGACGCAGAGGTCATATGAAAAGAAGCTCCAGAATCCATATACCACGGGGATGACGTACCTGACTGTGTGGAAGGTGGTGGTCGCGCGGTACCAGAAGAGCCAGGCACAGAACCAGCAGTACCCATCGAGGAAGAGCCTGTACCAGCGAGCAGACCATGAAGACCACAGATAATGTCCTGATCGGATAGCGCAACAACAGAAGATCCTGAAGAACCAGCCTAACGATGAGTATGCTGCGGCGGACGTAAGCTGGAATCCCTCTGCCAGCAAGTAGAGATAGTGTGGCCAGTCCTGCCACAGTAGATGCAAGGAGGTGATGTCGAACCACGAGGCTCCTGGGGCTGACGCTGACCCTAGAATGGAGGAGTAGGAAGTATCGGCTGTGCCGGAGGCCGCAACGAAACCGGCAGCATAGGAGGTCCACGAGCAGACGACACAGGAGGGCCACGAGCAGCAAGAACAGAGGGAACCTCAAGAAGACCAGCACCACGAAGACGAGTCTCCTCACCACGAAGCTCAGCAAGTACCTCAGAGAGCGGAACACGACCACGGGCAAGAAGCTGGGCCCTGCGCGGGTCAAACTCCTTACGGAGCCGCGACAAGAACTCAAAAACGCGCTGAAACTCCAGATCCGCGCGCACAGTCAGACAACAGGGACAGGTGACACACACAACTGTATGGAGAGAATCAAGCTGACGCCAAATAGCAGCACTCTGAGTGTAGAACTCATCAATAGTAGAATCACCCTGTGATACGTCTCCAACGTATCGATAATTTCTTATGTTCCATGCTTGTTTTATGACAATACCTACATGTTTTATACATACTTTATGTTATATTTATGTATTTTCCGGCACTAACCTATTAATAAGATGCCGAAGAGCCAGTTGTTGTTTTCTGCTGTTTCTGGTTTCAGAAATCCTAGTAAGGTTATATTCTCGGAATTGGACGAAATCAACGCCCAGGATCTTATTTTTCCACGAAGCTTCCAGAAGTCCGGAGGAGATACGAAGTGGGGCGACGAGGCGCCCACACAACAGGGCGGCGCGTACCAAGCCCTGGCCGCGCGGCCCTAGCGTGTGGGGCCCACGTGGCGCCCCCTGACCTACCCTTCCGCCTACTTAAGCCTTCGTCGATAATAGTTCCAGTACCGAGAGCCACGATACGGAAAACCTTCCAGAGACGCCGCCGCCGCCAATCCCATCTCGGGGGATTCAGGAGATCGCCTCCGGCACCCTGCCGGAGAGGGGAATCATCTCCCGGAGGACTCTTCACCGCCATGGTCGCCTCCGGAGTGATGTGTGAGTAGTTCACCCCTGGACTATGGGTCCATAGCAGTAGCTAGATGGTCGTCTTCTCCTAATTGTGCTATCATTGTTGGATCTTGTGAGCTGCCTAACATGATCAAGATCATCTATCTGTAATGCTACATGTTGCGTTTGTGGGGATCCGATGAATAATGAATGCTATGTTATGTTGATTATCAATCTATCATCTATGTGTTGTTTATGATCTTGCATGCTCTCCGTTATTAGTAGAGGCTCTGGCCAAGTCGTTACTTGTAACTCCAAGAGGGAGTATTTATGCTCGATAGTGGGTTCATGCCTCCATTAAATCTGGGACAGTGATAGAAAGTTCTAAGGTTGTGGATGTGCTGTTGCCACTAGGGATAAAACATCAATGCTATGTCTAAGGATGTATTTGTTGATTACATTACGCACCATACTTAATGCAATTGTCTGTTGTTTGCAACTTAATACTGGAGGGGGTTCGGATGATAACCTGAAGGTGGACTTTTTAGGCATAGATGCATGCTAGATAGCGGTCTATGTACTTTGTCGTAATGCCTAATTAAATCTCACACTACTCATCATAACATGTATGTGCATTGTCATGCTATCTTTATTTGTCAATTGCCCAACTGTAATTTGTTCACCCAACATGCTATTTATCTTATGGGAGAGACACCACTAGTGAACTGTGGACTCCGGTCCATTCTTTTACATCAAATACAATCTACTGCAATACTCGTTCTACTGTTTTCTGCAAACATCATCATTCACACTATACATCTAATCCTTTGTTACAGCAAGCCGGTGAGATTGACAACCTCATTGTTAAGTTGGGGCAAAGTACTTTGATTGTGTTGTGCAGGTTCCACGTTGGCGCCGGAATCCCTGGTGTTGCGCCGCACTACACTCCGCCGCCATTAACCTTCAACGTGCTTCTTGACTCCTACTGGTTCGATAACCTTGGTTTCTTACTGAGGGAAAAGCTTTCCGCTGTACGCATCACAACTTCCTCTTGGGGTTCCCAACGGGCGTGTGCTTTACGCGTCATCAACACTGTTTTTCTGGCGCCGTTGCCGGGGACCTGAAGAAAAGTTACACCACAGAGATCTCTAACTCCCACGTCAACTTTGCGCCAGGTACTGTTTTTCTGGCGCCGTTGCCGGGGAGATCAAGACACGCTGCAAGGGGAGTCTCCACTTCCAATCTCTTTACTTTGTTTTTGTCTTGCTTTATTTTTATTTACTTCTTTGTTTGCTGCACTAAAACAAAATACAAAAAAATTAGTTGCTAGCTTTACTTTATTTACTATCTTGTTTGCAATCTCCATATCAAAACACAAAAAATTAGTTACTCGCATTTACTTTATCTAGTTTGTTTTATTTACTGTTGCTAAAATGGGTACTCCTGAATATACTAAGTTGTGTGACTTCACAAACACAAATAATAATGATTTCTTATGCACACCTATTGCTCCACCTGCTACTACAGCAGAATTCTTTGAAATTAAACCTGCTCTACTGAATCTTGTTATGAGAGAGCAATTTTCTGGTGTTAGTTCTGATGATGCTGCTGCCCATCTTAATAATTTTGTTGAACTATGTGAAATGCAAAAGTATAAGGATGTAGATGGTGACATTATAAAATTAAAATTGTTTCCTTTCTCATTAAGAGGAAGAGCTAAAGATTGGTTGCTATCTCTGCCTAAGAATAGTATTGATTCATGGACTAAATGTAAGGATGCTTTCATTGGTAGATATTATCCTCCTGCTAAAATTATATCTTTGAGAAGTAGCATAATGAATTTTAAACAATTGGATATGAGCATGTTGCCCAAGCATGGGAAAGAATGAAATCTTTGGTTAAAAATTACCCTACCCATGGACTGACTACTTGGATGATCATCCAAACCTTTTATGCAGGACTGAATTTTTCTTCGCGGAACCTATTGGATTCAGCTGCTGGAGGTACCTTTATGTCCATCACTCTAGGCGCCGCAACAAAGCTTCTTGATAATATGATGATTAATTACTCTGAATGGCACACGGAAAGAGCTCCACAAGGTAAGAAGGTAAATTCTGTCGAAGAAACCTCCTCCTTGAGTGATAAGATTGATGCTATTATGTCTATGCTTGTGAATGGTAGGACTAATGTTGATCCTAATAATGTTCCGTTAGCTTCATTGGTTGCCCAAGAAGAACATGTTGATGTGAACTTCATTAAAAATAATAATTTCAACAACAATGCTTATCGGAATAATTCTAGTAACAACTATAGGCCATATCCTTATAATAATGGTAACGGGTATGGTAATTCTTATGGGAATTCTTACAACAATAATAGGAATGTGCCCCCTGGACTTGAAGCCATGCTTAAAGAATTTATTAGTACACAAACTGCTTTTAACAAATCTGTTGAAGAAAAGCTTGGGAAAATTGATTATACTTGCTTCTAAAGTCGATAGTCTTGCTGCTGATGTTGATCTTTTGAAATTGAAAGTTATGCCTAATGAAAATAAAGATATTAAGTCATTTTCTACAGCCAATACCATCCAAGTTACGTTAGAATTAAGGGATTTCTATTTTCGTGCCCTCGGTTCCTTAGTTGTGCTCAGTTTTCTCCAGCTCCTTAGTTTTTCCTCAGTTTTCCCCAAGACCTTGTCTGAAACCATCACAGATGCTGTAACGGCCTGTTGCCCGACGGTTGACCGTTATCTTCTGACTAGTGGGGCCACGTAGAGCCCGCAAAGACACGTCAGACCATCCATCTTTGTTTGACCGTAAGCATCGCTGTATCCCTGACCAAAACACGCACGAGTGGGGCTTCGGTATATCGAATGACAAGTGGGCCATGGCGCTGATACAAGGGGCAATACACGGGTAGGAATAGATTTTTAAACGGAGCTCTACAGCGATGGCACGGAGGAGGTGGCCTGCGGAGTGCCGAGATGAGATCGACGTCCACAAAGAACTGCATGAGGCGAGACCAGACGCATTAGATAGATATGAACTAGACGCGTTTAACCATGCAAAGAAGAGAAGAAATGGTCAACGACATCGACGACTACCTCAAAACTTTGACTGACCGTGTCCGACACGAACGCGAGCAATGTAGAGAAAACTAGTGTCTCTCCTTTCTGGCGTGTATAGATGGGTGCTAGAAGAGTGTGGTGGCGAAGGGAAAGACCTCGCGGTGGTCTGTGGCGTCCAACATAGCGGGGCGGCGTGGCCGTGCCCACATCGGCGTGGATGCATGTTCGGCATTGGCATCAGCATGTACGTTCGGCATTGGCCTCGGTGGTATCTCTGGTGTGTCAGTGATCGAATGAGGGGACGGGATTGAGGGTGCATCCCGACGGTGACCTAGCAGTGGCGTCGAGCATAGCCGTTCTGACCATGCCGATATCGGCATCGGCAAAGTTTGGAGGCTGTGGTGCTCGAATCAAGGAGGGATTTGTTTCTTGTACGCCAAAAGTGATTTGAAACAAGTTTCGTGTTGAAGGTTAGGTAACGAAAGTTTGTAACTAAGCCCAAAATTATACTAGCGCCATGGTGAGGTTCTTTTTGATAGAGCTATACGGTTGGGCAAACTTTTTTGACACTTTTTAGATAGGGTTCCTTGTTGTTACACGTATGGCATCATGTATGGCAAATTTGGGATCATTTGGAGATGTTCGAAAAAATCACTTTGCTTAAACGCATGCCGTTTCGTCTCACTGAAACCAGCTTTTCTAACAAGGTGATTTATTCTACCTCCTCTAAATGACCTCAAATTTCATACAGCTGATCTTCTATACATAGATAGATAGATTGTTTCGTTTTTATATTTTTCGAACTTTTTATTTCCCTTTATAATATCCAATTGATTTTCAGGTCAAAACCTCGAAAAACAGCATCATGTATGGCATCATTTTCGCCATAAATTTCAAATTTTCTGAAACTTTCCCTTTTAGATATTCCTTGTTGTTATAGATATGGCATAATGTATGCCAAATTTGGTTAGGTCTCACTGAAACCAGCTTTTGTAACAAGTTAGGTTTTTTCGACCTTCTCAAAAGGGATTTTTTTCTACCTTCTCTAAATGACCTCAAAAATCATACAGACGATCTTCTATACAAAGATAGGTAGATTGTTTCATTTTTACATTTTTTGAACTTTTATTTCCCTTTATAATACCCATTTGTTTTCAGGTCAAAACCTCGAAAGTTAACATAACTAGATGGTGAACCCTTCCAAACTTCAAATACAGAGATAGATAGATTGGTTCGTTTATCATTTTTACCGTGAATAGTAATGGCTACAAGAAATCGGTGATGGTCTATCAGTTTTTGCGTGAAAAGTAATGGATACAACAAATCGGTGATGGCTTATCATTTTTTTGCGTGAAAATTAATGGCTACAACAAATCAGTGATGGTTTATCATTTGGGATTTTCGTGAAAATTAATGGCTACAACAAATCGGTGACGGTTTATCATTTTTTGCGTGAAAATTTATGGCTACAACAAATCGGTGATGGTTTATCATTTTTTGCGTGAAAAGTAATGCCTAAAAGAGTTTATAATTTTTAGCGCGTGAAAATAAATACAGAAAACCGCCCTTTAGCATACTTAGAGAGTGGAAGGTAACCGCCGACAGAGAGAGAGAGGGGTTATCCTGCCCGTTAGATCATACGATCAACGGTCGGCGGGCACGATCCGCGTGACATGGGCTAGACCAATCAGGGCAATGTTGCACGTGTGAGAGAATTTGTGGAGGGAGAGAGCAAAACTGAGTAGTATCAAGAAACCAAGGGCACCTATGTAATAAACAGACTAAGGGATTCAAATATGAGATTTAAAAAATGGAAAATGCGTGTTTTGTAGAATAAAACCCATCTTGGCCTATCTCAAACTATTTGCAATACAAATATACATGAGTGTGAGAATTGTGGCCTCATTTAGACAAAGTATGTTTTGGGGAAAGCTGTTTTGGGAAGGGCTTATTGTGGAAAACCATGCACCTTCATAGCTACTAGGTGATTTGAGAAGGCCTTTGAGAAGTGGCAATTTGTGGTAAAACTTGATTTATCTATGACTTATCTATGTTTTGAGAACTGGCAATTTGTGGTGAAGACTCCATGAGTATGTGCCACTATTTTTCGGAATTTTTGCACATTAAATGACTCATTTAACTAGTTAATCCCATTTGTTGACTGTCTGTTGACCAGCTACTTGAGGGTAAAACTGAGCATATTGCACTAGCCAGTATTAGCACTCAAGGGAAAAACTGAGCACACAAAAAATGCTAGTATAATGCTCGAGGTTATACCTGAGTATATCTAAATTTCCAGGGTTAGACTCGAGGACGCGTGTTGCGGTGCAGAAATGAAAGACGTGCAATATTTGACGCGTAGACGCCGGTCGCGGTGCAGAAGTCGAAGACGTGCAATCGTGGACGCGTGGCGTATTGCAGAAGTCCAAGACGTGCAGACGTGCAGCGGTGGACGCGTAGGACGCGGGTCGCATTAACCACCCCTTGCCTTTATAGACACCTCCTCCCACTATCTCTGTCACTCTCACTCGCCTACGCAACGCCGCCTCTCTCACGTCCCATCATCTTCTGCAAAGCAAAAAACCCTCTCCCTCTCCCTCTCCTCTGCCGGCGAGATGGACAAGGAGAATGCCAATCCCATCGTCCACGGCGCCGTCGGCTCCAAGCGCGACGCCTCCCTCTTCGACGTCGTCCCCTCAACGGACGTCGCCGCCGTCCCCTCAACGGACGTCGCCGCCGCCTCCGTCGGTGCATCGGAGGCTGCTGCCGCCGGTCGCGGTCAGATCCCGCCGGGATGGGACCCCTACGAGCCGGTGCCGTACGTCCCGCCCCCGAACCGCTACGACACCTCCATAGAGGACCCATGGAACGAGGTAACTACGGTTTGCTTCCTTTTTTGTTCCCCATTCCTTTTTGAACCCTATTTGTGCTGGTGTAGATGGATCTGTGGATGGATGAGTATTGGGCTAATATTTTGTTCCCTCCTTGATTTCGTTCAAGATTTGGGTTTCGGCCATTCGGTTAATTTATGCAAGTAATAATGGGATCTCAATCAGTTAATTTATGCAAGTAATCATAGGATCTCAATCAGTTATTTTATGCACGAATCAAAAGATATCAACCGTTTAATTTTGCAAATAATCTGGAATGTGTTCTAGTTCAGATCTGGAATCTGTTTCTTTGCCTATGATGAATCGGTGGGCACAGATTTTTACAGGGAGGGTTCAGCGAACCATTTCTGTGTACAAATCTGTTGTGCATGAGCTTTGGTTCGCTTACACCGTCCCTGTAGACATATAATCGTGTCCACTCTAACTGAGGCTGCCTCTGTTTTTCCTAACTTTGTTATCATGCACGTTTGCAACTCATTCACTAATAAATTCCCCTTTGATATGGATCAGCTGTCTGGCAGCGACGTCGGCAGCGACGACGAGCACCATGACGTCAAGACTCGCCAGTCTTTGCGGAGGCTGCAGGTCGGCCAGTATGTCTCCTACCTCGACGTCGCCAAGGGTGTCTACAGGTGCCCCTTCTGCACTAGGAGGCTCGGCGGCACTGACTTCAACTGCGTCCTCACGCATGCCGAGAACATCGGCCACACCAACCCCAAGGTCGGCGCGTCGGTGAACCCCAACTCCTTCCGCGCCAAGCACTTGGCGCTCGGCATGCACCTCCGCAGCATCCAGCGGGTGGAGATCTCCGGCGGGCGCATGCCTCCGCTCAAGCCCAAGGCTCCCAAGGGGAGCAACAAGTGGAGGCGAGGCGAGATGGGGTAGGCGGAGTCCTGGACGTGTCTTCTTGCTGCCTCCTCCATTTTGTTGTTGGGATCCCTTTGTTGTTAGCTAGGGATCCCTCGTTGTTATGTTGTTAGTATGATGGTCTTTGTCTTGCTGTGAAGAACCTCGAACCCTACTATGTTTGGCTGCTGAATGCAGCTTATTATCTATATTATCTATCCCTATTCTACTATATGACCTTGTGAATTTATCGTACATTCCCTGTAGATTTGCTTCTAGATTTAACTACATACATATGGACCAGATGGAGTACTAGATTGGGCTTAGATTTGCTGCCATATTGGGAAAACAACCAGGGCCAAAAGGCACAAATAATAATTGAAGAAAGACAGAAATGCAAGCTTCTCTAGATTTGATACTAATTATGTGAAAAAAGGCAGAGAGAAGGAGGCAGAAAAGGTACTCTTAAAAGGGAAATGCCAATGGCCGAGAGAGACAAAACCCAGCTCCTGCTCACGTGCAACCAAACGCTATCTCGTCCTGTCCCACGCGGTCCCTTTCTACCAGCCCCACGCGACGCGGGCCCACACGACGCGGCCCCACACGTCAGCACGGAGCGGTCAACTTAACGGGAATCCTGCCGTCTGAGCTGCCTTCTGCGGGTTTCAAACAAGCACTTGGGGAAAACTGAGGAAAAACTAAGGAGCTGGGGAAAACTGAGCACAACTAAGGAACGGAGGGCACGAAAATAGAAATCCCTAGAATTAATGAGAATATAAGATTGATGGCCGAATTGCGTGCTAGGTGGGAAAAAGAAGAAAATGCTAAAGAGGACAATGTAGCTAAAGTTTGGACTATTACCACCACTAGTAATGCTAATGCTTCACATGTTGCTGCACCCCTACTATTAATGGTAAAATAATTGGTGTTGGCAATGTTTCTACTTCTAATGCAAAGCGTGAAAAACTGCCTGAAACTGCTAAAGCTACTTTGGCTTTGTGATAAAACTGCTGAAATTTTTTCTAATGTTGGGGACAATGATCCCATTGCTTTAGATCATAATGGTTTAGATTTTTATGATTGTCACATCTCTGAAGTTATAAAGTTCTTACAAAATCTTGCTAAAAGTCCTAATGCTAGTGCTATAAATTTGGCCTTTACAAAACATATTACAAATGCTCTCATAAAAGCTAGAGAAGAGAAATTAAACCGTGAAGCTTCTATTCCTAGGAAGTTAGAGGATGGTTTGGAGCCCATCATTAAGATGAAGGTGAATGATTTTTATTGTAATGCCTTATGTGATCTTGGTGCAAGTATTTCCGTTATGCCTAGGAAAATCTATAATATGCTTGACTTGCCACCATTGAAAAATTGTTATTTGGATGTTAATCTTGCTGATAACTCTACAAAGAAACCTTTGGGGAGGGTTGATAATGTTCGTATTACGGTTAACAATAACCTTGCCCCCGTTGATTTTGTTGTCTTGGATATTGAATGCAATGCATCTTGTCCCATTATATTGGGAAGACCTTTTCTTCGAACTGTTGGTGCTATTATTGATATGAAGGAAGGTAATATTAAATATCAATTTCCTCTCAAGAAAGGTATGAAACACTTCCCTAGAAAGAGAATGAAGTTAACTTTTCATTCTATTATTAGAACAAATTATGATGTTGATGCTTCGTCTCTTGATGTTACTTGATACACACTTTCTGCGCCTAGCTGAAAGGCGTTAAAGAAAAGCGCTTATGGGAGACAACCCATGATTTTACTACAACACTTTTGTTTTATATTTGAGTCTTGGAAGTTTTTAATACTGTAGCAACCTCTCCTTATCTTAATTTTATTGCATTGTTGTGCCAAGTGAAGTCTTTGATAGTAAGGTTCATACTAGATTTGGATTGCTGCGCAGAAATAGATTTCTTGCTGTCACGAATTTGAGCAGTAGGCTCTGTAGGTAACTCAGAAAATTCTGCCAATTTACGTGAGTGATCCTCAGATATGTACGCAACTTTCATTCAATTTGAGCATTCTCATCTGAGCAAGTCTGGTGCACCTAAAAAATTCATCTTTACGGACTGTTCTGTTTTGACAGATTCTGCCTTTTATTTCGCATTGCATGTTTTGCTATGCTTGATGGATTTATTTATTCCATTAACTTTCAGTAGCTTTGTGCAATGTCCAGAAGTGTTGAGAATGATTATGTCACCTCTGAACATGTGAATTTTGATTATGCACTAACCCTCTAATGAGTTGTTTTGAGTTTGGTGTGGAGGAAGTTTTCAAGGATCAAGAGAGGAGGATGATACAATATGATCAAGGAGAGTGAAAGCTCTAAGCTTGGGGATGCCCCGGTGGTTCATCCCTGCATATTTCAAGAAGACTCAAGCATCTAAGCTTGGGGATGCGCAAGGCATCCCCTTCTTCATCGACAACATTATCAGGTTCCTCTAGTGAAACTATATTTTTATTCCATCACATCTTATGTGCTTTACTTGGACCGTCTGTTTGTTTTTGTTTTGTTTTGTTTGAATAAAGTTGGATCCTAGCATTCATTGTGTGGGAGAGAGACACGCTCCGCTATTGCATATGGACAAATATGTCCTTAGCTTTACTCATAATATTCATGGCGAAGGTTGAAACTGCTTCGTTAATTGTTATATGGTTGGAAACGGGAAATGCTACATGTGGTAATTGGTAGAATATCTTGAATAAGGTGATACTTGGCAATTGTTGTGCTCATAAGGATCATGTTTAAGCTCTTGCATCATATACTTTGCAACTATTAATGAAGAAATACATAGAGCTTGCTAAAATTTGGTTTGTATGATTGGTCTCTCTAAGGTCTAGATATTTTCTAGTAAGGGTCGAACAACAAGGAAGACGGTGTAGAGTCTTATAATGCTTGCAATATGTTTTTATGTGAGTTTTGCTGTACCGGTTCATACTTGTGTTTGTTTCAAACAACCTTGCTAGCCTAGCCTTGTATTGAGAGGGATTACTTCTCGTGCATCCAAAATCCTTGAGCCAAAAACTATGCCATTTGTGTCCACCATACCTACCTACTACATGGTATTTCTCCGCCATTCCAAAGTAAATTGCTTGAGTGCTATCTTTAAACACTTCAAAAGTTATTACCTCTTATTTGTGTCAATGTTTTATAGCTCATGAGGAAGTATGTGGTGCTTATCTTTCAATCTTGTTGGGCAACTTTCACCAATGGACTAGTGGCTTCATCCGCTTATCCAATAATTTTGCAAAAAGAGCTGGCAATGGGATTCCCAGTCCCAAATTAATTAAACCCTCATAATTTTACAAAAAATAGACACTCCTCCATGGTATGTGATTGTTGGACGGCACCCGAGGATTCCGTTAGCCATGGCTTGAGAAAGCAAAGGTGGGGAGGAGTGTCATCTAAACAGAACTAAAATAAAAAGGCACTCCTTCATGGTATGAGATTGTTGGCAGGCACCCGAGGATTCGGTTAGCCATGGTTTGTGAAAGCAAAGGTTGGAAGGAGTGCCACCCAAAAATAAAAATGTTTCATGGGAGCCGCTCTTTGAAGGTTTGTCTGGCAAGGGGGTTAGAGTGCCCACTACCATTCGTTGACAACAACAAACACCTCTCAAAACTTTACTTTTATGCTCTCCTTATGTTTTCAAAATAAAAGCTCTAGCACAAATATAGCAATCAATGCTTCCCTCTATGAAGGGCCTTTCTTCTACTTTTATGTTGAGTGAGTTTACCTACTTCCTTCTATCTCAGAAGCAAACACTTGTGTTAACTGTGCATTAATTCCTACATACTTGCTTATTGCACTTATTATATATATTACTTTATGTTGACAATATCCATGAGATATACATGTTATAAGTTGAAAGCAACCGCTGAAACTTAATCTTCCTTTGTGTTGCTTCAATGCCTTTACTTTGAATCTATTGCTTTATGAGTTAACTCTTATGCAAAACTTATTGATGCTTGTCTTGAAAGTACTACTCATGAAAAGTCTTTGCTATATGATTCAGTTGTTTACTCATTGTCTTTACCTTTGCTTTGGATCGCTGCATTCATTACATGTGCTTACAATAGTATTGATCAAGATTATGATGGCATGTCACTTCAGAAATTATCTTTGTTATCGTTTACCTACTCGGGACGAGTAGGAACTAAGCTTGGGGATGCTGATACGTCTCCAACGTATCGATAACTTCTTATGTTCCATGCTTGTTTTATGACAATACCTACATGTTTTATACATACTATATGTCATATTTATGCATTTTCTGGCACTAACCTATTAACAAGATGCCGAAGAGCCAGTAGTTGTTTTCTGTTGTTTTTGGTTTCAGAAATCCTAGTAAGGAAATATTCTCGGAATTGGGCGAAATCAACGCCCAAGATCTTATTTTTCCACGAATCTTCCAGAAGTCCGGAGGAGATACGAAGTGGGGCGACGAGGCGCCCACACAACAGGGCGGCGCGGCCCAAGCCCTGGCCGCGCGGCCCTAGCGTGTGGGGCCCTCGTGGCGCCCCCTGGCCTACCCTTCCGCCTACTTAAGCCTTCGTCGATAATAGTTCTAGTACCGAGAGCCACGATACGGAAAACCTTCCAGAGACGCCACCGCCAATCCCATCTCGGGGGATTCAGGAGATCGCCTCCGGCACCCTGCCGGAGAGGGGAATCATCTCCCGGAGGACTCTTCACCGCCATGGTCGCCTCCGGAGTGATGTGTGATTAGTTCACCCCTGGACTATGGGTCCATAGCAGTAGCTAGATGGTCGTATTCTCCTAATTGTGCTATCATTGTTGGATCTTGTGAGCTGCCTAACATGATCAAGATCATCTATCTGTAATCTACATGTTGCGTTTGTTGGGATCCGATGAATAATGAATGCTATGTTATGTTGATTATCAATCTATCATCTATGTGTTGTTTATGATCTTGCATGCTCTCCGTTATTAGTAGAGGCTCTGGCCAAGTCGTTACTTGTAACTCCAAGAGGGAGTATTTATGCTCGATAGTGGGTTCATGCCTCCATTAAATGCAGGACGATGTGAGAAAGTTCTAAGGTTGTGGATGTGCTGTTGCCACTAGGGATAAAACATCAATGCTATGTCTAAGGATGTATTTGTTGATTACATTACGCACCATACTTAATGCAATTGTCTGTTGTTTGCAACTTAATACTGGAGGGGGTTCGGATGATAACCTGAAGGTGTACTTTTTAGGAATAGATGCATGCTGGATAGCGGTCTATGTACTTTGTCGTAATGCCCAATTAAATCTCACACTACTCATCATAACATGTATGTGCATTGTGATGCTATCTTTATTTGTCAATTGCCCAATTGTAATTTGTTCACCCAACATGCTATTTATCTTATGGGAGAGACACCACTAGTGAACTGTGGACCCCGGTCCATTCTTTTACATCAAATACAATCTACTGCAATACTCGTTCTACTGTTTTCTGCAAACATCATCATCCACACTATACATCTAATCCTTTGTTACAGCAAGCCGGTGAGATTGACAACCTCACTGTTAAGTTGGGGCAAAGTACTTTGGTTGTGTTGTGCAGGTTCCACGTTGGCGCCGGAATCCCTGGTGTTGCGCCGCACTACACTCCGCCGCCATCAACCTTCAACGTGCTTCTTGACTCCTACTAGTTCGATAACCTTGGTTTCTTACTGAGGGAAAAGCTTTCCGCTGTACGCATCACACCTTCCTCTAGGGGTTCCCAACGGGCGTGTGCTTTACGCGTCATCACCCTGCTGAAGGGCATGCTCCTGGCGGACCACAGATAGGTAGAGAGCATCCCCAGACGGCTGATAGCGCTGACGAAGAAAAGCTGAAAGTATAGAGATGGTAAACCTAGAGGGGTGGGGTGAATAGGTTTCTACAAATTTTAATTCTTTCTTTGCAATATTAGGCTTTGCGGAATATAAAGATGAGCCTAATGCAAACTAGGTGAAGCAACCTATATGAAGATACGACTATCTCGAGCACGAAGGCTCTCTTAGGCAGTTTAAATCACAAGTAAGGAGTTCGGTTAGAGATAACCGATAGCACGCGGAGACGAGGATGTATTCCCGTGTTCTCTTGCTTTGCAACAAGGTACGTCACGTTTGGAGGGGTGGAGGTCCCACGAAGGATTCCCCACGCCACGAAGGCTCACCCTATTCTCCGGAGCCTATCCCACGAAGGAATAGCTCACTCACTTGTGGTAGACTTTGAGGTAGCCTCCAAACCTTCACAATCTTGTCCGGAGCAAATCCACAGCCCGGATGCTTCCGGACTCCTCTTGCCCACCTAGGGTTTCCAAGGAACCCTAGGAAGCAAGCTTCTCGATGAATACAAGGGGGAATGAGATTTGGCTTGGTAGAACAGTAGATCGGGTCCTCCTCTAGTGATTCCCCGGAGGGATTTGAGTTTGGGTGGAGGAGGAGGGAGATCGGAGGCTTTTGGTGTTTCTAACAATGGAGTAAGAGAGAGAGAGCTCAAGAACAGCTTGTAGTATGTTGCCTAACCCTTCCAAGGTAGAAGAAGGGCTATTTATAGTGTTCTTCAAAATCTGGCCGTTGCCACTTGCCACCTCAGCATTTTTCCTCGACAAACCCGGTCGGCCAAGACCTGACCGGACAGCCCGGTCCAGAGGCCGGTCAGACCGGATCAGTGACCGGAGCTTCTTTGCGTCGTCCTGGCGCTTCTCCGGTTGGTGGCCGGTTGTCGCTCGGTTGCCGCCCGGTCGACCGGACGGAGCGCCGGACCCGCCGGTCGAGAGCCCGGTTGACCGGGCGCAAACCGGATCTGCTGGCTCCTCCTTTGGAGCCCGGTTGCCGCCCGGTTGACCGGCCAGCACGCCGGACTGGCCGGTTGCTGGCCCGGTTGGACCGGGCAGGTGACCGGATTTCTCCTGTAACCCCTTTTTGATTGTTGTTGAAATGGGGGGTCTCCTTTAGCCTTCTTGTTCCTTTGATACACCATTTACGCCTCATTGCCTAATACCTGAGATTATCCTTATAAACATATTAGGCCAAATACTTTAGCACGATGTCATCGTTACCAAAATAATGGATAAGGGTGAAATACCCTTACAATCTCCCCCTTTTTGGTATACGATGACAAACCGAGCTAGAGTCACAAATAGATATTATGATAAGCACTAAACCTTGATTCCATATAAGATATTATGAAAGCTCCCCCATAATGTGTGCACTTGGAGAATTTGCGTTTGAATGCAAAGTGCACCATTTGTGAAACATGAGAAGCTCCCCCAATATCTTTAGGAAACAAGCATGGTATGGAGATGTGCATATCAAGATATATAAGCATAGCACACATAATCATCCTAACATAGAGTAGCACACATAATAGTCGTCCATACACATCCATACACGAATTATTGAAAATAGCAAATGGTTCTTGAAAAACTCAAAGTAAACAAGCACAAGCCATATAAAATCCAAATAAAGCAACTCCCATGGCTTGTGGCAATCAAAGAACCCCGTGGTCCTAGACTCTACTCTCTTCTCCCCCTTTGGCATCGGAACACCAAAAAGGCGAAGAAAAGAGGAGAGATGCTATCGCACCCATCAGTAGTGACCAAACCCAAGCGAGGAGGAGCTCTCGCATGCATCATCATCACCCGCATCATCATCACCCGCATTATCATCTCCCGCATTATCATCAGCATCATCAGCAGTAGGAGTGGGAGCACGAGCAGTCCTAGTAGGAAGAGCACCATGAGCGTACACGGAGAAGTCGAAGTTCTGGAGCATCTCATCGGTAAGAAGAGGCATCTCCCACTGAGGTGCTACCACAGGCTCCATCTCAGGTCCAGGAGGAGGAACAGGGTGGTTCCTTGAGGCCATGAATTCATTCTGGCGCCTCCGTGTCTCCTGAGTTATAGAAAGGGTCTGATGTGCAACATCATTGCTGTTCTTGCACATTTGGAACATGCATGTGAAGAATCGAGCGGCCCCATGCTGGGAGCGCCGAGAGTGACTGGAGCTAGCATCATGATCATGGTGTGCCTTGGAACGGCGCTCAGTGTTGGGCATCATGGAGGGAACGTCTGGACGAGTGGCCTCCTGAATGGGGAACCTGAATGGGTCCATGATGACTTTTTCACCAATAACGTTCCGAGGAGCGGGAACAATGTAGTTGATGAGCCGCTGAACATACTGGGCGTAGTTGGGAGTCATGCGGTCCATAATTGCTCTCTTCAGTTCACTGTAGATAAGATCACAGCCATCAATCTTCCTTACCCTGTCAGGATGACAATAGTACATCAAGTTGAGATGATAGTTCCGGACTTCACTGTGGTCGCCAGACTTGCTGATGAGGTTCTTACGGAACAGCTTAGCAAGTACCAGATAGGAGTAGTACATCCCAGAGATAGTGGGAGGTCCAGGCGAAGGGTTCGCAGGATAGCAGAAAGAGATGTCACCCCTAGTAAGCCTGGACCGTGAATGAATCTTGTACCCTGGATCACTGTCATCACCACAACCCATGGCTGCACGGAACTGAGAGTAGGAGCATGAGTACTTCGTCTTGCTGGTCATCCAGGTGAGAGTGCGGTCCTCATCATCATGGAAGAAGACGGTGCAGTGGCGACGGACAAGGAGGGGACAAAAGGTAGGATCATCTTGGGTATCATCAGGCTTGAGGCACACAAGGTCATACAATCCCAGATTCTTCAAGGTTTGAACCACAAAACGGTACTTTGTGGCTTCATACAAGACAAGCTCGTCAGAGTTGATGGCCTTGGGTGATACAATATTACCATGCTTCATATACTCATGAGAATCATAGAAACCCTCCCAGAGGGCTGCTTGTGTGTTGGTCCAGAAGGCCTTGTCCGCACGAGTGTAAGTTGGCTTCTCAAAGCGATACGGATTCACTGTCCTCCATTCCTGCCACTCAAGACGGTTTGCAGCCCCAACATTGATGGTTGGCACTACCTCATCATCCTCTTGGGCAACATGCTTATCCTTGTGCTTGGTAGCAACAGACTTGGTTCTACCCCGAGCTGAGCTGCCAATGTCAGTACCTTGATGAGCTTGAGGGGGTGCACGACTACTAGAACGGCGGGGAGGATCAGCCATCCTTCCTCGCTTGGCAACACCGCCACGTGGTGGCTCACCACTCCAACTATCTGTGAATGAGAAAATAGAGCAAGGATAGCAGTGGGGTAAGTGTACATGTCATCAGTAAGAGAGAAACCAAAAGAGCATAGCATATATCCAAGTGTAATGATGAAATTGTGCAAAAACTGGGCAACCCGGCGCAGAGGCCGGTCAGACCGGGCAGCAGACCGGACAGGCCGGTTTGCGCCCGGTTGACCGGGCCACGCACCGGGCCGGCCGGTTGAGCGGCAGTCGGCCGAAAGCGGGTGACCGGGTCTGTCGAGTTGTGATGTTGTGCCCAGATTTTCTACCACAAAACCATGCAAAAGCTCATAAACTTGAATATAGACTATAGCAATATAGTGGAGAAGTGCATTGTGGTGTGAGACAGTCTAAAGGCATGAGGACTTTACAAACCCTAACCCTAACCCTAAGTTTTCTCAACTTTCCTCAACATGTGGCAATGGGAGAGGGAAAGCAAGAAGGAGAGGGAATAGAAGGGAGATTTACCCGATGACATTGTCCTTGTTTGCCCAAGTGAGAAAGAAGAACACGTGAAGAGGGCTTGAGGGCCAAATCCCCAAGATCTCCCAAACGAGCTTGAGAAGGACCAAATCCTTTGGTGAAGAAGCTTGAGAGACCCCGATCTATGGTTGGGTGAAGTGTGGGGAGGAACTAGCGGTGGGAAGGGCCTAGGCGGTGGTGGAGATGGTTGGGGCGCCGGCCATGGAGGTTGGAGATTGGGGAACAATGGGGAAGATGACCCCAAGGGGTATCCCTTCCCCAATATATAGTAGGCGCGCGACCGGTCATGAGACCGGTCAGACCGGGCTGGTGACCGGCTGACCCGGCCCAGACCCCGGTTGCCGCCCGGTCAACCGGACCATCCGGTCAGGGACCCGGTCCAACCGGGCCAGGAACCGGCCAGCCCAGAATTGTCTAATTTTGCCTCGTTTTTGCCCCTATGCTTTGTGTAAATGTGTGTGAGTGCTCAAATGATAACATGTACATATAGATAGATAGATGATGATGAGATGAGCATAGACAAGGGGTTGGAAACACAATGTTCTCTAGGCATACCCATTGGAGAGAGAATCCAAACAAGATGTGAATAGCAACAATGGGCATGATTCGAAGTGTATATCAAGAATCATAAGTCATTTTGGAAATGATGCTCGCAATAAGATCATTGGGCCTTATATAGTCAAATCAATTTGTAATGAAGGCTCAATGAGGGGCGGGGGATTACTCCCCCTATGTGAAAGCACAAATGTCATGTGACCGCGAAGAGACATGCTTGGGTCCATATAATGACATTGGGTCTATTTATGTTGCACACATAGGTATGCATCATACCAAGACATGGTAAGATGACTATCCCCATATGTGCTATGCCTCTAAGCTAGATAGCAAGATAAATGCAAGAATATGGTGCAAGAAGTTAATCAATCCAAGTTTTTAGGATCAAGAATACCAAGTTCTCCTCTCAAGTTAACAAAGCGGGCTTCATCCAAAGGCTTAGTGAAAATATCCGCCAATTGGTAGGTTGTTCCCACATGAGTGAGATCAATATCCTTATTGGCAACATGATCACGTAGGAAGTGATGGCGAATGTCAATATGTTTGGTGCGACAATGTTGAACCGGGTTATTGGCGATCTTTATTGCACTTTCATTGTCACAAAGAAGAGGCACCGTACCAAGAGACACACCATAGTCTTTCAAGGTTTGCTTCATCCATAACAATTGAGTGCAACAAGATGCCGCGGATATGTATTCGGCTTCGGCGGTGGATAGGGCGGTGGAGTTTTGTTTCTTGGATGACCAACTCACCAATGACCGGCCAATAAATTGGCAAGCCCCGGAGGTAGACTTCCGATCAACCTTATCACCGGCCCAATCGGAATCCGAATAGCCAATGAGTTCAAAGGTTGACCCCTTTGGATACCATAGCCCGAGAGTAGGAGTGAGAACAAGGTATCTTAGTATCCGTTTGACCGCCACTAAATGGCTCTCCTTGGGAGCGGATTGAAAACGAGCACACATCCCTACACTTAGCATGATATCCGGCCTAGAGGCACAAAGGTAGAGCAAGGATCCTATCATGGAGCGGTATACCTTTATGTCCACATCCTTCTCACCGTCACATGAACCAAGTTGCCCCTTTACGGGCATGGGTGTCTTCATTGGACTCGCATTGGTCATGTTGAATTTCTTGAGCATGTCCTTCACATACTTTTCTTGAGAGATGAAGGTGCCTTTTGCAAGTTGCCTCACTTGGAAGCCTAGAAAGAACTTCAACTCTCCCATCATGGACATCTCAAATTTCCTAGTCATCAATAGCTCAAAAGCTTTGTTATGATTGGGGTTAGTTCCACCAAAGATAATATCATCAACATATATTTGACATATAAAGAGGCCACCCCCTTTAACCCGCTTGGTGAAAAGGGTGGAATCGACCGTACCCATGCAAAACCCATCATGTAGTAAGAAATCCCTAAGGAACTCATACCAAGCACGTGGAGCTTGCTTGAGACCGTAGAGTGCCTTATGGAGTAAATACACGTGGTTGGGTCGGCATGGGTCTTCGAAACCCGGGGTTGAGCCACATATGCGGTTTCTTTTAGGGGACCATTCAAAAATGCACTTTTCACATCCATTTGATATAATTTGAAATTGTGGAAAGATGCAAATGCAAGCAAAAGACGAATAGCTTCAAGACGGGCTACCGGCGCAAATGTATCCTCAAAATCCATACCTTCTATTTGGGCAAACCCTTGCGCCACTAACCTTGCTTTGTTTCGTATAACAATGCCATTCTCATCTTGCTTGTTCTTAAATACCCATTTGGTCCCAATGACATTGATGCGATGATCCTTGGGTCTCTCAACTAGAGACCATACTTCATTACGAGTGAAACACTCCAATTCTTCTTGCATGGCAATTACCCAATCCGGATCGACCAAGGCTTCATGTACCTTAAGTGGTTCAAAACTAGACACAAAAGCATGATGTTGACAATAGGTGATAAGTAATGCATGGTGTCTACGAGTTACCACTCCTCTTGAGATGCTACCAAGGACTTGATCCACTTTCATGTCACTTGCCCTTGTAGCGGCCTTGATCTTCCGAACGGTTCCTTCATGATCAATGAATTCATCTCTTGCTAGTACTTGATCATGAGGGACCACTTGAGCTTGATCATGAGTTGAGGATGTTTCTTGATCGTCATCATGATCTTGCTCCATGGAATGAGGATCTTCTTCTTGTTCTTCGGATTGAGACTCATCTTGAGTAGAGGATGGTTCTTGAGTTGCACTTGATGGTTCGGCTTGAGTTGAGCTAGGCTCCACTTGTGGCGTGCTTGAAACATCTACTCCATCATCTTGATCATCATTATGAACCTCCATGGGCCGGATGTGTCCAATGCCCATATGCTTGATGGCACTAGATGGATCATCATCATTACCTGCAACACATGGAACAACTTGCTCCACTTGGGAGCCATTATCCTCCAAGAACACCACGTCACAAGATACTTCAATAGTCCCGGAGGACCGGTTGTAGTATCTATAGGCGTGAGAGTTCTCCGCATATCCAACAAATATACCCTCTATGGTTCTAGTTTCAAATTTACCGATCTTTCCTTTGTTGTTCTTAACAAGGCATTTGCATCCAAAGACACGAATATACATGACATTAGGCTTGTTACCGGTAAGGAGCTCGTATGGGGTTTTGTTGTGGAGGGGGCGGAGGAAGAGCCGGTTGGAGTAGTGGACGGCCGTAGAGATGGCTTCTCCCCAAAAGTTGTGGGGTGAGTTGAATTCACTCAACATGGTTCTTGCCATCTCAATGATAGTCCGGTTCTTCCTTTCAACAACACCGTTTTGTTGAGGGGTGTATGGCGCCGAAAACTCATGCTTGATGCCCTCATCATCAACAAACTCTTGCATAGTGTAGTTCTTGAACTCGGTGCCATTGTCGGTCCTAATTGCCTTGATCTCGGATTCATACATACGTTGAGCTTTCTTGGCGAAGGTGATGAACTCTCTATGGGTCTCGTCCTTAGACTTAAGGAGAAAGACCCAAGAGTATCTTGAGTAATCATCAACAATGACAAGTCCATACTTGCTCCCACCAAGAGTATCATAATGTGATGGCCCAAAGAGATCCAAATGAAGGAGCTCCAAAGGCCTAGATGTGGTAACAATACTCTTGATGGGATGCTTCCTCTTGAGTTGCTTTCCGGCTACACATGCACTACAAACACGATCTTTCTCAAAAGAAACGCCGGTTAGTCCCACAATATTCTCACCCTTTAGGAGTTGTTTAAGATTCCTCATGTTAACATGACCAAGGCGGCGATGCCACAACCAACCTTCGTCATGCTTGGCCGCCATTAGACATGTGGAGAAGGAGGGGCTCTCTTTCGAGAGGTCAACCACGTAAAGGTTGTTCTCCACATATCCAACAAGGACCAATTTGAGATTTTCACTCCTAAAGACTTGCACATAATATTTAGTGAAATATGAATTGTAACCGGCATCGGCAAGATGATATATAGAAAGTAAGTTATAGCCAAGGTGTTCAACAAGCATAACTGTCTCAAGGCACAAGTCCTTAGAGATTGCTACCTTGCCATACCCAAGTACCTTTCCCTTTGAGTTGTCACCAAAGGTAATGCTTGACTTCTTGTTGATATCTTCAATGAATTGATCAAGCACACCTTTTCCTCCGGTCATATGATTGGTGCATCCACTATCAAACACCCATTTTGGACCACCGGAGGAATACCCCTACAAAATCAAGTAGAGGATTTAGGAACCCATCGATTAATGGGTTCCTTTGCAATGGCAACAATATCTTTTGGTACCCAAATTGAGTACTCTCTATAAGCATAGCCATTAGGAGGGCCAACATAGTTAGCATAGACATCACCATAATAATCAACAAATAATGCATAGTGATCGTTTGGCCCCGTGCGGTCACCACTAGTGGCTTTGCCATTGTTAGTGACCTTCTTGTTCTTATCTTGAGCGGGTTTCTCCTTCTTGTAGTTGTTCTTCTTGTGGGACTTGGGAGCATATCCAAGTCCATACTTTTGATTGTTTGACCTTTGCTTACTCAAGAGGTCATCCAATCCCATCTTGTTCTTGGCGGTGGTGAACTTTGCAAGTTCCTTTGTTAGCCTAACATTTTCCTCAAGAATAGATGCTTGCTCACAAGAAGATTCATTAGGATGATAGTCAAGACCATATTTGGTCACCAAGGACTCAAGATATGCATTGGTCTCAACATGCAAAGAAAGTTCCTCTTGTAAACGAATATGTTCCTCAACAAGTTTAGCATGCTCACTAGTAAAGGAAATGGAGGAACAAGCAAGATTATCAACATCAATGGGATCCTTCATTGATCCAAGAGCCTTTTTGTAGGATTCTTGAAGTAGATCATGGTTCTCTCCAAGTTTCTTGAGCTCATCCTTGACAAGCTTGTTAGCTCTTTCAAGGTGGTCAAGATCCCTAGTGAGAGAAGCATGAGCAACTTCAAGCTCCTCCTTTGAGGCATTGAGCTCTTGGGTCAATAATTGAGCCCTATCAATAGTTTCTAGGTCCTTAACTTTATCAAGTTCATAAGTTTCAATTTGTTGCTTAAGGCCTTGAGATATGCACCTTTCGGTTTTTAGCTCTTGTCTTAGGAGATTGAATCTCCGTTCCTTCTCATTCAATTGATATTCTAATTCCTCAATGGACTCATCCTTTTCTTTGAGTGAGTCCATCAAGAAATAAAACTTGACAAGAGCTTCACCACGAAGGGTGCATCTAACATCATAGAGTTCCTTAAGCACAATTAATTCATCTTGATTTTCGTTCTCATCATCTAGAACACTAGGTAGGGAAGGTGGAGGTTCCATTACCTTGGTTTCCCTTGCCATAAGACAAGAGCCAATGGTTGTAGATGAGGTAGAGTCATCAGAGTCATCATCTTGAGTTATCCTTGCCATGAAGGAGGATCCAACATCATTCTCCGTGGAGTAGTCCTTGGAGTAGTCATATGTAAAGAGTGACCCGGGCTTAGAGAAAGCCAAACCGGCCACCCCGGCCTCCTTCTCCTCATCTTCCTCTTCATCATCGGACAAGTACTCGGCCCCAACAAAGGCTCTTCCCTTGTTCTTCTTGTATCGGTCATTGATTGGGTTTGGCTTCAATCTTGGCTTGACCCCTTTGATGAATCTTGGCTTGTCCACCCTTTTCTCATAAGGGCACTCATTTGCAAAGTGGCTATCTTCATCACAATTGTAGCAAGTTCTCTTCTTCTTCTTGTCATTGAGGAGCATAGGGAACTTAGCCTTGTACTTCTTGGCAAAGAAAGCAAAGTCGGTAGCCATGTCACTAGTTGAGGTCATCTCTTCCTCTTCTTCAATCTCATAGTCTTCCTCTCCTCCATGATCGGCCCTAGCCTTGAGAGCAAGATTGCGTGGCGCTTCATGGTTGTATGAGGCTTCATCAACACGGTTCATTGCCATGAGCCTCTTTCCCGCTTTGGCCATGTTTTCATTGGCGGCCACATAGGAGACTAGATCATCGGAATTGAGGTCGGCACTCTTGGTCATGATTTGTAAGTTGAGTGCAAGGTTGGTGTCTTCTTGTTTGACGGCAATCATAGCAATGACCTTGGACTTTATGAATTGTTCATTCATCTCGAAGCCATCATTGTACTTCTCAACACCGAGTCCCTTGACCCTTACTCTAAGAGCACCAAGTCTTGCATAAGCATCGGCCATGGACTCTCCTTCTCGAATCATGAATTGATGAGCCTCTTGCTTTGCGGTCTCATAAAGAGCGGATTGGATCAAATCGGTTCCCTCTTGGAGTACTACGATTCGATCCCACAACTCTTTAGCGGACTCTATGTCATTGACTTGATCAAGGAGCTTGCGGTTGATGCCACTCCTAATCTTGTCACGGGTGGAGGCGTTGAGTTGACGGTTGTAGAATTCGGTGGAGGTCAACCGAATGGGATCTTGTGGCTCCCGGTATCCATGAACAATGATCTCCCACAACTCCACACTGCAGCTGCGAATATGAGACTCCATAGAAGATTTCCAAAAAGGAAAGTGAGTTCCATCAAAATGGGGAACATTCCCACTATGGTTTATATGAGGCATGGGTGAAGTGTTTTTGGGATATTCGTGGTTGACTTCGCGATAGCTCTCTAGTGAGGCCGAAGCCGTACTAGGAGGCCCACTAGTCAATTTCTTAAGCATGGTAGACATTTCTGCCATTTGGCTTTGTAGCTCATCCTCCTTTTTCTTCTTCTCGGCATCATATGCCAAGAATCTAGATTTCATCTCTTTAACCGAAAGGTTAGAGTTTTCATCTAGACCCTCGAATAGTTTTTCCATCTCACTCTTAAGGCGGTGAAGCCCTTAATAAGAGTCCAGGCTCTGATACCAATTGAAAGTATAGAGATGGTAAACCTAGAGGGGGGGGGTGAATAGGTTTCTACAAATTTTAATTCTTTCTTTGCAATATTAGGCTTTGCGGAATATAAAGATGAGCCTAATGCAAACTAGGTGAAGCAACCTATATGAAGATACAACTATCTCGAGCACGAAGGCTCTCTCGGGCGATTTAAATCACAAGTAAGGAGTTCGGTTAGAGATAACCGATAGCACGCGGAGACGAGGATGTATTCCCGTGTTCCCTTGCTTTGCAACAAGGTACGTCACGTTTGGAGGGGTGGAGGTCCCACGAAGGATTCCCCACGCCACGAAGGCTCACCCTATTCTCCGGAGCCTATCCCACGAAGGAATAGCTCACTCACTTGTGGTAGACTTTGAGGTAGCCTCCAAACCTTCACAATCTTGCCCGGAGCAAATCCACAGCCCGGATGCTTCCGGACTCCTCTTGCCCACCTAGGGTTTCCAAGGAACCCTAGGAAGCAAGCTTCTCGATGAATACAAGGGGGAATGAGATTTGGCTTGGTAGAACAGTAGATCGGGTCCTCCTCTAGTGATTCCCCGGAGGGATTTGAGTTTGGGTGGAGGAGGAGGGAGATCGGAGGCTTTTGGTGTTTCTAACAATGGAGTAAGAGAGAGAGAGCTCAAGAACAGCTTGTAGTATGTTGCCTAGCCCTTCCAAGGTAGAAGAAGGGGTATTTATAGTGTTCTTCAAAATCTGGCCGTTGCCACTTGCCACCTCAGCATTTTTCCTCGACAAACCCGGTCGGCCAAGACCTGAGACGGACAGCCCGGTCCAGAGGCCGGTCAGACCGGATCAGTGACCGGAGCTTCTTTGCGTCGTCCTGGCGCTTCTCCGGTTGGTGGCCGGTTGTCGCTCGGTTGCCGCCCGGTCGACCGGACGGAGCGCCGGACCCGCCGGTCGAGAGCCCGGTTGACCGGGCGCAAACCGGATCTGCTGGCTCCTCCTTTGGAGCCCGGTTGCCGCCCGGTTGACCGGCCAGCATGCCGGACTGGCCGGTTGCTGGCTCGGTTGGACCGGGCAGGTGACCGGATTTCTCCTGTAACCCCTTTTTGATTGTTGTTGAAATGGGGGGTCTCCTTTAGCCTTCTTGTTCCTTTGATACACCATTTACGCCTCATTGCCTAATACCTGAGATTATCCTTATAAACATATTAGGCCAAATACTTTAGCACGGTGTCATCGTTACCAAAATAATGGATAAGGGTGAAATACCCTTACAAAAGCCCACTGAGCAGCAGCAGTGGGAAGACCCATAAACTCAGCCGCATACTGAGGCAGAACACTGGAGGTAAGAACAACAGCAACACGAGCATCCTCATCTATCCACTGAGTGTACTCGGTCAGATCCAGCCGGTAAGTCGCAACGACATAGAGTGGTCGGTCATAATCAGCCGGAGCAGTGTCATCAGCACTCATGACTGCATCCTTATCCGCCTGAGTAGCATCAGGGGAAAGGGCAACAGGTGGCATTGCAACAGGCACCGTAGTAACAACGGGGCGCGGCGGACAGGAGACCTCGCCGGAAAGCACACCCCAAAGACGAAGAACGCGCATGTGGACGCGCATGAAGGCAGCGAAATCAGGGTAATTCACGCCATCAAAGATCACCGGGCAGCGAGGGATCGCAACTTAGCCCGAGGAAGACATAGATCTCTCTCTCTTTTTTTTAGATCGAAGTCAAACCCGAGCGGTTTGCTGCAGGACTCGACCCGACGGAACGGAGGCGGGGCAGCAGAAGGCGGCTGGCCAGACGGGCGGCCGGGGAGGCAGCGGACGGGGGCGGCGGGCGGGCAGGCGGGCCGGCGGTGGCCGGTGGCGGGAGGCAGCGGGCCGGATGGGCGGCCGGGGAGGCAGCGGACGGGGCGGCCGACGGGAAAGCGATCCGGCGGCGGATGGTGGTGCGGCAGAGGGCGGCGGCCGGCGGCAGAAGGAGGTGCGGCCGGTGGGGAAGAGGGCCGGGGGCGGAGGAAGAAGACCGGCGGCGGCCGGCGCGGCGGCAGCAGCCGGCGGAGGAGAGAGGCGGCCGGCGGCGGAACAAGCCAAAAAACGCACGCACGGACTAGAAGAAAAAGAGGATCAAAATTTGCTCTGATATCATGTTAGGGCAATATGCTTATTTTATTACCAGGGGGCCAAAGGCCACAATATATAGTAGATGTACAGGTGCACATATGCAGAAAGCCCCCTAACATATGGGGAAACTACAATATACAGATATATACATCTAACAGAACAAACCACAAGTACAAAAGAACTAAGCCAAGAGTAACAAGTTTAAGCTTAGCATGCAGGAAACAAGTCATTACTACCAAGTGGAACAAAAATGTATAGCCGGTGAAATAAGTAAGGAGTGCAAACAAGAAACAAAAAATATACCAAACAAAACAAAACTATACACAAATGAACTAATCATAATCATAAATCCTAGCGGAATACAAAGAGGAAAAAAATTCAGCAAGCTGATAATAACTACATGCCAAAAAGATGTGACTCATGTGGAACACGTCTCCTATCTTTAAAAAAATAAAGTTAAAAAGTTAAAAAAATCGTACAAAAAAATGATTTGAAAGAGAAACATAATGGATAGTTGTGGGATCTCGCAGGCCGAACTTACGCTTAGGGTGAGGGTGAAGGTGAGAAGGAGGAGGAGGAGGATCGGCCCAGCAACATCCTCCTTGAGGGCTTGTTCGTTTTGTTGAGATTGAATCCAAGCATAGAACCAATCGATAGGCATTTGGGTTGATCCCATTCCATCACCCAATCCCCACCAAACCACGCTGAACACTTCCATGTAATCCCTCGTGCATTTCGGTTGTTCGATTACTCTTGGCTGGGCTACAAGTTTAACTTGCCATGCTTCAATTGTCTTAACTATCATCATCAATCCCTTTATCTATGCAACGTGTTGGCACAACAATAAAATAATCCACAAAGACATAAAAATGTTCACATCTGAACTTATTGAATTGATGTACTAGCTAAGTTTCCTAAAAGTCCGTGCTGATGAAAAAGGCCAGGATATATATTTTAACACTCTCCTCTAATGTCTAGGCTGAAAAACGGGAATACACCAGACATAGGAAATTGGTTGCAACTATTTATAGTAGATTAATTAGTGCATAGTTGGGATTTGAACTTAAAATCTTTTGGCTCTGATACCATATCTATATCTCTTATAAAGCAAAACTCCACTAGAGGTTCATTTAAGTTGTCTATCTCAACATGCAAGCTATCCACATCATTCATTCTATTAGCCATCCAATTGTCACTAGTAGGAAAAGCCTCATCTGTGGCGCACGTTCGCCACAAAAATAATGTTTCTGCGGCGCACCTGTACATGCGCCACAGAATTAAGGTTTCTGTGGTACACGGGTCTTAGGTGCGCCACAGAAAAAGGTGCGCCACAGAATTGATTTTCAGTGCGCCACAGAATTTTCTCGTATTATACACGATTTTATGTTGCATGCTATACACATACAGATTATATACAGCAACATACATAAATATGCAATTATAATATAAATAGCATGTACATTGCACAGATATAATATAGACATCATCATCACATTACTTAGAGCCCGATCGAGATACATATATAGTGGCAAGTGTCAAATATTTTACATACAACTCTTAATTCATACAAATTTCATAATTTCGAGATACAAAGTGATCTTCATCCGGTTCCTCCTTTGCTCCCTCCTCTCTACCCACCAGGCTCGCTTGCATCGGGGTCTTCATCCTGTTCCTACTATGATTAAAATGGAAGAAAGTGAGACCAACAAGTCCGATGCACAAGAGAAATGGAATAAATGCCTCATACATTGTTGGTCAACACAAATATTAACATTCAGGGATGACGTAAGTGAGACCAAATCCGATGCACAAGAGATTGATATTTGTGCTATCTTACCAGGCTCACTTACGCCACCCCCAAGTGTACGGTGACCAAACATTTTAATCATCGACATTTTGAAAATACCAAAGCAAATGGAATGACAAGGGCCTCATACTTTGTTGATCGAAACAAATATTAACATTCCGGGACGGAGTTAGCGAGCCAGGTAGGATGCACAAGAGATTGATATTTGTGCAATCACACGAGGCTCACTAACACCGCCCCTGAGTGTACAGTGACCAAGCATTTTAACCATCGGCATTTTTAAAATATCAAAGCAAATGGAATGACAAGGGCCTCATACATTGTTTGTCAAAACAAATATTAACATTTAGGGATGGGGTAAGTGAGACCAAGTCTGATGCACAAGAGATTGATATTTGTGCTATCTTACCAGGCTCACTTACACCACCCCCGAGTGTACAGTGACCAAGCATTTTAATCATCGGCATTTTGAAAATACCAAAGACAATGGAATGACAAGGGCCTCATACTTTGTTGGTCAAAAAAATATATTAACATTCAGGGATGGGGTCAGCGAGGCCAGGTAGGATGCACAAGAGATTGATATTTGTGCCATCACACCAGGCTCACTGGCCCCACCCTAGAGTGTACAAGTGACCAAACATTCTAATCATTGGCCAATTTAATTAAGAAGTGCCAACTCAAATAAGAGACAAGTAGCTAGTATGAACTAAATGGAATGCCTCATACATTGTTGGTCGAAACAAATATGAACATTCCGTGATGGCGTCAGCGAGGCCAGGTAGGATGCACAAGAGATTGATATTTGTGCCATCACACTAGGCTCACTGGCGTCACCCCGGAGTGTACAGTTGACCGAACATTCTAATCATCGGCACTAAAATGGAAGAAAGAGCCAAGTGGTATCAACTAGATAGCATATGCCTCATACTTTGTTGGTCGAAACAAATATGAATATTCCGGGATGGCGTCAGTGAGGCCTGGTAGGATGCACAAGAGATTGATATTTGTGCCATCACACCAGGCTCACTGGCGTCACCCCAGAGAGTAGTGATCGACCAAACATCTAATCATCGACAACTACAAAAACACCACCAAACCAGCAACCATGGTGACATAAGTCAAGATGCTCAAACACACATAGCATGGATCAGATGCTCCAAAGGGATTATTCATCACTTGGTATAGACCAAGTGATGCTGGCAAAAGAGAGGCCAATCAAGAACCAGTAAATCCAGTAAGTGATAGATATGCGTAAACAAGCAACAACACATAGCATATCCCAACTAACCAGATGAGACAAGTCATGGTAGCCAACTGAATCACATAGCACCACCTAGCCTTTTAAAACCATCAGAAATTGTCCATTTTATTCAAAGGATACAGTGGCATTCATTTACATGATCCCCTACTGTGGATATCTCTATTTTCATCAAAACCAACCAAATATCCAACTTTGAGATGCAACCAGCAACACAAACAAGCAAGCAATACCAAGTGAGCAAGTCTTCATTACCTTGTACAGGTCCAGACATGGATTTATTTCCAACAAAGAATGGAAATCACTATGCTATGCTCAAACATACATAGCATGTAGCAGATGCTCCAAAGGGATTATTCATCACTTGGTATAGACCAAGTGATGCTGGCAAACGAGAGGCCAAGCAAGAACCAGCAAATCCAGTAAGTGATAGATATGCCTAATTAAACAAGAAAGAACACATAGCATATCCCAACTAACCAGATGAGACAAGTCCTTGGTAGCCAACTGAATCACCTAGCACCACCTAGCCTTTTAAAACCATCAGAAACAGTCTATTTTCTTCAAAGGATACCACATTGGCATTCATTTAGATCATCCCCTACTGTGGATATCTCTATTTTCATCAAAACCAACCAAATGTCCAACTTTGAGATGCAACCAGCAAGACAAACAAGCAAGCAATCCATCATAAGCATGGTCAAACACTCATATATAGCATGGGGCATATGCTCCAAAGGGATTATATATTCATCACTTGGTATAGACCAAGGGATTATATATTAATCACCTACTGATTAACAGGCCACTTTCCAAACCCACACTAGCTACTAACACATTTGGAGAGCAAACAAGCAGTAGCCATATCACTCAATCCAATAATGTAGAGGCAACCAGCCTAACACATGCCTATTTAATCATTACCATAAACAGTTCATATAAAAGCAGTATCGTTACACAGTTAATCATCATATCATTCATGCTTAAGCTAATGAGCAAGAACATTTGTTCTTGCTAAAGCAATAGTTCCAGCAAGAACCACATGCACAACACCGACATCAGCTCACAGAAACTAGCAGCACAACAACAGCAAAAAGTAATTTCGTCGAACAACAGCAGCACAACAAAGTAATTTCGTCGAGCAACAGCGGCACAACAAAGTAATTTCGTCGAGCAACCACAACACAACCTAGCAGCACAACCTTTATGTGGCACATTTCATCGAGCACTTTGTGCTCGCGCGGGAGAGGAAGAGGGAGGGGAGGGGAGTAAGCTCACCGACAACGACGGCAGGGGTGGAGGACGTGACGACTCCTCCACCTTGATGCGACGCCGGCCCCTCCTCCACCTTGATGTGGCGGCCCCTCCTCACTGTAGCGGCTTGTGCTGCATGTGTCGGGGATGGGAGGAGCGTGGCGGCATGCGGACCTCGCGGAGGAAGGCGGTGGCGATGGCGGTGCCAGCGCTCACCATGGTGGCGCGCGACGGTAGGGGTCGGAGAGGTGAGAGGGGTACGGGCGCGTGGTAGGGAGAGGGGAGGGGTACGACATGATATAAGTTCCACTATTTTTGTGGCGCACCAGAATAAGTGCGCCACTGAACCAATTATTTCTGTGGCGCACCCCGTCCTATGCGCCACAAAAATAGTGAAACCAATGATTGTGGGTCGCAGGGTATGGGCCCCACCAAGTTTCTGTGGCGCATGGTTTCTTGGTGCGCCACAAAATTAAGCTATTTTTGTGGAGCACTGTGGCTGGTGCGCCACAAAACAACTTTCTGTGGCGCATTTTGGCTGGTGCGCCACAGAACTAAGATCTCATCTATAAGGCTTTTCCTACTAGTGTGTCCATGTCATCCCGCACTAGCATTCATTAATACTCTACATGCAAGCCATATCATCTATTTTTTAAGCCATCTAATTATCCACATCATCAACTTTTAGCCGCCAACTACATAACCATTTCAAGTCAGATTTTTTAAGTTAACCTCTTGACTATTTACGCCAATTGAATCTTGCATGTTCCTACAAAAAACATCCTATTCCAATCAACTTATATCATTTTGTTTTGTACAAAATAGAGTTATCGGAGAAATTCCCGCTACAACGCGCGGGGTATCCTTCTAGTTAAATTGATGCACTAGGCAAGATGGAGAGGGCTAGGATATATATTTTAATAGAACTAGGAATAAAAAAAATGAACATCTTTATCCATTATTCAAGATAAATATCAAAAGGTTGTACCGAGTAGCTTAGTCAAATTAATCCGCTTGACATCAACCAACAAATAATTTGATTAAAATTTTAAATTGTTGAATGCTGGCTCTTAGGTACTAAGCGAGCCACTCCAGAGACGACTCCAAAACCTAGCAAATAGCCACCACTCCCCTGGCCGCTGAAGGAGGCGGCGCCACGCGCTCTCGTGGAGCTCCTTCAGACTACTCATAGTGGGAATAACTTAAGTAATAACATAGAACTACATGCAATGTCAACTAAGCATTTTGATGACATGGCATGTTATTAATTGAGAGAAGAGAGCATTGTGGTAACAAGCTATGTTACCATAACATCACATTTTCCAAGACTAGATGAGTCTACAACCTAATTAATATGACTTTCCATGACACCATACATATGTCACTACCCACTATGGAGGTAGTAACATAGAGTAGTAATATATGCATATTACTACTCTATGTTACTTTCCACTATGAGAGCAAGTACAATAAGGCTGACTCAGCTGGCTATAAGGATTAAAATAGTGTTGTTTTGCTTAGGTGGATGAGAGAGAAGCAGAGAGAGAAGAGAGATGGGCTCTCATGCAAGAGCTAGCTCTTGCACGTGCTCCTAGGCACTTTGTGAGTATGTGTGATGGGCCTTCTACACATAAAGTTATCAATCCTTAAAGCCAACTATTGTACAAGTTAGCTATAAGCTGAATATAGCTGGCCTTATAGCCAGCTGCACTATTGAAATTGCTCTGACTAATCTTCATGCGGAGTAGTGCTGTCACGGTCGACAGAATTCGGCGAGGCCGTGCGGCGGCGCGGTGAGGCTGTGAGAAGTGTAGCAAGTCAGCTGGTGGTGGCGATCGATCCTAGGCTCGACTTGGAACGCGCGAGCTGCTGCCATGGTGGGCAGTGGCACTTCCTCCTCCCGGCAGCGGCAGCTGCAAACAAACAACAGACTCTAAAAATCGCTCAAGGTTAAAGATTACATGTCTAGTCACATTAGCTAGATCAAAATAGTAAGAACCAACTGTCAATTGTGCACATTTTTCTGACCAAGAGACTACTAGTGCAGAACAAACAACAAAATTCAGAATAGGCATAATGATGGAGCAATAAGAAACATGCTACACAAAATACAGGTAAAAAAAGTTTGATCAGGATTTGGGAGCCTGATCAATCGTAGAAGTTAACCACCGACGCCCTTCGACAATCGCTGTCTTTGGCTGTCAGGTTATTTCGTTGGATCGGTTTCGACTAGACCAGGACATGCGAAGTTGAGGGGGTCGGGAGAGGCTCTACCTTGTTCCGCTCGACGTTAGGCCTAGGAGGTCAGCCAGGACTAACTGCTCAACAACCAAGAGGCTAGTAGCTCGATGCCAACTTATTTAGCAAACCTTTTGGTTTTGCCCAAGTGTGTCCGACGGTTTTTATTTTTTCTGCTACAGTTTTAGGTTCTCATCTAGTTTTTTTTTCTTCGGTTTTTCATGATTTTGTTGTGTTCGTGTGAGGTTTCTTCGGCTTTCGCCGGTTCTCTTCTAATTTCTATAGGTTTGTTTGGTTTTTCTGTTTTTTCGGTTTCCTTCTCGGTTTGTTCCATTTTAATTTTGTTTGTCTTTTTCTTTCCTTTCTGTTTCTTTTTTGATTGAAAAAACTAAACATATTTGAAATTTGGAAATTTTTTATTTACGAACATTTTCATTTAAACATTTCACATATTTTAACAATTTAAAATAAAAAATTGAAATTAGAATATTTTAAATTTTGAACATTTTTGTTGTTGGAATTTTTATTTGAGCAATTTTTAGTTCTAAACATTTTTAAATATGGAAGTTTTTCATTTGAACAATGTTTTGCTAAAAAGCTGAAGTTTTTCAAATTTAAAATTTATTCAAATAATTTTTTTAACAAAAAGTTAGAAAACATTTTCATCCGCACGCAGGTAATCCCTATGTGCCGACCAGGTCGGTGGCTACAAGCCACTTCACACCCCTAGCGGGGAGATGGGCTTGGCCCATTTCGGTTGTTTTTAACCTGCCTTTTATGTTTCTCTATTGTTTTTCAGTTTCTTTTATGTTTTTATATTTAATTTTTATAATTTAATTTCGATTTTACTAATGTGAAAATGTTTAAATTTGAAAAGTAAAAATCTGAAAAATGTTATTGTTCGAATTTGAAAAATATTTAAATTTAAAATTGTTCAAATCTGAAAAATATTTATGTTCGAAAAATGTTACAAATTTCGATTTTGTTTCAAAATTTTAAATTCATTTAGATAGTGAAATAGTTCATATTTCCAATTTCGATTGAAATTTCAAAATACGTTCAAAATTTGATTTTTGTTTAATTTCGAAAAATGTTCATTTTGAAAAATATTCATATTTTGAAAATGTCAAAATTTGAATCTCTTCAGATTTAAAATGTTATGTTATTTTTAAAAATACCTCAGAAATTAGGTTTGGTTTCCAAAATACGTTGAGATTTCGAGAAAAAAAACAAAACAGAAAAGAAAAGAAAAGAAAAGAAAAAAAGAAATGAAAAGGAGGTACCTGATCTGATGGTCCGTGGCCCATGAATCTGATGTGCTTACGGAGATGACGTGGTAACAGCCGGTTGGTTCCTTTGTTTTTTCCTTCCGTCATTTCAGGCCATGAACCTGCCGAGTAATTCAACGTGAGCCGTAAGTCTAATCCCGTAAATTATTGCCCGTAAGTGTAGTGTCCGGGGGTGCGGGCGCCTTGTTTCTGTGAACCAGGCCGGCAAGCATCTCACCCGCACGCACGCGATACGCGAGTGAGCGATAGGGGCTCCCAACTTTGTTTTTTTCGAGGGTTGATAGGGCTCCCAACTTATTCTACGCTTCACTGGAAGCATATCCTGTTGACCTGTACCACTGTTATAGCTACAATTTCTAAACGGGCCGGCCTAGTAGTTCCCAGGTGTTATGGTTTTCCGTTTTTAGGAATGTTCTAGAACCTTCTAGTCTGATTTTTCTGGTTCGGTTGGTTTTCTCTAGTTTTCCGATTTTCCATTTTTCCTGTTTTCTCTTTTTGTTTTTGAAATTTTGAACATTTTCAAATTCAAATATTTTTTAAATTTTTACTTTTTGAAAATCTGAACATTAAAAAAATGTAAACATTTTTAAATTTGAACATTTTTTCTAAAATTGAGTTTTTTTTGTTCAAATATGAACAATTTCAAATTTTAAATATTTTTAGATTTGATTTTTTTACTTTTTTTGACCTTTTCAAATCTGAACATCTTAATTTTCTTGAACATTTTCAAATTTGCAACAAATATTTGATTATTTTATTAGAAAAAGGCAACACTCGACACTTAACTTAACTTAATCGGTAGAAACAGTCATCGTTCGATATTGTTCTTCATATCCGGTCTCCAACCGCAAATGATCAGGCACAGAAGAAGCGGCAAGGAGAAGGCTTAAACGGGGTGCCCATCGCACGCGCGACTGGACGCGTTAAACGGGGTGCCCATCGCAAATGATCAGGCACAGAAGAAGCGGCAAGGAGAAGGCTTAAACGGGGAAACCCGATGCTGGGTCATGATTCCCTAAACCGTCGATTGATATGTAGGGGTAAAAAAATTCATTAATGGCCAAGGTATGGCGGGGGCGATCTTGCCCTACCGGGAGCCTCGTCAGTGTTAGATAGACAAGCCACATTTGGTCAAGCTAAAAAAATTCTCCTTTGGACGACCGTATCGACCATGTCGTCGAGATGCTCCAATGTTCGATTAATAATCAATCAAGGGTTAATAATTAACTTCATGATAGTAATAGTAAGAAAATGCATCCTGGTTGGAAAAAAATTCCGGTCAGATTGTTTCAAAAAAAAAATTCCGGTCAGCAACGGTATTTATGCATGTAATATTCATGCATGCCCATTGACGAACCATCATGCATGACAGACAGCATGTAATGCATATGACCATTGGTTTTCATAACGAAAGCATGAATATCTCCGCATTACTTGGGTCTATATATTCGACCGAGTGACCAGCAGTAGATCATATGTTATGTGTATCCATGGGTGTGCACTGTGAACATGTCAAAACGTTTTGTGTTGACATATGAATTTTATGTTCTTGAAGGCGTGCATATAATAGGAGGTGTGATATTAGAAGATTACTGATGTGTTTTGTCCATCTTGAAAAGCTGGGAGGTGCTTTGCCCCATCAACGGAGACTCGCATGGCATTGGGACCTCCACAGCCCTCTAAAACAAGCTGTGTCCAATGGTAGATTAGACCTTTGCATCTCAACGATGTACGATGTGGCCAGCTGTGGGAAATGGCAGAGGACGCCTTTGCATCCTCATGTAATCGTGTTCACCAACGACACCTACAAGTACCAGAACAGGAAATATGTTTCCTGGTGTTAGCAAATTGTAGACAAGTGCCACATTGTTGTACCTCTTCTGGCTGTTAGAATATGTATATGTACATTGATTAGAGATAGACTAGGACTCTACTTCGTCTACTCCAAGTCTCTCCCCTCTTTGTACCTCTTCATATACCTTTTCAGGGTTATGGCAATACAACGCAGCAAATTAGAGCATCTCCAGTCGCGTCCCCCAAACCGTCCCCCAAACCGCGTCGGATCGAGCGTTTGGGGGATGTGTTTTATTCGGGCCGCGTTTGGGGGACGTCGCACCCCAGTCGTATCCCCCAAACAAAATTTTGAAAATTTTAAACTTGTGCGAGATTCGATTAACTTCATCCAAACTTGGCATATATTACATAGATTCGAACTAGATTCGACTAAATTTAAACTAAACCTAATCTAGTAGTACTTGCGGCGGCCGGAGGCGTCATAGTACTGATGGAAGTTGTACATGTCGTCGGTGACAACCTCCTGCTTGACGGGCTCGTCCTTCACCAGGCCGCTTGGCCCTGCGTCGCCGTCGTCGGTGAGGTCCACGAGCGGCTTGCCAGAGTCGCGGATGGGCAGTCCTCGGGGTCATCGCTGCTGGCGATGAGGCACTGCTGCCGCTCGTACTCCGCGAGCAGCGCCGCCTATGATGCTTCCTCCGGCTCCTCCTTCACCTCCGACTTCGGGAGGAGGAGGGCGCCGCCGCGCCTCTCTTGCTGCCGTCGGCTGCCGCTGCCGCCGCGCCTCGGATTGACGGGCGTCACCGGCTCATCCTTCATGCGATTGGGGACAGTATAGGGAGCCGAGCGGTACGATGAGGACGGCGTCGATCAGGCCGGCCCTGAGGAAGACGAGTTTGAGGAGGACGAGTACGTGGTCCTCCTCGGCTGCCACTGCGCTACGGGAGACGGTGGCGGTGACGACAGCGCCTCCAACCTTGGAGCACCGTTGTGGATGCCGCGGATGACGCTCTCGAGGGTGCGCCCCGGAATGCCCCAGCAAGGCACGACCGTCCCTGTTCCAGCTGTTCGGCCCGCCAATGAGGCCGCTGGTGCTGCGCATCTCCATGTCGTACTTGGCCTTGAAGTAGGTGGCCCACCAGGCGTCGTTGTTCTTAGCCGCCCAGGTCGGATCTGCCCGCTCGTCGGCGTCGAGTTGATCCCGCCGGGCCCTGATAGCGTCGAGTTGAAGCACCATATGGAAGAGCTATATGGGGCAGACAAATGCTGCTGCATGAGTCGATTTCAACTTTTTGGGGCTGAAGAAATTCTGGATTATAGCTATGGACAAGTTTTCTGTACCGGTGGTGCTTGGGACTCTGCATCTTAACACAACTTGAAAAATGCACCGATGTGCTTCAAAATCACTAGCGGGTGCGATGGTTGTTGATTTAGGCTGCTCCGAATTTGCTTCAGCTTATACAGTACTTGTTGATTGATGATCATTGTCAATTTTTTTACTGGCATTGGTTCATGTTTATATTAACAGAAGAGATTTGGCGCATAGGCTGTATTTTCTGAATCTGTTGCCAAACAAAGAGAAACTTCCCGATGTACCAATATGTTTCGCAGTTTCCTTAGTTCTATAAAATGGTATATCACGGATAATTATTTATCAGACATAGTTTTCTTTCTTAAAATTTGGCTGGGAAAAACGAGCCGCGATGCAAGTTCCAAGGACAAAAATAATTGGTTGTGAAGCACTCATCTCTAAAGTAATTTTGTTGTTGTGTCAACTCAATGTTCATTTGGGTAGAAAAATATTCGAATCGAATTATATAGATGAAAATTTTGTAGAAAACCCTTGGCAGCAAAACCGACGAGCTCTGCCTCAAGTATCCTTCTAAATAGTAACCGACTAGCTCCGCCTCAAGTGGCACATATCTCTAGATGGTAATGAGGCACCGTCGGTCGTGCACTCCGTGACCTTAGGTCCCTGATACGTCTCCAACGTATCTATAATTTCTGATGTTCCATGCTAGTTTTATGATAATACCTACATGTTTTGCTCACACTTTATAATGATTTTATGCATTTTCCGGGACTAACCTATTAACAAGATGCCGAGGTGCCAGTTCCTGTTTTCTGCCGTTTTTGGTTCCAGAAAAGCTGTTCGGGCAATATTCTCGGAATTCGACGAAACAAAAGCCAAACCGCCTATTTTACCGAGACGGACCTAGAACACCGAAGGAGAGACGGAGAGGGCCAAGGGGGACCCACACCACCTGGCGACGCGGCCAAGAGGGGGGGCGCGCCCAGCTATGGGGTGGGCCCCTCGGGACCCCTCCGATGTCGCCTTTTCGCCTATATAATCCCTCGCGACGCGAAAACCCTACATCAATCGATCATATTCTAGAAAGACTCCAGGGGCACCGCCGCCATCGCGAAACCAAGATTCGGGGGACAGAATCTCTGTTCCGGCACGCCGCCGGGACGGGGAAGTGCCCCCGGAAGCCATCTCCATCGACGCCACCACCTCCATCATGCTCCGTGAGTATTTCCCCCATGGACTACGGGTTCTAGCAGTAGCTAGTTGGTACTCTCTCTCCCATGTACTTCAATACAATGATCTCATGAGCTGCCTTACATGATTGAGATCCATCTGATGTAATCGGTGTTGTATTTGTTGGGATCCGATGAATTGTTACATTATGATTAGTCTATCTATAAAGTTTGTGAAGTTATTGTTGCTGCAATCTTGTTGTGTTTAATGCTTGTCACTAGTGCACGAGTGGCATGATCTTAGATTTAAGCTCTATAATTATTGCTTAAATTGTATCTACAAGTTGTTTGCACATGTCTATGTCCGGAACCCGAGGCCCCAGAGTGACAGCAACTGGGATAACTGGAGGGGATGGCTTAGATATGAGGATCACATGTTTTCACCAAGTGTTAATGCTTTGCTTCGGTGCTCTATTAAAAGGAGTACCTTAATTACCAGTAGTTTCCCTAGAGGCCCGGCTGCCACCGGCTGGTAGGACAAAAGATGTTATGCAAGTTTCTCATTGCGAGCACGTATGACTATATATGGAAAACATGCCTACATGATTCATAAAATTGATGTTCTATCTTAATGCTATTTCAACCCTATCAATTGCCCAACTATAATTTGTTCACCCAACACTTGTCACTTGTTATTGGAGAGTTACCACTAGTGTAGATAGTTGGGAACCCCGGTCCATCTTTCATCATCAAATACTCACTCGGTCCTATATGCCATTAGAAGTAGTATCAACTATTTTCTGGTGCCATTGCCTCTGTGTTACTGCTACTGCTGCTTTGTTACTGTTACTATTGCTCTCATATTACTGCTGCTTTCACATCACCCCTGTTACTAGTGCTTTTCCAGGTGCAGCTGAATTGACAACTCAGTTGTTAAGACTTATAAGTATTCTTTGTCTCTCCTTGTGTCGAATCAATAAATTTGGGTTTTACTTCCCTCGAAGACTGTTGCGATCCCCTATACTTGTGGGTTATCAAGACTATTTTCTGGCGCCGTTGCCGGGGAGCATAGCTCTACTCATAAGTTCACCTGGGGAGTACACTCTACCTCTCTCTCTGTTTTTATTTTTGCTTAGTTTACTTTTGTCTAGTTTGTTTGTGCTTAGTTTATTCCTGTCTAGTATTATTTTGCTTAGTTTACTTTTGTCTAGTTTGTTTTTGTCTTGTTTTATTTTTCTTATATACCCTAAAATCCATAAAAAATTGAAAAACCGAAAAATTAAAAATTGTTGTTATGGAAGAACCCACAACCATGATGGAGCTTATAGAATTATATATGAATTATAGAGAATCAAGAAAGGGTAAAGTCATGAGTGTCGTGTTAGAAAAACTGAATACAATTGCTAAAATCTTGCTTAAACACCATGATATAAACTGTTGCTCTAAACAAGATACTAAACATCTTAAATTCCAATGTGGCTTTAGTGAAGAAGTTTTAATTATGAACTATCATTGGAATAACTATATTCATCTTGGGTTCGAAGAAGTAGAACAATTTGTTTTATTTATGGGAGCCTCTGAGATAGAATCCTTCATGGCTAAAAATTATGAAACTTGTATTGCTTGTAAAGACCTTAAAGGTTATGTCTCTTCTATCATTGATTTTTGCATAGAAAGTTACAACAATAATCCTTATATCATTGATTATAAAGAGAGACTCATTCATGCACAAGAATGCACTCACAATTTGCAGGAACCTGTGGGAATTGATGAACCTGAAAGCTCATTGGATGAAAAAGAGGAGGAGAGTGATGAACAAAAGGAGGAAGAATAGATTAGCTACCCATGCCAACCTTCTAATGAGAGTAACTCTTTATCTCTTACACTATTTGATTGTCCTCCATGCTTACCAACGGAGGATGAATGTTATGTTCCTGTGGATTCTCTTGAAATATTCCCTATGAGTAAAACTTGTGAGAATAATTATGCTACTGTTATCTATGATAATCCATGCTATCACTAGTAGGAAAAGCCTCATCAGTGGCGCACCAAAAACACATTCTGTGGCGCATGGGTGGTGCGCCACAGAATTCTCGCCACAAAAATAAGGATTCTGTGGCGCACCAGCCAATGCGCCACAGAAAGCTTATTTCTGTGGCGCACCGGGCGGTGGTGCGCCACAGAAATAGAAAGTCTTATTTCTGTGGCGCACCACCGTCGGTGCGCCACAGAATTTTTTTTTAAATTTCAAAAAAAGTGGCGGCCAGATCTAGATCTAGATCTAGATCTGGGGCCGCCGAATTTTTTTTTTAATTTTTCTGGAAGGTCGCCGGAGGTGGGTGGTTGGTTGCGTGGGTGGGGTGGGTGGGTGGGTGGAGGATGAGGCCGGCCGGAGGAGGTGGTGGTGGTGGAATAGGAGGAGGTGGAGGTGGAGGTGGTGGTGGTGGTGGTGGTGGTGGTGGTGGTAGAGGAGGAGGTGGTGGTGGTGGTGGTGGTAGAGGAGGAGGTGGTGGTGGTGGTGGTAGAGGAGGAGGAGGTGGTGGTGGTTGTTGTTGTCGCCGGAGGAGGAGGAGGAGAAGGTGGTTGTTGTGGAAGAGGTGGTCGCCGGAGGAGGTGGTCGCCGGAGGAGGTGTTGGTCGTGGTCGCCGGAGTAGGTCGCCGGAGTTGTTGGTCGCCGGAGTTGGTCGCCGGTGTAGGAGAGGAGAGAGGAGAAGTGGAGAAGTGGAGGAGAGGAAGAGAAGAGGAGAGGAGGAGAAGGGGAGAAGTGGAGAAGTGGAGGAGAGGAAGAGAAGAGGAGAGGAGGAGAAGGGGAGAAGGGGAGAAGTGGAGAAATGGAGGAGAGAAGGAGAAGTGGGCGCCAGAAATTTCAAATTTCGAACGTTATTTCTGTGGCGCATGGGCACTTGGTGCGCCACAGATTTTTTTTTTCTTTTTTTGTATTTTGCAGCAAAAAATCTTTAACTGCCCGTAACTTTTTACTCTTTTCGAATTTGTAGATTCTAAAAATTCGGATGTAGATTTTTCGTGGGAACATTTTGATATATTATGCGTTTTTTTTCGAGTTCGTATGCAACCATAAATCCAGTTTGATGATTTTCCCACGTAATTTTGCAAAAAAAGTCGAAATTATTGTTTGTTAATTCTCAGTGGTAAAAGATGACATAATACATAGGCATCTTGAAGGAATTTATTTTTTGAAATTTTTATCTATTTTTTTTTATTTTTTACAGAGGTTAAAAAGGCGATCCACGGGGGGGGGGGGGGGGGGGGGGGGGGAATTGCATGGAACTCATGTGCGCCACAGAAATGTGTAGTTTCTGTGGCGCACCATCCCACGTGCGCCACAGAAAGTCTTAATTCAGTGGCGCACCAGGACCAGTGCGCCACTGAAAGTCTTAATTCAGTGGCGCACCAGGACCATTGCGCCACAGAATGTCTTATTTCTGTGGCGCACGTGATCCTGTGCGCCACAGAAATAGTGAAACCAATGATTGGGGCTGGCCCTACCAAATTTCTGTGGCGCATGGATCCCTGGTGCGCCACAAAATTAAGCTATTTCTGTGGTGCACCGTGTCTGGTGCGCCACAAAATAACTTTCTGTGGCGCATTTTTGGTGGTGCGCCACAGAACTAAGCTCCGCCTATAAGGGTTTTCCTACTAGTGTATTTTGATAAATCTTATGATAATGCTTTGTTTGTGCCTGATATCGAAATGCATGGTACTAAAGAGTTTTGCTTGGCAAATGTTTATGATAAAGCTCTAGATGATGGTCCTATGTTACTTGAAAATATTAATTGTACTACTAATGAAATTGGGATTGGAGAGGTCTTGACTTTATCTAGGAGTCCCATATCTTTTGAGATTGATCAATCATCTTGTTATATTATTGATAAAAGTGGGTTTGAAAGTTTTAATCCCATTATTTTTGAGCTTGATAAAAATTATGTGTTTGTGGATCATGAAAACATGCTTTATGTGATAGTTATATTGTTGAGTTTATTCACGAAGCTACTGAAAATTATTATGATAGAGGAAAATATGGTTGTAGAAATTTGCATGGTACTAAAACACCTCTCTATATGCTGAAACTTTTGAAGTTACTCTTGTTTTATCTTCCTATGCTTGTCACTTTGTTCTTCATAAATTTATTTGTGTACAAGATTCCTATGCATAGGAAGTGGGTTAGACTTAAATGTGTTTTTAATTTGCTTCTTGATGCTCTCTTTTGCTTCAACTCTTATTTCTTGCGAGACCATCATTAAAATTACTGAGCCCATCTTAATGGCTATAAAGAAAGCACTTCTTGGGAGATAACCCATGTTTTTATTTTGCTACTGTTTAGTTGTGTCTTGGAAGTTGTTATTACTGTAGCAACTTCTCCTTATCTTTATTTTATCGCATTGTTGTGCTAAGTAAAGTCTCTAATAGAAAGTTGATACTAGATTTGGATTTCTGCGTAGAAACAGATTTCTAGCTGTCACGAATTTGAGTAGGTCTCTCTGTAGGAAACTCAACAAAATCTGCGAAAATTCATGAGTGATCCTCAGATATGTACGCAACTTTCATTAGTTTTGAGTTTTCTAATTTGAGCAACGGAAGTACCTCGAAAAAAATCATGTTTACTGAATGTTCTGTTTTGGCAGATTCTGTCTCTGTTTTTTGCATTGTCTCTTGTGGACTTTAAGTAAGGCTTTCTAGACGTGGAGAGCTGTAGCTAATGTTTTATTGAGTTCTTGCAATGTGTCACTATAGGACTAAATTGAATTAAAGTTTTTTTGAGTACTAACCCCTCTAATGAAGTTTATGAGAAGTTTGGTGTGGCAAAAGTTTTCAAGGGTCGAGAGAGAAGGGTGATATAATGTGATTGATACGCGTACAGCACGCGTCCGTTGGGAACCCCAAGAGGAAGGTGTGATGCGTACAGCGGCAAGTTTTCCCTCAGTATGAAACCAAGGTTTATCGAACCAGTAGGAGCCAAGAAGCACGTTGAAGGTTGATGGCGGCGGGATGTAGTGCGGCGCAACACCAGAGATTCCGGCGCCAACGTGGAACCTGCACAACACAACCAAAGTACTTTGCCCCAACGAAACAGCGAGGTTGTCAATCTCACCGGCTTGCTGTAACAAAGGATTAGATGTATAGTGTGGATGATGATTGTTTGCAGAAAAACAGTAGAAACGATTGCAGTAGATTGTATTTCAGTATAGAGAATTGGACCGGGGTCCACAGTTCACTAGAGGTGTCTCTCCCATAAGATAAATAGCATGTTGGGTGAACAAATTACAGTTGGGCAATTGACAAATAAAGAGGGCATGACCATGCACATACATATTATGATGAGTATAGTGAGATTTAATTGGGCATTACGACAAAGTACATAGACCGCTATCCAGCATGCATCTATGCCTAAAAAGTCCACCTTCAGGTTATCATCCGAACCCCCTCCAGTATTAAGTTGCTAACAACAGACAATTGCATTAAGTATTACGCGTAATGTAATCAGTAACTACGTCCTTGAACATAGCACCAATGTTTTATCCCTAGTGGCAACAGCACATCCATAATCTTAGAGATTTCTGTCACTTCCCCAGATTCACGGAGACATGAACCCACTATCGAGCATAAATACTCCCTCTTGGAGTTACAAGCATCTACTTGGCCAGAGCATCTACTAGTAACGGAGAGCATGCAAGATCATAAACAACACATAGACATAACTTTGATAATCAACATAACAAGTATTCTCTATTCATCGGATCCCAACAAACGCAACATATAGAATTACAGATAGATGATCTTGATCATGTTAGGCAGCTCACAAGATCCGACAATGAAGCACAATGGGGAGAAGACAACCATCTAGCTACTGCTATGGACCCATAGTCCAGGGGTAGACTACTCACACATCACTCCGGAGGCGACCATGGCGGCGTAGAGTCCTCCGGGAGATGATTCCCCTCTCCGGCAGGGTGCCGGAGGCGATCTCCTGAATCCCCCGAGATGGGATTGGCGGCGGCGGCGTCTCAGTAAGGTTTTCCGTATCGTGGTTCTCGGTACTGGGGGTTTCGCGACGGAGGCTTTAAGTTGGCGGAAGGGCAGGTCAGGGGCGGCACGAGGGGCCCACACCATAGGGCCGCGCGGCCAGGGCAGGGGCCGCGCCGCCCTATGCTCTGGCTGCCTCGTGGCCCCACTTCGTCTCCTCTTCGGTCTTCTGGAAGCTTCGTGGCAAAATAGGACCCTGGGCGTTGATTTCGTCCAATTCCGAGAATATTTCGTTACTAGGATTTCTGAAACCAAAAACAGCAGAAAACAGCAAGTGGCACTTCGGCATCTTGTTAATAGGTTAGTTCCAGAAAATGCACGAATATGACATAAAGTGTGCATAAAACATGTAGATAACATCAATAATGTGGCATGGAACACAAGAAATTATCGATACGTCGGAGACGTATCAGCATCCCCAAGCTTAGTTACGCTCGTCCGAGCAGGTAAAACGATAACAAAGATAATTTCTGGAGTGACATGCCATCATAACCTTGATCATACTATTTGTAAAGCATATGTAGTGAATGCAGCGATCAAAACAATGTATATGACATGAGTAAACAAGTGAATCATAAAGCAAAGACTTTTCATGAATAGTACTTCAAGACAAGCATCAATAATTCTTGCATAAGAGTTAACTCATAAAGCAATAATTCAAAGTAAAAGCATTGAAGCAACATAAAGGAAGATTAAGTTTCAGCGGTTGCTTTCAACTTGTAACATGTATATCTCATGGATATTGTCAACATAGAGTAATATAATAAGTGCAATATGCAAGTATGTAGGAATCAATGCACAGTTCACACAAGTGTTTGCTTCTTGAGGTGGAGAGAAATAGGTGAACTGACTCAACAATGAAAGTAAAAGAATGGTCCTCCATAGAGGAAAAGCATCGATTGCTATATTTGTGCTAGAGCTTTGATTTTGAAAACATGAAACAATTTTGTCAACGGTAGTAATAAAGCATATGTATCATGTAAATTATATCTTACAAGTTGCAAGCCTCATGCATAGTACACTAATAGTGCCCGCACCTTGTCCTAATTAGCTTGGACTACCGGATCATCGCAATGCACATGTTTTAACCAAGTGTCACAAAGGGGTACCTCTATGCCGCCTGTACAAAGGTCTAAGGAGAAAGCTCGCATTGGATTTCTCGCTATTGATTATTCTCAACTTAGACATCCATACCGGGACAACATAGACAACAGATAATGGACTCCTCTTTTATGCATAAGCATGTGGCAACAATTAATAATTTTCTCATATGAGATTGAGGATATATGTCCAAAACTGAAACTTCCACCATGAATCATGGCTTTAGTTAGCGGCCCAATGTTCTTCTCTAACAATATGCATGCTTAACCATAAGGTGGTAGATCTCTCTTACTTCAGACAAGACGAACATGCATAGCAACTCACATGAAATTCAACAAAGAGTAGTTGATGGCGTCCCCAGTGAATATGGTTATCGCACAACAAGCAACTTAATAAGAGATAAAGTGCATAAGTACATATTCAATACTACAATAGTTTTTAAGCTATTTGTCCCATGAGCTATATATTGCAAAGGTGAATGATGGAATTTTAAAGGTAGCACTCAAGCAATTTACTTTGGAATGGTGGAGAAATACCATGTAGTAGGTAGGTATGGTGGACACAAATGGCATAGTGGTTGGCTCAAGGATTTTGGATGCATGAGAAGTAATCCCTCTCGATATAAGGTTTAGGCTAGCAAGGTTATTTGAAACAAACACAAGGATGAACCGGTGCAGCAAAACTCACATAAAAGACATATTGAAAACATTATAAGACTCTACACCGTCTTCCTTGTTGTTCAAACTCAATACTAGAAATTATCTAGACCTTAGAGAGACCAAATATGCAAACCAAATTTTAGCATGCTCTATGTATCTCTTCATTAATGGGTGCAAAGTATATGATGCAAGAGCTTAAACATGAGCACAACAATTGCCAAGTATCACATTACCCAAGACATTTATAGCAATTACTACATGTATCACTTTCCAATTCCAACCATATAACAATTTAACGAAGAAGAAACTTCGCCATGAATACTATGAGTAGAGCCTAAGGACATACTTGTCCATATGCTACAGCGGAGCGTGTCTCTCTCCCATACAGTGAATGCTAGGATCTATTTTATTCGAACAAAACAAAAAACAAAAACAAACCGACGCTCCAAGAAAAGCACATAAGATGTGATGGAATAAAAATATAGTTTCAGGGGAGGAACCTGATAATGTTGTCGATGAAGAAGGGGATGCCTTGGGCATCCCCAAGCTTAGACGCTTGAGTCTTCTTAGAATATGCAGGGGTGAACCACCAGGGCATCCCCAAGCTTAGAGCTTTCACTCTCCTTGATCATGTTGTATCATCTCCCTCTCTTGAGCCTTGAAAACTTCCTCCACACCAAACTTAGAACAACTCATTAGAGGATTAGTGGACAATAAAAATTAACATGTTCAGAGGTGACACAATCATTCTTAACACTTCTGGACATTGCATAAAGCTACTGGACATTAATGGATCAAAGAAATTCATCCAACATAGCAAAAGAGGCAATGCGAAATAAAAGGCAGAATCTGTCAAAACAGAACAGTTCGTATTGACGAATTTTATCGAGGCACCAGACTTGCTCAAATGAAAATGCTCAAATTGAATAAAAGTTGCGTACATATCTGAGGATCACTCACGTAAATTGGCATAATTTTATGAGTTACCTACAGAGAAAACAGCCCAGATTCGTGACAGCAAAGAAATCTGTTTTTGCGCAGTAATCCGAATCTAGTATGAACTTTACTATCAACGACTTTACTTGGCACAACAAAACACTAAACTAAGATAAGGAGAGGTTGCTACAGTAGTAAACAACTTCCAAGACACAAAATAAAAACAAAGTACTGTAGTAAAAACCATGGGTTGTCTCCCATAAGCGCTTTTCTTTAACGCCTTTCAGCTAGGCGCAGAAAGTGTGTATCAAGTATTATCAAAGGGTGGTGCATCTTCAGCGGGGTGTGGAGTTTTCTCAACGAGGCATAGTATATTAGATACATAAGTTTTAGCGTCCCCCTTTTCATTAGTCTTGGGCTTGCTACTCTCATCAAACAAATTTTCAGGAACAAGCCAAACATAATTATTTTCTAGTGCATCATTCATCGCTAGGAGCTTACATGGTATTGGTGCTTTGATCTCCCCACCATCATTAATATTATTAGTGTACTTTATTCTATCCATATCCATCTTTTCAAGGAGACTAACAAAATTGGTATAAGAACCAAGCATATTATATTTAGCAAAGATCTTTCTAGCCTCTCTTGCTATACCACCAAATTCTCTAAGAAGGGTTTCTAAAACAAAGTCTTTCTTTTCCCCTTCTTCCATATCACCGAGTGTAAGAAACATGTGTTGGATTATAGGATTGAGGTTAACAAATTTAGTTTCCATCATACGAACTAAAGCAGCAGCGGCAATTTCATAGGTAGGAGCAAGTTCTACCAAGTGTCTATCTTCAAAATCTTCAACGGTACTGACATGATTGAAAAATTCTTCTATATTATTTCTCCCAATTATAGACCCATGTCCTACCGGTATGTCTTTCGTGGTAAAATTAAAAGGAAACATGATGAATCAAGTAAAGTAAATGCAAGTAACTAATTTTTTTTGTGTTTTTGATATAGCAAACAAGATAGCAATTAAAGTAAAACTAGCAACTAATTTTTTTTGTATTTTGATTTAGTGCAGCAAACAAAGTAGTAAATAAAACTAGGCAAGACAAAAACAAAGTAAAGAGATTGGGAAGTGGAGACTCCCCTTGCAGCGTGTCTTGATCTCCCCGGCAACGGCGCCAGAAAAAGAGCTTGATACGCGTACATCACGCGTCCGTTGGGAACCCCAAGAGGAAGGTGTGATGCGTACAGCGGCAAGTTTTCCCTCAGTATGAAACCAAGGTTTATCGAACCAGTAGGAGCCAAGAAGCACGTTGAAGGTTGATGGCGGCGGGATGTAGTGCGGCGCAACACCAGAGATTCCGGCGCCAACGTGGAACCTGCACAACACAACCAAAGTACTTTGCCCCAACGAAACAGCGAGGTTGTCAATCTCACCGGCTTGCTGTAACAAAGGATTAGATGTATAGTGTGGATGATGATTGTTTGCAGAAAAATAGTAGAACAGTATTGCAGTAGATTGTATTTCAGTATAGAGAATTGGACCGGGGTCCACAGTTCACTAGAGGTGTCTCTCCCATAAGATAAACATCATGTTGGGTGAACAAATTACAGTTGGGCAATTGACAAATAAAGAGGGCATGACCATGCACATACATATTATGATAAGTATAGTGAGATTTAATTGGGCATTACGACAAAGTACATAGACCGCTATCCAGCATGCATCTATGCCTAAAAAGTCCACCTTCAGGTTATCATCCGAACCCCCTCCAGTATTAAGTTGCTAACAACAGACAATTGCATTAAGTATTGCGCGTAATGTAATCAGTAACTACGTCCTTGAACATAGCACCAATGTTTTATCCCTAGTGGCAACAGCACATCCATAATCTTAGAGATTTCTGTCACTTCCCCAGATTCACGGAGACATGAACCCACTATCGAGCATAAATACTCCCTCTTGGAGTTACAAGCATCTACTTGGCCAGAGCATCTACTAGTAACGGAGAGCATGCAAGATCATAAACAACACATAGACATAACTTTGATAATCAACATAACAAGTATTCTCTATTCATCGGATCCCAACAAACGCAACATATAGAATTACAGATAGATGATCTTGATCATGTTAGGCAGCTCACAAGATCCGACAATGAAGCACAATGGGGAGAAGACAACCATCTAGCTACTGCTATGGACCCATAGTCCAGGGGTAGACTACTCACACATCACTCCAGAGGCGACCATGGCGGCGTAGAGTCCTCCGGGAGATGATTCCCCTCTCCGGCAGGGTGCCGGAGGCGATCTCCTGAATCCCCCGAGATGGGATTGGCGGCGGCGGCGTCTCAGTAAGGTTTTCCGTATCGTGGCTCTCGGTACTGGGGGTTTCGTGACGGAGGCTTTAAGTAGGCGGAAGGGCAGGTCAGGGGGCGGCACGAGGGGCCCACACCATAGGGCCGCGCGGCCAGGGCAGGGGCCGCGTCGCCCTATGCTCTGGCTGCCTCGTGGCCCCACTTCGTCTCCTCTTCGGTCTTCTGGAAGCTTCGTGGCAAAATAGGACCCTGGGCGTTGATTTCGTCCAATTCCGAGAATATTTCGTTACTAGGATTTCTGAAACCAAAAACAGCAGAAAACAGCAACTGGCACTTTGGCATCTTGTTAATAGGTTAGTTCCAGAAAATGCACGAATATGACATAAAGTGTGCATAAAACATGTAGATAACATCAATAATGTGGCATGTGTGGTGACCCTGCATACCACTGCATGTTGTAGTATGCCAGTCGTTGATATAACATTCACGAAGTACCATTCCGCAAATATTACATCCCTCAGAGTAGTACAACAGAACATAGCAGGGTCCATAACTCATTCATTGATTATTACAACTATCATACACATGTCATCTTGGAGCTCCTCTTGGGTCCTAAGAGGAATACTCCTGGGTTCGAGGCGAACCCAACTTAATTTACAATATAAGAGTCGCATTAAACTAAACATTTATTTCCTCGAGCAGCTAAATACTAAGAGTTCGGGCTGCTCGGTTACTACTACTATCGGATATCTCTAGGCTTGTTCTCCTCCGGAAGCCTCCCCGGATCCGTAGACGATGATGTAGTCTACGCCTTCAACACCTCCTGAGAGGTCTGGTTCCTCGTAGCCGATGATCTCGGCTCCTTCATTGTTGTCGTAGTCCTCCTCCAGACGATTCAGACAATCTAAGCATGGGATTTAAGAATGGTATGAGTACGAGCGTACTCAACAAGTTCATTATAGATAAGAGGTGTTTTATGCACTAGCTACGATATTAGACCAGAAAGTCTAACACCAATGCAGGTTTTGGTAAACATTTCTTCAAGTGATTGCTTTTATTTCAAAAAGCTATGTCCGTCAGTCTTCACCGGTTTACTAGAACTTCATGGAGCTCCTTTCCGGCCGCGTTCGCAGTTCCTTATCCCGGAACAGGGAGTGACAGGTCACAGTTCTTTACACTCTGCAGAGGTGTGTTGCTTTACCCATAAGAGATCTTAACCTTGGTGCCAACCGGGCAGCTTTCCCGTCCACACTTCCTTCGGTGTGAGGCCCGGTATAAGGTCTAGCCAATCATGTTCCTCCGCTACCTCGCACACCCACCCTTTGTTGCATACCCCGACCCTGGGTCCTCGTCGGTCCTCTTATACCAATTAAGGATGGACCTCGACCACGACAACAGTTTGGGACTCGTTAACCAAACTCCTTCGCCGGTAGCTGCAACCCATCATAGACCACTTACCGTGGGGAATTAGAATGGGATCCCCACCCCACCGCTTGCCCAACCTGGGTCAAGTGTCTACGGTAAGCGCATCCGTTGATGTACGAGAGGTGGAAACACTTTTGACTACTCCGTCCCACTCCGGATCTTATGGTTAACACGGGTATTACGGCACAAGAATCACTGGCGACATTTGTTGTTTAATCCTAGATGGATATTAACCCTTGCAATGGAACCTCCACCATATCAACACAATCCATGGTTCCATTGCCCACCACATAGTCATATTCATAGTTATGAAAATAGTGGTTTTTGGATTTTATGCAATAGTGATAATCATAGTACTTTGCAAGTAATTTGATAAAGATACTCAAATGACATGAGCAAGTGATGAACTTGCCTGAACACTGCAAAGTTTTGCAGTTGGAAGGTGTGGACTGACCCTTGTCCTCTACCTCTGAAAAATAGCATCATTGTCCGATAAGGGCAATGGTTAAAGAGGCAATTATGCATGATTCCATTTTTAGGGTTTATTCCCCCCTTCCGATGTCGTTATTATTTCATGTAAGAGGTTAATACTAAGAATAATTTGAGGATACTCCATTCCAAGTAAAATACAACCTTGAAATGTTGTCAAGGTGTTTTTAAAGTCCAAATACATTAATGGACTTAATTTCATTTATAGAAAATTATGTGTGTGATTTGAATGATTATTTAAATCATCAAAATAGGACTTATTCATAATTGTCTTTCAAAATTCTCTTTGATATTTTATTTAAATAGAGAATTTTATGCTGATCATTTTTCATATTTTTAAGTTATTTTTAAGAGCTTTTAATAATTTTCTATTGAATTTCAAAGTTTCATATTTTTGTTAAATTGTAAAAGGTCCTTTTTGCCCCTGGGCCCACCTGTCAGGGTGGCCCAGTGGGTTAACCCTAACCCGAGCCGCTCGTCCGGCTCGGTCGGACGCACCCGTCCCCTTCCTCTCGCGCACGCGCTAACCCTAACCCTCTGAGCTCTGGCGACACCCGCGTCGCCGCCGCCTTTGCCGATTTTCTCCGGCCGACTCCGGCCATCACCGGCGGTGAGATGGGTATCAATCGAACCGCCGTTCGACGGCGCTTCGATTGATCCGCATCGATCTGCTTCTCCTCGCCGCCGCCGTTCTTCCCCATCATTCCCGTGACATGACCGCGGCGAATCGCCGTGATCTCGTTGTTGCCGACGAGCCTGGCGCCATGGCGTGATGGCGCCGCCGGCCTGCGCCGCTGTGGTGCGGAGCGCTGCGGTGCTAGTCGAGCCTGGCATGGCCTGGCCAGGTGCCGCCGTGCCTTCGGCGCGCGCCGCCGTGGCCGCCACGGCCACGCCTGCCGTCTGCTTCGCTCCAGGTACATGCGCCTCCATCTTCTCCCTCTCTTCATCCTCCTCTGTGCCATGCTCTAATTACTCGCATGCCTCTCCTCATGGAGATGCTGGTACTGCCTGCTGCTGTTGCTTCTGCGTCTCTGTGTGCCTTGCGCCAAGCCAGCCCTGGTGCTATGCTGGCTGCTGCCATGCGTATGTTGCTGCTGTGCATTAGCCATGGATTCTAGTTGCTGCTGCTCTTCTATTTTGCTCTATGCACTTCTGTTGCATGCTCAATTCCTACTGTGGCCTTTCTGTGATTGTTCATGAACATCCAGTGATGCTCATGGCCTGCTGGCTGGCTCCTGTGATCATTATTGCTACTAGGATATTCTGTATGTGCATAATCTTGTCCCTGGCTTGATCATTATGCATGATCCTTGTAGTATGCAAGTGCCAGTGTCTCTGTTCCTGATGCTATCTTCACCAATTACTCAAGTGTAATCATTTATGGTGTTCTGGCTGGTTTACTGTGTGAAATTCTTGTAAATTTACAAGTGCCAGTACCCCAGTGTGCTCTTCTGTGTGCTATAATTACATGATTATGCTCAATTGAGCATTGTTCCTGACTAAATAACACCATCCCTCATTGGTGCGCTTCTGAATACAATTGTATTTAATTTATTTACTTATCTGTGATGCAATTGTTTATGAGATGTGGCTATATAGTTGATCCGGTTAAATGTGTGGTTGCTAGGCTTGGCTCTATCATGTCTTAGCATGCTCTAGCAAGCTTCTGATGATCATATGATCATCAGTTGCTTGTAAAATCTCTTTGTGATATGGCGTGCCTCTCTTCTGCTCATCTTTGTGTCTGTGTGACACCAAAATCTGTACTGATGCATGCTTTTGCTTGCTCAAGCAGTTGGTGATGCTTGCAATGATCCATTGGATCAGCTGCAAGACTCTGGTGCTTTGATTCCTTATAGGATTCACTTATCTGTATTTACTGGATTTACTAAAATGGATAAGTGATGTGAACTGCTTGCAGTAATGATCATTTCATTGAGTTTGGCAGGGCTAGATGGATGCCACCACTTGGTTGGTACCCTAGCCCTCCTTTTGAACCCATCTGGGTGATGATAACTGTGCATGGCTTATTAGTTTGGGCTGGTTCAGTGGTTGAGGTGACCTTGACAGCAATTCATTGCTGTTTAGGTAGCTCCCACCCTTGTTGGCTTGCTATGGCTTAGTGAATGCATCACTGGGTAATTCCTTGTTAGATTTCCAGTGATCTTTGATGTTGACAAACAAGAATAGACACATATTGTCTATCTATCTGATGGTGTGCTAGGTTTTAGGTACTAAGTGGCTTTGGTTGAATAGATAGGATCATTTCCTTGCTGGATTGCCTTGGTTATGCCACTGTTTTGGTCTAGCCAGTGTTCCCTTGGTGATTTCCTATTGGCTTCACCCATTTTTGCTTGTACCAACTGACTTGGTAGCCAGATGATGATACAATCTGGGTATTCTACTCTTCTGTGTTCCTGTGATGCATTGTATGCTTATTTATGAGCAAAACTTGGTTTTGCTCAGGTTGATCTGTTTATACCTCACTCCAGCTCCTAGAAAATGGTGTGTTGGTGTAGAGGTTTTGCTTCTGTGCTTTCTTGGCTTGCCCTGCTCCTCCTTGTGGCTTGTGCTTGATCTACTCCATGGTTTACTTCTCAACAGGAAACAGTTCTTTGCTTGAGCTGTTCCTGGATGAAGTTCTGGCTATGTGTTCTTCCTGTTCTAAGTGTTCTTGTTTTCTGATGACTTACCAAGATGCCTGCCGATGAATGAGCTAGGGTTTGGCTCAAAAAGGTTATATATGATGCCCTCTTGCTCTCTCTGGTCGACAGCTAGGCCTGGTCACTTTGGTGACTCTCCCTGGCTGTGTATGTCTTCAGTAGACATGCACCTTTGCCTTGTGAGCTGCTTGTGTAGTTCCTGGTTGGAACTTGGTCCATTTGGTGGATCAGCTCGGCTGATCTTGATAATATCCTCCCACCGCTTATTTTTCTTGCTAACTTTGCCAAGTGGCAATGCCACTTGGCATAACACTTGTCTTTGTCTTTGTTTGTGTATTTACAGGGAACAATGTGATGCTCTGGATGAAGATCAAGATCCTCTTGGCAATATCTCCATGATGATCATCTGGTGTAGTTTAGGATAGATCATTAACTTGTAATTTTTCTTTATTTTTCTTTCTTCAATTCTGCCATTTATGTAATGTGTTGTATTAATCATTTATTTCACTTATGAATATTGTAATGACAATGTAATTTGTGTGATGATCAATAAAGCTCAAAGTTTTCTCTAATGAGCTTTACTTTATTATAATTGTCCATATTATTTATTATTGATTAATTACTTAATGAATTTCCTCACAATTTAATTATTTAGGGTAATTCTTTAATGTTTGAATTTGAAATTCAAATTCAACATTGGTTTAAATTCAACCATGTCACTTATCAAGAATTAAATCATGCAACTCTCCCCTCTCTTCTTAAAACCCTAAACTAATGAAGTGAGGTGCAAGTTTGTCGCACTCTCGAAACCCTAACCCTGTAAGGTGTCGAGAGAGAAACTTGTCCCCCTTCGATGCAGTTTTTGTTTAAAAGCGCGAAATTTCCCCAGAATTTACTATGCAATGCACATCCCTTTCTAAAATCTACCCCTCGATTGTCTCTAAACCTAGGACATTACAGCCTTTCCCCCTTAAAGAAAACTTCGTCCCGAAGTTGTGGTTGTAATACCTGAACAGCTCGGGGTATGTTTTCCTCAGGTCTTCCTCTTTTTCCCAGGTGGCTTCCCTCTCGGGATGATGCTTCCATTGTATCTTGCAATACTTGATCGCCTTATTTCTGAGTTGTTTCCAGCTCTCCTCGAGAATCTTGGCTGGCTTCTCGATATATGTTAAGTCTGGTTGTAATTCAAGCTCATCATGTGATATTGGTTCATCTGGGGTCTTTAAGCATTTTCGAAGTTGTGACACATGGAAAACATTATGAACTTGAGCTAACCTTCCCGGTAAATCCAATTCAAAGGCTAAACCTCGATTCTGACTCAGTATCTTGAAAGGTCCTATATATCTAGGACTGAGTTTTCCTTTTACTCCAAACCTCTGGAGTCCTTTCATCGGGCTTACCTTAAGATAAACCATGTCTCCAACTCGTGGCTCCCATGTTCTTCTCTTCTGATCGGCATAACTCTTTTGCCGACTTTGGGCTATCTTGAGCCTGTCTCTGATAATGTCAATGATTTGTTGTTTTTCCTTGACATAATCAGGGTTGAACTCTTTGCTTGCTCTGGCTTCATACCAACATATTGGTGATCTACACTTCCTTCCATACAGAGCTTCAAATGGTGCCATCTTGATGCTGCTTTGATAACTATTGTTATATGAAAACTCTGCTAGTGGTAGGTGTTCTTCCCATGATCCTCCGAAGTCTAGGGCACAAGCCCTAAGCATATCCTCTAAGATTTGGTTGGTTCTCTCGGTTTGTCCACCGGTCTGGGGATGATAAGCGGTACTATAATCCAACTTGGATCCTAAAGCTTCGTGAAGCTGCTTCCAGAATGCTGATGTGAACACGGATCCTCGATCCGATACTATCTTCTTTGGCACTCCATGCTTACTCACGATCTCTTTGATGTAAAGATCGATAAGTTTCTATCCTTTATCCTGCTGGTTTACCGCTAAGAAGTGTGCACTTTTCGTCAACCGGTCCACGATTACCCATATCATGTCCTTCTTTTTGTTAGACATGGGTAGTCCGGTGATGAAATCCATCCCTATTTCTTCCCATTTCCACTCCGGAATAGGTAAAGGTTGTAACTTTCCTGCTGGACTCTGGTGTTCAGCCTTCACTCTCTGGCATGTATGGCATTCTGCCACATATTGTGCTATCTCCCTCTTCATGTTATTCCACCAGAATAGTTCCTTTAGGTCCATGTACATCTTTGTACTTCCCGGATGTATGGAATATGGGGTTTGATGAGCTTCCCGGAGTATTACTTCCTTAATTTCAGCAATATCCGGAACACAAATTCTTTTCTGGAACCATAATGATCCAGATTCTCCTCGGTGAAATTCTGATGGTCTTCCCTCATCTATTCTTCTCATCTCTTCTACAATGAATGGATCGTCCAACTGACCCATCATTATCTCATTCTTCAAGTTAACATTAAGCTCATCGGCTACTTGCAACGCCGATAATCCTTCATGGGCTTCCTTCTCCCAAAGTTGTATTTGGGCTTGGCTTATTTCCTTCCTCAACTCCGGTGATATTTCTTGTTCCACTCCTCCGGTACTCTTCCTACTCAGGGCGTCTGCTACTACATTAGCCTTCCCTGGTGTGTAATTGATTGTCAGGTCATAATCCTTGATCAATTCTAGCCATCTTTTCTGTCTCATGTTGAGTTCCTTCTGAGTGAAGAAATATTTGAGGCTTTTATGATCTGTATAGAGCTCACACTTCGCTCCATAGAGAAAATGTCTCCAAGTTTTTAGTGCAAACACGACAGCTGCTAGTTCCAAGTCATGTGTTGGATAATTCACTTCATGAGGTCTGAGTTGCCTCGATCCATAGGATATCACTTTCCGATCTTGCATGAGTACGCAACCCAATCCATGTTTGGATGCGTCACAGTACACGGTGTAATCCTTGCCAACTTCTGGAACTGCTAACACCGGTGCCGTGGTGAGTTTCTCCTTCAGAGTTTGAAAACTCTTCTCACACTCCTCTGACCACACAAATGGTGTGTTCTTCCTTAGCAACTTTGTCATTGGTCCTGCTATCTTAGAGAATCCTTCAATGAATCTCCGATAATATCCTGCCATTCCTAGGAATCCTCGGATTTCCTTGACAGTCTTGGGTGCTTCCCATTCTAGAACTGCTGCTACCTTACTCGGGTTAACAGCGATTCCATCTTTGCTAATAACATGACCAAGAAATTCCACTTGATCTAGCCAAAATTCACACTTGCTAAGTTTGGCATAAAGTTGATGTTCTCTTAGTGTTTGCAACACTAGCCTCAAATGTTCAGCATGTTCAGCCTTGTTCTTGGAATATATCAAGATATCATCGATAAATACGATGACAAACTTGTCTAGATATGGCATGAAAATCTTATTCATGAGATTCATGAATATTGCTGGAGCATTGGTCAATCCAAAAGGTACTACAAGATATTCATGATGTCCGTATCTTGAAACAAAAGCAGTTTTCGGAACGTCTTCTTTCTTGATCTTTATCTGGTGATAACCGGATCTTAGATCAATCTTGGAAAAGACTCCCGCTCCTCTAACTTGATCAAATAGATCATGTATTCTTGGAAGTGGATACTTGTTCTTGATTGTGACGTTGTTCAGATTCCTGTAGTCTCCGCACATCCTTCTTCCTCCATCCCTTTTATCTACGAAGATCACAGGTGATCCCCATGGTGAAACACTTTCTTGAATGAATCCTTTCTGTTCTAAGTCATCCAGTTGCTCCTTAAGCTCTTTCAACTCCTTGGGCCCCATCTTGTATGGTGCCTTAGCAATCGGAGCTGTACCTGGGATTAGGTCGATAGTGAATTCTATCTCCCTATCTGGTGGCATACCAGGTAATTCTGCAGGAAACACATCCTGGAATTCATTTACTACAGGTATATCCTCTAATTTCACCTCCTTCATGCTGTTCAGCTGTAGCTCAACTTCAATCTGTGTATGTTTGTCGCCTTGGTAGATCATTCTACTTCCATCCGGACTTTTCAATGACACCGTCTTGTTTACACAGTCGATCAATGCTCCGTTAGCTTCTAACCAGTTCATACCAAGAATGACATCAATGTCCTTCATCGGTAAAATGAATAGGTCCGCGTCAAACGCGCACTTGTTGATCATAATGACTTGTTTTTGTTTGGCATGGGTTACTACTATTGTTCCCCCCGCAGAAAGTATGGTTATGGGTGTATCTAACTTAGTGCAACTAATCCCATGTTTGATGATGAATTGTTGAGAAATGAATGATGTAGTTGCACCAGTATCAAAAAGTACTTTGCCAGGATGAGTGAGTATCTGGAGCGTACCTATCACCGCCTGATCGGAGTTGACCACCTCCTCCAGACTAGTGCAGTTCAGCTTGCCGAAGGGCTTCTTATTCTTCCAGCTCCCTCCGGTGTTTCCTCGATTTCCTCCTCCTCCAGATTGACCTCCTCCAGTGTTTCTCTTGGGGCAATCCTTCAGCATGTGCCCCTCCTGGCGACAACCAAAGCATATAATCTTTGGCTTCTTACAATCTTTCGCGACATGTCCTTTGAATCCACAGGAATGGCATATAATCTGGTTTGCAGACTGATATCCTTGGTTCCTCCTCTGATTGTTGTTGTTGTTGTTGTTGTTGTTGTACCGTGGCTTGAAACTCAAGCTGGTATTGGGGTTGTTACTAACAAACCTCTTAGGCTCAAACTTGGCCTTTTTCCTCTTCTCTTCTTGCAGTTGTTTGAAGTCATCTTCAAGAGTGATGGCTGCATCCACCAACTCTTGGAATTCCGTTGCTCTCATCATACGTAGCTGTACCTTGAACTGGGGACTTAACCCCTTCAGAAACCTCTTCTTTTTCTTGTCCTCGGTGTTAACTTCTTCAACAGCGTACCGGGACAACTTTGAGAACTCCCTGACATAGGTCAGGATTGCTTTGTCCTTCTGCTCGAGATTTTCAAATTCTCGACGTTTGAGCTCCACAATACTTTCAGGGACATTGGATTCCCTGAACTTCCTTGCGAATTCCTCCCAGGTGAATACCTTTCCTGCCGGATAAACGGCTACAATATTATCCCACCATGATGCGGCGGGTCCACATAGCAGATGGGTAGCATAACGAACCTTCTCTTGGTCGTTACATCCAACGGTGTTGAGCTTTCGCTTAGTATCCATCAGCCAATCTTCCGCGTCCATCGGCTCGGGCGCGTATGCGAAAGATATCGGCTTGGTGTTTTGGAAGTCTGCTAATGTGACTCCCGGGTTCTCAGGTCTCTCCACCCTGTTCTGCTGCAGCAACTCTTGAAAGAATTTATTCTGCTGCTCCAGCGTTACACGATGTCGCTCCTCCACCAGCTGCATGTACTGGATAAAGTTTTGCTGCGTCATGGGTGGTGGTGGTGGTGGAAACTGATCTCTGGCTGCACCCTCAGCCTCTTCCTTTTCTTTTGCTTCGCGATCCATCCGCTGCGCTTCGATCTCGTTTCCTAACGTTCCCGACATAATCCCCCTAGTTCTGCAACACAAGATGATACTCATAATTACTCCATGCGCAAGTTTTCTGAGCTCAACTTTGTGCACAGAACTAGTCACGCAATGGAAATCAAGAAGCAAATCCAAATCATACAAAACATATACCCTGTATATACATACTTAAGTGGTCTTATTACAATACTCAAGTCGATGTGAGTATGCAAACTCACTTATTAAAGTATATGTACAAATTTATACAATATTACAAACTATAATACACGTGGTACTTGTGTATTATAGCCTCGCCTCCCTTGGTGGACTCTAGTCGATCTTCACTCCCGGTACATCCCAGGCTTCCATCCGGTCGAACGTGTCGTCCTCCTGATAGACCCTGGAACATAAGGTCTCCCCGTTGGCTGGTAATCCGAATCCGATGATGATCCTAGGGAGAAATCAGTGTTTACAAACTGATCGTTGAGTGCATCATAGTCCACCCATCGGGTGTACTCTCCTGTAGCCCCACCATAAGGGTTACCAAAACTCATACCCGACTCAACTTGAGTCGGATATCCTCCATCCACTCCTTCATTACTAGGATAGCTCTGGTTCTGGGTTGTTGCGTCATCATTCATCTCTCCATCAAAATACACAGAAGTACTATGAGTTCCAGTATCATCTCCCCAACGCCAACCCCTGGAATTCTCGATAGGAGTCTCGGAACGCTGGTTGTTTCCGGATTCCTCTCCGCCTTCATATCCCCCATAGGAACTACCCAGGTAGTTCCCAGGTGTAGCAGGTGTAGGTTCACGTGCGAGTGGATCAATACTGATGTAGTCACCAGCTGAATAAACTGGTGTGTGCACTACATTCTCCATAGGTTCTTTTCCCCTACTCTCCTCCTTGGGTTCAGTGAATTCCTCAAGCATCGTATCAATTGCTCCTATCAGATGATGGTTCAACTGAAAGAGTAATGATATGAAGTTGCGGCTATTATCCATATATTTTGCCGCTGCTATGGGTTTGCGTTTAGCATATTTGTAGTGGTTGAGCATGGGATCTTCTTCCTCCTGATTATGAGGAATATGGGAGAACTCGGAATCCATAAGCTCTTTTGTCTTATGTTCCCGTATGTCGGTTATGGCTCTCATAACCGCTATATGGTAGGCTGTGTTGGTTGTCCTAGCTTCTCCAGCTGGCATGACTACGCTCATTCCCAAAGATTCGGAAGTCGCAGTCCTACCCGCACTTGGCCAACACCGGTCCATCATAAAACATGTACTTCTTTCTTGGAATCGGGATCGCACCCAAATTCCAATAACATGGCTCGTAGGATATCTGCAAGTCCTCCTTGGTATTCGTTCAGTGTGGAATCCATAACTTTCATGTTTCTTCCCGGTCGTGAACTTGCCATGTTGGCTGTAGAAATAGAAAGATTATAAGATTAGTAATAATGCATCATAATAGAGATAATAAAGAATTATCGCACTAAAAGATATGATTGTTGTATTCTCAATTGAATATACACCATATTTTTAGAGAATTCTTTACTAGTCCTATTTGACTCCTAACGTTTGGTCCCATTTACTAGGTTCCAACCTAAGGTCAAAGCTTTTGCTCTGATACCAACTGTGGTGACCCTGCATACCACTGCATGTTGTAGTATGCCAGTCGTTGATATAACATTCACGAAGTACCATTCCGCAAATATTACATCCCTCAGAGTAGTACAACAGAACATAGCAGGGTCCATAACTCATTCATTGATTATTACAACTATCATACACATGTCATCTTGGAGCTCCTCTTGGGTCCTAAGAGGAATACTCCTGGGTTCGAGGCGAACCCAACTTAATTTACAATATAAGAGTCGCATTAAACTAAACATTTATTTCCTCGAGCAGCTAAATACTAAGAGTTCGGGCTGCTCGGTTACTACTACTATCGGATATCTCTAGGCTTGTTCTCCTCCGGAAGCCTCCCCGGATCCGTAGACGATGATGTAGTCTACGCCTTCAACACCTCCTGAGAGGTCTGGTTCCTCGTAGCCGATGATCTCGGCTCCTTCATTGTTGTCGTAGTCCTCCTCCAGACGATTCAGACAATCTAAGCATGGGATTTAAGAATGGTATGAGTACGAGCGTACTCAACAAGTTCATTATAGATAAGAGGTGTTTTATGCACTAGCTACGATATTAGACCAGAAAGTCTAACACCAATGCAGGTTTTGGTAAACATTTCTTCAAGTGATTGCTTTTATTTCAAAAAGCTATGTCCGTCAGCCTTCACCGGTTTACTAGAACTTCATGGAGCTCCTTTCCGGCCGCGTTCGCAGTTCCTTATCCGGAACGAGGGAGTGACAGTCCACGATTCTTTACACTCTGCAGAGGTGTGTTGCTTTACCCATAAGAGATCTTAACCTTGGTGCCAACCGGGCAGCTTTCCCGTCCACACTTCCTTCGGTGTGAGGCCCGGTATAAGGTCTAGCCAATCATGTTCCTCCGCTACCTCGCACACCCACCCTTTGTTGCATACCCCGACCCTGGGTCCTCGTCGGTCCTCTTATACCAATTAAGGATGGACCCCGACCACGACAACAGTTTGGGACTCGTTAACCAAACTCCTTCGCCGGTAGCTGCAACCCATCATAGACCACTTACCGTGGGGAATTAGAATGGGATCCCCACCCCACCGCTTGCCCAACCTGGGTCAAGTGTCTACGGTAAGCGCATCCGTTGATGTACGAGAGGTGGAAACACTTTTGACTACTCCGTCCCACTCCGGATCTTATGGTTAACACGGGTATTACGGCACAAGAATCACTGGCGACATTTGTTGTTTAATCCTAGATGGATATTAACCCTTGCAATGGAACCTCCACCATATCAACACAATCCATGGTTCCATTGCCCACCACATAGTCATATTCATAGTTATGAAAATAGTGGTTTTTGGATTTTATGCAATAGTGATAATCATAGTACTTTGCAAGTAATTTGATAAAGATACTCAAATGACATGAGCAAGTGATGAACTTGCCTGAACACTACAAAGTTTTGCAGTTGGAAGGTGTGGACTGACCCTTGTCCTCTGCCTCTGAAAAATAGCATCATTGTCCGATAAGGGCAATGGTTAAAGAGGCAATTATGCATGATTCCATTTTTAGGGTTTATTCCCCCCTTCCGATGTCGTTATTATTTCATGTAAGAGGTTAATACTAAGAATAATTTGAGGATACTCCATTCCAAGTAAAATACAACCTTGAAATGTTGTCAAGGTGTTTTTAAAGTCCAAATACATTAATGGACTTAATTTCATTTATAGAAAATTATGTGTGTGATTTAAATGATTATTTAAATCATCAAAATAGGACTTATTCATAATTGTCTTTCAAAATTCTCTTTGATATTTTATTTAAATAGAGAATTTTATGCTGATCATTTTTCATATTTTTAAGTTATTTTTAAGAGCTTTTAATAATTTTCTATTGAATTTCAAAGTTTCATATTTTTGTTAAATTGTAAAAGGTCCTTTTTGCCCCTGGGCCCACCTGTTAGGGTGGCCCAGTGGGTTAACCCTAACCCGAGCCGCTCGTCCAGCTCGGTCGGACGCACCCGTCCCCTTCCTCTCGCGCACGCGCTAACCCTAACCCTCTGAGCTCTAGCGACACCCGCGTCGCCACCGCCTTTGCCGATTTTCTCCGGCCGACTCCGGCCATCGCCGGCGGTGAGATGGGTATCAATCGAACCGCCGTTCGACGGCGCTTCGATTGATCCGCATCGATCTACTTCTCCTCGCCGCCGCCGTTCTTCCCCATCATTCCCGTGACATGACCGCGGCGAATCGCCGTGATCTCGTTGTTGCCGACGAGCACGGCGCCATGGCGTGATGGCGCCGCCGGCTCTGCGCCATTTGTGGTGCGGAGCGCTGCGCGCTAGTCGGGCCTGGCATGGCCTGGCCAGGTGCCGCCGTGCCTTCGGCGCGCGCCGCCGTGGCCGCCACGGCCACACCTGCCGTCTGCTTCGCTCCAGGTACATGCGCCTCCATCTTCTCCCTCTCTTCATCCTCCTCTGTGCCATGCTCTAATTACTCGCATGCCTCTCCTCATGGAGATGCTGGTACTGCCTACTGTTGTTGCTTCTGCGTCTCTGTGTGCCTTGCGCCAAGCCAGCCCTGGTGCTATGCTGGCTGCTGCCATGCGTATGTTGCTGCTGTGCATTAGCCATGGATTCTAGTTGCTGCTGCTCTTCTATTTTGCTCTATGCACTTCTGTTGCATGCTCAATTCCTACTGTGGCCTTTCTGTGATTGTTCATGAACATCCAGTGATGCTCATGGCCTGCTGGCTGGCTCCTGTGATCATTATTGCTACTAGGATATTCTGTATGTGCATAATCTTGTCCCTGGCTTGATCATTATGCATGATCCTTGTAGTATGCAAGTGCCAGTGTCTCTGTTCCTGATGCTATCTTCACCAATTACTCAAGTGTAATCATTTATGGTGTTCTGGCTGGTTTACTGTGTGAAATTCTTGTAAATTTACAAGTGCCAGTACCCCAGTGTGCTCTTCTGTGTGCTATAATTACATGATTATGCTCAATTGAGCATTGTTCCTGACTAAATAACACCATCCCTCATTGGTGTGCTTCTGAATACAATTGTATTTAATTAATTTACTTATCTGTGATGCAATTGTTTATGAGATGTGGCTATATAGTTGATCTGGTTAAATGTGTGGTTGCTAGGCTTGGCTCTATCATGTCTTAGCATGCTCTAGCAAGCTTCTGATGATCATATGATCATCAGTTGCTTGTAAAATCTGCTGTGATATGACTGTGCCTCTCTTCTGCTCATCTTTGTGTCTGTGTGACACCAAAATCTGTACTGATGCATGCTTTTGCTTGCTCAAGCAGTTGGTGATGCTTGCAATGATCCATTGGATCAGCTGCAAGACTCTGGTGCTTTGATTCCTTATAGGATTCACTTATCTGTATTTACTGGATTTACTAAAATGGATAAGTGATGTGAACTGCTTGCAGTAATGATCATTTCATTGAGTTTGGCAGGGCTAGATGGATGCCACCACTTGGTTGGTACCCTAGCCCTCCTTTTGAACCCATCTGGGTGATGATAACTGTGCATGGCTTATTAGTTTGGGCTGGTTCAGTGGTTGAGGTGACCTTGACAGCAATTCATTGCTGTTTAGGTAGCTCCCACCCTTGTTGGCTTGCTATGGCTTAGTGAATGCATCACTGGGTAATTCCTTGTTGGATTTCCAGTGATCTTTGATGTTGACAAACAAGAATAGACACATATTGTCTATCTATCTGATGGTGTGCTAGGTTTTAGGTACTAAGTGGCTTTGGTTGAATAGATAGGATCATTTCCTTGCTGGATTGCCTTGGTTATGCCACTGTTTTGGTCTAGCCAGTGTTCCCTTGGTGATTTCCTATTGGCTTCACCCATTTTTGCTTGTACCAACTGACTTGGTAGCCAGATGATGATACAATCTGGGTATTCTACTCTTCTGTGTTCCTGTGATGCATTGTATGCTTATTTATGAGCAAAACTTGGTTTTGCTCAGGTTGATCTGTTTATACCTCACTCCAGCTCCTAGAAAATGGTGTGTTGGTGTAGAGGTTTTGCTTCGTGTCTTTGCTTTCTTGGCTTGCCCTGCTCCTCCTTGTGGCTTGTGCTTGATCTACTCCATGGTTTACTTCTCAACAGGAAACAGTTCTTTGCTTGAGCTGTTCCTGGATGAAGTTCTGGCTATGTGTTCTTCCTGTTCTAAGTGTTCTTGTTTTCTGATGACTTACCAAGATGCCTGCCGATGAATGAGCTAGGGTTTGGCTCAAAAAGGTTATATATGATGCCCTCTTGCTCTCTCTGGTCGACAGCTAGGCCTGGTCACTTTGGTGACTCTCCCTGGCTGTGTATGTCTTTAGTAGACATGCACACTGCCTTGTGAGCTGCTTGTGTAGTTCCTGGTTGGAACTTGGTCCATTTGGTGGATCAGCTCGGCTGATCTTGATAATATCCTCCCACTGCTTATTTTTCTTGCTAACCTGCCAAGTGGCAATGCCACTTGGCATAACACTTGTCTTTGTCTTTGTTTGTGTATTTACAGGGAACAATGTGATGCTCTGGATGAAGATCAAGATCCTCTTGGCAATATCTCCATGATGATCATCTGGTGTAGTTTAGGATAGATCATTAACTTGTAATTTTTCTTTATTTTTCTTTCTTCAATTCTGCCATTTATGTAATGTGTTGTATTAATCATTTATTTCACTTATGAATATTGTAATGACAATGTAATTTGTGTGATGATCAATAAAGCTCAAAGTTTTCTCTAATGAGCTTTACTTTATTATAATTGTCCATATTATTTATTATTGATTAATTACTTAATGAATTTCCTCACAATTTAATTATTTAGGGTAATTCTTTAATGTTTGAATTTGAAATTCAAATTCAACATTGGTTTAAATTCAACCATGTCACTTATCAAGAATTAAATCATGCAACTCTCCCCTCTCTTCTTAAAACCCTAAACTAATGAAGTGAGGTGCAAGTTTGTCGCACTCTCGAAACCCTAACCCTGTAAGGTGTCGAGAGAGAAACTTGTCCCCCTTCGATGCAGTTTTTGTTTAAAAGCGCGAAATTTCCCCAGAATTTACTATGCAATGCACATCCCTTTCTAAAATCTACCCCTCGATCGTCTCTAAACCTGGGACATTACAGCATGGAACACAAGAAATTATCGATACGTCGGAGACGTATCAGTGATCAAGAAGAGTGAAAAGTCTAAACTTGGGGATGCCCCCATGGTTCATTCCTGCATATTTCAAGAAGACTCAATCGTCTAAGCTTGGGGATGCCTTAGGCATCCCCTTCTTCATCAACTTATCAGGTCATCTCTAGTGAAACTATATTTTTATTCGGTCACATCTTATGTGCTTTACTTGGAGCGTTTGTGTGTTTTTATTTTTGTTTGTGTTTGAATAAGATCGGATCCTAGCAATCCTTGTGTGGGAGAGAGACACGCTCCGCTTTTTCATTTGAACACTTGTGTTCTTAATTTACTTTAATATTCATGGCGAAAGCTGAAAGCCGCAGCACTTATTGTTATTTGGTTGGAAACAGAAAATGCTTCATATTGTCTTGAATAATTTGATACTTGGCAATTGTTTTGAGATCTCAAGTAGATCATGTTTAAACTCTTGCATCACGTAGTTTAAACCTATTAGTGGAACTACCGTAGAGCTTATTGAAATTTGGTTTGCATGATTGGTCTCTCTAAGGTCTAGATATTTTATGGTAAAAGTGTTTGAGCTACAAGGAAGACAGTGTAGAGTCTTATAATGCTTGCAATATGTTCTTATGTAATTTTTGCTGTACCGGTTCATACATGTGTTTGCTTCAAACAACCTTACTAGCCAAAGCCTTGTACTGAGAGAGAATGCTTCTCGTGCATCCAAAACCTTGAGCCAAAACCTATGCCATGTGTGTCCACCATAACTACCTACTATGTGGTATTTCTCTGCCATTCCAAGTAAATACTTCATGTGCTACCTTTAAATAATTCAAAAGTTATTATCTCTTATTTGTGTCAATGTTTTATAGCTCACGAGGAAGTATGTGGTGTTTTATCTTTCAATCTTGTTGGGCAGACTTTCACCAATGGACTAGTGGCTTCATCCGCTTGTCCAATAATTTTATAAAAAGAGCTGGCAACGGGGTTCCCAGCCCCAATTAATTAACTTTCATTAATAATTCTCTTCACATGTTTTGCCCTGATTCATCAGTAAGCAACTTAATTTTGCAAATAGCCACTCCTTCATGGTATGTGAAATGTTGGAAGGCATACGAGGATTCGGTTAGCCATGGCTTGTGAAAGCAAAAGGTTGGGAGGAGTGTCATCCATAAATAAAACTAAAGTACATGTGTAAACAAAAAAGAAGAGGGATGATCTACCTTGCTGGTAGAGATAACGTCCTTCATGGGAGCCGCTCTTTGAAAGTATGTTTGATGAGGGGGTTAGAGTGCCCACTACCATTCGTTGACAACAACAAACACCTCTCAAAACTTTACTTTTATGCTCTCTATATGATTTCAAAACTTGAAAAGCTCTACCACATGATTTAATCCCTGCTTCCTGATACGTCTCCGACGTATCGATAATTTCTTATGTTCCATGCCACATTATTGATGATATCTACATGTTTTATGCATACTTTATGTCATAATTATGCGTTTTCCGGAACTAACCTATTGACGAGATGCCGAAGGGCCAGTTGCTGTTTTCTGCTGTTTTTGGTTTCAGAAATCCTAGTAAGGAAATATTCTCGGAATCGGACGAAATCAACGCCCAGCATCTTAGAATCCCCGGAAGCATCCAGAACACCCGAGAGCCGCCAGAGGGGGGCCACAGGCCCACCAGACCATAGGCCGGCGCGGCCTGGGGGTGGCCCGCGCCCCCCTAGCGTGTCGTCGCCTCGTTGACCCTCCGACTCCGCCTCTTCGCCTATATAAAGGTCCTCGACCTAAAACCTCGATACGGAAAAGCCACGGTACGAGAAACCATCCAGAGCCGCCGCCATCGCGAAGCCAAGATCTGGGGGACAGGACTCTCTGTTCCGGCACGCCGCCGGGACAGGGAAGTGCCCCCGGAAGGCTTCTCCATCGACACCGCTGCCATCTCCACCGCCATCTTCATCACCGCTGCTGTCTCCCATGAGGAGGGAGTAGTTCTCCATCGAGGCTCGGGGCTGTACCGGTAGCTATGTGGTTAATCTCTCTCCATGTACTTCAATACAATAATCTCATGAGCTGCCTTACATGATTGAGATTCATATGAGTTTTGTATCACTATTATCTATGTGCTACTCTAGTGATGTTATTAAAGTACTCTATTCCTCCTGCATGATGTAATGTGGACAGTGTGTGCATCATGTAGTACTTGGCGTAGTTTACGATCGTGATCTCTTGTAGATTGTGAAGTTAACTATTACTATGATGGTATTGATGTGATCTATTTGGTTATGTTGATCTGTCATGCACTCTAAGGTTATTTAAATATGAACATCGAATATTGTGGAGCTTGTTAACTCCGGCATTGAGGGTTCGTGTAATCCTACACAGTTAGTGGTGTTCATCATTCAACAAGAGGGTGTAGAGTCTAGCATCTATTTATTCTGTTATGTGATCAATGTTGAGAGTGTCCACTAGTGAAAGTATAATCCCTAGGCCTTGTTCCTAAATACTGCTATCGCTGCTTGTTTACTGTTCTCGCATCCGTCTTGTCCGCACTATTACCACCATCAACCACACGCCAGTCCTGGATAGCAAAGCACTTTTCTGGTGCCGTTGCTACTGCTCATATTTATTCATACCACCTGTATTTCACTATCTCTTCACCGAACTAGTGCACCTATTAGGTGTGTTGGGGACACAAGAGACTTCTTGCTTTGTGGTTGCAGGGTTGCATGAGAGGGATATCTTTGACCTCTTCCTCCCTGAGTTCGATAAACCTTGGGTGATCCACTTAAGGGAAACTTGCTGCTGTTCTACAAACCTCTGCTCTTGGAGGCCCAACACTGTCTACAAGAATAGAAGCTCCCGTAGACATCAAGCACTTTTCTGGCGCCGTTGCCGGGGAGGAAAGGTAAAAGGCACTCATACTTCGGTTCCAGGTAACAGTACTTTTCTGGCGCCATTGTGTGTGAGCTCGAAGCTATTTCCTTTAGATCCTGCAATTGCATCTTTTTGTTTCTTGTTTACACTAGTAAGGCATAATGGAAAACAACAAAAATATGAGAGATCTTTATGAACTTTATCTTGAATTAGGACATGATGTGTTTGAAGAGAGAATTAAAAAACCCATGGAACTTTATATGCATGCTAATGGGAATGTTATTAATATGAATGCTTTGAACACTATTGTTGCTAATGCTATGGAAAATTCTAAGCTTGGGGAGGTCGGTTTTGATGAAAATGATCTCTTTAGCCCTCCGGGTATTGAGGAGAAAGTTTATGTTGATTATGATATGCCTCCCATATATGATGATTATAATGATATTGGTCTCTTAGTGCCACCTGTTATGGAGGATGAATTTGATTATGATTACAATATGCCTCCTATATTTGATGATGAGAATAATAATGATAGCTACTTTGTTGAATTTGCTCCCACTACAACTAATAAAATTGACTATGCTTATGTGGAGAGTAATAATTTTATGCATGAAGCTCATGAAAAGAATGCTTCATTTGATAGTTATATTGTTGAATTTGCTCATGATGCTACTGGACATTATTATGAGAGAGGAAAATATGGTTGTAGAAATTTTCATGTGACTAAAACACCTCTCTTTTTGCTGAAAATCTTGAAGCTGCACTTGTTTTATCTTTCTATGCTTGTTGCATTATGCTTCTTGAATTTGTTTATTTACAAGATTCCTTTTCATAGGAAGTGATGGCGTGTAACTCACACGTTCGTTGGGAACCCCAAGAGGAAGGTATGATGCGCACAGCAGCAAGTTTTCCCTCAGAAAGAAACCAAGGTTTATCGAACCAGGAGGAGCCAAGAAGCACGTTGAAGGTTGATGGCGGCGGGATGTAGTGCGGCGCAACACCAGAGATTCCGGCGCCAACGTGGAACCTGCACAACACAACCAAAGTACTTTGCCCCAACGAAACAGTGAGGTTGTCAATCTCACCGGCTTGCTGTAACAAAGGATTAACCGTATTGTGTGGAAGATGATTGTTTGCAGAAAACAGTAGAACAAACGATGTTGCGTAGATTGTATTTCAGTAAAGAGAATTGGACCGGGGTCCACAGTTCACTAGAGGTGTCTCTCCCATAAGACGAACAGCATGTTGGGTGAACAAATTACAGTTGGGCAATTGACAAATAAAGAGAGCATGACCATGCACATACATATCATGATGAGTATAGTGAGATTTAATTGGGCATTACGACAAAGTACATAGACCGTCATCCAACTGCATCTATGCCTAAAAAGTCCACCTTCAGGTTATCATCCGAACCCCCTCCAGTATTAAGTTGCTAACAACAGACAATTGCATTAAGTATTGCGCGTAATGTAACTAGTGACTACATCCTTGAACATAGCACTAATGTTTTATCCCTAGTGGCAACAGCACATCCATAACCTTAGTGGTTCTTGTCACTCCTCCAGATTCACAGAGGCATGAACCCACTATCGAGCATAAATACTCCCTCTTGGAGTTACTAGCATCAACTTGGCCAGAGCATCTACTAATAACGGAGAGCATGCAAGATCATAAACAACACATAAGCATAGCTTTGATAATCAACATAACAAGTATTCTCTATTCATCGGATCCCAACAAACGCAACATATAGAATTACAGATAGATGATCTTGATCATGTTAGGCAGCTCACAAGATCCGACAATGATAGCACAATGGGGAGAAGACAACCATCTAGCTACTGCTATGGACCCATAGTCCAGGGGTAGACTACTCACACATCACACCGGAGGCGACTGATGTCTACTTTCCCCCTCCTTTCCTGTAGACAGTGTTGGGCCTCCAAGAGCAGAGGTTTGTAGAACAGCAGCAAGTTTTCCCTTAAGTGGATCACCCAAGGTTTATCGAACTCAGGGAGGAAGAGGTCAAAGATATCCCTCTCATGCAACCCTGCAACCACAAAGCAAGAAGTCTCTTGTGTCCCCAACACACCTAATAGGTGCACTAGTTCGAGCGAAGAGATAGTGAAATACAGGTGGTATGAATATATATGAGCTTGATAACAACGGTGCCGAGAAAAATAGCTTCTTTGGCGTGTAGTTGATGGTGGTAGTATTGCAGCAGTAGTAATGCAGTAAAACAGTAAACAAGCAGTAATAACTCAGCAGTATTTAGGAACAAGGCCTAGGGATTACACTTTCACTAGTGGACACTCTCAATCATTGATCACATAACAGAATAGATAAATGCATACTCTACACTTTTGTTGGATGATGAACACATTGCGTAGGATTACACGAACCCTCAATGCCGGAGTTAACAAGCTCCACAATAATGCTCATGTTTAAGTAACCTTATAGTGTAAGATAGATCAATATAACCAAATAGATCACATCAATACCATCATAGTGATAATTAACTCCACAATCTACAAGAGATCATGATCATAGCCTACGACAAGAACCACACGGTGCACACACTAGTCACCTTTACACACGTGCAGGAGGAATAGAACTACTTTAATAACATCACTAGAGTAGCACATAGATGAATTGTGATACAAAACTCATATGAATCTCAATCATGTAAAGCAGCTCATGAGATCATTGTATTGAAGTACATGGAGAGAGATTAACCACATAGCTACCGGTACAGCCCCGAGCCTCGATGGAGAACTACTCCCTCCTCATGGGAGCAGCAGCGGTGATGAAGATGGCGGTGGAGATGGCAGCGGTGTCGATGGAGAAGCCTTCCGGGGGCACTTCCCCGTCCCGGCAGGGTGCCGGAACAGAGTTCTGTCCCCCGAATTGGAGTTTCGCGACGGTGGCGGCGCCCCTGGAGTCTTTCTGGAGTTTCGTCAATTGGTATCGAAGTTTTAGGTCACGACGGCTTAAATAGGCGAAGAGTCGGAGTCGGAGGGCTTCTGGGGGGCCCACACCATAGGGCGGCGCGGCCCCCCCTCTGGCCGCGCCAGGGTGTGGTGTGGGGCCCCCAGGGCTCCCCTCTGGCGGCTCTCGGGTGTTCTGGATGGTTCCGGGAAAAATAGGAACCTGGGCGTTGATTTCGTCCGATTCCGAGAATATTTCGTTACTAGGATTTCTGAAACCAAAAACAGCAGAAAACAGGAACTGGCACTTCGACATCTTGTTAATAGGTTAGTTCCAGAAAATGCACGAATATGACATAAAGTGTGCATAAAACATGTAGATAACATCAATAATGTGGCATGGAACATAAGAAATTATCGATACGTCGGAGACGTATCAGCATCCCCAAGCTTAGTTCTGCTCGTCCCGAGCAGGTAAAACGATAACACAGATAATTTCTGGAGTGACATGCCATCATAAACTTGATCATACTATTTGTAAAGCATATGTAGTGAATGCAGCGATCAAAACAATGGTAATGACATGAGTAAACAACTGAATCATAAAGCAAAGACTTTTCATGAATAGCACTTCAAGACAAGCATCAATAAGTCTTGCATAAGAGTTAACTCATAAAGCAATAATTCAAAGCAGAGACATTGAAGCAACACAATGGAAGATTAAGTTTCAGCGGTTGCTTTCAACTTGTAACATGTATATCTCATGGATAGTTGTCAATGCAAAGCAATATAACAAATGCAATAAGCAAGTATATAAGAATCAATGCACAGTTCACACAAATGTTTGCTTCTTGAGGTGGAGAAAGATAGGTGAACTGACTCAACAATAAAAGTAAAAGAATGGTCCTTCAAAGAGGAAAGCATCGATTGCTATATTTGTGCTAGAGCTTTTATTTTGAAAACATGAAACAATTTTGTCAACGGTAGTAATAAAGCATATGTATCATGTAAATTATATCTTACAAGTCGCAAGCCTCATGCATAGTATACTAATAGTGCCCGCACCTTGTCCTAATTAGCTTGGACTACCGGATCATCACAATGCACATGTTTTAACCAAGTGTCACAAAGGGGTACCTCTATGCCGCCTGTACAAAGGTCTAAGGAGAAAGCTCGCATTGGATTTCTCGCTATTGATTATTCTCAACTTAGACATCCATACCGGGACAACATAGACAACAGATAATGGACTCCTCTTTTATGCATAAGCATGTAACAACAATTAATAAATTTCTCATTTGAGATTGAGGATATATGTCCAAAACTGAAACTTCCACCATGGATCATGGCTTTAGTTAGCGGCCCAATGTTCTTCTCTAACAATATGCATGCTTAACCATAGGGTGGTAGATCTCTCTTACTTCAGACAAGACGGACATGCATAGCAACTCACATGAAATTCAACAATGAATAGTTGATGGCGTCCCCAGTGAACATGGTTATCGCACAACAAGCAACTTAATAAGAGATAAAGTGCATAATTACATATTCAATACCACAATAGTTTTTAAGCTATTTGTCCCATGAGCTATATATTGCAAAGGTGAATGATGGAATTTTAAAGGTAGCACTCAAGCAATTTACGTTGGAATGGCGGAGAAATACCATGTAGTGGGTAGGTATGGTGGACACAAATGGCATAGTGGTTGGCTCAAGTATTTGGATGCATGAGAAGTATTCCCTCTCGATACAAGGTTTAGGCTAGCAAGGCTTATTTGAAACAAACACAAGGATGAACCGGTGCAGCAAAACTCACATAAAAGACATATTACAAGCATTATAAAACTATACATCGTCTTCCTTGTTGTTCAAACATCTTACTAGAAAATATCTAGACTCTAGAGAAACCACTCATGCAAACCAAATTTTAACAAGCTCTATGTATTTCTTCACTAATGGGTGCAAGGTATATGATGCAAGAGCTTAAACAAGAGCACAACAATTGCCAAGTATCAAGTTATTCAAGGCATCATACCAATTACTACATGTAGCATTTTCCAATTCCAACCATATAACAATTTAACGAAGAAGAAATTTCGCCATGAATATTATGAGCTAAGAACACATGTGTTCATACGAACCAGCGGAGCGTGTCTCTCTCCCACACAAGTATGATGTAATCCAATTTATTCAAACACAAACAAAAACAAAAACAAACCGACGCTCCAAGCAAAGCACATAAGATGTGATGGAATAAAAATATAGTTTCAGGGGAGGAACCTGATAATGTTGTCGATAAAGAAGGGGATGCCTTGGGCATCCCCAAGCTTAGACGCTTGAGTCTTCTTGATATATGCAGGGGTGAACCACCGGGGCATCCCCAAGCTTAGAGCTTTCACTCTCCTTGATCATGTTGCATCATACTCCTCTCTTGATCCTTGAAAACTTCCTCCACACCAAACTCGAAACAACTCATTAGAGGGTTAGTGCACAATATAAATTGACATATTCAGAGGTGACACAATCATTCTTAACAATTCTGGACATTGCATAATGCTACTGGACATTAATGGATCAAAGAAATTCATCCAACATAGCGAAAGAGGCAATGCGAAATAAAAGGCAGAATCTGTCAAAACAGAACAGTTCGTATTGACGAATTTTAAAATGGCACCAGACTTGCTCAAATGAAAATGCTCAAATTGAATGAAAGTTGTGTACATATCTGAGGATCATGCACGTAAATTGGCTTAATTTTCTGAGTTACCTACAGGGAGGTGGACCCAGATTCGTGACAGCAAAGAAATCTGGAACTGCGCAGTAATCCAAATCTAGTACTTACTTTTCTATCAACGGCTTTACTTGGCACAACAAAACACAAAACTAAGATAAGGAGAGGTTGTTACAGTAGTAAACAACTTCCAAGACACAAATATAAAACAAATTACTGTAGCAAAATAACACATGGGTTATCTCCCAAGAAGTTCTTTCTTTATAGCCATTAAGATGGGCTCAGCAGTTTTAATAAACCATTCGCGGGAAATAGTATTTGAGGAAAAAGAGAGCTTCAAGAGGCAAATTCAAAACAAATTTAAGTCTAACATGCTTCCTATGAAGAGGAATCTTGTACACAAATGAATTCATGAAGAACAAAGTGACAAGCATAAGAGGATAAAACACGAGTAACTTCAAGATTCTCAACATAAAGAGGGGAAACTTAATATTATTAAGATGCATACGACCATATTTCCCTCTCTCATAGTAACTTTCAGTAGCATCATTGATGAAATCCACAATATACCCATCACTTAAAACATTCTTATCATGGTTCATATGCATAGAAGTATCATTAAATTTGACATAAGAGGAGTTATTCTCATTAATAGTAATTGGAGCAAGATTATTATCAAGAATTTGAACATGGTAAACAAGTTGCATATTAAGAGAATTGTTTTTGGTAACCCAATCATGACTATGACAAGTTTCATAAGGATAGTTAGAACCTATATCATAGCATTCTTTATAATAATCATCAAAGATCGGAGGCACATTGTCATCATTTTCAGAATTAATTTCCCAGAGATTTGCAATATCAAAAGTAGTGTGCTCATTCAAATCATGATTGCTAATGTATGTAAAGGGCATAGGAAGATCATCATATTCAGATTCATTATCACAATAATCATTAGGAGGAACATACTTACGGTTACCTAGCGTTATCTCATTCACGCGGGGATACGCCGTTACCTCTTTCTTTTTATTCTCCTTCTTCTTCTTCTTCTTCTTTCCCTTCTTCTTCTTCTTCTCTTCCTTCTCCTCGTTCCCTTCTTCAGGAGGAAGAGGCTTGAAGGGTGGCTTGTCCGCATAACCTGATTTACTTTCGTAAACAATAGAAGAAACTTGGGAGGATCCCTCCTTTTGATTAATTAGTTGAAAACACACAGCGGTCCTATCATATTTTGGCAAGGTGTCATCTTCTAAAATATTTTGTATGTAAGTATTTGTATGGCTATTATCAATGCAATAAGAAAAACACCCATGCAGGACATCATCAATATCAAGATCACTCATATGTAACAAAGAGATTTTTCTCGATAGTTCTTCACACCCCAAAAATAAAGTAAGTTCATCATGCTGATTAGGAGAAATTTCATCATCACAATACAAATTTGCAGCACTCATTGGGTTCAAATTATCATTGGAGGAACATTGAAAATTAAAATGACCCACTTCATGGCAAACTTCACAAATAAAAGGATAGAGGGCACAAACTTTTTTACCAAGATCATCTAGAGCCCTAAACCACTTTCTAGTTTTTTCATTAGCATGATGGATACAATATTCATCTTTGATTTGATTAATTCCACATGGTCTATGTATTCCACAAAAATTAACATGCTTATAGGAAATAGCACTCTTAGGAGTTTGAGCATGCTTATGGCAATAATTAACAACAATTTCATTCTTCATGCAAGCCTCTTTAAAAGGTTCATGATACTTATCAAAATTCTTCTTAGGCAGTTCAAAATGAGAAGCAAAGGATTTATAAAGATTTGCAACAACTTGAGAGTCAAGACCATAAGTAGCACTCATATTTCGAAATTTATCGGTATCCATAAAAGCTTCAATGCATTCATAATCATAATTTATACCTGACTCTTTACCTTTGTCGTTCTCCCATCCTTCAGCGTTGTCCTCAATCCGATCAAGAAGATCCCACCTAGCTTCAACCTCCTTGCTTGTGAAAGATCCCTCCGAACACGCGTCCAGATAGTCCTTGTGTTGTCCTGAAAATCTCGCATAAAAATTGTTAACAATAACATTACGGGGGAGCTCATGAATGGGACATTTGAGCATTAGAGATTTCAATCTCCCCCACGCTTGAGAAACACTCTCTCCATCACGAGGATAAAAGTTATAAATATAATTCCTATCAATATGCACTTCATGCGGAGGATAAAATTTAGAATAAAAGAGAGATGCAATTTCCTCCCAACCAAGAGAATGTCTATTCTCCAATAATTTATACCAATGCGCCGCTTTTCCAGACAGCGAAACAGAGAATAGCTTCTTCCTCACTTCATCCATAGAGATACCTGCACACTTGAATAACCCACATAATTCGTGCAAAAACAGTAAATGATCTCTAGGATGGACAGTTCCATCCCCTTTATAGTGATTGTCCATAACACGTTCAATAATTTTCATAGGTATTTTATACGGAATACTTTCAGCAGGTGGATTCAAAATATCAGGAGCATCATTAGCGGTATCGCATATGGGAGATAAAGCATTATCAGAACAAATTTTCTCCCCTAAAGATGGGAAGCTAAAAAGACCACAAAAACTAGCTTCCCCAAGCTTAGACTTCTTCATAGCATTAGCAGTAATTGCATTCATACTAATAACATCGCTACTAGCATGCAAATAAGGTTCCATAGGTTTTTTAATTTTCGAATCAAACAATTCTAAATCAGGAAAAAGACTAAAAAGCTCACCAATTTTTTTGTTGTTTTCCATTATGCCTAACTAGTGTAAACAAGAAACAAAAAGTTGCAATTGCAGGATCTAAAGGAAATAGCTTCGAGTACTTACAATGGCGGAAAATAGCTTGGTAGCCGAGGTCCGGAGTGTGAGTACCTTTTACCTTTCCTCCCCGGCAACGGCGCCAGAAAATAGCTTGATGTCTACTTTCCCCCTCCTTTCCTGTAGACAGTGTTGGGCCTCCAAGAGCAGAGGTTTGTAGAACAGCAGCAAGTTTTCCCTTAAGTGGATCACCCAAGGTTTATCGAACTCAGGGAGGAAGAGGTCAAAGATATCCCTCTCATGCAACCCTGCAACCACAAAGCAAGAAGTCTCTTGTGTCCCCAACACACCTAATAGGTGCACTAGTTCGGCGAAGAGATAGTGAAATACAGGTGGTATGAATATATATGAGCAGTAGCAACGGTGCCAGAAAATAGCTTGCTGGCGTGTAGTTGATGGTGGTAGTATTGCAGCAGTAGTAATGCAGTAAAACAGTAAACAAGCAGTAATAACTCAGCAGTATTTAGGAACAAGGCCTAGGGATTACACTTTCACTAGTGGACACTCTCAATCATTGATCACATAAAAGAATAGATAAATGCATACTCTACACTTTTGTTGGATGATGAACACATTGCGTAGGATTACACGAACCCTCAATGCCGGAGTTAACAAGCTCCACAATAATGCTCATGTTTAAGTAACCTTATAGTGTAAGATAGATCAATATAACCAAATAGATCACATCAATACCATCATAGTGATAATTAACTCCACAATCTACAAGAGATCATGATCATAGCCTACGACAAGAACCACACGGTGCACACACTAGTCACCTTTACACACGTGCAGGAGGAATAGAACTACTTTAATAACATCACTAGAGTAGCACATAGATGAATTGTGATACAAAACTCATATGAATCTCAATCATGTAAAGCAGCTCATGAGATCATTGTATTGAAGTACATGGAGAGAGATTAACCACATAGCTACCGGTACAGCCCCGAGCCTCGATGGAGAACTACTCCCTCCTCATGGGAGCAGTAGCGGTGATGAAGATGGCGGTGGAGATGGCAGCGGTGTCGATGGAGAAGCCTTCCGGGGGCACTTCCCCGTCCCGGCAGGGTGCCGGAACAGAGTTCTGTCCCCCGAATTGGAGTTTCGCGACGGTGGCGGCGCCCCTGGAGTCTTTCTGGAGTTTCGTCAATTGGTATCGAAGTTTTAGGTCACGACGGCTTAAATAGGCGAAGAGTCGGAGTCGGAGGGCTTCTGGGGGGCCCACACCATAGGGCGGCGCGGCCCCCTACGGCCGCGCCGGAGTGTGGTGTGGGGCCCCAGGGCTCCCCTCGGCGGCTCTCGGGTGTTACGGATGGTTCCGGGAAAAATAGGAACCTGGGCGTTGATTTCGTCCGATTCCGAGAATATTTCGTTACTAGGATTTCTGAAACCAAAAACAGCAGAAAACAGGAACTGGCACTTCGACATCTTGTTAATAGGTTAGTTCCAGAAAATGCACGAATATGACATAAAGTGTGCATAAAACATGTAGATAACATCAATAATGTGGCATGGAACATAAGAAATTATCGATACGTCGGAGACGTATCAGCGACCATGGCGGCGTAGAGTCCTCCGGGAGATGATTCCCCTCTCCGGCAGGGTGCCGGAGGCGATCTCCTGGATCCCCCGAGATGGGATCGGCGGCGGCGGCGTCTCTGGAAGGTTTTCCGTATCGTGGTTCTCGCAACGGGGGGTTTCGTCACGGAGACTTATTATAGGCGAAAGGGCAGGTCAAGAGGCGGCACGGGGTCCCACACCACAGGGCCGCGCGGCCAAGGGGGGGGGGCCGCGCCGCCCTAGGGTGTGGCCCCTCCGTGGCCCCTCTTCGTCTCTCCTTCGGACTTCTGGAAGCTTCGTGAGAAAATAGGCCCCTGGGCTTTGATTTCGTCCAATTCCGAGAATATTTCCTTACTAGGATTTCTGAAACCAAAAACAGCAGAAAACAAGAATCGGCACTTCGGCATCTTGTTAATAGGTTAGTTCCAGAAAATGCACGAATATGACATAAAGTGTGCATAAAACATGTAGATAACATCAATAATGTGGCATGGAACATAAGAAATTATCGATACGTCGGAGACGTATCAGCATCCCCAAGCTTAGTTCTGCTCGTCCCGAGCAGGTAAAACAATAACACAGATAATTTCTGGAGTGACATGCCATCATAATCTTGATCATACTATTTGTAAAGCATATGTAGTGAATGCAGCGATCAAAACAATGTATATGACATGAGTAAACAAGTGAATCATATAGCAAAGACTTTTCATGAATAGCAATTCAAGACAAGCATCAATAAGTCTTGCATAAGAGTTAACTCATAAAGCAATAATTCAAAGTAAAGGTATTGAAGCAACACAAAAGAAGATTAAGTTTCAGCGGTTGCTTTCAACTTGTAACATGTATATCTCATGGATATTGTCAACATAGAGTAATATAATAAGTGCAATAAGCAAATATGTAGGAATCAATGCATAGTTCACACAAGTGTTTGCTTCTTGAGGTGGAGAGAAATAGGTGAACTGACTCATCATTGAAAGTAAAAGAATGGTCCTCCATAGAGGAAAAGCATCGATTGCTATATTTGTGCTAGAGCTTTGATTTTGAAAACATGAAACAATTTTGTCAACGGTAGTAATAAAGCTTATGTATCATGTAAATTATATCTTACAAGTTGCAAGCCTCATGCATAGTATACTAATAGTGCCCGCACCTTGTCCTAATTAGCTTGGACTACCGGATCATCACAATGCATTGTTTTTACCAAGTGTCACAAAGGGGTACCTCTATGCCGCTTTGTACAAAGGTCTAAGGAGAAAGCTCGCATTGGATTTCTCGCTATTGATTATTCTTCAACTTAGACATCCATACCGGGACAACATAGACAACAGATAATGGACTCCTCTTTTATGCATAAGCATATAACAACAATTAATAATTTTCTCATTTGAGATTTGAGGATTGTTGTCCAAAACTGAAACTTCCACCATGGAACATGGCTTTAGTTAGCGGCCCAATGTTCTTCTCTAACATATGCATGCTTAACCCTATGGTGGTAGATCTCTCTTACTTCAGACAAGACGAACATGCATAGCAACTCACATGAAATTCAACAAAGAGTAGTTGATGGCGTCCCCGATAAACATGGTTATCGCACAACAAGCAACTTAATAAGAGATAAAGTGCATAATTACATATTCAATACCACAATAGTTTAAAGCTATTTGTCCCATGAGCTATATATTGCAAAGGTGAATGATGGAATTTTAAAGGTAGCACTCAAGCAATTTACTTTGGAATGGCGGAAAATACCATGTAGTAGGTAGGTATGGTGGACACAAATGGCATAGTGGTTGGCTCAAGTATTTTGGATGCATGAGAAGTATTCCCTCTCGATACAAGGTTTAGGCTAGCAAGGCTTATTTGAAACAAACACAAGGATGAACCGGTGCAGCAAAACTCACATAAAAGACATATTGAAAACATTATAAGACTCTACACCGTCTTCCTTGTTGTTCAAACTCAATACTAGAAATTATCTAGACCTTAGAGAAACCAAATATGCAAACCAAATTTTAGCATGCTCTATGTATTTCTTCATTAATGGGTGCAAAGCATATGATGCAAGAGCTTAATCATGAGCACAATAATTGCCAAGTATCACATTACCCAAGACATTTATAGCAATTACTACATGTATCATTTTCCAATTCCAACCATATAACAATTTAACGAAGGAGAAACTTCGCCATGAATACTATGAGTAGAAACCAAGGACATACTTGTCCATATGCTACAGCGGAGCATGTCTCTCTCCCATAAAGTGAATGCTAGGATCCATTTTATTCAAACAAAATAAAAACAAAAACAAACCGACGCTCCAAGAAAAAGCACATAAGATGTGATGGAATAAAAATATAGTTTCAGGGGAGGAACCTGATAATGTTGTCGATGAAGAAGGGGATGCCTTGGGCATCCCCAAGCTTAGACGCTTGAGTCTTCTTGATATATGCAGGGGTGAACCACCGGGTGCATCCCCAAGCTTAGAGCTTTCACTCTCCTTGATCATGTTGCATCATACTCCTCTCTTGATCCTTGAAAACTTCCTCCACACCAAACTCGAAACAACTCATTAGAGGGTTAGTGCACATTATAAATTGACATATTCAGAGGTGACACAATCATTCTTAACACTTCTGGACATTGCATAATGCTACTGGACATTAGTGGATCAAAGAAATTCATCCAACATAGCGAAAGAGGCAATGCGAAATAAAAGGCAGAATCTGTCAAAACAGAACAATTCGTATTGACGAATTTTAAAATGGCACCAGACTTGCTCAAATGAAAATGCTCAAATTGAATGAAAGTTGCGTACATATCTGAGGATCATGCACGTAAATTGGCTTAATTTTCTGAGTTACCTACAGGGAGGTGGACCCAGATTCGTGACAGCAAAGAAATCTGGAACTGTGCAGTAATCCAAATCTAGTACTTACTTTTCTATCAACGGCTTAACTTGGCACAACAAAACACAAAACTAAGATAAGGAGAGGTTGCTACAGTAGTAAACAACTTCCAAGACACAAAATAAAAACAAAGTACTGTAGGTAAAAACATGGGTTGTCTCCCATAAGCGCTTTTCTTTAACGCCTTTCAGCTAGGCGCAGAAAGTGTGTATCAAGTATTATCGAAGGGTGGTGCATCGGCATTCTTACCAGGGGTGTTGCTCTTACCTTTCTTACTCTTATTCCTACTCTTTGGTCTAGGGAATACATGACCGCATCCGGGTGTAGAGGTAAAATTTAGAGTGCCTTTCCCAACATCTATGACTGCTCCCATGAGTTTCATCAGGGATCTTCCAAGTGTGATTTGTCCTGTCCCTACACATTCAATAACAAGATAATCAGTGGATACCGTCCTTCCAAGAAAGGTTGTAAAAACACCTTCAGCTATACCCATAGGAATTACAACAGAGTTATCCGCAAGAGTTATTTCTTCTCCCCCCTCAGTAAGTCCCCAAAGTGTCAATGATTTATAAATTTTTTCAGGCATGAGGCAAAACTCGGACATAATATCACAACGAGCAGGAAAAGTTTCACCACCAATAGTAATTTTAACAGTAGGCACCCACATTGAAGGTTCAAAGCTTATTGGGACATAATCATAATATTCGCGAATTCGATTATACACTTCTTTTAAACAGGATATATTTGTTTCAATAGTGTCCAATCTACTATTCATACTAGCATGAGATGGATCAAAATTATTATCGGAGCTAAATGATGTAATCAATTTTCTTATAGCATTAAAAGCTTGATCCCCATCACAATGAAGGAAATCTCCTCCCACTACAGCATCTAGGGCATATCTATAGCGAAGAATAAGCCCGAAATAGAAATTACTAAGAAGCAAACTTAAGGTCATTTTAGGTTCAGTTTTACTATAAGCATCAAAAATTCTAGACCATGCTTCTTTAAAATTCTCTTCTCCTCCTTGTTTAAAGGTGAAGATTGATTCCTCAGGTGATAGAGTAACAACTACGGGACTAGACATTATAATAAGGTAAATGCAAGTAAACTAATTTTTTTGTGTTTTTGATATAGCAAACAAGATAACAAATAAAGTAAAACTAGCAACTAATTTTTTTGTATTTTGATTTTAGTGCAGCAAACAAAGTAGTAAATAAAACTAAGCAAGACAAAAACAAAGTAAAGAGATTGAGAAGTGGAGACTCCCCTTGCAGCGTGTCTTGATCTCCCCGGCAACGGCGCCAGAAAATATGCTTGATGGCGTGTAACTCACACGTTCGTTGGGAACCCCAAGAGGAAGGTATGATGCGCACAGCAGCAAGTTTTCCCTCAGAAAGAAACCAAGGTTTATCGAACCAGGAGGAGCCAAGAAGCACGTTGAAGGTTGATGGCGGCGGGATGTAGTGCGGCGCAACACCAGAGATTCCGGCGCCAACGTGGAACCTGCACAACACAACCAAAGTACTTTGCCCCAACGAAACAGTGAGGTTGTCAATCTCACCGGCTTGCTGTAACAAAGGATTAACCGTATTGTGTGGAAGATGAGTGTTTCAAGAAAACGGTAGAACACGTATTGCCGTCGATTGTATTTCAGTAAAGAGACTTGGACCGGGGTCCACAGTTCACTCGCGGTGTCTCTCCCATAAGACGAAACGCATGTTGGGTGAACAATGTACCGTTGGGCAATTGACAAAGAAAGAGTGCATGACCATGCACATACATATCAAGTAGCGTATAGTGAGATTTAATGGGGCTTTTCGACAAAGTACATAGACCGTCATCCAACCGCATCTATGCCTAAAAAGTCCACCTTCGAGTTATCATCCGAACCCCCTCCAGTATTAAGTTGCTAACAACAGACAATTGCATTAAGTATTGCGCGTAATGTAACTAGTGACTACATCCTTGAACATAGCACTAATGTTTTATCCCTAGTGGCAACAGCACATCCATAACCTTAGTGGTTCTTGTCACTCCTCCAGATTCACAGAGGCATGAACCCACTATCGAGCATAAATACTCCCTCTTGGAGTTACTAGCATCAACTTGGCCAGAGCATCTACTAATAACGGAGAGCATGCAAGATCATAAACAACACATAAGCATAGCTTTGATAATCAACATAACAAGTATTCTCTATTCATCGGATCCCAACAAACGCAACATATAGAATTACAGATAGATGATCTTGATCATGTTAGGCAGCTCACAAGATCCGACAATGATAGCACAATGGGGAGAAGACAACCATCTAGCTACTGCTATGGACCCATAGTCCAGGGTAGACTACTCACACATCACACCGGAGGCGACCATGGCGGCGTAGAGTCCTCCGGGAGATGATTCCCCTCTCCGGCAGGGTGCCGGAGGCGATCTCCTGGATCCCCCGAGATGGGATCGGCGGCGGCGGCGTCTCTGGAAGGTTTTCCGTATCGTGGTTCTCGGTACTGGGGTTTTCGTCACGGAGACTTTTTATAGGCGAAAGGGCAGGTCAAGAGGCGGCACGGGGGCCCCACACCACAGGGCCGCGCGGCCAAGGGGGGGGCCGCGCCGCCCTAGGGTGTGGCCCCTCCGTGGCCCCTCTTCGTCTCTCCTTCGGACTTCTGGAAGCTTCGTGAGAAAATAGGCCCCTGGGCTTTGATTTCGTCCAATTCCGAGAATATTTCCTTACTAGGATTTCTGAAACCAAAAACAGCAGAAAACAGCAACTGGCACTTCGGCATCTTGTTAATAGGTTAGTTCCAGAAAATGCACGAATATGACATAAAGTGTGCATAAAACATGTAGATAACATCAATAATGTGGCATGGAACATAAGAAATTATCGATACGTCGGAGACGTATCAGGAAGCATGTTAGACTTAAATGTGTTTTGAATTTGCCTCTTGATGCTCTCTTTTTGCTTCAAATACTATTTCTTGCGAGTGCATCATTAAAACTGCTGAGCCCATCTTAATGGCTATAAAGAAAGAACTTCTTGGGAGATAACCCATGTGTTTATTTTGCTACAGTAATTTTGTTTTATATTTATGTCTTGGAAGTTGTTACTACTGTAGCAACCTCTCCTTATCTTATTTTGTTGCATAGTTGTGCCAAGTAAAGTCGTTGATAGTAAGGTTCATACTAGATTTGGATTACTGCGCAGAAACAGATTTCTTTGCTGTCACGAATCTGGGCAAAATTCTCTTTTGGTAACTCAGAAAATTATGCCAATTTACGTGAGTGATCCTCAGATATGTACGCAACTTTCATTCAATTTGAGCATTTTCATTTGAGCAAGTCTGGTGCCTCAATAAAATTCGTCATTACGAACTGTTCTGTTTTGACAGATTCTGCCCTTTATTTCGCATTGCTTCTTTTGCTATGTGGGATGGATTTCTTTGTTCCATTGACTTCCAGTAGCTTTGGGCAATGTCCAGAAGTGTTAAGAATGATTGTGTCACCTCTGAACATGTGAGTTTTTGATTGTGCACTAACCCTCTAATGAGTTTGTTTCGAGTTTGGTGTGAAGGAAGTTTTCAAGGGTCAAGAGAGGAGGATGATATACTACGATCAAGAAGAGTGAAAACTCTAAGCTTGGGGATGCCCCGGTGGTTCATCCCTGCATATTTCAAGAAGACTCAAGCGCCTAAGCTTGGGGATGCCCAAGGCATCCCCTTCTTCATCGACAAATTATCAGGTTCCTTCTCTTGAAACTATATTTTTATTCGGCCACATCTTATGTACTTTGCTTGGAGCGTCTGTGTGCTTTTGTTTTGTTTTGTTGGAATAAAATGGATCCTAGCATTCATTGTGTGGGAGAGAGAGACACGCTCCGCTGTTGTATATGGACAAATATGTCCTTAGGTTTTACTCATAATATTCATGGCGAAGTTTCTGTAGGATAACGTTGCATAGAAAACAAAAAATTTCCTACCGCGAACACGCAATCCAAGCCAAGATGCAATCTAGAAGACGGGAGCAACGAGGGGATGATCAAGACTAACCCTTGAAGAGATTCCAAAGCCTATAAGAGTAGGCTCTTATTGCTGCGGTAGACGATCACTTGCCGCTTGCAAAAGCGCGTAGAAGATCTTGATCACGGTGCCACAATCGGGCAGCACCTCCGTACTCGGTCACACGTTCGGTGTTGATGAAGACGACGTCCTTCACCCCGTTCCAGTGGGCAGCGGAAGTAGTAGCTCCTCCTTGAATCCGGCAGCACGACGGCGTGGTGGCGGTGGTGGTGGAGATCTCCGGCGGAGCTTCGCTAAGCATATGCGGGAGAGGTGGAGGAGGAGAAGTAGCTAGGGTTTGGGGAGAGAGGGGGTTGGGCGCCGGCCCTCTAAGGGGTGCGGCCAAGGCTGAGGCTTGTTGTGGTCAGCCCCCTCTCCTATGTCCCTCATTATATAGGTGGAAGCCCCAAGAGTTCTAATCCAAGTCTTCGAATAAGACCCCAACACTAAAACCTCCCATATGTGGGAAACCTACTCAAGGAGGGAGTCCTACCCAAGGTGGGACTCCCACCTTTCCTTGAGGTGGGTTGGCCGGCCACCCTAGGGGAGTCCACCTTGGACTCCTCCCCTTTAGGGTTGGCTGGCCATGCAAGGTGGAGTCCCTCCGGGACTCTACTTTCCATGGTGATTTCTTCCGGACTTTTCTAGAACCTTCTAGAACCTGCCATAAATGCACCGGATCATTTCCAAACTTGGAATATGACTTCCTATATATGAATCTTATTCTCCGGACCATTCCGGAACTCCTCGTGATGTCCGGGATCTCATCCGGGACTCCGAACAAATATCCGAACTCCATTCCATATTCAAGTTCTACCATTTCAACATCAAACCTTAAGTGTGTCACCCTACGGTTCGCGAACTATGCGGACATGGTTGAGTACTCACTCCGACCAATAACCAATAGCGGGATCTGGAGATCCATAATGGCTCCCACATATTCAACGATGACTTTAGTGATCGAATGAACCATTCACATACGATACCAATTCCCTTTGTCACGCGATATTTTACTTGTCCGAGGTTTGATCTTCGGTATCACTCTATACCTTGTTCAACCTCGTCTCCTGACAAGTACTCTTTACTCGTACCGTGGTATGTGGTCTCTTATGAACTTATTCATATGCTTGCAAGACATTAGACGACATTCCACCGAGAGGGCCCAGAGTATATCTATCCGTCATCGGGATGGACAAATCCCACTGTTGATCCATATGCCTCAACTCATACTTTCCGGATACTTAATCCCACCTTTATAACCACCCATTTACGCAGTGGCGTTTGATGTAATCAAAGTACCTTTCCGGTATAAGTGATTTACATGATCTCATGGTCATAAGGACTAGGTAACTATGTATCGAAAGCTAATATCAAATAACTTAATGACGAGATCTTATGCTACGCTTAATTGGGTGTGTCCATTACATCATTCATATAATGATATAACCTTGTTATTAATAACATACAATGTTCATGATTATGAAACTAATCATCCATTAATCAACAATATAGTTAAGAGGCATACTAGGGACTTTCTTTGTTGTCTACATATCACACATGTACTAATGTTTCGGTTAATACAATTATAGCATGATATATAAACATTTATCATAAACATAGAGATATAAATAATAACCACTTTTATTATTGCCTCTAGGGCATATCTCCTTCAGTCTCCCACTTGCACTAGAGTCAATAATCTAGTTTACATTTGTAAAGATATAACACCTTGGCCTTCTGGTGCTTTATCATGTTTTGCTCACGGGAGAGGTTTTAGTCAACGGATCTGACATGCTCAGAAACGTATGTATTTTGTAATTCATTTGCGTCTCAACGCATCACTCATTTCCAAATGAGTCGGCATTAAATGTATTTGGTCTTCTGGTGGAACCTTAATTCCGCGGTCTGAAATATGTCACTAATATTGTCACACACAATATAGCTTCAAAGTTCTGACTCTGTCGGAACTACACCAAGTTCTCAAAGAACCTCTTGACTTAACATCCTTTGTCATTTGTCAAAACAATGACATACTCTGCCTTCTTTTGTAGAATCCGTCACAATATTTAGAACTCTTCTAAATCTAGTATAGACAACTTCTATCTTATTGTGCTACCTTTTAAACAACACTTAGCCTAATTGAGATTGAAATTTATTTTATATGCGACCAAACTAATATCGGTGCAACACATTACATCGATTTGTTTGTCATTACACCATATAAAATTATATATATATATATCCTTGGATCTTCTAAAGTACTCAAGGATATTTCTACTGTTTGTCCAATAATCATCACATGAATTATTCTGGTATATGCTCCTAACTCTTTAGAGCACAGGACATCTGATTTTGTACATATTCTTTGTGATCTAAAATCACTCATGTGTTTTTACTCATCGAGTGTCAAATACACTCAAGTCTTGTTAAACCTTCACATGAAAAGAACACCTTCTTAATATTTCTATGTATTTTGATTTAAACTTATTATGTATTCCAATCTATCTTCATAGATCTTGACACTAAATATGTTTCAGTCCATATCCTTTCATTGAATTTAATTCTCAATGAAATCTTTTAATCAAGTATATAATTACATCATTTATAACCAACTATATGTCATCTACATAAAGTATTATAAATATGTCTCAGCACTCCCACTTAATATCTTGCAAATGCAAGCCTCTTCATCGTCTCTGATGAAATCAAAAACTCTTTGACTATTTCATCTGGTGAAGATTCCAACTCCGTGATACTTACTTCATCCAATTGAAGTTCGTATACCTATCTAGTATTCCATGGACCAGCAAAACTCTTGGTTGTATCTTGTATACACCTTTAATACACACTTCTTATAAGCAATGTATTTTGCCATCCTACTAGCATATCTCATAAAAGAAATATGTAGTGATTACTAGAATAATCCACATAGAATATAAGCATTGCTACGGAAGATCTAATCTTACCGTAGTCAACTCTTTGAACTTTGTCGTAACCAACTTTACAACAAGTCAAGCTTTCATCAATTTTTATAGATCTATTTACTTTCAAAAAGTATTCATCTATCTTGGATTTCATGGCATATAGCCATTTTAACGGAGTCAGGGCCCATCATAACTTCTTTGTTTGTAGTTGGTTTATCATTGTTCAAAATCAATCCTTTGTCCACAAATCATTTATTTGATCACAAAGTAAACCATACCTACAAGGTTCAATATGTACTTCGATCTCCATGGCTAAAACACTTTGTAGTCATGGGAGCCATGATCGTTGTGGCCGCTTCCGAAACCAATTCCGATGCTGCGCTACTCTGATCATTATGCTCAGGTTCATAAACCTTATCAAGTTCTATTGTCCTCCCACTCAAATACTTCGCTAGAAACAATTTCTTGGAAATAAGAAACATTGACAAACACTTTTGTCTTTGTCTACATAGTGGGAAGAATTCCCAATCAATTCTCTGGGATAACCAACAAAGACATTCATCTGATTTTGGTTGTAAACTTATTTACTTATGCTATGCATACAAAAATTTTAAGAAAAGACTATTAGGATTCATACCCATACCATAACTCGCATGGTGTCATTTTAACGGATCATGATGATGCTCTATTAAGTGTAAAAGCGGTAGTCACTAAAGCATAATCCACAAAATATAATGGTATCAATATTTTATCTCATCATTGATCCAACAAGGTTTGGATACGTCTTTTGGATACTTCATCATCACTATGATACTCCAAGAAACGTGAGTTGTAGAACAACTTCATAACTCTCTTAGATGTTTGCTAAAACTCGTAATTCAAATATTTCCACCATGATCCAATCATAGATATTTGACTTTTCTATTACGATGATTTCCACTTCATGCTGAAATTTATTTGAATCCATTCAAATTGTTGGGGGGATAACCCCCGGTATGCCAAAGGCATGCCAAACCGGATGGTTTAAGCCATCGAGATACCGGTTTAACTTTCTTACCGGAACAGAGGTAGGAGTTTGGCTAAGTGAAGCCAAGCCGGCATCCTAAAGGGGTATGCCAGAACCCGGTAAAGAAGATACCGGAGTGAAGGGCCTGTCGGCAGGACTGGTCAAAGATTCTCTTCAGGGCAAGAAGACAAGGATGAGCTAAGCAAAGTGGCTTTAATCAGAGCCCTGGCGCCAAAGAGAGGGATGACGCTCAAAGAAGCCGGAGGACATCAGCAGCCCTGATTAAAGAGGACCCCGACGTCATCTGTGATTAAAGTAGCTTTGTAAAGTAGTTTGTCCAGTCAAAGATGCCATTAGGGTTTCTTGTTCTGTAAGCCACCCTCTCCCCTATATAAGGAGAGGGGGTACTGCCTCTTACAGGCGCGAGACCACAGGAAAGATTAGGCAATCGAACTTGTAACCATGTTGAGATCAATGAAGCTAGCGATCTAGTACAGAGTTCTTCCTCTTGTCTCTCTTCTTGTATACCGGCCTCTGGTTGTGTTCTTGAGGAAAGCATCCGGAAGTTCTTCCCATCTAATCGCAAACCCTCCCCCGAATCCTCTAGTGTCCATTCGGCCCCAATCTAAGCCATCCTATGGCATCTGTCTGTTCACCACGACGACAGTTGGCGCCCACCGTGGGGCTGGAAGTGGCGCTTGAAGGAGTTCACATTCGGGCGGGCATCCTCGAGGTCGCCGGCGAACGTACGGTGTCCGCGCTCGTGCAGCGCATCTACGCCATGGACTTCATCAACGACAACGCGGGCTGCTTCGCCAACGGCGGCATCTTCCCCAAGAACGGCCGCATCATCGAGTTTGGCAGCCACCGCGTCTACTTCGGCACCGTCCCTGTGCGCCAGCGCCTCTCGCCGGTGCTGGTGGCACCGGACCCGCCAAGATGGCTCTGTGCTGGTCGCGCCGCCGGCAGCGTCGAGGTAATGATGACCGGTGTGGTTGGTGCAGGAAAAGAGGCTGTGGGTGAAGGTGCTGGTCGTGCGGTTTCGACCCGTGCGGCCAAGCCACCGCTGGAGCGCGATGCAGGCGCAGCGGGAGCATCATCCGCACCACCGGAAACACCGCTCCAAGCGGCGATGAACGTCCTCGCCACCCCCATCGCGCAGAACGTCGATCCGGCAGCGGCTCAGGCGGAGCTGGAGGCGCAGCGCCAAAAGGTGCTCGAGAGCGGCAAGGACATCATCCGGGCGCAACGCGAGCTGAACCTTACCCTACGTGAGTACAACGCTGCCCATGGCTTTGCTTCTGTTAGCGCACATGCTGCTAGGATGCCGGAAAACCGGCTAAAAGCTCGCAACCTAGATCAAGATTTGCGCAAAGAGATTCATGCCGGCAAAAGTACCTCTGCATCTGTTAGCATCGTGGAAAAACCTAAGTACAAGAGTCCCGGATAAAACTATAAAAGCTGCTAAAGCTGCAGTAGAGCTATGCGAGTCGCTTTCCGGAGATGCTTTGGCAAAACAGCAAGAGCGTGTTAGAGAGCTGCTGGAAACTATTGAGCAGCAGAACGCTGAGCAGCTGGCTAAGCTGAACAAGGCCGCGGCCTCAAAATCCGCGCGTTCAACAAAGAATGCCGGTAGCAAGTCCCATGGGCAGGCTTCGTCCCCCCATCCGGACAGAAGAAGGGAAAAAGAAGTGAATGCGCAGCAGATGACTGTGTACGATCCGGTTCTTGCCGGAAAGCAACAAGCCGGGCAACATGATGCCGGTAGAAAAAGCTAAGGGGCAGAACGAGGCTACGCCAAAGGAGGCTATGCAGGAAACAATCATGCCGGTAGATATGAGACCGGGCAAAATTATCGAGCTGCAAAGGCAGCGTACGATGAGGAGGAAATAGATCCCCCGAGGTACCGGCAGGCAAGGGCCGCGGTACCGGAATGTTATGATGAAGCTGATTCTGCAAGACCGGCAGCATTCCGGAACGCATTGGGAGAACGCTTGGGAGAGAGATACTTACCGGAACGGGATGCGAGGCACCGTCTGGATAGAGTGTACTTGTCAGAAATGATCGAGGAGGAAGGTCCTCCAGGCCCAAAGTGCTTTGGCCCAAGGATCATGAAAGAAAAACCACCAGTACGCAACTTTATGTTGCCCCGTGACACAAAAACATACGATGGCACTACAAAGCCGGAAGATTGGCTCGCGGATTACGTGACCGCGGTATACGTCGCAGGCGGTGGAGGAACCGTAGCAGGAGGAGGAAATCGGCGTTGGGCCGTGAGAATCATACCATCGTTTTTGATTGGACCGGCAAGAATCTGGCTAAACAACTTGCCGGCAGGAAGTATAAATGGCTGGCTGGATTTTGAGGAAGCTTTTGTGAGCAATTTCAGCAGCACCTATCAGAGGCCAAACAGGCCGCAGCAACTTGCTCTGTGCGTACAGCGCCCGAACGAAACAGACCGGGATTATCTGGCCCGGTGGAACACTACGAGGAACTCCTGTGAAGGAGTAATCGAGGCACAGGCCATTGCTTGGTTTAGCAGTGGGTGCAGAAGAGGTTCACCGTTGTGGCAAAAGCTGCAGCGGAACATGCCGACAACGTTGGCAGAGATGATACGTGTGGCGGATAGCTATGCGTTGGGAGACCCAACGCAGCCGGCAGTGCAACCTGAGCCGGAACAGCTACGCCAAGAGCAACACCGGGATAACCGGAATAACAAAAGAAGGGAAGATTTTCCGGATCGAAGGTACGGTCCGCAGCAAGTTGCTGCTGTGCAGGAAAACTCTGAGGCCAGCGGCAGTCAGAGGCAAAGAACCGGATCGCAGCCGTGGGCAGGTCCTAAGAAACAATGGGTAGAAAAGAAACCACAGGTCGAGAAAGAAAGCGGCAAGAACCCGCAAAATACACCATGGAAGCTGCCATGGACCAACCATGCCGGTGGCACACACCGAATCCGGCACACCCGTCAAACCACCTGACGAAGGATTGTACCTGGACAAAGTACTTGATGCAAAAGGGAGCGGTAAAAGATGCACAACCACCGCAAGACATGCCGCGGCAACAACAGCTACCGCCACCACCACCGCTTACCGGGGCAAACGCCTTACCGGTACAGCCAAACCGGCAGCAGTACCAGCAAGTTAACCGGGTGGAGCAAAACGATAACCAACCACCTCCACCGGCACCTTTAGGCCGGAATGTTTACGAAGACCCGCATCTGTGCTGTGTTGTTTTTGTCATCGAGCCAAGCAGAGGCAAAGTGTGCATCGCCGCTCCATGGAGGTAAACGCCGTGATGCCGGCAGTTCCCAAATACATGATGTGGTCCAATCAAGAAATTACCTGGTCATCTAAGGATCACCCCAAAATCATGCCGAATCCGGGTGGATATGCTCTTGTTGTGGACCCAATCATGAAAGGGCCACAAGCTCGAGTAAAATTCAGCAAGGTGCTGATAGATAACGGCAGCAACATAAACATCATGTACAAGCATACCATGCATACGCTGGGCATAACAGAGAACATGATTCAGCCAACGCGCACAACGTTCCACGGAATCGTTCCGGGTTTGTCCTGCGCCCCGATAGGAAAAGTTCGGGTGGACGTAGCATTTGGAGGCCGTGACAATTGCCGGGTTGAAAATGTTGAGTTTGAGGTGGTGGATCTAGACAGTCCCTACCATGCATTACTGGGGAGACCGGCATTGGCAGCCTTCATGGCCACAACTCATACGGCTTACCTCAAGATGAAGATGCCGGCACCTCGTGGACCGCTGACTGTTGTGGGAAACTATAAAGTCTCACTGGAAACCGCATCTGCCGGATCAAACCTAGCGGAATCGCTGGTGATCGCGGAGGAAAAGAAGAGGATGCAAACAGCTGTTGCGCTGGCTCAGTCCTCACAGTTGAGCTTAGCGGCAATGAGTGGAAACTTGGGCTCACCGGCATTCAAGCCGACAAATGAAACAAAGGACATTGTGCTGGATCCGGCTTACCCAGAGCGCACCGTTCGCATCGGTGCCGGCATGAATGAGGCATAGGAAAGCGCGCTCGTCAGCTTCCTCCGTGAGAATCGGAATATCTTTGCCTGGTCCACTGATGACTTGGTGGGTGTTCCGAGGGAGCTGGCTGAGCACTCTCTAAACGTCCGAAAAGATGCTAAGCCGGTGCGACAGCCCTTGCACCGGTTCGCTGAAGATAGAAGGAAAATCATAGGAGAAGAGGTAACCAAACTGCTTGTTGCCGGATTCATTGTGGAGGTCACGCACACAGAGTGGCTGGCCAATCCGGTAATGGTTGAAAAGAAGAAAGATGAGAACCTGGAGGCAAAAGCTCCGAAGGTGTGGCGCATGTGCATCGACTACACCAACCTAAACAAGGCCTGCCCAAGAGACCCTTTTCCTCTGCCACGAATCGATCAAGTGATTGATTCAACTGCTGGGTGTGAATTGTTGTCCTTCCTGGATGCGTATTCCGGCTTCCATCAGATTCCCTTGAAAAAGGAAGATCAAATAAAAACTGCGTTCATTACCCCGCACGGGGCTTATTGCTATGTTACCATGCCTTTTGGTTTTGCATGTGCAGCGGTGCAACGTACCAGCGCTGCATGCAAAAATGCTTGTTTGATCAAATCGGAAAGAATGTGCAAGTCTATGTGGACGACATTGTGATAAAAACTAAGGTAAAGAACACCTTAATCGATGACATCCGACAAACATTCGACAACCTAAGAAGGTTCCGGATGAAACTTAATCCGGCAAAATGCACCTTTGGTGTCCCTGCCGGCAAGTTGCTCGGTTTCCTGGTGTCAAGCCGGGGTATAGAGGTCAATCCGGTAAAAATCCGGGCGATAGAAAGAATGACTGTCCCTCGAGAACTGAAAGATGTGCAAAAATTTACCGGAAGCTTGGCATCGCTAAGCCGGTTCATAAGCAGGTTGGGAGAAAAAGCTCTGCCACTCTATGCTCTCATGAAAAAATCTGACACGTTCGTCTGGACCCCTCAGGCAGATGCAGCGTTTAAGGAGCTAAAAACAATGCTAGCCACATCACCTATACTAGCTTCACCTCTAGAAAGAGAACCCATGCTATTATACATAGCGGCAACAAACCGGGTTGTGAGTGTAGTGGTTGTGGTTGAAAGAGAAGAGGAAGGAAAAACCGTCCAGAGGCCGGTATACTACCTGAGCGAGGTGCTCTCCTTCTCAAAACAAAACTACCCTCACTTCCAAAAAATGACTTATGGCGTGTACATGGCCGCCACAAAACTCAAGCATTACTTTGAGGAGCACCCCATGAAGGTGGTGAGTGAAGCACCAATCTCCGACATCATGTGCAACAAAGACGCCAGCGGCCGGATTGCAAAATGGGCAATCCAGATATCACCATACGTGCCGGTATATGAAAGAAGAGATGCCATAAAATCACAGGCTTTGGCTGATTTCCTCGTTGATTGGGCGGAGATGCAATACAAACCGCCAGATCAGAGGATAAATCTTGGAAAATGCACTTTGATGGATCCAAACTCAAAGAGGGTCTAGGTGCTGGTGTGGTGCTTACCTCGCCAAAAGGGGATCACCTCCGGTATGTTTTGCAAGTGCATTTCAGGGCATCGAATAATGTCGCTGAATATGAAGCTTTGATCCATGGGCTTAAGGTCGCAAAAGAAATCGGTGCGCACCGGATCATTTGCTATGGAGATTCAGATCTTGTGGTACAGCAGTGTTCCGGGGATTGGGATGCAAAAGATGCCAACATGGCCTCGTACCGGTTTCACGTGCAAAAGATTGCCGGATTCTTCGAAGGCTGCGAGTTTCACCATGTGCCACGCGCAGAAAATGAAGCCGCGGATGCTTTGTCCAAGCTGGGCTCATCTAGGCAAGAAATTCCTCCTGGAATAGCTTTGGCTCACTTAAGAATACCATCGATCAAACCAAGTCCAGAATCGGAGTCAATTTTCGTACCGGAATCACATGTGGTACCCATGGATATTGATGAAGGAAACCCGGGGACTGTACCGGCAAACTCGGGGACTGCTCCGGCAAGCTCGGGGACTGTTGTACCCATATCGGAAGAAATGAAGCTGGTAGATACAATGGAGATAGATGCACCGGTGTTTTTGGTTCGAGAGATACCGTCATGGGTTAAACCTATTAAGGAATTCCTGATCAACGGCACCTTGCCGGCTGACGAAAATGAGTCAAGGAGGATACAAAGAAGGTCCAAAGCTTACACATTCATCAATGGTGAGGTGTACAAGAGAAGCGTTACCGGTGTCCTTCAAAGATGTGTGGAACCGGAAGAAGGGAAAGAAATGCTTGAGGAAATTCACCAAGGAGAATGTGGGCATCATGCCTCGTCAAGGGCGCTAGTAGCAAAAGTATTCCGGCACGGGTTTTATTGGCCCACTGCTTTGGAGAACGCTGAGGATTTGGTAAGAAAGTGCAACGGCTGCCAGAGGTACGCCAAGCAAAATCATACCCCAGCGTCCGGTTTAAAGACAATACCATTAACATGGCCGTTTGCCGTTTGGTGCCTTGATATGGTTGGCCCATTCAAAACTACAAGAAGCAGCATGACTCACATCTTGGTTATGGTGGATAAATTCACCAAGTGGCTAGAAGTGAAACCTATCGCAAAATGTGATGGGCACACAGCGGTGAAATTCTTAAAAGATGTCATTTTGCGGTATGGATACCCCCACAGCATCATCACTGACAATGGAACCAACTTTGCTCAAGGTGAGTTCAAAAGGTTCTGTGAGGACAACAACATCCGGTTGGATTTGTGCTCAGTGGCACACCCACAAGGCAATGGCCAAGTGGAAAGAATGAATGCTTTGGTACTTTCCGGTATCAAACCTAGACTCATTGATGCAGTGGAAAAGTCACCGGGATGTTGGCTCGATGAGTTACCATCAGTACTGTGGAGTATAAGAACAACTCCAAACCGGTCTACCGGATACACTCCGTTTTTCATGGTTTATGGAGCAGAAGCAGTCATACCAACCGATATCATTCATGATTCACCAAGAGTACAGCTCTATACTGAGCAGGAGGTCAAAGAGGCCCAAGAAAATGATGTGGACTTGCTAGAAGAAGCAAGAGAGCTGGCTTTGGCGAGAACAGCCATTTACCAGCAGAACCTCAGACGCTATCACAGTCGGAAGGTTAACCCGAGAGTTTTCCGGGAAGGAGATCTCGTACTTCGCCTAGTGCAGCGCACTGAAGGCCGGCATAAGCTCTTACCACCATGGGAAGGTCCCTTCATTGTAAGCAAAGTGCTTCACAATGATGCATATTACTTGATCGATGCACAGGAGTGGAAAAAAGGAAAGGCGGACAGGTCTGGAGAGGAAAGCAAGCGTCCATGGAACGTAGCTCTGTTGCGTCCTTTCTACTCTTGAAGTGGTGGTGTAAGAAGTTCCTTTTTGTACCTTATATGCTATGAATAAAAGATGTCGGAACCTTGAATGAGTCTCGGGGACTACCCCAATAAGGTTGCATGTAACTTGTTTATTTTTTCAGTTTACCGGTTGCTTATTGAATGTTTTTTCTTTCCGGTTTAGTAGTGTGCTAAATCCTACCGGAGTCTTCGACTCTGCTGCTGTCCGCAAACCGGCTTCATGGCAAGCAAGATAAACCGGTAGGGGATAAGCACATGAACTGCGGAGAGGGAGAGCAGGAAAGAACAATCTGGAAAATTTAACTAACCCCGGTTTAACCGGTTTTTTGCAAAATTTCGAAGTTATTTCTAAGTTCAAGAAAATGCTTGTTTGGTGAAAGAACCTTGTGCTCATACGCCAAAGAACGCCCAGAGAAGGCAGGCAGAGCCAAGGCAAAAGAACCAAGTGTGCATCAAATTGGATGCGGAAACAATTTGGAAATCTTTGCAGTGCAGGATAAAAGCAAAACCATGAGCAAATATGCTAAAGCAAACATAAGATAATTAACACCGGTATGACATACCGGCATAAACTGTTGTGCCACAACCAAAAGCAGATTTAGAGTTTTACATCATAAACCCCGGCATACCGGGGTAGAATTTAACAGAACATTGTTTTAAGGCACGTAGGGCCAAACAGCACGACAGGGTAAATCTTAAGGCAGGTAATCAGGCAGCAGGAGCTTCCGGAGGAGCGTCGCCAGCATCAGCGTCGTCTAGAGGCTCCTCCTCGGCTTCATCCTCCTCCTCATCAAGATAATCTTTGACGTCAGGAGGGGGAGGGATGAAGGTGCGCATTTCGGCGTACTCCGCGATATGGTACGCACGATCCTGCCGCTTAGCGGTGAGAATCGGGTCCAGATCGGTTTCCGCGCCTTCGCGCACTCCGGTGAGGGCATCCAGGTCGAGCTCCGGGTACCAGGAACAAGCGACGCGGAGGGCAGAATCCGCTCCAGCACGGGCAGCAGAGCACTGCCACTCGCGGATCCTCCTGCCGGCGCCCTTGAGACGGTCGCTGATGAGGGAGAAGGTATCCGGCACCTCTTCGCCAGGCCACAGGGTCCTGAAGAGCTGGGTAGCTACATGAGGAATGTCAGATAGATTGCGATCTATGGCGCGCATATGAGACACCCGCGCGTTAAGCGCGACCAGATGGTCATTGGGCGTCCATGGCACGGTAAGATTCGCTTGGCCTTGGTCCTTGCGGCGCGCGTCAACCTTCTTGACAGCGTACTTCTGTGAGTCCGGAAAGAGGCCTGTGCGAAAAAAGAAAAAGGCTAAGGAAAAGAATCCGGAAGAAAAAGAGACCGGAAGGAAAGATAACGGAAAGAAAATGGGGTCGGAAGAAAAAAGGCTCGTATGCAGTTGTCAAAGTATGTAAAAGAAAAGGACTCACGGTAGGCAAGTGTGTCAGTTTGCAGGATTAACTGGTTGCATTCCTTGTGCTCCTCCTCCAGCCGCGCGGCTTTCTCCTCGGCACCCTTTCGGGCCTTGGCCAGCTCCTCCAGCTCAGCTCGCAGTACAACGGTGGCGTTACTGGCGTCCTCCAGAGCCTCGTCCATCTTGGCCGCTGCATCAGCGTCAGCGGTTTTGAGGGCCTTGGCGTGGTCAAGCCCCAGCTGAATGAGCTGGGACTTGAGCTCCTGGTAGCTGGTCTTGTGGGCGCTCAGCTCCTCCTGATGCTGCCGGATGAGCTGGTCTTTCTCCCCTGCAACCCGGAAAAGAAGATGTTAACAAGGTTATGCTAGTAAATATGAAAAGGAAACCAAGTTAACAGGAGAAAGTAGAAAAGTTATACGTTGGGCGGCGGCGAGCTGCTCCTTGAGAGCGTCAATGGAAGCTTCCGGGATCACTGTTAAACAGAAATTGCGGATGTTAGGAGGAAAAAAGGTTTCCGGTAAGAAAGATGCCGGTAGAACAAAAACTTACCTTGGCACTTATCGTGTGCCTCAGCGAGCTCCCGATGCTCCCATAAGAGCTCCTCAAAGAGGGCCTTCCGAGCGTCAGCCGTGAGCTGTTCAAGAAGAAGAAATGAGTTAAGTTTTGCGCTAAGAACAAAGTTCTTAACCCGAAACTCGGGGACTGGCAGTGCCGGTTTTGCACGTTTCTAAGATAAGTTTTGCGCTAAGAACAAAGTTCTTAACCCGAAACTCGGGGACTGGCAGTGCCGGTTTCGCGCATTTCTAAGATAAAGTTTTGCGCTGAGAACAAAGTTCTCAACCCGAAACTCGGGGACTGGCAGTGCCGGTTTTGCGCATTTCTGAGATAAGTTGTGTGCTAAAAACAAGGTGTTTAACCTGAAACTCGGGGACTGGCAGTGCCGGTTTCACGCTAAGATTTAGAAAATAAGTTTTGCGCTAAAAGCTGCGCTCTCACCACAAAACTCGGGGACTGGGAAGATAGACAAGAGAGAAACCGGCATGAACTAAAGAAAAGATAGAGCAAGATGGAAGCAAAGAAACCGGTAAAGATTGAAAAAAGTTAGTAGAACATACCATCAGATTGTTCGTGGCATCGTACCACGCGCTGTCGAGCTCCTTCACGGCGCTGCGAAGCCGCATGAAGTGCTCCTCGGAAGACCGGTCCCCGACAGGGTCAGGTGCCGGCAGCCTGTCCTTGCCCAGACCGCGGGTCGCCGGAGTCATGTCCGCGGCGTTCCACTTTTGGGCGTAGGGCAGGAGATGCCCCAGGTCCCGGCCTTGGCGTTGGAACTCGATGTACGGCCAAGAAGACCGGTGGCCTTCGTGGCGGTATCCCTGGCGGCCTTGGAGACATGCAGCACCAGAGGCTGCTGGCCGCCGGAAGGGGCGCTGGAGGCCATCGCCTTCCCCTTAATAAGCTTGGAAATCTTGGGCGGCGGCGCGGAAGGAGCGGCCCCGGAAGTCTTGGGCGGCGGCGCAGTTAGAGCGGCCCTGGAGGGTTTGGCGCGAGGACCGTCTGGCGGTGGCATGAGGATAGTTCGTGGAGAAGGGGGAGCGCTAGGCGCGTCACCCGATTTGGAGCCTTCCGGCGCGGAAGGTGTCGTCTTTTCAAGGACGGGAGGAGCCGGAGGCTCCGCCCGCCCGGCAGCTTCTTCTTCTTCGGCGCCGATGTTGCTGGCGCCGGTGTCTTGTTTCTCTTGGAGAAAGGAAAGATCCTCCTCCGTGTGGTGATCTGATGATGAAGGGGCCGCACGCCCCGAATTTGTTGTGCCCCCCGAGAGGGAGGCAGAGGTGTTGCCGGCACCAGATGGTGCCGGGCTTGAGCGAGGAGGAGGGGTTGAGGTCCTTGCGGAACCCTCAGAGCCCGATGGCTTTGAGCCAAGCTTGAGCGCGGGGCTGAAAGAAAGAAAGAAGGATGGTTGGAGAAAAGCAACCGGAAAAAGAACTTGGCAAAAGAGGCAAGCAAGAAAATAAAGAACTTACCCGGAAGCAGTTGGCATCACCTTGCGCCCGTAGCAGCGCACGCCCACTTCCTTCTCCCCCACGGGCTCAGTCCGGAAGCGCTTGGAGGGAGGGGCCTGGCTGGAACCGGCATTAGACGCCGGCTGCTTGTTCTTTTGGCCCTGGGCCATGAGTTTGTCCACAAACTCAGAGCCGGCCTCGGCGCGCAGGGGCGGCACGCGCTCGTGGATCTATGAGAAGAATATGGCTAAGAGGCAATTCGCAGGAAAGCAATAGCGGTAAGGTACAAGAAACCGGAAAAGAAAGTACCTCGAGCATGGTCAGGTCATCGGAGGACCCGGTAGGCTCCGGCGGGTCCCGGCCAAGGCGCGCAGCCGGAGTCTTGCCCATCTTCAGATCCTTCCAGAAGATGTAGGGATCTGGGTCGAAGGAGTCAAGGGCGCGCTTCCGGCAAATTCCTCGTCGCTCTGCTTCGATGAGGGGGAAGCGGTCCTTGGCCTGAAACACGAAAAAAGGAAAGTTAACAAAAGCAGAAAGTTATCGGCAAAAAACAACCCCAATTGTGTAATCTCTTACTTCTTGAGTCGGAGGGTTAGTAGTGCTGAGGGGAAGGAGGCCCCATTCCCAGGCAAATGGCATAGCAGTTTGGCAAATCTGCTTAGCCTTGCGAACGACATCTTTCTTGCTAAGGGGACAGCCTGTGATCTTGGTAGGATCGCCGGGGCCGTACATCTCGCTCATCCTATGCACGCGGCGCTTCAGAGGAAGCACCCGGCGCGATATAAAGGTGCGGATGATATCATCCGAGCAGATGTTGGTCTCCTTCTTCAAAGAGGCCAAGAAGCGCACCACCCGGTTGGTTTCAGCATGATCCGTCTTTGGGTTGTAGCTCCAATTGGCTCTGCTAGGAGGCCCCGCTTGGTATGGAGGAAGATCGATAAGATTGGCGCGGCCGTTGTTCTTCACATAGAAGAAAGTTCCTTGCCAGGCGCGGCAGGACTCGAGGCCGGAAAACTTAAGGAAAGTGCTCCCTTGGCGGGAGCCAACGATACAAGATCCGCACTCCACGGGCGGCTTGGGCTTAGGGATCTCCTTGCCCTGGACGGAATTAATCCGCAAACAAAAGAAGCGGGCAAACGTCTCACGAGTGGGACGAATGCCGATATAGGCCTCCATGAAGGTGGCATAGCAAGAAAGGTAGAAGATGGCGTTGCCAGGAAGGTGGTGAGGTTGAAGTTCGTAAAAATCTAAAAACTCCCGGAAAAAAGGGGAGGCAGGAAGGCCGAAGCCGCGCTCAAAATGAGCAAGAAAAACAACATGTTCACCGGGTTCGGGGTCCGGTTCGATTTCGTCACCAGGAATCCGGCAAGTGACTCCTTCCGGAATCCTTCGAGACCGGTATAACCAATCGATTTCGTATTCAGTGACATTGGAGCCCATCCAGGCTCCGCGAGTGATTGGGGAAGGCTCTTCGCCGGAAGATTGGCTAGAGCTACTAGAGGCTTGGCCAGAGCTACTCGCTTCTTGGCTACCGGAAGCTTGGCTAAAGCTACCGGATTCTAGATGGCCACCAGACTCTTGGTGGCTACCGGATTCCTGCTGGTTGCCGGAATCGGTGTCCATCGGATCTGAAGCCGTGGACTCGCCGGGAGATTGTCTGCGGCGCTTAACAGGAAGGGAAGAAGAAGATTCAGAGGAAGATTCCTCGTCAGACATTGGGTGGGTAGGCTGAAAAACAGAAATCCCACACTTGAACCCCGCGTGAAGATCTACGAGTAAGAAGAAAATCAAAGAAAAAGAGGAAATAAGAACACCGTAGACCCAAGATCTGAAAAGCAAGCAGACGGCGAGCAAAGTAAGATTGCTACCAACCTCGAGCGGCGCAGTCGCTGAGGAAGACTTTCGCCGGCGAGGGAGAAGGTCTGCGGTCGCCAACGACCACCGTCGACGGCGAGTCGGAGAAGCTTGCTGAGAAGCGCGAATGCAGCGGGCGCGATGAAGGTGCTGCTGGAGATTCCCGCACAGCGAGGTCCGGCGGAAGCACGGCGTAAGTTCGCCGGGCGCCGGAGCTTGAGCGAGCGACGACGGACGGAGAGCGGCGGTAGCGCAAAGGCGAGGAGCACTGTGCGCGAAGGATGAGGAATGCGAAGAAGAGGAACAAGAAGGGGCGGTTGTGCTTATAAAGGAGAGAGAAGATGGGCTAAAAACCGCTGGGCCACGGCGGTTCGCCTCGCGGCCCGCGACGGTTCGCGCCTTGGGCCGCCACGTGGCGAAGAGGTACACGCGAGAAAAGGGGAGGCCACACGGGATCCCAAGTGGGTAGTGGAATCCGCAGCAGGGCATTTAATGACCGCGCGGGAGTCGAAGCGAAGTGACAACTGACACTGGCGTGGCAGTTAACAGTGCGCATGTCACTGACAGGCGTGGGGCCCAAAATATTCTCGACTTCGCTGAGAAAGGAGTAAATGCGAAGGATGCCGGAAAATAGAGATGCCGGAAGAAGCCTTGCAAAGAAAGAAGAGACAAAAAGGGCAAAGATGCCGGATCCAAGCTCTAGGCATAAATGATTAAACCGGTATCTTAAAAAGATGAAAACCTGGCATGGTCTGTAGGATAGAATCCTCCAGACTATACCAGCTTCGGGGACTAATGTTGGGGGGATAACCCCCGGTATGCCAAAGGCATGCCAAACCGGATGGTTTAAGCCATCGAGATACCGGTTTAACTTTCTTACCGGAACAGAGGTAGGAGTTTGGCTAAGTGAAGCCAAGCCGGCATCCTAAAGGGGTATGCCAGAACCCGGTAAAGAAGATACCGGAGTGAAGGGCCTGTCGGCAGGACTGGTCAAAGATTCTCTTCAGGGCAAGAAGACAAGGATGAGCTAAGCAAAGTGGCTTTAATCAGAGCCCTGGCGCCAAAGAGAGGGATGACGCTCAAAGAAGCCGGAGGACATCAGCGGCCCTGATTAAAGAGGACCCCGGCGTCATCTGTGATTAAAGTAGCTTTGTAAAGTAGTTTGTCCAGTCAAAGATGCCATTAGGGTTTCTTGTTCTGTAAGCCACCCTCTCCCCTATATAAGGAGAGGGGGTACTGCCTCTTACAGGCGCGAGACCACAGGAAAGATTAGGCAATCGAACTTGTAACCATGTTGAGATCAATGAAGCTAGCGATCTAGTACAGAGTTCTTCCTCTTGTCTCTCTTCTTGTATACCGGCCTCTGGTTGTGTTCTTGAGGAAAGCATCCGGAAGTTCTTCCCATCTAATCGCAAACCCTCCCCCGAATCCTCTAGTGTCCATTCGGCCCCAATCTAAGCCATCCTATGGCATCTGTCTGTTCACCACGACGACACAAATGTTTCAAATTTCTTCCTTATTGAATATATCCACATATATATACTCAATTCATTGTTCAAAGTTTTCATGAAGTAGAAGAATCTCCCGCACACAACTATGCCCAGTGAACCACATACATCATCATGTATTTTTCCACTAAGTTAGTTGCCCGTTCAACTCTTGGCCTATAAACGGTATTTTAGTCATTCTCTTTAGAAAAGATTTGCAAGCGCCAAATGATTCAAAAATCAAATGACTCCAAAATCCATTTGCATGGAGTTCCTTCATGCGTTCCTTTCTAACATGACCTAAATGGCGGTTCCACAAATACGTGGAATTCAAATCATTTGCCTTATGGAATTTTAGCATCAGTGTTATGTATGTGTGTTTCACCATTAAGATTTATAATAACTTATCCATCGTACATGGAGTAATGTCATAATTTGAACAACTCATTGTTTTCATTTGACCAGAGCAAAATAACACTTATTAAGTTCTTTATTATAAATTCTAAGGGCTAGATAGAATGCCAACGACGAACATAATAACACTTTATTTTGTTCCAGACGTGTATTCCTATCATATTCCTTGTCAGTCACTTAGGCCATTGTATTCTTGTATTGTGTTGTTTTGTATGACACTTCATACCAACCAATATAGTACTAATACCCAAGAATTTCATAGTGTGACTTAACTAGGAATACAACCATAACATGTATATCATTTATATACACCTGAGCTAGACCTTCTAGTCTTTTCTTTTCTTTTTGCCAAAATATCTTTTGTAGTTTCTCTTTTAGCTTTCCTCATTATTCAGAAAAACAATTCAACATCAATAACTTCTAGGTTTGTTGGTCAAATACCAATAACCTTGAGGTTCTTACTTTGAAGTTGATCATCATATGACAAGTGTTTCAGATTTCACTATTAGTAACTTTGTAATATGATGAACAATTTCACTCATAATTTTATCCATCATATCATGACGACTTTTCGAGACCATGTCTGTACATGCTAGGCTCGTAAAGTTTTAACCTTAGTATTTGCATGTGCAAATCTAACTTGCACCCGTTGTATGTACACGTAGAATCTATAACACCCGATCATCACGTGATGCTTTGAAACGACGAGTCATAGCAACGGTGCATACTAAGGACAATCACTTCATGGATATGCGAATATCGTTAGTGCCCCAATAGTTGGAGGATTGTGACGCCTGGCGTCTTCAACCTTCATACATTCTCATAAAACTTATGAGTTTATGTAGTCTCACCAAATTTATATTCTATCATATTGCAATAAGGTCTTAGATATCACATATATCTCATACCTTGATTATTTATGAAAACTAAATTTTCAGCTCCTTATTTTTCAAACAGATTTGAACTTCAAGTTTCACGGAGACAAGATAACTTTAGGTACTAATTGAAACCACAACTCTTTGAATCAACAATGTGAGGTTTGCTAAAAGTTTGCAATAGGACTTAATCAATTCTTGATTCTTTAACAATACGGTACCAATCCGTAAAGTTTCATGTCAGATTTTAACAGTATTTCTATCTCAATAACAAGACTAGCGCATGGTAGAAAACGGATGCCAATACTACAAAATTAATTCAAAATACTACTCAGACTATGTTTATGACAAATTGAGTTCAAATTTTAATTCAACATAATTAAAAATCTAGGTGAACTCCCACTCAAAACAATATCCCTCGCATTGTCTTAGTGATCACACGAACCAAATCTACCGCACCTAAGCCCGATCATCACGAGATAAGGTGTGATTTCAATGGAGAACACTCAAAGTGTTCATCATATCAACCATATGATTCATGCTCTACCTTTCGGTATCACGTGTTCCGAGACCATGTCTGTACATGCTAGGCTCGTCAAGGCCACCTTTGTATCCGCATGTGCAAAACTGTCTTGCACCCGTTGTATGTACTTATTGATTCTATCACACCCGATCATCACGAGATGCTTCGAAACGACAAGACTTGGTAACGGTGCTACTAAGGATGAACACTTTATTATCTTGAGATTTTAGTGAGGGATCATCTTATAATGCTACCGTCGCGATCTAAGCAAAATAAGATGCATAAAAGGATTAACATCACATGCAGTTCATATGTGATATGATATGGCCCTTTTGTCTTTGCGCCTTTGATCTTCATCTCCAAAGCACGGACATGATCTCCATCATCAACGGGCATGATCTCCATCATCGTCGGCGTAGCGTCAAGGTTCATGGCGCCGTCTTCATGGTTGTTCACCTCATGTAGCAACTATTACAACTACTTTGAAATACTACTCAACATGAAATTTAAAGACAACCATAAGGCTCCTGCCGGTTGCCACAATACAATAATGATCATCTCATACATATTCATCATCACATTATGGCCATATCACATCACCAAACCCTGCAAAAACAAGTTAGACGTCTCTAGTTTGGTTTGCATATTTTACGTGGTTTAGGGTTTTCGAGAGAGATCTAATCTACCTACGAACATGAACCACAACGGTGATACTAGTGTTGTTAATAGAAGAGTAAATTGAATCTTCACTATAGTAGGAGAGACAGACACCCGCAAAGCCTCTTATGCAATACAAGTTGCATGTCGAACGAGGAACAAGTCTCATGAACGCGGTCATGTAAAGTTAGTCCGAGCCGCTTCATCCCACTATGCCACAAAGATGCAAAGTACTCAAACTAAAGATAACAAGAGCATCAACGCCCACAAAACCATTGTGTTCTACTCGTGCAACCATCTATGCATAGACCTGGCTCTGATACCACTGTAGGATAACGTTGCATAGAAAACAAAAATTTTCCTACCGCGAACACGCAATCCAAGCCAAGATGCAATCTAGAAGACGGGAGCAACGAGGGGATGATCAAGACTAACCCTTGAAGAGATTCCAAAGCCTATAAGAGTAGGCTCTTATTGCTACGGTAGACGATCACTTGCCGCTTGCAAAAGCGCGTAGAAGATCTTGATCACGGTGCCACAATCGGGCAGCACCTCCGTACTCGGTCACACGTTCGGTGTTGATGAAGACGACGTCCTTCTCCCTGTTCCAGCGGGCAGCGGAAGTAGTAGCTCCTCCTTGAATCCGGCAGCACGACGGCGTGGTGGCGGTGGTGGTGGAGATCTCCGGCGGAGCTTCGCTAAGCATATGCGGGAGAGGTGGAGGAGGAGAAGTAGCTAGGGTTTGGGGAGAGAGGGGGTTGGGCGCCGGCCCTCTAAGGGGTGCGGCCAAGGCTGAGGCTTGTTGTGGTCAGCCCCCTCTCCTATGCCCCTCATTATATAGGTGGAAGCCCCAAGAGTTCTAGTCCAAGTCTTCGAATAAGACCCCAACACTAAAACCTCCCATATGTGGGAAACCTACTCAAGGAGGGAGTCCTACCCAAGGTGGGACTCCCACCTTTCCTTGAGGTGGGTTGGCCGGCCACCCCAGGGGAGTCCCCCTCGGACTCCTCCCCCTTAGGGTTGGCTGGCCATGCAAGGTGGAGTCCCTCCGGGACTCTACTTTCCATGGTGATTTCTTCCGGACTTTTCTAGAACCTTCTAGAACCTGCCATAAATGCACTGGATCATTTCCAAACTTGGAATATGACTTCCTATATATGAATCTTATTCTCCGGACCATTCCGGAACTCCTCGTGATGTCCGGGATCTCATCCGGGACCCCGAACAAATATCCGAACTCCATTCCATATTCAAGTTCTACCATTTCAACATCAAACCTTAAGTGTGTCACCCTACGGTTCGCGAACTATGCGGACATGGTTGAGTACTCACTCCGACCAATAACCAATAGCGGGATCTGGAGATCCATAATGGCTCCCACATATTCAACGATGACTTTAGTGATCGAATGAACCATTCACATACGATACCAATTCCCTTTGTCACGCGATATTTTACTTGTCCGAGGTTTGATCTTCGGTATCACTCTATACCTTGTTCAACCTCGTCTCCTGACAAGTACTCTTTACTCGTACCGTGGTATGTGGTCTCTTATGAACTTATTCATATGCTTGCAAGACATTAGACGACATTCCACCGAGAGGGCCCAAAGTATATCTATCCGTCATCGGGATGGACAAATCCCACTGTTGATCCATATGCCTCAACTCATACTTTCCGGATACTTAATCCCACCTTTATAACCACCCATTTACGCAGTGGCGTTTGATGTAATCAAAGTACCTTTCCGGTATAAGTGATTTACATGATCTCATGGTCATAAGGACTAGGTAACTATGTATCGAAAGCTAATATCAAATAACTTAATGACGAGATCTTATGCTACGCTTAATTGGGTGTGTCCATTACATCATTCATATAATGATATAACCTTGTTATTAATAACATCCAATGTTCATGATTATGAAACTAATCATCCATTAATCAACAAGCTAGTTAAGAGGCATACTAGGGACTTTCTTTGTTGTCTACATATCACACATGTACTAATGTTTCGGTTAATACAATTATAGCATGATATATAAACATTTATCATAAACATAGAGATATAAATAATAACCACTTTTATTATTGCCTCTAGGGCATATCTCCTTCAGTTTCTTCTTCGTTAAATTGTTATATGGTTGGAATTGGAAAATGCTACATGTAGTAATTGCTAAAATGTCTTGGATAATGTGATACTTGGCAATTGTTGTGCTCATGTTTAAGCTCTTGCATCATATACTTTGCACCTATTAATGAAGAAATACATAGAGCTTGCTAAAATTTGGTTTGCATAATTGGTCTCTCTAAGGTCTAGATAATTTCTAGTATTGAGTTTGAACAACAAGGAAGACGGTGTAGAGTCTTATAATGTTTACAATATGTCTTTTATGTAAGTTTTGCTGCACCGGTTCATCCTTGTGTTTGTTTCAAATAGCCTTGCTAGCCTAAACCTTGTATCGAGAGGGAATACTTCTCATGCATCCAAATACTTGAGCCAACCACTATGCCATTTGTGTCCACCATACCTACCTACTACATGGTATTTCTCCGCCATTCCAAAGTAAATTGCTTGAGTGCTACCTTTAAACAATTCAAAATTTATCACCTCTGATTTGTGTCAATGTTTTATAGCTCATGAGGAAGTATGTGGTGTTTATCTTTCAATCTTGTTGGGCAACTTTCACCAATGGACTAGTGGCTTCATCCACTTATCCAATAATTTTGCAAAAAGAGCTGGCAATGGGATTCCCAGTCCCAAATTAATTAATAAAAATAGACACTTCTCCATGGTATGAGATTGTTGGCAGGCACCCGAAGGATTCGGTTAGCCATGGTTTGTGAAAGAAAGGTTGGAAGGAGTGCCACACAAAAATAAAAATAAAATGGGAGCCGCTCTTTGAAGGTTTGTCTGGCAAGGGGGTTAGAGTACCCACTACCATTCGTTGACAACAACAAACACCTCTCAAAATTTTACTTTTATGCTCTCTTTATGTTTTCAAAACCAAAGCTCTAGCACAAATATAGCAATTGATGCTTTCCTCTTTGAAGGACCTTTCTTTTACTTTTATTGTTGAGTCAGTTCACCTATTTCTCTCCATCTCAAGAAGCAAACACTTGTGTGAACTGTGCATTGATTCCTACATACTTGCATATTGCACTTGTTATATTACTTTGCATTGACAGTATCCATGAGATATACATGTTATAAGTTGAAAGCAACCGCTGAAACTTCATCTTCCTTTATGTTGCTTCAATACCTCTACTATGAATTATTGCTTTATGAGTTAACTCTTATGCAAGACTTATTGATGCTTGTCTTGAAGTACTATTCATGAAAAGTCTTTGCTATATGATTCAGTTGTTTACTCATGTCATTTACATTGTTTTGATCGCTGCATTCATTACATATGTTTACAATAGTATGATCAAGGTTATGATGGCATGTCACTCCAGAAATTATCTTTGTTATCGTTTACCTGCTCGGGACGAGCAGAAACTAAGCTTGGGGATGCTGATACGTCTCCGACGTATCGATAATTTCTTATGTTCCATGCCACATTATTGATGATATCTACATGTTTTATGCATACTTTATGTCATAATTATGCGTTTTCCGGAACTAACCTATTGACGAGATGCCGAAGGGCCAGTTGCTGTTTTCTGCTGTTTGTGGTTTCAGAAATCCTAGTAAGGAAATATTCTCGGAATCGGACGAAATCAACGCCCAGCATCTTAGAATCCCTGGAAGCATCCAGAACACCCAAGAGCCGCCAGAGGGGGGCCACAGGCCCACCAGACCATAGGCCGGCGTGGCCTGGGGGTGGCCCGCGCCCCCCTAGCGTGTCGTCGCCTCGTTGACCCTCCGACTCCGCCTCTTCGCCTATATAAAGGTCCTCGACCTAAAACCTCGATACGGAAAAGCCACGGTACGAGAAACCATCCAGAGCCGCCGCCATCGCGAAGCCAAGATGCGGGGATAGGACTCTCTGTTCCGGCACGCCGCCGGGACGGGGAAGTGCCCCCGGAAGGCTTCTCCATCGACACCGCTGCCATCTCCACCGCCATCTTCATCACCGCTGCTGTCTCCCATGAGGAGGGAGTAGTTCTCCATCGAGGCTCGGGGCTGTACCGGTAGCTATGTGGTTAATCTCTCTCCATGTACTTCAATACAATAATCTCATGAGCTGCCTTACATGATTGAGATTCATATGAGTTTTGTATCACTATTATCTATGTGCTACTCTAGTGATGTTATTAAAGTACTCTATTCCTCCTGCATGATGTAATGTGGACAGTGTGTGCATCATGTAGTACTTGGCGTAGTTTACGATCGTGATCTCTTGTAGATTGTGAAGTTAACTATTACTATGATGGTATTGATGTGATCTATTTGGTTATGTTGATCTGTCATGCACTCTAAGGTTATTTAAATATGAACATCGAATATTGTGGAGCTTGTTAACTCCGGCATTGAGGGTTCGTGTAATCCTACACAGTTAGTGGTGTTCATCATCCAACAAGAGGGTGTAGAGTCTAGCATCTATTTATTCTGTTATGTGATCAATGTTGAGAGTGTCCACTAGTGAAAGTATAATCCCTAGGCCTTGTTCCTAAATACTGCTATCGCTGCTTGTTTACTGTTCTACTGCATCTGTACTGTCCGCACTATTACCACCATCAACCACACGCCAGTCCTGGATAGCAAAGCACTTTTCTGGTGCCGTTGCTACTGCTCATATTTATTCATACCACCTGTATTTCACTATCTCTTCACCGAACTAGTGCACCTATTAGGTGTGTTGGGGACACAAGAGACTTCTTGCTTTGTGGTTGCAGGGTTGCATGAGAGGGATATCTTTGACCTCTTCCTCCCTGAGTTCGATAAACCTTGGGTGATCCACTTAAGGGAAACTTGCTGCTATTCTACAAACCTCTGCTCTTGGAGGCCCAACACTGTCTACAAGAATAGAAGCTCCCGTAGACATCACTTCCCTCTGCGAAGGGCCTTTCTTTTACTTTATGTTGAGTCAGTTTACCTACTTCTTTCTATCTTAGAAGCAAACACTTATGTCAACTGTGTGCATTGATTCTTAACTGCTTGCTTATTGCACTCATCATACTACTTTATGTTGACAATTATCATTGAGATATACATGTTAAAAGTTGAAAGCAATTGCTGAAACTTAAATCTTTCTTTGTGTTGCTTCAAAACCTTTTATCAAGAATTTATTGCTTTATGAGTTAACTCTTATGCAAGAATTTTTGATGCTTGTCTTGAAAGTACTATTCATGAAAAGTTTTGCTATATGTTATCTATTTGTTAGCAAACTATAGATCATTGCCTTGAGTCACTTCATTCATCTCATATGCTTAACAATAGTATGATCAAGATTATGTTAGTAGCATGTCACTTCGAAAATTATTCTTTTTATCGTTTACCTACTCGAGGGCGAGTAGGAACTAAGCTTGGGGATGCTTGATACGTCTCCAACGTATCTATAATTTCTGATGTTTCATGCTAGTTTTATGACAATACCTACATATTTTGCTCACACTTTATAATGATTTTATGCATTTTCAGGGACTAACCTATTAACAAGATGCCGAGGTGCCAGTTCCTGTTTTCTGCTGTTTTTGGTTCCAGAAAAGCTGTTCGGGCAATATTCTCGGAATTCGACGAAACAAAAGCCAAATCGCCTATTTTACCGAGACGGACCCAGAACACCGAAGGAGAGACGGAGAGGGGCCAAGGGGGCCCCACACCACCTGGCGGTGCGGCCAAGAGGGGGGGCGCCCAGCTATGGGGTGGGCCCCCCGGGACCCCTCCGACGCCGCCTTTTCGCCTATATAATCCCCGTGACGCGAAAACCCTACATTAATCGATCATATTCCAGAAAGAGGCCAGGGGCGCCGCCGCCATCGCGAAACCAAGATTCGGGGGACATAATCTCTGTTCCGGCACGCCGCCGGGACGGGGAAGTGCCCCCGGAAGCCATCTCCATCGACGCCACCGCCTCCATCATGCTCCGTGAGTAGTTCCCCCATGGACTACGGGTTCTAGCAGTAGCTAGTTGGTACTCTCTCTCCCATGTACTTCAATACAATGATCTCATGAGCTGCCTTACATGATTGAGATCCATCTGATGTAATCGGTGTTGTATTTGTTGGGATCCGATGAATTGTTACATTATGATTAGTCTATCTATAAAGTTTGTGAAGTTATTATTGCTGCAATCTTGTTGTGTTTAATGCTTGTCACTAGTGCACGAGTGGCATGATCTTAGATTTAAGCTCTATAATTATTGCTTAGATTGTATCTACAAGTTGTTTGCACCTGTCTATGTCCGGAACCCGAGGCCCCAGAGTGACAGCAACTGGGATAACTGGAGGGGATGGCTTAGATATGAGGATCACATGTTTTCACCAAGTGTTAATGCTTTGCTTCGGTGCTCTATTAAAAGGAGTACCTTAATTACCAGTAGTTTTCCTAGAGGCCCGGCTGCCACCGGCTGGTAGGACAAAAGATGTTATGCAAGTTTCTCATTGCGAGCACGTATGACTATATATGGAAAACATGCCTACATGATTAATAAACTTGATGTTCTATCTTAATGCTATTTCAATCCTATCAATTGCCCAACTGTAATCTGTTCACCCAACACTTGTCACTTGTTATTGGAGAGTTACCACTAGTGTAGATAGCTGGGAACCCCGGTCCATCTTTCATCATCAAATACTCACTCGGTCCTATATGCCATTAGAAGTAGTATCAACTATTTTCTGGTGACATTGCCTCTGTATTCTTGCTCTTTGTATTCTTTGTTACTATTGCTCTCATCTTACTGCTGCTTTCACATCACCCCTGTTACTAGTGCTTTTCCAGGTGCAGCTGAATTGACAACTCAGTTATTAAGACTTATAAGTATTCTTTGTCTCCCCTTGTGTCGAATCAATAAATTTGGGTTTTACTTCCTTCGAAGACTGTTGCGATCTCCTATACTTGTGGGTTATCAGTCCCCCGAGCCTATCCACTGCAAGCTCCGTGAGAAGAGCATCATCCAGGGTGTAGGGTTCTCTGAGTCGGTATTGACTTCATCGAGTACCGAGTAAGATGAAAATCGTGTTGATGTTTTTTTTTTGATCAAAATTTATTATTTAAAATCCCGTAGCAATGATTGGGCTTTTTTTTCCTAGTGTACTATAATGGAAATTCCGGAAGCATACGAGGTACTCCTTATCACATGAGCGCTGCCAGGCTTGTTTTCCTTTTTCAGTAGACAGCGTAGAACGGCCATATCTCTCTGCAGGGAAATGATATTCGCTGCCAGGCTTGTTTCCTTTTTTCAGTAGACAGTGTAGAACGGCCATATCTCTCTGCAGGGAAATGACATTCGCTGCCAGGAACTTCCTCCTCCCAGTCTCGGTCTCCAAAAAAAAAAAACCCTCCCGGGCCGCCACGCACGGGCGGCTCCGGAGGCGCCCCCACGCCAACCCTAAAACCAGCCGCCGGATCTCCTCCCCTGGCCGCTGCCGCCGCCAGGGCCGGCGGTGGCGGCCACGCATGGCCGTCGAAGACGGCGGGTGAGGGCGGGCGCGCGCCGAGCGGGCCCCAGACGTGCGGAGGCGGGACGCCATGGGCGGCGCGGTGGGCGAGAGCGGTCGGCGGCGCGAGGCTTCGCGGGCTACGGCGGGGAGGCGCGGAGCATCTCGGCGGTGGACGCAGCGGCGGCGGGCGCGCGGTGGAGCCTCGGTGCTGGACGGGGGCGGTGACGGCGGCGGCGTGGAGTGCGTCCAGGGGAGTCCTGGGGCAGCGGAGGCCGGCCGGCGGCCAAGGAGGAGGATGCGCGTCCTCGTTCCCCCGATGGCGCCGATGAGGAGGAGGGTCCGGAGGTCCAGGGCCCGGATCTGGGTCCTTCTTGGGCCCGATCTGGGTTTCGGGCCGGGTGGTTGTGGGCCTGAGCGCAGGCGACTTCTGCTGGAGCCGGAGGGTCGGTGGTGCCTGCTGCTGTGCGTGTCTAGGCTGGAGGTGGAGCTCGGAGTGTGTTCTCCTTGGCGATGCCGGGAGCTGGTGGAGCACCTTGGTGAGGCTACAGCGACAAAGTGCTGTGGTGGCAGCGGTGTGGATAACAAGATCAGCGGCCCCAATTCGGCGGGCAGCGTGGGCGGGGTACGGCATCGGACGAAAGTCTATCCCGCTTGGCCGGTGCCGGCGGCGACGGCTCCCGTGGGCGTCGTTTCCCTCCTTGGAGGCGCCGCTGAGGTATGCCGACACTTCCCTGCTCCCGCGGGGGTTTGGTGCTGTCTCCGGGCGAAAGCCTAGGTTCGGTTGGAACCGATGCATTGGCGGCATTTCGATGTCGTTCCTCTGTTGGGAGCCTTGCGGTTGAAGACACGGCTGTTGATTCTCTTTGCGTTCCTCCGGTGTTCGTCACTGTCCAAGGTTGATCTTCCAGGGCGCTATGTAATGTCGTCGGAGAGTCCAAATCGACGCCTTTTTTGGAGGCCGATCTAGTCCCGCCATCTTCTCTTTTGATGGTGCGTCGGCAAAGGAGAGCTCTCTTGCAGATGTTGATCTTCGGAGGTATTCGGTGTGGAGCGAGACGCGGCTTTGAGGATCAGCTTTGGATATGTTCTTTGTGTTGTAGTTGTATCTTTGGTGTTGGCTGGTCTTCGGATCAGTCGGGGTGGAGTTCGTTCTGCACTCGTTGTTCGCAGCGAGTTGTAGTCATTGTACTAAAATTCTGGCTTCTATAAAGATATGGTACATCTTTGGCGTACTCTCGCAAAAAAAAGACATTCGCTGCCAGGCTTGTTTTCTTTTTTCAGTAGACAGTGTAGAACGGCAATATCTCTCCTCAGGGAAATGACATTGCAGATCAGAAAGGTGCGGCAAGGTCGTCCTTCGATGAGTTCCAGCGATTTACATCAGAGTCAAAGTGTGACGACCGGGCAAAGATTGGTGGAACCAGGTATTTGCTGGAAAAAGAACAGGATATGTGTTCGCCGCAAAATGCTGTTCTTGCTGGTTTTCGGTATGAAATTATTTCAAAAAACAAAACTATGGAGATGCGGGGGATCGAACCCCGTGCCTCCCGCATGCAAAGCGGGCGCTCTACCATTTGAGCTACATCCCCATTGATGTTAACTTTAGTTGACAAGCTTACTAATTCAAGTTGTGGATCTGATAATAAAAATATTTTTTAGATTCATCTGCCCATACGCTTGAAATTATGTAATATAAAAAAATTAAAAATAAAAATAATATTACAACGTATAATAAAATGGAAGACAACCAAGGCTCTCATAGTGAGAACTAGAGATAATAATGCCATCATTGGTTTTTTAGGGTATTGTTTTCTTACCAGGTTGTGTGTCGAATAAGCAGGTGGTGTGGGCCTTGATGAGTCTTATGAGTTACTACAAAGGCCCACGGTCTAGACCAAGGGAACGGGATCAACACAAGAAAGTTGATAGGCCCAGTTGTATTACCCACTTTGCTTGATTTTTTCACAAGGTCGACACAGGGAGCTCCTATTGCCCGCTTTAAGCGGCGCAACTTGAAATCTCCGCCTGAAGTATTCGCTTTAGTGGGCCGGCCCAAACTTCGTTCACACCTCGACCGCGTCTAGTTGGAGACAATCATGGATGTGCGCTCCAAAACCGATCGATGGCTCGTACAGTATGTACGTACGGGGTACGAGTATGTGAGTTCAAGGAAAGCACGTGAATGAATAGCTTTTCTAACTTTTCTATGTCCCGTTCCTTTTTTCTTTTGTACCGCTCCGTCCGCTCATAGAGTATGTGTACATTACTACGCCATTAAAAATAAACTAGTTTGAACATTTTTCATGTACATTTTTTTTGTACCATGAACGAATTAAAACTGTTAAAATTTAAAAAATACAAATCTGAAAAAGTCTGAACTTAAAACTGTTCAGTTTAAAAAGGCTGAAATTAAAAAATAATCGTAATAAAATATTCAAATTAAAAAATGATAAACTGAAAAATGTTCAAATTAATATGTTCAAATCTAAAATTGTTCAAACTTAAAAAAATGTTTAAATTAAAAATATGTTCAAACATAAAAAATGTTCAAATTTTAAAAATGTTCAAACCTAGAAAATGTTCAAATTGAAGTGTTGAAATTACAAAATGTTCATATTTATAGAATGGTCAAACTTAAAAAATTGTTCGAATCTGAGAAAAAATAAACTTGGAAAAAGTTCTAAATTGAAAATGTTTTGGCCGGAAAAAACCGGTAGAGAAACAAAGAAAAACCAACTTGAAAACAAAAAAAACTCACGTGTCCGCGAGTATGTTTTTTAAGAAACTTTTGACCCGTGAATAATATTTTTTGAACATATGAACATTTTCCAGAGCGTGAATTTAAAAAAAAAAAAACCGTGAACATACTTTGTTATGTGAACGATTTTCTAGTATGAACGTTTATGTTATTCGAACACTTTTTCAAGATGAACATTTATGTTATTTGAACAATTTTTAAATATGAACTTTTAAAATTTGAACGATTTTTCAATATGAATAATTATATTATTTGATATTTTCAAATTAAACTCGTATTTTAGTTGAACACATAAAAAATTCAAAGAAAAACGCAAAACTATTTTTCTCATGGGCATTTTTCACTATGTGAACATGTATTTATTATAAAAAGAGACGAAATAAATAAAAAACATGAAGAAAGGGGAAAAGAAGGAAAAAGTCAAAACTAGGAAAACCAGGGAAACATGCCGGAAAATTGAAGCATAAAACCGTTGGGCGAAACGTCGTACAGAAAAAAGCGAAAAAAAGGAAAGCGTGCGAAGCATCGTGAGTTTCCCTAAGGAAGATCCACGTTGAGAACAAAAGGAAATGGGCCAGGCCCATAGAGAGACAGGGTATGCGGCGCGTGCGATCGCGCCCGCATTAAGCGGTGAATAGGAATTGTCGTCGACACATCCTTGATAGATGTCCCAAGACGGCAAGATCCGGAAATGTACGGGACAGAACCAGAACGTGTTTTCTTACGAATTCACGTGGATTTAGAGGGATTTCCGAGCTGTCTGTTGCCAACGTAGCGGTTGCCTCGGTCGGATGCGTATCGTGAAAAACTGCCAAGACAGACGACTGGAGCACTGCTACGGATAGCGTGTTGAACCTTGCAACTCTAGCGCGTTCTCGTGGGCAAATATTCCGGCACGTATACATGTTCTTTGGTTTGATCCTGGTCCCATTGCCTAACCAGGCTTTGGGAACTGGGTGAAGGCAGCGGATCGTGTGCCATGGATGACTTGCGTGGCATACTCTTGGAGGGCTTACATGTATGCGCTGCTTTGATCCTGCCCATACATCCGAATGAGGCTCGGGAATTTGGTGATGGCAGCACAGCGTCTGCGGCTTCATTGGTTTGATGTTCACGATGGAATAAGCTGTTCCACAGCCGAACGATAGCCGAGTCTAGGAGATTCATGCTCGTTGCCTTCAGACAAACCGTTGCCTTCAGAGAAAGCGCGCGCACAATACCGTCAGGCAGTAGGCCTGACATCACGCTGCTTCCACCCAAAACAAAAACAGACCACTCTGCTTCAGATGTCAGCACAAATATAGGTAACTGATTAGAGTATTTTGCCAATGACAACGATCGACCAAATCAAAGCAACGAAGCATCGAAGCTCCAGCAAAATGGCTTCTGACATGCCAGCTGACAAGACATGAAACTGAACTGAAAACAGGAACGAGCATAGCAGATTCCAGCAAATGGAGCGAAGATCCGGAGCCGCGGGAAGATCCAGCTTTCTTCCACCTTCCCACTCCACTCCGAGCTGCAAGCGACGGGGAGCGCCACAGGTGTCCCAGTGCAGGCGCGCCGCGAGTCCCATGACCACCGGCTGAGACAAAGGGGAACACGCGTGCATGGGTGGCTGCCGGAAGCTTTTCTAGGTCGACGACCTACTCACTCCCCATGACTCTCCGACCCAGCTTGCTTCCCGCGTTATCGTCAGCAGTCAGTGCGTCCGCTCCAGTCGGTGCGTGTATGTGTGCCGATTAGTTTTGCTTTGCGTGGGTTTTGTACCAGTACACACTTCTCGCCTGACAGCTCGACGGGCGAACTGACTGATTGGTCCTGATTTCTGGTATGTAGTTTGGTTGGCCGGCCGGCCGGCCCTTGCGTTTTTTTGTACTCCAAAGTATGAGGAAGAGCCCTTTGTAGGTGGCGTTTTGCTGTCATGCTCATCTTTACCAGTACCATTTCCAAATCCTTCCCATACATTATGGAAGAAGGGGGTGTAGGAAAATTCTTTCTCAGAAAAAAGAAGTAGAAAGTTGCATGATATATCGTCTGTAGTACATTACTATTTATTCAGGAAGATGTAGTTGGTACTGCATTATTTCTGACCTGACTCTACGCGACTGATCATTGTGGACGGTGCTCAAATATAGATAGTACATTGATGCAAACGGCCAACTGTCAGATAAAAGGTTGTTTGTTCTAGTGCAGTGTCAAAGTTAGGTCCCCGTCAGATATCCATCCAATTGGTTCACTCGGTCTCAACCAATTTGTTCCCACATGCTCCTTAAAATTCTCTTTTCGAAACTAAAATAGCCATGTGTCTCCCTACATTTGATTTTTTCTTCTTTGTATTATGCAAGATTTGCCAGAGCACACTTGTCGGGAACTAATTACTCAAACTTAGCTTCCATTGGCATGACATATCAAGCGTTTTTCCCCCTTTGTTGGATACCCTACATTCCTTCCCGTCAAGTCACTATAGGAAACAGTCAAGGTACCGATGGGGACCGTCGGCACAATTCTCTCTTGGCACAGCCCTGGTGAGCCCAAGGGAGGCATAACGGCCGTTAGAGCCTAGGAAGCATCATTTTTCAAAAAAAATCAAGGCAGTTTTTGAATTGTTTGATAGTTTAATCTCCAATAATTCTTAATATTAGATAAAATTACATATTAATAGTTAAACTTCCCACTCGATAACCCGTCCACAAATTGCTTTCACCCTAGCACGCTTAACTTCTTTATTCCTGCCAGATGAGCTTTCGGTGGATGATCCAACCTTTGTTGACAATAGGTCCCTATCAATCCTATTAACTCTTGGGCCATGACATCACACTTCTTTATTATTTGAATCCCAAACAGTTATTTGACAAAAGAATAATAAATAAATTATTATTCGAATATATTTATAAACAATAAAATAATTTTTTTATTTTTTTCATCAAAGTCTAAAACCAGAAAAAGCCCCTATTTCCTTTTTTGATTTTGAGGAATCTAAAAAATAACTAAACTGCCGTAGTCTGTTGAAATTAGATGTAAAATTTTCCGTACATATATTTTCATATAAAAACCGTTTTCATCGGAGGTCGTGTGCAACCAGAAAAGCAGTTTTACCGAAACATGACGCCATTTTGCATAATATATCAAAGTTCTTGTATGTTAATTTTCCTAACAACTAGGACACATAATACATGATCATCTCAAAGAATTTTATTTTTAAAATTCTTTAACATTTTCTTACATAGTTTTGAAAACTCAAAAAGTGATCCAAGGGGGGGGGGGGGGGTGCGTGGAGAAAAGGCCGTCGGCATAGGCCCGAAGAGGAAAAAAAACTTTGTCGTCGACACAGTCCTAACAATGTTGCCTACCTGTCGCAGTGTAGACTGCTGTGTCGACGACTTTTTGTGCTGACGGCCAGACCGGTCCTATGCTGACGACTTGCTTCGCAGTCTGTCATGTTCGAACACTTTGTTGATGGCCCCGGCAAATAGCCGTCGACAGAAGAAAAGGTCGTCGACACCTTGACATTTTCCTATAGTGAGTGGCCCTCGAACCTATCAGGGTTGCAAGCGGAGGGTTCTCCGTATAGTTTTGGCCGTCCTAGGTTTGGGTAGGGCTCAGTTTAGGTGTTAAGTTAGAGGTGGCAAAGTGATGGGTCCTTGGTGGCGTGGAATAAGGTCTCCTATCATGTCCTCATTTTGTTGGTGTTGTTTGGCGGCGTCGAAGGGCGTGTAGAGCTTCATCCATGGCCTGATCGGGAGACCCATATATGTCTTTGTTTCGTGTAGGGTGTCTTGCAAAAAGTTGATCGCTGGGGTGGATGACGATGTTGTGCATTTTGGTGTCCCAGCTTGTTCTTTGTTCGGGGAAGCATGGCTAGCTTCATCTTTGCCAGGAAGCTAGTGTTGCAAGGTGGCATCAACGGCTATATCATCAACCAATTCATTGGGACTTGGTACCCCAAGTGCATAATGTTATTGCAAGCATCCTTTTTCACAAGGATGGCTCGTGGTTTAATACCGATCTCAAAAAATACTATTTAGTGATCTGCTCCTTTGAACAACCAATAAAAGTTCTAAAATCTACCTTAATGTGCCCAATTCCACCGAAGTTGGTGTCAAGTACAACAATAGTGAAAGAAAAGTAACTAGACAACTAGAAGACAATAACATAAGTGTTTATGTATTTTCGTTATAGTTAATGGTAGAAATTTACCTACTAGCAACCAGAAGGAAACATTATTTGTCATGTGATAAAATGGGTTGGGTTCATTTGACCACTCTTGAAAAATATGGTGGCACAAAATAATAAGCACATATATGAGAAAATACATGATAAATACAAAATGCAAGTTTATGTCTTTTTAGTGTTGATAACAAGTATATAGGCATCACGTCCAAATATAAAACAGGATGGGGTGTTTGTATGCATGCTAATACTCCACATGGTGTATGAGTAGTTCTACCCCATAAATTAAGCACAAAATACACTGTATTTCTTTAAGTTTCTTAGCATGAAGCTGAGTATTGGACACTACTAAAAGGTTTCTAGCCATGTTTCTCACTCCTGGGGTATCTCAAGAAGGTTGCCAACCTGCCTTACTGCCATTACTATTACTGTCATCAAGATAATAATACTACAAGATCCACTCCAAACAAAACATGTGTTTTCCCACACATGTTCTTACCTCCTAGATTGATAGAGTCAAGCATAAAGAATGGGGTATTTATATGAGCCTTTAACACATCGAAGACAAGGTAAAAGAAAGATTTATTTGAATAAATCATCTCATGGGACAAAGATACCCTTTCAAGGATATACACTAATAACCATAATCATGTAGGGTGTTTCATATGGTTCTAAAAAATGATAACACATAGAGAGCTTTGACTAACCTACATGGGCGTCTACTCCCAATTCATCGTGGTGGCAGAATAGAAATCAATGGATAAGGTGGAGATGCAACCTGCAAGAGTTCCATTTTCCCCTATGGTCCTCCTCCATTGGAAACAATTTATTTCTATGTTTCATGTTCTATCTTGAGTCACCTTCCCTTTGTCCCGAAAAACCTGAGCGCGTATATATAGGAATTTTAGGTCAATATGGAGTCCTCGGACAATGGCCGGCGGTATTTGATAAAGTTGTGGACCCGTGGGCCCTATGGTTCCCTAGTTTGATTTCTCACGAGTTTTCGGTGTGTGTTCTCTTTGTTTTGTTTAATAATAACATATATAGGGGTTTCCTTCGATTTAATTGGGTTTCAGAAGGTTCTTGAAAAGTAAACATACGAAAATAAGGGTTCTATGTTCCAATATTAAATAACATATAAATGAGATTCGATAGAAAGTCCAAACATTCAAGTAAATCATTAAAGGAAACATAATAATTGAAAATAACAAATGGATTACCATAATAATGAACTTGAAAAGGCATAGATACCTTATGGTCCTTATGGACGTATCACAAGGTCTCTCTAGTCCGTTTGGCAAGATCTAGGGTGGTTTCTCTTCCTCTTCATCTCCTTTTTTTTCCAGAGATGTCTAAATGATCCTCTAAGTTTTGGTGCAGGCATCTTAATGAATTCTCAACCGGCTGTGTCAACAATGTTATCTTGGCTGCCATAGTGTTTCAGAGATCCAATGTACAACTTCGGCTTTTGTTTCGTCTAATTTCGAGAATATTTCCTGTACAGCTTTTCTGAAATACAAAAACATCAGAAAACAGAAACTGGCACTATGACATCTTGTTAATAGGTTAGTTTCTAAAAATGCATAAAAATGCCACGAAGTGTAAACAAAACATATAACAATTGGTGTAAAACAAGCATGGAGTATCAAAAATTATAAATACATTTGCGACGTATCAGTATGCGTGCTTGAAAAATTATTGTGAAAAATTTATTTCTTGCCTCCTACTCAAAGAAAAATAGTACTCCCTCCGTCTTCGTATGCATGGCCACAAACTCAAAGTTTATATACCAAGAAGACAAAGTAAACTAATAAATAGCACAATTAATTATGTTAAAATGCTCTTGTGTTGCGTGTTAATTAAATGTGTTGCATGTGGTACCTCCTTTTATATGGATGCATGCAACATTCACATTAATAAGCAACATCCTACGAGGTAGAAATCTAATCATTTTTTTCTCGATGAGTGTTAGTGGCTCTGCATATATGAAAAATGTAGTTTTCATAGTGGCCTTGTATTGAAGAACGGAGGGAGTATTTAGGATTTTGAATTTCTAGAGCATGAAAATAGTTTTATTTTCTCTGGCCTAGACTTCCGAAGCAAAATATAGGATGGCATAGTGGAAAATATAGCGTGCATTTGTGTAGGATATTGAAATCATTTTCACATATATAAATATATTTTATCCTATTTAATGTTTATCTTGGAAGCGCATGAATGCTCTCGGGAGCTATGTTGCATGTTTAGTACTACATCCATTTCAGTGAATAAGGCTTATAAATTTAGCCAAAAATCAAAGCTTACTCATTTTGAACGTAAAAAATAAAATATAAACATCTACTACATCATATGAAACATAGGGATAGTCTATTGTACATGACATTCCTTTTTTTTTTTTTGATCGGATTGCATTATTTAGGGCATCTCCAGCGGCGCGACGCAAACAGACGCTGAGCGACTGTTTGCGTCCGCTTTGACCGAAAATGCGTCTGGCACCCTCTCCAGCGGCGCGACGCAAAGTGACCGGGCCGTCCGCGGAGACGCAAACCTGGCCCAAATATGCGCCAGGTTTGCGTCTCTGCGGACGCTGCGCGGACGCGCTAAGTGTCCGCTCGCGTCTCCACCGGGCCTACCTGGCAGCGAGTCTGCACCGAGGGCACCGCTTCGGCGGTCAGCGCTTCCGCGTCTGCGCCATAGTTTTCTCCATCAATGGCGCGGCTGCCTGTTCTGCGCGCGCACTGGCGGGCGGCGGCTGGCCTTCTGCGCCACCTTCAATGGCATCGTATCCCGCGCGCGGCCGCCCTTAAAAGTCCACCGGCCGCGTCGCTCGTTCGCCCACACCACACCTCCACTCGCACCACCACCACCGCAGCGCCATGGGGAAGAAAAACGACTTCGAGGCCTCCGGCAGCGGCACCAAGAAGATCCTGCTCCCCGTCACGGTGAAGAGGCTCATGCACGGCAAATGGATGCCGTGCGACGACGCCTGGTCCGGCGTGCAGCTGCTTGGCGGCTCAGCTGCCGCCGGGTGCCCATCCCTCTAGTACCTGCGCGTGAGCCTGAGCGAACCGCGGAGATCCAGCACAGGAGGCGGTATCTGCCGGCGGACCTCCGCGCCAATCCGGCGTACGCCATCGACTCGGAGCTTTGGCGTACGTACCTGTCCACGGAGACGGACAGGAGACGAAGGGCAGGTTTCATGGGCGACAGGGATTATCCCTTCGGCCCTGCACCGCCGGCTCATCGACAGCAGGCGCCAACGCGACGTGAGCAGACGCAGCATAACGACGCCGACGATCGCGAGGACGACGACGACGACGAAGCCTACGCCGCGTACGACGACGACGACGATTACGTCGAGGCGCTCGCGTACCATAGCGAGGAGGTGAAGGACGACAGCGACGACTACATCGTTGTCGTCTTCCACGAATGGCAGCAGGCCATGGCGGACGGCCGGAACTTCGACTTCCCGGAGAACATGACGGACGACGAGATGGCGAAGGTCGCCGTCCTCGTCTCCGAGTACGACGCGCCTGTGCAGCCGCCGCTGCCCCGCTACGCCACCGCCGTCATGCCGCCAGGCCTGTCGGCGGATGAAGCACTTCGACAGGCGCTCCTGGAGTCGGCGGCGCCTCCTCCACCGCCGCCACCGCTGCCACAGCCTTATGTCTGGCGCCTTCTCCACCGCCGCCACAGCCTTATCCCTGGGCGCCTCCTCCACCGCCGCCACAGCCTTATGTCTGGGCACCTCAACCGCCGCCATAGCCGCAGCCCTGGGCGCCTCCACCGCCGCCACAGCCGCAGCCTCCTCAACCTCGAGCACCGGCGTACGCTCCCCCGGATGGTAACTGGCCGTGGGTCATACCGGAGCTCATCCTGGTCGATAGCGACGAGGAGCAGCACAGCGACGATGAGCAGCAGTAGGCGTTTAGGTTTTTTAAAATGTTTTAAGTATGTAAATTATGTTTCATGTTTAAAAAAAATGATTCGTCCTAAAAAAAATGCGGCGTGCCGCTGGAGCCACCCCCGACGCAAACGGACGCGCGGTCGATTTCGACCAAAAGGACCGACGCAAACGGACGCACGCGGACGCTAAAGTACGTCGCGCCGCCTTACATCGTTCTAGCTGTAGGGACTAGTTTAGTCGGCCCGGAGTTGAGAAACAACCCTAGCCATCCTAATCACTGGAAAATCATGCGAGATCACGGATGGCTACTCACATTTCCTTTGGCCAGGGCTAAAGTAAACCGGAGCCCCACAAACCGCCGAGAGCGTGCGTTGAATGTGGACAACGCAAGAACACAAAAATCAGAGAGCTGGCTACTAGCTTAAACAATAAGTTAGTTGGGTCATTGGCTGATTCACCGGTGACACAAACGGCAGCACCGGTGAAACCTAAACCAGCAGCCCCACCAGGCCTTGCCGACGACGCGAAACCTGCCGCTTTGATCCGATTTGTTTTTAGGCTCCCAAGAAGCTCTTGATCGGGACACCCGTAATAACCTAACAAAAAGCTTCGCATCAGAAACCTTTTACGTCGACATTGCGAGTCGTGCATGCACAGCCATTGCGTTGCATCCTTATCCGCCACATGGTGGAGGTCCAGCCCCTGATTTCACGTAATCTAGCACGGCCTATATCTTCTGTCCCGTTGCTTTCTGATGAGCGATACGGCACCTTTGTAGCCCTCCTCGACCCAAAAGCTTGAGAGCAGATTGATACTATTAGGGGCATTTGGACAGTCGACATTAAGTCGATCGGAGTGCAGTGGTTTGTGCTGTTGCTCTAGATCGTATGCTCGCATTGCAGCCACTGAGTAAGGAAAGAACAGTAAAAGAGCTTGCCAACAATGTCTGGGTTACTAATGGGTCATGGATATCCATGTTGGTATGATCTTATTGGGTCATAGTAGTGGGGTTCTAGTGGGTCATATACAAAGTTTAGTGTCTGAAGCAATTGCAAGTTGCCAGCATAGATCTGAATGCATGTGGTGTATGCAGCCAGATTTGGTTAGAGAGAGATCTAAACAGTGAAACTTCTCTCCTTTGTGCTACTCGATTTTCTCTTTTTTAACAATCAATACCATATATATCTAGGGGTAGCAAATAGTACATGGTAGACGGAAGGCTCGAGCGAACCTGACTTTAAATGCTAAGGTTGCGTGCAGGCGTTTCTGATTTTATGTTCTCCCATAATTTTAGTTTAAACCGTAATACTAAGACTACGTGCACTCGCGTCGCTATTAAATAAGTCAATCAACATTAACAATAATACTAACACAAATATGTCATGTCAGAGAAGAGCAACTGATTGTCTGGTCGATGTCACTGGGAAGCTGAGAGTACAAAACACTATTGTCTAGTATGTAGCAGCCGAGACAAATATTGCTAGAGATAACCATGAGAACAAATATACCAAAACCGATCCGAACAAGCAAGATTTAAAAGTCCAAATATAGAGAATTTTAGTCTTCCATCTACACCGTTGACGTTGGGAAAAGGATCTCATCATCAAATAAAGGGCCGATGATTATCTATTGTAGACGATACCATCTCCATTAAGACACAGAGGCAAAAAAAGAAAACTGATATCAAAGCTCTAACCTAATATATTAAAAACACTGCTTTATTTAAAAGCTCCATGCATAGATTGGCTTTCCCATCACTTTCGACGGCAGCGAGGGCTGCCGGAGGAGGCGGAACCGACCTACGAAGGAGGCGGAGGTGGAGGCACTGCTAGTTTTTTTAAAGGCTGCCTCTAGGTTTGGTACTGTATGTTCTCTTGCACGAATTTCTTTCTTAGTTCATGGTATGCACTAGCTTCGGACGCTGTATGGACTGATTATTTTTCACACCTGATACACGGTTCTTGCAGCTCCGGCACTAATAATCAAACATTGCGAGTACTAGCTAGAAACTACACACGCATGCATGTTTATCTATCCTCGTCGGTGTCTATGCGTATTAGAACGAAGCGGAGAGAAATTCCTCACACATGCACTGAGCCACTGACGCACATTGCCCGGCCTCCTCGGTTCCCCGCATTTTCCTGCTTCCTTCATCTTTTCGCGTAAGCAAAAGCCTAATTTAGTCCATGCATGGTCAACACTAGGCGATTTAAACTTATCCATTTTGACCCTTTTAAAAATTAGAACGACCCCAACAACCAGGAATAGCGATCGATCTCCATCCCCGCCCCCACGCGACACCGTCCGGGGCAGGCATCGTAAAGCAGGGGGAAATCAGATCATAATGGGGCATAAACAATCCAGATTAGACGATCATGGATCGGCGACGACAGGGAGGCCTTAACGCCCCCACATGCACATATTCAATGTGCACATGGAGGCAATGTATGTGAAGGAACTGCTTTGGGGCGGGTCACCACCACCGTCGACTCGCCGGCCGTCCGGTAGGCAATGACAGCTGCGAGAGCCATCTGGCTGGCCACCGAACCCACGAGGCCGAGATGGTTGGCTGACTCGGCGCGGAGTCGGACGCGACGCTGACTCAGGCCACCGTGGAAAAGCTAGCAGAGGCGAAAGCTAGCCTGGAGTCGTGGAGAGGGAAAAAGAAAAGAGAACGCAGTGACCGAACGTGTGACGGTGGCTTCCATTCCATGCATGCGCTGGAACCTTCTTCCTTCTTCGTGCTAATCCAGTACTACTTCCTACATAAAGGGGCTGCCCTATTTATCCACCACATTGCCACGCCATCGCCATCGTCGAATCGGCTAGCGAGCTCACGGGGAAAGTATGGCAACGTGCGGTTTACTCGTGGCTTGAGGGCATTGCATCTGCTCCAAGCTTTGGCTTTGAATACTACCACGTTGCAGAAGTCTAAAGGCATGGTCCGTGTGGCGGTGTGGATAAGAGAACACTAAATGAACCGATATGTGCAGACGGGCCAATTTCGAACCTAAATTTGAGCTTGGAATACGTCCGTGTAGACGCTTCGTGCACCGCTCGTGTGTTCACCCGCTTTCTCACCGGGCCCGCCTGGCAACGCCTCCACGACGCAGGGGCGCCCTGCCACGCGTCGGGGACTCCACAGCGTCTGGCTGCATCTGCACCAGCAACTCCATCATCGGACCCTCCAATGTTGGCATTGGACTACTTACTTGTGCCAACGCCGGTCCATCCAACGTGCCCTGGGCCTGCACAACCCCTCTAGCGGCAGTGCCCCTAGCTCCAACACCTAGGTTTCTTCGACCTCACCAACAGCGACTAGGCGGCGCGTCGACGAAAACCCCAGATAGGACCAGGGTTTCTATCTCTTTAATTTCTTTTTATGTCATTTTTATTTTTTCCCTTTACCTTATGGAAAGTAAGTTTTAAATATATCAAATAGTACGGAAAAAATTGGATCCAGCCACGAAATCTGCTCCCGACCCAACGAACAAGATGGAGAACACGACCTAATTTTTATCCACGGACCGTCTCAAACGGACAAAGAAAAGACACAATTTTGTATCTAAAATAGGTTGGCCCGATGAAGTTTTGTTAATTAATCGAGGTTGAAGAAAGTGGAAATCCGGTTTGTGTTGCACCTTTGCGCAAACAGAGATTGATCGGCGACTCGCCGGCGACAAAGTTACCGAGACTTTTTTGCCTGCCTGATTTTTCTTTACCAGATCCTCCAATTGCATGCGTGCATGTAGCCGCTGGTTGGGCCGAGGGATCATGGTCCAAGCATGGTCGATGACTAGATGTCACTCGTGAGACGCACAAAAGTTTTCGCAGTGGCCCCTTGCACATGCAGCACAACACATAGGAAGGACCTATTTTATCCAGAATCCATGTGGGCGATGATGACTGTTCCATTCAAAAGCTAATTTGGATGGATAGGCACCACCCGGATTTTGAATCGTCGGTTGAGAAGAGAGGTTTTACAGGCCGCGGCTCCAAGCTTATAAAAGGCACCCCCTCCTTCCCATTTAGAGCACCGAGCTCGAGCAACAACCAACCCACACACATACAACAGGTAGTCACCAGCAACCTCAGACAGAGGCCGGAAACTAAGGCGCAAAGGAAGGGAGCAGCGCAAAGTCTTCCTCTTTCTTACGAGAAAATTTAAAGGTGCTCTTCAGTTCCTCATTCCCAAGAGCAAATGGAGAAGGCAGGGTGCGACCATGTGATCGGCATCCCAGTGAGCAACAGGGCTTTCGGTATCGAGGAGCCGGAATTCCCAAGCAAAGGGGCTACTTGCCATGGCAACGCAAAGTATTCGACGGCAAACACGCGTGCCAGCGGAAAATCGGGCAGGGCGGGGGACAAGTTCGCTAAAGGCATCAAAGAACATGGTGAGTTCCTTCTCCAATCCGTCTGGATCAAACAATCTTTGCTAGCTCCAGTTACGAACCAAACACTGAACATGTCTTCCTTTCTGCAGTGACTCTAGGCCCAAAGCTGTACGATACAATAAGAGGCAAGCTGTCGCTGGCTACGAGAGTCCTCCACGCGGGCGGGGTGGAGAACGTCTTCCGGCGGTGGTTCGCCGTCGAGGACGGCGAGAAGCTCCTCAAGGCCTCGCAGTGCTACCTGTCCACCACTGCCGGCCCGATCGCCGGGATGCTCTTCGTGTCGACGGAGAGGGTGGCCTTCCGCAGCGACCGGCCGCTGGCGCTGACCTCCCCCAAGGGCGACACGGTGCGGGTGCCCTACAAGGTGTCCGTCCCGCTGACGAAGGTGAAGACGGCGAAACCGAGCGAGAACAAGCACCGGCCGGAGCAGAAGTACGTCCAGCTCGTGACGGAGGACGGCTTCGAGTTCTGGTTCATGGGCTTCGTCGGCTACCAGGCGGCCCTGCAGCAGCTCGAGCAGGCCATCGCGCACGCGCAGCTGCGGTGATCCCATTGACCAGAAACACAATGTGTTCGTTCGGGTTGGGCCTCGTGTCGTGTGGTCTGATTGATCTGTTGTGCATAGGTGCGCCTGTGCATAGGTGGTACAGTAGGTTAATTTCCGGGTGGATTGCTTGTCGTTTTTGGCATTGGAGCAAGTCCGGTAGGTATGTACATGGTGGTACGTACTAGCAGAAATTTAATTTAGGGCTTGATATTCTTGATGTTTGAGAAGCATATGTTGCACCGCCACGGCAAAAGTGGCATCATATACATGTGGTGTGCACTAGTTCAGTGCAAAAATCACGAAGTGTGTTTGTTCAACTGCTTATTGGTGCAGCTCCTCTCTTTCAGCATTTCTCTAAGAAAACATGTCCACGATCGAGGGCCTCCACAGCTAAAGCTTAGGCCGAAACAGTCTGTATATGCTTAGATATAGAAATGAGCTGGCTAAATTCATTAAAGCATGTAATATGAATTAGCAAATGCCACCAAAGCTACATGGACTCTTTCTTCCATTGGCGGGCCTCTTCGGGTTTGGCCTTCCGGTCCCTTCCTAACCTTTTCTGGAATGTTTCAGTCCTTCCGGGATGTTTGTATCACCTTCCGATGTCTTCCATAAACGCACATTCCCATTTCGGACACTCACATTCATTCTGGACACCTCTTAAATAATAGGAGACTCCGCAAACAAATTTCAGAACCACTTTATTCATTTTTTCTATCATATTCATATTTTAAATGTCGCTTAGCCTTTAAGTGTGCGATCCTATGTGTTCGGATATATGTGGTTACACCGATAGTAAAATTCGAGAGAAGTTATTGATCATCTACATTGTGTCTCTGATCCAAACATGTTGATATGAACCCCTAGCTTGTTGAACAAATAAATTTTGGATTATGAAAACAATCCTCCGTTGGTTGCTCAGAAGCTTCTTCAAATCAAGTTCATCTCCTCTAAAGATTAACTTGCAGATCCTTCTGAATCTTTCACGCAACATTCCATACCTTTTGGGATGTTTTTATAATCTTGTGATACCTTGCATCTGTAATAATTTCGGACCCTCTCGGTCATATTTCGTACGCATCTAGAATAATTCAAGACTCTCTGAACAACTTTCAAAACCACTTTCTTCATTTTTTTCTATCGCGCTCACATTCTGAATGTCACTAAACCTTTAAGTGGGTGATCCTATGTAAGGGTACATTGTTAACCCTAAGATTGTTTTTATAAATTAATGACAATCCTCTATGGACTACTCCCTCCGCTCACAAATAAGTGTATGTGCGGGTTTTCCGTGTCAGATTATCATGTGGAGGGAAAATTGCATTGGGAAGATGTAAACCGATATCTCTCTCCTCTTTAATTCTTTAGTTAATGAAAATTGCATCGAGAAAATTGCATTGGGAAGATGCAAACCATCTGAGACGATGCCACCGTTCAATATGATCACTAGGGGGTCTGGATAACAATGGTGATGTCTATGCATTCCACGAAGATGTAACCGTCGTTTGAACCATTGCATTGAGTCTTATTCCTTATGTTCATTCAATACCGGCACTCGTCTAAGACATGATCATCGGAATCCCAATACCTAGTTCGGTCTCGTTTCCGACATGGCTATTTCAACTCGTTCGTGTGCAATTCCATCCACATGACCTAGTCACACGCTATGCAGATTTATGGATGTAATCTCACCTAGTGGGCCCTTATGTATCTTTCTGTAATGTGGATAAACAAATCCCGCTCTTTATCCATACGCCTCAATCATCCCACTGGAATACCTAACTACACCTTTATGGTCACTCTGTCACGGTGTGACGGTTGATGCAACCAAGGCAGTCTCTAGTGATGACGATTAGATGTGATCTCACTGTCTAAGGATTAAGTTACTATGCACTAATAAACATCGTAACATTGAAGTTCAATGTGACTTGATCATGTTACAATACTTATGTTTTGGGTATGTCCATCATATCTTTCATCCAATCGATATGGTCTAATTGTCAATGACGTGTATGTCCATGATCGGGAAAACCTCTATCAACGATTGACCATGATGAACTAATCATGCACTTGTGTGCTAACTAGGGACTCCTTGTTTATTTACAATACTACACGTGTGTATTAATGTTTCCGCTTAATACAGGTATAGCGTACCACAAAACTAATCATTAATATTTGACATATAAAACTATCTCCAACAGTTTATGTCCGTTCACGACATTACCGCCATCTTGACGTTTGTTGACTACGCTGGAATTTTTTCCACTAAGAGAAATTCTTGCCATCTCGCAATTCTTGCCACCACACTGCTGGATGCTGGATTTTGGTTGACCTTTCACTTGAGTGGAGAATATTACAATTCGAGTATATAGCAAGAAAATAATCACTTCTAACCATTTTTATTTATTTATATTGAACTTTCTTATTTGTAACCAGTCAAGTTGACATAAGACCTTAACTTGTTTATTCCAAAAAATTGGAGACATGATGTTTGTGCTAAATATAATGATTATGATATATGAATGTAATTATATCAAATTTTACAGGTATTTTGTGAGGAAGTTATGTATATCATAGTCCTGATGATAAACTCTCTCGAAAAGAGTTTCATTCAATCAAATAATTCTTGATTTGGGAAAATAAGGCAACATCACGCGCGCCTGAAATGAACCACAATGCATATGTGTTTGTTTTCATACCCATGATCTTAAATATGTTAGCAGAGAGATCTAGTTCTATCTAAGAAATAAGAAATACGTCCATAGTGGTTTTAAGAGTTACATGGTTGTCAGGGTATAATTAAATACAAATAGACGATCGAGTATGTCCTATGTTTATTCTACGTGTAGGTAAACTGAATTCTAGAGTGTACAAGGTGTTTTCAATGGATTCATTTCTAGTAACTTCTTTATTAAACTCGTTTCTTGGTTGTGTCAAAGTCATAAATGTCACTAGTATGAAAAATATGTCCGTGCGTTGCGTTCCCTTCTTGATTTTATTTGTATGCAGATCGATCGAAGGTAACAGTGGCTTTGCACTCCTTGGGCTCAAAATCGAATAGATTTTATAATTGGCCCGGTGGGTTAGGGCCGGCCCATATTCATGAACCACGCCAACATCACAGTTCCGTCTACATGTTATGTGCAGCTGAGCAGGAGTATCAATGGCAGGCAGGATCAAGCTTATTTCGCTGTGCCATTTCCCCTCTTTTCAGAAAGACAGCATGGTCTGGACTGAAAACGATCTCGTCTCGAGATCTCCCTTTCTCGAGCGGCCACACCTCCGTCTCGGCTTCGACACGTACTCCGCGGCGGAGATACGGTGATCGATCCAGGCAGTACTGAAGCGACGGCGAGCCCCACCTGAAACCTCAAAATCTGCTTCTGAGTAGGTAGCGGCGGGCTGTCCATGTGACAACGCGGCCGACGCAGCAAGCAACACGAAGGGCGTCGCGCAACCAACCCTTGGCAGAATCGGGAAACGCCGCGGCGGCCGACCTCCCAACGCCCCCGCGGTTGCCGGTTTAAATCCGGGAGACAGGGACGGCACGGCGCCCATGCCGCCGTGCCGGAGGCGGAGCACCGCAACCGGGTGGACACGTACGTACCCCCCGCGCGGGCGTCGACGGTTACGCGCTGCGTTAGGTGAGGCATGAATGAAACATGCTGACTCGGTGCTGCGTGGGGTCTGACCAGGACGTTTAGATTTTAGGGTTAGGGTATAGGACGAACGAAGACTTCGACATGGGGAGAAGCTTAAGCTAGCTTTTGGACTAGAGTTGCCAATGTACCAAACCAACCATTGTTAGCGCTATGCCTAGGCTAGAGAGGTGTTCAGGTCGACCAATGGACCTATCATGGCTGGGGATAGAGCTTCGAGCGAATTAAACTAGGCTAAGGCTCAGCTCAGCTCATACTAAATTTGAGTGAGCTTGGATTGCGTCGAGCTAATGGTCGAGTTGTAAAATCTAGTTCATAATTAGTTGCCGATCTCGAGCCAGTTTCGGGCTATGCAAAACGTGATTTGTTTTCTCAATATTTTGCATGTAGAAGAAGAAAATCCCCATCCACAATATATAGAAGGAATAAACTAACCTTTCAGATTTTCTTTATCTAATCTCGTCCCTCATCCACATCATAACAGATGATAATGTATACTCTATCCATGCCATATTATAGTGCACATTAGTTTCCGCTAAAGTCAAACTTCACTAATTTTGATTAAATTTATTAAGAAAATTATATATTTTCACTATCAAATGTGTATCATATTAAAATATACTTCATGATGAATCTAATGGTATTGATTTGTTATTCTAGATGTTAATGTTTTTTTGTACAAACTTTAGTCAAAGTTCACATAGCTTGACTTCCAGAAAATTCTTTAGTGAAAGTTCACACGGTTTGGAGTACTATTTATTTGAAGGGTTTCGCTAGTTGTTATTGCTCAGTCAAGTCCGATACCGTTCGATTGCATCATGACCCATATGCATATGAGTTGCAAGTGGTGTTGCAACTGAGTTTTTCCTTTCTTGCAACTAAGTTTTTTTCTATGTTTTGCATGATTCATGCTAGTTATGAGTTGCAACATGGGTTATAACTGCTTAAAGCGAAGTTAATTTTTAGCCAACTGAGAACTAGCCACACCCTTATTTGAAAGTAACATAATTGTTATGCACAAAAATATGTTTTCGAGCTATCGAATTTCGGCTCAAAGTCAGCTCAGTTTTCAATCGAGCTATATAAAGCACTCACAATTGGCTCATTTCTTTTCAAAACGATCACGAGTCAAGCTGAAAAATTAGTCGATCTCGAGCCGCTCACGAGGCTCGAGCTTCACTTGCAGCTCTAGTTTTGGATACCTTGTGTCCGCGATCTCGGGAGCAAAACTCTTGCTCCTTGCACCTTGTGCATTACAACTCGATACGAGGATGCGTGCATCCTGTCTACATGCATCATGCACTATACTGTCCGAGTGCAATGCACGAAAGAGATCTACGTACAGAGGCATGGCATCCCTAAAATTAAGAAGCTTGCATGGTGGTCCCTGGATGCACATCGTCGGGGCCCCGGCCGACACGGCGCCACCCTCCTTTACCTGTAACCCGGGCGCGAGAATGTGCAGGCACATGGGGCGCTTCCTGGAAAGCGGCAGAGAACCCACCGCACGCAGCCATGCCATCTGGCCAAGCTCTCGATCCCATGGAGAAAGAAAGCTCGAATCGAGCTTTCGAGCAAATGACCCGCTGCACCTGGCCCTCACACGGAAGGGCCAAGGCCAAGCGGCTGCCTCTCCGCCTCTCCAGAAAGCTAGCGGACTAGGTAACGGATGACGCGGCCACGCAAGAACGTGGTCTGATACACCGGTGACTCGGCCGGCCCGCATGCTGACTCCGCAGAGCAACTGCCTTTGTCAAAAGGATCCACACCATCCCTGCGCTTATAAAGCCTCCCCTCGACCGCTGCACTCCGGTACCAATCCCCGATACCTTACTCGCTAAGTTTACTCCATCGCCATTCACCACCGGAACGCAGCTTAGCCAGCTTACGCAGTCGATCGATCCTTCTTCGACAGCAGCCAGCAAGATGAAGTCGAGCAGCGGCGGCCATGTCGTGGGAGTCCCGGTCACCTCCAAGGCCTATGGCATAGAGGAGAAGGTGCCGGCCAAGGATCACCTTGCTGTCTCCTTGACGCACCCCAGCCCCTACACTTCTTTCGGCTACAAGCACAGTAAGTTCCAATCATGCATGCATGCAACAACTCGCTAGCTAGCTAGCTAGCTAGCTAGGTGAATGTAAACAGTTGATAACTTGCCCATACTGATGCTTATGTTAATTCTGCAGGCAGCAAGGGTCAAGTCGTCCACTGGGTGAGCAACCTGAGCAGGAGGGCACAAGGCTTCCGTGAGCATGGTGAGTAGGAATTTCAGTTGCGGCTTGTGGACCTAATTGAACCTAGTAGCTTGTTCTAACGTTCATGGTTCACCGTATATGCAGTGACTCTGGGCCCCAAGATTTCCGAGACCGTCAAGGGGAAGCTGAGCCTGGGGGCCAAGATCCTGCGCGCCGGCGGGGTCGACCGCGTCTTCCGGAAGGCCTTCCCGGCCGACAAGGGCGAGCGGCTCGTCAAGGCGCTGCAGTGCTACCTCTACACCACCGGGGGCCCCATCGCCGGGATGCTCTTCGTCTCCACCAGGAAGGTCGCCTTCCGCAGCGACCGCCCCGTCGCCGTCACCTCCCCGACCGGCGACGTCGCGCGGGTCTCCTACAAGGTCGTCGTCCCGCTCAAGAGGATCGGCAAGGTGCGGCCGAGCGAGAACCTCGAGAGGCCCGACGAGAAGTACATCCACGTCTCCACCGTGGACGGCTTCGAGTTCTGGTTCATGGGCTTCGTCAGCTACCAGAGGTCCTTCAAGTGCATGCAGCAGGTCGTTTGCTCCGACCTGCAATGACTAGGGCGGCGTGGCCTGGATACGAGGCCCGTCGTTTGTTCCGTCGGCACGATGAGAAGAGGAGCCGTGGGCTGCTGCTGCGCCATCTTTTGCTGTGGAGCAGCAGTTGCCACGGCTAGGATTGCTCCGTCTTATTTCGGATCGGAGCAGCTTAGTAGATCCTTCCGCGTACGATTTGGATTGCCTTTTGTTTTCTTCTTTGTACTTGGATGGACCATATTAACCGTGCTGCATGTGAATGAATGGAAATGCACTTCTTCCAAATTGTTACTGAATTAGTTTTACTCCCTCCGTCCAACAAAGAATGTCTGAGAGTTCTCAAAAAATAGATGTATCTAGATGCTATTTAGTGTCCAGATGCATCTAAGTTTTAACATATCTAAGATATTCTTCGTGGGACGGAAGGAGTAGATTTGTATTCCTCCAAAGATTTTTTTTTTGCGAATTGTATCCCCACAAAGTTCACGTCGAAGCATAGGTTTGGATATCCATGGATATCCGAACCACCTAGATAGGTTATGCGTCTGATTAGGGTTGGGCAGGGTACCATTTCATGCCCATAGTTTACCAATTGGTCAGCTGATTAATATTAGATAAAAATATATTTTTATTGCATATGACATGTGGACCATCAAAGATATTGCCTCCGTTCCGAGATATATGTTTTTAAGAAGGCTAAATTAGCATATTTTAGAATGGAGGTAGTATATAACATATGTAATATTTTTTTGTTGGTATTACCGCATACAAAACTGTGTGCCTCCGTTCTCTAATATTAATGAATTGTGATTATTTTTATTTACCAGATGAGCCCTCGATCCGTCACCGATTTTCATTATAAAAATTGTCCAATTTATAGCAAGTTTGCAAAAAAAAAACTAGAACAAAAAGGGGGAAATAAAGAAATGAACAAAAAGAAGCAACAGGCCAAATTGTAAACAACTGAGACTAGAACATAATCAAGGAAAACATAAAGAGGGAGTTAACTAACTGACAAAATTAACTCGTCAATATCGTTGTAACCGTAGCCCATCCATTTGATCTTGAATACACCTCACCGATCACCATCTTGATCAGCTCCACAATCTCCTCAAGATTTTCTTAGTCCTTGGCTTTTATACAATATCTCCCAAGAGTTAATCATGTTAGAGAGATAGTAGATCACACCTTGCTAGATCATCTGAATGAAATATTTGTGAAAACAAGCATCATTTCTTGTTTTCCAAATAGTCCAACGGATTGTTGTGGCACCAAATGAGCACCAGCTTTCCTTGAGATACTGAAAAATAGAAGACCGGTCTCCATGTCTATTGCACTTTGTTGGTGGTCTAACCAGGCCCAAAGCTCACATAACAACTTGCCAAACCAGCTTGGCTAACGACACTGAAAGTCTGAAACAGAAGATGATCAACTATTTCCTTATGTGTGCTCATAAGTGACACTTCTCATTGCCTGTCCAACATATGATTTCCAAGTTGTCTTTGGTAAGGACACTATTTCTTCGCATCGGCCACATGGAAATTTTGTCTTTCAGAGAGAGTTTGATTTTCCAAAAAGAATTGTAGGGGAAACCTCCATTCGACCTCAGACAGAAATAAAGGCCTTTCTAACTTTAAACTTTCTACCGAGAAGACCCTCCACCTGAATTCTATTCATTTTTGCATATAAGACTATGCAGTCTATTACAAGATGTGTTTAAGTGAACCAGAGTTTTACATTTTTTTTCGATAAAGGGAATATATTAATATCAAAAGATACCAATTACACCCAGCCTCTGCAACAACGCACCACCCTAATGGCACTACGGATGCACACAGCCAAAAAACGAAAAGAAAACTAAGAAACAAAAGTCCCGCTACAGTATCTCGGGCCTAACAACAGCAATACATCCACCGCCAAGACAACACCTGAAAAACAGACTCTCCAAAAACGACGCCTCCAAGAAGGGAACAGTGCTCTAACACCGTCGTCGCCCGATCAAAGATCTTAAGTTTTCACCCTGAAGATAGTCCCCGTTCTCAAAACAATGCCTCCAACAAGGTCATTGCCAGGCACAACCAGTTAAGGCCAGACCTTGGGTTTTCACCCTGAAAGGTAGGACTCTGAACTTCACCTGTGTTGTCGCCCCCACTTTCATACCGCTGCTGTGAAGCCCGGAACACCAAGCAAGTCCCTCAACAGCGTGGAGACTTGAACCTCCCTTAGCTAGTCCTCCCCTCCGACCTTCATGAAATTCTCTTCTTCCGACTTTCATCATGGATCCATAGTCACTTGATGTCAACACAGAAAAAGAGCTTCGCCCCGCTCCCTCCAGAACCAATCGGTCGGAATAAAAACATGGGTGCGCACGACTGAATACCACCGATCCAGTAAACTCCAGGCAAAAGCACTGTTACATTCGCCGGCGGAGGCTTCCGGAACTCAACACTCCGGCCAGATCACGAGTCCAGGCCTCCGGTAGGTCCTCCTCTTCATGCAAGAGAGGCCCTAGGACCACCGCCTTTATTCAGGTCGGACCCCCACGTCGGCGACCACCCTGGGCTGGCCACTCCAACCCTCCACCGGCGACACCATCGCCGGCTTCCAAGCCCCTCCATCACGCTGCCGGAACGCGGTGATAGATCAATAGATCCACCACCACCAACCGCAGGCCGATCCTCTTCGGCGAAGAAGAGGGTCACCTCCACCGTCGAACCCAAGGCTGCTGCCCCGGGCGTCCTCGTACCGCGGGAGAAGCCCAAGATCATCACCCCTCACCGGCGAGAGGTGGAGGGAAAGGCGCCCGCCTCCACCAGCCACACCGCCGGCATGCCGCCGATGGGCGGCGGGGAGGCCGCAGCCCGCAGCTGGATCGACCCCGGGAGGGCCGCCGCCGCCCTACATCCTCATCCGGCCGTCGCCGCCCCGGAGGCGGAAGGGCCGCCGCCACGTGAGAGGCTCCATTGGCCGCCATTCCCGACGCGCCACGAGGGGAGGCCCCCGCCGCCGCCACGCCCCGAGATCTTTGCCCCGGCGGCGCTGCCGGCGGCGGCGGCGGGAGGTTGGGAGGAGGGGTGCGGTGTAGGCTAGGGTTGGGAGGAGGGATTGAGTACTCGCGTTCTAAAACGACGTCTACCACCAGAGTTTTACATAGGGGAACTTGAGGGAATACAAACAAAAACAACACACACCAACACACAAACACACCAAGGAAGAGGGAGTGGGTTACAGGTGCACTTGAGAAGCACAACCGGGCGTGCTCGCATGACGACCATCACCAGGAAGACATGCATGAACATTGCGTTGAGGAGTGACACCGCGCTAACGAAGGGCATCACAACCCTGAGACTTTGCAGATTACACCACCACCACCTGCTTGCATGACGACTATCTAATTAACTTTAAACTGACCAGAGGTTCCAATGTTCCAATGCACTCTATTAGGCTCACCATTTAGCTAGATATTATCCACCAAACTTTCTAGATTTTCCCATATTAATTGCCCGGTAGTGTCTGTAAGCCTGAAGCACTCCCACCCTTCTTACATCACTCTTCTCGGTAGACAGTTTGGTTAAAGAAACCATATACAGCCACATGAATTGCATTGACATAGGTGAATTATTCACCCATACATCTTCCCAAGACAGAGTCTTTTCCCCGTTGTTCATCATTGTCTCAGCAAAACGTTGGAATGTATGATTAAGCCCCATCATACTCTTCTGCCTGATCCTCCGGAGGATGCTCAGCCAGCGCCTTTAGATTTCCCCTTCATTTTGGTAAATAAAAAGTGACTTTGAGAATCTATTCACAAAATCTTCGGCCCGCCCTAATTTATGATTATTAAACCAACCTATTGTATCTTGATGGGCTGGAATCAGAGGTCTTATAGCTGGGCTGTTCTTCTAGACATAATTTATATGTTCGGGCCACACGGCGGCAAACGATCATAGAGACCTACAAAGCCGGCCCATGTGCGACAAGCCAAAAAAAACCACTATACAAAAAAAAGCATTTTGAACGGAAGATATCGCGCATGCAAAGGGCACGACGTTACTACGTTAGCGGCATGTCGAGTTAAAGAACACCTGGTGGTTTCCGATGGCCTGCCGCAGGAACGAAGAGAAGACATGGAAATGCACCTAAAGCGGCCGATCGAAGAAGCGGTTGGTTCATGATGCAAACGAACTGAACCCAGTTCCAGCTCGCCTCGTACGTGGCGTTAGCAGAACTTGAACGATCGGAGCCGATACGCGTGTCCTGATCGATCTCAACTTTTTCGCAGCTTGACGTAGCCAGAGCATGGAGTAGCCAAATTAGGTTGGTTGGGGAGCAGCAGAGCAGCAAAGCTTGCCGCATACGCCGCGCACCGCGTTGAGTTGCGTACATAGGGCCTTATCCCGAACTAACGTCGTTTTGAACTTGTGAGTTGTGTGGATTGATTGACTGAATGAATTTCAAAGTAGAACGGTATTTTTTCGAAAAGCTAGTCACACAACCGGCGTATCGTCTTGTTTGCACCATCGAGAGATGTCAACCCATCGATCTTGCATTGGATTTTAACTGCTATTTTAAACTACAACGAGCAAATCTTCGTGGTATTTGAACTCTTTCTTCTTTTATGACACAACCTCGTGTTTTTCTGAAGGCACCGAAGATAAATAACAAAAATATCAAACTGCATACCTATGATTGCCAACAAAGGTTTACCCATAATTTTAATTTGAGCTGCACTTTTAAGACTACATGCACACGCTCAACTATAAAATAATCAATCAACAACGACAAGAGCACAAACACCAGCATTACAGAGAAAAGCATATGAACTTTCCGATCAACGCCGTTGGAAGCCGAGAGTACGAATAACCAGGATGTAGCAGCTGAGACAAGTATTCCGAGGAAAATCCTCCTCACGGCAACCATGAAAAAATGGCCAAAATCGATATGGTGAAACAAGGTCCGAAGGTCCATACCTTTTTTCGATAATGGAGCATCGTCCCAGTCTCTGCATCAATTGGTGCTCACGGCTTCTTTATTATTAACCATAAGTACGGGTTCAACAAATAACAACCATTACAATCAATCAAAATGTAAAATCGATAGTAAGATCAACCAAAAGAAAACACGGCCTATAGAAGAGCTATGCATTGGCTATTCTATTAAGATGCCGCCACCGAGTAGCCTGGAAAAAGCAGTCCTGAGCACCACCAGCATCTGGTTGCATCCAGTAACCATATCCTCCCGCAACCCCAATGGAAGGAGGAAAACTCATTGTTGAATCCAATGAGCAGCTCGTCGGATAACCTGCAAAAAATTAGTGCCAGTATTCTTATTAAAAACTAAATCATTGCGACTTGTCCATATGGACCAACAAATCGCATAAACGCTAATGCGAATCTTTTGCTTGTCAGTCTTTGGAACTCCATTCAACCAACTACCAAACATATTAGTAACATTGGATGGTGGAGAAATATTATAAGAGAGATAAATGATGCGCCAAATCGTTTTAATAAATGGACAAGCAATGAACAAATGATTAACGGTCTCAGTAGAATCACAAAAACAACATTTTTGACATCCATTCCACTTCCGTTTAGCTAAGCTATCCTTAGTAAGAAGCACTTTATTACTAAGAAACCACATGAAAATATTAATTTTAAAGGGAATTTTTATTTTCCATAGATATTTCCTGAGATAAACTGTATGTCCATTCATTAAATCAAAATACATAGACTTAACCGAAAAAATTCGAATCAGTGAGTCTCCAAATAAACTTATCAGATTCAGATGTTAAAGTAATTGTCATTAACCGTGAGAGGGCAGTGACGGCGCGGATGGATCAGGCCCTATACTGGTGTCTACGCCGAGGGCCAGGTAGACGCCGACGGCTGCCCTCGGCGTAGCAACCTCTACGCCGACGGCAAGTATACGCCGACGGTCGTCTTCCGGCGCTGCCCCGGCGAGGCCGTACGCCGACGGCACCGATAAAATGCCCTCGGCGTAGGGTTTGGCCGTCGGCGTCTCCGGCCATTCCTGTAGTGCGTTGACAAAGATGTAACCATTGCAACCATTTTTGATCATTGAGCCCTCTTCTAAAAGAAATATTTATAGGGACCGTGGCAAATACTGTTGAAACCAAAACATTTTTATGTTGCACAATGTTGTAAAGGGCCGGGTATTGTTGGGAAAGAGGCAAGTTCCTCCCAGAACCTCACACTTGTCCCATCCCCTATTTTAAAATATCCTCTCTTAAAGAAGTCATTCTTAACATGCATAAGCCCTTTTCAAAATTGTGAATCTGTTGGCTTAGCTTCAAACATACCTAGAGAAATTTAAGGTTCCAACACCATTAACGCCGGTAAGGAGGTCTCGTCATCGAACAAAAACCCAAAAATCACTTATTTTAGATGATGACATCTCCGTTGACGCGAGGTAAAATCTAAGACGACAACCTTTTTTTTTTTTGAGATGGTGCATGGGACAACTTGTTGGAATGTGTTGTTTGACAGCTTCAGCGATTGGAAACAAAACCTTTGCGGAATGGAATCCTTGAGAGATTTCCGGGAGCAATATACTTTTCAGTAGGAAGTGGTAATTATTGGCAGAAATTAGACGGAGGATGTATCCCAGACTCCCAGTAGGGCAGTAGGCCAGTACTAAACTACTAATGCAACGATTTCATCCAATGGTTGTCCTCAGTACTCACCAGAAACGCAAGCTAGCGACTCCACGTTGGGATCACTATAAGTACATACATGGAGCACCCGTGATGCCTCACTCAAAAGCCGACCAAACCACACTCTTGGCTCTTGGCTCTTGTCCTCGAACACAATCTAGCCAGCCATGGGTAGCCACCGTGTCCATCCCCTCCTCTTCCTCATCCTCTCCATTCTAGCCACCTCCACCCTCTCGTGCATCAGCGCTGATTCCTCGCCGTCGCCGGTCTACGACACCGACGGGCACGAGCTGCGCGCCGATGCCAACTACTACGTCCTTCCGGCCAACCGCGCTCACGGCGGAGGGCTCACGATGGCGCCAGGCCACGGCCGCCGCTGCCCGCTCTTCGTGGCGCAGGAGCCCAGCGGGCACGGCGACGGGTTCCCCGTGCGTATCACTCCGCACGGTGGCGCGCCGTCCGACCAGATCATCCGCCTCTCGACCGACGTCCGCATCCACTTCCGCGCCTACACGACGTGCGTGCAGTCCACCGAGTGGCACATCGACAGCGAGCTGCTGTTCGGCCGCCGGCACGTGATCACCGGCCCGGTCACGGAGCCGAGCCCAACCGGCAGGGAGAACGCGTTCCGCATCAAGAAGTATATTGGCAGCTCGGAGGCGCGCGAGTACAAGCTGATGTCCTGCGGAGGCGACGGGAACTCGTGCCAGGATTTGGGGGTGTTCAGGGACGGCAAGGGCGGCGCGTGGTTCTTGGGCGCCACCGAACCCTACCATGTCGTCGTCTTCAAGAAGGCGCCGTCCACCGTTTAAGTTTCTCCTTTCCTTTTGCGTGTTCGTGCTCAGCGTGCATGATGAATAATAAGGTGGGTCTAGAAGTGTGGTTTTGTTCCGTTCTTAGTTGTCTTCGTGCGACATGAGCACTGAGAAAGGGTTCCTTCTGGCCACTCGGCAACTGCCTAAGCCCAATGCAAATGAACTTCGTATTTTGTCGCACTACCAAAGTGTCAACCAGGCTTAGCAAGTTGTTAGCGTGAAACTACCACTTTTCAAACGAAATTTTAACTATGTTCCATGGATAAAAATCTACCATACTTTTTTTCTAGGTTGTCTCATACTAGACACAAAGTTTCTGACAGGGAGGGCCTACACGTCAGACTTAGGTGGACTGGTCCCACTAGTCAACGCAATAAAAAAAATCAGCCATCTCCTTCCTCCCGGTTAGAGCTTGTATTTTTATTCCCACCGCACCCACCTCCCCCT